>NC_047088.1:94168453-96644703 GCF_902459505.1 Geotrypetes seraphini
ACCATGGATTTTTTCAGAAGTATCAGTAAGTCTAAACTATTCCCCATGAAAGTACTGAAATTCATCAGAGCATGTAGCATAAGCCCACAAACTCTTCAAACTCTAACAATAAAGCTCTTTCAGATGTGCAGCTTCAGCTCACATTTTTCTACAATGTCTGGGCTACATGATGGCAACAGTTCATATTATTCCCTTGGCCAAAATACATATACACCCCCTCCAGTGGCAACTAAAACTGCATTGGTATTATAGTCTTCAGCCTCACAACAAGAGGATTCCAGTAACCAACAAATTACTCATATCACCAAAATGGTGGCTTCAATGTTTGAATCTCTCCTTAAGCTGCTCTTTCTGACTTCAGCTACCACAACTAACATTAACAACAGATGCATCTTTCACAGGCTGAGGAGCCCATCTTTTTCAGGATCTTTGGAGTTCACACAAACAAAATCTTCATATAAACCTTCTAGAGCTCAGGGCTGTTTTCAATGCACTGAAGGCTTCATGCCTTGGATACATTCCAGTATTCTCATCAGAACAGATGACCAAATAATATTCTATATAAACAAGCAAGTGAGCTTGGATCTCTCCCCCTCTGCTGAGAAGACCTGAAGATCTGGAACTTTTCAATTCATCTAAACCTCACAATTCAAGCCATTGAACAGAATTTGATAGCAAGCTCCATCAGCCACAAATTGAACCCTCAGCCTCACAAGTGGTACCTAGACTCAACCAATGTCCAGATGCTGTTCAATTGATAAGGAAACATGCTCTGTAGATCTGTTTGTGTCTCAAGACAGGCAGTTTTGTTCTCATCTGCTCTCTATGTACAAGTCCACACAGACTCTTTGCAGGTATCTTCAATATCCCTTTAAGCCACAACCTACTGTATGTGTTTTCACTATTTTCCATCATTTCCAGGGTACTGCAGAAAATTCACATGGACAAAGCACAAGTAATACTCATAGCTTCACACTGACCATGGTTTGTTTTCTGTGGTTCGCTAAGTCTCTCTATCGACCAACCAATATCACTGGGCTACAACTTATCACAAGACAAAGGTTGAATTCTACATTCCAATCTCAAGACTTTGACAGCTTGGAGATTGGGTGGGACTTAGTTGATCCTCTTCCTATCACATAATTTGTAGAAGTACTTTCATCTTCAAGAAAATCAACACCACAAAAATTTACCAATCTAAATGGAATCCTTTCTCCATTTAGGCTCAGACTCACAAAGAAGATACCATTAACTGCCTTCCATCAACAATCCTTGCATATTTGCTGCACCCCTTTGAATCAAGACCTCAAGACGTAATTGGTATGCTTCCACCTGACAGCTGTATCAACTTATTGTTTCCTTTGTGGCAAAACACTTGCCGTTTATCCTGTTATCTCTAGTTTCATGAGAGGCCTCATGAATATCAAACCACCTTTGCAGACCCCTCCATCAGAATGGAATCCCAATATCATCTTGTCTTAGCTGATGGAACAGCCATTCAAGCCTCTAGGAGCAGCCTCCTTAAATCATTTTTTTCTGGTACGAATAACTATAGCAAGGAGAATGTGAATTTCAAGTGCTTAGCCATTAACCACCATATACTCAGGTTTTTTTCATAACAGGTTACTTCTCTGCACACAACTGAAATTCATACCAAAGGTAGCATCATCCTTTCATCTGAACCAAACCATAAATCCATCAGCATTCTTTCAGCCCCCTCATTCAGGTTGAATCTATCCTTCATACTCTTGACTGTAGACAAGCTCTGCTCTACTTTGTAGAGAGCAGGGGAATGCAGTCACCCTCACCCTCCCTCTATCTCCTCAGAAACAAAAAGGAAAGACTGCTTTACTCCTTAGCTCTGATATGGACTGAGGGAGAGTGATGTGAGATAGTGAGGGGAAGGGATAGGAGAATCAATGAAATTTTGGAAAAAAAGAGATAGAAAGTTATAGGTAGTTGTAGTTACAAGATAGACCTTAAAGACTGAATGGTGAGAAGGAGGTAAAATATGAATAGATAGAGGCACAAAAATAAATGAAAGAAAACCAAAAGTGAAAAATCAATGTCGGAGATGGGGGTTGGAGAGGAAGTGAAGAAGACAGGAGGAGAGAAAAGAAACATGAAATGGACAGAAGACCCTGCAGAGTTAAGAGGAGACAAACGGAAGAAAGCAGAAACCAGAGACTGGAACCAACATGATGAGAAACATAAAATCACCAGATCTGAAAGGTAGAACTACTATATTTTGCTTCGGTTCTTCTCGCGCTCTCAAGGGTACCGTTGCTACCCTTGGCTCCTTTTGCGCGGCTGTCATGTTTCCTCTGGCCAAGTCGGCGCTTGCGCTCACCGCTTGTAGTGTTCAACGGATTGCATCAAGACAGTGCCACCACCAAAATGAACATGACTTCCATGCTAAATATGGCAAACTGATCCTTGTTTCTGGGGCAGTATTCTGTACTTCAATCTGGGCATATGTTATAACACAGACTGGAATTACTTGGAATTTGTCCCCTGTTGGCAGAGTTACACCAAAGGAATGGAAGGATCAGTAAATTCATCTCTTCTGGTGCTGGAGCAATTTTGCACTGTCTTGTCTGTTAAAATCAAACTTGACTATGCTGTTTAGATAAAGGCATTACTTCCTTAGCACCATGCCATAGTTGTTAATATGAATGTGTAATAAATATTTTAACATCTTTAAAAAAAAAAAAATAAAAAAAAAAAGAACTACTATATTTGATTTATATTTAAGTAATTAGACTATGTTAGTTTTAGGAATTTACATCTGCTGTCTTTATATTTTGCACAATACTGGAGGAAATGCATCTGTGGCTATTCTCATATCTGTGGCCTCTCAGGGTTTCAATCTGAATTTTTGTCTATGAATTTCTATTTTTAATTTGTGGTAGCTTATTCTAGAAACATAGAAACATGATGGCAGATAAAGGCCAAATGGCCCATCTAGTCTGCCCATCCGCAGTAACCATTATCTCTTTCTCTCTCTGAGAGATCCCACGTGCCTATCCCAGGCCCTCTTAAATTCAGATACAGTCTCCGTTTTCACTGTATTTGGTGAGGGTCTATTTGTGTCTGCATGTGTAACCAAGAAGAGGTATTATTTTAGCATGTAGTTTATATATAGGGATTTGTAATAATCCATCTTGTTCAGGAGTTTACACCGAGCGGCGGTGTTTCAGTGACTGCATGCTCAGTTTAGATAACCAATTTTGTTCAAGATTCCTGAAAAAGGGGGTTTTCCTTCCCTGAAACCAGGCTGGGTTGAATCGGAATTGATTTATTCATCAAAGGAGAGAAAATGTACAATGTGTAACACGGGTTTTTGCTGTATGGAACTGAGGACACGCCCCTTCATTAAGCTATGTTTAGCTCTGTTTTTGTACAATCTTCTCACATTGTCCACATTTTTGGCTGACATATTTGGGGGGCTTTTCTTCATGAATACAAGTTTTCTCATGTATGCAAGTAGTTGCTTTTGATTATTGATTCACTTATTGCCCAGTTTTGTTTATATATTTTCACATGCACACAAGTGAATTCCTATGATGGTGTGTGGCCAAAACAGCGAGTATTTTCACTCAGGCTAATTGGCCCTAGTAAAGCATTGGAGCATCCCCCTTTTGGGTCGGAGATTCTTAGATTTTACTACCTCACACTTTAATTTTTTTTTTTGCTTTAAACTTTGAAGTGCTCTTGCATTCAGTGAGGATAGCCCTTTGGCAAATTTCTATATCTTTTGAAGTACAGTTTTCCCAATAGGCATATTAATGATTTTGGGCTAGCTAGAGCAACATTTATGGTACTGCCTTTCTGTAGGTAGGTTCTAGGTTATGTGAGTTCAGGGAGTTACAGGGGATTTCTGTAACACTGTACCTATATTTTGGTACTTATTCTATAAAGGAAAGTAGAATAATAGTATAACTGGAGAAAGGAGTGGCCTATTGGTTGGAGCTATAGCCTCAGCACCCTCAGGTTGTGGGTTCAAGCCCACACTGCTCCTTGTGACCCTGGGCAAGTCACTCATTCTCCATTGCCCCAGGTATGTTAGTTAGATTGTTGTGAGCCCACCAGGACAGATAGGGAAAAGTGCTTGAGTACCTGATTGTAAACCACTTAGATAACCTTGATAGGCAGTATATAAATACCCAATAAAATAAATAAATATACAGACATGCATAAGTGTGTGGCCTAAATTCTGTTGATATCGCCATAACTTATCATATTCTATAACTTTATGCATATAAATGTGAGTTCCACCCACGCTCCACCTAGATTCCACACATGAGTACCCCTAACTGTAAAACAGCACTTAGGCAGAATTTAGGCATTGTTTTATTATTTACATGCCCATTATTACAATGATTTACATGCCTATCTCAGTGGTGGGCGACCACGATCCTTGAGGGCCACAACTCAGTCTGGTTTTCAAGATTTCCACAATAAAAATGCACGAGATTTATTTGCATGAGCTGCTTCAATTGTATGTTAATAGATCTTGTGCGTATTCATTGTAGAAACCTTGAAAAGCAGGCTGGGTTGTGGCCCTTAAGAGTTGTGGTTGTACTCCCCCCCCCCCCCGTCCTTTCTGCTGTCATAGACTGCAAAAGTTTTTCTATAGGTTATGAGTGACTTTTGAAGAGTTTTGTACTGGAGAGAGTTTACTATGTTAACACTGCTCAGATGATACCAGAATCTAATGTCAAGCTAATGGGAGCAGGCTGTCTACAGATTCTGGTAGCATTTTGTTTCCAGTTTTGCTCCTAGGTTGCCCTTTTTTGGTGAAAATTTGTTTCTTGCACCTGCTTGGTAACAAAACGTCTGGAGCCAGAAACTTCCAGATACATGGGGAAGTCAATGGAAGGGACTGGAAGTGAAGGAGGAGTTAAGGTTTTGGAAGGTGTTCCAGGTGGCAGCAATGCCCTGAAAATAATTTAAGCTTCTGTTTAGTGTGCCAAAATTACCTTTGGTCATCTTATGCCTCTGATCATTCATCTCCTATGGTCAGCCACTATTTTTCCTGCCATGCCTGTACTGATATTCTGAACTGCAAAAGAATCAGCCTACTTATGCTCCCATGGGAAGGCATCACAGGCACTTGTTGGATAAAGGATTTAGGAGTTTCTGGGACCAGGACCTAACTTGAAAAGTTGCTGACTAGCACTGTGTGGTGGTATGGGGAACCACTGCACCTCAGAAATATTCAGGTAAAGGAGAAGAAGATTATTTGGAGCCATGCATACCATCTAGGCTACAACCCTGTACCAGCTGAACTGATTACATCTAAGCAGAGGAGGAATTAATGTACTTGTCTAGCAAACCATGTACAGGTTGCAGAGCTTCAATGCCTGACTACTGTGAACTGTCATCGTTGGTTGCTTTTATTTCATCAAGGTGCTAGTAACTGAACTTTAACATCTGTCACCAAGGCAACAGTAATTAACATCTTAGTATTTTTTTCTGAACTGGAGAGGAGAAGCAGAGGCCTGTTGTAAATAAGTTGGCCACATATAGGAGAACTGTTAAAGCATTTATTTTTTTGTTTTTGTTTAATCAATTGGAACTGAAGCTGTAAGTCTGGTGATATGCTTGCCCGGTCTGACAGGATATTCCTGAGCCTGGCCCTGGTCCCAAACAAATAAATTCTTTGTGTGCCCTTCTACCCACCATCCTGGGCAATGACTAGTCAGCTGTATAGACCACATCTACATCCAGGGAGTTACAAGTGCACACTGGTCACTGCCTCGAGTGGCAAGATTTATGTTTGTTCTCCCTGTTGGGATCCAAAGCAGCTTCATCTTAAAAATGAGCAAAGACCACTGCTCTATAGAAAGGGAGAGGGAGAGGGAGAGGATGACATGGAGGAAAGATTAGAGTGAGCAGGTAGGAGTGGGAAGGAACTTTTAAGAGAGAAGGAGGGGATGAGAAGGAAAGAAGAGTGTCTGGAGGGAAGCTGAAGTGAAAAGAGAGATTAATACTTGCAGGGAGGGGTAGAGAAATGATATGAAAGATCTAGAGGGACTGGGAAGGTGTAAAGAGGCAAGGAACTATGGAAGGGGTTAAAGACAGGTAGGACTTAGAGGCAGAGAAAGGAAAGAGAGAGAAGAATCAATGGAAGGATTAGGGATAGGAAGAAAGTAGGAAATAGAAAACTGGTAGGCAGGAGGTGAAAGGAAAAAGATGGCGGACTATAGGGTGAGAGAAGGTGAGAATGAGGAGTAAGAGGGGTAATAGTGAGAGTAGGAAAAGTAAGTAATAGAGCAAAAAAAAAAAGATCAATGTTAGAGACAGATGTGGGGAAGGACGGGATGTATGATGGGAAAAGATGGGAGAAGAAATGGAAATGAGACACTGGAAAAAATACAAATACAAAATATACATTTAGTGGGGGATTCATAAAGTTTCAAGTTTAATAAAATTTTGATTAAAACGCAATATCATACATTCAATGCGAAGTATAAAGTATAATATTTAAAAAAGGGAGTGACGAACAGGGTAAGAATATATCTTAGACCAATGGACGACAACAGGAACAAAAGGGAAGAGGGAAGAACTATAATGTATAAAGAGCAGCAGAACATGAAAGGAAATAACAATAGGTTAAAACACATAAAATTTGGTGTTAGGGCCTTAAGTCACAATATTTGGGCTTTAACATAACTTAAAAGGCCTGACCCAAAATATCACAGTGATATTTAAGTCACTGTGGGTTAGGAGTAATGAGATGCAAAATATGCAAATGAATGTTTTGCATGCAAAGCCATGGTCTGATGCTCCTAGGCTACAAGAAGAAGCTCCCCCAGTCCTCCCTTCACCCCCTAACTCCCCCCTGCACAAGTCCTGCCCTCCCCACCCAAGTGCTACCTGAAAATGATCCTGAGAGGGGGGAATTAGGAGATCCTCTTGATCCAGGGAAGGGGGGGTCATCTGGGATAGGTGGGAGCTGAAGTGTGGAGAGTTCTTTGAGCATGCAACTTTGTTGGACTTGTACCTGTGTTACCTGTCATGTTAAAGTAAAATAAAATCTGTGCTTGTATTCCTATGACAAAATGCTAATAAAACTGATTAAACCTAAAAAAAAACAACCAACAACCCCAAAAAGACCTTAGAGAGGGTAAAGGTTAGTGATCTGTAAGCTGTCAAATTCGTGTGTAGTACCTGAAGATAGGAAGGTGGCCAATGTTATGCCGATATTTAAAAAGGGTCCCAAGGGAGATTTGGGAAATTACAGACTGGTAAGCCTGACCTCGGTGCCGGGCAAAATAGTGGAAAAAATTATAAAAAAGAAAATTGTGGAACATGTAGACAAACATGATTTAATGAGACAGGCTGCATGGGTTCAGCTGAGGGAGGTCTTGCTTCACCAATTTGCTTGACTTCTTTGAAGGTGTGAATAAAAATGTGGATAAAGGCGAGCTATTATATGTTTCTCTTTCCCTCCTCTTCTTGTTCCACACCCCCTCCATCTGACATATGCTTTGTCTTTCCCTCCCTTTTTTTTTTTTTTTCTTTCAGGACTATCTGAACACTTTTGCAACCCTAGTCTTTGGACCATCAGTAGTGAACAACACAGAGCCTTGGGGCCCAGAACTGGATCGGAATGAACAGACACAGGAAGCGGCAGAGAACAGAGATCCTCCAGGCACAGAAGAGGATAACTCACAGCCTTTAGTTGCAGAGTCAAACTATCGGGAGGAAATATGGAATGCAGCTAATAGTGATGAGGGGTCACCGGGAGACCATTCTAGGTAATGTCATTGTGCAGTGAGCCCAGCCAGGTGCCAGTCCCATTATCAATCATTTGTATAATGCAGTAGCTCTCAAACATGTCCTGAGGAAGGGTCCCCCCAGCAAGCTTATTTATTTGCATTTATTTTCTGCCTTTTTGAAGGAATTCACTCAAGGCGATGTACAGCAAGAGTAAGTCAAACATAACCGATGGACAATTATAGCAGTAAAAATATTCAAATTACAATCAAAGTATGGCATAATATGGGCATAGTTGGGCTTCAGGATATCCACAATGAGAGTAATTTGCATGCAGAAAAATCTGACTGGATGGGGGACCTCCAGGACGGATTTAGGAACCACCGGTATGTGAAGATAATTTTATTACATGGCAGGAAAGGCACAAAAGGACATATACCTTTATGATGCCTATTTTACACAACTATTCAGAAAAACAAAAACTGATTTTCGTGTAAATATTTCTATAATAACACCAACAGATGAGGCCTATAGGCTTCGGTGTATTTACCACGGCAGCGTGGCTACCGTGACTTTGTAAAAGGGGCCCTAAATTTATAATCATAGGATCTCAAAAATCAGCTTTTATTTACTTATTTTATTAAATAAAATTATAGCTCCCTCTATCTACCATTTTATGTAGGTGTCAAAAATAAAAAATAAAGGAGTGAAGAACGGAATAACTCGTACAATACTAGTAGAGTGTTTTTGTATTTTGTGAGTGAAGCCAATACTACATACATAATTAAAACCAACAGAACAGCATTGCCAAGTTAAGGATTTTGTTTTTTTAAATGCAACTGACGATCTTTGATAAATGTATAGTTAGTGTCAATTAACTGGCTGTTATATGATGTTCCTCTAATTTTTATATTGATACTTAAATGTTTTTTTGGATTTTTGTTATGGTGACTATTCTATAGAGACAGTATGGGGCTCATAATTAAAAAAGAAAAACATCCAAAAACCGGCCTAAGTCGGCACTTGGACGAACATTTCTCAAAAACGTCCAAGTGCCAATACTAAAAATGGGTTTTGGACGTATTTCTAAACGACCTAGGCCTTCATAGTGCCGCGGAACAACCAAAGCTAAATGGGGCATTTCGAGAGGAGTGTCAAGGGTGGGAGTTGGGTGGGAAGTGGGTCAGCTTAGACTTAGTCGTACAGCATGTATAACCAAAAGTTATACAGCCCACAATCGACGGAACTTGGACGTTGTGACTTAGACCATGTAAAAATTACACATATCTTACCTTCTACTCAAGTTTCGCCTTGTGCTTCCTCAGGAAGGGATTATCTAGAAACAGCCTCCAAAGAAGGACCCATCCATCCGACCTACTCCATCAGAACAGCCTACTAACTGACTGAATGTGGACTGGATGTTAGTTAGTAGGCTGTTCTGATGGAGCAGGTCGGATGGGTCCTTCTTTGGAGGCTGTTTCTAGATAATCCCTTCCTGAGGAAGCACAAGGCGAAACTCGAGTAGAAGGGAAGATATGTGTAATTTTTGGCTTCCAGATGTTATTATTTATTAGTACACGTACAAGCAGTGGCGTACCTAGGGTATGTGGCACCCGGGGCCCATCATTTTTTGACACCCCCCCTATGTAAAAAAATATTTTTTGTAATGACCATGAAACAGAATAAATGGTCAGAATAGAAACAGGCAGTGAAAATTTTCTTATATTCCAAACATAACATAACATAAATTATGACTGAATTGTCATGACATCAGAAGTACATATGGAGTAGTTGCAGGTGATTCTTGGGACAGTTCTGATTGTGTTAGTTCGGTTTTATGTGTTTTTTGAATAGAAGGGTTTTTATTTCTTTTTGAAGGTTTTGCAGTCTGTGGTCGATGTCAATTGGTTGTAGAGTTGGGGGTCGAGTGTTGCAGCTCGAATGGCTAGGAGGTTGTCGAACAGTTTTTTTCTTTTGACGTTTTTGGTTGGAGGGTGTGTGAATGGTGCGTGAGTTCTCCTATGTCTGGTTGAGGTGGATTGAATTATTTAGCTGAAGAAATTAGTTACCCCCTCATCCCACACACATTAATTCTCTTCCATTTTTGTTCCCATTATAAAAAACACTGATAAGTTCCCAGAAAAAAAATACATTAAAATAAGAAGTGAAAACAAAGGCCCCTACAGATGAGAACATAACATAAGAATAGCCTAACTGGGTCAGACCAATGGTCCATCATGCCCAGTAGCCCATTCTCATGGTAGCCAATCCAGGACACTAATACCTGGTCAAAACCCAAAGAGTAGCAACATTCCATGCTACCGATCCAGGGCAAGCAGACACTTCCCCCATGTCTTAATAACAGATTATGGACTTTTCCTCCAGGAATTTGTCCAAATCTTTCTTAAAACCAGCTACACTATCTGCTTTTACCATAACTTCTGGCCACTTCATTTTTAAGTTTAGATCTTTCCTTTCAAACAGAGACCTTGCTAGATGTCAAATACAGCACAAGGTAACTTCACATGGACTTAGCTGTGCAGGAAATGTGAATCTCCTCATACACCCACCATATAGTGCAAAAATGTGCAAAGGTCTGTTTTTTCTTTCGATCACTACATAGCCTAATGCCACACAAGCAGCGCTGTTACAAACATATTCTGTAGGTCAATGCTAAGGATAACAAAGTTTCCTTCCTTGGACCAGAAGGAGATAAACCACTGGAAGAGATCCCAAAACAACACCCAAAGACCCACTCAGTGTGTGAACCAGTTGAGTGGAGTGGACTAACTGGGGGGTGGAAATGGGCCCGGAGTTTGCTTAGCAGAATTTCCCAGACCACCTCTTCCTCTCAACACATTGACACGCTGCCACCATCACCACTAGGAACACCTCACTGGGTAGGCCAGCTATGCTATAAACTTTATAAAACACATTACAGTGTATTATATTTTCTTATAAAGCACATAGTTTAACTGAACTCTCTGACATCCTCAGCCTTTCCATTCACAAAAATAGAAGGAAGAAAAGTTCCCATTTCCTGCTGTCTCATGTCCCCGGCCTATACAATATTTTTTTTCTGCAGACCCTTCAAAAGTCTGACCAAATCCTTGTTTCACTTGCATTATAAAGTACTGAGGATGCCATCTCTCCCCAATCCCAGGTCCTAAAGTCTAAGACAGTAGCGCAAACTAATGCTGCCAGATACAGGAAAAAAAAATTTTGATTCGATTCAGCCCTATTGAATTGGTTTTTCAATTCGATTTTCCTGCCCAGTTGGGTGATTTTTTTCAAAACTCCTGGTGGGTTTTATAGCTTTTTCACCCCCTTTGGCTTCTCCTAACCACACTGGCGCTGTGGTGTAAATAAAATAAAGAAACAAAAAGGACTTTTCCTCTCTCTGTTAAATCCTAGCTCACGTTTGCAGTCCAACACCAGCTCTGGCAGGATACACATTTCAAATCTGACATATTATAATCACAAAACAGAAAATAAAATTAATTTTTCTACCTTTTGTTGTCTGGTTATATTTCAAATCTTGTTGGTCCAAGGCTCTGGTTTTCTTCTGATAACTTGCTTGCCAGGGTCTCCTTCTTTCTGCATGCTAACCATCCATCTGCCAACTCTGTCCTCCCTTTCCATTTCCCTTCCCTTCCCAGGAAGTCTGGTATCTTTCCTTTTTTTCATCTCCCTCCACAGATCCACCTTTTCTTAAATACCCTTTCATCCGGCATATCTCCCTCCTTCCCCACCATCCCAGAGTCCACCATCTCTCCCTTTCTTTTCCTAATTACCCTCCTATCCAGTATCTCTATCCCTCCTCCACACCATCCCTTGTGTCCAATTTCTCTCCCTTTCTGTTCCTTCCCTCCCTAAATCCCATGGTCCATCATCTCTCTCCCTCTCCTCTATTTTCAGACCCATTATTTCTTCCCCCCCCAAAGTTTGGCATATGCACGTCTCTTTGAACACCCCCTTCCCTCCGTGTACTTCTAAATCATGGTCCCCCCCAAAGGCCTGTCCCCCCTTAAAGGTCTGCCTGTCCCCCCTTGAAGGCCTGCACCCACCTTGAAGGCCTGTCCCATCCCCTTGTAGGCCTGTCCCCCCCTTGAAGGTCTGCACCCCCCGAAGGCCTGCACCCCCCCCGAAGGCCTGTCCCCCACTTGAAGGCCTGTCCCACCCCCTTGTAGCTTCTCCCCCCCTTGTAGGCCTGTCTCCCCTTGAAGGCCTGCCTGCCTGCCTTTCCCCCCCTTGAAGGCCTGTCCCCCCCTTGAAGGCCTGCACCCCCCCCTCGAAGGTCTGCACCCCCCCCCCCGAAGACCTGTCCCCCACTTGAAGGCCTGTCCCACCCCCTTGTAGCTTCTCCCCCCCTTGTAGGCCTGTCCCCCCCTTGAAGGCCTGCCTGCCTGCCTTTCCCCCCCTTGAAGGCCTGCACCCCCTTGAAGGCCTCCACCCCCCCCCCGAAGGCCTGCACTCCCTTGAAGGTCTGCACCCCCCCCGAAGGCCTGTCCCCCCCCTTGAAGGCCTGTCCCACCCCCTTGTAGGCCTGTCCCCCCCTTGTAGGCCTGTCCCCCCTTTAAGGCCTGCCTGCCTGCCTTTCCCCCCCTTGAAGGCCTGTCTCCCCCTTGAAGGCCTGCCCCCCCCCTTGAAGGCCTGCACCCCCCCTTGAAGGCCTGTCCCACCCCCTTGTAGGCCTGTCCCCCCCCTTGAAGGCCTGCCTGCCTTTCCCCCCTTGAAGGCCTGTTCCCCCCCTTGAAGGCCTGCACCCCCTTGAAGGTCTGCACCCCCCCTAAGGCCTACACCCCCCCCGAAGGCCTGCCCCCCCCTGAAGGCCTGCCTGCCCCCCCTTGAAGGCCTGCACCCCTTGAAGGTCTGCACCCCCCCCCGAAGGCCTGTCCCCCCCTTGAAGGCCTGCCTGCCTGCCTGTCACCCCCTCCCCCTTGAAAGCCTGCTTGCCTGCCCGCCCGCCCCACCCTGAAGGCCTGATGCCCCGACCCACCCCGAAGGACCGCTCGCCCCCCTGGCCTCCCCGCACCACCTATGAAGCAGCCGCAGTAGGATCGCGAAGTCAGCGTCAGCGATCCCTGCGCTGCTTCCTGCGCCACGGTCCCGCCCCTCCTCTGACGTCAGAGGAGGGGCGGGATCGCGGCGCAGGAAGCAGCGCCTAAGCAGCGCAGGGATCGCTGACGCTGACTTCGCGATCCTGCTGCGGGCTGCTTCACAGGTGGTGCAGGAAGGTCAGTGGGGCGAGCGGTCCTTCGGGGGTGGCGGGGGACTGAACGGCAAGGCCGGGAACACCCCCTTAGGGCTGGCACCCGGGGCGCACCGCCCCCCCCCCGCCCCCCCCTTGGTACGCCACTGCGTACAAGCACTTTATGACACCAGCTGCTTATTAAATGACCATCGGAGAAGCAGTAAACACCACAAAGATAAGTTTATTTTGTAGTAAATGGATGTTGGATTGTTATATGGTGGTACAGACATTAATAGTACCATGATGGTCTGATGGCAACTGGTGTTGTGTGTCTTTACACTAGAACACTAAGGTTGTGGGTCTGAGCACTATTCAAATTATTAATTAATTATTTTAAATTGTCACAATAAACATACACATATTGCTATATAACAATAGCAATAGTGATTAAGAAAGAAAAACAATAAAACTGTGGAAGGCAAATGAAAAGAACATTCTCATTAAGGCTTTACAAGACACAGAAGAATCAAAAATACATCAACCGAAATAAATCTAATCTCCTCATACCAAGATAAAAGCTTGGGCAAAAAAAATGGGTCTTCAATGATTTTATAAACTGTAATAAGTTCCCACCGAATCTCAAAATGCCAGAAAGGGCATTCCATAAAACAGGCCCAGCAGAAAAGAAGCACAAATTTCTAGTACTTACATATTTTACTGTATATCTTTTGCTGGTATCAAGCAACAAACGGTTCTCGGATCTCAGCGCTCTCATTGGTTTGTGCACTGTCAGAAATTTAAATACTCTGCCGGACAAGTGTCAAAATTTTAAATTTTATCCAAAAATTTTTTCAAAATTGGAGAAATGTGCTCTTATCGGAACATACCCATCAAGACCCGAGCTGCTGAGTTCTGAACAGTTTGTTAAGCTTTGATCTGAACAGCAGGTAAACCCAGATAAATGCCATTACAATAAGTTTTAACAAAACCATCGTTTGTAAAACTTGTCGAAAGTCCCAATTCAAGAGAATATTTTTCAAATGTGATAATTTTTGAATAGCGTAATATACAAGTTGTACCACCTTTGATATCTGAGCTTTTAAGGATAGGTTAACATCCAGAATGATACCTAATCTCATCCCGAATTCCAATCAGTGATCATGTACATAAACTTCTCGAGGCCATAAATGTTCATTTTCATCCCCTACCACTGTTATTTCAGTTTGGGCTAAATGCAGTGTAAGACCATTATCACTCATCATCACATTAGTCTTATCCAAGTGACCATTTAGCATACTGACTAATTCATCTCTCCAACCCTGAATCTTAAAGAAAAACTGGACATCGTCAGCATATATCCTGTAAGAAACTCATAACTCATCTAGGAAAGTCCCAATGGGAGAGAGAAAAATATTGAAAAGTGCAGCAGATAAGGCGGAACCCTGGTTAAGCTGGGGGGTGGGGGTGGGGGGGCGGGGAGGTTGTTCTGGGGTAGAGAATCTTCTTAACCTAGAAGTTTCCTTAATTTACTCTATAGGGAACACCTTGTTCTAGTGGAAGCTTCTAGTTTTCTACATATGGTATATTCATTGGTACTTTTTTTGCTGGAAAACTTTACATGCCTGAAATGTCAAATGGAAATGCTATGTTAAATTATCTCCTTCCGAGACAGACACAGAAATGTACATACATATAAAGGAGAATACACCCACACATATACAGGAGGAGAGATTCACAGATGGAAAAAGCCATTGACATAGAAGTGAAGAGAAAATACATATGTAGATAGACAGAAACACAGGCCAAAACACATATATAGAGATGGAAAGAGATATATACAAGAATGAAGGGTGAGAGAGAGAGAGAAAGAAACAGAAAGTGAGATGCTCACAGGGCTGTTAATATAAATGAACAAAGCTCTGGTATGTGGGAAAAACAATTCATTGCATACGAAAGTGAGATAAATGTATGTCTCATGTAATTGGAGACTAATGAGTGAAACTTGGCATGTTTGTCCTTCTTGGATGTGGAATGCTCCTGGAATGTCAGGCAGATGGATTCAGGACTGGCTTTAGGGGTGTAAAAACAGAAGAAACCCCCACCCTCCCCCAAAAAATCCCTATGCAGAACTCCATGAAGAAAACAAAAAAGTTGGGATGAATGATGACTTTTCACAGTTCACTCAATAAAGCACTCCAAATGTGCAATCCAGACACATTTATTGAACAGCACCACTTAATGTTAACAGGACTGGGCATGGGACTGTGTTTTGATGGAATGACTGCCCGCCTCAGGGGGTCATAAATTCTGTCAGTTAGGGTTACCAAATGTCTGAGAAAACCTCTTTTTAGAGGACTGTCCGGGTGCCCAGACGGTTTTCCAAAACCCGGCAGTTTGTCCAGATTTCGGAAAGCCCCGAGCTTTAGGGCCATGTCTGGAGGGCTTCTGAGCATGTGCGGATGCAATGCGATGATGTCACATGCATGCATGCATGCATGTGACATCATTGTGTCATATCCACATATGCTCGGAGGCCCTGCAGAAGCGTTCCCAAGCTTGGAGAAGAAGAGATGAGAATTGTTTGGGGGCAGAACTGAAGGTGGGATGGAGTGGGGCTGGGGGTATAATGGGGTGGGCCACATGCCCTCTTTTATTAATGAGGAAATCTGGTAACCCTAGTTAGAGTTAAATGGAAAAGTACCATTGACACAGTGGTGCACAGTAGTAGCTGAATATGTTAATTATATGCCAGAGTTCTATATCACATATAGATGTCCCTGAAAATCAGATCCTTCACTGCAATGGGGCCCTCCCAGAGACAGAGCAACTCCCAAACCTCCTGACATAAGTCCTGGAGACATCCTCCATCTCTGCTTTCCAAGCACATGAGGTACCGAAGACCCCTGGTCATGAAGAGCATGGTGGTACTGTTTCAGAGGCACCATAATGGCTTTAAAAGGACCCATTACCATAGTGGAGGACCCACTCTTCCCTCACTACAGAGAACACTATTCCTGTTGCTTCCATGGTGTGACACAGATGCTAAAGCCAGCCTTGGAGGCAGAGACAACCATCCTCAGTCCAGTATAGACATTTCTGTTAATTCATAATGGATTAATGTATTCATGAATATGCATGAGATAGAGTTGCATGCCTTAATTGCATGCAAATCTAACTCATGAATATTCATTATGGATATGCTAAAAACCCAATGGGACTAGGTGTGCCCAAGGATTGGGTTGAAAATGGCCCTAAAATCATTGCATGCTGGTACAAAATTATCCCCTAAGCTTCTTAAACAGTAAAGATCTTCTCTGCCACACAGAAAGGCAAATGCAGTCACATATGAGGGAAGGGATAATACTTTTTTTTCTTGCATTTTGGGCCTGTACTAAAAACTAGAAATTTTTGGGGAGAATTTATGTAATACTTAAATCAATTTTTTGGAGATAGGATTTAAGCCATTCTAGAAACAATATTGCTGGCTAGCCTAGGGAAGCTGAGAATCCAGAATAAGGGTCACAAGTTATTGATTAGTAAAGCTACACTAGTGGGGAAAAAATGTTTTCTTCAACAGTGGGTACAAATAGATACTCCATTGTTCCAGCAATTGAGAAATTAACTACATAATCTTATGATGTGGGAAGTCAGATTTTTCTCTCAAGCAAAGAAAGTGGCTTCTTTTGTTATTGGATACTTATATTCAATCATTGACCTCAAGAATTAGGAGCCTCATTTTGAATAAGTTGCAAATGTGAAAATTTCATAATTGTAGTTTATCCTGTTGTTCTAAATTATGATTGGTTATGAGGCATAGAAGGAATGGGGGGAAGGATGGTTAGGAATAAGAAAGGGTTAAGAGTCGATTCTGTTGGAGATGGGGAAGTCTGTTTGGGAGGATGGGAGTCCACAAGAACCATCTTGGGATTCAGTTACAGGAGTTTTCTAAAGAAAATGGGATGAGTTTGTTTATGTATAAACATGTTTTATAAAATGAGTATATTGTTTTATAAAATGAGTATATTGTGCTATTTTGTGTGTTCTGTTGCTTGATATATTAATAAAACAAATGTCAAATAATCAGAATTAACAGTTTTTGTTTCGTACAGAAGCAGTGAGGAATGTGATATGAATGGAGATGAGAGGCAGAAGGAGACTCCAGAAGTCTGTGATTTTTCTTGTGTACAGGTATGAGTGCTGTCTAGGTATAATATTCAAGAACCTGAAATTGCTATTCGGCATTCAAGGATGGTGGTTTGAAAATAGATTGATAGGGTTCAGAATTTAAAGTCTTGACTCAGAGCTCATGGACGATTAATCAGGGTTCAGATTTTAAGGCCAGGATTAGATGGGGTTTGATTGTTGTAAGTGTATATCCCTTTCTTTCTGACTTCAGATCTCCCAGTCAATGCTGGAACTAAGCACTCAGAAGAGTCACATACTTTTAGAGCATACATCTTTCATTCAGTTGGATAGTGACTATACAACCAAGCTGTGGGACTCCAAAGATGCCTGTGAGGAGACACTCCCCATTAGGGTCACAGGAGACCCAGAAATAGCCATTGTTTGTGACTTAGGTAAGAGCTTTGTGCCATCCAGAGGAACAGATATTTTGGGAAGAGGACAGGTAGCATTAACGGGACATTGCTGTAACTAAGCGCTAACATTTACATGTACAAATGTTTAGAATACAGTGATACCTTGGAATCTGAACTTAATCTGTTCCAGAACCCCATTCGAGTTCCAAATCATTCGAGTTCCAAGGCAATTTTTCCCATTTAAAATAATAGAAATTGGATGAATCCGTTCCTGGGTCCCACAAACTCAAATTTTAACAGTAAACACACTGGATTTTAAGATAAAATATTAACAAATAAAAATAATAAAGTATTTTCCTCACTACACTACACAAAGGCGAAAATCACATGAGATGCTTTCACTACAGCTTCCGACAATGAACTGAATGATGTATGGGTGGTCCGAGCACTGGGGAAATGTACGCACAAACGCACACAAACAACGTGAAGAGCATTCAGATTCCAAAGCAGCGTTCGCATTCCGGAGCACAAACACACACAAGCAACGTGCAGGGAGTTTGGATTCCAGGGCAATATTTGCTTTAATTTTTTGTTCGGATTCCAAGTTGTTTGAGTACTGGGGCATTCGGATTCCAAGGTATCACTGTACTAGCATTTTTAAGTACACACTTCTACTACTACTACTATTAATGACCAGCCGGTTTCGGTCTTAGTTCCATGCATATCCAGGAAGGGAGGAGGGGTGGGGGTTGGGTAAGTTGTTCAAGTAATTGGCGAGTATACAAGTGCTGTTTATTGAATTTATGAATGTATATATGTTGCACTTTTTATATTGTGAATGTCTCCTTGTAATCCGTTCTGAGCTTCTGGGAGAACAGGATAGAAATCAAAGTAAATAAATAAATATGCTTAATAAAATTAATAAAGATTTTGGAAAAAAAAAAAAAATTTCTATAGTGTTACCAGATTGCACTGGTAACACTATAGAAAATTTCTATAGTGTTACCAGCAGCACTGCTCAGAGTCACAAAGAAGAAAACAGTCTCAGTTCGAAAGAGCTTACAATCTAAACAGCCAAGACAAACAAACAGGATGTCATGGATACAGTTAAGGGAAACAGTTAATCAGCTGGCTGGGTTGGAGGGCAGAGTAGGATTAAGGATTGAAAGCTATATCAAAAAGGTGGGTTTTCAGTCTGCTTTTAAATACTGGAAGGGAAGAGGATTGATGGACAAACTTGGGTAATTTATTCCAGGCATAGGGGCAGCTAGATGAAAGGAATGAAGTCTGGAATAGGCAGTGGAAGAGAAAGGTAAAGCTAAGAGCATGTAAATACTAGCAACACCACTCAAGAACTATTCTGTAAATACCCACATTCTGGCTATGTGCTGTTCTATAAAATGATGCCTACATGCTCATACTTTGAAGGTGAGAGTACACATGGGCAGAGTCTATGTGGCATGTGTGTGTGGGGGGGAAATACATAGTTACATGTGTAAATGATAGACTACTGTAATTCACGTGTGTGTATTTGTTTGTATATGTGTGTTTTAGCAATCTAAGTACAAGTAGTTAGACCATCTCTACGGCTGGTATTAATGTTTCTAGAATTGCCCTTGTATTTTCCCATTCTTCCTACATTTTACCTCATCCTCTTTTCTCAGTATTCAATTCTCTTCTATTTCACCCTATTATTCCATGTTTTAACTAATGTCTCCTGCCTTTTATCACTTTTCCATGTATACTGCTTTGTTTGAGCTGTTTTTCACCCTGTTCATTCTGTAGAGTATCCCGTTCCCCCATAACTTATTTAATCTCCCTTTTTTGGCTTTCAGGGACAGAAACCTTGTGTACAAAGTCTGGATCTCTTAAGGAATTGCAGCATGACTATGTTACACAATCTAAAGATGAAAAGAGGAAAGAAGAGGAAGTCCAGGGCAGAGGAAGACCCACAAGAAAACCATTTACTCATTCAAAGGATGAAGTGGTGTCAAAGCAGTTGAAGAATAGGGAAGAACCTATGAGAAAACCTTCAAAAGAAATAGATTACCTATCAAGGAAGGAAGAAATGATAAAAGAGAAAGAAGACCAGTCCCTGAAAGAATCAAATAATTCACAGCAGAACAAGAATGAAATGTACCTGAGAAAAGAGGAGGGAAGACAAAGGGCTCTCGATTTCATAGCAGATGAAGAAGGAGGGAAAGAAAAAAGGTTTCTAGTTTTCCAGGAGGAAAAAGAAAGAAGTCAGTCAACACAAAAGAAAGAGGACATCTGTACATGGACAATGGATAATCCAACACAAAAAGAAGAGAAATATTCAAGTGTAATAGATCATCTAACACAAGAAACAGAATTCTTGTATACACTTGATCATGCAACACAAAAGGAAGGGGGAAAATCTCTGAGTACACCTAGTAATCTAATATATGATAAAAAAGAATCCTTGAGGGAAGCAGATCAACAATCACATTTGATAGAACACGTGAATTCTCAGAATGATGTTAACCTAACGAAGGAGGAGGAACTTCCATGGGACCTGAAGCAGCCATCCCAGAAAAAAACTGAAGGGGAGGAGGAGAAAAAGGAAGAATCAATAAAGGAACCATTTCTGAAGGAACCATCAGATTCATCTAATAGGGAAAAGGAAGAGACCCAACTAAGAGACTCAATCTCTCCATCACAAAAGAAAGAGGAAGAGAATTCGCTGAGGAAGCCAGCCCATCCATATGAAGAGAAGAAAGGGACACCATTGAGGGAATCACCCAGTCTTTTTGAAGAGGAAAAGGAAAAATCACTACTAAAGGAGGAAATCTACCACGTTGAAGAGAAAGAGGAAGAGATTTCACTGAGTGACAATTATCATCCATATGAAAATTTGCAGGAAGAGACACTACAGAGGCAATTCCATCTGTCTGTACAAAAAGAAAAAGAGACCACACTAAGGAAGTCACTCTGTCTGTTGCAAGAGACAGAGAAAGAAATAGTACCAAGGAAGCCATCCCATCCACTTAAAAAGGAAAAGGAGGATACTTCAGTGAAGGAGCCATATCATTCATCTGAAAATAATGAGGAAGAAATACCACCAAATGAACCAATTCCTCTATCGTGGGAGGAAGAGCAAAAGATGACACTGAGGGAACCATCACAGCCATTTAAAAGAGAAGAGGGAGAGACTCCAGTGAAGGGGCCATATTATGCAAGTGAAGAGGATGAGCGAGAGAAACTAATCTCTCTAGTACGGGACATAGGAAAAGAAATGCTCCTTATTGAGCAAAGCCAACAATTTGAAGAGAAGGAAGCAGAGATACCACTGTGGGAGCCATGTTGTAGGTTTGATGAGATGAATGAAGAAACAGCAGTGAGAAAGCCTTTTCATCCAATTGAAGAGGAAGAGGCAGCACTAACAGAGCCATTCCCTCTATTATACCATCAATCTGAAGAGGAGGAGGAGATAGGGACATCACTAGAGGAGCCACACCACATATATGAAGATGTAGATGTAGAAACACTAGTGAAAGAACCCTTCCATCTTTCTGAAAAGGAAGATAAATTACTAGAGGAACCAACCCCCCTATGGGAGCAATCTTATCTATCAAAAGAAGAGGAAAAGGAGGAGGAGATTCCTATGAGAGATGTAGCACATCACCATGAAGAGAAGAAAAAGAAGACACTATTTCAAGAGTCATCCCATCTATTTGAAGAGAAAGATGATAAATCAACATGCAAAACCTCCTATGCATCTGAAGAGAAGGGAGACAAACCACCTCAAGAGCCAACCTCTTCATTAAAAGAAATAGAGAAAATGACACCAGTGGCAGAAACATTCTATCCTTCTGAGAAGGAGGAGGAAGAAACATTATTAACAGATGAAAACCATCAACTTAAAGAGAGAGAGACAGATGCACCTCTGAGGAAGAAATGCTATTCACATGAAGAGATGGAAGAAGAGATATTATCTCAGGAACAATTCCATTCATCTGAAGAGAAGGAAGATATATCTTTGCAAGAGTCATACTGTCTATTGCAGAAGAAAGAGGAAGAGACTCCAATAAGGAAACCATCTCATTCATTTGAAGAAAAGAAGGAAGGAATACCACAGGAAGAACCATCTTTTCCATATGAAGAGAATCAAATAGGGATGCTATTAAAAAAGACATATTATCTCCCTGAAGAGTTGGAGGAAGGTAGTTTACTGAGACAGCCAACCCATTCATCTGAAGATGAGGAAGAGACATCATTGGGTAAACAAATCCCTTCTTCATTAGAGACACATAAAGAGATGCCAATTAGCAAGTCAGACCAACAATTTGGAAAGAAAGAGGAAGAGACATCACTAAAGGAACCTTACCATGCACATGAAGAGGTAGAGAAAGAAACATTGGATGAATCCTTCCATCTATCTGAAGAGGAAGGGAAATTATTTGAGGAGATGCTCGTTCTATCACAGAATACAGAGGAATATCTGCAGCTGAGGGAGACATCCAAGTCACTTAAAGAGGAGGAGGAGAAGGAAACCCCTTTCAGAGACTTGACCCATTCCTGTAATGTGGAGGAAGAGGAGATACCAATGAAAAAGTCATTCCTTCTATCTGAAGAGAAAGAAGATTCACCAACATACAAGTCATCCTATACATTTGAAAAGATGAAGGAAGACAAACTGCTGAATAAGCCACTGTCTCCTTCAAATCTAAAACAGCCATCCCATTCAACTGAAGAAGAGGAGACAGGGACATCAACAACAGAGGAAAGCCATACACTTAAAAAGAGAGAGGAAAATACATCACTGAGTAAGAAATATCATTCAAGTGAATTGCTAGAAGAAAGATCACCACAAGAACAATTTGATTCATCTGAAGAAAAGGATGAAGAGACATCTCTAAGAGAACCATTCCTTTTGCAGGAGCCATATTTTCCATCTGAAACAAATCAAAAAGAAATGTTATTGGGGAAGTCATACCATCCATCTGAAGAGGTAAAGGAAGATAGTTTACTGAGAGAGCCAACACATTCATCCAAACATGATAAGGAAGAGACATCACTGAACAAACAAATTCTTATACCACAGGAGACAGGGAAAGAGAAGTCATTTAGCAAGTCATATCAGCAACTTGAAGAGGGGAAGGCAGAGACATTACTAAAGGAACCATACTATGCATATGAAAAGGTAGAAAAAGAAACACCATTAAATATGCCCTCTTATTTGCCTAAAGAGAAATTCCTGGAAGAGCCACTCCCTCTATCACAAAATACTGAGGAAGAGCTACATCTGAGAGACCAATTCAAGTCATTTAAAGAAGAAGAGGTAGAGGAGGAGGAGACCACTCTAAGAGTGGTGCCATTGCAAGAGTTTGTTAAGAAAGAAGATAAAGTAACATGTAAGCTAACCTGTGCATCTGAGCAGGAGAAAGAAGAGAAACCATGGATGGAGCCAATTTCTTCATCAAAAGAAACAGAGAAAATTATACCACTGGCTGAATCTTCTTATTTATCTGAAGAAAAGCCTGAAGAGACGTCTATGAGAGAGTTACTTCTGTTGCAACAGACAGAAGAAGAGTCTCCAATGATGACAACATTCTATTCATTTGAAGAGAAGCTGGAAGGAATACTACTGAGGGATCTTTCTCTATATGAGCAAAATCAGAAAGTGATGTTACTGAAGAAGCCTTACCATTCATCTGAAATGTTGGAAGAAGATAGTTCACTACGAAAACTAACCTGTTCATCTGAAGCTGAGGAGGAAGAGGCATCATTGAGCAAACCAATTTTTTTGTCACAGGAGGCAGAGAAAGAGATGTCAATTAGCCAGTCATACCAGCAATGTGAAGAGAATGAGACAGAAGCATCCCTAAAGGAACCATACTATGCATATGAAAAGGTAAAAGAAGAAACATTATTAAATATGCCATCTTATTTATCTGAAGAGAAATCCTTGGAGGAGCTGCTTCCCCTACCACAGAATACACATGGAGAGCTACATCTTAAAGAGCTATCCAAGCCATTTGAAGAAGAAGTAGTAGCAGTAGAGGAGGAGACAAGCCCTCTAAGAGATAAGTCTCATTCTTATAAAGAAAATGAAGAAGAGGTGCTAGTGCAAGAGTCTGAAAAGAAAGAAGATAAAATGACATGCAAGTTATCCTATGCATCTGAGCAGGAGAAGGAAGAGAAACCGCTGAAGGAGCCAATCTCTCCATCAAAAGAAACAATTATACCACTGGCTGAATCTTCCTATTTATCTGAAGAAACATCTCTTAGAGAGTTACTCCTGTTGCAGGAGAAAGAGAATTCAATGATGACACTATCACATTCTTGTGAAGAAAAGGATGAAGGAATATCACTGGAGAAGACTTTTCCATCTGAAGAGAGTCAGAAAGGGGTGCTACTGAGGAAGCCATACTATCCATCTGAAATGTTAGATGAAGATAGTTCACTGAGAGAGCTGACATATTCATCCAAACATGAAGAAGAGACATCATTGAACCAATCAACTCTTTTACCACAGGAGGCAGTGAAAGAGATGTCAATTAGCCAGTCATACCAGCAATGTGAAGAGAAGGTGGCAGAAGCATCCTTAAAGGATCCATACTATACATATGAAAAGGTGGAAGAAGAAACACTATTAAATATGCCATCTTATTTATCTGAAGAGAAATCCCTGGAGGAGCTGCTTTCCCTACCACAGAATACACAGGAAGAGCTACATCTTAAAGAGCTATCCAAGCCATTTGAAGAAGTGGTAGCAGTAGAGCAGGAGACAAGCCCTCTAAGAGATAAGTCTCATTCTTATAAAGAAAATGAAGAAGAGGTGCTATTGCAAGAGTCTGAAAAGAAAGAAGATAAAATGACATGCAAGTTATCCTATGCATCTGAGCAGGAGAAGGAAGAGAAACCGCTGAAGGAGCCAATCTCTCCATCAAAAGAAACAATTATACCACTGGCTGAATCTTCCCATTTATCTGAAGAAACATCTCTTAGAGAGTTACTCCTGTTGCAAGAGAAAGAGACTTCAATGATGACACTATCACATTCATGTGAAGAAAAGGATGAAGAAATATCATTGGAGAAGACTTCTCCATCTGAAAAGAGTCAGGAAGGGGTGCTACTGAGGAAGCCATACTATCCATCTGAAATGTTGGCGGAAGATAGTTCACTGAGAAAGCTGACACATTCATCCAAACATAAAGAAGAGACATCATTGAACCAACCAACTCTTTTACCACAGGAGGCAGAGAAAGAGATGTCAATTAGCCATTCATACCAGCAACTGGAAGAGAAGGCAGCAGAGTCATCACTAAAGGAATCATACTATGCATATGAAAAAGTAGAAAGAGAAACACCATTAAATATGCCTTCTCATTTATCTGAAGAGAAATCCTTGAAGGAGTTACTCTCTGTATCACAGAATACAGAGGAAGAGTTACATTTGAGGGAACCATCCAAACCATTTGAAGAAGGAGAGAAGGAGACTCCTCTGAGAGAATGGCCCTATCCCTATAAAGAGGAGGATAAGGATATACCACTGCAAAAGTTCTCTCATCTATTTGAAGAAAATGAAAATACAGCAACATGCAAGTCATCCTGTGCATCTGAAGAGAATGATGATAAACCACTGAAGGAACCAATCTGTCCTTCAAATCATATAGATAACAAAATATCACTAAAAGAGTCATCATATATATTAGAAGAGGAGAATGAGGGAGAGACAAAATCAACAGAGGAAAACTATTTACGTAAGAAAAGAGTGGAAGAAATATCACTAAGGAAGGAATCCTATTTAAGTGAAGAGTTGAAAGGAGAGACATCACCACAGGAGCAATTTGGTTTATCTGAAGAGATGGAAGAAGATGCATCTCAGAGAGAGTCATTCCTTATGTTGCACGATATGGAAACAGAGGAAGAAACTCCAACAAGGAATCCATCATGGTCATTTGATGGAAAGGAGGAAGGAACACCACTGGAGAAGCTGCTTCCATCTGGAGAAAATCAGAAAGTGGCATCACCAAGGAAGTGGTACCATTCATCTGAAGAGAATCAAGAGGATATAATAGTGCAAGAATTATCCCATTTATTAGAAGAGAAAGAAGACCTATCCTTATGGAAACAATCCTATTCTTTTGAAGAGAGGGAGGAAGAGACACAGCTAAAGAATTCAGTTTCTTTGTTACAAAGGAAGAAGAGAGAGTTACCTCACAGGAAGCCATCCCATTTATCTGAAGATGAAAAGATTATATTAAAGAAGGCAATTCCTGCATCACAAAAGGATTTACCACCAACTGAGTCTTATTATGCATTTGAAAATAAGATGGAGGAAATACCAAATGAAACAGAGGAAATACCAAGTGAGTCATACCTTCTAGTTGAAGAGGTAGAGGAAGAACCACCACAGAGAGAGCCATACCATTCATTTAAAGAAAAAGAGATGAACCTAGTACTGAAGGAACCAATCTATCCATCTAAAGAAAAAGATGAGGAAACACCACTGATGGAGCCATCACATACATATAAAAAAGAAGAGTTTGTACCAATTAAGGAATCAACTCTATCTGAAAAGACAATATTGAAGGGGAATTCCCAATTATCTGACCAAGAGAAGAATGAAATACTTTCACCTCTGGAGAACAAAGTGAGCCCTTTAACAGAGGCATACCATTCATCCAAAAAGATAGAAGACAAAGCTACACTGAGAATGGTAGCCTTGTCATCAGGAGAGATAGAGAAAGTTGCAGTGAAGGAAGAGATGACACCAATGGATGCAACCTATTTACAAGTAGAAGAGGAGGAGGATAAAGAGGAGGCTTATGGTTTTCCAGAACAGGTTAGTGTTTAGGTTATTCCTTAATATATTTCAATCTGAACATTCCTTCCTTCCCAAGAAAAACAATCAAGAGGTTGACTTTAAATCCCACAGAAGATGAAAATCCAACGAAAATGAAAACTCTGTGGAGATGGTGATGTTCAAGATGCAGACTTTATTTAAAAATATACAAATTCATAATCCAAATAAAATATATCTAGGACCCAACCCGTTGGGAAATATGGACCTAACACGGTCCGTGTTTCAACAATGTTGTCTTCCTCAGGGGTTTCTAAAAGTCCTGATACAGAAACATATTTTCCAACGGGTTGGGACCTAGATATATTTTATGTGGATTATGAATTTGTATATTTTAAAATAAAGTCTGTATCTTGAACATCACCATCTCCACAGAGTTTTTGTTTTCTTCTCAAGCAAATATGGTTTTCTTAAATATATTTAGTTTACTCTATTCAAGTTTGGCTTCAGGGTCTACTTACTGAAACACATGACTTAAATGTTTGTTGCCTTGAAAGTGAGAATACACCCTGGGAGTTTCAATTGAGAAGGACTTCAGTACTGAATTCAAAATGAAGGTTCCCCATTTGCTTAGCTTACTAATTCATTTCTATTCCATTAATACTTCAGCTGTTCAGTTCTTGGCTTAGGATTTGCAACCCCTGGGCCAGCTAGGACTGGGGATATTTCAAAAGCAGCATTCACAGCTCCCCAGGATATATAGAGAGTGTTGTAACCATTACATGGGAGTGAAACCTAAATGGCTGTAAAGGTCCAAAGCAATCCAAGCTGGATGGCCCTTACCCAGAATGGTTGCTGCAATGACCTGAATATACTTGTGGGCGAGGGAAGGTTTGAAATTTTAAAGAGGGGAAAAATTTCCTGGATGCTGTAAATGAAGACTCCCAGACTGATTTCAACAGAGTTGGATGGAAAAGGAGGAGGAGAGAATGGAAGATTGGGTTCTTACCTTTAGTAATCTTCTTTTTGTTAGTCTAATATGAATTCTATACTCATGGTGATTTATCTCCACCCGTGAACTGGGTCTTTCAAAAATCTACAGACTTTTCCCTGAACTGCTCCTCCCACTTAACTGAGGGGCACAGGGCTTTTAGGCCAAAAGCCATCGAACAGTACTGGAACAAAAGAGTTAAAGAAAGGGGGCACGTGGAATCTCTCCGCTATGCAATAGCATTTTGATCTGCTCTGCAACATAAAAGAGCAATTAATAAACAGGCAACAAGAAAACATGGGCAAGAACATGGCAACCCATGGAACCAACCTGCCATGTACAACTAGCACAAACTGAAAACATACCTTCTATACAAATATAGACACGCCTGTCTGGAAGCTTCCTCAAAGGCCCTGTCTGCTGGCTATAAGATCTGGAGGCCTGAAAGGAGAAACATCCCAGGCAGAAATATGCAGGCGATACACAAAATGTAGAGTAGATAGAGGGCTGGCCATATGGAATCTGGAGAGTCCAAAACTAAATCTGGAAGGAGACAAAAGAACTCTATCTTGTGTTCCTCCCATTTGATGTCCAAAACCCATTGGTCTGAGGAGATCAGTTTCCACTCCTGGAGAAACTCTGACAACTGACCTCCAATATGAGGAGATGCGGTGGGAGTCCTGGTGTAACTGGGATGATTTAGGGCATTGTTGGTGCGAGAACCCTAAGCTTGCTGGCATTTGGAGTTGCTAAAAGCATTGGCTGTAGTTCTGGGAATATCTCTGTCCAGTGGAACCTGCGAGGGACGAAAATGACTGCAACCTCCTCAAGGTGTTCGACAGGACTTGTTATCCAGAAGGGACTTAGGGCAGCGGTTGGCCACACAGACTATAAGATCATTTTACCTTTTGCCAAAAAGCATTTGTCCTGTTAAAGGAAATCTGCTGAGAGTTACCTTGGAGGCCGAATCTCCAGCCCAGTGGCAAATCCAGAGCATTCTGCATGCTGAGGCAGAATAAGCTGAGACTTTGTCTAGAAACCTCATGAGGTCATATAAGGCATCAGCAACATAATCCATCCCCTCTAGCACTAGATGGGAGCAGGTGTCATCTTCTGTAAAGGGATCTTGATGCAACCTCATGTGTCAAGCATGTGCCGCAAAAAAGGCAGCTGCCGCAGCTTTGATACCTAAGGAAACCACTTCAAAGACCTTCTTCAAGACCAAGTCCACTTTGCAATTCTGCAAATCTTTCAGCATAACTCCACCTTCGCTCAAAAGGCAGTACGCTTAGTCACCTGAGCCACCGCCGTATCCACTTTCAGTTGCTCAAAAAGCTGCTGGAAATCCAGCGCCAAAGGATAAAGTTTAGCCATAGTCAGCCTAATGAAAGGAGTCTCCCACTGCTTAGTAACTAGAGCTGTGAGATCTGGATTTGAGGGAAAAAAGGACGTCAGAGTATTAAAATGACTCATGATGGTACATTGAGATGTGGAGTGCTGAGCCTCTAAGTTCAGTTCCTTTATGGCATCTACTACAAAAACAGTGAACAGAGGCTGATTTAAACAGTTGGCAGACAGAAGCGTCATCACCCTTATCAGGGCTGTCTGAAACCACCTGGCTAACAGCACCACAAAGGGTATTGATGTCATCTAGAGTAGATGCAAGGACTGTTACTCAGGGTGCAAAACAGCCTGTGCTTAAACTTCTGACAAGGTCAGAAGGTAAGCACGCTTCTAGGGGAACGGACCTTGAACTCCGAAGGCGGCACACAGCAGGCTGGCTCCACAAGTCCCACCCGAAGCTTGCCCTGTGGAGCAGCAGTCCAGATTTACAGAAACTGGGTCATTTCTCAGGCAGAGAACCCCTCCAAAGGGGTCTCAAGGCACCAAATCCATCAAAAAAGGACAAACTTTAGCAAAGAAAATAAGAAAAATAGCAGATCAGATCAGAAAGACTTCTGCACGGTTCACTTGCAGAAATTAAAACTAAAGGGGGCTCTGTGCTCCGCAGCTAAGTGGGAGGAGTGATGCAGGGAAAAGTCTGTGGATTTCTGCAAGACTCAGTTCATGGGTGGAGATAAATCACCATGAGCACGGAATCCAGAAGGGACTTAACAGAAATACTAGGTCAAAAAATATTTATTTTAAGCCAATTCTGAAGGGAATTTTCTTTTCTAAATTTTTCTGGGAAACCAGGAAATAAACTCACAACACTTGGCTCCAAATCCAGCACTGTGCCAGTGAGTTTAAAGAAATTTCCTAGCTAAAGAGGTCCTTATTAGTGTAATATCCTTGCATATGCCCTACACTTGTCACACATGCCTTTCCAGTGATGGAGGATCCTTACACACATCCCACTATCTCCCTACTTATCCTAGTTGCCCCCTTGCCTGTCTTCTATAACCGGATCTCAGCTCGCATGAATTTTGTCACTGCAGGCCAG
The DNA here is from genome assembly GCF_902459505.1 of Geotrypetes seraphini. NCBI lineage: Eukaryota > Metazoa > Chordata > Amphibia > Gymnophiona > Dermophiidae > Geotrypetes > Geotrypetes seraphini. Next base: position 94,198,115 of record NC_047088.1, read on the forward strand.
CCTTCAGACTCTTGATGTCACAGCCCAGAAGAATAGAATTTTACTACGCAGGAAAGCATCAGTTCGACGCAAGCAAGTTCCTGGACCAAGACCCCAATCTGCTCTGGAAGGTTCTCTGATAGAGTCACATACCCAGTCACAAGAAGAGCCTGAGTTATCTCTACCTAGAGTTTTTCGAAAACCAAGGCTGCCACAACTAGGATCCTTACCAATGGTGTTACCGCAACCCACTTTGCCTTCCCATACACAGGTGGACCTAGAACCTTCAGTTAGTGAGGCATCTTCCACCAAGGCTACCAGTGCAATACCACCCAAGAAGATGCTTCCAGGACATGTTGGGTAAGAAATATTTTAATACCACTTATGCTAAACTCTCTGTATAGCAGATGTAATCTGATAAACTGAGACTTAATCGGTAACCTAATATTAATATCAATTCTACATATTTTCAGTGCAGAGTAGGAGAAACAGAAGGCATGATGACATGGGTTTATAATAATATTAAAGTTAAGGCAGACGTAGACAATCTATCACATTACTTTCAAGAAAAAATCAGAATAGTGAGGATGTCATTCACACAAGATCCAGCAGATAACACAGACTATTACCCAACCAAAATCAACGGGGACGAAGGAATCCCACCTGACAGATACTGGTCAAAATTTACCACAGTTAGCATGCAAAGATATCAAACTGGCTTAAGAGAACATTCAGAAAACACTGCTACTTGGATATATGTCCAGCTAGCCTGTTAACCCATGCCCCCTCTAACTTTAATCTAAGGTGCAGACCTAAGAAAAAGAAGCTTAGAAAATGGACTCTACCTTAAAACAATATCAACCATAGTGTTGGCACTCATACCCAAAGGCACAAACCTTGATCTGACCAAAGTACAACACTTTAATAGTGGGGATTCCATGGCCTGCAAAACTACTAGAATTCTGTGTAAGCACACAACTAGCTAACTTCATAGACTAAACAGATGGATTCCACAAATCACAACATGGCTTCAGGCCAAGACACAGCACCGAATCCCTGTTACTCGAACTAATATCTAAAATAAGAAACCACCTCAGCAGAGGCAATCTATACTATTACAATTTGATATCTCTGCAGCATTTAATGAAGTAGATCATTCTCTTTTACTCCTCAAATTAAACGAACTAGGAGTGCAAGGCATGGTGTTATAATGGTTTTCACAGTCCTTAAGAAATAGAAAATATGAAGTATGGAAGGAAGACAAAAAGATCCCAATCATGGAAGGCCAACTGCGGTGTCCCCCAAGACTCACCAATATCACCTGTACCATTCAACATCTATCTAGGAGCACTGGAAAATAACTTACTCTTAACCCAGGCTCATGTCTTCCACACAGATGATATCTTCATTCTCTGTACAGTATAGCCAATGAATCCTTCGCTAGCACCTTAGAGTACCTGAAAACCACTATTGATGACCTAAGTACATGGACAATGAGTAACTTTCTCAAGCTAAACAAATCTAAATCAAAAATATTATGGTTCAGAGATTATAATTCATTACAGAGCACAGACCTAGAGTTATCCAGAAGTGAGAGGCTTGCTATATCTCTGACTGTTCAATAAGGAGGGGAGAGAATCTGGAGCAGAGACTGTGTATGAGAGAGAAAGTTTCTGCATGTGCATAGGCTGTGTGTTTATGGCTGCATATGTGTGTGATAGAGGCTCTGACTGGTGGTGTGTTAGAGTAAAATAACCATATTTTATAAACCAAAGCATATGTACAAAACTGCTAATGGGTAGCATTTTGTAAGTAGATTTTTCAGCACACACTACCTTGCCCCTTGCCCCACCTCACCCATTCCCACTCCATGGCTTCCTTCCCTTTCCTCCCTCCCCTCCACCTGCAAATTTCTTACCAACGCACTGAGCAACCGAGCCCCACTCAGCCTATCACTCCGTTTCTCCTATGCAGCACTATGATTGCAAGAAGTTTCAAGTCACACAGCCAACACCTCTGGCCTCTGATTTCATGAGATTAGCAGTCAGGACATATCAACTGTGAGATTTAAACTTATTCATTGCATGGTGCCATGGAGAAGAAGCTGATTCGGGGGCTGCCACACAATAAGCGCTCACTTTTCCACTGTTGACTCATTTACAGACACTGCACCCTTTAGCTGCTGCCATCTGCCTCCCAGCTCATCCAGGTTGGGCATGAATTTCCAATTCTTGTGCAGGAGAATGGGAGACTCCTGCCCCTGGGAGACTTGGAAGGTCTGTTTGAATATGTGGGGGAGGGGGGTCTCTATCTTTTGGGTTTTCTACAATGTTCCACTTCTAGCCCAACTGGCCACAGTGGATGACAATCCTAATCCAGATCCCCTGTACTGCTGCACATAGTGCTGCACCACTGGGATAGTCTTCAGATTTTATCATAAGAACATAAGAATTGCCGCTGCTGGGTCAGACCAGTGGTCCATTATGCCCAGCAGTCCGCTCATGCAGCGGCCCTTAGGTCAAAGACCAGTGCCCTATTTGAGTCAGTTCTTATCTGCGTACGTTCTGGTTCAGCAGGAACGTATCTAACCTTTTCTTGAATCCCCGGAGGTTGCTTTCTCCTATAACAGCCTCTGGAAGAGCGTTCCAGATTCCTACCACTCTCTGGGTGAAGAAGAACTTCCTTACGTTTGTACGAAATCTATCCTCTTTTAATTTTAGAGAGTGCCCTCTCATTCTCTCCACCATGGAGAGGGTGAACAATCTCTCTTTCTCTACTAAGTCTATTCCCTTCAATATCTTGAATGTTTTGATCATGGCCCCTCTCAGTCTCCTCTTTTCAGTGAGGTGATCTTACCTGGCAAGGGATACTATGATCTGAGGATCTTTTAGAAGAAAGAACTTACTCATATCGCTTGCATAAAATCCTTAATTTACTGTCTTCCAGATTTGGGATGGCTCACCCTAAAATGATGCAGGAACTTCAGTCCCGCTTGCATAGGCCGAAGTGACCTTTTCTTGGATGATCCTGGAAAACTTCTGGAAGTTCTCTCATAAGAGCTGGTTTTGGAGAGCCTATGAGATGCAAGACTACTAAAACACCAAACTCTTGAAAACAACAATGAGTCAGGAATCAAAGAAGAGAGGACTGGGATACCTTTGGTTAATAATCAAGCCATCAATTAGTGAGGAGATACTCACCCTTCTACTAGACAATAGCAACCAATCAGAAGAGCTCTACTGATGTTCTAGCTAGCATACTGTTGGCTGAGGATGAAGCACCATATGCACACTGGAGTCAAACTCTACCATTGGACAATTGCTTTGAAGTATTTGCAATATAGAGTATAATAACTCAATAAAATTCTAGTCAGGTGGAGTGGTTAATGAAAGCAGAAATGTTTAGCAAGATTTTCTTTTTCAAAATATTCAGTTACTATTCTAATTTCTTTTAGATTCTGGTTTAGTTACTTTAACTCATATTTTATTCATGAGGAAATATCTGTGTATGAAGTATTTTGAAAACGCCTTCTTATTGTTAAGTAAATCGATTGTGATATAGTGCTGACCACCATAAGAATGCCACTGACACAGACAGACGGCTAAAAAGCAAATCTTAATCAAAACTCAGGCAAACATTGCACCCATATATGTCACAGAAATTAATGCAAAAATATGTAAAAAGAGTAGAGGAGGGTTTGGATGCTGTAGTGTGGATGATGCTATAGAAATTCATGTTGACAGAAAAACACCTCGCCTTGGGGTATACACAGACAAACAAAAAGGCAAAGGTGGTGTCTCTTCAACCAATGATCGATTCTTTTTGGTTTTCTGAATAAAGAATCGATCATTGGTTGAAGAGGCACCACCCTTGTCTGTGCGGTGATATGAGTTTATATGTTGGGGTGCTATGAAATGGGAAGGAAATGGGGACTTGTATACTGCCTTTTTGTTGTTTTGGCATTTCAAAGCCAACAGCACTGGAGGATTAAATGACTTCCCCAGGGTCACAAGGATCAGCACCAGGATTTGATCTCACAACCTCTGGCTACAGAGGCAGCAGCTCAGCCAGTGAGCCACAGCCTTTTCTTGGGTAGAAATGTGTGTGTGCAGGCCCATTGAAAGGCCAACTGGTGCTCTGGGCAATCTAAAGGATAGTAACTCATTTGATAATTTAGCTAACCCATGGGAGTCCCCCTCTAATGACTCTACCATCTGCCTGAGGGCCATATAAAAGCTCTGAAGCACTCCTGCTGCTAGAACAGAGGGATGGCATCATGAGCAGTCCCTCATCTCATCAGCCAATTCTGGCAGCCCTGTGACTTTTGGGTTTACTGTTATGTAAATAGGTGTATATGTGGTAAGTATGGAGGGTATGTGGATGCGGTTTATATCTGAGGCTGTGTGTGGGGATGGGTGTATTTGGTGGTATATGGAGGAATATGAAGAAGTATGGGAACTGTTGTGTGTGTCAGGGAAATATAGGGATGTGTACGAAGGTGGGATTGAGATTGTGTGTGTGGGGAGGGCTGGGGGATTGTAGGATGATAGAGTATGTCAGGGGTATTGGGTTCTAGTACATTCATGTGTAGAAGTGTGTGGGTGTAACATAGAAACATAGAAAAATGACGGCAGATAAGGGCCATATAGCCCATCAAGTCTGCCCACACTATTTACCCACCCTCTTAGGTCTTCTGACCTCTTAAGTATAATTGTAATTATACTGTCACTCTACTGACCCGCTCATTGTAATTTTACTGTCACTCTACTGACCCGCTCATTCAAGTCCTAGTGACCCTATCCTTCGCATGACCTCGTAGGGATCCCACGTGGGTATCCCATTTGTTCTTGAAGTCAGGGATGCTGCGTGCCTCGACCACCTGCACTGGAAGCTTGTTCCAATGCTCAATCACTCTCTCCGTGAAGAAGTACTTCCTGACGTCTCCACGAAACTTCCCTCCCCTGAGTTTGAGCGGATGTCCTCTTGTGGTCGAGGGTCCCCTGAGAAGAAAGATATCGTCTTCCACCTCGACCCGTCCTGTAATGTACTTAAATGTCTCAATCATGTCTCCCCTCTCCCTACGCTCTTCAAGAGTGTAGAGCTGCAATTTGCTCAGTCTTTCCTCGTACGGGAGACCCTTTAGCCCCGAGACCATCCTGGTGGCCATCCGCTGAACCGACTCAATTCTGAGCACATCCTTACGGTAATGTGGCCTCCAGAATTGCACACAGTACTCCAGATGAGGTCTCACCATGGCTCTATACAATGGCATCATGACTTCAGGTTTCCTGTTGACGAAGCTTCTCTTGATACAACCCATCATCTTCCGTGCTTTAGATGAAGCCTTCTCCACTTGAGTGGCTGCTTTCATGTCAGCACTGATGATTACTCCCAAGTCTCGTTCTGCCGTAGTTCTGGTTAAAGTTTCTCCATTCAAGGTGTAAGTTTTACAAGGATTTCCGTTACCGAGATGCATGACCTTACATTTCTTGGCGTTAAAGCCCAGCTGCCATATCAAGGACCAATTTTCTAAAGTACGCAGGTCTTGTTCCATAGCATCCTGTAGATTATAGCCGTTTACTATATTGCATAGTTTGGCGTCATCAGCGAATAAGGTTACTTTGCCTTGAAGCCCTTGAGTCAGATCCCCAATGAATATGTTGAAGAGGAGTGGGCCCAGGACCGAACCCTGTGGCACTCCGCTAGTCACCTCCGACATTTTAGAGAGGGTACCGTTAACTACCACCCTCTGAAGTCTGCCATTAAGCCAATCTTTAACCCATGCAGCTAGAGTCTCTCCTAATCCCATCGATTTCATCTTGTTCAGCAGCCTGCGGTGTGGGACGCTGTCGAACGCTTTGCTGAAGTCTAGGTACACGACGTCCAAGGACTCTCCTGAGTCCAGTCTTCTTGTTACCCAGTCAAAGAAGTTGATTAGATTTGACTGGCATGACCTACCCTTGGTGAATCCATGTTGGTTGGGATCCCGGAGATTTCCCTCGTTCAGGATCGTATCTAATTTATACTTAATTAGTGTTTCCATGAGTTTACACACTATTGAGGTGAGGCTTACCGGTCTATAGTTTGCAGCCTCAGCCTTGCAGCCCTTTTTATGTAGAGGAACGACGTTGGCTGTTTTCCAGTCTAACGGAACTTTCCCCGTACTTAGTGAGAGATTGAAGAGCACTGCCAACGGTTCTGCCAGAACGTCTATCAATTCTCTGAGCACTCTTGGGTGTAAATTGTCCGGTCCCATGGCCTTGTTTACCTTTAGCCTTGCCAGTTCGTTGTAAACGTCCCCAGGTGCAAACTCAAAATTCTGAAACGGGTCATCCATGTCTTGTTTTATCATCAACTGTGGTCCGTGTCCCGGTGCTTCGCAGGTGAAGACTGAGCAGAAATATTCATTTAGTAGTTCTGCTTTTTCTGAATCCGCCACCGTGTAGTTTCCGTCCGGTTGTCTGAGGCGTACTATACCGTCTGTGTTCCTTTTCCTATCACTGATATACCTAAAGAAGGATTTGTCCCCTTTTTTAATGTTCTTTGCCAGAGTTTCTTCCACTCGAAGTTTGGCCTCCCTAACTGCTGTTTTGACCATTGCAGATCTGGTCTTATATTCTACTTTAGTTTCTCTTCTCTGCGTACGTTTGTAGGAAAGAAATGCTTTTTTCTTCTCCTTAATGAGGTGCGAGATCTCTTCAGTGAACCATTGGGGTTTGTTGTTTCTTTGTCGTTTATCTACTGATTTTATGTAGCGATTAGTTGCTTCGTGTATGGATGATTTCAGGTACGACCACATAGTTTCCACATTCCCGGTCTCTGCTTGGTCCTGCAGCTTCTGATGAACGAAATCGCCCATGCGTGCGAAGTCGGCGCCCCGGAATTGGAGCACCTTTGTTTTTGTAATTGATTTAGGGGATCCTTTCCCAAGGTTGAACCATACCATGTTATGGTCGCTGGAGGCTAGCGTATCTCCTACCGAGACCTCTGAGACGCTTTCCCCGTTGGTGAGTACTAGGTCTAGGATCGCCTGGGCTCTAGTGGGTTCCGTTACCATCTGTCTGAGATGTACTCCTTTTATGGAGGTCAAAAGCCTCCTGCTGCTGCTGGTTGTTGCTGAAAATGTGTTCCAGTCTGCATCAGGTAAGTTGAAGTCCCCTAGCAGTACAGTTTCGCCCCGTAGAGTTATATTCTCTATGTCTTCAATTAATTCTGCGTCCATGTCTTCCGGTTGTCTTGGAGGTCTGTATACCACTCCAAGATACAGGCATTTTTTGCCGCCTCTTGCCAGGTTTACCCAGAGGGATTCCCCGGTATACCTGACATCAGTGATCCTGGTGGTCTTGATGTCCTCTTTTATGTATAGTGCTACCCCTCCACCTAACCTGCCCTCTCTGTCCTGACGAAGTAAATTGTACCCCGGTATAGCCATATCCCACCCATGTGCGTCCGTGAACCAAGTCTCGGATATTGCCACCACGTCCAGGTTGGCATCCCTTATTTCAGTTTCCAGTTCTAGAATTTTATTGCCTAAACTGTGTGCATTAACATACATGGCCCTCCACACTTTGTGTTTGCTGAGTTCCTGTAAGGCTATTCCTGACTGAGTCTGTGTGGCTCCTAGAGAACTGTTTGCATATTGGGTCCTTACCTCGGAAGCAGAGTGTCGACTCGTCCCATCAGGATAGTTCCTTTCCACACCAGTATATGAGTAGGTCCCCTCCCCCAACTTACCTAGTTTAAAGCCCTGCGAAGCAGGCGGGCTAGTCGGTGTCCGTAGGGGTATGTATATAGGGTAGGGCTGGGGCATGTGGGCATGTGGGAGTACTTGTGGAGGGTAGGTTGCATATGTGCGTGTGGTAAGAGTTTGAGTAGAGGTGCAGGGAAGTGTATGTGAATGTGGTGATACATATGAGCACAGAGAATTAAGTTGTGAGTTATATCTGCAGATTTGTGTAAAGATTGTAGAGAGTTGAACTGTGTTTGTGTGGGAGGCAGTGTGAAGTATATGGTTGGTGAGAGTGTATTTTGAAATACATGTGTGGGATTTTGGACTGATAAATCAAATAGAGTTGAAGAAAATGAAAATTTATTCAAAACAAAAAGCTAATATGAACCAGAGAAGAAATTCATATCAAGTTTATATTAAATTACCAGACCTCAAATACCTAAGGCACTACTTGGAATGCTTTTCATGCCCTTACTGGGGTGGTAAATTCATCAATGGTCTTGGTAAAGTGACCTGTGCTGTGAATATTTATAAATATTTTTTAATATTAATTTTAATAAATATAAAGTGCATTAGGTGCATAAGCTGCTAGAGGAAGGAAAGCACTTATCCTTTTGTGCCCGACGGCTGCCCAACCGTTTCACACTCGGTTTCATCAGGGGCTATGCCTCCTTCTAATACTGCACTAAACTTATCTAGCAGACTTTAACAATGCCACAATAAGAAGCACCCACACGACTCACGACTGGCCATCAATCCCTTTTACATAATTCTTTCCATCATTCCATTTGTTGAAAAACATTACAAGGGATAAGAAAGATAAAGACAAAAAAGAAGATGTAGGGGGGCAGAGAGAGAGACAGAGGGAAAGAAAAAAACAGTGGTTCTTAAACCTGTCCTGGGAGATCCCCAGCCAGTCAGATTTTCAAATCCCTAAGAAATATGCTTGAGGCAGATTTGCACAGAATAATGGTGACAGGCATGCAAATCTGCATCATGCATATTCAATAGGGGTATCTTGAAAACCTGACTGGCTGGGTGGGGGTGGGGGAAGAAAAGGATAGGTTTAAGAATCACTGGAATAAAAGAACAGAGCAATAGAAGTTGGGGAAAGACAGAAGAGGGGAGGAAAGAGAAGGAAGCAGGGGCTGGACAGAGAAAAGTGAAGAACAGAGACAAGTGGAGAGGAGGCTAAAATAAAAAAGAGAGGCAAAAAGAGGAAAACAGACCTGTGGGAGAAGGTTAGAAACTGAGATAAAGAAGACTAAAAGAGATAAAGAGACTAAAAGATGGGTGAACTAGAAGTCGTAGCCAAAGGGGAGGACCTGGATATAATTGGAATTACAGAAACCTGGTGGACAGAGGAAAATCAATGGGATGTGGCGCTGCCGGGGTACAAGCTCTACAGGAGGGACAGGACCCACAAGAAGGGGGGAGGCATAGCACTATATATAAAGGACTCTATCTGCTCGGTCGGGATGGATATGGCAACGAAGGCAGAGGAGCTGGAATCGCTATGGGTCAAATTGCCAGGAAACAAGGGTGCAAGCATAAAACTGGGGCTGTACTATCGCCCACCTGGTACGCCAGAAGGAATCGGACACGACTTGGAAGCTGAACTGAGACAGGAATGCAGGACTGGAAGTGTAACAGTGATGGGGGACTTCAACTACCTGGGGATAGACTGGAGTACGGGTCACTCCAACTGCACTAGGGAAACAGGATTTGTAGAAGCTGTGAGGGACTGCTTCATGGAGCAACTAGTCAAGGAACCGACGCGAGGGGGGTGCTACTCTTGACCTCATCCTAAACGGATTAGGGGGGCCTACAAGAGGGGTAGAAGTGGGAGGACCACTAGGCAACAGTGATCACAATGCGATCAGATTCACATTAGAAAGGGGGACACCCATAGTAAGGAGGACCGCAACAACTGCGCTCAACTTCAAGAAAGGGAACTATGTTGCTATGAGGGAAATGGTGGGGAGGAAGCTCAGAAATATCTTTAGGATGGAGACTGTATGAAGCGCCTGGACCCTATTCAGGGACATCCTGCAGGAAGCACAAAGAATGTACGTCCCCAGTTTCAGGAAAGGCTGCAAGAACAAGCGGTCAAAGGACCTGGTTTGGATGTCAACTGAAGTAAAGAGGGCAATAAATGACAAAAAAGCATCCTTCCGGAGATGGAAAAAGGACCTAACGGAGGAAAATCACAAGGCGCACAGGAAATGCCAAAAGGAATGCCACCGAGAGGTTAGAAAAGCAAAAGGGGAATACGAAGAGGGGCTGGCCAGGGAGGCAAAAAACTTCAAGGCATTCTTCAGTTACGTAAAGGGGACGCGACCAGCGAGAGAGGAGGTGGGGCCGTTGGACGATGGGGATAGGAAGGGAGTGATTAAGGAGGATAAAGAGGTAGCTGAGAGGTTGAACACTTTCTTCTCGTCAGTTTTCACGAGCGAAGACACATCTAATATACCGGACTCAGAGGAGCTCATGAGTGGGGAACAGGCAGAAAAATTGGAGCACATAGAGGTAAGTAAGGAGGATGTCCTGAAACAGATAGACAGGTTAAAATGCGGCAAATCACCGGGCCCGGACGGGATCCACCCAAGGGTTCTGAAGGAACTAAGACAAGAAATAGCGGGCACAATCCAGCATGTTTGCAACCTATCCTTGAAAACTGGAGAGGTACCAGAGGACTGGAAATTGGCGAATGTCACACCTATCTTCAAGAAGGGATCGAGGGGTGACCCCGGGAACTACAGGCCGGTGAGCCTGACTTCAATTATAGGGAAGATGGTGGAAGCTATGATCAAGGACGGCATTTGCGAGCACATCGAGAGGAATGGCCTACTTAGAACAAGCCAGCATGGATTCTGTAAGGGAAGGTCGTGCCTAACGAACCTTCTGTACTTCTTTGAGGGAATAAGCAGTCGGGTGGACAATGGGGAACCCATAGACATCATTTACCTCGATTTTCAAAAGGCTTTCGACAAGGTACCACATGAAAGGCTGCTTAGGAAGCTGTGGAACCACAGGGTCGGAGGGGATGTGCACAGATGGATCAAGCACTGGTTGCTGGGTAGACTGCAGAGGGTCGGAGTAAAGGGCCAATATTCTGACTGGCGGGGAGTCATGAGCGGTGTGCCACAGGGATCGGTGCTGGGGCCGTTACTTTTTAACATATTTATCAATGACCTGGAAAAGGAGGCGAAGTGCGAGGTTATAAAATTTGCAGACGATACCAAACTGTGCGGCAGAGTTAGGTCCAGGGAGGAGTGTGAGGACCTGCAAAGGGACCTGGACAAGCTGGAAGACTGGGCAAACAAATGGCAAATGCACTTTAACGTGGAAAAATGCAAGGTCATGCATATAGGGAAAAAGAACCCGTTGTTCAACTACAAATTGGGGGGGGCATTGTTGGGAGACAGCAGACTTGAGAGAGACTTGGGTGTACTGGTGGATGCATCACTGAAGCCATCTGCACAGTGCGCAGAAGCCTCGAAAAAAGCCAACAGGATGCTGGGTATCATAAAGAGGGGCATAACAACCAGGACGCGGATGATAAGTGGACAGAGAGAGGAGAAGGTACTAGATGGAAGGGTTGGAGAAAGAGGGTATATGATGGAAGGAGGGGATAAATAAAAGGAGGACACATGATGGGGAGAAAAGGATTGAGTTAGGGAAACACTGGAGGGGTGAGGTGGCAAGCTTTAGGTAGACAGTAAAAAAGAACATTGATGAGAGAGTAGTAAGAACATAATCTAGACAGATGCAGAAAATAAATTGAAAAGGGAAATGAGGGAAAAAAGGGAAAGGGATTGCAGAGGAGAGGTGTGGGAGAGGGAAGGAGAGGAGAGAGATGCCAGACCAATGGGGATGAAAGGAGAGATGGAAGGGGGAGGCATACAGTTTCTGGAAGGGGCATAGAAGGAGAGAAGATGCCATATAGGGGAAAAGAGACGGCAGACAGTGGATGGAAGGAAGAGAGTTACAAGAAGATGAGGAAAGCAGAAACCACAGAAGACAAAGGTAGAAAAAAATTTCTATTTATTTATTGCTTTAGGAGACATGTGTCACTGTTTCTGTGAAGCATTGTATGCAGAGTCCAGCTTCTTGCTGGTTCAATTTAACCTTTGTCTATGGGAGGGGTTAGTTTGTGATTACATATTCCATACTAGGCGAAGGTGTGTTCTGTGTGTTCGAAAGACATAGTTTTCTGTTAGGATTGACGGTGTAGGATTGATCTGTGTTGGTCTGGCTTGTTTAGTTTTACAATGGGTGTATTGATGTACTGTTCACTGCAATATGTAAGATGCTGCCTTTTCCTAGGTGACGTGTGACGTGTGGCTTGTTACTAAAAATCATGTTTTTCATACAGATGGGGGGGGGGGGTGCCAAAAAATGATGGGCCCCGGGTGTTACATATGCTAGGTACACCACTGCATTATGTAAAGATACCAGAAAGCTGGAGAAGCAAAAACTTTAAGTAAATTGTTATTCTTCTAAGTTTTGAGTATTTAACCCTCCCACAATCTCATGGGCACTCATTTCAAGTTTCAAGTTTATTGAGATTTTGATTTAAACGCAATATCAAATATTTTCAATGTGTATAACAAAAATAAATTTTGGGAAATAAATAAAACCATTTGAACAATAAACATACAAACATATCCATAGATGATTAAAAATACATAAGGAGTACAAGGATAAACTACATTTGTTTACAAATGCGTCCTCCGTGCCTGCTCATAAATTTGTGGAATATGTAACTTGTCGCTCATGCATATTTTTTTTTGCACACACCTCATCAATCCTTAGAGGGAACATTGGTCATCATGCCATTGTATCGAGCGATGGTGCGTCCACATCTGGAATACTGCGTTCAGTATTGGTCGCCGCACCTCAAGAAGGACATGGCGGTACTTGAGAGAGTCCAAAGGAGAGCAACGAAACTGGTAAGAGGGCTGGAACACTGCCCATACGCCGAGAGGTTGGATAGGCTGGGGCTCTTCTCTCTGGAAAAAAGGAGGCTCAGGGGAGATAAGATAGAGACCTTCAAGATCATGAGGGGCATAGAGAGGGTGGATAGGGACAGATTCTTCAGACTGAGGGGGACAACAGGTACAAGGGGGCATTCGGAGAAACTGAAGGGAGATAGGTTCAAAACAAATGCAAGGAAGTTTTTCTTCACCCAAAGGGTTGTGGACACTTGGAATGTGCTACCAGAGGAAGTGATCAGGCAAAGTACGGTACAGGGATTCAAACAGGGTTTGGACGGATTCCTGAGGGATAAAGGGATCGTGGGATACTGAGAGAGGTGCTGAGATGTAACACAAGTATAGAAAGCTAACCAGGTAATAAGTATAGAAAGCCAACCAGGTCGTGCATGTGCAAGACCGGGGGGTTAGGACTTCGATGGGAAAATAGGACTTCAATGAGAAACCAAGGTGGCAAGGGGGCCCCTTCTGGTGATTCAGACAGGTCATGACCTGTTGGGCCGCCGCGGGAGCGGACTGCTGGGCAGGATGGACCTATGGTCTGACCCGGCGGAGGCACTGCTTATGTTCTTATGTTCTTAAAGAGAGAAAAATATATTGACAGAGAGAAAAGGGAAGGGGGAGGGAGAGAGAGAAAAAAGCAAAGATGAAGAACTGGGAAAGGGAGACTTTCTCAGAAGGTGTGGGCTGAACCTTTATACCCAGGCAGGGACTCCCCTGAAACTCCTTCTTACATCTTTACAGAAGCTTCCTCATATTGAGAATCTGTGCCTGCTCTTTACGGTAACGGAAAGAGCTCCAATGTTGTGGCTAAGGCAAGAAACAGAGGGTGAAAGATACTAGAAACAACAACAGGTCAAAGCTCAATGCTACAGCATCAGCCAGGGAAGCAGATAAGGAAGAGACAGAACTACAACCCCTTTCTGAATTCTCTAGTATTATTATCTTAAGAATTGCTTACCTGAGTCCAGGATCACACTATGGTCTCCTTTTACTAAGCTGCGCTAGCGGTTTTAACATGCGCTATAATGCTGTGCGCTAGACGCTAACGCCTCCATTGAGCTGGCTTAGTTTTTCTGCGTAGCGCAGGGGTTAGCGCGTGCTAATCTGCAGCGCGCTCTAAAAACGCTACCGCAGCTTAGTAAAAGGAGCCCTATGTCATGTTTACAAATCTAAATCAGTCCTAAAACTTGTCACACCATTGGGTTTCCGTCGCCACATGATTGTGGACTATAGCAGCCCTAATTGGGAAGGGGTAAATCGCGGACCTTACGGACCTCGCGGATCTAAAACCGCACGTCCTTAAAAATCTGAGGTCAGTGCATTGACAAGTCCGCCTTCGCTTTCCCTGCAGCTCAGCTCAGGCCCCTGGCTCCCTCGTGGACCTCACGGCTCTGAACTGCACGTCACATCCTTAAAAATCCGAGGTCCGCGCCACTTTTAGTCTCTGGCTCTGACAGAACTCTATGACAATTTAACTGTGACGGATCCTAATGCTTTTTCCTCCCTATGCTAGGATCCATCAGAGTTAAATTGTCATAGAGCTCTGTCAGAGCCAGAGACTAAAAGTGGCAGGGACCTCAAAAGTGGCGCGGACCTCGGATTTTTAAGGATGTGCGGTTTTAGATCCGCGAGGTCCGTAAGGTCTGTCAGGTCCCTTCCTGCCCTAATTCTTTTTTGCTTTTGGTACTGCATTGTCTTATACGGGCATTTTGCTGTTCAAAAAGTTATTTTGTGTTATTTTGAAAATTTCATTCATAAAAATTAAAAGAAAAATCCTAAAGTTGTTACAAATGACAGTTAACTAATTTTCCATATGTAATGCGTTTTTAACATAGTTTCAGCAGATTATTTTTCCTTTTCATCTCATTCCTCCCCCCCCCCCCCCCCCTCTTTTACAAAGCCCGATAGTGCCTGCCACTGCGGTAACTGCCCTGAAGCCCTTTGTGCAACTCTGCAAAAGGGAGGGGTGGGGGGGGGTTTAGTATTTAAAAGTCAAGATTCTGCACCTGCTCTTCTCCTGAGTGCCTGCAGTTAGTTCAGCTTTGTTTCATGCTTTTGTCTTTTCCATCTGTGATCCTTTTATTCCTCAGAATGTACTTAAGGCCTTATTTGCTGTTAAGTGCTGTTGGTTTGATATCGACTCATAGCAACCTCTAGACCAGTGGTCTCAAACTCAAACCCTTTGCAGGGCCACATTTTAGATTTGTAGGTATTTGGAGGGCCGCAGAAAAAATAGTTAATGCCTTATTAAAGAAATGACAACTTTGCATGAGGTATACTTTCTAAATCTTTCTTTAATTGCTTCTAATAATTTCAGCTATACACAGCTGAAAGCAGTGCAACATGCAGAAAGTGACGTTTAAATAATTTTTTACTTTCTGCATATTGCACTGCTTTCAGCCGTGTATAGCTGAAATTAACAGAAGCAATTAAGGAAAGATTTATAAACTATAAAGAGTTTACCTTATGCAAAATTGTGATTTAGATTCTAATCTAAAGTATCAACTGCAAGAGACAAGATTTTGGTGTAGTCCTCTAGGCTTTTATGTAGAGGGGAGAATCCGACTTGTGCCTGGAAAACTTGCCTTAAGTGCCTTAAATGTCCGGTGGTCGCATCCGCAACTGCCTTCAGCTTTCACCTCCTCCAGCACCGGACACAACCGCCAGAAGAGGTGCCGAATTTCACGAGAATTCACGAGATTACGTACACACGCGCAAGCTGCGCTGCCTCCAATGTTCTGGAACGTTGCCCGCCTCGATGCTGTAACCTCACGCAAGCGCTTTCCTGCGTCTGTATGCGATGGCCCTCTCCACGTTACCTCATAATCGCGTTCCTATCACAATTGTAGTTCTCCCCTTAACCCTTTGTATCTAGTCAGTTGCGTTAATTTATGTCTCTGTTATCAATTATTTTATTTGTCTCCCCCCATATTTGATTGTACACCGTTTTGTATTTTTTGAAATTGCGATTTATTACATTTGATTACACTTGAAATTTAAACTTTTCCCTTGAAATTCCCTAGTCCAGCAGCTCTAGAGTAGAGAATGACAATGGGACAAATTTTTCCCCGTCCCCGCGGGAACACATTTTCCCGTCCCGTCTCCACGAGTTCTTTTCCTGTTCCTGCCCCATTCCTGCGAGCTCCATCCTCATCTACACAAGCCTGAAACACTTTAAAATCATGAGTGTTCAAGGCTTGTGCAGTTAAGGCAGAGCTTACAGCAATGGGACAGGGACAGCGACAATGACAAAACTCACGGGGACGGGACGGGAAAATTGAGTTCCTGAGGGGACGGGGAAAAATGTGTCCCCGTGTCATTCTCTACTCTAGAGAGCTTGAGTAGGAAAAAAAAACCCCAAGAGTTCAAAAGTGCAACTCTAATTAACTAGAGCTGCAGGCATCTAAGGCTGCAGAGAGACCACAGCACTGATAATGTACTTTTTGCAAAGCTGTCAGCTAGGAGAGTTGCCAGCCGTCACTGGATAAGAGCTGATAGTTGGTAAACAGTCATAGGACACACAAGAAACAGTGGGAACGGACAATGAACACTCCACGAAGGATCACTGATGTAAGAGTCTTGTTTATTCCGACAAAAGAACATATATAAACTATGTCCTTTTATCAGAATAAACAAGACTCTTTTACATCAGTGATCCTACGTAGAGTGTTCATTGTCCGTTCCCTCTGTTGCTTGTGTGCTTTTATACCCGTGGGTTTTTGTCCTGTTGGACTTTTGTTGTTTGTCTAACCCTTTCAGGACCAAGGGACATATTTGTCCCATAACTTTAAAATCCTATAAATTTTGATTGGGATAGTCTACAGTTCTAAATTTGATATGTACGGATTCCATATGATACTGCCTTTATGTAAACAAACTGGTTCCGACATTCATTCATTAGCGTCGTTGCCAGATTGACGAGAAGATTCACTTGCCACACTGTCCATAAGCCAGAAGTGTGATTTTTTAAATAAAAATAATGATATTTCACAAAAAAAATCAATTTTTTGGCATCTGCAAGCCCTTTTTACCATAAAAATGTCGTCAAAACCACAAAAATTGGCCTACGATCCTTATGGTCCTGAAAGGGCTAAACAGTCATAGGAAACACTTTATTTATTTAGCCCGTCCTCCCAAAGGAGCCCAGAACGGGTTACAAAGTACATCCATAATAATCCAGAAAGAACAGAGATGACATAATTTACATAAATTACAATATAGACATGACAATAAAACATATGCACTAAGTAGCATCTGGTGAGATTAGGTGGCGTAGGTAAGTTGACTGAGTGGCATTTCTGGGTGAATGACTTTAAGGTGCTGGGTTAGTAAAGAGGAAGGTTTTCACGGCCTTCCTGAAGTTCCAGAGTCCATCTAGTGATGGTGTGCCAAAGTTTGGGTATGAAATGTGGGTAGGAGCGTTTGCGAGCTGTTTCAGTTTTGAGGGAGTGGCCAGAAGGTATGGCCAGTTGTTTTTCTCCTTGGGACCTCGGTGGTTGCTTTGGGAAGTAGATTTGTAGTTTAGTTTTCATGTAGAATGCTGTTACATAGTTTTGCATCAATGGAGATTAATCAGTGGCTTCACTGCCTGTTTTAGGTTTTTTGCTTTGCTATTTTAATTGTTTATTTTGAAAACATGTCACATTTCATCAGGCCTTTGGCACACACACAGTACAAGTTGTGATCCTAATACCAGTGCCTACTGCTTCATTTTTCCTCTGTTCCCTTTATGCTTAATTTTTTTTTTTTGTCCCTTTTATTTTCTTACTATCTTTCTAAAAACAGAATGATGCTACTTTCTGTCTAAATGTTAAACTGTAAACCACTTTGTTGTATCTATTGAATATTTTATTTGTGTTAATGTACATTTTTGTGTATTTTCTATTCCCTTATTTTAAATTGTACAGTGCTTAGAAGGTTTTTATAAGCGTTTTTATCAAATTTTAAATAAACTGTAAACTGTATCTTTCAGAGAGTTAGTATCAAAAAGGATACAAGACAAGGATGTGTTCTCTCTCCTTTTCTTTTCAACCACTCTGCAGAAGTACCTTATTTACTGGCGTATAAGACGCACCCCCTTTTTAAAAATAGTTTTTAAGAAAAAAAATACTTATGCGCCTGTACAGTGCACCCTCCCCTGTCAGGCTCTGATTGCACCCAGCCCCTTCCCTGCCAAGCACTGCTCAAAGCCCCTTTCCCTCCCAGGCTTTTCACCCTGTCCCCCCTCCCTGCTCTCTCCATCCGTCTGTCCTACCTCCTCTGCCGCTGGAATCCCTGGTGGTCAACAGGTGCAGAGGGCAGGAGGGAGCTTTCCAATCTCCTGCTCCACTGCTAACCTGGTTGGTGGTGGCTGCCACAAGATCAAGTTTCTTCAGCTGCTGAGCGGCACCGAACAGGAGTGTGCTTTGGCGCTCCTGCTCGGCGCTGCTCGGCTTCCTGACTGGTTCCTGCAAATTCTTGTGATTTGTGAGCATTCACGGGAGCTAGTCAGGAAGCTGCTCAGCGCAGAGCATGAGCGCCAAAGTGTACTCCTGCTCAGTGCTGCTCAGCAGTTGAAGAAACTTGATTTCACAGCAGCCACCACTGACCAGATTAGCAGCGAGGCAGGAGTGCAGAAAGCTCGCTCCTGCCCGCTGCACCTCTGCACTACCAGGGATTCTAGCAACAGAGGAGGTAGGATGGACAGGGCGCAGATTATTGGTGTATAAGATGCACCCCTTATTTTAAGTTTATTTTGAGGGGGAAAAAGTGCGTCCTATACGCTGGCAAATACGGTAATTATGAGGAAGTTGGACTGGATGATTTGAGTGTTGGGGCGAAAATAGGCAGAAGAACCATCAATAATCTGAGATACGCAGATGATACTACACTGCTGGCAGAGAGTGAGAAGGACCTCAAGAAGATGATCCTGAAGCTGAAAGAAGAAAGCGAGATGATGGGACTTTACCTGAACATAAAGAAAATCAAAATCATGACTACCGCCAATAAGAGGGTCCACATAAAGATCAACAATGAAGAAATAGAAGTGATTGACAGCTTCATAGTAACATAGTAATATAGTAGATGACAGCAGATAAAGACCCGAATGGTCCATCCAGTCTGCGTTTTCCTTGGGTCCCTCATTGATCACAGTGGCAGTTTGACAGCAGAGATCAAGTGTTGATTAGCACTGGGGCTTGCAGCCATGGTGAGCATAGTCAATCTTACTCACTATAACTGAGACTTCCCCAACAGATTTAGTTACTGATGTCTCCAGTTTCTGTAGAGCCTTCCAGATATTTTCCAAAGTTATTGCCATGGAGGAGCCATTCATTACCTTCTGCTCCCTGGATGTCTCTCAAAGTGGTAGTCTTGAAAAGTGATGTACTCTCCTTGCAAGGGTTCTGTTCCATTTCTGGAGTGAATCTCTGCATGCTCTCACCAACCGCCGCCACTGGACATGGAGGAGGTTGGGTTATCAGAGGAGAAAGAGAGATATTCAATCCCAAGGTCTCGGCAGCTCTTTCCACCAAGACCATAGCAGGACATGCCGATGGCAAAGTGGTCCATTGTCAATTGTTGGGAAACCAACAGTACGGTCAAAGAGGGAGTCGGCTGGAAAGTACTTTTGTTCTTGGTGTATGGCATAATCGGTAAAGAATATGAAAAACAGGAAAGCTCTCAAGCTCAAAAATTAGAACGCTAAAAGGTAATGCAACCACTGCTGCAGTCAGCTAACACGTCACCATCTTAGCCACTCCCCAACTTGTACCTTCTTAATTTTCCTTCAATTTATTTGCTTTCCCCAGAGATACTTTTTAGAAAGTATCTCAAAGAAGTATTGGAGTTGATTAATTCTGAAACAATTCTGTTAAGTAATTGTTACCGCTAAAAACAGGCTTCATGATATTCAACAAGGCATGGATCAATTGGTAAATCCAGATGTGAACTTGACTACTTTCCTTGAAGATTCTCAAGTTGTTATATACACTAAAGCCACGCTCTTAATTACCTTTGTTCATAAAAGTGATAAGTCATTAGTAATGAAAATGTATTTCAGGAAAAGAGAAATGAGCTTTTGTGATGGGAAAATCAATGTGTTTCCTGATGTATCCAGAATCACTCATCTCAGGCGTAATGTCTTATTAGCCTTGAAACCTTGAGTTTTGGTTCTGGGTGCAACTTTTTTTTCTAAAATATCCATGTATGTGTCTTGTCACCTATCAGGGAAAGGAATCCATCTTTTGGGATTCTTTACAATTAGAAGGTTTTCTTAAGGGTCATGAGAAATTACCTTGAGCAATATTGGAAGTAAAATTAAATTTTCAGCCACTTAAAAATAAACAATTTTGTATTATTTTTTTTAGTTTTGCATATTTTTCCTTTGATCAAGTTTGCTATCCCTCCCTTGATTTGGGCTTGTAGCTCTGTTATCTTGTGATATGAGAATGTGATATGAGAATGTTTTCTTTGTGCCTAGCTGTGATGGGGTAGAGTCACTATCATCCCAATCACCTTGGAGAGAAAGCTGCATAGAGAAGCCCTGTGCTAAAACCTGCTGGCTATAGGCTCTTCTCAGCAGGCCAAAGGAAGCAAGCTCATTTGCATTTTGAGCAGATCTCACCCTGAAAGAAATAGGATCTTGCAGACAAGGCCCGGAGCCCAGAAAGACAGGTGAGGGGAGTTCTTGGCAACAGGAACTCCTAAGAGCGACCCTTGAGGGAGTGCATGCTGCTACCTGCCTAACCCTCAGTAAGATTAGACCCGAGTGACCAGAAGAGACCCGGGTGACTGAAAAAGACCTGAGTAACCAGTGGTGATAGGAAGAGACCCGAGCAACCTGAAGTGACTGGTAGAAACTGGAAGAAACCATAGAGAGAGAGAGACCAGAGATGCCTGAGTGACCAATTAGCTTTATTTCTAATTGTATGGAAATATAAAAAAAATTATTCAATAAAAAAAGAAACATATTTCATTTTTGACAGATAGAGTGGTGGATATGTGGAATGGCCTCCTGGTAGAGGTGGTAGAGACAAAAGTTGTATCTGAAATCAAAAACGCATGGGCGAAGCATACGAGCTCTCTTAGAGAGAGGAGGAGGAGGTCTGGATGGGCGGTACAGCTCCGAAGCTCATAGAATTTCTATGAGCATTGGACCTGTTACTGCCACAGCCAGCGCTAAAAAAACGTGCTATAGTTTTGTAAATGGAGGGGGGGGGGGGAGGTAAATAAAATCAATTTCTGGTGGAAATTTAAGTGTAAACTTGGCACACCACACTTGAGTACACACATGCTTTACATACCACATGTCCAGTAATTTGTCTGGAACAGTTTATCATATGGTAGAGTATGAGATCTAGTATTAGTTAAGCCTATTTTTAATAGTAACTCTCAAGCAACCAGAAACTATATTTATCTAGCATCTATCAATCCTCATGGGTGCCGGTTAACCGAGAATCTACTTTAATATGAAGAAACTTTCCTTAATTCAAAATATTTACTCATCAAAGACTTCAAATGAATATATTTACTTGTTGAATAACTGAGCTTCAAAGAATGCTGGAAGATGTTTAAATGGGGTTTCTTGGGTGGGTCTTTATCTATGGCATTCTTTTCTTAATAATGCTTAATAATGCAAATATTCTCTGTAAAGTGACGTAGCAGTATATTAAATCAATAAACCTGTATTTTACTTTTTTCATTTGTAAAGCAATGATCTTTCAAGATTTATACTCTAGATACTATCTGAAAAATTTCACTCTTTGGGATAATTCACCCTTGGCATCTCTGAAGTAGCAACTTTTTAAAAATCATTTTTAACACATATAAATGGCATGTACAGTAACCCTTCTTAGCAGGATAGTTTTCAAGCTGCATTAGGGGACTAACCCATGTTATTTGCCCCTTATCCTGAGAGGAGTGGAGTGAACAAACATGAATCTGTTTGTTTTAATGACTCGGGAACACACCATGAAGTTACATAGTAATACATCAAAAACAAGCGGGAGAAAATATTTTTTTTCATTCATTGCCTGGAATTTATAGCCCGAGGATGTGATATAAGCAATTAGCATAGCTGGGTTTAAACAAGGTTTGTAAAAATTCATATGTTATCTAGGTAGATTTGGGGAAGACCACTGCTTATCTCGGGAGGGGGGGGAATGGGGGGAAGTAGCATGGAATATTGCTATTCTTTGGGGTCATTTCAGTCATTTGTGACCCAGATTGGCCACTGTTGGAGACAGGACATCTGGTCTGACTCTGTATGGATTTCAAATACAGTTTTCCCCCATGAATTTGCGGTTTGCGAATTGCGAGCTCGCTCATTTGCAGTCTGCTGCAACCGCCTCTTCCTGTAGTAAAGTCGGGCTATACCAATCAGGAGCTGCGTGTCAGAGCAGGAGCTGGCGCTCCAGCTGCCCTCTCCTGCCTTTTGACAGGTGAAAAACCACATTCACGATTTTTAGAAATTCACAGGGGTTCCTGGAATGGAGCCCCGTGAATTTCAGGGGAGTACTGTATTCTTATTTATTATGTTTATGAATTGCCTAGAGTAGTTGTTCCCAAACCTGTCCTGAGGGCTCCCCAGCCAGTTAGATTATCCACAATGAATATTTATGAAAGAGATTTGTATGCGCCATCTCTACTGCATGCAAATCTCTCTCATGAATATTCATTGTAGATATCCTGAAAACCTGACTGACTGGGGAGTTACCAGGATAAATTTGGGAATCACTGGCCTACTGACTTTTCACATAAGGAGATTCATAAGTTACATAAATTATATTGAACTGATTTGGGCAGGTGAAAATATTCATATGGTTTGCCCCATCACAGGCACATTCATCATTTCTTTCTAAATAGGCAGCCTGATGAACTGTGTTCATGTGTGTCATAGCGTTTAGAGCAGGGGTATCAAAGTCCCTCCTCGAGGGCTGCAATCCAGTTGGGTTTTTAGGATTTCCCCAATGAATATGCATGAGATCTATTAGCATACAATGAAAGTAATGCATGCAAATAGATCTCATTGGGAAAATCCTAAAAACCCGACTGGATTGCAGCCCTTGAGGAGGGACTTTGACACCCCTGTGTTAGAGCTACATCCTCAGCATCCTGAGATTATGGGTTCCAACCTCATGCTGCTCTTTGTGACCCTGGACATGTCACTTAATCCTCCACTGCCCTAGGTACATTAGATAGACTGTGAGCCCGCTGGGGCAGATAGGGAAAATGCTTGAGTACCTGATTTGTAACCCGTTTTGAGCTCCTTTGGGAGGATGGGCTAAAAATCAAATTAATGTGCAAGGACTGCAGCAGGGACAGATAAGCAAATCAAAAAATGCATGTACAAGGAGGTGCTGAAAAGTTCTCAGCCCAACCAACCAACTTCCAGATTCTGAGCATTATTTTGTTACTGTAGTTGAAAAGAGTGTTATCTTATTTCATTAAGTGCCAGTTTGCAGAAACAAAATTCTATATTTTGACAGCAATTACAAGATCACATATACACACCAAGTTCTTACATAGCCTTGTTGTTTATTGATAGTTCCTATAGTCTCATTACAAAATGGTTTCCCTGGAAGTAACAGATTTTTTTTAAATTTTAAATACCATCAATACAAATTAGAAAGGTATGTCAAATACCATAAATACTTAAATACATACAATAAAATAAATAGTTGTTTCTTTTAAATAAAATAAAAAATAATTATAACAGTACACTAGTGCTGTATACTACTGACAGCTTCAAAACTGGTCAATCAAGTGATAATCCAATAACGGAACATACACACAATACATTTAGTAACAATATAAAAATAATGGTAATAACACTAGGTTCCCAGAGGGATGATGGGAAATTTATGGCAGCAGGCCCAAGGTACTAAGGGGTCTTTGTACTAAGCTGCAGTAAGTGCTAGCATACATTTACCGTAACTTAAAAGGGCTTACCACAAGATGCATTCAGGTATCCTGTGGTAAGTTCCCAAACACTATCCATGCGCTAAAAAATATGTACAGTAGACTCTTTGTTAACCAGAGCTCAAGCAACCAGAAAAATAAAATCTAAGTAATACTGTAAATGAAAATAAAATCAACTTCTGGCATAAATTTAAGTGTAAACTTGGCATGCCACACCCAAGTATGCCCACACTTTGCCTACCACATGTCCAGTAGTTTGTCTGGAACAGTTTATGGTATGGCATAGTATGGGTATTAGTTAGGCCTATTTTTAATACTAACTCTCAAGCAACCAGAAACTACATTTATCTAATATCTATCAATCCTCAAGGGTGCTGGTTAACTGAGAGTCTACTGTATTTTTTTTTGTGCTGAGGAAATGTATCTAGGGGGCTGAGAGGGGTATTCCTGTGATAATCAGTTAGCATGTCCACATTACTGCACGCTAACAGATTAGCATTGGATTACGATCTACAAGACAGGTGTTGGTAGGTGCTCCCATGGTAAACTTTTTTAAATTTTACTGCTGTGGTATAAATGGACTTAGTATGTGGAAAAAATTGGGTAAGGGTACGCTATGACCAACTTTTATTGCAGCTTAGTGAAAGGATACCTCACAATACTAGTCATAGTAGAGCTAGTGTTAGATATTGCTGGGGTCCAAAACAGAAATTTGGAAGGGGACCTGAAAGCCCACTAGGAAGCTCTTCCTTCTTAAGGTAGGCTTGGAGGCCCAGAGCAATTGACCTAGTTACCTGAGTGAGAGAGGGGGATGCTGAGGAGGGTCACTGATCATGTGCCTGGACTCTAATCATCTGTTGTGTTCACAAGGAGGCACATAGTCCTTTGCCAGACTATGAGGGACCTTCAACAAGTTTCCGCATTTTTATTAACACTATTTTTTTTAAATATCTCAAAAGCAAATTAAATCACTACCTGTAAGGTGAACCAGTGAGCCGGCTTGCCTGACTGAATAGTCACATGATATTCTACAACTCACCTTCTTACCACTTCTCCCGCCCCAACCATTCCCCCCCCTCCCCCAAATATGAAAGTGTGGAAACTTTTTGAAGGACCCTCTAATTTCAGGGATGGGATGATCAGGAGTTGGTTCAGGTTTCTACTGATTATTGTTTGTGAATGTTATTTTTTTAAAAAATTGTCAGTTTTTTGTAAAATGCCCATTTAGGAGACAGAAGAGAAAAAGAAAGAGATGGTGAGAGACTAAGAAAAAGAGATAGACTAAAAGGATAGCAGAAACTATAAGGGTCAAAGAATGAGAAAGGTAAATAGGTAGTGATGGGGAAATTAAGAATGAGAGAGAGTGGAAATAGAAACAAAACTGCTGGAGGAGAGGGTGAGCAGAGGAGAGAAAAGAACAAAATACAAGGGAGAAATTGATGAGTAAGGGAGAGAGAGTAGATGAGGTGGGTGGATGAACCATTGGTGAAAGAGGGGGGAGAAGGGCTATTGCAGGGGTGAGTAGAGAGGATGGGTTTTCTGTGTGCTGTCTTAACCAATGAAAGCCTCTTGTTGCTTTTGTGTGTTCAGTTATCATGCCATGTGCAAATGGTGTTATCTTAGGGCTCCTTTTACTAAGCTGCATTAACGTTTTTATCGCATGCCGTATTTTAGTGTGTGCTAAACCTGCGCTTCGTGGCTAGAACTAATGCCAGCTCAATGCTGGTGTTAGCGTCTAGCGAGCACGGCAATTTAGCGTGCGCTATTCTGCACATTAATGCCCTAACGCGGCTTAGTAAAAGAAGCCCTTAGAATTCTCTATCCAACTATCTTTCTGGCCCTCAGTGTAATCCTGCATTCCTCTTCGCTGAACTACGCAAGACAGTGTAATCCCGTACCGCACGCTGTACGAACTGCTCAATGCTCTTCAGGATCAGAAACGCTTTTTCATAGATCCCCCAAATACTCTTTTGCTTCAAGATATTTCCAAGGACCCTTGACTGCCCGACTCTGTGGGCATCCACACCAAGTACTGACATCTGCAGAAATACAAGGACAAACTGCATTAAATATTCACAGGTAAATGATAACTCCAAGCCTAAAACAAAGCTGGGGAGGCCCACCCTTAACCTTAAAGGAGTCACCACTGCCTATAATCCATTCACAGCCCCAAAAAGTTCAGCAGTGCCAGGGTTAAGCCCCAGCCATGCACGCTCGGATCTAGACCCCACAGAGTGCCAATGAGGTGTGTAGGTTTCACCCAAATAAACAATCTTTTCTGCCTTTTGTACTTTCAAAATAAAAAAGTTTTATTTT
Source organism: Geotrypetes seraphini (assembly GCF_902459505.1). Taxonomy (NCBI): domain Eukaryota; kingdom Metazoa; phylum Chordata; class Amphibia; order Gymnophiona; family Dermophiidae; genus Geotrypetes; species Geotrypetes seraphini. The sequence goes on from NC_047088.1 coordinate 94,224,038, forward strand.
CCGTGACAATTCTTCAAACAGAGCAACTGGCAGCAAAATCCTCTATTCGGGCTTTCAACTCAGTCCCTACTTTAAAAATACAGCCCACTTTACAAATCTCCCACAGTTCAGGATTTCTATATTTTCCAATTTAAGAAAATCCAGCAAATTAGTTTTATAGCTTTTGCCCTGGGCTGCTGCCTTCTCCCAGTCCAAGCAGCCTTGGCAAATGGGAGCTAATGTTTGCTTCTCTCAGCCCATAAGCAACTCCAGGCAGTGCTCCTGCTTGCACTAAATTCACAGACTGCTACTATGATCCACAGTCAAATTAAAGGACACTCTCTGGTGCCTAACTCCAAAAAGCTCTCTCACCTTACTGCCCTGACACTCTCTAGCTGGGCCAGTAGGTGTGGGAACAAGCTCCATCCAAATACAGACAAATGGACCCTGTACACTTCCCGTGTTCCCAAATAATCAATGTCTCTGGACAGGAACAAACTTTGGCACTTGCAAGAGCCCTGGTTTTAAACTTGGCTTCCTCTGCAATACTGCTAGGCTTTTCTCCCCCACTACACCAAAGCTCATTCAAACACACCTGTTCCCACACTCAAACAATCACTGTTTTAAATCCTTTCAGTAACAGGATCCTTACTTCACTTTTAACCAAGAAGGTTTTATTCCAAATGAGGTTTATTCATGCATGCTTTCCAACTACATTCCTTCCTCTGTCTCACAACTATAATCCATGTCATAGTCTACAATATCATTATCAAAACTTTGTTCATTCACCTCCATAGGAACTACTTCACTGCCATGTGGCTCCCCTCCCCCACTCTGTAAAAGCTCTCATTTCTCTTAGCCAGCCTGCTTACACTTTTCCTCAGAAACTTCCCCCTCCCAAGCTAACCTGGCTTTGGGACATAGACCCTTGCTTTGCCTGGGAGTTGCAGACAGCAGCCTTAAACGAGGCAATGATACTGTGATAGAAACAGGGTTTTCAAATGCTCCTGGCAGCCCTCTAAGCTGTGCTGCCCTGCTTTGCAGTTTCTGTTGCTGCTCTGGCTCTTCTTGTTTCTGCCACTCCTCCCTCCAGCTATCAGCTTTATTCTTCCCGGGCTCTAGCCCTGCTGGATACAAATCAGCCCTGCTGACTCCACCCTTTTCCTTAACCCTGTGTATGTCAGCTGGTAAAGCTGCAGGTTTAAAAGGAGTTTTTACTGTTGCACTTTTGAATAAGGAATAATAGGGTAGATTAGAGGAATTCTGAGCTTCTGCTGCACTCTGTCCTATTCTCTGACTCTCTGATGTGTGAGCTGTCTGCTTGCCAGACCTTACAGTTTGCTTTCTGATCCTAGGAATAGGCACTGGTTTGTCAGGAATAGGGTTTGCAGCAGAGTCTCTGAATGCTTACCACAGCAAAAAAAAGCCTTACCATGGGATGCTTTCAAGTGTTCTGCTATAATTTTGTGATTGCTGTGTGCTTCCAACACACAAAAAGTAGATTTTGGGGTGAATATTAATTTGACGGGTGATGAGCATCTTGCTCACTATTGACAGCTTTATTCCCAGATATTTAAAACCAGGACCTGTGTGGGATTTGGCTTTGAATATCTGGTTATTTTTAAGCCAGTTAAGACACAGGGGGCAATTTTTGATGGGACGTCTAAGTTTGGATGTTTTGAGAAAGATATCCAGAAATCCTGTAGAGAAAGTGTCCATTCTCAAACAGCAAGATGTTTATCTTTTTTTTTAAATGACCTATATAGACATTTTGATCCTTAGTAAATCTATCTTTTTTGGCCATTCTCAAATATAAAGATGTCCACATGAAAAATGCACAAAAGCAATCTTTTCGGACGTTCAAGCAGCCAGCATTCTTAGCAAACTGTTTACAGACAACTGAGCATTCCTTGCCACAGGAGAGGGGCACTCTAAGGATTACTGCAGAGAATGTCATATTAAAAGTCCCAGGTACAGATGTCATTATAAAACTTACTTATACTGTATGGTGAGCCCATTATAAAACTTACTTATACTGTATGGTGAGCCCACAAAAACCCACCCAAAACTTACTGTACCCCCACCTGTACACCACAAACATAGCCCTTGTGCCTACAGGTATCATTTTTATGTAGGTACAGTAGGTTTTGGAGGGATCACCATACAATATAAGCAAGTTATAATGATATCTGCCTGGGACTTTTAATGCGATGTGTCTCTACAATAACCTTTAGAGAGCCCCTCTGCTCTGCTGTGGAGATGTAGGAGGGGTACTAAAAATTCTCAGCCCAACCAACTTTCTAAATCTGATGTTATTTTGATCCTGTAGCTGAAAAATGTGTTGGTTTAGTTTTGTAAAGTGCCAATTTGTAAGCTCTAACAAAATAAACTAAAGTAACACTCTTTTCAGCTACAGTGACAAAACATCATCAGATTTAGGAAGTTGGTTGGGCTGAGTACTTTTCAGCACCCTCTTGTATATGAGCCATATGAATCTGTCATACAGACTGGAAAATACTGGTGTTTTTTTCACATCTTTGGGTGGTGGGGGGGAGGTTATATCTTAATCTCTCTGGTCAGTTTGGGCACCTTTTGATCTTTATTCATTTTTAAAACAGGTCTAGCCCCAAACGTCTAAATGATGCCCCAGATATTGTTAAAGGTTTGATTATCCCTTCAGGATGTCCAAATCCTAAGCCTGCCCAAAACACATCTCTAACCCCTCCCCCCCTTTTTTTTAGATGCACTGGAAAGAAATAGACCAGAAATTCATCTGGGAAGTCTGCTTTGAGAATGCCCTCTTGGACATTTTGATTAGTAAGATGTCCAAGTGCTGGTTTATGATGTTTTTTTAGATGTCTATCTTTTTTGAAAATGAGCCCAATAGCCACTTAAGTTAATATTCATCACTTAAGCGACCATGGGTTTCTGCATAAAAATAGGACAGACTTTTATGTGGTCCCATTTATGCAATAAACCTGGATGCTTAAGGGCTGAATATCTTAAGCAACCAAATGCTGAGTCCACCCACAGAACGCCCCTAGTTTGCTGCTACATTTGGAAAATCAGAACTCATCACAGGGGAAAGTTAAGATGGCAAGAAACTGCAGGACCTTTCCGCCTAGGTTGCGTTAGAGGCCTGCCTGGTCCCTGCCCACTCCTGTTATGGAGTGGTTGGGGGTCCAACAAGCCTTTAGCGTAGGGTTGCCAGTCGTCCGGATTTCCCCGGATATGTCTTCCTTTCAAGGACATGTCCGGAGGTCTGGACGGCTTTTCTTAACCTGGCACTTTGTACGGGTTTTGAAAAGCTTTCAGACAAAATCGCGTCGGGAAGGGGCATCTGCGCTTGCGCGGATGCAACACGGTGATGTCACACACACACACGCATGTGAAGTCATTGTGTATCGGCAGCATATGCGCAGATGCTGTGTGGGGGTGGGGCTGGTGGAAGAACAGGGCGTGACAGAGGTGGAACTGGATGGTCTTGGAGGCATGGTCACGGGTCCAGATTTTTCTGAGGGAAATCTGGTAACCCTACTTTAGCGTGATCTAGGCTGAAAAGTCCTGTGCTTCCTTTCTGACTTAGCTACCCTTGCTGCTGCTGAGCTTTCAGACTTGCAGTTTTGCAGCAGACAAGGACTGCCTAGAAGACGTACTGAGGAGGGAAAGGAAGGGATCTCCCCACGGCCTGGCCAGCACTGATGGGCAGCAAGCGATCTCATTCTCTCCCTGAGGCCCTAGTCACCTGACTATAGATGTGCTACATCAGCAGCTCAGAAAGTGTGAAATGGAGGTTCTTTGATGATGTAATGTGAGAACTGGGCCAAATGCTTGCGTAACACACCTAATGTATGGGATTTGTTATATGTGGTTATCAGTGCTGGAAATCTCACTAGTAATATCTGATCACAAAAGATACCTGCAGATGAATGTGGTGGAGAAGGTCTCGTAGGTCAAGACTTGCATTATCGATACTCTCACTGAGAGCAGGGTCACCTTTATCATGCTCATAGGCATAAACTTGATCCAAGAGATTTTTGTAATCCTCACAGCTCTCAGCCAGAAATCGTAATCGCTGTGCATCCTGGGGAGAAACAAGCACATAAATATTAGCTGTCATGCACCTTCTAAATCCAGTCTGCATCTACTCCAGATCCATCAAAAGCACAAACTTACACCATGCCCAATTATCCTTTGCACTTTCCATCCCCGGAACCCAACCCAGACCCCACGCCAGGTATCATTGACTCTTTCTTACCCCAATCAGGGCAGGATTAATTCATTGAGGGCCCCTAGGCACACAAATACCCTGGCCCCCCCCTCCGACCCACCCCACCATGTGCCTAGGCGGAAACAGGAAGCTGCGTCAGAGGGAAGCTTTGGGCAAGCAGCACCGCTTGCACAATTACAGTTCCTGTTGCCTTTCTTACCCATGCTGCTTGCTTGTCTTACTTTCCATCAATGGGGGATGGGGCCCATGTTGCCAATCAGGGGGGGCCCAAGTTGCCCATCAATGCTGGAGGAGCCCATCGCCGTTTGGAAAAAACAATGTTGATGCCCTTCTTCATCGTGCCCCCCTGACCATTTCGGGCTCTAGGCACGTGCCTACTTGGCCTATTGGTTAATCCTGCCCTGACCCCAATATTTATTTATTTATTCATATTTATAACCTGCATTATCTCAAAATCTAAGCAGATTATTAAAATTAAAAAAAGCAGAAAATATAAAAGAAAACATGAAACAATAAAACAAAACAATGAACTTAAAACCTAAATAAAATTATCAATCATGCCTGCCTGAAGAATATAAGAAACAGATCATAACTAATCAAATTAGATCTCCAGGAGGCTGATTAAATAGATAAGTCTTCAGCCTTCTCCTAAATGTTATGGTGTCTTCGACATTAGGTCTGCCAGTAAACAGTTACACAACATAGGTCCAACCATGTCTCATCCAAACATATATGGACAAAGGACAGAATAGCCAACAAACCTTACTATATACAAGGGGTAATATAGTGTATCTACCTGGTTAGGCTCCATCTCTGGCGGTATTCAAATCTAGACTGAAAGCCCACTTATTTGAAGCTGCGTTTAAATCCTAACCCTACCAACATATCTGTCTGTCATCCCCTCAATAGTTCCCTACCACTTCTCCAGCCCTCTCTAATTCCCTTCATGAGCACTAAGCTCAGACTCTCCTTTGTCCTATGTGATTCCACCTCATCAACCCCTGTCTAATCCCCTACAGGAGCACTGTGTTCTGACTTCCCTTTTGACCTGTGTGTCTGTCATAATTAGATTGTAAGCTCTTCTGCACAGGGACCATCTCTTGTGTGTGCAATAAGCAGTGCTGCTTGCGTCTGGTAGCGCTTTAGAAATACAATAATAAATAGTTGTTGTTGTTGAAAGGGAAGTGGATGCCTATATTTCTTTACAGAATTATCTCCTTAGTAGGCAATTCTGTAACTGGGTGCCTCCACTTAGGCACTCAAACAACACAGCCAGTGAGTGAGCTGTTCTCATATAAGACACTTATATGTGTAAGTGTCCTTATTTATTCATTTAAGACCTCATAACATGCTGTATGAGGTCTTGTCCAGTCATTGTAATGGATGTAAACCGCCTAGAACTCTTTGGGTATGGCGGGATATAAGAACATAATAATAATAATAATAATAATATCCTATGGATTGTCCTATCATGTCATGACCTAAAATGTACTGTTATGGTCTACATTACTATTATGCTTTATTATGTATATAAATCTGTAAACCAGGGGTCCCCAAAGTCCCTCCTTGAGGGCCAAATCCAGTCGGGTTTTCAGGATTTCCCCAATGAATATGCATGAGATCTATGTGCATGCACTGCTTTCAATGCATATTCATTGGGGAAATCCTGAAAACCCGACTGGATTCGGCCCTCAAGGAGGGACTTTGGGGACCCCTGCTGTAAACCGTCCTGAGCCCTTCTGGGAGGATAGGATATAAATCCAAATAAATGTCAGACGCAGTTTAAAATATATCTTTTGTATAATCACCTGTGTAAGCTTGCATCAGTTTTAAGATGGTTATGAAACAGATTTAAGACACTAAAGTATCCTGCCTTATTCCAATCCTCATCTCATCCCATGAACTACTTATCTTAACTGAAGAACGCTTTTCTTTTTATCATCACATCCACAAATTGCTGAGGATGTGGCAACGTGTACTGGTGGAAGAGGAATTCGCAGTAGCTCTTTGCTTTACAATACAGAACATGGCTTTAGTATACCTAGAGCACTTGCCTATGCTGTTGGAATCCAGCTCAATCATACCTATAGCATCTTCTTAAACTCACCAGGAGATAGGAAGACCATGATAGCAGGAGAGCTGCAAATGAAAGAATGAACATAGATGCCCCTCTTACCGAGATATGTAACCACTCCTGAAACTTGAGCTCCACTTTGGGTAACATACTCCAGTCATGGAATAAAGGCATATATGATCCTGATAACCTCTCCTGCTTCTATATCAGACAGAAAAAAAAAAAACACAAAACGTTATTGTAGATCTAAGAGAAGGTTCCTTTCTTCCTTGCCTTCTTCCTTCCGTCCTCAGCTTGTGACTGTAGGTGGAAGTCTCCCGCTTTGCTTAGAGCAGTGGTCTCAAACTCAAACCCTTTGCAGGGCCACATTTTGGATTTGTAGGTACTTGGAGGGCTTCAGAAAAAATAGTTAATGTCTTATTAAAGAAATGACAATTTTGCATGAGGTAAAACTCTTTATTGTTTATAAATCTTTCCTTTTGGCTAAGTCTTAATAATAATATTGTAATTTATAGCTAAAGAGACATATGATCAAGAAACTGTTTTATTTTACTTTTGTGATTATGATAAACATACTGAGGGCCGCAAAATAGTACCTGGCAGGCCGCATATGACCCCCGGGCCGCGAGTTTGAGGCCACTGGCTTAGAGGGAACAGTGTGCTCGTGGTTAAAGTATTCTGGACATCCCTCAATAAACTCTGTGGATCCTGCCATTTCACTGAACTTATTTGGACTTCTTTCTCATGTCTACAGACAAGTACTCAGAGCAAGAAACGTGAAAACGTGCACAACATTTAATGAATAAAACATAAACATGTAAAATCACACAAAATTGACATAAACAAAATAGAACACATACCTCCCTTTCCACTAATCTGTGGTATTGAAAGATCACCGTGCACAGCAGAGCCCAACTTTAGAAGCGCAGCATAACATGAAATACTCGTGACCAAATAAGAACATAAGAAGCGCCATCTCCGGATCAGACCTTCGGTCCATCAAGTCCGGCGATCCGCACACGCGGAGGCCCTGCTAGGTATACACCTGGCTTATTTTATATCCAACCATATCTTTATATGCCTCTCTCAAGGAGATATGCATCTAGTTTGCTTTTGAAGCCTAGGACTGTCGATTCCGCAATAATCTCCCCTGGGAGAGTATTCCAGATGTCAACCACTCTCTGTGTGAAGCAGAACTTCCTGACATTAGTCCTGAACTTGCCCCCCCTTAGCTTCATGTCATGTCCTCTTGTCCGTGTCAAATTGGACAATGTAAATAATCTTCTCTGCTCTATTTTGTCGATTCCTTTCAGTATTTTGAAGGTCTCGATCATATCCCCACGCAGTCTCCTTTTCTCAAGGGAGAACAATCCCAGTGTTTTAAGTCGATCCTCATATTCCAGTTTCTCCATACCCTTCACTAGTTTAGTTGCTCGTCTCTGCACCCTCTCCAGCAGTTTTATATCCTTCTTTAGGTAGGGAGACCAATGCATCACAATTGACAACTTCATTGACCAAAATTAACTAAAGGCTTCTCAAAAACAAAGAGGTCTTTACTAACTCCCTCCTTTACAATGCCGCACTAGCGTTTTTAGTGTCGGCTCAGACGTCCGTAGGAATTCTATGAGCACCAGAGCTGTTACTGCAGTGGCTGATGCTAAAAACGCTAGCACGGCTTTGTAAAGGAGGGGATAATTTCCTAAAAAATAATAATACTAATAATCAGAAGTCATTTGAGTTGATAAGAGCAATGCATTCCAAAAGATAGGAGTGGCTGTTTTAAAGCATCTATCCAGTACCTATTAGGTGAATCTCCTTTAAGGATAGTTCTGTCAGAATTCCTTGGGAAGACTATAATTGCTGACACAGACAGTTCCATTTAAGAACATAAGTAGTGCCTCTGCTGGGTCAGACCAGGGGTCCATTGCGCCCAGCAGTCCGCTCACGGCCCATCAGGTTGAGGACCTGTATAATCCCCTTTTCCTTCAGGAAAGCATCCAATACCTTCTTGAAACCCAATAGCGTACTCTGTCCTATCACACCTTCTGGAAACGCATTCCAGGTGTCCACCACCCTTTGGGTGAAGAAGAACTTCCTAGCATTGGTTCTGAATCTGTCCCCTCTTAGTTTTTCCGAATGCCCTCTCATTCTTGTAGCTTTCGAAAGTTCGAAGAATCTGTCCCTCTCCACTTTCTCTCTCCCCTTCGTGGGGGTGGGTCCCTACCACGATCAGTTCAGCGGCTGTGTTTATTTGAAATGCAGGCCAGCTTTTTGCTGGCCTACATTTCAGGCACCTATCGCGGCCCTAGGGAGATGCCTAGGGCCACCTAAGCTCACCTGAGGCCACTTTCGGGTGAAAACACGCCCACACCTAGCCTTGGGCGAGCTTAGGCGGCCCTAGGCGCCTCCCTAGGCTTGCGAAAATGCCTACAATGTAGGCAGTCTGCCTCAGGATGTTTTTTAAAAAAACAAAAACGTGCATCCCAATTGGCTGGTTAGACAGCAGTAGGACACCTACCGCTGCCTACAATTGGGACGCCGTTTATAGAATTTGCCCCTTAGTCTATCCCCTTGCATAAATGCTTTTTGCTTTACAGGAGATGTTACGTACAAAAGTGTGGATCAGTGACTGCAGCCGAATCAGAAGTTTTTGTGCCAGTTTTAAGCTAGACTCAAATTCTCTTTGAAGGTCAATTGTCTCTTCAGCTGCTACTTCGGAGCTTGCACTGATGCCCATCCCAAGGTGCCTTGCAGGAACTTGAGGAAAGCCAGAGGCCCATGCACTGAAGCAGAGAAGAATCAGAAAGAATCCTGGAGGGAAAAGAAGGCAAGAAAGAAACATAGAGAGAGAGAGAAGGAGAATGAGAATGAGAAAAAAAAATTATTGTGCATTTATGATTTCTGTCAGGGGTAAATCTCTAAGAAGCCATGAAGTTTTAGGTTGCAGGAATGCACAGACATGTAGGGACACCTAACCTAGGTACCTCTTATAGAATTTTCCTCAATGTGCACACAACTTAGGTGCAGGCATTTATGCCTGGTTTTCATTGGCATAAATGGCCATGCCTATAAGGGGCTGCTGAAAAGTTCTCAGCCCAACCAAGAAGAGAATGATGTGGAGCCATGAAATTTACAAGTTATTCCACATTTTAATTGACACTTTTTGTTTCATTTCATATCATTGAAATGAAAGTGTCAAGAAAAATGTGTAAATAACTTGTAAGTTTTATGGCTCCCCGTTATTCTCTTCTTGGTTGGGCTGAGAACTTTTTAGCGGCCCCTCATAAATGTTAATCACACAGATGGGTATTACACGTATTTTATAAATTGTGCCTAACTCTAAAGGCAGTTTATAGACTAGCGTTAAGCACAGATTTTTGGGAGCAGATTTGTTTTAGACAGCATATATATAATTTGGTCCTTGGTGTGCAACTCTGCAGTTTTAGAATATTTATTTATTCATTCAATTTTTTATACTGTTCTCTCAGGGGAGTGCAGAACAGTTTATAGGAGGGTTAGTGAATCGGGTCAGAGAACAATTGGGTCGCAAAGGGGTTGCATACCGATCAGTACACGATCGGTTTGCTTAGTGAATCTAGCCCATAGATAGCTGCCTTCATTTGCTTATCTCTGATCTGAAAGGAGTATTTTGGCCTAGATTCACTAAACCTCCAAACCGTATGAAATCCGTTTCCGTTTGCATGCCGGCCGACTAATTCAGTAAAGGCCTGCATGCAAATGGGGATGATCGTTAACACGCCCTCCTACCAACGGCCAGAGCGATCCCCGCTCATGTGCACACCCTGACAGTAGTGACAGGAGAAGCAGCCTCCTGTCACTGCTGTCAGGGCTCGGCCTAGCCCAGATATCTCTTCCCTGCTCCCGGACTCTCCTGTCAGGGCATGATTAACCAATACACCAATTAGGCACGTGCATAGGGCCCGAAATGGTCACAGAGGCCCGATGAAGGAGGGCATCAACATTGTTTTTTCCAAACGGCGATGGGCCCCTCCAGTATCGATTGGCAACGCAAGCCACACCCCGATTGGCAACGCGGCCCTCCCCCAATCAACAGAAAGTATGGCAACGGGAACTGTAATTGTGCAAGCGGTGCTGCTTGCCCAAAGCTTCCCTCTGACGCAGCTTCCTGTTTCCGCCTGGGCGCATGGTGGGGTGGGGCAGGGGGCCCAGTGTACTTGTGTGCCTAGGGGCCCTCGACAAATTAATCCTGCCCTGTCTCCTGCTTTCTGCTGCCGTTCCCTGCAGTGCAAGCCTGTGGTTTTAAAGTGTGCCTGCAGAGAACAGCGGCAGAGAGCAGGAGAGTCCAGGAGCAGGCAAGAGAGATCTGCCTGACCCTCCCCCCCAGGCCCCGATCTCTCCTGCCTGCCCTGCTCTGCTCTGCTGTGCCCCCCCCCCCCCGAGAAAAAATCAGGAGGGATGCCAACTCCCTCCTGCCATCAATGTTAAAAAGAAGAAAAAAAAAAGCAGTGCAGCACGGCACTACTCCCCCCCCCCCCCCCGACTCCAAAGGGCATCAACAATGTGCAACAAATCTTGAGGAATGATGATAAAATAAAAAAACCCAAACAATTGCAGGAGAGTCCAGTGCACATTGTTGTCGCCCAGGTTCTCAACTTGTGTGTGCGTTCTACACACCCTGGATTCCTGAGGAAGGAGCATTTCTCCGAAATGCGGACCGTGTCAGGTCCTGTGTCTTCTGATATGAGAACCAGGATTGTGATTATCACATTGCATTGACTCCAATAAAGGATCCTGTGCTTTGTACATCGCCTCTGCAGTTTTTTCTTTTGTTCTTCTTTGGTTGACTTTCAACTGCAGACCCGTAGAATTGCTTTTGTTGTTTTGCAGGAATTTATGCACACATCTTTATAAAATACCACCTAGCAAGATGCATATGCAAATTCTAATTATTGCCAATTAGCACTGATAATTAAATTGTGCACAAACCCAAATCTGCTTGTACAATTATGTGCATCACATATAAAATCCAAGAGTATATATTTAACTTTTCTTGTGTGCAACTGCAAAAGGGGCATTACTGTGTGTGGGGGGGGGGGGAGGGCGGGAGGTGGTATGGCCGTGTCAGGGGCATTCTATTTATGAATGCTCTTTCTAGAATAGTTGCATTTATGAACAAAACTGCTGATTTTAGGCAACAGCATTCACACGGGCCATAGACACGGTGTAAGTGGTCATGTCTAAAGTTTGGTAAAAAAAGCTGAGTGGTTGAAATTCTTTTCCTCCCTCTGCTACAAGTCCGTCATAGCCTCGCTGTTAAAGGCACGAGCTGACTATGACTTGTAAAATTTTAAAAAGGAGCTTGAAAGCGAATCCAAAAGGAAAGAAAAAAAAAGTTATTAGTCATTGTTACTATTTTTAAAGGATTTACATAAGTTTACTCAGGGGTTTCCACAGCCTGAACATTTTTTGCTGATCGAATGAGAACTTCTCGTCAAGTCTGGGACCTTGTGTAAATAAATGAACACATTCTGTTTGAGACTTTCTCTAGGTATGTGCCACATTAGCCCTCACCCACATACATCTACACAACTAATACACACCCACAATGTTCTCTCAGTGCACCTTAATCCTGTCATCTATTCCTGTGCTGAAACCTTCATGCATGAACACAAGTACACATGAACATAGCTCTGCCAACACACCTCAGTCTAGTTCACTCAACAGTCCCTCTTCCTTTGTTATGGCTTTGTCCTACCAATCTTGTCTATCTATATAGCTGAACTGCTGCCTGTTAAGATGTTTCATTGTGCTGTACTTAACCAAAATGTAAACCCTAATCACTATAAAAATTCATTTTATCCACCTTATTTATTTATTCATTCATTCAATTTTCTACAACATTCTCCAAGAGAAGCTTGGAATAGTTTATATTAATTTATTCAAGCACTCAAGCATTTTTTCCCATCTGTCCTGATGGGCTCACAATCTAACTTAATACTATAACCCTATTTTTTGGTAATTATTTTATTTTGTTTTAACATAAAACAGGAGGAAAAGAATTCAAACACTTTGTCACTGAACATGGACACCAGTGACCGACAAGTATAGCTCAAAGACTCAGAGCTATCATTAGTCCACAAATACCTCCTTAGCTCAGAGCACGGCACATCAAACTTATGTACAAAATGGCAATTAGCTGTTTTGGCAAATGCTCAGAGGAGCTCTCTGCTTCATGATATAGCTTCCTCAGGAGCAGCTATCCAAAAATTGCGCCAAAAACTTAACAATTGCCACCTTCAAATTACTGCAGCATTGTGTTATTTGAAAGTTCTAATGTGTTGCCTGTTAAGGTGTTTCACCGCATTATCCTTAGTCCAAAAAACGAAAGGAAAAACAACCCCAGTGGGAAATGTAGTATCAAAGGCCTAGAAAAGTCTTTAAGGTGTCTGTTTCCTGAACCCCAGCACGGTCCGTGTTTCGGCTGAAACAGCCTTCCTCAGGGGTATGTGAAAAGAGCCTCCGAAACAGATTGTAACGGCCTGCCTCTCACACGTAAAACCAAAGATTCATTGCTGAAAACAAGTAGAGCTGCTGCTTTTCAGCAGTGACTTTTACAGTGAATCTTTCTTTCAGCTGAAACACGGACCTTGCTATATACAGCACATATATTGTTTGTATATACTATATGTGTCACTTTTTGTGTATATGCTATATGTGCCATATTTTTAATAAATTGTTGATTCTCACAATTGATGGATTGTGCCACCCCCCCCTCCCTTTGATACTATATCACTGTATTATCCAAATATTGTAAGTATATCTATGTTATATGAAAGTTCTACCATGCCACATATTATGGCATATCATTTCTAGTTTACTGACATTTATCATTTTTCTGCTATCTGAATGTTTTACTATGCTGTTTTTATCTATGAATTTCCTGATATTGCATCATGTCATTGATAGTATTCGGATTTGATTTGCTTGTCTCCCAAATTTACTTCATTGATTGCATTTTATGCTTATGTTTAGTCATTTTACTATTGTTATGCTGTTAATAAAATTTTAAGTTTTATGTCAAGCTGTATAACACTTTGAGTGAATCTCTTCATAAAGATGGTTAGTATATTCTAGTGACTGTATATTATGTATGTTAACCTGTAATGCGTTCTGAGCTTGTTGGGGAGAACAGGATAAAAAAAAAAAAAAATTAAATAACTTAGTTTGGAAACTGCCACATGCCTAGACAGTTTTGTCAATATCCCCTCCTTCCTGCCCTGCATTATCCGCTGCCGTTCTAGTGTGGAAACCCTCGCACCCACACACTTCAGTCCTGTCATGAAATCCCCCTTGCTATTCCAGTACACAGATCACACCCCCTCCTTACAGCAAAAGAAAAACTGAAACTCTATCAGCGTATTGCAACATTAAGTTAAAAAAAAAGTACAACCAAAAGACCCAAAAATGAGTTTTCATTTCTTTCCTAAGCACATACATTCACATCTTTGCGAGAAACCCACAGAAATTCTATTTCTGATCAGGACCATGTGAAGAGAGATGAGTAGATTCCTGGTTTTATTCATTGTTTGATATACTGCCAATTGGAATTTCTGTCTTGGTGATAAACACAGCAAGAACTTCAAGAAACTTATTGTCACTGTCCTATTGTATTCCTACATAGGGTAGGGTGATCATATTTTTAAGGAAAACATGGATAGCCCCATACATCTCTAATTTCTGTTCTTTACACCATTCCCTGTGGATATCTATGCAATCTAACCATCGCCTACCTTCATGAAAGCTTCCATTTCATTTCCACCTTCTCCACCATGAACATTTGCTCCCAGTCCCACTCTATCTCCTCTCCCTCCCCTCTGAACCTCCAAATATTTTCATAGGAGGTTTGCGACAAAAGACGTATGAGGAGAGACTGGAAGCCCTGAATATGTATACCTTAGAGGAAAGGAGGGACAGGGGCGATATGATTGAGACGTTCAAATACTTGAAAGGTATTAACGTAGAACAAAATCTTTTCCAGAGAAAGGAAAATGGTAAAACCAGAGGACATAATTTGAGGTTGAGGGGTGGGAGACTCAAGAGCAATGTAAGGAAATTCTTCTTTACAGAGAGGGTGGTGGATGCCTGGAAAGCGCTCCCGAGAGAAGTAGTGGAGAGGAAAACGGTAACGGAGTTCAAAAAAGCATGGGATGAATACGGAGGATCTAGAATCAGAAAATAATAGTAAATATTGAAGAATTAAGGCTAGTACTGGGCAGACTTGCACGGTTTGTGTCTGCATATGGCCATTTGAGGGAGGATGGGCTGGGGAGGGTTTCAATGGTGGGGAGGGTATAGATGGACTGGAGTGAGCTTTGATGGAGACTTCAGTAGTTGGAACCTATGAACACTATCAGGCAGAGCTTTAGATTCTTGCCCAGAAATAGCTAAGGAGAAGAAGAAAACAACAACAACAACATCAAATTTTTAGATTGAATCAGGTTGGACAGACTGGATGAACCATTTGGGTCTTTATCTGCCATCATCTACTATGTTTTCATCTACACCCTCCTAGATTTCTCTTCCCCACCCCCAATAAAGACCTTTACTCCCAATCTCTTCTCTCTCTCCCTCCTAACTTCTCCCCCTTCCTACCCCTCCATCTTTACTCCCAATCTCCTCTCTAAGTCCTCTCCTCTCACCCTCCCCAAAGACCTCTGCTCCTGGTTTCATCTCAATAGCACTGTCCCTATATCATACTGTATATTCCTATCTTATAAGAAGCTCATACTTGATGAAGGATTGGAGAATACTGTGGTACCTGGTACTAATTAAATCAGGGGTCTCCAAAGTCCCTCCTTGAGGGCCGAATCCAGTCGGTTTTTCAGGATTTCCCCAATGAATATGCATTAGATCTATGTGCATGCACTGCTTTCAATGCATATTCATTGAGGAAATCCTGAAAACCCGACTGGATTCGGCCCTCAAGGAGGGACTTTGGAGACCCCTGAATTAAATTGTTACTCTTTTGGTTAGTACAGACATGGGCAACTCCGGTCCTCAAGGGCTAGAATCCAATCGGGTTTTCAGGATTTCCCCAATGAAAGCAGTGCAAGCAAATAGATCTCATGCATATTCATTGAGGAAAACCTGATTGGATTCCGGCCCTCGAGGACCAGAGTTACCCCTGTCTGGGTTAGTAGCTTTACTAACTTCTGTTGAGTGGGAAATGGGTACAAGAATTGGAGGTCTGATCAGATATGAGAGGAAGAACTGGAAGTTCATTATGAGGAAAATGGAGCTGTAAGAGCATTCATTATCACCTTTGTGTATGAAGATAATGTTGCCAGCTGATTCTCCTCGACTCCAGGAACTGTTTGTTTCTCATATGTCCTGTTTTTTGTTTGTTTTCTTCCTTATAATCTATGTGGATTTCTCCATCATTTAATTTGATTATGGACTAGACTGTATATCGAGTTCTGACTTTCTTCACTTCAAACTACATACCTTTTATATTACCAGAACATGTTACTTTCTCTTTAAGTGTGGATTGGTTGGCTGATGAAACATATAAAAAATCTGCTGTTTCTAGTAATGTACAGTATAAACTACACCACTGCTATTAATGCACACTATTGTCATTATGCTACTGTATTGTATGGTATGTACTGTCCAATGTAACATACTGTGAATGTTGGCTTGTAACCCGTTCTGAGCTCCCGGGAGGATGGGATAAAAATTGAATTGAATAAATAAATAAATATTGTTTATCATGCACATTGATGGTGTGCTATTATTATTGCTCATTCTGAGACCCATAAGAACATAAGAACTGCCATCTCCGGATCAGACCTTCGGTCCATCAAGTCTGGTGATCCGCACATGCGGAGGCCCAGCCAGGTGTACACCTGACGTAATTTTAGTCACCCATATCCCTCTAAGCCTCTCGTAAGGAGATGTGCATCTAGTTTGCTTTTAAATCCTAGAACAATGGATTCTGCAATAACCTCCTATGGGAGAGCATTCCAGGTGTCCCCCACTCATTGTGTGAAGCAGAACTTCCTGATATTTGTCCTGGACTTGTCCCCCCTTAGCTTCAGGCCATGTCCTCTTGTCTGTGTCACATTGGACATTATAAATAATTTTTTTTCCTGCTCTATTTTGTCGATTCCTTTCAGTATTTTGAAAGTCTCGATCATATCCCCTCGCAGTCTCCTTTTCTCAAGGGAGAACAATCCCAGTCTCTTAAGTCGTTCCTCGTTTTCCAAGTTCTCCATACCTTTTATTAGCTTCGTTGCTCGTCTCTGCACCCCTCTCCAGCAGTTTTATATCCTTCTATAGGTTGGGAGACCAATGTTGGACACAGTATTCCAAGTGTGGTTTGACCATCGCTTTATAAAGTGGCATTATAACTTTCTTCTTCTTTTGTCGGTCCCATAATGCCATTTATGACCAAGTCCAAGGTGGCGTTTCCTCTCGTCAGCTATCCCATCATTTGTTCCAGGAAGCAGTCCCCTAGCTCTTCCAGGAACTTGGCCTCCTTGCCGTGGTTTGAAGTTCCCAGGTTCCAGTCTATCCCCGGGAAATTGAAGTCTCCCATGATTATTACATTACTTGTCTTACTTTCTTGTTTAATTTCCTCTATCATTTCTGAGTCTGTCTCCTCCGTCTGTCCTGGGGGTCGATAGTAAAGGCCAATTGCTAAATATTCTTCCCATAGACATAACATGAGAAAAACAGTCTGAGATATAAGATTGTTCTGTTCTGTGTGGTACACTATTTATTGAAATGTGCTGTGGTTAAGGTAGAGTAACGGCGTGGAGGTTTGACAGTGTGAGCTAATTTCTATGTTAACTTTCTAATGCAGAATGGGCTGGGACTGTACTTTAAATTCACACCTTCTGTAATTTACTGTAATTGTTAATAGGGCAGATGATGTGGAGCAGGTAATGGTACCTCAGTAAGTGGTGTTAACTGCATATATTATCTGTACAACAGTTAATGTACAGTGTGGGGGGGGGGATCTATAAATGGTGCTCAAAAATCAGCGCTGAAAAATTTCACACTAAGCATGGTTCTATAAAGGATGGACACCACTTGTAGAAAATGCCTAGAGCCAATTCATGTACTTAACTTTTGATGCCAGGCTGTTGAAAACTGGTGCAAATGCTAGAGCCCAGTATTCTGTAAGTATGCAGGTCACCTTTTGAAATGTCCCTGACATACCCATGTCCCTTCCAAGGCCATGCCCCTCTTGAACTTTGCGTTATAATTTATTTATCTCATCCCTTCCCCCCCAGAAAGCTCAGAACGGGTAACACGATAACATACATATTAATTAACAAACAATTTTTTAATACCCTAAGTGGTTTTACATTCAGCTACTTTATCACATTTCCCTATCTGTCCCGCTCTAGTATACCTGGGGCAAAGGGGGGATTAAGTGACTTGCCCAGGGTCACAAGGAGCAGTGAGGGATTTGAACTCACAACCTCAGGGTGCTGAGGCTGTAGCTCTAACCGCTGCGCCACACACTCCCACAAGGCACAGGAGACTAAGACAGTGAAATACGTCTAGTTCAATTGTTCTGGATTAGTAGAGGCAAGAAGCATGCACAGTTGAACATGTCAGTTGAACATATATGAGGAATACAGTGGTTTGGGAGTTACTGTTTTTGTGCTAGTTTATCCCGAAAACTCAGGTGAAGAGCTAGGTTTTTATTGCTTTTCTGAATCTCAGAAGCCCATCAAGAGATCTGATGTCAGGAGGTAGTTGATTCCAGTACTTTGGTAAGAAGTGAGAGCATGACTTTCGTCTGGCACTTTTTTGTTGGAGGCTCCGACCAGGGGGTAGTTGGAGACGTGCTTCCTCCTGGGAGCGGATGGATCTGTTTGACACGTAAAGTGGGAGTTTGGCTGATATGTAGCTGGGCACCCTGATGTGTAAGGACTTGAAAGCAAGAACTAAGCCTTTGAATATGCAGTGTTTGGCTATGGGTAGCCAGTGGGCTGACGCTAGTGCTTGGGATAGTGAATCGTGGGTGCGAAGGTTCTTCAGTAGTTTAATTGCTGCATTTTGAACACATTGGAGACTAGAGATCTGCACGGGAACGGGGATCGCGGGAGTCCCGCGGGAGTCCCGCAGGAATCCCCCATAACCCATGGGATTCCCACGAGGACCCCCCTCTGGCCCACAGGACTCCCACGGGGAACCCCCTCTAGCCAACGGGACTCCCACGGAGATGGAAAGCTTTGGAAGCAGGGTTCATCCATATAATATAATGGACACGTCAGCCTTAGTAAAAGAGGGGGTTTATAAGTTAATTACCTGAACAGAAAACAAAAAAAGGGTTCCACCAAAGAGATTCCACAAGGAAAACAGCAGCGCAAACACAAAAGAAACTGTGGAATTGATGATCCTGTCAGAAGTAATTGCTGCTTTTTATGGGGACGGGCGGGGATGGAGGTAATTCCTTGCGGGGTTGGGTGGAGACGGAGAGGATCCTGACGGGAACGGGTGGGGACAGAGAGAATCCTGGTGGGGACGGGCGGAGATGGGTGGGATTTCTGTCCCCGCGCAACTCTGTATTGGAGACACTTAAGATTTTCTGCTTTCAGTCCGTTGAACAATATGTATACTCTGGAGGAAAGGCTGGAGAGGGGAGATATGATAGAGACGTTTAAATACCTACATGGCATAAATGCGCATGAGTCGAGTCTCTTTCATTTGAAAGGAAACTCTGCAATGAGAGGGCATAGGATGAAGTTAAAAGGTGATAGGCTCAGGAGTAATCCAAGGAAATACTTTTTTACAGAAAGGGTGGTAGATACATGGAACAGTCTCCCGGAAGAGGTGGTGGAAACAGAGACTGTATCTGATTTCAAGAAAGCCTGGGATAGGCACGTGGGATCTCTTAGAGAGAAGAAGAAATAATGGTTACTGCGGATGGGCAGACTGGATGGGCCATTTGCCCTTTATCTGCCTTCATGTTTCTATGTAATACATTGCAGTAGTCCATGCGGAAGAGGACAAAGCCATAGAGAAGATGGGTGAAATCTGGTTCAGAGAAATATTAGAGGTAGGCACCATGTCTTATCGAATAGCATACAGCCAGATGCCCACCCAAATTATATTGGCAAATTAGCACCAAGTTACTGACATTATTGGTCTTGTCAGCCAATTAATGTAAGTGTGAATCTTGGAAGCGCACTCAGATTTTGGCTCGTAAATCTAGGTGCCATATATAAAATCTGGGGTCGAGTGTATTGTCTCTGCATTAACCATATGGGAAGATGCTGGGAACGCCTCCAAAAGCTAATGCAGAACTTTTGAAGTTGCTATGCAGCTGACGTGCTGTAACTGGAAAACCTTACTGCTGGCTAGGGCCCTCTGTTAATATGTTTTGTGCTATCTCTATTGATGCTCACTATATGATACACTACTCTTCTTCTTAATCTGTCTCTACAGTGCAGTCTCTCTATTAAAAGTATACTCTATATCAGTGTTTCTCAACTCGGTCCTGGAGTACCCCCTTGCCAGTCAGGTTTTCAGGATATCCACATTGAATTTGCATAAACTTGATTTGCATACACTGCCTCCATTATATGCTAATTTCTCTCATGCATATTCATTGGGGATATCTTTTGAAAATCTGACTGGCAAAGGGGTACTCCAGGACCAAGCTGAGAAACACTGCTCTATATCAATGTTCAAAACAAAGAAAAATCCAACGGGTCTATAGTAAAAGGCGAGTACCAAAAACCAAAAAAGGACTGTAGAGTGGCATGTACAAGGTACAGGAATGTTTATTAAAAGTCTATACAAAATTGTAATTCAAAGAAATGGCTCTCATATACATGGAGTGCGGACCTAACACAGTCTGTGTTTTGGAGAAACACTCCTTCCTCAGGGGTCCAAGATATCCTATGTATCACATATAGAGAGTCATATGGAGAACATTGTTGTATAAAATCTGTGCGTTAGCCCGGAAGAAGTTTTGCCTTCGACTCACAAATTTTTATGATTTTATACAACAATGTTGTTCTCCGTACGTTGTTGTCTATATGTGATACATAGGATATCTCGGACCCCTGAGGAAGGAGTGTTTCCCCGAAACACGGACCATGTTGGGTCCGTACTCCATGTATATGAGAGCCATTTCTTTGGATTACAATTTTGTATAGACTTTTAATAAACATTCCTGTACCTTGTACATTCCACTGTATATCAATGTTCTTCATTGCAAGGCCAGGGACCATTAGAGGTCCCTATTATCTCTTGTCTCCTGTCTCTTTCCCCAGTATCTATTCTCTCCTTCTCCTTTCCTCAGACTTGCTGCTGGCATACCTCTATAGCAATAATTTCATCTAATACCTGCACCACACAGCTCTTGGTGAACAGCTATGTACTGCCCCAAATCCAACTCTATTTTCACAAGACTGAGAAAACACCACAAAGTTCAAATTTACTGCAAGCTATTGTTGTTGCAAGAAAATAAAATGGCTGTTCAAAAGGAGTCACCATAAGCAAGCCTCCAGAGATATTATAGGAGAAGATTAAATGCTGGAGAAGGAGAGGGGATGAGAGTGGAGTACGATGATATCCGGAGCCAGCGAAAAGGGTGATACTGGAAATAAAAGGACTAGGTTCCAAGAGCATCTTTATACACAAAACCTTTCAGTTGTTTCTTAAGAGATAAAGATGTCTTTATGTTGAAACTGTTTTTATTGAAGGAATAAAGTATACATCAAAAGAATATACCTAAGTATACAATATTAACAAAAACAATCATACTATGTAAACCATTCAATACAATCTATTAATTATCATTTCTTCAAAATTTTTTATTTTAATATACCCTATCTCCCCCCCTCCCACCATCCCAACACCTCCCCCCCAGGATGGAAGGTGACTTGGAAACAATGAAGGCAACAGAAGAAAAAAAAATTCAACTTAAATCATTAAGAATCAAACTCCGAGCTCTAGGTGAAAGTTTTTGAATGTAGGGATCCCAAATTTGCATAAAAACACGAGTCCGCCTGGGAGAGCGACGAACCTCCCAAACCTCAAACAAATGTACACGATGAAATTGATTCCTCCAGTGCCAAAGGTTTGGAGATTCTGTCTGTAACCAATATTGCAGAATATACTTATACCCCACCACGCAAGCCTTCTGAAATAAAAGGCTACGTCCCTTACCATATACCCCGCATGCAGCTTCTTCTCCAAATATCAACCCCTTGGGGATCCTATTACTTTTCTATCCCACAAAGAACCTAAATATGATAGTATGGCAGACCAGAAAGACTTAATGAAAGGACAGTGCCCAAAAGCATTTGAAAATGTGTTGAGATCTTGAGCACTTTTAATACAAGTTAGAGAAGGCACTAAGCCCGCATAAAAAGCTTGTACTTGCGTGAAATAGGCCTTATGTAATATTCTATATGTACACTCCCTCCATATAGAACCCGTGAGAATTTTAGGTAAACGATGAGGTGCTTGGCTAAAATCAATAAGTGAAATTTGAGTCTCCAACTCTGCATTCCATTTTTGCAAAAGCCCATCATATGTTCTTGGAGGAAGCAATTGCCACCACCACTGATGTAAAACAGATACCGAAATTTGAAGATCCTCACTCTGATTTAAAAAAAGCATGAATCCTGTCACGAACTCCATAAGAAAGCCCCAACCTCCATAAATGACTCATATAATGTGCCAATTGTATGTAACCATATAAAGCCCCGAGTCCTCCACTCACTGTGAGAGATAAGTTAGGGAAACTCTCAATTTTCCCTACCCTATTCAAAACTTGTGCAATATAATGAACACCCCGTATCGCCCAACTTCGAAAAATCCTAGAAGTCGTACCAGGGACAAAATCTCCATTACTTATTCCAAACCAACCTCAGATGACTCAAAATGGAATTACATCGCAAATGAACTGGTAATCGTGATCTAGGAACTTGAAGCAAAGATGTCTTTAACTGTAAAAATAACAAGATAGTATTTCACAAGGAAGGGCCATAAAAATAGAACATTGTCTGGTGATGGTCTTGGCTCTCACACTGAAGGTTTTTGTTGACACATTGGTTCCCAGTTGAAAAATATCAAAGATCTCTGCTTTATGGTTTGCTGTCACTTTTGCATGTGTGATGAAGCAGTCTCTTATTGCACACTGGTACACTATTGCTATTAATGCATAAAGAATTATTGCATTATTGGGCATTGCTGTATTTAGAGTTTGATTTTATAAGAGGAGGTCCAAAAAGCCACCTATTTTATAACGGCAACAGAAACACTTATGCATCTTTCTAATATAGAGCCCCAGACCCCACCCCAATAGTGCACAAATCCTGATGCACAAATTTACACTTGCCCAGAAAAAGATGTAACAGTGTGCATATCTTCTATCTGTGTTCACACCTGTTTAGTAAAATATGCACACACATTGTTCCACACAAACTACAACCCCAGGAATATCCACATGCTGCTTTTATAAATGCAGGTGTACACTTTCCCTGTGTGCAGGTACGCAATTTTAGAAAATCCCTTTTCTATGTCCAAAACAGGCTTCATAAAAAGCTTTATAAAAGAACCATCTCAAGGTGCATTAGAGGTAGCACCATCTCTATCAGTGTGCATGCTACGGTGTGCGATTGCTATTCATACCCCCCATTCTTAAGGCCCAGTC
This sequence comes from Geotrypetes seraphini, assembly GCF_902459505.1. NCBI lineage: Eukaryota > Metazoa > Chordata > Amphibia > Gymnophiona > Dermophiidae > Geotrypetes > Geotrypetes seraphini. Next base: position 94,246,991 of record NC_047088.1, read on the forward strand.
ATATTTTATTCTATAGCAGCAGGGCAGGATTAATTCATTGAGGGCCCCTAGGCACACAAGTACACTGAGCCCCCTGCCCCGCCCTGCCCCACCCCACCATGCACCCAGGCGGAAACAGGAAGCTGCGTCAGAGGGAAGCTTTGGGCAAGCAGCACCGCTTGCACAATTACAGTTCCCGTTGCCTTTCATACCCGCGTTGCTTGCATGTCTTACTTTCCATCGATGGGGGGGCTGCATTGCCGATTGGGGGGGGGGTCTGTGTTGCCGATCGATGCTGGAGGGGCCCATCGCCGTTTGGAAAAAACAATGTTGATGCCCTCCTTCATCGGGCCCCCCTGACCATTTCGGGCCCTAGGCACATGCCTACTTGGCCTATTGGTAAATCCTGCCCTGTATAGCAGTGTTACTAATGTTAAGAGATCAGTGGAAAAATAACGTGTTCAACTAATCATGCCTCATGTAACTTGATATAAACAAACTGACAAGCAGCTAATAAATGTGTTTACCAAGACCTCAAACACCCGGGACACAAGCTAAGTGCTCTTCTAAATTATTTATTATTATGTACAGCACCATATAGATACAATACGGTATCATAGTCTGCATTAAAAAAATAAAATTAAATTAAACCAGACCGATGATGAATACGTCACCCCAGTAAAGACACAAAATCAGTTCAAGTAGTGTCCCGAGTGTTTAAGGTCTTGGTAAACACATTTATTAGCTGCTTGTCAGTTTGTTTATATCAAGTTACAAGTGCTATTAATGTTGCAGTCTTTCTGAGTGTGCAGTCTATATAGTGTGTTGTCACTAACAATGCACACTCTAAATTTCACCATGCTATTAATAATAATAATAATAATAATAATAACTTTATTTAAGCAGTCTCTGGTGTGCTATTGCTAGCAGTGTACCTCATATGTTATTATTATTGCTTTCTCTGTGGTCTGACAGTACTATTTATAGTTATTGCATAGTGCACTATCACTGTTAATGCACGTTCTATGGTGGTGCTATTAATATAAATATCTGTGCTATTATTAGAGACTCTGGAGTATGCTGCCTGTTAGTGAACAGTTTACTGTATTCTAGTGCTACTAATACTCAATTTAGGGATCCCTCTCATTATTAATATACAGTTTATCACATGAACTACTATTATTATAATACTCTACATTGCACTATTATATACTAGAGGAAACTATCACACATAGGGCTCCTTTTACAAAGGTGTGCTAGGGCCTTAACACGCGCAATAGCGCATGTTAAATTCCCGAGTGCGCTAGCCACTACCGCCTCCTTTTTAGGAGGCGGTAGATTTTTGCACGGTAATTTTGTGCTTGTGCTAAAAACCCTAGCGCACCTTCGTAAAAGGAGCCCATAATGTACAAGTTTGTTTTTTGATTAATTTCTCTTGTGTATCTTTTTTTTTTTTTTTTTTTTTAATTCACCGCCAGCCTTTTTGGTGGACGGAGAATTCTCTGAAATTCAAAATTTTAAAAAAAAAGTACTCTATAGATCACAAGTGCTGTTAATGTGCATTATTGGATAATTACTGGAGCATGATCTATAGTTTATTAGCTGTTATTAATGTTGTTATGGTTTGCTATCACAATTAATGCACATTCTGTGGCATGGTATTGCTATAAATGTGAATTTTATAGTGGGGTAATACTATCAAATTGTGCTAAAATATAAACACCCTAAGGGGTTCACGCTGTAAAAGAAACTTAGGGTTGGCTGTGTGTGCATGCTCAGAAATCATTTCTAGTGTTTTCTGAATTCTGAGAGCCACTCTTTCTTACCCCATTCCCCCTTTGGAGGAAAGGCGGGAGAGGGGAGATATGATAGAGACGTTTAAATACCTACATAATATAAATGTGCATGAGTCGAGTCTCTTTCATTTGAAAGGAAATTCAGCAATGAGAGGGCACGGGATGAAGTTAAGAGGTGATAGGCTCCGCAGTAATCTGAGGAAATACTTTTTTACGGAAAGGGTGGTAGATGAGTAGAACAGTCTCCTGAATTCAAGAGGGCCTGGGATAAGCACGTGGGATCTCTCAGAGAAAGAAAGAGATAATGGTTACTGCGGATGGACAGACTAGAGGGGCCATTAAAGGGTTGTGTCAGAAAGATATTAGGCGCCTTCAACTCATACAAAATACAGTCATCAAAATCATCTCGGGTTTGAAAAAATGTGATCATGTCATCCCTTTGTTAAAGAAAGCTCATTGGTTGCCTATCCCACACCGGATAACCTATAAAATTGCTCTTCTAACATTCAAAACTCTACAGACTAATGCTCCTACATTTATAGATAGATTATTAATTCCATACGATCCCCCCAGAACCTTAAGATCAGCCTGGCAAGATTCTCTTAATGTTCCGTCCTTAAAAATAATTGGCACCCGTCAAACTCTTATTTTCACAGTTACTGCCCTTTTAATTTGGAACTCTCTCCCCTTACACCTTAGAGCTGAACAAAACTTGGATAAATTCAAGAGTAGTTTAAATGCTTTCTTTTTAAAGATGCCTATAATTGATTTATCATATATATATATATTTTTTATTATCACTTGTCATATCCTTCCTACTGTTCCTCCCTTTTATGTGTTCTTTTTCTCAACAAAATTGTAGTTCCTCCCTTTTTTCCTATTGTTGTCATGTCGCAACCCGAACCTAGTATGTCAGTCTTGGTAGGTCTATGTTTATTATTTGTTGTTTGTTCCCTATTCAAATTTAAATTTTTAATGTACAACGCTTTGTAAGAACATAAGAACTTAAGAAGTTGCCTCCGCTGGGTCAGACCAGGGGACCATTGCGCCCAGCAGTTCGCTCCCACGGCGGCCCATCAGGTCCATGATCTTTAAGTGATCCTTTGACTAAAACCTTTCAATCCCCATTATTCTTCTATCTATATCCTTTTATGATCCTATCTCTACCTTTATCTATATCCCGGGGAAGCGTTTTATCAAATTTTAATAAACTATGAAACTATGGGTTCCTTTTACAAAGCTGCGCTAGCGGTTTTAGTGTGCGCTTAGTGCACACTAAATTGCCGTGCGTGCTAGATGCTAATGCCAGCATTGAGCTGGCATTAGTTCTAGCCGCGTAGCGAGGGTTTAGCGTGCGCTAAAATTCTACGTGCGCTAAAAATGTCATTGCAGCTTTGTAAAAGGAGCCCTGTGTCATGTTTCTATGTTTTACAAATCCAAGCAAGAGGTTTTTAGCGCTGGCTGGCACGCCGAATGCTCTGCGCCGCTCTGATGGTCATAGAGTTCCTATGAGCGTCAGAGCAGTGCAGAGCATTCAGCATGCCGGCTGGCACTAAAAACCTCTTGTGCAGTTTTGTAAAAGGAGGGGCAGTCTCTATGAATGATGTTACCCACTACTTATACGGCTGATTTACCCTATTGTCTTTAGAGGACCCCCTATTACAGGTAAGCAAATTTGCTCTCTTGGTATAAATTAAAAAGTAGAAATAAACATTTTCTTTTGTGTCCATGTTTTTGGCTGATTGTAGATGAGTCAGCTCCTGAATAATAATTTTGATATACTTCAAGAAGTTAGATGGTACATAAAGCCGGGTAGGTATGGGTTTTACAAGGAATATGTTTATAATTGCCTGTTTTGACTATGAATGGCCTATTAGAATCTGCTTAGAATACTAATACAATAGGCATGTAATACAGCAGATACAATAAATAAAATATATGAGCACTAAAGAAACATCTTTAGCAGCAAAAGTAGTACAACAGATAAACAAGGCAGAGGGACAAGAAAGGAAAAAAATCCCCTTACCTTTACTGTCAGGTTTCATGTTTCTAGCTGTTTATGGGGGTTCCTGACACGGTCTCACAGATGCGCAGCGAGCTGATAAGTGTGCGGTATTTTTTTTCCTCTGGCCGTTTTTATACGCAGCACCAGTTTCATTTTTAGCATTTTTTTTTTTAGCAGATTAAGCAATATCATTACCTTTTCTCTTCACTTCCTCTTTTTGATGAGATTGAATTAAAGAACATTATTGCAATAGCACAGGGTTTCGAAGAAACTCGGGCTTCCCTCTAGAAAGAAATAGTTTTCAGACGTTCTCTTTCTCTGTTTCTTTTCCTAATTAATCACTAACAAACTCAGATGCTGCACTGGAAAATTTCATTTTGTTGGTTTAGGTTTTAAAACTTCTGTTTAAAGACGACCTTTTACTAAAGCATGCTAGAATTTGGCCTTAGAGCATTTTGACATAGGACTTTCCTGTGGGCTAAAGCCAGACTAATAGAGGCATTATTTTAGAGGGCCCAATATTCGAAGCGATTTAGACAGCTACTGACTGGTTAAATTGCTTCGTCGAGGCTAGTCACTAATATTCAGTAGCACATAGGTCCTCTTTTACTAAGCTGGCCTGGGGTGCTAAATGCTTCAACGCTCATAAGAATTCTATAAGTGTTGGAGCAACGTCGGAGCATTTAGCTCTCTGAGCCATGGCAGAAACCTCTACCTTGGCTTAGTAAGAGGGGTGAGGTGGGTAAACAGCTAAGTGCGGCTGAATATTACAGTTAGTACCTAACAAAGGGCTAGATTCACAAAGCAAATCGATTGTGTACTGATCGGTTTGCGACCCCTATGCGACCAGATTTCTCTTGGGTCCCATTCATTAACCTCTCCTGTGATCCGCCTCAAATCCATGCATGCAAATGAGGTAAAATGCATGCAAAATAGGCAGGGACGCGATTCACAACACAAAATTTCACATCCAACTGGCACGGCCGATCAACTGAAGAAGCGACTGCTGGGGACCAGTCGAAAACGTCTTTCCGACTCTGGAAGCCCTGCTCTCTGCCCTGCTCGCCACCCTCTCCTGCCTGCTCGCCCTGAATCCCCGCATTGCCGCCTCGGTTTTCTCCTGCCCTGACTTCCCTGAATCTCTCATGCCCTTCCCCACCCTGCGAGCCTGTGGTTTTAACCCGCAGGTTTAAAGTGGGTTAAAACCATGGGCTCGCAGGGCTAAAAACTAATAAAAAAGTTAAAAATAAAAAAAGATTGCAGCTCTGACGGGCATGCGCAGACCATCTACATCTGCGCATGTATGGGGATCGCAGAAAAGCGATCCATGCCAGCAGATGGGGGCGTTCCTTCGATCGCCCCCAACTGCATATTTTACTTTGCAGAATTCGTCGGGCCTGGTTGGGCATTCTGGGGGCGGATCCAGCACTTGTCCGCTTAAATGATGATATTCAGCCCTTAAGCGGCCAGGTTTACTGCAAAAACAGGGCTGCATAAAAGTCTGTTCTATTTTACCTCCTCTTTTACAAACCACACTAACAGCTGCCATGTGGCAAAAGTACCAAAGCCCTTTTACACCCCTATGGGCATTGGGGCAGATACCACAGCAGCAGCCAATAGCATGACTTTGTAAAATGAGGGGGGTGGGGGGGTTGTGTTAATATGATAACATGGCTGTTTTTGTTGAATATCGATTTAAGTGACTATGTCTTAACTGGCTTAAAAATAACTGGAGGAAGTGGGACCACTGGACGACGGAGACAGGAAAGGAGCGATAAAGGAAGAAAAAGAGATAGCTGACAGGTTAAACCAATTCTTCTCGTCAGTCTTCACCAGAGAGGACACATCCAATATTCCGGAACCCGAGGTGATTATAAACGGAGAACACGATGAAAGGCTGGTACAACTAGAGGTAAGCAAAGAGGATGTCCTTAGACAGATAGACAGACTAAAGAGCGACAAATCACCAGGCCCGGACGGCATCCACCCAAGGGTACTAAAAGAACTGAGAAACGAAATAGCAGAGACACTTCGCCAAATATGTAACCTCTCCCTAAAAACAGGGGAGATCCCAGAGGACTGGAAAATAGCGAATGTCACGCCCATCTTTAAGAAGGGATCAAGGGGTGACCCGGGAAACTACAGGCCTGTAAGCTTGACCTCGGTTCTAGGGAAGATGATGGAAGCAATGGTAAAGGACACAATCTGCGAACACATAGAAAACAATGGACAACTGAAGGCGAGCCAGCATGGCTTCTGCAAGGGAAGGTCGTGCCTCACGAACTTGCTGTACTTCTTTGAGGGAATAAACAGCTAGATGGATAAGGGGGAATACATAGACATCATTTATTTTGACTTCCAAAAAGCCTTCGACAAGGTACCTCACGAACGGCTACTTAAAAAGCTGTGGTACCACGGGGTGCAAGGGGATATCTACCGATGGATCAAACACTGGTTGGCAGGCAGGAAACAGAGGGTTGGAGTAAAAGGCCAATACTCAGACTGGCAATGGGTCACGAGCGGAGTTCCACAGGGGTCGGTGCTGGGACCTCTACTGTTCAATATATTTATTAACGATCTGGAGGCAGGGACAAAATGTGAGGTTATCAAATTTGCTGATGACACCAAACTCTGCAGCAGGGTTAGAAACACGGAAGACTGTGAAGACCTGCAAAAGGACCTAACGAAACTGGAAGACTGGGCAAAAAAGTGGCAAATGAGTGAGTGAGTGAGTGAGAAATGCAAGGTCATGCATGTAGGGAAAAAGAACCCGATATTCAGCTACAAAATGGGGGGAACACTGCTAGGGGTGAGTAACCTTGAAAGGGACCTGGGGGTGATGGTCGACACATCACTGAAACCATCGGCGCAATGTGCGACAGCCTCAAAGAAAGCAAAGAGTATGCTGGGCATCATCAAAAAGGGTATTACAACCAGGACGAAGGAAGTCATCATGCCGCTGTATCGCGCAATGGTGCGCCCGCACCTGGAGTACTGTGTTCAATACTGGTCGCCGTACCTCAAGAAGGACATGGCGATACTCGAGGGAGTGCAGAGGAGGGCGACTAAACTGATAAAAGGTATGGAAAATTTTTCATACGCTGACAGGTTAAAAATGCTGGGGCTGTTCTCCCTGGAGAAGAGGAGACTTAGAGGGGACATGATAGAAACCTTCAAAATCCTTAAGGGCATAGAGAAAGTGAATAAGGACAGATTCTTCAAACCGTGGGGAGCCACAAGCACTAGGGGTCACTCGGAGAAATTGAAAGGGGACAGGTTTAGAACAAATGCTAGGAAGTTCTTTTTTACCCAGAGGGTGGTGGACACATGGAACGCGCTTCCGGAGAATGTGATAGGCCAGAACTCTGTACAGGGGTTCAAGGAGGGTTTGGATAGGTTCCTGGAGGATAAGGGGATAGAGGGGTACAGATATAACTTGAGGTAGGTTATAGAAGTAGGCAGAAACCACTTCACAGGTCGCAGACCTGATGGGTCGCCGCGGGAGCGGACCGCTGGGCGAGATGGACCTCGGTCTGACCCAGTGGAGGCAACTTCTTATGTTCTTATGTTCTTAAATATAATATAAAAATGTAATAAGGCAAATCACCTTACCCATCAAATATCAATTAGCAAAATGCTAGAAGCAACTACCACTTACACCATGATATTGTGACCACTAGCTCAATTCAGAAAGCTTTTAAAAGCATTTCTGTACCAAGCAAGGAGCCAACCCTGAAGTAACAGAAATGGTTGTTTTTTTTAATTCTACATCAATAAAATATATAACTCTTAAAAAAAGAAATATATTTTATATTAAATAGATATTAATTTAGGTGGGAGGGTGCATAGTGTGGCGATGCCAAGTGTCACTAACCAGCATTATAAAACAGTGCACAGCCAGATGAGCACACAAATCCAAATTGGGGTTAATTAACATCAATATTTGATTTAGCATTCAATTATTAATGTTAATTGGCTCATTGGCCAGTTAAGTTGCATGCACATCTCAGGTGCATGCCCAGATTTGGGCATCCGATCTGGGTCAACAAGCTAAAAAGAAACCCAACTAGTCCGCAGTAATGTGATGCAACCAAAAACCAAAAAGGAAACTGCAGAGCTGATGTTCGTGATGCAAGGATTTATTAAGTTAGCAGAAAGATGCAGATATAAATTCAATCAACAGAATCCATATTGACTTGGAAAGTACGGACACAACACGGACCATGTTTCAACTGGACTGTCTTCCTCAGGGGTCCTAGGGTATGAGGGATAAAGTATGACAGATGGGGAAGCTAGCAAAATTTGCAGGAAAGTCTGGTTGAGGAACATCTTATGGCAAGACAAAACTACCCTTGCCATAAGACATTTTTCAAACAGACTTCAAACAGACCTGAATACAGATGGATTTCCCTCTCTGTGAATGGATTTCTGAGGGGGGGGGGTGTCTTGTCGCCCCTTGGCACACGTACTGGTGCCAGGCACTCTGTAGGACGGCAACTCAATATTCCGGCGCGCTTCCCAAACTGGGGATAGCCCTACCAGGAGTATTGGCAATGAGCCACTGTCCATCCCAGCCAACAAAGTTTAGTTAGTGCAAACATTCACTTAAGATTAACTCAATATTGTCTTTATTCTCTAGAACATAGATCAGCAGTACTGCAGCGAGGTACAGGAAAATGTCTATAATGTTCACAAAAAGAAAAATAAAAAGATCAAAAATGAAAACCACAGAACAGCACCCTGAAGCTAGGCTTTAATACAGGCAGAGTGCCATGCCCACGCCTTGGATAATTCAGACTCTCCTTCAATCCAAAGAAAAATATTCTTGTAACAAATCTCCCAACAGAGAAGAATATTTTTACCACTCAGTTCATCAGATCTGTATCATAATATTCACTTTAATTGGCTCTGATTTTAAAACAGCATGAACCTCCAGCTCCTGAGAGCTAGGCAGGGAGAATTGCAGAATCTACTTAAACAGTGGCTTCTTAAAGCTCCCATGAAACCCTGTCCAGGATAGAATTTCAGATTCCTCCCAAAACAATTCTCAGCCACTTGCTGAGCCAAAAATAAAACAGCAAACAAAAAACACTTTACTCTTAACCCTTTCAGGACCATAAGGATCGTAGGCCAATTTTTGTGGTTTTGACGACATTTTTATGGTAAAAAGGGCTTGCAGATGCCAAAAAATTGATTTTTTTTGTGAAATATCATTATTTTTATTTAAAAAAATCACACTTCTGGCTTATGGACAGTGTGGCAAGTGAATCTTCTCGTCAATCTAGCAACGACGCTAATGAATGAATGTCGGAACCAGTTTGTTTACATAAAGGCAGTATCATATGGAATCCGTACATATCAAATTTAGAACTGTAGACTATCCCAATCAAAATTTATAGGATTTTAAAGTTATGGGACAAATATGTCCCTTGGTCCTGAAAGGGCTACGAAACATAACTCTGTTTCCTCTTCAGCACAGGTTTGTGCCCATCCCCCAGTCTGTGCACACTACAATTGATTTCTTTATTTTCCCTTTTCAATCTAACTGGACTTAGGGAAGAAATTTTAGGTTTCAGTTCCCAACCTTTATAGCAAAAACATGTACTTTAAAATCCAGGCAAGATTCTTGAAAAAGACAAACACAAGCAAAATATGTAACTCATATCCATAGACTCCATTCCAATCTCTGCTGGAGCAAACTGGCTTCCAAACTCCATAGGTTCCTCCTGGAAAAAGGATTCTACTTGAGAGAGCGGAGCAGCCTCTAACATTTCCATATCATTACCTTGCCACAGCCAGAGTTCACTCTCCAAAGAGCTTTTCTCCTCTGCCTCCTGTGGTGTGAAAGTTTCCTGCTTTTGAAGTTGTGAGCCCCACCCAAACTTACTTGCACCTGGTCTAGAGCTTGGTTTTCCTGGGTTTCCCTCTGGTCATTCTGCAGATTACTTAATTTCCTCAATACAGGGAACTGCTTATGTTTTCTGAGCAAAGTTCTAAGCCAGGATTTTCAAAAACCCGTGTTAAAAAGTGACAGTGTGCTAACGCAGCCTTTTTGATAGCGAATAGCAAAAAGCGAGACATTCTTAAAAAATCACACATGCAAATGAGGTCAGTGGACAGCAGCGAAGATTCGCTAAATTTGCATGTGCCCATCACTGGTGACAGTGATGGGCACATGTGCAGAAAAAAACTCCCAAAACACAACAGCGGGAGAGATGCCCACACTCTCCCACTGCCCTGAAATCTTGGATGTGGACCCCCCACCACCCCCCCTGCAGCAGGAGAGATGCCCGCTCTCCCCTGCTAGCAAGTGACCCCCCCCACCACAGAACACCTCCTCTCCTGCCTCCGATGGCCCCTCCCCCTTACATCCAAATTGATGCACCGGAGGGACGTTGATTCCCTCCTCTCAGAAGTCCTGCGTCGTCGAAAATGGAAGAGATGGTGAGCCCTGGGGTGGTGGGGAAGGAGGGAGAGATGCCGGATGAAAGGGTAGTTAAGAAAAGGTGGATCTGTGGAGGGAGATGAAAAAAAGGAAAGATCCCAGACTTCCTGGGGAGGGAAGGGAAATGGAAAGGGAGGACAGAGATGGCAGATGGATGGTTAGCATGAAGAAAGAAGGAGACCCTGGCAAGCAATTTATCAGAAGACAACCAGAGCCTGGGACCAACAAGATTTGAAAAATAACCAGACAACAAAAGGTAGAAAAACTAATTTTATTTTCTGTTTTGTGATTACAATATGTCAGATTTGAAATGTGTATCCTGCCAGAGCTGGTGTTAGACCGCAAACGTGAACTAGGATTTAACAGAGAGAGGAAAAGTCCTTTTTGTTTCTTTATTTTATTTACACCACAGTGCCAGTGTGGTTAGGAGAAGCCAAAGGGGGTGAAAAAGCTATAAAACCCACCAGGATTTTTGAAAAAAATCACCCAACTGAGCAGGAAAATCGAATCGAAAAACCAATTAAATAGGCTGAATCAAAATTTTTCTTCCTGAATTGGGCAGTTTGCGCTACTGTCTCAGACTTTAGGACCTGGGATTGGGGAGAGATGGCATCTTCAGTACTTTATAATGCAAGTGAAATGAGGATTTGGTCAGACTTTTGAAGGGTCTGCAGAAGAAAAATATTGTATAGGCCGGGGACATGAGACAGCGGGAAATGGGAACTTTTCTTCCTTCTATTTTTGTGAATGGAAAGGCTGAGGATGTCAGAGAGTTCAGTTAAAATATGTGCTTTATAAAAAAACATAATAATGTGTTTTAGAAAGTTTATAAGCATTGCTGGTCTACCCGGTGAGGTGTTCCTAGTGGTGGTGGTGGTGGTGGCAGTGTGTCAATGTGTTGAGAGGAAGAGGTGGTCTGGGAAATTCTCCTGAGCAAACTCCGGGCCCATTTCCACCCCCTAGTTAGTCCACTCCACTCAACTGGTTCACACACTGAGTGGGTCTTTGGGTATTGTTTTGTGCCTAGGTAATTGTTTTGGGATCTCTTCCAGTGGTTTGTCAGTATCTCCTTGTGGTCCAAGGAAGGAAACTTTGTTAACCTTAGCATTGACCTTTTGTAACAGTGCTGCTTGTGTGGCATTAGGCTATGTAGTGATCGAAAGAAAAAACCATACCTTTGCACATTTTTGCACTATATAGTGGGTGTATGAGGAGATTCACATTTCCTGCGCAGCTGAGTCCTTGTGAAGTTACCTTGTTCTTTCTGTATTTGACATCTAGCAAGGTCTCTGTTTGGAAGGAAAGATCTAAGCTTAAAAATGAAGTGGCCAGAAGTTATGGTAAAAGCAGATAGCGTTGCTGATTTTAAGAAAGGTTTGGACAAATTCCTGGAGGAAAAGTTCATAGTCTGTTATTAAGACATGGGAGAAGTGTCTGCTTGCCCTGGATCGGTAGCATGGAATGTTGCTACTCTTTGGGTTTTGACCAGGTACTAGTGACCTGGATTGGCTACCATGAGAATGGGCTACTGGGCATGATGGACCATTGGTCTGACCCAGTTAGGCTATTCTTATGTTATGTTCTCATCTGTAGGGGCCTTTGTTTTCACTTCTTATTTTAATGTATTTTTTTTTCTGGGAACTTATCAGTGTTTTTTTATAATGGGAACAAAAATGGAAGAGAATTAATGTGTGTGGAATGGGGGGGGGGTGTAACTAATTTCTTCAGCTAAATAATTCAATCCACCTCAACCAGACATAAGAGAACTCACGCACCATTCACACACCCTCCAACCAAAAACGTCAAAAGAAAAAAACAGTTCGACAATCTCCTAACACTCGACCCCCAACTCTACAACCTATTGACCTCGACCACAAACTACAAAACCTTCAAAAAAGAAATAAAAACCCTTCTAATAAAAAACACATAAAACCGAACTAATCCCATAAAATCACATAAAATCAGAACTGTCCCAAGCATCACCTGCAACTACTCCATATGTATTTCTCATGTCATGACAATTCAGACATAATTTATGTTATGTTATGTTTGGAATAATGGTTACATATATGAGGTTCAATAAAAGAATATTTTCACTCCCTGTTTCTATTCTGATCATTTATACCGTTTCATGGTTATTACAAAAAATATTTTTTACATGAGGGGTGGGTGAGGGGGGGGGTGTCAAAAAATGATGGGCCCCGGGTGCCACATACCCTAGGTACGTCACTGGTTCATCCCACACTTTTTTGAATTCTGTCACTATTTTCATCTCCACCACCTCCCTTGGGAGGGCATTCCAGGCATTTACCACCCTCTCTGTGAAAAAGAATTTCCTAACATGACTCCTAAGTCTGCCACCCTACAACCTCAATTCATGCCCTCTAGTGATTTAACCAGTCAGCAGCTGGCTAAATCGCTTTGAATATTGGGCTCAATATTATTGGAAAACTCCTGCCAGCTACACCACTATGGTTCTGAGAAACTTAAAAATGCTACCATGCTGAATGTCATTAGACCCTAACACTTCTCCCTCATTCAGGGACTGTAGGAACACATGGGATGCATGAATACTGACATAAGAACATAACATTGCCTTAGAGGGTCAGCCCAAAGGTATCCTGCTTCCAACAGAGACTAGTTTCAAGTTTTCTTTATTTTTATTTTTTTTCAACTTTATATTTATTCAATTTTTCAAATTTCAAACAAGCAAATCAAATACTTGCATACAGATTTATGAAAGTTATTAACAGAAAATTATAAACCTAATTTCACTTAACCCAGTGATTTAGGCTATTCCTTATCTAATCCACTATATTTAGTCCGTCATATTGAGAGAGATTTAGGAAAAAAATTATTAATGGAAAAACTCTTATTCAAACTAGAAAGCGGCAATTATCTGTAGATCCTACAGCCGGTTATGACAAGTTATACATTTTCAGCTACGAGCACTACTTGCTCTTTTGATTCTAAAAATCGTAACAGTTGTTTAGGTTCAAGAAATAGATAATTCTTATTCTGATATGTAACGAAACATTTTACAGGAAATTTCAACAAAAAATTTGCTCCCAGGGCAAGGATTCTTGGCCTCAACGCCAAAAACTCCTTTCTCCGCCTCTGAGATCTTAAAGACATATCTGGAAATATTTGAGCATTAGAACCTAAAAACTGATCATTTATATGATGAAAATACAATCGTAATAATAATAATTTTATTCTTATATACCGCCAAAGCCATGGTAGTTCGAGGTGGTTTACAACAAAGAAGAGCTGGACAAATAGCGAATACAGGTACAATGTAAAATCATCAAAATACAGGAGAGCATGATACAGAGGTGAGGCATAAGAGATTTTGGGAACAATTCGGTTAGGGTTGGAGAGGAGAGGCTTGAGAGGACTTAGTTACAAATTGGTTAAACAAGTTTGTTTTTACAAGTTTTTTGAAACTTAGATAGGATGAGGAGTGCTTGATAATGTTACCCAGCCAATCGTTCAGTTGACCTGCTTGGAAGGCAAGTGTTCTGTTCAGGTATCTTTTGTAACGGCAGACCTTTAGTGTTGGGTGGTTAAATAGATGTAGTCTGCGTGTGGGTATAGATGGACATTCTAAGTTGAAATGGGGAACCAAGTATAAGGGGGCTGAACCTAGAATGGATTTGAAACAGAGGCAGGCAAATTTGAACACCACTCTCGCTTCGAGGGGCAGCCAGTAGAGCTTTTGGTAGTAGGGAGTTAGGTGTTTCCATTTTTTTAACCCAAAAATCAATCGGATTGCCGAGTTTTGGATGATTCGGAGTCTTTGATAATACATATTCTCTATCACTTTCCAAAGCAAGAGTTATTAACAAGGTTTTCCTCTCTGTTATAACCTCTAAAGAGTTTTCCAGAAAAGTTATTAAATTAGTATCCACTTCATTTACCCCTTGAATCTCATTAGGAGTAGACACTTCCACAGATTTCATTATATGAAAATAATTAGCTCTAACCATAGGTTGCAAACTTTCTGTTGAAATGAGCAAAATTTCCTTAAAGTACTTCCTTGCCATCTCCATTGGTGATATTAAGGGACATTTAGGAAAATTAAGGTCTCAAATTATTTTTCCTTAATTGGTTTTCAAAGCTTTCCATTTTCCTTGCGATAAATGTTCTTTCCTTGACTAATTCCAAATCCAAAGTCTTCATTTCACAAATTTTTGTCTCCTGTTTTTCTATCTTTTCATTTCTATCTTTAAGGGCCAATCCCTGTTGCTCCACTTTAGGGTGGATAGTCCCATAGTTAGTGCTTAGAGTGGAAAAAGACAATTTGAGGTTTGAGTCCATAACTGAAATAGCCTGCCATAAGGCCTCCATGTCTATTTTTTCCGGCTTCTCCAACACCCCAAAATGAGATCTTAATCCCACCAGAAGCTTCTCTCACCTCTGCTTCAGTGTGGGGTAACTGTTGCTGTTCTCCAGTCTCTCCAGCTCCCTATGAAGTTGGAGCTACCAACCCTCCTTCACTGAGGCTCGAAGTCTCCTCTCAGGGCATCAATTCCTCAGAAACTCCTAACACTGGATTGCTTCCGGGTTGCGGTGGAGGCTGCCTTTGCTCCGGGCTTAACAACGCCCGAGTCTGTAAGCCAAGTTCGCCTGATGAGTTTGGGCTTACTCCCGAAGTAGAAGCTACAGATTCACCCAGTCGGGTAAAGGCTCCTTCAATAGTTGTCTGCACAAACCGTTGTGGTGCCGCTTATCGCCGCCGGAGGGTTACTGCGAATGGCTCCTTTCCTCTTACCCATAACTAGGTAAGAGGAGTGCTGTTAAGAACGCCGGCAGCCCCAAAATGATGGAGCTTCCTTCTCAGACGTCCGCTCCCGTCGCCATCTTGATTCCTCTCTCCCAGTCCAGTTTTCTTTATTTTTGATATATCGTTTATCAGACGGGTGTCTAAACGGTTTACAATAAAATGGGATTTAAAAATAAAATATCAAAATAAAAATATCATATCAAAAGCTAAAAGTACATGAGATGAGGGGGAAGGTAAGTTTTTAAATACATCGAAATAAAAATAAAGGGAGGTAAGTGGAAAAGGGATATACATTTAGGGTAGGGCTCGCTTCAAAAGAAGCATTTTGATTTTCCAAAGTATTTCAGAGAGTGGAAGTGAATTCTAAAAGAAAGTTTGGATTAGAGATTATATGCGTACCAAGTGCCTGAGAGAATCCCAGCAAGATCTAGCAGCTAAAGAGCAGATCTTCATTAAACTCACATATAGGCATTTTATAATTGGCAAGGATGAACAAAGCCTATGGGAGCCTTTAGCCCTTACACCAGGGCCGCCATCAGGGCAGTACTACCAGTCCTGCATTCAGGGGCCCGGGCTCCCCCAGGGTCCTAGGCAGTGTTCTAAGGCAGGGGTGCCAGTAGCTCGCCAAGGCAAAGTGAATTGATCACCCAGGACTCACTTTGTCTTGGCGATCTAATCTATCGGGCCGATCAGTCTTCCTCTCCCCGACGTCAATTCTGCAGTCGGAGAGGAAGTTCGGGCCAGCCAATCGATGCCTGGCTAGGCGGAACTTCTTCTCCGACGTTAGAATTGACGTCGGGGAGAGGAAGACTGATCGGCCCGAAGCAGGGAGAGCATGCGTCGGCATCGGCTTTGGGGCCTGTTATCCATTGGTGGGTCCTGTTCCCCGATGGCAGTGGCAGTGGCAGTGGCTTGGGGAACGGCAGGGAGAAAGAAAGAAAGGGGGCAGGCAGGGAAACAGAAGGAAAGAAGAGAAACAGAAAAAAAAAAGGGGGCATGAAGAGAGGAAGAAAAAGTTGGGGAAGGGAATGAGGTGTGGAGGAGAGAAAGCATACAGGCTGATAGAAGGGAAGAAAGATTGGATGCACAGTCAGAAGAAGAAAGTGCAACCAGAGACTCATGAAATCACCAGACAAGGTAGGAAAAATGATTTTATTTTAAATTTAGCAAAGTGGAGGCAGTATTACCACAGTTTTCAAAGGAATTTGCCCAAATAACTTAATAGTTAACTGGGTAAATTCCCAGAGATGAAAACTTCCCTTCACTTACTATGCACAGTTCTGAATTTATATCTGCTGTCTATATTTTACAATATGGTCCCCTTTTACTAAACCACAATAGTGGTTTTTAGCGCAGGGAGCCTATGAGCGTCAAGAGCAGCGCTGGGCATTCAGCGCAGCTCCCTGCGCTAAAAACTGCTATTGTGGTTTAATAAAAAGAATGTCTATTTTTGTATGGTTGTTACTGAGGTGACAATGCATAGTGTCATCTACCTTGACCTCTTTGAAAAAAACCCAGAATAGGAATGATAATTAACATTTTCTCAGCGTATAGTGTGCTTTGTGTTTTTTAATTTTATTGTTGGTAGATCATTTTGACTTGGTCATTTTAAAGTAACTCACAAGCTCAAAAAGTTTGGGCACCTCTGAGCTAGAGCGTTGAAACTGTGTATTTCTATTTTATCCCCCCTTTTACAAAACTGTGGAGCGTTTTTTAGCGCCAGCCGTGGTGGTAGCAGCTCTGATGCTCAGAATTCTATGAGCGTCAGGGCTGTTACCACTGTGGCTAAAATCCACACTACAGTTTTGTAAAAGAGTGAGGGGTTAGTTTGTGATGACATATTCCATACTAGGCGAAGGTGTTTTCTGTGTTCTGTGTGTTCGAAAGACATGGTTTTCTGTTAGGATTGACGGTGTAGGATTGATCTGTGCTGGTCTGGCTTGTTTAGTTTTACAATGGGTGTATTGATGTACTGCTCACTGCAATATGTAAGATGCTGCCTTTTCCTAGGTACTCATGTGTGATGTGTGGTTTGTTACTAAAAATCATGTTTTTCTTACAGATGGGGGGGTGCCAAAAAATGATGGGCCCCGGGTGTTACATATGCTACGTACGCCACTGTATGTAAAGATACCAGAAAGCTGGCGTAGCAAAAACTTTAAGTAAATTGTTATTCTTCTAAGTTTTGAGTATTTAACCCTCCCACAATCTCACGGGCACTTTTTTCAAGTTTCAAGTTTATTGAGATTTTGATTTAAACGCAATATCAAATATTTTCAATGCGTATAACAAAAATAAATTTGGGGAAATAAATAAAACCATTTGAACAATAAACATACAAACATATCCATAGATGATTAAAATTACATAAGGAGTACAAGGATAAACTACATTTGTTTAAAAATGCGTTCTCCGCGCCTGCTCATAAATTTGTTGACTGGAAGGATCCAGCAATGTGGCCAGATGTCATTCAGGACAAAGACAGAGAAAGAATTGTGCAATTTGGATTAATGATGGAAGATGATTTAAAGCGAATGGCACAGTCTATGAGTAAAGATCTTGACGGACGTTCTTTTTATGAATATCTCTTCTATGCCAAATCACCCAATGGACGTGAGAAGATTTTACGGGACTGGCTTAGGTGGAGCATTAGCAGAAAAGTATGTGTGTATTCGGCCCATGGAAGAAGGAGGGGTGTCGGGGGGGGGGGAAGGGGTACGTGGGGGGCCCAATAGGATTGCTCAGTAAGGGGCCCAGAAATTTCTGATGGCGGCCCTGCCTTACACCCTCCTCAATTAACATTTCAGGCTTCTAACCCACTCCAACAATCATGATCACTCCAAAACAATCCTTTAAAGAATAACCACATAATTAGATAAGTTTTGTTTTATGTGTATATAGATAGATAGATAATGAAGGCACTTTCCAAAAGCTGTTTTCCTGGGTAAATGGGCTATTTGAAAACTTCTCACCCTTCCTGCTGGCAAAAGTAAGCACTGATGATTATTTGAATTTGTGTGGCTGTCAAGATCTATAGTTTTGCTTTGATTGCAGCTGCTCTTTGCTATCCCCAAGAAATTTCAGCCATAGTTGACTGCTTAATAAAGCACAGATAACTAAAAGCAGGATTTGGAAACAGAATTTGTACATATATATATAAATCATAATAAAGAGCGTGCATCAATTGTTCACTAGGGGAAGGCAGGAATGGAATGTAGGAAATAAAACATTTTAGGGCTGCAAAGAAAAAGATCTAAAAATAAGTCCAAAAGAGGAAGTGGTGGGGTGGAGGAATGGAGTTGCTTTATCTAGTGCTGTGCTTGTTCCTCTCTAAATGAACCTGGCACATAGACCAAGGATATTTTGGGTGTGATCTTAATCATATCTGTCAGTCATTCTCCTGGTGTGTCTTAGTTTCTATTCTTCCTGACATTGTTTTTGAGAGAGATGGGGAATAGAGAGCAAGGGGGGAAAGTCTAACTCTCTTCTCTTTTTGGGGTGGGAAGGAAATGGATCATTAAGGGATTTCCTCAGTTTTCTCTAAGTCATGGTTTTCTGATGCAGCAGAGGACGGCTTTTCCCCTACAGTTTCTCTGACACCAGATACTCAGCAGTTATGTAAAGTTACTTGATACAGATACCAAGTTCCTGGATTTCAGACCAGTCCATCCTGGTGCATTATGGGACTTGCAGAACTGATTTCAACAGGCAGGATTAGGTAGGGTTATCAGATGTCCAGGAAAGCCCTGACATGTCCTCTTTTAAAGAACCGCCCAGATGCCAGGATGGATTTCCAAAACCTAGCAGTTTGTCAGAGTTTTGGAAAGCCTGAGCTCAAGGTAGTGACTGGGGGTGGGGGTAGGGGGGGAGTCTCTGAGCATGCATGCATGCATGCAATGTGATGATGTTGCATGCATACGCACAATGGTATTGGGTCATATCTGCGTATGCTCGAGGCTCTCCAGATGCAGGCCCGAGCTCAGGGAAGCTGATGAAGGTTTGTGTGGGGGTGTGACTATGGGTGGGATGGGGCACGACTGGGGCAGAACAGGGCATGGTTGGGGTGGAACAGAGTGGGACCAAGTGCCCTCTTTTTTAACGTTCAAAATCTGGTAACCCTAGGATTAGGCAGTATAAGTCCCACACTGCTTTGGGATTGACCACAGTCTCCAGCCTGGAACTGGGCAGCTAGGCTTTTCTGCTTCATATGCTAAATGTCTCTCTCCTGCAGAGGTAGCCAAAAGCTTTGTTGCCCATCTGGGTCTCTTCAGGGACTCTTTTTGTAATCCATCCTTTATATTACTTTGGCAAAACACATACAGGTTATAATGCTTATAAAATTTTCTGTCCTCATTTCATTCCATCTGGATCTCATCCATGCATCATCAGAGAAGTCTCTTTCTTCATGCCTTTGCAACTGATTCTCATCAAGAGGCCATCTTGAAACTTTTCTGCTGACCTTTTGCCATCTGATTCTTATAAGGAATTCATTATGTATGGTATCTTGCAGAGCTGCCAAGTTACCCATTCTAGGAGGGAGACTTTTTGGCCGGTTCTGGATTTCTGCCAGCCTCATCCTGGTTGCATTATGGGACTTGCAGTACTGACTTCAATGGATAGCATTTGTAGTCCATGATTCTAACTGCTTTGGGATGTAAGTTTAAAGCCAGAACCATGGTCTAGGGCAGTGTTCTTCAACTGCCGGTCCATGGACTGTTGCCGGTCCGCAGAAATTTCCTGCCGGTCCACAGGGCTGGCACGTGCAATGGGCCCCAGATAGTGCTCTTCAGCCGCCAGTCTATGGTGTGATCGATGCGGCATTGTCTTCGGGCTGGCTCCCTCTTCCTCAGTGCTGCAGTGCACAAAGCCGTGGGCAGAGGCTCCTACGTGCATCCTGCGCCTGAACTGGAAGCCTTTTCTGACGTCGCAACGTCAGAGGGAAGGCTTTCAGATGAGGCGCAAGGAGCTGCTGCCCACGGCTTTGTGCACTGCAGCACTGAGGAAGAGGGAGCCGACCTGGAGAGAACACCGTGGGGCAGGCGAAAAGGCAAGGCACAGCATGGAGGGAGGGAAACAACAACGGTAGGGGGAATTATTTTATTTTTTAATTTAGTGATTGATTTACATCTGCTGTCTGTTCAGGAAGAAATGCATTTGTTTCTTTTCCTCTGGGGTTGTACTGCATGCAGAGTCTTGCACCTTAGGGTTTGTCTGTATATATTAGTACTTTTGGTTTTTGGTCCCGTATTTGCATGGGGGTTATCTGTTTTCTAGTAGGAATGAATATTGAGAAGCATGCAGTGTGCTTTGTGTAGTTTAATTGTGTGGTTAACCATTATGTGTTGTTAATACAATTATATTGTGTGTGTGTACAGTATATATGAAAAATGAATGGGAAAAATGGTGTTACAATTAGTACTATTATGGAGGCGGGGTCTGGAGACCAAACTCAGACTCTGGCATGTTCCCCTGGAACTGGGGTAACCCTTTAGGAATTGAGCTCTGGCCTAGGCGTTCACCTAGGGCCACCCGGTATACTGGCTGCAGTAGCCAAAAATCACCACCGCACAAAACAGTCAATGAAAAGAAGAAATCATTTTTATTTAGCCCTTTCACCGGGCTTAGGTCAGAATGGCCAGGCTGGCAATTGTAAAACACAAAGGAAAACCAAACCACAGTTTTCATAAAAATCAAAATACTTTTCAAAACAAGATTGTTCTGCTAGGATAGTTCCTTTAAAGGCTAGCAATGCAGGGAATCATAAGGACAAGCAGAGAAATGGATAACAGTAAACTTCACCACTGGGTTGTAACTGTTTGCGCTGCAGGTGGTTTCTGAGGTTTAATCAGGCACTGTGATGGCTTCATACAGGTAAGTACTTCAAAAAGGAAGTTTCCCTTTGCTTCTTGTTGAAGAGGTGAATGTGGACTGGCTTACACAAGTGAGAGAAAGTTTACACATTAGCATTCAAGTACAAAACAAATAAATGCCAATCTGCTTGGTCTGACTTTATAGCTCTCAAAACTTCTCCTCAGACCCACATTCACAATAGCTCACACCTGGCTGATTACTGCTAACCTGAATAAGAACATAAGAATTTGCCTCCACTGGGTCAGACCAGAGGTCCATCACGCCCAGCGGTCCGCTCCCGCGGCGGCCCATCAGGTCCATGACCTGTAAAGTGATCTTTTGTCAAGAACCTGTTCTTCCCTAATCCTTTATATCCTTCAAACCCCTTTTCTTTTTTAGCTATACCCTTTCTTTCTACTTTATCTGTAACCTTCAATCCCCTTATCCTTCATGAATTTATCTAGTCCCTCTTTGAAACCCCATAATGTAGTCTGACCTATTACACTCTCCGGAAGCGCATTCCAGGTATCCACCACCCTCTGTGTGAAGAAGAATTTCCCAGCATTGGTTCTAAACCTGTCCCCTTTCAATTTCTCCGGATGTCCTCTTGTTCTTGTAGTTCCCAGTACGCTGAAAAACCTGTCCCTCTCCACCCTCTCTATGCCTTTCATAATCTTGTACGTCTCTATCATGTCTCCTCTGAGTCTCCGCTTCTCCAGGGAGAAGAGTCCAAGTTTCTCTAACCTCTCAGCGTATGAAAGATTTTCCATACCCTTTATCATTCGTGTGGCTCTTCTCTGGACCCTCTCAAGTATCGCCATGTCCTTCTTAAGGTACGGTGACCAATATTGGACACAGTACTCCAGATGCGGGCGCACCATCGCCCGATACAGCGGGAGGATAACTTCCTTCGTTCTGGATGTAATACCCTTCTTGATAATACCCAACATTCAGTTTGCTTTCTTAGAGGCCGCTGCGCATTGCACCGTTGGTTTCATTGTTGTATCCACCAACACTCCCAAGTCCTTTTCAAGGTTGCTTTCCCCCAGTACCAACCCCCCCCCCCCATTGTGTAGCTGAACATTGGGTTCTTTTTCCCTATATGCATGACCTTGCATTTCTCCACATTGAATTTCATCTGCCATTTATTCGCCCACTCCTCCAATAGTAGGGGAAAAAAACCTCACCGCCCGAAAAAAATGCAATAAAAGAAAAACTCCAAACACTGATATGCAGAGCACCTTCAATACTTCTGCCTTCCACTCAGGTTTCTTCAGTTTTAATTCTTAGTCCTTTCTTAAGGGAAAAGAAGGAAAAACAAAACTCCCCAAAAACCAGCTTCTTGTTTCCTCCTATAGAAGCTTCTGCTTCCCAGCCCAGCTCAAACAGCAAAAAAGAAAAAAAAAAAAACTTCATACACTTCAGAGGTTTAAACCTTTCAAGGGCCTACCTCCATAAATTCAGGGGAAATACTGGCCTCCTCTGGCCCACAGGTGGTGTCCATTGCTTCCCAACCTGGTTGTTTCCTGGAGGTTTGGGGTAAAGCCAGTCCCTCCTCAAACATTTCCACTTCTTGACCCAACCATGGCAGCAGGGCACTGCTCCACTCCCTTGGTCCCCAGCTTCCTCCTGCTGCTGTGGCTATTTCACCTGCTCCTCCCCTTTACTGTTCCAAGCCCTGCACTTTATACTTGGGATAGCCATGCCTACTGCACCTGGCGCTCTAAGCTGTAGAGCCTGGCTCTCTCCATACTGCTTTTTTAGGGACTGCCTTAAAGTAACAGGCTTCTCTTTAAAACATGTTTGCTCATACTGAGGGGATATGCCGGACTGAGGGTGGGGGGAGGTGAAGGGGAAGAAATAATGGGCATGGTAACAGAGGAGAGGGACATAGAAGGTAGACAAGGGGATGGAAGGATGGAAAAGAAAGGGAGAGAAGTTGGACCCATGTGGTGGTGTGGAGGGAGGAGGAATAGAGATACTGGATAGGAGGGCAGTTGGGAAGAGAAAGTGCTTTTCATATATTTTCTGTTTTATATTGCCTTGTTGATAGTGCCGCTATCCTCAGAGTCCTTTTGGAAATAAAGAAAATCAACTATTCGGTCCATTCACTACTAAAATGGTAGATTTGAGAAAGGCAGAATCTAAAAAGCAATCTTACCCAAATGAAAGCTGTTAGGAAGAGTACAAGAGCTGTTGAGAAGCTGAAAGAACACTGGCATAATTTGGAGCATGGGTTCAAAGAAAATGTCCTTGAAATGTTTAAGTATATAAGAGACATACTTATGGGAAATCTACTTTGGTAGGGCACAGTTTCTCAAAGAATAGGTGACAGCAAATGCCAGGCACAGTAGGAAAAAAATTAGCAGTATAAATGCGACTGCCAAAAAGCAGTAAACCTTGTTGGCTCAGAAATAAAGTTTTCCTGAGGTCAGAGGCGTACCTAGGGTATGTGGCACCTGGGGCCCATCATTTTTTTACACACACCCCCATGTAAAAAAATATTTTTTTGTAATAACCATGAAAAATAAATGGTCATAATAGAAACAGGCACTGAAAATTTTCTTTTATAGAACCTCATATATGTAACCATTATTCCAAACATAACATAAATTATGTCTGAATTGTCATGACATCAGAAGTACATATGAAGTAGTTGCAGGTGATGCTTGGGACAGTTCTGATTGTGTTAGTTCGGTTTTATGTGTTTTTTGAATAGAAAGGTTTTTATTTCTTTTTTGAAGGTTTTGTAGTTTGTGGTCGAGGTCAATAGGTTGTAGAGTTGGGGGTCGAGTGTTAGGAGGTTGTCAAACCGTTTTTTTTCTTTTGACGATTTTGGTTGGAGGGTGTGTGAATGGTGCGTGAGTTCTCCTATGTCTGGTTGAGGTGGATTGAATTATTTAGCTGAAGAAATTAGTAACCCCCCCCCCCATTCCACACACATTAATTCTCTTCCATTTTTGTTCCCATTCTAAAAAACACTGATAAGTTCCCAGAAAAAAAATACATTAAAATAAGAAGTGAAAACAAAGGCCCCTACAGATGAGAACATAACATAAGAATAGCCTAACTGGGTCAGACCAATGGTCCATCATGCCCAGTAGCCCATTCTCATGGTAACCAATCCAGGTCACTAGTACCTGGTCAAAACCCAAAGAGTAGCAACATTCCATGCTACTGATCCAGGGCAAGCAGACACTTCTCCCATGTCTTAATAACAGACTATGGACTTTTCCTCCAGGAATTTGTCCAAACCTTTCTTAAAATCAGCAACGCTATCTGCTTTTACCATAACTTCTGGCCACTTCATTTTTAAGCTTAGATCTTTCCTTCCAAACAGAGACCTTGCTAGATGTCAAATACAGAAAGAACAAGGTAACTTCACAAGGACTCAGCTGTGCAGGAAATGTGAATCTCTTCATACACCCACTATTTAGTGCAAAAATGTGCAAAGGTATGGTTTTTTCTTTCGATCACTACATAGCCTAATGCCACACAAGCAGCGCTGTTACAAACATATTCTGAAGGTCAATGCTAAGGTTAACAAAGTTTCCTTCCTTGGACCACAAGGAGATACTGACAAACCACTGGAAGAGATCCCAAAACAACTACCCAGGCACAACACCCAAAGACCCACTCAGTGTGTGAACCAGTTGAATGGAGTGGACTAACTGGGCCCGGAGTTTGCTCAGCAGAATTTCCAAGACCACCTCTTCCTCTCAACACATTGACACGCTGCCACCAACACCACCATTAGGAACACCTCACCGGGTAGGCCAGCAATGCTTATAAACTTTATAAAACACATTATTATATTTTCTTATAAAGCACATATTTTAACTGAACTCTCTGACATCCTCAGCCTTGCCATTCACAAAAATAGAAGGAAGAAAAGTTCCCGTTTCCTGCTGTCTCATGTCCCCGGCCTATACAATATTTTTCTTCTGCAGACTCTTTAAAAGTCTGACCAAATCCTCATTTCACTTGCATTATAAAGTACTGAGGATGCCATCTCTCCCCAATCCCAGGTCCTAAAGTCTAAGACAGTAGCGCAAACTAGTGCTGCCTGATTCAAGAAAAAAAAAAATTTTCGATTCGATTCAGCCTATTGAATTGGTTTTTCGATTCAACTTTCCTGCCCAATTGGGTGTTTTGTTTTGTTTTTTTTCAAACATCCTGGTGGGTTTATTTTATAGCTTTTTCACTCCCCTTTGGCTTCTCCTAACCACACTGGCGCTGTGGTGTAAGTAAAATAAAGAAACAAAAAGGACTTTTCCTCTCTCTGTTAAATCCTAGCTCACGTTTGCGGTCTAACACCAGCTCTGGCAGGATACACATTTCAAATCTGACATATTGTAATCATAAAACAGAAAATAAAATTAGTTTTTCTACCTTTTGTTGTCTGGTTATTTTTCAAATCTTGTTGGTCCAAGGCTCTGGTTGTCTTCTGATAACTTGCTTGCCAGGGTCTCCTTCTTCCTTCTTTCTGCATGCTAAAAATCCATCTGCCATCTCTGTCCTCCCCGTTTCCCTTCCCTCCCCAGGAGGTCTGGCATCTTTCCATTTTTGTCTCCCTCCACAGATCCATCTTTTCTTAACTACCCTTTCATCCAGCATCTCTCCCTCCTTCCCCACCACCCCAGGGTTCACCATCTCTCCCTTTCTTTTCCCAACTACCCTCCTATCCAGTATCTCTATCCCCCCCTCCACACCATCCCTTGTGTCCAACTTCTCTCCCTTTCTGTTCCTTCCTTCTCTAAAAACCATGGTCCATCATCTCTCTCCCTCTTCTCTATTTTCAGACCCATTATTTCTTCCCACCCAAAGTCCGGCATATGCGCGTCTCTTTGAACCCCCCCCCCCCATACCCTCCGTGTATTTCTACACCAGGGCCTCCTCCCTGAAGGCCTGTCCCCCCTTAAAGGTCTGCATCCCACCCCTGAAGGCCTGCACCCCCCCCGAAGGCCTGCCCCCCCCTTGAAGGCCTGTCCCTCCCTTAAAAGCCTGCCTGCCTGCCTGTCCACCCCCCCTTGAAGGCCTGCCTGCCTGTCCCCCCTTTGAAGGCCTGTCCCCCCTCTTGAAGGCCTGCCTGTCCCCCCCATTAAAGGCCTGCCTGCCTGTCACCCCCCTCCCTCTTGAAGGCCTGCATGCCTGCCTGCCCGCCCGCCCCACCCTGAAGGCCTGATGCCCCGACCCACCCCGAAGGACCGCTCGCCCCCCTGGCCTCACCGCACCATCTACAAAAGCAGCCCGCAGTGGGATCGCGATGCCAGCGATCCCTGCACTGCTTCAGATCTGCTTCCTCTGCCGCGGACCCGCCCCTCCTCTGACGCGGCGGAGGAAGCAGCGCCGAAGCAGTGCAGGGATCGCTGGCATCGCGATCCTGCTTCGGGCTGCTTTTGTAGGTGGTGCGGTGAGGCCAGGGGGGTGAGCGGTCCTTTGGGGGGGACTGAACGCCAAGGCCGGGAGCATCCCCTCAGGGCTTGCACCCGGGGCGGACCTCCCCCCCCTTGGTACGCTACTGCCTGAGGTGTACTTTGTTTGTGGCTAGGCAACCAGTCCCTGTCCTGTTCAGCCTCCCTGCCTGGGGAATAGCCAGCTGACTCCTAACTATGGCAACTGACTTGGTCAGCTCTTCTGATTAGGGAACGGGAGTTCTTGATGCTGCATTCTCTTGGGAATAAGCCAGCGCTGACGCTGGGCTGGTCACAACGAGAATAAGCTATACACGGGGGTTCTTGAAATACATCATATAATTGTAGTATGTGCCAATGACGCTGTATACTTTTAGCTATCTGAGCTACTTGGTCAAGAAAAGTTAAGACACATACCATCTTCTCTTCACTTGGTGCATTGCTTGTTTGTAATAAAAGATCTCGATTTGTATAAAGTGCTCTAAAGAAGGCTTGCTGTAAAACCCAATCACCTTAATAAAGCAATCATACATAATCCGAGCTTGACTCTTGAAGTCTTCTACATTTGAACAAAGTCTCCCGATACGTAAGAACTGACTGATGGGCAATGATTGTCTGGCTGGGTTTGGCACTCTAAATATCGTGTCCTTACCAAGAATGTAGGTTATTCAGATGGTTTGACATAGGATGTGAGCAGTTCTAAGCAGCTCAGCTTTCTATAACTAACAAATGGTGATTTTGTCAATGCTTGGTGTTTAGAAGTTTTATTATTATTATGTTTATTATTATCATTTTGTTTTGTAAATGTGTTTCTGTGATTTATTAAAACTTGATTATCTGCTAATTCTCTGAATACACCAGACAAATAAAATAGTAAATAAAGCAGAGAAAGAGGAGGTCTTTGCATGTCTGGAGGAGTAGAGACACCTGAGCCAATTTGCTCAGAATTTCTTCTCCTGCTCATTTTTGCTGAGGTCATCAATTGGGCTAGCTCCCCAGTCTAAAGCCAGCAGTTCCCTGCAGCATGGCCAAAGGGGCTTGTCCTAAGGGGCACATCAGGCCCCTTGTGAGCCCCTTTGGAGTCCCAGTGGAGCCACAGTGAGCCAGAGATTTTGTCAACTTTGGTGCCATGGCCAAGACACAGAAAAACACAAGTAGACCATGAATATAACTGTGAGGCCCCCTGTAGTCACAGGGCCTATTGAAAAACATTTGGTTCCCTTGAACCAATCTTCCCCTCCAGATGTGGGCAATAATTCTGGTAACTCTTTAAGTTCAGAGGAAAGGTCAACACCTGCCCCATCTTCAGATTTCCATCCTTCCTCCACTGAGGGTTTGTCCCAAGAAGGGTTTTCCCCTGATGGAGGTACTAAAGCTTTACAACAATCAATACTACCATCTTTTTCTAGAATGACTAATTTAACTTCTGTTGAGTTCCCTAAAGAGGTTTTATCCTTGGATGAACAGAATGTTACACAGGTTTCACTTCTTGATATTTGGAAGATAGTAAAGAGATCTGAGGCAACTCTGTGATTTTTCCCAATCTGTGGTATCAAAAATTGGTTGTGGAAAATGATATAAGTGCCTTGCCTCTTTCTATGAAAAAGGTGGATTCTCAAGTTGGGATTTTGAGCAAGCCAGTATATCTGCTATTAAAGACAGTTTTCATCTTTATAGGTAGCTTGAGTCAATAAAAAAATATAATAAGATCATCTAAATTGAGATTTTTGAATTTCCCTGTATGTTCATTATTCTCTACAGAGATTTTGTTGAGAAAATACTTTAGAGAAGTCATGTCTTTAACTAATGCAGACTTAATCAGAATTTCTAGATGTTACAGGAGGCCCAGGGAGAAAGAACATCAGATATCTTAGTGAGTAAACTGACATGGATAACCTGGACATACAGATGATTCAACTGGACATACTGGCCTCACTTGTGTATGCTGGACACTACAGACCTATATTTTCCCATAGCCAGGCCCAGCCTGTACCTTGCTGACTGTAAACACCTGCAGCCTTTGCAATGCTTACGTTTTTGTCTCCATTCCCTGCTGGAAGGATATTTCTCCAAGTTTCTGCTGAACTGTTATCAGTGCTGTATGACTTCATATGCCAGGCACCCTGGAAAGCCATAAAACTTTTACAATGAGCAAGGATCCCTGCAGGACGATGTGGGTGTAGCGAGATGAGAGAACTTGGTACCAAAACATTTGCTCCCTGTCTCTGAACCAAGCTATGGGAACCAAGCAGCTGGATTGTTGAAAGGTCACCTTTGCCAACTTTCAGCATACAAGGACACCATCCCAAAGATGCACAGAATTGTAAAACCACTAATTAGCATCTACAAAGTGATAAAGTGATCTCAGCGCTTGGGAAAGAAAGTTCACCAAGAGTTCTCTGTTTCTGCAAGGCCCCCCCTTACTGGGGAGGGGGGTGGAGGTGAGAGAGGCATGGACTGAGAGGAGGAGGAGTTAGATATACATTATTTTATGTACCAATAGGGAATTACATAACCAGAATTCGGGGATGGACTTTTTTGGAACAAAGGAAGAATTTCTCTGTATAAAAAACACGTGCATTCTAAGTAAAGCCAGAGAGATTCACTTACTTATGCTTAGGGAATCTGCTAGCCCCCTGCTAAGCATATGGGTGCAAATTATTCTCTCCATTGCATATTCTGAACTGACAATACATTTTTCTGATATGCCTTTGCTGCTGTAATACTGTAAGTTTTTATAACAATAAACGAATATTGTCTGTTTTGGAAGATACAATACCGTCTTGTAGTTATTCCAATGAGGTAAACAAAGCAGCCTTTACTTCAAAACTAATGAGAATGCTTCTTAAGTGGAGGCTAGTGAGCTTTCTAGAATCAAATGGACTGCAGGACCTGAGGTAGTAAGGTTTTACGAGAGGCATGTCTTGTCAGATGAATCTGATTAATTTCTTTGAATGGATGACCAAACAGTTGGATATGGGAGGGGCACTAGATGTAGTGTACTTGGACTTGAGCAAAGCTTTTGGCATATTGCCACATAAGCGATTGATAAATAATCTGAGTGCATTCGGTATGGGCTCTAAAGTGACAAACTGGCTTAAAAGCCGGTTAAGTGGAAGGAGATAAAGAGTAGTGGTAAACCGTTCAGTCTTTTGTAAACAGTATAAAAAAGTTTTAAATAAATAAATGGAGTTTGCTCAGAGGAAAAGGATGTTGTTAGTGAAGTACTGCAGGGATCTGTCCTTGGGCCGGCTCTGTTTAACATCTTTGTGAGTGATATTGCAGAAGGACTGTCTGGCAAAGTTAGTTTTTTTTTGCAAATGATACCAAGCTCTGTAATAGGGTAGATACCTCAGAGGGTGTGGATAACATGAGGCAGAATCTGGAGTAGCTTGAAGAATGGTCTGGTAATTAGCAACTAAGATTTAATGCTAAAAAATGCAAAGTCATACACTTTGGCTGCAAACCCCCCCCCCCCCCAAAAAAAAAAAAAAAAAAACAAACCCCAGAACAGAGAAGTATAAGAGGCAAACTACCGTATTTTTTGCTCCATAAGACGCACTTGACATTAAGACACACCCTAGATTCAGAGGAGGAAAACAAGAAAAAAAACCATTCTGAACCAAATTCTTAGGGTGTATCCTTTGATCTCCAGGGGTCCTAAGAAAACTGTCTCCTGGAATGTTTCACAGGATGGATGGTGGGGGGAGGGGAATTAGGATATTTTTCTTTATGTAATACCCCTAATCTAAAAAGCAGATAAAGGTACCTGACAAAACTCAAGGCTTAGCCAAAGCAAAACCCCACTACCGAACTCTGCTACAATCACCCTGCTTAAACCCACCTCCACCTCACAGACCGCCAATAAACCACAATGAAGTGGGTGGGAGGAAATCACCTTTCTAGCTCCCCTTACTCACACAACCGTCCCACTCCCTAGCCACCTCCCAAATGCCTTTCAGCCTGCCAAAGCTCCTATTTACTCCAATCACCAACCTCTCATCCTTGCCCAATCACATCACTCTTCTCACCCATTCCTTCCTTACTCCCTAGCTACAACTCCTCCACCAATCTGTACCCTGATCAGTTTTTCCTCATCTCCTAGCTCTCTCTTCTCCTTCCTCCTCCCCGCCACACTTTTTCTAAATACCCCCCGCCTCTCAGCACTGCCGCTGATGCACTTTTTCTAAACACACACCTCCCCTTGCCTCTCAGCACTGCCGCCACACCTGTTTGAAACAAACACCCGCCCGCCCATCGCCGTTGGTACCTTAATTAAACAGCCTGGTGGTCCAGTGGTATTCCTCCCTTGCTAGACGGCTCTTGTATTCATGTCAGCAGCGCAGAGGTCAGACGCGAGCTTTCCACGTTCCCTGCCTGGCCCCGTGCCACTTTCTGAATGGCTGGCATCAGTTCTCACGAGTCAGAACATTTACCGCACCAGCTTGCACTAAAAACCTCTAGCTTAAGTGGCTATGCGTTAACAGGCTTAACACTAACCAGATATTCAAAGCCAAAGCCCGCACAGGTCCCAGCTTTGAATATCTGGGAAAAATGCCAATGACTCAATATTGACCCCATAATAAACAATCTATCCTCAGGTAAATAAAAATCAAAATAAAATGGGAATATCTTTAGTATCAGATCCATTTGAAGTATGGACCAGTGTGGATTTAAAAACTTTATTCTCTTGGGGATGTTTTTAATATAAAGTGCGAACCATGAGTCAAACAGGGAAATTAGTCTTTCTAGCTTTCTACCCTTTCTCAGCACCAAATGTAGTTATTGGAGAGTGACTGAGCTTTGGATCAGGAGAACACATTCTGAGCTTCCTTCCACACACAGAAACAAGTGGTGTATGAGCTGTAAACTGAGCAGATATAGGCCAGGTAGTCACAGAGCAGGACAGATCTTGTTCAGGTGAGATTTTCCTCGCCTGTCTCTTCCTAAACATTGGCTACCTTGAGCCCAACCTCTAACTCTAGAAGCACAGCTGTTGTTTCATGTCCAAACAAAACCTTGTTTTCCATCTGCTGACAGGGATGGGGAAGAGGAGGACACCCAGGTAATAGCCAGGCAGGGGACTTCTAAAGAAGGGAACCATCGGAGAAAGACTCTGAGGCCACTAAGGGCAACCAAATTACAACAGCTGGGAAAGAAAGGTAGGAACAATCTCCCTTCTTCGATGAATCTAGTGAGGTTTGTTCATTATTCCTGCTCCAGAGCCCAGAGCAATATAGACCCAAGGATATCATAAAGATTTGGCAAATGTATGGGGATCATAAGTGACTGAGTTATGGGTATTGATTAATATCAGTCATGCAAATAAATGGTAGTATTATAGAAAAACCATTGCCCTTTTTATAGTGAAGTGAGCTGGCATCTTGGGAGATTACTGTGTTACTTGAGTTCTGTATAGAGAGATTCTCGGTTGAAGGCTCTGATAGCTCTTAACACATAAGGATCATCGCCCAAAGTTGAATCATTTATACAGATGCGAGAAGTTTTATCAACAGAAAGGAAACTCTATATCCTCTTCATACTAACTTTAAAATTTGGAGCTTTGCAAAATGATTATTCTGCTGCACATGCCATTGTCACTTTGCAGCACCTAAGGGCTTAATATAAGAATTCTTGGGTATGTTTATGCAGAGCTTAACATCAGTTTCTGCTCAAAGCTTAGTAACAGATGCAGGAAGAAGTTGTGTGTTCAGACATTAGTTCCTTTAAAATTTATCTTACGGTAATAAAGTATTAGCTATTAACCCTCAGTGCAGAAAATGTGCACAAGCTCAAAAGGCATAGTTTTAGAAAGCTGAGAATTTAGGTCTGTTCTGAGCTGAAGTAAAATGCTACCATTAATGTTGGTTGCTGTGCCAGTATGATTTACTTGTGATTCTTCTTGCTCATCTACCTCTCCCAGATGAGGTAGGTAGACAAGACACACACCTCTTTCTTGACCCCCCCAAATATTAGAAAAATATCTTTTCAGAGGGGAAAACTAGTGGACCCCCCCTGACCCCAACTCATCGAATCTTAAACATGTCCTGATAGAACCCCAGCTAGTTAGGTTTTCAGGATATCCACAATGAATATTCATGAGTTAGATTTGCATGCAATGGAGACAGGATGGGGGAAAAAGAGGGTAGGATAAGGCTGCCAACTGGATCCAGATTTGCAGGAGAGAGTTTGCCCAGTTCTGGGACTTATAGTGCTGATTTCCAATTGCATTCCCTATGAAAGCAAGACTACATGCCCCTGCATGCAATGGGGTAAATATAGGGCTGGATCAATCCTGTTCTGTAAATTGGATCCAGTTGGTAACCTTAGGGTAAGGAGAGATGAAATGCAGGATGTAGGGTAGGGTGGAGGTGGGGGAGTGAGAAGAAAGGTTAAGGTAGGGTGAATTGCTGGACACAGAGCTCTCAAGTTTCCCAGTTCCTTTTTTGCCTAGTCCTACTTTTCTATTGATATTTCATAGCAGTATGGTATTTGTAGTTTGTTTGAAATCAGTGCTGAGTCCCATAATGCACCAGGGCTGACCAAATATCTCCCTCTTGGAACTGGATAACAACATGGGAGATGGAGATATTAAATGCTGAACATGGAGGTTGGGGGGAGGAGTAGGGCCTTGAGTCACCCTGGGGGATGGAAGACACACACAGCTGAGCGCTCACCTAGCGCATCACATACCTTTGAGCTGGCCCTGTCTATACTGTGCATTAAGAAACTGCTGATTTTCCAACAAACATTCTGAGTGCACAGGTTATTTCATCAGCACGTGTCTAAAAGCACTAAGTTGAACACTTGTGAGCAAGAATTCACAAAGCAGTGGCAAACCAGAAATACCACAAGGAGAGTTTTAAGGGAGCCCGAGAGCTTGTCTCGAAGGGCAAAAACTAACACGGGGCTGGGAGCCCTAAGTGCACATGGGAGGGCTAGTTAGGGGTAGTAAAGTAGGAAGTTAGAGCCCTAGGGGAAGTCGGGTCGTGTGGAGTAAGCGCGCGATTGGTGGTTGCTAAGGGGCGTGGCTGAGAAAGCCTTTTAAAGTCGGGACCTTGGAGGACTGCTTTTTTCCGAGTCCTCCAGGGCGGCTTTTTTGGCGGTTGATTGGGAGCGGGTGCTGTGTCTGCGTCGGCTGTTGCGGTGAGGTGCCTGGGCATTTTTGACGGTGGCATGGAGTCCAGCGGTGCGAGGAGTGGCAATGCGGAGGGGGAAGTAGCAGAGATATCACTGCTTGCTGGGGATTCTTTTTCGGAAGAGCTGCCGCAGCAGGTGGGTCGGGGCACTGGGGATGAGCGAGTTCGGCCGGAGCGCCGTTCCAAGACCGCCGCGCTGTCGGCTATGGCCATAGCTGGTTTGGGAGGGACTCGGGGGAATGTTGGTTCAGCGGGAGTGCATGGGCACAAGGTTAGACTCCAGGCGGTTTCGTCGACTGGCTCGAGTGGGTCTGTGTCGGCCGGCCGCAGCTCGTCTGTCGCGTGTGGGGGCGGGGCTTCGCCAACGGCTTTTTTGCCTGCGGCTTCAAGCGCTGCCTCAGTGCCGTTAGAAATGAGCGGGAGGGTTTCTGTGGCTGCTGATACTGCTTCTGCGGCACACATTGGGATTGATGTGGGTTTGGGCCCCATACGTGAGGGGGCGGCTGCTAACATGCCTCGGGGATTGGGTTCTTTGGATTCCTGTGGGTCTCCTCATGTTTTTAGCTTAGGCAGGGGGCTGGATTGTTTCAGTCAGGGGCCTGTTCCGGTTGGAGGGGCGTCTACGTCGTGGGCTGGTGTGTTTCCTGGGGGGTGGGGTCCTGGTTGGGGTGCCCCGTCTTGGGGTCCAGGGTCTTCTGTTAGTGGGGTGGGTCCATCGGTTTCTCACTGGGGGGGGAGTTCTGCTGGCCCTATGGCAATGGGTATTATGCCTAGTAGTAGTTATGGTGCTAGTTGGGGTGTCCCTTTGGGTGTGGCTGGGGGTATTCTGCCTGGTCCTGCCTCCTTGTTTTCTTGGTCTCCACAGGTGCCTGCATTTCTTCCTGGTGGTCGGGATCCTGGAGTATCAGACGGGGGAGCTGCGGGAGTGCAAGAGCGGCCAGGATGTTCCGGATCGGAGCGCAGTTCGGCGTTCGGTGGTGTGGTAGCTGCTGGCGGTGGCGCTGCGGGACCTTCTCATCCCTCGTCTTCCTTGCCTGGGGTTGCTGTTAGGGGCGTCTCGGCTTCTGGACCTGTTTCTTCCGGTGGGACTGCTGTCGGCGGCATCTCTTCTGGCGGAGTCGTGGAACCAGGACCTTCTTCACAGGGTAATGTGGCGCCTGCTCTGGTTGCTCTTGCGGGTAAAGCACGCGGTAAAAAGAGTAAGCGTAGACGGCGGCGGGGTGACTCGTCTTCGTCGTCGACAGGGTCTTCTTCGTCGTCTTCGTCTGCTTCCTCCTCATCGTCTAAGGGGCCTGTAGGTGGGGTGGAGTTTTCTGCGGGAGGAGAGGTTGCGGGTTCCTCAGGAGGAGTTTGTGGGGTTCCTGCTTTGGTAGCTTTGTCCGAGCTCTGGGAACGGGTGCCTCGTTCTTTGCGTCGTAAAATTCGTCGACGGTCTTGCGTGGATATTTTTCGTTTGTTAGAGGGCAGGGCTCACAGGCGGGGTACTAAAAAATCTAAAAAGGATAGGAAGGAGATGAAGCCTTTCCCTGTAGCGCGGTCAATCCTTAATTGGGTGCGGGCTTTTTTGAGGCTGGCCAGCGTTTGGGGGCGAGCTAACCCAAAGGACTACGGTTTATTGCTGTCCTATGCAGATTCAGTTTTAGATTCGTATCAGAGGTTTGGAGGTTGGGCCTGGTTGAATTATGACGAGGCTTTTCGAGACAAAATGGAGGAGAACAGGTTTATGTCTTGGGGCACCCAGGATGTGAATTTGTGGCTTACTCACATGGCGTCTAAGTCTCTGTCCAATCAGGGTGGTAAGGCTGCACCCGGACCTGCAGGTGGGGGGCGGCTTTTTCGTGGGGGAGTCGGTGGAGGTTCCGCTGCTGGGTCCGACGTATGTTGGAAATTTAATAAATCCAGTTGCCCTTTCACCGACTGTAAATTTCGACATGCCTGCTCGGTCTGTGGTCAGGCGCATACAGCCCTCAAATGTCCCAAGCGCAGTAGCGGTGTGGCAGGTGGGACAGGGAAGTAATTTTTCTGGGGAGTTACCGACTCCTATCCGGATTGAGGCGCTGCGTCCTTGGCTTCGGGAGTATAGGCCGCGGGACGTGGCTGCCTTTTTGGAAGCGGGTTTTACCTCTGGTTTTGTTATACCTTTTCAGGGTTCGTTGGTTACAGGGCGTGCTCAGAACGCCTCCTCGGTCTCCCAGTTGCGGAGCATAGTGAGAAACAAGCTATTGGGGGAAGTGCAGTTGGGGCGTATTGCAGGTCCTTTTCGGGAGCCTCCGTTTCCACAGATGATTATATCACCTTTGGCGGTGATTCCTAAAAAGGTACCAGGGCAGTTTCGTCTCATTCATAACTTGTCTCGACCTTTGGGTCATTCAGTTAATGAAGGCATTCCGCGAGATCTGTGTTCTGTACGGTATGCCTCCTTTGACTGTGCTTTGCGGCTTATAGTAGAGGCTGGACAGGGAGCGCTTTTGGCCAAAGTGGATATCGAATCGGCGTTTCGGTTGTTGCCGATTCATCCTCAGTCCTTTCCGTTGTTGGGTTTTCGATTTGAAGGCTTTTTCTTTTACGATCGTTGTCTGCCGATGGGATGTTCCATTTCCTGTGCCTATTTTGAAAAGTTCAGTTCGTTCTTGCATTGGGTGTTGGTGCAGAGGGTGGGGTTTGCTTCAGTAGTGCACTACCTGGATGACTTCTTATTTGTGGGTGCCGGCGGCAGTAAGGTATGCGAACGTTTAAAGAGGGCTTTTGAGGACATGTCCGCCGAATTTGGTGTTCCGTTAGCTGGGGACAAGTCTGAGGGTCCCGTTACCTCTTTGGTGTTTTTGGGGATAGAGCTCGATACGGACGCCATGGTTACTCGTCTTCCGGAGCTGAAAGTTCGACAGTTGTTAGGGCTCATAGAGCGAGTGATTAGGGCTCCTAAAGCGACTTTGCATACTGTTCAGTCCTTGTTGGGCTCACTCAATTTTGCTTGTAGAGTGTTGCCTATGGGTCGTGCCTTTTCTCGTAGACTAGCTGCGGCCACTTCTGGGGTGCGGGATCGCAGACATTTCGTGCGTATTTCGGCTGGAATACGAGCTGACCTTTGTATGTGGGCGCGTTTCTTGAAAGATTTTAATGGGACGGTGCCTATTCAGGCGCCCATAGTGTCTAGCTTGGATCTGCAGTTGTATTCTGATGCCGCAGGTGGTGTGGGTTTTGGTCTCTTTTGTCGCGGAGCTTGGTGTGCTGAACGGTGGCCGGAAGACTGGGTTCGTACGGGCATTACGAAAAATATAACATTATTGGAGTTGTTC
Organism: Geotrypetes seraphini; assembly: GCF_902459505.1. Lineage (NCBI taxonomy): Eukaryota > Metazoa > Chordata > Amphibia > Gymnophiona > Dermophiidae > Geotrypetes > Geotrypetes seraphini. Next base: position 94,283,701 of record NC_047088.1, read on the forward strand.
CCCCTTATTGTGGCTTGTGAGTTGTGGGCGGATGTGTTGCGTAATCGGCGGGTGGTTTTTTGGTGCGATAATTTGGGAGTAGTGGCTGTAGTTAATAAGCAAGCGGCGCGTTGTCTGGCGGTAAACGCGCTGATGCGAGAGCTCGTATTGCGGTGTTTGCAGTTGAACTTGTATATACGGGCGCGTCATGTTCCAGGTTTGCAGAATGGAATTGCTGATGCCTTGTCTCGTTTCAATTTCTTGCAGTTTCGACAGTTGGCCCCGGATGCTCGGGAGGAAGGTTCGCCGATGCCAGTACATTTATGGAACCTGGTCAGGAAGGAATCTGGGAACTGCTCCGCTTGTCTGTAGCAGATTCTACGTGGTCGCATTACTCGGCGGGCTTTCGAATGGTGGCGACCTTTCTGACGGAGCGTGGCTGGTGCCCCGGTGATGTGGCCGAATCCTTGTTGGCGGATTTCGTGCTGTCATCTTTTCGCGTTCACACGTCTCGGGGTGTGGTTCGTAGTCGCTTAGCAGGCTTCTCCTTTTTTTGCAGAGCTTTGGGTTGGGCCTGTCCGGTTTCCGGATTCTTGGTTTCGCGTCTGCTCCGAGCTATGGGGCGTGCGCGCCCTGCTCCCCGGGACACACGGTTGCCCATCACACATGAGTTGCTTCTTCGGTTGTTGGATGCGTTGGTTGAAGTGGCGAGTTCGCCCTACGAAGTATGTTTGTTTCAGGCGGCTTTTGCCATCGCATTTTTCGGGGCGTTGCGGGTGAGCGAGTTGTTGGTTGGTCCTTTGGCTCGCTTAGGTCTGCGTGGCCTGTTGGTACAGCATGTTCGTCTGCTGCCTTCCCTGGTGAGATTGTTTATCGTGAGCTCAAAGACAGATCAGAGTGCCCGGGGGCACTGGGTGGTTTTACATTCTGTAGCTGCTTGTAGTTCGTGTCCGGTTGCGCGGATGCGAGCTTTTCTGGAGATTCGTCCAGTCGGGGGTTCTGCATTGTTTGTCCATGCGCAGGGTGCCCCGCTTACGCGTTATCAGTTTCAGGCGGTGTTGCGCTTGGCGTTGGGCCGTTGTGGGGAGAATCCGGCTGCCTACGGGACTCATTCTTTTAGGATTGGAGCGGCTACGAGTGCGAGTATGGCGGGTATGTCTGGGGAGGGCATACAGCGGTTGGGGCGTTGGACTTCTGACGCTTTTCGGGGGTACATTCGTCGAGAGAGGTCTTGTGGTGTGTTGAATTCGGGGCGGGGTGCTTCTTAAGAACTGGGGTGTGTAGGTGGTTTTTTACTGCTAAAGCCCTCTGATGCTCACCTTGGGTTGTCTTTGTTATTGGTTAGCTGTTCTTGTTTTTTCTTTCAGGTTCCTGTGGGCGTTCTTATTCCTTGTGGATCATTGGCCACTCCTTTATACATTGGGCATCGGAGAGAGCGGCGATCCGTCCTGGTGGTCGTCATTTGGGACTGAGTCATCTGGGACTGCATGTGTCTTGGTGGGGTCAACGTGGGATGCGATGGAGTCAATTGCTGCTGTTGCTCGAGCGCCTTCGTTCGCGTCCTCGTCATCCAGATTTACTGTTGTTGCACCTTGGGGGGAACGATGTGGATGCCTGTTCCGGGAAGGACTTAGTGAATCTTATCAAGGATGACCTCAGGATTGTATTGGATTGGTTTCCTGGGGTTTTATTGATTTGGTCTGATATTGTGCCCCGCCCTCGTTGTTTAGCGTCACGGCGTTGGACCCGGGGGTTGTCAAAATTGAATAGGCAAGTGGGTAAGTGGGTGGTTAGTCAAGGGGGTCTACAATTAATGCATGAGTGGGTGGATTTATCTTGTGGTGGTCTGTTTCACAAAGATGGGGTTCATTTGTCGGCGGTGGGTTGGGATCTTCTCCTTGATGATTTCGCGTCGGGTTGTGAGAGGGTCCTGGCCTTATGTTGACAGCCGCAGCTCCCTTTATTGGGGGGGGGGGCCTGTAAGTTTACAGTCCTGTGGCGGGTCTCCCGAGCTACTGGGTGCTGGGGCTCATCCGGCGATGAGCGGTGGGCCGGCGGGGAGCCGTGCCCGGGGGTCTACTGAATAAGTTAATGGGGCATGAGGTCATGCCACCCCTCAGACTCTTGCTGTTAATGGCGGGGTCGGGGGAAACTTTGTTGATGGTTACACCGGATAGCTCGGGAGGAGCTGCTGATTTGTTATATGCAAGTTAATGCTTTTGGATGTTAATTTATGCAAATTATTTCTGGTTTGTTAATAAATTGAGCTGCGGCTATTTATACCAAATATATGTGTGGTCTATTAGTTATTTCAGGGAGAGGTGGGGTAGGAGTGTCTGGGGGGCAGTAGGAGCTATCCAGATCCCGCTGTTAAAGGGAGCCCGAGAGCTTGTCTCGAAGGGCAAAAACTAACACGGGGCTGGGAGCCCTAAGTGCACATGGGAGGGCTAGTTAGGGGTAGTAAAGTAGGAAGTTAGAGCCCTAGGGGAAGTCGGGTCGTGTGGAGTAAGCGCGCGATTGGTGGTTGCTAAGGGGCGTGGCTGAGAAAGCCTTTTAAAGTCGGGACCTTGGAGGACTGCTTTTTTCCGAGTCCTCCAGGGCGGCTTTTTTCCCGCCCACCCACCCTTTATTGATGGCTTCAGTGGATCGGGGAGGCGGGTCTCCCGAACTACTGGGTGCTGGGGCTCATCCGGCGATGAGCGGTGGGCCGGCGGGGAGCCGTGCCCGGGGGTCTACTGAATAAGTTAATGGGGCATGAGGTCATGCCACCCCTCAGACTCTTGCTGTTAATGGCGGGGTCGGGGGAAACTTTGTTGATGGTTACACCGGATAGCTCGGGAGGAGCTGCTGATTTGTTATATGCAAGTTAATGCTTTTGGATGTTAATTTATGCAAATTATTTCTGGTTTGTTAATAAATTGAGCTGCGGCTATTTATACCAAATATATGTGTGGTCTATTAGTTATTTCAGGGAGAGGTGGGGTAGGAGTGTCTGGGGGGCAGTAGGAGCTATCCAGATCCCGCTGTTACTAAATATAGGAACGTATCAAAATGAGGCCAGAACGATAGATGGAAAAGTTGCCATTACTGGAAACAGAGTTTCATTTTCTTCTGAAAGTCATTTCCAATAAAAAAAAAGATTAGAAAAAGTTTGCAAGGCACAGTAGGGCGGGAGAAACTAGTACAGAAACCCGAGGATTCAATATACTGTAGAGAAGTTCCTAAATTTTTAAATTCTATATCTCAATCACAAGATGTCCACAAAGGGGCAGCCCCTAACCACAAACACTACCACTGCCCCATGTATGCACCCAACCACCAAGACCATCTGTAAATAGCACTGTAATCTTCTTATTCCCAGTTCCAGGCTGTAGATTTTGGGACAGTGGTAGATTTCTGACCACCCCATCCTAGTGCATTTTGAACTTGTAGCACTGATTTCAAGGACAGGATAAGGGACTACAAGTCCCACACTACTTTGAAATGTAAATTCAGAACTGGCCAAAATGTCTGCAAGCCTAAAACTGGGTAACTGTGCATCCCTGTTGGGAAATTCAGGGTTATCAAGATTACTTACCTGCAACTGGTGTTCTCTGTGTACAGTAGGATAAATCAACCATAAGAACATAATTGCTATACTGGGACCGATCGAAGGTCCATCAAGCCCAGTATCCTTTTTCCAACAGTGGCCAACCCAGGTACCAAGTACCTAGCTAGATCCCAAATAATAAAACAGATTTCATGCTGCTTATTCTAGGAATAAGCAGTGGATTTCCCCAAGCCATCTCAATAAAGGCCTATGGACTTCTCTTCTAGGAAATTACCGAAACCTTTTTTAAACCCTGCTAAGCGAACTGATTTCTTCAACAATGAATTCCAGAGTTTAATTGCACGTTGTGTGAAGAAATATTTTCTCCAGTTTGTTTTAAATCTGCTACTTAGTAGCATCATCGCATTCCTAGTATTTTTGGAAAGAGTGAACAAGCGATTCACATCTAGCCTTTCCACTCCACTCAGTGACATTGGTGATTTCATCTGATGAGCCCAAAGTGGATTTGCTCTCCCAGAGTTCAGAGAAAAGACTCTGGAAAACTTCCTCTGAGCGTTCTTTGGTAGCCCTATATAGTCTTGTGCTAGCTCTCCCTTTCTTCAGTTTTCCCAGCTAGAGACTGCGGGTTCATCTGCAGGGGAGGTAGGGGAGGTGTATGTGGCCGACTTATCCTGCTGTCCACAGGGAACCCCTGTTACAGGTAAGTAACCTTACTATCTCCATGGAGAAGCAGGATGACTCTCTAGCTGTGAGGTGTAGAGGGCTGAGAGAGTGCCCTTTTGTTCCTTAGGGGTGGCACCTTCTGTAGCCTACTACCATGCTTGAGTAGGATGAAGCTGCAGGCTAAGCATTAAAAACTGAGATCCAACAAGTTGGTGTTCTGTTGCAACAGTTAGAAATCATATTTGTAACCAAACTGCCTACATGGCAAAGCAAACACATATATATATATATATATATATATATATATATATATATATATATATATATATATATATATATATATATATATATATATATATATACTTATACTGTATATTGGTTTTTATTTGGTGAGAGTAGATAAACTGTACCAACATGGCAAGAGTAGGCATGCTACCAACATAGTACTTTTTCAATAGTTTAAACATTGCTACCATGGCAAACATAAAACAATCTTATAACTGTAACAACATGACAAAGTAACTTTGGTATTGGCCTTACCAACATGGCACTTTTTGGCAGCACTCATTGAACAGTACCAATGTGTCTGGAACTAGTCCCATATCTATATAGTAAGGGGTGGTTTGTTTCTTTCTGGTGCATGGCACTAAGTCCTGCAATCCTGGGGCCAGTTGGAGTGCAATCCCTGGTTGGAGTGGATTATTTAGGGCGTGATTGATGCTTGAAGAATGGTCAGTCCAAAGTCATTGCTGATCTTCAAGGAGTGTTCAAGCAGTAGTGTCTGGTGAAGGTTTGCGGGGTAGACCAAGTTGTAGCTTTGCAAATGCCTTCCAGAGTTTTATGGTGGAAGTTTGTCATCTTTGTGGCCATAGCCCTCAGCTGGTGCACCATGGCCTTGTTGATTAGGACCAGGCCTTCCTGCTTGTAGCAGAAGGAGATGCAGTTTGAGATCCAGTCAGAGAGTGCATTTTCTGACCGGGGCTCTTGGCTTGTTGGGATTGAAGGAAATGAACTGCTGAGATGACTTATGCCATGTCTAAGTATGGCGGATGTAGAGGTGTAGAGCATGACTGCATTCCATGGTATGCAGGAGTTGTTCTGTGTGGTTGGCGTGTGGTTCTGGGAAGAAGGAGAGGAGCATGATTGCCTGGTTGTTGTGGAAAGGGGAAACCACCTTTGGGAGGAACTTTGGCTGCATTCTCAATACAATATGATAATGGAGGATTTGCGTGTATGGTGGATATGTCACTAGGGTTTGTAATTCACTGATATGTCATACCGATGTGATGGTAATGAGGAAAGCTGTCTTCTAGGTGAGGAATTTGATGGCTACATCCTCCATGGGTTTGAAAGGGTGGCCTGTGAGAAGCGGAGGGCAATGCTGAGGTACCAGGCTAGAGGATGATACCAAGCTTTGTAACAGAGTGGACACCCCAGAGGGAGCAGAAAAAGAATCTACAAAAGTTAGAAGAATGGTTTAATGTTTGGCAACTAAAATTCAATGCAAAAAAGTGCAGAGTAATGCACTTGGGGAGTAGAAATCTGAGAGAACTGTATGTGTTGAGAGGTGAGAGGTTGATATGCACGGATAGGGAGAGGGACCTTGGGGTGATAGTGTCTGAGGATCTGAAGACAACAAAACAGTGTGACAAAGTGGTGGCTGTAGCCAGAAGGATGCTGGGCTGAATAGAAAGAGGCATAACCAGCGGAAGAAAGGAGGTGTTGATGCCCCTGTACAGGCCATTGGTGAGGCCCCATCTGGAGTACTGTGTTCAGTTTTGGAGGTCGTTTCTAGCTAAGGTCCAGTGAAAAGCAACAAAAATGGTATGGGGGCTTGCGCCAAAAGACATATAAGAAGAGATTGGAAGACTTGAATATGTATTCTCTAGAAGAGAGGAGGGACAGGGGAAATATGATGCAGACATTTAAATACTTGGAAGATATTAATATTTAAACAAATATTTTCCAGAGAAAGGAAAATGGTAAAACTAGATAGCATGAATTGAGGTTGTGGGGTGATATACTTAGGACAGTGGTCTCAAACTCAGACCCTTTGCAGGGCCACATTTTGGATTTGTAGGTTCTTGGAGGGCCTCAGAAAAAATAGTTTGTGTCTTATTAAAGAAATGACAATTTTAATGAGGTAAAACTCTTTGTAGTTTATAAATCTTTCCTTTTGGCTAAATCTTAATAATAATATTGTAATTTATAGTTAAAGAGACATATGATCAAGAAACTGTTTTATTTTACTTTTGTGATTATGGTAAACATAAAGAAGGCCTCAAAATAGTACCTGGTGGGCCACGAGTTTGAGACCATTTAGGAGTACTGTTAGGAAATTCTTTTTCACAGAGAGTGTGGTAAATACCTAGAAGCCTCCTGAGGGAGGTGGTGGAGATGAAAACAGTGACAGAATTAAAAAAAGGGGGTGCACAGCCTGCCCAGTGGGTCCAGAACCATCCTCCCTACTTTGCCACTGCTGCTTTCCCGAACCAGCAGCAGTGGCAGTAAGCTTTAAATTGAGTCATCTTAGGACCTTTATGCATCTCTCCGTGGCTGCCAGTCCACCCCCCTCTGACATCACTTCCTTGTTCTGCAGCAGAGCCTGTAGCAGCGAGGAGGTACAGCAAGGTCCCACGATAACTATGTTTATGTTTACAGCAGTCCGGGGTTCCATCCACACACACACACCCTCCTCCGTGAGATCTGTTGCTGCAGCTCTTTCATCCTTGGGGAAGCCGGCAGCGTGAGTGAATACATGCTGCCTTTGGTGGCCCAGAAGCTTTCTCTCTGCTACTGCTTCCTGTTCCCTCATAGGCAGGAAGCAGTAGCAGAGGAAAAGCTTACGGGCCACCGAAGGTAGCATGTTCACTCATGCTGCCGGTTGCGCGAAGGATGAGAGCGGCTGCTGTACCAGATCCCATGGAGGGGAGGAATGCAGGAGGGGTCGCGTCGCTGGGGGATTGTGTGTGTGTGTGTGTGGGGGGGGGGGGGGTGTGCATTAGAGAAATGCTGTACTGAGGAGATGGAGAGGGAAAAAAGAAAGATGCCAGACTTCTGGGTCAGGGAAGGGAAGGGGAGGACAGAAATGCCAGGCCATGATAGGCAATAGAAGGAGGAGGAAAGAGGAGAGAAGAGGAGATACCAGACCACAAAAAGTAGGAAAAATGATTTTATTTTCAACTTAATGATTGGTTTTGAGAATTTGCATCTGCTGTCTATGCATTTGTTTCTCTTTCTCTGGTGTTGTACTACCTGCATGCAGAGTCTGGCATTAGGGTTTTGTTTGTGTATATTAGGACTTTTAATTTATGTTCCTTTATTTGCATAGGGTTGATCTGTGCTCTGCATGTGTGATCAAGGCCAGATGTTCTGGTAGGAATGAATGAAGAGAAACATTATTGGTGTCATGGCCCCAAGTAGGAACATATTTGTCAGCTTTATGGAAACGGGGGAGGCAGTCATTTTTATTGCCAGCTGCAGCGACAATAGCTCTGACTTTCATAGGAATTCTATAAGCTTAAAAGCTGTTACGCTATGGCCAGTGCTAAAAACCGCGCTATGATTTTGTAAAAATGGGGGAGGGGTAGTTTGTGATTACATATTCCATACTGGGCGAAGGTGTTTTCTGTGTTCTGTGTGTATGAAAGACATGGCTCTCTGTTAGCATTGACTGTGCAGGATCAATCTGTACTACTCTGGCTTGTTTAGTTTTACAATGGGTGTATTGATGTTCTACTGCTCACTGCAGTATGTCAGATGTTGCCTTTTCCTAGGTACACTCTTCTTGTGCGATATGTGGATTATTACTAAAAATCATGTTTTTCATATAGATGAGGGGGGTATCAAAAAAATGATGGGCACGGGTTTTACATATGCAAGGTACACCACTGCAAAAAGGTGTGGGATGAACAGAGAGGATCTCTAATTAGAAAATGAATGGTGTAAAACAAACTATGGCCAGTACTGGGCAATGCTGCACAGTCTGTGTCCTATATATGGTGATTTGGTTTAGGATGAACTGGGGAGGGAAGCTTTAGTGACAGGATGGTTAGAATAGGCTGGAGTGGGTTTCAATGGCAACTCCAGCAGTGGGAACCTAAAGACAATACCGAGTGACCTTTTATGGTCTATTGCCCAGAAATATTAAAGAAAAGACAATTTAAGCATGAATTTATAACGAGTGTGACTATTGGGCAGACTGGATGGACCATTCAGATCTTTCTCTGCTGTCATTTACTCTGTGCTTCTTTGGCTTGAAAGACCAGATGAGTAGGGGTTGGCTAGGCTTCCAGGGAGGAGGAGATTGTTCTGGGGAACACCACATCCATTTTTTGAATCAGGGTAGGCAGCTTAGCCATGAAAGAAGTCGGCAGTCTGGGAGCCTCACCAGTGAAGAGGGATTTCTTGACTTTTTGTCGTGCATCCTTCTGGGTTTTTCAGTCAAGAAATCCTTTAGAGTGTGCAGGTAGTGCAGTGGGACCTCGGGGACATCTGTAGGCCGTGGAAAGCATTCGATAGCGTACCACACCGCAGGTTACTGAGCAAGATGAGTTCTATAGGATTAGGTAACACATTGACGAAATGGGTTGGGAGCTGGCTTGGAGGTAGGCTCCAAAGGGTGGTGGTGAACGGCACCCCCTCCGAAATGACGGAGGTGATTAGTGGAGTACCACAGGGCTCAGTCTTGGGCCCAATCCTATTCAACATCTTTATAAGAGACTTGGCAGAAGGGCTTCGAGATAAAATAACATTATTCGCCGATGACGCCAAACTGAGTAATGTAATGGGCAAATGCACAACAGACGAAGATTCAGTGCCCGACAACATGATGCACGACCTACTCCTACTGGAGCGATGGTCTAGGACATGGCAACTCAACTTCAATGCCAAAAAATGCAAAGTTATGCACCTGGGCAGCCAGAATCCATGCAAGTCTTATACCCTTAATGGTGAGATCCTAGCAAAAACGGTAGCAGAACGAGACTTGGGGGTAATCGTCAGTGAGGACATGAAGTCTGCCAATCAAGTGGAGCAGGCTTCGTCCAAGGCAAGACAAATCATGGGCTGCATACGAAGGGGTTTCGTCAGTCGTAAGGCGGAAGTCATTATGCCATTGTATAGATCCATGGTGAGGCCCCATCTGGAATACTGTGTGCAATTCTGGAGGCCGCATTATCGCAAGGATGTGCTGAGACTGGAGTCGGTGCAAAGAATGGCCACCCGGATGGTCTCGGGACTCAAGGATCTACCATACGAAAAACGGCTTGACAAATTACAGCTATACTCGCTCGAGGAGCGCAGAGAGAGGGGGGACATGATCAAGACGTTCAAGTATCTTACGGGCCGCATCGAGGCGGAGGAAGATATCTTCTTTTTCAAGGGTCCCACGACAACAAGAGGGCATCCGTTGAAAATCAGGGGCGGGAAACTACGAGGTGACACCAGGAAATTCTTTTTCACTGAAAGAGTGGTTGATCGCTGGAATAGTCTTCCACTACAGGTGATTGAGGCCAGCAGCGTGCCTGATTTTAAGGCCAAATGGGATCGGCACATGGGATCTATTCACAGGGCAAAGGTAGGGGAGGGACATTAAGGTGGGCAGACTAGATGGGCCGTGGGCCCTTATCTGCCGTCTATTTCTATGTTTCTATGTTTCTATGGAAGAAGTCTGTCATGAGGTGATCTTCTCCGAGGTATCAGATGTACTCCTTGTGTGGGTCTGTGGAGCTCATTTTTCTTCTGCACTCAGGCATTTTTTGAAACCAAATTTGGCTGGAGCTGGCTTTGTCTTCTGTGGCTAATTGGCCAAGATTGTCTCTTTTTTTTTGTCAGTGGAATTGAGAGAGCAGAGAGGGATCCAAACACTGGGCAGGGTGGATAAGCTAAACTGAACAAAGGGAGGGCTAGCACAAAGCTATATAGGGCTACCAACAAATACACAGAGGAGGCTCTCCAAAGGCTTTTCTCTGAGCTCTGAGAAAGCAAATCTTCTTTGGGCTTGTCAGATAAAACCACCAATGTGTAGCTGACTTATCCTGCTTATTCATGGAGATGCAGGAGTTATAAGTTTCCCCTCAATCAGCACTATAAAAATTATAAAAATTTCTAAGTGTAGTACATAATAAAATTAGGGGAAGCCAGACAATTAAGATACGATCAAAACAAACTAAAAATAATATACAAACAGAAACGTGGTAAAAATGGGTAGAACTACAATGGTTTAAGGAAAGATAACAATGATGGTAAAAATAAAAGGGTCAGGGCACAGCAGGGACAAAATCTTTTGAGAGTAAGGGAGGAGGATTAAGGAATAAACATTGTTCTGTTTAGCTAAGCTTAGACTAATGATTTTAAGTTTCAAGCGCATCCTTAAAGAGAAAGGTTTTCAAGGAACTCTTAAATCTATCTAGTAAGGATACTTCTCTAAGATGGGCTGGGAGTGAGTTCCATAATTGGAGGGCAGTGATTGAGAAAATTTCATTACTTCTAGTGCCAATGATTTTTGTTTCTGTTAGGTGGTAACTATGGCATCCAGCAGTATCTGTCAGCCTGGTCTTGCTCCCAGTCGCCGATGGTGGCTTATCAGCACTGCTCTTACAGAGACCCTTCTCTTCTCTGGGGTGTTGCTGGGATGGAATTCCCTTCTACCGATACTGAAGTCCCAGGGGATCTACTCTCACTTATGTGACACCTCAGGTGAATGAGATTCTCTCTCTGTCTTCCTCTTTTCTCCACTGATTCTTCCTTTTCACAAATGTCACACTTTCATGCCTCTTTTCTTATCTCTCTCCTTTCAGATCTACCCACTGAAAAATCATTATTTTACACACAGGACAGAGTAGGAGCTGCAGACTAAGGCCTGGATTACGTAGATAAACTGTGCATTTGAACAGTGCGCTAAGCTTTACTGGACAATGTTCTAACACATACATAGGGTCACCAGATGTCCGGGTTTCTTTGGGCATGTCTTCTTTTTGAGGGCTCCATCGGGCATCTGGGGGGCTTTTTATTTTTCTGCTTATGGCCAGATTTTGTCAACTGCAAGAAGAAATACACACGGGGCCACTCAGCTGAAGCTCATGCTGTGACTGTTGGCTGTGCTGGTCCAATACCCCAGAGCAAGAATCAACATCAGAGGGGGCAGAGGACTGGCACAACCAACAGCATGTCCCTGAGCAAAGCGAACCCTTGTCAGAAGCAGCAGCAGGAGGGAACAGAAGCCGAAGAGATAATATGGGAGGGGGGAGGGGGAAGGGGAAAGGGGGTGGTAAGAACAACTGGATTGAAGAGTAGGAAGAACGGAGAGATGCTGGATGGAATGATAGGGGGAGAGAGGGGTTCATACTAAATGGAAGGATGGGAGAGAAAAATGAGACCCTGGATAAAAAAGGGATAGAGGGGAGACACTAGATGGAAGGACGGGGAGAGTGAGAGGGTAATGCTAAAAGGAAGGATGGGGGAAAGAAAAAGGGGACCCTGAATGGAAAAGGGATAGAATGGGGACCTGGATGGAAGGATGGAGAGAGAGGGGGATGCTGGATGAAAGGATGAGGGAGAGGGAAAGGAGATGTGCTAAATTGAAGGTGAGGAGAGAAAAAGGTGAGATATTGGATAGAAAATGAAGATGCTGGATGTAAGGATGTGGAGAGAAGAGAGATGCTTGATTGAAAGATGGGGGAGGAGGTATGCTAATTGAAAGGATAAGGAGAGAAAAAGGGGACATGCTGGATGGAAAAGGCATAGAGGGATGCTAGATGGAAGGGTGGGGAGAGACAGAGGGGAGATGCTGGAAGGAAGGAAGGAGACATTTTAGAGAGAGAGGGTCAACATACTAGATGGAAGTGGGAAGAGAGAGAGAAGGACATGTTGAATGGAAGGGAATAGAGGACAGAGTTAGTGAGAGACTGGGGAACATGAAAAAAAGGAATGAGAAGTGTGGCGTGAGAGAAAAAAGATAGAAAAATATAGTTAGACAGTAAAAAGAGAGACATTTATTTATTTAATTTTCTATACTGTTCTCCCAGGGGAGACTATATAGCAAAAATGAATGAAGAGAAGGAGAAAAATAAATTGAAGAATGCTGGGAGGGAAAAATAACAATGTTAGAGATGGATATAGTAGTGGAGGATATGAAGAAAACAGGAGGTGAAAGAAAAATGACAAATAGATACAATAACCTGGCATAAGAATGGAGACAATAGAGGAAAACAGAAAGCAGAAAGCAGAGATTGAGTTCAACATGATTAGAAAAATTAGTTGGCTAGAAAAAGAATTGTATTTTTAAATTTGAATAAATGTAGAACCCCTAGTGGTGATGTGATGCAATTACATTACAATTTAATTATCACAATTAAATGTATGAGATGTTATAATCACGATCAGAAGTTTGAATAGGTTTCTCCTTCAATTTACACCAACACAGAGGTTAAACATTTAAATATTTGCATTTATTTGTAGCAACTAAAAAAAAAAAAAAAACCAATAGAGGATGAAAGAAAACTAAATAAGTATGTCCAACAATTGTTGTTATCAGATTTGTTTATACAAGGTAAATTAAATTTAAATATAAATGAATAGCAAAGCTAATTTACCATTCACATGTGATCAAGTTTACATTGATGACAACATTATAGTTAGTGATAATATTCAAACCTCAAACAAACATGACATGCCTTTCAGCTTAATACCAACTTTATTCTAAGATATCCAAAACCACATTTGATTAGGTGACTCTTAAAACCAAAAAGTGTTTCTCAGTCCCAAAGTTCAATAAAATACAAAAAAAATGTATATACATGTGCACACAAAAATAAAGTTCCTGTAATCACTAGTATCACCGCTTTCGTGCGCTGAGTACTGCTGAGTCATTTTCCCATCTCCTGTTTGGAACCAGCAGCTCCTTTGAAGATCAGGATAGCAGCAGCCATCCAATCTGTAAGCAAATGAAAGGGAGCAAACCCCTAATCTCCCTAGATGAATGCAGGCTAAAGTCAATATTTTCTTAGACTATGGGCTAGATTCACTAAGCCCACAGATCAAGTCCCAACCACTTTGCGACCACTTAACAACCCGATTTCCCTCCGACCCGATTCACTAACCTCTGTGCCGATCATCCTCCAATCCGAACTGATCCGTGCATGCAAATGAGGAGAAATGGCATGTAAAGTAGGCAGGCAGTGATTCATTAACAAAAAACTGGAACACCAAGTGGGCTGGCCGATCAACAAACAAGCTACTGCTGGGGACCAGTCGCTCACGTCGTTTCCAACTGCATCTCCTGCTCTATGCCCCGACTTTTCTGCTCTCTGCCCCGATCGCCGCTCTGCTTCTGCTCCGACTCTCCTTCTCTCTGCCCCAATCACCGCCCTGCTTCTGGCCCAACTCTCCTGGCCTTCCCCCACAGTGCGTGTCCGTGATTTTAACCCACAGGTTTAAAGCAGGTTAAAATCACAGGCTCGCTATAAAAAGTTTAAAAAAAAAGTAAAGTAAAAAAAAAAAGGTTGCTGCTCTGTAAGCATGCGCAGACCATCTACAGTTTCTGTGGTTCCCAGTATGCTATTACAGCACTATAAACCTTCATTATATAACTACCTTGAGTTTTTCAGCCCCTCCCCCCAAATCCCCTCATAGTTTTCCACAGCATCTTTAGCCCTGGCCAGCCTAGGGTTATGTGTCCTGCAATCAACTTGTATCCTCTCATGACAACACACAGCACTGCATTATTCAAGGTATTTCTAACCAAGACTACTCAGGAACCACTGGACTTACAAGTAGGCTGCTGTATGCCATTAGACAGCTGGGAAAAAAAGACCCGCTCTCGATTCATAGAACTATCTTGAACTTACGGGCTTTCAAGTTTGCACTGCTTAATTTATATGGTTTAAGCACACTACTGAATTCTAGATATTCAATTTGTTAGTGTGTAGCTGGGGATGTTCAGTCAGTTCATGGGAACGTTTTTTGACAGAAGTCACAAGTTCACCAGGGCTTATCAAGCATAAAACACCATACTGTACTATCCCCTAGATAAGAAAATTTTTTTTATGTATACTGTATATGTAAAATTTTTATTGAAAATTTCTAATAAATATTAATTCAGAAGTGCAAAAACTAAGAATAATAAAGTGCCCAAAGTGTCAAGTGCAAAATTGCATTGTTCAAGAATTCAAAAACACAATTAAGTGTAAAATCACTAGTTAATGAGCCTCGTGATAGCAGAGCGTCACATTCATCCAATTAACTATAACTGCCATCTAGAAGGACTTATCTCTGAAACTGCCAACATCCATCTATTCATTCAGGGAGTGCCAACTGATCGCCCTACAGAGCCCCGTTTCGTATCCTTCATCAGGGGCAAACTCAGGGACATCTCCCAACAAATGTTGTATCAAATACTGCTCCTCTCCAGCGCGGCCATTAGACAGCCCCATACTTCGACACTTTAATGGTACATAGGTCATATGCAAAGGGTTATTGTTTTCAATAGAACATTGGTTATGTTAGATTCAGAATTCTGGAGCATACTAGGGTCCGAGCTCCTAGATCCACTGTGGGAAGGGCTGGATTTTTCTGGATTTTTGAGGGATTGTTATCCCCCATTTTCAGCAGCTGTCTTTAATGGGGTAAACAGAAGGACAGACAGACACATACCCAAATGTACCCACTCTTTAACATTTTTCTCTTTCTCACAGCTTCCAATTTTAGCATGGTAGAGCGAAGTCTGGACCTCTTGCCACATCTGCAGGCACACAACTCAGGCATGTGGGAAGAAGATGAAGATGGTACGTGACTGAATTACTGGATGAGGGGTCAGATTTAGACAGGCTGGGTCCTAGGGCAGAAATTTTGGAGGGCGCTCTAAAGTCCACTAGTAGGCTGTGCCTCCTTCTGCTCCATAAAGACTTGGGGCCTCCTGTGACATGGGGCCTAGAACAGTTGGTCTGATGCACCCTCTAATGCTAACCATGAATGGTGGTGCCAGGGTCAAATCTTTTCCAGGCAATAGAGTAATTCAATTCTCGTTCTTCTCCTTGCCTCTCTAAAAATATGACCTCAGATCTTCTTCCAGTCCCCCTACATCTTCTGTGGGCATGGGAATGGAAAACTGGGTCACCTTTCTGCCACAGTTTTCACTCATTCTACTAGCTCTGTGTTTGTTCTCTGATTTTCCTAGTTCTCCACATCCAGCTCATGCTGAGTATTCCCACCACTACAGCTCAGACACCAGAGCCAAGAGGAAAGAGAAGCCAGGAGCACCATGGAGCTGAATGCAAGCAGCAGGATGACATCCTGAACCTGGCATTCACCCTCGGTTCCTTCTTCTTGGGGTTTACCCTGCTTCCACTGCAGATGCTCCTGGACACCGTTCATCCAAGGCAGCTTCGGCAGATAGGCAGGTGAGACATTGAAGGTCTCTCCCACCCTAAGAGGCAGTAAAAATAGCAGAGGAGATATAGATTTCATGCAACAGTTAAAAGGAATCTCAACAGGAGCTAGACCTCATAGTCTTGATTCTGTCCCTAATTAAGAGACCCTTTTTCTAAAGGGTGTTAAGTAGGGTTGCTAGATTTCCTCTTAAAAAAAAAAGAGGACACCTGGCCCTGCCCTGTTTTGCCCCCAGAACTACCCCATTCCGTCCCTAGCCCCACCCCCAGCTGAATCTCCTATCTCCTTCTCCAAGGTCTGGAGGGCCTCTGCACATGCATGGATGTCGACATGATGACATCACGTAAATGCGCTCACATGTGACATCATCGCACTGACGTCTGCACATGTGCAGAGAGCTTCCACATGTGGCCCTAAGCTGGAGACTTCCAAAACCTGGACAAACTACCAGGTTTTAGAAATCCCTCTGGGCACACTAAAAAGAGGACATGTCCGGGTTTTCCCAGATGTCTGGTAAACCTAATGTTAAGCCTTTAGGCCCCGATTCTGCAAAGCGCATCCCAATTGTAGGCAGCTGTAGGGCCTTAATGTATAGAAATAGGCTAAAATGCAACTGTGTTATGAGGTTTTGCAATAGTTTCCTTGTTTCCACACATTTAAAATGCATGCTACCACAATTTTCAGATTTTTCCTGCTGGGAGTATAGTACGAGCAGAGATGATCATGGAAACACTAACCAGCTAGTTCATTACACTTATCATGCGCTAACTGGCTAATGCAGATTTAACACAGGATCTATTAACTCTCAGCAGATACCATGCACTAATGGGACACATGACCTGCAATAAAAATAGTGGGCTTGCTCCCAAAAGGTGCTGTGTGAAATCGGCAGCTACCATGCAGTAAAATCCTTCATTATGACATAGTTTTAATCCCAATACACCAGGAGATTAAAAGTTTGGGAATGTTGTTAGACTCCTCCCTAACTTTTCGGGGACATATTGCTTCGGTGGTCAGGACAGTCTTTTTTAAGATCCGCCTGGTGTTGAGACTGTGTAAGTTGCTTTCCCCCAGAAAATTTTCAGCAAGTTATGTAGTGCCCCATTTGGATTATTCTAATGTTCTTTTTTGAGGTCTTCCAAAAAAGGCATTGCGAGCATTGAAGGTTGCGCAAAATGCTGCAGTTAGGGTGATCGATGGCATTCCCCGTACTGAGCATGTAACTCCTTTGTTGGTCAAGCTGCGTTGGCTTCCAGTTCTATGGAGAGTCCACTTTAAAATCCTGGTGTTGGTATTTAAGGCCGTTCAGAATATGTTGTCTGAAGTAGTGGGTACCCTAATTAGACTATGTGCTCTCTCCCACACATTGCGGACAGTGTTGCAGCATTTGTTGGAACTGCCCCGCTTGTGGTCTATTGCAAAAACCACAATTCGCTCTAAGGTTGCAGAACGCCCTTCCAGATGCGTTACGTCCGATTCCTTTGTTTCTTTCTTTTTGTAAGGCTTTGAAAGCTTTTTTTTTTTTCCAGGAAGCTTTTGTTAATTTATGAAGGGTAAGGCGTATTTGCTGTATTTTTGATCATGTTTTATGTACATTGTTCTTTTATCATGTGTAGTTGTTTGTTTTAATGCTTTTGTATGTATAGTGCTTCCCCAAAATTCGCGGGGGTTCCGTTCCAGGAACACCTGCGAATTTTGAAAAACCGTGAATTGTGGTTTTGAGTCTGTGAAAAGGCAGGAGAGGACAGCTGGGGCACTGGCAGGTGCAGTAAATCATACCTAGTATGCTCCGGGGGGGGGGGGGGGGGGGGGGGACGGGAGGGGAGAGGAGGAGGAATCAGCTGTGCAGAAGTCTGATTGGCTGACCAGGGGGATGAGGAGGAGAAATCAGCTGTGCAGAAGGCTGATTCACACTCATTCCCTGTATTTTCTGACCGGAAGAGGCAATCAGAAAATACAGCGAATAACTGAGTCTGCGAATCGCGAATTCATGTGGAAACACTGTATTTTGTAACTTGCATAGATTTTTGTGATATGTGGGCTATAAATGTTTTAAATAAATACATAGTAGCTTTAAATTATAGCTCATTTTAGTAAAAAGGCCTCTAAATTTAATGTCTCTTTCTCTTTCTCTCCTATAGTGTCTCCTTCTCCCTCTCCTGTCTGCTCCTGGCCTATGTCTGCAGCAACTCTGCACGTAAGTAAGTCAGCCAGCCAGAACAACCTTCTCTTTTGTTAGGACAGAGTGACAGGCCTGATGGCTATAGCTGAAACTCATGCATGTGATGTTGTCATAAACAAACAAAAGCAGGTTAGATGAATGCATAACCAGTATCTCAAGGCTACTGAGGAAGGCACTTTGAGGGCCGGGGAGGGGGGGGGTAGGCAAGAGTGGACTAGGGGTGGAGCTCCATAGGATTTGCTCCTGAGTCTGGGATTTTACTTAACGATTTAGATGAAGAAATGGGCATGCTACTCTACCACAGTTGCACTGGAGTGTAAGGATTTACAATTTAGAGTAAAATCCACATTTTGTAGAATAAGTAAAATGGAACGTATGATTTCTATACAGCAGGGACATTATAGGAAATTTAAGGATGTTTGGAAGCTACTGACAAAATTCTATAAGGAATGGTTATGGATTTTACCCTTTGAACATACACGTCCAGGGTGGGGAAATACTTTTCATTTAATTATGGTTGAGTGCAATTGTTGGGTATATAGAAGGGGGGGGGGGAAGGATGCATGTATTTGTTATGAAATATAATTTGATTGAATTTAAACACTGTTAAAGTGTAAAATGTCTATATAATATGTTGCACTTATTTTTAGCTTTAAAATGAATAAAGATATTTTTTTAAAAAGACTAAGTAATACTGTAAATAAGTATAGTTCTTATGAATTGTTATTCTTATTATTTCTCCTATATCTACAAAGTATTACAGGCCCAAGAAGGAAAAAAAATACTTCTTCCTGTCACTGCCAGCCCTATCTTTTTTTATCATTCTCTAGATGTTATTTATATTATTTTTTTACATTTTATATCTTATGTCTATAGTCTATATTTATAGTTAGATTTTAGTTTGGTTTATATATGGTTTGAGAGGGGCTGTGTGGATAGGTATAGGGTGAATGTGATATGAGATTAGTTCAAGAGGATGCATTGTAACACCATGTCAACAGCCCATGTAATTAGCTTTGCTTTGTTACAGCATTACAGAAGCCCATACTTTGTGACACCATTGGAAGGCTAATGTAAACCGCTCAGATTTGACTGTTCCAGTTATTAGTAGCGGTATACAGGATAAGCTTAAATAAACAATAAACATCTTGAGCTCCCAGCCAATCCTTTTTCTCTGGTTCTAGATTCTCTTTCTGCTTCTAGATCACCTCTTGAAATTCCAAGCAATCCTCTCTCATTCCAGATGATAGATTGAGGTTTCTTTCTGCAGTTCTAGATGACATCTCAAGATCCTACTCATTCTTCTTTCTCTGATTTATATCACTTCATGCGGTCCCAGCCAATCCTCTCTCTCTTGTTGTTCTACAGAGAGTTTGTGGTAAGAGCTGATAGTGTAGCTGCTTTTAAGAAAGGTCTGGACAATTTCCTGGAGGAAAAGTCCACAGTCTGTTATTGAGAAAGATGTGGGGGAAGCCACTGCTTGCCCTGGATTGGTAGCATGGAATGTTGCTACTCTTTGGGTTCCGGAATCCTGATACTCTTTTAGATTCTGGAAATCTTGCTACTATTTGGGGATTCCGCATGGAATGTTGTTACTCCTTGGATTTTGACCAGGTACTAGTGATCTGGATTGGCCACCGTGAGAACGGGCTACTGGCCTTGATGGACCATTGGTCTGACCCAGTAAGGCTATTCTTATGCTCTTATGACCTATCAGGATCCCCTTTTAGATGGCATCTTGAGGTTGCTGCAAGCCCCCTTGTTCTTTCTGCACATTCTCCTCTTCCACATAACGACTCTGCTTTCCTTTCAGGCCTTTCATTCTTCCTGATGTTTTCAATGATGCTGAGCGGTATAGGCGGAGCCTGCATTATGTTCACCACGCTAACAGTGAGTATACCTGCTATTTCCCCCACTCCCTCCACCTGCAAACATACCCTCCCACTGCTAGAAAGAAATGACAGCAGGTATGTATGAGAAAATGCTCATAGTAAAGAGCGTAGGACTGCTCTCCTCTTCCCTATGAAATCCCACCTCCACACTTATCTCCACGACTTTCTCTGCTACAACTTGTCTTTTCTATAGTGTAACTAGATGTCTGCAGTGCTGTACACATTATATGCAGGCACTTTCTCTATCTCTAATGGGTTCACAATGGAAGATGTTTTTTGCACCTGGGGCAAAGGAGGGTTAAGTGAGTTGCAGTGGGGATTGAACTCAGTTCTCCAGGATCTCAATCACTGCACTATTAGTCTACCCCTCCTTCTAACTCTGTAACCTCTCAATGATGTAATAGGCAAGGTAAGACCCCCCCCCCCTCTTTGATTCCTTATACCACACCCTCTCTGGGGTGATGCAATATAGTGCACTCAGGCTCTGCACAGAATTAGCTCAGCTGCAGCATACAATTTTGAGCTTAGCAAAACTTAGCACCATCTTCTACACACATTTTCTTCTGCTTACGTAAAGCAGGAAGGAGTTTTGTGCACAAGCTAACCCTGTGCAAAATTTGCCTTAGACCAGTGGCTCTCAGCCAGTTGGGTCTTCAGGATATCGGCAATGAATTTGCATGACATGATTTGTACACTGAAGGTAGTACATGTAAATTTGACTCATGCATATGCATTGAAGAACAAATACAACAAACTATTGGGAAAATCAGGTCTTATCAGCTTCTATATACAGGTTGGGGCTCATAATCAGAACAGAAATATGTCTAAAATCCTGCCTAAATTAGCACTTGGATGACCTTAAAGACAGGTTGTCCAAGTGCCGATAATCAAAACGGGTTTTAGACGTATCTAAAAACAGCTTAGGCCTATTCAGGGCCACTGTATGCCCAGAGCAGAAAAGGGGCATTTTAGGAGGAGTGGTGAAGGTGGGATGTGGACTGACCTAGACTTAGTCATATTGCAAGTATAACCAAAAGTTTAATGAGACTGCCTAGACAAAACTTATTCTTAGTGACTTAGGCGATCTAAAAACTGGTCTAAATGCCCAGAAGTTATCCAAAGCGACCAGATAACCACTGCAAACACAAAGTATAGACCCCCCACACACACTCCCCCAGTGATCACTGACACCTCCCCCCCCCCCCCCACACACATGCACACACTGCCATAAAAAAATTGGAATACAAATTTACATGCCTGCCTCCAGAACATCAGCACCTGGCATAGGAAAGCCTTGTAGAGGTACATAGAGGTGGCTTAAGTAGTCTGGGGGGTGGGCTAGTGAACCATAAAGAGGAGGGCCCAGGCCCATAAACCATTCTAACCACTGCATTCATGGTGAAACATGTGCACCCACCAAAACCCTATTGTACTGCCATATAGGTGGCACCTACAGTCATAAGGGCTATTGAGGTGGTAGATACGTAGGTCTAGTAGGTTTTGGGAGTGTTTTGGTGGGCTCACCATGACCTATAAGGGAGTTGTGGGGAAATGTGGATGTGGCACCCTTTTTGTAAAGTTTGCAGCAGTGCTGTGTAAGGTACCCCACTACTCTGTTGACATGTCTGGGTATCCAGTCCATCACTTTGCTGATCCCTCCCATGTCTAAAAGGTCTTGCTCTAGCTGTTTTTGTCTTGGAAAATTTTTTGGACGGCTTAGCGGTCTGGATTATCAAACAGCTGGATGTACAAGTAGACGATTCTTGATAAAAAAAATATTTTGGACGTATTTTTCGAGAATGGACTTTGGACATGTTCAACTTTGGGTGACTAGTGACTTAAGCCCAAAATGGACGTAGACGTATTTTTTGATTATGCCCTTCTACATTACTATAACTTTCTTTTAAAAAAGCTATATAGAAAATATTATCATTTATTTAACAAATCTTTGTACATAATCATTGCACTATACTCTAAATAATTCTAATAGCCACTTAACTCCATTATAAATACTTTTCTATAGAATTAGAATCCCCTTGCTAATTATAGTGACTAAAATAAATGTCCTGTGAGATGTTCAATTCTCACAGTATTTCCAACCACAACCTTCTTTGTGTCTCCTTGAATTCAATTTTCTTGTTTGCTGTGAAATGTAGTTGACAGCTGGCGATCTTGTTTCCAAAATCCACTGATGGCAAAATGAATGCTTCATTGTTTCAGTTAACTTGTAACTATCCAGCTCAACACAAGACTGTGTTTCACCATCTAGGCATCATCAGGAGCTGAGATCAAAAGGAGACTCTAAATACAGTCACACCTTGGTTTGTGAGCATAATTCGTTCCAGAAGCATGCTTGTAATCCAAAGCACTCGTATACCAAAGTGAATTTCCCCTTAGGAAATAATGGAAGCTCAGACGAATCGTTCCACAACCCAAAAACTTTAATACAAAATACTATACGTATTTGTATTGTATGACCTCACTCATTTAGAACAGTCACTACACTCCTGCAGCATCGGAGGGAGAAGAACCATTGGCTCAGTACTGTATGTACTTGTATTGCAAGACATTGCTTGTATATTTCTATACCGTTCTCCCAGGAGAGTTCAGAACGGTGTACATGAGTTTTTTCAGGTACTCAAGCATTTTTCCCTGTCTGTCCAGGTGGGTTCACAATCTGTCTAATGTACCTGGGGCAATGGGGGGATTAAGTGACTTGTCCAGGGTCACAAGGAGCAGCGTGGGTATGAACCCACAATCCCAGGGTGCTGAGGCTGTAGCTTTAACCACTGCTTGTCTTGTAAAACACTTACAAACAAAGATACTTGCAATCCAAAGTTTTACTGGACTCTCAAATACAGTAATGCATCATTATGAAAATAAACAGATGCCAAAGGCAGAATTCAGATCACCATACTCTATCACACTATTCCTTTTGTTCTTTGCTCTGACAACTAGGTGTCTCATTAAGGTATTTCAGAGTATTTAGAGCTGTGTCTCGCAAACTTTCCGGCTGGCAGCACACTAAATCCAATGCCCCGGCCGGAAGGCACCCAGAAATGTGTGCACCTCGACACAATGACATCATGTGCATGCCATCTGGCCATGACCTGCTTCAGTGGAGGGATTCGGGAGGTGCGGGGAGAGGAGAGACGCCGGCCAGGAGAGTCATCAGCATTGGCTGGACTCTCCTCCTCGCCAGTGTGTCGCGGCATACCTGAAATCTCAGAAGGCACACGGTTTGTGATAAACTGATTTAGAGTCTTCTTTTGATCTCAACTCCTGATGAAGCCTAGATGGGTTTGAGCAGAAAAAATTGTATCGGCAAACATTTGTTCATATGTCAGACCAGTGCTTCTCAACTCAGTCCTTGAGGCACACCACAATGAATATGCAGGAGATAGATTTGCATGCACTGCTTCCTTGGTATGTAGATCTATCTCATGCATTTTCTTTGTGGAAATCCTGAAAACCTGATGGGACTAGGTGTGCCTCAAGGACTCGGATGAGAAGCACTGCTATCCTGCACCTAAGTATCAGCTTTGCAAAAATTTTATGCACAGAATAGCATTCCAGCCCAGGTGCAGAATTGGGCCAATACGTTTTTCTGCTCAGATATGCACACAGCACTAGCTGCCCTTAGCACAGAATATTGTGTGCATGCGTCCAGTGCACTCTCCCTGGTCAGTGCAAATGCCTTAGTTACATATAATTTGTATACTGTGTCAGTGAGCAAAATCTGGACATTGGGCTTGCATTGGTGCATGGCTCTAATGCAAGCTTTCTGCATTGGCCCCTTAGTCCCTGCACTGAGACTGCAAATTATTGGGCTAAACACCTTCTAACCTCGGCACTACAGCTTGTTGGGGCTGAAACAATTTTAAAAAAATTAATGACTTGTGTGGCACTTCTTTTTCTTCCTACAGTTGCCAGTGCTCCTGGGGAATCCAGGGCCCCTTTATACTGCTCTGGTATTGGGCTGTTTTTCTGCCTCAGCCACCGTATTCACCCTTATGAGGGTAAGTACTTAATGAAGGCAAGAGAAAAGTAGACACATGGGTTTCCCTGAGGGCAGATAAGCAGGGGAAAAAAATAATGTTTACTGTGAGCAGTAATGGTCACATTTTTCTCAATGCAGCCCAAGATCCCCAGTTGTTTTCAAATACACAACATCCATCACTGCCAAGATGCATTTTCATACTCCCTTCTTTCTTACCTCTTTTGTTCTAAATAATCTTTGTTGTCAATCCTTGTTTCCTATGTCTTGTGTCTTAGTTTTGTATCTTTCTATTAGTAGGGGGAGGGGGTGACATTTTGGTCCCACTTTCCTGGACACCAGACTCACGAGAGGGTTTCTCAGAAGAGTCACAGGGAAAATTTGCCAGCTACCACAGTACCAGGAACTGAGTGCTGGGTGGAGGGGAGTTTTCTCCTGAGATGTGTCCCAAAACTCAGGGAGATTCCTGCTGACCAACAACCTCGATTTTCTGAGTCTGGATGGTTGCGGTGGGGGTGGAAGCAAGGAAAAAGGTGGGGAGGGCAAGGAAATCTATTTAAAGTTTTTCTCTGTCCTCTCTGTTCCATGCACCTGTTGGGTCTAAAATCCCAGGATGCCTTGCATAAATTTTTCAGCCTGTTGGTTACTGTACAACCCCTTCAATGCACTCTGGTATACAGTACACAGGTGGCAGTAGGGATTAAAGGCCCAGTGTGACAATGCATATGTGCATAGATTGTCTTCATGATCAGATAATTTGTAGGTATCCAGCAGTCAGCAAAATTAGATCTAGAAAATTATTACATTTCTCCTTCCGTATTCGCTATGATAGGGGATTAACAGAACTGCAAATACAGAAAAACCGTGAATAACTTTTTCATATGTTTTCTATTAAAAATCATTGTGAATATGGTGAAACCGTGAATAACATGGTGGGAGACCTGGCCTATTCCTGAAAGAGAGGCAAAACATGGTGAAGAAAGTGCCAGGAATCAGCGATTTTCTCTGTAAACGCTTGGAATCAGTGAATTCTCTATGCAAGTTGATGTAATTTGGGGGGAGGAGCCAGCAAGCTAAAAAATGTGAATAATCGAAACCGCGATTGCTGAAACCGCAAATATGGAGGGAGAAGTGTAATGCCATCTTTTCTAATCTGAGCAGCAATGATGTGGCATGATTTGTCATCTTCAGTTAAAATGCAGAGAAATTATTGTATTTTTAGGGAGGCAGTGAAAACTTCTCTGCTTCATAAATATGTGTTTGTTCAAGGAGGTTTTGTAGGAATTTATCCAATGTAAGGGCAGTGTAATTAATCATTATTAATTTGTCTATTTTAATTCCTTGAGACTGTCCAAGTGGTTTTTGTCTGTTATCCACAAAGAACCTAAACAGGTAATTGCAGTTTACAAGTACAGTAAAACCTTGGATTGTGAGCATAATTTGTTTCGGAAACATGCTTGTAATCCAAAACATTTGTATATCAAATCGAATTTCCTCATAAGAAATAATGGAAACTCAGATGATTCATTCCACAACCCCAAAACTTTAATTCAAAATTCTGTAATGTACAGAACAGTCACTACACTCTCTCAGCGTCAGAGAAAGAAGAGCCATTGGTTCAGTTGTGATGATGTGACGCGCGTATACTTTACGTACTCGAATTGCAAGACCTCGCTCGTTTATCAAGTTAAAATTTAATAAAACATTTTTGCTCATCTTGCAAAACACTCATACACCAAGTTACTCGCAATCCAAGGATTTACAAGTAATGTAATGTAAAGTGTCCCCATTGCCCCTATGGTTCCAAGTTTACATGGAGCATTGACTCCATTCACTATCCCTTTATTTTTCTTTCTTTGATTTTCCTGCTTTATGCATTACAGTGCTGAGGATTTCCATAAAAATTGAATACAAGTATATGTATGTCCTGTACATACATGAATCTTGGTGGCTTTGATGGAATGGGATTCATCATTGTTCTCATTTGCTCATTGACCAGGTGATGTACTCTGCAGGGGTCTCATTTCTTAGCATCGTCTTGGCTTATGGAGGTCTTTCCTGCCTAATGTTCATCAACTGCTTTTTTTGCTGGTCCATACAGCCGTGTAATGCAGGCACAGAGGGAAGCTACAGGTAAGGAGATGCATCGTATTATACAGATTACTTTACAGCCTCCCTACCTCCATAAAAGGGCCCAGTATTTAAAGGATTTCTGTTCATAACCTTGGCTCTCTTTTACTAAGCCACGATAGAGATTTTTACCATGGCCCGGAGTACTAAATGCTCTGACACTCATAGGAATGCATGTCGGTAAGAAAAATCTCAGGCAAGAGTACAGGATGTCCGGGGCAGTACTTGGAGACACAAAGGTGCCTACAATGGCTAGGAAAGGGACTTGGGAGTTCTGATCGACAAGTCGATGAAGCTGTCCACACAATGTGCGGCGGCGGCGAAAAGGGCGAACAGAATGCTAGGAATGATTAAGAAGGGGATCACAAACAGGTCGGAGAAGGTTATCATGCCGCTGTACCGGGCCATGGTGCGCCCTCACCTGGAGTAATGCGTCCAGCACTGGTCGCCGTACATGAAGAAGGACATATTAATACTCGAAAGGGTCCAGAGAAGAGCGACTAAGATGGTTAAGGGGTTGGAGGAGCTGCTGTACGGTGACATGTTAGAGAAACTGGGCCTCTTCTCCCTAGAACAGAGGAGATTGAGAGGGGACATGATCGAAACATTCAAGATACTGAAGGGGATAGACTTAGTAGATAAGGACAGGTTGTTCACCCTCTCCAAGGTAGGGAGAACAAGAGGGCACTCTTTAAAGTTGAAAGGGGATAGATTCCTTACAAACGCAAGGAAGTTCTTCTTTACCCAGAGAGCGGTGGAAAACTGGAATGCTCTCCCGGAGGCTATCATAGGAGAAAACAATCTACAGGGATTCAAGACAAAGTTAGACAAGTTCCTATTGAACAAGGTTGTATGCTAGTAAGGCTAGTCTCAGTTAGGGCATTGGTCTTTGACCAAAAGGGCCGCCGCGTGAGAGGACTGCTGGGCACGATGGACCACTGGTCTGATCCAGCAGCGGCATCTCTTATGTTCTTATGTTCAGCATAGGAACATTTAGCGCGCCAGACTGTAGTAGAAACTTCTACCATGGCTTAGTAAAAGGGGGGGGTTGAGTATTATGCTCCTAAATCGGCCTCTTTGAAAATTTACTAGAGCAGAACACCTAAATTTAGGCTCAAAATTTCACTAAACTCCTAAATCTAACAGCATAAAAAGTAGGTGAGAACATGGATGGATTTAGAGGGGGGGGGGGAAACCCTATTGAGCTTAACACTAATTTTCAGTTCTAGGCTCAAATCTAGGCAAATGAATGACAGGTGTAAGTTTATGAGCATAACTTTTAAGCTCCTAACTTAAGATGAATTTCCAGCTGAAAATTTAGCCCTGGATTCTCTATATGGCGTCAAAATATAGGCGGCTGCCGATCGCATGGAAATCACGATGGTGCCTTATGGAGAATTGTACCTCCGTGAAAGATAGGCACTGGAAATGTAGGCCAGGGTTTTCCAGGACTATATTTCCGGCACCTATTTTTGTGTGAATCATGTCCATGTAGGCGCTTTATGGCGCCAGTAGGCTGTTCCAAAGATGCCTTTTATGTAGGCATCAGTAGGTGCTTTAAATTCAATGTTAATCACCATTTCAAATGGTGTTTCTCAATTAACTTAGGTGCCGGTAGGGTGCCTATCGGTGGCTAAGTTTAGGCGCTGTTAACATAATTTCTCCCTTTAGCTCCAGAAAATAGGACACATAATTAGGAGCCTAATTTAGGCTCTCAGCTTTTTTTTAATATTGGGCCCAACATATATATATATATATATAAAAGATACCTAAAGTTAGATGTCTAAATTGGCGAACCTAGCCATTGTAGGCACTTAATTAATTAAATTAATCAACACTGATAACAAACTTACCCCACCTTTTACTAAACCACGGTAAAGGTTTCTACCACAGCCCAGAGCGTTAAATGTTCCGATGCTCATAGAATTCCTATGAGCGTCGGAGCATTTAGAGTTCCGGGCCTCGGTAGAAACCTCTACTGAAGTTTAGTAAAATAGGGTCTTAATTAATTCAATAATTGGTTTAAATTAAAGTTAATTGCCAGTTACCCCCCTCCTTCCCTCTTATCGTATCCTTCAAACCTTTTAACTTCAATGACCGGTATATTCCTGAAAATAAAATATTACCTCCTATTGTACATTCTTGTATATTCCTGTATATTCTTGTACATTCTTGTATATTCCTTGTACATTCTTGTATATTCCTTTCAACTTCAATGACCATGACATTCCTAAAATGGTAATTCCAAGGAGCTCATCGTTGTAATCTTAATTACTGTGAACCGCCTAGAACTCTCTGGATATGGCGGTATACAAAATAAAGTTGTTATTATTATTATTATTAAATCAATAGGCGCCTAAGAATTTTGGATTAAGGGTAGATCGTGAGCAGATCTTTGGTATGTTTTCTGTGCAGGTGCCTAAATTGGACGTAGGCGCCAGTATTCAGGCCAAGAAAACCCTGGCATAAATACAGGGCACCTAAGTCCATTTTAGGCCAGACATGAGCAACTCCGGTCCTCGAGGGCCGGAATCCAATCAGGTTTTCAGGATTTCCCCAATGACCATGCATTGAAAGCAAATATATCTCATGCATAGTCATTGAGTAAATCCTGAAAACCCGATTGGATTCTGGCCCTCGAGGACCAGAGTTGCCCATGTCCGTTTTAGGCTTGCTATATGCAATTCTATAAACGGCGCCTAAGTGAAGATTGACAGTCGTTTTGTGTTGCATTCTCAGCGCCTAATTTTTAGGCACCTTTTGTAGAATCGGGGACCATAGATTCCATCAGATTTACAAGCACAGAGGGAAGCTAGAGAAGGTATATGCACCCCCATCCAATATTATTTTCTTTTTTTTTTTTTTTTTTATCCAAGCTTCATTAACTTACTCCATATACACTTTTGCTTTTTATTTAATTTTGATTAACTGCTTTTCATCAAAAACCACAGCAAAGTGGTTTACAACCTATAAAAAGGCAGCAACAAAAGGGAAATGGGAAAAGGAAAAAATGAAACACAATGCAAAATATAAAACTGACAAAAGAAGTAAAAATAAATAAAAATCCAATCACTTGAACCCCATCTTCTCATCACAATTCTTCTAGCCACTTAGCACCTCTGTTGGCATTGGCAGCAGATAAAAACAATTTTTTCTCAACACTTTTCATATCCATTTGTGTGTTAGACTAACTGCAATTCAAGTGTATTCTTCATCAGCAGTGACTGTACTTATGCTTCCAAATAATCAGAGCATCTGTGTTATCCTATGAGAGGACAGAGAGAATGTGATCCTATAGTGACACCACATGGTAGGATGAGAGAACTTACAGAAAGAAAACAAGTAGAGCCTACATTTTTCACACCCACTTCGTGTCTCCCCCCCCCCCCCCATACACACACACTTTTTCCCCCCTTGTAAAACACAAGGGGAAAAAGAATAATCTAGTAGAGTACATTAAATTTTATATAGCTTCAACCTGCAAAATAATTCCCTTGGAATGCATATGATATTGTTTTCCTTTGTACCTTTTTCCTTCTTTCCCCTTACTTTTCCACTCCCATGTCCTCTAATCCATCTCTCCTCCATTTTAACCCTTCTCATCGTTTATTAATTTATTATACTGCTTCATTTGTAAATGAGTTGAAAGTGGTTTACAAATAATAAAGAAAACACAAATCAGAATTTGTTGTAGGTTGCTAATTCAGGTATCTTAAGAGGTTCCTTCATATGCAAGTATTTATTGCAGGTTTCTCAATCCTTTACCACATCTATGTGTGTTCATATTGCCAAAGATTGTATTTTGCAGGGTTAGGCCATCTCCTGGACACAGATCTTACATCAGTAGCCTCTTGCCTTGAGAAACTGCAACACATTCATCCTGTTAAGTGTGGCTTTTGCATTTGTTCATGACATCTCAATAAAATGAATCTGCTCAAGCCATTTGCTACAAATCTGCTTGTATGCAAAGCATTTCACAGTCTGGAGTGTCAGCTATGAGCTGCCTTTAAGGTAGTAGTGGAAGGAACAGGAAACAAAATGTATGGTACACTCCTGTGGTCTTATCTTGCACTGCAGATATTAGGATCCTAAAGAAAGTGTTTTCTTTTAAAATATATTCTAGCAACCTGTGATCAGACTCAGCATGGACCCTACTTTTGCTATGGGCCAAACCTCTCTCACACACAAATGGCAAAGTTCTCTATTTGTTGATGGCATATCTTGAAACACAAAAGAAACTTGGCCTTTTATAAATAAAGTTATTCCTAGGACTTGCATCATATCCCACTGTGACCTCTTCACTACTTCAAAATTGGATGTCTTAGTGTTTTGATCCACTCAACAGCATGACTGTGGTATGCCTCAGGACATAGGTGACCAATATAGGGAACTACCAGAAATCTCAGCCTTGGTTTCAGTTGAGGTCTCTTGCACTCTCCAAAAATTTAGTCAGATTGTCATCATGGTCTTCTATGGCTTCTGCCTTTGTCTCTGCATCCAAACACAAGAATACCACTTATGATAACCTCCACTTCAGGCATTCTATCCACTGCTTCATGTTTTCTGTGCTGCTACTCCCCTGAGCCTGTGGTGATCTCAGATGCTGTACAAAGCCACATGGAATCTAGAAAGTTGTGAGAGAATTGTTTTTCATATGCAATTTTACTTGTCCAAAACAATCTTTAGAAATGCTTTAACCGGGCTTGGCAGGATCTTTTCTAGGTTGGGCACTGTAGTGCTCTATCCTCATTATTCTATAAAACCTGTGTACAATTGTATATTTTGCATGCAAAGTTGGGCACATAAGTTATGGAATAATACCAGTTATGTGCATAACTTAATAATTAGCTGATGACTGACATTAACAATCACTTATCGGCTTTAGTTGGTGTTTAGTGGCATCTGAAACTAGAAGTGTAACTCTTAATTTCTTCTACTGTCTGTTCAATTAATAATGATAATCCAAGCTATCCAATGAAACGCTCAACATGGATGTTAGATGTGGTTAGCTTAGCTGGGTTTAAAAAAAGTTTTGGACAAGTTCCTTGAGGAAAAGTCCATAGTCTGCTATTAAGACACACAAGAGAGAAGCCACTGCTTGCCCTGGGATCTGTAGCATCGAATGTTTATACTCTTTGGGCTCTGTAGGTACTTGTGACCTGGATTGGCCACTGTGGAAACAGGATACTGGGCTAGACGGACCATTGGTCTGACCCAGTATGGCTATTATGATTTTATGCTAAGGACTGCTCCTCCTTCTTCTCAGATTTAGTAGAATTGGTAGGTAATGCAGTTTTTGAACAAGAGGTAGAGCATTTTCTGAATATTTAAATACCTCTTTTAACAGACTATTAAACACTTATCTAGATGAAATAAGATTAGAATATGGAAGATTGGCTATTCTAAGATTTAAATTCCTCACCAAAGTTTCCAAATTTTCAACTTTCTGATGCAGAAAATCTATCACTTGCAGTCTGAGACTGAACTTCCTGGATCTCAGCCACGGCTGATTCCAATTGCATCTGTTTGACCAAAATAGAGTCCATCTGTTCCTTTACTCCTCTAACTTGCCAATCCAGCTTTTCTGTGTACTGCTGGTCAGCATGTAGCCTTTGTGTCTAGGATGATGTTAGTACATATCAGTTTAATTTACTTTATCATTGTTGTCAGGGTAGTTTCATCATAGGCAGAACCTTTCGGCATAAGAACATAAGAAGTGCCTCTGCTGGGTCAGACCGGAGGTCCATCATGCCCAGCAGTCCACTCATGCGGTGGCCCAACAGGTCCAGGACCTGTGTAGTAGTCCTCTATCTATACCCTTCTATACCCTTTTCCTTCAGAAAATTGTCCAATCCCTTCTTGAACCCTAATACCGTACTCTGTCCTATCACGCCCTCTGGAAGCGCATTCCAGGTGTCCACCACCCGTTGGGTGAAGAAAAACTTCCTAGCATTGGTTTTGTATCTGTCCCCTTTCAACTTTTCCGAATGCCCTCTCGTTTTTGGAGTTTTTGAAAGTTTGAAGAATCTGTCCCTCTCCACTTTTTCTATGCCCTTCATGATCTTATAAGTCTCGATCATGTCCCCTCTAAGTCTTCTCTTCTCCAGGGAAAAGAGCCCCAGTTTCTCCAGCCTTTCAGTGTATGAGCCACAATCCAGGTTATTCTCCACTGAACTGAAACTACCTCCAAACAGCATAAACCTGGATGTTGTAAGGAATTATTTCATTACCTGGAATAGTTCCTTCCTTTCTCTTTTGGTCTGGGGGTTATAGATATTTAGCGAGTGTAAGCATACCCTCTCTATTCCAGCATCCATGGAGAGGCATCTGCCTGATTATAATGTCAACACTTTCACCAAAGCCAGATTAGTAGAGGTGAATGAATTTGCCACCTTGTTATACATAGCCTAATGGTTAGTGAAGTGGGTTCATAACCTGGAGGAACTGGGTTTAATTTGCACTACAGCTCCTTGTGATTCTGGGTAAGTCAATTAATCTTCCATTACCCCAATACAAAAACTTGAATTGTGAACGGAGTAGGGACAGAAAAAGTAAAGGGGATAGGATTTGCATACTGCTTTTTTGTGAGTGGTTCAAGTTTCAAGTTTATTGACATTTGATGAATCGCTTATCACAATATCTAAGCGATGTACATATTAAAAGTCACCAGACGGTGGTTTGACATACAATTTAGACAGGTTAGACATAAAACAAACAGTTTACTAGTGATAGTATTAAAATTGACAAAAAGAGTCAATGTAACTTAAATAAAGTGGGTTACATATTTTATACAGTGAGAGATTAGAGAAACTGGGCCTCTTCTCCCTTGAAAAGAGGAGACTGAGAAGAGACATGATTGAAAACTTTCAAGCTAATGAAGGGAATAGACTTAGTAGATAAGGACAGGTTGTTCACCCTCTGCAAGGTAGGGAGCATGAGAGGGCACTCTCTAAAGTTAAAAGGGGATAGATTCCATACAAACATAAGTTTCAAGTTTATTAGGTTTTTATATACCGCCTATCAAGGTTATCTAATCGGTTTTTACAATTAGGTACTCAAGCATTTTCCCTATCTGTCCCAGTGGGCTCACAATCTATCTAACGTACCTGGGGCTATGGAGGATTAAGTGACCTGCCCAGGGTCACAGGGAACAGCACAGGGTTTGAACCCACAACCCCAGGGTGCTGAGGCTGTAGCTCCAACCACTGTTTTCTACCACTCTTTACCTAGAGAGTGGTAGAAAACTGGAACGCTCTTCTGGAGTCTGTTAGAGGGGAAAACACCCTCCAGGGATTCAAGACAAAGTTAGACAAGTTCCTGCTGAACCAGAACGTACGCAGGTAAGGCTATACTTAGTTAGGGCACTGGTCTTTGACGTAAGGGCCGCTGCGTGAGCGGACTGCTGGGCACAATGGACCACAGGCCTGACCCAGCAATAGCAATTCTTATGTTCTTATGTACTTATTTTGTACCTGGGACAATGGAGGGTTAGGTGACTTGCTCAGAGTCACAAAGAGCTGCAGTGAGAATCAAGCTCCCAACTTCAGGGTGCTGAGGCAGCTGCTCTACCCACTAGGCCACTTATCTACTCCTGTAGATAATATATGTAAATTCTTTGGTTAGTCCACAGAAAGGTGGTATGTCAAATACAGGACCCTTTGCAAGTCCTGTTCAACAGATCACATTAACCCCCATATTGCTATTCACGGCGCTTAAAATTGCTTGCAAAAATTTGGGCATGCAATTTAATTGAGTAACAAGACAATTTCTGCCAATAATTCAGCACTAATATAATTTCTTTATAATGTCACTGGGGTACTAATAGTTAAATATTAGTGGAAGTCAGAAAAATATTAGAGTTCAAATAAAAGAACTGTCTTCTCATTCAAATTGGTAACCAAACTTCAGGATTGCAACCAGTCACGTTTGAAAGTCACTCAGAGGTATAGAGTTCTTCAAGAAGAGAGTTGCGCCCTCTAGTGATGAACCAAAGTATATTTTTCAGTCGTTGCAACTTTATTAGTTCTGGTTACGCTCCAAGTTTGATTACAAAAGTAAATAAATAAATAATGTCTTTACAGTCTTTCAACTTTGTATGAAAATACTTTGTTTTTTCTTATCTTTACAAATCTTTTCAAATGAACATCGCTCTGTGAGAAAATTGAGAGCAGCTTGATAATTCAGTTTATAACAGGTTTGGGGTCTCTACGTGGCCCCGTTTCGATTCCTTCTTCAGGAGACCCTATTGTATGTAAATTGAAAAACCTTTTCAATGCTGATAGAATGCTTCAAGTTTGCGATGTGGTAACATCGTCAAAAGAACGCTGTCGGTGCTGTGAATTTAAACTGTCAGAGAAAACATCATTCAGCACTGACAATCAATTATTTGCACTAATTGGCAACTCTAATTGCAATTCTATAAATTGAGAGGAACATGGATGGGTCAGGGGCGTTCACTAGAGATGCATGTGGTATTATAGAATACGGAAGATCTGTGCCTAATTTAGGTGTTAGGATTTACACCAGGTTTTAGTTGGTGTCAATCCTCATGTTCTGCTCTTTTCCTGAGATTTCTTTAGTTTAAATTTCTCCTATCAGCTACAGAGGTAATAGGAAGTGGATAGTTTTTTTAAATACACCCTCATTAAGAGTAATATTATGAGGTACATTCAGATTTAATTGTTGTCTTGAAAGAACTAATACTGTCCTGAGGGTGGGCTGTACTAAGAGGCTGTCTCTCCACTCTTGGTTAGCAATAGATATTTCTTTTTTGCTGCACAGTACAGTCTCTTTCATAATATGTTCCATCTCTGTTTCCTCAGGCACTGAATTCGTTCACTTGTCCTAATACTACTAGTGTTCCAAGTAGCAACGGGAAGAGGGTCAACTTCCTTTTCTGCTACTTTAGCAGTAGCAGTTCAGTTTTGCTCTCTGTTGTTTCTCTTGCCTATAAAGTCATCCTGTTTAAGGACTAGTGACTCATGTTCATGCTCTGCTTGGTTTATTGTGCCCTTCAATATTGCTTTCAGGAGGTGGTGCTATCTCCTTGTCAAAGGGAGGGGTTTCCTCAATCTGTTTTTTTCAAATGTGTTGGCAGGGTACTTTGTAGCCCCCCCCCCCCCCACCTCTTTCCCTCTCTAACCCCACACCAATGCTGTGGTGTAAACAAAATAAACAAAAAAGTTTTTTTCTCTCTTTGGGATGTAAACCATCCGGTCCAGGTGAGTTGTTGCTCTTTAACTTGCTGATTTGGCTCAGTGCGTGTTCCAAGTTCACCAAGATTTCTTTCAGTTCCTCTGCATCATCACTCTTGAAAACCATTTCCAGTTTAGGTAGATTTCTTACAACTCTTTCTGTAAAAACTGAAGCGAAGAATTCATTCAGTCTCTCCGCTATGGCGTTATCTTGCCTAAGTGCCCCTTTTGCTCCTTGATGAGCCAATGGTTCCACGGATTCCCTCTCAGGCTTTCTGCTTTTGATATACCTGAAAAAGCTGTTACTACGAGTTCTTGCCTCTTTGGCAAGTTTCTCTTCATAATCTTTTTTAGCCTTTTATATTGATGCTTTGCATCTAATTTGCCAACGCTTATGTTGCTTCTTATTTCCTACATTCGGATCCTTTTTCCATTCTTTGAAGGATGTTCTTTTGGCTTTAATAGCCTCTTTCACTTAATCTTTTATCCATGCCAGCTCTCGGCATGGTTAACCTGCAGCAATGCAGGGCTGTGTGCTGATATCTGTCTCAGGGGCACAATGCTAGAAGCTGACAGCTTAGTCTGAGGTGGGAGTGTGCTCCCGTGGTCTGTACCTGCTCCATCTCCCTCCAAAGGAGTGTCTGTTTAAGTAGAGGAAAGGTCTGGTTTGTCTAGTCAGGTTGGGTCAGATCAGGCTGGTGGCGGGGGCAGAGATTAGGGCCAGTGAAAACGACCGAAAAGTGTTTTTCTCTCCCTTTTCTCAGTGCATGAGTAAATCCTCTCAAGGCCTAACAGGAAAGGTGATACTTTGCAATGAGCTGTGGATTATTGCTACATGTTTAATGCGGCAGTAATCTGCATGCTTATTGCTTACAGCATTTTGCAGCATTTTTGGGTCAGTAATTTTGCAGCAGAACCAACACACGCTGGACCAGCTCTACCACATATCTTTCTCCATTGCCCCCCATTGTACTCAGTGTTCTGTGCAAGGATAGTTGCAATAATGCCTTTCCACTCTGAGCTGTCCTTCACCTTTTCATCTGGTTCTAAAAACAGTACGTGATTCACAGTTCCAAATGCAATATCATACTGAAAGTGTCTTTCAATAAAAATTTTCCCCAACATATTCTCTGCCAGGAGGGGCTGCAGATAATGAAGTTTCATTATCTATTTTGTTCTGCCTTGCTATTTTCTATGCAGTTTGGTCCTTGATTTTCCTCTTCCTTCAGGGTGTTTCTCCATTTATTGCAGGGGTCTCAAAGTCTCTCCTTGAGGGCCGCAATCCAGTCGGGTTTTCAGGATTTCCCCAATGAATATGCATGAGATTTATGTGCATGCACTGCTTGCAATGCATATTCATTGGGAAAATCCTGAAAACCCGACTGGATTGTGGCCCTCAAGGAGGGACTTTGAGATCCCTGATTTATTGCCTTTAGCTTGCTTCTTTCAGTTGTCTAAAGGCTTTTTTTTTTTTTTTAACTTAGGGTTCCTTTTACAAAGACGCAATAGTGGTTGCTGCTGTGATTATCACTCCAATGTCCATAAGGATTTAATGGTGGCTTTGTAAAAGGGAGGGTTAGTTCCCCCCCAACACACACACACAGCCATAATACAGAATATTTCCATTTGATAAATATTGTACAAGTTCATAATGCACACCACATTTGCCATAAAATGCTTTCCTATTCAAGAGGAAGAACATTGACTTTACATTACATTACATTACATTAGGGATTTCTATTCCGCCATTACCTTGCGGTTCAAGGCGGATTACAAAAAGTTAATTTAAAAAAAACAGAGTTACAATGATTAGCTAGAGAGGTAAGTTGTAGATCTTATAAACATTTAACGGGTTGTTGAGGGTGAGGTGGTTTGTAAAAGAATTAATAGGTGGTCATAGTGGAGGTTCTTTTGTTATTATTAGTGCGGTAATGGGTAGATCAAATGTCAGTTTTAGAGTTACTAAGAGGTCGTGATGTTATTGCTGCTTCAGGAATTTCTTGAAAAGTATGGTTTTTATTTCTTTTCTGAACGTCCTATAGTCTGGGGTGGTCATCAGAAGGTTGGAGATCTGGTTGTCCAGCCTTGCGGCTCGAGTGGCTAGGAGGCCGTCATGTAGTTTTGTTCTTTTTACTTCCTTGATTGGGAGGGGTATGAATGGGGAGTGCGTTTTTCTGTGTCTGGTAGTGGGTGCTTGGATGAGGCGATTGTTCAAGTATGATGGGCTGTCTCCGTGTAGGGTTTTAAATAATATGCAGTAGAATTTGAATTGGATTCTTTCTTGGATTGGAAGCCAATGTGAGTTGATGAAGGCTTCAGTGATGTGGTCATGTTTTCTCAATGAGTAGATGAGTCTCAAAGCTGTATTTTGGATTGTTTGGAGTTGTCTAATCGTCGTTACAGGGCAAGGAAGGAAGAGGATGTTGCAGTAGTCCAATATACCTAGTATTAGGGATTGTACTATAAGTTGGAATTGTGTTCTTTCAAAGAATTTTCGGACTTGTCTCAGATTTCTCATGATTGCGAATGATTTCTGAATTGTTTTATTTATTTGCGGTTGCATAGTGCAGCATCTGTCTATGGTCATGCCAAGTAGTTTTATGGTGGTTTGGATGGGATATTTGATTGCGTTTATATCTAGGTTGGTTGTGGTTTGGACCTTGTCATTTTCGAGAAGGATGAATTTGGTTTTGTCTTGGTTGAGTTTAAGTTTGTGATTTTTCATCCAGGTTGTGACTGTTTCAAGTGTTTGGTGAAGTTTGTCTGTCATGGTAGGTTTAGAATGATCGTATGGGATGAGGATGGTGATGTCATCAGCATAACTATAGGTGGTTATGCCTAGATTGTCCAGATGCGTTCCTAGAGAAGCAGTGTAGAGATTGAAGAGGGTAGGGGATAGTGGAGATCCTTGTGGTACGCCGCAGGGGTTTGACCAGGATTCTGACTTTTCTTTGTTTGATTTTACACTGTAGGTTCTGAGTTTTAGGAATCCTTCAAACCAAGAGTATACTTTATCTGAGATGCCTATTGCGTCTAAGATCTGTAGAAGGATGTTGTGATCCACTAAGTCGAATGCCGCAGTTAGGTCCAGTTGTATGAGAAGCATTTTTTTCCCTGTACTAAGGTGTTGTCTGACGGTATCCATAAGGGAGCCTAGTAGTGTCTCTGTACTGAAGTTTGTTCTGAATCCTGATTGCATGGGGTGGAGTAGGTTGTGGTCATCTATGTAATTGGTGAGGAGTTTGGCTACTAGGCCTTCTATAATTTTGACATATAGCGGAATTGAGGCTATAGGTCTAAAGTTAGATGGGTGGTTTTGTGGTGCTTTTGGGTCTTTTTGGATTGGGGTGATGATGATTTCGCTGAGGTCAGCAGGGAATGTGCCTTCTGTGAGCGTGAATTGAATCCATTGTAGAATTATGGTGCGGAATTTTACACTAGAGGTGGTAAGGAGATATGAGGGGCAATGGTTGAGGTCACAGGAGGCATGACTGTATTTTTTGTAGAATTTGTTGAATTCTGACCATTGTATGTTGGGGAATTGAGTCCAAATTCTGTCTGCTGCAGTTGCCTCTTTTCCTGAAGGGTGGATTGTGATTGTGTTTTGATGGGATGGGTTAATGATGAGAGTGGCTCTGGTGTTTGTAATTTTGTTCTTGAAGTGTTCTGCTAAGAGGGTGGGTGATGGTGGAGGGGTGTTCGTGGTGGTTGTGTATGGTTTGGTGTCTGTTAATTCTTTCAGGATTTGGAATATTTTTTTGGAATCTTGGGTTTCCGTGCCTATGAGATTAGTATAGTAGCTTTTCCTCTTATCCCTTAGTAGATTTTTGTATTGTTTGTTGATTTTTTTCCAGTCGGTTTTTGTTTGATCTTGGTTCTTTTTTCTCCATTTTCTTTCTAATCTTCTACACTGTCTTTTGAGTTGGAGCAATTCATTATCAAACCATTGGTCTGATTTCCTGCTGGTTCTGGTTTTGGTTTGTAGGGGGGCCAGATCATCAAGGATGTTGGTGGATACATTTTTCCAGTGGGAGATGAAGTTTTTTGGGTCGCAGTCTTGGATAGTTTCGTCTACATTTGACCAAAAAATGGTTGGGTCGATATGTTTACGTGTGGTATATGTGGTTTTTTTAGATTGAGGTGTGTGTTTGGTCTTGGTCCAGTTGATGTTGAAGTTGTATGTGTAGTGGTCTGACCATAGGGATGGGGACCATGTTCCGTTAGGAGTTTGGATTGCTGGATTGGATGGTTGGTGAGTCATGAATGCAGCAATGTCCAGTTGATGACCTTTTTCATGGGTGGTTTGTGGGTTTAGGATCTGGAAGGATAAGGCATTGAGGAAGGATAGACAGTTATTTGCTGGTGTGGAGGTTGTGTCTTCTAGGTGCAGGTTTAAGTCTCCTAGGATGAGGTTATATTCTGCTGTTAATGAGTTTTGGTAGATGAACTTTAGCATTTCCAAGTTACAATATTTAACTAAGTAACATATTAACTTTTGAATGTTACTAATTTACTGCTGCTCACACAAACCTCACCTTCTGAAAGGGAGGGAAAGAGAGGCTGCATGAATTGGGAGGGGGAGTTAGTAAAGGAGGAAAAGAGAAGAGGCTGCACAGGCTGTGGGATTGGCAAGGGAGGGAAAGAGAGAGACTGCATGGGTTGGGGGGGTTGGAAAGGGAGGAAAAGAAGGGTACTGCATGGGCTGGGGGGGTTGGCAAGTGAGGGAAAGAGAGAGACTGCATGGGTTGGGGGTTGGAAAGGGAGGGAAAGAGAGAGGCTGCACAGACTGGAGGGATTGGCAAGGGAGGGAAAGAGGTTGCATGGGCTGGGGGGCTTGGCAAGGGAGGGAAAGAGAGAGGTTGCATGGGCTGGGGGGTTGACAATGGAGGGAAAGAGAGAGGCTGCACAGACT
Source organism: Geotrypetes seraphini (assembly GCF_902459505.1). Classification (NCBI taxonomy): domain Eukaryota; kingdom Metazoa; phylum Chordata; class Amphibia; order Gymnophiona; family Dermophiidae; genus Geotrypetes; species Geotrypetes seraphini. The sequence continues at coordinate 94,323,588 of NC_047088.1, forward strand.
GGGGCGATTGGCAAGGGAGGGAAAGAGAGAGGCTGTACCAGGAAAATTGCCTAAGGCCCTAATTGGTCCAGATACCTAAGGCCCCTACCATAGGAGGGGCTTAAGTTATCCAGGTCAATCAGGGCCTTAGGCCCCTCCCCGGTGCATCTCAGGCCATTTTGAAGCAACTATGAGATATGCAAATTCTCTCAAATTTTCCCCTGAAGACGTGTTAAGTGAAACGGGGTATGCCTGTTGGGAGTTTTATACGGGAGAGGTTTTGGCTGCTGTGGAAGAAGGAGCTCGGCATAGAACATGAGGACTGGTGGAGCATGTTCTAAAAATTGCTGAACATATAGGATGCTGTAATAAGGAAGGACCTTTGGGAAATCCTTCAGTGATTGGGGGTCTTGTGAAGAAAATTGAAGACACTTCTGAGCTAATTATTTGGATTATTTTGATGAATTGTTTGGGGGAGTGTATGATAAGTGAACCATCCTATTATGAATAGCATTTGAATTGCACATTATTGTCTGCTCATAAAGAAGTATATTTTTTGCTCAGAAAGAATTCTATCTGGGGCATTCTAACCGAGTTATATGAATAAGTGTCTATGCTTGTTTTGCACACTTATTCTACCCACACTTTGTGGATTGTTTTGAGAGACTCATGAATCTTTATACAGTTTCCCCAATTGTTCTTTAAAATCACTGTGTGTATTACTTCTGAGTGGAGTTTTTTGGCCTATGATTAGTGTGTGCTCGCTTGACTACTTGGCAATAGTTTGAATTCAGTGGAGTGCTGTGTCCACTGAGGTCCTTTTTCACCACTTTTTTTTAAAGATTTTTCCGGCAGAGATTTGGACATCTTTGGATAAGAGTATTTTGTTTTTTATTGATTCTAATCCTACTCTAGCCCTTGATAAAATTGTTTTCTGTTAATTGAAATTACCCGTTATAATAATAATTTATTTTCTTATATACCACCCTACCAGCAGTTCTGGGCGGTTCACAACAGTAAAACTGAACATTTCAGTTAGTAATACAATTCCGAAAAAACAACTATCATAACTACTACATCGTTAAATACATAATCAGATAAAAATACATTTAAAATATAAAACATAATATAAAGTACATTTGAAATGCGGAATCTAAAAAGAACACATCTTAAAGTCTCAACAGTCTTGTTTATCGAATAGATATGTTTTCAATAATTTCCTAAATATAGGATAAGAATTGTCTTGAACGGAATCATCCAGGAGTTCATCTTCCCCGCCTGATATTCCAATAGTGCTACCATATTTTTATTTTTATTTTTGCTTTTCCAATTTCTGTTAACATTTCATCATTTATTTATTCTGGCCAGAGTAGATAGTGGTATACTCCTAACTACACTCTTTTCCTCCATGTGTAGAATTTTTCCCCATAAAATTTCCATATTGCAGTCTGGTTGGTTTTGTGTTGTTGTTTTTTTATATAGAATATTGAATAGTGCCCTCTTTAACATTTATACCCTCTTCTACAAAACTGCGCTAGCAATTTCTAGCACGGTGAGCCATTCAGCACAGCTCCCTGCGCTAGAAACTGCTAGCGCAGTTTCGTAGAAGAGGGGGTTAGTACCAGCTCTTCTCCAGTTTGACCCAATCATTGTGAGCATGAAGCCCTGTTAAATTCCACATGTAAAATACCAGGGACTAGAGCTTTTTTTTTTTTTCACTCAGTCACACTCTCTGCTCCCTGTTGTGCAAGAATGAGTCATGTCGGTTCAGTTTTTCTTACAACTACTACTACTACTATTTATTATTTCTATAGTGCTACCAGATGCATATAGCACTGTACATTAAACACTCAAGAGATAGTCCCTGCTGAAAAGAGCTTACAATCTAATTATGACAGACACACAGGACACAGGGTGGATCAATTTTTGCTGAAGATGAAGAGGTAGACAAGGTAGGGGCTACAGAGGAAATGACAAACAGATATAGTGTATTACAAGACTCATATCCATCAGTTGTTAGGGCTGTTTATAATGGTTGACAGTGTCAAAACACTGCATAAAGTTGAACATAAGAACATAAGTATTGCCGCTGCTGGGTCAGACCAGTGGTCCATCATGCCCAGCAGTCCGCTCACATGGTGGCCCTCCGGTCAAAGACCAGCGCCTTAACTGAGACCAGCCCTACCTGCGTGCGTCCGTGTTCAGCAGGAACTTATCTAGCTTTGCCTTGAATCCCTGGAGGGTGTTTTCCCCTATGACAGACTCCGGAAGAACGTTCCAGCTCTCCACCACTCTCTAGGTGAAGAAGAACTTCCTTACGTTTGTACGGAATCTATCCCCTTTCAACTTTAGAGAGTGCCCTCTCGTTCTCCCTACCTTGGAGAGGGTGAACAACCTGTCCTTGTCTACTAAGTCTATCCCCTTCAGTACCTTGAATGTTTCAATCATGTCCCCTCTCAATCTCCTCTGTTTGAGGGGGATGAGGCCCAGTTTCTCTAATCTTTCGCTGCAACAAAATAACTCTCATATTGGGGTAACATAGGAACGTAAGAATAGCCATACTGAGTCAGATCATCTAGCCCAGTATCCATTTCCCAACCGAGGCCAATCCAGGTCACAAGTACCTGGCAGAAACCCAAATAGTAGCAAACTTCCATGCTTCTGATCCAGTGGCTTCTCCCATGTCTGTCTCAATAGCAGACTATGGACTTCAGGAACTTGTCCAAACCTTTTTTAAGCCCAGATACACTAACCAGAGTTTAACTATTTGAGTGAAAAAGTGTTTCCATGTAATTTCATTATGTCCCCTAGTTTGAAAGAGTTCAAAGTTGATTCACTTTTACCTATTGCACAAAACTCAGGATTATGTATAGATGGCACATAAAAAGTGGGTGCTGACACTCCCCCCCTCCCCCTCCCCACTGAGTGATATCCTGCACTGGGACTCAACTACCATAACTGCAAAGGACCAAGCAAACAGCCTAGGAATATTCCTTGACTCCAACCTATCGCATTCCAACCAAGTCTCTCAGGTGGTATCTTCCTCATTCTACTGCGACAACTCCAAAAAATAAGGAACTACTTTTCTGAGTCTGACTTCACCCAACTCCTTTATGCCCTTGTCCTCTCATGCATGGATTACTGCAACGCACTATTCATCATACATCTCCAGCATGTACAAAACGTGGCAATCAGACTTCTAAAAAACCTCCATGCCCTTGATCCTGTCTCCCAAGCTTTATCGTCAGTTCACTGGCTGCCCCAAGCCAAATGTGTCTTCAAGGGCCTGATGCTAGCGTTCAAATCCTTGCATGGCAAGGCATCGGGCTACATGATGACCAAGCTGCCTCCATACATGCCAAATAGGACCCTCTGCTCCCAGAATGAAATACGCCTTACAACGCCCCCTGGTCGTGCCATTTAACTGCAAACCGCCAAACGACATTCCTACTCCCACTTCATACCGAGCCACTGGAACCAACTGCCACAACAGATCAGATCCCTTGAAGGGCAATAAAAACATATCTCTTCACCTAACCCCCCTGCCTACAACTGATGGATTACAAAGAAATGAATATTGACACTAGATCCTCAGAACGTGTTGCGTTAAGATAAAAACTTGAATTGAAAAATCTTGCACTGTAACAATGCAAATTGTAACCTGTAAACTGTATATTATGTACAGTATGTTGGTATTAGATCCCTAGTATGTGTCGAGTTAGGATAAAAACCTGTATTTAAAAACTTGTACTGTAACTATGTGAAAATTTATTTTTTACTGAGTTTGTATTTTAGTATGTTTTTTTGTAGGTCTCATTTTATGTACGTTCATTTGTAATCCACCTAGTTGATAGGCGGAATACAAATTTTTAAAATACATACATAAATAAATAAATAATCATAAATTGTAACCCATTAACTGTATATTATGTATGTTAACCTGTAACCTGTTCTGAGGGAAGAACTTGATAGAAAATGAATTAAATAAGTAAATAAAAGTTAGGCACAGTTTATAAGGTATCGTTTATATCTGGAACTCATGCCTAACATTCAGTGGTCCGGTTGAGGGAGTAAAGCGTATTAAGGGATGATGAGCCTTGAGAAAACCTTCCAGGGTGAAACATGTTGGCTCCTATATCCCTGAAAGGAAGACTACTTATAAAAAGCTAAGTACCCTTAAGAATGAAATTAAAATTATAAGTTTTACAATAAATAAATATTGTGAGCCGCTCCAGTAAGGAGGTAGTATATAAAGTCTAGGGGAATGAAAACCTTTTGAGCCCAGGTGGTACTTTTGAGGAGCTGGGGATTATACACTATATGTGAGGTGTTGGGAGCTTATACTGATTGAGGTGTAAGTCTGGAGAGATAACTTTATATAGTAACATAGTAAATGAGAGCAGATAAAGACCTGAATGGTCCATCCAGTCTGTCCTGAAATCACAATTTCATGATTAAATTAAAATGTCTTTTTTCTTTGTTATTTCTAGGCAACAGACCTTAGAAGTCTACCCGGTACTGTCCTTAGGGTCCAACTACTGGAGTTGTCACTGAAGCTCACTCCAGCCTATCCAAACCATCTCCTTTGTGGGATTCAGCCAGTGACCGTTTGCCCATTCATATTCTAATTAGCGATCCTCTGTGTTCATCACAGTCTTCCTCTCCACCACCTCCCTTGGGAGGGCATTCCAGGCATCCACCACCCTCTCCGTGAAAAAGAATTTCCTAATATTATTTCTAAGTCTACCACCTCTCAACTGCAATTTATGTCCTCTAGTTTTAGTAATTCCCCTTTTCTGGTAAAGATTTGGTCCCATATTAATACCTTTCAAATATTTAAATGTCTATATTGTATCATCCCTGTCCCTTCTCTCTTCTAGAGAATACATGTTGAGGTCTTCTAGTCTCTTCATGTACTTCTTTTGGCGCAAACCCCCTACCATTTCAGTCACTTTCCTCTGGTCTGCTTCAAGTCTTTTTATATCCTTGACCAGATATGGCCTCCAAAACTGAACACAATACTCCAAGTGGAGCCTCATCAATGACCTGTACAGGGGCATTAACACCTCCTTTCTTGTGCTGGTTTTGCCTCTCTCTATACAGCCTAGCATCCTCCTGGCTACAGCCACTGCCTTGTCACATTGCATTGTCACCTTCAGATCCTCAGACACTATCACCCCAAGGTCGCTCTCCCCATCTGCACAACCATTTACATCAACTGAAACATGGTAAAAATCCTCACGCATTAGTTAGTGATGATGCCCCTTATTCCAATGACCCTTCCATTTCCATGCACCCTTTTTGACATTGCTCATAAATTTTAGGTTCAGATCCCAATAGGAAAATAGTTCTATAAGTGACACATCCGTGTAGGGGCCCCAAGGCCACATAATAGAAGCCTATTACATTATGGAACCTATTGCCTATTCTAGACTACTAGTGTAACCTGGTATTGGTGTGACTAAATTTAGGTGCCCAAAGTTACCCTCAGCCCTACAACTGGTGTAAGTATAGGCAGTGGGGAATCACCCCCAGCATTGTCTTGGTGGGAGTGTCGGCACCTCTCCTCCCCCGCAAGCCATACTCGAGTCCTCCCTTCCCCACCCCCCGTACCTCTTTAAAATCTTCACCAGCTCAAGCAACTACTCTAGCATGCTGTTCGCACAGGCCTGGTTCTCTCTGAAATTTCTTCCGGGTCCTGGGACCAGGAAGTGACGTCAGAGGGAAAACCAACATCAGCATGAGCAGCAGGCTGGAGAAGCTTCTCGCACTAGTGGAAATTTAAAGAGGTACAGAGGTGGGAAAGGAGGGCGTGAGTGTGGAATGGGGGCATGGAAGGAGTGGGGGAGGGGAGAAGAGGAGGGCGTGGAAGGAGCAAGGGTGCGGAGAGGAGGGAGTGGGGGTGTACCACCACTCTGGGCGCCTCCTATCCTCACTACACCACTGAGTGCAGGCATCTAAATGTGACAAGGGCAAGCATAGCTTACAGTATGCCATAAGTTACATACTTTATTCCTGTGCATAGGTGCCAGTTCTGTGGGTACTAGAGCACCCCCAATATTAAGTAAACTTCCTGTCTGTGTCTAGGGGAGGGGTAATGTCTTCTTTTTAAAAAAATAATTTATTAAATTTCCAAACTACCATTGTGCAAACAAACAATTTCAATATACATAATATTACATGAAATGTACATTAAACTTATAGACATTAATGCACATAATCATAAAAAGTACATATCTACAGGAAACCCTCCATATATTCCCCAAATGAAATTCCAATGCAAAACCCTCCTCCCTCCCACCCACCCTGGATGTGTATGCTTAAGGGTCAATAAAATAAAATCAGTTATCATTCCTTACAGAACTTAGTCAATGGTTCCCAAAGATCCATAAATTTCTTATACTGTCCCTGCTGTACGGCCATCGAACGTTCCATTTTAAAAGTATAACAGAGAGATTCCCACCAGAAAGTGTAATTTAACCTATCCCAGTTCTTCCAATTCTTCAAAATGAGTTGAATGGTAACCCCTGTCAAGGGGTAATGTCTTGAGTTTAGCACCCCCAATGATTTGAAAAGTTCCTATGGCCCTGTGCACCCCCCTTTCAAATACTTGCTCTGTAAGTTAAGTGGGTACAAGTCATACAATAACACTTAGGCACCTTGCTGGCATTTACGTGGGTGTACATTAGCACTAGTATTATAAACATTTACATGCACAATGGATGTGTAAATATTAGCACCCAGTTTATAGAATTGCCCTGTAGGTGAAAGCTATGATAGATCCATGGTTTCTTATCCAGATAGGCCAGATGGATCCTTATCGGCTATCTTCATTATTCTGCTCTCTTATAGTAGGTCTTCCATGATTCACTCTCATTTATCTTTCTGTCCTCCCAGTATCCATCTAAAGTGGAAGTGCTGTGAAGAGCAGCAAAAGCCTGAGAGTGGGGAGATGAGCGATTATTCCCTGCAGCAGCGTTTCTTCAAGTCTTTGGGGCAAAAAGAGAGGATCCTGCGTTTCAGCCAGAGGAAGACCCTAAGCTTCCGCAGACCTGACCTGCAGAAAGGTGCAAGGCTTAGATTCAAATTCTTAAATAGCAGGGGTGGGTTGTGGAATCGGGGGTTTGAGATTGTTGCACCTTTAGCAGGCAAGCACTCCTTCCCTTCATCCAGATGCTTACTTCCTTTCCCTCTACCCCAGGGGTGTCAAAGTCACTCCTCGAGGGTCGCAATCCAGTCGGGTTTTCAGGATTTCCCCTATGAATATGCATGAGATCTATTAGCATACAATGAAAGCAGTGCATGCATATAGATCTCATGCATATTCATTGGGGAAATCCTGAAAACCCGACTGGATTTCTGCCGTCGAGGAGGGACTTTGACACCCCTCCTCTACCCCCTTCGCTTTTGCCCTTAATCCTTTTTCATTCTCTCCCCTTTTCCTCCCCCAATCTGGTTGATAAGGGAACAGTAGCACAATCCCTGGCTTCTCTTTGCTGCCATATTTTTTTCTACCACCACAGAGCTTTGCATCTTGAGTAGTTGCCCTTCTGACCCACCCCTAATTCTCCCCCCCCCAAAAAAAAAACCCCCTAAAACCCCAACAACTGGATGACTCAGGGAACAGCCATAGGGCTACAGCACTTTTTAGTGCTAGAGCTGGATAGTATAAAGCAGTGGTTCCCAAACCTGTCCTGGGGGACCCCCAGCCAGTCAGGTTTTCAAGATATCCCTAATGAATATGCATGAGAGAGATTTGCATATAATGGAAGTGATAAGTATGCAAATCTCTCTCATGCATATTCATTAGGGATATCTTGAAAACCTGACTGGCTGGGGTCCCCCAGGACAGGTTTGGGAACCACTGGTATAAAGCATAGGGCAGTGTTTCCCCAATCAGTTCTGGTTTTCAGTTAGGCTTTCAGGCTATCCACAATGACGATGTATGAAAGAGATTTGCACAGTAGAGGCATTATGTGGGTTACTGTATTTGTTGAGATAAAAAATGAGGAACATATAAAATAAAAACGGTTGCTACCTTTACTAAAGAAATATTTAATTGTAACAAATGTGTAAATGGTTTTAATTAATGAATACACATCACGCAGTAGACAATCTACTTTTCAAAAACTTCCAGATTTGAGTTTGGCCAAGTCAGAGACGGAGCCCAAGCGTTTGATTTATGGTTTATTAAAATTTGATATACTTGCTCTCATTAAAGAATAATGAGGTAGTTTACAATAATATCAGTTAAAAATAAGGAAAGAGCTCCATTATGTAGAGGAAAGAGATAAAGGGTAGGGGGGAGGAGAGTAACAATAGGGGTTACTGACACAGGAACAAATTTTCACCGTCAGCTGAGACCCAAAGGCCCTGATTCTACAAATGGTGCCTAACTCCTAGGCCCTGTTGAGTGCAATTGTGCTACCAGCTAATTCAGTTTTTAACGATTTTATAATTTTTTTTAAATGGTGCTTTCAATTATCAGTGCCAATTAAGAAAATTAACCTCCCCTTTTAAAAAACCGCAATAGTGGTTTTTAGCACAGGCCGGTGTGCTGAATGCTCTGCACTGCTCCCAATACTCATAGAGTTCCTATGAGTGTCGGAGAAGAGGGCAGAGCATTCAGCTTGCCTGCCTGCTATTGCAGGGGGGAGGGGGGAGGGAGAGGGGAGGGGAGGGGGTGAAGTTAGGCACCTACATTGGCTAAGCGCACAGATCTAGGCTCCTAACTGTAGGCATCATTTATAGAATCTGGGTCAAAACGTCTGTGCAAGTGACACTTTGCTTTTCTTGAGCTGTCCCATTAGAGAGTTTTATGAAGGGTTAGACACCAGTGTGAAATGCTGATTTTCTATGTCTGTTAGAGTGGGAGTTAGTTTTTTAATCATGCAGCAGACTTTAGCCAGCCAGAGACTCACCTGGGTCATGAGGTCAAAGGAGTGGAAATCTCAGCATAGAGCAAGGAGAGAAACAGCTTGGCTGTCCTGAGAGCTGCATGAGAGGTTCGACCGCACATGGTCACAGTTCAGTAGATAGGATGGGGAGTCGGGACACTAAGGGTGTGTCGCATAGATTGCAATTCTAGCTCGAGATGCTCCTGAGAAATAGGCAGTAGGCCAGCAGATAGGCTAGGTGTGTGGGGGGGGGACATAGATCTGAGCTTGTGCCCTGACCCTGATATGTCCTAGTTATAATGAATGGTTTTCTCTACCAGTATACTCACACCCTCTCTCTGTTGCAGCAGGCCCTCCACTGAGTGATAGCCTCTGCAGCCCGGTTTTCATCCTTCACCTTTTTATGGCTTCCATTGTCCAGCTCTGGCTCCATTTTTATGTGGGCTCCATTAACCATTTGCTTCAGTACCTGTCCCAGGATAATATAAGCACAGGTAAGAGATCCCCAACACTTTCCATTCAACTCAGGTGTTACCTGAGCTGTGCACCTGAATTTTCTCCAAATGTATTTTGCACTGCTTAATGCTTCTCATCACCAGTGTTCTGCCCTTGCTCTTCCTTCCTGGAACCTCCTTGGGCTATTTGTGTCATATAATTCCAACAGACTACACTTCCCCCTCCGTATTCGCAATTTCATTATTCGTGGGGTTTTTGAACACAGTCTCCGCCCCCAAATTTACATCACAGGAAATTGGAGGGATCACCCAAAACACACAGCCGAGGCAGAGGCCGATGAACTGACAGGATCCAGCACTGTTCCCAGAGGCTCCGGCCCGCCACCAAGCGCACACGAACCAGCAACTCAGCAGGCATGTGCTGACTCTGTATTTGGCATTTGCCAGCGCCAGGTGCGCAGTCTGATCCGGAAGTCCCCCGCCAAACCACAGCAGGTTACTGCTCTCTCCCTCGCGCAATGCCAGCCCTGCGCTCTGTTCTGGAAGTGGTTCTCAGGATCCAGACCCACACTTTCCTTTACAGCTGCACAGGAACAGGACAGGTTATTCGCGGTTTGTGCCTTTTCTATGGGGTGTTTATTTTTACATAAAGTTATTTGCAGTTTTTCTGTATTCGAGGCCATGCTGTTCCCCTATCACCGCGAATACGGAGGGGGAAGTGTACCTTGTATCTACAGTAGCCTTCACCTCAGTACTCTTCATCCCTGGCTCTCTCCCAAGGCCTTTTGTGCCCAGAAATCCCCTCAGGGACTTGTAATTAGTACTTAAGGCTTGTCCAAGAGTGTTAGGAGCTTTAGGCAAACCATCATTCTTATGCTCCCTCTCCCCTCAATCAATTTTCAGTTCCTAAAGGACACAATAGCTATTTGATGGAGGCAGAACAATGAGCGAGCAAGTGGGTAATGCTCCTACGTTTCCCAACGGGATCACCAGGGACGAAGGGCAGGAAAATCATACACAGAGGGAGGGGTGTGTGCTGCTTTGCTTCAGGGAGGTGGAGGTAGCAAGCATTGGAAGGGGCTTGTTTTCAGCATTATGGGAAGAGTTGCAGGGAGGGGTTCCTGCTGTGCTTCTGGAGGGTTAGGAGGGAAGGAACTATGGATCAGAAGGGGTGGATCAGGATGTGCTGAAGTGGGCAGGGGGTATATGAGGGAGGGAAGGGGATGGCAGCACTTCATGCCATGACTTGGAAGTTAACCATTCACCAGCCGATATTCAGATATTCCTCCTATGGGAGGGACCTTAAACAACCTGGGCCATTTAGAGCCTCAGGTCCCTCCCTGGTGCATCGGGGAGGTAAAGGCCCATTTTGAAGAGGTGGGACAGCTGACCAGAGGGAATAGGCATCCCTCTGGTCAGCTATCTAATTCAAGGTATAGGGTGAGGGGTCAGAGGGGTGGTTGTGTGGCAGCTGGAAAGAATGGGATCTCTCCTGCTGCTGGGAGAGGGGGGTGTTGGTTGGAAGTAGGAGAAATTGAACATCTCTCCCACTGTTGTGTTTTGGGGGGTTTTGTTGGGGGGGGTTGCATTTTTTTCTGTGCATTGGTACATCGCTATCACCAGCGATGAGCACATGCAAATTTAGCGAGAATTCACTACTTTCCGCCAATCTCAATTACATGAGCATTTTTTGGAAAATGACTCGCATATTTTAATTCGCTACCAGAATGGATGCTAACACAGCCCGCCATCTTTTAATGCGTTTTTTTGAGAATCTAGGCCTGAGTCTCCCCTGTCCCCAGTACCTCCTCCGGCACTGCAATTTCAAAACTTCAGGCAGCCAGCAGTGTTAGCAACATGATCCTGCTACTGTCAACCTGTCCCATAAGCCTTCACTTTGCAGCAATTCCTGTTCCCATGAAATGCCGCAGAGCAAAGATTTCCAGGACAGGCCGACAGCAGCAGTATCATGCTGCTAAAGCTGCTGGCTGCCTAAAGTTTTGAAATTGCACTGCCAGAAGATATACTGGGGGCAAGGGAGACTCAGGCCTAGATTCTCAAAAACCACGTTATAAGATGACAGGCTGCTATCGCAGCTGTTCTGGGAACAGGGGAGACTTGGAGAGCCATACCCGAATCCAGAGTGGGGGCTGGACTGGAAAGAGTGGGTCCAAACCCTGGACAAACTCCCTCCAGTCCAGGAAACCATCCAGACAGTCCTCTTAAAAGAGGGCATGTCCTGGTAAATCTGGATGTCTGGTATCCCTGCTCCTAGCCCTCAGCTTCTTTGGGGCCACTTATAACACGCTTGCAACAGGATGCTTCATGAAAATTAACATTATTTAAAATATTTATAATCTGTACGATCAACCGCTCTAGTTGGGGTATAAACTAGCAGTAACATGGTAAATATTGACAGATAAAAGACCTGGTCTTCTCAACAAGGTGGCCAGAGATGTATCTAGCACTTTGCACAAATTCCACTTCTTCAAGATTAAACACTGGCATCATAAACAGGTCAGCTGGCAACCTGCCACCTTGCCAACCTTATATAGGCAGTTATATGATGCAATCTTGGAACACAATATTCAACACAATTTCAACCCTGAGATTGTCTTCCCCCCACCCACTAACTAGTACCATTTATTCATTGATATTGACTTTATAATTCTACCCCATCCCCCTACAGCAGGGGTGCCCAATACGTCGATCGTGATCGACCGGTAGCTCAGGAAGGCAATGTGAGTCGATCACGGAGCCCATCCTGGGCTCCGTGATAGACTCGTGTTGCCGTCCTGATCTTCCGGGCCGATCAGCCTTCTTCTGTATTCTCCCTAGGGCCTTTTAGCTGGGTGGTCCGCCCAGCTGACATCTGCTGCTGCCGCCGCTGCTGAACATTAAAAAAAAAAACCCGGCTTGGAGATTTCAGCCCATAGTGAACTTATGCTCCGGGCTCTAACGTGTGCGTGCCGTCTTCTCTTCTCTTCCCTCCAAATCCGGAAGTTATGTCGGGGGGGGGGGGGCACGCACATGTTGAGAGCCCTGAAGCAAGCGTTTGCTATGGGCTAAGGCGGGAGACAGGTTAGTGAAGCATTTCCTCTTCTTGCTGCCGGGTCCTGCCTACTTTCTGTTTCTGCGAAGGCAGGACCCGGCAGCATTTCCCCCAATAGGTCGATCGCGATGCTGGTCGGCTGAAGCAGGGAGAGCTTGGGGCGTCGTCGGCTTTTGGGCCTGTTATTGGTGGCGGTTTGGGTCCTGGTCCCCGATGGCAGTGGCAGTGGCTTGGGGGAGGGCAGGGAGAAAGAAAGGAAAAGGGCAGGCAGGGAGACAGAAGGAAAGAAGAGAAACAGAAAAAAAAGAAAGGGAGGCAGAGAGAAAGAAAGGGCAGGGAGAGAGGAAGGAAAAGTTGGGGAAGGGAATGAGGTCTGGAGGAGAGGAAGCATACAGGCTAAAAGAAGGGAAGAAAGATTGGATGCACAGTCAAAAGAAGAAAGTGTAACCAGAGACTCATGAAATCACCAGACAAGGTAGGAAAAATGATTTTATTTTAAATTTAGTGATCAAAATGTGTCTGAATTTATATCTGCTGTCTATATTTTACACTAAGGTCCCTTTTTACTAAACCGCAATAGAGGTTTTTAGCGCAGGGAGCCTATGAGCGTCGAGAGCAGCGCTGGGCATTCAGCGCAGCTCCCTGCGCTAAAAACTGCTATCGTGATTTAGTAAAAAGGGAGGGGGGTATATTTGTCTATTTTGGTATGGTTGTTACTGAGGTTATAGTGCATAGAGTCATCTGCTTTGACCTCTTTGAAAAACCCTGGAATAGGAATGATAATTAACATTTTCTATGCGTACAGTGTGCTTTGTGTTTTTTTTAAATTTTATTGTTGGTAGATCATTTTGACTTAGTCATTTTAAAAGTAGCTCGCAAGCCCAAAAAGTGTGGGCACCCCTGCCCTACAGAGATACACAGCACCTGCAATCATAGCATATGCTTTGAATATCATATGATATATACGTGCTTAAACTCAAATTCTCCCTGCCCTTTTTGGGGCACAGACCACATAAATCTGTCCAGCACTGGTCTCACTTCCCAACTATTGGAGTTGCCATTGAAGCAGTGGCACAGTAAGGGGGGTGCGAGGGGGCGGTCTGCCCCATTTGCGGTCTTCCTCAGGATGCCAGCACCCCCTCCTCCTCTCTTCCCCATTCCCACTCCTCCCCTTGCCCTGCGCCCACCCATGGCAGGGGAGGCGGGGAAGAGGGTGGGAGAGGGATGTTACCACCCCGGGCGCCAGTCACCCTCACTACGCCACTGCATCGAAGCCCACACACAATCATATAAAATAAGAAGCAATCAGATAAAAATCTCTAACGTAACACATAATGATGTACTACAAGTAATGGGATCCTTTTACTAAGGTGTGCTAACTGATTTAGCTGTATGCTAAGAAACCCATAGGTGTAAAATGAGCTTCTTATCAATTAGCACATGCTAAATCAGTTAACTCACCTTAGTAAAAGGACCCCAATATTAAGAGAGCCACATAGACACCATCACATAAGTACACAATGTCATTATCTTATCTTTGCTCTGTCGACAACTAAGCTTCTCAATCCCCAGCCTAAACACTATAGTACAACATACCAACATCTCTATCAACAATAGTACATAGAAAAATAAATATACTACACACCACCAGATGGAAAAGCGTGTGAGGGAATCTGTTGGATGACAAAGGAGCAAAAGGGGTGCTCAGGGAGGATAAGGCCATAGCGGAAAGACTGAATGAATTCTTTGCTTCGGTCTTTACGGAAGAAGATGTAAGAGATCTACCTGAACCGGAAATGGTTTTCAAGGGTGATGATGTAGAGGAACTGAAAGAAATTTCAGTGAATCTGGAAGATGTACTGAGCCAAATCGACAAGTTAAAAAGTGATAAAACGCCAAGACCCTGGGATGGTATACATCCCAGGGTACTAAAAGAACTCAAACATGAAATTGCTGACCTGCTGTTAGAGATCTGTAACCTGTCGCTAAAATCGCCTGTAGTACCTGAAGATTGGAGGGTGGCTAATGTTACACCAATTTTTAAAAAGGACTCCAGGGGACACCAGTAAGTCTCACTTCAGTGCTGGGCAAAATGGTAGAAATGATTATAAAAAATAAAATTCTGGAACACATAGACAAACATGATTTAATGAGACGGAGTCAGCATGGATTCAGCTGAGAGAGATCTTGCCTCACAAATCTGAAGGTGTGAATAAATATGTGGATAAAGGTGAGCTGGTTGATATAGTGTATCTAGATTTTCAGAAAGCTCCTGAGAAAATTAAAGAGTCATGGGATAGGTGGCAAAGCTCAGTTGTGGATTAGAAATTGGTTATCCGTCGGATAGAAAACAGAGGGTAGGGTTAAATGGTCATTTTTCTCAATGGAGGAGAGTAAACAGTGGAGTGCCAAAGGGGTCTGTACTGGGACCAGTACTATTTAACTTATTTATAAATGATCTGGCAATTGGAACGACGAGTGAGGTGATTAAATTTGCAGATGACACTAAACTGTTCAAAGTTGTTAAAACACATGCAGATTGTGAAAAATTGCAGGCGGATCTTAGCAAATTGGAAGACTGGGCGTCCATGTGGCACATGAAATTTAATGTGGACAAATCCAAAGTGATGCACCTTGGGAAGAATAACCTGACTCACAGTTACTGGATGCTAGGGTCCACCTTGGGGGTTAGCGCCCCAAAAAAGGAACTGGGTATCATTGTAGACAATACGATGAAACTTTCCGCCTAACATGCGACGATGGCCAAAAAAGCAAACAGGATGCTGGAAATTATTAAAAAAGGGATGGTTAACAAGAATAAGAATGTCATAATGCCCCTGTATCGCTCCATAGTGCAACCTCATTTGGAGTATTGCGTTCAATTCTGGTCTCCTTATCTCAAGAAAGATATAGTGGCACTATAAAAGGTTCAAAGAAGAGCGACCAAGATGGTAAAGGGGAAGGAACTCCTCTCGTATGAGGAAAGACTAAAACGGTTAGAGACGGCTGAGGGGAGATATGATTGAAGTTTACAAAATCCTGATGGAGTAGAAAAGGTATAAGTGGATTGATTTTTCGCTCCGTCAAAACTTGCAAAGACTAGTTACATGGAAATACATTTAAAATCAATAGGAGGAAATTTTTTTTCACTCAGAGAATAGTTAAGCTCTTGAACATATTACCAGAGGATGTGTTAAGAGCAGATGGTGTAGCTGGTTTTAAGAAAGGTTTGGACAAGTTCCTGGAGGAAAAGTCCATAGTCTATTATTGAGAAAGACAAGGGGGAAGCCACTGCTTGCCCTGTATTGGTAGCATGGAATATTGCTACACCTTGGGTTTTGGCCAGGTACTAGTGACCTAGATTAGCCACCATGAGAATGGGCTACTGGGCTTGATAGACCATTGATCTGATCTAGTAAGGCTATTCTTATGGTTTTTTTTTAAAAAATCCCACACATTTGGAGTCCCTTATGAAAGGTTAGCATACAAGAAAGAGCCCTTAACTCATCTAGCAAAAAATTCCATAGTTTTGGCTAAGCAACAACAAAGGTGTGGGCTCGAATGTTATTGATGTGAAATGATAGAAAGATACTTCCAGAAAGTTAATATTTGCAGATTTAAGCCTCTGAGGTGGTCTATAGAATTTCAGTATAGTACTGATGCTTTTGGAAGCCTCATGGTGTAATGCTTTAAAACTCATATCAAAAATAATATTTTAAACCGATTCTCCAAATCACAGAAAGTCAATGCAGGTCATAAAGAATAGAAATAATATAGTAATAGTAAGCCTTGTTAGTCTTTTGCTTTCTTCTTTCTGCCAGCTTTGTATTCCTCCATCTTTGGGGCCCTTCAAGTTTTGAGTTTGATGAGTGCCCCCATGACATTGCTTCTATTGGGGTCAAGGCAGCAGAAACCAGCCAATCGGAAGGAAGAGGACTATGCTGTCATTGCAGGGTAGGTTGCATTTTTATTCTAACATGGGATATATGTTTGAGGGGTGGGGGGCTGGGCTATCTCAGCTAACGAGTGTGGAAAATTAATATAATGGAAATATGTTGCTTTCAGCATGCAATCCCCCCAGAAACAAATCAGAGGTGTCCGGAGACTGACTGTGGTTTTTACTCTGACAATCATCTTCCTCTGTGCATTTGGTGTTGTGTGTCTCATTCCCAGCCTGGAGCTTCAGGTAATAGACAGCAAACCAAGAGGGACAAAGAGGGGAGAGAAGCAGCAGCACCAAGAAGGAAGGGAAAATAAAGGAACAGGCAGGAAGAGGGGAGCGGAGAGTAAGGGGGAGAGAGATGAGGAAAAGAAGGAAGAGAAAAGGAGCAGAATAGAGGAAAAGGCAAGCAGAAAAATGAAGGGAAGGAGAAAGAAAGCCTCAAACGTGTGTAAAGCAGGGTTGTGCAGCCTCCATTACCCCAGGTACAAAAACTTAGGGCTCCTTTTACTAAGGTGTGCTAATGGTTTTAGCGCACGCTAAACACTAACGCCTCCATAGAGCTTGCGTTAGTATATTTAATTTAGCGCGTGGTTTGCCCGCGCTAATCTTTAGCACGTGCTAAAAACGCTAGCGCACCTTAGTAAAAAGAGCCCTTAGACTGTGATCCCACACGGGACAGAGAAATTGCCTGTATGTAATAAAATACATTTTTTATTAATCACTGTGCCAGCATATTATTTCAATAAATAATTAGTTAAAAATAGAAAATTCAATAAAGAATAATTTATTGAATTTATTTATTTTAACTAATTATTTATTGAAATAATATGCTGGCACAGTGATTAATATTTATTGAAGAGCATATTTGATATTTTTCTATATACTCCTATTAGTATTCAGTGTAATAAAATATAAACTACTTTGGCTGAACGACAGGGAAGGCAGTATATCAAGTCCTTGAGCCATGATGTTTTATAGAAGTGTGCTGATGCTGAAATGCTTTGAGGTGTATTAGCTTTGGCTATCTGTGCTTTCCCTCCAGGTCCTGGGGTTCCTTCTACACACAGTGCTTAGGAGTTCCCTCTTTGTCTCCTGCACTATGTTGTATGTAGTGTTGTGAGTATACAGGCAAGACCCTTATCAACTTCTCTTTCCCACATCAACTGAGCACAACTCAACTTCTGTTTACAACTGTAGTACTAATGGGGGTATTTCTATAAAATAGATACATTTACGAACCAGTTAAATACATGCATGTTTAGAATAATGGCATATACGTACATATATGCATAAATACCAAAATTTTGCCTAAGAGCTATTCTGTAAATATACATAATTTGCATATCACATATTTGATAAGTGGACATGCATATGGGTGGGAATCACACTTGTACACCTAATTTATAGAATACTGTATGTTTTGCATGTATCTCCTGTATTTAGACATAAGCAGTTACACTAGCTCTATGGCTGGTGTTAAGTGCTTGTGCCTAACTGCCCATATCTAAGCAGTTATGCTGGTAGCCTAAAGGAAAGGAGGTGCTTATGTTCTTTTACAGAATAGACTTCTATTGGGTGCCGAGTTATAGAATTGCCCTTCTAGATGTTACTCCTACAGCTCAGTTCAGTCCCTGCTTGTTTCTTGCTCTTCTTACCCCAGTTACAGCCCAATCCCTGCTTCCCCTCTTTTAACTTCTGCTGCCACTAGCTCCCCTCCCCCCCAATCATTGAGGCTTAGCTTGGCTCCAGATCCCCACCTTTGATCCTTAGTTCCCTTATCCCAATAAGGCATGGCTAGCTCCAGCGGCCACTGTTCCCTTTACTTGCCTCATGACTGGCCAAGAATCACAGCTCAGTCTCTCCTTCTCTCTCACTTTCCATAATCCTGAATACAGTGCATGGTTGAACCCCTGCTTTCCCCTCGCTATCCCTACTCCAGGTTACTACTCAGTTCAAACCCTCTTCTTCTCTGCCAAGATGCTGCCCATCCTCTTTGTCTGACATCTTCTTCTCTGTTCACAGATACCCAGCCAATCATTTTGGGGGACTGATAGGGGTCCACATCCTCGTCTCCATGCTTCTGACGTTGGGACAGCATCCGCTTTTTCTTGTTCTTACCAATCATCTCCAGGGGGATCCTTTTTGGGTAAATGAAAACCTCAAATTTTCAGTCAACTGTAAAGAGACCTGCACTGTAGAATGAGACACCTCCAGTAGAAATGTCTATTCTGTGTTCCAGTAAAGGCCGGAAGGCATTTGCCATCTCTGTGTTCAGTTCTGGAGGCACGTCTCTCACTGCATCCCCCGACTAAAGTCATTAGAAATTTCATTGTGCCATTTGTGGTTTTGCAGGTTCATGCCAGCTTCCTGACCTTGTCTCTACTGGGATTCACGGTGCCCTTCTACCTTCACAGACTGCAATCTGATACAGCCAAACAAGCGAAGAGTTTCACTGCCACGCCAAAACCACCGTCAGCGGTGCGCCTCTATGCCAGTTCTGCTGCAGTCCAATTTGCTGAAGGCACTGAGGAGAGCAAAGAGCCCAGAACAGCCTCCTGAGGAACAACACTGCATGTGCACATATCCACGCTCCATATCCCTTTCATATCACCCTTTCCATACATGTGACATAATCGAGGTTATGAGTGTCTGTGCAGTTCCAGAATCACTCCTGTGTGTGCAAATGCTTGATAAGTTCATACGACTGCTCTCACCATCTCATGGTCTGCACTGCAGTATAGCAATGTGAATATGGTAGAAAGAGAAAATTAAAGTCCTGCTTCACAAACATCACAGTTGTCTCCACAGCTTCCCATCTTCGTTTACAGAGAGAAATAAAAGATGTGAATGTTCCCTCCTACTGCTTACTACCACCATCTTCGTTTGCAAAGAGAAATAAAAGATGTGAATATACCCTCCTACTGCTCACTGCCACCATCAAAACCTCTCCACATAATGCTCTGGAGAAAACGAGATCCAGAGCCAGATACAAATAGTAGCAAAGTAGATACTGGCAATTAACGAGCATTTGGCCTATCCAGTTTGGCCAGTTGGTCTTGTCTACCCTAATTGTGGGCATCATTTTTCTTACCTTTAGATCCATCCCCCTCTTATTAATCTCTCCCTTCTTCTTTTTTCTACCTCTCCTTCCTCTACAGTTTTCTTCCTTCTAGAACAGGGATCTCAAAATCCCTCCTTGAGGATCCAGTCGGGTTTTCAGGATTTCCCCAATGAATATGCATTGAAAGCAATGCATGCACATAGATCTCATGCATATTCATTGGGGAAATCCTGAAAACCTGACAGGATTGCGGCCCTCAAGGAGGGACTTTGAGACCCCTGTTCTAGAAGATATCCCACCTCACCCTCCTTTTTGCCTTTTGCTTCTTCCCTCTAGCAGTGATTAGACCTTAGCTATGAACCCTGACAATAGTGAGCAGTCCTGGCCTACTTTGACCCCATCAATCCCTCCCTGGGTTGTCAGCAGCAGCTCTATCTCTCCTTGGATCAAGGCTTGCTGATATGCTCACATTTGTTCTTGAGTCTGGCTGGTGTCAGATACCCTGAAATAAACTTGATTGGGGATATCTTTTAGCTTTGCTAGGGATCAAAGGGAGCTCTTATTAGAGTGGGGCCCTGGGTAGCTGCCCTATTTGTTCTTTCTCCAACAGTTATGACAACAGAGTTGTTCAATTATACATAGGCAGCAGAACACTTTTTTGTTTGGGGAGCTCAAAAGCTCCGCCCTAGACCCTGTCCAAGTTCCACCCCAGAACCCAGCCGAGCTCCGTCCCAGATCCCATCTTCATAATAATAGTAATAATTATAATGCCATTGTTTCTATTCATTTTTCATTTATACACACAGAATAATCTTATTAACAATACATAATGGTAAACCACAAAATTAAACTACACTTTATGCTTTTCAACATTCATTCCTACCAGAACACCTGGCCTTGGTCACATTGCAGAACACAGATAACCTCTATGCAAACACAGGACCACAAACTAACCCCCCATTTTACAAAACCATAACACAGTTTTTAGTGCCGGCCATGGCAGTAACAGCTCTGATGCTCATAGGAATTCTATGAGCGTGGGAGCTGTTACCGCCATGGCCGGCGCTAAAAACCATGCTATGGTTTTGTAATGAGAGGTAAAAGAACTAATATACACAAACGAAATCCTAAGATGCCGGACTCTACATGCATTATAATACCAGAGAAATAGAAAGCAATTAACTTCTTCCTGAACAGTGCAAGATATAGACAGCAGATATAAATTCTCAAAACCGACACATTTCAATCACTAAATTGAAAATAAAATCATATTCCCTATCTTTGTTGTCTGGTGATTTTAAGTCGCTATCATCTTTTCCCAGTCTCTGGTTGCACTTCATTCTGTCTATGCTCTGTGTTTCCAGGGCATAGAAACATAGAAACATAGCATAGAAAGATGACGGCAGAAAAGGGCTACAGCCCATCAAGTCTGCCCACTCTACTGATCCACCCCATTAAGTCTGAGTGCATATGACTTAGTTCCTTAGCTCGACCTTCATAGGGATCCCACGTGGATGTCCCATTTATTCTTAAAGTTGAACAAGCTGGTGGCCTTGATCACCTGCACCGGAAGTTTGTTCCAATGATCCACCACCCTTTCTGTGAAGAAGTACTTCCTGGTGTCACCACTAAATTTCCCTCCTCTAAGTTTAAGCGGGTGCCCCCTTGTGACCGAGGGTC
Organism: Geotrypetes seraphini; assembly: GCF_902459505.1. NCBI lineage: Eukaryota > Metazoa > Chordata > Amphibia > Gymnophiona > Dermophiidae > Geotrypetes > Geotrypetes seraphini. The sequence continues at coordinate 94,344,655 of NC_047088.1, forward strand.
CCTTGGGAACGAATATGTCATCTTCCAGCTCTAAATGACCTGTGATGTATTTAAATGTCTCAATCATGTCACCCCTTTCCCTGCGTTCCTCTAGAGTATAGAGCTGCAATTTGCCCAGTCTTTCTTCGTATGAGAGACCCTTGAGTCCGGAGACCATTCTAGTGGCCATCCGCTGGACCGACTCGACTCGGCTCGAAGCACATCTTTACGGTAATGTGGCCTCCAGAATTGCACACAGTATTCCAGATGAGGTCTCACCACGGCTCTGTAAAGTGGCATTATGACTTCAGGTTTGCGGCTGACAAAGCTTCTCTTGATACATCCCATCATTTGCTTTGCCTTGGATGAGGCCTTCTCTACTTGTTTGGCAGCCTTCATGTCTGCACTGATGATTACTCCCAAGTCCCGTTCTTCTGAAGTCCTAGCTAGTGCTTCTCCATTCAAGGTGTATGTTCTGCATGGATTTCTGCTGCCGAGATGCATGACCTTACACTTCTTAGCGTTGAAGCCCAGCTGCCATGGCGAGGACCAGTTTTCCAACGTGATCAGATCCTGCGTCATACTATCCTTGAGATTGCTTTCACTTACTATGTTGCACAGTTTAGCATCGTCAGCGAACAGTGCTACTTTACCCTGAAGCCCCCGGGTCAAGTCCCTTATGAATATGTTGAAAAGGGATGGTCCCAGGACTGATCCCTGCGGCACTCCGCTAGTCACCTCCGATGTCTCAGAGAGGGTGCCGTTGACCACCACCCTCTGAAGTCTTCCACTCAGCCAATCATTGACCCATGCAGTTAGTTTCTCTCCCAACCCCATCGATTTCATCTTGTTTAATAGTCTACGGTGCGGGACACTGTCAAAAGCTTTACTGAAATCCAAGTACACTATGTCCAGAGACTCTCCCGAGTCTAGTTTTCCTGTCACCCAGTCAAAGAAGCTGATGAGATTGGATTGGTATGACCTGCCCCTAGTGAATCCATGTTGACAGGGATCCCTCAGATTTCCCTCATCCAATATCGTGTCTAATTTGCCTTTAAGTAGAGTTTCCATGAGTTTATACATTTGCTGTTTTTCTCTCCTTTTTCACGTTCTGCCCTACATCCATCTTTTCAAAGAACACAGGGGATTTAAGTCCCAACAATTGCTTGGGATGGGATAGAAGACCAATAGTTAACACAAACAAAATCCCTCACCTGTCAAAAAATCTTACATCATCAAAGTTGATAAGTGTTACAAGAATTCACAAAAATAATTCTTAAAATTTTAGTGTGCTCATAGATACTTCAACAGGGCGCCATACAGTGATACAAAGTCACTAATACTGCATAGATTCTTAATCACAGCACATTATATTTAGCGCTAAGGCTTCAATTTTATGTTGAAATGTTCAAATAGCTTTTTCAAACAAGGAGTGTCAGAGCCAGAGGACTCAGGCACCACACTAAAGCAAAAGAAGAAAAAATAAATAAAGGAGACTTCCTGATGTAGCTCTAACGAAATACAGACTGTGCTGAAGCCGAAATACAGCAGTTCAGATAAGTGCTATATCTTTGTTTTTGAAGAGCTACAAGAACATTTCAGTGTGAAATAGAAGCCTTAACACTAAATATAATGTGCTTGATTAAGAACCTATACAATATTAGTGACTTTATATCGCTGTATGTCACCCTGTTGAAGTACTATGAGCACTATTTTTGTGAATTCTTGTAACACTTTTCAACTTTGATGGTGTAAGATTTTTTTGACGGGTGAGGGATTTTGTTTCTGTTAACTACATCCATCTTTGGCATTAACTTTTAACATTCAACTTTCTTACATTTTTCTGCTTTCTTCTCAAAATCTACTTTTCCTTGTCTTACCTTCCCATCTACCCATGTGTACCATCTTCTCTCTCTTTCTTCACCCCTATTCTCATCTATCCATAAGAAGTATTTCTTCTATCTCTCTTCCCTGCCATTGCTGTGCACCATCTCCACCCATTGCTGTGCTCCATCTCCTCCCTCTCTCTCTCCCCTTCCCCTCCATCCCTGTGCACCATCTCTTCCCTCTCTCAAGGCCTGACATCTCTGTCTTCCCCCTTCCCCCTCCTATGGTTTGGCATCTCTGTCCTCTCCCATAGTCCAGCATCTCTCTCTTCTTCCCTCACTCTTCCCATGGTCTAACATCTCTCTCCTTCTCTTCCCTCCTTCCTGCAGTCTAGCATATCTCTCTCTTCTCCTTCTTGCAGTCTGGCATTTCTCTCTCCCCTCCTCCCCTTCCCTAGTCTGACATCTCTCTCTCCTTCCCCTTCCAGTGGTCTGATAATGCTCTCTCTCCTTCCATCACTCTTCTCCAGAATCCGACATCTCTCCCTTCTTTGAGTCATCTCTCCTCCCTCCAGGTGTAACATTTTTTCCTCCCTCATACAGCATCTATAATTCCCAACACTCCTCACAGTATATGCAGCATCTGTCCTTCCCAACCCTCTCCCAGCCCATGCAGCATCTGTCCTCCCTGTTTCCTCAATCTTCTACCCCCAGCCCATGGTGTGTAGCTTATGTTCTTTTCCCTCCCCCCACCCCCGGCGACACCATATCTCTTTTCAGCTCCTGACTCCCCCACACCTCCTCCCCAGTCGCTGTTCTTTTAAATCTTCGGGCAGCCGCAGCATCAACTAATTCAGCCTTTGGCTTGCCCCAGAACCCTTCAATCAGCAGCAGTCCACCTAGGTGGGAACAGGAAGTCACTGCTGAATGAAGACTTCCGGGGCAGGTCGATGGCAGAAGCCTTCATTCAGCAGTGACTTTCTGTTCACACCTAGGCAGGCTGCTACTGAATGAAGGATTCTGGGGCAGGCTGAAGGCTGAACTCATTGACACTATGGCTGCCCGATGATAAAATAACAGCGACCAGGGAGGAGGTATGGGGGAATCAGGCGGTGAAGAGAAATGTCGTGCTACAGGGTCCCATGGGGGGTAAGGGAGGAAAAAATAACACGCTACATGCTGAAAATGTAAAATTAGACCGGCTAAAAGAGGAGGTAGGTGGGGAAGCAGAGCCACCGCCAATTTTGGGGGGGAGGCCACGGCCCCTATGCCCCTCCCTCCCCCCCATTTTGACGCCTATGCAATTATAGATATGGATTTCCATGCTTTGCAGCGCTTAATTCTCTGTTTCCTCCTTTCTGTGTTCGAATAATTTTTATTGAGAATTTATAACAAACAATAAGAAAGACAAATCATTTAAAGAACATGCTAACACAGCAGCAATTGGATTATGTTAAAAACAAATCACTACAAATGCATCACTATGGACTAATATCACTTACCCCACCTTTTACTAAGCCATGATAAAGGTTCCTACAGCACTAAATGCTCCAACACTGCTCTGATGCTCATAGAATTCCTGTGAGCATCGGAGCAGCGTCAGAGCATTTAATGCTCTGGGCTACAGTAGAAACTTCTACCGTAGCATAGGAAAAGAGGGCCCAGAGATGACATTTTTACAGAAAGCTCCAAAGCTTAGTACATTTCATGAAAGAATTTGATTTTTCAACTATAACAGACATAGTTATAAATCAGACAGACTGAATTCCAACAGAATGGCATATTGACTTGTTATCTTTCCACTGTGCAAAGACAGTTTTCAAAGCAATTAATAACAGAATGTCTAATAGCTTAGCTCAGGGGTCCTCGAGAGCCGTATTCCAGTCGGGTTTTCAGGATTTCCCCAATGAATATGCGTTGAAAGCAGTGCATGCAAATAGATCTCATGCATATTCATTGGGGAAATCCTGAAAGCCCACTGGAGTACGGCTCTCGAGGACTGGAGTTCCCTACCCCTGACTTAGCTTGTTCTGTGGTCAGAGATTGAGAAAACCACAGAGATCTAAGTACAATTCAAAGGGAAATTAACTGGAAGGATATTAGATAGCTCCAAACCTCTGAGCAAAATGATTGTAAATTTTTGCAAGAGAAAAGCAAATGCTCCAGAGTTCTAGAATCATCAATGCATGACCAGAGTCCAGAAAGCTTGTAATGTGGTGGCAGCAGAAACCAAAGGTCTGTTAATACAGCCCAGAAAACAAAACCATGGTTTAGTTTTAACGTACCATATTAATGCCATTAGACCATATTGATTGTAAAGAGGTTAATGGAGTACAGCATTTACCGTAATACTAAAGAACTTGTAAAGTTCTGAAGCTGTTTTACCTAGAGTCAATGTTTCAGTCAGAAGTTTCTTTCAAAGATTTGAAATGATAGGTTACTATTTATAATACTGAACCTTAATTTAAGATATCTAACTTAGGCCCCCTTTTATCAAGCCTCATCAGGGGGTTTTTTTATTGCTCATTGCTATGGTAAAAGCTCCGATGTCAGAGGGATGTTGGGGGGGAGGGGTGTAGGGCTTGGTGGCTCTTTTTTTATTTGGTTAGTTTTGAGGTATACTGGAGGGGTTCGGTGCCTATGAGGGAGGGAGGAAGGAATCTCCCTGCCAGTTCAGCTGATCCTTGCAGGGGGAATCCCCATCAGCTGAGCCAGCAAAAATCCCACAAACCGGCTCAGCTGATAGATAATGAAAACAATAAATTTATTTCAGCTATGTCTAATTTGTACGAGATTCTCGCAACATATTTCATACATGATATATTTTTAAATAACAACAAAAATTTTAAAATTTGAAATTTTATAGCAGAAAATTCCACCATTCTAGTGAGAAACAAAACTGTTTTCCCTTCCAGAGTTTTTGGCAGTGCTTGCATGTGTCAAAAGTGTCAAAAGTTTATCTTGATCCCCAACAGGCATGCCAAAATATGCCTTATAGGCATCATACATCTTAGCACATATTCTATGGAGTATTTTTTCTCTCTTGTCTTAATAAATTGGCCGCATACATAGCAAAATGCATCTGCCAGATGCCATCTAAAACAATGTAGATATGTTGTACTTAACTGGAACTGAACTGAGCCAGTGGGCTTAAGATCTCTATAGTTATATTGTACTTATATTTATATTGATGGAAAGATCTAGAAAGTTCTTGAAGTTACTCTAAGGGTACCCTTTACTAAGCCTATGGCCAAAATTAGCACATCAGGCAGCTATTCCTGATTTTGGTCCGTGGTAATTCAGAAATTACCAAGGGTTAAAAAACCACGGCTCATAGGCATGTTTGTTGAGAGACAAATTTTCGCTTATACATGCTATGGTAACAGCACATCTGAAAAGCCCTTACCACCTACCATTTTGCAGGCAGTAAAGGCTCCTGCACTAACCCGGCAGTAAGAAGTGCCATGCACCTTTACCGCAGTGTGCCTTTGTATTGTGGGTACTCATGCCCACAAGCCCCTTCCTCCACCCATCTCCGCCATCACAGCCACAGTAAAACATACCACCTGAATTGCTGCGTAGTAAATCTTTTTTTACCTCAGCGGCAAGTGCGGTGCACCTGTGGTATTGTTTGCCACGCAGCAATACCCTACCGTGCCATAGTAAAAAGGCCGCTAAGTTTACTTAGCTTGGAATTAATCTGAAATGTTCTGCAAAAAAGGTAAATTTCAAAATATCAATGTTCTGGTTACAAAAGCAAAATTTGAAGAGAATGATAGCCATTTTCTATTCTTTTGTGGCATAGACAATTAAGAAAGAACACATTACTCGGGAACAAAAAAAAATAAAGTTTTGTTACATAGTGTTTATTGACTTAGTTGGTTAACATTTTAGTGGCCATACCCCCTCCCCCCATTTTAGACGACGCAGGCAGCTGGGAGGAGGGTGTCCACGTCCCTTTGGGTCATCTATTTTGAGGTAAGGGGGAGGGGCGGAAGAGACGGGGGAGGAGTCACTTGGAAGCAGGGGCATCTCTCCTGCTGCGGTGGGGGCGCTTGGGTCAGGTCACGGCAGGAATTTTAGGGCAGCGGGAAAGTGTGGACATCTCTTCTGCAAAGGCTGGTCACAGCGGGGATTTTAGGGCAGCAGGAGAGAATGGGCATCCTGCTGCAAGGGCTGGTCGCAGTGGGGATTTTAGGGCAGTGAGTGAGTGTGGGCATCTCTTCCGCTGCAAAGGCTGGTCACGGCAGGGATTTTAGGGCAGCAGGAGAAAGTGGGCATCTCTCCTGCTGCAAGGACTGGTTGCAGTGGGGATTTTAGGGCAGCGAGTGAGTGTGGGCATCTCTCCCGCTGTTGTGTTTTTTTTTCTTGACAGCGTTTTTTTCTGCGCATGTGCTCATCACTATCACCAGCGATGGGCACATGCAAATTTAGCAAATCTTCGCTGCTGTCCACCAACCTCGGTTTTTTAGATTCGCTATCAAAACGGCTGTGTTAGCAGTCCGTCGCTTTTTAACGTGGGTTTTTGAGAATCCTGGCCTTAGTGCACTTAAATAGTTCAACCCTTTATGGACCTCTGTCACCTCTCCTTCTCAGTATTGTTCAAGACACAACCATTGGAATGATTTCTCTCCTTCTGTCAACACAAACTTGGAAGAGGAATTTCTTCTCTTTTTTTTCTCCTGTTTTTACCTCCTGCTTTCTGTGTCTTTGCACAATACTTCTCAACTCAGCTATTTAATTCCCAGCTCTAGCACTGGCTCTCTTTGCTCTTGAAAACTAATCGGCAGGTGGAGGGGCTCTGATTTTTCCCTACAGTGATCAGGAGCAGGAGAAGGAGAAAATCTTTAAATGAGTGTGATATACTCCTAATGAGTGAGACTTGGTATCTCTGAATATACCGTACCTATTAAGAGTGGAGGTTGATTCACCATTAAAGCTTTGAAGAGCTGGAATTTTATTGCCTAGAATATAAGCTAGAAAAGTTCATTCCAGGTTAATAATGCTTCCCAGCAGTGCTAGGGTTGTACAATACAAAGCTTGGATAATCCCCAGCAAATGATCTGCTATAGGTTTTTGGATGATGTTCAGAGAACCTCCCTTGCCACTTTTTTCACTGTTTAGCAAGATTTATTATTAAAGTCTTCCCTGTAAATGCTTCTTATCTGCACATGCAGCTTCTATTACATGAGTTTATTTGTCGTGTAGATAATTCCAATGCACTTTCTACTTGACTGTTAAAAGCAAACAGAACTAGAAGCTCTGACTCACACAGACCTGCTTCCCGAAAGACTCAGGCAGGCTGAGGGACATCCCAGCACTGATCGCAGTAAGTAGGTTTCCAGGGATTCCCTCTCTCCCACTTGTCCATTGGTTCTCTGATTCTCTGTTGTCTTATCTTTGGCATTGTCTGGGGAAGGTTAGTATTCTGAGAGTTACCTGGACTGAGATACACTGATGTTTTTTCATATGTAGGTCACAATATGAGAAGAGTGTTACAAGGCCGGATTTACTCGTATTTACACTATACTGTAAGTAGTGTGTATGTGTAAAGTGTAGTTACTTAACTGTAACGTAGATTCTCCGTGGACAGCAGGATAGTCAGCCACATATGGTGTTGTCCCAACAGCTCCCAATTTACGGATAAGCTCTCCAATAGCTCAGTGAGATTTTTTTTTTTTTTTCTCTCTCTCTCTGAGCACTTGCAGTGCCCGGGCCCCACTGGGCATGCCCGAGCCCTACCCATTTCCCCCTGCTTCCCCCTAATCCCCAGGATGTTCCTAGCTGTGGCCGGGTCAGCCGTATGGGGAGGCGGGTGGGTTGTGTGGCTGACTATCCTGCTGTCCACAGAGAACCTACATTACAGGTAAGTAACTACACTTTCTCCTAGGACAAGCAGGATGAGTCAGCCACATATGGGTGACTCCCTAGCCGAGGGATGTACCGAATGGACCTGCGCCTTAGCGCTCTGTGCATCCCTCGCCTGATTGTGGAGGCCGAGCCGGGCAGGGTAATCAGGCGAAGCAGGTGAAGTTGTGGAAACAAGGTTTTAGATAAAGTGCTGTGTTAACTGAGCAATAATACTCACAGAACAGTGAACTGGTCAATGACAATCAATGAACAGTGAGAAACCAACTGGTCAACAGTGACAATTCGTACTTACATGTGAGAATTCATACTTGCCTATTCCACATTCAGTCTAGGCAGGAGTGCTGGAAGACCTACTTAATCAATATCTATAACACCCTACTTGATCATTGTTTGTTGATATTTATAACACCCTACTTGATCAGTGTTTGTCAAGGCTGTGCTAGTGGTTGCTGTCCCTCCCGGGAGGGAAGAGCCACTTCCAAGACTGCTCAGCCAAATGCATTTGGAGCGTGGAATGCTACGTCGAGGCAGTAGTGCTTGGTGAAGGTGTGCATGGAGGACCAAGAGGCTGCATCGCAGATGTCCCCTATTGGTGTGTGGTGCAGATGAGCCGTTGTGGTGGCTATGGCTCTGCGCTGGTGGGCGTGGGCTCCCACCTGCGGTTGATGCTGCGCTTTTCTATAGGTGAAGGGGATGTACTTTTATATCCAGCGCGACCGCCTGCGTTTGGTGGCCGGAAGTCCTGGTCTGTTTTGGTCATAGGAGACGAACAATTGAGGCTTGCCTAATCTTCTGCATAGTCAGGGCCCGCACACAGTCCAGGAGATGTTGCTGAGGTGGCAGTGTGCCTCCCTGTGGGGAGATGTAGAGTGCCTGGAGGCACGCTGAAGCCACCTTCGGCAAGAATCGGGGGTGGGTTCTGGGTACCACCCTGTTCTCATGGAGGAGTGTGTCGGCCAACACGATGGTCAGGGTTTTTCCGGGCCAGGAATACGGGATCTGCCTCCCCCAAAGGTTTGAAGGGGTCAAGGTGAGCTGATGCGGCACCAAGTTGAGGGCCCATCCGGGCGGTGGTGGTCTGACCGGTCGGTGCAGATTGGACAGTCCCTTCATGAAATTTCGTGATTACTGGATGCCTCAACACTGGTTTGTTGTCTAGGCCAGCGTGGTATGCCGCGATTACACTTAGGTGGACCTTGATGGAAGTGGGTTTTAGGTCCTACTGAGATAAGCTCAGTATGTACTGCAGGATGTCCGGTATGGGGCAGTTGTAGGGGTCTCGCTGCGTGTCTGTGCACCGGTAGCGGAACCTTCTCCCTTTCAACCCATAGCGTTTTCTGGTTGAAGGTCTTCTGGCTGCCATAAGAGTGTGCTCCACGTCTTGTGGTAGGTTCATCCTCTCATCATCCATGCGGTCAGGGCTAAGGAACGCAGGTTGTGGTGGAGGGTAAGGTTCCCGCGTTGTGTTATGAGAACTGCACTGATCGGGAGGGGGGAGAGGTGGGTGAACCGCTATCCCTTGCCGGAACGGGAACCATGGTTGCAGGGGCCCGGACAGGGCAATCATGATCACCGTTGCTCTGTCCTGAAGGATCTTCTGCAGGACTTAGGGAATGGCGGGTAGGCGTATAAGAGTCCGTGGTTCCAACTCACAGACAGACCGTCGGGGCTGAGACGGCGATGGGTTGATCTCTTTGCGCAGAAGGTCGAGTATTTTGAGTTCGGTTCAGTTGCAAACAGGTTGATGCTCGGTGTGCCCCAGGTGCTGAAGATCTTCTTCGTCACCGCTGGGTTGAGACACCACTCATCGGGATCCAGATGGTGGCTGAGGCTTTCTGCCAGGTCGTTCTGCTCCCCGGGAGGTAAGTTGCCTGGATGGGGCATTGAATGGAGTTGGTGAACTCCCACATGTGGCAAGCTTCCTTGCATAGCGAGGCTGACCCTGTCCCTCCCTGCTTGTTGATATAGTGCATGGCCACCTGGTTTTCTGTTTGGGTGAGGACTGCCCTGCTTGTCACCCATTGTTTGAAGGTTTCGAGGGCATTCCCTATGGCCCTGAGCTCCAGTAGGTAGATATGGAGTGAGGACGCCTGTGTGAGGATCGAGAAGGTGTGTCCCCCCTCCATGTTTGGAGGCATCCATGGTGGCCACCAGCTGGTGAGGTGGTGGTCTGGTTTCCCTTTCGCTAAGTTATCTCGGGCCGTTCACCAGTGAAGCGTCTTGTGTATGGGCTGGCAAATGGGTATCTGGGTGGTCAGAGGTTAGGTACACTGGTCCCAGTGACATCTGAGGTGCCCTTTCAGAGATCTCATGTGTAGTCTGGTGTGCTGGACAACAAAGACCGCAGCCGAAACACAGGAGGGAGCGTGCTGATGATGAGCTGCTGGCAGGGATGCACTGGGCCAGGGATGTCATGGCGTCAATCTGGTAGTCCCGTAGGACGGCCTTGGTCTGTGTGGTGTCGATGACTGCCCAGATGAACGATATTCCCTGGGTGGATATCAGGTGGGATTTCATGTAGTTGATGAGGAACCCCAGTTCTTGGAGGAGGGTTATGGTGGTTGTCGGGGCTGCCAGCTGTCGAGATAAGATAGGACGCGCACCCCTTGAAGGCGAGGATGTGCCACTGCCACGCACTTTGTGAACGCTCTTGGAGCCGTTGAGAGTCCAAGGGGTAGGACCTTGTACTGGAGGCGTCTGTCTTGGCTTTAGAAGCAACGATGCCTCCTGTGGGCTGGGTGCATGGGCATGTGAGTGTATGCATCATGTAAGTCCAGGGATACTAGCCAATACTCGGGCTGTAACCGGGCCAAGACTGTACCCTGAGAGTGCATCTGGACCTTGTGTATGCACCTGTTGAGCTTACAGAGATCCAGGAACGAGCGTTGTCCTTGTCCATGGTGACGTGGGGATTCCTGGAGTAGAAAACCCCTTGGTGATCTCCTCTGTTCATCACCGCCTCTATTGATTCTGCCGAAGCAGGTCCTCTCCTTGCTGCAGGAAAATTGGGTCGTCAGATGGAGGGTGCCCCGCCCACTCGGGGGGGGGGGAGTGGAGACAAATTCGGAATCCCTGCTTGATGATGCTGAGAGCCCACTGGTCGATGGTGATCCTGGGCCAAGCCTTCGCAGACAATCTGATCCTGCTGGGCCAGGGAGTGGTCAAGGTTCTGTTTTTGTCTTGGGGAGAGGGCTGCCCTTGGATGCCCCTGCCCCTCGGGCGGTGCTTGTTTGCGTAGCAGTTATGTTACTGTTGCGAGCGCTGGGGCACAGGCTGCTGCCAGTGTGGACTGGCTCGGTAGTGAGCTGGAGTCCCTATTTTATTTATTTATTTATTTTCTCTCACTGGCCTCCTGATAAAGCCGCATCTGGAACTGGAGCGCAGCAATTCGTGCGCTCAGCATTGCGCCCTCGAAGGTCTTTTTCCCTGTGGAATCCAGGGTTTTTCAGGTCCTTCCCTGACGGGGCATTGGAGTACTGCCCTGTTTCTCTTAAGCGCCAAGGCTACCGCAATGTCCATGTATGGCTGCTGTGGGTTGTCGAATCCCTGGGCTGGAAAGATCTGGTACTTCAATCCCAGTCTCCTTGATGTTTGTTGCCCTGAAGAGAGAGTCAGCCAAATCTTGTCTCTGCAGTCCAGGAGGTTCTTGTGGACTGGAATCGCCACTGCCTGCGTGAAGTACTGGTACTGGTAGTTCAGGCATTGTAGTACTCTGTCTTGGGTACTTGTTGTCCACCCACGTGGATCTTGAGAAAGGCTGTGAGTTTCTGGAGGGACTTGGGGTGAGTCCTCGTTTGTGGGTTTTCTTTTTTTGGTTAATTATTTATTTATTTATTTATTTTTGTGGGTGGTGACTCGGGGCGTGGCTGGAGGCTGGTGTGTTGCTTGTTCCTCTGTTGCTTGGGTGCATGGCATGCCGCTGGAACGCGCCATGTTGTTGTGCGTAGCTCCCTCTAAAGGGGGGCTTTGGGAGGGAGTGTTGCCCGCTGAGAGAGGAGTGGGTCAGCAGGAGGATTAACTATTGCTGCTGGTCCCACCCCTGGTGGTTCGCAGGTTCATGTGCTGCTCCACTTGACTGGTTGGGTGGCTCCATGTACCCCACCAACATTCTCTGTCCTTCTTGAGAGGGGGGGGAGAGCCTGCAGAGAGGAGGCAGGATGCACCCCTTCATCTGTGCCAGTGCTCCTGGCTGCGTTTCCCACTGTGCCTGGAGGCAGAGAAAGAGGAGTGATGATGCCTCTTGAGTGGGCTTCTCCTGCTTCTCCTGCTGTACTGCCTATTGTATATTAAACTGTACAGCACTGCATATGCCTTTCAGTGCTATAGAAATCATAAATAGTAGCAGAGTCCCTCATGCTGGCTGGAAAAGCATCTGAATGAACTGCTCTTTAGGCTGAGGAGTTTCAAACCCCCACCTTTGGAGAGGCGTGGTCTGATATGCCGCATCACTGATGATATCAGCACCCTGCTGTGAAAGTTAGACTCCTCATTCCCGACATGAGAGGGGGAGGGGGTGGGTGGGAGAGGTCTGAACTGAAAGAAGCATTGATTTTTTTTTTCAGCATGTGGGGAGATTGCAGGGAGGAGGGGCAACCCCCTGCCCTTTACAACTCTGGGGCAGCATGTCTCCTGCTGGTGGGAGAGGTCTGCAGGTCCCCTCCTAGGGAAAGAAGCATGGGAGTTTCTTTCTCCTTAAATTCAGATTGGGAGGAGGGTGGGGCAGAGCCCTCGGGGCTGCAAAAGATTATCAGAGTTTTTCCCAAAAACAAGCAGATAGGACTTACCTTTGGGGTTGGAGGGGGGGAACCCCGATCGGCTCCCTGCAGAGGCTGGCTGTACGTGGCAGTATGCAGCCTGGAGGGCGAAAGCCCCGATCTGCTGCTTGCAGAGGCTGTGGCTTTATGCAGCAGCATGCGAGACTCCTATCGGCTGCCCTGCAGAGGCTGGCTGTACGCGGCAACATGCAGGGACTCCGGGAGATATTTCTCTACCGGGCCGAGTGCAGGCGGGGGGATTAGCTGAGCCAGGGCATCCTGGAGGCTCCTTGCCACTGTAGCTTGTGGATCCCCCGCTGCTGCATTCTGATGAGGATGGCTGCTGGAGGAAGATTCTCGGGCCTCACTTCTCTTCATGAAGTCTCTCAGTGCCCTCTTTCTTAGCTTGCGTGCACGTGGTGACATGTGCGCACAATGCAAGCAACACGGAAACCTCGAGCGCCGGATCCAATCAGTGGGCGCACAATTCATAAGGATCCAGTGTTTTCATCCTCCTCTTGCATCCCAGTTGTTTCTTTAGATGATTCAGGCATCTTCAAGTAGAAAAGTTGTAATGGAGAGCTGTAGAAAATCCAACCGATGGGAACGGGCGGAAACTAAAGACTGGGGAATAGGGGGAAGCAGGGGGAAAGGGGTAGGGCTCGGGCATGCCCAGTGGGGCCCAGGCACTGCAAGTGCTCAGAGAAAAAAAAAAATCTCTCTGAGCTATTGGAGAGCTTATCTGCAAATTGGGAGCTGTTGGGACAACACCCATATGTGGCTGACTCATCCTGCTTGTCCTAGGAGAACAGCAGAGTAGTGAAAGTCAGGAATTAGCTGCTTTGGCAGTGCTGTATCTATGGATCTCCATGTTGGAACACATCTGTCTGTAATTGAGTTGTATACTCATATCGTTTCTCTCCCCTTCCATGCCTTGAAGCCTGCAGCTTCCAAATCTTCTTCCCTTCCAGTCTGGCGAAGAAGTTAATGTGCCATTTCCTGTCAGTCCCTTAAAGGCATAGAAGTTAGAGAGCCAAGAACATTGGGATCACAGTCCCTTGATCTCCTTTAATAATATTCAGTAAATGCCTGCCAAAATAAATATGCTTTTATTTGCTCCATGGACAAGTATCTACATAACCTAGTTCATCCCACTGCAAAACTTTGCACACAGCACTCACTTAGAGAAGATGAAAAAACAGAATACCTAGTTAATTTTGAACTGCTGATCTCAAAGCAGAAGGGGGATCAATTATTATTTTAGTATTTTGGGGATTTATTAATTGCCTTTCATGAAGAGATTCGCTCAGAGCAATTTACAATACATTGAATAGTAATTAGGTGCTCTTAAAAGCATTTTTCCTAATTGTCCTGGTAGATTCACAATCTAACTGTGGTACTTGGGGCAATGGAGGGTTAAGTGACTTGCCCAGAGTTGCAGGAAGCAGACTGGGTTTGAACTCACAACTTCAGGGGGCTGAGGTTGATTTTAAGAGTTGCACAAATGGTGCTTTGCCACATATAGCCTTAAAACATACATGTAGAACCAAGGTTTTAAAGTGGATTTGAAAGAACAAACCAGGGGAAAACAAAACCACAAACACAAATACAAAGGAACAAAAATGGAATTGTCCAAATCAGAATGATGTGCACTAAAAAAGTGTCCTCCAACTCATCTGATAATGTGAAGATCTTTGTTCCTCCAATATCACAATGGTACATTCAACGACTCAATGACTCGACATGTGCATGTTTCGGCCCACTGGCCTGTCTCAGGAGTCTGTGGAAGGAAATACCACGGTTTCTTGTCTCCCTGGTGAAGCCGAAGAGACAAATGCCACGCCATTGTTCGGCGATTGACTGTACTACCCGTGACAAGAAACCATGGTATTTCCTTCCACAGACTCCTGAGGAAGGCCAGTGGGCCGAAACATGTACATGTTGAGTCATTGAGTCATTGAGTCGTTGAATGTACCATTGTGATATTGGAGGAACAAAGATCTTCACATTATCAGATGAGTTGGAGGACACTTTTTTAGTGCACATCATTCTGATTTGGACAATTCCATTTTTGTTCCTTTAAACTGGATTTGCCACATTCCTGAGAGCCTGTGAAGATTTAAAAAATACTGGTGTAAAACGATCTGTTTGACAAGAGACAGTCAACACCAAATAGCTGAATTTGACAGCAGCTGAAATGTTTGCAAACAGCATGCAAGAAAACTCAGATAAAAGCCATTGAAATAACTTAAGTTACCTCCCCCTTTTACAAAACCGCAAAAACAGTTTTTAGCAAAGGCTGGCACGCTGAATGCTCCACATTAATCTCGACGCTCATCGAGTTCCTATGAGCATCAGGAGCAGCGCAGAGCGTTCAGCACGCCGGCCTGCGCTAATAACCACTTTAACAGTTTTGTTACCACCAGGGATAGTGTAAAAATTATGATGACAATGCAGAACCTTAAGGGACTCCTGTAGATAAATTGGACTGGGAAGATGCAATCTTCATCATACTGCACCTGTTGGGTGCCATTTAAAAATGAGGATTTAAACCAGTCCAGAATATAATGCCAATTTCTAATAGATGTTGAGTCATGATTTTGTGGTTAATTATATCAAATGTTGCTGAAAGTCTTGCAGAATAGTATAAAAACTGGAGTTTCTGTACCACGAGTAACCCGAAAAAGCTGAGCTAAAAACGGTCATGAATATTATGAGATTCATTATAATCTTGAAGCTGTGACAGCACTACTTAAAAAAAAAAGTTAAATAAAAGGTGATGCAGAGACAGATGTTCTTTAAGCAGATCTGAAGTTCTTCATAAGAGAGCGGCCACTAGCCCATTTCCGATAACCTGGAAAACATCCTTTGGAAGAAAGTAGAAAGATGATTTTAAATGAGATGGGAGTAGATTATCAAATGACAGTACAGATGAAATTCTTTCTCAGATGGATTCCCAATAGTCTGAGATTTCTACATTAAGGCAATAAGGTGGATGGGATTTATCACGGTGCAGTAAAAGTTCGTACTTTACTGTACCTTGATGCCCTGTGGGATTCAGCAACCTGTAGTTTCCCAGTACCACAGGTTGCTGAATCCCATCCTACAGAAATAACACTTGTTTCAAGTTTATTAGGTGTTTATATACCGCCTATGAAGATTATCTAAGCGGGTTTACAATCAGGTACGCAAGTATTTTCTCTATCTGTCCCGGTGGGCTCACAATCTATCTAACATACCTGAGGCTATGGAGGACTGAGTGACTTGCCCAGGGTCACAAGGAGCAGTGCGGGGTTTGAACCCACAACAATGTAATGCAAATACTTGAAGATAGAAAGGTGAGGTGAATCGAATCACTTCCAATCAAACAAATCCTCACTCAGCAGGAAAAGGTATACAATGGAAGAGCAGACCAACTTGTATCTTTCTTCTCATTTCTTTATTGATAATTCTTTATTCATATAAACATTCTTGCTCCAAGCAATACTGCCCGACGGGACCCGTTTCGCCAACAATGGCTTTTTCAAGGGTTCCAGCAGGGAGCACTAAAATATATAAATTACAATAAGGAATAAATTTAAATTTAAAACAAATTATTACACCATAATGTCCTGAAAATTACTGTGTTTTAAGTTTATATCTAGATAGAGACCATATCTAATATAAATATTTCATCTATATATAAATAAATAGTAAATATTCTATTAATGAATTGCTCTTTTGCATAATTGTTGTTTAATATAATTGTACAAATTTATTATACATTTATCATGACCCAATAAATACCTTCAAACTAGACATATTATTAAATTATAAATTATAATCTGCAGTAGATAATTCATACTAACCCAATATTACTTAAATAGTACATAGAAATTACAATAAAATTAAATTGATACCTCTCCAGTAACAATTATTTAAATAATTCAATTATTAAATTTTTTTTTTTTCTTGTTTAAGTTTTTTATTGATTTTTTTCATTTAACAACAAGTGTCATAAATTTTCATACAATTATCTTAATAATACACTTGATATTTCTATAATGTATTTTATACATAACATTTCTTATCTTATATTTCTTATGATTTTATATATCATATAATTGTAATTATTTTTCTTATAAAATTATACAACATATATATTGTAATGATTTTATCAATTATTTTTTAAATTATTAACCTTTTTCCCCTCCCTTTATTACATTGTTTTCATGTAAGAATACCATCTATTAATAATATTTTATTTATAATTTATAATAAAGAGTATAAATCCCCCTCCCATATCCCCTCCCTCCCTTTCTTCTTTAACTATTTTCTTATTATGGGAAAATGAAATTCAATTATTACAATATTTTGTTAATGGTCCCCAAATCTTTTTGAATTTATCCATATATCCTTTTTGTGTTGCAAAAGTATGTTCCATTTTATATATATGGCAAACTGAGTTCCACCAAAAATTAAAGTTCAATCTGTCACAATTTTTCCAATTGTGTGTAATTTGTTGTACTGCTATTCCAGTCATTATAAATAAAAGTTTGTTGTTATTTGATGAAATTTGACTTTGAGATCTCATTGCAGTACCAAATAGAATTGTATCGTATGTCAAGGCTACAGGATTTTCTAACATCCTATTGATTTGGGGCCAAATTGATTTCCAAAATGTTAATATGAATGGACAATAGAATAAAAGATGATCTAATGTCCCTGCTTCAAGATGACAATGCCAGCATCTATTAGACTTAGAGCTATCAATTCTATGTAAACGTGTAGGGGTCCATAAAGCTCTATGTAAAATAAAAAACCAAGTTTGTCTCATAGATGCTGACAGTGTACATCTTATCCTCCAAGACCAAAGTCGTGGCCATTGAGATGCATTAATCTGATGCTTAATCTCAATGCTCCAAATATCTCTAAGACCATTTTTTTTCTTTTTATATACAAATTCAGATATTAATTTATACCACCTTGCGGCCTGGTGACCCATGGAATCTATCTGAAAACATAAGAATTCTATATTATGATAATTATTAAGATTTTTCCATTCAGGGAACCCTACCTGAATGGCCTGCTTCAATTGCATCCATCTGAAATATTGTGATTTATTCAAGCCGAATTTATTTTGCAATTGTGAAAATTCAAGCAGTTTACCTTTATTTATTACATCTTCTAAAATCCGAATTCCAGCAATCATCCAATGTTTCCAGATAATTTTAAAACCGCCAACTTTGATCTTTGGATTGAGCCATATTGTTTGAGTCGTTGATTTAGTTATTGGAATAGGAGTTAGATTACTTATATATCTTATAGTTTTCCAAGTATCAACCAATATTTTGTGATCCTTATATAACCTTGGCATTTGAATACTGATAACATGACTTAGACGTAAAGGAAACATTAATCTCCATTCTAATCAGAACCAATCTGGTATATGTTCAATGGGTTCTGGGAGGATCCAATACATACCCTGACGCATAATATAGGCTTGATGGTACCTATAAAAATTTGGAAAATTTACCCCTCCCTCTGCAATTGGTCTTTGTAATGATACTAGAGCAATTCTGGGGGTTTTTCCAAGCCAAATAAATTTTGTTAACATCTTATTCAGTTTTTTATAAAATGACCCCTGAAAAAAAATTGGTATCATACCCATTTGGTAACAAACTACTGGTAATATCATCATTTTTACAGTTTGTATTCTCCCCCACCAGGATATGCACAGAGGATTCCATTGCTCACACATTTCTGACACTTTTTGTAATATATTTTTTTCATTAATTTTCATTGTCTCATCTACAGTTTTTGTAATCCAAATTCCTAAGTATTTTATTCCTTCTTCTTTCCAAATAAAAGAAAATGAATCAAATAGACTTTTTGTACAATGTACATTGAGTGGAAGTACTTCTGATTTATTCCAGTTTATTTTATATCCTGAAAATTTTCCAAATTTTTCAATCAATTCAAGCAAATTTGGAATGGTTGTTTCCGGATTTCTCAAATAAAGTAAAATATCATCAGCATATGCTGATAATTTATATTCTCTATCTGAATGTGGAATACCCTGTATCTCCCTTGTTTGTTCTATAGCTAATAACAAGGGTTCTAAAACGATATCAAAAAGCAGTGGAGATAGTGGGCATCCTTGTCTAACTCCCCTTTGCAAAATAAATTTTTCTGAAATATTATTATTGATGTATAATCTAGCAACAGGGGAGTTATACAATGCTTTTATTATTTGTATAAAACCGGATCCTATACCAAACCATTCCATTGCCTGAAACATGAAGGTCCATTCCACTCTATCAAAAGCTTTTTCAGCGTCTAATGAAATAGAGAATGTTGGGTCATTAATGGATTTTGTCAAATATAACATGTGATGTGCCAATCTAGTATTATGAGATGAATGTCTTTGAGCAACAAAACCTGTCTGATCATATCAATAATGAAAGGGAGAGCTTTAGCCAATCTTAATGCTAATGCCTTGGTCAAAATTTTTCCATCTACATTTATTAAAGAAATAGGTCTATAATTTGAAACCAAAGTGGGATCTTTATTTGGCTTAGGTAAAACTATAGTTATTGATTCAGCCATAGTACCTGTGATATAACCTTTATTTAGTTGTGTCTGATATAATTTTAATAAATAGGGCATTGTAATGTTTTGAAATGATTTATAAAACTCTACTGTATAACCATCTCCACCTGGAGCGGATCCAACCCTAAGGGACTTCAATGCTGTATCTAATTCTTTTAAGGATATTGGTTCTTCTAAACTTCGTTTTATATGTTCAGGAATTTTTGGTCCTTTTATTAACTTTAGAAATTCTAAACCATCTTTTTCCTTTTCTGAATAAGGCTCGGAAGAATACAATTTTTTATAGAATTTCAAAAATTGTTTCATTATGTGATCATTGTGAGATAACATTTCTCTATTCTCATTTTGAATTGCAATTATTTTTGTTTTCTTTTTTTTTGCTTTGAGATAATTTGCTAGCATTCTTCCCGCTTTATTTGAATTTCCATAATACAGAGCTTGTTGTACAAATAAATCTTTTCTAATGATTTTTGAAGAAATTTCATTATATTTACCTTTAGTTTTTAACAATTCTTGTTGTGTCAAATAATCCCATTTTTCAATTAATTTTGATTCTAGAGACTTTATTAGTTTTTCTAATTCTGTAAATTGTTTTTTTTTCTTTTTTTATTTGCATTGCTGAATAAGAAATAATTTGTCCTCTAATGTATGCTTTAAAAGCATCCCATAAAGTCTCTATGGAAATTTCTTCTATATCATTAATTTGAAAATATTCTTCCATTTTTTCCATAAGATTTGTACAAAAGTCATTATCTGCAAGCAGTGTATTATTTAATTTCCATATAGGTTTATTTCTATTTTGATCTATTATTTTAATTTCAATCCACACTCCACCATGATCTGATAATATAATTGGATCAATGATAGCCTGTGTGACTTGATGTACTAATTGATTAGAAACAAAAATATAATCTATTCTAGAAAAAGAGTTATGGACTTGTGAACAAAACGAAAATTCTCGACCATCAAAATGAAGTATGCGCCAAATATCTTTTAAATTACAAGATTGTACCAAATTATCAAGTCCTAATGATTTTATAAATCTTCTCGGATTTTTATCCATCAATGGATCCATCACAGCATTGAAATCTCCTGCTACTATTAAATTTGAAGTAGCTAGTGGAAGAATTAATTGTTGTAGAGTTTTAAAAAATTCATTTTGATTCGAATTAGGGGCATATATATTAAAGAGCGTCATGGTGGTATTTCCCATGTCCATTTCTACATATATCCATCTTTTTATAGTAAATAATAATAAATAATTAATTATTTTGCTATTGAATAATTTATTTTGAAATCAATATAAACTAAAGATGTTATCTATTTATTATTCAAAGTTAATTAATTGATTTAAGTTTTTTATAATTGAACACAGGTGTTTTCTGATGGGTTATTGGACACATTTTTTAATCAATTGTTAAATGAATTATTTAAATTTAATTAATGGTTAGTATAAGTTTCATTAATCTTTATAATTAAACACAGTTGTTTTCTGATTGGTTAATTGATAATTTTCACTTGAAAAATTTTGAAATTTAGTTTATAAATTTTCTTCATAATTTTAAATTACATGTTTTATAAGATTTATAATTAATTCTTTATTATTATTTACTATAAAAATTTAATGAAAAAATTTATTTTAAAAATTAAATTATTTATGATATATTTAAATAAAAAAATTATTATTTATCATTTAATATTTAAATAATATTTTTTTAAAAAATTTAATATTTAATATTTAGTAATTGAATTATTTAAATAATTATGATTGGTGAGGTATCAATTAAATTCTACACATTATTTAATTAATATTAGCTCAATTAAATGTTTATTTAATATTTAATAATTGAATTATTTAAATAATTGTTACTGGAGAGGTATCAATTTAATTTTATTGTAATTTCTATGTACTATTTAGGTAATATTGGGTTAGTATGAATTATCTACTGCAGATTATAATTTATAATTTAATAATATGTCTAGTTTGAAGGTATTTATTGGGTCATGATAAATGTATATAATAAATTTGTACAATTATATTAAACAACAATTATGCAAAAGAGCAATTCATTAATAGAATATTTACTATTTATTTATATATAGATGAAATATTTATATTAGATATGGTCTCTATCTAGATATAAACTTAAAACACAGTAATTTTCAGGACATTATGGTGTAATAATTTGTTTTAAATTTATTCCTTATTGTAATTTATATATTTTACTGCTCCCTGTTTGAACCTACAACCCCAGGGTGTTGAGGCTGTAGCTCCAACCACTGTGCCACACACTCCTGCAAGCTACCTCGCAAGCAGCGTTATTCCTATGGCCCAGGAGCATAGGCTGTGCAAAACTGTTGCCCAATGATCCCGGGTTACAGTCTGAATTCCCACTCCCCAGCAGACCTGACAATGCTTGTCCCCCCAAAACCCCAGGGGGGATCCAGTTGAGTCGGGGGGGGGGGGGGGCCAGGAGCGATGCCACTAAAAAAAATGGCACCCCTAGAGGCCATCTCATGAGACGATTGCTAGGGCTATATTTAAATGCTCCGACGCTGCTCCCATGCTCACTTTCTTCCTATGAGTACCGGAGCAGTGTCAGAGCATTTAGTGCTCAGGGCTGCGGTACAAGAGGGCCTTGGTTAGGGTCCTTCTGTATTTGTATGTGAAAAAAGAGTCAGGTATTGTGTTAGCGTTGAATGTCTGAATAGGATGGATCTGTACTAATCTCACTTGTTCAGTTTTCCCAATAGGTGTATTGATGTTCCATTGTAATGTAACCAAGGTTATAAATAAAATTAAAAAAGGTATTCCTGTAGGTTGAAGAATTCTGAACTGTACTTACCACTATTAGAATTCTGGACAGCACAGCTCTCTCCAGGAAGTCAGCCAAGGAAAGCAGTTTGAGAAAGTTGAGTTGGTTTGTTATATGTTGTCTCTGTAAAATTGTTTTTTTAAAGATAAATTGGATATTAATTGGATATTGGATATTTATAGATCCTGTAAAGGAATTGTATTGATTTTTAATTAAACCTTGGTTCAATAGAAAGTGGGTGGGATTAGTTTTTAGGGAAATTCCAATTATTCTTTGATTTATTTGGATAGCTAGTGGTCACAGTGTTTTGTTTTGTTTTTTAGCCATCAAATAGGGATGTGGAGGGGCATAATCAAAAGGGACGTCTAAGTCCGTTTATGTCCATCTCGCAAGTCGTCCAAAGTTAAAAAGAGCTTAAGACACATTTTCAAAAGATACGTCCAACTTTTTTTTCGTTTCAAAAATCGTCTAATTATATGTCCTGCTGATCTGATCGTCCAAGCCACTAAATCGTCCATCTTTATACCACATTTTCGTCCAACTTTCCGTCCAAGTCCGAAACGCCTAGAACAAGCACTGTTGGACATGGGAGGGGTCTGCAAAGTGATGGACTGCACACCCAGACATGCCACCTAAACAGTGGGATACCTTTCAGGGCACTGCTGTGAACTTCACAAAAAGGGTGCCATGGCTTCTCCTCCCTACAGCTCCCTTATAGGTTACAGTGAGCCCCCCAAACCACCCCCAGAATCCCCTAGACCCACTTATCTACCACCCAATAGCCCTTATGGCTGCAGGAGCCACTTATATGCCAATACAAAAGGGTTTTGGGGGTATATAGGGGAGTGCACATGTTTCAATATCAATGCAGTGATTACAGGGGCTTATGGGCACGGGTCCTCCTCTCCATGGGTCCCTAAACCAGCCCCAAGATGGTTTAAGACGCCTCTGTGCAGCACGACTAGGCTTCCCTATGCCAGGCGGCCAGGTGATGATGGCCTGTAGGCTAAATTTTAAAGTTGTGATTAAAATTTTTATGGGGGGGGGGGTCAATGATCACTGGGGTAGTGTGTGGGGGTCTGTTTTATGTGTTTGTAGTGCTTATCTGGTGACTTTAGGTGGGTTTTTGTGACTTAGACCATGTTTTACATGGTCTAAATTACAACTTCCAAGTTCCGTCGATCGTGGGCTGTATAACTTTCGGTTATACTTGCTGTACGACTAAGGGCTCCTTTTATCAAACTGCGGTAGGGGTTTAACGCGCGGAATACCGCACGTTAAACCACCTGCCGCGCTAGTTGCTAACGCCTCCATTGACGAGGCATTAGTTTTTTGGCTTGCCGCGGGGGTTAGTGCATGATGAAATGTCCGACACGCTAACCCTGCTAGCGCACCTTGATAAAATGAGCCCTAAGTCTAAGCCGGCCCACATCCTGCCCAACTCCCACCCTCGACATGCCTCCCGAAATGCCCCATTTAGTTTTGGTCGTACAAAAAGATTCAAACTTAACAAACACCAGACCCACTATAAAATTGCATACACAATCGCCTACTTTGTGAATCATGTTAATTTATTACATCACAGCGATGTAATTCAAGGAGAACCATGACTGGGATGTCATTATACCAGACTATAATCTTTTCAAGAAAGACAGGGTAGGGAAAAAGTGTGGAGGAGTGACATATATTAAAGATACATAATATTAAAGTGACAGAATTATTGGACTTAAAGAGCCAGGAGCAGGCACTGTGGGTTAATCTAGAAAGAGCAAATGGACATATGCTTATATTGTTGTGATATACAGGTCACCTCCTCGGACAGAAGAAATGGACTAAGATAGACATTCACAAGATTGTAATGAAAGGAGAGGTGATATTAAAAGGTGATTTCACCATGCCGGATAATGGCCTAGATTCACTAAACTCACCAATCGTGTCCCGACCAGTTTGCAATTGTTCCCCGACCCCGACCCTTCTGCCCGATCAATCTCCCACCCGATCCAATCCACCCATGCAAATGAGGGGAAATGGCATGCATAAGTAGGAAGCCATCGATTCACTAAGCAGAAGAAGAAACACTGATTGGGTTTGCTTATCTGAAATGAAGAGACTGCTGAGGACCAGTCGCTTACTGTCTTTGCCGACTCTCCTGTTCTCTGCTGTCCTGAAATCCCAATATCGAGGTTACAAAACAACCATCAAAATAAAAAAATAAAACTGTACATATGCATATGAACTCCCTTTTTATATATGCTGTAAAAAGCACAGTGCAAGCCCATGGTTTTAACCCATGGTTCTAACCTACGGGCTTAAAGCATGTTCTGTTCCATAATCTGGCTGCACAAATTGAAATGATTCCTTTAAAATGTCCAGTCGTAGGGCCAGCAAGTAAACTGCAGCCACCCCTCCCTCTTTATTTTGACCTCGCTTGTGCGAAGAGCAAGCGCATGCGCAAATCGCATCTAAAACCAACAAGGATAATTTGCATATGTGTCTCGATCGCTCGTCAGCGATCCATGGGATTGCTGTAGGGCGTGCGTCTGATCAGATTATTTGCATGAAGAATCTGTCGTGAATCGGTCACTCGGCAAAACTCGGCCAAGAATCACCCAACAATGATCCAGATCGGTGAGTTTAGTGAACCTAGGCCATAGATTGGGACAGCCCTGTTGCGGGCTTATCTAGAAGTAAAGAGGTATAGATATAGGCTAGTTAGTCTTTTTTGATGGTTAAGTAAATTAAAGGAAATGTTTCTAAAATGGAAGATACAGAGGATTCTGGAATCAAATGGATTAGAAGACCCGAGGCAGCATGGTTTTACTAGAAGGTCTTGTCAGCCTAATCTTTGACTGGGTGACCAAACAGTTGATTTAGGAGGAGTGCTAGATATGGTGTACTTAGATTTCAGTAAAGCTTTTGACACAGTTCCGCATTGGCAATTGATAAGCAAACAAAGTGCTCTTGGTCTTGATGGAAAAGTCACTAACTGGGTTAGAAACTAATTAACCAGGGTGGAACCAGGCTGCTGGCATCAATATTTAAAAAGGAGATCAAGCAGCTTTTAAATTAGAAACTGGGGGAAGGTCGACAGTCGTTCATAAGAGCATGGTTTGGGACAAAGTATCTTTAAAAGATATCATCATAAAAGGGAAGACAGAGCATTCTGATAGTGAGATTGCAATAAAGGCCACAGTAGACCAGGTTTCCTTAAATACAAAGCAGGCTAATTTTAAAGATTGCAAATTATGTATGCCGACTGCTGAGCAAATTGAAAATAGATCCAAGTTTCCAAGTCCAAGTTTATTTGTTGCTGTCTAACTCCTACTATACAGAATATAGCTCTCTGCTTAGTCTTCAGGATTTTGTACTGAAACAAGGACTTCCCTAAGTTACTGCCCACTGTAAGAGTTTCCTGTTCAGCCAACCCCTAATTCCTTAATCTTGATGTCACCAGTCAGACTCTGAATCAATTGAACACTTCTTTAATATAAGAACATAAGAATTGCCGCTGCTGGGTCAGATCAGTGGTCCATTGTGCCAAGCAGTCCGCTCACGCAGCGGCCCTCTGGTCAAAGACCAGCGCCCTAACTGAGACTAGTCCTACCTGCGCACGTTCCGGTTCAGCAGGAACTTGTCTAACTTTGTCTTGAATACCTGGAGGGTGTTTTCCCCTATGACAGACTCCGGAAGAGCGTTCCAGTTTTCCACCACTCTCTGGGTGAAGAAGAACTTCCTTACATTTGTACGGAATCTATCCCCTTTCAACTTTAGAGAGTGCCCTCTCGTTCTCCCCACCTTAGAGAGGGTGAACAACCTGTCCTTATCTACTAAGTCTATACCCTTCAGTATTTTGAATGTTTTGATCATGTCCCTTCTCAATCTCCTCTGCTCGAGGGAGAAGAGGCCCAGTTTCTCTAGTCTTTCACTGTACGGCAACTCCCCCAGCCCCTTAACCATCTTACTCGCTCTTTTTTGGACCCTTTTGAGTAGTACCGTGTCCTTCTTCATGTACGGTGACCAGTGCTTGACGCAGTACTCCAGGTGAGAACTCACCATGGCACGGTACAGCGGCATGATAACCTTCTCTAATCTGTTTGTGATCCCCTTCTTTATCATTCCTAGCATTCTGTTCGCCCTTTTCACCGCCGCCGCACATTGCGTGGATGGCTTCATCGACTTATCGACCAGAACTCCCAAGTCTCTTTCCTGGGAGATCTTTCCAAGCAAACAACTTACAGTCAGATGATAGTTCAATGTAGTTCAAGCCTGTACATTTTTTCGCACTCCACTAATATCACGTCTGTGCTAGGAGTGTCCACACTGTGGAGATGACACCATTCTCCAGATTTAGAAGTAATCTAAGCTGTATTTGATTGTCAGAATTAAAGGAGTGAAAAACCTGGTGGGAGAACACCACTCTCAGGCTCTCACTCTAGCATGTGCTTAGTAAATATGGCCACTGCTCTCCTCAGACTGAAGAAGGAAGCGAGCCCATGCTCTGTGGAAGCAGCCCAGACTACTGGAAGCAAAGCTTTCTGGGTAGTTGAGTCCACAGAGCACCCGCAACTACTACACATTTAAACAAACATTAACTGAGCAAATGCCTCCATAACATCGGGGCGTAACATTATTAAAATCTTACTATCTCACACTATTGACAATCCTTCTGAGAGGTTTGCAATCTAAAATTCAATAATACAGCCAATAAACAAATTCCAAACAAGGCACATATACATGAGTCTGAGGTTAAAGTTTGAACTATAATTTTTATTGTAAAAGAGGGAGAAGGTAAGTACAATTTGGTAATCTTGTGTTCTGCAGAGCTCTTCCAGTGCAGCTAAATCTGCCATACACTTCTTTTTTATTAACAGAATTTATTATGTTTTATAAGCATCTGCAAATAAAAATGTTTTAAGATCTGTCTTAAATGTTTCCAAAGAATTCAATAATCTAAGATATAGTGGTAAAGAATTCCAAAGTTTAAGACCAATTACTGAAAAAATAGCAGCTCTAACATGTTCGTAAACTATTTCTCAATATGTTAGAACTGAAAGATGATTTTGAGTTCCTGATCTAAGTGGCCTTAATGGCATATATGGAATTAGTAAACAAATATGGGCAAATTCTGTAAAGGACATCTAAAAGTTAGGCGTCGTTTAGATGTCCAGCAGCACAACGCTGAGCGCGATTCTATTAAGCATAGATTTACAATAAAGAATTGCGCTCAGTGAAGGTAAGAGTGTCTATATAGTGCTTTATAGAATTGCCTTTTAGGCGTCACATAGACATCTTCACAATGTCTATTACGTTATTGCATTTTAGTGTTAAGATGTCATTAGAACAGCGATTTTATGCTTTTTTTTTACATTAAAATTGTATGCAGTATCATGGCAAGCAGAAGGCAGCCCAGTTTTATGTTTGGCTACTTTATCATATTTCCCTTCTGTCCTGGTGGGCTCAAGGGGATTAAGTGACTTCCTCTTTTGGCCTCTGTGTTCCTCAATCAAAGCACATGACAAATATATATATTTATTTTATTTATTTAAAAAATTTCTATACCGTTTTATTCCAAAACGGTTTACAATAAAATTACATACATAAAATATTGAATTGCGCTCAGTGAAGGTAAGAGCGTCTATATAGTGCTTTATAGAATTGCCTTTTAGGCGTCACATAGACATCTTCACAATGTCTATTACGTTATTGCATTTTAGTGTTAAGATGTCATTAGAACAGCGATTTTATGCTTTTTTTTTTTACATTAAAATTGTATGCAGTATCATGTCAAGCAGAAGGCAGCCCAGTTTTATGTTTGGCTACTTTATCATATTTCCCTTCTGTCCTGGTGGGCTCAAGGGGATTAAGTGACTTCCTCTTTTGGCCTCTGTGTTCCTCAATCAAAGCACATGACAAATATATATATTTATTTTATTTATTTAAAAAATTTCTATACCGTTTTATTCCAAAACGGTTTACAATAAAATTACATACATAAAATATTGAATTGCGCTCAGTGAAGGTAAGAGCGTCTATATAGTGCTTTATAGAATTGCCTTTTAGGCGTCACATAGACATCTTCACAATGTCTATTACGTTATTGCATTTTAGTGTTAAGATGTCATTAGAACAGCGATTTTATGCTTTTTTTTTACATTAAAATTGTATGCAGTATCATGGCAAGCAGAAGGCATAAGCAGTCATTTCTCTAGGATAAATATCAAACATGTACCTTCAACACTTGTCCAGTTCCTCTTTTGGCCTCTGTGTTCCTCAATCAAAGCACATGACAAATATATATATTTATTTTATTTATTTAAAAAATTTCTATACCGTTTTATTCCAAAACGGTTTACAATAAAATTACATACATAAAATATTGAAACAGGTCAGAACAGATAAAAACAAAAGCAGAAAGATTCAAACCTTGCAATAGGTCAAATGCTCAAAGAAATGCATCAACGAATAATTACGTTTTCAGCAGTTTCCTGAATGAACTCCTATCCCCATATTTCCGAATTTGACCAAAAAGGCCATTCCACAGTTTTACTCCTGCACATGAAAAGGTCATAGCATTCGTTTCCACATACTTGTTTCCACCTTTGTTTTCAACAGTGCTGAGTTTTCAGAGCGCAATGATCTTGATGGTTGGTAACTAGACATCAAACTCTTAAAAAATTCAGGAATTGGACCATATAATAATTGATGACATAGCATAATTGCTTTATATTGGATTCTAAATACAACTGGTAGCCAATGCAGTTGTCGGAAATATGGGGTAACTTGCTCATATCTTGGCATTCCAGTTATCAATCTAGCCACGGCATTCTGGATCACCTGCAATGCCCTGCACCTGGTTTTAGTTATTTCCAGGTACAGGACATTGCAGTAGTCCAGCCACGACAAAATTATTGCTTGTACAACAGCACGAAAGTCAACTGGTGACAGCATTGGTTTTAAACGATACAGTAAATGTATCTGTGCAAAGCATACTTGCACTGTCTTTACTACTTAGCAACTCATTGTAAGTCCTGGGTCCAATTTTACTCCCAGGACTGTCATTGACTCCCTTACCAGCAATACCTCATCTATCACTTTTAATGCTTTTGGCCAATTGACCCAGTCAGATTTACCCAAAAACATTACATCTAACTTTCAATTATTGCTTGTTAACATAGTTCATTTGGCTTATTATTCAATTTATTTGGTTGCTGGATGTCCACATTTTAATTTTAGACGTCCTTTACAGATTTTGACCCATAAGATATAGAGGTTCTTCTGTATTTAATATTTAAAAAAATCAGTAAAAGTATTTTATAAGTTATTTGATGGTTTATAGGTAGCCAATGTGCTTCTTTCAAGAAGAAGGTTACATGATCAAATTAAGGTAAGTTGTTTGAAAATGTCTGTAGGCAAATGCCAGAAGCCTAAGAAACAAGATGGGAGAGTAGGAATATATTGCACTACATGAAAAGATAAATATAATAGGCATCTCTGAGATCTGGTGGAAGGAACATAACCAATGGGACACTGTCATTCTGGGGTACATAATGTTCATAATATGCTTCCAACGGTAACATTCATATGTTTATAACAGTGTGACTTATCTCCACCAGTATGTCCTGTATCTTCAGCCATCACCCATTATCGCCGCAAGTGTGGAAACTTCATACAAATAAGCAGTCTAACCAACGGTGGCCAGCCAGCATTTCGAAAAGCTGTGTCAGGGCAGACTCACAAGCATAATTCTTCAGTACTTCTGGCTGAAACCTCCTTACCCCCAGTATTCAAGGTGCGGTTACACCATGGAGCGATACAAAGGCATTAAAATAGTCTCATTTTGTTTTACATTCCTTTTCTGATCATTTCTGACATTCTATTTGTTTTTTTAGCTGCCAGTACACACTGAGCTTCCTGGTCTCATTGATATGACTCACTAGATCCATAGTTTATGTTTTCCCTCTTATCTCCATTAATATGCTTTTTGCTCTCATCTTTGAAAGCTTATATTTTGACTCTTACCCCCCTCTTTTATGAACACTATAGCGTGAGTTTTAGTGCCAGCAGCAGTGATAACTGCTCTGACGCTCATAGGAATTCTATGAGCGTTGGAGCAGTTACCGGCACTGCCGGCGCTACAACCCACTCTATGTGTTCCTAAAAGAGGGGGTTAGTTTTTTACTTTTAATTATTGGTCTCATGGTTTGTGTCATGTCTTCTAGTTCATTATATTAATTTGGTGGTCGTATGGCCCGCATAAATACTTGAATTTCATTTGTTTACCTGTTAGTTTTTCATCCTAATTTCCACCATGTTGATCCAACGAAGAAGCAAGGGACGCTGTGGGGTAGTCTACGCCAGGGATCTCAAAGTCCTTCCTTAAGGGCCGCAATCCAGTCGGGTTTTCAGGATTTCCCCAATGAATATGCATTGAAAGCAGTGCATGCACATAGATCTCATGCATATTCATTGGGGAAATCCTGAAAACCCGACTGGATTGCGGTCCTCAAGGAGGGACTTTGAGACCCCTGGTCTAAGCCCTAAAAGCGGTCCTACTGCCCACAACAAAGGACCTTGGTGCCACAAAAGTCAGTGGATAAGAAAAGGGTCTGTTCACTTTACATACAGCAACATTTTTATGTCCTATAACTGTTGGCATTTGTCAGATTTTTATGATATTATTTTATGACATTGTATTATTGATTTGTTTTACAACACCAATAAATGTTGACATTTTAACTCCTGTAAGTCCAGGACCTGGTTCCACCATGCTGATCCTGCAGACTCTTTTTGTACTTTTATCATAGATCTTCAACCACCCACCCCTGGTTCAGGGATGGCTAAGGAGGAAAAGAATTACAATGAAATCCTGAGGTCTGCCCCAGAAAGTATCTTCAACCGTTTCCCACTAAGAATGGTGCATGGGGTCCCACTCATGGAGCCTATTGCCCAGAACTGGCAGCGGATAGAGGAATTCCAAGCCCGGCCAGATGATTTGCTCATTGCCACTTACCCTAAAGCAGGTGGGAACCTCCAGACTGGGGAAAATTTCTGAGTAGGAAAGGGGACATTTAAACCACACACACATCACTTTTATTTTTTCAGTGAAAGCAACCCACACCCTTTTTTTAAAATGTCTTTAGGCACCACCTGGATGCAAGAGATTGTGGACCTCATTAATAATGGAGGAGATGTAGAAAAGGCTCACCGGGCCCCCACCTACGTTCGGATACCGTTTTTGGAAATTTGCAGTCCAAAACCCATACCATCAGGTGGCTTACTCTAGGTTGCTTGTTCTAAGCCATTTATAATTATCCTATAGTACAATATCATTGAGTCATAGACCTCTCATTGTTCTCTTCAGGTGTGGATATCCTTGAGAAGACCCCATCTCCTCGCACTATTAAAACACACCTCCCATTTCAGTTGGTGCCCAAGTCTTTCTGGAAGTTGAACTGTAAGGTAAACCTCTTCCCTCCTCTACCTTTCTCCTCTGGTCTTTCAGACTCCCTTCATCTTCTGTTCATCATATGTAGTTAGAATGAATCTATTTATTTTTTAATTCTATTTCTTAAATCTCTTCTATCCAGGGTCCTGGAGTTATTTACAATATAAAATCATAATATAAAAACCAAAACGCAACCTAATCACCAAACCCATAAAATTCTGCATCCCATAAAAAGTAGCCAACACTAGTATCACCCCCCTCTCCCCCCAACACACACACACACACACACACACAACTTCCCTTTGAAGCCCACAAAAATTTAGAAGTGCTGAGTACTGAGTACTGAGAATGCAAATATTATCACAGAACATCCTACACAACTTAGTTTTGTGTCCTTGCAGCTGTAGTTCTTGTGTTTGACTGGTGAAATCATTTCACTCTTTCACACTGCTGTAGTCATGGTCCTAGATGATTCTTCTCAGCCTGGGAGTAATTTTATAAATTAATTGTAGCTGGAGACTTCAATGCTGTAATTGATCAAATAATGGACAAACAACCAAGTATACAATTAAAATCATTAGGTTTAGATAATTTTGTGCATAATTGTGGATTAAAAGATATATGGTGGATTTTTCATTTTAATGCTCGATAATTTACATTTTGTTCCCAAGTTCATAAATCATTTTACAGAACTGATTATTTTTTTGTTTCAGATCATTTAATTCAACAGGTTACAAAAGCCAGCATAGATCCTATCATTTTGCCGGATTATGTTGGAATTTGGATAGAATATCAGTTCACTGAAGAAGATTCTAAGAGACCTGTTTGGAGGTTCAATAATACACTACTTGCAGACTCAAACTTTCTTGAGGAAATTCAAATAAAAATAAATGAGTATTTTCAACTCAATACCTCGGAGGAGATCTCTTTAGAAACTCTATGGGACGCTTTTAAGGCAACTGTAAGAGGGCAGATTATTTCATATTCGGCGCATGTTAGAAAATTGCTTAGATTAGAGTTTTCCAATTTAGAACAAATTATTTCTGCTTTAGAATCACAATTGGCTTTAAAATGGGAACAAGATACTTTGACTGCCCTGTTGAAGGCTAAATACAAATATAATGAGATTTGCTCACAATTGGCTAGGACAGATTTGTTTTCTCAGCAGTTGGTGTATTATGGAAACTCTTAGATTTCTACAGACATCCAGGGAGGGAGGGAAGGGGGGATGGGTTGGGTTAATGTGTTTCAGTTGGTAGCAAGAATTTAAGAGGACATGGACTGAAGATAAGGGGGGACAAGTTCAGGACAAATATCAGGAAGTTCTGCTTCACGCAACGAGTGGTGGACACCTGGAATGCTCTCCCAGAGGAGGTTATTGCGGAATCCACCATTCTAGGATTTAAAAGAAAACTAGATGCACATCTCCTTACGAGAGGCATAGAGGGATATGGGTGACTAAAATTACAATATACAAAAAATTGGTATTAATGGTGATGATCTATCCTTGAATAAACCTGGAGATGAAAGAGAAAAATATGCTTCCCCCTGATAGAACTTGACAAAAATCAAAGTGAATAAAAGGATCAATCAGTACGGGCCCCGTACCCTCGTTTAAAACCTTGGCCCCGGGCAGGTGTTTATGCAGTGACAAGCACTTAGAAATAAATCTAAATAAACCCTGCCCCGTACATCATATTATCCTTATGATAAATATATTTAATATAGAAAAATATAAATATATATGTTACCCAATAATTGGAAGCACAGTCATCCCCAGGTTGAAACAACAGGAAAGAAAATCACCCCAAAGAAATCTCCCTGAAACCTATATAAATGAACACTCAGTGTAAAAAGTGAAAAAATCAAAATATAAAAAGATGACAAAAAATCGTCAAAAAAATACCAATAACAATGTGAATATCCTCAGTCTGTTTCAACAAAACCACAGAACGGAAGGCCCTGTGCATCTGTCACTAATATATCGTGAAAAATAGTGGTAAATAGCAAAAAACAGTGAAGAGTACTTAGCTCAATGAATCCAAAATGGGACAAAATTCAAAGTTCACCAAACATGGCTATTTAGTTCCTATCGTTGATCAGTCCCGCTCGTGTGTAAAATGCTCATGAAAGAGTCATCGATCCATTCGCCGTAACGCTTGAATCACTCAGTCCCGTGCAGTCATAGGGGCTGTCAATCCCATACACTCATAAGGGCTGTTCAATAATGTTCGTTGAGCGAATTGCTCGTTCTTCAATAATATTCACTGCTCGTTCTGCTCACTCGACAGGTCCTGTTTCAATATCCTCGTCAGGAGGGAGCAGGAAAGTTAGTGGAATGACTGAAAATATTTTTTTCAAACGCCAAGTCCTGAAATGTTAAGGACGGAGTAATCCCCGGCAGCGGCACAATCAAGCTGCTTTGACAAATGAATGCCTGAAACAAGGAGTTCTTATAGGACATTTTAAAGAGCCCCACCTGGGGCAACGCATACGTAATGACGTAGGAGAGATATCAACAGAATGACGAGAATCAAAGTAAAGAAAAACAAATCTTTATGTAAAACATTTATTAACGTTCTCATTCAAGCCATAAGGAGAGAATGCTCGTAAATTGAAAATCCAAAAATTCTCTCTCATCAATAGATGATTTTGTCTATCTCCCTTGAAAGTGATAGGAATTTGTTCCAATACACACCACCTGAGTTGGACAAATGTGTGGTGGTGTTTTAGATTATGGGCCACCATAGGGGCTGTTAGTTTTTCAGTTTTGAGACAACTACGGTGTTCGATTAATCTTACTCTGATAGCCCGACTGGTGCAACCTACATAGATTAAACCACAAGGGCAGGAAATCACATAGACAACGTATGTAGAAACACACGATGTCACTGCTCTCAACTGATAACTCTGCAGAGTTTTGGGATGTGTCCATGAATTGCCTTTATGAGAAGTGGTGCACACCGAGCAACGACCACACGGGCCGTGACTGCCTTTTATTATCGAGGGAGAATGATAAGTAGTGAAATCCGAGGAAACAAGGTGTTCAGATAAGTTTTTACCTGTAGTGAAAGCAATACACGGATGTTCTTTAAAAGTCGGATGTAACTGTAACACATGCCAATGTTCATGTAAACTCTGGGCTATCAGAGCAGATTGAGTTGAATGGGAGATGACACAGATTTGGTTGGTAGATGTCTCTTTATTTTTTTGAATGAGAAGAAGATCTCTGTTGGCATAACGAGCACGTAGGTAGGCTTTCCGGATAACAGATTCAGGATAGCCTCTATTCAAAAATTTATTTCTTAGTATCCTGGCTTCAATTTGAAAATCATCAAAATTAGTACAGATCCTCCTGGCCCGTAAGAATTGACCTATCGGGATCGCCGCTTTAAGGTGTCTGGGATGGCAACTGGCGTAAGATAAAAGATTGTTTTTTTCAGTATGTTTGTGGTGCATCCTGGTAGAGAGACTGCCTTCTTCACAAATAACTTCAGTATCTAAAAAAGAGATACTGTGGGTGTGACAAGTGTGAGTGAACTTGAGATTAGTTGTAAGGGAATTAATCCAGGAAATAAAAAGCTGGAGAGACTCCTTAGATGATGTCCAGATGAAAAAAATATCATCTATAAATCTGAACCAACAAGCCATCTGTTGAAAATAAGGGTGGACATATAGATGTTGTTCCTCAAAGTTAGTCATGAATAAATTGGCTATGCTTGGGGCAGCCGTGGTGCCCATGGCTACCCCTTGATTTTGTTGAAAAAAATCTTGATCGAACTTGAAATAATTCCTAGTTAGGACTAGAATGGCTAGGTCCAACAGGAATTTGGTAGAAACTCTGTCTGAAATGTCCCGTTGATTTAAAGTGGACTCGACGACTTTAAGAGCTTCATTCTGGGGTATGCTTGTATAAAGGGACACAACGTCTAAAGTCACCAGGATGCTATTAGAAGAAAGAAGACCAATCCCCTCGATTTTGCGGAGGAAATCTGAAGTATCTTTGATGTAAGATCTAGCCTGACAAACAAAGGGTTGCAAAAAATAATCAAGAAATTGAGACAACGGCTCTAATACAGTGTTCTTCAGGGAGACTATTGGTCTGCCAGGGGGAGATGTAAGGGATTTATGAATCTTGGGAACAGTATAAAAAACAGGAATTCTTGGACTAATGGGTAATAAAAACCGTTTTTTCTGCCTTGGTGATCATTCCCTGTACCCATGCAGTGTCGACTATCTGAGCAATGGTTTCTTGTAATTCCTTAGTGGGATCACTAAAATTACGCCAGGTGTACACCTGGCTGGGCCTCCACGTGTGTGGATCGCCAGACTTGATGGACCGAAGGTCTGATCCGAGATGGCAGTTCTTATGTTCTTATGTATATTTGTTGCACTTTGTATAAGTTTTGAAA
Source organism: Geotrypetes seraphini (assembly GCF_902459505.1). Lineage (NCBI taxonomy): Eukaryota > Metazoa > Chordata > Amphibia > Gymnophiona > Dermophiidae > Geotrypetes > Geotrypetes seraphini. The sequence goes on from NC_047088.1 coordinate 94,380,349, forward strand.
ATCAATAAATAATTTATTTTTTTTTTAAGTTTTTTCATTTGTAAAAATGATGCCAAGAAGGCATGTGCTTTTACCTAACCCATGAGCAGACATGTTCAGGGATGGAGTTGTGATTTACACACAGGGCAGATTAAAAAAAAAATCAGTGCTAAGTGCTATTCTATAAAGTTTGCATACTCTTTATAGCAGGGGTCTCAAAGTCCCTCCTCGAGGGCTGCAATCCAGTTGGGTTTTCAGGATTTCCCCAATGAATATGCATGAGATCTAGGTGTATGCATTACTTTCAATGCATATTCAGTGGGGAAATCCTGAAAACCCGACTGGATTGCGGCCCTCAAGGAGGGACTTTGAGATCCCTGCTTTATAGAATGGTGCTTATCATTGATACTCATGCCCTAACTTTGGGTACCAGATGTACACCTGCTAAAACCTGGGGTAAATGTTGGTGCCCATGTTGGGTGTGCTGACCCAGCATTTTTTTATTTTTTTTTGAACAACCTTGACATGTCTTTGTCCCTCTCATGGTTGTGCTTTTACAATGAGCCCCATAGGCACCTATGTGGCTTTATAAAATAGGCTGGAAATAAGCATCTACTTGGCCTCTACACATAGGCAACCTATTATAAATTGCATTTCTTACCATGGCTTCCTTCCACAGATGTGGCTTTATTTTAATCATTCTCTTCCTCTTTCAGACAATTTACGTAGCCAGAAATGCCAAGGACTGTGCGGTCTCATTCTACCACTTTGACAAGATGAATGTGACACAGCCAGAGCCAGGGACCTGGCATGAATATCTGCAGAAATTTATGGAGGAGAAACGTAATTTGGGACTGACACTACTGGGAATGTTTATGTTTGTGTTTATTATGAGAACTTGATATATGGCCTCATCTGGCGGGCAGGTCAAGGTGGTTTACAAAAATAATGCCAAATGATGAGGACATAACTATAAAGAGTGGATTTCTTGCTAGACCTCAAACACCCAAGGCACTACTTTTGATTCTATTCGTGCCCTTACTGGGGTGGTGTTTTCATCACTGGTCTTAGCAAATAGCATGTGCAATAAATATTTTTATTAATTTTCAACAGGCTCTGCATAAATTATAAAGTGCATAGAGTGCCATAAAAGTGCTATATAGTGCTCTAATGGAAAGGCACTTATCTTTGCGCCTGACGGCTGTCCAACCATTTTACTTTATGTTTCGTCAGGGGCTATGCCTCCTTGGTTACAAGCATCAACATTTTTAGTTAAAAAAGCCCATTCTTTGAGCTGAAACTACCGCTACTCGTGGCACTGCACTCAGCCTGTTTCGCCCATCAAAAAATAGAGAAACAAATGCCAATTTTGTAAAAATAAAGCAGAAACAGTCAGCCAAACTAACGAGAGATATAGGGGAGGTGACATAAAGAGGGTTTCATCAGGAGAGCACTATTTTAAGAAAAACTATGAAGCCTAAGGGGTCCTTTTATCAAGGCGCGGTAGGGGTTTAACACGCGGAATACCGCACGTTAAGCCACCTGCCGCGCTAGTCGCTAATGCCTCCATTGACCAGGCGTTAGTTTTTTTGCTTGCTGCAGGGGTTAGCGCGTGATGAAATGTCCAATGCGCTAACCCCACTAGCGCAGCTTGATAAAAAGACCCCTAAGCTTTCATCTGAAAGTCACCTAAATTTAGAATTTAAAATTTATGGGCCCGATATTCAGCCTGCAGCATTTAAGAGTTTTGCTAACCTCGGCTGGTGTTATGCCTGGAAATTCAATGCCAGGCCGCATTCAGGCTCTGGCATTGAATTTCTGGGTTTATGGTGCTGATGAAACCATAGCTGGTCAAGTGAGATATTTGGCACCTAACCGTTTAAGGGAAACCACATAAAAATAGGACTGACTTTTATGCAGTTACTTTGGCCAGTTAAGTGCCGAATATCAGCACATAACTGGCCAAGTGCTGATTCTGCTCCCGGAACACCCCCAAAATAGCTGGATGCTAACCAGACATTTTCAGCAGCACTAAGGCCCCATTTTTCGGAGCCACGGGATCGAGTGCCACACGCCAAATGCTCCGACACCCATTCAGTTCCTATGGGTGTAGGTGCATTTAATGCAAAGGCCCACGCTATTGGGCTTAGTAAAAGAGGGGGGTAAATGATTAAGTGCCACTGAATATGAATAGTTAGCCCTGTTCAAGTGATTTAACCAGCCAGAACCTGTTTCTGGCTGGTTAGATAGCATTGAATGTTTACCACTATAGTCCTAAATTTAAGCTCTTACTCCAAAAATGAGTCAAGATATTTGAAACAGTTTATATAGATATGGTAGCATTAAATGTGAATGGATTTGTCAAAGCACAAGTGTTTGGCGATTTAATGTAAGGTTGCTTGATGTTGGAAAGCTGCAAATGAAAATCAGATGAGACTTTAAGAACGTAAGAATAGCCTTACTAAGTCGGCCAATGGTCATCAAGCCCAGTAGCCCGTTCTCACAGTGGCTAATCCAGGTCCCTAGTACCTGGCCAAAACCCAAGGAATAGCAACATTCCATGCTACCGATCCAGGGCAAGCAGTGGCTTCCCCCATGTCTTTCTCAATAACAGACTATGGCCTTTTCCTCCAGGAATTTGTCCAAGGCTGTAAACTTAAAAAACATCACCAACATCTTTTGTATCAGGCAGTTTTATTGGGCAAGGATTTGGAACATTTGATCATATTCTCCAATCTTACTTGAAATTTAGGATGCATTTAAAGACATACTTGTTTTCTAAATATTTGTAAACTGCAAAGAATTTCACGGTCCTGTCTTCTATATACTTGGGTGACTAATTTATAACCTAATTGTACATCCTACTTTTTGTAAACCGCATAAAACTTTACGGTCCTGCATTATATAAGTTGATTGTTATGTTATGTTAAAACAGGCTACACTATCCGCTTTTACCACAACCTCTGGCAACATGTTCCAGAGCTTAACTATTCTCTGAGTGAAAAACAATTTCCTCGTAACTTCATCGAGGTTAGCCCCTGACGAAGCTGAACAAAGTGAAATGGCAGAGCTCCCGTCAGGTTAAGTACTATTGTAATGCTTATTCATAATAAGCAGCTTCAGTGAGTGAAAATGGACCAATGATGATGTTCATGACACCAGTATCATTCGGGTGTTTGAAGTTCATTGTTCACTTGGTAATAATATCCATATGAACTATTTCAAATATCTTGACTCAGTTTGGTGAAAGATTTATTTTGGTTCAGCAAGATTTTATTCCAATATTAAGTCCTAAATTTAGGCTGCCATTCATATGCCTGTGTTTATGAGTCTAATTTAGTTACCTAATGTTGCAAATCATGGCTAAGCTCCTAACTTCTCCCCCCCTGCCCATATCTGTTCATGCTGATGCCCAATTTAGAGGTTTAGTAGAATTTTGCCCAATTTTGCCCAATTTAGAGGTTTAGTGGAATTTTGAGCATAAATTTAGGAACTCGGCCCTAGTATATATTTAAAGCCAACATAGGAGAATTACTTTCAAAAATAGAATCCTTAAACTTTTTGAAAATTGATTCCATAATGTTCACATTCTTTGCACACAGGGGTAAGTCCTGTGCTGTCAACCAGCAAAATAGCTGTCCTAACTTACCTGGATAGTTATCTGGACATTGACATTGAATATTGGTGGTACCCGGATACGCCTGGCGGTTAACTTAGGCCCGGATATGTAGTGCTAGTATCCAAGTTAGGGTTACCTCTTTTTAGAGGACTGTAGGTGCCTGGACAGATTTCCAAAATCCAACAGTTTGTCTGGATTTTGAAAAGTTCTGAGCCATGTCTGGAAAGCCTGACTCGATACCACACACATGCGCGCATGTGTGTGACATCATCACATCACATTTGTGCATGCTCAGTGGCTCTCCAGACATGGCCCGGACTTGGGGAAGAAGAGACGAAATTTGTGTGGGGGCGGGGCTAAGGTTGGAACAGGGCAGGACTGAAGGTAAAACTGGGTGGGGCTAGAGGTAGAATATGCAAGGCAATGTGTCTTCTTTTTTGCACAAACAAATCTGGTAACCGTAATCCAACTCTAATCCAGGGGCGGACAGGCCTAGTGGTTACAGCTGCTACCTCAGTACCCTAGGGCTGTGAACTTGACCCCAGCCTGCTCCTTATGACTCTGGACAAGTCACATAAACCTTCATTGCCCCAGGTACCACAGCTAGATTGTGAGATTGGAAAAATACATAAGAGTACCTAATTGTTATTCAATATATTGTAAACTACTTTGGGTGAATCTCTTCATGAAAAGGCAGTTAATAAATTCCAATAAAATTGTATCTCTTTGCCTTTCTAAATTGTTTAGGGTCTACCTCACACCTTTTCAGTAACAGTGCAAGGCATGTCCTGGAGTAGTGTTACCAGATTTTCCTAAAAGAATTTTACCTCCCTAGCACTCGCTGATGTAACATATAACCAGTCAATGTTTCTTTATTTATGAAGTACACCTGAGGTTTTTCTCCACTTTGTTTTCCTTTTTCTTTGTATGTTGTGTAGTTTCAGGGGTTTGAGAGGGGTTCTGAGGTGTATATGGAGCATGTGTAGAAATTATTGGTGAGTTTTTGTGCTCCCTCTTCATTATTAAATTGGTAATTGAAATTATCCATTATTATATCGTTGCCAAATTCACCAGCTTTCCTAATCTCTGAAAACATTTCTTCATCTGTCTGCTCATTCTACCCCGGGGGACGGTAGTATAACCCTACATTAATATGCCTTCCCTTCACACATGGAATTTCTATCCATATGGGTACCATACTGCTATCTATGTCATGCAGAATGTTTACTATGTTTGATTCAATTCCCTCTTTAATATATAGCACAACCTTCTCAGTTTAAAAACTGCTCTATCTCCTTTTTAAACGTTAGCGCCAGCAGCCTGGTTCTATCCTGGTTAAGGTAGAGTCCATCCCTTTTGAACAAGCTCCCCCAATCAACCACGCACTGAGACTTCGTAGCTCTGCCTACCTCTTGAGACTAGGATCATTTCTGAAAATGCTACCCTGGAGGATCTGGACATCAGCTTTCCACCTAAGAGCCTAAATTTGGCTTCCAGAACCATCCTCCTACATTTTCCTATGTCATTGGTACCAATATTTACCAAGAAAGCTAGCTCCTCCCCAGCACTAACTAAAATCCTATGTAAGTGACATGTGAGGTCTGCCACCTTCACAGCAGGCAGGCAAGTAACCAGGAAATCCTCACGCCCACCAGCCACCCAGCTATCTAAATGCCTAATGATCGAATCACTAACTACAACAGCTGTCCTAACCTTTCCCTGCTGAGCAGAAGCCCCTGGAGATACATCCTCAGTGCAAGAGGATATTGCATCCCCTGGTGGGTAGGTCCTGGCTACAGGATTATTTCCTACTTCACCAGGGTGATGTTCTCCTTTTAGGAGACCTCTCTCCTCCAAGGCAGCATAGGGGCTACCAGACTGTAGGTGGGACTTCTCTACAACATCCCTGTAATTCTCCTTTATGTACTTCTCTGTCTCCCTCAGCTCCTCCAAGTCTGCTACTCTAGCCTCAAGGGAACATATTCATTTTCTGAGAGCTAGGAGCTCTTTGCAGCGAACACACACATATAACTTTTCACCAACTGGGAGAAAATCATACACGTGACAGTGCAAAAGACTGGATAGCACCCCCCCTTGCTGCTAGACCTCTCTTGCTGCTGGATTACTATCTTATTGTTGAGTTGATTAATTAAACCTTATTAAGATACTAGGAATATATTAGACTAGTAAAGAGAGTTTTAGGATTATAATGTATACTTATTTAGTGTTTGATTCTTAGCAGGTAATGAAATATAGTAAGAATATGTTATAAAGAGTTCTCTTGTTATGCTAATTAGAATAATTGACTATAAATAAAGAAATGAACAAGGGTGGGCAGGAGGGAATGGAGACTAAGCTAGACCCTTCTCTGCCTGCCAGAGACTATCTCTATCAGAAAGTTCAAGTTTAAAAACTGTAGAACTATAAAATGCTATTATTTTATGAAGACTAGCTAAGAAGCAAAGTTTGCTTTTTTAAGATCTATTCTAAACTGTCTATATAAGGGAACCTACAATTTAGCTTTTCTCTCCAAACCTATCAAAGCTCAGAGCAAAATAATATATACTTACCCAGATATATGTCTTCTACTCCTCTCCTCTCAGAAAGAGAATGTCCTCTTCCCTCTTTCTCTCCTCTCCAACTTTTTACTGTCTCCAGTATATATCACATACTATTCTGTCTTACCTTGTTTACTGTTGTATTACCTAAACATCTTGTGTAATTCCTGAATTGTAAGTTATCTTGAACCTAGATAGGCATACAGTGACCCAGAAATTGTAGATTAGATTAGATTTAAAAGGAATGTGGACACTGTGCTTTTTGGAATGAGGTCATGCTGGATGAGAGGTAAGCAAAGATTATAGTAGTCAAGAGCTCAGAAGATAGGAGATGCCTCATTGTCCTGTGCCTCAGCTATGTGGGAGGTATAGCTCTTTCACAGGCTATGACATATTCAATATTTGTTTCTGCTAGTTCCATTTACATTTGCTCTGTATCCTTATAGTCAGCTGGGGATCCTGGTATGATCATGTATGTGGCTACTGGGATGAGAAGGACAAGCACAGGATCCTATATGTGTTCTATGAAGATATAAAGGAGGTGAGATAATGGAATCATGAAAAACTGGGAGGCTAAGGTGCAGTGGCACAGATATTTTGGGTGGGTCTAGAGCTAATATGGGTGGGTACTATGGTACTGATTTCCAGACCGTGGAAAGTAGCCCAGCTCCATCTTGCAACCCCAGAAATTCAGTGCAGTGACTAGGCTTCTCACTGACTGGAATATTCAGTGGGAGATAGCTGGCTATCTCCCATTGAATAATAGTGGTTAGCTAGTTTAGTGCTATTTATCTGGCCAGGAAATACTGCTGGCTGGCTAAATAGTGCTGAATATTGGGCTCATATATAGGTATGAGTAGTGTTTTCTGAGCTACTACAAAATTATTCCTTAGAGTACACCTTTCCTTCCCTACTTATCTCCCATCCATCCCCATAGTCTGATGTCAGCCCTACCCTGACTCTTCCCAGCCCCATTATCCCTCCCTGTAACCTAGCATCAGCCCTGTCCTACTACCTATAGTCTGGCATGGCCCCTGACATTAAAAATCTGCCCCCCCCCCCCAAGCACACCAGCATTAATTAAACATAAATATAAAACCTTTTCTTTTTTTATTTCAAAATCTTTTTATTGAGAAGCAATGAAAGATCAAACTATACAGTGTCTTGCTGTCATTTTCTTTCTAAACAACTCCAATTTTACTGACGACCACTTCCCTTTATCCTGCAGTTCCCCCTTCCCCCTCTGTTACTCAATACAAATCCACATTTGTCATAAAGGGACATAGGAACATACAAAACTGCAATCTCGAACTGCCCTTATAAAATTATGTATAGAAGGGGCACAAAACCCCATCTATAACACACTAAGGCCTATCACATGGAGATGAGATTGCCCATATAGCACATGCAGACTGCTGTAATGGAAGAACTGGACCTACCATCTCAGACACCCTGGTACCTATACTCTGAAATCTGTTCAACACTTGACCCCTCACCTTAGGGGATATTGTTTGAATATAGGACCAAGATAGAAAGATCTTTTGCCTTTATGGATATACCGTATTTTCACGCATATAACGCGCGCGTTATACGCGTTTTTACCTACCGCGCATACCCCTCACGCGTTATATGCGTGAGCGCGGTATACAAAAGTTTTAAAACATAGTTCCCACCCCGCCCGACGCCCGATTCACCCCCCCCAGCAGGACCGCTCGCACCCCCACCCCAAACGACCGCTCGCACGCGCTCCCACCCGCACCCGCATCCACGATCGGAGCAAGAGGGAGCCCAAGCCCTCTTGCCCGGCCGACTCCCCGACGTCCGATACATCCCCCCCCCCGGCAGGACCACTCGCACCCCCACCCCGAACGACCGCTTGCACGCGCTCCCACCCGCACCCGCATCCACGATCGGAGCAAGAGGGAGCCCAAGCCCTCTTGCCCGGCCGACTCCCCGACGTCCGATACATCCCCCCCCCCCGGCAGGACCACTCGCACCCCCACCCCGAAGGACCGCCGACTTCCCGACAATATCGGGCCAGAAGGGAGCCCAAACCCTCCTGGCCACGGCGACCCCCTAACCCCACCCCACACTACATTACGGGCAGGAGGGATCCCAGGGCCTCCTGCCCTCGACGCAAACCCCCCTCCCCCCCAACGACCGCCCCCCCCAAGAACCTCCGACCGCCCCCCAGCCGACCCGCGATCCCCCTGGCGACCCCCACGACCCCCCCACCCCCCTTCCCCGTACCTTTGGTAGTTGGCCGGACAGACGGGAGCCAAACCCGCCTGTCCGGCAGGCAGCCAACGAAGGAATGAGGCCGGATTGGCCCATCCATCCTAAAGCTCCGCCTACTGGTGGGGCCTAAGGCGCGTGGGCCAATCAGAATAGGCCCTGGAGCCTTAGGTCCCACTTGGGGGCGCGGCCTGAGGCACATGGGCCCAACCCGACCATGTGCCTCAGGCCGCGCCCCCAGGTGGGACCTAAGGCTCCAGGGCCTATTCTGATTGGCCCACGCGCCTTAGGCCCCACCAGTAGGCGGAGCTTTAGGATGGATGGGCCAATCCGGCCTCATTCCTTCGTTGGCTGCCTGCCGGACAGGCGGGTTTGGCTCCCGTCTGTCCGGCCAACTACCAAAGGTACGGGGAAGGGGGGTGGGGGGGTCGTGGGGGTCGCCAGGGGGGTCGCGGGTCGGCTGGGGGAGCGGTCGGAGGTTCTTGGGGGGGGCGGTCGTTGGGGGGGAGGGGGGTTTGTGTCGAGGGCAGGAGGGGCTGGGATCCCTCCTGCCCGTAATGTAGTGCGGGGTGGGGTTAGGGGGTCGCCGTGGCCAGGAGGGTTTGGGCTCCCTTCTGGCCCAACTACCAAAGGTACGGGGAAGGGGGGTGGGGGGGTCGTGGGGGTCGCCAGGGGGGGTCGCGGGTCGGCTGGGGGGGCGGTCGGAGGTTCTTGGGGGGGGGGCAGTCGTTGGGGGGAGGGGGGTTTGCGTCGAGGGCAGGAGGGCCTGGGATCCCTCCTGCCCGTAATGTAGTGCGGGGTGGGGTTAGGGGGTCGCCGTGGCCAGGAGGATTTGGGCTCCCTCCTGGCCCGATATTGTTGGGGAGTCGGCGGTCCTTCGGGGGGAGGGATGTATCGGACGTCGGGGGGAGGGCATCAGGCTTTCAGGATGGGGACAGACCTTCAAGGGGGGACAGTGCACGGAAGTCAGGGGGGGTGAACGGAGAGTCGGAAAGTCAGGGCGGGCGAAAGGAGTGTCGGGCAGCATGCGCGGTATACCCGTGAGCGCGGTATACCAAAGTTTTTGTACATATCATCGTGATTTCTGCGCGCTATACCCGTGTGCGCGTTTTATACGGGTGCGCGTTATTTGCGTGAAAATACGGTAGTCTTGCTGAAATCCACATTTCTCAGAATGGGTTCTTTGCAAAGGGCTTCCTTAAACTGAGTAAAAGCCCGATCTGCCACCCTGTCCCATCTTAACTTAGTGGGTTGTAAGTTTCATAACAGCATATTTAGGTCAGCAACTAATTCTGCAAAGTTAGGAATAAATTTCCTATAGTACCTGATCATACCCAAAAAATGTCACATCTGTTTCTTGAGGGGGATTGCATGTTCTATACTGCCTCCACCTTTGAGGGCATACGAGGTTTCACCCAACCTCCCTCTATACAGTAACCCAGATATTGCATCTCTTTCTGACTCAGGGCATATTTTGGGGGGGTTGGCAGTAAGAGATATATACAGTGCCACCAACTGTTACAGATGTTGTTCCCAGCTTCTAGGAAAAGATAACTACATTATCTAAGTAAGCTCGGGCATATGCTTGATGGGGTCTAAATAGTTGATTCATGACTCACTAAAATGTAGTTGGTGCTCCATGGAGTCCAAATGGGAGTACCTTAAACTGATATAGGCCTTGATGGGTGATAAAGTGAGCTTTTCCTTATACCTTTCCTCTAAGGGGGTTTGCCAATATCCTTTGTTAGGTCAATGATGGGCAAAAACTGTGCTCCCCCTAACTGTTCTACTAGATCATCCACCCAGAGCATGGAATAGGCATCAAACTGTGAAATGCTATTAATCTCATGAAAATCTATGCAAAACTGGGTAGATTCATCCAGCTTTGGAACTAAAACAATCGGACTAGTCCATTCACTGTTTGATTCCTCGATTATCTCCATCTTCAGCATTTCAGCTACCTCCCATTCTACTTCTCTCTTTTGGCCTCGGGGTTTCTGCCTAATAATTCTCCCAATGATCGTTTCTATGTGATGGGTCCCAACCTGTGTATGACCTGGTATTAGGGAAAAAACATCCTTAAACTGATGTATTAATGATTGTAACAGTAACCTTTGTTGGGGTTCTAGGATTTCCCTAATTTTAATGTTGATCATCTCCCATGACTCTAATATCTGGGCACAAATCTCCATCTTCTTCTTCTATCATTTCTACAGTCATTACTTTCCTTTCCACCCAGGACTTTAGAAGATTCACATTTGGGACTTTTCCTAGCCCAGATTTACTTCATAAGTCACTGGGACCAACCATCAGGAAACCACAAACGGGCCTTTCCATTTTGCCAATAACTTATTAGCTGACATGGGCATCATTACTCGCACCTTATCTTGGGTTTGAAACACTCTTTCCTTAGCCTTCTGATTATAATACATCTTCTGATGATCCTGGGCTTGTTCCAAGTTCTTATTCCTTCATCTTTTGTACATGTCTGGGTACTGAAGTTACTTCTCTTTTCTCCCCTCCCACCCAGGTCTCCTTTACCACTTCCAACAAATTTCAAGGCTGCCTCTTGAATATAAGCTTGAAGGGAGAGAATCTCAGGGATGCATGAGTTACCTCATTATAAGCAAACAAAATATAAGGGATGGTCCTATTCCAGTCATGGATATTTTCCCCTAAACACTTCTTGATCATATGGACCAGGCTTTGATTGAATTGTTCTTCTAAACCATCTTTTTTGGGGTGGTAGTTGCTATCTCTACATGCATTATACCGAACATTTTAAACATTTCCTCCAGTGTTTGAGACAAGAAATTGGTCTGCCTAGCCATCACAATCTCTAGGGAGAATCCTACATGACAGAAAATGGCCAGCAATTCTCAGGCTATTCCTTGGGCCGAGGTCTTTTTTATAGGTACCATCCAAGGATACCTCGTGACATAGTCCACCATGACTAAGAGATATTAATACCTGCTAGAACTCTGGCCCAGGGGCCCCACAATGTCTACTGCTAATCTATCTAGGGACTGTTCCTTGATGGGTAAAGGAATGAGAGGGGATTTCTCATTGATCCTTTGAGGCTCTTTATGGCACTCTGGGCAAGAGCGGCAGTACTCCCTACCTTCTTAATATATACCTGGTCAGAGGAATTGAGCAGTCAGTCTGTCCAGAGTTTCTGCTTCTGCCAAATGTCCAGCTAGCATATGGGAATGGGTCAGGGCCATCGGGGTTGTCTAAAAATGGCTGGGACCATAAATTGTCTTTGTTTTCCTAGCCCCTCATTCTTAAGAACCCTGTATAACATGTTATTAATTTTCTCAAAAAGGGGCTATGTCTTCTCTTCTCTGGCCTGGGAGCTTTCGGCTTTCTCCCAACAGGCCTGCAGGGAGGGGTTTTTCTTTGCTCCTAGGGAAACTGGTGAAATTTACTCATTGTTTCTTCTCCTTTAACTTCCACCTCCCTGAAGGGTACCAATCCCTTCCATTTCTCCAGCCTCTTAAGAAATTTTGGTTTTCTACTTTTCCTCGTGTCCCCTATCACTCCTTGATTGGCTAATGGGAATATTTCTCCTAAGGGGAACTTCCCCAACTCTTCTATAGGATAGTCCCTTGCCCAAGTGGACATCCAGTCCTCCTTAGAGGTTAAAACTCCTTGCATTCCTACTCAATCCCAGCCCAATATCAACAGAAAAAGGTAGTTTTTCTATAATAGCAACCCTCAGCAGTTGTGTTTTCCCTCCTCTGGTTATCCCCTCATATGTGGGTTACTGTTTTATATCCCGATGGACACACCAGACATATACTGCTCTGTTAAATGTCCCTTCCTTTCTTCTAACACCTATCTTTTTGGCCAGGGGTCAGGGCATTAGCGACTGGTTGCTACCTGTGTCCAGGAGGGCCACTAAATCCATCCCTGCCACCCTTTCTTTAAGACTTGGTCTAATCCCTTTTTTCTCGAAAGAAACCCCTGCTCACCCCAGAGAAGGAAAATTCCATTAAAGGGCACTCCCTTTTAAAGTAGCCTTCCTCCCCACAACAAAAACATCTTAATGGAGGTTGAATGTCTGGATGAGGGCCAGTTTTAGGGGGTTCCAATCACCCTTTTCCCATACCTCTGGGAGTTACACCTTTCTACCTTTCTGGGGATCTGTTCTCTTTCCTAGATAATTTGGGTCTTCGGCTCTAGTAGGAGAATCTTTTTGAATCTTCACAGTTTGAAAAACTAGCAGAGGTTTACTTATCTTTAGTGTTTGTAGTTGTTCAGTTTTCAATCATAGATTTCATTTAATGTGTGCCACCACAAACTACCAGAACCAGGACCGGAGCTGTTCCCTACTCTCGGAGCTGGAACTGTGAAGTGGTCTGTATTCAGTGCTCCAGTGTTGAATATATTAATCACACGTTACAATTAAGAAAAAAAAGATAAAATAGGTTAAAAATAGTTAAATAGTTATAAGTTAAAGACTAATAGTAAAAATACACTAAGCAGGTTTTTGGCCAGTGATTGTAGTATGGAGTATACATTCGGACTATATCTACGCTGACAGTGAATGTCGATGAGACTATAAGCGTAGTACTCCTTAACTCTGAGGCCTTTTCCTGCATAAACAATGTGTTTTAAAAAATGCTTAAAAAATATTCAACACATGGTTTAAGAAGAATATAACAATGAGTGACAGAATATAACTCCTTTTTCTGGAGCCATATGGTAACCCTACACCTTGGTATGTCTCTTTTCCTTGTAAGAAAAGCTTTTGTGCACATGTGAATTTTTTTTCCAGATAGAGATGATGTAATTAATTTTCAGAGTTTTTTTTCAGAGTAAACATTGGTTCTCCCTTTGAAAATTGCTACTTTGGTTCTGACATTACACCTACCCCACCCTCCAAATTACCACAGGTCTATGTTCCTTTTTCTTTCTTTTTCACAATATACTCTGTACTTTCATAATATTTCTTATCTTCTTCCCTGTGCAGGATCCTGCTTGTGAGATCCGGAAGGTGATGCAGTTCCTGGAGAAGGACCTGAGGGAGGAGGTCCTGGAAAAGATTGTCCATCATACCTTCTTCCAGGTTATGAAGGAGAACCCAATGGCTAACTACACTTCTATGCCCTCATTTATCCTTGATCATTCCATCTCCCCCTTTATGAGAAAAGGTATTAGGAGGGGCTCCATACTATACAGATCTTTTCCCTCAGCAAGACCTGATACTTGAGAACTGTAAGCACTTAGACACATTTCAGAGGACCAGATATGTCTTAGAGTTGCCCTTTGCCTACACACTTATCTCAGACACACCCAGTACAAAAAAAAAATCACTTATAACATACCATACATGGTCAGATACTTCTCTTTATTCTGGTTAACCTACACGCTCAAGAACAAAAAACTTGTGGAGAAGGAGATGTTCAAGATGCAAGCTTTATTAAATCACAGTTTAATAATCCACATAAAAATATCTAGGACCCAAGGTGTTGTGGGATATGGACCTAACACAATCCATGTTTTTGACGATACTGTCTTCATCAGAGGTCCCTAAGGTCCTGATACAAAAGCTCATGGATTAAGAACTAAAATCGAACTAAGATGTAACTCTGCACAAGTGAGCTTAAGGGTTATGCAGTGCAAGACTAAATACTATTGCCTGATCATTTTATACAAATGTATTTTTGTCCCTGGATTGTTTTATCACCTGACGCAGCCCTGTAGTGGGTGAAATGTGGCCACATCAGATATTTTAATAAACATTTTCATCTTTGTGATCTACTCAACATATAGAGTGCCAAGTGCTGGGTCCCCTTCTAGTTTTTTTTTGTGATCTAGTGTAAACAGGAGAAGAAAATTACATTTCAATTTACCTGGATGATGGGCATGCAGAAGTGATGGTGAAGACTTTGTGAATTTGAGGAAGGGTTTTGAGCAGGTGTCAACACATGCTGACAGTTCTCTAGACCTGCTGCTTTGTGAATGAGATTGGGTCTGGTGTTTGTGCAGTTTTCATCTCTTGGATGGCTGCAGCCTGGAGGCTTTGAGGTCAGGCTTGTGGTGGGTTTGTTGGGTCACGATGCTAGGATGAGAGGGCACAGTCATGATGCATGTGCTCATTCTAGGGATGCACAGATGTACGCAAGTTTCATTGAAGGATTGTCTGCAGCTGAATAGAGTCAGGATTAGCTCATGTTTGCACGGAGGTCCTGGGGAGTGTAATTTATATGTTTGCAAGTAGGTCCTGAGGAGTGTAATTTAAAAATAAAAGGGAACAGCTGCAGTAAGGAAAAGAAAAACAACTGGAAGTCCAAATGCATATGTTCCTTCCCTGAAGTAGGAAACAGTGCTTGGGAAACTTGACGCTCATATTAGGTGTGGAGGGGGGCAAAGATCATTAAGACAGGGAAACTAGTCAAAGGTTGAGGTTAGTGGCAAAGAGCAAAGAACTTCAGAAAAGGAACATTAGTGTATGAAATGTGCTTAGGACTTTAGTGTGAACATAAAGGAGTGAATGAGCCTACAAGATAAAGTAGTGTCTCATACTGACTAAAGGTAGAGGTTGAGCTGCCCCCGCAGGTGACTGTGGCTCATGCTGCCTTGTGCTCTGCAGGAAAGCTCAGAATTCTAAATGGTGGTTTTGTTTGGTTTTCTCAGTTTGGACGGAATAATCAGACTAAGATAAAAGTTGTAAAATTGATTAGGTTTGGTTTTTAAGATATAGAATTTGAAAGACAGATAAGATATTGAGAGATGTACATTTTTTTATGATTCTGTGTTGGTAAGTGTTAATGACAGAGAAGAAACCCTGTGAAGTCTACACATGGAATTTAATTAATCTTTACAGTGAATGTAATTAATGACTGTAGACAAGAGAAATAATTATTTTGAAACAATGTTTTCTATGTAAAACTAAGTGACCCATTGCAAAATCTAGGAACAGGGAAAGAGAGAGATTGAAAATCCATAGGGAAAGATGGGTCAACACCCCAGTAATAGAGACCATGTTGGGTTATTACCCGGTATTACCATGGAACCGTAGATTATTCCACAGTATTCCATGGGAATGGGGAACAGGCCTACCTTAAAATTTTTCCTGTCTTCTGCCGTAGCTGGACACGCCACTAATAGAGTTTCAAAATGGCTGCTGAGATTTCATGCAGCAGCCTTGCAAGATTTGCAAAGTCTCGTGAGGCTGCCGCATGAAGTATTGGCAGCCATTTTGAAACTCTGCTAGCGGTGAATTTAGTGGCAGCAGTGGCATCTCTGTGGGGGATGGTGAGGGAACAGGGATGAAAAGTGCAGGGACAGTGAGGGGAATGGGGTAAAAAAATGTGCTTTACTACAGGGACAGTGAGGGAATGGGGATGAAAGTGTGGGGACGGTGATGAATCTTTGTCCCCGCATCACCCTCTGATTCCAATGTCACATAAGTTTGTAGAAAAAATTTATTGATGATAGTTTTTCAATCTGGCATGGTACAGAGAAAGAATTGCAGCAATTCTTTGCTTGAATTAATGCTTACAATATGAATCTTAAACTCATCATTTCCTTTAATCATCAGCAAGTGAGATTTGTTTTAGATCTTACTGGTATAATTCCAGAAGGGCTTTTGTTTCTGTTTATCACAAATGAACTGAAAAGCATAACCTTTTAAGATCTGATAGTTGTCACCTCCATAAATGGCTTGAAAATATTCCTGTAGGACAGTTTTAAAAACTGAAATGCAATTGTTCCACTTTTCAGCAGTTTAAGATGCAGCTGAGATATATGATATAACTTTTTAGAGAGAGGTTATCCTGAAAAGGAGATTTGAACATAGACATAGAAACATGACGGCATATAAAGGCTGAATGGCCCATCTAGTCTGCCATCTACATTAACAATTATCTCTTCCTTTCTCTAAGAAATCCCACGTGCCTGTCCCTAACCCTATCCTATTCTTTCTTGAATTCAGACATAGCAAGATATTTCCATTTCTAGACCGTAAATACCTTTCAGTTCAGTGCCGTGTACAGAAAGCAATAAGAGAAACTGTAATAATAATAATAATAATAATAATAACTTTATTTTTCTATACCGCCATAGTCAGGCGACTTCTAGGCACAGTAACAGTGACATACAAGACTCAGTGAAAACAATCAATACTTATAAAGAATTGCAAGTTACAAGACCATCATTTCTTTCAAGACTATGAAGACACTTTAACCCAATTATAATAGCATTTCAGTTGATATTCTGATCCCTCACTCTTGCTCCTTCATACAGAAAGATGGACGTGAGTTCTCCAAAACTCCAACCAATCGATGCAGAGGCATAAGGTTCTCCCAAATCTATGCCATCCATGATAAGTGTTCCTCAAACCCCAGATTTCAACGAGATGAAGGAACAAGCCCTGTGATGTAAAAGTGAGAGTAGAGTCCCAGTCTCCAGTTTCTTTAAATAAAGGAGGGGAACTCCAGTTTCTAGACATTTGATAAAAACTTTTTTATGAACTCTGTCTGTGATTGGAGGGATGAGGCCCCAAACTCAAAAACCTTGCTAATTGAAATAGAGAAGAATCCAAGCCCTCAATGAGAGTGAAAGATTCCACAAACATAACAGGCACGTATTTGTAATAGTAGGAGAACATTCCCCATCCTCAAACTCTTAGGAAACATAGAAACATGAAGAGATCCCACATGCCTGTTCCACACTTTCTTGAATTCAGATATAGTCTTTGTCTCTACCACCTCTACTAGGAGATTATTCCATAGATAGGAAAGGGCATCAAAGCTTCTAACCCTTAAAGGGAGAGATATGGATGAGTTTCCCCAAGCTCAGAACCCTTGAAGTGAGTGAGGAGAACATTTAAGTGTTCATGTGATATAGTTGAATGGAATCTCTTTTATCCTCTGGAGACACAGTTCCTATGCAGAATGCTAGCTGAAACATAACAAGAATAGATCGTACCTAACATCTTTCTCTCTTTCCAGGAGAAGTCGGGAACTGGAAGCACCACTTCACAGTGGCACAGAATGAAGCTTTTGATGCACATTATCAGCGTAAAATGATGGGGACAACATTGAAATTCCGGACACACATTTAGCCTGATGCCCCAAAGGAAAGGAATGAGAAGGCTACCCAAGGGAAGCTGAGACCAGACACTGCTTACAAAGAAGATGTTTCACAGTCGCTCTACTCTTCTCCTTGAAATATTGTCACCCAATCTTGAAAATCCATCCATCAGCATTGGCAAGAATCTCTTTGCATAAAATATTCATCCTTCATTTGTAACCTCATTTTAAAATAGGTTGTATAACTTGTGTGGCAGAAATACTCATATATGTAAGTTACATCAGTTTTACTGTAAAAGGGAAAATACGCACATAGGACCAGATTCTGTATAGGACGCCTAACTTCAGAATCCATGCGCAACCTTTATTTTTAGTTGGCTTAATTTGCATGGTAATTGACCTTGACGGTTTTCAGACAATCCCCCCCCCAAAAATAAATTAAATTAACAATTAAGAGTTTGGCGTCTGAGGATCTTTCTGACACTTAAAGATGACTATCTAAAAACTACTCAAGGGGCATCACCCAAAGTGGCTCAAAAGATTCAATCTATTATATATGTGTAAACATACCATTTCTTAGGGACAGTATAAAGTGTGATGATAGTGGATGCACTGTCCCTAAGAAGTGGTATGTTTACACAATTATCTGAAAACTAGGCATGTTTAGGGGTGGAGAATAGACATGGTTGACAGTTGCAGTGAAACTGTGTTGAGCGGTGTAGGTATTGTTCGATGCCTTTTATAGAATCTGGCCCATTTTTTCCTATTTTAGATTTCTCAGTGGTAAATACAGAGGAAATGACCTTTTATTTTATGTATTTATGAGGTTGCTATTCCAAAGCATGTCTGCACTCAGTAGCAGCATTGGCTGCCTAAATATTTTTGTTTTTAAATTTATGACAACTGAACAAATAATTTTGAGCATACAAAGCATAAGGAGGATGATTTTTTGAGGACACTTAAGTGCCCTTATACTAATCCTCATTAGAAAAAGGGCTTAGTGCATTTTAAAGCAGAACTTTCCCACGGGCTAAGCCCATTTCTAATGCAACAGTATTTAAGGCATTTTTCAATAATTTCTTTTTCAACTTATGCTCTAAGTTCTCATTAGTGCATATTACCTGAACAAAGTTAATGAAGCATTTACTAGGTGGTCCTGCGTAAACTCTGTATTATCCAGCTAGCATGCGCTAATGTAAACATGCTAGTTGGATAACACTGCCATTCCCACCCATAAAAGTCTCCTCCTAAAAATATTTTTTAAAATAATATATGATTAGCACACTCTGACAGGCAAATTAGCCCTTTTTCACGTGTTAAGCATGCATTAGTGCTTAATGCAGTTTAGTAAATGGCCCCTGTGGTAATGGGGGCGAACAGCAGGCTTGGATTTCTCAGGAATGCAGGCAGTCAAGGGGTAGGAGTAACCAAAAGACCTTCTTTATTATTAACATAAGACCGTAGCATCGATATTCCTTGTACACATACAGAAGATAGTCCTAAACACAGAATTGTAGTTCTCCGACCACACACAGACTTGCTGTCTGTGCTCTAATATCTGGGTCTTCAAAATGACATGAGATTTCCCACCTTAGTAGTCTTTTCCCACACAAAGGTACCTGAGCTAACATTGTTCCAAGAAGAAGGGGGGGGGGGGAGGTGAGCCTGCCCAATCAGGCATATTGTAAAGCAGCTGTGTTACGAGATTTGACAAGTCATCATGAAAGGGATGTGGAGAAGCACTGGGTATGCATTGAAAGCATGAGACAGACACTAGGGATCTCTTAGACAGAGGTGATAGTGAATGCTGTGGATGCACAGACTGGATGGGCCATTTGGTCTTTCTCAGCCATCATGTTTCTATGTTAAAAAGTGATAAATCACCCCAGATGGTATACTTCCCAGAGTACTGAAAGAACTTAGACATGAAATTGCTGATCTGCTGTTAGTGATCTGTAATCTGTCACTAAAATTATCCATAATACCTGAAGACTGGAGGGTGACTAATTTTATGTTGATTTTTTAAAAAGGGTTCAAGGGATGATCTGGGAAATTATAGACCGGTAAGCCTGACTTCAGTGCTGGGCAAAATAGTAGAAACTATTATAAAAAGTAAAATTACGGAACACATAGACAAACATCGTTTAATGGAACAAAGTCAGCATGGATACAACCAAGGGAGGTCTTGCCTCACCAATGTGCTGCATTTCTTTGAAGATGTGAATAAACATTTGGATAAAGGAGAGCTGGTTGATATAGTGTATCTGGCCCGGGGGCCACATGCGGCCCGCCAGGTACTATTTTGAGGCCCTCGGTATGATTATCATAATCACAAAAGTAAAATAAAACAGTTTCTTCATCATATGTCTCTTTAGCTATAAATGACAATATTATTATTAAGACTTAGCCAAAAGGAAAGATTTATAAACTATAGAGTTTTACCTCAAGCAAAATTGTCATTTCTTTAATAAGATATTAATTATTTTTTTTCTGAGGCCCTCCAAGTACCTACCAATCCAAAATGTGGCCCTGCAAAGGGTTTGAGTTTGAGACCACTGATCTAGACTTTCATAAAGTTTTCTTTTTTTTTTTTTAATCTTTATTAAATTTTCAAAGCTAACAAAAGTGCAAAACAATACACATATACATAGTAATACTCATAATAAGCACTTATAATCAATCAATAACAATTCAGAAAAAAAAAATAAAACCCCCTCTCCCATCCAATTTTTCATTAGGGAATAAAACTAAACAAAGGAGATACCCCCTCCCCTGGATATGTGTGTGCTAAAACAACAAAAAATAAAATAAAAGACA
Source organism: Geotrypetes seraphini (assembly GCF_902459505.1). Classification (NCBI taxonomy): domain Eukaryota; kingdom Metazoa; phylum Chordata; class Amphibia; order Gymnophiona; family Dermophiidae; genus Geotrypetes; species Geotrypetes seraphini. Next base: position 94,400,598 of record NC_047088.1, read on the forward strand.
ACTATAACAAAGCCACAAAAGATGTCAATAGACCCCCAAACTAATTTGAATAACTTATTATGCCCCAGCATGTCAACGTTCATCTTTTCATACTTATAACGTAAGCATATACCCACCAAAAAATAAAATTAAGGCGATCCCAATTTTTACAATTGCGAATAACCATTTGCATGGCTATCCTGGTCATAATAAGGAAAAGCCAACATTTATATCGTTCCAATGGGGGTTTAAGATGTAATATCATCTGGCATATGACTACATCATATGTCAATGGAATCGATGACTCCAGTATAGTATTAATCTGTCCCTATATTGACCTCCAAAAGTTGAGTATTAAAGGACAATAGAACAACAAATGATCCAGTGTCCCTATGTCTAGATGACAGTACCAGCATCTATTAGATTTAGAATTATCTAATTTCTGCAAATGAACAGGGGTCTAGAAACTTCTATGTAACAAAAAAAACATGTTTGTCTCATAGATGCTGACGCTGTACATCTCATCCTTCAAGTCCAAATCCGTGGGCATTGAGAAGCAGAAATCTGCTGCTTAATCTCAATGCTCCATATGTCTCAGACTAGTTTTTGTTTTTTTTGTTCAAATATTCCAATATTAATTTATACTACTTGGTGGCTTGATGCCATAGGACAGTGGTCGGTAAACTACGCCTCGCGAGTCGCATGCGTCTCTTTAGCCACTTGAGTGCGGCTCGCGGCTCGTGCCCAACCTGTTTCCCTTCCTCCCTTCCCTCCCCCAAGCTGCTGCCGTCTCAGGCATCCAGGAATAGACCGCCGCTGAGTTCTCCCTGCTTCCCCGCTGAATCGCAGGGCCGAAAAACTCTCGCCACCCAACATCAATTCTAACATCGGAGAGGAGGTTCTGGGCCAGCCAATCGCTGCCTGGCTGGCCCAGAATTTCCTCTCTGACGTTAGAATTGACGTCGGGTGGTGAGAGTTGGTCGGCCCTGTGCTTCAGCGGGGAAGCAAGGAGAGCTCAGTCAGAACTCGACGGCGACCTGTTCCCTGATGGTGGCAGTGGCAGCCTATTCCCTGGCCGAGGTGGCTTGGGGGAGGGCAAGGAGGGAGAGAGAAAGAAAGAAAGGGGGAGACAGGGAGACAGAACATAAGAACATAAGAATTGCCACTGCTGAGTCAGACCAGTGGTCCATCATGCCCAGCAGTCCGCTCACGCGGCGGCCCTCTGGTCTAAGACCAGCACCCTAACTGAGACTAGCCCTACCAACGCACATTCTTGTTCAACAGAAACTTGTCTAACTTTGTCTTGAACCCTTGAAGGGTGTTTTCCCCTATAACAGCCTCTGGAAGGGCGTTCCAGCTTTCTACCACTCTCTGGGTGAAGAAGAACTTCCTTACGTTTGTATGGAATCTATCTCTTTTCAACTTTAGAGAGTGCCCTCTTGTTCTCCCTACCTTGGAGAGGGTGAACAACCTGTCCTTATCTACTAAGTCTATCCCCTTCAGTACCTTGAATGTTTCGATCATGTCCCCTCTCAATCTCCTCTGTTCAAGAGAGAAGAGACCCAGTTTCTCTAATCTTTCGCTGTATGGCAGCTCCTCCAGCCCCTTAACCATCTTAGTCGCTCTTCTCTGGACCCTTTTGAGAGTACCGTGTCCTTCTTCAGATACGGCGACCAGTGCTGGACGCAGTACTCCAGGTGAGGGCGTACCATGATACAGCGGCATGATAACCTTCTCTGATCTGTTCATGATCCCCTTCTTTATCATTCCTAGCATTCTGTTTGCCCTTTTTGCTGCCGCCGCACATTGTGTAGACAGCTTCATCGACTTGTCGATCAGAACTCCCTAGTCCCTTTCCTGGGAGGTCTCTCCAAGTACCGCCCCGGACATCCTCTATTCGTGCATGAGATTTTTGTTACCGACATGCATCACTTTACAATTATCCACGATGAACCTCATCTGCCATGTTGATACCCATTCCTCGAGCTTGATTATGTCATGTTGCAGATCTTCGCAATCCCCCTGCGTCTTTACTACTCTGAATAACTTCGTATCATCTGCAAATTTAATCACCTCGCTCGTCGTACCTATGTCCAGATCATTTATAAAGATGTTAAAGAGCACGGGTCCAAGCACCGAGCCCTGTGGCACCCCACTGGTGACGCTCTTCCAGTCCGAGTATTGTCCATTTACCCCCACTCTTTGTTTCCTATGCTCCAGCCAGTTTTTAATCCACGTGAGTATTTCACCCTCAATTCCATGGCTTGCAATTTTCCGAAGTAATCGTTCATGCGGAACCTTGTCGAACGCCTTCTGAAAATCCAGATATACAATGTCGACTGGATCGCCCTTGTCTATCTGTCTGTTTACTCCCTCAAAGAAGTGCAGCAAGATCGTCAAACAAGATCTGCCTTTGCTAAAACCGTGCTGACTGGTCCTCATAAGCCCGTTTCCGTCAAGGTGATCAATGATGCTGTCCTTTATCAGTGACTCTACCATCTTTCCCGGTACAGAGGTCAGACTCACCGGTCTGTACTTCCACGGATCTCCCCTCGAACCTTTCTTGAAGATAGGTGTAACATTCGCTACCTTCCAGTCTTCCGGAATCTTTCCCGATTTGATCGATAGATTGGCTATTAGTTGAAGCAGTTGAGCTATGGTCCCTTTCAGTTCCTTGATGACCCTCGGATGGATGCCATCCGGTCCCGGGAATTTATCGCTCTTGAGCCTATCAATCTGCCTACATACCTCCTCTAGACTGACAGTCAATCCTGTCAGCTTTCCGTCTTCGTTTCCAGCATATAGCCTGATGGGTTCTGGTATGCTGTGTACATCTTCTTCGGTAAATACAGATGCAAAAAATGTGTTCAGTTTGACAGCGATTGCTTTGTCCTCCTTTAGTGCTCCCTTTATTCCATGGTCATCCAACGGTCCCACCACTTCCTTTGCGGGTCGTTTCCCCTTAATATATCGAAAGAACGGCCTGAAGTTCTTCGCCTCCTTGGCTATTTATTCCTCATAGTCTCTTTTGGCCCCTTTTACCGCCTTATGGCACCTGCGTTGATGTTGTTTATGCTTGTTCCAGTTTTCATCAGTTTTTTACCTTTTCCATTCCTTAAATGAAGTTTTCTTGTCTCTGATCGCTTCCTTCACCTCTACAGTGAGCCACGCCGGTTCTTTGTTCTTTTTCCTCTTGGATCCCTTGTTGATACGCGGTATATATATTGTGTCAGGGAAGCTCCTGTCCCAGTGCCAAGAACTACAAAACCCAGCATACATCCTGTCCTGAGCCTGAGAAAACCTAGCCTGGAACGGGGCCAGCCAACACAACCAGGAAGGGAAGAGGGAAATCAGGCCATAGCAAAGCCCAAGAGTCAGAGGGGGAGGGCAGTTGACACTAATTACTCTCCCTATGGCTCCTTTCCTCAGGTAGGGAAACTAAGGTCCAACCAAGGAGGGGGTGGGGCTAGCCCTCAGGAAAGGCAAGTTAAAAAACCTCTGACACCACTTGAAAGGAGGCAACCAGGAGGCACAGGTGAAGCTACTGTTAATCAGCACTCAGCAAGGAAGGCTTGCAGCTACCAGGGAGGAGTGGTGGCTCAAGCTAGGACCCTATCCTAGAAACAACCTAGCAGGAGGGGAATTGAGAGCCCGGGGAGGTATCTCACTGTGGTGGACCAACCTTGGAAAGCAAAGTCCAGAGACTGGCCAAAAGGAGATACGGTCAGTACCGACCTAAACCCCAGGCAAGGAGGTAATTGTCAGGCAGTGTCTGAGGATGCCGGGTGGGGGAATAGTCTGAGCCAGGAATCTTTGAATTATGATATGGACAGTATTAGTGAAGAATGTGAACCTGGAGAGGACATGGAAATAGGGGGAGAGTACGATTGAGAGTTCATGCTAACTTTCCTCAAGAATCCAGTCCAGGATTAGGAATCCTGAACAAAGCCCTGCTAGAGGAGGGCAGAAGTAAATTGCTTTATGAGGAAAAGAAAGCATTACCAACTACTTTAAGGTGCCTTCTTGAGACCTGGAAAAAAAGGGAGTTAATGTGGTTTTCTGCGGGGAACTGCTTCCCCAACCAGAGGTATTCAGCAGAAAACTTGAAAGCCAAACTTTTGTGGTTTTTTCTTTTGTGCTTCAGTTTATTTGAACTTACATTGAATAATGAGCCTGGAGGCTCCAGGCGAAGCCTAAGGACTTGAGCCTTGTCTGACTTTTCAAAATGTGCAAAGCTGAATGTTTATTCCAAGCTAATTTTTTTTCTTTAAAGAAACTTTAATAAACTTGCACTTTTGTTCTCAGAAGATCCGTTTCCGGGTTTTCCTTTTCACCAGCCACATAAAAGGCGCTACATAAATCTACCTGTGGTCCCAGCCCTGCTTCCCACCTACTCAGGGACCGGCCCGGCCACAATATATTTTGCGCCTCGGTGACTGTGTCCTTAAAAAGGGACCAAGCTTGCTCTAGCATTTTTACAGTGCTTATCCTCTTCTTAATCTTCTTCCCTACCATGAGTCTCATCCCTTCATAATTCCCTTTTCGGAAGTTCAGTGCCATGGCTGTCGTTTTGGACCGATGTTTCTCCCCTGCGTCCAGATCAAAGCAGATCATATTGTGATCACTGCTTCCCAGCGTCCCTTCTACTTTTACATCTTGTGCTGGTCCTCGCAGGCCATTTAGAATTAAGTCCAGAATTACATTTCCTCTAGTATTTTCCTTGACAAGTTGTTCCAGGAAGCAATCGCCTACAGCACAGGTGTCAAAGTCGGTCCTCGAGGGCCAGAATCCAGTCGGGTTTTCAGGATTTCCCCAATGAATCTGCATGAGATCTATTTGCATGCACTGCTTTCAATGCATATTCATTGGGGAAATCCAGAAAACCCGACTGGATTCCGGCCCTCGAGGAGGGACTTTGACACCCCTGGCCTACAGCATCCAAGAACTTGGTCTCTCTAATGCAGCCGGAGATGCCTAGGTTCCAGTCTATTCCTGGATAGTTGAAGTCACCCATGATAACTGTGTTGCCTCCCTTGCAGTTGCGTTTAATCTCGTCTGTCATTTGTCCATCAATTTCTTTGGACTGCCCTGGGGGTCGGTAGTAGATGCCGATCTTCGTTTCCAGGCCATTTGTTCCTAGAATTTTGACCCATAGAGACTCTAAGTTATCCATCAGTTGTGGCGTGTTCTCTCCAGCAGATTCAATTTCCTCTTTGACGTATATGGCAACGCCCCCACCTTTTTGAGCCACTCTGTCTCTGCGGTATAGTTTGTATCCGGTGGCACAGTGCCCCAGATGTTTTCCTCAGTCCACCATGTTTCCGTGAAGGGAGACAGACAGAAAGAAAAAGAAAGGGGGCCTGGAGAAAGAAAGAGAGGGGGCATGGAGACAGAAAGAAAGGGGGGCATGGAGAAAGAAAGAAAGGGGGCATGGAGAAAGAAAGAAATGGGGCACAGAGAGAGAGAGAGAGAAATACAGACATACAGAAAGAAAGGGGGCATGGAGAGAGAAAGAAAGAAGGGGCAGAGTGAAAGAAAGAAAAAGTTGGGGGAGGTAATTAGGTCTGGAGGAGAGGGCGCATACAGGAGACTGAAAGAAGGGAAGAAATATTGGATGCACAGTCAGAAGAAGAAAGTGCAATCAGAGACTCATGAAATCACCAGAAAACAAAGGTAGGAAAAATTATTTTATTTTCAATTTACTGATCACAATGTGTCCGTTTTGAGAATTTATATCTGCTGTCTATATTTTGCACTATGGCCCCCTTTTACTAAACTGCAATAGCGGTTTTTAGCGCATGGAGCCTATGAACATCAAGAGCAGCGCAGGGCATTCAGCGCAGCTTCCTGCACTAAAAAAATGTTATCGCGGTTTAGTAAAAAGGGAGGGGGTATATTTGTCTATTTTTGTATAGTTGTTACTGAGGTGACATGCATAAAGTCATCTGCCTTGACCTCTTTGAAAACCCGCGGAATATAAATGATAATTAACATTTTCTCTGCGTACAGTGTGCTTTGTGTTTTTTAAAATATTATTGTTGGTAGATCATTTTGACTTGGCCACAAAGATAAGGGGGAGGGAGGGAGGGGAGCTGCTGAAAGACACCTAGTAATCCATGCAGGCTTAATTGTGCAGGGAATTAATTTTGTAAAATCATGTTTTGTTATGTGACTGGCATTATTTAGACTTTAATTTCTATGAATGAATAGAATGGGAATGATATAAAATTGCTTGCTTGTTTTTATGTACGTGTGCTGAAGGGAAGTGGAGAGAGAGTGGGCTGAGGATGCTGAAGGGAAATGGGGAAGAGAGAGTGGGGAGAAGATGTTGATTTATAAATTGACAATTGTACAGAATATTGTTTCTTTTTATACTTTAATATAAGTTCAGTATAAAACTGTTCGAGGCTTGTGTGGATGAGATCAGATGGTTTGCAGGGACGGGGACTGAGCTCATGGGGAAGGGGCAGGGACAGAGACAAATTTTTCCCCGTGTCATTCTCTAAGCTCTGCCATGAATCGATTTCGACTACATGCGGGTGAGCGGAGTGTCAGTCGGGTTGACGTAGCCGTCGTAGCGCAAGCAGGCACGGGGAATGGCTCTCAAAAAAAATCTTAATCGTACTGCTGATTTTGGCTCTTTTGACTAATGAGTTTGCCTACCACTGCTCTAGGAAATCTATCTGGAAGCATAGGTCTGGCAAGCTATACTGATCCTTTAAATTTCGCCAATCAGGGAACCCCTTCTGAATGGCCTGCTTCAACTGTAACCATTTATAAACTTGAGACTTTGTTATGCCAAATGATTGTTGCAGTTGTGAAAAATCAAGCATTCTCCCATTTGATATCACATCATCTAAAGTACGTATACCTGCCTGCAACCAATGCTTCCAGATGATTTAAAAATCGCCAATTTGAATCTTGGGGTTCAACCATATAGATTGACATGTGGATTGTTGTATTGGTACAGATGTTAGATTGTCAATGAATTTTAATATTTTCCATGTATCACAAAGAATACTATTGTCCTTATAAATCCTTGGCATCTTGATACTCAAAATATGATATAATCGCAATGGGGATATGTGTTGCCATTCTAAATAAAGCCAATTCGGAAGATGCTCCAAGACTTCAGGAAGGATCCAATACATACCCTAACGCAGAATAAATGCTTGATGGTATCTATAAAAATTTGGAAAATTTACCCACCCCACCCCCCCGCCACAATTGTCTTTTGTAAAGATATTAAAGCAATTCTAGCAGTTTTACCCAGCCAAATAAATTTAATATGAATACTATTTAATTTTTTTATAGAAGGACCTTTGAAAATAAACCGGCAGCATACTCATTTGGTAGCAAACTACAGGCAAAGGCATCATCTTGACAGTTTGGACTCTCCCCCACCAAGAAAGACGAAGTGGGTTCCAATGCTCACACATTTCTTTGACTTTCAGCAATAAAGACTTTTCATTTACTGTCATTATGTCTTCCAAAGTTCTTTGAATCATAATACCCAAATATTTTATTCCCTCTTCCTTCCAAAGGAAAGGGAATGGATCAAATAATCCTTTTACATAATGTATGTTTAACGGAAGAATCTCCGATTTACTCCAATTTATTTTGTATCCAGAGAATTTACCAAACCTATCTATCAATTCCAGTAAATGCGGAACAGTGGATTTGGGATTCCTCAAATGAAGAAAAATATCATCTGTATAAGCAGATATCTTATATTCTTGACCTGCATAAGGAATCCCCTGTATCTCCTTTGCCTGCTGTATTGCAACAACAAGGGTTCCAGAACAATGTCAAAAAGCAAAGGAGACAAGGGACACCCTTGTTTAATTCCCCTCTTCAGACAAAAACATTCAGAAAATGTATTATTAATATATAGCCTGGCTGAGGGGGAACTATACAAGGTTTGAATCATTTGAATAAATTCAGATCCTATATTGAACCAATCCATTGCTTGATACATGAAAGTCCATTCCACACGATCAAAGGCCTTCTCTGCATCCAGAGACAGAGAAAGCCAGATCATCCATAGTTTTTCCTAAATTTAGCATATAAAATGCCAATTTGGTGTTATTAGAAGAATGTCTTTGAGCAACGAAACCAGTTTGGTGCATACCAATCATATAAGGGAAAGTCTTGGTTAATCTTAGAGCCAATAGCTTAGCCAGGAGTTTACCATCAACATTAATTAAAGAAATAGGCCTGTAGTTTGAAACCAAAAGGGAATTTTTATTTGGCTTCAGCAAAACAATGGTTAAAGACTCTGCCATAGTACCTGAAATGCAACCTTTAGTTAGTTGTGATTGATATAAATTTAGAAGATGAGGTAAAAGAATAATTTGAAATGATTTGAAAAACTCCACCGTAAAACCATCACCACCCGGAGCAGATCCAGCTCTAAGAGATTTCATCGCTGTCTGGAGTTCCTTAAGCGATATAGGTTCCTCATGATTTTTCATTATATGCTTGGGAATTTTTGGCCCCTTAATTAACTTCAAAAATTCTGGCCCTTCAAGTTCTTTATCTGAATAAAGCTCAGAAGAATATAAAGCTTTATAAAATTCCAAAAATTGTTTTAAAATATTTCCAATTTGAGTATGTTTTTTACCTTTTTCTTCTGTAATGGCCACAATTTTAACGTTCCTCTTTTTTGCTTTAAGGTAATTAGCTAATAATCTTCCTGCTTTATTCAAGTTTCCATAATACAGAGCTTGTTGAGAAAACAAATCTTTCCTAGCCAATTGTGAGGAAATCTCATTATATTTATATTTAGCTTTCAAATGAGCCTATAAGGTGATTTGATCCCAATTCGAGCACATTTGTGATTCCAAAGTCAAAATAATTTGTTCCAAATTAGAAAATTCAATTTTTAACAATTTCTTAACATGTGCCGAATACGAAATTATTTGCCCTCTTGTTGTAGCTTTGAAAGCGTCCCTAATAGTTTCTAGAGAGATTTCCTCCGAGGTATTGAGCTGAAAATACTCATGCATTTTATTTTTAATTTCCTCGAGAAAGTTTGAATCTGCGAGCAATGTATTGTTAAATCTCCACACAAGTATATTAGAATCTTTTCCAGTAAACTGAAACTCTATCCAAATTCCAGCATGATGCATCAAAAGGATTGGGTCTATGCTGGCTTTTACAACCTGTTGAATTAACTGATCTGACACAAAAATGTAATCAATACGTGAAAATGATTTATGAACATGTGAACAAAAAGAAAATTCATGAGCATTAAAGCTTTCAACAGAGTTCCTCATGAAAGACTCCTGAGAAAATTAAAGAGTCATGGGACAGGAGGCAATGTTCTGTTATGAATTATAAATTAGTTACTGGAGAGAAAACAGAGGGTAGGTTTAAATGGCTATTTTCTCAATGGAGGAGAGTGAATAGTGGAGTGCCATAGGGATCTGTACTGGGACTGGTGCTATTTAACATATTTATAAATGATCTGGAAATTGAAATGACAAGCAAGGTGATTTAATTTGCAGATGACAAACTGTTCAAAGTTGTGAAAACGCATGCTGACTGTGAAAAATTACAAGAAGACCTTAGGAAACTGGAAGACTGGGTGTCCAAATGGCAGATGAAATTTAACGTGGATAAACGCAAAGTGATGCACATTGGGAAAAATAACCCAAATCATAGTTACCGGATGCTAGATCGACCTTGGAGATCAGCATCCAAGATAAAGATCTAAGTATCATCATAGACAATATGCTGAAGCCTTCTGCCCAGTGTGCTGTGGCGGCCAAAAAAGCAAACAAGATGCTAAAGGATGGTAAAAAAAAAAAAAAAGACTTATAGAGGCTGATTCTATAAACAGCACTTAAATCGGCCGGCATCTACAAAAAAGACGCTGGCCATGTGTCAATCACATTTAGGTGCCATTTACAGAATCGCAGCTAGTGGCACCTATGTAAAAACATAGGTGCCTGAAATGAAGGTGAGGGTTTTAAAGGCCTACGTTTCAAGTTTTTGGAGAATTGCACTTGGTGACATCTAACTTATGCTTCACTCATAGAAACATCCATTTAGGCATTAGGCGTCGCTAAGCACATTGCAATAGGCACCTATTGCTCAATTAAATTTTTTTTAGCCAATTATTGAGGCTGTTAAGGGTATTTTGCCAATTAAGTTAGGTGCCCTTCATAGAATCAGCCCCCTAATGCCTCAGTATCACTCCATGGTGTGACCTCATCTTGAGTATTACGTTCAGTTCTGGTCGCCAAATCACAAAAAATATATAGTGGAATTAGAAAAGGTTCAATGAGTGACCAAGATGATGAAGGGATGGAACTTCTCTTGTATGAGGAAAGAGTAACGAGGTTAGGGCTCTTCAGCTTGCAAAAATCCTGACTAGTGTAGAATGGGGTACAAGTGAATCGATTTTTTAACTCCATCAAAAATCATACAGACTATGGGATGCTCTATGACAATACAGGGAAATACTTCTAAAATCAATAGACGGAAATATTTTTTTCACTCAAAGAATAGGTGGGCCCTAAAACTCGTTGCCATAGAAAGTGGTAACAGCAGTTAATGTATATGGGTAACATGGAATGTTGCTACTATTTGGGTTTCTGAGAGATACTTGTGACCTGGATTAGCCACTGTGGAAACAGGATACTGGGCTAGATGGATCATTGGTCTGATCCAGTATGGCTAATCTTATGTTCATTTCTGAGGAAAACTTCAGAGCACTTCTTGCTTCATCGTCCCATAAGAATGCTATCTTGGTTCCTCCCATAACAATGCCATCTATATTCTGCTCTAGGTGATATATTGTTACGGATAGAAAGGATACACTAGTGTTACAGCTCTGGATAAACCATTAAGCAAAATAAGGGGGGACAGACTTAGGGATTAGGACTTGTATACCGCCTTTTTGTGGTTTTACAACCACACTCAAAACGGTTTACATACAGATACTTCAAGCATTTTCCCTATCTGTCCCGGTAGGCTCAATGTCTATCTAATGTACCTGGAGCAGTGGAAGATTAAGTAAATTGCCCAGGGTCATAAGGAGCAGCACAGAGGTTGTAGCACTAATCATTGTGCCAGACTCTACTCAAAATAAGCTTGTACTTAGGGCACCAAGGGATGGTGAACAGACAACATAGAATAGGGGTGCCCAAAAGGTCGATCGTAATCAACCAGTAGATCGCAAAGACAACGACTCGCATTGCCTTTGAGTTCTATTCTCCCTGCTTCCCTGACGCCAGGCCAGGCGCATACAAGCGCCGGGCCCACAAGCCTTCCCCCTGACGTGAATTCACGTCAGGGGGAAAGGCTTGTGGGCCCAGCGCTTGTATGCGCCTGGCCTGGCGTCGGGGAAGCAGGGAGAAATCAACGGCGGTGGCTTGGGGGGGAGAGAAAGAAAGGGGGGCAGGGAGAGAAAGAAAGAAAGGGGCAGGGAGAGAAAGAAAGAAAGGCGCAAATCATTTGCATGCAAACCCACCGACTCAATCACTCAGTGAGCAATTGAGTTGGTGCACAACTCTGACATTAGTGACAAGAGAAGTAGCCTCCTGTCACTACTGTTAGGGCTTCAGTCAGGAAGCATTTTTCTTTTTTTTTTTTTTTAATGGCACAGATATATTGCGTGTATTACACATGCAAAATATTTGCCCAATAAAAAATAAATGAAAACCAAAAAAGCCTCCCAACAGTGCCCCCTCCCTCCTTCCCCCCGAACCCAAAAAAATGGCAGGAGTGTTGCCCACTCCCTCCTGCCACCAAACGTCCCCCATTGATCTTAAATATGGCAGGTGGGATGCCCACTCCCTCCTGCCATCGGCCCCATTGGCATCGGCATCCCCCCCCCCGCCGAACACCACCACTCCCCCCAACTGAAATGGCAGGAGGGATCCCACTCCTTCCTACCACCGCAATGCCTCCTCCCCATTTGTTTTGGCCAATCAGGGACTTCCTTAGGCTTCTTCCTAAGGAAGTCCCTGATTGGCTCAGACACTTCAGGCCCCTCCCAAGGGAGGAGCATGAGGCATCTGAGCCAATTAGGGCCTTAGGCCCCTCTCTGTGCATCACATGATGCATCGGGGAGGGGCCTAAGGCCCAGTGGCGTAGCAGGCTGGGCGGAGGAGCAGGAGGTGTTTGCAGTTCCTCCTGCTCCCAACGCCAAAGGTACGGACACAGGTCAGGGGGCATTGCAGTGGCAGGAAGGAGTGGGCATCCCTTCTGCCATTTCAGCATGGGGAGTGTTCGTGGGGGTGCCAATGCCGATGGGGCCGATGGCAAGAGGGAGTGGGCATCCCTCCTGCTATTTGTAGGTCACCGCATGCCGGGGGGCGCAATTGTTGGGGGTCAGTGGGGGAGGGCCGTTGTGAGTGGTGAGGATATGTTTTCATTTTTTTTTATGGGGCAGATATTTTGCATGTGTAATACATACAAAATATCTGTGTCATGGAAAAAAAATGAAAATATTTTGCATGGGGTTTTACAAATTTGCATGGCCGGATCAGAAAATGGGCAATTGAGGGGAAAAATGTGCGGTGGGCCATTTTGTAATCGGGTCAGTTAGCGATCGTTTAGTCACGGTTTAGCGACAAACTTTAGTGAATCAGGATCTTAATTGTTTAACAAGTCTAATCAGCACTGATAATTGGCAATTAGCACCTTGTAATTGATGCTAAATGGCAGTAATTAGAAGTTACGTGCACAACTTGCTAGGCATATTCTATGTAGTGCTGCGTGACAGTTCTAGCACATGAATCTGAAAAAGGGGCACGGCCAGGGACAGATTGTGAGCATTCTTAAAAATTACACATTGTTGTACAATATACTTGATCCGTGCAGAACTTAGGCGCAGGCAGAAGTGTTTATGAAGGGTCATGGATTTTCTGTCCATAATGAGATTAAAGAGTTGCTAACTGCTGCTTTTCAGCTGGCCTGGCTGGTATATTAATAGTTTGGCTGGCAGCAGGCAGGCACTCAAAACCAGCAATAAAAAAAAGCCATTTTTTGTCTCTGGTTGTGGCCCAGAAGTGCTGGCATGTCTCCCTCTGTCCCCAAGATCCAGTATATCTTCTATTGACCTCTCTCTCTCCCACCCAGGTCCATTCAGCTTTTTTCTCTTCCCCTTCAGTCTTGAAAACATATATTGACATTTAGCAACAATTCAGGCATAAGAACATAAGAGTTGCCATACTGAAACAGACCAAAGATTCATCAAGTCCAGTATCCTGTTTCCAACAGTGGCCAACCCAGGTCACAAGTACCTGACAAGATCCCAAAGAGTAAAACAGATTTTATGCTGCTTATCCTAGGATTAAGCAGTTGATTTCCCCGTCCATCTTAATAATAGCTTATGAACTTTTGTTTTAAGAAATTATCCAAACCTTTTTTAAACCTTGCTAAGCTAACTGCTTTCATCACATTCTCTGGCAACAAATCCTAGAGTTTAATTACACGTTAAATAAAGAAATATATTTTCTGGCTTGTTTTAAATCTACTACTTAGTAGTTTCATTGTATGTCTCCTAGTCCTAGTATTTTTGAAAAGAATAAACAAGCGATTTACATCTACCCAAACCACTCCACTCAGTATTTTATAGACCTCTATCATATCTTCCTTGAGATCTAACCGCTTTAGCCTTTCCTCATACGGAAGTCATCCCATCCCTTTTATTATTGTTGTTGACTTTCTCTGTAACTTTTTGTAATTCTACTATATCTTTTTTAAGATGCAGCGACCAGAATTGCACACAGTATTTAAGGTGTGGCCACTCCATAGAGTCATGGCTTTATCTCGGCTGCATCCCGCCTTCTGTGCAGGTGGAACATGGCTGAAAGAAGGTCCTAGAGCCAGCTAGATGCTATCTTCTTGACTCACTTTGGTTGCTGAATGTTTGTTTTCAGAATGGGGGTGGGGAGGAGAGAAAGATCTGGGAGTAGAGAGGGAGAGATTTAAGATATGTTGACTTTTGGGGATAAGGGGGGCCTTAAACAACTTGGGCCAATCAGAGCCTCAGGCCCCTTCCCAGTGCATTCCAGGATAGATTTCGTATGAACGTAAAATGTGTGCAGGCTCAACCGTCGGTATAGCGTTTAGCGACGGCGTTAAAGTTTTGAGAATCTGGGCCTGAGTACTTTAGACTATTGTAACATCATTTGTCTAGGTCAGACATGGGCAAACTATAGCCTGCTGGCCATATCCAGCCCATTTGGTTTTTTAATCCTTCCCTCCCATCCGAAACCCGCCGACCGCGAGCCCTACATACCTCCCTCCAGAGCAGCATTGGGCCAGCAGCACTCTAAACAGGCTGCTTCGCAGCCTTCTCTCATTGGGGAATTACCTCTGTCGCATCACTGATGATATAATCAGTAATGCGGCACACAGAAGGCCCCGACGAGAGAAGGCCACAAAGCAGCCTGTTTAGAATGCTGCCAGCCCAACGCTGCTCTAGAGGGAGATATATAGGACTCGCAGTCGATGGGGTTCAGATGGGAGAGAAGGATGGAGGGTCAGCGAGGTTTTTTGCTGCGCGGCAGAGGCAGGTACTCAAGGGTTCTGCTGCACGAGGGATAGGAGGGAGGGAGGAAAGTATGGAAGCTGGGCAAGGGTTCTGCTGCATGAGGAATGGGAGGGAGGGAAGAAAGGATACACGCTGGACCACCAGGCTATAAGGGAGATTTAAAAATGTACAGCGTCAGCATCTATAAGGCAAACATGGTTATTTTTATTACATAGGATTTTCTGGACCCCAGTTCGTTTGCAAAAATTAGATAGTTCCAAATCTAATAGATGCTGGCACTGTCATGCTGATATAGGGACCTTAGATCATCTGTTATTTTTTTTTTTTTTGTCCACTGATATTTAGTTTCTGGAAGTCAATATGGGGACAAATAAATATTGTTTTAGAATCGGATATTCCCTTAACATATGAAGCCATAATTTGTGGCACTATGTTACATATTAAACCTCCCCTTGATAAATATAAAAGCCGTCTTTTCCTGGTTTTGACTGGAATAGCTGTTCAATTGATCACAAAATCTGGAAAAGCCATGACAGCAAATGTATGTAATACATACAAATATGAGAGAATGAATGCAGAATGTTTGGGGTCCAGTGTTTCATTTAATAATCCATTGGCTTTATTTGTTGCTTCACATTAATGGTTTATGTATTTTTCCTTAAGTTTTTCCTTACACATCTGGGGGGGGGGGGCCGGGGGTAGGAGAGGGAGAGGTAATTGAAAATTGATATTAATTCTTCGTATCAATGTAATAAAGTTGTCTTATATTATTAATAATTGATAGAAGGGTGGGTAGGTAAAGTTATGTTCTATATACTAATTGTATAAAATGGTGTAATCTCTGTAATATTTTTTTGTATTCAATCAAATGTACTACACTATTGTAGTTTTTAAAATAATAAAATTTTTAAATAAAAAAGGGGGATTTAAAAAGGTATGACAGGGCCGGGGGGTGTTTTAAAAAGGTACGATGGAGTGGGGGGTGTTTTAAAAAGTACCGGGGGGATTTTAAAAGGTACGGGGGATGGGGGATTTAAAAAGGTCCGGACCCTCTGTCACATTTAAGAACCCATTATGGCCCACAAGTCAAAAAGTTTGTCCACCCCTGGTGTAGGTTCTTATCAAAAGATCATATGATACGATATTATTTGGAACTTCAATGAGGAAAAAAAGTCAAATATCTAATAAAAACAATGTTTTTACTCATAATGACAGGAGTTGCTATTCAGCAAATTACGAGAAATTTGAAAAATTATGATAAATTAAGTTATAGTTTTTGGTGCCATATTTTTAAAATGGAGAAAATATTAGCTATCCAACAAGGAAGTTATAAAAAGTTTATGGAGGTCTGGGAGCCATTAACCAATTATTGTAAGGAATGATTATAATTGATTATTTAATAATTTATTTCTCTCCTTTTGTTTATTGAAGTATAAGGGCGGGAGGGGGGATGATTTTATATTTATAAAATTATATGATTATATTGGAAGAAGGATGGGAGGGTGAAGTTATAGTTTGATTTCATTGAAGGTATGATTAATAAGTATTATTACAGTGTATATGATTGTATAATGAATTACTATTGAAAGTTTAAAAATGAATAAAGAAATTAAAAAAAAAAAAAAAGATCATTAGGAGAATGCGAATTATCCAAAATACGACTGTGCATCTAATTCAGAACATGTAGCACCATACTATCCAAAAGTTGCATTAGATTCCGGTAGAGGCAAGAATAATGTTTAAATTGGCTTGTATTTGCTATAAAATATTATATGGTCTTATACCAAGTTACCTTTTAGATCAGTTTGAACTAGTAGAAAACAGACGTTTTCACAAAACACAACCTTATTTTTTTTCCCCCTCAATAAAAGGTTGTGTGTACAAATGATTTAATAGAACCCTATCCTTTCAGGCAGGACTTTGGAACAAAAGTTTTAGTGGTTTGATCATAAATTCTTCTTCTTACCAGGCTTTAAGAAAATCATTAAAAACTTATCTGTTTGATAAATATGTATAATCTAGATAAGTTAATCATTTCTTAATGTTCTATTTTATATATAATGTACTGTGTTTTATGGTGTAAATTTGCTGTTTTTACAGTTCTTACCCCTTATTGTAAATCGCACTGAACCGTGAGGTATTGCGGCATATAAATAAATTTATTATTATTTCTCATGTTTCCATTTATTGATTTATTTTAATATCCTGTCCTCCCCGAGCTCAGAACGGGTTATAGGTTGACATACATAATGCATAGACAAACATGATACAATTTACAAATGCATATTACAGTTAGAACCTCTTAGGTTGATATACATGGAGAGTCGAGTTTAGCTTGCCATTTGGTCATTCGTAGGTGTTTTCTAAATTTGCATAGATAGAGTTTGTATATAGAGGTAGGATATACCTAGGGATTTTGTGGGAAGAGATAGGTCTTTATTGCTCTCCTAACGTTTAGAAGTCCATCAAGGCAGTTGATCCTATAGCCTGGCAGGAGCTGGGAGTAAGAACAGCGTCTGGCACTCTGGAGTTGGAGGGCACAGCCAGGGGGTATTGGAGACATGTTTCTTTCTGTTTTATTTTGGCACGTTTGATATTGCTGTTGCTGCACAGAAGTTTGGGATGCGAGTGCACTACTTCTGTTTATACTCTGGCATATTTTTAGAAAGGCTACTGTTATTTATTGACTTTTAAAGGGCACAGAATTGAGTACACCACTTTTGTTTTTATTTTAGTTTCTGTTTTTTCTCTGGCACAGTTGTTCTTAAACCTATCATGGGGGACACCCAGCCAGTCGGGTTTTCAAGATATCCCTAATGAATATGCATGAGAGAAATTTGCATGCCTACTACCTACTTTATAGGCAAATCTCATTCATGCATATTCATTAGGGATAGCTTCTAACTGATAGCTTCTAACTGACTAACCGGGAGTACCCCAGGACAGGTTTAAGAACCCCCCCCTCCCCTTTATCAAGCCATGCTGCCAAATAGCGCAAACTACATACCGAGCCACCCATAGGATTATAGTGGACAGCTTAGCATTTCCCTCAGTAGATCTAGTATCTCTCCATCTCCCTTGTGAATCAAGCATCTTGAGTGTCTCTCCCTCCTCCACCACCTTGGCAGATCCAGCATTTCTCCCTCTTTCTCTCCCTTCCTCAATGTCTCTCCATTATCTTTCCCCTTCTCCCCAAAAGTCAACATCTCTTAAATCTCTCCCTCTCTACTCCCCACCCCCCATTCTGAAAACAAACATTCAGCAGCCAAAGTGAGTCAAGCAGATGGCCTCTGGCTGGCTCTAGGACCTTCTTTCAGCCATGTTCCACCTGTACACAAATAGAAGGCGGGATGCAGTCGAGATAAAGGCCATGACTTTGCATTGCTCCATGGATAAGATGACCATACGTCCCATCCCATTGTCCCGACCCACTGCTTCAGGACGCTGAAATGTCCCGTTTTCAGGGACAGTGATCCCGAAGTGTTCTCCGACCTGGCTAATCCTGCTGCTGCCACTGATGCTCCTTCCCGAGCTGACTCCAGCATGCAAATTGAACCCACACTCTGGGGCTCTAACGTGTGCATGCTGGCTTCCCTTCTCTTCCCTCCGAAATTGGAAGTTACGTCCCGTGGGGGGAGAGAAGAGAAGGGAAGCCAGCACGCACATGTTAGAGCCCCAGAGGGAAGCTTTACAATTTGTTGCTCTTCCTTGCTTCGGCCTTCCTCACTGCCGGGTCTTACTTACTTTCTGTTTCCCCAAAGGCAGGCCCCGGCAATGAGGAAGGCCCAAAGCAAGTAAAAGCAGCAAGTTGTAAACTTCCCTCTGTCACTGACCTATGAAAGATAGGTCAGTGATGGAGGGAAGCTTGCGACTCTGCCGATGGAAGGGATGGAAAAAAAATGCTGCTGCTGCACCCAAGGGGGGAGGGAGGAAGAGAAAAGCTGCTGCTGCACCCAAGGGGGGGAGGAAGAGAAAAGCTGCTGCTGCTGCTGCACCCAATTGGAGGGTGGATAGGGGAAAATAAGTTTTGCTGATGCACCCAATTGGGGAGGGGATAGGGGAAGAGAAATGCTGCTGCTGCTGCACCCAATTGGGGAGGGGATAGGGGAAGAGAAGTGTTGCTGCTGATGCACCCAATTGGGAAGAGACCAGGGAGAAGGAAGACCAGGGAAGGGAGAGGAGAGGAAAGAGATGCCAAGACCATGGGAGGGAGGGAAAGGAAAGGAGCTACTAGACCATGGAGGTGGGGGAGAGATGTCAGGGTATATGGGGGGAGGAGGAGGAGACAGATGCCAGACCAGGAGGAAGGAAGGAGAGAAAGGAAGAAGAGATGCCAGATAATGGAGTGGGAGGGGGAGATGGAAGGAGAGGAAAGAGATGCCAGGGCATGGGGGGAGAAAAGGGAAGGAGATAGAGATACCAGACCATGGGGTAGAGTGGAAAGGAAGGAAAGGAGACGAGAGAGATGCCCGAGCATAGGGAAGGGGGTGGAGACAAAGGCTGGAAGGCAGTGAGGGGGACATAGGAAGGAGGCACTAAGGATACTAAGGATATAGGAAGGGGCACTAAGGACATAGGAGGGAGGCACTGGGAGCACTAAGGACATAGGATGGAAGGAGTGAGTGAATAGAAAGGGACAATTGTTAGGCCTGAGTGCAGAAAGAAAGAAATGAAAGTAAGGATGCAAAGTCAGAAGGAAACGCAACCAAGACTCATGAAATCACCGAACAGCAAAGATAGGAAAAATGATTTTATTTTCAATTTAGTGATCAAAATGTGTTAGTTTTGAGAATTTATATCTGCTGTCTTTATTTTGCACTGTATTTGTCTATTTTTCTATAGTTACTGAGGTGACATTGCATATTATAAAGTCATCTGCCTTGACATCTTTGAACCCCCCAAATATAAATGATAATTAATATTTTCTTTGTGTTAGTGCCGCCCAATTCACGATTTGAATCGGTTTACCAATTCAAATCAGGTGAATCGATTCAAATCAGTTCGTTTTTGTTAAAAACCGGACTCACCGATTTAGCGAAACCAGAAGTTACATCGGAAGAAACGAAAGTAGTGGGAGAGTCAATCGGCGAGCGAGCGGACCTTGTGCAGCAGACCTCGGCAGCAGCAAATACTATTTTCGGCTGGCTTTCCCTGCATTTCTCCTCTCTTCCCTGCGATTTAATATCCAGTCTAGTAAGTAAATGAATCGGAATGGGAGCTGGTGAGTCTTAGGGGCTGGGGATGGAAGCTGAAATTGGCAGGGAGGCTGGGGATGGAAGCTCAGAATCAGCAAGGGGGCTGGGGATGGAAACTGAGAATCGAAATGGGGGCTTGTGAGTCTTGGGGCCTGGGGATGGAAGCTGAGAATCAGCAGGGGGGCTGGTGAGTCTTGGGGGTTGGGGATGGAAGCTGAGAATCAGCAGGGGGGCTGGTGAGTCTTGGGGGCTGGGGATGGAAGCTGAAATCGGTAGAGGGGCTGGGGATGGAAGCTGGGAATCGGAAGGGGGGCTGGTGAGTCTTGGGGGCTGGGGATGGAAGCTGAAATCGGTAGGGGGGCTGGGGATGGAAGCTGGGAATCGGAAGGGGGCTGGTGAGTCTGGGGGGCTGGGGATGGAAGCTGGGAATCGGCAGGGGGGCTGGTGAGTCTGGGGGGCTGGGGATGAAGCTGGGAATTTTTGATATGATATTGCCTTGGTTAAATAAAATGTTTAAACTTAAAAAGCTGTGTCATTAACAGTGAATCGAATCGAATCGAATCAAAATATTTTTCTATGAATCGGGCAGCACTATTCTGCGTATAGTGTGCTTTGTGGGGGGGTTTTTATTTTATGGTTACCATTATGAATTAATAAGATATTATGTGCACATGAAAAATGAATGGAAGAAATTAGGGGCGGAGCTGGGGCGGGGCTAGGGCGGGATTGGGGATGTGACTAGGGCGTGGTTGGGAACGGGACTGAATGTTTTGATGAAAAAAATAAATGATCATGTTATCCATGGAGTGGCCACACCTCAAATACTGTGTGCAATTCTGATCACTGCATCTTTAAAAAGATACTGTACAAAACTTACAGAGAAGGGCAGCAACAATAATAAAAGGGATGGATTTCTCAACCCAGTTACTTAATTCCCACCCCTCAGCCTGGCTCTCTTTTCTACTGAGAACCAATCAGCCACTGGAGACAGGGAGTTATATTCATATTTTTTTCTCTTCAGTGATCAAGGTCCCTGCACTAACGCTGATGAGTTAATAAGGGGTTCAAAGGAGTGTGTGTGACAGCCTTCAGATGAATGAGACTTTTAGTATCTCTAAATATGCCTGCTGAGGTGGGAGGTTGATTCGCTATTAAGCTTTGAACATCTGGCATTTTGCCTAGAATATGAGCTGGAAAAGTTGGCTCTGGAGGTTAAACAATACAATTATCTGCTATAGGATTTGATGTTCAGGGAACCTCCCTTGCCACTTTTCTCGATGTTGAGCAATAGTTTTCACTATTACAGTCTTTCCTGTAATGCTTCTCACTTCTCTTCTGCTTCCCTGCTCTTTCCAGTGCCTTATTTGCTCGTGCAATTTCTACAATTCCAGTGCACTTCCTGCTTGACAGGAAAGAGAAACCAACTCTAATGTTTCCTGCTTCCTTTAAACTATAAGCCCTAACTCAGGCAGGGCTGAGGACATTTCAGTACGTCGTGGTAAGTAGATGTCCAGGGACCCGCTCTTTTCCACCCTGTCCAATGGTTCTCTGCTGTCTTGGCTTTGGCAGTCTCTGGGGAAAGTTAGAATTCTGAGAGTCACTTGGATTGAAATGCACTGATGTGGTTTTTCATATGTAGGTCTCAATATGAAAGAATAGTGAAGAATGCTACAATACTGCAATTATGTGCATGTGAATGTTTATTTGGTATTTATAGACCACATTTTGTTTTAACATCAAAGTGGTTTTTACATAAAAACAATAAAAGGAAAAGAACACCATTTAATTAAAAGAGATAAAAAGGATAAACCCAAAAAGGTTTAATAGTGGCTGCCCCCCTCCACCCCACCATTTCCCGAGTAGTGAAAGTCAGAAATGAGCTGCTTTGGTAAAACTCTATCTGTGGGTCACAATACTGGAACACAGGCATCTGGAACTGAGTTAGTTATACTTTTTTCTTCCCTTCTTTCACAATACACCTCTCCCTCTGTATTCATGGGTTTATTACTCGCGACTTCGATTATTCGTATTTTTTTTTGCCTCCCAAATGATAATAATTTTTAAAGGCTGCCTCTGATCCATCCTTGCCTGCCTCCTGCGTCCCGGACCAACCCAGACCTTACCTGGTGGTCTAGCGGTGAAGCGGGGCAGGAGCGATCTTCCTATGCTCCTGCCCCATGCAGAGCCATCAACAAAAGTGGCTGCTGTGAGTTCCCGTTGTAGTTTCTTAGCAGCAGGTAGAGGAGTTCCAAGCCCGACCAGATGATTTGCTTATATCTATATCTACCAAATCAGGTAGGTACCTACAGAGATTGGGAAACATTTCTGAGCAGAAAGTCAAGGGGACATTTAAATCACACAAACATTGGCTCAGGCACTGACAGGAAAGTAAGGTTTGACAGCTCAGATCCCACCCCCACACAAATTAAAATGATATAAAAACAACAACAACAAAAAAAAATTTGAAGATCGGCAGGAGAGATGCTCACTCTCCTGCCACATCGCACAATCACACACCACTGCTAAGGCCCCACCCCCACGCAAATTTAAATAATTTTTTTAAATGGCACAAATTGAAGTTTGGCAGGAGAGATGCCCACTCTCGCCTGCTTCATCGTCAACACTGATAACCCCTCCCTGCAGCGGAAGAGATGCACACTCCCTCCCACCACAAAGAAACACAACCCCACACACACACACACACACACACACACATCCACTCGGTTGCGGGAGAGACGCCCATTCTCTCCCACCGCAAAGAAGCACAAACCCCAACCCCCCCCCCCCCCCCCCCAGCAGCAGGAGAGATGCCCATTTCATCCTGCCACCAAGCAACGCACCCCTCTGTCAGTGAGAGAGATGCACCCTCTCTCCCACTGCCACACAACCCCCCACCCTGTCCCTCTGATGACCCCTACCCTCTCCCCCTTACCTTACTTATATGGCTGGCCAGAAGGATGTCTACTCTGTCTGGTCAGCAGGCCTGCCTCTTCAAAATTGTGGGCCTTCCCCTCTCCGGTGCATCCTGGGATACACCGGCGAGGGGCCTGAGGCTCTGGTTGGCCTAGGTTGTTTAAGGCCCCTTCTGCCAGAGTTGTAGGCCCCGCCCTGGTGCATCCCAGGATGCACCGGGGAGGGGAATGCCTGCCATTTTGAAGAGGTAGTCCTGCTGGTCGGAGGGAGTAGTCATCCCTTCGGCCAGCCATCTAAGTAAGGTAAGAGGGAGAGGGCGGGGATTGTCTAAGTAAGGTAAGGGAGGACAGGGATTGTCTTAAGTAAGGTAAAGATCATCTAAGTAAGGTAAGGGGGAGAGGCAAGGGGGGTGGGGGTTGCGTGGTGGCGAGAGCGAGTGGATATCTCTCCTGCTGCTGGGGGGTGCATTTGCTTAGCAGTGGGAGTGGGCACCTGTCCTACTGCCTTGCTTGGCGGCAGGATAGAGTGAGAATCTCTCCCACTGCCAAAGGGGGTGTTTGGTAGCGAGAGAGAGTGGGCATCTCTGCCACTGTCGGTTGGAGGGTTGCTTGACTTCAGCGGCTCGATTTATTGTTGTTGGGTTTTTTTGCATTTATTTTGCGCATGTGCAGATCGCTCTCACCAGCGATGGGCACATGCAAATTTAGTGAATCTTCGCTACTCTCCACAACCTCATTTGCATTAGTGTTTTTTGGAAAATGGTTTACTTTTTTAAAATCGCTACTGTAACATCTGCGACAGTGGCCCGTTGGTTTTTAACATAAATTTTTGAGAATCTAGCCCTCAGCTGAGAAACAGTGGCTTAGCGGAAACAATGGTTAGGCCCTATTTCCCAATGAAGCTAGGACTCAACTGCATGTTCTTAAAAGCATCTCTTTCAAATAATGGTTTGTGATATCTTTGTTTCAAGCTGGTATAATTTGTAGTTCTCATTTTTTTTTTATTCCATTTTATGGGTTAATGCATGACTTCCTAGTCTTACTGGCTTGGATTTCCTTTTCATTTCAATTGTTTTGCCTTTTGCTCTCATCTTTCAAAATTTGTACTTTAACTCTTAGTATTACTTTTAATTATTGGTCTCATGGTTTTTGTCATGTCTTCTAGTCCACAATTTTAAGTCAGTGGTCACAAGGCCTGCATAAATACTCTTAGTTCTTCATCCTAGATCCCTCATGTTGATCCATAGATCCTTGAATGTCCACCCATAGTGCAGAGATGGTTGAGGAGGAGAAGAATTACAGTGACATCCTGAAGTCTGCCCCTGAAGATGCCTTCAAGCGTTTCCCTCTAAAACTGGTGCATGGGATTCCACTCATGGAACCTATTGCCCAGAACTGGCAGCGGGTAGAGGAGTTCCAAGCCCGACCAGATGATTTGCTTATATCAACTTACCCCAAATCAGGTAGGTACCTACAGAGATTGGGAAAAATTTCAGAGCAGAAAGACAAGGGGACATTTAAATCGCACAAACATACACTGACACACTCATACATCACTCAGTTTGGGGTTTTTTTTTTTAGTAAGAACAATCTACATATATTTTTGTTTAATATCTTTAGGCACTACATGGATGCAAGAGATTGTGGACCTCATTTATAATGAAGGGGACGTAGAAAAGGCTCGCCGGGCCCCCACCAACATTCGGATGCCATTCTTGGAACTTTTCATTCAGAAATCCATGCTATCAGGTAGCTTACTCTGTGTTTCTCCTTCCAAGGTAGAATCATTATCCTATGGTACAATATCACTGAATCAAAAACCTCTCAATTTTCTCTTCAGATGTGGATTTCCTTGAGAAGACTTCATCTCCTCGCATTATTAAAACACACCTCCCATTTCAGTTGGTGCCCAAGTCTTTCTGGAATTTGAACTGTAAGGTAAATCTTTTCCATTCTCTACCTTTCCACTCTGGACTTTCAGATTCCCTCCATCCTTTCATCCTTTAAGTTCTCCTTCCTCATATATACTTAGAATTAATCTATTTATTTATTATTTATTTTAATGCAATTTTTACTGATCACATCCAATATTCCAGAATCAATATACAGATAATCTTCAGCAACTCAAAACAACATAATATGATCTCCCACCAAGGACTAATAAACCAGTCATCAGAAAGCTTTTTACATTGTATCCCCTCCAACCATCCCCACACCTCCCATTCACCTACCTCCATTTATTTATTATTTAATTCTGTTTATTAAATCACCTCTATCCAGGGTCCCAAAGTCATTTACAACAATGTAAAATCAGAAAATTAAACAGAAAATCCCCCCCCATCAACCACCCTTGTAAAATCCCACAACCTATAAAAATTTTTGCTGCTTTGCCTGTAATATTATATAAAGACGCACAGGTGCCTATGGTACTTGTTTTCAAAGTACATAGATGCCTCAAAATGTCTAATAAAGTGTCCAAAACATTCAAATTGGGATTTAGGAATGAAAGAATAGTAAAGGAGCATGTTGTGGGTGTGTTTTGGCCAGTATGGAGGGCTCAAAATTAGGATGCCCAACAGCAATAATCGAACAGGAAGAAACGTCCAAGTCTAAAATGAAGGACGTTTTTATTTAGAACCGTTTCATTCACATCCAGTGCACATAAAAGTACTCTAACTGAAAAGCTGACCACTGGATGGATTAAGGTTTTTTCTGGTAGAGCTAAAAGCTCAAACCATTGGCTCAAAAAAAAAAACAAACTTCCGTTAGAATGACTAATTGCCACTATGATTATTCTTAGGGACTGAGATTTAAAACAACTTTGCTGACAACTGTGTTGGATAAACCTATATATAGCCAACATTTCACGGAACTTAGCCGTTTCTTCAGGGCTCTTTGACTTCCACTCGCTCTGCACAGTTTGAGCTGTTGTTCACTCGATCTCACCAGCTGGTGAGATCGGGTGAGGAGAGGGGTAATGTGAGAGCCACTATTCTCACATTACCCCTCTCCTCAAGTCGCTTCATTGGCTCTCCATCTGTTTCCGAATACAGTTTAAACTTCTCTTGATTTCCCTATGCTCCCCCCACGTGGTCTCCGCTCATTGAGCAAGCCCCTCTTATCTGTACCCTTCTCTTCCACTGCCTACTCCAGACTCCGTCCCTTCTTTCTTGCGGTGCCGTATGCCTGGAACAGGTTGCCTGAGTCAATACGTCGTGCTCCGTCCCTGGCAGTGTCTAAATCCAAGCTAAAGGCCCACTTTTTTGAAACTGCTTTCAACTCTTAAACTCCCCCTCACTGCTGTCAGATACCTATACCCACTATAATTTCCCCAACCCTGCTGCTGTCAGATACTATACCCACTATAACCTCCCCAACCCTGAAATGTCTTGTCTAAATTAGATTGTAAGCTCTTCTGAGCAGGGACTGTCTATTGTATGTTAAAATGTACAGCGCTGCATACGCCTTTCAGCGCAATAGAAATAATAAATAGTAGTAGTAGTTTTAGCTCTACCAGAAAAAAATCTGAGGCTTTTTCTTCCGACAGAAGTGATTGTCAGCCAAATAAGTAGAGCACCTAATAGATTTTGTGATTAATCCAAAATCTATTAGGGCATGATTTTAAATCAATTCTTTCTGACTAGTGATTTAAATCATGATTTAAATTGATTTAAATCAAATCCACCCTGCTAGAAATCCCAATGTATTTCCTATTCGAAAATGGCTGTGAGATGGATGGATTTTTTGGACATTATGAGCAGGATATCCCAATTCTGACTAGGATGTCCTTTCGAAAATGCCCCTCCATTTATCTTTTAGCCTTATTTTTTTTAAAACATATTTTATTGAGATATAGCAGAAATCCATACATGGCAAATACACAGAATACACCAAAGCCAACAGTTTTATATTTTCTCCCCCTTTCCCCTCCTCCCACCCCACTCCCATCCCCTAATAGTCAAAAGCATTCTAGCTTGCTCTGGTAAAGAATGATAGACAATGTGTCTTGGTTATAGATTTAGTAACCTGCTTCGGGCAGTCGGTGTCAAGGAATTCTGAAAAGGCTCTCAGGTAAACTGTAACCTTCTGTCTAAGTTGGGTATTCTCCGTTCTATCTGTAAGTGTTGTATAAGAAGCGCCCTCCATTGCGCCAAAGTAGAAGTCTCTGGGGTGAGCCCCTCCATTTATCTTTATAAAAATAGGCTGGAAATAGGCATCTACTTGGCCTCCATACAGGCAGTCTGTTATAAAAATTACTCTTCCCATGTCTTGCATTTCTTACCATGGCTTTCTTTCACAGATGTGTGGGTTTAAAAAAAAAAAAATTCTCTTTCTCCTTCAGACAATTTATGTGGCCAGAAATGCGAAGGACTGTGCGGTTTCATTCTACTATTTTGACAAGATGAACTTAACGCAGCCAGAGCCAGGGACCTGGAATGAATACCTGCAGAAATTTATGGAGGAGAAACGTAATTTGGGGCTGTCATTGCAGGAGAGTGGGTGGGACGGGGTGATATACCTGTTAGTTGATGAATGTATAACTTTTTTTTCTACATTACTGTAGAACAAACAGTGTTTGGTGTGAGGTGAGGGAAACCTAAAAAAATTATCTGTTTAGCAGATATTCAGCTATTAGACCCAACTACTCCCCTGCAAATTCTCCACTATACTGCAAAACTATTCACCCCTCTAGAATTGTCCTATCACATTGCAAACTATCCCCCACAACCTCCCCAACCCTACAAAATATGCCTATCAAATGCCCCATTATTTCGCAAACTACTTCAACCCCAAATACTCTTCACTACAACTGCCTCACCACCCTACAAACTATCCCAAACCCCAAAATACTCTTGCTATTGTCCCTCCATCCCATAAACTGACTGAACCTCCAGAAATACCTCCAACTGCCCCGCCACCCTACAAGTTTCTCCAACCTTAAAAACTACTCCCTACAACTGTCCCACCATTCTGCAACCTGCTCCGACCCCATATGCTTTCACTCCCACAAGCCCCCAATTTGCACCAGAACTACCCCACATCTGTTCCTCCATCCTACAAACTGCCCCAGCCCCATAACCTACTTTCCTCTTAACTGCCCATTGCAAATCTTAGCCCCCAGAAACTGTCACCACCTCAAAAACTGCCTCAGCCAGTTTGCTTCAGGACCTACAAACGGTCTAATCCTTGATCACTATCTCTGCATGCTAACTTGTCTGGATAGTTATCCACGTACTGACGCTGAATTTTGGTTGTATCTGGATAACTTCTGGCGGTGACCTTATTACAGATATTTAGGGCTCATTTTACGAAGCCGCGTTAGCGGCTTTATCGCACACGACTTTTATCGTGCGCTAACCCCCACGCTAGCTGAAAAACTACCGCCTGCTCAAGAGGAGGCGGTAGCGGCTAGCATGGCCGGAAAATTAGCGCGCGCTATTACGCATGTTGAACCACTAACGCGGCTTCATAAAAGGAGCCCTTAATGAAATTTAATAGGTTGTATTGTGTATATTTTGTTCAGCTCTTTATTTTTGTAAACCACATTGAACCGAAAGGTATTTGCAATATATAAATAAATGTTATGTGATATCTTGGTATATGGCCTGATGGGGAATCCTGAGACTAAATTTAAATGCTGTGTTGAGTACTAGAAGTCAGTATTAATCACAGTGTTAAAATATCGGGGGCGAGGAAAGGACAAGTATACGTGGCAATTTCGCAGATAACATTTCTAACTCATTCCAGAAATCTCTCTACAATAGCATGTCCCATATAGACTGCAGGAGGGGATTGTTGCCTAGTGGTTAGAGCTGTTGCTAGGTACCACAGTTAGATTGTGAGCCTGCCAGGATTGATAGGGAAAATATCTTAAGAGTACCTGATTACTATTCATATATTGTAGGCCACTTTGGGTGAATCTCTTCATGAAAAGGCAGTAAATAAAACCCAATAAATAAATATTCCTAATGAACTACATAGTACAGTAGTGTAGATAGTTCTATGGATACATAGATTTAGAATAATACAGCTGACCCTCTATTTTAGTTACATCATATAAAATTAGATTCGATCCTGCTTCAAATACAATAACACAGAACATAAGAATTGCCACTGCTGGGTCAGACCAGTGGTCCATCGTGCCCAGCAGTCTGCTCACGCGGCGGCCCCCAGGTCAAAGACCAGTGCTCTAAATGAGTCCAGACTCACCTGCGTACGTTCCAGTTTAGCAGGAACTTGTCTAACTTTGTCTTGAATCCCTGGAGGGTGTTTTCCCCATAACAGACTCCGGAAGAGCGTTCCGGTTTTCTACCACTCTCTGGGTGAAGAAGAACTTCCTTACGTTTGTATGAAATCTATCCCCTTTCAACTTTAGAGAGTGCCCTTTCATTCTCTCTACCTTGGAAAGGGTGAACAATCTGTCTTTATGTGCTAAGTCTATTCCCTTCAGTATTTTGAATATTTTGATCATGTCCCCTCTCAGTCTTCTCTTTTCAAGGGAGAAGAGGCCCAGTTTCTCCAATCTCTCACTGTACGGCAACTCTTCCAGCCCATTAACCATTTTAGTCACTCTTCTCTGAACCCTTTTGAGTAGTATCATGTCCTTCTTCATGTATGGTTGCATGCAGTACTCCAGGTGAGGGCGCACCATGGCCCGGTACAGCGGTATGATAACCTTCTCAGATCTGTTCTTGATCCCCTTCTTTATCATTCCTAGCATTCTGTTTGCCCTTTTTGCCGCCGCCGCACATTGTGCGGATGGTTTCATCGACTTGCCAATCAGAACTCCCAAGTCTCTTTCCTGGGAGGTCTCGTCAAGGACATCCTGTATTCGTGCATGAGATTTTTATTACCGACATGCATCACTTTACACTTATCCACATTGAACCTCATTTGCCATGTCGATGCCCATTTCTCGAGCTTGATTATGTCGCGTTGCAGATCTTCGCAATCCCCCTGTGTCTTCGCTACTCTGAATAACTTCGTATCATCCGCAAATTTAATCACTTCACTCGTCTTACCAATGTCCAGATCATTTATAAATATGTTGAAGAGCACGGGTCCAAGCACCAAGTCCTGCGGCACCCCACTGGTGATGCTTTTCCAGTCCAAGTATTGTCCATGTACCCCCACTCTCTGTTTCCTATCCGCCAGCCAGTTTTTAATCCACGTATTTCACCCTCGATTCCATGGCTCGCAATTTTTCAAAGTAGTCGTTCATGCAGAACCTTGTCGAACGCCTTCTGAAAATCTAGATATACAATGTCGACTGTATCACCCTTGTCTATCTGCCTGTTTACTCCCTCGAAGAAGTGCAGCAAGTTCATCAAACAAGATCTGCCTTTGCTGAAACTGTGCTGACTGGTCTTCATCAGACCGTGTCTGTCAAGGTGATCAATGATGCGGTCTTTTATCAGCGCCTCTACCATCTTTCCTGGTACCGAAGTCAGACTCACTGGTCTGTAATTTCCTGGCTCTCCCCTTGAACCTTTTTTGAAGATCGGCGTAACATTTGCCACTTTCCAGTCTTCCGGAATCTTTCCCGATTTGATCGACAGATTGGCTATTAGTTGAAGCAGTTCAGCTATAGTCCCTTTCAGTTCCTTGATGACCCTCGGATGGATGCCATCCAGTCCCGGGGATTTATCACTCTTAAGTCTGTCGATCTGCCTGCATACCTCTTATAGACTGACCGTCAACCCTGTCAGTTTCCCGTCTTCATTTCCAGCATATAGCCTGATGGGTTCCAGTATGCTGTGTATATCCTCTTCGGTAAATACAGATGCAAAAAAAGTGTTCAGTTTGTCGATGATTGCTTTGTCCTCTTTAGCACTCCCTTTATTCCATGGTCATCCAACGGTCCCACCGCTTCCTTCGTGGGCTGTTTCCCCTTAATATATCGAAAGTACGGCTTGAAGTTTTTCGCCTCCTTGGCTATTTTTTCCTCGTAGTCTCTTTTGGCCCCTTTTACTGCCTTATGGCACCTGCGTTGATGTTGTTTGAGCTTATTCCAGTTTTCATCCATTCTTGACCTTTCCCATTCCTTAAACAAAGTTTTCTTGTCTCTGATTGCTTCCTTCACCTCTTCAGTGAGCCACACCGGTTCCTTTTTCTTTTTCCTCCTGGATCCCTTGTTGATACGCGGTTTATATAGATTTTGCGCCTCAGTGACTGTGTACTTAAAAAGGAACCAAGCTTTCTCTAGTGTTTGTACAGTGCTTATCCTCTTCTTAATCTTCTTCCCTACCATGAGTCTCATCCCTTCGTAATTCCCTTTTCGGAAGTTCAGTGCCGTGGCTGTCGTTCTGGACCGATGTTTCGCCCCTGCGTCCAGGTCAAAGCGGATCATGTTGTGATCGCTGTTTCCCAGCATCCCTTCTACTTCTACACATTTAGAATTAAGTCCAGAATTGCATTTCCTCTTGTATTTTCCTTGACAAGTTGTTCCAGGAAGCAGTCGCCTACAGCATCTAGGAACTTGGTCTCCCTTGCGCCGCCGGAGGTGCATAGGTTCCAGTCTATCCCAGGATAGTTGAAGTCACCCATGATAACTGTGTTGCCTCCCTTGCAGCATAGATATAAAGCCTTAAAGTCAATAACTCTAGAGAGTTACATAAAGCCTTAAAGTCTGGAAAGTTATTGACTTTAAGGCTTTATAGCTATGCTGTGATTTTGCTATTGGCCTTATTGAAGGTATTTATAAAAAGTGTATAAGCCAGACAGCTGATTGTATTGTCAAATACAATAAAGCAGTTGGCCATTAGTGGCAATCAATAAACAGTTACATAAGCATCAGACTCTGCTACTGATTAGTGTGGTTGAATGATAAGCACACGCTAAGAAAAAGCAAAAGTGAGCATATGAAATAACTGTAGCTTGGGTCTTTGGAAAGATGATAAATACATGTCCCACTGACCACATTATCACAGTTTTGAAGAATGGCTCCCTTACCTTTCACACTCACCCTTTCATTTCTTCCCTGCCACTTCCCCCTTCTTTCTCTTTGGATTTATAAATTATTTAGGATTTAGCTCATAGCTGTTCCAGTAGTTGATCAGGGTCAGTTGCATTCAGCTATTGTAGATATTTTCCTGTCCTAGTCTAAGGCCTAGATTCACTAAACTCACCGTTGTTGGGCGATCTGTGGCTGAGTCTTGCCAAGCGACCGATTCACAACAGCTTTACCGTGCAAATGATGTGATCAGATGCACGCCCTACAGCGATTGAGACGCATGCGCAGATCATCCTTGTTGGTTGTGGATGCGATTTGCGCATGAGCTAGCTCTTAGCACAAGCGAGGTCAAAGGGGGAGCGGTGGCTGCGGTTTATCTGGCCCTATGCGTGGACATTAATAAGAAATCATTTCAATTTGACCTAGGTGCAACCAGATTATATGGAACAGAACACGCTTTTAACCCATGGGTTAAACCACAGGTTAAAACCACGGGCTCACACTGTGCTGTGCTTTTTGCAGAATATATGGGGATTTACTGGGATTTCAGGGCAGCAGAGAGCAGGAGAGTCGGCAGGGACAAACTGTGATTTCAGGGTAGCAGAAAGCAGGAGAGTCAGCAGGGACAAACTGGGATTTCATGGTAGCAGAAAGCAGAAGAGTCAGCAGGTGCAAACTGGGATTTCAGGGTGGCAGAGAGCAGGAGAGTCGGCAGGGACAATAAGCGACTGGTCCTCAGCAGTCACTTCATTTTGGATTGGCAAGCCCAATCGTTGTTCCTTCTTCTGTTTAGTGAATTGCTGCCTTCCTACTTATGCATGCTATTTCCCCTCATTTGCATGGGCAGATCAGATCAACCAGAAGGTTAGTGAATCAGGTCGAGGTCGGGGAACGCTCGCAAACTGGTCGGGACACGATCAGTGAGCATAGTGAATCTAGCCCTAATTTCATACCAGAGACAATGGAAGGTTAAGCGACTTGCCTAAGGTCACAAGGAGCTCTAGAGGGATTTGAACCAGGCTTCCCTGGTTAACAGTCTAATGCTGTAGTCATCAGGGGGCCCTTTTACGAAAGCTTAGTGCCTGCTAATGGAATTAACACACAATAAGCTTCAATAAAAGGGCCCCTAGGCAATTTCACTCCACAGAATATTGTGCATAGACAGAAGAAATTAATGGAATATAATATACACCTGCCCCCACCACCCCCTTCATATACAAACATACAGCAATTGGTTATAGCCTGAATCATTCTGAATTACTGAGCAACTTGACAAAATAATTTTTATATGCTTGTGCCATTTGATTCTTCATTCCAGTAATGACCCAGTGTAAAAATGATTAACCTTTTGGGTGCTACCTATGTGTTTATATGAAGTGATGGGTGGTGAGGGGTACCTGCACACATGGAGGGCAATTTTGTAACAGGGCATTTGTGAAAATATTTCTCCAAGTTTCCTTTTTCCCTTCACCCCAGCCCTGTGTTTATCCCCTGTCTCTTTCTCTTCTCACTCTACTTCAGCATTTCTTCCCTCCTCTTTCTCCCTGGTCCACTTTAGCATTGGCCTTCCTGCCTCTTTTCTCCCATCCCAATCCCTTGTTATATCTTGTCCCATACCCTCCAGCATCTCTTCCATTTTCGTTCCCACTCTCTAGCATCTCTTCACAGAGATTAAAGAAAATATAGATACCAAAAAAGATGATACAAATACCATGAGACAGGGGATTTGGATTGGAAAATGGTTCAAACATCATGGAAGAGAGGGCAGGAATAGGGAGCCCTCCTCTCTTTGCCACCATGCTGCTTACTTCCAAATGTCATGTACAAAACAATAGTACATTCTCATCAAGTTTCAAGTTTATTAAAAAAAATTTTAGACCGCTTATTCAAGTTTCTAAGCGGTTGATAATGTAAAATTACATAAAAACGAGTTATAAAATAACAATAAAACACGAAAATGGGGGATAAGGACTAACGTCCTAACATACAGACCACTTTGATCAAAAACATATGAAATGAAACAATAGGATAGTGGGAGAGAACTACAATTGATATAGGAAAGGTGAAACATTAATGGATAAAACAATAGGTTAGGATAGAAATGACAATTGATTCAAATTTTAAAAAAAATTTTATTTTTTTTTACTTTGCTCTTAAAAGGAAAGTTATTAACCAAAGGCGTCTTGGAACAAAAATGTCTTTAGTTTTGATTTAAATTATTTTATATCGGATTCATAGCGCAGGTGGTTAGGCAGCGAATTCCATAGAGTGGGAGCAGTGACCGCAAAGTTATTGGAACCGAGACAAATATGAAGGGAATGTATCGTAGAATGTGGTGGAAGCTGTGCTCTCTGGAACGGTAGAAGAGGACATGCAAAAGTTATAGTAGTCAAAGGCCTAGAAGGTAACAGAGACCTTACTTTCCTGTGCCTCAGCTATGAATGAGAGGTATATCTCATTCACAGGATGTAAATGATTTAACGTCTGTATCTATTAGCTCCATTCACAACTGTTCTGTATCCTTCCAGTCAGCTGGGGCTCCTGGTACAATCATGTGCGTGACTACTGGGATGAGAAGGACAAGCACAGGATTCTGTACGTGTTTTATGAAGATATGAAGGAGGTGAGATACTGGAGCTCTGAAATACTGGGATGCTAAATACCTGTGCGTCTGAAAAGCCCATTTGCAAAAGGAAACTCCATGGAATTTCTGGTTGAAAATCATGTGGCTGCAGGTGCTAAATGGAATTTTTACATCATAAACTTTGCAAGCAATTTTCCCTCTAAGGACTGAGTTGACATGAGCAAATGTTTTCCATTATATTGCACAGAGACACACATAACTAGTGGCAGGGATGTCGGAAAGTATTCCATGAGCCATACTATGCACGCTTTTCCTACTTGCTCACCTATACTGTGCAGCTAGTCTGAATTTTTGGGGCTCATTTTCAAAGCACTTAGATACACAAAATACCATAGAAACCTAACACAGCTTAAAAGGGAACACTGATCCTCCTGTATGAGCGTGACTCTTTTATTTAAAAAAAGGACAATAGGGTCATATTGGAACACAGCAGGGAAGAATCCCCTTACTGTCTACCAGCTGCCTCCCCCCAGTACTTCTGTTACTGATTGTATTATATACACAGGAAATTATTTCTATTAAAAAATCAAAATAATACAACGTATTAGTATTTACAGTATTCTGGAAATATATGCAGATACTTGGCTTTCAGTCAGTCCCAGCTCCCTAATCCATTATCTTCTTGTTAGCCATGATCAACAGTACTATGACAGAAATTCTGAGATTACTGGCAACTATAAAATTATTTACCTACCAATGTTTTGAGTAGGTTGCCAAATGGCCACCAGGCTTCAGTTCTACTAGTCTTTAGTTGTTGAGTTACCAAACAGGTACAGCTAATACAGAAAATATATATTATCTATATTGGCTTTACCTAATGGTTAGAGCAGCAGGCTGAGAACCAGGGAAGCCAGAGTTCAAATCCCAATTTCAAAAATCAACATATTCCAAATACTACATTACAAATTAACAACTACAAATAAAACAAAAAATGGAAAATATGATGCCATTTTATTGAACTAAATACATTATTCTCTTAGCTTTTAAAAGCCAAAGCCTCCTTCCTCAGGACAGGACAGTATACTGCTGTTTTGGTCTCTGAAAGTTAGTCAAAAAGGTATTGAAATTAATCCAATAAAAGATAATCTTATTTCCATATTCTATTTTTCTTTATTAACATTTATAACACGTTTACTACATTACTTTATCTTAAATGAAAAATGCAATTCTTATTTCTACCTTTGCTGTCTGGTCATTTTCTTTTTTTCACTTGTGTTGATCCGTCTCTAGTTTTTGCATTCTTTGTTTTGCCTTAACTCTCTCACCAGGATTTCCCATCCATTTGTCAATTTTCTCTCCTTTTCCTTTCAGGTTCCTTCAATTTATTTTCTGCCTCTGTCCAGATTTAATTCTTTCTTACTATCAAGTTCTCAATTTCCTGTTTTTCCTGTGTCACCTCTTTCACTTGCCTTGGCTCTCCTATTTCACTTCCTCTTATTCTCCAGGTTCTCACTAATTCTATCCTCTCTTCCATCCAGCATCTTCCATTTTTCTTTATCATCTCTTCCTTCCAGCATGAGTTCTCTTTCTCTTCCCCCCTTCTTCCATCCACTGTCTGCTCTCTTTCTCTGCTCCCTTCCATCCAGTATCTACCCCTTCTCTTCTTACTTCCATTCAACATTTCTTTCCCCTTTTCTTCCCTCTTTCATCCATTGTGTGCCCTCTTCACTTAACCCTTCATTGTCTGATATACATAAATCCTTAGAGTATGAGCCCACTATGGACAAAAAAAGTACATACATATAATAAAATGTAAACCACTTTGATTGCAACACAGAAAAGCGGTATATCAAATTTCTTCCCCAGCATCTGACCCCTCTCCTCCCCATTTCCATCCAGCATCTGCCCCCCTCTCTTCTCCTCTCCTCTCCACTTCCATCCAGCATCTCACCTCCCTACTTCCTTCCAGCATCTGCCTCCTTCTCCCCCTACCAGTGATACCCTGCTACAGCTGCTGTTTTTTCAAACCATGAGCACCTTAGGGCCACAGTGTACATAACTGTGGCTGTCAACACTGCCCTGGAACAAGAAGTGGCATTGAAGGGTTGCGGGACCAGCAACTACTGTTATATACAGTGTGGTTTCACAATGCTTGTATTTTGTTTATCTGCTGTTGCTTCTGGTTTGGGAAAGCAGCAGCAGTGGTGGCAGGAACTAGTCGGAGTAGATCTGGGTATGCCTGCTGTGCAGTGGGCCAGAATAACTGTGTAGCCCCTTACCAGAAGGTGTGTGCCATGCA
This sequence comes from Geotrypetes seraphini, assembly GCF_902459505.1. NCBI lineage: Eukaryota > Metazoa > Chordata > Amphibia > Gymnophiona > Dermophiidae > Geotrypetes > Geotrypetes seraphini. Next base: position 94,437,032 of record NC_047088.1, read on the forward strand.
GCTTAGAGGGAACAGTGTTTGCAGGTGAAAAGTACATAGAATAAACACCACACAGAATTTCAAAATGAAAATTTTGTCTCTAACCTGGTCAGTCCTAATTCTAACTTCATATGTCCCTTTTCCATTTAAGAAAAAGTATGCACATTTTGCATAACGTGCATTTTTCCCAGATAGAGATGAGGTAGTTTTGGGGGATAAACATTAGTTCACCCTTTGAAAATTGCTGCTTCAGTTCTGATACTACACCTAATCCCTCCACCCCAAACTACCACATGCCTATTTTTCCCTATCCATCTTTACAGTTTGCTCTCTATATTCATAATATTTCTTCTTCCCTGTGCAGGACCCTGCTCGTGAGATCCGGAAGGTGATGCAGTTCCTGGAGAAGGACCTGGGGGAGGAGGTCATACAAAAGATTGTCCATCATACTTCCTTCCAGGTTATGAAGGAGAATCCAATGGCTAATGGCACCTCTGTGCCTTCTTTTATCTTTGATCAATCCATCTCCCCCTTTATGAGAAAAGGTATTAGAAGGGGCTCCATACTATATACATATTTTTCCTCAGCAAAACCTGATATTTGAGAACTAGGTTATACAGTTCTTAGAGAGAGAGAACTAGGTAAGGAAGTTCTAGAAAAGATCAGTTTGTATGTTTTTTTCCAGAACAATGGGCGATACTAATAACACATTAAGAATAATGTGTCAATTCAGTGGTGTAGTGGAATTTGTATTGCAACAGATATGGATCAAACACAAAAATGGCACAATATATCCACTTATAATTTCAGTTTCAAAAAAGAGATAAACAGACCTTATCTGAACAATTTCTGTGGTTTTGAGGAACTTTACAAATTACAGTTGTAAAAGCCTTCAAAATGGCTGCCCTGGTCCTTTAGATTCTGTTATAGACATTTTTAGCAACTGGCTCTGAGAGATTTGTCCAAGTTTAATATGTCAGCACCAACCTTTCATAATCTTTCATGTAGAGTACAAATAGTCCTAAATGAATTATATACTAACACATCTATATTATTAAGGTAGCAGATAAAGATGAATCTGAATATTTTGTACAGTAATCGAGGCACTAGAAGCTGGGTTGTCTGCGTATTGGAAAAATATCATAACTTTTAAGGAAATGAAGAAAAAAATCCCCTTGAAGTATCTAGTTAAAGCAAAATATATTTAAAATAAGATTTAACAGAATACAAAAGAAAATATATTTATTTGATCTTCTGGAATTTTATTTTCTTGTATTGGTGAACGTGGAATTATTAAGTAACAAATATTCTGTGAACAGAAAAAAATATATAATCTAGCATTTGTATGGCACTATATTTTACATAACTAAATATTACTACAAATAGAATGTTACTTGAACATGTAAGCTTAAAACTGAAAATTAAAAGCTTACCCCCCCCCTTTTACAAAACCGCACAAGAGGTTGTTAGTGCTGGCTGGCGTGCTGAATGTCTGCACTGCTCTACGTTTCTCACTTAATAGGGAGATAAAACTTAGTATTCTGTGACAGAAATTACTATATACGGTAATATTGTAATCACAGCTATAATCTCTTATTAACAATGTTACTTTCTTTAATTTATTTTAAATATTATTGTGAAGTGCTCAGACCAAGTAACCCAAAATATAGTGAAGTCACTACAATGAGGTTAACAAGGGGACCATCATCGCCTTCACTTGTCCCCTGCCCTCCCTAGATGGCAGTTTTTAGCTCTTTTCCATGCCCTTCTAACGATCTTCCCAGGATATCCTCTTTGTGTAAATTTAGTATACATTTCAATAGCCTCTTTATCGAAATCCGATTCCTCCGAGCAGATTCTCCGGATACGGAGAAACTGCCCGGTAGGAATACTGTTTCTCAGTGCTCGTGGATGGAAACTCTGGTATTGCAATAAAGTGTTTCGATCAGACATTTTTTTGTGGCCACCGCCACTGCCACCGCCCCTGGTTAATGTTAAAAGATCAAAACAAACAAAAAGACCAGGATATTGTTTGCGTTATGCCGTATACCAATAATAGTAACGCCATAAAACATATTATTTTAAAACACTGGGCAATACTACAGTATTATCCAACACTACAAAAGTTCCCCAAATTTGCTTTTTCAAGAGCAAAGAATTTGGGCGAACAGTTAAAACATAATTTGCATAACCAGAGATCGGTGTCTAAGCCTTCCCATAAGCCCTGCGGCAAATGTAGGGTCTGCCCTTATATATTGGAGGCTACTTTTGTGGAAATACCGTGCACTGGGGGACGTCATTTCATTTTGAACACAGGGACCAATTGTGAATCCAGAGGGGTGATTTATTATATACAGTGCCCATGTAAAAAAATATACATAGGGCAAACGATCCGAATGATCAAAACCCGGATCATAGAACATTTAAGTAACATCAGGTCAAATCGAATCTCCGCCCCTCTAGTTTCCCATTGGCTGGAGCAGTCACACTCATTAGATTCTAGAAGATCTGAAACAGTGGCGTACCTAGGGGAGGGGCGGGGGGGGCGGGCCGCCCCGGGTACCAGCCCTAAGGGGGTGTTCCCGGCCTTGCCGTTCAGTCCCCCGCCACCCCCGAAGGACCGCTCGCCCCCCTGGCCTCCCCGCACCACCTATGAACAGCCGCAGCAGGATCGCGAAGTCAGCGTCAGCATCCCTGCGCTGCTTCCTACGACGCGATCCCGCCCCTCCTCTGACGTCAGAGGAGGGGCGGGACCGTGGCACAGGAAGCAGCAGGGATCGCTGACGCTGACTTCGCGATCCTGCTGCGGCTGTTCATAGGTGGTGCGGGGAGGCCAGGGGGGCGAGCGGTCCTTCGGGGGGGGCGGGGGACTGAACGGCAAGGCCGGGAACACCCCCTTAGGGCTGGTACCCGACGCTGACTTCGCGATCCTGCTGCGGCTGTTCATAGGTGGTGCGGGGAGGCCAGGGGGGCGAGCGGTCCTTCGGGGTGGGTCGGGGCATCAGGCCTTCAGGGTGGGGGCGGGCGGGCAGGCAAGCAGGCTTTCAAGGGGGAGGGGGTGACAGGCAGGCAGGCAGGCCTTCAAGGGGGGACAGGCCTTCGGGGGGGGGGGTGCAGACATTCAAGGGGTGCAGGCCTTCAAGGGGGGCAGGCAGGCCTTCAGGGGGGTGCAGACCTTCGGGGGGGGGTGTAGGCCTTTGGGGGGGTGCAGACCTTCAAGGGGGTGCAGGCCTTCAAGGGGGGAAAGGCAGGCAGGCCTTCAAGGGGGGGACAGGCCTACAAGGGGGGGGACAGGCCTACAAGGGGGGGGACAGGCCTACAAGGGGGGGTGCAGGCCTTCAAGGGGGGTGCAGGCCTTCAAGGGGGAGACAGGCCTTCAAGGGGGGGAAAGGCAGGCAGGCAGGCCTTAAAGGGGGGACAGGCCTACAAGGGGGTGGGACAGGCCTTCAAGGGGGGGACAGGCCTTCGGGGGGGTGCAGACCTTCAAGGGAGTGCAGGCCTTCGGGGGGGGGGTGCAGTCCTTCAGGGGTGGGGTTTAGGCCTTCAGAGGGGGACAGACCTTCGGGTGGGAGGTAAAGTCCTTCGGGGGGTGCAGGTCTTCAGGGGTGGGGTGTAGCCCTTCGGAGGGGGGACAGACCTTCGGGGGAGGGGGGTCCTGGTGTAAAAGTACACAGAGGGAGAGAGGGAAGGGGGGGTTCAAAGATACATGCATATGCCAGACTTTGGGGGTTAGAAATAATGGGTCTAAAAACAGAGGAGTGGGAGAGAGATGGTGCATAATGGGATTTAGGGAGGGAAGGAACAGAAAGGGAGAGAACTTGGAAACAGGGGATGGTGTGGAGGGGGGATAGAGATACTGGATAGGAGGATAGTTGGGAACAGAAAGGGAGAGATGGTGGATCCTGGGGTGGTGGGGAGTTGAGAAAAGGTGAATCTGTGGATGGAGACAAAAAAAAGGAAAGATGCCAGATCTCCGGGAGAGGGAAGGGAAACGGAAGGGGAGAACAGAGATGGCAGACGGATGGTTAGCACGGAGAAAGGAGACCCTGGCAAGCAAGACAACAAGAGCCTGGGACCAACAAGATTTGAATATTGATCAGAGAACAAAAGGTAGAAAAAATAATTTTATTTTCTGTTTTGTGATTACAATATGTTAGATTTGAAAAGTGTACATGAGACAGCTTGAAATGGGAACTTTTCTATTTTTGTGAATGGCAAGGCTGAGTTCAGTTAAAATATATGCTTTATAAGAAAATATAATAATGTGTTTTATAAAGTTTATAAGCATTGCTGGCATACTCGGTGAGGTGTTCCTAGTGTTGGTGGTGGTGGTAGCATGTCAGTGTGTTGAGAGGAAGAGGTAGTCTGGGAAATTCTGCTGAGCAAACTCTGGGCCCATTTCCACCCCCAGTTAGTCCACTCCACTCAACTGGTTCACACACTGAGTGGGTCTTTGGGTGTTATTTCTGGGTAGTTGTTTTAGAATCTCTTCCAGTGGTTTGTCAGTATCTCCTTCTGGTCCAAGGAAGGAAACTTTGTCAACCTTAGCATTGACCTTCAGAATATGTTTGTAACAGCGCTGCTTGTGTGGCATTAGGCTATGTAGTGATCGAAAGAAAAAAACAGACCTTTGCACATTTTTGCACTATATGGTGGGTGTATGAGGAGATTCATTTCCTGCACAGTTAAGTCCATATTTTTTCTACTGAATAATAGTTTAGGTACAATGAAAGTAAATAGCAAAAATGTTTGAGTAGATAATTAAGGAAATCTTTTTCATATTGCTTGCTTATGGACTGGGAAAAAAGACTGTTCAAGCAAATGTCTCCAGAACTGCTTTAATGGAAAAATGTGATTTTTTTTTTTTTAAGTACTTTGTGAAATTTATTGTTGTTGTGAAATTTATTGTTATACTTTGTTTAAACTTAAAAAGCGGTGTCATTAACAGTGAATCTAATCGAAAAATCGATTCAACAGGGTGAATCGGATCGAATGAAATATTTTTCTCTGAATCGGGCAGCACTATTGGCTACCATGAGAATGGGCTACTGGGCATGATGGACCATTGGTGTGACCCAGTTAGGCTATTCTTATGTTATGTTCTCATATGTAGGGGCCTTTGTTTTCACTTCTTATTTTAATGTATTTTTTTCCTGGGAACTTATCAGTGTTTTTTTATAATGGGAACAAAAATGGAAGAGAATTAATGTGTGTGGAATGGGGGGGGGTAACTAATTTCTTCAGCTAAATAATTCAATCCACTTCAAACAGACATAGGAGAACTCACGCACCATTCACACACCCTCCAACCAAAAACGTCAAAAGAAAAAAACTGTTCGACAACCTCCTAGCCATTCGAGCTGCAACACTTGACCCCCAACTCTACAACCTATTGACCTCGACCACAAACTACAAAACCTTAAAAAAAGAAATAAAAACCCTTCTATTAAAAAAACACATAAAACCAAACTAACATAATCAGAACTGTCCCAAGCATCACCTGCAACTACTCCATATGTACTTCTGATGTCATGACAATTCAGACATAATTTATGTTATGTTATGTTTGGAATAATGGTTACATAAATGAGGTTCAATAAAAGAAAATTTTCTGTGGGAGCATTTGTTGGAACTTCTGTTATCCTGATTTCTTCTATCTGTGGGCTTTCTTTAGCTAACCTACTTATCTGGGGCTTTCCACTTCTGCAGCTGCCCTTTTCACGGTCCACTTTGCGCTTGCACTCTCTGGGGAGGGGGGGTTGGGTCTGGGCTTGGTGGGGTAGGTGTGTCTGGTAGTTTTGTCTGGGTGGTGGCTGGGTGTTTCTTGGGTGCTTGTTGTGCGGATTGGTGTGTCTGGTGAGCGGTCTGGGTGTTGTTGCTTGTGGGGGTTTTTTTCATTATAAAATATGGCTGAGGGTCTAGTCCGGCTTATTATTCTTGTGGGTTCTGGGGTGGGATTTGTTTGCTTGCCCCAAGTTTTGGCCTTTTGTTGTGTATTGCTATGCCTCTCATTGGCAATTTTCTCTTGGGAGAGGCTTGTTCATGCTTGTTGTTGCTGTTACTCTCATTCTGTGTTCTTTTTGATAATGTATAAGTTTCTGTACAGACCATGGTTGCTTGTCTGGACCTTTTGCCATTCTCAATAAAAATACTTTGGAAAAAAAAAAAAAAGAAAATTTTCACTGCCTGTTTCTATTCTGACCATTTATTCCATTTCATGGTTATTGCAAAAAAAAAAAAAAAAAAAATTTTACATGAGGGGGGGGGGGGGTGTCAAAAAATGATGGGCCCCGGGTGCCACATACCCTAGGTACGCCACTGATCTGAAATACACGGTATTGATCCAAACACACAATACTGAGGGTGACATATCCAAAGCACTAATACAAAAAGAGCAACGCTTCATATATAATTGGCAGACCCTGGTGCCAAAGGGTTTAAATCTAGACATAGATTGGCTAGCAGTTTAAAAGCATGACCCCTCGTTCAGTGAATTCATTTGAGTTTATTTCCGGTTGTTGGTTTGGCAGGATCTTCCGGTTAGTCCCCTTTAAAAATTTACAAGCTAAGCAGACAGATTCAGTTGGCCCGTGTGCTTTGAGTAAGTCTGATCTCAGTGAGCCTTCACCAGGTAATATAGGAATTTTAAGAGCTTTAAGATCAAGATTAAGTCAATATACTGGTATTTACCAGATAGTACTCAGCACTTATAAGTATAATTTAATTTAATTTGATTCTTTATATTATGTTTCAAGAAGTTTGAGTTATGATTTTTGAACTTGGTTTGATTTTTCCTTAGTGTCCCTCCCTGATGAAGAGGTGAAACTCGAGTCGGGGGGACGGGATTGGAACAATGAATGAACACTTCTAGGATTTTAATGGAGCACATAAATTTTATTAGTAAACAGTCATCAATGAGAATTAACGAAACCAACTACCCCCCTATTCAGATAAGTACATCAAGTTGATCTGATAAAGTTATTGGGCATCTAGGGAGGGCAGGGGACAAGTGAAGGCGATGATGGTCCCCTTGTTAACCTCATTGTAGTGACTTCACTATATTTTGGGTTACTTGGTCTGAGCACTTCACAATAATATTTAAAATAAATTAAAGAAAGTAACATTGTTAACAAGAGATTATAGCTGTGATTACAATATTATATATGCACTGCTCTACGGTCATAGAGTTCCTATGAGCATCGGAGCAGCGCAGAACATTCAGGGGTTAATTTCTTAAATGAAATTTGGATATGTTAAAGTAAAATTTTTGAACAAAATAACATCATTTTCTCTGTGATGCTACAGGCAATCCCAGAGTTACAGATAAACAGAGAGAGCCCGCTCGTTGTTTCCTACCAAGAAACATCCTGAGGAATATTTAGTATTTACTCTCTATTCTACAGTTGCACTTGGGGCTCCTTTTACGAAGCCACAGTAGCGGCTTTAACGCGCTTGACTTTTAATCACGTGCTACCCCCGCGCTAGCCAAAAAACTACCGCCTGCTCAAGAGTAGGTGGCAGTGGCTAGCATGTCTGGTGGTTTAGTGCACGCTATTACACGCGTTAAACCGCTACTGCGGCTTCGTAAAAGGAGCCTTTGATGTTCAGTCTACAGTTTTATGAAAATGTGTTTTCAAGTACCATCAATGTTTGCATTCAAATGGGCTTCCAGTTCAATATCGCTTTCAGTACAAATTACTTACATTAATACACCTTGCCATTTTTGAACAATCCCCTTCTTATTTTGCTAATCTTATTTCTATGGTGTTCTCATGCTACCCTACTCGATCAGTTTATAAACAGCGTCTATTCATTCTATCCTCCTCACAGGCTTATCTAGAATGCACTCATCACTCGGTATTTTTCTACATCTCACTGTCGACGTGGAATGCCCTTCTAGTATCCCTCCAAAAGGAGGGATCCATTAAGAAGTTTAAAGCTCAGTTAAAAACCCATCTTTTCTGTTTGGACTTTGGAGATTCTCTGGGATCTTCAGTCTCTCAGGAATTGTGAGTCTTTTTAATGTTTTAATTTTGGTGATGAATGTATGCTCTTGATGACTGTCCTATTCTCTTATTTTTTCCATTTCTTCTACCTTAAATTGAAAATTGTAACTTTTATTCTTTCCCTCCCAACTCATGTTTGTTTTTGATGAAAGTACACTGTTAAATGTTTGTTTCTTTTTATTATACTCTATTTTGATTTTGTACATCGCTTAGTGATTCTAATAGGTGATTTATCAAATTTATTAATAAACTTGAAACTATTTTAAATGGAGTTCCTATCACAATTTTCCCTTTCTTTGTTTTTATGTAAACATTTTGGCCTGTCCCTCAATAAGGCCATATATAAAGTTTAAATAAACATTGGTGAGACCTTGATTTTAGGATCCATCACCTACCCCTGAAGGTGGTTTAGGTCAGAGTGGCCATTATCCTTGTGGCACTTGTAGTGTATGCCCTTAGGGCCTTAAGGCGTGGAATAGCGCACGCTAGCCGCTACCGCCTCCTTTTAAGCAGGCGGTAATTTTTCAGCTGGCGCACGCTAATCCGGTGCGTGCGCTAAAAACGCTAGCGCACCTTTGTAAAAGGAGCCCTTAGGCTTTCATTGAACCTGAAATACTGTGCAGGAACCAATCTCAATCTACATTTTCTCTAACTTAACATAACATAAAATCAATTTCTAGACCGTATTACCTTGAAGTTCTATGCAGTTTACAAAAGATTGACTAAAAATACAACAATGATGAAAAGAAATTAAGAACCCAGAAATTTTATAAATAACGTCAAACCAAAAATATTGTGCATGGTATTTGATATCCCTGCTCCTTATTAAATAGGGATACATTAAGATCATTAAAAATACATTAATTGAGCATAGGAGTTGTCCATCAGATCAAGATTGGACTGTTCTGATACTGTCTCATTGTGTGCAAAAAGGACACAATTGCAGATTTTTGTTGTCCTAGAAGTGATGTTTCCATCTAGCTGCAGCACAGATCTATATGCAATATTATTACATAAGGAACATCACTGGACTTATTATATGAACTTGGCAGTTCCAAATGGTTTAAACCAGGGGTAAGGCACTCCGGTCCTCGAGAGCCGTATTCCAGTCAGGTTTTCAAGATTTCCTCAATGAATATGCATTGAAAGCAGTGTATGCAAATAGATCTCATGCATATTCATTGGGGAAATCCTGAAAACCTCACTGGAATATAGATGTGTTTAACATTGACATGTTTTTGTTTATTTTTTAGGTAATGGCATATTTTAAAATGAGCCCATCAATATATTAAAGTATACACAGGGCATTTGAAGAGATTTTTCTGATAGTGCTATTTCAGATAAATGAATGTGTTGAAATTGGCTGTTTTCAACTTTTGTTATATGCATTATAAATGTTTTTGATATTTTTTATACACGATTTAGATTTTTAAATAAATGGCAATGTGCGCATTAAAAAGTATAAGGGCAAATGACTGAAAAATTAAATATGTTGAGCTGAAGTGTTGACCTGTTTCATTTTTTAGAAATTGTTTAGTAAGGTCCATTTGCTTCTTCTTTGAAATATAAGTGAATTTATTGTGCCATTTTTATATTTGATCCATATCTGTTGCAATACAAGTTTTATTATTTCATTGATACCTTTCTTTCAAGACCATGAAAAGGTACCTTAGGCCAAATTTAACAGCATCCCAGTTGATATTATAATTCCCCAATGCTGTTCCTTCATACAGAAAGGCAAATGTGGGTTACGCAAAACTCCAACCATTGATATAGAGCTATATGGGTTTCCCAGATCTAAGCCTTCCTCAAATTCTAAAATTTCAATGAGATGAAGGGATTGGACCTTGTCTCTGATGTGAGGGTAAAAGGAACGTCCCAGTCTCATAACATGAGGGAGCGGAACTCCAATCTCTAAACATTTGATAAGAGCAGTCTTGCAAATTCTATATCTATGATTGGAGAGATGAGACCCCAAACTCAAACCCCTTCATAATTAAAATAGAGAAGGATCCCCTGTACTTTATAGACAATGTAATGATTAAAAAAAACTACCATCTTCAAACTCTTAGGAGGTAAGAAAGGGCCTCAAAACTCCTAGCCCTCAAAGTTACAGATAGGGAAGAGATTCCCGAATCTCACAACCCTTGAGGTAAGGGAGTAGAACTTTTAAATGTAAATGTTCAAGTGATGTACAGGTACTCATCGACATATGACCTATTCAAGTTATGACTGTTCGACTTTATGACGCATTTACAACAGTTTCCCCGCCAGCTGTTAGCAGCCCCAGTCTCCCGCACTCCCAATAATATAAAGAGGAGGAGGCGCCACAACGAATATTCACCATAAAGGGATTGTGCTGTGCTTGACTTAGATAGAAAGTAAGAAAATGTTGATAAAATATAATTACCCAGTCTAATACAGTATTCTTAGTCTAACATAGGCTGTCTTACAGCCTGTCAGTCGGAACCAATTGCGGTCGTAAGTTGATGAGTACCTGTAGTTGCATGGAATCTCCGTTCTTCTCTGGAGACAATTTCTGTGCAGAATGCTTGCTGAGACATCACATGAATGGACTGTGCCTAGCATCTCTCTCTCTCTCTCTCATACACACCAGGAGAAGTCGGGAACTGGAAGCACCACTTCACAGTGGCACAAAACGAAGCCTTTGATGCACATTATCAACATAAAATGAAGGGGACCACAGTGACATTCCGGACACAGATTTAATCTGATGCTCTAGAGGAAAGGGGTAAGAAAGCCACCTATGGGAAGTTGAGAACAGAGACAGCTTGAAAAGAAGATGTGGACCACAGTATCCTTCACCCTTCTCTGAAGTTGAGAACAGAGACAGCTTCACCCTTTGAGAAATATCATCACCCAGAATCTTGAAAATTCATCCAGTGCCAAGAATCCTTTTGTATAAAATATTCACCCTTCATTTGTAACATAATTTTAAAGTAGGTTGCCCCTTTCTGACACGATTATGTCGGGAAACTTTTCAAAACCCAAAGTACAGGGTTTTGAAAAGTTGTCCAGACCCCCGGACATGTCCTCAAAATCCGGACGTCTGGTAACCCTGCTCACACCAGAGGAGATTTGAAACCTGTTCTTGGATGGCAAATTTGTCTTTTGGTTCATCTCCCACCAACTGACCAGTGCATATGGATTATTGGATCTGAATCCATTTAACAAGGAGGATTCTATAATATCTGAAAAGCTTTACCACTAGAATATTTCTATAGCTTGGTCTGTTACTAAAGAAACCTTTCACTATTCAAGAGTGTCTCTTTTTACCTTGAGAAGAGTAAAGTTGATTTTTGGAAATTACGGATCTGGTGTGGTCTCCATCAGTTTGAAAAAAAAAGGTGAGAGTGGATTGTCTGGTACTTGCTTGCTTCAGGAATCCAGCTTGAAAGTTGGTCCTGGCCTTAGTATTCTTCAATATAAAAATTACTTTGTGTAACTCTTGCCAGTATCCGGGCAAACAAAGGGGTTACAATTTTTATATCACAATAAAAAAAAAAAAAATTAATCTGACAACTGTATTGCCAAATAACCTGATGACTGTACTGCCAAATGATCTACTTTACTAATACTGTGTTTCCTTGAAAATAAGACAGTGTCTTATATTCATTTGGGGCCCAAAAAAGGCACTAGGTCTTATTTTCGGGTAGGGCTTATTTTTTTCATATGTATGATCATCTCTCCCTTCCTCTCCTTCACCCCAATTCTTCCTCTTTCCTTTCCCCCACATGTGCAACATCTTTCGTCCCCTCTCACCCATCCCCTTGTGCATTCCCTCTGCAGCATCCTTCTATCCCTCCCATCACCCTGTGCAGCAGAACCCTTGCCCAGCTTCCATCCTTCCCTCCCTCCCATCCTTCGTGCAGCAGAACCCTTGCCCAGCTTCCATCCTTCCCTCCCTCCCATCCCTTGTGCAGTAGAACCCTTGAGCATCCACCACCGCCCCCATCGCATAGCCGAACCCCCGCTGACCCTCCATCCTTCCCTCCCAAATGATCCCTGCCGACCACGACCATAAATACCTTCCGGCAGAGGAGCATCGGGCCAACAGCACTCACAGGCTGCTTCGGGGCCTTCTTGTTGAGGCCTTCTGTGTGCCGCGTAACTGATGATGTCAACAATACACAGAAGGCCCCCAGCTTAGATAGAATTTTGGTACTTATGCATATATACATACACAGATGTGGTAAAGATCCTTTGTCTAAACATGTTTAGAGGTGCTAAAACGCGGGTACTAACAAAATCTAGCTACCATTTCCAATATCAAGAACAAAAATCTCTATTGAAAATGACATGACATGGTTTTGTTTCAGCTAGCACTTATGTCACAGATCACCAGGTTGAGCTGCTCCGTGAAACCCTTTCCAGAAGAGGTTTCATTAGGAGTTTAAGCTGTTGACTCGATGCAGGAAGTTGAAACAAGGCAGTGTCATATCTTTTTCAATAAAAATTTGTCTGTGATTTAAGGATCTTTCTTTTCATCCCCCGACTGTCTCAGCTCTTCTTTGTTCCTCATGCTTCTGTGGAATGAGATTATTCTTTTTTCTTCTTTGTAAGAGAAATATCTCCCAACTTTTGTTAAGTAGAATCTTGTTTCTTTTAGTAGAATGAATGCTATTTTAGATTAAATATATCAGTCATTTTTGAATGTATATCATTTTTAGTTCCTTTATATTCTACTTTCCAAAAATATGGAGTTTTATGCAATCATCCTGTCTGTGTGTCTTACTAATAACTTTGATGACTTGTTCATATCACATTTTCCATGTATTTTAGTGGGACTGGGATGAGTGAGAAATGGGTATTTTACCTGGATCCACAAACTCCTTGAGTAAACATATTCAGTTACTCCACCAAATATCATTCTGGGCTTTCACAGAATCTACACCAAATTTTCAAAGACATGTTGAAGGGATATGCTTTTAACAATTTTCACAGTTCAGATGACCTGGTAGCTCAGTGGCAGTGTTTGAAAACTGGGTTTAATTTCTGGGCAAAGATCCTTTTCTCCAGGCCAGTTTTGTTTAGTGTGCTGGTAAGCAGGGTCAGGGGTCCATGTGGGATGCATGGACTCTGCCCCTGGCCAGAGGCTGCTTCTGTAATAGCAGGCTGAATTCAAAGAAGAGACAAAACAAGCAAAAAATGTCAGATACCTGTAGCACTGCTGGAAGTTTCTTCTTCTCCCCCCCCCCCCCCAGTGTTTAGCAAGAAGATATTTTATGTTTGAAGTGTTCTTTTCACTGTTATTTCCTGTTTGTGCAGCTGAAAGGTCTTTCTCCCTCCCACTACCCTACCTTTTCCAATCCCTGAGATGGTCAACAGCTCTGGCTCTGCTTATCATCTCACATGACAAGCCCCTTCCTATGCTTTCTCTTTGCTATTGAGTACAAGCAGGAACTAACACAGACTCGCTCCCTGCCGCAGGCAGACTGAGAGACGTCTGGGTCTGGGACTGCATCACTGATACCAGTGTCGCACAGTATTAAAGTGTGTCTGATACCGTTCGTGAAATTCGTAAGTTATAACAAATAAGGCTTCCTTTAATGATCTTTACCGCCAAGCATGTACATCCTTTGCTACACTTCAATGTCTCTGTATATTTTATGGTACCCCACACAGAACTGTCAGATATAGGGGGCTATGCATTTTTTAAATAAATAAAACCAGCTGAATTTTTCATTATGATTCTTTGAAAACTAAAAAAAACAGGATAGATTTTTCTTTTTTTGGTAATAATTTTTATTAAATAAATCAGAGAACAGGCAATACAAAACCCAGCATAACACAACCAGTAAAATAGAATACAAATTAGAAAAGCATCAGTTCACATCAGAGAGCTCGTCTGCACAAGCGTGAGGGACGGGAAACAATACAGAACAAAGTAATAAGTGAGTGGCACAGTCTTCCAACCAGGCAGATAGAAAAGCTGCAAGGGCAGTACACTTCAATGAGTAACCCTATCCCGCAATTCCTTATTTTTAGGAGAGATTTTTCTAATAATCAATGTATAAGATGGGTCACTCATAGGCAGTGGAACGCTTTTTTGTTTTGGGGGGCCCAAAAGCTCCGCCCAGACTCCACCCATACCCCACCCCTGATCCCACTCAAGCTCTGCCCCTGACCCACTCCCATAATAATGATAGTATTAATTGTAATTTGAAACAAATGTAATGGAAAAATCAATTTAAATGACCAAATAAAGTTACTTTAACAAAAAATATGTAGGAACACTTAACTATATAATGTGTATTTATAAACAAGGGAAAAAAGACCTCAAAATACCCCATAAATGTGATCAATGAAGCCACAAAGTCTTTGGGGTGGGTATCATCACTGGTCAAAAACCCTTGATTTTTAAATTTTTTAAGAAAGATTTTTTATATGTGCTTTGACAATTTTACATATATATCTAAAATCTTATTAGTGACTATTAGAAAGAATTTTCTTTTCTTGACTTTTTTACTTATTTGAGCAAAAATATAACCAGCAATTTCTATAACAGGTATTCAAATAATTCTCATGTTTTGATGATAAATACTCAAAAAGCACTTATCTTGTAAACCCGACGGAGGCCATGCCCGTTTCGCTCAATAGGCTTCTTCAAGGGTATGTTTTTGATAGTGCCAGTACAATTTTCATTTTACTGCTCAAAATATCTTAGACAAAAAAGAAAAAGAAAAGAAGAAAAGAGAATCACATTATATTTATATTTATGTTAGAAAAGTCTCTGGACTGGTTTAATGAAATATTCAATTGAATGAGAACAAAAGCATCCAATGTATATTAAATAGTTTTATAATAACCGTAATAATATAAAGGCAGCCATGATTCTATCTGTCATCTCGTTTTTGCTTTAATCAGCATGAGGCATAAAAAGTCATAGTGTCTAAATAAATCTATTTCAATTATAATGATCTCTAAACATTATAAAAGAGATCAGAAAACCAATGTTATATTTAAACCAGCAATTTAATAAAGCAATACCTATAAAAATCAAAGTATATTGCAAACAAAGTTGTACTTGCCATTTAACAGGACTGCTGTTGATTTCGTCCGTAAAAAGCATAACAAAATGGCGCTTCTATTTAAAATGACTATTCTAAAATGGCGATCGTTGTTTACAAAGCTTCACACGTCATAATATATTCAAAATGGCGATGCCTTTGGTTACGTCATTTAGTTTGACGTTAACGTCGTTTTCATTGGTTGAAAATCGGCGGCGTCCAGTTTAAATAGAAGCGCCATTTTGTTATGCTTTTTACGGACGAAATCAACAGCAGTCCTGTTAAATGGCAAGTACAACTTTGTTTGCAATATACTTTGATTTTTATAGGTATTGCTTTATTAAATTGCTGGTTTAAATATAACATTGGTTTTCTGATCTCTTTTATAATGTTTAGAGATCATTATAATTGAAATAGATTTATTTAGACACTATGACTTTTTATGCCTCATGCTGATTAAAGCAAAAACGAGATGACAGATAGAATCATGGCTGCCTTTATATTATTACGGTTATTATAAAACTATTTAATATACATTGGATGCTTTTGTTCTCATTCAATTGAATATTTCATTAAACCAGTCCAGAGACTTTTCTAACATAAATATAAATATAATGTGATTCTCTTTTCTTCTTTTCTTTTTCTTTTTTGTCTAAGATATTTTGAGCAGTAAAATGAAAATTGTACTGGCACTATCAAAAACATACCCTTGAAGAAGCCTATTGAGCGAAACGGGCATGGCCTCCGTCGGGTTTACAAGATAAGTGCTTTTTGAGTATTTATCATCAAAACATGAGAATTATTTGAATACCTGTTATAGAAATTGCTGGTTATATTTTTGCTCAAATAAGTAAAAAAGTCAAGAAAAGAAAATTCTTTCTAATAGTCACTAATAAGATTTTAGATATATATGAAAAATTGTCAAAGCACATATAAAAAATCTTTCTTAAAAAATTTAAAAATCAAGGGTTTTTGACCAGTGATGATACCCACCCCAAAGACTTTGTGGCTTCATTGATCACATTTATGGGGTATTTTGAGGTCTTTTTTCCCTTGTTTATAAATACACATTATATAGTTAAGTGTTCCTACATATTTTTTGTTAAAGTAACTTTATTTGGTCACTTAAATTGATTTTTCCATTACATTTGTTTCAATTTATATTGTGTATCTAAATATGGAAAATACAGATAAGTCATGGACTTCAGGTTTAAGCTTTACCTTTGATAAAGCTAACTCTTTATTAAAAGAATTTGAGACACTAAGCACCACTACTCATATAAGTGAAAATTCAGACATTGCTGACATCATTAACAAATATAAACGTATTGTTAGACTTGAATTGAATGGTTCAGCTTTAGTGGAATACTGCAAAAAGGAACAAATTCCTCGTGGATTAAGAGTACATCTGGAACCTCAAATGTTTAACGATGACGTTGATTTCATAGATTGTTGGAACAGAATATTAAACAAATGCTCATTGGACATTATGTTATTAGTTATTGAGCGGAGTAAGAGACTAATCAACACACAAAGAGCTTCTTTGGATACAGATCTTGTTAATTTAAAATCAAGATTGGGTGAACAAGAATTTGAGATCAAATATAAAGACATTATTAATCAAGTTGACAAACATAGAGAATCAGTGAAAAAACAGAAAATGAGAAAATTGACTAGGGATCAAAAGGATTATGATACAGGACATGTTTATGCATGGATGTATCGCAAAAATGACAACACAACTATAGCAAACCGTTCTGGTAATTCCTCATCACAGAGTGTATCAACAAATAGTGATTCTTCGTCTGATTTTTTATCCACAAGGAGACAAAATTACCGAAGACAAAGAGGAGGAAGAAACAATCGAAGGGGACGTCAATACAGGAATCAATATCAACAGTAGTCAATTTATCATCATACACTCTCTCTCCCATTGAAGAACATGTTTTATCTTTGGGTTTGTCTTTTGTTCCAACCAATCATTATAATTCTTTTCAATTTCGTATAGACTTTGAAAAATTTATACGTTCACTTCATTTAAAGATCCATTTTGCAGGCAAAGAATTTCATGACCGTTCTATTGTGTACAACAAATCCAATTGGTCACCACCTGGACCTATTGATCCCACCTTGATGGTGTTCAAAGAAATGGTCTTAAAGGAAATAGATCAAATAAACTTCACTTTTAAAAATAACAATCTGACAAAAATTGAACGCAATGCATTATAAAATATCCGTGACAATAAACAATTAGTCATTAAAAATGCAGACAAGGGAGGAGCGGTTGTAGTCATGAACAGGTCTGATTATATAGAAGAAGCCTTTTTACAACTGGGAAATGTATCCATATATAAAGAAATACATCTTGATCCAACATTTAGATTGAAATCAGTGATTTCTAAAATCACCAAAATAGGATTGGATAAAGGTTTTTTAACCAAACGTGAACATAAATTTCTCAATGTGTCTTTTCCAGTTATTCCAGTATTGTACCTATTACCCAAGATACACAAGAATCTACAGAAACCACCTGGCAGACCTATTATTTCTGCTAAAGGGTCTATATTAGAAGCATTGTCAACATACGTCGACAAATTTCTGAGGGAACATGTTGAAAATCATTTCTCCTATATAAAGGACACTACACATTTTTTGAATATTTTAAAAGACTTGAATAGATACATTGGGGATAATCTTCGTTTATTTCATCATATCAATGCTCACGCCAAATCAATGTCGGATCCAGTGATTGGTCTAGCCATTGATGCCGAGAAGGCCTTTGACCGAGTGGAGTGGCCTTTCTTATTCCGAGTTCTGAAATGGTACAACTTTGGTTCTTTCTTTACAGACTGGATAGAAACATTATACAGACAACCCACGGCTCGTATCTTGATTAACAACTCTCTCTCTAATAGATTTTCCCTCCATAGAGGTACCCGTCAAGGCTGTCCTCTTTCACCATTATTATTTGATTTAGCATTGGAACCTCTATTGACAGCTATCAGACAATGTTCCTTAATTAAAGGTATTCCGTCGTCCAATCGAGAGATTAAACTAGCAGCTTACGCTGACGATATTCTTCTCTTTCTAAAAAATCCTCTTATCTCTTTACCTCATTTTATCCACATCGTATCTCAATACTCTCAAATATCTGGATATTCTGTTAATTGGGAGAAATCAGAGATTTTTCCGCTAAATGATCACATTTCCTCCTCAGATCTAGCTCATTTTCCTTTTCCATGGTCACAGGGAGCTGTAAAATATTTAGGGATTTTAATACATAAAGACCCATTACTTGCTCAGGATCTCAATATATCTAAAATCAAAAACTTAGTTTCAAGTACTACATCTCGTTGGTCCCCGCTTTATTTGTCCTGGTGGGGTAGAATAGCCTCTATTAAAATGACCTTAGCCCCACAAATTAATTATACTCTATCTATGCTTCCCCTTCTCTGCCATAAATCATTCTTTCATTGGCTTAATATGAAAATTACTGAATTTATTTGGAACAAGAAAAAACCTCGTATTGCTCTCGCCAAGCTGAAGGCCTCTAAGATTAATGGTGGCTTAAATTTACCTGATTTTTATTATTACTACATCGCCTCCTTAGCCAAATACGGAGCTCACTGGATTGTTGACTCATATCCACAGGATAAACCAGCATGGTTTGAAATGGAATGCTTTTTATGTGCACCACTACACATCTCTTGCTTCCTTACAGTGTCGATACCTAGACACTTGAGAAAATATTCTTTGTTGAGTGCAACGCAACATGCTTTTCAACTATTAGATGCAGCGGCTGAGATCTCTGTTGCTGAAGGCCCACTTATGTCCCTTTGGAATAATTCTAAAATTCAAAATAAGGGTAGATCCCTTTCATGGAAGAGGTGGCAACGGGCAGGGGTGTGGTTTGTTCATCAATTGATCTCCTCCACTTCATTTATCCCATTTGATACTTTTTGTTCTGTAAACTCACTCCCATCCTCTATATATCCCCAATGGCTTACGCTTACTGAAATACTAGCTAATGTACAAATGCGCCCTGACTTTATGACCTCTCAACAAACTATTCGTCACTGGTCTACTTTGGCTTTACTAAAAGGTAGGGCGATATCTCTTTTTTATAGCATCTTAAGAGATCACACCTTCACCTTTACACCTCAATCCATGAACCATTGGGGCTCTATCCTAAAGACCACGCTTTCTGAAATAGATTGGGAACTCTTCTGGTCATCTACAAATCGCCCTCTATTATCCTCAAGAGTTTCGCAATCAATGTTCTTTGTTATGTGGAATGCAGTATGGACTCCATTTCGAATGTGGAAAGCGAAACTGAAACAAGACCCTACCTGTTGGAACTGTTTGAAAGAGCCTGGAACTCTTGATCACATGCTTCTTCACTGCACTATGGTTCATTCCTTTTGGACTCGTATCTGGGACACCATAAAATCTATTACCAAATGTTCAGAAGCTATTTCCATAGACATTATAATCCTTCGTTCTCAACACCCTTGTTTCGCACTATCAAACTGTCCTCCTAAACTTATTGACACCATGATTGTGACAGCTCTTATGCACATTTTGAAAAATTGGAAGTCACCCACACTACTAGACTACACCTTTTGGTGGAACTCCTTAAGCATGTACCACAAATTCGAATCATATGCATATGAAAAGAACACAATATCTCGTTTATCTACAAATTTGGTGCGAAATAAATCACCTTGGTCATTCTTAGATTCATATGTTCATTCTGCCTTGTAGACACTTCTGCCTCTCTTTCTTTCTCTCTCTTTTTTCTTTTTTATTTCAATTCATCTTCTCTGCTTTTCTATCCTTTCTATTTCTTTTCTTAGCAGTTTCAAATACTCTGAATTCTTCTTACTAATCTACTATATGCAAATAACAGCAATTATGGTTTCTTTTGTTTCTAAATCACTATTTCTTATTCAATTTTTATGTATTTGAACTGCTTTCTGTATATTACTTATAATATTCAATAAAATTAATGAACTAAAAAAAAAAAAAAAAAAAAGACTTGAATGTCTGTATGTCTGATCAGGAAACATTTCTAATGGTAACTTTAGATATTAATGCTCTTTATACATCCATTCCTCAATTCGAAGCAATTGAAGTTATCAAACGAGTTTTGGAGTCCAGACCACGTCCACAATTTGTACCGACGGATTTCATTGTTCAATTAACAAGAATAGCTATGCAGGAAAACCATTTTTCATTTCTAGACAAACTCTATATTCAACTATCGGGAGTTGCTATGGGGTCCACTTTTGCACCATCCATAGCCTGTCTTTTTATGAATGATTTTGAAAATGAATGGGTAAAGTCATCTCCTTATAGTGACAGAATAAAATCATGGCATAGATTTATAGATGACATTTTTCTTTTATGGTCAGGTTCCATTCATGAATTCAAAAGTTTTTTTGCCTGGTTAAATACTTGCAATGATAATATTAGATTTACACAAACATATTCATATAATAATATAAATTTTTTAGATATTAACATTGTTCAAACAAGAGTTGGTTTTGAGACTAAAGTTTATCATAAAAGCACAGATCGCAATACTTTATTGCACTCATCCAGTTGTCATCCCTTAGGATGCAAGACTAGTATACCTTTCTCTCAGTTTTTAAGGTATAAACGGATTTGTAGTTCTAATGATGAGTTCAAATCACAATCTAAAACTTTGAAAGAAAAATTCATTGCAAGAGGTTATAGCAAGAAGAATTTGAGCACAGCATATAAAAGGGCAAGATTTAATAACAGAGATTTACTATTGGATTCTGTTTCTAAAGAAAATAAACAAGAAAACATCTGTACTTTTGTTTCTAAATATACCAATGCGAGTCCGAGAATTTCACATGTGATTAAGAAGCACTGGAAAATTATGCAAACCATGGATACTTTTAAAAACATTAGTTTAAGAAATGCATATTCACGTGGAAAGAACTTAAAAGAATTATTAAGTCCATCGGAATTGAAATCAAGCACAATTAAACATCCTGTTTTGAAAGGACATTATATATGTGGAAAATGCATTAATTGTAAAATGATGATACAATCTGATAACTTCATTAATCCTCGTGACAAAAAACAATATTACATCAATTTCTATTCTAATTGTAATAGTACACATATTGTTTATCTTTTAATATGTCCATGCAGCAAGGTATATGTTGGAAAGACAATCAGAAGTCTCAAGATCAGACTTAATGAACATCGGTCCAACTTAAAACGGGTGAAAATGGAGGCACCAATAGTAACCCATTGTAAAGAATTCAAGCATGAATTTCATGAGTTAAAATGTTGGGTTATTGATCAGGTTATGAAACCATCCAGAGGAGGAGATCGTAATAATATTCTCATGAGAAAAGAACAATTATGGATTTCGAGATTAAGATCGTTGGAACCTGATGGTTTAAATAATCAGATTGATTGGCATGTTTTCTTTTAAATTCGATTTAAATTTGATTCATTTATATAATATCAGCAATGTCTTCATAATTTCTTCACTACATTATCAACATATAAATATTTCACATCATTTAATATATATGTTAGTTTAAGACAGTCATGAAACATACCATTAAAATAGCTGATTCATCATGTTTTACAAAGTATGTGTCAGTTTAAACAGCCAAAATTTGGAAGAATGAGTGTCTGTTTATATGGATTGTTTTTATTTATACCGGCATTTGTGAATGACTATTCTAAAATGGCGATCGTTGTTTACAAAGCTTCACACGTCATAATATATTCAAAATGGCGATGCCTTTGGTTACGTCATTAAGTTTGACGTTAACGTCGTTTTCATTGGTTGAAAATCGGCGGCGTCCAGTTTAAATAGAAGCGCCATTTTGTTATGCTTTTTACGGACGAAATCAACAGCAGTCCTGTTAAATGGCAAGTACAACTTTGTTTGCAATATACTTTGATTTTTATAGGTATTGCTTTATTAAATTGCTGGTTTAAATATAACATTGGTTTTCTGATCTCTTTTATAATGTTTAGAGATCATTATAATTGAAATAGATTTATTTAGACACTATGACTTTTTATGCCTCATGCTGATTAAAGCAAAAACGAGATGACAGATAGAATCATGGCTGCCTTTATATTATTACGGTTATTATAAAACTATTTAATATACATTGGATGCTTTTGTTC
Organism: Geotrypetes seraphini; assembly: GCF_902459505.1. NCBI lineage: Eukaryota > Metazoa > Chordata > Amphibia > Gymnophiona > Dermophiidae > Geotrypetes > Geotrypetes seraphini. The sequence continues at coordinate 94,459,236 of NC_047088.1, forward strand.
TCATTCAATTGAATATTTCATTAAACCAGTCCAGAGACTTTTCTAACATAAATATAAATATAATGTGATTCTCTTTTCTTCTTTTCTTTTTCTTTTTTGTCTAAGATATTTTGAGCAGTAAAATGAAAATTGTACTGGCACTATCAAAAACATACCCTTGAAGAAGCCTATTGAGCGAAACGGGCATGGCCTCCGTCGGGTTTACAAGATAAGTGCTTTTTGAGTATTTATCATCAAAACATGAGAATTATTTGAATACCTGTTATAGAAATTGCTGGTTATATTTTTGCTCAAATAAGTAAAAAAGTCAAGAAAAGAAAATTCTTTCTAATAGTCACTAATAAGATTTTAGATATATATGAAAAATTGTCAAAGCACATATAAAAAATCTTTCTTAAAAAATTTAAAAATCAAGGGTTTTTGACCAGTGATGATACCCACCCCAAAGACTTTGTGGCTTCATTGATCACATTTATGGGGTATTTTGAGGTCTTTTTTCCCTTGTTTATAAATACACATTATATAGTTAAGTGTTCCTACATATTTTTTGTTAAAGTATTAATTGTAATACCATTTTTTTTCATTGTTCATATATAATCTTATTAACAACCCATAATGGTTAAACATAAAATTAAACTACACAAAGCACACTGTATAGAAACATAGAAACATAGAAGATGACGGCAGAAAAGGGCCACAGCCCATCAAGTCTGCCCACTCTACTGACCCACCTCATTAAGTCTGAGTGTTAATGACCTAGTTCCTTAACTCGACCCTCGTAGGGATCCCACGTAGATGTCCCATTTATTCTTAAAGTCGAGCACGCTGGTGGCCTTGATCACCTGCACCGGAAGTTTGTTCCAGTGATCTACTACCCTTTCTGTGAAGAAATACTTCCTGGTGTCACCACTAAATTTCCCTCCTCTGAGTTTGAGCGGGTGCCCCCTTGTGACCGAGGGTCCCTTGGGAAAGAATATGTCGTTTTCCACCTCGACATGACCTGTGACGTACTTAAACGTCTCAATCATGTCACCCCTTTCCCTGCGCTCCCCTAGAGTATAGAGCTGCAATTTGCCCAGTCTTTCCTCGTACAAGAGACCCTTGAGTCCGGAGACCATCCTAGTGGCCATCCGCTGGACCGACTCAGCTCGAAGCACATCTTTACGGTAATGTGGCCTCCAGAATTGCACACAATATTCCAGATGAGGTCTCACCATGGTTCTGTAAAGTGGCATTATGACTTCAGGTTTGCAGCTGACGAAGCTTCTATTGATACATCCCATCATTTGCCTTGCCTTGGATGAGGCCTTCTGTACTTGTTTGGCAGCCTTCATGTCTGCACTGATGATTACTCCCAAGTCCCGTTCTTCTGAAGTCTTAGCTAATGTTTCTCCGTTCAAGGTGTATGTTCTGCATGGATTTCTGCTGCCGAGATGCATGACCTTACACTTCTTGGCGTTGAAGCCCAGCTGCCTTATCGAGGACTAGTTTTCCAACGTGATCAGATCCTGCGTTATACTATCCTTGAGATTGCTTTCCCTTACTATGTTACACAGTTTGGTGTCGTCGGCGAACAGTACTACTTTACCCTGAAGCCCTTGGGTCAAGTCCCTTATGAATATGTTGAAAAGGGACGGTCCCAGGACTGAGCCCTGCGGCACTCCGCTAGTCACCTCCGATGTCTCAGAGAGGGTGCCATTGACCACCTCCCTCTGAAGTTTTCCACTCAGCCAATCATTGACCCATGCAGTTAGTTTCTCACCTAACCCCATCGATTTCATCTTGTTTAATAGTCTACGGTGTGGGACACTGTCAAAAGCTTTACTGAAATCCAAGTACACTATGTCCAGAGACTCTCCCGAGTCTAGCTTTCCTGTCACCCAATCAAAGAAGCTGATAAGATTGGATTAGCATGACCTGCCCCTAGTGAATCCATGTTGACAGGGATCCCTTAGATTCCCCTCATCCAATATCGTGTCTAATTTACCTTTAAGTAGAGTTTCCATGAGTTTACACACTATTGATGTGAGACTCACTGGTCTCTAATTTGCAGCTTCTGCTCTGCAACCCTTTTTGTGCAAAGGAATACGTTAGCTATTTTCCAGTCCAGGGGGACTGTCCCCGTACTTAGGGAGAGATTGAAGAGCATAGCTAACGGTTGCGCCAGAACATCGCATAGCTCTCTGAGCACTCTTGGGTGCAAATTGTCCGGTCCCATGGCTTTGTTCACCTTGAGTCTTGACAGTTCTCCGTAAACATCAGCTGGTGTGAACTCAAAATTCTGAAATGGGTCTTCCATGCTTTGCTTTGCTTTGCTTCCAGCTGTGGCCCGTGTCCTGGTGCCTCGCAGGTAAAGACTGAACAGAAGTAATCATTCAGTAGTTTGGCTTTATCGGTTTCTGTTTCCACATAATTCCCGTCTGGCGTTCTAAGGCGTACTATCCCGTTTGCGTTATTTTTCCTGTCGCTAATGTACCTGAAGAACGATTTGTCCCCTTTCTTAATGTTCTTCGCTAGAGTTTCTTCCGTTCGAAGTTTGGCCTCCCTGACTGCTGTTTTGACCGCTGCAGACTTTGTCCTGTATTCAATGTTTGCTTCTTTTTCCCCTGTGCGTTTGTATGAGAGAAATGCTCTTTTCTTCTCCTTGACGAGGTACGAGACCTCATCAGTGAACCATTGGGGTTTCTTTTTTCTTTGTTGTTTAGTTACCGATTTTATGTAGCGGATAGTTGCCTCATGAAGGGTCGATTTCAAGGTTGACCACATAGCTTCCACATTATCAGTTACTTCTTGAACCTGCAGCGTCTGATGGACGAAATCTCCCATGCGTGCGAAGTCAGTGCCCCGGAAATTAAGTACCCTTGTTTTTGTTTGTGATCTAGGGAAGCCTTTCTTAAGGTTAAACCATACCATGTTATGGTCACTGGTGGCTAGCGTTTCTCCCACCGAGACCTCAGAGACGCTTTCCCCGTTCATAAGTACCAGGTCCAGGATGGCCTGGGCCCTAGTGGGCTCCAGTACCATTTGTTTGAGCCGTACTCCCTTCATGGACGTTAATATCCTCCTTCTATCACAAGTTGTCGCTGAGAGTATGTTCCAGTCTACATCTGGCATGTTGAAGTCTCCTAACAGAATGACGTCTCCCCGTAAGGTGATATTCTCAATGTCTTCAATTAATTCTTCGTCCTTGTCCTCCGATTGTCTTGGAGGTCTGTATACCACACCAAGGTACAGGCATTTTTCTCCGCCTCTGGCCAGGTTCATTCCTACCAGAACACCTGGCCTCGGTCACACATGCAGAATACAGATGATAACCCCTATGCAAACACAAGACCACAAACTAAAAGTACTAATATACACAAACGAAACAAAAAACAAAAAAAAACCACAAACGAAACTCTAAGATATCAGACTCTACATGCATTATAACATCTGAGAAATAGAAAGAAATTCATTTCTTCCTGAACAGTGCAAAATATAGACAGCAGATTGTGATAAGCGGACTATGCCTGCTAGGAGTGTCCCTAGCTCAGATTCTAGGTTAAATCCTGAGACGGTCCATAATCTGCCTTTTTCCCTATTTTCTGCCACTCAGTCTGAACTTCCTTCTAGGGCCTGTAGAGGGAGCAAGAAAGCAGCAGTGCTGGGTTCCCATCCCCCTCTGGATCACAAGGTGAATCACAGGAAATCCTTTTCACCTGAGGGTTGGGGGCGGGGCTGCAAGCTGTTTTCTCTGAAGGCTTGGCTCCTAGAGAAACAGAACAGAGAGGAACAGCAGCAGGGAAGGTCGCAAGTCTCAGAGCTGAGAGCTCCTGATGGCAGTCCAGCTCCAGAGGACATGGAGTTTACTGAGGCTGGAGGAGAATCACCTGCCAGTCTGACTGAGGAACCGTTGGCCATGGAGTTAGAAACAAGCCCTGAAGCCAGTATTGAGCTGACTCCTGATTATGCTCCTATGGAAGTTTGCATCAATTGCTGGAGTTTATTGCGAGTTTATTTTGGACTCTTTTGGTTTTGCAGACTGAATTAATCTAACTCAAGTTAAAGAGTGGATTTGTAATATGCTAAATTAAGCAAGGACTTTTATTTTGAAATTTTGGGGGTTTTTTTTCCTTCTTGAAAGCTAAATGGTGTTTTCCTTTTTGAAATGAAGCATGCTTGATGTGCTAAGACAGTGGGGTTAGCCCCGTGTTACGTGGTGGGATAGCGGGCCTAAGTTTGGGCAAAATAAGACCATACGGAGCACACTGTCTTTCCAGCCTTGAGGTGCTGAAGAAGCCAGTACTTTTATACTGTCTTGTAACTTTGATTTTGGTGGAAACGTTTTTCCTTTCCTTTTGGTTATGAACTCCACCTGGGACTATGCTTTAAATGAGAGTTTTGTTTAAGTTGGACTCTTTTTGGGTTTCTCAACCAGAGACTGTTTTGAACTTTGTGCTTGACTGGTATGAGAGTTTTTGTAATCCTGACAAGCAAGTTATTGTGTTTTTTTTGTTTTGAACAATTAAATACAACTCTTTATTCAACATTGAACTATTGTTTGGATGTTGTCCCTTTTTCTGAACGTGGAAATAAGTTATCCTTGTGAGACATGCAGCAACTCACAAGAGTTTAATTGTGGCCAGTACTCCCAGGCCCTCTGCCTGGAGCGTGCAGGCTACAAGATATAAATTCTCAAAACTGACACATTTCAATCCGTAAATTGAAAATAAAATCATATTCCCTACCTATGTTGCCTGGTGATCTAATCATCTTTTCCCAATCTCTGGTTGCACTTCTTTCTGTCTGTGTTATTGTGTATCCATGGCCTTCTTATCCATTTGCTGTTTTTCTCTCCTTCTTCACTTTCTGCCCTACATTCATCTTTGGCATTAACCTTTAACATTCAACTTCCTTACAATTTTTCTGCTTTCTTCTCAAACTCAAAATCTACTTTTTCGTGTCTTCCCTTCCCATCTGTACCATTTTCCCTTTCTTCTCCCCTATTCCCATCTATCCCATAAGAAGCATTTATTCTATCTCTCTTCTCTGCCACACTCATTCCTGTGCACCATCTCCTCCCTCTCTCTCTTTCCAGTGGTCTGACATTAGTCTTTCTCCTTACACCCTCATATGTTCTGGCATCGTTCTCCTCTCCCATGGTGTGGCATCTCTCTCCTTCCCTCCCTAACATCTTTCTCCTCTTATTCCTGCAGCCTGGTATCTCTTTCTTTTCTCCTTCCTTTCTCTGGTCTGGCATCTCTCTTTCCCCTTCCAGTGGTCTGACAAGTCTCTCCTTCCATCACCCTTCTCCAGAATCTGACATCTCTCACTTCTTTGAGACATCTGTCCTCCCTCCCAGTGTAATATTTTTCTTTCCCTCCTCTCCACCACTATCATGCCTAACATTCTCCCTCTTCTTCTTTTCCCCATGTATACCATCTCTCTTTCCCTCCCACTCCGAGATTCTCGGAGACAGCGAGAGCCAGAAGGCCTTGAGGATGCGCAGATGCTCAACGCCCAGTCGGAGGAGAGGCACGGTCTTCGTGCACCGGCACCTCCTGTGGATTGGTGCTGCGTGCCGGTGCCAAATTGGGGGTTAAGCTTTCAGTTTGGGTGGGCGGGGGATGCCAGTTCGCACGGGGGGGGCAGGCATTCGTGAGGGGGGACGATGCTGGTTCACGGGGGGCTGAAGCCGGTTAGCGGGCAGGGGGACTCGCAAATTGAGTCAATGCTCGGTTTGCGAATCACAATTTGTGAGATTGTTTTGCTCGTTTTGCAAAACACTCGCAAACCGGTGCACTCGAAAACCGAGGTTTGACTGTATAAAGATCAAAATATCATCCAACAACCAGCCCAGGAGATATGCATAGTAAGACTTGTCTTTAATAGGAAGAAAAGGAACTCAGAAACCTCAGTAGACAATATGAAAGAAGTCTGAGCCTGATATTAAAGTTCCACATCTCTTTCATCGATCCTGAAAAACTTCCCCTATACACCTATTCAATTGTGTTGTGCTACTGCAAACCTTCTACGGAGTTACTGCTATGGTGACCAGTTACGTTTTATCACACAGGCCTAAAGTTGCGGTTTGACTCGATACCTGTCAAATTAGGGACCCCTGATGAAGGCGTGTTAACCAAAACACGGACCGTGTCGGGTCCCCTGGTTTGTAAAAAGGTAGTGACACTAACCGCAACATATAATTATTTCAATAAACTTAGCCTGAATCTTGTACTCTTGTCTGTAGTTCTTCCTTGTTTGTTCTGATTGTTTTTCACTGCAGACTAGTTGGATTGTTTTTTTATTTTCATTTGTCCCTTGTGCAACTAAGTACCTCATATATCTCCCCCACCCTTTTTACAAAAGCTTAGAAGAGGTTTTTAGTACCAGCTGGCGCGCTGAATGCTCTACTCCAACAAGTAGCACTAAATGCAGGCATAGGCGCCAACTTTTCAAAATGATTGGGGGTGCTCACAAGCTCTGCTCCAGACCTTACCTAAGCTCCACCCCAGACCCAGCACCCATAATAATAGTACTAATTGTAATGCCATTTTTTCCATTCATTTTTCATATATACACACAATATAATCTTATTTCCTGCCGGTGATGTTTGGAAGGGGGAGGGAGGGTTCTGGCAGGAGAAACTGGGCTTCCCTCCTGCCAGCGATATTCGGGAGGGGTGGGGGAGGTTCCAGCAGGAGGGATTGGGTATCCCTCCTCCCAGTAGTCTTCAAGGGGGGGATGGATTGCCGCTACACTTATCGCAGCAGGGATATCCCTTGCTGCAATAAGCTCAGCAGCAACCTGATTCTCTAACCGGCGCCTGTGACATGGACGCCGGTTATAGAATCGTGGTATTAGCAATTTTATATAGGACGCCCGTCTACGATTCTCAAAAGGCGCTTAGGCAACTTGTGAGAGTGGGCGTCCTATACAGAATCCAGCCCTCTGTGTTAAGAACCTGGCTAATCCTGCTGAGGGAACCTAATCAGTGCACCATCTTATATGGCACAGTTCTTCAACCGCCAGTCCGCGGACCGGTGCCGGTCCGCAAAAAAATCTTGCCGGTCCGCGAAGGATTCAGGACCCCGCCACAGCAAAAGGTGCCGGCGTCAGCTGATGTGCAACTTCCTATTGCCGTCGCTATGCCGGCACTCCTGCCTGCCACCACCGACTCCTGCCGCGTATGTCTCCGCACCCCCAGAAAAGCAGCTGGCAGGTCTGTGTGCTTTTAACTTCGGCACACAGCTGCCCCTAGGCAGTATTTTAGCGCGGTTTCATGAGGCAGCCTCGGGGCCTTTGGTAGGCCGGCCCACATCGCATCATCGAAGCGAGCCGGCCTACCAAGGGCCCCAAGGCTGCCTCATGAAACCACGCTAAAATACTGCTTAGGGGCAGCTGTGTGCCGAAGTTAAAAGCACAAAGAGCTGCCGCTAGCCTACATAGAGGAAACATTTGCTGGAGAGGGAAGGAGGGAAGGAAGTAGGGGTGCTCCTGGACAAGGGAGGGGAAAGGGCTACTGCTGGCAGGGGAGAAGGGGAAGGGAAAGGGAAGAGAGTTACTGTTGGATAAGGGGAGGAGGAAAGGGAGAAGGGGTACTCCTGGACAAGGGAGGGGAAGGGGCTACTGCTGACAGGGAAGAAGGGAAAGGGAAAGGGAAGAGAGTTACTGTTGGATAAGGGGAAGAAGAAAGGGAGAAGGTACTGCTAGAACATTGGAAGGAAACAGCTGACAGGGAGATTAGAGGAGGGGAAGGAGTCAGGATGGAATGGAGAGATCAGATGAGGGAAAGGGGAGAGACAGAGGAATGACAAGGTAGAGAGAGATTGATGCTGGGAAGGGGGGTTAGATGAAAAATAAGGAAAGAGGGTGTAGGAGAGAGGGGCATAGAAAGAACGCAGATACCATATGGGAAGGGGAGGGGTAGGGGTAGAGGGCAGGCAGTGGATGGAAGAGGCAGATGCTGGATTGAAGAGACAGAGGGCAGACGCTGGATGGAAGAGAGTGAAAAGACGATGAAAGCAGAAACCAGAGACGACAAAAGGTAGAAAAAAATAATTTTATTTCTATCTTGTGATTAGAATATATCAGATTTAAAATATGTATCCTGCTAGAGCTGATGTTAAACATAACTGGGAGTGCAAAGCCCAGGCAGTGCGTCTTTAGCTTCCAGCTGGCTTAGGGCTTTCTCTGACCAGGAGGCAGTTGTCCTAGTTGCACTCCCCCTAACACCATTCCTGCCATGTGTGACTGCGGTATTCTGTTAGCATGATATTTGTGTAGCATTCTGTAATAATTTGGCTTATTCAGTTTTCTTGATAGTAGAGGGGATATATGTGAAGGGGAGGGGAGATGGGGGTTTTGTTGATCCTTGCCCTGTATTATTTATATTTATAAAATGACAATTGTACAGAATATTGTTTCTTTTTATACTTTAATAAAATATGTTCAGTATAAAATTTGAGGCTTGTGCGGATGGGATCAGATGGTTAATGGGACCGAGCTCGCGAGGACAGGGCGGCAATGGGGTTTTTAAAAATTTCAGTCTTATTAGTTTGCCGGTCCACGAAATAATTATTTTATTTCCGCCGGTCCATAGGTGTAAAAAGGTTGAAGAACACTGGTCTATCCCACCCATTTTAATAGTCCTGCTTATTACCAGGACTCTGATGGAGGGATCCAATCTGGGTGCAGAGTCTGATATGTTTGATCACCTCCCATGTTTTTCCATGTACAGGAGAGATCCACTATTGATGTAGAGCCCTTAAAGTGGATCACTTTTCTTTCCTTGATTGTCTGTTTCATCTATAGTCTCCACTGAGTCCTCGAAGATGGAGAATACCATTTAACAGTGTTCTTCAACCTTTTTACACCCGTGGACCGGCAGAAAAAAAAAGAATTATTTTGTGGACCGGCAAACTACTATGACTAAAATTTAAAAACCCCGTGTCCGCCCCATCTCTGCGAGCTCGGTCCCCACAAATCATCTGATCCCATCCACACAAGCCTCAGTTATGATTTTATATTGAATGTATTTTATTAAAGTATAAAAAGAAACAATATTCTGTACAATTGTCATTTTATAAATACAAATAATTCAGAGCAAGGATCAACAAAACCCCTGTCTCTCCTCCCCTTCACATATATCCCCTCTACTATCAAGAAAACTGAACAAGCCAAATTATTACAGAATGCTACACAGAAATATCATGCTAACAGAATACTGCAGTCACACATGACAGGAATAGTTTTAGGGGAGTGCAACTAGGGCAACTGCCCCCTGGTCAGAGAGCGCCTTAAGCCAGCTGGAAGCTAAAGAAGCACTGCCTGGGTTTTGCAGTCCCCAGTTATGTCTAATACCAGCTCTAGCAGGATATATATTTCAAATCTGATATATTCTAATCACAAAATAGAAATAAAATTATTTTTTCTACCTTTTGTCGTCTCTGGTTTCTGCTTTCAATCTTCTTTTCACTCTCTTCCTTCCAGCGTCTGCCCTCTCTGTCTCTTCAATCCAGCATCTACCCCTTTCATCCACTGTCTGTCCTCTCCCCCTTCCATATGGTATCTGTCTTCTTTCTATGCCCCTCTCCCCTTTCCATCCAGCTTGTACCCCCTCTCTCCTTTTTACATGATTCATTCCAGCTTCACTGCTCTCATTTTTATCTCTCCTACACCAGATCTATCATCGTTGTCCCTCTCTGCTTATTTTTCTGCTGACCCCTTCCTATCATCAATCTCTCTACTTTCTCATGCCTGTGTCTCTCCTTCCCCTCCTCTAATCTCTCTGCCAGCTGTTTCCTTCCTTTTTTCATTCTCCCTTCCCTCCTCCTCCTGTCCAGCAGTAACTCTCTTCCCTTCCTCCCCTCCCAGCAGCATCTCTCCTTCTCCCTCTCCAGTAGCAGCTGTCCCTTTTTTTCCCCTTGCCCTCAAGCTTCCCTCCAGGTCCAGTAGCAGCTGTCCCATTTTTCCTTTGCCCAGCAGCTTCCCAGACTCCTTTCCCTCCTCCCCTCCCAGCAGCATCTCTCCTTCTCCCTCTCCAGTAGCAGCTGTCCCTTTTTCCCCCTTACCTAGCAGCTTTCCAGACTCCTTTCCCTCCCTCTTCCCAGCAGCATCTCTCCTTCTCCCTATCCAGGTCAAGTAGCAGCTGTCCCTTTTTTTTCACCATGCCCAGCAGCTTCCCAGACTCCTTTCCCTCCTCCCTTCCCAGCAGCATCTCTCCTTCTCCCTATCCAGGTCCAGTAGCAGCTGTCCCTTTTTCCCCTTGCCCAGCAGCTTCCCAGACTCCTTTCCCTCCTCCCCTCCCAGCAGCATCTCTCCTTCTCCCTCTCCAGTAGCAGCTGTCCCTTTTTCCCCCTTACCTAGCAGCTTTCCAGACTCCTTTCCCTCCCTCTTCCCAGCAGCATCTCTCCTTCTCCCTATCCAGGTCCAGTAGCAGCTGTCCCTTTTTTTTTTCACCATGCCCAGCAGCTTTCTCCCCTCCCAGTAACTTTCCTTACTTGCCAGTGCTGCGATTCAGTAAGGCAGCACAGGGTCCTTTGTTGAGTCGCACCGCCTCTGAGGAAAGCGGAAGTTGTATTATCAGAGGCGGCCCGACTCAGCAAAAGCTCCAAAGCTTCTTTCTTCAATCGCTGCGTTTGTAAGGAGAGCCGCTGGGAGGGGAGAAAGCACAGTGTGAGGTCCCTATTATCTCTCCGGCCCTGCGCGAGTGACAGCTCCTCGATCTTGCCGGTCATGTGCGGACTGGCAGGAAATTGAAGAAGTTGATCTCACTGGTCCTGCGCGGACTGGCAGGAATTTTCTGCAGACCGGCACTGGTCTGCGGACCGGCGGTTGAAGAACTGTGATCTAAAACACAGGCTAAGTCGTGGGCCAGATTTTTTTATTAAGATACTTATCCCCTCCTTTGCTGACGCACAGCGTGGGCCCCAGCGCCAATGGTGATTCCGATGCTCACGGACTTCTGTGAGCGTCGGATCAGCCTCCACCACCACCAAAATCCACACTGTGTGCCAGCAAAGGAGGGGGTTAGTCTTAGTAGAAGCATAAGGATACAACCTCTCCAACCCCACACCAGTTTTTCAAGATTCGCGGGGGTTCCTGGAACGGAACTCCCGTGAATATTGGGGGAGTACTGTATATAAATTTTTAAATAAATAAATACTTTTGGTGTTTCTTTGTATTTGTCTTCTTAAAATTTCAATTAAAACATAGAGCATAAAAAAAGAACATAAGAACTGCCACACTGGGACAAACTAAAGGTCCATCAAGCCCAGTATTCTGTTTTCAACAGTGGCCAACCCAGGTCACAAGTACCTGGCAAGATTCCAAAGAGTAAAACATTTTATGCTGCTTATCCTAGGAGTAAGTATAGTGGATCCTCGGTTTGCGAGTAACACGGTTTGCGAGTGTTTTGCAAGACGAGCAAAACACTCAGCAAACTTTTGTCTCGCAAACTGAGCACTGTCCCGATAAACGAGCACTTACAGCTGCAGGAAGCGCTGCTTCAGGGGATTCCTCTTCCGTCCGCCAGCCAGCCTTCCACGTCGGGTGCCTTCCATATGTTGGAGAACCTCTATCTGAGCCTACGCAGCCGAGTGCTGTCCCACCTGCACGCTGTGTATGATCACACATGTCAATCAACGACGTGTGTGTCTTACACAACGTGCAGGTGGGACGGCACTCGGCTGCATAGGCTCAAATAGAGGCTCTCTAACATGCGGAAGGCACCCGACGTATAAAGCTGGCTGGCGGTCGGAAGAGGCATCCCTCTAAAGTGGCACTGCGGGGTTCTCCAGCGGCTGGCTGACATTAGAAGCATCCCCTCAAAGCGGCACTGCGGGGTTCTTCAGCGGATGACAGATGGAGGAGACGGCGCTACAGCACCCAGCACGTACAGACCCCTGGGCCACCCTTCGCCACTTTCTCGGCACCTTTTGGGTTCTAGAATGAATTGTCTGCGTTGCCACTATTTTCTATGGGGCACTTTGCTTTGATATACAAGTACTTTGGATTACGAGCATGCTTCTGGAACGAATTATGCTCGTAAACCAAGGTACAACTGTAGTGGATTTTCCCTAATGGTTTATGGACTTCTCTTTTAGGAAGTTATCCAACTCTTTTTTATACTCTGCTAAGTTAACTGCTTTCACCACATTTTCTGGCAACAAATTCCAGAGTTTAATTACACATTGAATGAAAAAATTTTTCTAGTTTGTTTTAAAACTATTATTTAACAGCCCCTTTTTTGCCATTCTGTGGAGAAAATGAAGCTTAAAAACAATTCCATAAACTGGTGCCTATATTTAGGTGCCAATAGTGCATTCTAGTTTATAGAATAATGATGCTTACACATATGATTGTTGCCAATAATTAGCAATTACATGCTTCAGTGCTAGTTGCCTTTCTATAAACAGTGCATTACAATCAATTTGGGGCCCCTTTACTAAATTTTTTCCTGACACACTCTTTCAAAGGCTAAGTAAGCAAATAGAATGTTAGGAATTATGAATTTGAAAATGTTTCTTTAAACTTAAAATGATCCGTTCTCTCACATCACTTCTGGATTCCAAATCCCTCTCCACGCGGCATCCACTATTCAGGCAAACTGGGAAAATCCCTTCTCTTCAAAATCACAGGTCTTTGGAACGACCTCACCACCCCGCTGCGGAACCTGAGCTCCCTTCAGTTATTCCGCAAACAACTGAAAACCTGGCTTTTCAGCAAATTGTAGCTCTATCCTTCCCCCCTTTCTCTCCCCCCTTCTACACATAAGTTCATGTAATCCTTTTTCTTCTTCTCTACCCACTATTTTAAGTTCTTGTAAACCGCGTCGAGCTCCATTCTCATGGAGATGATGCGGTATATAAATTTAAGGTTTAGATTAGATTAATATTCTTGTTCACTCATTAGTCATTTCCAACCTAGACTACTCTAATACAAAGAAGCTGAGACTTCGCTTTTCCGTATCTATTTTCTTCCTGGGAAAAAACTCCAGGCTCTTGTTCAGGAAGAACTTTCTATGGACAGTTTAAATGTTACACAACTATTAGACACTTTCCATAAACTTTTCACGATCCTCAGAGGGCTAAAGAATTCCTTTGGTTCGTGTAAATTCTATCACAGAACCCAATCATCATAGGATCAATAGTTTATGTATATTTTTGTATACTTTTTTTATTCTTATAAATTAGTCATGCTTTATTTATATATTTTAAGACTATTTAAAACTTTTTTCATAATATTATACTTAGCTTGATATTAGCAGCCAGTATTAGGGAGCATCTCTACCAACATGCACATTTTTCAAGTTAAACTTTTCATCAGGGTTGAGGCTCCCGTAGTTATTTATCGTGCTTTTCAAAAAACGCACGATAATTAACTACGGGAGCCTCAACCCTGATGAAAAGTTTAACTTGAAACATGTGCATGTTGGTAGAGGCACTCCCTAATACTGGCTACTAATATCAAGCTAAGTATAATATTATGAAAAAAGTTTTAAATAGTCTTAAAATATATAAATAAAGCATGACTAATCTATAATAATAAAATGCTAGCCGCGCATGCGCACTCTCGCCACGTGTTCCCTGAGATCTGATCTGTCGCGCTGTGCTGGCGAGAGTGTGCATACTACGTCACCAGCCGACGATTGCCTCCACAAGCCCACTCCCAGCCAGCCGATGATCGCCTCCACAAGCCGGGACTGGGGCACAAAGAGCGCCTCCTGCCCCCACCCCCTCTTCGGGATGAACCGAGAAATGGAGCAGGGCTGCCCTCCGCGACAGACCAGAGGAGTCCGAGTCCTTTGCCGCCACCCCCCCTCCCTTCCCACGGTCCCGACTACGAACCTGGTGATTCCAGCAGTCTTCACACGCTGCTTTGGGCCCTTCTACTGCCCTGATTTGCTCTGCCGCGTCTCTGATGATATCATCAGGGACGTGCCAGAGTAAATCAGGGCAGTAGAAGGACCCGAAGTAGCGTGTGTAGACTGCTGCTGGAATCACCAGGTTCGTAGTCGGGCCCGCGTGAAGTGAAAGGGGGGGGGGCGGCAAGGACTCTCTATCCGAGTAAAGAACAAACATCAAAGACCATACTAACTCCCATGGACAGGGGGAGCAGGAAGAGGTGCTGATGGACGGGGGGGGGGAAATGAAGGGAGGCCTACTGCTGGACAGGGGAGCAGGAAGAGGTGCTGATGGACAGGGGGAGGAAAGGAAGGGAAGCCTACTGCTGGACAGGGGGAGTAAGAAGAGGTGCTGATGGACAGGGAGAGGGAAAAAGGAAGGGAGGCCTACTGCTGGACAGGGGGAGCAGGCAGAGGTGCTGATGGATGGGTGGGGGGAAAGGAAGGGAGGCCTACTGCTGGACAGAGGGAGCAGGAAGAGGTGCTGATGGACAGGGGGGAGGTAAAACAAAGGGAGAAGGGCTGCTGCTGGATAAGGGGAGCAGTGAATGGGTTGTGGTGGACAAAGGGATGTAAAAAGAAGGGAGAATGGACAGGGGGAGCACGCAAGGGGTGGTGGTGAACAGCCAAAAGAAAGACAGACAGAGAGGGGTCATGTGATGCAGCCTGCCTGAGAGGTCGCGCGCGAGTGGAGCTCCCTCCGAATCCCCTAAAAATCGGTCTTTAAATCTGGCTACTTACTGTTGCCGACGACTCAGAGCGGTGTGGAGAAGCAGAGCAGAGCCGTGTGGAGGAGGTAGCGGATCCGGCGATCATCGGGGGGTCGGGAATGCCTGTAAAACCGGCGCGAGCAGTGAAGGATTGGCCCGCTCTGACCCCAGCCAAGATGGCGGACGAGACCGCAACTTTACAGTCCCCGAAGGGGAGTGGGTGCAAGAGATCACTCGCTCCGTCTCGGCAGCGCTGGCGGACCGATTAAATAAACTGCAATCGGGCATGGAAGAAATGCATGAGAAATTTGATTCTCATGCCCGCAGAATTAATGAGGTAGAACAGAGAGTAGCCGCGCAAGAAGACACATGCAGCGGCCTTGATGCTAGAGTGCTCGTGCTACAAAAGGAAACAGAGCACTTGAAAGAGCAGCTTGATGAGCAGGAGAACCGGAGCCGCCGGAATAACCTTAGGCTGGTAGGACTCCCGGAGACTGTTAAGGATGCGGCGCTTTATAATATTTTCTCTACTTGGCTCCCAGACCAGTTGCAGCTGAAAGAATCTGGCTTGTTTTTTGCCTGTGAAAGAGCACATCGAATTGGATCCCCGCAACAAATGGAGAATAGGAGACCTCGCACCGCGATCGCCCGCTATAACAGCTGGCGGGAGAAGGAAGCTCTTCTGCGGGCGTACCGAAAGAAAGGACCCCTGGACTACCAGGGAGCAAAGCTGCTCCTCTTCAATGATTACTCTGTTCGAGTGGCAGCGCAACGCAAGCTCATGTCTCCTTTCTGCACCATACTCCACTCCAAAGGCATCCAGTTTGCCCTTACTTTTCCAGCAAAGCTGCGTGTCTGGAAGGATGGTAAATCCTTCACCCTGCAGGATGTGAATGAAGCTCGCCGATTTGTGGATAACCTCTAAGTCCGCTTGCTTCTTGGGGTCCAGATCGCATTTGTTGACTGGCTGGTCCACCTCTGCTTATTTGGCCTCACTTTGGGATACTGGCAACTGGATTCTGCGCCTGGCTTGCTGGATTCCTTCCTGGGGAGAGCGGTGCCTACATGCTGCGGTCTTCCTGCCATGTATAGCCTGCACTAGCCCAGACCTTGTGGATTGGCACTGGACCCTTGGTTATCCTGGGCATGACCGGCAGTCTTTTCTGCCTGACTTGGATTGTTGATTATCACTTTTCTCTGACTCAGTTGGTATTCTTGCTGTTCTTTAGATGTTATTTGAGTGAGGTTCTGGCCTATGAATCCGACAGTGTTTTCATCTGTTCTCTTGGTCTTGCTCATTGTCTCTGACTGGTAAAGTTGTTGGGATTTTAGGCCTTTTACTGTTTTCTGTTGGGATCTTATCTAGGGGGTTTGGGGGGACTCCCTTGCGAGCGGGGTGGGTAGTGTGCATTTTGGGTTGCGGGGCTTGGGGGGAGGGGGCTACCGCTATGGAACTTTGTAGGGTGGGGTGGCGGGGGGTTGCAGGGGAATGTCTGGGATTGTATGGCTGTGTATGCATGGGGGGTGTGGATGTTGGCGGGGGAGAGTTTGTGGGGAGTGCTTGACTACAGAAGGGGGAGCTGCAGGTATGGTGTGCCTGATCCTAGATGGGGGAGTGGCAATTATCTCCTTTCTACCCAGGGACTTAGCTGGGAGGTCCTGATGGGGTGGATGTCATCTACTATTGTTTATTTCCAAGTGTGTTGGCCTTTTGATAATGGCTGATTTGAAGGTGGTCACCCTTAACGTCGATGGTCTTCGGTCACCTATAAAAAGATCGAGAGTACTGGCTTCCTTGCGTAGATCGGGTGCCGACATAGCCTTTCTCCAGGAGACTCATATGTCGCAGTTGGAACATTCCAAATTACGTAGAAGCTGGGTGGGGGAGGTGTACTCCTCTTCGTTTGGGGGTCGGCGGCGGGGAGTCGCGATCCTTCTTCACAAACACTTACCCTTTCAGTTTCACAAGCTGGTTCACGATCGCGAGGGGAGATTTGTTCTGGTCTTGGGGGAGCTTTGGGGAAAGAGGCTGATGCTCTGCAATATCTATGCTCCAAATGTGTACACCCACAGCTTCTTCTCTACACTCCTCTCTAAATTGTCAGAATATACCGAGTATAACCTTATCTTGGGTGGAGACTTTAATATCACTGCTGACCCCAGTTTCGATTGTAAACCACCCAGAGTGACGCCTCGTGATCACGCTGCAAGGGGGATTAACTTCCTGCTGGGCCACTTAGACATTGTGGATATTTGGCGCACCTTACATCCCAATGACAGGGACTTTACTTTTTTTTCTCATGCTCAATCTATGTGGGCATGCTCACGTATGCCCGACTGGATTACCTTCTTCTAGATCGCCGGTTGTTTACTGCGGCTTTACGAGCGGATATCTTGGAATGCACTGTCTCAGATCATGCTCCAGTGGTGGTGACCCTTTCTTTTTCCTCTACGGTTAGGGGTATGTCCTGGAAACTGTTTCCTCAATTGTATATGGATAAGGCGTTTCGGGAATACCTTAGAGCGCGCTGGGTAGATTATCAACTGACTAATCAGACCAATGATGTGAGCCCAAGTACGTACTGGTATGCCTCTAAAGCGGTGATGAGAGGGCATATTATAGCATACACGGCCCACAAGAGGAAAGAGCGGGACGGGAAGATACTGCAACTAACGAGTGAACTGCGTACCCTTAGGCAGCGCCATATTCAGTCGCTGTCCGACTCTGACAAACGAGAACTTCGGTCGCTGAGGGAACAGATAGAGGGGCTGCTTAATGATCGTATGCGGACTTCTTTGTACTATCACAGATACCAACTGTATCCCTGGGGGAGCAAAGCTGGGAAACTTTTAGCTAATTTGGTGTGACCACCTAAAAAGAAGCAAGTTATTACATCCATTAAGGATGCCCGGGGTACCGAGTACACCACAGCTCAGCACATAGAGGAGCAATTTGTTTCTTTTTACTCGAAGCTGTATGAAGCACGTCCCTTGGATCGAGAGGCTTTACTCTCTTTTTTCTCTGATCTTCGCCTCCCGGGTCTTGAGCCCTCGCAGCTACAGGCCTTAAATACTCCGCTTACAAAAGAGGAACTTTTGCGGAGTATCCGCTCCCTTACCTTGGCGAAAGCACCGGGCCCTGACGGTTTAGGTCCAGAATATTATAGGATTCTCCAGGATTTGGTGGCTCCGCCCTTTTGCGCCCTGTATAATGGAGTGTCCACGGGCGATGCCGCGTTTCCTGATAACCTTGCTCATGTGGTCTTATTGCCGAAACCGGGCAAGGACCATGCATTGGTGAGTTCGTATCGGCCCATCTCTCTATTAGATCAGGATATTAAGCTGCTGGCAGCCACCCTAGCGCGCAGGCTGAACGCCGTTTTGCCCGACCTTATTCACCATGACCAGGTGGGTTTTGTTCCAGGCCGTTACGCTTCCATGAATTTGAAGAAAGTGTTGGGAGCCATTCGGACTCATGCGGGGAGGGGGGGACAATCAGCTATTGCGGGATTGGACATGGAAAAGGCGTTTGACAGCATCTCCTGGGAATATCTCTTTTGGACTTTGGAACAGTATGGATTTCGGGACTCATTTCTGGCCTGGGTGAAGGCACTGTATGTTGAGCCACAGGCTCGCCTATTAATTAATGGGTGTTTGACAGCTCGTTTTGGCCTTCAGCGGGGCACTCGGCAGGGCTGCCCACTGTCCCCTTTATTATTCTTGCTGGCCATGGAGCCTTTAGCCATCAAAATCAGAGGGTGTGACCATATCCGAGGGGTGAGAGTGGGGGGCCACGAATGTAAAATCAGCTTGTTCGCGGACGATATCCTTTTGTATTTGGATCAGGCTCCCATTCATCTGGATAGGGCTCTTGCAGTGGTGAGGGCTTTTGGGTTGCTTTCTGGACTTCAGGTTAACTGCTCTAAGTCGGAACTTTTACTGCTGTCTGGGGGCCCAACGGAGCCGTGGCATGCGCTCTTGGCTATTCCGCCCAAGGCAGCGCCTATGCGGTACCTGGGTATTTTCTTAAGCACACAGTCTTCCGTTCTCTATGCGGAGAATGTTCTGCAGCCATTGGAGGAGATAGGCAAGCTTTGTCAGCGTTGGAAGGACTTGCCTTTGGGCCTGATGGGCAGGATAGCGTTAGTCAAAATGGTCATGCTGCCAAAACTGTTATACCCGTTGCAGACCATGACAATTTGGTTGCGTCGTAGAGAAGAACTCAAATTTAAGTCGATTATCTCCAAGTTTATTTGGCGCTCCAAGGCTCCGCGAATTAGTATGGCGAAACTGATGTTGGATAAGTCTGATGGAGGGCTGAATGTCCCTGATATTCGTCTCTACAATGTGGCTGCGCTCATGCGTTGGATACATGAAGGGCACTCGGGTTGTGAACGATACTCTCCGCCGGGATGGGTAGCGGGCTGGACTCATCCTTTTCAGTTTATGAATTTGCTACATTCCCAATCCGACCCCTCTCACCGATATAGAGTTCAGCTGCAATCTATGTGGCCATTACGGCAGGCCTGGCGTTAGTGGAGGCGCCGACAGGGGCTTAGCCCCACAGTGTCTCCATTCCTCCGTTTCCTGGGTAACTCCAACTTTCAGCCGGGCTGGGGGAACTCCGTGTTTCGGGGCTGGGCGTCTCGGGGTTGCACGGGCATGGAGCAGTTGCTTGAGTTGGACCCTCAGACTTTCCCATCTTTCTCCCAGGTTCAGCGGACCTGGGACCTCCCCAATCACTTTTTGTTTTCTTATTTTCAGGTCCGCCATTACTGGGAGAAGGAACGTACCCATAGCCCGGGAGCATGGGCGTCTGGGAGGCTCGACACTCAATTTCACGCCACCCCGGCTTCTTTGAATAAGCTTTCACACTGGTATAAAATATTGAAGCTCTCGAGTCCCACGGATGGGATTTCCAGAGTGAGAGAGGCCTGGCAGGGTGATCTGGGTGTATCTATTGATGAGCATCAGTTTCAGGAGTGTTTTACCACCCTTTATACTTTCACTAAATCTGTTGAGTACCAGGACACTCCTGCACCGCTATTACTTAACTCGACAGCGGGGAGCCAGCTTGGGACTCTGGGACGATGCCACTTGTGTTAAATGCAAAAGTCAGCCGGGTACGTACCTCCACTCTTTTCTGGACTGCTCTAAAATTACCCTCTGGAGGGAGGTGCTGCCCATGCTGGAGGCTATCCTTCAAAGGTCGGTGGAGTGGGACTATGGGGTCTTACTACTGGGGATGCAGGAGCCGCTTCTGGCACAGGGCTTGTCGGCCCCCCAGCGGCGCTTCATCTATAATGTCCTTCTAGTGGTTAAGAAAACAATTCTTTCTAGCTGGATTTCTGAAACCCTCCCTATCATTGCGCTGTGGCATGCCAGATTACGGGACATGGCCACCTTTGAACGCCAATGGTATGTTGGATCTTCTAACTATGATAAACGATATTATGTGGCTCTGTGGGAGAGCTTGTTGCGCTCGGTCTCTGCTCCGAAGCCAGTGCTCCCATGATCGACAGCCCTGGGTTTCTAGTCTCGGGGAGCGGTTCCTTATTGGGGGTTTTCGGGAGTCCTATGCTCAATAGGGTGACCTCCTGCTTTCACTGCTACTTTTACTTCTATTCTATAGGCCCTTTTCCTTTTCTTTCTACCTGACAGCTCTTCTCTCTAGGAGTGGGAGGGAGGGGGGGTTGCTTGCCTGTTTGGGGGGGGGGGGGGTGAGTGTGTATGGGGGTGTGATTGTTGTTGCTCTGAGTGTGCTTGGTGTGCATGGATTTTTTGAGTTGGGTTTGGGGAATGTCTCCTTTGTTGTTGTTTGTGGGCGCAAGTAAAAATAGGTGGAGTTTGCACAGACTTCAGGTGGGGATTTCTCCTGTAATTCTTGTTAATGGATTCCTTTAGAACTCCTGATGCTTCTGGCTTGTTTTGCCTAAGCCTGTTCTCTCTATATGTCATCTGATATCTGCTTTTATGCGCTGGGGCTGTTGCCACCTGACTGTATGTGTTGCTTCATTGTTAATAAACAGATGTTTTGAAAAAAAAAAAAAAGAAAGAAAGACAGAAATACAGAAAGCGGCTAAGGAGACAGAGAGAGAAAGAAATAAAGACAGACACACACATCTATTCTAGCACCCTTTAATGTAACGGGCTATAAAGCTAGTTTATAAGAATAAAAAAGTATACAAAAATATACATAAACTATTGATCCTATGATGATTGGGTTCTGTGATAGAATTTACACGAACCAAAGGGATTCTTTAGCCCTCTGAGGATCGTGAAAAGTTTATGGAAAGTGTTTAAATATACAAAGACTGGATATTGAAATTATCATCAAAGTCGGGTCTAGAAATAGCCTTAAATATTGATCCTACACAACTATTAGAAACATCTTTAGAAGAGAAAGTGGATATGATTGAATCATTGATTCTGAAACGTTTCTGCAAATTGGCACTTTACTAAATAAGAATTTCATCTACAGTGGCAAAATAATGCTCAGAATATAGGAAGTTGGTTGGGCTGAGAACTTTTCAGCACCTCCTGGTATTTGTTTCCCTTGTCTGCAACTCCCCTTCTACCCACCATTCTTATGGATTATTCCCGCCCAGGCAAGTCTCTCTCCTCCCGTTTTGTTCCTTGATCTTTTCTGTGGCAAGCGTGCTTTGCATGAATTCTGGATATTTAATTCTTAAAGAGGTGAGATACAAAGCAGAAGCCTGGCACTGTAGTTCACACATCTCAAACTTGTTTTAGCTTTAACTGCTTTTCTGTACCTATAGATTTGGGGAAAGAGTATATATATGAACGCGCTATCCAGGGTGGCTGATTATGAAATTCTCTCTCGTAAACTTGACTTGGGGGTGGGGGACTTATCCTCCCTCTCGCGTGACAAAGTTATTAGATTTCTGCTTTTACTGCCCTTTGGTTGAATTTTGACTCAGGTCTCTTCCGCGGTGCTCAAAGTCCTGCAGTTTATGGGAGAGGCAGGAAGAAAAGGCTGTAGAGAAACCTAATTGGCTTCAGATCTGCACGCAACGTTCAGCGAACAGGAAGAAACGCTTTCCAGCACGTAGGTACGTAGTGATCGAAACGAATCACCCCCGAAATCTGGACATGTACTTTTTAAACGTCCTTTTTACTATTGTTAGTTGTATCGTCCTTACATATTTTACTTAAGTCAGAGAAAGGGTAAATTTTAAGGATGTGCACAAGAAAAATTTCAGTTCACTTGACTGTTTTCCCAATTTTCAAGGGGAATTTTTATTTATTTTACACATTTGTTGTAATAAGAAATTTTAGTATGTTAACCTTTTTTTTTTAAATATGCACCAATTGACTTAATGCTTTCACACTAATGCTTATGGCTTCAGAAAAAGGAGTGATTTATCACCTTTATAACCCAAGTGGGTGTATAACTCCAGCTCTGAGCTTTTTTAACCCTATGGCAGATAATAAGGATTGTAGAAAAATGCTTTAAGATACTACTGGAACCATATGGTAACCATATCATAGTGTAGGGACTGGGTAAAACACAGACCTGGCGATCTCAACCGCACACGCTTAAAACAATTCTCAAACTGCTGAGACTAAGCACTAAAACTGTAGAGCTTCATAAGGTAGAGAGGTAGTCTAGAGCAGGGGTGCCCACACTTTATGGGCTTGCGAGCTACTTTTAAAATGACCAATTCAAAATGATCTACCAACAATAAAATTTAAAAAAACACAACGCACACTGTACGCATAGAAAATGTTAATTATCATTCCTATTCCAGGGTTTTTCAAAGAGGTCAAAGCAGATGACTCTATGCACTATCACCTCAGTAACAACCATACAAAAATAGACAAATATACCCCCCTCCCTTTTTACTAAACCACGATAGCAGTTTTTAGCCAGGAAGCTGCGCTGAATGCCCAGCGCTGCTCTCGATGCTCATAGGCTCCCTGCGCTAAAAAACTCTATTGCGGTTTAGTAAAAGGGGACCTTAGTGTAAAATATAGACAGCAGATATAAATTCAGATACATTTTGATCACTAAATTTAAAATAAAATAATTTTTCCTACCTTGTCTGGTGATTTCATGAGTCTCTGGTTGCACTTTCTTCTTCTGACTGTGCATCCAATCTTTCTTCCCTTCTTTTAGCCTGTATGCTTCCTCTTCTCTAGACCTCGTTCCCTCCCCCAACTTTTCCTTCCTCTCTCCCTGCCCTTTCTTTCTTTCTCCCTTTCTTTTTTTTCTGTTTCTCTTCTTTCCTTCTGTCTCCCTGCCTGCCCTTTTTCTTTCTTTCTCCCTGCCCTCCCCCAAGCCACTGCCATCGGGGACCAGGACCCAAACCGCCACCAATAACAGGCCCGAAAGCCGACGCCGCCCCAAGCTCTCCCTGCTTCGGCCTGACAGCATTCCTCTCCCCGACGTCAATTCTGCCGTCGGGGAGAGGAAGGCTGATTGGCCCAAGATCGCGATCGACCTATTGGGGGAAATGCTGCCGGGTCCTGCCTTCGCGGAAACAGAAAGTAGGCAGGACCCGGCAGCAAGAAGAGCAAATGCTTCACTAACCTGTCTCCCGCCTTAGCCCGTAGCGAACGCTTGCTTCAGGGCTCTCAACATGTGCGTGCCGGCTTTCCTTCCCCCCCCCCCCCCGGACATAACTTCCGGTTTTGGAGGGAAGGGAAGAGAAGCCGGCACGCACACGTTAGAGCCACAGAACATAAGTTCGCTACGGGCTGAAATCTCCAAGACGGTTTTTTTTTTGTTTTTTTTTTTAATGTTCAGCAGCGGTGGCAGCAGCAGATGACAGCTGGGCGGACCGCCCAGCTAAAAGGCCCTAGAGAGAACACTGGAGAGGAAGGCTGATCGGCCCGGTAGATCTGGACGGCAACACGAGTCTATCACGGAGCCCGGGATGGGCTTCGCGATCGACTCGCGTTGCCTTCCTGAGCTACTGGTCGATCGCGATCGACGTGTTGGGCACCCCTGGTCTAGAGGTTAGCATAGCTGTCTGAGAGCCTGGGGATCTGGGTTCAAAATCAAGGTAAGTCAATTTGCAGGGGAAGAGCCATCAATGTCTGGGAAAAAGCACATCAGTGAAATTGGAAACCACAGCTGTCAAAAGTGAGGGAAAGTGATTTTTAAGCGTGTGCGGTTGAGATCGCCAGGCCTGTGTTTTACCCAGTCCCCACTACACTATGATATGGTTCCAGAAGAAGGAGAAATTACAAAATTAGACAAACCCCACTAATACAGGACCCCTAGTATCTTAAAGCATTTCTCTACCATCCTTATTAAAACTTTTAGAGCCATTAAACTTGGAATGGAAGCAGATCTGTGGGGTCTGCAAGGGCAACTGCACATCTTTAAAAATCTACTTCTCTGGGTTTTCTCTGCTGCATTTGTGATTTCAATTTCATTCTGACGGATCTTAGCCGCCCTGTAGACTGCATGGATCTCAATGGCTCTCTCACCCTGCTCCCCTCCTTCTGACAGCTACGGTTTATGATTGCTCAGGATGTTTCAACGTGGGAGGATACATGAAAAAAAAATTAAGCGATATAAGGCCAAAGTGCTAGGGAAGGAAAATATATTTGTGAAGGTTCAACCTGGTTTTGAACCCAGGTCTTCAAACTCTCAGACAGCTCAGTTACCCATTAGGCTACCCCTCTGCCTCATGAAACATCAAAGTTTTGGCCCTTACCCCCTATTCTATTAAACTGCGCTAGCCATTTCTAGCGCAGAGAGCCGCGCTGTTCCCGACGCTTATAGGAACTCTATGAGCATCAGGAGCAGCGCAGGCCATTCAGCGCAGCTCTCTGCGCTAGAAACTGCTAGTGCAGTTTAATAGAAGAGGCACTTAGTCTCAGAAGAGGTTGAGGATTCATAAGAACATAAGAAATGCCGCTGCTGGATCAGACCATGCGGCAGCCCTTTTGGTCAAAAACCAGCACCCTAACTGAGACTAGCCCTACCATCGTATGTCCTTGTTCAGTAGGAACTTGTCTAACTTTGTCTTGAATCCCTTGAGGGTGTTTTCCCCTATGACACACTCCGGAAGAGCGTTCCAGTTTTCTACCACTCTCTGGGTGAAGAAGAACTTCCTTACGTTTGTACAGAATCTATCCCCTTTCATCTTTAAAGAGTGCCCTCTCATTCTCCCTACCTTGGAGAGGGTGAACAACCTGTCCTTATCTACTAAGTCTATCCCCTTCAGTACCTTGAATGTTTCGATCATGTCCCCTCTCAATCTCCTCTGTTCGATGGAGAAGAGGCCCAGTATCTCTAATCTTTCGCTGTATGGCATCTCCTCCAACCCCTTAACCATCTTACTCGCTCTTCTCTGGACCCTTTCGAGTAGTACCGTGTCCTTCTTCATGTTCAGCGACCAGTGCTGTGTGCAGTACTCCAGGTGAGGGCACACCATGGCCCGGTACAGCGGCATGATAACCTTCTCCGATCTGTTCGTGATCCCCTTCTTTATCATTCCTAGCATTCTGTTTGTCCTATTCGCCGCCGCCGCACATTGTGTAGACGGCTTCATCGACTTGTCGATCAGAACTCCCAAGTCCCTTTCCTGGGAGGTCTCTCCAAGTACCGCCCCAGACATCCTGTACTCGTGCTTGAGATTTTTGTTACCGACATACATCACTTTACACTTATCCACGTTGAACTTTTAAGAGATTTTAAGAGAAAATGGGATACTCACGTGGGATCTTTAAGGGAATAAATTCAGGGGAGGGGATACTTGGAATGGGCAGACTTGGTGGGCTATAGCCCTTTTCTGCTGCTTTTTTCTATGTTTCTAACTTCATCTGCCATGTCGATGCCCATTCCTCAAGCCTGATTATGTCACATTGTAGATCTTCGTAATCCCTCTGCGTCTTCACTACTCTGAATAACTTTGTGTCGTCCGCAAATTTAATCACCTCGCTCGTCGTACCT
Source organism: Geotrypetes seraphini (assembly GCF_902459505.1). Taxonomy (NCBI): domain Eukaryota; kingdom Metazoa; phylum Chordata; class Amphibia; order Gymnophiona; family Dermophiidae; genus Geotrypetes; species Geotrypetes seraphini. The sequence goes on from NC_047088.1 coordinate 94,484,761, forward strand.
ATGTCCAGATCATTTATAAAGATGTTGAAGAGTACGGGTCCAAGCACCGAGCCCTACGGCACCCCACTGGTGATGCTCTTCCAGTCCGAGTATTGCCCATTTACCCCCACTCTCTGTTTCCTATGCTCCAACTAGTTTTTAATCCACGTGAGTATTTCTCCCTCGATTCCATGGCTCGTAATTTTCCGAAGTAGTCATTCATGCAGAACTTTGTCAAACGCCTTCTGAAAGTCCAGATATACAATGTTGACCGGGTCGCCCTTGTCTATATGCCAGTTTTCTCCCTCGAAGAAGTGCAGCAAGTTTGTCAAACAAGATCAGCCTTTGCTGGCTGGTCCTCATCAGACTGTGTCCATCAAAGTGATCAATGATGCGGTCCTTTATCAGCGCCTCTACCATCTTTCCCGGTACAGAGGTCAGACTCTGTAGTTTCCCTGGTCTCCCCTCTAACCTTTTTTGAAGATCGGCGTAACATTCGCCACCTTCCAGTCCTCCGGAATTTTTCATGTTTTGATCGACAGATTGGCTATTAGTTGATGCAATTCAGCTATGGTCCCTTTCAGTTCCTTGATGACCCTCGGATGGATGCCATCCGGTCCTGGGGATTTATCGCTCCTAAGCCTATCGATCTGCCTGTATACCTCTTCTAGACTGACCGTAAACCCTGTCATTAAGCTTGAAATGGAAGCAGATTCGTGCAATCTGCATTTATCATTGATGTAATTGTCTTATAAATCATGTTGTACCTGTGTATTTTCTGTTTGAAATTTAGAAAAAAAAATGTGCACAGTGTTACAGAATTTAGGGAACCTCTGCCCAACTTGTGTGCTAGGATTTACACTTGGTTTCTGCTGGTATAATTCCTCATGCCCCAAATTGAGTTCAAATCCCAGTGCTACATGCTTTTTTATTTTTTGTGCCAAACTTTGAGCACCATTTATAGAACTTTCCCCATAGAGAGTAGGTGTAAATGCATACATTTGAATTTGTGCACAATTGGGGTGGCTGGGGCCTGGATGCACTAAAATTGTTGTTAAAACCGTGTGGTTCACTGTGGAACCGATTAATTGGCCGATTTGAAAAATGGCGATCAATGTTCAAATGAGTTTGCAAATAAATTAATTTTGTGGAGTTCTGCTGTAATCCCACTCCATCAGTCATTGGAAAAACAACTTTGACACAGGCACAGAACCGGCTGTGAAAGCCTGAACAGCTGAGTGGCAGGGGAAGCCCCGAAGCAACAGCAGCTGTTTGGGGCAGAAAGACTTTTTTTTTTTTTTCTTTTATTATGGGCACAGGTTTTGTGTGTGTGTTACACATGCACAATATCTGTCCCCATTTAAAAAAAAGTCATGCCCCCTCAACAGCCCCTGAAAAAAAAGGCAGAGGCAGGAGGAAGATCCCATGAAGATCACGGCCACCTGAACCCCCACATACACTCCTGAACCATCTCCATGAAGATCGCAGACCCCCAGACTGCCCCCCCCAGTCCCGATTCTCCCCTTCCCCCACAAAGATTGCCAGCAGAAGAATTTCCCACTCCCTTCTATCTTGGCTACCTAGATCCCCCCATCCCCCGCCCTGCCCCGTACCTTATACTGAAGACAGCAGGAGAGATGCCAAGTCACTTCTGCCCAGCTTTTATGTACCCAGGTTTTGACCTCTGTACGAGTCCTGTAGACATTTTTAGTTTCTTTTAGAGTTGTGCAGATGCTTCCTTTTTAAAGTTTGCATTCCCAGCACTGGAGTGACACCTAGTGGACCCATAAGCACACCCCAGAGGCCGAAACACGGTCTGTGTCAGGTCATCCATCGGATTTCTCCAAAATAGGACAGTTTATATTTGGGACTTTTTCATGTGGTTTTATATGTATTATAGTTTTGAGTTTATAAATACAAAATAAAAATTGTCTGTTTCAAGGTTGATGTGGTCTATCCCACTCCCCACTTGTTCTTCTCTTGTTTAATACTAATGAGGTCATTTGCATGGCAGAGTCAGAGGCTGCTTTGTATATATCAGTCATTAAATTACGTCCAACACTAAATTGGTTTAGCAATGATCGTCAGACGCACAGTGAGTTTAGTGTATCCAAGCCTGGGTAGAAACTGGATCCTGTGCTTTCCATCTAAAAAATGCTGGGCAGCAGAATACCTCTTTGGTTGTTGGAACTAAACTCCACCGCACGTTCTCATAACTGATTTTTTTTTTTAATGTTATTTTTTTTCCATACTGGGATTATGACTTTTCCCCTCCCTACCTCATCCCCAACAGTCCACAATATGCTCTCCCCCTCCCCCCTAGTCCAGAATCCTCATTTTTCATCCCCACTCTCACTCCAACATCTAGGCATCATCCTTTCCCTCCCTATGTTCTCAACAGTCAGCATTTCCCTCTTCCCTCCCCCTCCCCCTCCCCTCCAACAGTCCAGCATCTACCCCCTTTTCCTTTCCACATACTGGGCCCATTGCCGCTCTCTCTTTTGTAGAGGTGAAGGGCATAGTGGATTCAGTGCCATTGCTTACCCAGGACTTTCTTTGGGTGGGGGGAGGAGGTGATTGGAGACAGATGTGATAGCACATGAGCATGGCATGGCAGGCCTGTCTTTCTAGGCTTCTGTACTTAGCTCTTCACCTCTGGAAAGGGGAGGATGGTAACAGCAGGAGGAAGAGAAGGGGATGTAAGATGCCCCATTCGCCTGCTCCCTGCTGTCCTAGGTAGATGACCAGTCCATAATAGCTGGTAGGCTGGGCTTTTTATCAAAACTTTGGAGGACCCATGGTTCTTGAGAGCCACCCTATTTCAATATCTATGGAAGAGGATCCAGTTTTTACCTGTTTGCTCTTCTGCAATGTTGTTGAGCTGGGGGTAGGGGTGTGGGGATGTGTGGGTGGAGAGTGCCGTGACTTCTCTCAGTATTTGCCCTTAAACCTAAACATAGATCCATAGGTGCAATGTGGAAAGCAGAATAAACTGGACTCCTACAGATTATACAGAACCTATTCGCTAGCAGAGTATAGAGACAGGGAGACCCCTGAGAAATTACAGAAGTACGGATGAAGGCTACATCCAGCTTCCAGAAAGCTAGACTGCACACTAGTGCTGCCTTCCTTCTTGCCTGACAAGAGCAGGCAGTGGGGGGCGGGAATGAGGGTGGGACTAGGGCATTACAGAGCAAGGATGGGCGGAACTGGGCAGGCCTGGGAGCAGGTCTAGGGGTCTGGATTTTCTGATTGGAAAATCTGGCAACCCTAGTTAGGGTACCATTTTCCGACTTAAGTGTGAAACAGGAATAGATAAGCATGTACTTCTCTTCTGCCCTGACCTTTTTTTTTTCTGTTCAATTATCATAGGAAAAGTTCAGATTTTAAGCCCACCTAAATCCTGCCAAATCATGCCTCCAACATGCCCCATTGATGTTTGGACAAACTCGGTGATAAACATCATAATTGTGCCTTTTCAAAAATCACAATTTTGACATTTTGGAGGTAAAAACATTCATCTGTTGCTTTGTGCCACTTTTGAGACTTTTTCTCTTTTGAAAATGAGTGCTATAGTAATAGTCATAGTAATGTCAACAGATAAAAAGACCTGTATGGTCCATTCAGTCTTCCCAATAAGCCTTTGTGGTTTAAACACTAACTGAAGGGTCCTCCAACCTTTATCCATTCTCAGGATATTCTTCCTCTTCCCTTCTTGAGGTAAAAGCCTTTTCTTATTCGCTAGAAAGAGCACCTCGAGGAAATCTCTGTGTCTTCATAAGTTAAAATCGGTTTATGTCCACACAGAGCCCCTTCTGCAGTCATCTTGTCTGCTAGATGGAAAATACTAGAAGCATTGGCATGCAGCAGGAAGTACTGTGGGAAATGGTGCAGGAACGGGACTGGAACGGAAAGCTCTGTGGGAAATGGTACAGGATTGCTGGTTGTGAAAAGAACTCACAGCTCCTGCATTTCCAGCCTTTCCCAACAGGAAAAGGTGCTGTGCATAATATATGGGAAAATAATAAATTGTTTTATCTTGTTTTATTTGTCATAGGACTGCAGTGATACCTAAAATAATCATTACGATGACAACAGAGGCAGCCTTTAAGAATTTTATGTGCCAAAAATTAGATTATATCGATGGAATTCCCCTCCCAACATTGATCTGTGAAAACTGGGAGAAGATCTGGAACTTTCAAGCTCGGCCAGATGACATCCTCATCTGTACCTTTCCCAAAGCAGGTAACCTTGCTTTAAACTGTATAGATGCCTGAACTCTCAAAGCCCAGGCTGGCAGGTAGGAGTAAAAACTGAATCATGTAGCATGGAGAGTTTAAGCTGAAAAATAGGCAGATACTACAAACTGACTGACTGTCTATTTTCTGCAGCTGTTAATGCCCTACTTTCTGCCTCTGATTGGTCTTGATCAGCAGAATGAGCCAATCAGCAGCAAGAGTTGAGGAAATATTTTCTTCAACTCCTGCAATAACAAGGCAGCACACAGAGGAGAATGCAAAACAGTGATGTTGGAGGTAGTGGAAGTAGTGGCGTAGCCACAGGGGGGTCTTGCTGAGGAGGAAAAAATAGCTCAGGAGGCGAAGAACTTCAAGCCGTTCTTTCAATATATTAAGGGGAAACGACCTGCGAAGGAAGCGGTGGGACCGTTGGATGACCATGGAATAAAGGGAGCGCTAAAAGAGGACAAATCAATTGCTGACAAACTGAACACATTTTTTGCATCTGTATTTACCGAAGAAGATGTACACAGCATACCAGAACCCATCAGGCTATATGCTGGAAACGAAGACGGAAAACTGACAGGATTGACAGTCAGTCTAGAGGAGGTGTGTAGGCAGATTGATAGACTTAACATAGTAACATAGTAGATGACGGCAGATAAAGACCCGAATGGTCCATCCAGTCTGCCCAACCTGATTCAATTTAAAATTTATTATTTTTTTTTTTTTTCTTCTTAGCTATTTCTGGGCGAGAATCCAAAGCTTTACCCGGTACTGTGCTTGGGTTCCAACTGCCGAAATCTCTGTTAAGACTTACTCCAGCCCATCTACACCCTCCCAGCCATTGAAGCCCTCCCCTGCCCATCCTCCTCCAAACGGCCATACACAGACACAGACCGTACAAGTCTGCCCAGTAACTGGCCTAGTTCAATCTTTAATATTATTTTCTGATTCTAAATCTTCTGTGTTCATCCCACGCTTCTTTGAACTCAGTCACAGTTTTACTCTCCACCACCTCTCTCGGGAGCGCATTCCAGGCATCCACCACCCTCTCCGTAAAGTAGAATTTCCTAACATTGCCCCTGAATCTACCACCCCTCAACCTCTGTGATAGAAACAATATCTAGATCTGCCTCTAATATCAGGGCTTGCAGATCATGAACTTTGTTGCTTAGACTGCGAGCATTTGTGGTCATCGCTTTCCAGCTATTTTTCAGCAATAATCTCCTTTTTCGTATGGATTTTTGTGTCGTTTCACTTTCCGTTGCAATACTAAGAAATGAGTTGCTGATATTGCTTATGTTGCAGCCTTTACTACTATCACATCTTTTCTTTTGCCGGGGGTGGTCTCTATAATTGTCCTTCGTACATACACCACCCCCACCTTCTAGTTTAAATGCCTGGAAAAATATTGTCTAAATTTCTCTGCAAGGTTTCTTTTTCCTGCTGTAGTAATATGTAGCCCATCAGTGCAATATAGCTTCTTGTCCTTCCATGTATTTCCCCATCCTCCTATGTACCTGAAGCCTTCTTGATGACACCAGGCTCTGAGCCATCTATTAAAGTCCTCTGTGTTTTTCATTCTTTGCTCTCCTTTTCCATATGCAGGCAGTATTTCAGAAAAAGCTAAAGTCTTTACAAAAGGTTTCACGCCCTCACCAAGCTCCCGAAAAGCTTTCTGTGCTGCAAGTGTGGAGTTGTTGGCCAGGTCATTTGTTCCCAGATGGATAACAACATCAGTGTTAAAATCCTTAGTTTCTTCCTTAATTATAGTCAGTATTTGCCTGGAACTCCTGGTAGCTGAGGATCCTGGAAGACATTTCACTATTTTGGACTCCTCACCCTGTGTTCCAAGGTTAATGCCTCTGATGATGGAATCCCCCAACAGTAATAGTTTTCTGTTTTTGGCTTTTTTATTTGTACTTAGGGTGCTCTTGTTCTCTTGAGTTTCCTTCATTGGTTCCAGTCCCACTTCCCTTCTGTTTTCCTGAGTATCGCAGTGCACTAGTGGAGCGAAGGAATTCTGTAGAGGTAATATTAGTGAAGGTGGATGTTTCTGTGTTACATGTCGCAGTCTTCCTGAGCCTACTGTGACCCATTTATTCCTGGGCTGTTTTATTCTTTGAGGTAGAGGTGGTAAGTTGGTATGATTTTGTGGAGTGATGGAAGCTGCTTTAATTGTATTCAATTCCTGTTTAAGTTTGCAGAGCTCCTCCTTAATACTGGCAAGTTGAAGACAGATGGGGCAAGCCTTAAGCCTCCAAATAGTATGTCTTGGAATTAAAGCACCACAGTGATTGCATAGAATAAAGGTCATCTTGATTGGTTGTGAAGTCCTGATTATATGGGTCTCTATATATGAATAGTGGTCCCTGGGGTTGGTGGGACTATAAGTAAGACTACTAGTAAGGCAGAAATATAGGCTCTATACCACCTAAAACACAGTATTTTAAACAAAACTGCAGGAAGAAGAAATAAGATTTAACAGAGGAAAGAGAAGGATTTTTTTGTGCTTTTTTATATTTTTTTTAGTAAGAAACAGGGAGGAGAAGAGAAATTAAGCAGATATAATGCTGAAAACCAGTGAAAAGAGCAGAATATGAAATGGTGAGTAACTTAGCTTTTAGAAGTTCACAGGGCAGCCTTGTTTCAGCAATGTCCCAAAGATAATGCAATTAACCTTAGAAGTAAAACAGAACCCCTCCCTTCTCCACCTAATCAGCAGAAAACAATGGCTGAATACTGGTAAGACAGAAATATAGGCTCTATACCACCTAAAACACAGTATTTTAAACAAAAATGCAGGTTCTATCAGTGCTACCCTAAAACACAGGATTTATAACAGATTTTCCCTACTTTAGTCACCCTGAGCCACAGGCACCAGAAATATAGGCTCTATACCACCTAAAACACAGTATTTTAAACAAAACTGCAGGTTCTATCAGTGCTACCCTAAAACACAGGATTTATAACAGATTTTCCCTACTTTAGTCACCCTGAGCCACAGGCACCAGAAATATAGGCTCTATACCACCTAAAACACAGTATTTTAAACAAAACTGCAGGTTCTATCAGTGCTACCCTAAAACACAGGATTTATAACAGGATTTTCCCTACTTTAGTCACCCTGAGCCACAGGCACCAGAAATATCAGCTCTATACCACCTAAAACACAGTATTTTAAACAAAACTGCAGGAAGAGGAAATAAGATTTAACAGAGGAGGGTCATCCGAGGGTCATCAAGGAACTGAAAGGGACCATAGCAGAACTGCTTCAACTAATAGCCAATCTGTCGATCAAAACGGGAAAAATTTTGGAAGACTGGAAGGTGGCGAATATTACGCCGATCTTCAAGAAAGGTTTGAGGAGAGATCCGGGAAACTACAGACCTGTGAGTCTGACCTCGGTACCGGGAAAGATGGTAGAGTCACTGATAAAGGACAGCATCATTGATCACCTTGACGGACACAGGCTGATGAGGACCAGTCAGCATGGTTTTAGTAAAGGCAGATCGTGTTTGACGAACTTGCTGCACTTCTTTGAGGGAGTAAACTGACAGATAGACAAGGGTGATCCGGTCGACATTGTATATCTGAATTTTCAGAAGGCGTTTGACAAAGTTCCGCATGAACATCTACTTCAGAAAATTGTGAGCCATGGAATCGAGGGAGAAATACTCACGTGGATTAAAAACTGGCTGGAGCATAGGAAACAGAGAGTGGGGGTAAATGGACAATACTTGGACTGGAAGAGCATCACCAGTGGGGTGCCGCAGGGCTCGGTGCTTGGACCCGTGCTCTTTAACATCTTTATAAACGACCTGGACATAGGTACGACGAGCAAGATGATTAAATTTGCGGACGATACGAAGTTATCAGAATGATGAAGACACAGGGGAATTGCGAAGATCTGCAACGTCACATAATCAGGCTTGAGGAATGGGCATCGACATGGCAGATGAGGTTCAACGTGGATAAGTGTAAAGTGATGCATGTTGGTAACAAAAATCTCATGCACGAATACAGGATGTCCGGGGCGGTACTTGGAGAGACCTCCCAGGAAAGGGACTTGGGAGTTCTGATCGACAAGTCGATGAAACCGTGCATGCAATGTGCGGCGGCAGCAAAAAGGGCAAACAGAATGCTAGGAATGATAAAGAAGGGGATCACGAACAGATCAGAGAAGGTTATCATGCCGCTGTACCGGGCCATGGTGCGCCCTCACCTGTAGTACTGCGTCCAGCACTGGTCGCCGTACATGAAGAAGGACACGGTACTACTCGAAAGGGTCCAGAGAAGAGCTGCTAAGATGGTTAAGGGGTTGGAGGAGCTGCTGTACAGCGAAAGATTAGAGAAACTGGGCCTCTTCTCCCTCGAACAGAGGAGATTGAGAGGGGACATGATCGAAACATTCAAGGTACTGAAGGGGATAGACTTAGTAGATAAGGGCAGGTTGTTCACCCTCTCCAAGGTAGGGAGAACGAGAGGGCACTATCTAAAGTTGAAAGGGGATAGATTCTGTACAAACATAAGGAAGTTCTTCTTCACCCAGAGAGTGGTAGAAATCTGGAACACTCTTCCGGAGGCTGTTATAGGGGAAAACACCCTCCAGGGATTCAAGACAAAGTTAGACAAGTTCCTGCTGAACAAGAACAGGCGCTGGTAGGGCTAGTCTCGGTTAGGGTGCTGGTCTTTGACCAGAGGGCTGCCGCATGAGCGGAATGCTGGGCATGATGGACCACTGGTCTGACCCAGCAGCGGCAATTCTTATGTTCTTATGTTCTCATCTGCATGTGACTCCCAGGTTCACCCTGATCTACTCAGAGTCTCTGCTCCAGGTGGTGCATGTCATTAAACATTCTATCTATACAGGTTTTATTTTCCTTTCTTCCATTTCCATGTTTGGAAATACACCTACGCTAGTAATGATTACCATTGAAATTATAAGCGTAGTACTCCTTAATTCTGAGGCCTTTTCCTGAATGAACATCAAGCTCCAAGTATAAATCTATATATATAAAATCGGAGGTATGTATGTGTGTATGTGTGTGTGTATGTGTGTATGTGCCGCGATCATGCAAAAACGGCTTGACCGATTTGAACGAAACTTGGTATGCAGATCCCTCACTACCTGGGATGATATGTTCTGGGGGTCTCGCGGCCCACCTGCACACATGGGCGGAGCTACAAACATAAACTCAGATTTCACCCATTCATGTCAATGGAAAAAATGTAAAAAGCTGCCAACGCAAAAACGGCTTGCCCGATTTGAACGAAACTTGGTATGCAGATCCCTCACTACCTGGGGTGATATGTTCCGGGGGTCTCGCGGCCCACCTGCACACATGGGCGGAGCTACAAACATAAACTTAGATTTCACCCATTCATGTCAATGGAAAAAATGTAAAAAGCTGCCAACGCAAAAACGGCTTGCCCGATTTGAACGAAACTTGCTATGCAAATCCCTCACTACCTGGGGTGATATGTTCCGGGGGTCTCGCGGCCCACCTGCACACATGGGCGGAGCTACAAACATAAACTCAGATTTCACCCATTCATGTCAATGGAAAAAATGTAAAAAGCTGCCAACGCAAAAACGGCTTGCCCGATTTGAACGAAACTTGGTATGCAGATCCCTCACTACCTGGGGTGATATGTTCTGGGGGTCTCGCGGCCCACCTGCACACGTGGGCGGAGCTATAAACAGAACATCAGATTTCACCCATTCATGTCAATGGAAAAAATGTAAAAAGCTGCCATTCTCACAGTAATTCAAATACGGCTTGACCGATTTGAACGAAACTTGGTATGCAGATCCCTCACTACCTGGGGTGATATGTTCTGGGGGTCTCTCGGCCCATCTGCACACGTGGGCGGAGCTACAAACAGAAAATCAGATTTCACCCATTTATGTCAATGGAAAAAATGTAAAAAGCTGCCATTCTCACAGTAATTCAAATACGGCTTGACCGATTTGAACGAAACTTGGTATGCAGATCCCTCACTACCTGGGGTGATATGTTCTGGGGGTCTCTCGGCCCACCTGCACACGTGGGCGGAGCTACAAACAGAAAATCAGATTTCACCCATTCATGTCAATGGAAAAAATGTAAAAAGCTGCCATTCTCACAGTAATTCCAACTACCTGGGGTGATATGTTCTGGGGGTCTCGCGGCTCACCTGCACACGTGGGCGGAGCTACAAACATAAAATCAGATTTCACCCATTCATGTCAATGGAAAAAATGTAAAAAGCTGCCATTCTCACAGTAAATCAAAAACGGCTTGACCGATTTGAATGAAACTTGGTATGCAGATCCCTCACTACCTGGGGTGATATGTTCTGGGGGTTTCGCGGCCCACCTGCACACGTGGGCGGAGCTACAAACAGAAAATCATATTTCACCCATTCATGTCAATGGAAAGGATGTAAAAAGCTGCCATTCTCACAGTACGTAATTCCAACTATAAAACACTTTCTATGACAATATAACCACTAGGGACATCGTTTCTATTCTACCACGGACACCATACATATAGAGTTTGTATGTTCTAACTGTGTTTGTAACTGTTTCCTTCATGCACCCCAGTTCATAATGTTATTACATTACATGAGTACTCACATATGCTGAACTAGGAACACTGGGTTCCATTCTGAACCGGGAAAAAACTGCATGGAGTTTCTTTTCAACCTGAGTTTCCACATATTGAGTTGTTTAAATCAATACTGAAACTTTTGGATGCCACTTATTCCTACAGATCTTCCTTTTCAGTTTAAGAGATTGCAAATTCCATTGAGACTTGCATTCTCTATCACAATCAACAAATCACAGGGACAGACTATTACATACTGTGGAGTGGATTTAAGATCCCCCTGTTTTTCCCATGGACAACTCTATGTTGCTTGCTCAAGGGTGGGTTCACCCAAGAATTTATAAGTTCTTGCTCCTGGAGGAGAAACTAAAAATGTTGTTTATAATCAAGTTTTGTGTTAGTTGTATTGTATTCATTTTGTCAAATATTTCACATTATAATTTGAATATTGTACTTTTTATAAAGCTGTTAAAAAATAATTTCATTCACCACTATAAAGTATCTTTATTTGAATCCATTTACAGTGTTATTGCTATAATTAAATACCCGTGCAACGCCGGGGCATCAGCTAGTAAACTATAAAAGTGGAGTGCGAGTGCTTGAGTATAGACTTCTTCATAAGAGTGGAGATTTGACTTTTGTGATACATTAAACAATAATTGATGGACATATTTATTTAATTTTCTTTCACCCCCAATTGTTGTTTTTTGTTTAGTTGCAACAAATAAGTACAAATATTTAAATGTTTAATCTCCTTCCCCCAGTTCATTCTGACAGTTTTTCTTTAACCTTTTATCACATTTTCTTCCTTTTCTGAAATCACTGAAGAGGAAACTGCAATGTCAGACAATGTCCTGCTATGCCATGTCTGTCGTCATCTTGTATAAATACTCTTTAATATGTATGAAAACTTGTAACCTATTCTGAGCTCTTCTGGGAGGATGGGATATAAAACCAAATAAATTTTCTTTTCTCTTTCAAACTTACTACTTGTTTCTCTGATCCTATTTCTACCCATCTATTCAACACTATTTCTCCTACTGTCATCCCTTTTGTCATATCCTTAATCTTTCACTTTCCACTGCAACTAATCTTGATATCTTCAAACATGCTGTAATTATCTTCAATCTCTTCAATCTCTCACTGAGTACAGGGACAGTCCCCTTGGACTGGAAAACAGCTAACGTTGTTCCTCTGAACAAAAAGGGTTGCAGGACAGAGGCTGCAAATTACAGACCGGTGAGTCTGACATCGATAGTATGCAAACTCATGGAAACACTGATCAAACGCCAATTGGACACGGTCTTGGACGAAGGGAATCTATGGGACCCCAATCAACATGGATTCACCAAGGGTAGGTCCTGCCAATCAAACCTCATCAGCTTCTTTGACTGGGTAACAAAAAGACTGGACGAAGGAGATTCACTGGACATAGTGTACCTAGACTTCAGTAAAGCTTTTGACAGCGTCCCACACCGCAGACTGTTAAACAAGATGAAATTGATGGGGTTAGGAGAGACTCTAACGGCATGGGTCAATGATTGGCTGAGTGGCAGACTTCAGAGGGTGATGGTTAACGGTACTTTCTCTGAGACATCGGAGGTGACCAGCGGGGTGCCGCAGAGCTCGGTCTTGGGTCCGCTCCTCTTCAACATATTCATAGGAGATCTGACTCAAGGGCTTCAAGGTAAAGTAACATTATTCGCCGACGACGCCAAACTATGTAATATGGTAAGCGAGAGCAATTTACAAGATAGTATGGCGCAGGACCTGCGTACATTGGAATGCTGGTCCTCAACCTGGCAGCTGGGCTTCAATGCTGGGAAGTGTAAGGTCATGCACCTAGGTAGCAGAAACCCGTGCAGAACTTATACCTTGAACGGTGAGACCTTGACCAGGACTTCAGCGGAACGAGATTTAGGAGTAATCATTAGTGCAGACATGAAATCTGCCAATCAGGTAGAGAAGGCTTCCTCAAGGGCAAGGCAGATGCTGGGTTGCATCCGTAGAAGTTTCGTCAGCAGAAAGCCTGCTGTCATAATGCCATTGTACAGGACCATGGTGAGACCTCATCTGGAATACTGCGTGCAATTCTGGAAGCCACATTACCGCAAAGACGTGCAGAGGGTCGAGTCGGTCCAAAGGATGGCCACCAGAATGGTCTCAGGGCTTAAAGGTCTCTCGTACGAAGCAAGACTAAACAATTTGCAGCTCTACACTCTCGAGGAACGCAGGGAGAGGGGAGACATGATTGAGATGTTTAAATACGTCACCGGACGTATAGAAGTGGAAGATAACATTTTCCTTCTCAGAGGCCCCTCAACCACAAGGGGGCACCTGCTCAAACTCAAGGGCGGGAAATTTCAAGGCGACACCAGGAAGTATTTCTTCACGGAGCGAGTGATTGATCAATGGAACAAGCTTCCAGTACAGGTAATCGAGGCCAGCAGCGTGCCAGATTTTAAGAATAAATGGGACGCCCATGTGGGATCCCTACGTGGGTCAGGGCAAAACATTGGCTAATCTTAAGGGGAGGGTCTATAGAGTGGGCAGACTTGATGGGCCTTTGCCCTTTTCTGCCGTCATCTTTCTATGTTTCTATGTTTCTATACCACTCCTCAACAAACCTTCACTGGACCCTACCTGCCCTTCTAACTATTGCCTTATCTCCCTTCTCCCTTTCTTATCCAGGCTACTTGAACATAATATTCACTGCCTTGTCTTGACTTTCTTTCATCTCAAGCTATTCTTGACCCACATCAATCAGGCTTTTGCCCTCTATGTTCAACTAAAACAGTCCTTGCTAAAGTCTTCAATGTTCCTGGCCAGATCCAAAGCCTCTATTCTATACTTATCCTTCTCAATCTATCTGCTGCTTTTGAACATAAGAATTGCCGCTGTTGGGTCAGACCAGTGGTCCATCCTGCCCAGCAGTCCGCTCACGCGGCGGCCCTCAGGTCAAAGACTAGTGCTCTAAACGAGTACAGCCTCACCTGCGTACATTCCAGTTTAGCAGGAACTTGTCCAATTTTGTCTTGAAACCCTGGAGGGTGTTTTCCCCTATAACAGACTCCGGAATAACGTTCCAGTTTTCCACTACTCTCTGGGTGAAGAAGAATTTCCTTAAGTTTGTACAGAATCTATCCCCTTTCAACTTTAGAGAGTGCCCTCTCGTTCTTCCTACCTTGGAGAGGGTGAACAACCTGTCTTTATCTACTAAGTCTATTCCCTTCAGTATTTTGAACGTTTCAATCAAGTCCCCTCTCAGTCTCCTCTTTTCAAGGGAAAAGAGGCCCAGTTTCTCCAATCTTTCACTGTACGGCAATTCCTCCAGCCCCTTAACCATTTTAGTCGCTCTTCTCTGGACCCTTTCGAGTAGTACCGTGTCCTTCTTCGTGTACGGCAACCAGTGATGGACGCAGTACTCCAGGTTAGGGCACACCATGGCCCGGTACAGTGGCATGATAACCTTCTCCGATCTGTTCGTGATCCCCTTCTTAATCATTCTTAGCATTCTATTCACCCTTTTTGCCACCGCCACACATTGCATAGACGGCTTCATCGACTTATCGATCAGAACTCCCAAGTCTTTTTCCTGAGAGGTCTCTCCAAGTTCCGTCCCGGACATCCTGTATTCATGCATGAGATTTATGTTACCGACATGCATCACTTTACACTTATCTATGTTGAACCTCATTTGCCATATCGATGCCCATTTCTCAAGCTTGATTATATCACTTGACACTTGATACTGTCCTCACTTGGATTTTAGGGCTCTGTTCTTTCTTGGTTCTTATCTCTCCCATTGCACTTTTTGTGTATATTCTGGTAGATCCACTACCTCCGGGCTCTCTCCTGGGACCTTTTCTTTTTTTCATCTACAGTATACTTATTCCCTTGGTGCTCTGATCTCCTCTCATCTTTATGCTGATAACTCCCAGATCTACCTCTCTACACCAGAGATTTCAGCAGGAATCCATGCCCAATCTTAGTCTGCAACTCTACCGACTAGTATGTATCAGTGATATCCATCTTTACTAGCCCACCGTCAAACTTTTCATTGGGTGTCCTCGAGGAAGTATGAATTTTGTTTATTGGGAAATCCCTTGTCTTTCAAGTAAGTGACTTTACCCATCATCCGTATCACCCTTTCTGTTCTGAGCTTGTGTACAGAATCAGAAAGTAGCATAAGAAAAAGCACAAAAATGATGGGGACCACCACAGAGGTTTACAAGGGCTGTTACTGGCTCGCAGGCATTGCACTGAAGAACACTGGTCTTGGCTAAGTTCAGTTTTTTAATGGCAGCAAGACATCCAGGAAGCAATGTCAGACAGGCAGGCTAATTCCCTAATCCCTTTAAGTTCCTTGTCTGTTTTGATTTAGATTGTAAGTTCTGTCAAGCAAGGATTGTCTCTTAACGTGTTTACTACACAGTGTTGCATACATCTAGTAGCTCTATAGAAATAAGTAGTAGTGATAGTAGTAGCAGCCTTGGAAACCTGGGCCCTCCCAAAATTGAGGCGCTGTCACCTGTTTGGCTAGCAGGGGTCCCCAAGTCTTGCCAACAGAAGCCATCCTCCAGCTAAAGCCTGCCATGTTTCCTGGGTTACCACCATGCTGGCAACCCCCTCCCACACATCGCACATGCTTGTTTGTGAAACAGAGCATGTGCAAGGGAGGCCTGTTCCCTTCCCCCGCGCATACATAAAAAATGAACATATGCAGTAGATGGGTTTCTCCCATGTATGATCAGTTTTGTAATAACCAAGCATGTGTAGGGGTAGAGACCTTGCATAGCAGTGGTGACTGTAGTCTGGGGCTCAGTAGTGGCCTGGGGCCCAGCTCAGGTATGTGATACCTCAGGGGGTGGAGCAAAATTTTGTGCTCACCCCCAACTTGAGATTTAACTAAGCCCCAGGATGAGGGGGTGGGGGGAGGAGATAGAAAAGAAAAAGCAAGCCAGGGTGGGAACACAGAAAAGAGAAAGCATGAGATTATTAGGGTTATCAGATGTCTGGGTTTCCCCAAACATGTCCTCCTTTTTGAGGGTTGTGTCAGGCTTCTGGGGCTGCCGAAGGCAGCGTGCTCAGCTGACTGACCCTGCTGGCGGCCCAAAGATTGGAAGAGGCAGCCTGCCCTGAAGGAGAAAAGAGAGGAGAGGTATCCATCCTACGAAGGGAGAGGGAATTGGGGGAGCAATGTTGCACCCGATTGGGGAAGAGGGAGGGGTAAAGGAGCAAGTCAAATTTGGAGGAAGGAAGGAAGAAAGAAGAAAGTCCAGGGAAGAAAAGGGAAAGGAAGGGAGAGGAGAAAGAGATGCCAGACCATGGGGTAAGGAAGGGAAGCAGAGGAGAGATATTCCAAACCACAGGGAAATGGAATTGAGAGAGTGAAGGTAAGGAAACAGAAGGAGACAGAGATGCCAGACCATGGGATGGGGGCAAGAAAGAAAAGGGAAGGGAAGGGTGAGAACAGAAAGATGCCAGACTTGGGGGGAGGGAGGAGGGATGGAGAGGAGAAATGCCAGACCATAGGGTGAAGTGAGCGAGATGAGAGGAAAGGAGACTGAAATAACACACCTGGGGGGAGGAAAAGAGAGTAAAGAGATGCCAAACCATTGGGGGGGGGGGGGGAAGAAGGAAGAGACAAGAGATGGACAGGGAAAGAGACAGATGCTAGACCATGGGATGGGGTGAGGAAGGCAGGAAAAAAAGGAGAGGAGAGACATGCTAGAGCATGGGTGGAGAAGTAAAAATTGAAAGAGATAAAAATGCAGAGGGCTGAAGCTGGAATGAATCATGTAAAAGGTATGGAGGGCTATGTATGTTAATGCACACAGTTTAGGCAATCAAATTCTGGAATTGGAGACCGAGATAATGAATGCCGACCTAGACGTAGTGGCGATATCTGAAACTTGGTTCACAGACTCTCTTGGGTGGGATATGGCTATACCGGGTTACAACTTACTTCGTCAAGACAGAGAGGGCAAGTTAGGAGGAGGGGTAGCATTATACATTAAAGAAGACATCAAAACCACCAGAATCACAGATGTCAAGTACACCGGGGAATCCCTCTGGGTAAACCTGGCCAGAGGCAGAAGAAAATGCCTGTATCTTGGTGTAGTATACAGACCGCCAAGACAACTGGAAGACAAGGACACAGAATTAATTGAAGACATAGAGAATATCACCCTATGGGTGGACTCTGTACTGCTAGGTGACTTCAATATGCCCGATGTAGACTGGAACACACTTTCAGTGATGACCAGCGACAGCAGGAGGCTATTAACTTCCATAAAGGGAGCATGATTCAAACAAATGGTATTGGAGCCCACTAGGGCCCAGGCGATCCTGGATCTGGTACTCACCAACGGGGAAAGCGTCTCGGAGGTCTCGGTAGGAGATACGCTAGCCTCCAGTGACCACAACATGGTATGGTTCAACCTCAGGAAAGGTTTCCCTAGATCAAGCACGAAAACAAAGGTACTCAACTTCCGAGGCACTGACTTCGAACGCATGGGAGATTTCGTCCATCGGGCACTGCAAAACCAAGCTGAGACTGATAATGTGGAGGCTATGTGGTCAACCTTGAAATCTACCTTGCACGAAGCAACAAGCCACTACATAAAATCAGTAAATAAATGGCAAAGGAACAATAAACCCCAATGGTTCACCGCGGAAATCTCTTACCTCGTTAAAGAGAAGAAAAAAGTATTTATGTCCTACAAGCAAACGGAGAAAAGGGAAGCCAAACTAGAATATAAGGCCAGGTCTAAAGCGGTCAAAACAGCAGTTAGGGAGGCCAAACTTCGAGTAGAAGAAACTCTAGCAAAGAACATTAAGAAGGGGGACAAATCCTTCTTCAGGTATATTAGTGACAAAAAAAAGGAACACAGACGGATAGTACGCCTTAGAAAACCAGACGGGAATTATGTAGAATCAGACTCCGGATAAAGCTGAACTACTGAATGAATACTTCTGCTCAGTCTTTACCTGCGAGGCACCGGGTCACGGTCCACAGTTGCAGGCTAAGCAAAGCGCGGAAGACCCGTTTCGGAATTTCGAGTTCACACCTGGCGACGTTTACAGCGAACTGACAAGACTCAAGGTAAACAAAGCCATGGGACAAGACAATCTGCACCCCAGAGTGCTCAGAGAGTTGTGTGATGTCCTGGCGGAACCATTATCTGTGCTCTTTAATCTCTCCCTAAGTAAGGGGAAAGTCCCCTTGGACTGGAAAACAGCTAACGTCGTACCACTGCACAAAAAGGGCTGCAGGGCAGAGGCTGCGAATTACAGACCGGTGAGTCTCACATCAATAGCATCAATAGTGTGTAAACTCATGGAAACACTAATCAAACGTAAATTAGACACAATCCTGGACAAGGAGAATCTACGGGACCCCAGTCAACATGGATTCACCAAGGGTAGGTCCTGCCAATCCAATCTCATCAGCTTCTTAGACTGGGTAACAAGAAGGCTGGACTTGGGAGAATCCCTGGACGTCGTGTACCTAGACTTCAGTAAAGCTTTTGATAGCATCCCACATTGCAGGCTGTTGAGCAAGATGAAATCGATGGGTTAGGAGAAATACTAACTTCATGGGTCACTGATTGGCTGAGTGGTAGACTTCAGAGAGTGGTGGTTAACGGTACCATGTCTAAAACATCAGAGGTGACCAGTGGAGTACCGCAGGGCTCAGTCTTGTGCCCGCTCCTTTTCAACATATTCATAGGAGACCTGACTCAGGGGCTTCAAGGTAAAATAACATAAATCGCCAATGACGCCAAACTATGTAATATAGTAAGCAATTGCAATTTGCCCGATAGCATGACGCAGGACCTGCTTTTGTTGGAACATTGGTCCTCGACCTGGCAGCTGGGCTTCAATGCTAAGAAATGTAAGGTCATGCACCTCGGCAACAGAAATCCGTGCAGAACATACGCCTTGAATGGCGAGACCTTAGCTAGATCTTCAACAGAACAAGATTTAGGAGTGATCATTAGTGCAGACATGAAAACTGCCAATCAAGTGGAGAAGGCTTCATCTAAGGCAAGATAGATGTTGGGTTGTATCCGTAGAAGTTTCGTCAGCCGGAAGCCTGAAGTCATAATGCCGTTGTACACAACCATGGTAAGACCTCGTCTGGAATACTGTGTGCAATTCTGGAGGCCACATTACCGTAAAGATGTGCTGAGAGTCGAGTCGGTTCAATGGATGGCCACCAGGATGGTCTCAGGGCTCAAGGGTCTCTCGTACAAAGAGAGGCTGAACAAATTGTGGCTCTACTCTCTCGAAGAACATAGGGAGAGGGGAGACATGATTGAGACATTTAAATATTTCACCAGACGTATCTAAGTGGAAGATGATATTTTCTGTCTTAAAGGACCCATGACCACAAGAGGGCATCTGCTCAAAATCAGGAGCGGGAAATTTCATGGCGACACCAGGAAGTATTTCTTCACCGAAAGAGTGGTTGATCATTAGAACGAGCTTCCGATACAGGTAAATTTTCTTTTATGCTTGAGTGAGATGGATAAGATAGAAATATAGAAACATAGAAGATGACGGCAGAAAAGGGCCACAGCCCATCAAGTCTGCCCACTCCAACAACTCTACCCCCCTTGAATTTACCCCCCTAGAGATCCCACATGTGTATCCCATTTCCTTTTAAAATCCGGCACGCTGCTGGCCTGAATCACCTGAAGTGGAAGTTCATTCCAACGATCGACCACCCTTTCGGTGAAGAACTTCCTGGTGTCGCCATGAAATTTCCCACCCCTGATTTTCAGCGGATGTCCTCTTGTGGCCGAGGGACCTTTAAAAAAGAAGATATCATCCTCCACCTCAATACGGCCGGTGATATATTTAAATGTCTCTATTATGTCTCCTCTCTCTCTATGTTCTTCGAGTGAATATAGCTGCAATTTATTCAGCCTTTCTTCATACGGGAGGTCTTTGAGTCCCAAGACCATCCTGGTGGCCATTCTTTGAACCGACTCGACTCTCAGCACATCTTTTTGGTAATGTGGCCTCCAGAATTGTACACAATATTCCAGATGAGGCCTCACCATGGATCTGTACAATGGCATTATAACTTCGGGCTTCCGGCTGATAAAGCTTCTTCGGATACAACCCATCATTTGTCTTGCCTTTGATGAAGCCTTCTCCACTTGATTGGCAGTCTTCATGTCTTCGCTAATGATCACCCCCAAATCACGTTCCGCCTTGGTCCTAACTAAGGTTTCACCATTTAGTGTGTAAGTTTTGCATGGATTCCTGCTGCCGAGGTGCATGACCTTACATTTTCTAGCATTGAAGTTTAGCTGCCAAGTCGAGGACCAGTGTTCCAATAGAAGTAGGTCCTGCGTCATACTGTCTGGTAAAGTGTTCTCACTTACTATGTTGCATAGTTTGGCGTCATCGGCGAATAATGTGATTTAACCCTGAAGATGTTATTAATGAAATTGTATTTTAAAAACAGATTAACAAAATTTTGTGGAGACTTGGTAAGAATTTTTCCTGCCATCTCAAACCCGTCCTGGCCCGGCCCACCTCCCTCCCTGTAGCTTAAGCTAGGTCAGTTGGCTGGCCGAGCCCAGCCCACCCCCTTCCCATACCTTTAAAATCATTGGGAGCAGGATGGGTGCTCAGTCCCTCCTGCTCCTCCAGCCTCCTGCGCAGCAATGATGACTTTAGGCCACACCCCAATGCATTAAGAGTTCTTGATTACAAATCGGTTGAACAGGTTTGTTTTAACTAGTTTTCTAAAGTTAAGATAGGATGAGGAATGCTTAATGATGTTACCCAGCCAACTGTTCTGTTGGCCTGCCTGGAAAGCAAGCATTCTGCCCAGATATCTCTTGAATCGGCAGGCCTTTAATGTTGGGTGGCTAAACATATGTACTCTGCACGTAGGCCTGGTGGAACAGTCCAAGTTGAAGTGGAAAACTAGGTATATGGGGGCCATACCTTGAATGGATTTGAAACATAGGCAAATTTGAACAACACTCTTGCTTCTAGGGGCAGCCAGTGAAGTTTTTGGTAGTAGGGGGTTATATGTTCCCATTTTTTTTATACTAAAACTCAATCGAACTGCCAAATTTTGTATGATTCGGAGTCTTTGGATGGTTTTCTTGAAAGACCCTAGATAAATGATGTTGCAATAGTCAAGCAGGCTTAAAATGGAAGATTGCACCAGTAAGCGGAATGATGCTGCATTAAAGTACTTTCTAATAGTTCTTAGTTTCCATAATGTCGAGAAGCCATTTCTAACCAGTAACTCAGTGTGAACATCTAGAGTGAGGTAGCAGTCCAGCATCACTCCCAGAATTTTTATGGGGTCAGCAATAGGAAAGATCTGACCGTTCAAGGAAATTGAAGTATCTTTGATTTTGTCATTCGGACTCGCCAGGAAGAATTTGTTTTTTTCTGGGTTGAGTTTCAGTTTGAATTCGGCCATTCATGATTCGATTTGCTTTAAAGTTGATGCCCCTCTCTGGCAAAAGGTGATGCCTTTTCATTGGCCAGAAGCTTCCCTTGTAACAATATCAGCAGCGCACACAGCAGGGGTGGACAAAGTCCAAGTGGACTTCCTCAGCAGACAGACACTGAACCTGGGGGAGTGATCTCTATCTTTCAAGAATTCCAGGCCATTGTTTGATCGTGGGGCCATCCAACATTCGACTTCATGGCGACAGCACTCAACAAAAAGGCAGCCCAGGTCTTCAGCTGAAGATTCGAGCCCGGAAGCGCAGGGCTGAACTCACTGGTTCAGCTGTGGCCAGAGTCTGAACTGCTTTACGTGTTTCCACTGTGGCCCATGATAGGCTGAGTGCTCCACAGAGTTTCTCAGCATCAGGGTTTCTCAGGATCAGACTCTGGACTGGCCAAGGAGCCAATGGTACGTGGCCTGTCTCTTACTCCAGGTCATTCCTGACTTGCTCACACAGGGGCTGATTGTCCTGGAAGACCCAAACCAATTTGGTCTTACGGCATGGCTCTTGAGCGCACAATACTAGTCAAGAGGGGATTCTCTGAGGTTGTAATTTCTAAGCTCCTTAGAGTGAAGAAGCCTGCAATATTTCAGCTTACACAAAGGCATGGGATACGTTCAAGCACTGCTGCAGGACTATCTTTTTGTGTTGACCTCTAAAAAGGACAGAGGCAAACTGCCTCCAAGGCCACCATCTGGGCAGTGATCTCCTCTTCTTACATTGCATGTGGTAAACAACCACCAGTAGCCCTACAGGCACATTCCGCTAGAGAAGTGGCTGCTTCCTGGGCAGAATCTAGGGTGATTCTGCCAGATGAGATTTGTAAGTCAGCAACCTGGTCTACCCTGCCCACTTTCACTAACTTTTACTAGGTGTACATAGCAGCATGAGAGAATTTCACTTTTGGGTCCTCGGTTCTGTACGCAGGCTTATATTTCCCACACAAATCTTCAGAGACTGCTTAGGTATGTCCCACATGTTCAGCATGCCATCCCTATTGCACTGGAAGAAGAGATTATGGTCTTACCTTGATTATATCTTTTCCAATAGACATGGATGGCATGCTGAGCCTCTGCCCAGTATTGTTTTCAGCTGAGGGTCAGTTGCCTAGCTGAGTCTTCTCTCCCAGTTGAACCTCGGTTCGAGAAGATTTTGTATATAGTGCAGTCAGGGACTTCTTGAGTTCCACCAATCTTAAGGCTTTCTGTTGCTATACTTCAGTTATTATCCACTTTGTATAGTAATTGTTCCTCTGACACAAATAATGTTGTGTATTGTTACACTGATAACAGTTGTCATGGTTTGATGTGACTGGGTTGAGCAGATCAGATTCATATTTCGGGGAGTTCCCCATTTCCCTCCTTCTGTCTTCTCCTGAAGGGCTGTCGCTTGCTTTGGGACTGTCTGAAAAGAGCAACAGAGAGAAGGAAGAATGGTCAAAAAGCTGTGTACACACCTGCAGACCTCTGGCGAGTGGAGGTAAACTACCCCACACATTCAGCATGCCATCACTATCTACTGGAAAAGATATTATCAAGGTAAGACCATGATCTCTTTGTACATCCCATTGGTCTAAACCAGTCTAGGAGGATGATGAAGAAGATGAAATTTATTCACACCTGTTAATTTCCTTCCCTTTAAATCCTGAAATACTAGTCCTCAGTCTACCCCGGAAGTCTGGTATATGGGAACTTTTGGACTTAGTCTGCTCTCTTGCTTTTGTTCTGGGTTTTGTATATAGTTCTTTCAAAATGCTGCTTCACCATAATCTCATGTAATATGCTGCAGTGGGTTTGATGAATTACTAATTGGAGGTGTGGCAAGGTAGATCTATTTGTGCTTTGGCAGCAACATACTGAAGAATTCCAGGCTGCACAAACTCTTATCTGGTGAGGTCACTGGAGTAGTTCAATATCTCTAACTCCATTCCCTAATAGAGAGGACACAATCTATTGCTCTGGACTAATCTAGCAGGATTCAAAGAAGGAAAATTAACATCTATGAATGAATTTCACTGTACCTTTTCCTAATATGTTACTATGTTACTAATACTTTTCCTGCAACACTCCTAAAAGATGCTATAGAACAGTTTTTAAATAAAAATTCAATTCTCTTGTACATGTCTGTGCAGGTACAACATGGATACAGGAGATTGTTGACCTGATTGTGAATAATGGTGACACCGAGAAGTGTCAACGAGCACCGTGCTATGACCGTGTACCTTTCATTGAGCTGACAGTACCATTTCCCTCGAAGTCAGGTAAGAGACACTGTCTGCATGTCAATACTGGATCAGTGGCCAAACCTGAACCTTACTGGATATGAAACCAAACCTGTCTCTTACCAATCCTGTAATCACAGCTGATGTACATCTGGTTTGTAATCTGTCTTGATCTACATCTGACTTGGAACCAAACTTGATACTCACCAGAGTTATAAACTAACCTTATTCTTACTGAATCTGTAACTAAACCAACTCCTTACAGATCTGCGACCAAACATGTCACCAAATATCAGCCTAACTAGATCTGTAATCGGGCCTTAACTTTACTAATTGGAATTCAGCAAATCTGAGAACATATCAAATCTTGCCAATGCTTTAAACAAACCTTATGTTTACTGAATCAGTGAACAAACCTGACCCTGTCTGATTTGCAGCCAAACTTGATCTTCACCAACCCATCCCCCCTTTTACTAAGCCACAGTAGAGATTTCTACCATGGCCCAGAGAGCTCAATACTCCGATGCTCAAAGGAATTCTATGAGCGTCAGAGCATGAATTGTTACTCAATACCTCCATACCCAAAACTGAAGAAAATCTCTGACCAAACTGTACATTCTCTATGTCTGTAACCAGATGTCCATTTGAGTCACTGATACCAGCACTGTCACGCTACTGAAGTATAGCATTTCATAGGGATGTGCACAACAAGCATGAAACTGGTTAGTTTTCAGGTTCTTTCACAAATTTTGTCCAATTTGGGGATATTTTTGGTTAGTTTCACATATTTGTTCTAATAGAGAAAACATTGCTTGCTAAATTGATTTAATGCAAACAAACCGATTCAATTAAAATATGCTAAGTTGATTGGTATGCATGAAATCATTTTATTATGTATTAAATTTTTTTAAGGCACACTTTAGGAGAGAGTGTGGTGCAGTGGTTAAAACTACAGCTTCAACACCCTGAGGTGTGGGTTCAAACCCATGCAGCTCCTTGTGACCCTGGGCAAGCCACTTCATCTCCCCATTGCCTCAGATACATTAGATAGATTCTGAGCCCACCAGGACAGACAGGGGAAAATGCTTGAGTGCCTAAATAAATTATATAAACCATTCTGAGCTCCCTTGGGAGAACGGTATAGAAAATTGAATAAATAGTGAATGCACAACCCTCCAGCCATTTCAGGAATGTGATGGTAATAGTGGGACTGCTATCTCACTGTCAAGGCTTTGCATTGGGAGGGACCTGATAATTGGGACCCACAGCTAATACTGTATCTTACTGCTCAGGTGTAACAGAAAGACTGGAAGTAAATCAAGTGTGTATCTCTCTAGCAAGATTTACCACCAAAGGGATTTGATAGAGGTATTTAATTTAACTTACCAGGTTTGGAGCTAGCTGAGGAGATGCCATCACCAAGAGTTTTGAAATCCCACCTTCCCATTCAGCTACTGCCTCCATCTTTCTGGAAACATAATTGTAAGGTAAGAAACTGGAGTGTTCGTTCGTGTGGGAGACCCTGAGGTTGATTTTCAAATACACGTATGCTTTTTTATTTTTATTTTTTCAATTTGTAGGGATCATAAAGACAATTCTATAACTGAACGTGTGCAGCTGTACATAAGTGTAGAGAAAAGTGTTGTGTGTAAGTGCTCTATGCACTATTTTCTAAGGCTACATGTAGGTGCTATATAGCACATAACTGCAAGGGGACATATACTTAGATGGTGAATGGGAGGGCATGAGTAGGGCTACCACTTAGCTGTACAACTTATCTAATACCATTAAATTATGCATGTTGCATGTCAACTTCAGTGTGTCCATTTATTTGGCTTAAATGAGGGTGCCTGAATTTAGATGTGCCAATGTGGCTTTATGCTAGTATTCTATCATGAAACTGGGCCCCAAACGCTGTTATAGACACTTCCTGTGCAGCATTGGGGTACCAAGTTATAGAATTTCCTTCTATTTGTAAAACTTTATGCACATAAGTCATTATGGGAGAATTCTTTAAGGTGGTACCTACTTTTAAGTGTAAATGATGCATGCAGTATTTTAGTCATTTATGTGCACAAATGACTAACAGAAGAAAGGGAATCTAAATTATATAGGACAGGGGTGCCCACACTTTTGGGGCTTGCGAGCTACTTTTAAAATGACCAAGTCAAAATGATCTACCAACAATAAAATTTTAAAAAAATACTGTAACCATAGAATTGTCAATTATCATTCCTATTCCGGGGTTTTTTCAAAGAGGTCAAAGCAGATGACTCTATGCACTGTCACCTCAGTAATAACCATACAAAAATAGACAAATACCCACCCCCTTCCCTTTTTACTAAACCACGATAACAGTTTTTAGCGCAGGGAGCTGCGTTGAATGCCCAGCGCTGCTCTCGACACTCATAGGCTCCCTGCGCTAAAAACCTCTATTGCGGTTTAGTAAAAGGGGACCATATTGTAAAATATAGACAGCAGATATAAATTCAGACACATTTTGATCACTAAATTTAAAATAAAATCATTTTTCCTACCTTGTCTGGTGATTTCATGAGTCTCTGGTTGCACTTTCTTCTTCTGACTGTGCATCCAATCTTTCTTCCCTTCTTTTAGCCTGTTTGCTTCCTCTCCTCCTGACTTCATTCCCCACCCCAAACGTTTTCTTCTTCTCTCCCTGCCCTCTCTTTCTTTCTCTCTTCATGCCCCTTTCTTTTTTTCTGTTTCTCTTCTTTCCTTCTGTCTCCCTGCCTGCCCTCTTTCTCCCTCCCTGCCCTCCCCCAAGCCACTGCCACTGCCGCCGGATAACAGGCCCCCAAAGCCGCCCGCCGCCGGCCAAGCTCTCCTTGCTTCGGGCGCACCAGCATTCCTCTCCCAGACGTCAATTTTGCCTTCGGAGAGGAAGTTACGCTGGCCAGAACTTCCTCTCCGAGGCAGAATTGACGTCGGGGAGAGAAAGGCTGATCGGCCCAAGATCGACCTATTGGGAGAAATGCTGCCGGGTCCTGCCTTTGAGGAAACAGAAAGTAGGCAGGACCTGGCAGCAAGAAAAGCAAATCGCAAGCTTCACTGACCAGTCTCCCGCTTTAGCCCGCGAATGGGGCTCTAACATGTGCGTGCCAGCTTCCCTTCTCTCCCCCCTCCTGACATAACTTCCGGTTTCAGAGGAAAGAGAAGGGAAGCCAGTACAAGCGCACGTTAGCCCCCGGAGCATAAATTCTCCAAGCCGTTTTTTTTTTTTTTTTTAATGCTGAGCAGCGGAGGCAGCAGCAGAATTCAGGAGCAGGCCAGTCAGGAGGGGAAAAAAGAGAAGGGAACCCGCTCTGCGATCGACTGGGGTCGCCTGAGCGAGCGACCTGTCAATCGCGATCGACGTGTTGGGCACCCCTGATATAGGACATAGCGGCAAAAAAAGATCACCAAGGATCTTTGAAATTGGGACAGCAAGCAAGTCTTTATTCTAATACCCGACACGGGCCATGTTTCAGCATGCACGCCTGAGCCAGGGGTCTGTTAAAATAATACAAACATAGAGACTTCACACAAAAAGTGAAAACATTAATTAAGAAGCTAGGGTGATGGATCTAAACTGTGCACCTTAACATACCATAGAACAGTGATTCCCAACCCTGTCCTGGAGGAACACCAGGCCAATCGGGTTTTCAGGCTAGCCCTAATGAATATGCATGAGAGAGATTTGCATATGATGGAAGTGATAGGCATGCAAATTTGCTTCATGCATATTCATTAGGGCTAGCCTGAAAACCCAATTGGCCTAGTGTTCCTCCAGGACAGGGTTGGGAACCACTACCATAGAATACATTGAAATACGTTGAGAAACAACATGAGTGGTAAGAATCCATAAAAACAAAACTAAAAGGTGGCGTGAATTATAAAAGAGGCACCATACAAGTGAATGATGAATTAAGTTGAATTAAATAAAGCGCCAACCATCAGGAGTGCACTTTGGCGCTGCCTGCTTGGCGCTCAGCGGCTTCTTTGATTGGCTCCCTTGAATTCTCGCGATTCGTGAGAATTCGTGGGAGCCAATCAGAGAAACCACTGAGCACTGAGCAGGCAGCGCCAAAGCACACTCTTGATGGTTGACGCTCAGCAGCAGAAGAAATCAGCTGCCACTGACTGGGTTAGCAGCGGGCAGGAGTGCGGAAAGCTCACTCCTGCCCGCTGCTCCCCTGGACCTCCAAGGATCAAATTTTTGGGGAGGCCACGGCACCTGTGCGCCCCCCCCCCCCTTGTTCCGGCACCTATGATGAAATAGAAGGCAATATTCAGTGGTGGATTAGGAGTTGGTTATCAGGCAGAAAATAGAAGGTAGGGTTAAATGGCTATTTTTCAAAATGGAGGAGGGTAAACAGTGAAGTGCTCTAAGGATCTGTTTTGGGACCGGTGCATTTAACTTATTTATAAATGATCTGGAAAATGGAACGATAGATATGACAGTAAACTGTTCAAAGTTGTTAAAATGCATGCAAACTGTGAAAAATTGTAGGCAGACCTTAGGAATTTGGAAGACTGGGTATCCAAATGGCAGATGAAATTTAATGTGGAAAAATGCAAAGTGATGCACATTGGGGAAAAATAACCCAAATCATAATTACCAGATGCCAGAGTCCACTTGGGGGGTCAGTGCCCAAGAAAAAGATCTGGGTATCAGTGTATGCAATACGCTGAAACCTTCCACTCAATTGCATCTATTTTGTGGATGTTCATGGGGTGCTATTGAATAAATGCAAAGTGATGCACATTGGGAAGAATAACCCAAATCATAGTTACCAGATGCTAGAGTCTATCTTGGGGGTCAGTAGCCTCTTGATTTGGATATCATTGTAGGCAATATACTGAAACCTTCCACCCAATGTTTGGTGGCAACTAAGAAAGCAAACAAGATGCTAGGAATTATTAGAAAAGGGATGGTAAAGAAGACTAAGAATGTTATATAATTCCTTTGTATCACTCCATGGTGTGACCTCACCTTGAGTTCAGTTCCGTTTATCTTATCTCAAAAAAGATATAGCAGAACTAGAAAAGGACAAATAAGATAATAAATGGGATGGAATTCCTTTCATATGAAGAAAGACTAAAGAGGTTAGGGCTAGTGTTCCCTCTAAGGTGAGCGCATGAGCGATCGCTCACTATTTTCAGTGGCGTTGCTCATACGCTTTCTCCTGTCGCTCACTCGAGGGTGGGCGGAGGTGAGAGGAAGCGGCGGCGGCCTATGTTTTAAAGTTGAAAGATGCAGCGGTGACTCCTCTCAAGATCCCCGACTGCATCGGACTTCCGACGCAGGTGGGGATTCGTGAGAGGAGCCACTGCCATGTCTTCAGTGTCGTACCAAGGGATGGGGGGGCGGTCCGCCCCGGCTGTGCACCCGCCCTAAGGCTGCAGTCGGAGAGGAAGTTCGGGTCAGCCAATCGCTGCCTGGCTGGGCGGAACTTTCCCTCCGACGGCAGAATTGACGTCGGGGGATTGCTGGTCAGCCCGGTGGGAAGCAGAGAGAGCTTGGGGCAGCCGCGGCAGTGGCTTTGGGGCCTGTTTCCCCCGATGGTTGCGGCGGTGGCTTTGGTATCTGTTTCCCCCGATGGTGGCAGCAGTGGCTTTGTGGAGAAAGAAAGGGGGCAGGCAGGGAGACAGAAGGGAAACAGAAAAAAAGAAAGGGGGCATCAAGTGAGAAAAAAAGAAACAAAGGGCAGGGAGAGAGGAAGAAAAAGTTAGGGGAGGGAATGATGTCTGGAGGAGAGAAAGCATACAGGCTGAAAGAAGGGAAGAAAGATTGGATGCACAGTCAGAAGATGAAAGTGCAACCAGAGACTCATGAAATCACCAGACAAGGTAGGAAAAATTATTTTATTTTAAATTTAGTGATCAAAATGTGTCTGAATTTATATCTGCTGCCTATATTTTGCACTATGGCCCCCTTTTACTAAACCGCAATAGTGTTTTTTAGCACAGGGAGCCTATGAGCGTTGAGAGCAGCGCTGGGCATTTAGCACAGTTCCCTGCGCTAAAAACTGCTATTGTGGTTTAATAAAAAGGGAGGGGGGTATATTTGTCTATTTTTGTATGGTTGTTACTGAGGTGACAATGCATAGAGTCATCTGCCTTGACCTCTCTGAAAAAAAACCAGAATAGAAATGATAATTAACATTTTCTCAGCGTATAGTGTGCTTTGTGTTTTTTAATTTTATTGTTGGTAGATCATTTTGACTTGGTCATTTTATAGTAGCTCGCAAGCCCAAAATGTTTGGGCACCCCTGAGCTAGAGCGTTGAAGCTGTGTATTTCTATTTTATCCCCTCTTTTACAAAACTGTGGAGCGTTTTTTAGCGCCAGCCGTGGTGGTAGCAGCTCTGATGCTCAGAATTCTATGAGCATCAGAGCTGTTACCACCGTGGCTAAAATCCACACTACAGTTTTGTAAAAGGCGAAGGTGTTTTCTGTGTTCTGTGTGTTCGAAAGACATAGTTTTCTGTTAGGATTGACGGTATAGGATTGATCTGTGCTGGTCTGGCTTGTTTAGTTTTACAATGGGTGTATTGATGTACTGCTCACTGCAATATGTAAGATGCTGCCTTTTCCTAGGTACTCATATGTGACGTGTGGCTTGTTACTAAAAATCATGTTTTTCGTACAGATTGGGTGGGGGGGGTGCCAAAAAATGATGGGCCCCGGGTGTTACATATGCTAGGTACACCACTGTATGTAAAGATACCAGAAAGCTGGTGAAGCAAAAACTTTAAGTAAATTGTTATTCTTCTAAGTTTTGAGTATTTAACCCTCCCACAATCTCATGGGCAGTCGTTTCAAGTTTATTGAGATTTTGATTTAAACGCAATATCAAATATTTTCAATGCGTATAACAAAAATAAATTTGGGGAAATAAATAAAACCATTTGAACAATAAACATACAAACATATCCATAGATGATTAAAAATACATAAGGAGTACAAGGATAAACTACATTTGTTTAAAAATGCGTCCTCCGTGCCTGCTCATAAATTTGTGGAGTATGTAACTTGTCGCTCATGCATATTTTTTTTTGCATACACCTCATCAATCCTTAGAGGGAACATTGGTTAGGGCTCTTCAGCTTGGAAAATAGATGGCTGAGGGGGAGATATGATTGAAGTCTACAAAATTCCGAGTGGTGTATAATGGGTACAAGTGGATGGATTTTTTTTTTACACCATGAAAAATTATAAAGACTAGGGGACACTCAATGAAGTTACAAGGAAATACTTTTAAAAACAAAAGGAGGAAATAGTTTTTTCAATCAGAGAATAGTTAAGCTCTGGAAAAAATTGCCAGAGGATGTGGTAAAAATGGTTATCCCAGGACAAGCAGGCAGCATATTCTTAACACATGGGTGACGTCACCGACGGAGCCCTCGGTACGGACCTTTTTAACTAGAAGTTTCTAGTTGGCCGCACCGCGCGTGCGCGAGTGCCTTCCCGCCCGACGGAGGAGTGCGTGGTCCCCAGTTTCTTCGTTTCCGCGGAGCGAAGAAGACGCGTGTATTTTTTCAACTGCCGTTGAAATCACTTTTTCGCCTTCCCGCTCGCGTTTTTTTCCTAATTTTTTCTCTCTTTACCTTCGGGTTTATTTTTCTTTGATTTGCAAAAAAAAAAAAAAAAAAAAAAAAACTTTCATTTTTTCCTTTTTCTTTCGTTTTTGCCCCGGCGGGGCCTGTTGCCATTATACAGGCCTCGGACTTCGATTTTGCGGAGGCTATCTTCCCCTTCATGCCCCCGCAGGTCGGTTTTAAGAAGTGCCAGCGGTGTGCACGCCCGATCTCCGTATCTGACCCACACAATTGGTGTTTGCAGTGTCTGGGTCCGGAGCATCGGGCGGACTCCTGCACCCGCTGTGCCACCCTGCAAAAACGAACACTTAAAAACCGAAGAATCCAACAAACTCTTCTCTTCGGCACCGAGGCGGCGATGGACTCCTCACCTTCAACAGCGGTACCTCAAAAATCGGCACCGTCGACCTCGACACCGACCGACCCCGCATCGGCGTCGCTGGCGCCAGGTAAGCCGGCTAAGAAGCCTTCCTCTTCCCTCGAGCGCCCTCCAGCTACGGTGGCGACACCGTCCCTACCGGCATCGCACCGGTCCCGCAAACGCTCCGCCCCGATATCGGTGAGTGCCTCGTCATCGGCCTCCTCATCGCCGGGGCGTGGAGCGGCATCCAAGGAACCGAAGAAAAAGAAAGCGGTTCCGATGCCACCCCTAGATGACCGTATCTCGGTCATTCTACAAGCTCAGCTTCAGGAACAGTTGAAGAAACAACTTGAACAACTGTTACCCTCTATCCTGGCACCGCTCCTTCCGGTACCAGACCGGCCCGAGCCCCGCACCGAGCCCCCGGTGTCCACTCCTTCGGTACCGGTAAACACCTCTATGCCGATCCTTTCGGCTCAACAACTTCACGCCGATCCGGTGGTTCATTCTCAGACCACAGTGGATCCTCCTCGGCACCAGGCGGTACGGCATTCTTCTCGGGACCGAGAACGACGCCGATCGTCCTCCCCTGGTACCGTTTCAGTGCGCTCTGGTAAGTCTTTGTCCAAGACTCGCCACACCGCGCCCTCCACCCCGGTGTCTCGACATGCACCAGAGGTCAGAGACCCTGATTTGTGGGAGGAGACTCCCCTCGGTACCGAGGAGGATCCCTCCTCATCTGATGAGGAACCATCGGCACCCGATGCCACCTCTAAACCAGAGCAGTCCTCATTCACTAAATTTCTGAGAGAAATGTCTGCTGCCCTGTCCCTTCCACTAGAATCTGACTCGAAAAAGTCTCAAGCCTTTCTAGAGGCTCTAGACTTTGAGCAACCTCCTAAGGAGTTCCTCAAGCTTCCCGTACATGACATCCTACGGGAAACGTTCTACAAGAACTTGGAAACTCCCCTCACGGTACCGGGAGCCCCCCGTAAGCTGGACAACCTTTACCGGGTCATCCCTATACCTGGATTTGACAAATCTCAATTGCCCCATGAGTCCCTTTTAGTGGAATCCACTTTGAAAAAGACTCAGGGCTCCAGTGTCTATGCCTCTACCCCTCCTGGCAGAGAAGGTAAGACCATGGACAAATTTGGCAAGAGGCTTTACCAAAATGCCATGCTGGCCAACAGGGCAAACAACTATTCCTTCCATTTTTCTTTCTACCTAAAACACTTGGTCCAACAACTGTCTACCCTTCAGAAGTACCTTCCTGAGCGCAAGGTCCCGCTATTCCAACAACACATCTCTGGTCTTCTACAGATGCGAAAATACATGGTCCGCTCAATATATGACTCCTTCGAGCTCACCTCTCGGGCCTCTGCCATGGCCGTAGCCATGCGTCGACTAGCCTGGCTCAGAGTCTCCGACCTGGACATCAACCACCAGGATCGTTTGGCCAACGCCCCCTGTCTCGGGGATGAACTCTTTGGAGAGTCCCTGGATTCCACCACCCAGAAACTCTCGGCCCATGAGACCAGGTGGGACACCCTGATCAAGCCAAAAAAGAAGGCTCTGCCTGCTCGACCCTATCGGCCTCAATCATCTTACCAGCGGAGGTTCTCAGCCAGGCCACTCAATCCGCCCCCCCAACAATCTCGGCGACCTCGTCAACAGCAGCACCATGCCCAGGCTCGATCTCAGGCCACTCAACCCTCTAAGCCGCCTCAGCCTGCTAAACAGTCTCAGCCCTTTTGACTCTTCTCTCCAGGGCATAGCCAGTCATCCTCCCTCACTGCCTCTTCCACAGCCTATCGGGGGTCGTCTCACCATTTTCTCCAGCCGTTGGGAAGTCATCACGTCGGACCAGTGGGTCCTCAACATCATCCGCCACGGCTACTCTCTCAACTTCCAGACTCTTCCACCAGACAACCTTCCCGTAGAGTCTGCTTCACACTCATCTCAAACCCCCCTCCTCCTGAGGGAGGTTCAATCCCTCCTCCTTCTCAATGCCATCGAAGAAGTACCTCCAGATCAAAGGGGTCAGGGATTCTACTCCCGCTACTTCCTGGTTCCCAAAAAGACGGGAGACCTCCGTCCCATTCTCGATCTCAGGGACCTCAACAAGTGTCTGGTCAAGGAGAAGTTCAGAATGCTCTCCCTTGCCACGCTTTACCCTCTTCTTTCTCAACACGACTGGCTATGTTCCCTGGACCTCAAAGAGGCCTACACTCACATCTCCATCAATCAGAGTTCTCGCCGCTACCTGCGGTTCCAGGTACTGCACCACCACTATCAGTACAAGGTGCTACCGTTCGGCCTCGCTTCCTCACCCAGGGTCTTCACCAAGTGCCTTATAGTGGTAGCGGCCTTCCTCAGGTCTCACAACCTCCAGGTGTTCCCCTACTTGGACGATTGGTTGGTGAAAGCACCTTCATCTCAACTCGCGCTACAAGCTACTCATCACACCATCTCTCTCCTCCACCTCCTGGGGTTCGAGATCAACTACCCCAAGTCGCATCTGCTTCCCACCCAGCGACTTCAATTCATTGGAGCAGTTCTGGACACCACGCTCATGAGGGCTTTTCTCCCCTCCGATCGCCAGCGGACCCTGCTCCATCTCTGCCGTCAGGTGCTCATGCATCCCTCCATTCCTGCCCGACAGATGATGGTCCTCCTGGGTCACATGGCCTCGACGGTGCATGTCCTTCCTCTGGCACGTCTCCACCTTCGTACGCCTCAGTGGACTCTCGCCAACCAATGGTCACAGACTACGGATCTTCTTTCTCATCCCATCTCTGTGACATCATCTCTTCAGCAATCTCTCCAATGGTGGTTGAACTCCTCAAATCTTTCCAGGGGTCTACTTTTTCATCTGCCCCCCCACTCTATGATCATCACCACAGATGCGTCCCCCTACGCGTGGGGAGCTCACCTGGGAGATCTACGCACCCAGGGACTTTGGACCCCACAGGAGCGTCGTCATCACATCAATTTCCTGGAACTCAGAGCCATGTTCTACGCCCTCAAGGCTTTCCAACATATTCTCTGTCCTCAAGTCCTCCTCCTGTGCACAGACAATCAAGTCGCCATGTACTACATAAACAAGCAAGGCGGCACCGGATCTCGCCCCCTTTGTTTGGAGGCTCTGCGCATCTGGACCTGGGCCACGGACCGCAATCTCTTTCTCAGGGCGGTCTATATCCAGGGCGAACAGAACTCTCTGGCCGACAATCTCAGCCGCATCCTTCAACCTCACGAGTGGACGTTGGACCCTCCGACTCTGCTATCCATCTTTGCTCGATGGGGCACTCCGCAGGTGGACCTCTTTGCAGCACCTCACAATCATCAGCTGCCCCACTTCTGTTCCAGACTCTTCTCTCCTCACCGTCTGGCTCCGGATGCATTCCTGCTCGATTGGAGGGATAGGTTCCTGTATGCCTTCCCTCCACTTCCTCTGATGTTGCGGACCTTGTCCAAACTCCGCAAGGATCACGCCACCATGATTCTTATCGCACCTCGGTGGCCTCGCCAACACTGGTTCTCACTCCTGCTCCAACTCAGCTCCAGGGAACCCATTCTACTTCCTGTGTTTCCTACTCTACTTACGCAGCAGCATCAGTCTCTACTGCATCCCAATCTGTCTTCGCTCCATCTGACAGCTTGGTTTCTCTCGGGCTGACCTCTCCGGAGAATCTATCTCAACCGGTCCGCCTCATTTTGGACGCCTCCAGGAAACCGGCCACTCTCCAATGTTACCATCAGAAGTGGACCAGATTCTCCTCGTGGTGTCTCCGGCATCATCAGGAACCCACCTCCTTAGCGGTGGAAACTGTCTTGGAATATTTGCTCTCACTGTCCAATGCTGGCCTCAAAACTACCTCCATCAGAGTCCACCTCAGTGCCATCACTGCGTTTCATGAGCCTATTCTCGGAAAACCCCTCACGGCTCATCCTCTGGTTTCCAGATTTATGAGAGGGCTCTTCAATATCAAACCGCCTCTCAAGCCTCCTCCTGTCGTCTGGGACCTGAATGTGGTTCTCTCAGCCCTCATGAAACCTCCGTTTGAGCCTCTTGCCACAACTTCGCTCAGGCTTCTTACCTGGAAGGTGCTTTTCCTAATTGCCATCACCTCTGCCAGGAGGGTTAGCGAACTGCATGCACTGGTTGCCGACCCACCTTTCACTGTTTTTCACCATGACAAGGTTGTTCTGCGTACCCACCCTAAATTCCTTCCCAAGGTGGTCTCGGCTTTTCACCTTAACCAGTCCATTGTGCTGCCCGTCTTCTTCCCTAAGCCTCACTCGCATCCTGGGGAACAGGCGTTGCACACGCTGGATTGTAAGCGTGCCCTTGCTTACTATCTTGATCGTACCAGAGCTCACCGAACATCCCCTCAGCTATTTTTGTCTTTCGATCCCAACCGTTTGGGTCGTCCTGTCTCCAAACGGACACTTTCCAATTGGCTTGCTGCCTGTATTGCTTTCTGCTACGCTCGGGCCGGTCTCTCACTGGAAGGAACTGTCACGGCCCACAGGGTCCGAGCTATGGCTGCTTCTGTAGCTTTCCTCCGCTCCACGCCCATCGAGGAAATCTGCAAGGCGGCCACTTGGTCCTCAGTTCACACATTCACTACTCACTACTGTCTGGATGCGTTCTCCAGACGGGATGGACACTTCGGCCAATCTGTGTTACAAAATTTATTTTCCTAATGGCCAACCATCCCACCTCCCTCTTTGTTAGCTTGGAGGTCACCCATGTGTTAAGAATATGCTGCCTGCTTGTCCTGGGATAAAGCACAGTTACTTACCGTAACAGGTGTTATCCAGGGACAGCAGGCAGATATTCTTACGTCCCACCCACCTCCCCGGGTTGGCTTCTTAGCTGGCTTATACTAACTGGGGACCACGCACTCCTCCGTCGGGCGGGAAGGCACTCGCGCACGCGCGGTGCGGCCAACTAGAAACTTCTAGTTAAAAAGGTCCGTACCGAGGGCTCCGTCGGTGACGTCACCCATGTGTTAAGAATATCTGCCTGCTGTCCCTGGATAACACCTGTTACGGTAAGTAACTGTGCTTTACTGTAACTGCTTTTAAGAAAGATTTGGACAATTTCCTTGAGGAAAAGTCTAGTCTGAGATGGACATGAGGGAAGCCACTGCTTGCCCTGGATCGACAGCATGGAATGTTGCTATTATTTAGGTTCTGGCCAGGTACTTTTGACCTGGATTGGCCACCATGAAGACGGGATACTGGGCTAGATGGACCATTGGTCTGACTCAGTAAGGCTATTCTTATGTTCTTATGAGCTTCAAATACACCAAAATGCTGTCTGCAGATGCTTGGTAGGATATTCATGATAAGTACACATTTCGACAATACTGAAATGATTGCACTGGTTACCTGTTGAATAAAGAATAAAATCTAAAGTTTTAAACGGGTGTTTTCTGTGGTAATTGCTTCTAATTTAAAGTGCCCTCATCCTATTAGAAGAGTTTTGTAATTCAAATTATTTATTTATTTATTTTGCTCACGAGACTTTATTGAATTGCCAATAAATGCAAAACATTGAGTACATCCAATGTAACTATACCAAACAAAATACTACAGTTGTATTTCAATTTTTTATATAATTGGTCCTAGTCTGTGGAATACCATGGCAAGTTATTCAAGAACACTGCAGAATACTGAAGCATTTAAGAAAGGTTTAAAGACTTTGGGCTCCTTTTATCAAGCCGCGCTAGCGGGGTTAACGCGTGTGACTTTTCATCACGTGCTAACCCCTGCGCTGGCTAAAAACTACCGCCTGCTCAAGAGGAGACGATAGCGGCTAGCGGTTTAATGCATGCTATTGCAGATAAATAGGAGGCTTTATAGGGGTAAATGTAATCACTGGCATAAAAAACCTCCTCTATAATATTTCACTAAGCAAAAAGCCTTGTGCAATGCAATCGATCCCTGAGTTGTCTATAATGTACTGCGAGACTTGAAAGAAATTTAACAACTAGTGCTTAAATGTTCTCATCAGGACAGTACTAGTTGTATCGAGAAGAAATATCCCACACGTCTTCTAACTTCAACCAGTATAGCTTCACATAGTATTCTGTGACATGCTCACTTCTTTTCAAACGGAAAAGAGTTCCAACCACAAAATTTTGGTCAATCTGTAATGCACTCAACAGGGCTATTGGTAAACCCAAGAGCACAAGATTGCAATAGTCCAGACATGATAGGACCATTGACTGCAAAATGACCCTAAATATGCTAGGAGACAAATACGGTTGAAGTCTATTGAGAAGACACAATCTGAAAAAAATATTTTTTATCAATTCCTTAACGTGACTTTTAAAAGTCAAATTTGAATCCACCATAACACCTAAATGCTTTGGCTCATCAGAGAGCTTTATCTGGGTGTCCCAGAGCTGTAAAGACCCTGGAGTTTCCTGTGCCTCTGGTCTCCGGAATAGCATAATTTTCGTTTTTTGTACATTCAGTTTTAACCTGCTACTCTCCATCCATTCCTTCACACTCATCACTACTTGCAGACATTCCTCCATTTCTCTCCAGCTCCCCTTATCAGGTAGTAGGAGTAGAATGTCATCGGCATAAAGCCGGTAGCTGACCTCGGTAGTCAAGTGATATGAGAACCTCCCTTTTTTCTTCCAGTAGTACTGTCATCATCATTACCAGCCCCAGGTGTGTCTCTCACCCTGATTGGCTGAATGTTTCTCACAGCTCTGACCTGGTCTAAACCAGATCTATGCCTAGCAATAGGTGCATCTGCCCTACCTTTGAGAATTAACCCTTTCTGCAATATTTCCCCTAGGGGTTTTAACTCGGTGGTGACAGGCTTAGTTTTAGACCTGGAAAATGATGAGCAGGTACCTGCTTAGGCTGGTACCTTAGGCTGTGCAGTAACTTTGGGCACTATATTATTCTTACGCACAGGCTTAGGTGATGCTATCTGTTGGTGCTGTGTAAGGATGGGTGTTAAACCTTCTGTGTGAACCTCTGTTACTGACTTCTCCCTCAACGTTCCAGCACTCACAGGGTCTTCCCTGCCACAATATGCACACATACATATGTAACTGCCAAAATTCTACCTAATTGCTATTATGTAAATACCCACTTAGGCCTGGATTCTATAACTGGCGCCCATAGTAGAGTTGCCAGATTTTCCGGAACTAAAATCCGAACCCATGGCCCTGCCCCCAGGCCCGCCCAGTTCAGTCCATCCCCACCCAAGTTCCGCCTGAATCATGCCCCATTCTGCCCCCCAGCATGCGCGTGACATCACCGTGTTGCATCTGCGCATGCACAGATGCCATTCCAAAGTTGCTCCTCGCTGGAAGTTTTTCAAAAGTCGGACAAAGTGCCGGGTTTTGAAAAGCCATCCGGACGCCTGGGTATGCCCTCTAAAAGGAAGAAATGTCCAGGAAAATCCGGACATCTGGTACCCTAGCCGATAGGCACCCAAACTCAGTAAAAAATGACATTTTTAACTGAATTTCAAGGCGCCTATGGCACCTAAAAAAAATCAGCGCAAGAATCACGCCTCCTTAAGCGTTTTAGTTTAGACCACCTAACTCGAATGTGGGTGTGGCTAATGCCAGATGTGGTGTTAGGCGGCCTAAAGCACCTATATAGGTATGATTCACAACAAAAATAAGCACATTAATACACTCATTAGTAATATAAAAAATCGATTATTGCAATGCCCTATACAAAGGGTCTGCTTTAAAAGAAATACGCAGAATACAAATTCTTCAAAACACTGCAATAAAAATAATTACGAAAAAGAAAAAATTTGATCATATTACACCGCTTCTAAAGGAAAAACACTGGTTACCAGTAAACCACAGAATCATTTATAAAATAGCTTTACTCACACATAAAATACTAATAAATAAAGCGCCCATGTTTTTAGAAAGATATTTAATACCATACTCTCCCATAAAATCCTTAAGCTCTGAAGATAAAGCTCTGCTAGTAGTGCCTTCCTTAAAAGTTATATATTCTAGGAGAGATATGATTTTTTCGGCCACATCCCCACAAATCTGGAATTCATTGCCTTTTAATATAAGAGAAAAAAAAGCACTGAGCAAGTTTAAAAGTCTCCTAAAGAGCTGGCTATTCAAGGATGCTTTCCAATAGATATGTTATAACCTATAATAACTTTAGGAAGACGATCTAATAGAATTAAGCGGATACCTGTTCCCCAACCTTCTGTGTCTTGACCCTCCCATGGTTTTATTTTTACTTTTATTTTTTTTTTAGAATTGTATTTATGTCAATTGCTGTCAACCGCTTCCCTCCTTACATGTATTAATGTATTAGTAGTGAATGTTATGTTTGTCAGTTTTTAAAATTTTATTCAATTTTTGAACTTATGTAAATCGCATTGGATTTG
Organism: Geotrypetes seraphini; assembly: GCF_902459505.1. Lineage (NCBI taxonomy): Eukaryota > Metazoa > Chordata > Amphibia > Gymnophiona > Dermophiidae > Geotrypetes > Geotrypetes seraphini. The sequence goes on from NC_047088.1 coordinate 94,524,662, forward strand.
GAAGTACCGGTAATCAAAGAAATGAAATAAACTTGAAACTTGAAACACCAGAAATGTAGGCTGCTGTTAGGCAACTACCAATATTGGTGCCATATGGAGAATCCAGGCCTTAATATATACAGAAAGGTACTAGTATTAAACCTAACGTAATATAACCCTGTGGTATTAACTATAAATACAAACAATAAGAGTAGAATACCACTCCAGCAGACTCTACATCTCAGTATACTCAAATTTTTCTTATGTAATTTTTGTAAAAATTTAGTAATAGATTTTTATAAATTTTTTAAGTTTTTGTATATAATTATCCAACTAAAAGGCCTCAGAAATGGAGCCTACGCATAGCGACACAGTCATCAACTGGAAAATCTGCGTAGTGTATAAGCTCCTGCTCCAATCATTGGCCTCTACTCTAACAGCTTATTTACTTGCTAAATTTACTTAATAGAGCAACCCCACACCTTATAGTGCTAAAGACTTAATAACATTAAATTGGGTACTCAATATCAGAGTTACTGTGTGTAAAGTCCACATTTGAAAAACTCGACCAAGCAACTTATCTTGTTAGTTGAGTGTTCTTCATAGTCGAAGTTTAAGCAATAAAATTTCCAAACATTCCGTTCACCAACGCGGCCAGCGTTTCGCGGGTATATTATACAACCGCTGCATCAGGGCCATCGGAACATTCACACACACATCATACGTATACTCAGTCAACACTTTTCAAACAGCGTTTGAAAAGCGTTGACTGAGTATACGTATGATGTGTGTGTGAATGTTCCGATGGCCCTGATGCAGCGGTTGTATAATATACCCGCGAAACGCTGGCCGCGTTGGTGAACGGAATGTTTGGAAATTTTATTGCTTAAACTTCGACTATGAAGAACACTCAACTAACAAGATAAGTTGCTTGGTCGAGTTTTTCAAATGTGGACTTTACACACAGTAACTCTGATATTGAGTACCCAATTTAATGTTATTAAGTCTTTAGCACTATAAGGTGTGGGGTTGCTCTATTAAGTAAATTTAGCAAGTAAATAAGCTGTTAGAGTAGAGGCCAATGATTGGAGCAGGAGCTTATACACTACGCAGATTTTCCAGTTGATGACTGTGTCGCTATGCGTAGGCTCCATTTCTGAGGCCTTTTAGTTGGATAATTATATACAAAAACTTAAAAAATTTATAAAAATCTATTACTAAATTTTTACAAAAATTACATAAGAAAAATTTGAGTATACTGAGATGTAGAGTCTGCTGGAGTGGTATTCTACTCTTATTGTTTGGACTTAATATATACAGCACATATTTGCAAGGGGAGGTTACATATGGGCAAAGTTTGGGCAGAGCAACAGAGAGAGAGAGAGTCCAAGTACACCGCAAAGCAGTAGACAAGAAAAAGGCACCATGGGCAGAGCTTGTGGTTGGATCTCAAACTAAGACGGATATAAATTACAGTATTCTGTAAGTTACATGGTTATCTGTAGCACTTAGGTGCAAACTTACACCAGTTCTATGGCTGGTATAAGTGCTCGCACCTAAATGTATATGTGTGGGAAGGGGTTGGCACTGGTGGCTCTGAAACACTGCACCTGCCGGGCTTGAAAAGTGTTCTGGCCGCCGGAGGAAGAGGTCTTCAGCTGGTGGGGTTTGGGGATCCCTGTCAGACTCAGCAAGTGTGTGCCAATTTTGGGTGGGCCTGAGCTCAGAGTGGCTGAACCCCTGCCCATTCGGGCTCTCTTAGTGTTTATGCCATTACTTCAGTCTCTTTCTCTTTTTCTAAGTGTATTTATCTGTCTCTCTCAGGTAATTTACTTCGCTCGGAATGCCAAAGATAACATGGTCTCATACTTCTACTTCGGAAGGATGAATCAGGGATTGCCAGATCCAGGCACCTGGCCAGAGTATTTTGAGACATTCCTGGCAGGAAATGGTGAGCGACACTGACCAGGAATAGATTCCTTCTCTAGACCAGGATGTTGTTTTAGCTCCATGCAGTTGCACTATATAATCAGATTGTCATTGACTCTCTCCTGTCCCTCTCTGTCTTCCAGTGTCTTGGGGTCCATGGTATGACCATGTGAAAGGATGGTGGGAGGCAAGAGAGGATCATCAAATTTTATACCTATTCTATGAGGACATGAAGGAAGTAAGAAGCATGAGAAGCGTGTCCTAGAAGACTTTTACTTCATGTGATTCCTCTTCCTGCATCTGTATGTACCTGATAAATATTTCTTCCTCTCTCTCTCTGATGGGCATTTGTTTGTCTCTTCTCTTGGCAGAACCCTGCTCATGAAATCAGGAAGGTTATGCATTTTCTAGAAAAGGATCTTGAGGAGAAGATCCTAGAAAAGATCATCCATCACACCTCCTTCCAAGCTATGAAAGAGAACCCCATGGCTAATTTCTCTACCATACCTTCTTATATCTTTAACCAATCAATCTCACCGTTCATGAGGAAAGGTATTCATACAGATTTCAGTTACTATGCTCCAGAATATACCATAGGCTCTATTTTTGCTCAGATTTTGAGAATACATTGATTGGCTCTTTGGAATCTTAGTGATCTTTAGGATACAGACCTTTGCTCTGGGATAATAATAATAATAATTTTATTCTTACATACCGCCAGACCAGAATGGTTCTAGGCGGTTCACAACAAATGGAGCAGAAACATACAGCGATAACTACAATACAAATGGAAATACATCAAATGGGGAGAGTGTGGCGCAGTGGTTAAAGCTACAGCTTCAGCACCCTGAGGTTGTGGGTTCAAACCCATGCTACTCCTTGTGACCCTGGGCAAGTCACTTTTTTTTTTTTTAATTTATTCAAAATTTTCATCATTATCATTTTACAACAATAAAAAAGAAAGGATTTTTACATAGAAATTAAAGTTTAAACATAAGATAACAAAATCATTTCCTCAAGCCCACATTAATGGGAGAATATATCTTAATTAAACAGATACATCTATATATATAATCTAGATCAAAAAGATCAAACAAATTATGGTGCTTACATACTAAACTCCAATACTAAGTCAGATATCAGCCTTACTAGTTTCATGAAGTTGTAAAAATTGTTCCAAGTGAGTAGAGTCCCAATACACATATTCACATTCTTTAAATTTAACTAAGCATTTGCATGGAAACTTCAAATAAAATGTAGCTCCCAAAGCCAACACCCTTGGTTTCAAAGCTAAAAAAGCTTTTCTTCTCAATTGTGTGGTATGGGCCACATCTGGAAAAATCAACACATTATCTCCACAAAATTTCATTAGCTTATTCTGAAAATAAGCTTTCATTATTGAGGATTTATCTTATCTCTGTAACACAAGTTATTAAAAGAGTAGATCTAGTTTGGATTACATCTTGAGAGTCTTCTAAAAAACCCGTTAAATCAAACTCCATTTGCTCCAACTGTTCTACTCCCATAGCCAAGGACTCTTTTTTCTCTGTGGAATATAATATAAATTTGTTAAGGGCAATTCCTCTGCGTTTGCCAATCCCAATACTTCTTTAAAATATTTCCGAATTAATATTTCTGGAGACAATAATTGTGTTTTGGGAAAATTGACCAAACGTAGATTTTTTGCCCTTAAACTATTTTCCATTTTTTCAAATTTTAAATGAGTAATGTGAAAATGTTTAACAGCTGTTGTAGATAGGGCTTGAAGTGTAGCCACTTGAGACTCTGTTATTTTAACTCGTTTTTCAATAATTTTCAAATTGGAATCAACATTTTCCATCTTACTAACAACATCCTGTGAAAATTTAACATTCTGATCAATTACTGACCTCAATAAACCTTTCACTCTGGTATTAATATGCCATAAATCTTTCAAGGAAACTTCCTGTGGCTCTTCCTGGGTTTTCCTGACAGACATAGCCTCATCCTGAAAGGATAAGGCTTTAGGTATCTCTCCATAAACTAATGGAGAAGATACTTGTTGGTCAGGTACTCCCACAAGCTGAGAACTGGAACCATTCTTGGGTTCCAAACCAACAGTACTTATAGGTGGAGGAGGCGGAGTTCTTTCTAGGAGACTCAAAGATGCTCCTGATAGAGAGTCGGCACCTCGGCTGTGGCCCGAGACATTGGTTGGCATGAAATGCTTATCTATGGGACCCATTATAATAGGTGTTGAGATCTTGGCTTTCCGCTTTCTTTTGCCCATGATAAATAATAATACAAACAGTTATATAACTCACTGTTTCCCACTGTCTCCCAGTGTCTCCAAGGGGCTCCCAAGGGGCATAACCTGCCCCTTAGGGCACGCCCCTTTGGCCACGCCCTTTGGCCGGGCCCTGTGGCCAGGCGCCGCAGTCTCGGCGTCCTTTTCACTCACGAGTGAAGGACCTGGATGACGTCAATGTAGCTGTCTCCTCGGATGCCCGTAGGAACTCGGCTCCCGATGTCTCCTGGCTCTAGCTGTAAAATGAGCACTGCTATCCAAGGCAAATAAGTCTTCTCTAATAGCACCACCAATGCAGATAAGTTCTCCGTGGGTAAGCAGTCTCGGCGTCCTTTTCACTCACGAGTGAAGGACCCGGATGACGTCGATGTAGCTGTCTCCTCGGATGCCCGTAGGAACTCGGCTCCCGATGTCTCCTGGCTCTAGCTGTAAAATGAGCACTGCTATCCAAGGCAAATAAGTCTCCTCTAATAACACCACCAATGCAGATAAGTTCTCCGTGGGTAAGCAGTCTCGGCGTCCTTTTCACTCACGAGTGAAGGCCCCGTTGACGTCGATGTAGCTGTCTCCTCGGATGCCCGTAAGAACTCGGCTCCCGATGTCTCCTGGCTCTAGCTGTAAAATGAGCACTGCTATCCAAGGCAAATAAGTCTCCTCTAATAACACCACCAATGCAGATAAGTTCTCCGTGGGTAAGCAGTCTCGGCGTCCTTTTCACTCACGAGTGAAGGACCCGGATGACGTCGATGTAGCTGTCTCCTCGGATGCCCGTAGGAACTCGGCTCCCGATGTCTCCTGGCTCTAGCTGTAAAATGAGCACTGCTATCCAAGGCAAATAAGTCTCCTCTAATAGCACCACCAATACAGATAAGTTCTCCGTGGGTAAGCAGTCTCGGTGTCCTTTTCACTCACGAGTGAAGGACCCGGATGACGTCGATGTAGCTGTCTCCTCGGATGCCCGTAGGAACTCGGCTCCCGATGTCTCCTGGCTCTAGCTGTAAAATGAGGACTGCTATCCAAGGCAAATAAGTTTCCTCTAATAACACCACCAATGCAGATAAGTTCTCCCGGGCAAGTCACTTAACCCCCATTGCCCCAGGTAAGTTAGATAGATTGTGAGCCCACTGCTTGAGTGCCTGAACAAACTCATGTGAACCGTTCTGAGCTCCCCTGGGAGAACGGTATAGAAAATTGAATAAATAAATTATAAATATAAAAACTCTAAGAGATTAAAACACAATGCTTTAAGATACAAACTTATCAAATAGTTGTGTCTTTAACAATTTTCTAAAATCAAAGTAAGAAGAAACCTCTAACATAATTTTTCCAAACCAAACATTCAGGGCTCCTTTTACGAAGGTGCGTTAGGGCTTTAACGCACAGAATAGCGCGTGCTAAATTGCCACACGCGCTAGCCGCTACTGCTTCCTTTTGATCAAGCAGATTTTCAGCTAACGCGCGCTAATCCAGTGCATTTCTCTAAAATGCTTACGCATCTTCATAAAAGGAGCCCTCAGTTTAGCGGCCTGAAAAGAGAGAGTTCTCTCAAGGAACTTCTTATAACGACAGGATTTGGTAGAAGGATATGTAAACAGACGGGCTCTGCCTGTAGTCTTATTTGAGCGGCTCAAAGAAAAATGAGGAACAAGATAGCCTGGAGACATACCGAAGATTGATTTATAACAAATACATGAAAATTTAAACAAAACTCTAGACTCAATCGGCAACCAATTAAGTTTCTGATAAAAAAGAGTAATATGCTCCCATTTTTTTTAAACCAAAAATGAGTCAAACTGCAGTATTTTGAACCACTCTCAATTTTTTGAGAATTTTCTTATAGGCACCTAAATAAATAATATTACAGTAGCCGAGGATGCTTAAGACAGAAGACTGCACTAACAAGCGAAAAGAGACTTCCTCAAAATATATCTTAATGATGCGAAACTTCCAAAGCACCGAGAAACATTTCTTAAGTAATAAATCAGTATGTTGTTCCAGTGTAAGATATCTATCTAAAGTCACTCCCAATATTTTTATAGACTGTTCTATATTATAGTCCACTCTGTTCACATGTACCGTTGTTTCTTTGATCTTATCGTTAGGAGTTGCAAGAAAAAATTTATTTTTCTCCGCATTTAATTTCAATTTAAAGGCAATCATCCAGAGTTCAATCTGACGCAGAATGGTCACTAAAGAATTTTTAAGCTCGGTTGACAAGTAGATTAACGGGATGACTATGGTAATGTCATCCGCGTAAATGTAAAACTTAAGATTTAAACTTTGCAAAAGATTTCCCAAATAAACAAGATAAATGTTAAACAAAGTGGGGGACAGAGGCAAATCCTGTGTAACCCCACATAAATTTTCCCAACGATAAGACAAACTGTCGTCCTTGAACACCTGGTATAATATTTTACCCAGGAATCCACAAAACCAGTTCAAAACATTTCCCGCAATACCAATAGATTCCAAACAATCCAAAAGGATGGTATGGTCTACCAGATCAAAAGTGCTGCTCAGATCTAACTGCATAATCAGTACATTGACTAAATAGTGAGTGAAGATAATCTAACAAAGAGGCCATGATTGTTTCAGTGCTAAAGCCTGACCGGAAGCCAGATTGGTTATCCTGTAAGATATTAAACTTATCTAAGTATGTAATTAGTTCTGCGTTTACCACACCCTTCAGTAATTTAATAAACAGGAATACTGGCAATGGGGCTGAAGTTAGATGCCATACTGGATGATTCTTAGGATTTTTTTCTAATTGGTGCAATCAAAATTTGACCCAGTTCCTCTGGAAACTTCCCTATGGATAGTAATAAATTAACCCAAATTAGCCTTAAAAGTGACAGGAGCAACTTTCATAACGTTCGGGGGGCAGCTATCAAGCCTACAGTACAAATTGAAGTACGAATTGACATACTTAGTATAAAATTTACTAAAGGTTTGCCAATTGATAACTGTAATATTGTTCCAACACATATCCACTCTGGGAACCTCTAAACACTGAAGGCTAGGGAAACACCAATGATTGTTAATAGGATCAACTAAAGAAGTCCTCAATTTTTGTATTTTAGTATTGATAAAATCAGCCAAAATGTCCGCAGAGAGAGTAGATTCTTCAGCGGAACAAGTAGATGCCTCTATATCATAAAGGTCATTGACCAATTTAAAAAGACTGCTACTATTAATTGATGCATGCCAATCTTTTGAGCTTAAAAATTTTTACATTTCTCTCCAATCTATATTCTTTCAATTTTTGCTTCCAAGCCAATCTATGCTCCAAGGTTCCCGATTTTAGCCACTGTCTTTCTAGTTTTCTTAATTCCCTTTTTACAGATAGGAGATCTATATCAGACCACCTGTCTAAATTTCTATGTCTCTTTCTTCTCCTAATAGGGGCCATATACTAAAAGGCATATCTTGATGTTTAGTATTCTCAATAGGCTATGGAATATCATCAGGACTTATAAATTCTACCCTATTATGGATTCTCAGATACATCTGCAGGCTTCTCTAAGCACCAGGCTAAGACTCCAGCTTTAAGATCTAGAATATGTCCTAACACTTCAAGATGCACACACAGCTCAAGGATACACCCCAAAAGGGACACCTCTTGAATGGGCTCATATGGGGGCTTAAAAAATCCTTTCAGTATGATGCTAAGACTCCACATTGGGAAGGGCTGGCATAATGGAGGCCGCAATCTGAGCACCCCTTTCAAAAATCTGGTCACATCTGGATGAGATGCTAGTGAGACGTTTCCCACTCAAGCTCAGAAGCTTAAAAGGCCTGCCACTTGTACATTGAGAGATGCCATTGCCAGGCCTTTCTCTAGTCTAGTCTGGAGAAATCAAGAATCACTAGAATCTGAGCTTTGAAGGGCTCTACATTATCCTTGGTGCACCATAGCTGAAAAGCCCTCCCGGCCTTAGCATAGGATGCAACAGTTGAAGATTTTTAGCCCATAGAAGAGTAGAAATGACAACCTCTGAATATCCTTTTGCATACTAAGGCTGAACACTCAATAGCCATGCCATAAGACCAAAGTGACCCTGACTAAATAGCCCCATATGAACTAGTAGCTTGAGACATCTGTCCTGTTGGAGTCTTATTAGATCTGCATACCATTGGCTGGTGAGGCCAATCGGGGGCTATTAGGATCATAAGTTCCAGGTGAGTTGCGATTCTGCAAATGACCCTGCCCACCATGAACCACGGTAGAAACACATAAAGCAGCCTCTCCAGCTAGGGCTGAATCAACACGTCCAACCCTGAACTTCGGCTATAGAAGCGATTCACCTTCATGTTTTTGACTGAAGCCATCAAGTTCATCACCGGACTTCCCCATCATTGCACATTGAGGGACAGAGACCATTCTTCTGGGTCTAGAGTGTGCTGACAAAGTCGGCCTGCACATTAATTAGTGTTTCCATGAGTTTGCACATTGGTGAGTCTCACATCAATAGTGTGCAAACTCATGAAAACACTAATTAAAAGCAAATGGGACACGATCTTGAATGAAGGGAATCTTCGGGATCCCAGTCAGCATGGATTCACCAAGGTTAGGTCCTGCCAATCCAATCTCATCAGCTTCTTTGACTGGGTAACAAAAAAGTTGGACTTGGGGAGAGTCTTTGGACGTCGTGTACCTGGACTTCAGTAAAGCTTTTGACAGTGTCCCACACCGCAGGCTGCTAAGCAAGATGGAATCGATGGGGTTAGGAGAGACACTAACTGCATGGGTCAATGATTGGCTGAGTGGCAGACTTCAGAGGGTGGTGGTTAATGGTACCCTCTCTAAAACATCGGAGGTGACCAGTGGAGTGCCGCAGGGCTCGGTCCTGGGTCCACTCCTTTTCAACATATTCATAGGGGATCTGACTCAAGGGCTTCAAGGTAAAATAACACTATTCGCCGATGACGCCAAACTATGTAATATAGTAAGTGAATGCAGTTTACAGAATTATATGGCGCAGGACCTGCTTACATTGGAAAGTTGGTCCTCAACCTGGCAGCTAGGCTTCAATGCTAAGAAATGTAAGGTCATGCACCTCGGAAGCGGAAATCCATGCAGGACGTACTTCTTGAACGGAGAAACTTTAACTAGGACTTCAGCAGAACGAGATTTAGGAGTAATCATCAGTGCAGACATGAAAACTGCCAATCAAGTGGAGAAGGCTTCATCTAAGGCAAGGCAGATATTGGGTTGTATCAATAGAAGTTTCGTCAGCCGAAAGCCTGAAGTCATAATGCCGTTGTACAGGGCCATGGTGAAACCTCATCTGGAGTACTGTGTGCAATTCTGGAGGCCACATTACAGTAAAGATGTGCGCAGAATTGAATCGGTTCAGCGGACAGCCACCAGGATGATCTCGGGGCTCAAGGGTCTCTCGTACGAAGAGAGACTGAACAAATTGCAGCTCTACACTCTCGAGGAACGTAGGGAGAGGGGAGACATGATCGAAACATTTAAGTACCTCACAGGATGTGTCGAAGTGGAAGATGATATTTTCTTTCTCAAGGGACCCTCGGCCAAAAGAGGGCACCCGCTCAAACTCAGGGGCGGAAAATTTCATGGCGATACCAGAAAGTATTTCTTCACAGAGAGAGTGGTTGATCATTGGAACAAGCTTCCAGTGCAGGTGATCGAGGCAGACAGCGTGCCAGACTTTAAGAATAAATGGGATACCCATGTGGGATCCCTACGAGGGTCAAGATAACGAAATTGGGTCATTAGGGCATAGACAGGGGGTGGGTAAGCAGAGTGGGCAGACTTGATGGGCTGTAGCCCTTTTCTGCCGTCATCTTCTATGTTTCTATATGTTTCTATCCACTCCTGCTACATGGACTGCAAAGAGTGCCTGAAGATGAGCATCCATCTACCTGAACAACATATGTGCCTCCAGACATGATGAAGCACTTTTGGTGCCCCTTTATTCACATACACTACTGTGGTGGCAATGTCCAAGAACACTCTGACTGCCTTGCCTTCCAGATCTTTTTCCAGCGCCTTTAATGCTAATGTGGGGCGCTGGTCACCTAATTAATTTTATTTTTAATTTGTATATGTATTGTGATTTTGGCGTGATGATGAATATGGATGTATTTACTGTGACCCGACTTGGAAAAGGCGGGATAAAAATAAATAAACTATAACCAAATGGCTCACAGCTCCAAATTATTTTTGGAACATTTTCTCTGATGGAGAGACAAACATCCCTGCACCAGATGGGCCCTGTCACAATGGGCCTCCCAGCCTAACAGGCTGGCATCAATTGTGAGGATCACCCATGAGGGGATTCAGAGAGGAACACCCCTCAATAAGGAGTCTATCTGGAGCTACCAGCACAATCTGTTCCTCGCTTCCACTGTCGAGGGAAGTCATATTTAGAGGGAATGGCTCTGCAGGGACCATCGGAAGAGAAGAAACTCCTGTAGGGGTCACATGTGTGCCCTCACCCAGGGGACCACTTCCAGGGTGGCTGCCATCAAGCCCAGGACCTGAAGGTAATGCCAGGCAGTGGGATTTTGCATCACTAGGAGATCTGCAATCTGCTTCCTGAGCTTCGGTTTGAGTGGCTGAGGAAGAAAAATGCATCCCTTCATCATGTTGAAACAGACTCCCGAATACTCCATGCTTTGTGTCAATTCTAGATGACTCTTCTTGAAGTTCACTCCAGCCCAAATCATGTAAAATTACCACTTGCTAATTCGCTCTCCAACTTTGACAGAACTCTGATCAGCCAATCGTCCAAGTATAAAAACATAGACACATAGAAACATGATGGCAGATAAAGGCTAAACGGCCCATCTAGTGTGCCCATCTACAGTAACCATTATCTCTTTCTCCGAGAGATACCACGTGCCTATCCCAGGCCCTTTTGAATTCAGACACAGTCTCTGTCCACCACCTCTTTTGAGAGACTGTTCCATGCATCTACCACCCTTTCTGTAAAAAAGTATTTCCTTAGATTACTCCAGAGCCTATCACCTCTTAACTTAAAAAAAAAAATGCACCTACCAAGTACACAATGAGGGAACCTACTCCCACACCTGGTCCAACCCCTCTGGAGTTCCACAAGGCTCCCCCCTATCACCTTCCCTATTCAATATCTACATGACTTCACTGGGACACATGTTATCTGACCGAAAGCTGAAATCCTACATCTATGCAGATGACATCACAATTGTCATCCCCATCTCCTAATTGTCACAAGAAACAGAGTAACACATCTCATCAGTACTCACCATGGTCGAACACTGGACCACTCAGTCCAAATTGAAACTAAATCCAGAAAAGATTAAACTCTTCCTTGCAAGTCCCAACCACAAATTAACGACCACCACCTTACAACTCAACAGCCTAACTTACCCTATTAATCCTACCATCAAAATCCTTGGAGTCATCCTAGACCGCTACCTGACCTTCGAAGATCACACCAATGCCCAGGTCATAAAATGCTTTTATACCCTCTGGAAACTCCGCACCATCTAACATTACTTCGACTTCCCTTCCTTCAGACTGCTGGACCAATCCCTAATCCTAAACACACTGGATTACTGTAATATCATATATATGGGCTCCTACAAGAAAACCATCAAATGTCTGAGACATCCAAAACACCGCTGGATAAAATTGCTAGAATTGCCTTAGTGCCTTTACAAAAGCCAATTGCAGAGGGTGGGGTAAATTTTCCTAATTTCTGTGGGTATCATCAATCCTATATTATGCGCCAGGGTATGTATTGTGTCCTCCCAGAGCTCATGGATAAGCTCCCAGATTGGTTGAAGTTGGAATGGCAACTTTTGTTTCCTCTCAGGCTCTCCCATGTTCTTGGTATTAAAATGCCTAGAATATATAAAGAAAACAAAATTTTAATAGATACATGGAAAACTATAAGATATGTCAATAATTTAACACCTATCCAATACAAAAATCTACAAATCAATCTATATGGCTGAACTCCAAGATTCAAAATGGCGGGTTTAAGGTCATCTGGAAGTATTGGATTATACGTATTTTAGATGATGTTATATCTAATGGCAAGCTGCTGGATTTTTCACAGATGCAACAAAAATTTGGACTTGATAAACACAAAGTTATGACCTGCAACTGAAGCAGGCCATTCAGGCAGGGTTCCCTGAATGGAAAAATCTTAATAATCAATATAGTTTAGAATTCTTGTGCTTTCAGGCGGACTTTTTGGGACACCAGGCCGCACAGTGGTATAAATTAATATCTGGATATATGAATAATAAACCAAAGATTGGTCTTAGAGACATTTGGAGCATTGAGATTAGGCATCAAATTACTGCGTCTCAATGGCCACGAAAGCACAGTTACTTACCGTAACAGTTGTTATCCAGGGACAGCAGGCAGATATTCCCACACATGGGTGACGTCACCGACGGAGCCCCGCAGCGGACAGCCTCGAAAGCAAACTTGCTTGAAGATCTCGATCTTTCGAGCACTGTACCGCGCGTGCCTTCCCGCCCGAACTAGGGGGCGCATCTCCTGAGAGGATCCTCAGTTCAGATACCTAGCCAAGAAGCCAACCAGGGGAGGTGGGAGGGTTGTGGGAATATCTGCCTGCTGTCCCTGGATAACAACTGTTACGGTAAGTAACTGTGCTTTATCCCAGGACAAGCAGGCAGCATATTCCCACACATGGGTGACCTCCAAGCTAAGTAAAAAGGGATGAAGGGAAGTTGGCAATTTACGAAAAAAGATTTTGCAAAACAGATTGGCCAAAGTGGCCATCCCTCCTGGATAAGGAATCCAGACAATAATGAGAGGTGAAAGTATGAACCGAGGACCAAGTGGCAGCTTTGCAGATTTCCTCAATAGGAGTTGATCGAAGGAAAGCTACAGATGCCGCCATAGCTCTAACTTTGTGGCCCGTCACTCGACCTTGCAGAGGAAGACCAGCCTGAGTGTAGCAGAAAGAAATACAAGCAGCCATCCAGTTGGAGATTGTGCGTTTTGATATAGGACATCCCAACTTGTTTGGATCAAATGAGATGAAAAGTTGAGGAGATGTTCTGTGAAGTTGAGTGCATTGGAGGTAGAAAGCCAAAGCACGTTTACAGTCCAAGGTATGAAGAGCAGCTTCTCCAGGATGAGAATGAGGCTTTGGAAAAAACACAGGTAGAACAATAGACTGATTGATGTGAAATTCTGAAACAACTTTAGGTAAGAATTTAGGATGAGTACGGAGGACTACCTTGTCATGGTGAAAAACTGTGAAGGGTGGATCTGCAACTAAAGCTTGTAGCTCACTGACTCTTCGAGCAGAAGTGAGAGCAATCAAAAACACAGCTTTCCAAGTGAGATACTTGAGGTGGGCTTTGTCAAGCGGTTCAAAAGGAGGTTTCATAAGTTGAGCTAAAACAACATTGAGATCCCAAACCACTGGAGGTGGTTTAAGCGGTGGATGGAGATTGAGAAGTCCTTTCATAAAGCGAGAAACGATAGGATGTGCAGAAAGGGGTTTTCCATCCAAAGGCTGATGAAAAGCAGCTATAGCACTAAGATGGACTCGAATAGATGTAGTTTGAAGTCCAGATTGTGATAAATGGAGTAAGTAGTCCAGAACGGATGTCAAGGAGGAAGATCTGGGTGGCAAGTGACGTGTAGAACACCAAGCAGAGAATCTAGTCCACTTCTGGCCATAACATTGTCTAGTTGATGGTTTTCTGGAAGCAAGTAAGATATCTTGAACAGACGGAGAGAATTGAGAAAAGTCTGTTATGCAGAAAGGTACCAAGCTGTTAAATGTAGAGACTGCAGATTGGGATGAAGCAAGGATCCTTGACTCTGCGTGAGTAGAGAGGGAAATACTGGTAGAAGAAGAGGCTCCCTGGTGCTGAGTTGAAGTAGAAGGGAGAACCAAGGTTGTCTGGGCCACCGAGGAGCTATCAGAATCATGGTGGCATGTCTGACTTCAGTTCGACTAGAGTCTTGAGAATCAGAGGAAACGGAGGAAAAGCATAAAGGAACTGATTCCTCCAGTCCAGTAGAAACGCATCCGCTTCGAGACGTTGAGGGGCATAGATGCGTGAGCAAAATTGAGGCAGTTTGAAGTTGAGAGGTGACGCAAACAGATCTATCTGTGGAGTTCCCCAACGGGCAAAGATTTGGCGAAGAGTAGGAGAATTGAGTGTCCATTCGTGAGGCTGTAGAAGACGACTCAATTTGTCCGCCAAATAATTGTGTTAACCCTGAATATAAACAGCTCTGAGGAAGATGTTGTGAAGAATTGCCCAATGCCACAATTTCAGAGCTTCTTGACAGAGGGAGTGAGAGCCCGTCCCTCCCTGTTTGTTGACATAATACATGGCTACCTGGTTGTCGGTACGCACAAGAATCACCATGTCGTGAAGGAGATGTTGAAAAGCTTTGAGAGCATAGAATATCGCTCTGAGTTCCAATAGATTGATATGACACCGACGGTCTGCTTGAGTCCAGAGACCCTGAGTGCGAAGACCGTCCACATGAGCTCCCCATGCGTACATTGATGAGTCGGTTGTGAGGACTTTCTGATGAGGAAGAGGGTGGAACAGCAAGCCTCTGGAAAGATTTAAAGAGAGCATCCACCAACGGAGAGACTTCCGCAATGAAGGAGTTATGGAAATCAGTCGAGTTGGTGGATCCACTGATTGCTGCCATTGGGATGTCAGTGTCCATTGAGGAATACAAAGGTGAAGTCTGGCAAAAGGAATCACATGAACTGTAGAAGCCATGTGACCGAGCAGAACCATCATCTTTCGTGCTGGAACAGTTGAAAGTTGGAAGAGTTGTTGAGAAATCTGAAGCAGGGCGGCCTGACGTGGTTGTGGAAGGTATGCTCTCAGATTGATAGTGTCCAGAGTTGCTCCTATGAATTGGAGAGACTGAGAAGGAGTCAACTGAGATTTGGGAAAGTTGATGTGAAATCCCAAACTTTGTAGAAAAAGAATAGTCTGTTGGGTCGCTGCAATAACCCCTGAAAAAGAGGGAGCCTTGATTAGCCAGTCGTCTAGGTATGGAAATACTTGGAGACCCTGGTTGTGAAGAGCTGCAGCCACGACCACGAGACATTTTGTGAAAACCCTGGGAGAAGAAGCCAATCCGAAGGGGAGAACTCGGTACTGCAGATGAAGGCTTCCTACTTGGAATCTGAGGTACTTGCGAAATGCTGGATGAATAGGGATATGAGTATACGCCTCTTTGAGATCGAGGGAACACATCCAATCCCCTTGGTCCATTAAGGAATATAAAGTTGGCAGTGTGAGCATTCGAAATTTCTCTTTGACTAGATATTTGTTGAGAGCTCTGAGATCCAGGATTGGTCGCAAATCCCCCGTCTTTTTGGGAACTAGAAAATAACGGGAGTAGAATCCCAAGTTCCTTTGGGAAAGAGGAACTTCCTCCACAGCTCGTAGGAGAAGCAGAGCTCGAGCTTCTTGGAGAAGAAGGGGAAGATGCGACTGATTGGAAGGACACTCTCTTGGATGGCGATCTGGAGGCACCTGAAGGAGCCGAAGAGAGTATCCCTCTCGTAGGATGGTAAGCACCCAGAGATCTGATATAATGAGCTCCCACTGGTGATAAAATGTGGAAAGGCGACACCCTATGGGGAGGGGAGAATTTGGAAACAGAGAAATTTGAATGCTCATGTCGAGATTGTCAAAAAGACTGAGCAGGCTTGGTGGCAGCAGGAGTCTGAGATTTTTGTTGTCGCTGTTGTTGAGGAGGACGACGAGGAGGAGGTCTTGAAAAAGCAGGAGTTGTTTTCTGAGGATAACGACGTGGAGTCTGTTTGAAACCTCTAGTTGGTGCAGGTTTAGGTTTTGGTCGAATGAGGGAAGCAAAAGAGCGTTCATGTTCTGAAAGATGCTTGGTAGCTGCCTCAATAGAGTCATCAAATAATTCATTTCCCTGACAAGGTAGATTTGCCAATCTATCTTGAAGGTTGGGATCCATGTCCACAATACGTAACCATGCTAAACGACGCATGGCTACAGCAAAGGCCGATACTCGAGACGAGAGTTCAAATGCATCATATGAGGCTTGAAACATGAAGAGTCGTAATTGAGAAAGAGTCTTAAGGATGAGTTTAAATTCTGAAAGACGAGTGGTAGAGATATCCGGGTAAAAAGATGGTAAAATCTTCAGAAAATGGTTGAAGTAGGACGTAAAGATGTAGCTGTAATTAAGAACTCTATTTGCCATCATAGAGTTTTGGTATAAACGGCGACCAAACTTATCCATGGTACGACCTTCTCTACCTGGAGGAACTGAAGCATAGATTTTGGAAGGATGTGCTTTCTTTAAAGAGGATTCTACTACCAGGGATTGATGAGATAATTGAGACTTTTCATAACCTTTACATGGAACTGTTCGATAACGGGATTCCAATTTAGATGGAATGGCAGTGATGGAATAAGGAGTCTCCATATTACGAACAAAAGTTTGTTTCAGAACAGGAGTCATAGGTAATCTGAGGGACTCTTTCGGTGGATGAGGAAGCTCCATATCTGCTAAATATTCAGGAGTATATTTAGAATCTGAATGAAGATCCAGTTTGAGAGCTTGTCCCATATCAAAAATAAATTTGGCAAAAGAAATGGATTTGGAATCAGACGCTTCCTCAGGAGATACACTGCGAGATTTAGGAAGAGCTGAGTATGAGGGAGAAGCCTCTCTAGAATATGGTGAAAGTGGTTCTGAGTCTAGACGTAGAGTCACAGAAGAAGCTGCACTGTGAGGTGGAGTAAGAGAATGTTTTCTCTTCAGGCTCCTGGATGGAGAAGTACCAGGTGTACGTGGTACAGAATGAGTCGAGGTCTGTGGTGAACTGTCTCGACAGGGTGGCTTCGATGGTGGAGTCTTCGGTCGAGAAGGACTTCGAGTCGATGCGCGATGGTGTCGAGATCTTTGCTTCTGCTTCGAAGAATGAGGCAGAGAAGTCTCGGTATCCAATGCCGAAGACTCCCTCCGAAGCTTGGGAGCAATAGGTCTCGAATGCTTCGACCGGTGCTTCGGAGGAGGTGAGTCTGGAGAAGAATCAGACGAAGAAATTTTCTTCGGTGTCCTGGATCGGCCTCGAGATACTGGAAGCTCTGGTTGTGTGACAGGCTGATCAGTCCGAGGCAAGGTCGAGGACGGGATCAATTGAGCCACTAAGGAGGAAATCTGAGTGGTGAGTATAGATTTCAGCATGTCCTCCAGCATCGGCACCGAGACAGAAGATTCTGACCTCGTAGGTGCAGCAGTACGCTCCGAAGAGAGCGACCTCGAAGGTGAGTATTCCCTTATCTTGGAGGTACGCTTGGAAGATGGACGTGCAGAGGAGTCTGGTGGCTTCTTGGGTACGGTACCTGAAAGAGAACCCGGAGACTTACCCCCCATAGAAGACTTCGTAGATGGCACCGTCTTCGAGGGAACCGAAGCAGGTAAGGTCGAGGCCTTCGAGACCGAAGCTCCAGCCGGAGCCTGGGTCGAAGCCTTCGAGACCGTAGTCGTTGATGTCGTCGGAGTCGAAGTCTTCGAGACCGGGGCAGCCACCGAGGTCGAAGCAGAATCCGAGGGTTGCTCCATGTCTCCGAAAAGTTGAAAAAATTGAGCGCACCGGCGTCGAAAAGCCCGTGGAGTAAGAGTGAAACAACGGTGACAATCTTCTGGGGAATGAGTGGGACCCAGGCACTATAGACAGCGGCAGTGGGGATCGGTGACCGAAATCACACAATTACACTGGCGACAACGTTTGAACCCGGTAAGAGGCCGGGACATGGAAAAAATAAAGTCCGTGTCGAACGAAAGGAGCAAATGGTCCTAGGCCCAAGGCTCACCGGCCGGACACGAAATCAAAGAAACAATTGAAACTTTTTTATTTATTTATTTATTTTTTTTAAGAAAAGAAAACGAAAAAGAAATAGGAGAGCACAGTGACCGAACTTAACTGAAAGAAAAGAAACAGCCGCGGTGAAGAGAAGGCAATGCTGCAGAGATGTAGAAAAACGTGTCTTCTTGTCTCCGCGGAATTAAACGAACTGAGGATCCTCTCAGGAGATGCGCCCCCTAGTTCGGGCGGGAAGGCACGCGCGGTACAGTGCTCGAAAGATCGAGATCTTCAAGCAAGTTTGCTTTCGAGGCTGTCCGCTGCGGGGCTCCGTCGGTGACGTCACCCATCTGTGGGAATATGCTGCCTGCTTGTCCTGGGATAATTTGGTCTTAGAGGATGAGATGTACATTGTCCGCATCTATGAGGCAAACATGGTTTTTCCTGTTGCATAGAGCATTCTGGACCCCTGTTCGTTTACAAAAATTAGATTGCTCTAAGTCTAATAAATGTTGGCACTGTAATCTCAAAGCAGGAACTTTAGATCATTTATTGTTCTATTGCCCTTTTATTTTGAATTTTTGGAAATCAATTTGGGGCCAAGTAAGTTGTCTTTTAGAAAATCATGTGGCCTTATCATATGATACAGTTTTATTTGGCATGTCTATGAGGGAGAAAAGCCAAATTTCTGCCCACAACAATAAGCTTTTACTTATCCTTACAGGAGTTGCCATACAACAAATAACATTTAACTGGAAGAATTGGAGTAGATTGAATTATAGTTTTTGGTGGAATTCAGTGTGTCATATTTATAAGATGGAAAGAACAATATCTATTCAGAAAGGAAATTTCAAGATGTGTGTGGGGGCCATTACAATAAGTTGTTAATGAGTAAGAATCATTTTTCCCAAAATAATACAAATGAAAGGAAGGGGAGGGGGGATAGTTTTTGATTTTTCATTACTTAAATTGATTAGATCGAAGAACCTTGATGTTAGTGCTATGTGATATTTTTGTTTGTATAATATATTGTGATTGGATAGAATATGATAGGGGTGGGATGTGATTATTTTATGTGCATTTTGATAGAAAATCAAGTGATGCTTATAAGTTCAAATGTTAATTTGTGATACACTTGTAAGTTGTAAAGGTTAATAAAGGTTTATTTAAAAAAATAAAGATAGTGACTCAGTCGCTGTTGGCCGATTCTCTGGTCGATTTTAAATCAACGATTTCACTATCAAGTATGCATGCAAATGATTTGCTGGGTGTTTTCTTTTTTTTTTTTTTAAATGGCACAGATATATTGGAAGGTGACTGACTAAAATCAACAACCCAAACTTCTGCTGTCCTAAATCTCACTCTTCACATTTGTGTGTTCCAGGGACTGTTGGAGACTGGAAAGCACATTTCACGGTGTTACAAAATGAGATATTTGATGAAGACTACAAGAAGAAGATGGCAGGAACATCCCTCACCTTCCGCACTGAGTTGTAATAGGGACATTGTCGCCACTCCATCCATCTCCCCATTCTGAATTGTTAGGAAACCTTCATTATAATACAGAAGGATGAGAGTGGAGGAGGTGTTTCCCTACCTTCTGATTAAACTAATTATGGGATGCCTGTTTCTTAAAATGCATTTCTTTGTATGAAGGGGTGCTGAAAAGTTCTAAGCCTGACCAAACAACTTCCTAAATTCTGAGTGTTATTTTGCCACTGTAGCTGAAAAAATGATAAAAACCCCTTCAAACAACAAACTTAAACCAAATTTAAATCAACACCTCAATCAATCCAAACCAACATCACTTAGGGGCGTGGCCTGACCGCCACAGAGACCACACACATGGAATAACTACTCCTCTTCACTCACACTCGAAGTAGATTAAAAAGTGCTTAACAAAAATAAATAATTAAATAATAATAATAATAATTTTTACAACTTCACCAAATATAACTGCCTAAGTCCATATGTCACCTCCAAAATCGGCGAAAAATGAAAATGCTCCATCCACGTCAACCGGAGGGAAAAAGCCGAAACCTGATCTGAATACGCCAGAAAAAATGACACCGAAAAACGATGAGGCTTCACTAGACCTGCTCCTGAAAGAAATAAGATCAAATAGGGGAATAATTCAGGAACAAGTTGAAGAAATCAAACTTTTAAGAGGCGAAATTGAGGCAATTAATTCCCAGTTTGTAGTTGTCCGACACCGTTTAGACGCCCTGGAGGAAAAAACATCTCCCATATCATCAATACAAGAAACAGTAACTAAACATGATAAACTTATTATCAATTTACAAAGAAACTTTGAAGACCTTTCTAATCGCAACAGAAGATCCAATTTAAGGATCATTGGACTGCCTGAATCATCGGAGGGATCTGATATGATTTCCTTTCTCTCTACTCTTTTGTCTACTACTCTGGGTCTTGTCTTTTCACCTCCCCTGGAAATAGAGCGAGCTTATCGTGTACCGTCTCATCTTTCTTCATATGCCTCATCTCCCAGACCCATAGTGGCCAAACTGCTCAGATCTCAACAAACGCTCCAAATTCTAACAGCAGCTAAATCTAAATCTCAACTACTACATCAAGGCAAAAAGTTCTTCATTGTTCCAGATCTAGCTAAAACTACAGCTTTAAAGAGAAAAGCATTTCTCTCACACCGACAGAAACTTAAAGATATCGGAGCCAAATATGGTCTTATGTACCCAGCCAGGATGAAAGTAACTTATAACAACCATACTACATCTTACACTGATCCTGAAGAGTTGGCCGTATTCCTAGATTCCTTGAAAATACACTGACACATTGAACTCTCAATATCTTGATTTGCCTTTATGTTCTCTTGATATAACCTATATGACTATATAATTTATAGTTTTATAAACAAGCACACCACTTTTAAGATCCCTAAATTTTAATGAGTGTGAATTAAATAAGTTGTTCTATATGAGTTATTTCTACGTGCTCACAGAAGCACTCTTAAACTGTATTATTTTAAACATGATAGTAAGGTCACATTTCTTTCTGACCTTACAATATGCTGTTACTAATAGTATATTTGCTCTTATATTTATGCTTTCTTTCTTTCTCTCACTTTCTTCTGGCAGAAAACATGCTGATACTTCTAGCTTCTACCCTTTCTACTCATATCTCTCTCTATTCTTCTTCTTTCTGCTTTCTGACAGGAGTGTCCTTTATATTTTGATATATTATGTTGATTCTATGTTTTCTCTGAAAATGGGCGGATTCTACTGCATTATAGTAATACTTATTATGAATTATGACTGACCTACATATTTTTTCTTTCAATGTGAATGGTTTGAATCACCCTATCAAAAGGAAAAAGATAGCCAACTATATCTTTAATAAACATCCTGATGTGGTTTTTCTACAAGAAACCCATCTCACGCCTGCTACCGCTTTGAAATTCCAACTTAAAGGATATTCCACTCATCTATATTCTCCTGCAACTCTACGCAAAAAAAATGGGGTATCACTATTGTTTAATGATAAACTTTCTCCTGTTATTCATTCCTCTAAAACAGATACAGAAGGTAGATGGTGCTTGGTACATGCTGCGTTGCACTCGATGGATTTTGTTTTTCTTGACATTTACGCTCCAATTCTAGATCACCCAGAATTTTTTCATGAGCTTCAGACGATATTGATGGAATATGGATCTTATCCTTTAATATTAGGTGGTGACTTCAATCAAGTTCAGGATATATATATTGATAGATCAGCATCCTGTAGATATTCGAAGTCCAGGTCCCTCGCAGCCTTACATGCCCTTAAAGATGCTTTTTCACTAATTGATCCCTGGCGATTGTTTAATCCAAAGAGTAGGGAGTACTCTCACTTTTCACCACCACACAATACATACACTAGAATAGACTTCTTTCTTTTATCCTCTTCACTAACTCATGACCTTACAAACACCATTATACATCCGATCTCTCTTACGGACCATGCGGCTATTTCTCTGCACCTACTTCTCTCTGCGCCTCGTAAAGAATCTCCATCTTGGAGACTGAACAATACCTTACTCTTAGATACTGAAATAGCGGAAAAAATAAAATCCTTTACCACTGAATTCTTTGAATTTAATTCCAAAGACCCTGCAGTTTGCCCTTCCATTGTTTGGGAGGCCTACAAAGCTACCATTAGAGGTGAATTAATTAAGCTCGCCTCCTGGAAAAAGAAACAATCCATGCAAAAAGAGAAAGAATTAGAATCTTCTATCAAAAAGTTAGAATTACAACACATGTCTACACATCTACATGACCCGTCCATACATCAACGTATACAAAATCTTAAATACGAATATAATACTTTGGTTTCGTGCACAGCCAGGAGGGATATTTTTATTTCGTCCTCAGGTCATTACATGGGTGACAACCTCATGGGCCGTCCTTTGGCTAAATACCTTAAAACTAAATCTAAACGTTTACACATCGCGGCTGTTCAAGACCCGTCAGGACAGATGGTTAATACTAGGTCTCTAATTTCTTCTCAATTTGAACAATTCTACACTTCCTTATATAAATCCGAACACTCAGCTTCTGACTCTGAGATAGACTCCTTTCTCACTCCACTGATTCACCCATCCTTATCAGATTCTGTAAAAATGGAACTTGATTCCCCTATCACTATATCTGAAATAGAAGATGCAATTACATCTCTGCCTAATAACAAAGCACCAGGTCCAGATGGCTTCACTAATGAGTTTTTTAAACAATTTCGAACTCTTTTGGCCCCTCATCTTCATACTTATTATGAATTTTTACATTCTACTCCAGATAAGCAATTTAATTTTACTGAGGCTACTATTGTAGTTATTCCTAAACCTGACAGAGATCCCACCTTGGTTAAAAATTTCCGACCCATTTCTCTCCTTAATTTAGATTATAAAATTATGGCAAAACTTCTTTCTCTGAGACTCAATAGAGTGATCCCCTCTCTCATTCACAAAGATCAAGTAGGATTTATTAAACACAGATACATAGGTGACAACTTACGCCTTTTTCATCATGTTAATGCCCATGCTAAAACTCTTTCAGATCCTGTAATTGGCCTGGCTGTTGATGCTGAAAAGGCTTTCGATCGCGTCGAATGGCTCTTTCTTTTCCGAATCCTGAAATGGTATAATTTTGGCTCATTCTTTATAAAATGGGTTGAAACCCTGTACAAACAACCCACAGCTCGAATCTTGATTAATAATTCTCTTTCCAACAAATTTTCACTTCACAGGGGCACTCGCCAAGGCTGTCCACTCTCCCCCTTATTATTCAACCTAGCTCTAGAACCTCTTCTTTCGGCCATTCGTCAATGTCCCTCAATTAAAGGCATTTCCACTTCCTCTAGACAGATTAAATTAGCGGCATATGCTGATGACGTTCTTCTCTTTATCCAAGATCCTACTAATTCCCTTCCAGCTTTCGTTAACATTGTCTCTCAATACTCCTTACTTTCTGGATACTCAGTTAATTGGGAAAAATCAGAGATTTTTCCCCTTAATGATCATATCTCTTCCTCAGACCTCACTCAATTTTCTTTCCCATGGTCGTATGAAGCTGTGAAATACCTAGGTGTCTTGATACATAAAGATCCAATTCACGCTCAAGATCTTAACCTATCTAAAATCAAAAACATAGTCCTGAACACAATATCTCGTTGGTCTCCACTGTATTTATCTTGGTGGGGCAGGATTGCTTCCATCAAAATGACTCTTGCCCCCCAAATAAACTATATCCTCTCAATGCTCCCATCTTTATGTAAGAAAACATTTTTTCATTGGCTGGATAAAAAAATTTCTGAATTTGTTTGGAATAAGAAAAAGCCTCGAATTGCTCTTGCCAAATTGAAAGCCTCCAAAATTAATGGTGGTTTAAATTTACCAGATTTCTACTTTTACTATATTGCATCAATGGCCAAATATGGAGCTTATTGGATCACGGACCCCTGTTCTCAGGACCCTCCAGCTTGGTTTGAGATAGAACGATTTATATGTACACCACTACATGTCTCTTGTATGGCAACAATTCCAATCCCTAGACACCTGAGAAGATACTCTCTGCTGAGTGCGACGCAGCATGCCCTTCATCTATTAGATGCGACAGCAGAAATTTCAATCAAAGATAGCCCATTTATGTCTATTTGGAACAACCCCAAACTCCAACACAATGGAAAATCACTTTCATGGAAAAGATGGCAGCGGGCTGGGCTGTGGTTTCCTCATCAAATAACTACTCAAACTTCTATTGTTCCCTTTAACACACTCTGCTCTACATACCTATTACCACCTTCCACGTTTTCTCAATGGCTTTCCCTCACTGAAGCAATATCTTCTCAGCCCCTACGATTTGATTTTGATTCATCCATTCACACTATACGCCATTGGTCTTTACTGGCTATATCGAAAGGCAAAGCAATCTCTTTATTTTACAGCATACTAAGGGACAACTCCTTTATTTTTTCTCCTCATTCCATGAAACACTGGGAATCCATACTAACAACCCCTCTTACTGATGTTGACTGGGATCTTTTTTGGTCCTCGACAAATCGACCTCTCTTATCCTCCAGAGTTTCACAATCAATGTTCTTCGTTATGTGGAATGCGGTATGGACTCCTTTTCGGATGTGGAAAGCCAAACTTAAACAAGACTCTATATGCTGGAATTGTATGAAGGAGGCCGGAACCCTTGATCATATGCTCTTCCACTGTACTCCAGTTCGCTCCTTCTGGTCTCGCATTTGGGACACTATAAAACATGTTACTAACTGTTCGGATGAACTTACCTTGGATATTATAATTCTCAGATCTCAGCACCCCTGCTTTATTCTTTCGAACTGTCCTCCTAAACTTATTGACACTATGTTTGTGACTGCCCTTATGCATATATTAAAGAATTGGAAATCCTCTTCATCATTGGATTATACTTTTTGGTGGAAATCTTTGTGTATGTATCATAAATTTGAATCATATGCTTATGAGAAGAAAAATATTGCTCGACTATCCATGAACATGACACTATGCAACTCGCCTTGGAAATTCTTAGACTCCTATGTTAGTTCTATTTCATAGACACTCCTGTCTTTCTCTCTATCTCTTTTTCTCTTTACTTTCTCTTTTCTCTCCTTCTTTCTTTCTTTACTGTTTTCTTATAAGCAGTCCAAGTACTTTGGTTCTATTAGAAGATTTCAAACCTAATTATAATTGATTGTAGTTACTGCTGTGTCACACTAAATGTTATAAGTTTCGAGATCCCAGTGTCTTACATATATCTGAAAATATATTTGGACTGTATCTTTTCATAAAACTTAATAAAAAAATATTGAACTGAAAAAAAAAAAGAGTGTTATCTTATTTCATTAAGTGCCAGTTTGCAGAAATGAAATTATATGTTTTTGACATTGTTTCAGAGCACTGATTGAACTATATCCATGTCATTCTCGGTTGGGTTGGGCTGAGAACTTTCAGCACCCCCTTGTATTGCTTCCATAGGAAGGTCAACGAGGGTTGGGAGCAAAAGAATTGTTTGTGTTCTGCTCCTATCAGACTAAGATGAAGGAGGAACATCAGGTGCACATTTACCAGCATTATAATATGGTGAATCAGAAGATTCTGGAGTTCCTCAATGAAGAGTAAAGCTCAGAAATTGTGATTCTTCTCAATATAGGTATTCACCGCAAAAAGGAAAACACAAAAGAGAATGGGGAAGAGACACAGCACATCAGCCTCAAAGACAATCAGTTTATTGAAGACATATAAATAGCTAAAAACATATATATTAAAAAAATGCAAGCCTATTGGAGAGTCTTTTATCCTTTTCTGTACTGGACCCCAACACGGTCTGTGTTTCGGTTTGGAAAGCCTTCCTCAGGCGTATGCTAATAAAATCTATGAAATAAAACCAACAAAAAATATAAATACACATTCATACAACAGATCAAAAGGACAAAGGGAAAAGGATAATCATGAATGGACAATTAAAATGTAAATAAAGGCTATATTTACACATTAATATACACATAAAGATATTAAAAATTATATAGCAAAAGCTTGCAGAATAAAAATATCGCCATGAAAACAGCAAAACAGAAATATCACCAATTAAAATGTGGACATGCGCATCATTGAAATACATATACATGAGGTGAAAAGATATCAGAATCATACAAAATGTACATAATAAAAATGTGTGTAAAAAGCACTGAACGATGACACATAAGAATGCGCATTAAAGATCACACAGAAGAAACCATAATGTATAACCAAATATACCCAGTAGATGGTGCCAATATACTTGTAAATACTTTATAGGAATGCTATAAAACAAAGGATCGTATAACTTGTAAAGCAAAAACAACTTATGAAGCAAAAGAAAACTTCAAACATGAGTACACAAGGTGCTTAAAACATACTGTATAAAAATGCCAACGTGCATATCTACAGATTCTATGAAGAAACCTGGATCACACCATATACTTGCTTCATAAGTTTTTAAACAAAATAAAGAAAAATCTCACTAAATCATAAAATAATTAATTATAATAGTGTGGGTGCTCAGCAAATTATAACCACCAAGTAAGCAACAGTTGTATAATTGTCACATCGTAGCACCAAGTCACAAAAAAAGGTAGGGAAGCTGTTCATAAGATGTTGTTAAAAAAAAAAGTGATCAAAAGAAATCAAGTTTCAAGTTTATTGTAGTTTTGATTTAAACGCAATATCAAGTATTTTCAATGCGTATAACAATATTAAAAATTTGGGGGAACAAATAAAATCAGTTGAGACAAAAAACATACAAACCTATCCATAGTTAATAAAGATACATAAGGAATATAAGGATAAACTACATTTGTTTTTAAAAAAAACGAAAATAAAAAAATTTGGGAAAAGAGCAACATCAGGAAGGGTATTAAAAAAAATTTTACTGAAACTTGGTTTGGAAAAAATGTTTAAAAAAAAAAGACAATAGGAAAATCAATATGAAAAGAAAAAGGATCTCTCTCTCTATATATATATACTGTATTCACTTTTTTCAAATGTCATGAATACAGTAATTCGCATACACTCAGAATTGTGTAATCTGACCAAGAACCGAAGCTCCTATAGCCAGACCCACTGCCCAATCACTGTGTATGGAATGGTGACAAACAATAAAGAGTATCTATATGGTAATTATTCAAAAATTATTTGTATCATTCAGAAAATATGTGTGTTTGGGGTTGCCTCTCCATATCCGAGGAATTTACTTTTTGCCGCATTTAGTTGCAGCTTGTTTCGGGTCATCCAGCTTTTTATTTCTGAGAGGCCGTGGTGTAGATTGGAGATTTGAATATTTAAACATAGTTATTCTAAAAGCATAATAATCAAATAAAAATATTTTTAACTGCTTGTGAAATAATAAATACGTGGAAATAGATATGATAGAGTGAGGTTAGGCATTCTACACAGTAGTTACCTGAAAAATGTACAAGGAGTTCAAAATACGCTTGTTGTGAACTCCTTTAGCAGGAAGCAGTCTTAATAATCATAATGACTGAAAAATATAAGAGAATAAATCAGTAATGGGGACAGGTACATTACCATATAGAACATGGAACACAATGTAAGCTACGTTAAAAGAAATACGTGTTTTTCACAGGAAGCTAATGTAAATCATATAAAAACCTGCTGGATGGCTGGTGGGTACACAGATCGCCTGGCGTGAAGGTGGAGGACCCCACACGTCACCTAGGCATCTCAGAGACCTGGTCGAAGGAGGACAATTAATGGGACACTGTTACCAGGGTAAAATTATATTGCAGTGATACTATGATAGAATAGTTCAAATTCGAAGGGGATATGCTATATCAGTGGTTCCCAAACCTGTCCTGGAGGACCCCCAGGCCAATCGGGTTTTCAAGATAGCCCTAATGAATATGCATGACAGAGATTTGCATATAATGGAGATGCCAGGAATGCAGATCTGCTCCATGCATATTCATTAGGGCTATCTTGAAAACCCGACTGGCCTGGGGGTCCTCCAGGACAGGGAACCACTGCGCTATATGATAAAAAGGGAATTGAATCAAACAAAATAAACATTCTGCTTGACATAGAGTGGAATTCATATGGATAGAAATTCCATGCATGAAGGGAAAGAATATACAGCTAAGGCTGTACTACCATGCCCCATGACAGAATGAGCATACAGATGAAGAAATGTTTACAGAGATGAGGAAAACTGGGCAACAGTAAAAAAAAAAACTGGCGATTTCAATTACAACAAACAAATACATACACTTTCTTCCTAATTAGCCATTAATCCACCTTGCAAAAATTAATAAAGGGAAGAAAAAGACCTCAGTTTGGCTTAATGGGACATAAAAGGCTCCACACTAACACACAAAAAATCCAACCAGATAGAACCAGGCACATTAATCCATCCAACAAAGGTGGAGGAAAAGTCTCAGATTTAGAGACCCCAAGGGGTTTGCAAAACAAGGCAGCTTACCTTCAATCGCAGGCAAAACAAACTCCACCAGCAAACCTGACATTATCACAGTCTTCTAACAAAAAGCATCCTAATCAAAGGCATTTTTTAATAGTCAAAAATATTTTGGAATGAACAATTGCTGATTTGAGTGTGCTGCCTGCTGAGCGTTTATGCACTTGTGTCCCACTTCCAATCATTCCAATGATAGGGCCTTGAAAACATGTTTCCCCATTCAACAATACTCCAGGAGTCAAGCAGTAGAATAGCAGTCCCTATCCTTCCCTGTTTCCCCGAAAATAAGACCTATCCCCAAAATAAGCCCTAGCATGATTTTTAAAGATGCTCCTAATATAAGCCCTAGCCCAAAAATAAACCCTACTTAAGTTCGACCACCGCAGCAACCCTGACACTCCCCGACTCCATATTTGGCGGAAAAAATCAGACTCATCGATTCAACAACCCCCGCCCTGGTAAGACCAGACATACCTCCGCTCTGAGGCCTCCAAAAGCAGAAGTGCTCTGAATGGACTGCTTTGCAGCCTACCCCGATGGGGCCGTGCCTTCCCTCTGCTCTCTCCCATCCTTCTGTGCAACAGAACCCCTCTGACTCTAACCCACCGTGAGACTGACATACCTGCACTTTGAAGCCTCCAAAAACAACAGCAGCAGCGCTCTGAACAGGCTGCTTCACAGTCTCCCCCCCCCCCCAGGGCCTTCCCTCTGCCGCATCACTGACACTGATGTCAGTCTTTCTGTGGGAGGGAGAGTCGGTGGGGTTCTGCTGCATAAGGGGATGGGAGGGAGAGATAGAAAAATGCTGCAGAGGGAAGGCACAAGGTGTTGGGTGAGAAGGGAGGAAAGATGCTGCATGTGGGTGGGAGAGAAAAAACAGAGGAAGAATTAGGGTGGAGGAGAGGAAAGGAGAGATGATTGTTGTACCTGAAAAAAAAATAAGACATCCCCCAAAATAAGCCCTAATGTGTTTTTCAGAGCAGAAATTAATATATGACCCTGTCTTATTTTCAGGGAACATGGTAAATTAAAAACTCACTGTACTCCAGAACTACAATTGTTTTGATTGCTTTTTTCTAATCATAGAAGACATAGGTAAAAACAACTGTAGAACTTCCCTATCATCCCCACACTTTCCCAGGCTTCTCATGTTCAAAGACATTAAACTGCAGCACCTGTGAAAATAAAAGGTCTGTGATCTACAGTTGATTGAATTTTCCTAAAGGAGATGAATACAGACCTGAAAAGCACAGGTATGAGAAGATACAAACAGGTTGCTACTCTTGTTATCTAATCTAATCTAATCTAAACCTTAAGTTTATATACCGCATCATCTCCATGAGAACTTAAAATAGTGGGTAGAGAAGAAGAAAAAGGATTACATGAACTTATGTGTAGAAGGGGGGAGAGAAAGGGGGGGAGGATAGAGCTACAATTTGCTGAAAAGCCAGGTTATGCCTTGTCAAAAGTCCTGTTTCTAACACTAGCACATTGGGATACTATCACTCACAAGACCAGTTTCTCCTGTTCTTACCCCATTTTGGAGGATTACTTGTATTATGCCCTCCCCCACTAGTTACATCATATAAATGACGTCCATGTGAAGCACTGTTCTCACTGCTGAAATCCAGACAAAGTGAAGCCATGGAAGAAACTAAGCCTTCTCCACGCCTGGATGTGGCTAAAATAAAAGGGATTATGCTCCAAAAACTTTCCTGTGAGAACTGGGAAAGGATCTGGAGTTTCCAGGCTCAGCCAGATGACCTCCTCATCGCTACCTACCCTAAAGCAGGTAGTTCCTTCATGGATCCAAGACACCACTAATACAGAAAGAGCTCTCTTGTACCTATCTCCAGGGCCGGATTAAAGGGTAGGCCCAGTAGGAACGGGCCTAGGGCCCGCTGCCGGAACCACCCTTCCTATTCTGCCACTGCTGCTTTTCTTAACCAGCAGCAGCGACAGCAAACCTTTAAATCAAGTGTCCAACCCGCGGCCCAGCTTCTGCTCCCTCGCGAGTCCCAACACGGCCTTCTCCCTTCCTTTCTTCTGTGCCTCCCTTCGGCGCATGCTTCGTTTCTGGCCGGCTCCCTTGCTGCCTGCTCAAAGCCACGGGCGCTGGCTCCTCGCGCGATCCGTGGCTACGTCGGAAGCGTTCCTTCTGACGTCAACGTCAGAGAGAAGGCTTCCAACGAAGCCACGGATCGCGCTAGAAGCCGACGCCCGAGGCTTTGAACAGGCAGCAAGGGAGCTGGCCAGAAACGAAGCACGCGACAAAGGCAGGCACAGAAGAAATGCGGTTGCTACACAGGGAAGGGGGAAGAAATGCTGCTGCGGCACAGGGAAGGGTGAGTGGGGATAAATGCTGCTGCAGAGGGGAGGGGGATAAATGCTGCTGCTGCAAAGGGGAGGGGGAGAAATGCTGCTGCTTCATAGGGAAGGGTGGAGGGGAGAAATGCTGCTGCTGCACAGAGAAGGGGAGAAATGCTGATGAAGGGGGGAGAAATGCTGTAGCTGCTGCTGTTGGACAGGGAGGGGGAGAAATGCTGCTGCTGCTGCACCTAATTGGGGAGAGAGAGGGAAGGAGAAGAAAGGAAAAGGGAGAGGAACAAGAGATGCCAAGTCTATGGGAGGGAGGGAAAGAAAAGGAGATACCAGACCATGGAGGGGGAGGGAGAGATGACAGGGCATGGGGGAGGGAAAGGAAACTAAGGAGACAAATGCCAGACTTGGAGGGAGAAGAGGTGCCAGAGCATGGAGGGAGAGAGATGCCAGACCATGGGCTGGAGTGGGAAGGAAGGAAAGGAGAAGAGAGAGATGCCATAGCATAGGGGAGGGGGTGGAGACAGAAAAATGGAGTGGGGGTGAAGCTGAAATGAATCATGTATAAAGGAGAGAAGGAGCACAGGATAGAGAGTTTATGGAAGGAGCATAGAAAGAGGGAAGATACCATGTGGAACAGGGAGAGGATGGACAGTGGATGGAAGGGGCAGAGAGAGAGAGAGGGCAGACAGTGGATGGAAGGGGCTGATGCATAGAAGACAAGAGAGTGAAGACAAGATGATTAAAGCAGAAACAACAAAAGGTAGAAAAAATATTTTTTTTTGTTGCTTTAGAATAAAATAGTATTGAAGTTGTATTGATAAAACTTTTATAAACAGAAAATAAGGTAATCTTTTTATTGGACTAATTTTAATACATTTTTTACTAACTTTTAGAGACCAAAACCCCCTTTCTCAGGTCAGGACAGTATAATGTAATAGCAGTATACTATATTGACCTGAAGGAAGCTATGGCCTCTGAAAGTTAATTGAAAAATGGATTAGTCAAATAAAATGGTATATTCTTATTTTCAATTTTTGTTTTATTTCTATTTGTTAATTTGTTAAGTGGTGATTGTTTGCCAGTTTCTTCAAATCTACATCTGCTATATTTATATTTTGCAGAGCATTAGGGGGCTATGTGTCATTGTTTCTGTGGTGTTTCACTGTATGCAGTTTGGCTTCTTGGCTTTTTGACTCTAACTCATGCTAAAGAAATACATTCTTAAAACAGGTAACATACCAATACTTGTAAAAAAAAAAAAAAAAAAAAAAAGAGACCTATTTATCTACTCATCCCAAGGCAAGTTAATCGCTGTATACCCTCCAAACCCATATAGAAACCTAGTGACCCACACCTGCTTCTATGAAATCAAAAACCAAAAAAAAAAAAGACCCTAAAATATCCACAGAGAAGAAAATCAAGAAGAAACCAAAAGAAATTCTGTGCAATTCCACAGAGCATAGCCAAAATACAGAGACAAGGCTCTATGTCAAATCAGATAACACGGAAGTGTATGCTTTGGCTACTGCAGGATTTTATGGTGCTATGGAAGCTTCCATTGACAGAGCTAACACTCAGCAAAGTATGTATGTATTTATTGGGATTTATTAACTGCCTTTATAAAGATTCACCCAAGGTGATATACAGCAGGTACAGCAAACTTACTATTTTATTAACAGTACAAGAATAATACAATGACTAAATATAAACATAACTACAATCAGACTTGGAGATGGCAAACTGAATCCTAAGAAAAGGAATAACATAATCCAGTCTCAGAAATATAAACATTTAGCAGCACTATAAACATATAACTGCAATGTGATGTCAGCAGAATACAAATGATACCATTATAGGCAGCTTGGTTGAGCATTCATATAAAATAGAAATAAATATTTATATCACAAATTTCTGTCCTCATCCCTCTCTCTCTTCTATATTTTCCTGTAGGAACAACTTGGATTCAAGAGATAGTTGATATGGTAATCCATGGTGGAGATCCAGCAATGTGTCAGCGGGCACCCATCCATCTTCGGCACCCCTTTATTGAATTAAGATGTCCAAATATTCCCTCAGGTAAGTGTAAACTAGGCATCATTTAATAGGCAATGAGTTCAGTTAACAGGCTTTCTGGTAAGCACTTTATACCAATTAGGTGCACCCCTTCCTTTTCACTTGGGATAGTGACACTGTATTATAATGATCCATGCCTGCATTGCCAGAGGTTGTGGTAAGAGCGGATAGCGTAGCTGGTTTTAAGAAAGGTTTGGAAAAGTTCCTGGAGGAAAAGTCCATAGTCTATTATTGAGAAAGACATGGGGGGAAGCCACTGCTTGCCCTGGATCGGTAGCATGGAATATTGTTTCTCTTTGGATTTTGGCCAGGGTGATCTGGATTGGCCACCATGAGAACGGGCTACTGGGCTTGATGGACCATTGGTCTGACCCAGTATATGTTCTTATGCTAAGACTTCTGTGATTTCATGGTGTAAATCAGTGTTTCAAGATCTGCCTTTCAGGTTTAGAGCTGGCAGAGGCGATGCCCCCTCCAAGAATTCTGAAGACTCACCTCCCTGTCCAGCTGTTGCCCCCCTCCTTCTGGGAGAAGGACTGTAAGGTAAGAAGTGAAGAGAGTGCTGAGAAATGAAATGGTAAAGAAGGGCGGTCTTGCCTAAAATTTTATTACACAACAGCTATATGCACAGAAGGAAAGGTGTCATCTTCTCTTCTATTGTTCTCTCCTTTTCTCCCTTAGATAATTTATGTTGCTCGGAATGCCAAAGACAACCTAGTTTCATACTACCATTTCCAGCAGATGAACAGAGCACTGCCACACCCTGGCACCTGGGCACAGTATTTTGAGAAGTTCCTGGCAGGAGAAGGTGAGTGCCTGTGACTGAGAACTGTTTTAATCTCTTTACCTTGGATAAAGCTTTGGCATCAAAGCTTAAAGATTATATCACAGCATCAATTAGAGGATCACAGACAACAACTGATTTTCTCTCCAACCCTCTTTCAGTGCCCTGGGGTCCATGGCATGATCATGTGAAAGACTGGTGGGAGGCAAGAGAGCATCAACGTATTCTATACTTATTCTATGAGGACATGAAGAAGGTATGAAGCATGAAGATCATGTGCTAGAAGAGATTTGTGATTTGTCAGACCAATCAGTTGTTTCACACGGAAGTATTGGAACTTCCTGAAGAGTTGTTACCACCATTTACACAGGTCTATTACCTTCCAAATAAGATTCAAGACCAACAACAACAACAACAACAGAAAATGGGACCTGATTTAATGAACATATCTAATATTTTGGAAATGTCTGATAGAGAATTAGTGACCCCAGCCACTTTACTTTTGACAGTAGCTCTCGCACCAGATAAAAACTGGTTGCTGAGACTTTTCTTTAAAAATAAACAAAAATAATTTTTAGGTTGTAAAATTCAGATGTTCCCAGATTTGGCAAGGGATACACAGAGAAGGAGATGAGAATTCTTGCTAAGGAAACCTGGTGTTATATCTCTGGGGGCGACTTTTTACTTACGACATCCATGCAAATGTGTTATTAATTATCATTCTCATAAATATGTTTTCTTTGAGCCATCTCAACTGACAACTTTTCTTTCAACTGCATCTCTGGAGAAAGAAAGTGCTTAGTTTAAGAAAGGGTGCTTTAATCTCATTCAACTAGTTATTACTTGGTTTATATATAATTACTTTGATTCGCCTATTTCCCCTCTTGGATCTTATTGAGGACTTGAGTAGAAATTTATGCTTATATTTGATATTTCTTTATATATGTTTTCAATTGTATTAATTTCATGCTGAATTTCCTTTCTGTACAAGTTTTATGCTTGATTATATTGAAAAATTCAATAAATATAAATTTTTTTAAAAAAAAGTTGTTTCACATGACTTCCCTTTCTGTCTTGCATCAATCTTTCTGATGGGCAAAGGCAATTTTGTGCCAGGTCACTGACCTGGAGCCTTTTTGCATCAGCAGCCTGTATGGGCCACAGAGACAGGCAATATTGGTGATCAGTGTAAGTCAAAGAACCATGAAAAGCATTAGCCACCCCCCCAAAGATCAAATGAAGAGGAAGCAGTGGACCACAGAGACAAACACATTAAGATAATGGGAGACGTTTGTCTAAGACAGTTCCATACCACTATACTGGATTCTTCAAAATCACCCTAGCCAATGAGGCGTTATTTGTCTATTTATTTTCTTTATAACTGGATAAGACTTCTCAGTTTGCAAATAAGCAAAATATATATCTGACTTATAAAATAAGTACGGTGTTCACATACACTCAGAATTGTGAAATTTGACCAAGAGCATTAGCTCCTATAGCCAAACCTGCTGACACAGTTGAAAATTAATTGAGCACTTGAACAGTATGTTCTTTTCAAGCTCTTTTTCAAAATAAGTCATACACAGTGATGGGGCGGTGGGTTTGGCTATAGGAGCTAATGCTCTTGGTCAAATTTCACAATTCTGAGTGTATGTGAACACTGTACTTATTTTATGTCAGATATATATTTTGCTTATTTGCATACTGAGAAGTCTTATCCAGTTATACAGTAATTATTTGACTTCTTTGCCCTTTAAGCTACGATTACACACACCCTCTACTATATTCAATATTTATTTTCTTTGACAGGATCCTGCTCATGAGATTCAGAAGGTGATGACATTCCTGGAGAAGGATCTGGGAGAGGATGCTAAGGAGAAGATCATTGGACACACCTCCTTTCAAGCTATGAAAGAGAACCCCATGACTAACTACTGTGCTCTTCCCTGGTTTGATCACTCAGTTTCTCCATTCATAAGGAAAGGTAACATCTGCTGGCCTTTAGACATTTCTCACCTCTTTTCAAGTTGGATATAAGCAAAGAACACAGCATTACTCCCTGGTGGGACTGGGCATCTGAATGGAAACATCACTCCTAAGGGGACTGAATTATGGGAAAAAACAAGCACATCTCTGCCCTAAATAGAGTTATCAGGGCTAAGCCTCTGGTAACCATTCATATCAAGAACCGAGAAATCAGGACAAATTAATTCTAAATTAAAGGCTAACCGAATTTTGGGTTCAGTTTATTGAAACAGGGCAGAAATCTGAGATCAGG
The DNA here is from genome assembly GCF_902459505.1 of Geotrypetes seraphini. Lineage (NCBI taxonomy): Eukaryota > Metazoa > Chordata > Amphibia > Gymnophiona > Dermophiidae > Geotrypetes > Geotrypetes seraphini. Next base: position 94,560,645 of record NC_047088.1, read on the forward strand.
TTTCAGCTGAAATTCCAGTGCATTTTCGATTGAAATCTGAAATTTACTCCTCCTCCCCTCATGATCACTCCCCTCCATTCCACTCACATGCCTTCCAAGGGCCTACCCAGGGGCAAGAACAAACCCATTCATTCCTGCCCCATACCACTGCTTTTCATCGCATTGGCTGCCAAGACTTCCTGCAGCAGCCTTGTGAGACTGCTGTGGGAGGTCCCAACAGCCATTTGGTTCCATTTACAAAATGGCTCCTGGGACCTCCCATGGCAATCTCACTAGCTGCCATAGAAATTTCAGCAGCCATTGTGATGGAGCATTGACACAGGATAGGAATAAGTGGTGTTTGATCCTGCCCTCAAAGACACCACTAGACAACCATGTCTTCCTAAGGTAGGTAAAAGGAGGTTCTTCAGGTGAAGTGGGGATATGATCACATGGGAGGGGGCAAGGGGGAATGCTGGCAAGTATCAGTTCAGGAAGGCGGAGGAGTTTCATTTACAATTTTGGTTTCTGCCAAAACCAAGCAACCAATTTTGGTTGCAGATTCCATTTTGGCAGAAACAGAAGATCCTGAGTTCAGTCAGGCTCTTTTTCAAATGGAAAAGTTGCATCCTACCTCTACGGTCTGCTAGGAAGTAAAGAATCTCCCAGACCTGCCAATTTACCCATTTTTAGGAGGACATTGTAGACCAGTTCCAGATTTCTAACAACACTATCTGATGCATTCAGCACTGATTTCACTGAGTGTCTAGAATCAAAACCAGGACCAGCCAAAGGTCTCCTTCCTGGAACTGGTAAACTTGACAGCTCTGGTCACCAGCCAGCCCCTATGTTGCTTCCTCGAGAGCATGGATAAAGATCATGTCCAATATTCCCTTGAGCCAGGGAACATGGATAAATTGTCATTCCTGAAAACACTGTGTAATAATGATAATAATAATAATAACTTTATTTTTGAATATCGCCATACCCCGAAGAGTTCTAGGCGGTTCACATTAGTTAGACAGAGATTACAAGTGGTTACATATCAAATTGATCATAGAGTTGCAAACAGCAAGGAGAGAGTAGTTACAAGTGGTTACATATCGAATTGATCGTAGAGTTGCGAACAACAAGGAGAGAAGTAGGGGGGAGAGGAGGGAGACGGGAGAGGGGAGTAGATCAGAAGGGGGGGAGGAGGAGGATAGAAAAGGGGCATTAAGGGTCTTGGTCTCGAAATAGGTGAGTTTTGAGTAGTTTTCTAAAGTCGAGGTAGTTGTAGGCCTTGAGGACCATTTGGGCTAGCCAAGGGTTTAGTTTGGCGGCTTGGAAGGCATAGGTTTTGTCGAGGAATTTTTTTGAGTGGCATAGTTTTAGGGAGGGGAAGGCGAAGAGTTGAATTTTACGGGAGTTCTTGTAGTTCTGGTTAAGGGTGAAGTGGGGGGTAATGTAGCTTGGGGATAAACCAAATATTGTTTTGTAGCAAAAACAGGCGAATTTGAACATGATTCTGGATTCTAAAGGGAGCCAGCAGAGTTTGTGGTAGAAAGGGGTGATATGATCCCATTTTTTCAGGTCAAATATGAGGCGGACAGCGGTGTTCTGGATCATCCTTAGTCTCCTGATGGTTTTCTTTGAGGAGCTCAAGTAGATGATGTTGCAGTAGTCCAGTATGCTGAGGATGGAGGATTGTACTAAGAGGCGGAATGAAGAGTCGTCAAAGTATTTTTTTATGGTGCGGAGTTTCCATAGTGTCGAGATACTTTTCCTGACTGTGATATCAGTGTGTTTCTCGAGGGATAGATGTTTGTCTAGTGTTACACCCAGTACTTTTAAAGTTTGTTCGAGGGGGAATGTGGATCCTTTTACTTGATTGCAGTTAAAGTGCCACTCCCATTACCTTTATGTTATGAATCATAACAAATATGTCTAATCTACCAGTGTGGTATACTAGGCAGCAGATAATATCACTCTTGCCATTACTGTGTGATAGAGACTGAATAAAGTGTTATCCATAGTCCAGCTACTGAGTGCTGAGAAGCTTGAATAAAGTGCTACTTTTGCTATGTACTATGGAGTGTAGATAAAATCTTGCTGTTTTTACTTCTGTATTTTAGGGATGATAGACAAATTCTACCCTCCCCCCCTTTTTTTTTTTTTTTTTTTTTTACAAAGCCATGCTAGTGGTTGCTGCTACAGTAACTACTCCAAAGCGCATAAGGATTTAAAGGGCTTCAGGGCTTTTATTGCACAGCAGCTGCTAGCGTGGCTTTGTAAAAGAGGGGGGTTAGTTAGTTAATTGGTTTCAAGTTTATTTCATATTTGATAAAATTGCTTTTTCAAAGATTACAAAGCGATGTACAATAAATAATTTTCAAAAACGGGGGACATACAATGTAGGGATAGACGTGCACTTTAAGTGGAAATCAGGGAAGAACTACAATTTAATATAGGAAAGAGAACAAATAAGGATAGAACAATAGAGGTTATAGTATACTAGTGTTTAAGTCCGTTACATTAACGGGTGCTAGAAAGATGTCTGTCTGCATTTCTTTCTTTTTCTCTCTCTCCCTGCCCCATCTATCTTTTTTTCTTTCTTTCTTTTTCTCTCTCTCCCTGCCCCATCTTTTTCTCCCTCTCCCTTCCCCATCTTTTTTGTCTTTTTTTCTCTCTTCCTGTCCCGTCTTTTTTTTCTTTTTCTCTCTCTCTCTCCCTGCCCCATCTATCTTTTTTTCTTTCTTTTTCTCTCTTTCCCTGCCCCGTCTATCTTTTTTTCTTTCTGTCTCTCTCCCTCCCACTTTCTTTTGTCTCTCTCCCTGCCCAGACCCTCCCTTGCCCTTTCTTCAATCCAGTTGTGGCCAGCTGCCCACACACACCTGCCCAGCTACACACTGGGCAAACGCGTCCTGTCTCCCCTCTGGACCCCGTTCGTTCACCCTTGGTGCTAGATTTCCTCAGCACCCTGAGGTTGTGGGTTCAAACCTACGTTGCTCCTTGTGACCCTGGGCAAGTCACTTAATCCCCCCATTGCCCCAGATACATTAAGTAGATTGTGAGCCCGCCGGGACAGACAGGGAAAAATGCTTGAGTACCTGGGAGAACGGTATAGAAAGAAAAAAAAAAAATTGCCGCCTGATGCTGCTCCACAGGAAGCTCGCGAACTGTTGGGCTATGGCGAGCCAAACCCAGCCCCAGCATGCACTTCCGCACTTCTCCGCGCTTGCAGAATCAGACTCTGTGAAGGCAGAATTACTAAACCAATACTTCTGTTCAGTGTTCACCCGCGAAGAGCCGGGAGCTTGTCCACAGCTGCAGACGGGAGATAACCGGAAAGACCCGTTTCAGGATTTCGAATTTACGCCCAGTAGTGTCTACGGCGAACTTTCAAGACTCAAGGTAAACAAAGCCATGGGACCGGATAACCTACACCCCAGAATACTCAGGGAGTTAAGGGAAGTCCTGGCAGAACCATTATCTGTTCTTTTCAATCTTTCCCTAAGCACAGGAAGGGTCCCCTTGGACTGGAAAACAGCCAACGTAATCCCACTCCACAAAAAGGGCTGCAGGACAGAGACAGCAAACTACAGACCAGTGAGTCTCACGTCTATAGTGTGTAAACTCATGGAAACACTGATTAAACAGAATCTTGACACAATCCTAGATGAAGAAAAACTGCGTGATCCACACCAACACGGGTTCACCCGGGGTAGATCCTGCCAATCTAATCTGATTAGCTTTTTTGACTGGGTTACCAGACAACTGGACGCCGGAGAGTCACTGGACGTGGTATACTTGGACTTCAGTAAAGCATTTGATAGCGTCCCTCATCGAAGATTACTGAACAAGCTGAAATCGATGGGATTAGGAGACATTCTAACTACATGGGTTGGGGATTGGCTGAGCGGTAGACTTCAGAGGGTGGTGGTAAACGGTACCCCATCCAAAGCATCGGACGTGATCAGTGGAGTGCCGCAGGGATCGGTCCTGGGTCCGATCCTATTCAATTTATTCATAAGAGATATGACGAAAGGACTTAGAGGAAGGGTATCACTGTTCGCCGACGATGCCAAACTTTGTAACATAGTAGGCAGATGCTTATTACCTGATAATATGACACACGACCTACTACTGCTGGAAAAATGGTCAAAAACTTGGCAGCTAGGCTTCAATGCTAAAAAATACAAGATAATGCACTTGGGCAGGAGAAACCCCCGTAGAACTTATGTACTAAATGGTGAGACCTTGGTTAGAACTACGGCGGAACGCGATCTAGGAGTGATCATTAGCGAGGATATGAAGGTTGCCAATCAAGTGGAGAAGGCTTCCTCCAGGGCAAGACAAATGATGGGGTGTATCCGTAGAGGTTTCGTCAGCAGGAGACCTGAGGTTATGATGCCGTTGTACAGAGCCATGGTGAGGCCTCATTTAGAGTACTGTGTGCAGTTTTGGAGCCCACACTACCGAAAGGACGTGCTGAGGATCGAGTCGGTTCAGCGAACGGCCACCAGGATGGTCATGGGGCTCAAGGATCTCACGTATGAAGAAAGACTAAAGAAGTTGCGGCTGTACTCACTTGAGGAAAGAAGAGAACGGGGAGATATGATTGAAACATATAAGTACATCACGGGACGCATCGAGTCAGAAGATGATATCTTCTGGCTCATGGGACCCTCAACCACCAGAGGGCATCCGCTGAAAATCAGGGGAGGGAAGTTTCATGGCGATCCCAGGAAGTACTTCTTCACCGAGAGAGTGGTGGACCATTGGAACAGACTCCCACCCCAGGTGATAAAGGCCAGTAGTGTAACAGATTTTAAGAAAAAATGGGATACTCACGTGGGATCTTTAAGGGAGTAAACTCAGGGGGGGGATACTTGGAATGGGCAGACTTGGTGGGCAATAGCCCTTTTCTGCCGCTTTTTCTATGTTTCTATGTTTCTATGTTTCACTTTCTCCGGGGTGGGGGTAGAGAGGGCTCCTTTAGACCTCACTCGCCGAGGTGGTGGTGGCCCACCCCATCCGTGTACTCTCTCTCTCCTACCTGCCCCCCAAATGCTTGCTTCTCTCACCCACCCAAAGCCTCTCTTCCCATCTCTTCTATCTCTTTCTTTTTTTTTTTTTTTTTAACTCTTTCTTGGCCCTTTGCTTAGATCCTCTGACAGTTGGGAGTGATCTTCCCCTCACTCCATTTTCAGGTGTCCAAGCTTGCTCCAGGGGAATTTACTTTGGGGGGGGTCACAGCCACGGGCATCAGGAGTTTTTGCTGTTGCTTGGGGGGGAGGCAGAAGCCGCGCCCTCCACTGCCACACCCGGAAGTGCTCCTTCCCCCTACTGCTAGCGATTGTTTTTATTTTTTATTTTTGTGTCACCTGGGTTTTTTTCAGCAGACAGAGAGAGGGCGGATGGAGGGCAGCGTTGCCAAGGGAGGGCATTGGGGAAACCGCACTGGCTCCGGGCTCACAGAGTCACTGAGGGAGAAACGCACTAGCTCCTGGGTTGTAGCGTCGCCATGGGAGAGCAAAGGGAAAACCGCTGCAGGCTCCTTCTGTCCTACTGCGTATACAGAGGTACAGAGTTTTAAGTGCGCATGCCTTTCTAGGGTTTTATGATTATAGATGGGGGAAGCCACCACTGCTGCTCAAATTCCTGCATGCGCCGACAGTGTCATAAGCCGCCAAGCGCCGTAAATAGAATACGGCCATGGAAGGACATAGCATCTCTATATAGGAAACTTTTTAGTTTTGATTTAAATTTCTCAAGATTTTTTTCTTCTCTTATCCACGTTAGGTGGGACGGTAACAGAGAAAAGTGTGTTATGTCTGGTATTTAAGGTTCGTAGGGATGGAACAGTAAGTAGGTTTTTATCCTCAGATCGATGGTTAGTTACATTTAAAGGAAAATTTTAGAAAGAGCATAAAAACAGATGGGGATGTGTCAAATTCCTGTAACATTTTTTTAAAAGAATCTGCCAATGAAGAGCTTTTTCTAAAATGCTACACTGGCAATGGCACAGCCAGCCAGCCAATTTTGGGCAGACCTGAGCCCAAACTGGGTGGGTATCTTTTTCTCTTTCCCTCCCCCCCCCCCAGCCTGTGCAGCAGCCTCTCTTTCCCACCCCCAACCCGTGCAGCATCTTCAGGTCACCAGCAGCGGTTCCTACAGGCTGCCAGCGGTTGATCCAGAAGCTTTCCCTGTGACGCAAAACACAAACGCATCAGAAGGAAGACTTTTGGGGCAGCCACCGGCAGTGGCAGCACCTATTTAACAAGTTTCAGTCTGAAATAACAATAGAGCCAACATGGCAACATACATGTGTATGTCTCCCATTGTAGAACGCTACACGTCTGTTTCCCCAAGCTGTCACAGAGCTTCAAAACAGTTTCATATTTGGGAGGGGGGGACAGGGGGGCATTTAAAAAAAACCTACAGATCATGAGAGCGACCTCCCCTAATTTCTATAGTGAAGCACTCCATAAAATGAGTTAATATAACCTAAATGTCCCTGGGACCAGATGTAAATCTCAAAGGGGCCTGCACATATATATTTAAACCGCACACTGGCCCAGACAATATCCCCTCTGCAATTTGAACATGTAAGTCCAAGTTTTCTAAAATCAGATATATGCATCCAATAAAGATATAGCGGAATTAGAAAAGGTACGTAGAAGGTCGATAAAAGGGATGACTTCTCTATGAGGAAAGGCTAAAGCGGCTAGGACTCTGCAGCTTGGAGAAGAGATGGCTCGGGGTGATATGATAGAAGTCTATAAAATACTGAGTGGAGTGGAAAGAGTAGATGTGAATCACTTGTTTACGCTTTCAAAAATACTGGTTCTAGGGGGCATGTGATGAAGCTACTAAGTAGTAGATTTAAAACGAACTGGAGAAAATATTTCTTCACACAATGTGTAATTAAACTCTGGAATTTGTTGTCAGAGAATATAGTGAAATCAGTTAGCTTAGTGGGGTTTTTTAAAAGTTTGGATAATTTCCTAAAAGAGAAGTTCACAGGCCATTATTGAGATGGCTTGGAGAAATCCACTGTATATAGCTAGGATAAGCAGCATAAAATCTTTTGTACTACTTAGGATCTAGCTAAGTACTTGGGACCTGGGTTGGCCACTGTTGGAAACAGGATACTGGGCTTGATGGACCTTCGGTATATCCCAGTATGGTAATTCTTATGTTCTTAAATTCTACTGTATGTACATCCAAGTTGCAAATAGGGCTTCTAAAATGGTGTCTTGCCACTTTTTCTTGCATAGTTCAGTTTACCCACTTGAAAGATATTTAAAAGAAAAGAGAACCAGCTCTTACTCACAATTGCCTTAGAAAGTACAGAGGGCTTATTTATTAAAAGACTTTCCTGTACCTGTAGGGTTTTCCAAAAGACTGTAAAATGTTAAGAAATATACTTGTTTACACGTTAGTAAGTGACATCAAACAGATACATAAAGCCTTAGAGGGGCATAATCGAAAGAAATGTCTATGTCCATTGTGGGCCTAAGTCGCTAGTCGCCCAAAGTCAGCAGTGTCTAAAGTCCATTCTCGAAAAATACATCCAAAATATATATATTTTTTTTCAAGAGTCGTCTAACTGTACATCCAGCTGTTTGATCACCCAGACTGCTAAGTCATCTAACTTTATACCCCATTCTCGTCCAAAAATTCATCCAAGTCAAAAACGTCTAGAAAAGGACCTTTTGGACATGGAGGGGCCAACAAAGCGATGGACTGGACACCCAGACATGGCAGCAGAGTAGTGGGGCACCTTTCAGAGCACTGCTGCGAACTTCACAAAAAGGGTGCCACATAAACATCTCACCATAACTCCCTTATAGGTCATGGTGAGCCCCCCAAAACCTACTAAACCCACTTGTCTACCACCACAGTAGTCCTCATGGCTGCAGGTGACACCTATATGGCAGTACAGTAGGGTTTGGGGGTGCACATGTTCCACCATAAATGCAGTGGTCCTCCTCTCTATGGTTCACTAGCCCACCCCCACACTACTTAAGCAACCACTGTGCTGCTCTACTAGGCTTTGCTATGCTAGGTCCTGATGTTCTGGATGCAGGTATGCACATATTTATTCCGATTTTTATGTTGTGGGGGGCCAGTGATCACTGGGGCAGTGTGTGGGGGCCTGTACTTTGTGTCTGCAGTGCTTATCTGGTCACTTTAGATACCTTTTTGGCACTTAAACCTGGTTTTACATGGCCTAAGTCACAACGTACAAGTTCCGTCCAGGCAGCCTCGTTAAACGTTTGGTTATACTTGCAGTAAGACTAAGTTTAAAAATCAGCCCACATCCCACCCTCACCACTCCTCCTAAAATGCCCCTTTTAGCTCTGGTCGTACAGCAGCACTGAAAAGGCCTAAGTCATTTTTAGATACGTCTAAAACCTGGCTTGATTATCAGCACTTGGACAACTTATCTTACTGATTGTCCAAGTGCCGATTTAGGCCGGTTTTTAGACAAATTTCCGTTTCGATTATGAGCCCCTTACTCTTCCTATTTCTGTGTTTCAGGGACTGTTGGAGACTGGAAAACACATTTCACAGTGGAACAGAATGAGAGATTTGATGAAGATTACAGGACAAAGATGGTGGGAACATCTCTCAATTTCTGCAATGAACTCTGATGAACAGGAGGGGGAGGGAAAGGAAATGAGATGATGGTGCAAGAGAGTGCCTGTTGCCTAATCCGTTATACTGTGAAAACTGTGCACATAGAAAAGATACACTTTGTATGTGGTGTCAACAGATTTTCTGCCTGGCACTGATTGCATAGTGATTTTATGGAGATCCACATTTTTAAATCCTTGTGTATTATGTTATAGACTCCTGACACAGGCTATTTTAGCCAAAACATGTGTTGAGACTAATAGACCTTCGAAGATCATACCAGTGCCCAGGTCAAAAAATGTTTCTACTCCCTCTGGAAACTTTGCACCATTAAACGCTACTTCGACCACCTCTCCTTCCGTCTTCTTGTCCAGTCACTAATCTTAAGTATACTGGACTATTGTAACATCATATACCTGGGATCCTATAAAAACACCATCAAACGTTTAAGAATAGTTCAAAATGCTACTGTCTGCCTCATCTTCGGCCTCAAAAAATATGACCATGTTAGCCCCTATTACGCTAAACTCCACTGGCTGCCAGTGGAGGCAAGGATCATCTTCAAATTCGCCTGCCTCTGCTTCAAAACCCTAGCAGGCTCTTCTCCAATCTACCTATCCGAGCACCTTGAAATTGCTGGCCCCTCTCATACACGAAACACCTACCTGTTCTCCTTTCCTTCCCTGAAAGGCTGCCTCTACAAGAAATTTCTCGACAGATCCCTTGCATTCCAAGCAGGCAAATGGAACAAATGCCTCACAGCACTCATCTCCAATCCCCCCCCCCTACCAAATGTTCATGAAGGCAATCAAAACCTACCTTTATGATAAATTCCTCTAACTTCTCCCCCCCTCTTCCTTGCCTCTTCCTCGGCTCTTGACTTACCTCAGACTCTCGACTCCTCCAATCCTGTCAGCCACCAAATGGCTTAATAAAATGGATCACCCTATCCAACTAATCACCCCTTCTTCGTTACCTCCCTTACTTAATGCCTCTGCTCGGCTTTATCGAACTCCGCAGTATATATCACCGCTGTATGTAACACTACTGTATGAACTCCGCTATATATATGCAACTTACAACAAATGTAACTTCTCTGCAATAGTAACCGACCTGAAGAATAACTTCACCGCAAGTGTAGCATCGCCGAAAATGTAAATGTAGCTATGCCAAAAAAAAAAAAAAAGTGTATCTTCGCTGTAATGTACATCTGTTAACCGCATAGAACTTCCATGGTAATGCAATATACAAGAATAAAGTTGTTGTTATTATTATTATTATTATTATTATTAATAAACATGTGTTGAGACTAATAGACTAATATTAAACTTTTTGTAGACACCTATGGCTTCAGCATGTCTTCCTTCATCACCACTGTTTGCTGCATATTGGATTATTGCATTAGACCTTTTCCTCCCTGTTTCCTGTGATCCTTGTGCATCTAACAGGAAAACACATACCTACTAAAACCAGATGCAGCTGAATACCTTTTGGTTGCCAGGGACAAGCTCCACCCCAACCCTAGCATTTCCTCTTCCCTTTGCTTCTACCATTCCATGGTCCAGCATTACCGCCCTATAAAATGTAGGTGCCTATGCACAAATATGCTCTCCTTAAATAGAAATAGAAATAAAAATTAAACTTGGCATGTACTGCAACACTGGAGAAAAAAACAGAAATGCATTCCCTCTTCTACTGAACAAAATACAAAGTCACCCATGATTCACATTTCCAAAGCTAAATTTAAAATAAAAACACTTTTTTTTTCTATCTTTGTTCTATGAGCAGGGCCGGATTTTCCTACAGGCTAACTAGGCTTCAGCCTAGGGCCTCAAGATCAAGAGCGGCCTACATTCAAATTGTTAGCAAAATTAAAATTACACTATTCTAAAAACAGTGAATCTTACGGCTGTTTCTCAGTTTAATAGTCACTAATTGTACTGGAGAAAGGTCATTTTCAAGACCTTAGTTGGAAACAATTCACAGTAATCGACTGGCAAACCTTCAATTCATACTACAACAAATATACACACTCCCATTGCAAATTGGACTCATGCCCACCAAATATCATGAAAACTGCACCCCCCCCCCCCCCACTTCAAAGCAAAAATGATGACATGGGTTAATTACCTATTATCCTCAGGAAACTTCCCGTCTGAGCAAGGTCATATTATGATCACCCCTATTATAAAAAATGCGAAAGAACCACCTAATTCCCCATCTAATTATAGACCGATCGCCAGTATCCCCTTATTCACCAAAATAGCGGAGGGGCTGGTAAAGGCGGAACTCTCTGCATACCTAGATAAATTTAACATTCTAAGCGACTATCAATCAGGCTTTCGCATGGACCACAGCACCGAAACCATCTTAGCCTCCCTTCTCGACCACCTCCACACGCTCTTTAGTCAGGGCTCAAGTGCCTTGATCATACAACTTGACCTGAGCAGCGCTTTTGACCTGGTAGACCACACCATTCTCCTTGAATGCCTGGCTCACATTGGCATCTCAGACCAGGTCCTTAACTGGTTTCAGGGGTTCCTAAGAAATAGATCCTACAAGATATGCAAGAACAACTCTTTCTCTTATAGCTGGGACAACACCTGCGGGGTCCCGCAGGGCTCCCCCCTATCCCCCACCCTATTCAATATCTACCTGGCCTCCCTAGGTAACCTTCTTCATAACCTCAAGCTCAAATTCTTCATTTATGCAGACGACATCACAATATCCATCCCACTAACCAATTTCTCACAAGAAATACTCGACCACATTACAAACATTCTCAACCAGATTGAACTCTGGATGCTATCATTCAGACTGAAACTAAACCCCGACAAATCAAAATTCTTCCTAGCCACCCCCAATGACAAAATCAAGGAAGCTACAATTCAACTGAAAGGAATGACCTTCCCCCTCGAACCAACCTTAAAAATCCTGGGAGTCACGCTGGACAAAAATCTTTCCTTAGAAAATCACACCGACCTCATCATCAGGAAAAGCTTCTCTGTACTTTGGAAACTTCGCACCATAAAAAAATACTTCAATGACACTTCTTTCTGCCTTCTTGTACAATCCTCCATCCTCAGCATTCTAGATTATTGCAACATCATATACCTTAACGCCACGAAGAAAACAACCAGGAGACTAAAAATAATCCAAAATACCGCCGTGCGCCTCATCTTTGGCCTAAAGAAATGGGAACACGCCACCCCTTTCTACCACCAACTTCACTGGCTGCCATTCGAGTCTAGAGTCCTTTTTAAATTCGCATGCTTCTGCTACAAGGCTGTAAATGGTTCCTCACCAAGTTACATCAACCCCCACTTCAACCTCTATAGCACCAACAAGAAATCCCGTCGTATTCAGTTGTTCGCCTTCCCTTCGCTCAAACTTTGTCACCTTAAAAGATTCCTGGACAAATCTTTCGCCTTCTAAGCAGCTAAGCTGAACCCATGGCTAACACAAATGATACTCGAGGCCCCCACTTACCTCGGCTTTAGAAAACTACTTAAAACCTACCTATTCAGCAAACAAGACCCGAATTGTCGTCCCCCCCCCGACAATAACTCCCGCCTCCCCACTCCGCCTCCCTCATGAGGCCTTCCCTTTTTCCCTACTTTCCACATCCTCTGTCTTGTTCGATTAAAGCTGTAATTCTGATAAATAATTGTAAATCTGCCTGTCTATTCAGATCCTAATCTAATTTGATGTAAACCGCCTTGAACTCGTTGGGTATGGCGGTATATAAGAATAAACTATTATTATTATTATTAAAAATATCAAAAATCAATTAAGAAGCACAATGACCCACACGAGGTTGTCTTCATTGAGTATTTTGTGCATCGAAAATGAGACCTTCAGAAAAATAGATTTTGATGAACTTATAGAAGAATTCTGTGTGAAAAAGTTTAGAAAGAAATTCTTCTAATCTACTATTTCGTTTTAAATGTATACTTGGATTGAATCAGTTCTTAAATAAAATAACTATTAACATAAAATTTAATATGATATACAATTTGATATTTTGTTCCATTTTTGGTTTAGTTTAAGACTTAAAATTCATAATAATTCATACTTAAACTTTAAATGCAAATTATTATGAAATAAATTTATCTGAATTGAATTTGGTTTAAACTTCAATGTATTGAATATATTTAATTTAATTTGATAGAAAATATGATAATTTTTATTGCGTATTTTATTTTCGTAGTCAAAGATTTTCATTATTTGAATTTTGTTTCTTTGTAAATGTTGTGTGTTATGTTTGATTAGTTATTGTTACAAGTACTATATATATTGCTGAGAATAAATGTCCAAATAAGTGTTCTCGACTTTTTTAAATTTATTATCCGTGTCACATTTTTTATAAAGGTTAGTACCAATAACAACATGTTTCATTTAACATATTGATATATATCACAGTAATGATGTATTTTATTATCTCTCATGTAATTTACAAACTTAAAAATGGGAGGTGAAAGGGCCTCATAAGGTGAAAGGGCCTCATAAGGAATAGCCTAGGGCCTCTTTTCATCTAAATCCGGCCCTGTCATGAGCATTTTATTTTTCCAATCATGTTGGTCCTAATTTCTTCAAGGTAAATTAACACTATTCGCCGATGACGCCAAACTATGTAATATAGTAAGTGAATGCAGTTTACAGAATTATATGGCGCAGGACCTGCTTACATTGGAAAGTTGGTCCTCAACCTAGCAGCTAGGCTTCAATGCTAAGAAATGTAAGGTCATGCACCTCGGAAGCAGAAATCCATGCAGGACGTACTTCTTGAACGGAGAAACTTTAACTAGGACTTCAGCAGAACGAGATTTAGGAGTAATCATCAGAGCAGACATGAAAACTGCCAATCAAGTGGAGAAGGCTTCATCTAAGGCAAGGCAGATATTGGGTTGTATCAATAGAAGTTTCGTCAGCCAAAAGCCTGAAGTCATAATGCCGTTGTACAGGGCCATGGTGAGACCTCATCTGGAGTACTGTGTGCAATTCTGGAGGCCACATTACAGTAAAGATGTGCGCAGAATTGAATCGGTTCAGCGGATGGCCACCAGGATGATCTTGGGGCTCAAGGGTCTCTCGTACGAAGAGAGACTGAACAAATTGCAGCTCTACACTCTCGAGGAATGTAGGGAGAGGGGAGACATGATCGAAACATTTAAGTACCTCACGGGACATGTCGAAGTGGAAGATGATATTTTCTTTCTCAAGGGACCCTCGGCCACAAGAGGGCACCCGCTCAAACTCAGGGGCGGAAAATTTCATGGCGACACCAGAAAGTATTTCTTCACAGAGAGAGTGGTTGATCATTGGAACAAGCTTCCAGTGCAGGTGATCGAGGCAGACAGCGTGCCAGACTTTAAGAATAAATGGGATACCCATGTGGGATCCCTATGAGGGTCAAGATAAGGAAATTGGGTCATTAGGGCATAGACAGGGAGTGGGTAAGCAGAGTGGGCAGACTTGATGGGCTGTAGCCCTTTTCTGCCGTCATCTTCTATGTTTCCTGAGCTTCTGCTAACTCTTTCAGGTGGCTGTTGTCTATTTGTTCTCTCTCCTCCTGCCTTCTTCTATTCCCTCACATTTGCTCTTTTGAAATCCACTTCAAACTTACAAGAGATTCAGCAAAATATAAGAATGTGATTTACTGTAGGGAGGGTGATTGCTTTCCTTTGAGGTTCTGCAATGCTCTTATGAGGTGCGGGATGGGGACTATCTGGCCTATCTTCAAGTTCGGCATTTTATGTGCACAAGGAGCTGGGGGGGACAAGACATCGCCTATTGAGGATGAACATTTAGAACAACTTTGGGGGACATTGCAGAGAGTACCCTGGCCCATATCGGTTGTATACCGATACCTGAAGGGCCATGTGGTGCCACAGTGTGCTTTTCGTAGACATTGGGAATGGGATTTGCACTGTACTTTTACTGTCAAAGAGTGGGATATTATTTGTGAGGAGGTGGGCCGGGCTGCTACTTGTGCTTTGATTCAGGAAAATGCTTATAAGGTATTGAGCCATACTTCTGAGAAACTTCACAAGATGTACCCCCTGCTCAATGTTGGCGCTGCCACAAGGCCCTAGGGTCATTTTCGCCATATTTGGTGGGAGTGTGTGGATTTGGTCCCCTTTTGGACACAAGCGATTCACACCTTGTCACATATGTTGGGGGTGGCTGTCCCTCTCACCCCTCAAAGTTGTTTATTGGGGTTGACTAACATTTGCGAGACTAAATGGCAGACTAAGTTACTGCGGTTGGGTCTGGCAGCAGTCAAGTGTCTTATTGCAGCTCATTGGAAACAAACACTGGTGCCTTCTGTGAATGATTGGAGAGTGAAATTATCTATGATGGGGAAAATGGAATTGTATGTGGCTAAGCGCAGAGGGTATTATATGTCTTCCTTGCATACCTGGAATGTTCTGTCCCAGAAATTGGATCTTTAATGGGTAGGGGATGGGGGAATTGAGTTCTTTGATATGTTTTGTTTGCATTTTGGGGCATGGGGGATGGGGGAGGGGTGGTTATATTGTAGAATGGGGGAGCAGCTGAGCTTGGGGGATGGATGGAGTTATTGTTGTACATGGCAGATGGAGGGGGCCATCTGAGTGTGTAAGTCCCCTGTATTAGGGGGTATGGCTGGATGGGTTTTCTATCGGCTGGTAATGGGGTTAATTGGTGTTCCTTGTCACTTTGCTTCTATTGGGATATGTTGCAGGGGTAGTGTTGTACCCAGTTCTGACTTGTTCTGTGATGGGTTTTGAAATGTTGATATGTTACAAAACTCAATAAAAATTTAAATATAAAAAAAAATATAAGAATTCAGAATTAGAATTATTGATCTTTCCCTTTTAGCTTTTTCCTCTCCATCTTTCTTTTCTGTCTCTATCCTCTCTAATTTCACCCTTTTGCTCAGCCTACAATTCTTCATCTCCTTCTTTTTACTTTTCACCTATCAGCTGTCCACCTCCATCTCTTAGGTCCTAGTTCTCTGATTTTCCATCTCGCCCCTTCCCCATTCTCCTATTCTCCTATACTCCTCTTACTACTTTTCTATCTTCTGAATTCTATCCTCTGAATCCTTCTCTCACAACTTTCCTTAACAAAACTCAGGGCCTCTCTCACATATAAAGATGAATGATGTTTTACTGGAGCCTTGGACTGTCAACTGTGGTGTACTTCAAGGATTCCTATTGTCTACAATTTTGTTTAACATTTTTATGTGCTCTTATGGCAGGGGACTACAGGATCTGGAAGTCTGCTTTTTCAGTAATGCAGACATTATTAGTTCCAATTATTTTTATTTTATTTTGATGATCCATACTATACAAAAATGTCTCAGCGTAGTACAGAGGTGGGTTTCTTACCATTTATTAAAACTGAACAAAAAAAAACAAATTTTTATGGTTAGATAACTCATAACAGAATACTCTGAATATAGACTTCCCCAGACCCCCCCCACCCCGAGAATTGAAAAAAAAAAACCGGCTCTGGGACTTGGATCGGGGCAAGGAAGGAGGCGATCAGAGGCGGAGGGGGGCCTAATCACACTAACAGACTGGTTCATCTTCGTGGCGATGTGAGAGAAACGAAGAGCACTGAGGAGCCGGACCCTGGAGAGAACGGTCGGGGCCCACACAGACCTAAACACACGTACGCAAGCAGGCTTCAGCCGCTCCCTGGCCTTTCCCGACACAGGCTACCCGTTCCAGGTCCTATGCACTCAGAGAGGAACGATCTCCGTTCTCAGCGTCCTATAACCCCAGCGTCTCCCCCCCTCCCCCAGCAAGCGCCTCTTACCTGCATCCTCCTGCCATCGCCTCTGTGCTCCCCCGGCCTGACACCAAAGCGGGGAAAGAGGAGACCGAAGCACCCGCACTGGCCCCCCGCAAACATGCAACACGCACGGAGGGAGGCGATCGGAGGAGGTGGAGACTACCAGATAAGGTCCGGGGGTGGGTCAGAGCCAGCACAAAGTTATTCGCAATTTTTCACATTTCGCGGTCCGGCTCTGCCCCTAACCCTCGTGAATACCAAGGGAGAAGTGTACTTATATGTCACTATGAGCCTCTTTTACAAAGTCAATTAGTGTGGGCTGCTGTAGTAGCTGCCCCAAAGCTCATAGGGATGTAAAGGGCTTTGGGTCTTTTGCCACACGGCACTTGCTAATGCAGTTTCATAAAGGAGGTCATAGGATTCATTTTGAATTTGAGATATCTTTAAAAGCATTAGGAGTGTTGCTAGGCCCATTCTTCACAATAGAAGCTGTGCTCTAATTGGTTTCCTAGCTAAGGGAATCTTGATTCCCACCCCCTTTTATAGTTAGGGTGAGACCCTGGGTCATTCAAACTATTCTCCTTTTCTGGGCTTAAAGGGACTTCCCAGCCACCTTTTGTAGATCCTGTTCCCCTCCCCCTTTTCTGGGCCTGAAGAGTAGGGTTGTTGTTTCCTTATACGATGAACACATTCTGCTCTAAGCAAATTAATATACAAATAGGTTGTTACTATGGCCTCCTGGTTACTTCTCAATCTCAGGTCATCTTTTCATATGACCTCTCTTTTAGCACCCTCTGTTCCTTTTCCCGGGCCCAGGCCCCCTATGATGGGACATACACCCCATCATATACCCTCCCCCTCAGCTCAAATGTGTGCAGTTGCGCATTTGGCATGTCTGAGCTTATCTCATGGGACAGAAAATCTGCATTAAAATCGGCTTCCCGGCTCTGTGCTCTATCCTGAAATTATAGGCTTATAACGTTGTTTATAGTTTATTGGCTTATACAAAGCGGATTCCAAAAAGAACTTACATAATATCACATCACATGCAATTAAACAAATCAAAGAAACAAAACATTTCAGTGACCAGCGCCTATTAAAGCTTCAATTCCCATATTTCATCTTACAAAACAAATACTTTTTCAGTAATTTCTTAGAATTGTGCAAATTTTCCTGCTCCCGGATGTATAGAGGGATTTCATTCCATGCCTGTAGGCCTCTGCACAAAAACATACCTGCCCTCGACACCTGCAAATGCAAGTGTTTAACAGGCAGAACAAATAAATTACCATGTTCCACAGAACAAAGTTTTGGAAGGGGAACACCTGGCAGAATACTGTCAACCAGATACCTTGGTGCTAGCCCATGTACACATAAGTATACCATAACCAGCAGCTTGTAATGTATCCGGTAATCTAATTTCAGCCAGTATAATTTAATATAGCATTCTGACACATGTTTCCATTTACTCAGTCTAAAGAGCGTTTGCACAACTGAGTTTTGTACAATCTGCACTGCAGATAAACATAAGCATCGCCTCTGCCAAGTCAGACCAAAGGTCCATCGTGCCCAGCAGTCTGCTCCCGCGGCGGCCCCCCAGGTCCGTGACCTGTAAGTGATCCTTTACTTAAGACATTTTGTCCTGTATAGTACCCCTCTAACTATATCCCTCAATCCCCTTTTCCTTCAGGAACTTGTCCAACCCCTTTTTGAAACCCAAAATCGTACTCTGCTCTACCACCTCCTCTTGAAGCGCAGGTTCCCAAAAACACAAGATTGCAATACTCAAAGCAGGACAAAACTATAGTTTGTAGTATGGACTTAAACAAATTACCTGAGAGATACAGCTGAAGAGCACTCATCAGTCTCAATTTAAATAATATTTTACTAATAATTCTTAGCACATGACTCTGAAATGTCAAACAGGAGTCAACAATAATCCCCAGATACTTCACCTCTCCTGAAATCTGTAAGGGCATGCCAAACAGTTCAACCATCTCAGGGATGGCCAAACCCTGTGTTTGCCGAAAACACATAACCTTAGTCTTTTGAACGTTTAACTTCAGTCTGTTGCAGTCCATCCAGCCCTTTATTCCCTGCATGACCAATTTTAGTCATTCCTCCACCTCTCCAAATTGTGCCTCAATGGGGAAAAAGAACTGGATGTCATCGACTTAGAGCCTATAGGAGACTCCAAACTGCTGCAACAGCTTACAAAATGGCAGAAGATAAAGGTTAAACAGCACTGCCAAGAGTGATAACCCTTGCAGCAGCGCAGCAGCTGAGAATTACTATTTTTCATTTGGTTGAGTCATTTTAGCAGGGCATGATCTTGACCAATGTAAATTGTCTCCCTAAGAAATAATATTGAAGGGTCTTAACAGCCCATTTTACTGCCAGGCATTCTTTTTCAGTAGTAGAATATCATTGTTCCGTTTTAGATACCTTACAGCTGAGATAAAGGTTCTCGACATCTCCCAGTCCCTGATTTAAGACTGCTTCTAAGACTACTCCCAATGTGTCCATCTGTAGAAGTGTTGCTGAAAGAAAGGATAGTGTACTTCCTTGAATCTAATGGGTTACAGGATCCGAGACAACATGGCTTTACAAAAGGTAAATCCGTGCCAAACGAACCTGATTAAATTTTTTGATTGGGTGACCGGAGAGCTGGATCGAGGACGTATGCTAGATGTAATTTACTTAGATTTCAGCAAAAGCCTTTGATACGGTTCCTCATAGGAGGCTCTTGAACAAACTTGAAGGGCTGAAGTTAGGACCCAAAGTGGTGAACTGGGTTAGAAACTGGCTGTCGAACAGATACCAGAGGGTGGTGGTTAATGGAAGTCACTCGGAGAAAGGCGAGTAGTGGAGTCCCTCAGGGTTCGGTGCTGGGGCCGATCCTGTTCAATATGTTTGTAAGTGACATTGCTGAAGGTTTAGAAGGAAAAGTTTGCCTTTTTGCGGATGATACCAAGATTTGTAACAGACACCGAAGAGGAAGTGGAAAATATAAAAAAGGATCTGCAAAAGTTAGAGGAATGCTCTAATGCCTGGAAATTATAATTCAATGTGAAGAAATGCAGAGTAATGCATTTGGGATTAATAAACGGAAGGAACCATATATGCTGGGAGGTGAGAAGCTGATATGCACAGATGGGGAGAGGGACCTAGGGGTGATAGTGTCCAAAGATCTAAAGGTGAAAAATAGTGTGACAAGGTGATGGCTGCTGCCAGAAGGATGCTGGGCTGTATAAAGAGAGGCGTAGCCAGTAGAAGGAAGAAGATGTTGATGCCCCTGTACAGGTCATTGGTGAGGCTCCACTTGGAGTATTGTGTTCAGTTTTGGAGACCGTATCTGGCGAAGGACATAAGAAGACTTGAAGCGGTCTAGAGGAGGGCAATGAAAATGATAGGAGGCTTGTGCCAGAAGACGTATGAGTGGAGACTGGAAGCCCTGAATATGTATACCCTAGAGGAAAGGAGGGACAGGAGGGGGGATATGATTCAGACGTTCAAATACTTGAAGGGTATTAACATAGAACAAAATCTTTTCCAGAGAAAGGAAAATGGTAAAACCAGAGGACATAATTTGAGGTTGAGGGGTGGTAGATTCTACAGCAATGTTAGGAAATTCTACTTTACGGAGAGGGTGGTGGATGCCTGGAATGCGCTCCCGAGAGAGGTGGTGGAGAAGAAAATGGTGACGGAGTTCAAAGAAGTGTGGGATGAACACAGAGGATCTAGAATCAGAAAATAATATTAAATATTGAACTAAGGCCAGTACTGGTCAGACTTGCACAGTCTGTATATGGCCGTTTGGGGCAGGATGGGCTGGAGAGGACTTCAATGGCTGGGAGGGTGTAGATGGGCTGGAGTAAGTTTTGACGGAGATTTCGGCAGTTGGAACCCAAGCACACTACCAGGTAGAGCTTTGGATTCTTGCCCAGAAATAGCTAAGAAGAAAAAATTTAAATTGAATCAGGTTGGGCAGACTGGATGGACCATTCGGGTCTTTATCTGCCATCATCTACTATTTGTTTAAAGTTTATATTTTTCAGGGCTGGCTCTTTATAGAGGGCTTCTTTGAGCTGCCTGAAGGTCTGATCGGCTTCTTCATTCCATTTTATCCTATTCAGCTGGGAATTCTTCAACTAGTTGGTTAAACAGGCGGCTTTTTCTGCAAAGTTTAATATGAATTTTCTGTAATATCCAATCATCTCTAAGAAGCATCACAGATGCTTCGTAGTTATTGGGGGTTGGACCATCTTGACTGCTTCTACTTTAGACAGCATAGGCTTAATCTATCCACTTCCCACACAATAGCCCAGATATTGTACTTTTTTGTCCTAGAGCACATTTCTTAGGATTGGCTATAAGGCCAGCCATCTGGAAAGACTCACCATTAAGTGACGTTTATGTTCCCAACTATCCGAAAAGATTATCCAAGTAAGCTCTTGCATATTCATAATGAGGTCTAAGTACCTGGTTCATGATTTGTTGGAATGTTGCTGGGTCCAAATGGGAGTGCTGTAAATTGATACAGACTTGGTGAGTGATAAAGACCGTTTTCTCTCGATTTCTTATCCAATGGGATCTGCTAATTAGTCCTGCCCGATTCACGATTTAAATCAATTCACCGATTCACTTTTGGTGAATTGATTTGAATCGATTCATTTTTACAAAAAATTGAACTCACCGATTCAAGTCGGCCCCCTTGCTAGAGGGGCTTTCCCTCTGCTGCCGGAGTCCTTCCATCTAATGTAACTTCCGGTTTTGCGAAACCGGAAGTTACATCAGAAGCAAGGACTTCGGCAAGGGAGCCCTATAATGTAAAGTTAAAAAAAAAATAGTAATAATGTAAGGTCCCATCCTTAATTCCCGCTAGCGAGAGAAAGTGCTGACTGTTCCCCTGCGCGCACAATCCCAGACGCAGAAAGCGAACGTGACTCACCCTCACCCTGGTTCTCACCTACAGCCTCCAGTTTTCTCGCAGCCCAGGCTGACCGCACGGTTTTCAACTAGACGCAGCAATGATTCGGTGCCAGTAAAACGGAGGCCATCTAGGCTGCTGATGCTGCTTTTCAGTGTGCTTCACTCGTCTCTCTTCCTGTTGGCTACAATATGCAGGAGCTGCTCCTCTCTCCAGCTCCAGTCAGACCTAAGCAAAGGGCTTGGGGTCCTCAGGGTTGGGAGTCTTCAGCTGAACCATCCTCGCCACACTTCAAGATTTTGATAATTATGTTTTAATTATGTTTTGATAATTATGTTTTAATTTTTATTAAAGTTTTCCATATAGTGCTAGAACAAACATTCAGATATTAAATTCAAAGTCTCTTACATGTGCACAAACCAGTCCCCTCCCACCCACCCCCAAGATTTTGATAATTAAAGTAAAAAAACAAAACTGTAATTGGTCCGGCACCACCTCTTCCGCAACCTATCTGTAAAAGTGCATAACTGGACATCATATATGCCCAAGCTCCCTGAAAGTAAAAGAATGTCTGTTGATTCTGAGGTTTTTTTTGTGGCTTCCAGAATCTATTGTTTAGTTTTGATTGTGCTGTTCTTTGTTGCCCTTGAGAAGCTAGCCAGCTGCCTTAGTCTTGCCTTAATGGTAAGCCAGCCCTGGTTTCTCTGAGTTGACAGGGCTTCCAAGACTCAGACAGATCAGTAGGGAAAGGGAGATGGTGCCCTGGCTGCTCACATCTGGAGGAAGCAGGAAAAGATGAGGATGGAAAAAGAGGTACAATCTAGTGAAGAAATAGCATGAGACCTATCAAGTTATCCAGTTCCAGGGTGGATCCTTCAGACCAATCTGGAATTTCTGACAGCCTCATGCATACTATGCTTGAGGCTGCCAGAAATCCCAGAATTGAAATGTGTGTCCTGCCAGAGCTGGTGTTAGCGAGAATGAGCTAGGACTAACAGAGAGAGGAAAAGGTTTTTTGTTTTATTTTGTTTACACCTCAGCGCCTGTTTGGGGTTAGAGAGGTTATAACCTTATGTAATGTTATATTGTAACACTGTGAACGTTAAACTGTAACCCGTTCTGAGCTCTCCGGGGAGGACGGGATATAAAACTAACTAACCCCCCCTTTTACAAAACCATAACACAGTTTTTAGCGTCGGCTGCAGCGGTAACAGCTCCGATGCTCATATGAGCGTTGGAGTCTTACCGCCACTGCTGGCACTAAAAATCATGCTATGGTTTTGTAAAAGAGGAGGGTAAATAAGTAAAATTACTAAAAATATTTTTTATATGGGGAGGAGAGTTGCAAATAATCGGGCCCCAGGTATCACATACCCTAGGTATGCTACTGGTTAGAGATCAGCTCTGAAAGAGGGTGGAAGTTTGTTGAGTGGTTGTGTCCTATGAAAGGATTCTTTTTAAGTAAATTTGGTTAGAAATGGTTAACCTAGCACTGTGAAAGTATGAATTGTGCTTGTTATTTGAGTGAGTTAAAGGTTTTTCTAGATTTTTTTAAGGTTCTAGAAAAATGACTGGTGGGTGAAGGGTTCAGTTGAGAAAAGGCAGGAAAAGGGTGCTTTTGTTTGGAAATCTGAGTTAGTTCTGTGGGGAAGCTCTGAATTAGAGAGTTGTGTGGGGACAGAAATCCCACCCATCCCCGCCCGTCCCCACCCGTCCCCACTAGGATCCTCTCCATCCCCACCCGTCCCCATCAGGATCCTCTCCGTCCCTGCCAGGATCCTCTCCGTCCCCACCCATCCCCACAAGGAATTACCTCCATCCCCGCCCGTCCCCATAAAAAGCAGCAATTACTTCTGACAGGATCATCAATTCCACAGTTTCTTTTGCTGTTTTCCTTGTGGAATCTCTTTGGTGGAACCCTTTTTTTATTTTCTGTTCAGGTAATTAACTTATAAACCCCCTCTTTTACTACGGCTGACGTGTCAGAACCCTGCTTCCAAAGCCTTCCATCCCCGTGGGAGTCCCGTTGGCTAGGGGGGGGGGGGGGTCCCCGTGGGAGTCCTGTGGGCCAGAGGGGGATCCCCGTGGGAGTCCCGTGGGTTACGGGGGGATTCCCACGGGACCCGCAGGATTACTGCGATCCCCGTTCCCGTGCAGACCTCTACTCTGAATGATTTTTGTTTTAATGGTTGCTGGGCTATGTGAGATTTCTGGTTGAGGATCCTGGAAGGAGCTTAAAAGACAGCCTCAGCCTTTATTAACCAGAAGAAGCTGTTAGTTAGGGAATTCTATTTTCCCTTTCCTCTTTGAGAATTTAAAACTGGGTTGTTTTTTTTGTTTTTCAATGAAACTGCTGATTCAATTAAGAAGCAGTTTAAGAGAGTTAGGTAGATTGGGATAGCAGTTTAATGTTTATGTGTTATTAAAACTTGTTAAACCGCTTGAGCATAAGACAGGTCTAAGCGGTTTACAGTACAAATGTGATATAAAATAGGTTTGCCTGCTAAAAACAGGTTTAGTTTTAAAAGAAGCTGGGAGAGAGCCTGCAGCACTGTTTGTGTTCTGTAGGGGTTTAAAGTGAGCTCTGCTGTATTTCTGTGAATATTAAAAAAAAAAAAAAAAAACAGCATCTGAATGGTAATGCTTGAGTGTGCACACAATCTCTAAAAGGGGTTGGATGCTAGTCTGGGTAAACAATTTAATTTTATTTGCTTTTCTGGGGAATAGAGACACCTTAGTTCCTGCTGGAGGAGGACACATTTGAGTTATATTGTAAAGGGAGGTAGGATTCCTCCTTTTACTTTATTAAAGTTAGGCAGTATGGACAATTTTCCCCATGATGTCCCTGAAGTCGTGCTCAAGCTGGTGGAGAGTTCTTGATAGAGGCTGTTCTGCTGACAGTGTGAAGCCCTTATTCCAGTGCTCCTGAGCTCCATTACAAGAAAGCAGTAAGCAAGAAAAGGTTTCTCTTTATTATTTATTTTAGTGTGCACACTACATTTAAAAAAAGAAAAAAAATATATATGTATATATAAAAGGCATTGGGGATATTATTACTTACCTGAGATCCAGAGGACCTCCCAGTTGTTGAGATTCCTATGGGAATAAAAAGTAAAATAAATTATACTGACGTCAAGCAACTTAGCTTTAAAGTTAAACAAAGGTTGAACAAAAGCTGAGCAAAAGGCAAGAGTACTTATCTGAGCCACTGTACTTGTGGGATGGCAGGTTGCACTAATTGAGCCTGAAAGTAAATAATGCATGCACATGTTAAGTATTTATGGGATTGAATTTTAGAGAAAATTTTAATGTCTTGATTTAATTTATTATTTTTTTGGAAGTCTAAGGGCTCCTTTTACGAAGGCGCGTTAGGGCCTTAACGCGCAGAATAGCACGCGCTAAAATGCCGCACGCGCTAGCCGCTACCACCACCTCTTGAGCAGGCGGTAGTTTTTTGGCTAGCGCACGCTAATCCGGTGCATGCGTTAAAAACGCTAGCGCACCTTCGTAAAAGGAGCCCTAGGTTTATTTAAGCAGTTTGCAAATGACATAAGATGTTGCAAACATGTCGTGAATATTATAAAGCTATACAGTATAATGCCAAAGATAATTGAATATAACATACCAATAAAGTAAAAACAGACAAACTCTGTAATTACATTACATTAGTGATTTCTATGCCGCCATTACCTTGCGGTTCAAGGTGGATTACATAAGGAGTTATTTGGACATTTAGGAATACATAAGAAGTTATCTGGACAGTTCCCATGGTATTATCTTAACTCAACCCTTCCCCCTCCTCCTAGATAAATTCTCCCCCAAAACTCCACTTAAATAATCTCTTCCTCCCCAAAACACCAACCAAGTATTCAGATCCCTGAAATGTTACGTAATCTTATTTTTACTCTAACTGTAATCTATTTGTTATATCACACAGTAACGTACAGTCAATTTAATATCCAATTTGCAAGTTCTTCCAGAATTAATCCAGGTACCTCTCCTCCCTTGTAACCAAAAAAAAAACAAAAATCCCCAAAACTGTTGTAACTTCACTGGAAATGTCAAGTTAGCTCTTTTGTAATCCGCCTTGAACTGCAAGGTATAGGCGGAATAGAAGTCCCTAATGTAATGTAATGTAATGTATTATGGAGTGGAGCGGGTTGCTATTGGGGACTGATGATTCTTGCTGTGTTAGTTTGTCTTTAAGGATTTCTTGAATAGCAGGGTTTTTATTTCTTTTCTGAAGGTTTTGTAGTCTGGGGTCGTGATCAGTAAATTGGAGAATTGGTAGTCTAGTTTTGCTGCTTGGGTAATAACTAACTAACCCCCTCTTTTATGAACGCATAGTGTGGGTTTTAGCGCTGGCAGCAGTGGTAACTGCTCCGACACTCATAATAATTTTACTGTGTAAATTTAAATTTTATCGTCTTTTTAGCTAATATGCTGTATTCTTTTTTTAGTTAACATGCTGTATTCTGATTTTAATATTTTGGACTTCGCTGATTATCCAGTTTTTATTCTTTTGTGTAAACTGCCTAGAATTCTTTTTATTGTGGCGGTATACAAAAATAAAGTTGTTATGTTATGTAAGAATTCTATGAGCGTCGGAGCAGTTACCACTGCTGCCAGCACTAAAACCCACGCTATGCGTTCATAAAGAGAGGGTAAATCATGAATTTCAGTTAAACTAAATAGGGTAGCTAATATAATGATATTTAATACATATCTAAGTATTTAAATAAATTTTCGGTGAGCCCCATTTCAGTTTAAATTTGTGGTACCTATTGGCTTTTTTCTCTAAATAAGCCTCAAATCTGTATGTTAAACATATGAGATTCCACCAAGTAAAATGAGCTCAAAACAATTTTCAAAGCTAGGGATATTAAGATATCTAATATGAGACAATCATCAGAACTTAGCATAGAGGTGAACAATAAAGATTTCAATAATATAATCTGGTAAGGAATCGAGGAACAAATGGTATCCCAAACCAAAGTCCAAAATGATTGTACAGGAGGACAATGAAAAAGATGTTTGAGGTTTCCAATAGCAGTGGTGCAGGTCCAACACAATTTAGAAAATGAGGAATTAATAGTATGTGATTTAATAGGAGTCCATTATGCTCTATGAGTAAGAAAGAACAAGCTCTGCATGCATATGAGATACAGAACTAAAGACACATAATACCAGATAGAATTCCAATCATCATCAGAGATAGAGCATTCAATATCTGCTTCCCAAGCCTCTTTTAAAGATAGAACTTGATTAGGTTGGAAGTTTTTGAGTAACTTATAAAAGGCAAGAAACTGATTAGAGTATGTTCAGAATTTTCCAATTTAATGACAGATTTGTTAATAGCAGATTTCAATTGTAACCATTTATAAAATTGGAAAATCTAATAAATGAAATTTGTAAATCAATGAAGGTGAGCCATGTGTGATCATCGCTACATAATGAAGCAATGTCCCAAATATGCTTATCATGCCAGGAGTTCCATATAACCTATTTTTGTCTATTATGTTGCGGTTACACCATATTGAATAGCAGGACAATTCTAACCAAGGATATTCTAAATTTTTGTCCAACGCTCAAAGAATTTTAAAAGTAGTATGAATTAAAGGGTTATAGGGTAAGTGATGTAAGTGAGATGTACCCATCAGTATAAGGAGAGGTATGGGATTGACAATGGCTGATTCCAATCTCAACCAGTGTGGTATATCAGAACAATCAGTAAGATTGAGCCATTCCGCACCTTGCGTTAAAATAAAGGCCTTATGGCCTAAAAATAGGTCTGGAAAGTTTACACCCCCATGCTCTTTAGTGGCTTTCAATTTTACCAATGATATTCTGGGAGGGTTTTTTTTCCATTAAAGGGTAAGCATTAATTTTTCAGCTGCTTATCAAAGGAAAAAGAGAATAGTATTGGAAACATATTTAGTAGATAGGTTATTTTGGGGATTATCATCATTTTTAGGGTGTCTAGTCTTCCCACCTGAAGAAATGTATGGGAGACCAAGTTGAGAGGATATCCTCTCCCTCTCTGCAACTCCCCTCCCATGGATGCTTCTCTTTTTTCAACTCTCCCCTTCCCCACACTTGCAGGTGCTACTTTCTCTCTTTCTCTCTCTCTCCCTCCTACACCTGTGGGTGCTTCTCTCCCTCTCTCCAACCCCACTCTCTCTCCCTTCCTCCAACCTCCTCATGGGTGCTTCTCTCTGTCTCTCTCTCTTCCTTCAACCCCCCTCAAACTGGTGCTTCTCTCTGTCTCTTCTTCTCCTTCACTCTCCTCAACCCCCAACCCCCTTCCCAATGCATGATTCAGTGGCACTGAATATCTGATAGAACTCCATCACTTTCTGGAAAGTTGCTTAGAAACATGGCGGCAGATAAAGGCCAAATGGCCCATCTAGTCTGCCCATCCACAGTAACCACTAGGCCCTCTTGAATTCAGACACAGTCTCTGTTTCCACCACCTCTTCCGGGAGACTGCCTCAATCTGCTTTCATATGGGGGCTGCTTTGCATGGAAATCACCTTGATCTCAAAAGAGAGGGCAACCTGAGGGCTTGAGTTGTAATTTTGAAACTCCTTAACTTTGCATTCTGTCTCTCCAGCCACAGCTCAGCCTGAAACTGAGTGCCTCTCTCCTGTCTCCCACCTGCCTCTTCTGCCAAAAATGTAATCTTCGGGCTGACCAGCAGCATCAGCGAGGTGAGCCAGCTGTCGTCAGCCTGCCCCGGAAGCCTTCATTCTGCAGTAACTTCCTTTCCCCACACAGACGGGACAGCTACAGAATGAAGCCTTAAGAGGCAGGCTGATGGCAGCAGATCCTGCCAGTTGGCCTGAAGAGTAGATATTAGGCAGAGGAGTATGTGGGGGACAGGGAAGAGGAAACCCCATACAAACTCCTCAAATTTAGAAAGACGTCTGGACACCCGGATAGTCCTCTAAAAAGAGGACATGTCCAGTTAAATCTGGGCATCTGATAACCCTATGAATTGGGCCAAAAGGAGCAGCTGCTGAGCAGGCAAGATGGGGAGAGCCTGGAAAGACCTTCCATGGTGGGAAAAGAAGAGAGCTTATGCTGGCACTTCATTTTTGCAGGTTCAACAGAGCTGCTTGCTGCCTTGTGTTGATCCAGTTTAACTCAGACACCAAGCCTGATTTTTCAGACACCATGTCAACCTAGTACATGGGGTTTGTTGAGCCATGCGCTTTCGATGTTTTCACACCATATAAGCATTGATCTGCCTTTGAAAATGAGGCCCTTAGGGTAACCTTAGAGCCTCCAACCTGAGATCACAACTGAGAACAAAAATAGAAGCTCCCCCATCAGCACCTTACTTTCACAGGCTTCTCATGTTCAGAGGCATTAAACAGCACCTGTGATAACAAAAGGTCTCTGACCAGCAGTAGATTGCACTTTCCCACACGGGATTAATCACAGGTATGAGAAGACATGGACAGGCTGAATATATGCTGTTTTCTGTACCACTCCTGTTATGTTAATAACTAAGGACCTGTTTCTTCATAATTCTGGTACATTAGCATAATACTACTCACAAGACCAGTTTGTATTGCTTTTTCCCCAAACAAGGATTACCTAGCCTGGCATTAAGCCTTATAATACACTTCCCCCCTCTGTATTCGCGGTGGTTAGGGGCAGAGCCGGCCCGTGAATATTAGAAAACCGCAAATAATATTCGGACCGGTTCTGCCCCTAATCCCCACTTCCCCCGCTCACAGAAAATGGCTGCCTTGAGCTCCCGTAGTCTCTCGAGCCATTTCCTGTGAGCGATCTGCAGGGGGCAGGAGCGTGGGAAGATCGCTCCTGCCCCGAAAACCTGCTAGACTACCAGGTAAGGCTTAAGGGGGGGGGGCTTACAGGGCTTAAAATAGCCAGAAAAAAGAATAAGGAATTTTAGGTTTAAAATCACGAATATGTGAATTCGTAGATACGGAAACCGCGAATAGGGAGAGGAAAGAGTATGCCCTCCCCCACTACTTAAATATGTATATGAGGTCTATGTGAAGCATTACTCCATATGTTGAATTCCAGTTACAGGGAAGCTATGGAAGAAACTAAGATTCTTCTAAGACCGGATATGGCTAAAATAAAGGGTATTATGCTCTCAAAATTCTCCTGTGAGAACTGGGAAAAGATCTGGAGCTTCCAGGCCCATCCAGATGACCTCCTCATTGCTACTTACCCTAAAGCAGGTAATTTCTTCATAGATCTAAGATACCAGTAATACAGAAACATCTCACTTGTACCTATCCCAAAAGGAGTAATTCATTTATATTCCAGCTACCTGCTCATATGCAGGTAGATTGTTTCTTGGCTTTTTTACTAACATCCTAATGTAACACTTTAGAATAGTTTCTTTTGGGTTTTGGCTGAGGCCGAACACCTCTAACATAATGCTCTGCTTTTTCACACTACCTTGTGCTTCAAAATAAATTATTAAAACAGATAACATGTCAAAATACCTATAATAAAGAGGAATCTACTTATTACAAACTAGGTTACTCTCTATATACCTCTAAACACCTGCAATACAGAAATCTTGCTTATCCATACCTGTTGTATGTCAAATCAGATAACAAGTTTGTGCTTTGGATATTACTAACTGAACACTCAGTAGAATATTTATTTATTAATTGATATGTATTAACTGACTTTATAAAGAGAGTCACTTAAGGCTGTGTACAGCAGAAATAGCTTCTTATAAAACTTACAATTTTGTTCACAGTATAACAATATTAAAATGACCAAATATAAGCGAAAATGGCTAATAGAAACCATGTAATAGGACTAATATCATACACTATTATTAGAAATACTGTATAAACATGTGGAGGTAAATTTTAGATAGAATGTAGAGAGGGGAATTCACACATCCAACTCAGAACATGGGGAATTCCCATACTATTTTACAAGAGACTCTGACAAAATACAGCCTTTTGTAAAATATGTGCAGAACTTACAACTCCTTCCCCCCCCCCTCCCCAAGATGTGGGAGTTGCTTTCTAAAATTGATGCTCCCTCTGCAGAGGGCCTAGATCTTAGCATCATAGGTCCCCCAATAGGCAGTACCCACCTGATATTACCTCATTCCCTTCCCTTACAGTCTCCCCAAACAACCTCCTTCCCCCCCCCCATCAAACCCCATCACAAAGCAACAGAACTGCAGGATTTACAGGGTAAGCAAAAGATACTGTGGATTCATTTGTACAGAAGAAATGGACAATCTCTTTACATGACATAGTTAAAAGGTAAAGTGAAAGAGGCTATTAGAGCCCCCAAAAAAATCCTTTAAAGAATGGAAAAAGGATCCAAATGAAGAAAATAAGAAGAGACACAAATCTGGCAAGTTAGATGCAAAGCATTGAGAAAGAATAAAACGAGAAACTTGGAAAAGAGGCAAAAACTCCTAACAATTTTTTTAGGTATATCAGAATCAGAAAACCTGTGAGGGAATCCGTGGGACTGTTGGATGATCAAGAAACAAAAGGGGCGCTCAGGGAGGATAAGGCCATAGCGGAGAGACTGAATGAATTCTTTGCTTCAGTCTTTACGGAAGAAGATGTAAGAGATCTACCTGAACCAGAAATGGGTTTCAAGGGTGATGATGCAGAGGAACTGAAAGAAATCTTGGTGAATCTAGAAGATGTACTAAGCCAAATCGACAAGTTAAAAAGTGATAAATCACCTGGACCGGATAGTATACATTCCAAGGTACTAAAAGAACTCAAACATGAAATTGCTGACCTGTTAGTGATCTGTAACCTATCGCTAAAATCTAAAACCTGAAGATTGGAGGGTAGCCAATATTACACCAATTTTTAAAAAGAGTTCCAGGGGAGATCTGGGAAATTACAGACCAGTAAGTCTGACTTCAGGGCTGGGCAAAATGGTGGAAACAATTATAAAAAATAAAATTGTGGAACACGTAGACAAACATGATTTAATGAGACAGAATGGGTTCAGCTGAGGGAGATCATGCCTCACCAATTTGCTTGACTTCTTTGAAGGTGTGAATAACCATGTGGATAGAGGTGAGCCAGTTGATGCAGTGTATCTAGATTTTCAGAAAGCTTTCAATAAAGTTCCTCATGAGAGGCTCCTGAGAAAATTAAAGAGTCATGGGATAGATGGCAAAGTTCAGTTGTGGATTAGGAATTGGTTATCGGATAGAAAACAGAGGGTAGGGCTAAATGGTCATTTTTCTCAATGGAGGAGAATAAACAGTGGAGTGCTGCAAGAGTCTCTGTACTGGGACTGGTTCTATTTAACTTATTTATAAATTATCTGGAAATTGGAACAACACTAAATTTGCAAATGACACTAAACTGTTCAAAGTTGTTGAAATTCATGCAGATTGTGAAAAATTGCAAGCAGACCTTAGGAAATTGGAAGGCTGAGTGTCCAAGTGACAGATGAAATTTAATGTGGACAAATGCAAAGTGATGAACATTGGGACGAATAACTTGAATCACAGTTACCAGATGCTAGGGTCCACCCTGGGGGTTAGCGCCCAAGAAAAGGGTCTGGGTGTCATCATAAACAATACAATGAAACCTTCTGCCAAATGTGTGGCGGCAGCCAAAAAAGCAATTAGGATGCTAGGAATTATTGCCAAACTAAGGGCTCCTTTTACAAAAGTACATTAGGGCCTTAATGCACAAAATAACGTGCGCTAAAATGCTGCACGCACTAGCTGTTACCACCTCCTCTTGAGCAGGCGGTAGTTTTTTGGATAGCGTGCACTATAGCGTGCGCTAAAAATGCTAGCACGCCTTTGTAAAAGGAGCCCTAAGAATGTTATAATGCCCTTGTATCGCTCTATGGTGCAACCTCATCTGGAGTATTGCATTCAATTCTGGTCTTCTTATCTCAAGAAAGATATAGTGGCACTATAAAATGTTCAAAGAATTGTGACTAAGATGATAAAGGGGATGGAACACCTCTCGTATGAGGAAAGACTAAAAAGGTTAGGGCTCTTCAGCTTGGAAAAGAGACAGCTGAGGGGAGATATGATTGAAGTGTACAAAATCCTGAGTGGAATAGAATGGGTACAAGTGGATCAATTTTTCACTCCATCAAAAATTACAAAGACTAGGGGACACTTGATGAAGTTACAGGAAAATACTTTTAAAACCAATAGGAGGAAATATTTTTTTCACTCAGAGAATAGTTAAGCTCTGGAACGCATTGCCAGAGGTTGTGGTAAGAGCAGATAGCGTAGCTGGTTTTAAAAAAGATTTGGATAATTTCCTGGAGGGAAAGTCCATAGTCTGTTATTGAGAAAGATATGGGGGAAGGCACTGCTTGCCCTGGATCGATAGCATGGCATATTGCTACTCCTTGGATTTTGGCTAGGTACTAGGGACCTGGATTAGCCACTGTGAGAATGAGCTACTGGGCTAGACAAACCATTTGGTCTGACCCATTAAGGCATTAGGGGCAGAAGTAGAGAAAATGAAAACATTCATGATACATCTATAGAAGGGGATGTACTATTAATAGTTGATTTCAGTATGCTGCATGTTGATTGGGGAATTCCTGTCCTATAAGCTTGACTAAAATAAGAGTAAATAAGCTCAGATATTTTAGCTCTATATGGGTGACACCCTGACCGTGTTTCATAGCTGGGATATAAAGGGATATAACCCGTTGCTTCACTAAACTAGACAAAAGTTTCCCCACTGTATTACAATGTTTATGGAGGTTGTATTTACGAAAAATAAGCATTCTTTGGGTTTTCTCATGTAATAGCATTTGCAAGGCTACTTTTGTGGAATGCCAGTTATCAAAATCTCTTGGCAGTTGTGAGCAAACATATTGTGTCCTAGCTCCTTTTCCAGCTGCCATATACTTTGAGACAAGCATTTATTACACACACTCACAAAGACTATGACATCTCCCCATAGAACTACCTTAGCAGTCTGCCAATACAGCAAAGCATCTGTAGCGTGTGTGGTATTGAGCAGCTATAGTCGTCCCACTTCTTTTGAAGCTAAGTTTTAAAGTCAGGACTATTATTTAAGTAAGTGGGGAAGCACCAAAGGCGTTGAGGCAAGCACTGGGGGGTCCCAGAGCTACATCTATCAAAATGAGAGCATGATCTGAGACCCCTTCTGTCCCAATAGAGGTTGAAACAACATCTGAAATTCTATGTTCACTAAGAAAAATGTAATTAATTCTGGAGTAGGTGCCATGGGCCTGGGAAATATGAGTGTAATCCCTCTTGTCCATAAGGAGAACCCGCCAGGGGCCCAACAATATTAGGGTGTCACAAAAGACATGAAAAAAGGAAGAAACCCTGTGTGCATTACTCTGGGGTACACCAGTTCTGTCCCACTGTAGGTCCATAACCATGTTGAAGTCACCTGCCACAAAAATAGTGTGATCAACGTAAGGGAGACACATCTGCACTACTTTATCATAAAACTCTGTAAAAGTATTAGGACCATAGAGATTCAAAAGGAAATAAGTGGTGCCCTGAATTTGGAGTTTAAAGAAAAGAATCCTGCCCTTTTCATCTCTGTCCAATAGTTCCGCTCTCCCTTGAAGAGATTTACTCAGTAGAATGGCCACCCCATCTCTATGATGAGAGGGGGAGGAACTAAAAATCTCTCCTACCCAACCCTGCTTTAATTTCTGATGTTCTTTTTTTTTTTTTTTTCAAATTTTGTTTATTGAAAATGGCAAACGGTCCAGACAAGCAATTACAATCAGCAAAGTAACAGACTCAATACAAAAGGAACACAGAGAATGGAGAGAACATCAAAAAACAAGCAGTAATGTGAGTCTGGTTTCCTGGAGGCAAACAATGTCAGCCCGCTTTCTTTGCAATGTGGCTAGAATCTTACTGTGCTTAATAGAAGAGGTTATCCCAGCCATACGTCAGGAGATCAGGCGTAGTGCGCTACCTTTCTGCACTGAAAAAGCAGTAGATGCATCTCAGATGTAACCAGAACATGTGTGCAGAACATAAAAGTCAGTCTGTGGTTCCCAAGCATTAGCAAACCATGGAGCGTACAGCAGCGCCCCTCCCACCTCCCTCCCCCAACTACCCATAATGCACAAAATCTAACAAGTCCATGCCCAAGCAATCAGTAGGAGGACACTGGAGATCACTTGGGATGACTAAGGTAGGGTTACCATATTTAGTGAAGTAAAAATCTGGACGCATGGCCACGCCCCCCAGGACCACCCAGTTCCACCTCTCCAGCCCCGCCCCCAGATGGCATCCGTGCATGCACAGATGCCCCTTCCTGACGTGATTTGTTGGGAAGCTTTTCAAAACCAGGACAAAGTGCCAGGTTATAAAAAGCCGTCCAGATTTCTCTGGACATGTTCTCCTTTTGAGAATTAATATGCATGAGATCTGTTTGCATGCACTGCTTTCAATGCATATTCATTGGAGAAATCCTGAAAGCCCGACTGGATTCCGGCCCTCAAGGACCAGAGTTGCCCATCCCTGCCCTAGACTAAGGGCCCCAAACCCCTCTCTAATTCAAGTGGCAGCAAGCATCAAACTTAAGTATAGGAACACATACACTCATAACAGAGAAAAACAATGAGCAGTGGCAATAACTAAAATCAGGAAGAGCACCAGCATTCATGCTCAGCAAGTCCAAGCTATTAGCCTTCCTCCAACAACAATTTAAGAAGTAAAGGCACATCAGGTATCCTCTGTAGAATGTTTCAAAGTGCAGCGCAAGAAATCCCGTGCAGTTTCCACCAAGTCGAAGGTTTTCTATTCCCATTGTGATGAATTTTAAGTAGCACAGGATACAGAAGCATGAATCGAATCTTAGTCTGCTAAAAATTTTCATATTGGTGTGAACTTCCTAAGCTTATCTCAGAGAGAGGTTGAATAGCCTTGAAAGATCTTAATAGGCACGGTTTCATAAAGCACATCTGTTGTATTTGCTTGATATGCTCGCAATAGGTTCATTTTATGCACATAGTTAAAGATATTGGCAATAACCACACAAGGTCGGGTGATCCTTCCTGCCTGCAGCCAAGGCAGTGGGCCCTCTCAATTTGAAACAGTTCCATGCAATCCTTGATGGGCAACTCCGACATCAGCGAACATTCCCATACTTTAGAGAGCTGCCTGTCAGACATCGTTTCAGGAAATCCCATGAAAAGCAGATTGTTGCATCTCAACCTGTTTTCTAGATCTTCCATCTTATCAGTGTATAAGGTGGCACGGTCCAAAGAATCCACATGCTGGGTCTGCGCCAAAGTCGCTGAGTCCTCCAGGGCGGACACACACTCCTCAAGCACTGTGATCCTCTGTGCAGATTCAGTCAGGAAAGTCTCCAAAGTGCTAAGTTGCCCGGAAAGCTTATTGAGTCTCGGTTTCAAGGCATGAACCACAGCGATGGTGAATTGAACAATGTGCACCCCAGCCAATTGCAGCGTGAGTTGTGCAGCCTCCTCTACAATGGGATCATCATGCAACCTCACTTTCTCCCTATCTTTTGTTTTGAGGCCATTCCAGCTGCTGATTTCATAATAAATCTGTCCATCAAGTTGTGCAATAAAACATCACGAGTCTAGTTGCTGCTGATGGATGAATTATAGTAGAAAATGTTAATAGATGAGGCAGAGAGCCCTGGAGCCAGACAGAGAGCAGCCTGCCTCGCTCAACTCATCACTTGATCCCCCTCTCCCCTTTTATCAAACTGCGCTAGAGGTTTTTAGCGTGGGCAACCAAAGTAAGTGTTCCAATACAGGAATTCTATGAGCGTCAGAGCATTTACCGTGTTAGTTTGTGCTAAAAACCTCTAGCACAGCTTGATAAAAAGGACCCTAAAGTTGGAAAAACTGTGTGAAGTTTTTCCCATGAATCTGATTGTGCTTGATCAGAAAATAATTTTTTAAAAAGTTTTAAAGCCCATCCTGGAGTCCCTCAAATTGATTGATTACATAAAGCACCATTTTTCTTACAATTTGCTATTATTTTTGCTTAATGGACCAAATTTCATAGTATTATATCTATAACTTTTATGTTTGCACACTTAGCAATGATACATTGGTAAAAAAGAAATTTTATGTCAAGTCTGTTTTATTGAAAAAGAACAATAAATCAGTATAAAAATAACACTAGAGTCTTCACTATGCTTATTATAACAAGTGGAGTCGGATTCCTTAGAGCCCCACTAATACAGTGTTACAACTACAAAAGAATCAGAAAACATTTTCCTGTCATCAAATAATGATAAAAAGATATTTTATGCAAAAAAAATCTAGCATTATTTTATTACATGAACCTTGTGGCTCACTGGTAGAGCTATTGCTTCTGCACCCAGAGGTTGTGAAATTAAATTCCAGTACTGCTCCTTATGACCCTGGGCAAGTTACTTAGGGGGTCCTTTTACTAAGGCATGCTAGCCGATTTAGTGCACGCTAAACGCTAATGCGTCCATTATATTCTATGGATGCGTTAGTGTTTAGCGTGCAATAAATCGGCTAGTGCGCCTTAGTAAAAGAGGGGGTTAATTCTCCAGTGCCCACCACTTTGAAATGACAAAGCTACAAAAAAGCAGTATACAAGTCCCTTTTCCCTTTCAATATCTGCACTTTATGGTGGAAAATAACAGAATTCTAACATACTTCACTAATAGCTAAACATGTGCATTTTGGTGTAGTCATCTACCAATGATGTTCTAAGCATTCAATGTCTTCTTGAGATGGTCAGGATATGGCCTGCGATGCTGTTCTATTCCTTGCAAGGCCTCACGCTGCACTCAGTATCTTGTTACAAGGAGTTGAACAGCATCACAGGCTTTATCCTATTTCAAGAAGACATTGAATGCTTGAGTGTTTGGAACGCCATTGGTAGATGACCACACCACAGTGTACGTGTTTAGCTATTAGTAACGTGACCATTTATTTTTTC
The DNA here is from genome assembly GCF_902459505.1 of Geotrypetes seraphini. Classification (NCBI taxonomy): domain Eukaryota; kingdom Metazoa; phylum Chordata; class Amphibia; order Gymnophiona; family Dermophiidae; genus Geotrypetes; species Geotrypetes seraphini. The sequence continues at coordinate 94,597,883 of NC_047088.1, forward strand.
CCTCAAAACGGGACATCTACTAATTTTCAGTCTCGCCCCCCAATCCTGCCCTAGATCCACCCCTGACCCGCCCAAACTCTGCCCTTGACTCCGCCCCCATAATAATAATACTAATTGTAATGCAATTTCTTCCATCCATTTTTCATATACACACAATATAATCTTATTAATACATAATGGTTGCCACAAAATTAAAAAAACACAAAGCACACTGTACACAGAGAAATTATCATTTATATTTTGGGTTTTTTCAAAGATGTTAAAGCAGATGACTTTAAAATATGCAATGTACCTCAGTAACAAACAGAAAAAAATAGTGCAAAATATAGACAGACAGATATAAATTCTCAAAACTGACACATTTTGATAACTAAATTGAAAATAAAATCATTTTTCCTACCTTTGTTGTCTGGTGATTTCATGAGTCTCTGGTTGCACTTCCTTCTGACTGTGCATCCTTTCTTTTTTTCTGTTTTTCATTCTCTCTCCCTGCCCCTCTTTTCTTTCTTTCTCTCTCCCCTCCCCTTCCCAAGCATAACACACATAACATGGCAGCTGCTGCACAGGAATAACTGACTTGCTCTTTGCCCTTTTTCTCTGGCTCTCCTGGTTGTGTGACATCACCAAAGCGTCACAGAAAATTCCCCTACAGATTGTAGGATGGACAGAGCCATTAAGCTGTGGCAGTAAATAGTGGCTTAAAGATCTGCTATGGATAGGGACTGGCCCTGGCCCTCTTTGGCACTGGCAGTACAAGTGCTCAGAAGCGAGCAGAAGCGCTCCAGGAACTGGCATTGTGAACCATCCTAGACAATTGCAGCTGGCAGCGGACAGAAGTGCAAAAAGGAGCTTGTACGATGATCACTTCCCAAGCTGCCTCTGCTGTAGCAACAGGCCAGGTGCGTGCAGCGACTGCACAAGCCTTCCCCCCTCCCCCCCCCCCCAAAGTTGGAGAGGAAATTCTGGGCCAACCAGGCAGCAATTGGCTGGCCTGGAACTTCCTCTCTGAAATCAGAATTGTTTTTCAACCTTTTTACACCTATGGACTGGTGGAAATAAAATAATTATTTTGTGGACCGGTACCGGCAGTTGAAGAACACTGCTTTAGAAGGCAGAGTTAACACCCCAGTACACATTCCCACTGGGGATATGATACATTAACACTGGCAGATGAAGGCTGTTTAGCCAGTTGATCAAATGACAACTGCAACAATCTTCAGTTACAATTTCTGGGTCAGAATGCTTGGTCCCCAAATTAGTGAAGCACAGGTCTGGATGTGTATACTTGTGGTCATTCCATGGAAGTTATGCCTAGATGACCACAATCAGGAGTCTTGGTTGTTGTAGGGTTCCAAAAGGAGCCAAGTTATGTGACTTGTGGTCCGGGTCAATCACTGCAATGACCCTAGTGCAAAAGAGAAAAGTTCCAGTTCAAACAAATTACATTTTGAGTGCCTCACATCCTGCTCACCACTTTCTCACTGATTTTATTGGATGTGATTGTGAGCTCAGCTAAAGACTAGCAATCTGAAAGAAGCTCTAACCAGGGGGGGAAGGGGAGGGGGGAGCAATGGGTGAGATTTAGTGTGCGTCTGCAGATTGTACTCCCATACTAACGTTCAAATATCTTACAGAAGGCTGACCCTATTTGCTGTCATTTGTGGGTAATTCCAGCCCTCCCAGGAAAAAGTGCAGGCCGACTTCATGCTCCAGCATGGAATGTGCAAGACTCAGGTCCCAGGCCACGTTGCCCACCGTTGCCAGAAGAGGGAAAGAGGTGGGTTTGCAAGAGCAGAGCCAGTATTGGGAAGCGGGGATTTGTACGACTGTCAGTCCCTCCTGTTCTCCCCTCCGCTCTCCTCCCTTCCCCTCCCAGAAGCTCTCAGTACTGTGAGCGCAGCGATTCAATTAGGCAACCTTGGGTCCTTTGATGGGTCGTGCACACCTCTTAGGAAAGAGGAAGTTGTATCATCAGAGGCGGACCGCGACTCAGCTAAAGCCCCAAGGCTGCCTAATTGAATTGCTGCGCTGATGGTACTGAGAGCTTCTGAGAGGGGAAGTTCATTGGGCCCCCTGATCTCCACGGCCATCAGGAAATTTTTGTGGAACGACGGTTGAAGAGCACTGCCGTTGTCCCCACGCACAGTTTCGGGACACCCTTTCTGAAAACAGGACATTTCAGCGTCCCGAAGCTGTGCGTGGGGACAACGGGACAGGTGATACAAAAACGAGACGTATGGTCACATTAGCTATTAGTGAAATTTGCTAAATTTCTATTATTTCCCACAATAAAGTGCAGATAAAGCAATGTTACTTACCGTAACAGTTGTTATCCAGGGACAGCAGGCAGCTATTCTCACTAGTGGGTGATGTCATCCGACAGAGCCCCGATACGGACATCTTGAAAGCATGTCTTGCTTGAAGAAACTTAGAAGTTTCGAGATGCCCGCACCGAGCATGCGCCAGTGCCTTCCCGCCCGATGTACCTGGCGTGTCTCCTCAGTTCAGGTAGATAGCCTGAGAAGCCAACCCAGGGGAGGTGGGTGGGACGTGAGAATAGCTGCCTGCTGTCCCTGGATAACAACTGTTACGGTAAGTAACATTGCTTTATCCCAGGACAAGCAGGCAGGTATTCTCACTAGTGGGTGACCTCCAAGCTAACCCCAATGGGATGGTGGGAGAGTTGGCAACTTAAGAGAACAAATTTTGTAATACAGTTTGGCCAAACTGTCCATCCCGTCTGGAGAAAGTATCCAGACAATAATGAGAGGTGAATGTATGAACCGAGGACCAAGTGGCGGCCTTACAAATCTCCTCAATCGGTGTCGATCTGAGGAAGGCTACAGAGGCCGCCATTGCTCTGACCTTGTGGGCTGTGACCTTACAGGGAAGGGATAAACCAGCCTGGGCATAGCAGGAAGAGATACAAGCCGCCATCCAGTTAGAGATGGTGCGCTTCGATACAGGTCGTCCTAACTTGTTTGGATCAAAGGAGACGAAAAGTTGAGGTGCAGTTCTGTGTGGCTTTGTGCGATCCAAGTAGAAAGCCAGAGCACGTTTACAGTCCAGAGTGTGCAAAGCAGATTCCCCAGGATGAGAATGAGGCTTTGGAAAGAACACTGGAAGCACGATGGATTGATTGATGTTAAATTCAGAGACCACTTTCGGTAAGAATTTTGGATGAGTACGGAGAACCACCTTGTCATGATGGAATACAGTGAAGGGTGGATCTGCCACTAGGGCCTGAAGCTCACTGACTCAGTGAGCTGACGTGAGGGCCACCAGGAAAACCACTTTCCAGGTGAGATACTTAAGAGGAGCCGTTTTGAGAGGTTCAAACGGCGGCTTCATAAGATGAGGCAGGACAACATTGAGATCCCAAACCACAGGAGGAGGTTTGATAGGAGGATTGACATGAAAAAGTCCTTTCATAAATTTGGAAACCACAGGATGAGCAGACAAAGGTTTCCCCTGTAGAGGCTGATGGAAAGTCGCAATAGCACTCAGGTGGACTCGTATAGAGGTAGACTTGAGACCAGACTGGGACAGGTGTAGAAGATAGTCCAACACAGACGATAGAGAAGCTTGTTGAGGTTCTGTAGCATTGGAAATACACCAGGTCGAGAATCTCGTCCATTTTTGGGAATAGCATTGTCGAGTAGCAGGCTTCCTGGAAGCCTCCAAGACCTCCCTCACAGCTTGGGAGAACTGGTGAGGGGTTATGTTGAAAGGAACCAAGCTGTCAGGTGGAGAGACTGCAGGTTGGGATGAAGCAGTGAACCTTGATGTTGAGTAAGCAGTGAAGGAAACACTGGAAGAAGTATGGGCTCCCTGCTGCTGAGTTGAAGTAGAAGGGAGAACCAAGGTTGTCTGGGCCACCGAGGAGCAATCAGGATCATGGTGGCATGGTCTGATCTCAACTTGACCAGAGTCTTCTGAATGAGAGGAAAGGGAGGAAACGCATATAGGAAGCGATTCCCCCACTCCAGCAGAAAGGCATCTGCCTCGAGGCGGAGAGGAGTGTAAATCCTGGAGCAAAACTGAGGCAGTTTGAAGTTGTGGGGGGCTGCAAAGAGGTCTATCTGAGGCGTCCCCCACTGAGCGAAGATCTGATGAAGGGGTTTGGAATGGAGCGTCCATTCGTGAGGCTGGAGAAGACGACTCAATTTGTCTGCCAAGACGTTGTCCTTCCCCTGAATGTAGACCGCTCTGAGGAAGGTGTTGTGGCGAACCGCCCAATCCCAGACTCGAAGAGCTTCCTGACAAAGAGGGGCCGAGCCCGTGCCCCCTTGTTTGTTGACATAATACATGGCGACCTGATTGTCTGTGCGAATAAGGACCACCATGTCATGAAGTAGATGCTGAAAAGCTTGGAGAGCATTGAAGATGGCCCTGAGCTCCAGAAGATTGATTTGATGGAGTCGTTCCGCACTGGTCCAGAACCCCTGAGTTCGTAGACCATCCAGGTGGGCCCCCCCATGCATAGTTCGATGAATCGGTCGTGAGAACTTTCTGATGGGGAAGAGAGTGAAACAGCAAACCTCTGGATAGATTCGAAGAGGTCATCCACCAGAGAAGAGACTGCCGTAGAGCAGGAGTGACGACAATGTGACGGGACAACGGGTCGGACACCTGAGTCCACTGAGATGCCAGGGTCCATTGAGGAATCCTGAGATGTAGTCTGGCAAAAGGCGTCACATGAACTGTAGATGCCATGTGGCCCAAGAGAACCATCATGTGTCTCGCCGAAATGGACGGGCGAGAAGACACCGACTGGCAGAGTAGGAGGAGAGCATCCATGCGTTGAGGAGGAAGGAATGCTCGAAGTTGAATGGTATCCAGAACAGCCCCGATAAAGGGGAGAGACTGAGTGGGCTGGAGATGTGATTTGGGGAAGTTGATCTCGAAGCCCAGACTCTGCAGAAAAGAAATTGTAGTCAAGGTCGCCGAAACGACCTCTGGAGCCGACGGTGCCTTGATGAGCCAGTCGTCGAGGTATGGAAACACCTGGAGACCCATGTTCCGGAGTGCTGCGGCCACCACCACCAGACACTTCGTGAAGACTCTGGGAGACGAAGAAAGGCCGAATGGAAGCACTCGATATTGGAGATGTAGATGTCCCACCCGAAATCTGAGAAACTTGCGGGAGGCCGGATGTATCGGGATGTGAGTGTAGGCCTCCTTGAGATCCAGAGAGCATAACCAATCGTTCTGCTCGAGTAGGGGGTAGAGAGAGGCAAGGGTCAGCATACGGAACCGCTCCTTGACCAAAAACTTGTTGAGGACTCGAAGGTCCAAAATGGGACGCAGATCGCCCGTCTTCTTCGGAACCAAGAAATACCGGGAGTAGAACCCCTGGCTTTGCTGATCTACTGGCACCGGCTCGACGGCTCGAAGCCGAAGCAGAGCCTGCGCCTCCTGTAGAAGAAGGGCGGTCTGCATCGAGTTGGAAGGATACTCTCTTGGCGGGTGGTCCGGGGGGACCCGTTGGAAACGAAGAGAGTATCCCTCTCTTACGATGGTAAGGACCCAAAGGTCCGAGGTGATCGACTCCCATCGATGATAAAAGTGGTGGAGTCGACCCCCGATGGGAAAAACAAGGGAAGACAGAACGTCGGTTATGCTCCCTGGAAGAGAGTCAAAAGGGCTGAGTAGCCTTGGGTGCAGCCGGCATCTGAGGCTTCTGCTGAGACTTCTGTGGAGGCTGCCTCTTCGCAGGCTGTCTCGCTAGGGGAGCCTGTCTTGGTTGATAACGCCTCTGGTAGATTTGAGGCGGCCTAGATGGACGAGACTGTTGAGGCTTAGGCTTAGGACGCAGAATGGATTGAAAAGACTTCTCGTGGTCCGAAAGCTTCTTAGTGACAGTCTCGATAGACTCATCGAACAGATCCGCTCCCGCACAAGGCACATTAGCCAATCTGTCTTGGAGGTTCGGATCCATATCAATAGTGCGAAGCCAAGCTAGGCGACGCATGGCGACTGAGCAGGCCGCAGCACGTGCCGAGAGCTCGAAGGCATCGTAGGAGGATTGCATCAGCTGCAGCCGCAACTGGGACAGGGTAGCCACCACCTCCTCAAACTGGAAACGAGCTTCAGCATCGATGAAAGGGACGAACTTGCGGAGGACCGGCAAGAAGAAATCCAAATAAGAAGAGAAGAAAAAATTGTAATTGAGCACTCGAGTCGCCATCATCGAATTTTGGTAAACTCGTCTACCAAACTTGTCCATCGTTCTCCCCTCCCTGCCCGGGGGCACAGAAGCATAGACCTGGGAAGGGTGAGAACGCTTGAGAGAAGACTCGACCAGTAGAGACTGATGAGAAAGTTGAGCTCCCTCAAACCCCTTGTGGTGAACGATGCGGTATCGAGCATCCAGCTTGCTGGGAACCGCAGGGATAGAATACGGTGTCTCGAAACAGCGCATGAAAGTCTGGTCCAGCAATTTATGCAAAGGAAGCCGAAGAGTCTCCGCCGGAGGGTGAGGCAAATGCATCGTATCCAAATACTCTTTAGAATATTTAGATCCAGTATCCAAAGTCACATCTAAGTCATCCGCCATCTGTCGGAGAAAAGATGAGAAAGACAATTGGTCCGCCAAGGCCGGCCGCCGAGACGGACTAGACGAAGTGGAAGCCTCCGGGTCTAGAGAGAGCTGAGACCGGCATGGAGAATAAGAGGTAGAGGGTTCCTCATACTCTGGTCCCTCCGGTTGGGAAACATCGGACGATGCGTATCCCAAACGTTGCATCTTTTTCTGTGGGGACACTTCCGAATGACGTGAGGAGTGTCGAGATGAGTGACGAGAACGATGCCCCTCCCGATGCCGGGATGGGGATCGAGAACTTCTGTGCATCGCACGATCCCCCGAAGCCTCTAAGGAATGGATGGGGCTCGAAGCGGTGGATCGCAGAGGTGGCAAGGACGCGGACTCACGCAGCGCCACCCAAGTCTGGTATGGAGTGCAGAAGAACTCTTCCTGCGATGCAGTATGCCCAGGACTCCGAATATCAGGGACCGTCCCAGCGCCCTGTTGCCGTGGAGGAGTAATGGGCTCTAAAGGTGGCATATCCGGAAGGGAAGCCCTCCTGGAGACATCCGCCGCCCTCCGCCGATCCCCCTCATCGAGCAGCGAGATCGAACGGCGAGGGGGAGGGGGAGGGGGCGGACCGCCCTCAGGGACCGGTGCTCGGACTTCACCCTGGATGTTGGCGATAAGCCGGGGTCCCATAGTTTGCATAAGCTCGACAAACTGAGCTTCCAGCAGGGATCGAAGCGAAGCCGATATGGAGGGATCCGCACTGAAAGGGGGTCCTCCTGCACGGTCTTCGCGCTCCTTCGCGGCCAAGTGCTTCTGCTTAGTAGCTTTGGGCACCTTAATGACCACGGGAGGGACAGTGGAAGGCGGTACCTGAACCGAAGAGACAGAGGCAGGCGCCGCAGCAGAACTGGAAGCCGCAGCCGGTGTAAACGATGCTGGCTTCACGATGCTGGATGCTGGAGTCGTCGATGCAGGTTTCGAGCGAACCGGCGAAACCTCAGCAGATGTAGAAGCAGACAGATCCTTGGCAGTCTCCATCTTGAACATCGACTCCCAAAGTAAGCAACGCCGCTTGAACGAGCGCGCGGTGAGCGTGGAACAAGGCCTGCACGATTTCGGAACGTGGTCCGGACCAAGACACTGGAGGCAGCGTCGATGCGGGTCCGTCAACGAAATCGCACGCTGGCACTTGCTGCACTTTTTAAAACCGGTGATTGGCCGTGACATAGGCCGGAAAATCGACGCTGCAATGTCGAAAGAGGTAGGCCGCAGCCACGAGGCCGGGCCGGCCGAACCGCCGGAAGAAATAATTTTGAACTTTTTTTTTTTTTTTTTTTAAAGAAAGTAAAGTAAAATGAATTTTTCAAAGAAATAAACCAAAACGCGGAATTAGAAGGCAAAGAAAAACTGAAATTCAGTCAGCGCAGATTGAAGATAACTTCTCAGCTCCGCGGAAAGAAAAGAACTGAGGAGACACGCCCGGTACATCGGGCGGGAAGGCACTGGCGCATGCGCGGTGCGGGCATCTCGAAACTTCTAAGTTTCTTCAAGCAAGACATGCTTTCAAGATGTCCGTATCGGGGCTCTGTCGGATGACATCACCCACTAGTGAGAATACCTGCCTGCTTGTCCTGGGATAATGAAGGTTCATTTAATAAAATACTGCTAGATATTTTGCATAAAATGTATTTTTATCAATGTATCATTGCTGAGTGTGAAAAGATAAAAGTTATAGCTATAATACCAAGAAATTTGCTCCATTAATAATAGCAAATTTTAAGAAAAACTGAGCTTTATGTATCAGTGGCTTTGAGGGACCCCAGGATGGTTTTTAAGGGAAGGTGTGGTTCATTGGTAGAGCTGCTGCCTCTGTATCTACAGGTTGTGAGATCAAATACCAGTGCTGCTCCGTGTGACCCTGGGCAAGACACTCACCCCCTCTTTTATGAAACTGCGATAGCAGTTTCTAGCCTGGGGAGCCGCGCTGAATGGCCTGCGCTGCTCCTGACACTCATAGGAACTCAATGAGCATCGGGAGCAGCGCAGGCCATTCAACACTGCTCCCTGCACTAGAAACTGCTATCGCAGTTTCATAAAAGAAGGTCTTAGGCCCAGATTCACTAAAGATAGCGACTCAATCACTGTTGGCCGATTCTCTGGCCAATTTTTAAACAGCGATTGACTCACTATTTAGCTTGCATGCAAATTATTTGCACAGAGCCTTGACAGCAGTGACAGGAGGCTTCTTCTCCTGTCACTGCTGTCAGGGCTTCTGCTGGCTTTTTTTCTTTTCTTTTTTTAATGAGCCAGATATTTTGCGTGTATCGGGCCCTTAGTCCTCCAGTGCCCACCATTTTGAATGCCAGCTTTGAATGCAAAGCCACAGAAAGGCAGTAAACAAGTCCCCATTCCCATTTCTGATCAAACACAAACAAATTCATACGGAAAACTTCAATTTGCATAGTTTTTCCAACTTTAGGTTTTTCTGGACAAACCTATTTTCTCCCTCTTAAGTATTACTAGAAAATGTCTTAAGTAGGTATACCCCTTTGTATGTTTTATCAAATATGTCTGCTTTATCCAAGTCCACTATTTCTCATGTATATGATGATTTGATATTTTGTCAACAAACATGACATGGATCGTTTGATTTAATGTCTTTTTAACTCTTAACTTTTGAAATTTGATTTGATATGCCTATATATGTTGATTTGGTATATTGACATCTATTGGGGGGAAGGTTAATGTAGTCGTCCTATTATGTCTATGTTACATGTATGGCGATCGTAGGGAGTATAGGATATTATGTATGTAATATGTAAACCGCATAGTTGTATGGGGTATATAAATTTTTTAATAAATTAAAATAGTGCTACTATCTTTTCATTCACATACTTGAGTAAATGTTTATCTGTTCCTTCAGATACTTTATATGACATGGTCATTTGGAATAATTAATCAGATCTAATTGATAAATCTCCAATTATTTGGTCTATATGGAAGAAGTATAATATATGGTACTTAAGTCAATTGCTAAATAATGGTACTTTAAAAACATTTGAACAGTTGAAAGAGGAATTTCATCTACTCGATTCTCATGCCTTACTACCAATAAGTCCATGCCTAGCGCTTTTTATATCCTTTATCTCTCTTTCCAACTTCTTTCTCTCTCTCTTTCTATGGCCTCTCTTTCTATGGTCTCTTCTCTTTTTCGCTCCCTGTTACTTTCTTACTTACCTTTTGCTTTCCCTTTCCACCCTTCTTTTTCTTTCCTTTCCCTCTTTTTTCCCGACTTTTCTTTGTTTCCTTTTTTGAATACTTTTTCATTACCTCTCACAACACCCTAGAATATTTTTGCCTTTTACATTACATTAAAGCATGTATATGTTATTTCTCTGTTTCTGAATATTTTGTAATGTAATTACTTAAAATTTAATAAATATTTGAAATGGAAAAAAATATTAAATGTACTGCAGTATTCAGGGCTGTTTGAAGCTTCTTAAGTGTCTTCCTTTTGCAGTCCATGTAGATAACATTAGTCAGTGTGTGATAGAATTAAAATCTGAATGATCAAACAGAACATATCTCTCCCTAACTTCTTTCCCTGGATATATCAGGCACAACTTGGATTCAAGAGATAGTTGATATGATAATCCATGGTGGAGACATAGAGATGTGTCAGCGGGCACCCATCATTCTTCGGCAACCTTTTATTGAGCATCATAGTACACTTATGCCCTCAGGTAAGTGTTAGTCTTTGCTCTGCATCATGTAATAAGCAGGTCATTTGCACTTAGGCCCAAATTCACCAAAGATAGCGACTCAGGCCAGGATTCACTAAACCTCCAAACCGTGCACGATCCATTTCCATTTGCATGCCGGCCAACTGATTCAGTAAAGGCCTGCATGCAAATGGGGACGATTGTTAGCATGCTCCCTACACGCTCCCTACCCAAGGCCAGAGCGATCCCCGCTCCTGCGCACACCCTGACAATAGTGACAGGAGAAGCAGCCTCCTGTCACTGCTGTCAGGGCTCAGCCCAGCCCAGATCTCTCTTACCTACTCACGGACTCTCCTGCTCTCTGCCGCCGTTCCCTGCAGTGCATGCCCTTGGTTTTAAAGCGGGCCTGCACTGCGTGGAATGGCGGCAGAGAGCAGGAGAGTCCGGGAGAAGGCAAGAGAGATCTGCCCGACAACCCCCCCAGGCCCCGATCTCTCCTGCCTGCCCAGCTGCCCACCCCCCCCCCCCCCGAGAAAAAAGCAGGAGGGATACCAACTCCCTCCTGCCATCAGCGTTTTTTTTGTTGGGTTTGTTTTTTAAATGCTGCATGCATGCAGCACGGCCCTCGCCCCCCCCCCCCCTTCCTGGCATGGCCCACACCCCCCGGCACCAAAATAATGGCCAATCAGGAACTTCCTTAGACTCCTCCCTAAGGAAATCCCTGATTGGCTGAGGTGCCCTGGCCCCTCCAAAGGGAGGAGCCTGAGGCGCCTGAGCCAATCAGGGCCTTAGGACCCTCCCCGTGCAGCACATGATGCACCAGGCATGGCCTTAGGCCCAGTAGCATCGCGGCCGGGTGGAGGAGCAGGAGCAGGAGCAGGAGATGTTGGCGATTCCTCCTGCTCCCAACTACAAGGTAAGAGATGAGGGGAGAGAGGGGAGTAGGCATTGCGGTGGCAGGAGGGGGTGGGCATCCCTTCTTCCATTTTGGCATGGAGGGTGTTTGGCATGGAAGGGAAGTGTATGGCACGGGGGGGTGTTCCGCCAGCGGGCGGATGGGGGAGACGATGGTGCTTAATGGCAGGAGGGAGTGGACATCCCGCCTGCCATATTTTTAAGTGCAGTGGGGGAAGCATCAGGTGGCAGGAGAGGGTGGGCATCCCTCCTGCCATTTGTGGGTCACCACATGCCGGGGGGTGCGCATATGTCAGGGGTGGGGGGGACATGATTTTTGTTTTTTGTTTTTTTTGACAGGTCTGCCTGGATTTTTTTTTGTTTTAAAGAAAATGAAAACAATACAAAAAGCCAAAAAGTACAGCAATCAACACAGCAAAATCCCTCCCCCCCCCTCCCCAACAACATTACCCAGCACAAACTGTTGTACAGGAACTTTTCAGTTCAATGCAAAAGAACACACTCAAAAAAAAAAAAAAAAGAAACCCCCCAAATAATTCACCCATTCCAACCCCCCCATCCAAGAAGCCCAAAATAACACTACAAATAACAAGTGTGTGTACATCACAGGTCAAAACACAACTCAAGAGAGCACTATAAGGGCCGAGCCAATCCTCCAAACCCCTTGCGCCAAATTAAGGAGAGAGATATATCCAGCGTACATAAGGGTCCCAAATTTTAGAATAAGAAACCAACGTATTATGGCGCATGGTCATCAGTTTAGACATCAGTTGCAAGTAATCTAAACGAGAATATACAGCTGCCAAACCAGGGATATTGGGAGAACACCAGCATTGCGCCAATGCCAAGCGAGCAGCTGTAAATACATAGGCTGCTATTTTCTGCTCAGGAAGAGTAAAACCAGGGACACCAACATTAAGCAGAGAGCAGTCCATTAGAATACAACAATGTTTTTTGAGACTCACAGTTCGACATGTCCACCAGATATGTAGGAAATCTCCCTTCTTTGCACAGCCACGCCAGCAGCGATCCGTACCCTCAGAAAAAATGGAAAATAACCAGGAGGGGGTATAATACCATCTATAATACATTTTATAGCCATTTTCTATAAAATTAATAGATAAAGTCAATTTCAACAATTTGCGATATAATGCATCCCCACTAGGCAAACTATGTCCCACAGGCATATCTTGTACCCAGGCCAATTTATAGGGATCAATAGGGAATTATCGTTTCAATAAAGCCTGATACAAGCGAGAAACTCCCCCTCTTCCAACCCCAGCCCGTATAGCTAATTCAAGCCAAGTATCACTTAACGAAAGCTTCCAAAAGGCCCATTTATAAAGATAAGTCTGTAAGTGTGTATATAAAAATGAATCCATAGCCACCAAGCCATATTCCTCCTGTAACATTTCAAAAGGATGCATAGTGATCGTCCCAAAGCTGAGGCCCTTGAAAGCTAAGGTATGAAGGCCCGTGGGAATCCACTTGAGGCGAACTGCGTCCTCCCAACCTGAAGAACCAGCAGGCAGGCAACTATAGCCATTTGAGAAAAATACTGATGCTCCAGAAACATTCACTTACGAATCACAAACCAGCAAGATAAAACAGTCCGTAGGTAAGGGTTAGGCCATTTCAAGGCCATTCGCAAATGAACACTATGCACCCATAGCAGGGCCACCATCAGAAATTTCTTGGCCCCTTACTGAGCAATCCTATTGGGCCCCCCACGCATCCCTTCCCCCCCCTCCGACCCCTCCCCCCTTCTTCCATGGGCTGAATACACACATACTTTTCTCTGTCGCCGCACTCTTTGACCAAAAGATTTGTAAGCCTGCAACCACGTCAAGGTAAACTCTATCAGCAGGGCCCTAACCTAACCTAAACTAAACTAATCTATACCTATCTATTCTAAACTAACATATGTCTAATACTGAACTAATAACAAACTAACAAACATCTGCATAATAAATAACTAATAAATAATAGTGCTAGTAGCTATAATTCACTTTTGAATGTAAAATCTCAGTTACGGATTTCTTTTGACCTGTGTAGGCCAGAAGTAGATCACAATTGCACAATATTTTTTGTAACAAGTATTAATTGTGTTTTTATAAATACTGTAAGCTTAATAAATATATCAGAAAAAACTACACATCTGAGCGCATATCTGAACATACACATCTGTATGATCCCATCCTCCTCAGCTTGCCTATAACTGCATCATGCATGTTAAAAACGATATGTTGATATGTGCACCTTCCTTCCTTCCCATCCATCCTCTTCAGCCTGTCCTTACACATCCACAGTTGCATGTTAATGATGATGTATATGTTATGATGATAAATAAGTGCATATGAGCACATCATTAACATGCAGCTATAGATGAATATAAAAAAGAAACAATATTCTGTACAATTGTCAATTTATAAATCAGCGTCTTCTCCCCACTCTCTCTTCCCCATTTCCCTTCAGCGTCCTCAGCCCACTCTCTCTCCACTTTCCTTCAGCGCACGCACATAAAAACAAGCAAGTAATTTATCATTTTCATTCTATTCATTCATAGAAATTAAAGTCTAAATAATGTCAGTCACATAACAAAACATAATTTTACAAAAATAATTCTCTGCACAGTCAAGCCTGCAAGGATTACTAGATGTCTTTCAGCAGCTCCCCTCCCTCCCTCCCCCTTACCTTGGTGGCCAAGTCAAAATGATCTACCAACAATAAAATTTTAAAAACACAAAGCACGCTGTACGCAGAGAAAATGTTAATTATCATTTATATTCCGCGGGTTTTCAAAGAGGTCAAGGCAGATGACTTTATGCACTGTCACCTCAGTAACAACTATACAAAAATAGACAAATATTCCCCCTCCCTTTTTACTAAAACGCGATAGTGGTTTTTAGCGCAGGGAGCTGCGCTGAATGCCCCACGCTGCTCTCAACGCTCATAGGCTCCCTGCACTAAAAAACGCTATTGCGGTTTAGTAAAAGGGGGCCATAGTGCAAAATATAGACAGCATATATAAATTCTCAAAGCAGACACATTTTGATCACTAAATTGAAAATAAAATCATTTTTCCTACCTTTGGTAATTTCATCAGTCTCTGGTTGCACTTTATTCTTCTGACTGTGCATCCAATATTTCTTCCCTTATTTCAACCTCCTGTATGCTTCCTTTCCTCCAGACCTCATTCCCTCCCCAAACTTTTTCTTTGTTTCACCCTGTCCCTTCTTTCTTTTTCTCTCTCTCTCCATACCCCCTTTCTTTCTGTATGTCTGTTTTTCTCTCTCTCTCACCCTGCCCCCTTCTTTCTTTCTCTCTCCACACCCTCTTTCGTTCTGTATGTCTGTCTTTCTCTCTCTCTCCGTGCCCCATTTTTCTTTGTTTCACCCTGCCCCCTTTCTTTCTTTCTGGCTTCCTGTCCCCCCTTTCTTTCTTTCTCCCTGCCCTCCCCTATGCCACCACCATTGGGAAAATGCTGCCACCACCACTGGGGAATAGGCTGCCACTGCCGCAATCGGGAACAGGCCAGTGCTGAGTTCGCCCTGCTTCTCTTCCCCGCGGGGCTGACCAACTCTTGCCACCCGACATCAATTCTAACGTCGGAGAGGACGTTCTAGGCCAGCTAGGCAGCGATTGGCTGGCCCAGAACGTCCTCTCCGACATCAGAATTGACGCGAGTGGCGAGAGTTGGTCGGCCCCACAGGGAAAAGCAGGGAGAACTTGATGCCAGCCTGTTCCCGATGGCGGCGGTGGCACTCAAGTGGCTAAAGAGCCTAGTTTGCCAGCCTAGGGAGAACACTGGAGGGTGGCCATGTAAACCCGGGGTGGGGCGGGGCAGACTGCCCCCCCCATCCTCCCCCACCTTGGTATGCCACTATCTGTACCTCACTCCCTCCCTATGACCAAAAATTCTCCTTTCTTCTATTCCCCATGTACACAACCATCTCTTTCCCTCCCTTCCTCTCTCCCAAGTCCATGCCTTCTATGTCCAAAAACCCATTGCCTCCCCCACCTCAGCATCTCTTTCCCTCCCTTCCTCTCTCCCAAGTCCATGCCTTCTGTGTCCAAAAACCCATTCCATCCCCCACCTCAGCATCTCTTTCCCTCCCTTCTTCTCTCCCAAGTCCATGCCTTCTGTGTCCAAAAACCCATTCCATCCCCCACCTCAGCATCTCTTTTCCTCCCTTCCTCTCTCCAAAGTTCATGCCTTCTGTGTCCAAAAACCCATTCCATCCCCCACCTCAGCATCTCTTTCCCTCCCTTCTCTCCCAAGTCCATGCCTTCTGTGTCCAAAAACCCATTCCATCCCCCACCTCAGTATCTCTTTCCCTCCCTTCCTCTCTCCCAAGTTCATGCCTTCTGTGTCCAAAAACCCATTCCATCCCCCACCTCAGCATCTCTTTCCCTCCCTTCTTCTCTCCCAAGTTCATGCCTTGTGTCCAAAACGCACTCCCTCCCCCTTTTGTGTTCCGCGTTTGCCTCCCAGCCCATCTTTGCAACTTTCTGAGCAAAACGGAGCTCGAGCCGAGAGGCTTGTCTCCTGTTTCCTGCCTGCCCTGCCACGCACAAATAGCCAACCGGAAGTATTCTCTGACGTCAGCGCTGATGTCGGAGGGCAGGCTTTGCTTAAGCCCTCCCTCCGACGTCAGCGCTGACATCCGGGAACACTTCCGATCGACTATATGTGAGCGGCAGGGCAGATAGGAACAGAAGACGAGCCTCGCGGCTCGAGATGTATTGAACTCCGCGGGTCCCCCGTCCAGCTCTCTCCTGTGCACCTGGGGCGGACTTCCCCCCCCCCCCCCAGGTACGCCTCTGGGCCCGGCGGTTGAAGAACTGTGGCCTAGGACCCTGGGGAGCCCGGGTCCCCTGTCGGCTCCGGGCCCCTGAATGCAGGACTGGTAGTACTGCTCTGATGGCGGCCCTGACCCATAGCAGCATCTTTAGAGAAATCCTGGGGAGAAAGCTCTGTTCCATATGAATCCACGGCCGGTCCTCATAAGTAACCCACATAACTACTTCCTGTAACAAAGCAGCCTGGTAATAAAGCCGAAAGTTAGGGATCCCCATATCCCCTTCCAATTTAGGTTTATACAGAATACCCCGGCGAAATCGTGGTGGCTTTTTCTGCCAGATATAAGAAAAAACCTTACGCAACAATGAACGAAAAAAAGCATCTGGCAATGCAATGGGAAGAGCCAAAAAAACATAGAGCAATTGTGGGAGAAGCATCATTTTAATAGCCGACACTCTGCCAATCCAGCTAAGATTCAACCCCTCCCAACGCTCTAGATCCTCAAAGCATGTAGGCGCACTGGAAAATTAAATCAATACAAATGAGTATGGTCTGTGGTGAGATTGACTCCTAAATAGGTAATAAAACCCCAGGAAAAAAGGAAAGACAGACTGCAGATGCTGAATTGCAGGTTTCTGCAGAGTGAGATTTAAAATTTCCGATTTGGTCATATTGACTCGAAAGCCTGAGAGGGGGCCAAAAGTATCCAATTCCTGAACTACTACTGGCAAAGAACATTCCGGATCACACAAAAGGAGTACGATATCATCAGCATACAAAAAGATTTAATAATGCTGGGTACCCAAACAAATCCCCTTAATCTCCTCCCGGTGTCAAATCCGACTCGCAAAAGGTTCCATAGATAGTGCAAAGAGCAAGGGAGAGAGGGTACAACCCTGATGAGTCCCTCATTCCAGGGTAATAGTAGGCAGCAATGTCCCATTAAGTTTGAATCTGGAAAGTGGGGTTTCAAGTTTTATTTTGACTTGATGAATCGCTTATTTACTTTACTAAGCGATTTACAAATTTTAAAAAAGGTATAAGCAAATACCAATTTAGTCATTAAATATAATGGGTTTAACTGACAGACTTACAGACTAACAGATACATAAGGTAAGAAGGGCAGAACTACAATTGTATTTATTAGAATATAGGAGAAGACATGAATGGAGAGGACAATAGGGAGGGGGAAAGTAAAAAATAAGAAAGGACTAAAATGAACTTTAAGCATAGATAAAGATTAAAAGCGTCTTTAAAAAGAAAACTCTTCAGATTGCCTTTAAAGCGACTTAAGTCATTTTCTTCTCTTATATAATGAGGTAAGGTATTTCATGTTGCGGGGTATCATACAGCAGCTGTAGCCACTCATAAAAGCGGTGACCAAAACCCATTTTACACAAAACTGCAAATAAATACACCCAACTCACCCGATCAAACGCTTTTTCAGCGTCCAGGGATAAGACCAAAGCGGGGGAGCCCTCTTGCCGAACATACCACATCAAATGTAAAGCAGACTTAATATTATCAAACGTCTGTCATTGGGAAATAAAGCCAGCTTGATTAATATGAATTAATCGCAGCATATAGGTCTGTAATCTCAAAGCCAAAACTTTAGTAAAGATTTTATAATCAACATTAAGCAACGAGATCGGCCTATATGATGCACAAGAAGAGGGATCTTTACCTTGCTTATAAATCAATGTTACTGCTGAAGTCCGCCAGGGCAGCGGATGAGTCACATCGAAATGATTAAACACCCGAACTAAAACCGGTATCAATAATTGCTGAAAAGTTTTGTAAAATTTATTAGAAAAGCCATCCAATCCAGGGGCAGTGTTCAAAGAGAGAGATTGAATAACCTCCTTAACCTCAGCCGCAGTGATAGGTCGTAAAGACGGGTAGTTTCCCCCTCAGTCAACCTCTCCAAGGGAATCTGATCTAAATATGCCACAATTTCCGATTCCCAGAAAGCCGGATCCCTCTGATATAGTTCCTGATAGAACTGCAAAAAAGCATGCCCCATATCTTGTATCGAGGTACAACAGACCCCCACAGAATTAACAATGTGAGAAATATTATTTCTAGTGGCTTGAATTTTCAACTTTTGTGCCAAGAGCTTACTGCCATGATCATCATATTCAAAATATTCTTGACGTGTCTTCCGTAGGGCTACCTCAATATTAGCCAATTCCAGATCCTTCAAATCTAAACGTAGTTTAGCTAACTGAGCATTATCTTGGGACCGACCCACGACATCCCTTAAGTCGGGACTCAAGAACGGAAAATTCCTGTCTCGATTTTTCTTTTTTAACATGGGCTTGCAAAGCAATAACTTTCCCCCTAAGGACAGCTTTTATAGCTTCCCATAACAAAATGGGATCAATACCATTAATATCATTCAATTCAAGATATTCTGTAATATCCTTAGCCAATTGTGTCACAGCAGCGCCAATAAACTATCATTAAACCGCCAAGACACCACCGGGCAGGGCTGGCCTGCTTCCCCTAGGGTCAAACTTAAAGCAGCATGATCCATCAAAGTAGTAGAGTGAATCTCACACCACTGGACAGAGCAACCCAACGTCCCATCCCCAAACCAGTAATCTATACAAGAATCTATGTTATGAATGATAGGTATAATCTCGTTCTCCAGGATGTTTAAAACGCCAAACATCCTGGAGTCCCCAATGTAGAAGCAATGTATGTAATCCCTGATGATCAGCTGGCGCAACTGAGGACTTACGGGAAGAGCTATCATAAACGGGGTCTAGGACCAGATTGCAATCTCCTCCCAGAAGCAAGAGACCCTCAACATATGGCTAAAGAGTGTCGTCAAGGCGTGCGAAAAATTCCCCCTGTCCTGAATTAGGAGCATAACAGTTACAAAGAGTATATACCTGATCAGCAAAAAAGATACAAAGCAATATATAGCGTCCCTCCACATCTCGCACTTCTTTCAGCACTTGAGCTTGCACACTATTATGAATGAGAATAGCAACCCCCTTAGTTTTTTTAACCTGTTGATTCCGAGCAAAATAAATATGAGAAAACCCAGGAGGACGCAACATATGCTCATGCTTAGGCAGCAGGTAAGTCTCCTGTAAAAATACAATTTGAGCCCGATGACGTGTCAATTCCTTATAAAGGAGATCAAGTTTCAAGTTTATTAGGATTTTATATACCGCCTATCAAGGTTATCTAAGCGGTTTTTACAATCAGGTACTCAAGCATTTTCCCTCTCTGGCTCACAATCTATCTAACGTACCTGGGGCTATGGAGGATTAAGTGACTTGCCCAGGGTCACAAGGAGCAACGTGGGGTTTGAACCCACAACCCCAGGGTGCTGAGGCTGTAGATCCAACCACTGCACCACACATTTCATCAGATATTAAGCCCTCACACATTAAGGGACACAAATTTCAACGTACACATACAGTCACTGACATAGCAAAATTTCAAACACAGACAGCTTCATTAACCCCCCCAAAAAGCACACAAAAAAAATCCCAGCACACCCCCCCACCCCCACCCATCCAGTAATCCCACACAAGAGAGTACTAAAGAAAGAAACCAGCACACTCCTGCGATCCTAGAAGGGAAGGGCCCCTCTCTATTTACCCTCCCAAATTGAGGAGCCCACTAGCCAAATAGGCTGGGGTTCAAGAGAAAAGAAAAAAACCCTCTCTGAAAAACCCATCGAGAGCAAAAACTTCAACCCACATGCAAAGGAATCATCCCCAAATTTAGGTCTCACAGCAAAAAAATTATATCAACCAATACTGCTCAAGAAATGCTACACACAGAGTAACAAGGCAAATCCCCCAATAAACCAGTCTCTTCAGGTGCCTGAGGGTAGACTCTGCTCCGGATCCAACGATTGACGTTTCAGATGGCCACCCTCCCGATGAGTACGCTGCCATTGAAGTTGCGAAAGTCCAGGCCCGTGAGGGCGAACAGCAGCCATCTGGTCAGGTGAAGAGGAAGAAGACTCCCCAAATTGAACTTCAGGAGAAATCTGCGATGCCTCCAGCAGTGATCTCACCATACACAGAGAGCCCTCCAGATAAAAAAGAAGGGGAAAGGGATGACGCCATCTATATTTAATTTTTTGCTCAATTAAGTAACGTAGCATAGGTTTCAATTCTGCCCGCCTGTGCAAAGTTAACAGCAGACAGATTTTGATACAGTTCAAATTCCACTGAGCCCCAGGTAAGTACAGGGAGAGACCTGGCCTTCGGCAAAATAGCTTCCTTAAGTTTAAAATCTTTAAAGCACACCATGATATCTCTAGGCTTGTTACCCTGGGGAGAAATTAAGGCTCTATGAGCATGTTTTATATGTATGTCCGCTTCAGATCAAGCTTCCGAGTCTGCATCCAGAAGTAATAATGTGATTTGTTGCGCTACCTTCTCACAGTTCTGATACTCAGCAGACTCAGGTATACTCCAAATTCTTAAATTGGATCGTCGGTTCCTATTTTCTAGGTCTTCCAGTTTGTCATAAATATAGACCTGTTGCGTTTGTAAATATTTTGTGCGGGAATCCACGATAGCCAGCTCAGCACGTTGATTCTCCAAGGAAGTTTCCACCTCCCCCACACGATTACCAAGTGCCGCCAATTCAGCACGAAGATCTTTGGCCAGAGTTGTAAACTCGCCTCGAAGCCCCTTCATATCTGTGCAAATTTTTTTAAAGAGCTCCCGCACCTCCAACAAAGGATCAGGCGGGGAAGTAGAAGAATCCTCTTCAACTGTATCATTCACAAGCGACAGAGCAAGCAAGCTGCTCCCGGATGGTGCCATCTTAGAGGCCTCCACGTGTAGCGGTCCAAACGCGAAATCTTTCAGCGTTTTGCGGGCAGAGTGAGCCATAATGGTAGTAGCAGATGCTACAAGATAAAAACAACCAAACCAACGCTAAAGTGGGTTGAAAACGCGATTTAGAGAGGGTTAAACTTGAAAATAATGATCAAGGCATAAGGAGCTGAGCAGTCATCCGTCCATTCAGCCCAGTGATGTCACTTCCCCCTTCTTTTTTTTTTTTTTTTAAGGGGCAGATATTTTTCGTGTGTAATTCACGCAAAATATCTGTGCCATGGGAAAGAAAAATGAAAAACACAAAACAGGCAGACCTTTCAAAACACCTGCAGTCAGGTTTTAGGATCGTAAAACTCGATGCCAAATAGCCAAGCAAATTTTAGTGAATCAATCGCTTAGCTATTTTTCATCGGGTTTTACAAATTTGCATGGCCGGATCAGGAAATGGGCAATTGAGGGGGAAAGCATGTAATGTGCAGCTTTGTGAATCGGTTGGACAGCAGAGATCGTCGCTAAATCTGTGAAAACAGGTTTAGCAACGATCGCTGACTTTAATGAATCAGACCCTTAGTTAAGAGATTTTCTGACAGGCATCCTGAACCTCTTTAGGTGACCCCCCTTCCTTTTTACTAGGGATAGTGGTACTCTGAGAGCTCCATGCCTGCTAGGGTTTCTGTAAAGGCATGGCATAAATCAATGTCTCAAGATTTCTTCTTCAGGTCTAAAGCTGGCAGAGGCAATGCCCCCTCCAAGGATTCTAAAGACTCATCTCCCTGTACAGCTGGTGCCCCCATCCTTCTGGGAGAAGGACTGTAAGGTAAGAAGTAAGAAGAGTGCTGAGAAGAGAAATGGTAAAGAAGGGTCTGCCCAAATATTCACTCCACAACAACTACAGTATATACACAGAAGGAAAGGTATCATCATCTCTTCCATTTTCCCTACTTTTATCCCTTAGATAATTTACATTGCTCGAAATGCCAAAGACAGTCTGGTCTCATACTATCATTTCCAGAGAATGAACAAAATGCTTCCAGATCCGGGCACCTGGCAAGAGTATTTTGAGAAGTTCCTGGCAGGAGAAGGTGAGTGCTTATGACTGGGATCTGGTTTCATCTCTCTCATCTGTGGAGAGATTTGGCATAAGTGCTAAAAGATGATACTGCAGCATCAATCATAGGACCAGAGAGCCACCGACTCTCTTCTTTCTCCTGCCCTCTTTCAGTGCCCTGGGGCCCATGGCATGATCATGTGAAAGGATGGTGGAAGGCAAAAGAACGTCAACGCATCTTATATTTATTCTATGAGGACATGAAGGCGGTAAGAAGCATGGAGGACATGCCCTAGAAGTGATTTCTCAGACAAACCAACTGCTCCACGTGATTTTCCTGTCTCTCTTGCACTGATTTTTCTGAGGGGCAGTGGTGATTTTGTGCCAGGTCACCAACATTGAACCTTTTTACATCAGTGGCCTGCAAGGTCCAAAGGGAAGGAGGCAGTGTTGGTGATCTGTTGGGTCAATTTGCCAGGAAAAGCATTAGCCGCCCCCATTTACCAAGTGAAGAGGATCTGACATCATTGGTCCGCATGGATCACAGGGACAAGCATAGTAAGAGCAAGAAAATGGAATGAAGGGTATTGGTTTGAGACAGGTTCACCCCACTAAAGGGGGGAGGGGAAAGAAAGAAGTTCACCACTGGCTTAATCTCTCATCTGGTACGTTTTTGTTTATCACCCCAGCTGATGGGTGGTTATTTGTCCTTCTCTCTTTCTTTGATAGGATCTTGCCCGTGAGATTCAGAAGGTGATGAAATTCCTGGAGAAAGATCTCAGGGAGGAAGTTATAGAGAAGATCATTCGACACACCTCCTTTCAAGCTATGAAAGAAAATCCTATGACCAACTATACCTTTCTTCCCTCGATCGATCACTCCATCTCTCCATTCATAAGGAAAGGTGACATCTGCTAGGCTTGAGACACTTCTCACCCCTGCTCAGGCTAGAAATAAGCAGAGAACACAGCAATAATGTCCAGTGGGAATGGGGGTGTAACTGGAAGCATCACTCCTGAGGGGAATGAATTATGAGGAAAACAAATACATTACTGCCTCAAGACAAGAGTTCTCAGCGCTAAGCTATCAGGGACAGAGAAATCATTCTTCCATTCAGACTGCATTTGCCATGTCATCTCCTCCACTGCTCTCTGCTTGGAAGTAAAGCATCACCCAGAGCTGTCAAGTTACTCAGTTTCAGAAGGAGGATTTTAGACCAGTCCTGTATTTCTAACAACTTCATCCTGATGCATTCAGCACTGTTTTCAATGGATAGTCAAGAACTACAAGCACTGCCCTACTTTGGGAGATAAGGTCAATATCAGGACCAGTCAAAAAGTTTCCTTTTTGTAACTGGTAAACTTGGCAGCTCTGCTCACCAGGCAGCCTCAAATGGTGCTTCCTTGAGAGCATGAATAAAGTGTCATGCCCAATATTCCTGTGTGCCAGAGAGCATGGATAAATCTTCCGATATTTAGCCAGCAATGGTCAGTATTTTTTTAAAAAACGCTTACCATCACCAGCTGATTTAGCCCCCAACATTCAGTGCCGCACCATGACTGGCACCGGCGCTGAATATTGGGGGCTAAGTCTGGGCGGCGTGGCCACCCAGAGCTTATACAGGCCCTATTTGAATATCAGGCCAGGATCCACATAAGTATTTTTTGTTTTTTAATTAAAAAAATAAAATCTGGAGCCCTCAATCCTCCTTCCAACCCTGCCCCCCCTCCCCCCCGCCCATGATACGCTCTCTGTTCTCCATGCCAGCCTCCCTGGGCCTACCTAAATACCTGGTGGACCAGCAGGGATCTTCATGGAAAGGAGTGCAGCCCCCCCTCGCAGCAGCCTTTCAAAATGGCTGCTATGACTTTTACTTTGTGTAGTACTGCAAGTTGCTGCAAGAGGTCACGGCAGCCATACTGAAAGAGGAAGCAGGAGCAAGGGTGTTGGTTTTCTGCCGCTGAAGACCTCTTCTGGATCACCAGCTATTTAGGTAGGCCCAGGGGGAGGCCTGCCTAGGCAGCGGAATAGGTAGGATGGGGAAGGGCCGGTCTGGCTGGGGGTAAAGAAAGCATCCTTGGTAGGGGGTGGGGATTGGGAAGGGAATTGGGAATGCCAGGTTTTATTTTTAATTTAAAAACAGAAAATACTTATGTGGGCCCCAACCCAATATTCAGCCAGGGCCTATATAAGCCCCAGCTCCACCCCAGTGCCACCTGTGACCAGTTCACTTTTTTTTGGGGGGGGGCTGGTCAGAGCCGATGTTCAGTGACACTGTCTAACTTAATGCCCCTGAATATCAGCGTTTGGTCACTGATTGGCGATTTAAGTGGGCCAGAGCCTCTCTGGCCTATTTAAATCATTCTGAATATCGGCCCCAAAGTGTCATTCCTGAAAATACTGTGCATAATGAGATTGATAGGTGAGACATTCTAGACCAGGGGTCTCAAAGTCCCTCATTGAGGGCCGCAATCCAGTCAGGTTTTCAGGATTTCCCCAATGAATATGCATGAGATCTATGTGCATGCACTGCTTTCAATGCATATTCATTGGGGAAATCCTGAAAACCTGACTGAATTGCGGCCCTCAAGGAGGGACTTTGAGATCCCTGCTCTAGACAGATGAGTAATACCCCTATAGCCTCATGCATCTGCAGAAGGAATCCACACCAAATTTTTCCTTTTGCCTCTGATGTACTTCACTGGGCTCCTTAGCACCACCTACAATTAGTACCCAAGCACTGAGAGCCACCCAATACATGTGAAGTAGAGGCACCTGTAACAACAGGCTTGGCAACAAATTGTTCTGCTCAAGAAGTAAATCTGACAGTAATGCTTCAAAGGAGCTCAAAATTACTCCCAGATAAAGCTGGAACATATATACAGTATTTCTCCCAGCCCCCAAGGGCTAACAGGTGTCTAAGAATCAACTTGGAGAAGCATAAACAGATTGAAACTGTAGACAGGTGCAGGAAGGACTGGGCGGGAGCCTAGAATGTCTCACCTATCAACTGGAAAAGAACTTATCAGGGTAAATACATAATCTCTTTTTCCAGTGCAATAAGTGAGTCATTCTAGGCAGATGGGATGTACAAAAGCAGTCCCCAAAAAGCTAGGGCGGGCTTGCTGCGCCGACCCTCAAGACTGAGGACCCCAAAGGCAAAGTCCTGTCTTGCCACCACAACCACGTTGTAGAACTTGGCAAATGTTTGAAGAGAAGACCACATTGCCATCCTGCAAATCTTTGCAGGGGAGACATCTCTAGCTGTGGACCACAAAGAAGCCATACTCTTGGTAGAATGCACCTTAATAGAAACAGGGGACTGTTTCCCAGAAAGAATGTAGGCTGACAAAATAGCCCTACTGATCCAGCTGGAAATCGTAGCCTTGGAAGTGGGAGTGCCCCATCGAACCAAATGAGCCAGCATAAACAGACGGACAGAGAGATGGAGCTTGTTAGTGACCTCCAGAGATTGCAGAAGCACTCTGCGCACATCCAGTTTCTGCAACAGACAATCTTGCATCTTGGAATCAGTAGGCTGAAAGTAGAGAATGACATGGTGGTTGTTACCCGCGGCTAGCCACGGGTAACCCGCCGAAACAGTGACCAAAAAAAAGGTCACCGCGAGATCAGGGACAAGGCCATTCACCACCCCTTGGAGCAGTGAATGATGAGCACGCGTGGTGAACGAATGTGCGGTCTGGCAGCCCCCTCTCTCCCGCCGGCCATCCGGCCGTGCATCTCCCTACCTTCCCTCCCTTTCCCTTACCTTCTCTTTGTGGCGAAACTGGCGATTTCTATAAGGCTATGCGCTGTATTACAGCTGGAACCTTGAAGTCGCGTTGCGTTGCCTGCTGGAAGTCTCCTCTGACATAACTTCCTGTTTCCGGTTGCATCGGAAGAGACTTTTCCAGCAGGCAACGTGATGCGACTTCAAAGCTCCGTCTGTAATACAGCACATAGCCTTATAGAAATCGCCAGTTTCGCCATAAAGAGAAGGTAAGGGAAAGGGAGGGAGGGAGATGCACGGCTGGCTGGCGGGAGGGAGCTACTGGAAGGGTGCTGGAGGTGGGGGGATGGAGAGGAGAAGACGCTGAACCAGCCTGAAGGGAACTGAGGAAGAAAGAGAGGGTAGAAGACGCTGGGAAGTGGAGAAGACGCTGTGAAATGGGGAAGAGAAAGTAGGAAGAAGATGCTGGGAAATGGGGAAGAGAGAGTGGGGAGAAACGCTGGGAAATGGGGAAGACAGAGTGGGGAGAAGACGCTGGGAAATGGGGAAGAGAGAGGGGAGAAGACGCTGGGAAATGGGGAAGAGAGAGTGGGGAGAAGATGCTGGGAAATGTGGAAGAGAGAGTGGGGAGAAGACGCTGGGAAATGGGGAAGAGAGAGTGGGGATAAGATGCTGGGAAATGGTGAAGAGAGAGTGGGGAGAAGATGCTGGGAAATGGGGAAGAGAGAGTGGGGAGAAGACGCTGAAGGGAAATGGGGAACAGAGAGTGGGGAGAAGACACTGAAAGGGAAGAAGACAGAGATGCCAGACTATGGGGAAGCGGAGGGAAGAAGATGGGTGCCAGACCAATTGGGTGGGGGGTGAAGGGAGAGGCAGAGTAACAGAGCAAATAGAAGGCGCATAGAGACAGCAGACAGTGGATGGAAGGAATTGAATGAGAAAATGAGGGGAGCAGAAACCAGACAACAAAGGTAGAAAAAAAATTTCTATTTATTTATTTATTTTGCTTTAGGATAAAGTAGTATATTAATTGTGTTTATAAAAATTTATAAACAAAGCCCTGCCAGATAGACATCTCTTTCTCTAGTTCAGCAGCCAGAACTTTGATTTATAAGGAAGGAATAAGCTAAATATTGAAGTACTGAGGCTTGTATGGATGCTGCGGGGACAGGGCGGTGAAAGGGACAGGGTGGTGAAGAGGATGGCAGAGACAGGGACTGGGCGGTGAAGAGGATGGTGATCCGGGGATGGGGCAGTGATGGGGACAGAATTTTTCCCCTTGTCATTCTCTAGCTGACAGGCAGGCAAACGCACTTCCTGATTAACATGGAAAGCTAAAACCACCTACAGCAAGAAGGAAGGAACCACCTGTAGGAAAACCCCAGTCTCCAAGATACAGAGAAATGGGTCTCTGTAAGAAAAAGCCTATAGGTCTGACACCCATCATGCTGAAGTACCAGCAACCAGAAAAATGGTCATGAGAGTCAGGTCCAAGAGGGAAATCTCCTGAAGGGGCCTTGGTAAGGTAGACAGCACCAGGTTAAGGTCCCAGGAAGGGAAAGGTTGCTGAACCGGTGATCTGATATGAAGAGCCCCCTTCAGAAATCTAATGACATCAGGAAGAGACGCCAATGAGGACCGATGATCCTGGGATCTAAAACAAGGAAGCCACCTGAACCAGAAGAGATGCCACAGAAGAACGAAAGATTAGGTTACTCACTTCTGCTAATTTTCTTTCTTGTATATAGCCTCTGGAAGCTTCACCATAGGGTCTTGCATCCTTTCCAGCCTTGGCTGCAGGGTTCAATTAAATTTTATCTCCTCCAAGGACACCTTCCCTGGATACTTCCCATGATGCTTAGTTGGTAGCAAAGCCAGGTAGATCTAGCACAAACAGGAAACACAAGCACAGAAAGAGGGGTGCGGGAACTCCCCACTACAAGTCAGTTCTGCTCATATTAAACAAATACATAATCAATGAATGCCAAAAAAAGCCAAAATTAGTGGAACAATAAATTTGAACATTTATAAACTGCAAAACTGAGTAACGTTTCACTAAAGGAAGCACAGCCTGAAGATCAGAAGGGGCACCACCTAGGGGCCCCTCTAACCCCTTAACCTTACATAAAAGGATATTCGTGATTCTTAGTGAGGCTGGTCAAAGACAGAAATCCAGTTTACCAGTTACTGGCAGGCGACCTGCGAATCGGACAGAATAGACGGGTGGACGTGAAGTTTCCAGAGGCTATATACAAGAAAGAATATTAGCAGAGGTGAGTAACCTAATTTTTCATTCTTGTACAATAACCTCTGGAAGCTTCACCATAGGGACTTATCAAAGCAGTCCCAACACATCAGGGGACTCAATGCACCCGCTGCCAGGAATGAAGCCCCAAAAGCTTTATTCATGCTTACCTGCCACTTCAAGTCAGTAAAACTTGGTAAAGGTATGAAGAGAGATCCAAGTGGCTGCCCTACAAATTTCTTCAGGTGAGACCGTACGGGATTTAGCCCACGAAGAAGGCATTCCTCTGGTAGAGTGAGCTATCACCCCAAGGGAAGGTTTCTTCCCCGCTGACACTTAAGCAGCGGGACTGGCAGCATGGATCCATCGAGAGATGGTAGCCTTGGAAGCAAGCCGACCCCGACGCACATGGCCCGCCAAAACAAACAGATGGTCTGAAAGACAAAAGTCATTTGTGGCCTCCAGGTATCTCAAAAGGAGACGCCGCACATCCAGAGCCCACAAAACAAGGTCGTTAGACTTGGAGCCTGCCTAAACAAAGGCAGGCAGCCAAACTTCCTGGTTGATGTGGAAGGCGCAAACCACTTTTGGAAGAAAGGAAAGCACTGTTCTCAAAATAACCGCAGACTCCATGATGCAGAGAAAAGGGTCTCTGCACGATAGAACCTGAAGCTCCGACACTCTCCATGCAGAAGTGACCGCAATGAGAAAAACAGCCTTGATGGTAAGATCTTTCAAAGAAATCCCATCCAGGGGTTCATAGGGCGGACGAGCCAGTACGTAGGGAACCAAATTCAGATTCCACATAGGACAAGTTAGTCTCAAGAGAGGCCTCAGCCTCCCTGCTCCCCGTAAGAAGCACATAATGTCTGGGTGAGACAGCAGAGAACCCCCTGAGAGAAGAGGGGCCCAAACACGACAGTCCCGCAACCACCAGACCCTTCCTGAGGCCAGCCTACAGGAAGTCCAATAAATGTGCCACCAATGAGGCCAAAGGGTCCACTTGAACCCCCCGCACACCAAGCCTGAAAGCACCTCCAGGCTTTCGCGTAGGCCAACACAGTTGATTTCCTCTTGCTTTGAAGGAGCGTAGTGATGACCGCAGAAGAGTAGCCCATAGCCTTCAAGGCCATGCATTCAAGCGCCGGGCCAAAGCAGTCCAGATCTTGAAGTGCTATCGGGCCCTGTGTAAGCAACCTCCGATGACAAGGAAGACGCAGACCCCTCTCCGAGCTCAACCGCACCAGGTCTGTGTACCAAGGTCTTCTGGGCCAGTCCGGGGCCGCTAGGATTACCAGAACCTCATGAGAGGCCACCTGGCAAAGAACATGCCCTATCATAGGCCACGGGAGAATGACATACAGAAGTTTCCCTTCAAGCCAAGGTTGAATCAGAATGTCGAGCCCTTCACTGCCGACCTCCCGTCAGTGGCTGAAGAACCTGTTCACCTTCCGGTTCCCCGAGGATGACATCAGATCGAAGCTGGGATGACCCCACCGGCGCACTATGGCGCTGAACACTAGCTAGGACAGGGACCATTGTTCTAGGTCCATAATCTGACGACTTAGGAAGTCTGCCTGCATGTTGTCCACTCCGGCCACATGAGCGGCAGACAAGGCTGTCAGATGCCTCTCCGTCCAGGCAAAGAGCATCCGAGCCTCCAGGCTCAGCAGGTGACTCCTCGTGCCTCCCTGACGGTTGACATAGGCAACAGCCGTCACATTGTCTGAGAACACATGGATGGCCTTTCAGTGGAGACACCCTCGAAATCTCAGAAGAGCCATACAGATCGCTCGCAATTCCAGCTGATTGATTGACCATCTGCTCTCCAGCGCAGTCTACTGGCCCTGGACCGGCACACACCTGCAAACTGCTCCCCAACTGGAAAGACTCACATCCATTGTCAGAGTAACTCAGTCCAAGACTCGCAGAGGGAGGCCTCTGTTCAGAGTGACTGGGTTCAACCATCACAGCATACTGCTGCGCACCACCGCCAATCAAGGCAACTTCATTCCTAGTGCATCCCGCTGAGGATTCCACCGAGTCAGAAGGGACAACTGGAGAGAATAGAGGCGAGCTCTTGCCCACGGAATCGCATCAATGGTCACCACCATGAGACCCAAGACCTGCAGATACTGCCAGGCCATTGGGGCTGAAACCGCCAACATGTCCCAAATGGCACTCCGAAGCTTGAGCTTCCTGGGTTCCAGCAGAAACACCTGGTTCCTGCCCGTATGGAACCAGACTCCCAGGTACTCTAAGTCCTGCGTCGGCTCAAGATGACTCTTCTTGAGATTGATCACCCAGCCCTTGCGGCATTCCTCCAGCGAGGGAGCTCTGATCAGCCAGTTGTTGAGGTACGGATGAACCAGCACCCCCAGGGAGCGCAGATGAGCAGCTACCACCACCATGAATATGGTGAAGGATCTTGGCGCCAACGCCAGCCCAAAGGGCAACACCGCAAACTGGAAATGTCTCTCTAGAATGTGAAATCTCAGGAATCTCCTGAAAAATCGGGATGTGGAGGTACGCTTCCATGAGATCCAAGGAAGCCAAAAACTCCTCGAGCGCCACTGCTGCCACAACGGAACACACCATTTCCATCCAGAAACATGTAACCTGCAAGAAAGCATTCACTGCCTTCAGATCCAGAACAGGCCTGCAATCTTTGGAGTCTTTCTTTGGCACGATGAAGTATATCGAGTATCTCCTGGAGCCCAAGTCTCCGCTCGGAATGGGCTCTATGGCCGCCAGATCCAGCAATCTGCGCACCATGGCTCACAACTTGCTGGCTCTGTCTGGGTTTCCCACAGGAGAAGACAGGCAGAAGTCCAGCGGGGGACTGAAAAACTGCAGTCAAAGGCCCTCCCTGAGAACCTCGAGGACCTACTAGTCTGAAGTTATCTTCTGCCATTCTGGAAGGAAGGCAGAAAGCCGCCCCCCAATCCGGGGGGAGGGGGGAACCGCCAGAGACCTGGCATTATAATTTTCTCTTGGGAGGGGTAGACAGATGGGAATTGGAAAACTGTTGGCGCACTGCACCTCCAAAGCGAGGTCTCGAGGAAGCTCTGAAAAGCTGTCCTGTCACCGGAGGCCCAGCAAACTGTGAAGAACACCGGTAGGGACGAAAATTCGGCCGTCCCAAACCCCTGGCCGGGCGAGGCTTAGAGCCAGGGAGCACCTTAGGCTTACAGTCCTAAACACTGGCCATAAGGTCATCCAGACCCTGGCCAAACAAGAGAGAACCTTTAAAAGATAACCTGCTCAGCATAGCCTTGGATGAGGAATCATCCAACCACTGGCGAATCCAGAGCATTCGCCAGGTGGATATAGAATAAGCTCCCAGCTTAGCAAAAACTTTCAAGATGTCATAGAGTATGTCTGCCAAATAATTCACCCCGGATACCAGGAAGTCAAGGTCATGAAGGATAGCCTCCTCAGGAGCCTGCAGAGCTTGGTGTGATATGCCCAGGAAGTGGCCGCCGCAGCAGAATCAAAAAGACACCTGAGAACAAAATCCTCTCTTCTGTCCTGAACATCCTTCGGGACAACCCTTCCATCAGAGGGTAAAGAGGTACACTTAGTGACCTGAGCCACAGCCAAATCCACCTTCGGCGGGACTAAAGCTTGGTGAACTCCTATGCCATGGGATACAACTTTGCCCTAACACACTTCAGGGGACCCTCCGGGGACTCCCAGACCTCCAAAATCATTTCTGACAAATCCGCATTGTTCGGGGGCTTAGAGCTCATGACAGAACATTGTGTCTGAACCGCTTGGGCTGAATTAAGTTTCAGAATCCGCAGTGACTCTAAAATAAGGTTGGGCAGGTGGCTAGACTTGAAAAGCCTACGCACTGCCTGGTCATCCTCCAGGTCCCGGAACCCATTGTTCTGGGTATCCCTGAGATCTGCTAGGTTTGCCACGTCCGCAGAGTCTGCCGAAGAAACATGCGACAGCTAAGGCACAAAAACAGAAGCAATGGCAGGCACCGGCTGCTGGCCTTCTGGCACCCCAGAAAATGAACAAATCGACATGCTGGACTCCACATGTGGAACAGACTGCTGCACCGGAGTCTGAGTGGGAGAGACAGGCATAGCCCATTTTCTCATAAAAGCCTGATACTCACATCCACAAATTCTGGTGGAAAATAGTCACTGGTGGCAAGAGCCGCTTTGCGGGACTCAGATTTGTAATGCTTAGAAGATTTATGAGATTTTTCTCCGGAACTGCACTTGTGTTTTGTAGAAGCACCCTCCGTGCCCAATTTAGGCATCCCAGATGCTGCAATCGCATCTTCGGTGGAATCGGAGGAAGGAAGAGCCTCTCTGGAAGAGGGTAGTGTGGGATTCACGCACGGTTCACACTCCTTGTGGGCCGCGGCGCACGTGATACACAGCTGTGAATCCATCAGCCATCTGCCGCAGTTCCTGTCCTGAGGAAGCCATATGTGAAGTTTGGAGGAAAAACGAAGCTTCTAAGTCCAAAAAATACACTTTTAAAAACTTTAATGAAAATCCAAGATGGCCACTGCGGGTGCCTATTTGCCCTACAACGGCCTGGGAAAAACACAAGGAACACGGAAAAACAGCAATTTTACGATTTTACAGGTGGGGGGGGGACCAGAATATGCAGGGAATCCTGCGATCCCGGCATACCTCCATGGAACCACAACAGCCTGCGCTCTACCCCTTAGCGGATGAACCTGGGGTAAGATGGCTCCCGATCTGGAGACCCGATCCGATCTTCAGGCTGTCTAGGGGGCTTACTGCAGTTTCAGCTAACAGGGCACCCCCCAGAAGCAGACAATATTTAAGTAAAATCTGCGATCTCCCGCCAAAGGAGTGAATCTGTAGCACTTGGACAATACCCACGTTACAGAACAAATTAAAAGACTAGAAATTGAAAAATAAATCACGAGCAGAAGAAACAATAAACCCAGCAGCAAGGCTGCAAGAACAAACTGAACATCATGGGAAGTATCCAGGGAAGGTGTCCTTAGAGGAAGGAGCCAAAATTTAATTGAGCCCTGCAGCCAAGGCTGGAAAGGATGCAAGACCCTATGGTGAAGCTTCCAGAGGTTATTGTACAAGAATATCCTTTATACTCTAAGGTTGCATGCTCAAGAGCCATGCTGTAAGAGCAAAGTGACTCAGATCCTCCAGGTATACTAGACCCTGCGTAAGTAGATCCAGATGGGTGCTCAGCACAGCGTACCATGATCTGTGAGGCCAATCTGGAGCCATCAGAATGATGCAGCCCGGATGGACCGCAATCTGCCAAATGACCCGGCATTGGCCAAAGAGAAAAGACATACAGGAGAATCTCCTAAGGACACGGCTATACCAGAGTGTTGAGCCCCTCAATTCCAGGCTTGGATCTTTAACTGAAGAAATGATTTGCTTTCTAGCTTATTACTGTGGCCATGAGGTTGAAGCGTGGCCAACCCCAGTGCCGCATTAGGGCTCGGAACATCACTGAGGACAGAGTCCACTCAACCTGATCCAGAGTCTGCCTGCTGAGTAAAGCTGCCTGAACATGGTCGACTCCTGCTACATGCGCTGCTGTCAGTGTTGGGAGATGACATTCTGCCCAAAGAAAAAGGAAGGCGGGTTTCCTGAGCCAGAGGATTGCATTTGGTCCCTCCCTGGTGAGTGACATAGGCAACTGCCAACCCAAACACAAAAACGGCAATTTTAGGATTTTCAGGAGGGGGAACACAGGAACATTCAGAAACACTTAAAACACCCTTTTTCCAACCTCCCCTGATTCACCTCACAAGCTGACAGCCTGTACTCACTATGACTGTCTGAAGATCTGTGCTGTAGCCTGCCTCAGCTCTTTCACAGTAGCTGGATGAAAAATTCACTGCCTCAGTGTTGGGAATGCTTCTGCAAAGCTGATCTTCAGCTGCCAGTCAGACCCTCTGCCAGACTTCACCTCCACCCCTGTGGGGCAGAGGCAAGAAAATGCAGCCAGCACCCTGCGAGACACTGCTAAATCTCCTAAGGGCGCCCAATAGCCTGCGCTCAATCCCTGCTTTAGGGTTACCAGATTTCCTCTTTAAAAAAAAAGATGACACCTGGCCCCACCCTGTTCCACCCCCAGTCCTGTCTCCACATGAACCGCGTGTCTCCTTCCTTGAACTGAAAGCCATGTCTGGATGTTCTCTGTGCATGCGCAGACTTCAACACGATGTCACACGTGTGCACAGAGGACTTAGGGCCTTCCAAAACCTGGACAAACTGCCAGGTTTTGGAAATTCCTATGGGCACCCAGGCAGTCCTCTAAAAAGAGGACATGTTCCGGTTTTCCCAGACATCTGGTAACCCTAGGAAACCAGACTTTCCATACAATGCAGCTCCACAGAAACAGTAACATGTCCCCTAATACTGTGCAAAATATAAAGATGTAAATTTGAGAAAAAAATGACAAATAACAATTATTACTTTACAAATAAAAAAATAGAAATAAAACAAAAAATGGAAAATAAGAAAATACCATTTTATTGGACTAATTCATTTTTCAGTTAGCTTTCAGAGGCCAAAACCTCCTTGAGTACAGTATACCACTATTACGGTATCTTACCCTGACCTGAGAAAGAGGGTTTTGGTCTCCAAAAGTTAGTAAAAAATGTATTAAAATTAGTCCAGTAAAAAAAATTTACCTTATTTTCATTTACTAATTACAAGCATTTATCAATACAGCTATGATACTACTTTATTCTAAATCTAAAGCAACAAAAAAAATATTTTTTCTACCTTTTGTTGTTTCTGCTTTAATGATTTTCTCTTCACTCTCTTCTTTCCATCCAGTGTCTGTCCTCTCACTTCTATGCTTCTGCCCTCTCTCTGCCACTTCCATCCACTTCTATGCTTCACCCTCTCTCTCTCTCTGTCTCTCTATTCATACACTGTCCGCCCTCTCTCGCTCTCTTCCATCCACTGACTGCCTTCTTCCCCTTCCATATGGCATCTCCCTCTTTCTATGCCCCTTCCATAAACTGTCTATCCTATGCACCTTCTCTCCTTTGTACATGATTCATTTCAGTTCTGGATCTCCTCTCTTTCCTTTTCCTCCCTCCTTCCTTTCCCCCTGGCCTGGCATCTCTGTCTCCTTCCCTTCCCTTCCTCCATGCAAGGCAGCTCTCTCCTCTCCTTAACTTCCATCTCTCTCTCCTCCTCCGTGCTCTGGATCTCCTCTCCTTCCTTTCCCTCCTCTCCTTCCTTTCCCTTCCTCCCTCCCTGGTCTGGCATTTTTGTCTCCTTCCATTTCCTTCCTCCATGACCTGACATCTCTCTTTCCCCCTCCATGATCTGGCATCTCCCCAACTCAATCACCAATTTCCAGTCATCTACTGCTCTGCTCCCCTAAACCCTCCTCTAGTTATATCCATCTTCTACTCTTTTCTCTCACTCCTGAGTCTCATCTTCTGATCTTTCCAAGATCTCTGGCCAATTTGATATTTCTTCTCCCTCCATGTCCACCATCATTTCCTCTTTGTCTCTATCTGTTCTGCCTAGCTTCTACCATCTGTATGTGCATCCCTAATCTCCCCCCCACCAGGTTCAGCACCTGTCCATGGAATCCCCACCTCTCCTGTCCAGCTTTTCCCCCTCTATTCCCTTTCTTCCCCTACACCCATCTTCTCAGAACAAGCATCTCTCTTTTTCTCTCCTTTTTTTGGATTTAGCATCTTTCCCTTTCTTCTCATTTCTCTCTTTCTCTCTGCTCCTCTACCTCCTCTAACCCAACATCTCTCTCACTCTCTTCCTCTATCCATGAATTCAGCCTTTCCCACACTTCCCCCACTGCATTATCTAATCTCTCTCCAGGCCAACTCCTTCCCTGCCTGCCTTGCAGTAAGGCTTCTTTTTCTTTTCCCTCCCCCCCCCCTCGAGATCGGCTCCCTCCATCCATGCTCCCCCTCCCCAGCAGGGCCGCCATCAGGGCAGTACTACCAGTCCTGCATACAGGGGCCCGGGCTCCCCCAGGGTTGCAAGCATAGTCTCCTCTCCTTCTCCTTACCTGCCTTGCCGCAGCACACAGCCGAACTGAAGTCTTCCCGATGTCAGCGCTGACGTCAGAGGGAGGGCTTAAGCAAAGCTCTCCCTTCCTCCGATGTCAGCGCTGACATCGGGAAAACTTCCGGTCGGCTGCTTGTGGCAGGGCAGGTAGGGAAAAGGCAGTCGTGTACCGAAGGGGGGGAGGGGCGGTCCGCCCCGGTGCAGCCTTGGGGAGGAGTGTGCACAGCCGGTCAGGTCCCCTTAGCCTTGTGGTGCTTCCCCCGGACTGACCGACAACAGGCCCGGCCGACAAACCTCCCTGCCCTGTAGCAGCGAATCTAAATTACCTTCTTACAGCAGCTTCAATACTCCAGCTGCTGTAAGAAGGTAATTTAGATTCGCTGCTACAGGGCAGGGAGGTTTGTCCGACCGGGCCTGTTCTGTTGTCTGTCGGGTGGGGAAGCGCCACAAAGGTAAGGGGCAGGGAGGGAGAAAGGGAGGAAAGGTGGAGTGGAGAAGAAAAGACGCTTAAGGGAAATGGGTAAAACTGAGGGGGGAGAAGGCCGCTGAAAGCATTGGGGAAGACAAAGGGGTGGAAAAGGACGCTGAAAGGACATGGGGAAGACAAAGGGGTGGAGAAGGACGCTGAAAGGACATGGGGAAGACGGGAGGGGGAGGACGCTTAAAGCACATGGGGAAGACGGGAGGGGGGGAGAAGGACGCTGAAAGCACATGGGGAAGACAGAGGGGGGAGAAGGACCCTGAAAGGACATGGGGAAGACAAATGGGTGGAGAAGGACGCTGAAAAGACATGGGAAGATGGGGGGAGAAGGACGCTGAAAGGGCATGGGGAAGACAAGGGGGGAGAAGGACGCTGAAAGCACATGGGGAAGACAGAGGGGGGAGAAGGACCCTGAAAGGATATGGGGAAGACAAAGGGGTGGAGAAGGACGCTGAAAGCACATGGGGAAGACAGAGGGGGGAGAAGGACGCTGAAAAGACATGGGGAAGACGGGGGAGAAGGACACTGAAAGCAAATGTGGAAGACAGAGGGGGGAGAAGGATGCTGACAGGACATGGGGAAGATGGGGGGGAGGACGCTGAAAGGAAATGGGGAAGAGAGAGTGGGGAGAAGACACTGGCAGGGAAGAAGACAGAGATGCCAGACTATGGGGGGAGCGGAGGGAAGAAGATGGGTTCTAGACCAATTTGGGAGGGGGGAGAAAGGGAGAGGCACAGTAACAGAGCAAATGGAAGACGCAGAAAGAAGAGAGACAGTGGATGGAAGGAATTAAATGAGAACATGAGGAAAGCAGAAACTAGGCAACAACGGTAGGAAAAAAATTCTTTCTTTTTTTTTGCTTCAGGATAAAGTAGTATATTAGTTGTGTTGATAAAAATTTATAAACATTAGAGGCTCTGGTATAAACCCGTTTACAAAGTATGTATTCTTCCCAATTAATATTTCCAAATTAATAGTCTTTTTGCTTATTTTTAAATGGGTTTCTACCAGAGCCTTTAATTCAGTAGCATAATTAAATGAAATAACTATTTCTGTAGTTTATAGGGACGGGCGGGGACGGAGGGGATTCCTCGCTGGGATGGGTGGGGACGGGTGGGAGTCCTCACGGGGACGGGTGGGATTTCTGTCCCCGCGCAATTTAAACATGCACCTTTCTTCCTCCATCCCATAACACACACAGCCTGGTGGTGATGATTATCAGATTGATTCATGAATATATAATGATGTTATGAGTGTGCACCTCTTCCTTCCCATCCTCCTTAGCATGTCACATTACACAAAGTCTGTGTAATGTAACATGCTGTATGTGACATGCTGAGGAGGATGGGAAGGAAGAGGTGCACACTCATAACATCATTATATATTCATCCATAGCTGCATGTTAATGATGTGCTCATATGCACTTATTTATCATCATAACATATACATCATCATTAATAGGCAGCTGTGGATGTGTAAGGACAGGCTGAGGAGGATGGATGGGAAGGAAGGAAGGTGCACATATCAACATATCGTACATTTTTAACATGCATGATGCAGCTGTAGGCAAGCTGAGGAGGATGGGATCATACAGATGTGTATGTTCAGATATGCGCTCAGATGTGTATGTTTAGATATGCCCTCAGATGTGTAGTTTTTTCTGATATATTTATTAAGCTTACAGTATTTATAAAAACACATTTAATATTTGTTACAAAAAATATTGTGCAATTGTGATCTACTTCTGGCCTACAAAGGTCAAAAGAAATCCTTAACTGAGATTTTACATGCAAAAGTGAATTATAGCTACTAGCACTATTATTTATTAGTTATTTATTATGCAGATGTTTGTTAGTTTGTTATTAGTTCAGTATTAGACATATGTTAGTTTAGAATAGATAGGTATAGATTAGTTTAGTTTAGATTAGGTTAGGGCCCTGCTGAAAGAGTCTACCTTGACATGCTTGCAGGCTTACAAATCTTTTGGTCAAAGAGTGCGGCGACAGAGAAAAGTATATGTGTATTTGGCCCATGGAAGAAGGGGGGGTCGGGGGGGGGAAGGGGTGCGTGGGGGGCCCAATAGGATTGCTCAGTAAGGGGCCCAGAAATTTCTGATGGCGGCCCTGCTCCCCAGGTTTGATAATTCCCGCTATTCCCTTCCCCTTTCCTCTGTTTCTTTGTGTCACCACCCCCATGTCGGCAGCACAGCATTACAAACAGGCTGCTCTTACAGGCATCGGGCCTTCGTCTCTGCCGGGTCCCACCTACTTCCTGTTTCCACAAAGGCAGGACCAGGCAGAGACAAAAGCTCAATGCTGGCAAAGCAGGACATTCTGAACCCTGTGGCTGCCACTGCTTCTGCCGAAGGGGAAGGAGTTCCCTGAACCTCTCCTGTGCAAATTTGCCTAGCATCCTAATTGCTTTTTTGGCTACCGCCACACATTGGGCGGAAGGTTTCATCATATTGTCTGTGATGACACCCAGATCCTTTTCTTGGGCGCTAACCCCCAAGGTGGACCCTAGCATCCGGTAAGTGTGATTTGGGTCTTCCCGATGTGCATCACGTGTGCAGAAGGAAAGAACTGTAGGTGGAGCTAAAGAGCCCAGTGAAGTACAGCAGAGGCAAAATGAAAATTCTGGAGTGGATTCCTTCTGCCGAAGCACGTGGCTATAGAGATATTACCCATTTGTCTAGAATGTCTCATCTATTGCACTGGAATAATGATTATGGACAAAATGCACCTTCCATTAACTTTGTTATTAATGTGTCAAATTCACTTGTGTGGTATAATAGTCAGCCAGATATTATATTCACTCTTATCATTAGTGTGTGAAAGAGAACTTAAGAACATAAGAATTGCCACTGCTGGGTCAGACCATTGGTCCATCATGCCCAGCAGTCCACTCTTGCGATGGCTCTCTGGTCAAAGACCAGAGCCCTAACTGAGACTAGCCCTACCAGCGTACACTCTTGTTCACCAGGAATCTGTCTAACTTTGTCTTGAATCCCTGGAGGGTGTTTTCCCCTATGACAGACTCCGGAAGAGCGTTCCAGTTTTCTACCACTCTCTTGGTGAAGAAGACATCCTTACGTTTGAACGGAATCTATCCCCTTTTAACTTTAGAGAGTGCCCTCTCATTCTCCCTACCTTGGAGAGAGTGAACAACCTGCCCTTATCTACTAAGTCTATTCCCTTCAGTACCTTGAATGTTTCAATTAGGTCCCCTCTCAATCTCCTCTGTTCGAGGGAGAAGAGGCTCAGTTTCTCTAATCTTTCACTATATGGCAGCTCCTCCAACCCCTTAACCATCTTAGTTGCTCTTCTCTGGACCCTTTTGAGTAGTACCGTGTCCTTCTTCATGTATGGCGACTAGTGCTGCACGCAGTACTCCAGGTGAGGGCGCCCGGTACAGCGGCATGATAACCTTCTCCGATCTGTTCGTGATCCCCTTCTTTATCATTCCTAGCATTCTGTTCGCCCTTTTTGCCGCCGTCGCACATTGCATGGACGGCTTCATCGACATCGATCAGAACTCCCACGTCCCTTTCCTTGGAGGTCTCTCCAAGTACCGCCCCGGACATCCTGTATTCATGCATGAGATTTTTGTTACCGACATGCATCACTTTGCATTTATCCACATTGAACCTCATCTGCCATGTCGATGCCCATTCCTTGAGCCAATCCTCCTGCGTCTTCACCACTCTGAATAGCTTTGTATCGTCCGCAAATTTAATCACCTTGCTCGTCGTACCTATGTCTAGATCGTTTATAAAGATGTTGAAGAGCTCGGGTCCAAGCACCGAGCCCTGCAGCACCCCATTAGTGACGCTCTTCCAGTCTGAGTATTGTACATTTACCCCCACTCTCTGTTTCCTATGCTCCAGCCAGTTTTTAATCCACATGAATATTTCACCCTCGATTCCATGACTCGCAATTTTTTCAAGTAGTCGTTGAACGCCTTCTGAAAGTCCAGATATACAATGTCGACCGGGTTGCCCTTGTCTACCTGCCTGTTTACTCCCTCAAAGAAGTGCAGCAAGTTTGACAAACAAGATCTGCCCTTGCTGAAACCGTGCGGACTGGTCCTCATCAGACCGTGTCTGTCAAGGTGATCAGTGATGCGGTCCTTTATCAGTGCCTCTACCATCTTTCCCGGTACCGAGGTCAGACTCACCGGTATGTAGTTTCCCGGGTCTCCCCTTGAACCTTTTTTGAAGATTGGCGTAACATTAGCCACTTTCCAGTCCTCCGGAATCTTTTCCAATTTGATCGACAGATTGGCTATTAGTTGAAGCAGTTCAGCTATGGTCCCTTTCAGTTCCTTGATGACCCTTGGATGGATGCCATATCGGTCCCGGGGATTTATCGCTTTTAAGCCTATCAATCTGCCTGCATACCTCTTCTAGACTGACTGTCAACTCTGTCAGTTTCCCGTTTTCACTTCCAGCATATAGCCTGATGGGTTCCAATATGCTGTGTATATCCTCTTTGGTAAATACAGACGCAAAAAATGTGTTCAGTCTGTCGGCGATTGCTTTGTCCTCCTTTAGTGCTCCCTTTATTCCTTGGTCATCCAAAGGTCCTACCACTTCCTTCACGGGTCGTTTCCCTTTAATATATCGAAAGAACGCCTTGAAGTTCTTCGCCTCCTTGGCTATTTTTTCCTCATAGTCTCTTTTGGCCCCTTTTACTGCCTTATGGCACCTGCGTTGATGTTGTTTGTGCTTATTCCAGTTTTCATCCGTTTTTTATCTTTTCCACTCCTTAAACAAGGTTTTTTTGTCTCTGATCGCTTCCTTAACTTCTACAGTGAGCCATGCCGGTTCTTTATTCTTTTTCCTCTTTGATCCCATGATGATACGCGGTATATATAGATTTTGCACCTCGGTGACCATATCCTTAAAAAGAGACCAAGCTTGCTCTAGCGTCTTTACAGTGTTTATCCTCTTCTTAATCTTCTTCCCCACCATGCATTTCATCCCTTTGTAATTCCCTTTTCAGAAGTTTAGCGCCGTGGCCGTCGTTCTAGACCGATGTTTCACCCCTGTTTCCAGGTTGAAGCGGATCATATTGTGATCGCTGTTTCCCAGCGTCCCTTCTACTTCTACATCCTGTGCTGTTCCTCGCAGCCCATTTAGAATAAGTCCAGAATTGCATTTCCTCTCGTGTTTTATTGACAAGTTGTTCCAGGAAGCAATCACCTACAGTTTTCAGGAACTTGGTCTCTCTAGCACAGCCGGAGGTGCCGAGATTCCATTCTATCCTCGGATAGTTGAAGTTGCCCATGATAACTGCGTTGCCTCCCTTGCAGTTGTGTTTAATCTCATCCGTCATTTCTCCATCAATTTCTTCAGACTGCCCTGGGGGTCGGTAGTAGATGCCTATCCTCAATTGAATAACTGCAGGGATCTCAAAGTCCCTCCTTGAGGGCCACAATCCAGTCGGGTTTTCAGGATTTTCCCAATGAATATGCATGAGATCTATGTGCATGCACTGCTTTCAATGCATATTCATTGGGGAAATCCTGAAAACCCGACTGGATTACAGCACTCAAGGAGGGACTTTGAGATCCCTGAAAGCATTATTCACTACACAATGCTGTGAGCTTGAATAAAGTGTTACTTTTTGCTTTTATGATGTGCTAGGGCAGGGGTAGACAATTCCACTCCTCAAGAGCCACAGGCAGGTCAGGTTTTCAGGATATCCACAATAAATATGCAAGACATAGATTTGCATCTCAAGGAGGCAGTGCATGCATCTCATACATATTCATTGTGGTTATCCTGAAAACCTGCCTGTGGCTCTCAAGAACCAGAATTGCCTATCCCTGTGCTTGGTAGTATAGATAAAGTCTCACTCTTTTTACTTCTGTGTGTTAAGGTCCAGGAACAAATTTAGTTAGTTAGTTTCTCTTTCATAGCTATGTTCACCTATTTGAAAGATATTTAAAAGAAAAGAGAACCAGCAGTTACTCCCAATCCAGAAACTATATAAATACCTAGGAAGGTACAAGGAGGATTGTTTATTATGGGATTTTTCTGTACCTTTAGGATTTTCCAAAAAACTGTAAAAACAAACATCCCTGCCTTCTACCAATCACGAGTTTATACATGTTAGTAAATGACATCAAAGAAATAATGACTTAATCTTCCTATCTCTATTTTCCAGGGATAGTTGGAGACTGGAAAACACATTTCACAGTACTGCAGAATGAGAGATTTGATGAAGATTACAGGAAAAAGATGATGGGAACATCTCTCACTTTCTGCAATGAACTCTGATGGAAGGGAGGGAAATGGGGAAATGATCGTTCGTAAAAGAGGGGGTTAATGCATTAATGTGAAGCAGCCATAACATCATGTACTCTTAATAACTCTAGAATTGACAATTGATCCACTCTTTACTTCAATAGTAACAACTATTGTGCTTCCATTGTTACCCTCTTTTAATTCTTTTGTAAGCCGCCTTACCCTTAACAACCCGAGAAATGTTAAAAGATCTACTACGTACCTCTCTAGTTAATCAATAGTTCTCCCATTGTAACCCCCATTTTATTAATCTTTTGTAAGCCGCCTTGAACCACAAGGTAATGGCGGAATAGAAATCCCTAATGTAATGTAATGTAATGTAAATGTTTAATGAATGTCACCTGCCGCAGTCTACTTTGGGGTAGATTCACGAACCTGCCCGATTCGGACCCAATCCAGGCAGGTCCGAAGAATTCTTCAAAGCCCAATATGCAGATGGGGCGATCAGAGGAACACCCCGATCTGCCTGCCCAGATCGCTCTAAAGTGATCACACATATGAGAACCTTTACCGGACATTCTCTCTCCAGTTCTTCTTGGGTTGTGATTGTGATAGTCACCTGTCAGGCAACATGTGCTCTCCTGGGCTAGATCTGGCCGGTTCAGAGATAGAAATAGTGTGAGCTTCTACTCAGCTCGGCCGTCCATGATCTGGCTTGGGAGCGGGAGAAGGTGGTACCGGAGCTGCCCCTTCATAGGCAATTATCAGGTATCTCCAGGCTCTCTTTGCCTTACAAGCTTTCGCCTTTCCCATTTCTTTCCTTTCCCTGCAGTAATATAAAAGTAAATGTTGTCTATTACTGCTCTGCTTCCTGTTAGGAAGTAAGCCCAGTCCAAGGTAGTGGAATGTTAATTTGATTGTATGTTAGTGTCATTGTTCTTGCAACATATGTAACTATTTGTCTAAGACTTAAAGGGCAGCAGTGTGTGTGATTTGAATAGACTGTAAGCTTTAGCAGCACTACGTGTGTCTGGTAACACTATAGAAATATGCAGAGACGGTGACAGAGGAGGGAAGAAAAAAAAAATAGTGAGCATGGATTGGTGGAAAGAGAGAGGGGAGGGAAGGCAAAATAAGGGAAGAGAGGGTACCCATGGAAGGGAAGGGAAAGGAAAGGAAGGGGAGGAGGAGGATGGTGCCTAGGAATGGAAGAGAAGAGAAAAGATGGAAACTAGACATTTGAAAAGGAGGAAGAAAAGTTGATCGTGAAGGATGGCTATAGGGCAGGAATTAAAGAGGAAAAGAGTGAAAAGACAGGTCATAGGGAAGCAAAACCAAGAAGCGGAACCAGATGTTTAGAAAGATATAATCACCAGGCAACAAAGGTTAGAGTATTTTATTTTTAGTTTAGCAAAGGGGGTAATGGGATTTGATATACTGTCTTTCTATGGGACAATTGAATTGAAATGTGTCAGTTTTGAGAATTTATGTCTGTTATGTATATATTGCACTGTATAGGAGGAAATGTGAAGGGTTCTTTATGTGATTAATCACGCGATTATTTAATTGTGTGATTAAAAATTTGAATCGATGTACAGCCCTTTTTTAAAGCA
This sequence comes from Geotrypetes seraphini, assembly GCF_902459505.1. Classification (NCBI taxonomy): domain Eukaryota; kingdom Metazoa; phylum Chordata; class Amphibia; order Gymnophiona; family Dermophiidae; genus Geotrypetes; species Geotrypetes seraphini. The sequence goes on from NC_047088.1 coordinate 94,642,073, forward strand.
CACGGAGCAAAAGAAATTAAACTTCAAGACATAGAGCATTCTCTTACATAGGGCCAACTTGTTGGAACTCATTGTTGAGTAGTTTTTATGATGGGCTGTCATCTGGTGCCTTTTGGAATTTGTTGAAGTCTACTTTATTTCAAAATATTTCACCAAAATATGTTCGTGTCAATAACTAGCTAATTGAGATGGGCAGTAGTATGGTATTTTTTCAGATATTACTGAAGTTTATTTCATTCTAAAACAGTCATGCTACTAAACCATATAGGTATTAATGATTAGTTATTTGTGAAATAGTAATTGTTTTATTGTATTATGTAAATTTTATGTAATTGTAACTTTTCTAAGTTGTATTGTACACTGTTAAACACATCTGTAATAGCGGTATATCAAGATAAATAAATCCAATCCAATCCAATTACTGGCATCCAAGGGATTAGTACAGCCTTGGTAACTGGTAGCATGATCTTTATTTAGGTCTTAGAATCTGTGTCTGTCATGTAATGTAATGTAATTTATTTCTTACATACCCCTAAACTCCGATTAGGATTCTAAGCGGTTTACAGAAAATAGACAATAGGGTGCATTGAAATTATAAGTAATATAGGTTAACAGAGAAATAAACATTAAAGGATACAATAAAAATAAGACAAATAAATAAAGAATAGGTACTTTGAAATTCCCTTGTGTTCCAGCCTTAAGGGTGTTTATAAAGAACGCAGCTTACTGAGATCTCCTTGTGGCTCTCAAAAGTAGTTGTTTGTTACTTGCATACTGGAAAAGTTCCGAAAAGACCATTTACTATTCCTCTTAAGAACTAGTTAAGAGAATTTACAGATGACACGAAACTGATCAAAGCTTTTAAAATGCATACAAACTGTGAAAAAGTGCAGGAAGATCTTAGGAAATTAGAAGACTAGGCGTCCAAAGAGCAGATTAAATTTAATGTGGACAAATGCAAAGTGATGCACATTGGCAAGAATAACCCAAATCATAGTTGCCTGATGTTAGGGTCCACCTTGGGGGGCCAGCACCCAAGAAAAAGATCTAGGTGTCATTGCAGACAATACGCTGAAACCTTCTGCCCAATGTGCAGGAGCAGCCAAAAAAGCAAACAAGATGCTAGGAATTATTAGAAAAGAGATGGTAAATAAGACAAATAATGTTATAATGCCTCTATCATTCCATGGTGCGACCTCACTTTGAGTATTGCGTTCAATTCTGGTTGCCTTATCTCAAAAAAATATATAGTAGAATTAGAAAAGGTTCAAAGAAGAGCAACCAAGACGATAAAGGGTATGGAACTCCTCTGGTATGAGAAAAGGCTAAAAAGGTTAGGGCTCTTCAGCTTGGAAAAGAGACGGCTGAGGGGAGATATGATTGAAGTCTAAAAAATCCTGAGTGATGTGGAATGGGTACGAGTGGATTGATTTTTCACTCCATCAAAAATTACAAAGACTAGAGGGACACTCGATGAAGTTACTTTTAAAACCAATAGAAGGAAATTTTTTTTCTTCACTCAAACAATACAGTAGTTAAGCTCTGGAACGCATTGCCAGAGTATGTGGTAAGAGCGATTAACAAAGCTAGTTTTTTTAAAAAAGGTTTGGACAAGTTCCTTTAGGGTAAATCCATAGTCTGCTTTTGAGACAGACATGGGGAAAGCCACTGTTTGCCCTGGCTTGGTAGCATGGAATGTTGCTACTCTTTGGTTTTTTGCCAGATACTTCTGATCTGGATTGGCCACTGTGGAAACAGAATACTGGGCTAGATGGAATCAAGTTTCAAGTTTATTATAAAATTTGATTCATTGCCTATTCCGAATTCTAAGCGATGTACAGATTGATAAAAGTTACAAAGTTAAGGAAGACAAACATAACTGACAAGTGCTAAATCTACAAAACATATTAATAAGTCAAATTGCACATACAATCAAAACACAGGGCAAACTAGGAATGAAATACAATCTGGTTATAAAGAAAAACAATTAGGGTTAAAAACAATAGGGAAGGGAAATAAAAACTATCAAAATAGTTAAAAATGGATTAAGAGCCATAAGCAATTCATTTAATCATTGAATGCATCTTTAAAAAGAAGACTCTTGAGTTTGCTCTTAAATTTTTCGAAATTCTTTTCCTCTCTTAGATAAATTGGAAGGGCATTCCAGGATTGGGGAGCCTTGACTGAAAAAATAGACTGCCGCCGCGTGTTAATAATTTTAAGAGAGGGGATGACCAATAAATGTTGGTCATTTGACCTCAATAATCTAGATGAAGTATAAGGGATTAAAACTTTATAAATAAAAGCTGGGGTTTTATATGTCAAAGACTTAAAAGTGAGCAGGCATAATTTGGTCTGGTCTGGTCTGACCCAGTATGGCTATTATTATGTTCTTATCAAACCAGAGGATTCTAGCCTAACTCCTACATAATACTGTTTTTGCCACCCAAGCTCTATTATAACACTCTCTTAGTCACATAAGAACTGTCTTCCACAAAATCCATTCTTAGCAGTCAATTATCTGCTATTTCTTAGTGTTCAATGCTCTAATACAGGGGTGCCCAACGCGTCGATCGTGATCGACCGGTAGCTCAGGAAGGCAACGTGAGTCGATCTCAGAGCCCATCCCAGGCTCTGTGATAGACTCGTGTTGCCGTCCCAATCTACCGGGCCTATCAGCCTTCCTCTCCCCGACGTCAAAGACGCCGACGCCGGGCATTAGGCTGTTTTTGTCATTTCGGGGGGGGGGGGGGGGCGTGTTGGCGTGGCGGTGGCAGCAGCAGCAACAGCCTGAAAAAGAAATCATCCTGGCCCGGGTCGGTGTCATACTCCGGAATTTCTACCTCTTCCAGCAGCCCTCTCCCTGCTTCCGGTCACACCCCCTGCTCCGCGGCTCTCTTCGGCAACTCAGCAGCAGCGATCGACACAAGCTTCTGACGTCGGGGCCTACCCTCTGCGAGTCCCGCTTGTTTCAACTTCCTTTTTCCACAAAGGCGGGACTCGTAGAGGGAAGGCCTCGATGTCGGCAGCTTGTCTTGATTACCGTTGCTGACGAGTTGCTTAAGAGAGCCGCGGAGCAGGGGGCTTTTGCCAGGTGCAGGTAGAAGGGAGAGGGCCAGATGCAGGACTCGTGGGTGAGGGAGCAGAAGAGAGAGAGAGAAAGAGAGAGGGGAGGGAAACAAAAGGAAATATTTCATACTGGGCTGGGCCGGAGTGGAGGGAGGGTGGAAAGATTCTGGCTACCGGGTGCATTAACAAAGGAAAAGGGGGGAAAGCTGAAAATGGAGATAGTGACACAAAGAAGAGAAAGAGTAAGCAGGACCTACTGAATAAGGATAGAGATACAGAGGGGACATGAAGAGGAAGTGAAATAGAGACATAGAAGTAATGCTGAAAAAGTGTGTTTGGGGGGGGGGAGATAAAGACATTGAAAGGGCATATGGTGAACATGGGGTAAAGACAAGGACAGAGACAAATGAAGATTCTGAAAAAGTGGTGAGATAGGGATATAGGTGAGATGGACACAAAGAAGGGTGATGCTGGAAAATAGGTGGAATGGTAATTCTGATAGACACAGAAGGGAAATGCTGGATCAAGGAGAGATGGGGCTCAGGCTAGATGGAATGAGGAGAAATGCCTTGTTGGCCCGGAACTTCCTCTCCTACGTCAGAATTGACATCGGGGAGCGGAATGCTGGTCAGCGCGACGCTTCTGCAGGGAAAGCTTGGGATGGCAGTGGCTTGGGGGTTGTTCCCCGATGGCGGTGGCAGCAAACCGAGTGGCTTGGGGGAGGGCACGGAGAAAGAAAGAAAGGGGGCAGACAGGGAGACAGAAAGAAGGGGGAACAGGGAGACAGAAAGAAAAAGTTGGGGGAGAGAATGAGGTCTGGAGGAGAGGAAACATACAGGAGGCTGAAAGAAAGGAAGAAAGATTGGATGCACAGTCAGAAGAAGAAAGTGCAACCAGAGACTCATGAAATCACCAAACAGCAAAGGTAGGAAAAATGATTTTATTTTCAATTTAGTGATCAAAATGTGTCGGTTTTGAGAATTTATATCTGCTGTCTATATTTTGCACTATGGCTCCCTTTTACTAAACCGCAATAGCATTTTTTAGCGCAGGGAGCCTATGAGCATTGAGAGCAGCACAAGGCATTCAGCGTAACTCCCTGTGCTAAAACCTACTATTGTGGTTTAGTAAAAAGGGAGGGGGTGTATTTGTCTATTTTTGTATTTTGTTACTGAGGTGACATTGCATAGAGTCATCTGCCGTGACCTCTTTGAAATAACCCGGAATATGAATAATTAGCATTTTCTCTACCTTTCAGTGTGCTTTGTGTTTTTTTTTTTAAATTTTATTGTTGGTAGATCATTTTGACTTAGTCATTATAAAAGTAGCTCGTAAGCCCATAAAGTGTGGGCACCCCTGCTCTAATACATTTATTCAGATAACAGTGATTAAGCTAGCATTGGTCTTGGACATTCAGTATGACTATTTGGATAGTACAGATGAATATTTATATTCTTGGCAGACTGGCTCAGTACTATTCAGTAATATTCAGATCTATCTGGATAACTACCTGAATAAAAGTAGGACAGAAAAACTGCTGTCCTAATTTTATTTGATTAGATTTCTGGACAGCTATAGCGCTTGCTACTTTATTCAGATAATCCGCGCCACTTTCTATCAAATAGCACTATCTGAACAATTTGAGGCTAGCATGTAAAACAAACGCATACTGTAGAGTTTAAATATTGACCTGTGAGTTGATTTCAGACCAAAAGCCTTTACCCTCCAGGTACTTTAGTTAGATTGTGAGCCTTCGGGACAGTAAGGGAATTTTTCAAGTACCTTTCTTATTTCTAATCTTAATGTATATTTTCTGTAAACCGCTTAGAACCTAACGGATGTAGCGGTATATAAGAAATAAATTACATTACATTACATTACATTACTTTTCTAACAATAAACCTTCCATATGGGAAACAGGAAGCCACAGTGGGCAGATCCACCATTTGTAGTGCAGACCTGCAAAATTATCCAAACTGTTGCCACTGGTGATCCAGCTCATCAAAGGACAAACTCTGAGTCCTCTGAGGTAGCAATACCCTTCTTTGCACCCTCTGAATTATACACAGTATCTCCCAGTCACCACGGACAGCTGATCTTCATAACAGCTGAGATTCATAACTAAAACTTAACATGCTCTTCAGAATTTAAGAATACTGTATTCCCAAAGCCTGTCCTGCTCCACAAAGAGGGAGATTAGTGCAAAGTTACCAAAGGCTGATAGACAGAACCATAGGAAGGACAAGAGAGCAGAAAGGAGAGGGCATGAGGGCCCCAGTGGTGCCCCTTTTTAAAATGGTGCTGTTAGTGCATGGCCTTAGATTAGACAGGGCAGGTTCCTCTTTGCCCCTGGTGTTCAGAGTCTGTAGGCAGTTTGTCTGTGCCTAAAATAGGATCTGCTTCAGGATCAACACAATAAGGCAGTGGCCTCAAAATCAAATCCTTTGCACTGCCACCTTTTGGATTTGTAAGTGAATGTCTTATTAAGGAAATGACAATTTTGCATGAGGTAAAACTCTTTCTAGTTTATAAATCTTTCCTTTTGGCTAAGTCTTAATAATAATATTGTAATTTATAGCTAAAGAGATATATGATCAAGACACTGTTTTATTTTACTTTTTGATTATGATAAACATACTGAGGGCCTCAAAATAGTAACTGGCGGGCCGCAAGTTTGAGACCACTGCAATAAGGCATCTTGATTAGCTATCTAAATTCTTCCATGCCTAGCTGAAGAGCTGATGTGGGAGTCAACATTACTAGTACTATTGCTGCTAAAATACAGAAGGAAGGTGTCTAGGAGCTCTGCAGGAGTGAAGAGAGTTGAGTAAATCTGTTTACTCTTCCATTGCTGTAACCTGTACTTCCCATATAAGCATCTTAATCTATAGCTGCCAAATTATCCAGTTCCAGGAGGGAGATTTTAGGTCAGCCAGTCTGAAAAGCCTACCCTAGTGTATTATGGGACTGGTGAACTGATTTCAATGGGCAGAATCAAGAAGGAGCCTAACAGAGCAACTGCCTCTGCACCCTGAGGCTGTGAGTTTGATTCCCACTGCAGCTCTTTGTAACTCTGGGCTAGTCACAACACTTCATTGCCCCAGGTACAAATTAAATACCTGCCTAAAATATGTAAACTGCTTTGATTGTGTAACTACACAGGAAAAAGCAGTATATCAAGTCCTTACCCTACTTTGCTTTGTATGGAAGGTCACAACCAGAACTGGCCAAAAAGTTTCCCAAAAAGTTTCTCTATGGGTAATAGAGAATGACACGGTGACAAAATTCATCACTGTCCCCGTCCCCGCGGATAACCGTGGGAAATAATCCCATGTCATTTTCTAGTGTCTATTTCAACCTCAGTCCTTCTACACCAGCATTCTTCAAAGCAAAGCTTGCGGGTCAGTGGTTGTGGCTATTCATACTCTGATCCTTCCCTCTCTCTTTAAAGAATGACATGAAGATGGTTTCCCGCGGTTATCCGCGGGGATGGGAACAGTGATGAATTTTGTCACCGTGTCATTCTCTACTGGGTAACTTAGGAACCCTGTTAGTCTCCTCTGCAGTTCTTTCAGCAAGAGACCTCAAGACTAGGGTTACCATATTTGTAGAAGTAAAAAAGAAGCCTCTCCCCATCCTGCTCCCACACGAACCTCATCATTGCATCGCATCCACGCATGCTCAGAGGCCCTCCAGATGTGGCCCCAAGCTCTGGCAGAGCCAGGGCTTTCCAAAACCCAAACAATTGTGAGTTTTCCAAAATCCGTCCAGACACCCAGACAGTCCTCTATAAAGAGGATATGTCCAGGTAAATCCAGACATCTGGAAACCCTACTCAAGACTGTCTGAATAAACATATCTATGAGAAGGTTTTCCTGCACTTTACAAATTAACCAAATGAAATATGCCTTATTTGGGATCCCTCCTAAGTTTAATCAAATACAGTGGAACCTTAGTTTACGAGCATAATTTGTTCCAGAAGCATGCTCGTAAATCAAGTTACTCGTATATCAAAGCGAGTTTCCCCATAGGAATGAATGGAAACTCGCTTTGATTCGTTCCACCAACCCCCCCCCCCCTCACCACCCGAGGCTACTGGTGCTGCTCCATCACCCCCTCCCCCCGCTCTAACCGGCATCGCACCCCCAGAACCGGCATCGCAACCCCCCCCATGAACGCCACCCCCCGCGAGAACCGCATCGCACCCCTGTGCTGAAAGCGGCATCCGCCCGCCCTTCCTCTCAAACACGCTCCTTACCCCTTCTGCTGGTTGTGAGAGTGAAAGCAAGCTCCCACCTCTTGCCTGGGCCGGGTCTTGAGCATCTGCGCATGCTCAAGGCCTTCTGGCTCTCATTCTCTCGCAGATGCTCAAGGCCCGGCCCAGGTAAGAGGCGGGAGCTTGCTTTCACTCTCACAACCAGCAGAAGGGGTAAAGAGCGTGTTTGAGAGGAAGGGCGGGCGGATGGCGCTTTCAGCACGGGGGTACAATACGGTTCTCATGGGGGGGAGCTCACGGGGGGGGGTGATGCCGGTTTGGGGGCTGCGATGCCAGTTAGAGCGGGGGGGGAGGTGCTCGCATATCGGAACATGCTCGTTTTGCGAGGCAAAAGTTTGCTGAGTGTTTTACTCGTCTTGCAAAACACTCACAAACCGGGTTACTCGCAAACCGAGGTTCCACTGTATTAGCTAATTTAGTTACCCCTTCCTGTTTAACACCATCACTTCTGCTTCAATGGTTTTGATTTTAATTCAACTGAATATGGACACAGAACACAACTCAGGGTGGTATATGATACAGTAGACCTGGGTGCAAGTCTAACCAGTGGTAAAAAGTGGTCTTAAGCAGGTCATTCTCACATGCTAAGGCCGATTTTACCCTACTACTGCTGCTGCTGCTACTACTACTTATCACTTATATAGCGCTGAAAGGTGTACGCAGCACTGTACATTTTGACATTTATAGACAGTCCCTGCTCGGAAGAGCTTACAATCTAACTTGGGACAGACCGACATGACATATAGGGTTGGGGATGCAGAACCCAAGGTAAGAGGAGTTAGGAGTCGAAAGCACTCTCAAAGAGGCTCATGGTTATCCAATATAAGTGCCCAGATCAGAAGAATGCTGGGATATCCAAAAACAAAAATGGAACAAAGCCTTTGGATGTCTCAGGAGTTGTTTAATGATGAATATTTATTAACATAAGAATCCTGATATAAATATCAAAACATCCATATAATACTAATAGTCCGTACAGGTAACAATGTATGATGTACAAATCAAATCTTGTGTGCACAACATACCTATTCTCTGCCCCCGGAGCTAAAAAGTAAATTTTATTTTTTAGCACGTAGGTAGTGCATGAACATTCAAAAATGACCATGGTATGCCTCAATATGCTTCCGCAGTAAGCTATGTTTTTTTGCTGCAGCAAGACTTGATGCGTGCTGCAGCTTTTTAAAAGGGCACCTACATTTTGAACACCTTGTTTGGACAGAAAGAGAATGCAGTACTAGTTACATGGAAATCGACTACAATTAATTCAAAACACTGCAATTAAAATTATAACGAATAGGAAAAAATTCAATCATGTGACTCCTCTTTTCAAAGAAGCTCATTGGCTTCCAGTTGTCCACAGAATCTCCTTTAAAATAGCATTATTAACATTCAAAATATTAACAACCAATTCAAAATATTCACAACCAAATCCATTCAAAATATTAACAACCAATTAACATTCATTCCTAGAAAGGTATATTATTCCAGAGGACAAAAACCTTCTAGTAATTCCATCGCTTAGTATAATAAATACAAGACAAGGATACGATCTTTGCAGTTACAGCGCCCAGAATATGGAACTCTTTACCAGCACTTATTAAGGAAGAAAAATCGCTAAGTAAATTTAAAGGACTGTTATAATGCTGGTTATATAAGATTGCCTTTCAGATATAATCGTCAGATTCTCTTTTGACCCCATTCATTGCAGAAACTTGCATTTCCTTTGTCTCATGTCTTGAGAAATTAAAAAAAAAAATCCAAAATTTCGTTTTACTTTTTTATTACACTTTTAAAATTCTTACCCTCCCATTTTGTGTTTTCTTTACTATGCTTATTGTAGTTCTCCCCACTTCCCTTATGTATAAGTCCTTAATGTTCCTGTGTGTGTTGTAGTTAATAACTAAGACCCTGTTTTTAATTGCAAATCGCTTTGAATTTATGATATTGCGAAACATCAAAATTTTTATAAAACTTGAAATTGCAAATTACAGAGTTGCCAAGTTACCCATTTGAGGAGGTAGACTTTTTTGCAGGTCCTGGATTTCTGCCAGCCTCATCCTGGTGCATTATGGTTAAGGTGACCATATGTCCCGTTTTCAACGGGACAGTCCCGTTTTCGGACCGACCGTCCCATTGTCCCGACCCACTGCTTCGGGACACCGAAATGTCCCGTTTTCAGGGACAGCGTCCCGAAGCTGTGCGCGGGGACACCAGGACGGGCGATCACTTTCCCTCCCTGCTGCGCCGATTCAAACCCTGGGCTGCCGCCGCTGCTTCTTTGCCTTCTTCCTGACGTCAATTTAGATGTCGGAGAGGCTGGCCCGAACTTCCTCTCCGATGTCAAAATTGACGTTGGGACGAAGCAGTGGCAGCGGCCCAGGGTTTGAATCGGTGCAGCAGGGAGGCAGACTAGCAGGCAGCGGCGGTACACGGACGGGTGGGGGGTTGAATCCGCGGGGGGGGGGTTGTATCAGGCACTGGAGAGAGGGAAGGAGGTAGGCAGGCAGGCTGGCTTCGGGGGAGGGACAAAGACAAGGGAAGACATAGAAAGGAGGCACTGGGGGCACTAGGGACACAGGACAAAGGCACTGGGGACATTAAGGACATGGGAAGGAGGCACTGGGGGCACTAAGGACACAGGACAGAGGACTATGAACATGGGAAGGAGGCACTGGGGCACTATGGACATGGGAAGGAGGCACTGGGGGCACTATGGACAAGGGAAGGAGGCACTAGGGACACAGGACAGAGGCACTGGGGGCACTATGTACATGGGAAGGAGGCATTGGGGCACTAGGGACACAGGACAGGCACTGGGGGCACTAGGGACATGGGAAGGAAGGAGGGAGGGAATAGAAAGGGACAATTGTTGGGCCTGAGTGCAGAAAGAAAGAAATGAAAGAAAGGATACACAGTCAGAAGGAAACACAACCAGAGACTCATGAACTCACCAGACAGCAAAGGTAGGAAAAATAATTTTATTTTCAATTTAGTGATCAAAACATGTGAGTTTTGAGAATTTATATCTGCTGTCTATATTTTGCACTATATTTGTCTATTTTTCTATAGTTACTGAGGTGACATTGTATATATTAAAGTCATTTGCCTTGACATCTTTGAAACCCCCCAAATATAAATGATAATTAACATTTGCTCTGTGTATAGTGTGTTTTGTAGGTTTTTAAAAAAAAATTTTAAGGTTACCATTATGAATTAATATGAAGATATTATGTGTACATGAAAAATGAATGGAAGAAATTGGGGGTGGGATTGGGGGGGCAGGGCTGGGGCTAGGGTTGGGGCGGGGCTAGTGCGGGATTGGGGGCGGGACTAACAATTAATAGATGTCCCCTTTTGATGAAAAAAATAAATGGTCACGTTAATTATGGTACCTGCAACTGATGTCAATGGATAGAATTATGACCTTCAGGGGGGGCGCTAGAGAGCCCGATGGAGTAGGTCGCACGCGGCACGAGCTCCGGTGAATCGCATCGCTTAACACTCAAAAAAAAAAACTTCACTTACTAAATCTGGTGGCACTCTTTAAACCAGCACACATGGCAGCGGGTAAGCCAAGTAAGCGTAAAAGCGCTGAACCATCGACTCCCACGAAGAACGGCACAGCTAAGGCTGACGAGTCTGATCTGGCCGCCATCTTGACAGAGCTGCGCTCGATCAGAGAGATCCTCGTGGACACCAAACAAGATGTCGGGGATGTTAAATCCGATTTAGCTGCGCTGAAGGAGGAGTTTACTGCGGCACAATCAAGAGCTGACAATATCGAGGTGAGAACGACGACGGCTGAAAACTCCATAAAAAAACTGTTGAAACAAACCACCCGCATTACTTTACTGGAGCGCGCTCTGGAAGACTCGAACAACTATGCTAAACGTAATGGCTTCCGTCTCTTAGGCCTGCCAGAGGGTCGTGAAGCGTGTGACCTAGTTGATTTCCTGGCGGTCTTGTTGCCACAAATTCTTAAAATGAATGATGACATCAAACTTGAATTTGATAGTACTTACCGTGTTCCCCAACCCAGCACTACTTTGAAAAAATTTCCCAGACCTATTTTAGTCACTATGCTTCGACATCAGCAAGTCATGAGAATCATGCAGCATGCTAAACTGCATGCGCCAATTACATTTGAAGGGAACAAACTTCTTATCCTGCCTGATTTATCAAAAGAGACTGCAAAGCGTAGGAAACTTTTGCTTGCCTACAGACTGCAACTCAAATCCCTGGGAGCCAGATTTGGAATGCTGTACCCAGCGAGAATGCGGGTAACTTACAACAACTCAACCAAGGATTACCTTTCTCCTGCTGATTTAGCGGACTTTATTGAAAATGTCAAGCCTACGTCCATTGACAAAACCTGATGATACCTGCATAACTATGCTGTTGTGGTGCATTTAAATATGTGATGTTTTTCTTAATAATCAATATTTTACTGGAGTTAAGCCGCTTAGGCTTCTCTATTCTGTTAGCCTTTAGACCCATAGAGATGTTAGCGTTTTGCTACAGTTAGTTATGGTCCTATGGCTAGTTCCTGAATATGTTCTATATTTGCACTTTTCTTTTCATTCCTTGTTTATGCTTGTCATTTATATGCATATACATCTCTGTATACACCCTTTTATTAGCTCTTCTCAACATCAAGTAGCAATCTCAGATGGTATGACTAAATGTCCTTGACATGCTTTTCCCTTAATGTTAAAGGGATTAATAATCCGGTGAAGAAACATAAAATCGTTACCTATGTTAATAGTTATAACCCTGACATAGTTCTTTTACAGGAGACACACCTTGACACGGTGACTGCAATGAAGCTTGCACCTTCTTGGGCATATCCTCCTTTGTATTCCCCATCAATACAGAAAAAGAATGGTGTTATCACATTGGTCAGGAGGAGCGCTGATATCCAGTTGACCTCTTCGTCTCACGATGACGAGGGCAGATGGGTTCGTGTGTCTCTGACTGTTAATAATACTCCTCTACATATCATCAATATCTATGCACCTAACCTGGACTGTCCATCCTTTTTTGATTCACTAGCGGATGAATTGGCGCAACTTGGAGACAATTCTTATATTGTTGGGGGAGATTTTAACCTGATTTTATCCCCAGAAAAAGACAGGAAATCGAAGGTGTCATTCAAGAAATCCAAAGCGTGGCATTCTCTACAGGACCTCATTTACCGATTCAAACTGGTGGACCCGTGGAGATTAATGCATCCAGATGAGTCATCCTATACTTTTTTCTCGCCTCCACACTCGTCCTACTCTAGGATTGACTTTTTCCTGATTACTCATTCACTGGTGAATAAAGTGGAATGGTCTGAGATACATCCGATTACTGTATCGGATCATGGTTCAATTTCCTTGAAATTACGGGATATGCTCATACCTAAATCAAGAGGTATATGGCGTTTTAATTCATCTTTACTGTCTGACTCTGTATTTTATGAACATATTAACAGATGTATAGTGGAATTTTTTGACTTCAATAAAGCTGAAGACACATCTTGGTATAACACATGAGATGCATTCAAATCCTATATTCGTGGAGAGATTATATCCTATACCGCTAAAGCACGCAAAGCAAGTAGAAGTGTTCTACAATCTCTTCAAGATCAGATTTCAACACTAGAATTGTCTCACTTTGCTGATCTCTCAAATGTTTCCATACAAATTAAATTGCGTAAACTCCGTTACGAATACAACTTACAACTTAGCTCCTCTGCGGCTTCTGAGGTGTTCATGCAAGCTGCACACTACTATGCAACTTCTAATAAAGTAGGACATCAGCTGGCATCTTATTTGAAAATAAAATCAGAGAAAACATCTATCCCTGCTATACGCACACCCTCAGGAGAGACTGTCTTTGACAGGGACAACATCTCTAATCAGTTTAGATCATTTTATACTGACCTATATACAACCGAAAATCCGCTTATATCTTCCATTCAGTCTTATCTGCATCAGCTAAAGGGACCCAAACTTGATGACACTGATAAAAAGATCCTCACTATGCCTATTGAACTAGAACACCTTAAAGATGCATTACATTCCATGGCTAAACACAAATCGCCGGGTCCTGATGGTCTCACTGTGGAGTTTTATTCGGCGTTTCAAGAAACACTACTTCCCATGTTGTTAAATTACTTACTCCACCTCATTGACAGGGGTTCTGCACAGGGAACCATTACAGAAGCCATAATCATTGTATTATTGAAACCAGATAAAGATCCGTTGGACGTCCAAAATTACCATCCGTTGTCTCTGATAAATGTGGACGCTAAACTCATTGCGAAACTATTGGCTACCAGGCTTCAACATGTTATGCCTAAAATAATTCATACTGATCAAATTGGTTTCATGAAAGGCCGGTTGGCAAGTGATAATACACGACTTTTCACACATATCATTTCCCAAGCTTCTTCAGATATGGCTTCATTGGTGACCCTGGCATTAGACGCAGAGAAAGCTTTTGATCGTGTAGAATGGTCTTTTATGTTCCAGGTTTTACAATGGTTTGGTTTCCCTGTTGATTTCATTCGAATGATCAAAGTATTATACTCTGCTCCATCTACCAGACTTCACATCAATGATATACTCTCTACAGCTTTTAATCCGACCAGAGGTACCAGGCAAGGCTGTCCTTTATCACCACTGCTCTTCAACATTGCCCTGGAACCCTTGCTTATTGCCATCAGATCTAATCCATCAATAAGGGGCATTCAGATTGCAGATTTGACTATAAAACTATCAGCTTATGCAGATGATGTTCAACTGTATATTGCTGCGGATTCGTTGTCTACTGTTTTGCAGACGATTGAGACATACTCTACGGTATCTGGTTACAAACTAAATACCACAAAGACAGAGGTCATGCCATTATCTGGCCCACCTTGCTCTGATATTATTAAGAGCCTCCATCTCAAATACACTCAGACTAAACTGAAATATTTGGGTGTTTACTTTGGACCAACAGTTGAAGAAATTCAGTCATTCAATGTGGATTATATATCTCGAATCATCTCTGACACAACAGGCAGATGGTCACCTCTCAAACTATCTTGGTGGGGCAGACTGGATTCAATAAAAATGGTGTTGATGCCTAAGATTACATATGTATTGTCAATTATACCTTTTCTTTTCTCACAATCCATCTATAAAAAGTTTGAAGCTTCATTGACTCGCTACTTATGGAATAATAAAACCCCGCGCATAGCCTTGGCCAAACTCAAATGTAACAAAGAAAACGGTGGGGTTAATTTTCCTAGCCTATACGAATATCACATAGCCTTTTTATGTAGGCAGGGCTCTTACTGGCTGAGGGAACACACTGTTTCTCAACTTCCCGCCTGGGTACAACTGGAGCGCAGTCTTTTTGGTAAGATGACTTTGAAATATCATTCATTCACTGTTCCTGATGAAACTACTAGACTCAACCGTGTTCTCTCCTCTACCAAAGAAGCACTGCTTGTAGTTGACTCAATCGCTCCATTGAAATGGAATGCAACGCTGTACTCTTCAGTCTGGCGTAATCCTCATATAAAAATACAGGGTCAACATATCGAGTGGAAATCTTGGCGAAGAGTTGGCATATGGTCACTCAACCACCTAATGAGTGAAAACTCATTCCTGGATTACAATACTCTATTTACCACATATGGTTTGATACCAACTCATTACTTTCAATGGCTACAACTAAGACATAGTATCAAGTACTATCTCCAAAGATTTACGCTATCAGTGGACCCACCTACCATTCTAAAATGGATTAACACTTTAACTCTACTTCCTGGGCAGGCTTCAAACTGGTATAAACTCCTCCATCATGATAAATTTACTTAAGGAATTATGGGCACAGGATTCCTCTTTGGAATTGGATATGTCAGATTGGGAAAACCATTGGTTGACTTCATTTAAAGCACTGAAATCGGCCACCATTCAGCAGACGGTACTCTTTCTCTATCATAGAGCATACTGGACTCCAGTTAAACTTTCAAAATTGCAACCCTCAGCTTCTAACAAATGCTGGTCCTGCCTGACTGGAGTAGGTACTTTGCACCACATGGTTTTTCAATGCCCAATTCTGCAACATTTTTGGACATCTATCTGGACCACCATATGTGAGATATTACCTATTGATGTATCCTTATCTTTCTCGATTGTGATGTTTGGTGACTTAGCCATACAGAGAGCATTAGATAAATTTGAGTCTAGATTACTGAAGCTGATGTTACTTATAGCACTTAAATCAATTATTTCGGCGTGGAAAGACTTCTCACTACTTGATCATAATATCTGGTGGAATACTGTTTGCCTCTACTCCAAATATGAACATGTAGCTGCAGAACGCACCAATTCATTGCCTACTTATCAAAAAATATGGGCACCTTTGTTATCTTATTGCCAAAGAGATAGTTCATGAAATTACTATATCTACACTCATCTGATATTCTCTTTCATATACATTATCTAGTCAGCCATGTATTACATGCCGGAAGGCTAATTGTCAATATACATCATAGTACTCATTTGGGTACATACCGTTTATACATGTTTATAATATGACATGCTTATCTATGGTTCATGCAATACTAAATATACAGGAGCTATTGGACTGTATTACTGTATTGTTGATTTGACTTTGTATATTACTTTATTTTCAGTTACATTGTTATGTTCTTAAAATTCAATAAAACCTATTGAATTAAAAAAAAAAAAAAAAAAGAATTATGACCTTCAAACACTGCTTTAGGATGTAAGTTTAAAAATAGGACTGGCCAAAAAGCCTCCCACCTGGAATGGGTAATGTGGCAATTCTGATAATATAATGATGTTATTGGAATTATCTGCCTGCAGAAATATTAAACTTAAGCTACAGGCCCAGCCTGCAGAGCTGCCGAGATATTTATTTTTATTTATAGATATTTGTTTTCTGGGGGGGGTTTTTGTTATTTATATACCACTTTTAGCCTAAGTGGTTTATATTCAGTACTCAAGCATTTTACCCTATCTGTTCCGGTGGGCTAACACTCTATCTAATGTACCTGGGGCAATAGGGGATTAAGTGACTTGCCCAGGGTCACAAGGAGCAGTGATTCAGAACTAAGAATTGTATAGCAAATGAGTATAAATTTAAATATCCCTCCAATTCCAGGATTTCTGCCGTCCCTCCTTCCCCCACAAAAAAATCTGCTGCATTATGTATCAGTGACTACAAATACATAATGCTTCTCTGTCCTCCATCACACGCGGAACCTTCCAGACTTTCACATGTATGAATGGCTCAAGTAAATAAGGCAAAAGTCTTCCCACTCACCGCCTCCAAATTTCACTTTAAAGAAATGTGCTTTCAGGTCAAAAGGGTTGTGGTTGAAACAAAAATAAATGTAAAAAATCGAGAAAGTCTCTAAGAACAAGAAAACTATGCTTCCCATAATGCCCCTGTCCTGACAAATGACGTAGGGTGACGGCGTACGTCAGGGTATTCAGTTTAGGAGATCCTCGGGGGTTTTAGTCTTTGGCTGACGATCGCAAAGTAACGCCCCACAGCTTGGAACTACGTTTCCCAAGATTCCGCGCCTCCGGCTTCTGGGGGTTGGAGCTTGGTTCCCGGAGCCGGGCTGAGAGATACTGGGGGTCGGGAACAGGGAGAGCGTTGGGGGCCGGTGGGTGCTGAGTCGTTGCCATGTCTGGGAAACTCAAACCTAGAGCCGTCGCGAATGTCGATGCTGTCTCTGGGGTTGTTTCCGTGAACGAAAAGATCCTGCGGGAATGTCACGGGCTGTATACTGAGCCAGAGAGTGGTGAGTTGGATGGGCGGGGCTGGACCGGTCTTTATTCTGAACCATAGGGAGCCAACTTTTCCAAAATTACTAAGGGCCCGGGGTAATAAACTCGGTTCATTTTACTCTTTTCAACTATGGTGAGACGCTGAGCCAGAAACTTGTGAAAGGTCGTTGCATTAAGAAAGAGTCCAATGAGTGCTATCCTGGAGAGCCATAAAGATCCTATGTTATAATATGCTTCATGTTACTGCATTGGGTTGCAACAGATTTTGGTGAAAATCCCGTTATTTTTACAATGGAAAGAAAGAGCCTGCTTTGTCCCTTGCAGGCTTTTCTGCAGTCCTTGGTCTTGTCCATTGGGGATATTCAGGCGATTATAATTCTTGTTTCCATTTATCCTGTAAGGACTCATCGCTTTGTCTTCTGCTCTCAATTTGAACCTCCTGGTCCCTCGCAAGAAGATCACGGTCATGCTGATGGGCAATCACTCGGCCGGCAAGAGTAGCTTTATCAACTGGTATGTATGGTTCTCAGTCACACCCCCTACTCCTTTCTTATGTCTGCCCTTTTCCTCGGATTCTCTCCTTTGTCCTTTTTAATTCATGTTGCTGTGCTGTAAACCAACTTAATTTAGCTCCTAAAAAAAGTGGTTTATTAAATGTAATAAATGATTTATCTCTTTATCTCTACTCACCCTCCCCCCAATTTCTTTTCATCTCCCTAATTGTTAAAAACTGAGAAGTGTTACAGTTCAACTGTGGACCACAGCATTGCAAGAAGCAGGAAACTGGACAGACTAGATAAGCCTAATGATCCTTATGTTCTCTCATAACATATTTTTCTGTCCCCGTTTTCTGCTCTAACCCCCCTCCCCACATACACACACTTTCATATTCTCTGCATGCATTCTCTCTTTCCAGAGATTCTTATACATTGAGGGGGATATTCTATAGGCACTGTTGTGTGATTGACACACTGTTGGAAGTCGCTGATATCAACGCTGTATAGAGAATTTGGGCCTGTATGGCACATATAATGTGGCTGTTGGAGGCAGAAGATATTTAACAACAAAATGTGTCATAAATGTGTCATAAATGTGGGAGGGAGAGTCATACATTAGATCATGCATTTTGGTTTTGCCCCATAATTCAGCACTTTTGGAAGCGAATAATAAGTTATATGTCAAAAATAATTGGAAGATCATTGCGCTGTTCTCCTTCTTTCTTTATTTTGGATTTGCCAGAGGCTGTTGGCCATTTACCTAAAGGAAATAGGTCGTTGTGTAGGAAAATGAGTCTCTTGGCTAGGAAATGTATATTACAATATTGGACGATCCCCGATCCTCCAAGATTTTGGCATTGGCGAAACCAATTACATCAGCTGGCAATTTGGGAAGCTAGAGATGCTGGATTTATAAAAAAGCGAAAGATGTTATTTATACAAATCTGGGGTTCTTATTTGCAAGATTTACATCTTAAGGGCCGTAGTGCGATTTTAAGTTGGATCTCTTAATTGGGCTTTTATTTAGTTAAATGAAGAGAGTATCATTGGGTAGAGAGTACTATAGGGTGGGGAGGGGTGGGAGTGGAGAGGGATGGTAAAGGTTCAAACACATATAGATATAGTGGGGGTTTATTGAAATTGGAATTTGTCTTTTATTATGTATATTATATTATAATAGTTGATGCATTATTGATGTGCTTTGATGTTGTATTTGCTGTATTTGATGATGTTTGCATCAATAAAAATTGTTTGAATCTAACAACAAAAAAATAGGTTCTATACCTGGACTGCATATAAGTGATCCTGTGTTATACTGAGTAATATTATATAAGTCTATAATGTATGCCAGAAATTCAGTAATCAAAGTAGTTATGTAGGAGGTATTGCCACCTATTGTCTCTGTTTGCTTCTGTCTATTTCTTTGGGACTACCTATCTGCAAGAAAAGTGTACCAATATCTGAGAGTCAGTTTGTCACTACTCTCTGAACTACAAGAGTGTGTATAAATCTCCTGCTCCATTCCCCTACCCTCCACATGTGAATTAACCTCAGAGTGAGTAAACTACAAAATTCCAACCTATGAGAAGATCTTCTCTATATATTATTCTCTACTCCAGTGTCCCGCAAACTTTCTCGAGCCGCAGCACACTAAAGGTAGTGGCCGTGGCTCAAGAAACCTGGAAGTGCGAGGATATTGTCGTGATGACATTACATGCATGCATGACATCATCAGGTCGATGTCCACGTGTGTGTGAAGGCCTCCAGGCGGGCCCTGAAACGCCAGTGCTGGCGCCCACTGATTGCCTACAGGATGTGCCTCTCCTCCTCCCCAGTGTACCGCAGCACACCTGAAATCTCAGGAAGCACACAGTTTGAGAAACACTGCCCTGCTCATTTCTCTTTTGCTTTCATCTGCAAAACTCTGCATTGGCTTTGAAATTGAAAGCCTGCTTTTTATGGGGCAGTGCTACATTAGCTCTTTCTAGTCCTATGAAACATTCCCTGGCTCCAAAGATCTGTTAAACACATCCTTAGAGGATCTGCCAAAACCTCTTTAAGCTCCATTAGTATTCTGGGATATCTCATTTTGCCCTATGGCTTTGTCCACATTCAGTTTGGAAGCTGTCCAGAAGCATTCTTTGTGAATGGTGTGAAATATACAGACAGGAACAGAAGAGATATTAGCCATCTGCAGGCCTTTTCTAAAGTCATCTTTCATAAACACCAGGAAGAAACATTGTGTGATTTACATGAGGAAGGACCTAATCTAACATGAGCATTTTTTTAATATCAAACCATGCTGTCTGATGATCACTGGTGCTCACTCTCTCTCCTAAACAGATTATAGTTTGGTATGTTATATCCCATTTGTGGGACTCAAAGTTTTATCTTTAATAGTAGCAATGCCAAAGTCCCCTTCCACCATTAGGGATTGCAAAATATTGTGTAGAATTGTAAGCCTTTGTACTTGAGCTAGCAGTTTTTCAACGGTTTGATTGTTCTCTGTGTAGCCTCATTCTTGATCTCTTTCACTTCCTGGTCTTTTGCTTTTGCTCTTTTCGTTACTCTTTTATGGGATGCCCACCTCTCCTAGAGCAAAAGCACCAAATATTTTCTATTTCATCTGTTATCTTTCCCCTTGCATCTGGTTTAAATGCCTGGTAATATGCTGTTTGAATGTTTTTGCTTGGAATTATTTTTCCTGCTCAGAGAGATGTAGTCTATTGTTACAATACAGCCTCTTCTTCTTCCAGCTGCCTTTATATAGAAATGTACAAATATGACGACAAATAAAGGCCAAATGGCCCATCCACATACATCCACTATCTCCTCTAAAGCATTCTTGGTTATATCAGGTTTGGAGCCTGTATGTTAAAGATGACTGTGTGCTATATCATCTTTGGAAATCAAGTTCTAGCCATGTCATTTGTCCCTAAATGGGTTATAATATTAATTTTGCATAAAGTAGTCTGATTGCTATGGTAGTCCACTGGAAAATATAAAACTAAAGGTTAATAAATAAAAACAAAAGATTTCAGCATGAGACGTTTGGCCATGCTGAATCGTCCTTTCCATCTGTCCACGTCACTGTCAGTGCCTCTCCTTATCTCTGCTCCAGTGGCAGCGTAAGGGGAAGCGGAAGTGTGGACCGCCCCCTCTCCCAGGTGCTGTCTTGCCAGGGGTGTCGGTGCCTCTCCACTTGGGTGCTGTCTTGCCAGGGGCATCGGTGCCTCTCCTTTTCTCCGGCCCCACCCCCACAAACCTCTTGAAAAGTTCACCAGGGTGAGCAACATCTTCCACCTCTTGCTCATGCCGGCCTTGGCTCCCTTCTAATGTCACTTCCTAGTTGCAGAACCAGGACTAGAGAGCTGCACGGGGACAATGGGACTCATGGAATCTACAAAAATTCTCCCAGGGCTACAAGCAGAGGTTTTCCAGATCCAGGCATACCCAGGACTAGTGCTGCCCGATTCAGTAAAAAAAATTTTGATTCGATTCAGCCTACTGAATTGGTTTCTCGATTTTCCTGCCCAATTGGGTGTTTTTTTCAAACATCCTAGTGGGTTTATTTTATAGCCTCTTCACCCCCTTTGCCTTCTCCTAACCACACTGGCGCTGTGGTGTAAACAAAATAAATAAACAAAAAAGACTTTTCCTCTCTCTCTTAAATCCTAGCCCACGTTTGCTGTCTAACATCAGCACTGGCTGGATACACGTTTCATATCTGACATATTGTAATTACAAAATGGAAAATAAAATTAGTTTTTCTACCTTTTGTTGTCTGGTCATTATTCAAATCTTGTTGGTCCCAGGCTCTGGTTGTCTTCTGATAACTTGCTTGCCAGGGTCTCCTTTTTTCTTCTTTCTCCGTTTTAACCATCCATCTGCCATCTCTGTCCTCCCCTTCCTTCCCCCGCAGGTCTGGCATCTTTCTTTTTTTTTTTTGTCTCCATCCACAGATCCAGCTTTTCTTAACTACCCTTTCATCCAGCATCTCTCCCTCCTTCCCCACACCCCAGGGTCCACCATCTTTCCCTTTCTTTTCCCAACTACCCTCCTATCCAATATCTCTATCCCCCCTCCATACCATCCCTTGTGTCCAACATCTCTCCCTTTCTGTTCCTTCCCTCCCTAAATCCCATTGTCCATCATCTCTCTCCCTCTCCTCTATTTTTAGACCCATTATTTCTTCCCCCCCCCAAATTCCGCATATGCTCGTCTCTTTGAACCCCCTTCCCTCCCTCCGTGTACTTCTACACCAGGGCCCCCACCCCTGAAGGCCTGCACCTCCCCCCTGAAGGCCTATGCCACCATCCCTGGCTTGTCCCCTCTTTGAAGGCCTGTCCCCCCCCCTTAAAGATCTGCACTCCCCCTTAAAGGCCTGCACCCCTCAAGGCCTGTCCCACCCCCCTGAAGAACTGCCCTCCCCCCGAAGGCCTGCCTATCCTCTCTTTGAAGGCCTGTTCCCCCCTTGAAGGCCTGCACCCCCCCCAAGGCCTGTCTCACCAAAAGACTGCCCCTCCCCCAAAAGACTGCACACACCCCCCCCCCGAGAAGGCCTCCGTGTTCCCCCTGGCCTCCCCACACCGTTTACCTTATAGCTTGAGCCTGCAGCCGAAGATCGCGGTTACAGCGTCTTTGCAGTGCTTTGAGCTGTTTCCTCTGCTGCGGTCCCGCCCCTCCTCAGACATCAGAGGCAGGATCACAGTGGAGGAAACAGCTTAAAGCACTGCAAAGATGCTGTAACCACTATCTTCGGCTGCAGGCTCAAGCTATAAGGTAAACAGTGCGTAGAGGCCAGGGGCAACACGGAGGCCTTCCCGGGGGGGTGGGGGTGGGCACAGTCTTTCGTGGGGGGCAGTCCTTCGGGGAGGCCAGGAGGGAAGCCGGACAGCAGCACTTCCCGACTGACCCTCCCTCCTCGCCCTCTAAAACAGGTGCAGCAGCATCCAGCCAGCCAGCAAGAGCAGCGCTGCCGCTCCTGCTTTAGGGGGCGAGGGGAGAGGTTCCGAATCGGGAAGCAGATTTTTTTAAAATTTAAATCGATTCGAATCGATTCACCCGAAGTGATCTGAATACTGGAAGATCTGGATTGGGTTTTAAATTACCAGAAGAGCAATTTGATGCTGACTCAATCCCTGGAGTATCTAGGAGTCTTGTTCAACATGGCGGCCAGCCACATCTATCTACCAAAGGCATGCAGACAGAATCTGTGCTCTTAGATTTCTTCTCTCTTGGACAAGTCAGCTTCGTCAGCATGGGACTATCTTCAAGTCCTGGGGTCCAAGGTGGCCACAATAGATGTGGTGCCTTAGGCAAGAGCCTGCATGCACGCATTACTTTCACGCTAGTCTCCACAGATGGACATGCTACAGACATGTCTTCCCTGGATGCTGGAGGCTCAAGCTAGCATGGAATGGTGCCTCTGTCCTTGGTCCCTCTCCAAGGGCATGCCTCTTTAGATTACTTCCTGGACGGTCGTAATGACAGATGCCAGTCTCCTAGGTTTGGGAGCTCATTGCAATCATTGTCCGATTCAGGGGCGGTTGGACACCCTCTCAGAAGAATTGGTCGATCAACAGGTTAGAACTGCGTGCCATTTGGTTAGCTCTTCTAAAATTGCATCAGACTATCGAAGATCAATCAGTCAGTATCTTCTCCAACAATGCTACAGGTTGGCATATGTCGGTGGCCAGGGAGGCACCAAATGTGCATCTCTATGTCTGGAAGCCCGGCTGCTCTTCTGCTGGGCGGAGCATCATCTTCAGGTGCTATCGGCAGCGCATGTCGCAGGTGTGGACAATGTTCAAGCCGGTAGAGTTTGGATCTGGGCAAGTGGATGCTGTTGATGGCAGCATTTCAGTCCATTGTTCAGCGCTACGATCGTCCTCAATTCAACCTCATGGCGAAGGCGAAAAACAAGAAAGCAGACAGGTTTTTCAGTCGAAACGTTTTGAGCCCAGAAGTGAGGCATCAAACATCCTGTTGTATGTCTTTCCTCCCTAGCCCATGATAGGCCGCATCCTTCAACGGATTTCAACTCATCAGGGAAAGGTCATTCTGGTGGCTCCAGATCTGATGCATCTTAGAGTAGGCCACAGCCTCCAGTTGCAGGTACTCCCAGACCTCCTTTCACAGGGTCTAGTGTGCATGGAGGATCCAGATCGCTTTGCTCTTATGGCATGGCTATTGTATGTGAAGCACTAGAGCGCAAAAGATATTCAGAAGTAGTCATTGCCACACTTCTCAGGTCTTAAGAAGTCGACCACTGTCTCTGCCTATGCTAAAGTGTGGAAGACTTTCCAACATTGGTGTGCTCAGGAACGGGTGGAACCGTTTTCAGCTCCAGTTTCAGTGGTATTTGCTTTTCTGCAAGCTGACCTTGAGAAGGACCTCACCGTGGCTTCCCTTCAGGTTCAAGTAGTAGGGTTCTTTTGTTTCAGGGCTTGGAACCACAAACCTATGCAGGCGTCGCATCCAGACATCGCCAGATTTCTGAAGGGTGCTCTCCATATCAGACCACCGATCAAAGCACCATTCCCTTCATGGGACCTTAATGTGATTCTGCGAGATCTCATCAAACCTTTGTTCCAGCCGCTGGAAGACGTGTCCCTCATGGACTTGACCCTAAAGGTGTGGTTTTCTGGTAGCGGTGACCTCAGCAAGACGAGTCTCAGAGCTCCAGGCTCTTTCTTGCAGAAAGTTTTTCCAAACTTGAAACTTAAATTTGAAACTTAAGATCTTGGAGACTGGAGTCTCTTTGCATACTATTCCTTCTTTTCAGTGTTTCATTTTAATCAGAAGGTTCACTTACCTGTATAATAGTCCACAGGTCCTAAGAAACAGTACCGCATTTTGAAGAAGTTGGACGTCAAAAGAGTGCTTCTTCACTATCTGAAAGTTACCAATGAATTTAGACTCTCTGACCATCTGTTTGTGCTGATTCATTCAACTAAGTGAAGTATGCTTGCTTCGAAGGCCACAATTTCCAGATGTTCCAGATATTGGCATGTATAATCAAACATTTTTGATGTTTCTTCCCCTGAATATTTAATAGATAAATGTTGCTTAATCTCCTGTATTTCTTGCACTGTCCTTCTCCTTATGGTATTTGTTTTAAGAGTATATTGACAAATTCTTTGTGTTTTCAAGTGGTTCAGTTTTGGAATTCGTTACCTCCAGAATTGCTAACTTTTGGATTCTTATCCTATCTGTTCAGAATGTTCTTAACACACCATAGGTATGAGCGACTCAGAAACAGAAGATTAGATTAGATCATTAATACCTTTTTTTTGTTACTTATTTTTGCTGTTGTATACTGTATTTTTCGCTCCATAAGACACACTTTTTTTTTTCCACCCAAAAGTGGGTGGAAATGTTGGTGCGTCTTATGCAGCGAAGATCCAGATTTTTACTGCACATCGGGGTTCCCAGCCGCTCAACGCACACAACACACTGGCTACTCACTAAGGCTTCTCACAATGGAATGCTGCCTGCTTTGGGCTCGCCAAGCTCGCTCAAAAAGGGGGACCTCCGCCTGCCTCACACGGTGGACCCTTTCTCCATTTTGTAAATGTGGCATAACGAATTCCACCAGAAGGTATAATTAGTCTACTGTAATTTTTCCAATTACTGGTAAAAGTTTATTATTACTTGATGAAATTTGACTTTTTGTTCTCATTGACATCCCAAACATTATTGTATCATGACAGGAGTTGCCATACAATATATTACCAGTAATTGGAAAAATTACAGTAGACTAAATTATACCTTCTGGTGAAATTCGTTATGCCACATTTACAAAATGGAAAGAGTAAAGGCTTTATGAAATCTAATAGATATTTGGGATGATATATAGTCTCTAAAGGGGCTAAATGTACTGTAACATGGGCGTAAATGCTTTCTATGTTTGAGGATATAAATATACAAAAGAGGTAGTATGTAGTTTTGGCCAGAAATAGAGACCACAGGCCCCAATCTCTTCTTGGGATCCTTTGGTGGACCATAGAGGTTTCAGTGAGGCAAAAAATTAAATTTAATCATGGATGGACTAGGTACAGAGGATCCTTGGTTATAAAAAAAAGTGTAAAATCTGAGATGATTTAGTATAGGCCACTTTTCTGTAAAATATCCAAAATGGTTAACAGCAGAGTAAAATATAATTAAACAGGTACTGCTGTAAGTAGGGAAATAGAACAGACAGATGGATTTAACCCTGTCCTTGCCTATCCTGTGCCCTGTCCCGGCCTACCACTAGAACACCAGAGGGGGGACAGGGTACAGAGCCTGGCAGAGAGGGGGGGGGCAGGGGGCAGAGCTTGGTAAGGAGTGTGGGGTTGGGGGCAGAGCCTGGCAGGGAGAATTTGGTTCAGAATGGTTTTTTTCTTGTTTTCCTCCTCTAAATCTAGGGTGCGTCTTATGGTCAGGAGCAAAAAAAAATACAGTAATCTGCTCTGAACCATTATTGGGAGTTGGCAAAATATAAGTGATTCATAATATAACATACAGTAAGACATAGCTGTAGCTCCCCCTACCTCTCTCTCTTACAGGTACATTGAGGAGCACATTCAGCGAACAGGTGTGGCTATAGAAACCCAAGGCTTCACTTTTATCACCAGTGGTCGGAAGCGGGAGTCTCTAACGGTGAGTAGTAGGGAAAGAGACCTAACAATTCCAGTTTGAGTGGCCTAGAGATTAGAGCAGCGACTGAGAACCGGGGAAGCAGGGCTCAAATCTTACTCTTGATGTTTCTCATGTCCTTGGAATAGTCATTTTGCCCTCCATTGTCCCAGATAAATTAGATTGGAAAGCATTGGGGTTGGGAACTGCCTACTGTAGGTGAATTGTAACTTACTAGTGAGCACAGGTTTGGAAAAGCAAGTAATTAAATACAAAATTGGCCTTATATGCAGCCATGGGTCACATTTTCATAAAATGCCATTCAACCTTCTTTTGTGTTGGAGAATTGTGGGGACACTTCCCACCTGTGTAACCGCTGCTCATGGATTTAGCTCTGACCTTGGTTCTGATTCTCTCATTGCTGACCAGCTATGTCTTACCATAGCTTCTTGCCTATTGCTAATGCCACAGTTTCGCATGCCATTGTGTAGTGCCAGCAGCAGGCAGGACCTTAAGGGGTGGACATAGGGATTCCTGCTTCTGCAGGAAAAATTGGAGATTGGACATAAGGAGAGGCTACAGGGAAGAGAAGATTGACACTGATACTGTAGGGGAGAGAATAACACACAGGAGGAAGAAAGTAAAGGAGAGTGGTTGGTGAAAGGAAGGGAAAAGAGAGGTTTTAGTGAAATTGTGATGAGAAGAGAAAAGAGGACTGGGAAAATAAGCAGAGAATGTAAAGCAGAGCGAGGGAAAATAAAATGGAAGCAGAAAAATATAAGAATAAATTTATCTAGATCAGGGGTGCCCACACTTTTTGGGCTTGCGAGCTACTTTTAAAATGACCAAGTCAAAATGATCTACCAACAATAAAAAAATTTTTAAAAACCCACAAAGCACACTGAAAGGCAGAGAAAATGTTAATTATCATTCATATTCCGGGTTTTTTTCAAAGAGGTCAAGGCAGATGACTCTATGCAATGTCATCTCAATGACAACCATACAAAAATAGACAAATATAGCCCCTCCCTTTTTACTAAACCACATAGCAGTTTTTAGCGCAGGGAGTTGCGCTGAATGCCCCACGCTGCTCTCGACGCTCATAGGCTCCCTGCGCTAAAAACCGCTATTGTGGTTTAGTAAAAGGGAGCCATAGTGCAAAATATAGACAGCAGATATAAATTCTCAAAACAGACACATTTTGATCACTAAATTGAAAATAAAATCATTTTATCCCAGGACAAGCAGGCATGATATTCTCACATGTGGGTGACGTCATCTACGGAGCCCCGATGCGGAAGCATTTTCAAGCAAACTTGATTGAAGATTTAAGTTTGCTCTGCTGCTCCACGCATGCGTGCCTTCCTGCTCCACTAGGGGGTGCATCCCCTCGTGGTCTCCAGTTCAAAATTTTCCGCGAACCTAGAAGCCGTGTTTTTCAGGCTCTGCCCCAACTGCCTTCTAGCACCGCGATTTTTTCTTGTTTTTCACGATTAAGTCGCTGTGCGCGAATTCCTTACCTTTTTACTTGATTCCTGCTTCGTTTTCAACAACCCGGAGGCTTCCGGGTCCCCGTGGCCGCGTGGCTAGTCGAGCCGCGGCTACTTTCGATTTAATGTCCCGGCCTTTGACCGGCTTTAAAAAGTGCACCCGGTGCGAGCGGCTTCTTTCTCTCACAGATCCGCATCGCCGGTGCATCCTCTGTCTGGGGGCGGCTCATCCAACCGACTCCTGCCCCCAGTGCGCTATTTTCCAAAACCGGGCCCTCTGCCGAAGAAAAGCCCGCATGGCGGATCTCTTCACCCCGGACCAACCCTCCACCTCGGCCTTGAGGTCGGCCCCGGCCTCGGCCCCGGCCTTGACCTCGGCCCCGGATACCTCGGCATCACCTCGAGACTCGACCCCGAAGTCCTCGGGACAACAGAAAGCCTCGGCTCCGGGTAAGTCCCCTCTTCCCCCTTCAGGTTCTGTAACAGCGAAGAAGCCAGCCTCGGGGACAACGGCGACGCATGGCGGAAGCCCCATGCTTACAGCCCCGTCTAAGCCCTCCAAGCCTTCGGGCCGTGCCTCCACCACACGGGAATACTCTGATACGAGGTCGCCCCAGGTGGAGGGCACCGAGGCAGTGGACATGCCTTCGATGCTGTCCGTGCCCGTCTTCCAGGACCTACTCCGAGTGATGATCACGTCGGAGCTGTCCACTGCAATGGCCCAGTTTCAATCGGCCTTGACCTCGAATGTGCCAGACCAGCCTGAGCCTCACACCGAACAACCTCGAGGAAAGGTGCGCAATCCTCGCCGCATCCCATCCTCCTCGGACTCCTCGCCGAGACGCCCGAGACGTTCCCCCTCCGCGGACCGCCAAGGGGCAAAACGTCGGGCTAGAACGACAGAAACCTTGAACCGCCGTACCTTCAAGAAGGCCCGAGGTTCACCAACTCTACGAGGCCGTTCTCCCACACCTCGTACAGGACCACTAAGGGTGGCTGAGTTATCACTCTCCAACCCGCGCATCCTCCGAACTCCCCCTCGGACGTATTCTCCGAGGGAATCTGGATCGAGGTCACCGATCCGACATCGATCGGTACCCCTAACCCCGGCATCGTCTCCGAGGGGCTCCTCGAGACGCCGAAGATCGACAACCCCGGAACACTCTCACAGTGCTTCCCCAACCTCGGAGCATGGATCAGAACATGAACCTCGATACTCGAGGGAAGCCTCCTTATCCTTCTCCACCCGACGAAGGTCTCGTTCCCCGACCCCGCACGGGGCCCCGGGGACATCTCGCCCATCCTTCACCCGCTTTGTCCAAGACATGGGCCACGCATTGGACTTAGACCTCCAGTCCGACTCCAGATACTCGAAGGAGTACCTGGCGGAGCTGGATATGCCATCACTGCCCAGAGAGTCCCTTCGCTTACCACCTAACCCGGTACTCCAACAGGCCTTCTTCAGGAACCTGGAGACCCCCTACATGGTCACGGCCGTACCCTCCAAAATGGAGGCCAAGTACCGCACAGTACCTTACCCGGGATTCGAGCAACCACAGCTCTCCCACCAATCGCTGCTAGTGGAATCCTCCTTGAAAAAGGCTCACCCGTCCCGGGTCTCAGCAGCGGTCTCCCCAGGCCGAGAAGGCCGAACCCTGGACAAGTTCGGCAGGAGACTATACCAAAACGCAATGATGGCCTCTAGGGTGCAAAGCTACACTTTCACCT
Organism: Geotrypetes seraphini; assembly: GCF_902459505.1. Lineage (NCBI taxonomy): Eukaryota > Metazoa > Chordata > Amphibia > Gymnophiona > Dermophiidae > Geotrypetes > Geotrypetes seraphini. Next base: position 94,671,558 of record NC_047088.1, read on the forward strand.
TCACATCATACCTCAAACACCTCATTGGACTATTGAGAGCCTTTGAGACTGACCTACCGGCCTCCCGGCAGGGAACGTTCGGCCTGCTCTTAGAGTCCCTCTCCAACCTGCGCCTTCATCTATTCCACGCGGCCTACGATGGCTTCGAACTCTCCTCCAGAGAAGCAGCCTTCGCTATCGCCATGCGCCGACTAGCTTGGCTGCGCCTGGTCGACATGGACCCCAACTTACAGGACCGGTTGGCTAACCTCCCCTGCGTGGGGAAGGAATTGTTCGATGACACTATTGAGGCGGTGACAAAACGCCTCTCCGAACATGAACGCTCGTTTGCCTCCCTTGTCCGGCAAAAGCCCAAACCGCCAGCGTCCAGGCCATACAGGGCCCCTCCGCGCCGCTACCCACAAAAGTCCACCCCTGCCTTCTCACGGCCCCCACCCAAACGTCCGCAAGCCCACCACAGGGCCATGCCCAAGTCTCAACCGCCCGCGACCACCAAACCATCCCCGTCCTTTTGACGGGACATGCGGAAGGGGGCGGGCCCCCTCCTCCATAGTCCCAGGCCGCCTTCCTATCGGAGGTCGACTCAAAGCCTTTTACCCTCGCTGGGAACAACTCACGTCGGACGCATGGGTCCTTGGCGTGATCTCATCAGGGTACTCTCTCAACTTTCGGGCCATTCCCCCGGACAATCCCCCAAGGAATTGCCCTCCCAACCGGACTCAGCTACCTCTACTCCTCTCCGAAGCTCGAGACCTGCTTCGCCTGAGAACAGTGGAGAAGGTCCCCCCCGACCAACGGGGGAAGGGCTTCTACTCCCGTTACTTCCTGGTACCGAAAAAAACGGGAGACCTACGCCCAATACTAGACTTGAGACGCCTCAACAAATTCCTGGTACGGGAAAAGTTTCGGATGCTCTCACTACCAACACTCTACCCCCTGATCGACGAGGGCGACTGGCTCTGCTCCCTCGATCTCAAGGAGGCATACACACATGTCCCAGTGCACCCCACTCACCGCAAGTTTTTGCGTTTCCAAGTAGGGGACTGGCACCTACAATACCGAGTCCTCCCCTTCGGACTAGCATCATCACCTCGGGTCTTCACCAAGTGCCTCGTGGTGGTAGCAGCAACCTTACGTTCCCAGGGCCTCCAGGTATTCCCCTACCTGGACGACTGGCTAATCAAAGCCCCGTCCAAGGAAGGGGTTATCTCAGCGACCCAACAGACTATTACCTACCTACAAAGTCTGGGGTTCGAAATAAACTTCCCAAAATCTCAACTACGCCCCTCGCAGTCCCTACAGTTCATCGGGGCCACGCTGGACACGGTTCACCTCCGTTCCTTCCTCCCTCCTCCGCGCCTGGAGGCGTTAGTAAGTCTGAGCCGAAGGATCTCTCGGCTGACCTCAGTATCAGCTCGACAGATGATGACCCTCCTGGGCCACATGGCCTCCACCGTCCATGTCACACCCTTCGCCCGCCTCCATTTGAGAATCCCTCAATGGACCCTGGCGTCTCAATGGCGTCAAGACCGGGACCCGATCGACCACCCCGTGACAGTGACTCCTTCATTGCAACGATCGCTCCGCTGGTGGGCCGACTCTTCAAATCTTTCCAAAGGTTTGCTCTTCCTCACCCCACCCCACAGCAAGGTACTCACCACGGACTCGTCGGAGTACGCTTGGGGAGCCCATCTGGACGGCCTACGCACCCAAGGAATGTGGTCAGCACAAGACCGTCGCTGCCACATCAACGTGCTAGAACTTCGGGCCATCTACCTCGCAGCTGTAGCCTTCCAACATCTGCTCCGCGACCGAGTGGTTCTCATCCGAACCGACAACCAGGTAGCGATGTACTACGTAAACAAACAAGGGGGCACAGGGTCTTGGCCCCTTTGTCGGGAAGCCCTGCGTCTCTGGAAATGGGCAATCTCCAACAACACCTTCCTTCGGGCGGTGTACATACAAGGAGAACAAAACTGCCTGGCGGACAGACTCAGCCGCCTCCTCCAGCCACACGAGTGGTCACTACACTCTCAGACCCTACGAGGAGTGTTCGAACGGTGGGGGACGCCTCAAATAGACCTGTTCACGTCCCCTCACAATCACAAGCTGCCTCTCTTCTGCTCCCGGATATACTCCCCGGACCGGCTCGAGGCCGACGCCTTCCTCCTCAACTGGGAGGGAAGGTTCTTGTACGCGTTCCCACCGTTTCCTCTGATACTGCGGACGCTTGTCCACCTGAAAACAGTACAAGCCACCCTGATCCTGATTGCCCCTCGCTGGCCACGCCAGCCGTGGTTTTCCCTGCTACTTCAACTCAGTGTCAGAGATCCACTGCCTCTGCCTCTGTTTCCCTCTCTACTGTCACAGGGTCAGGGTTCACTGTTACATCCCAATCTTCAGTCTCTTCATCTGAATGCTTGGTTTCTCTCCCCCTGACTGCTCTCCCCGTGTCTCAATCAGTTAAGGAGATATTGGAGGCCTCTAGAAAAACCTCGACGAGAACCTGCTACTCCCAAAAGTGGACCAGATTCTCAACCTGGTGCTCCTCCCACAGCCAGGACCCGGTGTCGGTCCCCGTCCCCCTGGTCCTTGACTATCTACTTCAACTATCTCATTCCGGCCTAAAGACCAACTCCATTCGAGTACACCTCAGTGCGATTGCGGCCTTTCATCAGCCCCTGGAAGGGAAAGCCCTCTCGCTCCATCCCTTAGTCACTCGCTTCATGAAGGGTCTGCTAAACGTCCACCCCCCTCTCAAACCTCCCCCGGTGGTTTGGGACCTTAACGTGGTTCTGGCTCAATTAATGAAACCTCCATTTGAGCCACTAGACAAATGCCATCCAAAATTCCTCACTTGGAAGGTAATTTTCTTACTCGCGCTCACGTCCGCACGGCGGGTTAGTGAGCTGCAAGCGCTGGTAGCGGACCCACCCTTCACGGTATTCCATCACGACAAGATGGTACTCCGCACCCATCCAAAGTTTCTACCTAAAGTAGTGTCTGATTTCCATCTAAATCAGTCCATCATCTTACCCGTGTTTTTCCCCAAGCCCCACTCTCACCCCGGAGAAGTGGCGCTCCACACTCTTGACTGCAAAAGAGCGTTGGCCTTTTACCTCCAACGCACTCAGCCACACCGGAAAGTCCCACAACTGTTTCTGTCCTTCGACCCAAACCGGTTAGGCCACCCAGTTTCCAAACGCACCTTGTCCAACTGGTTGGCCGATTGCATCTCCTTTTGCTACGCTCAGACTGGTCTCGCGCTGCATGGTCGAGTAACGGGACACAAAGTCCGAGCGATGGCAGCCTCCGTAGCCTTCCTCAGGTCCACACCTATTGAGGAAATCTGCAAGGCTGCCACGTGGTCTTCGGTTCATACCTTCACCTCCCACTACTGTCTGGACTCCCTGTCCAGAAGCGATGGCCGGTTCGGCCAATCGGTATTGCGAAATCTATTTGCTTAAATTGCCAACTTCCCTCCATCCCTCTTCAGTAAGCTTGGAGGTCACCCACATGTGAGAATATCATGCCTGCTTGTCCTGGGATAAAGCACAGTTACTTACCGTAACAGGTGTTATCCAGGGACAGCAGGCATATAGTCTCACAACCCACCCACCTCCTCGAGGTTGGCTTCTTGGCTAGTTAAGTGAACTGGAGACCACGAGGGGATGCACCCCCTAGTGGAGCAGGAAGGCATGCATGCGTGGAGCAGCAGAGCAAACTTAAATCTTCAATCAAGTTTGCTTGAAAATGCTTCCGCATCGGGGCTCCGTAGATGACGTCACCCACATGTGAGAATATATGCCTGCTGTCCCTGGATAACACCTGTTACGGTAAGTAACTGTGCTTTTCCTACTTTTGTTTGGTGATTTCATGAGTCTCTGGTTGCACTTTCTTCTTCTGACTTCTTCTCACTTCACTCTGGCTGCACTTCTTCTGACATCTTCTGATTTCAGCCCACTCCTTCTTTCAGCCTCCTATATGCTTTCTCTCTTCCATACCTCATTCTCTCCCCCAATTTTTTCTTTCTTTTTCCCTGCCTCCTGTTCTTTCTTTCTCTCTCTCTCTCCATGCCCACTTTCTTTTTGTCTCCCTGCTTGCCCCCTTTGTTTCTTTCTCCCTGCCCTCCCCCAAGCCACTAGGTTTGCCGTCGCCACCGAGGAACAGGCCTCCAAGCCACCGCCCCCCAAGCTCTGCATGCAGAAGCCTTGCACTGACCAGCATTCTGCTCCCCTTCAATTCTGATGTCGGAGAGGAAGTTCCGGGCCAGCCAGGCAGCGATTGGCTGGCCCAGAAATTCCTCTCCGATGTAAGAATTGATGTCAGGGAGAGGAATGCTGGTCAGCGTGAGGCTTCTGCAGGCCCAAATCTCTGGATCCCCAGGGCCGAGGAAAAGAAAAGAAAAAAAGCCAGTCTTCCATGAGAGCCGTTCCAGTCTCTTTTTAGCACGACACTCAACTTCCCATTTTCAGGCTCAAGACGTCAGAGCAGCAGCAGCAGCTCCGGCATTTTGGGCAGAGCACCTCCTGCTCCCGACCGCCTTTCTCCAGTCTGGCTTGTCAATTCCGCCAGGGGCAGCCGGCGCTCAGCTCTCAAGGGTCGTGACTTCCCTAGACCTCCCTCCCGCCTTCTCCCGAAGGAAGTGACATCATTCCCCAGTCGGACGACGGGTTCTGGCAGTCGGGCAGGAAGGGCGCAGCAAGAATGAGTGTGCGTGGGGAACCTTGGGGAGATTCCGGTGGGGAACCTTGGGGAGAGGAAGGCTGATCGGCCGGCCGATTGGAACGGCAACACGAGATCGACTGGCGTTGTCTTCCCGATCGACCGGTCGATCGCGATCGACGTGTTGGGCACCCCTGATCTAGATAGACACAATTGTATGTAGTTGAAGGAAAATTCCTTTTGTGTATACATTAGAACTTTCTAACTCCTGCTGCAGGGTCAGTACAGTGGTTGGAAGAATCTCTGAAGTCACTTATTGTAGCCCATTAGCGAGCCTGCATATCACCGTATACCAACTATAGTTGTCCCTGTTGTTTATTCCTTATTTGTCTTACTTTCTATCAACAATTGTATTTCTTTCCCTTTCGTAGCGTATGTCCGTGTGTCAAGTCTAAGTTGCGTGTATAGTTCCCTCATAAGTTGTAATTTTAATTATGTACATTGCTTAGAATTTTGATTAAGCGATTAATCAAATTTTTAATAATCTTGAAGAGGTGGTAGTGGAGGGGGGGTAATGTGTACTTGCTTTCCTGACTTAAGTTTTCTCTCACTGCATGGCTGAGTTGTTTTGCAGTGCTATAGATTTGGAGCAACGGCATGAACATTTTACTTTAGTCCACTTGTTATTTTAAAGACCATTTGATACCCAAAGACTCCTAAGGTCATAAGGCAGAGGAAGGAGGAAGCTTCCTCCATCTTGTTCCTCCTTCCTCCACCCGACGCCACTCGAGCAGGAAGGATTTGCCCTGCCCTGCAGACTTTGCGAGCCTGCTTCTCTCCAGCCCATCCGAGGGCTGCTAAAGCCAGCGTGACCCGGCCTCTCTCCAGCCCACAGCGGGCCGACGAAAGTTTTTCTTCTTTCTTCGCACCAGCGCCTCCAAGGCAGAGGAAGGAGGAAGCTTCCTCCATCTTGTTCCTCCCTCCTCCACCCGACGCCACTCGAGCAGGAAGGATTTGCCCTGCCCTGCAGACTTTGCGAGCCTGCTTCTCTCCAGCCCATCCGAGGGCTGCTAAAGCCAGCGTGACCCGGCCTCTCTCCAGCCCACAGCGGGCCGACGAAAGTTTTTCTTCTTTCTTCGCTCCAGCGCCTCCAAGGTAGAGGAAGGAGGAAGCTTCCTCCATCTTGTTCCTCCTTCCTCCACCCGACGCCACTCCTGCAGGAGCGTGCGGACCTGCTTTTCACTAGGAACTTTGCCCCACAGCCCACCCAAGAGCTGCCGAAGCCCCTGCAAGACTGTACTAGCAAGCTCTGGCTCCTCTCTGCCTCACCCCACCTATCAAGGTCCACTGAAGACCTCCAAACTCTCAGCTCCCCTTACCCAACCCGGATTCTGCCCGTTGTCAAAGCTTACCATTGTTTATACCCCTATTTTCTGTACCATATTTTACTATTGTATTTGCTCCTGCTTTGACGCCAAACTTTTACCAGTTTTTTGCTCAGTTTCTGCACCATATTGTACTCTCTGCCAACGGCTCTTTTACCAGTCTCTCACTTCAGTTGCCCCATTCCCCTAGCACATCCTGGGCTACTTATATATCTTAACTGTGCAATCCCCATTACTTATTTATTGCCCCAAGTCTCTCCGCTCTAAGCACCACACGGAAAGCGCTTAGCCGCCAATTGTCCTCACTAGCCCCTTTAGTCCCCAAAAAAAAAAGGCTCTCCTCCCCTCTCTCGGCCCCGTATTTAGTAAGCTCAATTCAAGTTCCCCTGCTCCCTCCTCAACCCAAACTCTACTCCCCCTTGCTGCAGACTCTCACACACCAACCACCCCACCATGAATCCATCCTTCTGGATCCTTCTCCTCCTACTCTGCTCACCCCTCTATCCTTCCCTCTGTCTGAAACCTCCCTCCCCCAACCTACTCGACCCCGCAAACACCAATACCATCTGCCCCGGACTCAGAATCCCCACACTGATACGCACCAGAAATTCCCCTCCCAAGAAAAACCCCCGAAAAGTCAACCAAGATTCCCTAAAGACCCTACCCCCTGCCAATCTTCTCAACACTGTCCCGGACTCTCTCACCCCAGTCCCGACACTTTATTGCAACGCCAGATCCGCGTGCAACAAGACCCAAATCTTGAAAGACCTTCTAGACGAGCTCGACCCTGGATTTCTGTGCATCACAGAAACATGGATCGCCAAAGACGACCTATTCACACAAAACGAACTCCTCCCCCACGGTTACCAAGGCCTCTTTTCTCCCAGACCCAATCGAAAAGGTGGTGGCCTGGCACTCCTCTACAAATCTTTCTTCGACGTCCAGCTCCTTGAGACGGGCACCCATCCTCCTCTAGAATATTTGCTTGCTTCAGTCAATGACGAACTCCGCACCCACCCATTGGGCATCCTATTACTATACCGGCCACCCACCCCTTGGGCAAAATCTTCAAATCTCGTCTATGAGACCATAACAAATGCCTTCCTTAAATTCCAAAGACTTCTGATTGTTGGTGATATCAATCTCCACCTCGACGATACAAATAACAGTGATACATCCGAATTCAACAACTTCCTTACCTCTCTTGGCTTTCCCTCACCCACCCCATCCCAAACCCACGAAAAAGGGCATACTCTAGACTTCACCACCTTCATTGATCTTACCACCTTCAAAACCTCAACCGACGACACTCGCTGGGAACAAGTCCCTTGGTCAGACCACTTCTTAGGGACTACCTGTCTCCCCGTCTTCATGTCACATCTTGACTCCCCACCCCACTCCTCTCATTCCATAACCTACCGCAAAAAAACCTCGAGCAACCTATTCTGGTCCAAATTTCTCAACAAACTCTCCTCCAACCCTAGACCTATAGACCCCGAATCACATTGGCACAACTGGACCATCCTCTCCGAGTCCACCTACCACTCCCTTGCCCCATTAACCACCAAAACCATCTCCTATCCCCGAAAGGCCCCCTGGTACCTACCCCTTCACAGAGAATTGAAACAGAAGTGTCGCGCTTTGGAGCGCAAATGGAAAAAATCCAAATCCCCCTCTGATAGACAGACCTGGAGGGCTAATATTAAATTTTACAATTCAACATTAAAAAAAGCCAGGAAAAACTTCTTTGGAGACAAGATCTCCAGATCCAACAACCAAATCAGTGCGCTGTTCAACATCTGGCGCTCCCTAACTACAAAAAAGGACCCGTCTTTGCTTCCGCCATCTCTATCAGCCGAGGCCCTTGCAAATTTCTTTAATGAAAAGATTACCACCCTAAGATGCTCCTTCCCCCCCTCAGTCTCCTACAATTCCCTGACCTCTACTGTTCCCAACTATACCTTACCGGTATCCATTCCTGCCGACAGATCCTGGACCACCTTCGAGCTTGTCTCTGAACCGCAAGTCTCCAAACTCTGTCTCAAACTAAAAACTTGCAAGTGCATTTTGGATCCTTTCCCCTCCTACCTATTCGAGAATATCCCTACACAGGCCATTGCTTCCCTCACCGAACTTATAAACTCTGCCCTAACATCAGGCCTTTTCTCCCCCGACATGGGACACATTTCACTGTCCCCTCTACTGAAAAAGGCCGACCTCGATCCCTCCATTCCATCAAATTACCGGCCTATAGCAAATATCCCTCTCCTAACCAAGCTATTAGAATCCATCATATCCACCCAACTCTCATCCTACCTAGAACGATTCTCTATCCTCCTACCCCACCAATTCGGCTTCAGACCCAACTTTAGCACCGAATCCCTCTTGGCCTCACTAATTTCTAAGGTGCAACAACTCCATTCTCGCAACAAATTTGCTGTTCTTCTTCAATTCGACCTCTCCGCAGCCTTCGATGTCGTTCACCACGACATCCTACTCTTCCAACTCTCCGAAATAGGCATAAGCTCCACAGTTCTGGATTGGTTCTCGAAATTCCTACGCTTCCGCTCCTACACCGTTAACACTAACGGTTCCTCATCCCCCGCCTGGAAGCCAAAATGTGGAGTCCCTCAAGGCTCACCCCTCTCCCCTATCCTTTTCAACATCTACATGTCCTCTCTGAAACTCCTTCATTTATCCCCACTAGAAACTCTCTACTCCTACGCCGATGACATCCTCATCCTCCTCGAAACCGACTCGAACCTCTCGAACCTCGCTGAGAACATTTCCACATGTATTATGAACCTCCAATCCTGGGCCCAATCTGTACAAATGAAACTGAATGAATCCAAAACCAAACTACTTTGGCTCGGCCCAACCTTAGACCATTTACCCACCTCCATCCCTCTATCTTCCGGCCCCACTCTTCAGCTTGAGTTCTCAAGCAAAGTCCTTGGCATCATCTTAGATTCCTCTCTCTCCTTCAACGATCACCTCAACTCCCTAGTAAAAAAATGCTTCTTTAGCCTCCATATGTTGAGGAAAGTAAGATCCTGCTTTCATCACTCTCATTTCGCCATCCTCGTTCAATCCACCATCCTTTCTAGACTGGACTACTGCAACTCCATCTATATAAGCCTGACAAAGAAAAACCTCCATAGACTTCAGCTAATTCAAAACGCCGCGGCCAAGCTTATCTTCGCAAAAGGCAAGTTCGACCACGTTTCCCCACTCCTCTCCAAGCTTCACTGGCTCCCAGTTTACTCCAGAGTCCTCTATAAATGTGCCTGCATAGCCTTCAAGATTCTACATGGCGTCCTTCCTCCTGTTATCCCACTCTTCTGGAACTCCTCAAACCCGCTCTCGACTAGATCCTCCCAAAAACTGAAACTATCTTTCCCTTCTATAAAAGGTATATCCCGCGCAGGAAAACTTGGAACATCCCTCCCCTTTAGAACCACAGAACTCTGGAACAACCTTACATCCCCGCTCAGAAATTCTAGCTCCTTCCAATCCTTCCGCAAACACTTGAAAACTTGGCTCTTTTCAAAAACCTAATCACCTCCCGTGCTCTAGTATCCTATCCCCCTCTATCTCCTCAGTCCCTCTCCTATATCCTTTCCTTGTAGTTCCTTTCCTCTCAACCTCTGTAAACCGTGCCGAGCTCTGTGCACGCGGAGATGGTGCGGTATACAAACCTAAGGTTTAGTTTAGTTTAGTTTAGTTCTAACTTGGCATTTATGCAGCAGGAATGAGTTAATCTGCTTCTTTGGGGGCTTGTATCTGTATTACATATCACTGATAGTCAGTGTTCTAGGGGGTGGGTTAGACATGGTGAGTGGCCTCTAGAGATGGACTGAGGGGAGGCTATAAGCCAATGGCAGATTTTAAAAAGCCCCTATAAAGCTGGTTTATTAGTAGCAGTGAATGAACATGCACGGGTTTTTTTTTTGTTTGTTTGTTTTTAGAGGGGTTGCCAGTTTCTAATCACACTGCATCTGTCTGCTAGGGTAATGCCACACTGCACCTGTACCCTCACTTCAAGCCCCTACAGAACTTTGAAGGTAAGATTTCATCCCCTATACTTTTTAAATTGAGCAGGGAGCAAAAAAGATTGAATAATTCCCAGATGTGTCTGAAGCTCCTTTAAGGAGATGGAGAACCCCTGGGATAGTGGCTGCCCAGGACAGGAGAAGCCACTCATACTGGTGCAGTTTCATATCGTTGATCTTAAGTAGCCACATTAACTCCTTCAGATCCCAAAACCCTGCAGTATTGATGATTCCCCCTTAAGTCTCTAACAGGACCATCCCTCTCTACATATAAAGAGACTTTAGTTTCTCCCCAAAAATATTTTGGTTACTTCAGAGTGTAGCCACAATTACATACTTAAGACTTTTATCTAGATTGTTCAGACATGGAAAATAGAAATCAATTTTTAAAGAATTTTCCCCCATCCCTACTTCCATATCACCTTCTTGTTCTGTGTTCCTACTAGAGAATGACACGGGGGGAAAAAAATCTGTCCCCGTCACCGGACCACTGTCCCCTTCACCACCCCATCCCCGCCATTCCCTTCACTGCCTCGTCCCTTTCACGTCTCCGTCCCCACAGCATCCACCCTTCCCTCTCGCCACCTCACTGCCCTTTGGCACCCCTCACGCGGTCTGTGCATCTCCCTCCCTTCCCCTTACCTTGCGCGCGGCCCCCTCCCTCCTTCCTACCTACCCGAATCTATCTATCTCCCTTCCTCCCCCTTACCTTCGTGGTGCGTTTTAAGGTTTGATTAGCTTATTGAAAGCCGCCGGAGTGTTCGTGCAGTCGCGTGCGTGTGTGGGTGGAAGCTTCTCCTCTGATGTAACTGGAAGTTGTGTCAGAAGAGAAGCTTCTGCCCACACACGCACGCGACTGCATGTACACTCCAGTGGCTTTCAACAAGCTAATCAAACCTTAAAACGCACCACGAAGGTAAGGGGGAGGAAGGGAGATAGATAGATTCGAGTAGGTAGGAAGGAGGGAGGGGGCCGCGCGCATTCATTCTCTTAACTATGGGGACAAGGCCATTCAGTGCTTCAAGGGGCGGTGGATGGCCTTGTCCCCATGCCTGCAGTGAGCACCTTTCTCCCCTCCACCGTTTTGGCGGGTTACCCGCGGCTAGCTGCGGGTAACATCCACTGTGTCATTCTCTAGTTCCTACTGACTGTCTGTTTTTTTGTACCTGCTCTCAGTACCATCTGCCACAGCTGCTGCTGCCGCCGCTGCTTCTCACATCCCTTAAACATGCTACTTGAGTCAGGATTTGAATTTTAGGTTTAAAATATTGCTTTTATAAACCAGAGTTCAATGCAAGTGGAAATAGGTTTTACCCTGCTCCTTCCTCCAAGGACTTTTTACCTAAGACAGTGATAGGTGAAGTGACCTGCTCAGGGTCATTAGGAACAGCTGTAGGGAAAACCCTGACTTCTCTTGTTCTCAGCCTGCTGCTCTAACAATTAGATTTCAGTCCCCTGCTCCCTTCTCCACCACTACTGTTCAGTTCCCTGAACAGCTGATAACCCTTCTATGAGTTTGCACAGCTGAACATAGAGCTCCATAGTAACACAGTAAATGACAGCAGATAGATTTGCATGATCTATCCAATCTGTCTTATATATGCATACTTGTCTTGAGCTGCCCTTTTCATTTTCAGAGCCCAGTGCAGACACACAAATCTGAGTACTGTACTTGATTTCACACATGCTGACTTTAGCAAAATGGAGGCATGCCTGAAGATGGAGTTTATGGGATGGGTAGATATAGGAGAAATGGAAGTGCCCATGCTTCTACACTTAACTTACAGAGCATAATAGAAGTGGCAGCAGTTGCACAGTGAGCTGGCGGGGCAGTAGAGATCAGTGAAGTCTCAAAAGCAGGGAATGTTGGTGCATTCTGGGAAGAGGGAGCCACAATTCAGCTTCAGCTCCTGGTTATGGCTAGCCCTTTTCTTCCCAGAATCCAATGGCTAGCCCTTTTCTTCCCAGAATCCAAACCCTTTTCTTCCTAATAGCATTCACCTCAACTGAAGATCCTCTAATGCCCTGAGGTTTTGCTTTGTTTTTTTTCTTACCAAATACTATAAGCAATAGTGTGAATTGTGGGATGTTTGTTCCCTCCCTTCCTTTTGTGCTTTAGGTGTATCGGAATACCTGACCACAGAGATCTCCACCTCCAAGCAGAAGAAATTCAGCCTTGTGACTTTTGTGGACACTCCAGGCCTAGTGGATGGAGACATGAAATACCCCTTTGATGTGGACAAAGCTCTGCTCTGGTTTGGTGAGTGACTCATGATGAAGATATAAGGCCTAGGGGAAGCTAATCTCCTCTCCCAGGAGGTATCGGAAATGTTATTTGATCCCCAGGTTGGTTAATGAGTACTGGAGAATGGGATACTAAGGGATTCTTTCTTCAAGGAGTATTAAGGAAGCATATACGATTATACAACTTAGTGAGTGACTTGATGGGGAAAGGATGCCCATCAACCCCAGTTTTATGGGGCTCGTCTGTCAATGTTGGTTATGATATAGAGCAGTGTTCTTCAACCTTTTTACACCTATGGACCAGCGGAAATAAAAGAATTATTTTGTGGACCGGCGGTTGAAGAACACTGGGCAAAGTTGTGGGCCCCATCCAATCTCCGCCCCAGACCCTGCTCCCATAATAGTACTAATTGTAACACTGTTTTTTCTATTCATTTTTCAAATATACACACAATATAATCTTATTAACAACACATAATGGTTAACCACAAAATTAAACTACACAAAGTACACTTTATGCTTCTCAATATTCATTGCTACCAGAACACAGATAACCCCTTTGCAAATATGGGATCAAAAACCAAAAGTACTAATCTATATACAAATAAACCCTAAGATACAAGACTGCATGCAGTACAACCTCAGAGAAAAAGAAACAAATGCATTTCTTCCTGAACAGTGCAAAATACAGACAGCAGAGGTAAATTCTCAAAATTGACACAATTCAATCACTAAATCCAAAAATAAAATCATTCCCCCCTACCTTTGTTGTCTACCTCCCTCCCTCCATGCTGTGCCTTACCTTCTGGCCTGCTCCCGCCTGGCCGTTTTATGCTGCCCCCCTGTGTTATCTTAGGCCAGCTCCCTCTTCCACACTGACGCAGTCCACAAAACCACACCTCATCTGGAAGCCTTCCCTCTGATGTTGCGACGTCAGAGAGAAAGCACCAGGTTTAGATGTAGGATGTCACTGCCTGTGGCTTGGAGCACTGCGGCAGTGAGGAAGAGGGAGCCGGCCAGAAGATAACGCCGCATCGATTGCACTACGGACCGGCGGTTGAAGAACACCGTCTCGGGCCTGATGCATGTGTTGGCCCTGTGCACCGGCGGCTGAAAAACATTGATATAGAGGATGACATGGGGACAAATATGTTCCCGCATGAACTCAATTTCCCGTTCCATCCCTGTGAGTTGTCGTCATCTCCTGTTCCTTCCCCATTCCTGTAAGCTCTGCTTTAACCGCTCAAGCCTCAAACACTTATGATTTTAAAGTGTTTGAGGCTTGTCAGATGAGGATAGAGCTTGCAGGAATGGGGCAGGGACTGGAAAAGAACTTGTCGAGATGGGAAAATGAGTTCCTGTGGGGACAAGGAAAATTTTGTCCCAGTGTCATTCTCTAGCATGATAAAAACATGTAGAAGGAAGCTCTGTGTGATTTCAAGTTGCATTTTCTTTCTTTTGGAGGATCTGACATAACTAAGGTGACCATATGTCCCGTTTTGAACGGGACAGTCCCTTTTTCAAATCCCCTGTCCCATTGTCACCACTCACAGCTTCGGGACGCCAAAATGTCCCGTTTTCACACAGGGCCTCCCGAAGCTGTGATTGGGGACAACGGGACTGGGGATCGCAGCCTGGATTTGGCAGCGGCAACATCATCGCTCGGGCCCCACTGACCCTCCTATCTCTCCCCCCCCCAAGCGAACCCTTCCGACCCTCCCAGCGAGATAACCGAGCAGCAAATCTCCCTCCAGTAGCGTTGGCAGCCGCAGCACACTAAACAGGCTGCTTCGCGGCTTTCTCCTGCCAGTGAAGCGTCACTGATGATGTCATCAGTGACATGGCAGAGGGACTCACCGGCAGAAGAAAGCCGCGAAGCAGCCTGTTTAGCGTGCTGTGGCTGCCGACACTACTGGAGGAAGGGTACAGTGTGCTTTGTGGGGTTTTAAAAATATTTTATGTTTACCATTATGAATTAATAAGATATTGTGTGTACATGAAAATGAATGGAAGAAATTGTGGGCGGGGCTAGGCTGGGGGTGGGGCTAGGGTGGGATTGGGGGCGGGACTGAATCTTAATAGATGTCCCGTTTTGATGAAAAAATAAATGGTCACATTAGACATAACTCATGTTTTTGGCAGATACAGGATACTTTGCTACTGTAACTGTTGGACTGATACAGCTGTTACACATTTTTGACTCCCAACAGAGGCATATGTTAAAATATGGGCCATGTCAAGTCCTCCAATAAAATCTACCACCTCTGATTTTTTAGCTTTGCCTTGTTCTTTCTGTGGCTCACTACACTGCTATTGCTTCATGTTTGATTTGTGTTGCTGCTTCCCTCTGATCTGCTTGCTAGATATAGTTTTTGAGGCACATCTGCAAAATAATAATAATAAAAATTGGCAGGGGAAGAGGCTATGAAATCCCAGGCACCAAGGTTCAGTGTCTAAGTCAGTGGTCTTCAACCTTTTTCATGTAAATGGCCACAGTGTGAATATGAGAGAGTTCAAAGGGCCACCAAAGATTTCAAGCTTCCACATACTACTAATTTTGTAAATCACCTTGACCTGCTTGTTTACACTGGGTATTAAATATTAAAAATATTAATTCTGCAATACTTCAAGGATATATTTTAAAAATTAACTTTTTATTTTACATTGTCAACAGTAACAAATTCCATAAATGAGATAACCGAGTAAGAGATTGTTTGCAGTTACTATATCAAGTGAGCAAGATTGAAATTAACGCATTTACAGGATTTGAAGAGCATTTCAGTCAACTGTTTGAAGGCCTCAGTGGAGGACTTTTGGGTGGGGGGGGGAGACATGTTGAAGATCACTGGTCTAGTTGCCATGGCGATCTGGTGCCAAGACTTGTTGAGTTCTGTGTTAATATAATAGAACTTTATTGCCACTTAAAGAAATCCCCAAATTCTTTCTCTCTCCTCCTAGAGCTGTCTGGTCTCATGTTTTTCTCTCTCTCTCAGGAGAACTCTGTGACTTGATCTTTGTCTTCTTTGACCCGATGGGACAGGCTCTTTGCAAGCGAACCCTGAACATTGTGGAAAGGCTGAACGAGCAGCATGGGGATAAAATGCATTTTTACCTGAGTAAAGCTGATGAAGCAGGAACAGAGAGTGACAGACAGGTACTGGGGCACAGATCACCAAGTGTCACACATGCAAATTTAGGGGGGAGAGATGTCAGACAATGATAAATGGCTAATAGTGCTGATGAGGAAAGAGAAGAAGATATTATGTATGTATTTATTTATTTTGAACTTGCTAAACCACTTTTTACAGCAAAACAGAACAAGGCAGTGTACAATCTAAAAAGTACATTAACAGAAAAGAATTACAATAACATGATAGGACAGTGTCATTCACACTGGCATACAACAGTACAATGGTATAAATCCTGAGGGTGGGGGATAAGGAAATAGAGGCAGACAGCAGCAAGAAACTGCCCAGATAATCCCAGGAAAGCCTGCTGGACAGCCAGGTCTTAATCAGAATTTTAACGTTTCTAAGAGAGGATTTACAGGGAAGGGATAGTGGGAGCGAGTTTTAAAGAGTAGGGCCATAACGAAAAATGCTGAGGGGAATTGCAGTGAGGTAGCAAATTCACTATTCCTGAAGCTTCATGGATTAATCTATATTTTAACATTGGAGGTGCAGCAAGTGACTTCAGTTAATTTTAGACAAGTTGGAAACAATGGAACATAAATTTGAAGTTTTTACTTCAACAGAAGGTGGGCAATGTGAAAGATGATGTAGAGGCTCTTATTAACAATAAACTCAGACTTTTGAAGTTGCTACAATCATTAGAAACTAAGGTAGACAATCTGGAAAATGGAGAAGGAATAATCTAACCAAATCTCTTAAGGATAGTGAGCTTCCCACGTTTATGGAGAAATGGATCCTGATGGTGGGTCAACTGAGAATCAAGAGGGCCCATTGGGATGGGCCCAGAAGAGATCAGAAGTGCTATACACGAGTGGTTATTCAAAAGATTCTGAATTACACACACAAAACCTCCATTCTCAAGGCATTGTGAGCTGGGAAATTGCTGGAGTACAATAATAAGTGCATACTATGCTTTCAGGATTACTTGGCAAATGTTGCCACCACGTGAATAGGCTTTGCTCCTATCTGCTCCAAATTGGTCATGCAGAACAATTGTTTTAGTCTCCTGTACCTGGCGTGTTTGAAGATACTACACAAGGGTCACCCCCCACATGTTTGACTCAGTACAGGAGGCTGCAGCGTGTGTTAAGACTTTGAATCCAAGACCAAATGGGGAGACCTAATAATTGTACTTCAGGAGAACAGCAAAAGTGCCAGCGTATTCACAGCCTTGTGGTATAAAATTAGTTTGTTCTTTTGGCTGATAAAAACAAGGCTCTAGTGCTTTTATATGTAACAGAGTTCTGCTTCCCTTGGTGCTCCAATCTTCTCCCTTGGTTTTCAGTATCACCTTTAAGCTAATGACTCGTAGATCTCTCTCTTTACACATGAAATAACATACATTCAGTCCCTGGTTTCAACCTGCTTGTCTGACATCAATACCTGGATGGCTCACTGCCATCTAAAACATGTCCATGTCCAAGACTGAGCTCCTTATCTTTCCACCTAAACTGGTCTCTCCTCTTCCCAAGTTCTCTATTTCTGTGAACAACACCCTCATCCTCCCTGTCTTATTGGCTCACAACCTTGGGGTAATCTTTGACTCATCTCCCTCCTCTTCACATATCCAACAGACTGCCAAAACTCTACAATATCACTAAAATCAGACCCTTCCTTTCTGAGTGTACTGCCAAGACCCTCATTCAGACCCTCATCACCTCTCACTAGATTACTGCAACCTGCTTCTTACTGGCCTTCTACTAAACCATCTCTTTCCTCTTCAGAACTCTGCTGCATTCCTCATTTTCCATCAATGTCACAATGCCCACATTACCCCTCTCCCCATGTCACTTCATTGGCTCCCTATCCATTTCTGTGCACAGTTCAAACTCCTCCACAGCTCCTCAGTATCTCTCCAATCTCATTTCTCACCACACTCCCCCCCACACACACATACACACTCGGGTACTCTGCTCTCTTATATGTACCCACTTCCTCTCCAGCAAACTCCAGCCTCCGTCTCTTCTACCTTGCTGCACCGTATGCCTGGAACAAACTGCCTGACTCAATACGTTAGGTTCCGTCTCTAGCAATATTCAAACCGGACTCAAAGCCCACTTCTTTGTAGATGCTTTCAATTCCAAACTCCAACCCACCTTCTAAGCACCAAAATCTGTCTTATCATTCCCTCCGTAATTCCATTGTGTGAGCATAGTGTATTGATGTACCTTCTTGTCCAGTTTGTCTGTCCTGACTAGATGTAAGCTCTTTTGAGTAGGGTCTGTCTCTTTGTTTTCATGTACAGCGCTGTGTATGTTTAGTTGCGCTGTAGAAATGAGTAATAGTTGTAGTAATAGTAGAGGATGGTTAAGGGCAGATGTTTTATTAAGATTTTGACATTGGCAATGGGATCTTTTGGAGCCTATAACAAAGATGCTCTGATAATGATCATCAGCCCTTCTGGACCTTTATTTGCAAATGGATCACAAACTGGATAAGCATTTATAGAAGAGCACTATCTGGTTATCAGGGAGTATTCTATAGTACCATAGTAATGTATAAAGTATGATGAGGTCATGCAGTTCTATTTATAGAAGTGGAACACATGGTCCAAAAAAAGAAATTGTCACCAGTGTGTGACATTGTGGAAGTGTTAATAGGGATGGGAGGAGAGGAATGGGAATAAATGGGTTTAGAAATGTAAGGATAAGTGTGTCGGGTGGAAGAGCGTATGGAATACAGGGATTGGATTGGGTCTGGGGAGTTCTTAAGGTTGAATGGTCTACATTGTGGTTTGGGTTGGTGGGTGGTGGGTTGGTGGCTGGGACACCCTGTCAGCTGGAAGAACAAGATTTGGCTCTGGCTTTGTGAATCTATATATTACCAGATTGTGACTTGGAGTGTTGGAGGCATACATTCACCCATCAAGCGCTATAAAATCTTGTAAGTTCTAAATAGAGTTCAGGCCTCTGTAGCATTTTTTCAAGAAACACATTTAAATGCATTAGAACATGCAAAAAGTGGTGGGTTGGTCAGTACATGGAATCCCCAGCTGTTGAGAACAAAGCTGGAGTGCTCATCCTCTTTAGGAAAACTCTTAAAATACAAGTCCAACAGGTAATGCAGACCCCAATGGTAGATTTGTGATTGTGCAATTAGAAGGAAAATCATTGATTTTATGTTCCAAATATATACTCTGGACAGTTTTATAGGACATTGTTGAAACATTTCCATGAGTTGCGTGACCTGCTAATAATTCTAAGAGGCAATCTGAATGAGGTTAGTGATTTGTATTTGGATAAATCTTCAACATCTGGCAAATCATCAAGCAGTGGCTCAGTAGGAATCTCTCTCAGATCTGTACATCTTTGGACATAGTGGATGTGTGGTGCATATTACACCCTCTGGAGTATGATTGCACTCTCTTATCTCGCACACACTCCACAATTTGATTTCAGGAGTACTCCTTACAGACGTAAACAGAGTTGATATTGGACCTCTGGCAGTGTCAGATCATGCATGGGTTTCAAAGTCATTGTAGATTACCCCCTAGGATACAAGGGCACCCCACTGGTCA
The DNA here is from genome assembly GCF_902459505.1 of Geotrypetes seraphini. Classification (NCBI taxonomy): domain Eukaryota; kingdom Metazoa; phylum Chordata; class Amphibia; order Gymnophiona; family Dermophiidae; genus Geotrypetes; species Geotrypetes seraphini. Next base: position 94,690,612 of record NC_047088.1, read on the forward strand.
TTTCCAATGAAATTATATATAGAGAACAGAATTCTTGCCTTTTTAAATATCTAAGTGGAAGTTATTTCAGTAAATTAATGGTGGCCATCATAGTAAGCCTATACTATTTTGAGAAATTGGGAAAGTTGCTCTTAGGGGAGAAAGAATTGATTATGCAGCATTTCAGAATAAAGCTAGAAATAGGGAGTTGCTTCATTTCAGTCAACAAGTAAGACAACAATAAGGGGAGCACCACTCATTGGCTCTAAAAGCACAATTACTGGAAACACAACAGAGTTTGAGCTTATCTATTAAAATTTGGTTCAATTGCTAGCTTATTACTCATATAAGTAGAAGATATATAAATTTATGAACAAAAATGGAAACCTTTGGGCCAAGCTAATAAGACCCCAAGAGGGTCCTAGTAGAATTAATACCTTGAAAAAGCAGTAGGGGCACCTGACTCGTAAAGATCAGGATATTAATAAGGTCTGAGTTAGTGAATGACACGGGGACAAATTTTCCCCCATCCCCATGAGAACTCGTTTTCCCGTCCCCGTGAGTTCTTTTCCTGTTTCTGCCCCATTTCTGCAAGCTCTTTCCTCATCTGCACAAGCCTCAAACACTTTAAAATCATATGTGTTTGAGGCTTGTGCGGTTAAGGCAGAGCTTGCAGGAATTGGGCAAGGACAGCAACAAAACTTGCGGGGACTGGGAAATTGAGTTCCTGCGGGGACGGGGACTAATTTGTCCCCGTATCATTCTCTAGTCTGAGTTTCCTTTTTTTTACAGTCTTTTATGCTGTACCGGAGGAGATAATTCCAGATAGTATGACTTGTTTGGACAGTTTGGGTTTACCTAGTTTGGTGTTATTTCTGCAATGGCGTAACGTGGTTATATCTACCTACATGACTAGGTAAATAGATGGCATAGTTTTGTAACGTCTGTAATTTCCAGAGCACAGAGTGAGAAACACCAGAATAGACAATGTTACAGTAGTTTAATCAGATCATAAACGGTGAAAGAAATAGTATATGTAAAGAGCTGTGATCAGAAAAAATTCTGACTGCACAGTTGCATCAAGCTGAAAAAACAGGGCTTACACAATAGCCATTGGATAGCAGAAACAAGGGAAGAAAAATGGCAGAGAAGTGGACACAGCTGGAGGAGGGGGAGAAGAAGGTGGACTGTTGAGTAGGAATTATTGGAGCTGGATTTTAGGAGAATCACAGAGAGTGAGTTTTCAGAAGTGAGATGCTGTTTGCAGCGATGTTAGGGGGGGGGTGTATGCTGGAAATGGATCTGGGAACCCAGCCCTGTGATGGAGGTCCCCAAGAGAGAGTGGGGGGGGGGGGGCACTGAGAGCTTGTGTTGGGAATATGAATGATGCGAGTCCCTAGCTGATTGTCCTTCTACCTTCTCTTCTCAGAGGGTGCTGATGCAAATTGTGCAGGAGCTCTGCAAGAGACCTGGACTCAACAAATGTGGCTTTGACATGCCAACAATCTACATTCCAAATTCCAGCAAGGTAATCTTTTTGCTCAGCTTCATGGACTGAAGGGCTTGGTACAGATTCTCACAGCCTGATACTCATAATAAGTAAAGCTTTTGGCATGCCTAGACCCAGCACATTAAAAACCACCTTCATTCTCCTCTGGTAGAGAGACACCAATAGCATAGTCAAGAGGAAGGGGGTAAGGCGAGGGAGAATCTGGGATCTATAGCGACCCCCCCCCCTCCCAAATTTGCAGCATCGTTGCTATCACTGGTGGAGATTCCTAAGCTCTGCTAGTAGAGGAGGTCCTCCTCCAGCGTACAGAAACTCCCCAAAGCTCACAGCAGCGGCTCTTTTCATGGGTCACCACTTTGCTGACCTGGGGGCCCCCCTCCTACACATGCATAAAAACTACACACGGGGAGGGGGGGGGACAACAATGGTGTGGCATTGGCCCATGGAAAATGCCACCAACTGCCAATATTGGGGAATTTCTGGCCACCAGAGGACATCCTTCAGCTGGCAGGGCTTTGTGATCTCCGTCTCAAGAAAAGTTAGGGGAGTTAGAGGTGGGCAAAATTTGGTGCCCATCCATCCTCTTTATCCTCAAGGGCCAAGCCCCTTCCCCCCAAAAAGAACCTTGAAGGTCTGGCTAAATCACTGAGACACACACACTCTCACTTCACCATAATCTATTATCACGCTATGTGAATTTGTGTCCTTTTTCCATAGCAAGCTGTAATAGTACCTGCTTCCTCTTTTGTGTTAAGCCACAGAGCTGGGCAGCTTCACATTTCTTTGCTATATCTACCACTAGGTCTCATTGCTGTTGCTGAAATTACTCTGCCCTCCCCCTCTTCTTTTTTTTTTTCCCTAGCCCTGTCGCTGTGTCAATCAGATAGAAGATGTCTGTAAAACCGTTGAGAAGACAATCAATCAGACTGTGCAGAATACACTAAACTCCCTGGAGAAGGACTGTGAGCTGATCATAGGCAATGTGGAAAGAGTGCTGCAGCAGGATGTGTGAGTTCTGGGAAGGGAACAGGAAGAGAGACTGAAGAAGGGGCTGTGAGGTGTAAGCCACTGTGCACAGGATGAGTGAGTTCTGAGGAGGAAAGGAGAAAAGGGAGTGAGTGTGGAGAGAGGCTGTGACGTGTATCACACTGTGGACAGGTGCTGCAGCAGGATGAGCATGACTGGGGTGGAGGGAAGAGGATACAAATGCATAGGAAAGAACATGGACTTCAGATTAATACCTTGAGAATAACTAAGCTAACCTCAAGTACAGTGGAGGGGGTAAAATATCTGGATGCCTTATTGCTGATGGGAGAGAAGAGAGATGGGTAGAAAAATCATGATATGGCTATGAAAACTGCTTATAGTGAGCATGACAAAAGTGGATCTTTTTATGTTTCAGCTTAGATTTTGTAATACAGCTACGTTGGCTAAACAAAATTTTTTGGGATTCAGTATAGGGAAGAAAATGCTTTCAGAACATAGAAAAATAGTCCCCCCTTTTACTTTTTGTAATGACAGGGGTTACCATGCAACTCATTTTGAAAAAACTGGGATAGGTTGAGCTACACATTCTGGTGGGAATCTCTGTTATACCTTTAAAATGAAGCGTTGCATGGCCATACAATGGGGATGTTACAAGAGTTTTATGGATGTTTGGGAGCCATTGGCTATATTTTGTAAGGAGGAATAAATGAGTTTTATTTTATAGACATGTAAACATACACATCCAGGGAGGGGGGAGGAAATGGAATGGGAACTTGATTTAGGGATTTCATGAATAGTTTTATTAAGGTTTTATTTTACTTGTATATCAGGTGGGAGGGTGTACGTTGAAGTCTGTAAGTTCCATTGTGCTTGTTTTCTAAGTATCCATATTTCTGAATCATTTGTTGCACAATTGTAGTTGAAAAACTTAATAAAGAATTTAAAAAAAGAAAAATAGTCCCCCCTTGAATATATAAGACTAGAACAGCAATTCTTATCTAGTGTCACAAAAAGCTAGGAGATGGGCCATGGAAATGTGATGGAGACAGCAAGCTTGTGCTTTTCTTTAGCAGCCTCTTGTGGAAATAGAGACCCGGGGAAGAGGTGCAAGGGATATGAGGGGGTGCTGAAAAGTTCTCCACCCAACCAAAAAGAGAGTGATGTGGATATGGTTTAATCAATAATCTGAAACAATGTCAAAACATAGAATTTCGTTTTTGCAAATTGGCAGTTAATGAAATAAGATAATGTTCTTTTCATAGGAAGTTGGTTGGTTGGGCTGAGAACTTTTCAGCACTCCCTTGTACAGTAAGTTAAGTAGAAGAAAGGACGGGGGCCAGAGAGACGATGAAGTACTGGTGCTGAGGAAATGAGACAGAAGAGAGTGAGTACAAGGAGTTATAGAGATTGAATAAAAGTCAGCAAGGGGACAAGGCTAGGAAAAGAATGAGAGAGAAGGAATGGGTTGGCTAGAGAGGAATGAAAGATGGAAAATTAGTAGATAGGTAAGAGGTGAAAAGGGGAGATGGGCAAAAGGGGATAGAGAGGCACAAAGGAGAGAAAAGATGAAAGGGAACGATTTATTCCAGACAGATGTATGGAGGGAAGACAAAAGAAATTAAAAATGGAAAGACTTTGTAAAAAGGATTTAGCAGACCCAGAAAAGAAGTGGGAAGAGGCGGATTTAGAAAAAATAAATTTTCCATATAACAATAGGGATTTCATTTTCAGCTTTAGGAGTGGGCATTTCTTACATCTGCATTTTATTTATTTTTAATAATTTATATTCCGCATATCCTACAATTCTATGCGGATTGCAAATTATTCAGGTACTCAAGCATTTTTCCCTTACTGTCCTGGTAGGCTCCCACTCTATCTAACGTACTTGAGGCAATGGGGATTAAGTGACTTGCCCAGGGTCACAAGGAGCAATGCAGGATTTGAACCCACAACTTCAGGGTACCAAGGCTGTAGCTCTAACCACTGCACCACACACTCCCATTTTGTTCAATATAGGGGAAATGCATTTCTGGTTTGTTTTTTCTTTTTGCTGTGTTTTATTGCTTATGAAGATTCTGGCTTCTCAGGGTTTCTATTCCTAATTTGAGGTCCTTTATATTTTGTAACTGGTGAGGGTTGATCTGAGCATGTAGATTTTGAGGGGATCTGTACTCAGATACTTGCTTGAGGAGATGGATTAGAAACAGAATATGACGGCAGAAAAGGGCATCGGCCCAACAAGTCTGCCCACTCTAAGAACCCTCCCCCCTAAGCACTTCCTCGAAGTGAACCCACATGCTTATCCCATTTTTTTCTTAAAATCGAGCACGTTGCTGGCCTCCATTACCTGAAGTGGAAGATCATTCCAATGATCAACCACCCTTTCGGTGAAGAATTACTTCCTAGTAACATAGTAACATAGTAGATGACGGCAGATAAAGACCCGAATGGTCCATCCAGTCTGCCCAACCTATTCAATTAAAATTTTTTTTTATTTTTTTTCTTCTTAGCTATTTCTGGGCTAGAATCCAAAGCTTTACCCGTTACTATGCTTGGGTTCCAACTGCCGAAATCTCTGTTAAGACTTACTCCAGCCCATCTACACCCTCCCAGCTGTCACCATGAAATCTCCCACCCTTGATTTTTAACGGATGCCCTCTTGTTGCCGTAGGTCCTTTAAGGAAAAAGATGTCTTCTTCTACCTCAATACAGCCAGTAACATATTTGAACATCTCTATCATGTCTTCCCTCTCTCTGCGTTCCTCGAGAGAGTATAGCTGCAACTTACCTAGACGTTCTTCATATGGGAGATCCTTGAGTCCTGAGACCATCCTAGTGGCCATTCGCTGAACCGACTCCATTCTCAGCACATCCTTTTGATAATGTGGCTTCCAAAATTGAACACAATATTCCAAATGAGGTCTCACCATGGACCTGTACAACGGCATTACAACTTCGGGCTTTTGTCTGACAAAACTTCTACGGATGCAACCCAGCATTTGTCTAACCTTGGATTAGTGTTCTATACCTACAGTATCTATGTAAAAGAATAGTTCTTTCTGTTTGTGCACTGAAAGTTAGTGCTCTTACAATACAGAAGATTTACTGCATAAGTTCTAAGCGGCATTTACAGGTTTTTGTGTTCACAAAACGTCTTGACGGTGGAATAATTTTTATGTTACTGAGGTGATATACTAATGGAATCCAAAAATATATTTCATACTACAAAAAAACATATATAATAAAATCAAAAACAAAATCCTATCAGTGTTAATTCTATCAGAGTCAAGGTTATCTAATTGAGGACGCATTTTAAATCGTCATGCCGTAGCATCAACATTTAGTTCAGTCAGGCTTGCCCAGAATCAACTACGCCTGTGGTTTTTCTTTTGTCATCCAGTTGTAGCTCCGAGGATAGAGTCTTCCTCCTGAAGAAGCGATATATGTGAAACACTATCGGTATTGAGGGAGTAAGGATTTTAGACTGTTTGTTTTTTTTATGATTATATTTTGTTTGGATTTCTGATTTTCATCATTGGAATTTGGGGATTTTTGATTTTCAGCTTTGGAATTTGGATTTTTTTTTTTTAATTTTCACTGGATTTTCATGCACAGTTTATCCTGGCGGCACTGCACAGTGATAGCAACAGATAGGACACCCTGCCACTAAGACAGTCCAACAAGCATTCTGAAAGATAAGTGAGATCACCTTATTTTCATTGTCAGAATTGATACTTGATCATTATCAGTGGTTGGTAGGCAGGGAGGTGCTATAATGTTTATGTAACACCCATATGCTACAGTGCTGCTGGTGCAAGATAGGTGTTTCAGACTGAGCACTATTATAATAATATCATCATCATTTTTTGGTACGTTTTTGTTTTTGATTTGATTTTTTTATTTTATTGTTTATCATTTCAATACATCCAATATACATAGATGATAAAAGAAATACAAAAGTATAAACTCAGTTATTCAAACTAAGCACCAGAAATTAAACAATGAAATATTTATCTAACACAGTCCACAATCTGAGAGTAAGAGGCAAAATGAGTAAACCCCTCGGGAAAAGGGGAAATTCATATACAAAAGAAAAAAATAAGAAATAGAGCAATAATAAGATGTTAACCTAGCCATTAATTAAATATCGCATTATAACCTGTTTCATTCTGGCTGTGTTGAGACTCCTTTACCCTCAAGGAAAAAACCTAATTGGGCAGGTTTAAAGAAAATATTTCTCTTTTTATTTTATTTGTATGAAATATATTTTTGGATTCCATTAGTATTTTGCTGTTTGATTTAGGGAATTTTTTTATTTGAGATAATCATCTCCCAAGCAGCTTGGTTACTGAGGTGATACCAGAAATTTGAATATTTTGTTTTCCTTGTTTGGCAAGCTATGAGGGGAATAATTACACCTCTGCTCTGTATAGTGCCAGAATAGGTAAAAATGTCCCGATGCTGGCAGTAAGTTTGCTGTGAGTTTGTGTACCATTCACCACCACCCTCCCTCCTTCCCCCCTACCTATGTGCAGTACATTAGTGCTAGATTTCTTATTGATGAAGTAGGCATAGGTGAAAACCTTCTGTGAGAAAAAATACAATTTCATAACTTTAATTTCAGCAAGTTTTTATAAAAAATTAAGGGCCCAATATTCAGCGCATGGCGGTCAGGATTTATAAGCCACTGACAGCTGTGGGCTGAATTAAGCAAGGATGTTCAGTGCTGGGCCATATCGAGGTACTGGCATTGAATATTTGGGTCTTTACAGTCACTTGGAAGTTAACCAGGCATCGACAAATAATCAGACCCGTGCCTAGTTAGCTTAGCTGATAATGTTAGAACAGCCTTTTTACTATGTTAAATTTGTGCCTACTTAACCAGTTAGCAGGCCAAATATTGCCGCTTACTGATTAAGTACTGAATTTGCCCACAAACCACCCTGGCACTAACTGGTCAGAGTTGATATTCAGTGACATGCTGTTGAATATTGGCAGCCAGCCCACTCGGCATAGATTGCATGGGTAGGAGCCTCTCCTATCCTCTTAAATTGACACCTAAGAATATTGTACTTGCATGTTTTTAACAATACATTTTTTATATATTTTAGGCTTCTTTTTTTTTCACCTGCTTATTGTAGTGCTCAGTGTGTCAGCTTTCTCAGTCATTTTATCATATAACCTCTATCTCTTTCTTTCTGTCAGTGAGAAGAAGAGCCATAACATGCGCATGAGGCTGAAGGGTTGCTTCTTTGGCCTTGCTGGCCTCCTGCTTCCTGTCTTCCTCCTTGTGAGCGTGATTTTAGGTGTGACCTCTCGAGAACTCTGGACTGTGGTGTTGGGGGAGAATGGCACAGAGGCACTGGAGATATATACGGTATGAGATAGTAGAGATCACGCCTGGTTTTCAGGCTCCGAGCATATCCTGTACCTTACATAGTGTGAAGCAAGAGGGCCTTTTATGCCAGTTATTTAAGCAGTTTCCTATCTTGCAGGAAAAATCTCGACATATATGTTTTGTTTTCTGCACATAACAGTACAGGAAGTTTCACCCATACTTCAGCAGGGTAAAATAGTTAACATTTTGAAAGGATTTGCTCCTGTTCACCATCTTCACAGTCCATAATAAGTATGTGGGACAGATCTTCTCATACCAATTAGAGACTCCTTCACACTTCTATGGAGCAGATCTCAAGGTCCACAGCTTTGCTTCTTATCTCTTGTAGGGCCCTGTGGCAGTGCTGTGGCAGATGATCCCTGAGCATCACATCCTCTATGTTTTCCTAGGTCTCTCTCTCCTTTCCCTGCTGCTGCTTGTGCTGGCCAGATACTCCTTCAGGTAAATAAAAAGAAGGACTTTACTGTAAATTTGGGGAGGGGGAAGGACAGCAGGAGCTGTGAGCTCTGCCATCATTCTTTATGAAAAGCTCCTGCAGATAATGCTGGGACTGTGGATGTGGTAGGAATAGCAGCATGGCTAGGAGCAACCTGCTTTAATTATATTATCTACCAAACTTTTATGACTCACTTCTGAAAAAATAGTAGCCTCAATAATAATAGTACTCAGGATACCTTATACACTCCAATGGGAATTCAGATTCCACTGTACTCAGAACAAGACAGTGGTGTTGGAATTCTTCACCATTCCCTTTACATAGAGAGTAATAAATATCTTTTTATGGAGATAAATCTTTTTTTCTTTTTTCATTTCTATTTCTTTTTACATCCTTAAATATTCTTACATCCAAATAACTTATTATAGCTTTAAAGCCTGTGCCCCCCGCCAACCTTCCCAACCACATCCCAGACTCTCTAACCCCAGTCCTGTTACTCTACTGCAACGCCAGATCCGTATGCAACAAGACCCAAATTGTGAAAGACCTTCTCGCGGATTCTGATCCTGGATTCTTCTGCATCATAGAGTCCTGGATCACCAAAGACGATCTCTTTACACAAAACGAGCTATGTCCCCAGGGTTACCAAGGCCTCTTTTCTCCTAGATTAAACCGAAAAGGAGGTGGCCTGGCACTCCTCTACAAATCTTTCTTTGATGTTCAGCTTCTCGAAAAAGGCAGCCATCGCTCACTTGAATACATGTTAGCCTCAGTCAACGATGAGCTCCATCTTCACCCACTGGGTATCTTATCATTATATCGCCCGCCCACCCCCTGGAGCAATTCCTCCGAGCTTGTTTACGAGACCATATCTAAAGCGTTCCTTAAGTTCCAAAGACTCCTGATCATCGGAGATATCAACCTCCACCTCGATGACACCACCAGCAAGGATGCATCTGATTTCAATAATTTCCTCACTTCCCTTGGCTTCTCTCCCCCCGCCTCCTCTCCAACCCACGATAGAGGCCACACACTAGACATTATCAGCTTCCTCGATCTCACGGATTACAAAACTTCGACCAATGACATCCGTTGGGACCACGTCCCCTGGTCCGACCACTTCTTAGGAACCTTCTCCCTCCCCATCTTCATGTCACACCTTGGAACCTCATCCCATACCTCTAAGTCCATTACTTTCCGCAAGAAAATTTCAAGTAATCAGTTCTGGTCCAAATTTCTCGATAATCTCTCATCCAACCCTAAGCCTCCAGATACTGTAACCAACTGGCACAACTGGATTACTCTCTCAGAATCCACCTACCACTCTCTTGCCCCGCTCTCTACCAAAACCGTCACCTACTCCCGTAAGGCCCCCTGGTACCTCCCACACCACAGGGTACTAAAACAAAAATGTCGATCCCTGGAACGCATCTGGAAAAAATCTAAATCCCCCACAGACAAACAGATCTGGAGAGTCAACATTAAATTTTACAACAACGCACTTAAAAGCGCTAGGAAAAACTTTTATGGGGACAAGATCTCCAGATCAAACAATCAGAACAGCATGCTGTTCAATATCTGGCGCTCCCTAATCCCCAACACCAACCCTTCCTTACTCCCCTCCTCCCCATCAGCCGACCTACTAGCAAACTTCTTCAATGGAAAGGTCACCACCTTAAGAAGCTCCTTCCCTCCCGCAGTCTCCTACAATTCTCTAGTGTTCGCCACCCCCAATCCTACTCCAAATGTCATCACCCCTGTCCCAGTCAACAGATCCTGGACTGCCTTTGAGCAAGTATCCGAATTGCAGGTCCTCAAGCTCTGCCAGAAATTGAAATCCTGTAACTGCACCTTGGATCCATTTCCATCCTATCTATTCGAGAAAATACCCACACAGGCCATCTCATCACTCACCAAACTCATAAATTCTGCTCTACTATCGGGCCTCTTCTCACCTGAAATGGGACACATTGCATTGACCCCCCTACTGAAGAAAGCTGACCTAGATCCCTCCATCCCATCCAATTATCGCCCTATAGCGAACATCCCGCTCCTAACCAAACTGCTTGAGTCCATTGTCTCCTCCCAACTCTCAGCCTACCTGGAAAGATTCTCTATCCTCCTACCCTATCAATACGGCTTCAGACCTAACTTCAGTACTGAAACCCTCCTGGCCTCCCTAATCTCTAAGATCCAACAACTCCATTCTCACAAAAAATTTGCCGTTCTACTCCAATTCGACCTCTCTGCAGCCTTCGACGTTGTCCATCATGACATTCTAATCTTCCTACTCTCCGAGATAGGCATCAGCTCCACGGTCCTCGACTGGTTCTCGAATTTCTTACGTTCTCGCTCTTATAACGTTACCAAGAATGGTACCTCATCCTCCCCGTGGAAACCGACATGTGGAGTTCCTCAAGGCTCCCCCCTATCTCCTATCCTCTTCAACATTTATATGTCCTCCCTGAACCTCCTCCACCTCTCCCCCCTAGAAATACTCTACACTTACGCTGACGATATCCTGGTCCTCCTCGAGACCGACGCAAACCTCACCAATCTCGCAGCAAACATTTCTTCATGCATAACCAAACTTCAATCCTGGGCTCTCACTGTACAAATGAAACTGAATGAGTCCAAAACCAAACTACTTTGGCTTGGCCCTAAACTTGATCATTTACCCACTTCCATCCCAATGCCCACAGGCTCCTCTCTACAACTAGAGTTCTCTAGCAAAGTTCTGGGCATCACCATAGATTCCTCGCTATCCTTCAACGACCACCTCAACTCTCTGATAAAAACATGCTTTCACAGCCTTCACATGCTGAGGAAAGTGAGGTCCTGCTTCCACCAAAAACACTTTGCCGAGCTCGTACAGTCCATCATCCTCTCCAGATTGGACTATTGCAATTCCATTTACCTTAGCTTAACAAAGAAAAGCCTCCACAAACTCCAACTAATCCAGAACACCGCGGCCAAACTTATCTTCTCAAAAAGCAAATATGACCATGTCTCTCCGCTCTTGTCCAAGCTGCTCTGGCTTCCTGTCATCTCCAGGGTCCACTTTAAATGTGCCTGCTTAACCTTCAAGATACTCCACGGCATCCTTCCACCTCTTATTCCTCTATCCTGGAATTCCTCAAATCCATTCTCCACTAGATCCACGCAAAAATTAAAATTATCCTTCCCCTCCTCAAAAGGTATCTCCCTCGTCGGTAAACTCGGGTCCTCCCTCCACTTCAGAATCGCTCAGCTCTGGAATAGTCTCCCTTCCCCTCTCCGCAACTTGAGCCCCCTTCTACCATTCCGTAAGCTTCTGAAGACTTGGCTCTTCTCCAAAACGTAACCCGTCCCCTCCCTAGTATTTTCACACCTAACCTCTCTCTTACTTACTTCTATAAATCCACTGGAGTTCCGTTCCTTCCCTAACCATGTAAACCGTGTCGAGCTCCACCTGTGGAGATGATGCGGTATATAAACCCAAGATTTAGTTTAGTTTAGTTTAGATAAATATTTTTTTCTTTTTTCATTTCTATTTCTTTTTACATCCTTAAATATTCTTACATCCAAATAACTTATTATAGCTTAAATAGCTTATAAATCGAAAAGGAGTTAAAAGTGTATCACTTAACTTAAGATCCTTATCGGTTCCCCTTCCCGACGCGTTTCGGAGTTCTTTTTCAAGGTCGGGGGAACTGAAAAACAGCACACATAGCATAAGTGAACACACCTAAATGACATTAAAAAACTTAAACCATTCTAAATCTGCCACTCACCAAAAGATAAGGTTAGTCCTTAACCGTACATTTTCTGCCGCTGGCTATCCAACAAGATGGCCGCGGCGTTCACTGAGGGAAATATATAGTCCCTCCCCCCTCCGTATCCTAGCAACCCAGACGAGCCGGAAAAAATTCACCACAAAAGTCCCTACTTATAAACCTCAACTATCCACTTGGGCCATCCAATCCGAAGCTTCGTTTAGTCCGGATGGAGCCATAGTTTGAAGTTGGAACATCCAGCGCAACTCCCGCAAATTTAAAGTGCGCTCAATGTTCCCTCCCTCCCACCCCACAGTGATCTTATCTAATATTCTCCATTTCAGGTCCTTCAAACTATGTTTACATATCTTCCAATGTCTAACTAGAGGAGAGACTTCACAGCTAGTATTCACTCTAGATTTGTGCTCTGTAAGGCGGATCTTAATGGCCCTAGTGGTCCGGCCCACATACAATTTGGGACATGGGCACTGGATTAAATATATAACATAGTCTGAATTACAATTGGTGTTATGTCTAGCATTGTATTTAGTTCCTAAAATGGGATGAGTCCACGTCTCCCCTGCCATCACAAATGGACACCACTGGCATTGACCACACGGTTCATGACTACCCTTGCTTATAAGTGGAGAGTCTCTAAGGATATAATGTCCTAAACTTTCCCCTATATTTTTTCCTCGGCGATACGAGCATATTGGATATTCAACCAAGGTAGGGATGGCAAGTTGAACTATGTGCCAGTGGTTACGTACAAAACGGGCAATTTCAGGAGCAAGGGTGGAAAAGTTCTGAACAAATGTTACTATTTCAGAATCTTCAGTGGAATTCTTAGTAGAGGGTTTCAGCAACAATTCTCTCTGAGCAAATTTAGCTCTTTTGTAAGCCCTTTGGACCACCTCAACAGGGTAACCCCTTTCATAAAATCGTTGTTTCATTGCTCTGGCCTGTAGCCTAAACTCATCCAAAGAGTGGCAGATTCGTCTCAATCGGAGGAACTGGCTAATAGGGAGACCTTGTCTCAATCCTATAGGATGAAAACTGTGGAATCTCAAAAGACTGTTCCGATCAGTTGTTTTTTGATAAATGGTGGTGATTAGTTCACCATCCCGTTTCATGATGTTAAGATCAAGAAAATTGATTTGATTCTGATTGGTGGACATCGTAAACTGAATATTCCTATCCACTTGATTTAGCCAGTCTAAAAACTCATTTAAGTCCTCCAATGAGGATGACCATAGGCAGAGGATGTCATCCAGGTAGCGTTTCCAAATCCGCACATGTTCAAAGAATGGGCTTTTATAAATATATTCTTCTTCCAACTTTGCCATGTACAGGGATGCCAAAGACGGGGCTAATGATGCTCCCATTGCTATCCCATGCGTTTGGAGAAAGAATTGCTGGCGAAACCAAAAATAGCTCTTAGTTAGAACTAGATTGGCTAGTTCCATTAAAAATGAGGCCGTGATGTTAGATCTTATTTTTTGGCGTTCGAACACCCCCTGAAGCAGTACCAAAGCCCCCTCAATGGGTATCATTGTGTATAGAGCTGTTACATCGAGGGTAACGAACCACCATGAGGGCTCCACCCCCTTGATCTCAGCTAACATGTCAAGCATATGGGTAGTGTCCTTGACCCGTGACTTAATTTCCAAAACCTCCTTTTGTAGGAAAATATCCAAAAACTTCGATAGAGGTTTAAGAGGGGAGTCCCTCATGGAAACGATCGGTCGACCAGGGGGGGCTTCCAATCTCTTATGTATTTTAGGGAAGAAATAGATTTTCGGAGTTACATGAAATTTAGGATTCAGGAACATAGCTTCACGGAGAGTAATCATCTTTTCTTTATATGCCTTAGATACAATTTTAGAGATAGTTCCCTTAAGTTCTCCCACAGGATCACCCTGTAATGGTTGGTAATAACGTGTATCCCATAGTTGACGATATGCTTCCTTAGTGTATTGTTCCTCGGAGAGTACCACAATGGCACCCCCTTTGTCTGCCCGGATAATGATTAAGGATTTAAGCTTCTGTAATTCCAGAAGAGCTTGCCATTGGTCATAACTTAAATTAAAGTCTTGAAGGACCTGAAATGGAGAATATTAGATAAGATCACTGTGGGGTGGGAGGGAGGGAACATTGAGCGCACTTTAAATTTGCGGGAGTTGCGCTGGATGTTCCAACTTCAAACTATGGCTCCATCCGGACTAAACGAAGCTTCGGATTGGATGGCCCAAGTGGATAGTTGAGGTTTATAAGTAGGGACTTTTGTGGTGAATTTTTTCCGGCTCGTCTGGGTTGCTAGGATACGGAGGGGGGGGGGGACTATATATTTCCCTCAGTGAACGCCGCGGCCATCTTGTTGGATAGCCAGCGGCAGAAAATGTACGGTTAAGGACTAACCTTATCTTTTGGTGAGTGGCAGATTTAGAATGGTTTAAGTTTTTTAATGTCATTTAGGTGTGTTCACTTATGCTATGTGTGCTGTTTTTCAGTTCCCCCGACCTTGAAAAAGAACTCCGAAATGCGTCGGGAAGGGGAACCGATAAGAATCTTAAGTTAAGTGATACACTTTTAACTCCTTTTCGATTTATAAGCTATTTAAGCTATAATAAGTTATTTGGATGTAAGAATATTTAAGGATGTAAAAAGAAATAGAAATGAAAAAAGAAAAAAATATTTATCTCCATGTAAAGGGAATGGTGAAGATTTCCAACACCACTGTCTTGTTCTGAGTACAGTGGAATCTGAATTCCCATTGGAGTGTATAAGGTATCCTGAGTACTATTATTATTGAGGCTATTAATTATATTATAGCAATATTATAGCAGCACTAGTTTGAGCCTAGGAAAGTTCCTTTGCCACCATACTACAGCCTATTTTTCTAATGAAGATCTGGCTGCAAAGGAGCTCAGTGATAAGAGTCCAACCATATAGATCACAAGCTGAGCGAGTTGTAGCACCCTACTCGCTCAGCTTGTGATCTATATGGTTGGACTCTTATCACTGAGCTCCTTTGCAGCCAGATCTTCATTAGAAAAATAGGCTGTAGTATGGTGGCAAAGGAACTTTCCTAGGCTCAAACTAGTGCTGCTATAATATTGCTTACACCAAACTTATCATATGGACTTGGATTTCAAAAAATCATATTGTTTATGAGGAAGCCTCAGCCCCACCACTCCACCGCTATGTTACTTCATACCTGCGGGAAGAATTACATGGCATTTCATCATTGGCTGCACATATAAACTGTTCTGTTTAGCAATAAATTATTAACCTTATATATATTTTATGTGATGTCTTTCTTTACATATACGTAGAATTATATGTGTATACTTAACTTTTATATCAGCCAATGCCTGGGAGTAATTCTTTCCGCAGGTATGAAGTAACATAGCGGTGGAGTGGTGGGGCTGAGGCTTCCTCATAAACAATATGATTTTTTGAAATCCAAGTCCATGTGATAAGTTTGGTATATGCACGTTGGTTCTGGAAATAGATTTATATCAAGCATATTGCCATAGACTTCCAGGGATAATATTGCTTACAGCACCACCTGCAGGGGAGAGGCAAGGACTGCTGGAGTACACTCACTGCTTTCTTTCTCCAGGACCCAAAGGACTCTGTCTAAGAAGCAAAAACGTTACCTCCGGGAGCAGCGAGAGTATGTGCAGGAGGTGGTAAAACAAAAGAAGGTGAGATAATGCAGATGTAAGAGCCTCCACTCTTCCCAATAAAGATTTTATGCAGTTATTTAAATGTGGGAGGGTGTTCCTCATTAACTTGCACTATTCCCCCCTCCCCTTCGCTTCACAGAAGCAGTTGTATGAAGAATACCTGAGACAAAGTATTGGAGAACAGGACATGAGCTGAGAAAACTGATGACTGTCTTAATACCTGAAGACAGATAGACACAGGGATGGGGGAAACAGGACACTCAGCTGTCTCCTCGCCTCACAGATGGTTGTCTTACATCAACTATCCTGCTCAGTTTTACCTCTGTAGAAAAACCTTTCCCCTTAATGCCTCTGTCCCATTTGCACACTACCCACTTACCTCCCACCTCTCCATACTTGCGGAGGGGATGAAGATCAGAAACTCCTTCCCTTCTCTTTCCATGTGGGATACTGAACAAGGCTGCTATGATGGACTAGTGACTGCTTCACTTAACCACATGGAAATCTGTGCTCTTCCACCCTACCTTGCAGCCTTATTCATGACTCTCAGAAGCTGTGAATTCCTTAGAACTTGGAATACTGTAGTGTCCAGTTTTGTTTTCCTGACACCTATTAAAGGCTTTCATTTTGAGTGCCTTACATATGTGAAGAAACTGCTTCCCCATCTGTCCTGTAATGGAAAAAGCTTCTGCCTATGAGCATATCTGAAGAAGTGGTGTTTCTTCTTGCTCCCTGTGCTTAACAGACATTGTCACAGGCCACACTAATCTGTCCTGGGTTGGTATAGTTTCGCTCAAGTGTTATGATAGGAACTTGAACCACTGTATATGAGGATAGTAGGGCATTTATTGGAGCCATATTTTCTTCTGCCACTATTAAAAACTCAAAATAAACAACTTTCCCTGCTGTGTCCTAATTTGGTTTATCTGGAACCTTGTGCAATGCGCTTCTACTGTGAGAATCACTTTCTCTGGACAGTTTCTCTTACAATTGACTTGTTATCCTTCTGAAGAGAAGACTTTTTCCTGCTGTAATTTTGGGGGATAATTTGAGTTATAGCCCTGGCTTCTGTCCTAGCCAGTCCTCACTGAATGTAAAGGGAATCTTTTGAAGGTGGCACATCTATCCTGTATCCATTGCAGACCAGTTATTGCTCTCTATGGTGTTAGAATTAAGAATGAAGGATTTCTTTAAGGGAGAGAATGCATTGTACTACGCAAACTGCCCTATAGCCTAGACCTACTGCATTTAAAGTTTTAGTGCTGCTAAGGCTATTTGCAGAAGTTTGATGGTTCATATTGGGTCAGACCTACTACATGCTTGGGGAATGGGGAAGATGCTTTAGGACACAGGTGTCAAACTCAAGGCCCACCTGGCCGTTTCATGCGGTCCGATGCCATCTTGTGGCCGGCTCCCTCCTCCTCACAGCCGTAGTGTGCACGGAACCACGTGCAGCGGCTCCTCGCGCATCCCACACCTCATCCAGAAGCATTCCCTCTGATGTTGCGACATCAGAGAGAAGGCTTCTGGTTCAGGTACAGGACACACGAGGAGCCGCTGCACGTGGCTCCATGCACACTACGGCTGTGAGGAGGAGGGAGCCGGCCACAAGATGGCATCGGACCGCGGACCGCATGAAACGGCCAGGTTAGATGCTCGCTGGGGGGAGGACAGCATGGAGGGAGGGAGACAGCAAAGGTAGGGGGGATGATTTTATTTTCAAGTTAGTGTTTGAATTGTGTCAATTTGAGCATTTTAAGCTGCTGTCTTTTCTTTTGCACTGTTTCTTTTTCTCTCGGGGTTGTACTGTATGCAGAATCTTGAGTCTTAGGGTGTTTTAAAAAATATATTAGTGCTTTTAGTTTTTGGTCCCGTATTTGCAAAGGGGTTATCTGTGTTCTGGTAGGAATGAATGTTAAAAAGCATACAGTATGTTTTGTGTAGTTTAATTTTGTGGTTAACCATTACCATTATGTGTTAATAAGATTACAGTGGAACCTCGGTTTGCAAGTAACCCGGTTTGTGAGTGTTTTGCAAGACGAGCAAAACACTTGGCAAACTTTTGTCTCGCAAACCGAGCATGTTCCGATACACGAGCACCTCCCCCCGCTCTAACCGGCATCGCAACCTCCTCCCCCCCCCCATGCTGGAGAGAACGAGATCTCGGAGAGAACAAGAGCCAGAAGGCCTTGAGCATGCGCAAATGCTCAAGGCCCAGCCCAGGCAAGAGGTGGGAGCTTTCTTTCACTCGCACAAGCAGCAGATGGGGTAAGGAGCATGTTTGGGAGGGAGGGAGGGCGGGCAGCCGATGCCGCTTTCAGCACGGGGGTACGATGCGGTTCTCGCGGGGGGGGGGGGGGTTGCGATGCCGGTTAGAGCGGGGGGGAGGGGGTGATGGAGCAGTGCCGGTAGCCTCGGGGTGGGGGGGGAGGAGGAGGAGGTAGAATGAATCAAAGTGAATTTCCATTCATTCCTATGGGGAAACTCACTTTGATATACGAGTAACTTGGTTTACGAGCATGCTTCTGGAACGAATTATGCTCGTAAACCAAGGTTCCACTGTATATTGTGTGTGTGTATATGAAAAATGAATGGAAAAAATGGTGTTATAATTAGTATTATTATGGGGCGGGGTCTGGGGTGGAAATTAGGCGGGGTCTGGCCCGCAACTTAGCCTGTGTTTTGGATTTCGGCCCCTTAATGTGATTGAGTTTGACACCCCTGCTTTAGGAGATCTGGTCTAATGTGAATGCTGTAACTCTGTGTCTACAAACAGTAGTAGTTGTATCCACTCTGCCCCCCCCCCCCTTGTCGTTTGGATTGTGTGTCACTTGCTTAGGGTTGGAGTGGTTGTGCTGCCTTTGAGGTATCTTTGCCTGGCTTTAAGTGGCAATTCATTGAGAAGCATGATCTTGCATAATCCACCATCCATTCCATATATTTATATAATGAATTGGGTTTATCTGATTTAGGATTATAGGAACCCTGAGCCATCTTGCATTGCCCAAGGCAAAACAATTCCTTATTTTGCAACCAGTTGGGGTTTGATTTCCGCTATAATTGTGCTAAGAAATCTTATTCCAAGAAGTTTCATTTAAGTCAGTGACCTGGCTAAAAATCTCTAACTACATTCAAAGTTTAGACTTAAATGAAACTTCTTGGAATAAGATTTCTTAGCACAATTATAACGGAAATCTCCCCCAACCCTGACCTGGTCTGTATTTTTAAATAAAGTACCACTCCATGAAGTTCACATTTAGAAGTATCCAATTCCTCTTGGTGTACTGTTTTTGTAAATGCAATAAATGGTTTCAGTTGGATTGTAGAATTTAGTCATTTTTTTTACTGTTGGTCTGGTTTGGTACAGGATTCAATGCATAGAAAAGAGACAAAAAAGGGAATACCACACAATACTGTACCAGTGAAGCTCCATCCAGTACATAGGTTAGTGAGAGTAGAAGCTGAAAAACAAACCATTGCACAAAATTTTTTTTTTAACCACTCTTTATTTTACATAAAACAACTGGGCAAAATAGCCCATGTACATAAAGATCAACATTGTAGACAACATCAATGCTTGACTGTCAGCAGGTGCAAACCTGTGGGTCCCAGAATATCTCATGCCACTGAGACCCCTCTTGCAGCCTGTCATGTATGAAAAATATTTTGCATCCTACACACAAGTACTGTGACTCTATACCATGTAGAGAAGTACTTATTAGCAAGCTACGACAGATAGACCTGGAGACTAATCTCTGTGCTGAATAGCTTGGACTAAAGGGAGCTACCCACCCCCTTTGCCCTGACTTTCCATTTTCTCCGAGCTCCAGAGTGATCCTCATCCCCCACTACCTGGTAATTAACATTCTGGCAGTCCTTGTTTTTACCCCTTGCATTTCAAAATGTGTAGTTCCATTTTGGAGAAATTGGAACTACCAGTCCATAGATAACAGGGGAGTAAAGCCAGACCTGGCTTTGTGATAAAATTAAAGTGAGCCACATGCACTCCTCATAAAGCTGTTCCATACAAGGGGAGTACTGGGCTTTGTCCCTTTTGAGTTCTCGCGTCTCACCAAGCCTGTAGACTAAAACCACTCTTGAACAGATGGAGGAATGTTGATCCTATGTGGCACCTTCCTCCTGTTGCCTTCAGCCTTGAGCCCTGGCTACCACCAGTAGTGACATCACTGTGTCTGAGCTGTTACAGATTCCAAGTTCCATTCCGATGCCAAAGCCGTATTCTAGGAGCCTGAGAGTACAGTCCGGGTTGCCTTTAAGAGCCCAAAAGAGGGGGGAAAGTCAGTCAAAACTCTTACCCTACACAGAGACATAGAAAGCCAAGTTCAGATAAAGACCAAATGGCCTATCTAGTCTGCTTATCCATGCCCATCCTTTCCTCTCCATTAACAGATTCAATGTATCTGAATTCAAGAAAGCTTGGCACAAGTACATTGAAACATGAAGGCAGATAAAGGCCAAAAATGCCCATCCAGTCTGCCCATCCTCAGTAACCATTATCTTTTCCTCTCTCTAAGAGATCCCAAGTGACTATCCCAGGCTTTCTTGAAGATAGACTTGTCTTCATGAAAGCCTAGGATAGTCACGTGGGATCTCTTAGAGAAAGAGGAAGAGATAATGGTTACTGTGAATGGGCAGACTGGATGGACCATTTGGCCTTTATCTGCCGTCATGCTTCAATGTACTTGGGCCAAGCCTTCTTAAATTCAGATGCCCCCCAGCAGCGGAAAGCGGAAGAGATGCCCACTTCAGCTGCCAAGCAATGCACCCCCCTCTGACAGCGGGAGAGATGCCCACTCCCTCCCGCCGTAACACCAACCTCCCACCCCCCCTCCCCCTGTTACAATGGCTAGCTGCCTTGTGGGATGCCTAGTCCCTCCAGCCAGCAGGCCTGCCTCTTCAAAATGGTGGGCTCTCTCAGTGCGTTCTGTGATGCACCAGGGAGGGGCCTAAGGCTCTGATTGGCCCAGGTCGTTTAATGCCCCTCCTATGGTAGGGGACTTAGGCCATCGTAAACAAGTCTCTCTCACCCTCCAAAATGTTCCGTCCCCACACACAAGTACCAGCTCTTTGAGTGCTCTTGAAAGCATCCTCAATATTCAGCTAATAACTTTATCCAAGGAGGGGTAAATTTTTTTTTTTTTAAGGTATTAAGTTTAGCACCCCAATAATTTTGAAAAGTTGACTATGCCTCCACATTCATAACCCCTTTTCTATTGTGCCTTGCCCATGTGGGCCATCTAATGTTCCTTTGCTCCCATTTGTGGCCCTCACCTGTGTCTCCCTCATTCCTGTACGCTGTGGCTTTTCTTCTTGGCTTCAGTCCGTTGCATCTTCTCTACGATCTTGCGTTCATGCCCACAAGGATTGTTGCGATTGGTGTTTTCACTGGCTTCCTTTTTGGTGCGTCCTTTACGGCTCGCCCCACCTGGCAGTAAAGAAAAGAGCATATGCATTTACAGTGTGACTCCTAGACTACAGCTGTCAATATCTGCACATATGCAAGTATACCTATGCACCTCACCCCCCCCCCCCCCCCCACCGTAATTTATATCTAAGGGAAATACTTGGTCAATATTGCCTTATTCAATATCCTGAAAATGGGTTCCCTCATTTCCTTCTTCCTTGCCTTTCTTGGTAGCTGATCTGACCTCTGCTTCTCTCCAGCATTTTGAAAATAGTAACCATCTACAGACATAAAAAGGTTGTATTTGTGAATTTTCATGGTCTGTTACAAGAGACTGGGGAAAAGGAAACAGAAGCAGAAAGTCTGGCATATTTGTGCCCCCACCCTCTCTACAAATGGTGATATTTTGGCCGCAGCCTCTGCCCTCTAGTGCCTGCCTCTTGCTATGAGCCATACAATTCTATAGTGACTGCATTGTTCAGAATGAGTGAGAAAGGGCTGCCCAAACTACTCTAGCTCTGCCCTTACTGCTACTCAATCAACATGGGATGGAGGAAGGTAGAAATACCACATCCTCCCACCCACCCATCCTTTGTAAATCCTAAGCTCTTCACTCAGGGCAGCATGCATAAAGCTCTGGCAACCTGGTAAAAAAAAAAAAACACCAGGTTGAGAACGATTTTAATTTGCGGGGCTCTGCTCAGCACAAATAACATGCAAATTATATGCACACTATTTGTGCTGAGTATCCCAGTGAAAGGGGGAGAAACTGCCTGGAACTTGTGCACAAGAGCTGAGTGGTAGGTACAGTACCTGATCACCAGAGCTCTTAAACAAGGCTGGGTGTTTTTTCTTTTTGGAGTTTCACACACAATGTGAATGCAGCTGTTGTGTGTGGCTCATGCCTAACAGCTGCATTCTGATCATATGGGGGGGAGAGGGGGGAAGGACAACAATCACACACAACACTTAGACAGCTACTGGCAGCTTTAGACCTGCTGGAAAATTTTGTGGCAAGAAGTGGGTGTTCCCTTCTGTGCATGATAAGGAGAGCTCATTCCAATACTAATGAACTCCTCTGTAATGCTTTTGTGTGAGGTTCTTAGTGGCCTTACTGTGATTGGTAACAGCCCTCCATCCCCCCAAAAAATAACCCAACTTTTTTTGTGCATCAGAGGTTGAGCTGTTCAGCAAGTCATTCCATGATCTATGCAAATGGATCCTACTGCTTTTTTCTAATTTTTGCCCAGAAAACTGTACATAAAAGATTGTCAATCCACCTTGTACCTGCCTAGTACTGAGATTAGGTGAACCAATAAATTTAACTAAATTCTACAAACCCTAGAGAAAACTGACTAAACCATGCTACAGGCTTACTGACGCCTTGTCTCCTACAGCTCGATTACATCCAACCACCATTGTTAACTGCAGTATTTATTTAAATAAAAAAAGAAACATAGAAGATGACGGCAGAAAAGGGCCACAGCCCATCAAGTCTGCCCACTCCAACAACCCTACCCCCTTGAATTTACCCCCCTAGAGATCCCACATATGTATCCCATTTCCTTTTAAAATCCTTCACGCTGCTGGCCTGAATCACCTGAAAGAAGGCTGGAAAATATTTTAGTAAGTGATTCTTGTGTGCCAATAGCAATTAGAATGTTTACAATGAAAATGCATGAAAGTTGCATAAGGGATCTCAAAGTCCCTCCTTGAGGGCCGCAATCCAGTTGGGTTTTCAGGATTTCCCCAATGAATATGCTTGAGATCTATGTGCATGCACTGCTTTCAATGCATATTCATTGGGGAAATCCTGAAAACCTGACTGGATTATGCAAATCTATCTCATGCAAATTAATTGTGGTCATTCAGACAATCCAAGTGCCTGAAGGCATTCCAAGAGTTAAGAACCGAACTAAAGTAATTCTGTTGTGGGCTCTGGGCTCTGCTACTGCGTGTTATAATACAGCCACCACCCAACAGTAATCTGAGGGTGCGTATACTATGAGAGGACATCCTAAAAACGACATCAGGCTCACTGTGCCTCAAGGACTGGGCTGAGAACTACTACCGACCTAACTACATAAACTGTGAGATCACTGCTTTAGTTTCAGCAATGTTTAAACCAGTCCTAGGGCCATCCCACCCAGTCTCAGGATAGCTACAAAATAATAGTCGTGAGCTAGGTCTGTATAAAATGAAGAGGGTGCATGCAAATGTAATTCATGCATAATTATAGCAAAAGCCCTTCAAACCCAACTGGCCAGGCGTGCTCCAGAGTGGCGAAAAATCATGCTTTCTTTTCGAAATGAGATAACAGGAGGAGACTACAGATTCCAAACTATTTTGACTGGGAAGGACTTTTTCCTCAAATTCTTAAGAGTGGACCTGGTTAAAGCTTCTCTCATAATACAATTTAAAAAATTGTGTAAAAAAAATCTTGCATACAAGAAAAAAAATAAAGCCTGCAGCTCATTCTTAAAAAAAATAAAACCAACAACATATTAAGCATTATTTTAAAATGAAAGGGGCCAATCATTTGCTTGTCTTGAGAGAGGGAAGGAAGCCACTTACTGGAGTAGCGATCGGTCAAGTTGTAGAAGTCGTACTCGTCGAAGTACTGCACCTCGAAGGCTGTGGGCTGCAGCTTGTCTGCTTCTACGAAAGAGGCGCTCATGACGAATCGCTGGCCAGGAGCAAAAGGGTGCAGAGATCTTCCCGTCCGATTCTTCTGTCTTTGTTTATGAAGCTGCAGCTTTTGTTCCCGCTTTTATATACACACACTTCGCCTCCCATCCTCGGGTTACATCAGCCTCTTTGGGCTGGGCTTCCCTCCGGCTGCTTGCCAAACATTACACCATCCTCAGCCCATGTTGGGAGGGGGAGGGGGAGGGGGAGGGAGCGCGTGATGGCAACACGTGTGCATTCGTACACACAAAAAATGAATTGAGCACACACGTACACATAAGTATTGCACTTTAGGATAAACTCAGCCTGAGGGCACAAGTGAGTCAGGTCTCCTTCAGGATCTGGAAGGATGTGAAAAGTGACCCACATCTCAGATTCCCGTCACTAACACTCTGTACCCTACAATCATTCTCTTCCTCCCGGTAGTCCTGTGTGTTAATAATAACCAGCTGTGAAATTCAAGCAGAAGAAAAACAGCAGGAAAACCAGCTGATTCAACCAATCTTGTAAGTGTGTCCAGACTAGATGCTGTCAGATTCAGGAAAAAGTTTTTCGATTCAATTTGATTTTTCCAATTGAATCTGATGTTTCGATTCGCTTTCTATGATATAACTTTAAAATTAGCTGGTGAGTTTATTGTGCAGCCTCTTCACGACCCCATCCCACCCCTTCAACCCCAAACAAGCCAGATTAGTGCAGATCGATCCTGCACATTCAATGCCAACAGAAAAGCATGTCTTTTTTTTTTTTTGCACACAGAACACAGATACACTCTCACCCAGTACAGAATAAGTTAATTGCAAACTAAAAATAGAATGCAGATAACAATAAAACTGCACCCTAAGAAGACAGAGTCTACATATACTGCAGTACCACAGAAACAGTGATGCATATCCCATAGCACTGTGCAAAATATAAAGACAGCAGATATAAATTTGAAAAGACTGACAAATATCAATCACCACATAGAAATAAACCAAAATGGAAAATGTTTTGGACTAATACATTTTTCTATTAGCTTTCAGAGACCAAAAACTCCTTCCTCAAGTCAGTACTATATACTGTACAGTACACTGCTCCCTCAATATTTGTGGGGGTTAGGGGCAGAGCTGGCCCGTGAATATTGAAAATTTGTGAATAACTTTTGGGCTGGCTCTGACCCGCCTTCCCCCCGGCATCCTGGACCTTACTTGGTGGTCTAGTGTTCTTTCGTGGCAGCAGCGATCTTCCTGCATTCCTGCCCCGAAAGACCGCTAGACCACCAGGGGAGGTGGGAGGGAGTTGGGGGTGATTTCGGTTTTAGGAAATCGCAAATAATCAAAATCGCAAGTCCTAAAACTGTGAATCAGGAGGGGGAAGTGTACTACTGTTACAGTATCCTTTCCTGACCTGAGGAAGGTGGTATTGTTCTCTGAAAGCTAGACAAAAATGTATAATTAGTCCAATAAAATGATCATTTTAATCTTCTCCCTCCATATTCACAGGGGTAAGGGGCAGAGTTGACCCACCCCTGTCTCCCTTCTGCCACCTAGACCTCTCTACTGTACTTACTTTTTAAAGCCTAGTAGACTAGTGGTGAAGTGGGGCAGAAGCAATCTTCCTATGCTCCTGCCCTGTGTAGAGCCGGGAACAAAAATGTTCGTCTATGTGTTTGACTGTCTGTTTTAATAATTATAATTTGTTTTTAATGTATGCCTTTCTACTCTTTGTTTTTACATATTATGTAAAACCGCTTTGAATTTTGATAAGGTGGTTTATCAAATTTTTTAATAAACCTGAAGCTATGATTTCCACGAGACCATGGGAACTCACGGCAGACATTTTTGTTCCCAGTTCTGCACAGGGCAGGAGCGTAGGAAGATCGTCCCTGCCCTGCTTCACTGCTAGGGCTTTACAGGCTTTAAAAAGCAAGTAAGTGAAGAGGTCCGGGTCACCCAGACGAAAACCACGAATAACTGAAGTCGCAAGTTCTGAACCTGTGAATATGGAGAGGGATGTGTATTTCCATTTTCAAATTATAAACATTTATTAACACAGCTATAATACTACTTTTATCTACTTTTGTTGTCTCTGGGTTTCTGCTTTCCTCATCTTCTCTTCACTCTCTTATTCCTTCCAATTTCTACTCTCTTTCTGTGCCCCTTCCATATGTCTTGGCCCTCTTTCTCCCCATTCCACACAGCCTGAGCCCCCATCTCTCCTTGATCCAGCATTTCCCTTCTGTGTCCATCCACCTCTTTATCAGCATCATCCTTCTGTGTGCTCATCTTACCTATGTCCCTATCTCACATCTTCCAGAATTGTGTCTCTCTTCTTATCCTCACCCATGTTCACCATCTACCTTTTCAATGTCCTTGTCTTCCCCCATTTTTTTTCATTGCTTCTCTGTGTCTCTATTTCAGCTCCCCTTTTTCAGCACTACCCCCTTCAGCATTGCTCTCTCTCTGTGTACCTACCACCTCTTTCCCTTTTCAGCATCAACCTCCCATTTCAGTATTATCCCCCCTCGTGTGCCTATCTTTCAGCATTGCCTCCCTCTGTAAACCCATCTACTCCCTTTTCCAGCATTCTTCCACCCGCTATCCACCAGCCCAGTATGAAATCTTTCTCTTCTCTCTTTATCTCTCTCCCTCCTTTCTCCTCCCATGAGTACTGCAGCTGCTCCTCACTCCTGCACCCAAACCCCCTTCCCCGCAGTCCTCTTTGGCGACTTGGCAGCAGCAGTGATTAAGGCAGGCTGCCAGCATCGGGGCCTTCTGAAAGTCTCGCCTGCTTTGTTTCAGCTTCCTGTTTCTGCGTAGGCAGGACTCGCAGAGGGAAGGCCCCGATGACAGCAGCTTGTCTTAATCATTGTCATTGCCAAGTTGCTGAAGAGGGCTCTGGGGAAGGGGAAGGAGATGCAGGCGCAAGAGTGAGGGCCAGATCTGAAGAGGAAGGAGTTCCTGAAGCACGATGCTGACTCTGGGAGCACCCCATCACCCCACTCTGGCAGAAGGAAAGCTTGAATAGGTGAGGGCAATTTTTCCCCCTAAGCAAATTGATTCTTTATCATGTCCAACATTCTGAAAGGGGGATAGATAGGGACACAGAAGGGGGCAATGTTGAAAACAGAGATGGGAGATAGGGACAGAGGTGCCAATGCTGAAAAAGGAGGGTGACAGGGACACAGAGAGGGCAGATGGTGAACATAAGGGGAGGATAAGGACAGGGACATATGAGTGCGGTTTGACCAGTTTGGTAAAAAAAAAAAAAAAAAAAATCAAGTTAAACAACATAGTTTTATATCGAGGGCTATACACCTAGTCCATTGTGTTTTCATTTTTTTCATAAGTTAATAAAATCACTGCTACACCGGTCTCCTTCTGCAAAGAAAAATGAATTTGAAAAGATATGCTGGGATGATTCTGTTTCCAGGCTTGCCAAACACCTCACTTCAGAGGGTCCAATATAAGGAGGGCTGAAGGGTTAGCAAACCCACTTGATTCAACACCAAATGTATATTTCCAAAACTTGATGGGTAATAGTATAGATCTTTAGTTTTTATTTTCACCTCCTTAATGTATTGCTTAACACTTACTGTTGTTTCTTAATTGTATAAATCATTACAAATGAAACCATACAACAGAAAAATCCTAGCCCCAAGCAATGATGGACGCTCGAACGGAGCTCCTTTAGAACCATTGAGAAAGCCTTCTGATGGCAAAACGGGTCCCATCGGGGCAGGCTAGTGATTCTGCACATTAAAAGATCAGTGAAAACACCTTCTGTTGTATGGTTTCATTTGTAATGATTTATACAATTAAGAAACAACAGTAAGTGTTAAACAATATATTAAGGAAGTGACAATAGGAACTAAGGATTTGATTTGATTTGATTTCTTATATACCGCTATACAGTGAGGTTCAAAGTGGTTTACAATGAAGATAGATTAAAGATTCATTAAGATAAAATAAATAAAAATGGTACTTTGGATTTCCCTAGCTGTCCCAAAGGCTCAGGATCTATACTATTACCCATCAAGTTTTGGAAATATACAATTGGTGTTGAATCAAGCGGGTTTGCTAACTCTTCAGCCCTCCTTCTTATACTGGACCCTCTAAAGTGAAGTATTTGGCAAGTATGGATGTTTCCAGTTTACTTCACCTCACCATCTTCTATATCCTATTAATGATACTGTTTCCAGGCCCATCATTTCTTCCTTCACTTCCCCTCACTCCCCATCTCCAGCCAGCATTTTCCCCCTCCATTTGGTCTACCTTTTAAAATTCATTTTTCTTTGCAAAGGGTCACTGGTGTGGCAGTGATTCTATTATGCTGCCTGTGGCCTCCTCAGTAGAGAATGACACGGGCACAAATTTTTCTCCATCCCTGCAGTAACTCATTTTCCTGTCCAATCCCCGCGAGTTTTTTTTTCCTGTCCCTGCCCCATTCCTGCAAACTCTGTCCTCATCTGCACAAGCCTCAAACACTTTCAAATCATAAGTGTTTGAGGCTTGGGAAGTTAAGGCACCGCTTACAGGAATGGGGCTCAGGGAAACTGTTCTGTTTGCCCTTCCCCCCCCCCCCTCCACGCCAGCCCTGCTCCTACTTGTATTCACAATTTCCACCCCCTGGACCCATTTGCACTTGCAGCTCCTGCTCTTCTTGTATCTTGTGAATAGACCCCCATCTCTTTCTTATAGGCACACTCAAAAGTCTTGCCCATTCTATCTATATCAGTGAATCGCAAACTGCATGCCACGGTGAGATTCCAGGTGTGCCGCCAGGGATTGAAGGACATATGACGTATACCGAGTGTCACTTCCAGTGTCAGCACCCCTCCTTCTTTCCACAGGAACCTGATATTCAAGCTAAGTCTTGTTTTTCTGAAGTATTTTTGAATGAACAGTACATGCTAAAACCTTGAACTGTGGGTACACAGCTTATTGAAGATCTTTAAATATCAACTGGCAATATATTGAAGATGCGATGATTGGGTGGGGAGGTGAGTTTAGGGGTTCGCCCCTTGTTTTCACCTCCATGTCTCTGAGCACATTTTTCTGTATAAGTTGATATAATGTTTAAATATTATTTGCTATGATTACGGAGTGATTTTGTTTTTTGGTATATCACAGCATCTTTAATCACCCACCATTACAACAACTATTGAGTGTGTGGTCCCCTTATTCATTGATTGACATGATCAACTGAGCTGGCTACAGCAGAGGACCCCCTAACATATACCCCTGAAATCTGCAGAAGGGATGCTTACTCCCTTCTGCCGTCAACACCTACCCCCCCCCCCCCCAATTGTAATCCAGCAGGAGGGATGCCCATTCCCTCCTGCCATCGGCCCCTTTGATCGCCCGAACCCCCCAACTGCTCACACCCCCCGAATCTGAAGACCCCACCCCGGCACCCCTAAGCCCATCCCAATATTCCCCTGTACCTTTCTGAAGAAAGTCTGCCTGTAGGAATGCCTGCTCCCTCGTACCGACAGGCCTGCCTCTTCAAAATGTAGGGCCTTCCCCTTCCCGGTGCATCCTGGGATTCACCAGGGAGAAGCCTAAGGCTCTGATTGGCTCAGATGTCTAAGGGCTTTGGACACTGGTTTTTGTCTTTGCTCTTTTTAAATATTTACCAGCGCCTAATGCACTATTCATCCGATAGAGAAATTATCCTTCGAGACTCTTGACAAAGGTATTGATTCCGAAACACTGTCAGTCGATTCTTCTCAGTGCTACTACCAATAAAGCGTACTTTGAACTTATATCCGTGGCTGAATTATTGACATCTTATCCTGACAACTCCTCCGCTGTGCTGTGCTTCTTTGGGCTGCCAGCCAGACCTTAAGAAGGTAGGCTGAGACCACAACCCCCACCGATCCACTTAACCAGAGCGAGGGAGAAATGCAGCCAGCCCCACCCCAGCCCTCCAAACTGACCTGGGGCTCACACAGCCACACAGCTCAAGATCCAAACAGAGTCTGGGGTGAGCCACACTCTCAGGGGAATGATCCCCAAGACTTCTTAACTGCTAACGCAGGCTGGCTAGATAGGTAATCTTACTAGCAACAGACTTCTTCACTGAGAGTCTTTGTCTTCTCACAGTCAGAGCTGTCCCAGGAGCACTGGGAACCTCTGCAGCACAAAAGCGATATATAAATGTGTTAAATAAATAAATTACAGAAGCTCATGTAAACCACTCATTAGTAGCGGTATATAAGCATTCTATAAACATAAAACATAAACAATTTGGGAAGAAAGTGCCTGGAAAATAAAACAACAAATCAGAATAGGGTTACCAGACTTCCCTGCCCTGTTCCACCCCAGCTTCACTCCATTCCATCCCCAGTCCCGTTCCCACTCGATCCTTGTGTCTCCTTCCCCAAGCTCCAGGCCGCATCTAGAGGGCTTACGCGCATGTGTGGATGTTGACACGATGACATCATGCATGATTGCAGGTGATGTTATCACATCAACGTCAGCACATGTGTAGAGACTCTCCAGACGCGGCCCTGAGCTTAGGGCCTCCCAAAACCCTGACAAACTGCCAACAAATTTCTTTTACTTGGGACCATGACATCAATAACACTTCACGACAAACACTTGGCCTTGGTCACATGTGCAGAACACAAATAAACCCCTATGCAAATACAGGACCACAAACTAAAAATCCCAATATACAAAAATGAAACCCTAAGATGCCAGACTCTGCATGCAGTACAACACCAGAGAAATAGAAAGAAATATATTTCTTCCTGAATAGTACAAAATACAGACAGCAGATATAAATTCTGAAAACTGACACATTTCAATCACTAAATTGAAAATAAAATCACTTTTCCTATCTTTGTTGTCTGGTGATTATATTTTTCTATTCATCTTTTCTCATTCTCTGCTTACACTTCCTTCTGTCTGTGCTCTTAACTTTTTCCAGGGCTTTATTATCCATTTGCTCTTTTTCTCTCCATCTTTGACATTACTTTTAACATTTAACTTTCTTCTATTTTTCTGCTTCCTCCTCAATTCTATCCTACTTTTCCATGTCTTTGCTTCCCGTCTATCCATGCACACTATGTCCTCCCTCTCTCTGCTCTTACCCACCATCCATATGTGCCTTCTTCCCTATTCCCATTTATCCATAAACAGAATTTCTTCTATCTTTCTTCCCTTTCTCACCCCTCCCAACTCTGTGCACCATGTCCTTCCCCTCCATCCTTGAGCATTATGTCCTCCCTCTCTTTCTCTGTCCTATGGTCTGACATCTGTCTTCCCCCTTTCACCCTCCAATGGTCTGGGATCTTTATCCTCTCCTTCCCACAGTCTGGCATCTCCCCTCCTCTCCTTCCCTCCTCCCCACTTTGTGGGCTGGCATCTCCCTCTCCCCCCACTTCCTTTGCCTGGTCTGTAATCTCTCTCTCTCTTCTCCCTGCCCCCCTTCCCATCCAGTGATTTAATATCTCTCTACTTCCTTTTCCCCTGCCTCCCTTGGTCTGGATCTTTATCTGTCTCATCCCTTCCTTCCCCTGGAGGTCTGGAATCTTTCTTTCCCACCCCTGTGATCCAACATCTCTCTTACCCTCCTCATGCTATTCCCCAGCCCCTCCCAACGAGATCTGGTGTTCACTTACCATTCTCGATCCCAGCGGCATTGTTCTAATGGTCTCATGCAGGGACATGAGGCAGTAGCAGAGGAAACTTCCGGATCGCTGAAGGAAACGTGTTTACTTCACTCAAGCTGCCTGTGGCTCGAACAGTTATAGCAGTGCCGCTGGGATTGAGAACAGTGAGCAAGCACTGGATCTCGCCGGGGGGGGGGGGGGTGAGAGGGGGGGACAGGACTCTGGATAGGTGTGTGAGCCCTGCAATGTCTAAAGACCACTGCTGTAGGGTTTCCAGATGTCCGGTTTCTCCAGACAAAAGTATCAAAATAAAAAAGCTGCCTGGACTTCCGATAGAGTCCTCAAAAAGAGGACATATCCGGGGAAACCTGAACCCCTGGTAACCCTAAATCAAAAGACAACTTGTCAACTCACTTGCAAAAGTGAAAACTGGGACAAAAGGTGGAGCCATGCAAGAAGATGATTGGCAGCTGCTGCAAGGAAATTTGCGGTTTCAGGTTGACTACCCATTAGTTCAAGATCTCTACTCCTGTTGCATTGGAAAATGCAGTGATGTCACTCTCTGAATGCAACTTCATATGCGTTTCTGTAGTGTTGAAAATCACTACCAAGTTCATAAACTGCCACTCAGTCTTTATGTTCCTCAGTTTAGGAGTTTAGTGAAAATCTGAGTAATTGTTTAGGCACTCAGTCCTACTAACTGTTCAAAGAGGCCAATTTATGAGCATAACTCTGAGGGGCATTAATAGTTTGAATTTCAATCTCCAGGTCTTTTATCTAGGCTTAGATTTCTGAACAGATTGTTCCAAATGTAGATACGAGGCAAAATGTTCTCAGATATGAGAAACAAAAATGTCTTGGTGTCTCATATTTCAAAATTAGAGGAGATTGGAGTTGGGATAACCAATAAATTGGCTTGCAATGACTTTAAAGAACCAACAAGACTTTATAGAATGAACAGCAAATCCAAATAACATGAAACATCAAAGGATATAATAGGGCGTGTCAACATAAGAATTTTAAATCTTTTCCTACTACCCTGTTTCCCTGAAAATAAGACCTATCCCGAAAATAAGCCCTAGCATGATTTTTAAAGATGCTCCTAATATAAGCCCTACCCCCAAATAAGCCCTAGTTAAGATTGACCCCCGAAGCACCCCCTCCCCCTCGAATGTCCCTGACACTCCCTGACTCCATCCTTGTCATTAGTGCTGCCTGATTTGCTGAAAAAATCGGACTCGTCGACTCAGCAACCCCCATCCCTGCTGCTTTAGGAGGCCTCAGAGCGGAGGTAAGTCAGTCTTACAGTGGGAGGGTTGGTGGGGTTCTGCTGCACAGGGGGATGGGAAGGAGGGAGGGATAGAAAGATGCTGCACAAAGGGATGGGTGAAGGGGGAGGAAAGATGTTGCACATGGGGGAGGGAGAAAGGGAAGAGGAAGAATTGGGGTAGAGGAGAGGAAGGGAGAGATAATTGTTGTACATGAAAAAAATAAGACATCCCTGAAAGTAAGCCCCAGAGCATTTTTTGGATCCACAATTAATATGACACTTTCTTATTTTCGGGGAAACACGGTAATAACAAATGCTGTTCTATTAGTAATGGGTAGAATGATTTGATGGTTCAGATTAATATAACATTTCCACTGAGCAAGGTGCCATCCCTAACCAAAATTGCATTACAACAAGCTTATCAAGCTAAATAAACCATAACCAGCAATCCATTCTATTTTATAAGCACATGGATCAGGATTTAAAAGCTTTAAAATCTCAACATCACCAGGTGGGATGAATTTCCCTCAGAACACAAAAAGTGTTTTTGACTAATGCCAAGATTTCAGGTCTACAATATAATTCACAGTCTCTACCATCTGCATAAGGCAGTTTTTTGATTTCACAATCAGCATCTTTCCTGGGGCTGAGGATTTTTCCAGTAGGGTGCGGGAAATATTGATGTAGGTATCAAAGGCTGGGGCCTGAAACTGTGTCTGTGTGTTTAATTTATAGCCAATAGGTAAATACATGGATTTAAGTAGATTATTGTTTTTTCCCTCTTTCTCTTTGTAACTCC
Source organism: Geotrypetes seraphini (assembly GCF_902459505.1). Lineage (NCBI taxonomy): Eukaryota > Metazoa > Chordata > Amphibia > Gymnophiona > Dermophiidae > Geotrypetes > Geotrypetes seraphini. The sequence goes on from NC_047088.1 coordinate 94,724,154, forward strand.
TTCTGCCTATGGTTGATCCCTCGACTGCAGGAAGAAGGATTGGTGTTCTATAGGATTACGGTAGATTTGGATTCAGCTTCTGCACTAATCCACAGGAGTACAATTCCCCAGTCACTCCTGTGCAATAGCTGTTTTTGATCCCTTAGTGATTCTGACTCCTGGTAACAATAAAGCTTGGATTACACAGAGTTGCAACAGATAGGGGTATAGCAGAGCTCACTATGAATGTTAAGCATACATCAATCAACAACACTCTTCCACACCACATGAACCAGAAAGAAAACTCTAGCTGAATTGAATGACGTAAGTATGTCTCCAGAACAGAGGCATGGGGGGTAAATAAGTATAAGGTTAGATTTACGCTCTGTGGTATATCAAATACATTGAATTTGAACTAGTGACACATACCACAGGACAACTGGGTTGGAACAACCCTGTTCCTAATACTGTCCTTTATGTGTGTTCTATATACAGGTATGCTTGAATTTTGTCAAAGCACTGGTTTCTGCCACTAGGGTTGCCAACTAGCTCCAGATTCACCCATCAGGGCTGATCTAGTCCAGGTTTTAATCCTTTGCATGAAGGGATTTATATTCTTGCTTTTCATAAGGGGAATCCAGTTTGGAAATCAGAACTATGTCTTTGTATGCAATGAGATAAAACCTGGACTGGATCAACCTTGGGTGAATCTGGAGCCAGCTGGCAAATCTACTGCCACCTCTGGTGATTCCAGGCATTTACCATACTAAAAAAAAAAAAAAAAAAGTAGTACTTTCTTGTATTTTCTCTAAATCTTCTCCTTCCAAACCTTGCCCCTTAGATTCCTTTTCTATGAACAATTTCATCTATAATAATAAAATGCTAGCCACGCATACACATTCTCGCCGCGTGTTCCCTGAGATCTGATCTGTCACGCTAGTAATATGTCACCAGGATCCACTCCACAAGCCGGGACCACAGACAGCCGCCGATTGCCTCCACAAGCCCGTTACTGGAGGATCGCCAAGGGAGCTCCTGGAGAATGCTGTGGCAGCGGGGGAGGGGTCATAGGAGAGGGACCGGCGCCGAGGGAGAAGGCATCGCCGCTGAGCAACCCAGAGGGCAGAGGCAGCCCGCGCGCACGGTGGACCGAGCGCGAGGATGGCCGCCCGCGCAAACTGACAATTAAAATGGCTCATGCCGCGGCCCCGCCACATGCGCTCAGCCCCCGAGGCGCAGCAGCCCTTCATTGACTGGCGGTGACCTGGGAAGGGGTGGTGGAGGAGGAGGAGGAGGAGGTGGGAGCTTGTATGCAACCATCCCCCCCACCTCCTCCCCACCCCTGGATTCAGTTCCGTTTCTCCTAGCGGCTCGCCGGCGTGTGGACCTCGGTTTCCCCGCCCCTCCCCCCAGAAGGACCCAACGGACTGAGGGAGAAGGAGACGGAGTGAAGCGGTTGCGGGAGCTGCGAATACTTTCTTAAAGGGACAGTAACGCCGGCTGCTCTCTGGACAGATGCTGCAGAGCAATGATCCTTTATAATAATCAAAAAGTTAAGCACAGGTATGAAGTATGCAGCTTTCAGCTCTGTCTCTACTGAGATCCAACATAGCGTTTGGAGACCTGGGGAAGGGGGCACAACAAATACTGGACCCAGGCACAGGGAGGGGGAGGGTGGAGAGACACACTGGACCCAGGAGTGGGGGAGAAATGTTAGGCCTAGGGTTGTGGGAGCTGAGGGAAGGGAAAGAGAGAGAAACTTGGAGCATAAGGGGAGAGTTAAGAGAGGGGGGCAGATGCTAGATTGGGGGGGGGGTGCAGTTGCAGAAGGAAGAAATGCTGATCCAGTGGAGAGGAGGAGAGATAGATATGTAGACTACAAAAGATGGGTGGGGGGTCAGGAGGAGGCAGGAGGAAGGGGAGGAACAAGGCAATAATGGAGAAGGCCAGACCGCGAGAAGGGAAGGGAGGGCCGAAGGCCAGACTGCGGGAAGAGAAGGGGGGTGGGGGAAATGCTGCTGCTGCACAGGGGGCAGGGAAACACACACAAAGACAGACAAAGAAAGGGGGCCAGGGAGAGAGAAAGACAGAGAAAGAGAGAGACAGAAAGAAAGAAAGACAGACAGACATATATTCTAGCACCCGTTAATGTAACGGGCTAAAAGACTAGTTTTTCTATAATTTACTGAAGCCTGTTACATTGTGGAATGTTTCTGTCATATTCCTTCTTTCAGACCTTTTTCTTCATCTTCTTAGTGTCCTTACAGAGGTCTGAGTTGCAGATCAGGATACAATACTGAGTGGAAAAAAAATATTGGTACTGTGGACCTGAGATCCAAAATGGGCCAGGAAAGATATGTTTTGTGGCCTAGAGGTTCTCATTATAGCAAAGTATTTGTAAGGCTAATCTGAGGAATGAGGACCCTTTTCCCTCCCTTCTACACCGAAAGGACCAGTCTTGAGAAGAATTTACGACTGTGTAGTCTGGCTAGAAACAGGGTAAACTTCAGCACTATGATAACAGCATGTAATTAATGATAGAACCTGTCATCTTTTGTACACTTCTCCCTCCTTATTCACTGTGATAGGGGATTAACAGACCCGTGAATACAGAAAAACCGCAAAGAACTTTTTTATATGTTATTCGCTGTTTTCTATTAAAAACCATCGTGAATATGGTTAAACCGCGGATAATATGGTGGGAGACCTGGCCTGTTCCTGAAGGAGAGGCAAAACATGGTGAAAAAAGTGCTGGGAATCAGCGGTTCTCTCTGTAAACGCTTGGAATCAGTGATTTTCTCTATTCAAGTTGATGTAATTTGAGGGGGAGGAGTCAGCAAGCTGAAAACTGCAAATAATCGAAACCGTTATTGCTGAAACCGCGAATACGGAGGGAGAAGTGTATTTGCAGACATTTTCATCGATTTATACCAAGCTAAAACAGAGGCCAAATAATCTATTTAACCAGAGAGAAAATGAATTTCCTTAGATTAGGGCAGAACAAGAACTGTTTCAAGTCTGCTTTTAAGTCTGTGAATTGTTCAACTCCCTCAGAATTTCATTATATTTATAAGAAGCATTTGTGTATTATTTACCCTGAGTTTTAAAGTATTTGTGTATATTTAACCAAGGGGAAAAAAGAGCAAAATAACAATTATTATTATTATTAGTGAAATTCTGAGTGTTTCTAAATTCATGATGGGGAGAAGCACTTTTTTTTAATAACCATTTGCAGTGTAGTCCTTACTCAAGCTTTCATCTCACTAGTGGCCCACACACTGAGGCAATATTACTTTTTTCTTGCCAATACTTCTACCTGTGCAACCAAACACACTGTTAACATTTCCTCTCGCTTTATTACAGGGATTGGCTCTCCTCGGGTCATTTTAAATGTTTACCTCTAGATATCTCTTTTTATTTAACATTATCCAGTTCTTATCCTTCTAAATGATGTACAGCTACTAAAACTTAGTACAGTCAAGCCTCGGTTTGTGAGTAACGCGGTTTGCGAGTGTTTTGCAAGCTGAGCAAAACACTCAGCAAACTTTTGTCTCGCACACCGTGCACCACCCCGATAAACGAGCACTTACAGCTGCAGGCAGCGCCACTTCAAGGAAATGCCTCTTCCGTCCACCAGCCAGCCTTCCGTACCAAGTGCCTTCCGAACCACGTTAAAGAACCCCTGAGCCCACGTAGCCGAGCGCCATCCCACATGCGCGTTACGTATAATCACGCACGTCAATAATCGATGTTGTGCATGTTTATACATAACGTGCATGAGGGACAGCGCTTGGCTACGTGGGCTCAGGGCTTCTCCAATGTGTTGCGGAAGGCACTTGGTGTGGAAGGCCGGCTGGCGGATGGAAGAGGCATCTCCTTGAAGTGGGGCTGCTTGTAGCTGTACAAGGACCCTGATGGTTGCGTGCGGCTGGCTACCTACAAACTGCAGCACCCGGCACCTGACACTCGACAGGTACACACCTCTGGGCCACCCCTCGTCACTTCCTCCAGTTCCTTAGCACCTTTTGGGTTGTGGAACGAATTGTCAGCGTTGCCATTGTTTTCTATGGGGAAATGTGCTTTGATATACAAGGACTTTGGATTACGAGCATGCTTCTGATACAAATTACAGTCACTTAACCCTCCATTGCTCCAGGTACAAAATAAGTACTTGTATGTAATATAGGGGTCCTTTTACTAAGGCGTGATAGCTATTTTAGCGTGCGCTAAATGCTAATGCATCCATTATAGTCTATGGACGCGTTAGCGTTTAGCGTGCGCTAAAACGGCTAGCGTGCCTTAGTAAAAAGTCCCCATAGTAAGTGACAGCAGATAAAGATCTATATGGTTCATCCAGTCTACCTAACAGTTACATTCATTCTCAAGGCAATGTTGAAACAACAAATCAGTAATTATTCATTTTACTTGCCAAGTTCCAGTATGTTTTTCCTTACCCCTCCCCCCACCAAGATAAGCAAGACCTGTGCTCAGACGATATAAAATATGCATAATTGATCCTGATCCTTCTTGCCACATATGAGACGGAGACTATAGATGTCTGTCTGGCATTGGCTACACTGCTCCACTGCTGGAGTAGCTGATATATAAACCACTTTGATTGCAACCACAGAAAGGTATATCAAATCCCATCTCCTCCCCTTCCCCTACTTAAAAAACCAAACAAACTCAGAATGTATATTCTGGGAAAGAGGAGAGCTATGATAGAGACCTTTAAATATCTTTGTGGTATAAATACACAGATGGCTGGTCTCTTTCAATTGAAAAGAAGCTGTGGAACAATGGATAATATGAATTTGAAAGGGGACAGACACGGGGTCATCTAAGGAAATATTTCTCTATGTAAAGCAGGGGTGTCCAACCTGCGGCCCAAGAGCCGCATGCGGCCCCGTGAAGTATTTTGTGCGGCCTCGGTCGAGGGCAATGCAGTGTTTTCCTCTGCTGCCCCTGGGTGTTTACTGTCTTGCCGGCTCCCTCTTCTGTCTTTCTGCGGCGTTTGCGCGGCCCCAGAAACATTTTTTCCAGCCAATGCGGCCCAGGGAAGTCAAAAGGTTGGACACCCCTGATGTAAAGGATAGTGGATATGTGGAAGAGGTTGGAGACAAGAATTGCATTTGAATTAAAGAAATCAAGCAGAAAGGGAGAGGAAAAGACTAGTGCACAGTAGGTGGGCAGACTGGACAGGTTGTGAGGGGTTTTATTCTGTTATTTTGCTCTGTTTGTATGTAAATGCATAATTTTACACCGATGCTTGTTTTCCAAACCTTTGGCCATTCTTCCAGTTTATTTAAGTCATCTATTTTTTTTTTTTTCAAGTGTACATATGTGTGTGTGTCCTCTCATATTTTTTAAATCAGCTTTGTGTGTGTGTGTGTGAGAATCACACCCACAAAGAAAGTGACTAAGAAAATAAATAAAGGACAAACCAGTATAAATATCACATGAGCCTGAGAGAACAGGAAACAGAAAGTTAAATTGCTTTACATTCCCAACTAGAAGCTGACTGGAGGCGAAGCACAGTGCTTAGAGCTAGTGAAGTCCTGTTCAAATCCAACTTCTACCCAGACGACTTATGATTTTGGGCAAATCGCTTAACTCTCCATTGCCTCATGTACAAATATTGAGAACTTTCTAAAAAAATGTGCTATAATCTGGGTTTACTGAATGGTAGCACGGGATTTTTGGTGACGGGACTAAATCGCGTGAGACAACGGCGCGCCGACAACTGAGCACAAGGTTGACGGCGCGCCGAAGAAAAGCACTATTTTAAAGGGCTCCGATGGGGGGTGTGGGGGGGAACCCCCCCCCACTTTACTTAACAGACATTGCGTTGGAGTTGTGGGGGGTTTGGGGGGGGGTGGAACCCCCCACATTATACTTAAAACTGAACTTTTTCCCTAAAAAACAGGCAAAAAGTTCGGTTTCAAGTATAATGAGGGGGGTTACAACCCCCCAAACCCCCCACAACGCCAGCGCGATGTCTGTTAAGTAAAATAGGAGGGTTCCCCACCAACACCCCCCGTCGGAACCCTTTAAAATAGTGCTTTTCTTCGGCATGCCGTCAATCTTGCGCTCAGTTGTCTGCGCGCCGTTGTCTCGCGCGATTTTGTCTATGAACCGGATTTTTACTGTGTGCTCAACTCATATTAAGTGCAGCATTTTGGTTTTGTTTTATTTTTAACACAGGAGTATTTACCACCTCCTACTTAGGCGTTAAGGCCCAGATTCTATAAACGGTGCCGGCAGCCACCTTAAAAATGGCCACCGATCACTAGAGAATGACACGGTGACAAAATTCAGCACCGTTCCCGTCCCTGCAGATAACCGCGGGAAATAATCCCATGTCATTTTTTAGTGTCTATTTCAACCTCAGTCCTTCTACACCAGCATTCTTCAAAGCAAAGCTTGAGGGTCAGTGGTTGTGGCCATTCATATTCTGATTCTTCCCTCTCTCCTTGAAGATGGTTTCCCGCAGTTATCCGCGGGGACGGGGACGGTGATGAATTTTGTCACCGTGTCATTCTCTACCGATCACGAGTTAGTCACGCTATGGCACCATTTATAGAATTGAAAATTTGGGAAAGGTAGGTGCCAGAAACGTAGGCCAGGGTTTTCAAGGACTAAATTTCAAGCATCTACCATTCATGTGAATTTTACCTACGGAGGCACTTTACGATGCCTAATGCCACGACTAGCATTACAAGATGCTAGATCTATCTTGCTGAAGATAATTTACATCACACTTGGGGATTCTCAGAACGCCACCCTGAGAGAATAGTACAGCATGGCAGCACTTCTCATTGATTCCTCCACATCGTGTGAGGTTTATGTGTGCAACGTTATATTTTTTACATGTACAATATTATATACTTTTCTTGTGCAATATTAACCTTAAGTTCCATCACTTCACTTTTTGAATGTACCGCCAAGGCTACAAGATGGCCACTTTCCTTTCAGTCATGAAATAAAGAGCCCTGTGACAATACCAGCAGCAGAACCAATCAAACACTCAGAAAAGACCTATCAACTTAAAAGACTCCTATCAATCATTATACAAGAGTCATCCAGTCACTCATCTCATTCAAAGAGCTCTTTCAAATTAAAAGTTCATGCCCGCAGGAACTCATATTCCTGTTCTATCCTTGCGAGTTCTTTTCCTGTCCCTACCCATTTTCTGCAAACTCCGTCGAGGTTTGTGCGGTCAAAGCAGAGCTTACAGGAATGAGTCAGGGACGAGAAAACTCACGGGGATGGGACAGGGAAATTGAGTTCCTGCGGGGACAGGGACAAAATTGTCCCCGTGTCATTCTCTAGTGTGGATTCCCATGCAGTATTTTTTGTGCCCCAGAAGGGTCATGAGCTAAGTGTGTATCTGGTCCTAGAGAGCAACTGAAGCTAAGAGAAGGAAGGCAGCTTGTCAGCTGTGACAAAGAGAGAGAGAAATATCACATGAGAGGGAGTGTTGAGACCTTACAATTATAATGCAAAAGGAATGAGAGCACAGATGTCCTGGATTCATATTTCCTGATGAGAAAAAGAGAGGAGAAATTTTATACATCACAGCACTCTGATGAAAGAAAGTCAGATGAGAAGGTGGGAAATTGGGAATATAATTTTGTCTTTCTATCATTTGTCCTCTTGTCCCTGAAAACATTTTTGAAGGTTTTCATTGATAAGATTATGGTCTTTGTGAATTATTAACCAGTCCACAAACAGCAGTAGTTTTAGGTACAGTTTAACACTGCTGGAAAACCCAAACAAGGGAAGAGTATTTTGGTCTTGATGCACTAAAGGTACCGACTGGATCGCTATTGGCCAATTCTGGCCGAGCGAATGATGCACTACCAAGTTTGCATGCATATCATTTGTGTGTGTGTGTGGAGGGGGGAGGGGGGGCTCTGTTGGCAGGAGGGAGAGGGCATCTCTCCTGCCAATTTTCTCTCGTCGGTTGGGGAGGGGGGGGGGGGAATGGAAATTTCCGGTGCCGCATTCATCAGGGAAGGCCATCATCGGCGATGGGGGACTTTTTTTCTTTTTTTTTTATGGGACAGATATTTTGCATGTGTAACACATGCAAAATATCTATTTCATTGAAAAAAAACAACAAAAAACCTAAGCAGACCTATCAGTAACACAGGTACCAGTCGGGTTTTCCGATCGCTAAAACCCCATTTTATTTTGGAATAGCCAAGTGATGTTAGTGCATCAATTGTTTGGCTACTTTGCATGGGGTTTTAGCTCATTTGCATGGTCGGATTAGAAAATGAGTGATCGAGGGGAAAAACATGCGGTACGCCATTTTGTACATCGGGTCGGTAAAAGTGATCATCGCTAAAGCTGTGAAAACAGGTTTAGCGACGATTGCTGACTTTAGTGCATCTAGCCCTATATCCCTAAGGGCAGAGTAACAGAAACAAAAGTGAAATCAAACACCTGCCGTGTTCCCTACTGGCTCCCACCATCAGACTTCAACCTATACAAACAAACAGCTGCAAGGAAAATGATAACAGATAAGGACTGTAGTCTGCCAATTACTGATGCAATAGTGCAAAGTCTGCCTTCATGATCCCTTGACCTTCATCTCCCTATTCACTGAAAAATATTTACTTTTTGAGGTGTTTGAATGATTTCATCATATTCCCTCTCTTCTTGTTTGTTGTCAGGCTCTGCACCATTCTGGTAGCTCGTTTCTGGACTGCCTTTAGTCAATACGAGGGGCCCCAAGCCTGCCCAGAGCCTCTGAGGGCAAGAGGGATGCCTACTCTCTCCTACCTTGGCCATCTCTGGACCCCCCTTACACTCCTGACCCCCCATGAAGATTGTGGCCACTCAGACCTTCCACACTCCCAACCCTCCCCCCATGAAAATCAGCAACAATCTGGACATCCCCCCCAATTCTGACCCTCCCCTGCGAAGATCGCGACCACCCAGACTCCCCCACACTCCCAACCCTCGGCAGCCACCCGGATCTCCCCACAATCTCGACCTCCTCCCATAAAAATTGCAACCACCCAGACCCCACACACACACACTCCCAACACCGCCCCCCCCCCCAAGCAAAGATCATCAGCAGGATGGATGCCCACTCTCTCCTTCCTCGGTCACCCACAATGCTGCCCCTCCCCCAGTACCTTATACAGAAGAAGACAGCAGGAGGAATGCCTAGTCCCTGCTGCCAGCAGGCCCACCTCTTCAAAATGGCGGACCTTCCTGAAATGCACAGCAAGGGGCCTAAGGCCCTGATCGGTTCAACTCCTAAGGCCCCTCTCTGAAACATAGAAACATGACGGTAGATAAAGCCTAAAAGGCCCATCCAGTATGTCCATATGCAGCATCCACTATCTCCGCCTCTTCCATAAAGATCCCACATGCCTGTCCAGTCTTTGTCTCCACTAGTGCTGCCCAATTCACCGATTTACTTTGGTGAATTGATTCAGTTTCTTAAAAAAATTAGGCTCGCCGATTCATTGACCAACCCTCCTCCCCGCATATCTTTGGGCCTCCTAAAGCAGGAGCGTTAGCGCTCTGGCAGTGAAAATCCTGTCCTAAGCACTGCCTCGTGGTGGCCATCCACTGCCATTAGTGCTCCTACTTTAGGAGGCCCGATGTCAGAACTCATGGTGTGTGTGTGAGGATGTCAGTAAAGAAGTGCTGTAAAGGCGTCAGCGCTATAGGTATCCTCAGCCCCGCGGCTTTAGGGGACTCCCTGAAGGCCGGCATATTTTCCCCTTCTCTGCACTGTTGTCCAGCTTTCCCCTAGCTTCCCAGTCTCACTTTAAAAACTAATTATGGCCTGTGCTGTAGCGATTCTAGCAGGCTGCTGTCAGCCTCAGCTGCACATTCCTCAGCTGCAGATATCACATCAGAGGAGGGGTGGGATCACGGCAAAGGGATTGTGCAGGTGAGGCCAATGGCAGCCTGCTAGAATCACTACAGCACCAGTGATCCTCTGCAAGCCATAATTACTTTTTAAAGTAAGACCAGGAGGCCAGGGGGACGACAGTGGAGAGAAGGGGGAAACATGCTGGCCTTTGGGGGGCTCCCTGGTGTAGCTATTAGAAGTACATGGAGGACTGAGGGTGGGGGTGGGAGGTGAAGGGGAAGATATAATGGGTCTGAAAACAGAGGAGAGGGAGAGATGGTGGACAATGGGAGGAAGGGTGTGCCCTGAAGAGATTCTGGGTATGGCATGAGAGATTCCAGAATTTTACTTTAATTTGAAAAATTCCCTTCATAAGTATATATTATAATAGAAGGCATGTACTTTGTGTACGCAAGAGTCTGTCAATGTTATGAAAGTCTGTGTGAATAAGGATAAAACCGCCCAGACAGAGCATCATTCTTTGACGTGATTGGTCCTTGAAAACTAATGGCAAGTGATTTTATTTTTACTTTTTATGTAGTAGTTATCCTAACTTGAGCAACAAAGCAATCAAGGCTTTGTTACCGTATGAATTGCCTAATGTTTGCGAACTTGGATTTTCAGCTCTGACAGAAATTAAATTGAAAGAAAGAGAATGATTACAGATGGTGGATGATGAAATGTGTGTTTGCTTGTCGACTATCAAGCCATATTTTGAGTTAATTTACAGCTATAGTTACTTTATTTGATATACCACAATTATTAACAAACAAGCACATCCATTGCATTGATTAGCAATTCTATACTATCTACTTTAGTTTAGCCATTGTTGCAATTACCCATACTTAGCTTAAAGAAATATATGTAAATAAATAATTCTCAAATTTAATTTTTTGTTGATTTGGAATTTTATCATTTCAATTATAGTGTGCCACAAAAAACATTTGCTCCGTTTAGTGTGCCAGAGCTTAAAAAAAAGTTTGAGACACTATGCTACAGCGTTTTGCTGCCCTTCAGAAGCTGCTTCCCTAGGCACGTGCCTAGTCTTGCCTAATGGTTGCACTGACCCTGGTGGGAGAACATAATCACAAGAAGGGAGCCAATTGGGTAGCACGTAGGTAAAAGCAGCTCAGGGGAGCTGAATAACCTGGGGCCTACCCTTAGAAAGCTCATTAGGTGAGCCCCTACTGCAAGAACACACTATGAGCAGCCCAGAGGCAGGAAATTCCATTCAGCTGAGCAAGACAACAAACATTAGTGGTAATTATAGTCATGTGCGTATGTCACCTGTCTTCCAAGGACTCAAGACACTGCATAAACACAGCAGTTTCCTCTAGAGCAGGGGTGTCAAACTTAATCACATTAAGGGACTGAAATCCAAAACACAGGAAAAGTCGGGCCCCAGACCCCGCCCCCACAATAGTACTAATTGTAACACCATTTTTTCCATTCATTTTCATATGTACACACATAATATAATCTTATTAACAGCACAAAACGGTTAACCACAAAATTAAACTACACAAAGTACTGTACACGGTTCATTTCTAGCAGAACACAGATAACCCCTATGCAAATACGGGACCAAAAACTAAAAGCACTAATATATACAAATGATACCCTAAGATCGAAGACTCTGCATACAGTACAACCCCAGAGAAAAAGAAACAAATACATTTCTTCCTGAACAGTTAAAAATATACAGCAGATGAAAATTCTCAAAACTGACACAATTCAATCACTAAATTGAAAATAAAATCATTCCCCCTACCTTTGTTGTTTCCCTCCCTCCATGCTGTGCCTCAATTAGGTGCCTCCCTTTGGCGGGTATCTTACCTTCTGGCTGGCTCCCGTCTGCCCATTTTATGCGGCCCATGGTGCGATGCACGTTTACATTGCCGCCCCTGGTGTTATCTTCTGGCCTGCTCCCTCTTCCTCACTGCCGTAGTGTGCACAAAGCCGCGTACGTGCGGCAGCTCCTCGCACCTCCCGTGCCTCATCCGGAAGCCTTCCCTCTGATGTTGCAACATCAGAGAGAAGGCTTCCGGTTCAGGCATAGGACGTGTGTAGGAGCCGCCGCCCGCAGCTTTGTGCACTGCGGCAGTGAGGAGGAAGGAGCCAGCCAGAAGGTAAACACTGGGAGGTGGCAATGAAAACACCGCATCTCACCGCAGGCCACATAAAATGGCCAGGTGGGCCGAATTTGGCTCGCAGGCCTTGAGTTTGACACCTGTGCTCTAGAGCAGTGTTCTTCAACCACCGGTCCATGGACCAGTGCCGGTCCACAGAAATTTCCTGCTGGTCCACAGGGCCAGCACGTGCATCAGGCCCAACACAGTGTTCTTCAACCACCGGTCCACGGTGCGATCGATGCGGCGTTATCTTCGAGCCAGCTCCCTCTTCCTTACTGATTCAGTGCACAAAGCCACGGGCAGTGGCTTCTACGGGCATCCTGCGCCTGAACCAGAAGCCTTCTCTCTGACGTTGCAATGTCAGAGGGAAGGCTTCCAGATGAGGCACGGGTCGTGCAAGGTGCAATTAGTACTATTATAGGGGCGGGGTCTGGGGTGGAGATTGGGTAGAGATGGGCGGGGTCTGGCCCACGACTTAGCCCAGTGTTCTTCAACTGCCGGTCCACGGACCGATGCCAGTCAACAGAATAATTATTTTATTTCTGCCGGTCCATAGGTGTAAAAAGGTTGAATAACACTGCTCTAGAGTGTGGAGAGTGAAGACCAGTAGGAGTAGGACAGTGCATATGCACTTATGGGGTAGGGGCAATCTGCCTTGTTTTTTATACACTTCCTTTAAGGACCCACTGCTTGCAAATGTCAGAGAAAGGATACCGGGCTCCATGGACCTTAGTTGTTTTTTTTTCCTGACCTTGCTCAGCAAGTTTTATGTTTTTATCTCCTTCTAATCCCCACATATCTCGGGCTTTCTTGCAGTTCTAGGTGAGTAAACTGTGCTCAGCATTTTTGTCCTCTCACTTGATAAACACTTGTTCATAATAACAAAAACAAGTGGTTAATAATAATGACATTGAACTCTTTATCAGCCTTGGGGTGTTTTTTTTTCCCCAACTGCAAAGCTAGAAATCTACACCCAATCAGCATCTGACTCATAACTCCACCTGCTTTTATCTCTCTACCTATGTTTAAATAACTGAAGAGATATCAGTGTTTACAAAGTTTTCCAAAGCTCCTTTCACTTAGCTGTTCCAACTGTCAGGAATCCAAAGAAAAAAAGGAGGGGCATAAATGTTCCATTTGTGATTCATGTACAAGGCGGTGGGGGGTGGGAGGTAGATGAGCATTTTGAAGAACGTTGAGGTGCTGGTTCTGCCTATCCATTGATACATATTCTAAACAATGGACTGTATATAGTATTACAATTTAAGGAGATTGTGATGAACTCCTCAAGCAGGCATTTGCCAACCACGGCCTGTGTTGCATTTGTTTGAATTGTGTTCCATACGAGCCACCTGTTAAACGTTGTTGCCAGCTTGGATACTTTGGTCATCTCTGCTCATTTTTGGCTGATTGGCTTTGTGCAGAGTTTGCCCTTCTTTGCTTTTCTTCTTCAACTGCTCAGGGCACCAGATTCATGTGGTGCCAAGTAGAGAATGGCACAGGGACAAATTTGTCCCTGTCCCCACAAGGTCTATCTCCCTTCTCATCTTGTCCCCGTGAGTTCTGACCCTGTCCCTGGTATTCGAGGTTTGTGCAGATGAGGACAGAGCTTGCAGGGATGGGACAGGGACAGAACTCGTGGTGACAGGACAGGGATAGAGATAGATCCCGTGGGGATGGGGACAGATTTGTTCACATGTCAATCTCTAGTGCAAAGCCATCCTTTGAGGAGGCAGATTGCTAGTGTACCATATCACCACTGCTACCAAAGCAGCAGTTGCAGTAATTAGAAGCCATGGTAGCGAGTTCCGTGCAACAAACACACCAAAGGCCATTCAATCCCTATGGGCTTCGGTACATTTACCGTGGCAGCCCAGCGCTATTCGGCTTGTTAAAAGAGGTCCTAAGAGTCTCCTTTTGGGAGTCTATGAACCATATCAAACTGCTTAGTCCTCTCTCCTTGAGTCTTTTGCTCAAAGACAAACACAAGGCAATAGGGTGCTGAATGTAATTCAGTGCATTGCTGCATCACTTTGCACCAACCAAGCTCTTCTCTGTTGCATGTGCTTATATGATAATTGGACCCATCTTCAGCGGAAATGGTGGGGATAAAAACAGTAATGGAATTCAAAACGGTATGAGATAAACACAGAGAATCCCTATGACAAAACATAACATAAACTACTCGCAGAAATAAATACAAAAAAAAAAATGAAAGAGAGAGAACAGAGAGCGGCAGGTATAACCCTAATAACAAAACATGAAGAATGGAGTGGGAAAGAAGGAGAGAAGCATCCCTATCCTTCGGGTAATCAATTTGTTGGTTTAATCTACTATCTACTGCCCCAGTTATCACCGAAAGATGGAGCAATTCAAAATGTTAAGTATCTTTTCTTTAGCACAATATGATAAAGCACAGTTACTTACCGTAACAGGTGTTATCCAGGGACAGCAGGCATATATTCTCACATGTGGGTGACGTCATCTACGGAGCCCCGATGCGGAAGCATTTTCAAGCAAACTTGATTGAAGATTTAAGTTTGCTCTGCTGCTCCACGCATGCGTGCCTTCCTGCTCCACTAGGGGGCGCATCCCCTCGTGGTCTCCAGTTCACTTAACTAGCAAAGAAGCCAACCTCGGGGAGGTGGGCGGGTTGTGAGAATATATGCCTGCTGTCCCTGGATAACACCTGTTACGGTAAGTAACTGTGCTTTATCCCAGGACAAGCAGGCATGATATTCTCACATGTGGGTGACCTCCAAGCTAACTGAAAAGGGATGGAGGGAAGTTGGCAATTTAAGCAAATAGATTTCGCAAAACCGATTGGCCGAACCGGCCATCGCTCCTGGACAGTGAGTCCAGACAGTAATGGGAGGTGAAAGTATGAACCGAAGACCACGTGGCAGCCTTGCAGATTTCCTCAATAGGTGTGGACCTGAGGAACGCTACGGAGGCTGCCATCGCTCGGACCTTGTGTCCCGTTACTCGACCATGCAGTGCGAGACCAGCCTGAGCATAGCAGAAGGAGATGCAATCGGCCAACCAGTTGGACAAGGTGCGCTTGGAGACTGGGTGACCTAACCGGTCTGGGTCGAAGGACAAAAACAATTGTGGGACTTTCCGGTGTGGTTGAGTGCGTTGGAGGTAGAAGGCCAACGCTCTCTTACAGTCAAGAGTGTGGAGCGCCACCTCTCCGGGATGAGAGTGGGGCTTGGGAAAAAACACAGGTAAGACAATAGACTGATTGAGATGAAAATCAGACACTACTTTAGGCAAGAACTTTGGATGAGTGCGGAGTACCACCTTGTCGTGGTGGAATACCGTGAAGGGTGGGTCCGCCACTAGAGCTTATAGCTCACTAACCCGCCGAGCGGAAGTGAGCGCAAGCAGGAAAATCACCTTCCAAGTGAGGAATTTTGGATGGCATTTGTCTAAGGGCTCAAAAGGAGGTTTCATTAGTTGAGCCAGAACCACGTTAAGGTCCCAAACCACCGGAGGAGGTTTGAGAGGAGGGTGGACATTCAGAAGACCCTTCATGAAGCGAGAGACTAGGGGATGGAGCGAGAGGGCTTTCCCTTCCAGGGGCTGATGGAAGGCTGCAATCGCACTGAGGTGTACTCGAATGGAGTTGGTCTTTAGGCCGGAGTGAGATAATTGAAGTAAATAGTCAAGGACCAGGGGGACGGGGACCGACACCGGGTCCTGGCTGTGAGAGGAGCACCAGGCTGAGAATCTGGTCCACTTTTGGGAGTAGCAGGTTCTCGTTGAGGTCTTTCTAGAGGCCTCCAATATCTCCTTGACTGATTGAGATACGGGGAGAGAAGTCAGTGGGAAAGAAACCAAGCATTCAGATGAAGAGATTGAAGATTGGGATGTAACAGCGAACCCTGACCCTGTGATAGTAGAGAGGGAAACCGAGGCAGAGGCAGTAGATCTCTGACACTGAGTTGAAGTAGAAGGGAAAACCAAGGCTGGCGTGGCCAGCGAGGAGCAATCAGGATCAGGGTGGCTTGTACTGTTTTCAGGTGGACAAGCGTCCGCAGGATCAGAGGAAACGGCAGGAACGCGTACAGGAACCTTCCCTCCCAGTCGAGGAGGAAGGCGTCGGCCTCGAGTCGGTCCGGGGAGTACATCCGGGAGCAGAAGAGAGGCAGTTTGTGATTGTGGGGGGATGCGAACAGATCTATTTGAGGTGTCCCCCACTGTTTGAACACCTGTCGTAGGGTTTGAGAGTGCAGTGACCACTCGTGTGGCTGGAGGAGGCGGCTGAGTCTGTCCGCCAGACAGTTTTGTTCTCCTTGTATGTACACCGCTCGAAGGAAGGTGTTGTTGGAGATTGCCCATTTCCAGAGGCGCAGGGCTTCCCGACAGAGGGACCAAGACCCTGTTCCTCCTTGTTTGTTTACATAGTACATTGCTACCTGGTTGTCGGTTTGGATGAGGACCACCCGGTCGTGGAGCAGATGTTGAAAGGCTACAGCTGCGAGATAGATGGCCCGGAGCTCTAGCACGTTGATGTGACAGCGGCGGTCTTCTGCTGACCACATCCCCTGCGTGCGTAGGCCATCCAGATGGGCTCCCCAAGCGTACTCTGACGAGTCCGTGGTGAGTACCTTGCTGTGATGAGGGGCAAGGAAGAGTAAACCTTTGGAAAGATTTGAAGAGTCGGCCCACCAGCGGAGCGATCTTTGCAAGGAAGGAGTCACTGTCACGGGACGGTCGATTGGGTCCCGGTCTTGACGCCATTGAGAGGCCAGGGTCCATTGAGGGATTCTCAGATGGAGGCGGGCAAAGGGTGTGACATGGACGGTGGAGGCCATGTGGCCTAGGAGAGTCATCATCTGTCGAGCTGATACCGAGGTCAGCAGAGAGATCCTTCGACTCAGACTTACTAACGCCTCTAGGCGCGGAGGGGGGAGGAAGGAACGGAGGCGGACCGTATCCAGCCCCGATGAACTGTAGGGACTGCGAGGGGCGTAGTTGGGATTTTGGGAAGTTTATTTCGAACCCCAGACTTTGTAGGTAGGTAATAGTCTGTTGGGTCGCTGAGATAACCCCTTCCCTGGACGGGGCTTTGATCAGCCAGTCGTCCAGGTAGGGGAATACCTGGAGGCCCTGGGAGCGTAAGGTTGCTGCGACCACCACGAGGCACTTGGTGAAGACCCAAGGTGATGATGCTAGGCCGAAGGGGAGGACTCGGTATTGTAGGTGCCAGTCCCCTACCTGAAAACGCAAGAACTTGCGGTGAGCGGGGTGTACTGGGACATGTACGCCTCCTTCAGATCGAGGGAGCAGAGCCAGTTGCCCTCGTCGATCAGGGGGTAGAGGGTCGGTAGGGAAAGCATCCGAAATTTTTCCCGTACTAGAAATTTGTTGAGGCGTCTCAAGTCTAGTATTGGGCGTAGGTCTCCCGTTTTTTTCGGTACCAGGAAGTAACGGGAGTAGAAGCCCTTCCCCAGTTGGTCGGGGGGAACCTCCTCCACTGCCCTGAGGCGAAGCAGGTCTCGAGCCTCGGAGAGGAGTAGGGGTAGCTGCGTCCGGTTGGGAGGGCAATTCCTTGGGGGGTTGTCTGGAGGAATGGCCCTAAAGTTGAGAGAGTATCCTGATGAGATCACGCCAAGGACCCATGTGTCCGACGTGATTTGTTCCCAGCGAGGGTAAAAGGCTTTGAGGCGATCCCCGATGGGAAGGAGGCCTGGGACTATGGCGGAGGGGGACCGCCCCCTTCTGCGAATCCTGTCAAAAGGACGGGGATGGTTTGGAAGTCGCAGGCGGTTGGGACTTGGGCATGGCTCGGTGGTGGGCTTGCGGACGCCTGGGTGGAGGCCGCGAGAAGGGAGGGGTAGATTTTTGTGGGTAGCGGTGTGGAGGGGCCCTGAACGGCCTGGGCGCGGGCGGTTTAGGTTTTTGCCGGACGAGGGAGGCAAACGAGCGTTCGTGTTCGGAGAGGCGTTTTGTGGCCGCCTCGATCGTGTCATCGAACAGTTCTTTTCCCACGCAGGGTAGGTTAGCCAACCGGTCCTGTAAGTTGGGGTCCATGTCGACCAGGCGCAGCCAAGCTAGTCGGCGCATGGCGATAGCAAAGGCTGCCTCTCTGGAGGAGAGTTTGAAGCCATCGTAGGCCGCGTGGAATAGATGGAGGCGCAGGTTGGAGAGGGACTCTAAAAGTAGGCCAAACGCTCCTTGGCGGGAGGCCGGTAGGTCAGTCTCAAAGGCTCTCAATAGTCCAATGAGGTGTTTGAGGTAGGATGTGAAGGTGAAAGTGTAGCTTTGCACCCTAGAGGCCATCATGGCATTTTGATATAGTCTCCTGCCGAACTTGTCTAGGGTTCGGCCTTCTCGGCCTGGGGGGACCGCGGCTGAGACTCGGGATGGGTGGGCCTTTTTCAAGGAGGATTCTACTAGCAGCGACTGGTGGGAGAGCTGTGGTTGTTCGAATCCCGGGTAGGGTACTGTGCGGTACTTGGCCTCCATTTTGGAGGGTACGGCTGTGACCATGTAGGGGGTCTCCAGGTTCCTGAAGAAGGCCTGTTGGAGTACCGGGTTAGGCGGTAAGCGGAGGGACTCTCTGGGCAGTGATGGCATATCCAGCTCCGCTAGGTATTCCTTAGAGTATCTGGAGTCGGACTGGAGGTCTAAGTCCAAAGCGTGGCCCATGTCCTGGACAAAGCGAGTGAAGGATGGGCGAGATGTTCCCGAGGCCCCGTGCGGGGTCGGTGAACGAGACCTCCGTCGGGTGGAGAAGGATGGGGAGGCTTCCCTCGAGTATCGAGGTTTCTGCTCCGATCCACGCTCCAAGACCGGGGAAGTACTGTGAAAGTGTTCCGGGGTCGTAGATCTCCGACGTCTTGAGGAGCCCCTCGGAGACGATGTCGGGGTTCGAGGTACCGATCGATGTCGAATCGGTGACCTCGACCCGGACTCCCTCGGTGACAACCTGCAACCTCGGGTCGGAGTCCCGGTCCGAGGGGGAGTTCGGAGGATGCGCGGGTTGGAGAGTGATAACTCAGCCACCCTTAGCGGTCCCGTACGAGGTGTAGGTGAACGGCCTCGTAGAGTGGGGGAACCCCGGGCCTTCTTGGAGGTACGGCGGTTCGAGGTTTCTGTCGTTTTAGCACTACGTTTTGCACCGTGGCGGTCTGCGGAGGGAGAGCGCCTCGGGTGCCTCGGTGAGGAGTCCGAGGAGGATGGGATGCGGCGAAGCTTGCGCGCTTTTCTTCGAGGTGGCTCGACACGAGGCTCAGGCTGGTCTGGCACATGCGGGGTCGAGGTCGAGGCCGGTTGCAAATGGGCCATTGCAGCGGACAGCTCTGACGAGATCATCGCTCGGAGTAGGTCCTGGAAAACGGGCATGGACAGCATCGAGGGCATGTCCACTGCCTCGGTGCACTCCACCGGGGGCGACCTCGTATCAGAGTATTCCCGTGTGGTGGAGGCACGGCCCGAAGGCTTGGAGGGTTTCGCCGGGGCTGTAAGCATGGGACTTCCGCCATGCATCGCCGGCGTCCCCGAGGCCGGTTTCTTTGCTGGTACAGAACCTGAAGAGGGGACTTACTCGGAGCCGAGGTTTTCTGTTGTCCCGAGGGCTTCGGGTTCGAGTCTCGAGGCGATGTCGAGGTATTCGGGGCCGAGGTCAAGGCCGGGGCCGAGGCCGGGGCCGACCTCAAGGCCGAGGTAGAGGGTTGATCCGGGGTGAAAAGACCCGCCATGCGGGCTTTCCTTCGACGGAGGGCCCTGTTCTGGAAAGTAGCGCACTGGGGGCAGGAGTCGGTTGGATGAGCGGCCCCCAGGCAGAGGATGCACCGGCGATGCGGGTCTGTGATGGAAAGAAGCCGCTCGCACCGGGAGCACTTTTTAAAGCCAGTCAAAGGCCGGGACATAGAATCGAAACTGGCCGCGGCTCGAATAGCCTCCGGGTCAGTGAAAAACAAAGCAGGAATAGTTGAAACAAGAAAAAAACTCGCGCACAGCGACTAAATCGAGAAAAACAAGAAAAAATTGCGATGCTAGAAGGCAGTTGGGGCAGAGCCTGAAAAAACACGACTTCTAGGCTCAGCGGAAAATTTTGAACTGGAGACCATGAGGGGATGCGCCCCCTAGTGGAGCAGGAAGGCACGCATGCGTGGAGCAGCAGAGCAAACTTAAATCTTCAATCAAGTTTGCTTGAAAATGCTTCCGCATCGGGGCTCCGTAGATGACGTCACCCACATGTGAGAATATCATGCCTGCTTGTCCTGGGATAAATATGTGTACAAATCCATATCCTTCATAAAACAGATTTGAAAATGAGAGTTTTTTTGAGCAGCAGTAACACATCTGATATGAGCATCCATACCACCATACACGCTAGGACAGAAGGCATGGAGATCAAATTGATTTATAATCTCACACTTGGCATCCACTTTATCATAAATGGCTCAAAGCAGAGTATATGACATGAATATCATAGTAACATAGTAGATGACCACAGATAAAGACCCAAATGGTCTATCCAGTCTGCAAACCTGATTCAATCTAAAAACATTTTTTTTTTTTTGTTCTTGGCTCTTTCTGAGCAAGAATCCAAAGCTCTGCTCGGTACTGTGCTTACAATATCTTAAGGGAAAACCAAGCAGGATAAGAACAAGAGTAGGTTAAAATGCAGAAAGAGAAAAAAAAATTTAAAAGAATTAATCATGCAGCATAAATACATCTATACAATCATCAAAAATGTTTTTTAAAAATCAAAACCAAATACTAAAAATCTCTACATTTCATAATTTTTGTTGTAAGACTGGTCAAATAATTTATTACTGCTTTAATTAGTCACCCATGCCAAATCTGTAAATCTCTTTATATATAAAATGACTACACAGTATAATACATGCTTAATAGTGAACGCTCAGATCCACAACTATATCCCAGTGAAATATCACGGAAAAGCTGTGTAAAGAGACCATCATTGCTTGTTCACAGTCTCTTCCACCATTACATATAACATTAGATCTTAATTGCATCCACAGCTCCTGAACTAGGAACAAAAACTACTTATCTTAGTAAGGTGGTACTGTGGTCTTTACAGCTACTCCCTTTTTGTTATTATAATTCCCTCTCATAATAAGCATATAATTTATTATACATGTACATAAATAGAAAATTTATAAAGAAATCGTTCCTTAAGTATTGTTCTCAGCTGTCCAGTTTCACCCTCTTGCTGGTCTCATAGCTCATTTCAAAGTTCACGTTAGCTTCTTTGACTCCCTTCATTATCTCCTGCAGGATGGAATTCTTACATGAAGATTGGATGTGGCTCAGTTTTTCAATAAAAGTTCAAGATAACTTGTATTCAGGAATATAGGTACCATATATATTTGAATATAAACCAAGAGAACACCCCCCTCCCTCACCTTTTAGGGGAAAAAATGTTAACTTGAATATAAACTGAGGGTTTATATTCAAGTGCTGTCCAGCTGTACAGACACCCACCCCTCCTCCACCTTGTACAGTGGTATGGTGAGCCAAAGTTGAACGAGAGTGATCCCTCCCTCCCCTGAGGTGAGGTATCAGGTCCTGTCCCAGCTGTAGAATCACTGTGCACCCCTTCCTTTTCTCCCTCCCTCCCTGCTGTAGAATCCACGAGTGCCTCCCTCCTTCCTGCTGTAGAATCACCATGCGTCTCGCTGAAAAAATGGCTGCCAAGAATTTCATACCATTGGACCACCAGGATTTAAGATGGACCTGAATATAAACCAAGATCCTAATTTTTGGGACATATTTTAGCCCTCAAATCTCGTTTTATGTTTGAGTATTTATGGTAATTTTCTATCCACAGAGCAGTAACATAGACCTGGTATTTTTGGTGCCTCCCCCTCCCCCTGTAGATTTAGAAAATACAAAGGTTTTTTTAATTGCACCCTCCCCCTCCCAGCATCCAACATCTCTCCCATCTAACCATGGCTACACAATAGGGAGAACGAGAGGACACTCTCTAAAGTTGAAAGGGGATAGATTCCATACAAACGTAAGGAAGTTCTTCACCCAGAGAGTTTTAGAAAACTGGAACGCTCTTCCAGAGTCTGTTATAGGGGAAAACACCCTCCAGGGTTTCAAGACAAAGTTGGACAAGTTCATGCTAAACTGGTGAGACTGGACTCATTTGGAGCACTGGTCTTGACCTAGGGGCTGCCGTGTGAGTGGACTGCTGGGCAGGATGGACCACTGGTCTGACCCCACAGCGGCAATTCTTATGTTCTTACACCACTGCTTCAAAAGGCTTACAATCTAAGGAGCAGATGCAGAAAGATACCTTACGTAGAAAAGTGTATTTATGAGCTGTACATGCACATTCTTGAGCAGAGAATGCAGTTATGGAGTCAGTGCAGAAGTTAACACGCACCGTATTTTAAAATCTTGATAAATGAGGTCATTAAGTTTTCCACAATGCACAGAAGTAAACAGGAGATTTTACTGCACATACTACGACGCACAAAATTCACCGCTAAGTCCAAGGCAGCATAGAAGGGTTGTTGAGAAGAATTTATGCCAGGTTTTTTTTTTCTGAACCATAACAAATAGTTGCAGCTTTGAAAGACAGACTGGGAGTAACAAACATGCCTGGAGATAACAGCGGCTTCAGTGTGCACATGACTGAATAAAATAAAAGTACCAGCATACATCTGCGCATAATGCCCTTTGCATAAATATCAGCCTTGTGGAAATTTTTGGGATGAGAATCTATATGCACAGAACAACATGCACAGACATGCTGACACTGATTTTCATTGGACATGTGCATAGTGAAGCCACCCTCACTGCAGAACCTTTGTGTACTTATTTCCAGCAAGGTTTCCCTGATTAGTGCCCAAATTCTGCATACTTTGAATTTGTGTCATGTTAGTTTACTGCATTGCCACAGAATATTTTCTTGCTGATCTCACAGTAGAAGCCACATTTCCTTGACTGGGTGGCTAGAGGGAATGTGCTAGATATAGTGTATCTAATAAATAAATTGAGTATCCTTGGAATGGGCCCAAAGTGACAGGCTGGGTCAGGAATAGGGGTCTGCACGGGAACGGGGATCGCAAGAATCCCACGGGGGTCCCGCAGGAATACTCCCCTTACCCACGGGACTCCCACGGGGACCCCCCTCTGGCCCATGGGACTCCCACGGGGACCTCCCTCTAGCCAATGGGACTCCCACGGGGATGGAAGGCTTTGGAAGCAGGGTTTGTCCATATAATATAATGGACACGTCAGCCTTAGTAAAAGAGGGGGTTTATAAGTTAATTATCTGAACAAAAAACAAAAAAAGGGTTCTACCAAAGAGATTCCACAAGGAAAACAGCAGCACAAACACAAAAGAAACTGGAATTGATGATCCTGTCAGAAGTAATTGCTGCTTTTTATGGGGACGGGCGGGGATGGAGGGAATTCCTTGCGGGGATGGGTGGGGACGGAGAGAATCCTGACGGGGACGGGTGGGTACGGAGAGGATCCTGGCGGGGATGGGTGGGTACGGAGAGGATCCTGGCGGGGACGGGCGGGGATGGGTGGGATTTCTGTCCCCATGCAACTCTCTAGTCAGGAACAGATTGAGTGGAAGACAATGGAGGGTAGTGGTCAGTGGAGATCGCTCCGAGGAAAGGGATGTTACCAGTGGTGTGTCTCAAGGTTCTGTTCTTGGACCTATTCTTTTTAACATTTTATTGGGTAAGATTTGCCTCTTTGCGGATTATACAGTAGATATGTGAATAATATGAAGAAAGATCTGGCAAAGCTTGAAGAATGGTCTGAAATTTGGTAGCTAAAATTTAATGCTAAGAAATGCAAGGTCATGCATTTCGGCTGCAAAAATCTGAAGAACTTATGTGCACAACAGAAGAGCAGGATTTGGGTGTGACTGTATATGATGATCTTAAGGTAGCCAAACAGGTGGAAAAGCTGATGGTGAAAGCTAGAAGGATGCTAGGGTGCATAGGAAAAGGTATGGCCAGTAGGAAAAAGGAGGTATTGATGCCCCTGTATAAGACTCTGGTGAGACCTCATTTAGAATATTGTGTACAATTCTGGAGGCCGCACCTTCAGAAAGATATAAAGGATGGAGTCTGTACAGAGGAAGGCTACTAAAATGGTGCATGGTCTTTGTCATAAGGCATATGGGGACAGACTTAAAGGTCTCAATCTGTATACTTTGGAGGAAAGGCGGGAGAGGGGAGTTATGATAGAGACGTTTAAATACCTACATGGCGTAAATGCACATGAAACGAGCCTCCTTCATTTGAAAGGAAGCTCTGGAATGAGAGGGCATACAATGACGTTAAGAGGTGATAGGCTCAGGAATAATCTAAGGAGAAATACTTTTTACAGAAAGGGTGGTAGATGCATGGAACAGTCTCCCAGAAGAGCTGGTGGAGACAGAAACTGTCTGAATTCAAGAAAGCCTTGGATAGGCATGGGGGATCTCTTAAAGAGAGGAAGAGATAATGGTTATTGTGGATGGGCAGACTGGATGGGCCATTTGGCCTCTATCTGCCATCATGTTTCTATGTTTCTATTCAGTCATCAGCATGCAGGACTACCACATGGCTGTCTGCATTAATTTATCTGAGACAATGGAAGGTTAAGTGACTTGACCGAGATCACAAGGATATGGCCACTTTCTCAGTGTGAACCTTTTAGACTTGCACGTTATTCTCTTCACCCACCAAGCTTTTTCCAGCTGCACTGCATGTTTTATGGCAAAAGCAGATCCTTTCAAATTGACTGTTTTGGAAAGACCATGTTTAAACATAATGCAAGCAGCTGCATTATTTGGAGGGACTCCACTGATTTAGCTGAGTCAGCAGCACATCAGTTGGAGCAGTTCTTTCAAATGAATATGGACAGTTTTGGGAACTGAAAAGACATGTTTAAACTGTTGTGGGTGGCAGGTCCCATCAATCAGCAGGCTCTGCTCCTTTACCTCCAAGCAGAGAAAGGAATGGGAAACCAGTCAGGCAAGCTGGAAGCACACAAATACACAGCTGGAGACTGGAGAAAAGAACAACACTGATTGGGCATGAGCAAGTAATAAATAAAAACAAAACAAAATTTAATACATTTTAGGGCAAACCGCAGGCAGAATATTCTTCCTCAGATCAGGAACAAAAGATGATAATATCAAAATAAATAAGTAAGCATGAAAACATTCCAATGACAGGCCTAAGAGCAAGGGAGAGGGAGGAGTGAAAAACAGGTAGAGGCAGTAGGGTGATCAGAAAATGACAAAGCAGTATAATTTTATGGTTCATAATACAATAAGAAACTTGGATCCTTGTTAAACACTTTCAAATGGGCGTCAAAATTTTTTGCACAGTCTTAAATTCTGCCCAGGCCCAGCTTCAGTGTAATGGAAGGAAATGTGTAAACTGCTTGGGAAAAAAAAAAAAAAAGACAAGAAAGGGAGCAGGAGAAAGCAAAGGCCAGGCTGGTTGTCAAAACAAACAAGTCTCCATTCCCATCTCTCCTTCTCCAGTAAAGGGCTGACAAGCAAGAATTTCATTGGAGGCTCACTGTCAAAACAAACAAGTCTCCCTCCTCCTCCATAAAGGGCTGGCAAGCTGGGCGCTCATTGGATGATGTGTGGGGGAGTGGCAGATGTGATGAACGGCAAAGGCACTGACACCCTGGCATTGTTTTGCTGTATTGATGCCACAGGACAACCCTACTGCTGCTGACTCAGGGGCTGATGCAGAAAGATAGCACAGATGGCAGTGCGCAGCACATCTGCTCACAATTTTCTGGATACATGATGCAGAAAAGGGATTTGCAGAGAAGCTAACTCTGTGAAAAACCTTGTATTTGATACCAGCATATGACATATTTAAATCAGTACACTGAAGACTTTAAGGCAAGAACAATGCACAAATTTGAACACCATTCTTCTTAGCAGTCTGGAAGATGTAATGCCTGCTCTTTTTCCTGCAAGGTGTGGACCCTGACTCCATGAATAGACATCCATATTTACCCGCATATGTTCTCTTTTTAGAGGCCAGTCCGGGTGTCCAGACAGTTTCCTGAACTGGAGGGAGTTTGTCTGGGTTTTGGACTCCCTCCAGTCCAGTCCCCACTCCGGAAATAAATATGGCTCTCCCATCAGCTTGTCCCCACGCCTATGTACCTCTTCTGGCACTGCAAGTTCCAAACTTCAGGCAGCCGTCAGCCAGCTAGCAGTGTTAGCAACATGATTGTGCTACTATTGGCTTGCCCTGGAAGCCTTCGCTCTGCAACAACTTCCTGTTCCCACGTAGGTGGGATACTGCAGAACGAAGGCTTCCGGGGTAGGCCAATGTCAGCAGGATCATGTTGCTAACGCTACCAGTTGTAGGCTACCCAGCGTTTGAAATTGCAGCACCGAGGAGGTACGTGGGGACACAGGGGAGACTCAGGTGAGAGCTGGTAATGGAGAGAAGCGGTAATGGGGGGTGGGGCAGGGTAGGGGCAAAACTTGTGGGAGGCAGGAGAAGGGCAGGGCACTTTGGGTGGAGCAGAGGTGGGGCCACTGGCAGGGCTGGGCGGGATCAGGATCTTTTTTTATTTTATAAATATTGTAACCCTCTCCCTATATCTTATTACATATCTGCCTGGGATTGATGTGAAAATGATTTTGCTATGACTGACTCCTATCCATAAAATAGCAGTTTCTTGATCCTTTCCATTTTTTTTTTAGACTGTACACTGCCGTGCTCTGCCAGTTCAGCTAAAGGTGGTATAGCAAGTCCTGGCTAAATAAACTACAATTCAAATTATTTGATAACATCATTGAAGTCATCGTCCTCTATGGGAGTGAAGTCTGGGATCTGACATAAATCGGAAAACATAAGCTAGAACATCCTCCCCCCCCAAGCTTTTATTTGAGATAGTTTATAGCCAGTTTAAAACTCCCAAATGTTCTTAATTGCAGACTGTCACATTTACTTATTTATATTTTTTATATACTGCTTACAGGCATATCCTAAGCAGTTCTCAAGTATGAGCTACACTACTTCTTATTTATTTATGAAGAATTTGCAATTGTGTTGGGACTTTTTTGGTCTTTTCTGGAAAATTATAATCTTTGTTGAGGGTTTACTTGTAAGGCTTAGAATTTGCAGACTATCTTGGAGGCTTAGATTTTCTTGTAACATAGTAGATGACGGCAGATAAAGACCCGAATGGTCCATCCAGTCTGCAAATCTCTCTCTTATGCACATTCATTGTGGATATTCTGAAAACCCAGCCTGCATGTAGACCTCAAGAACTGAACTTGAGTAGCTCTGCTATAGACCCTTTTAAAATAAATACCTACTTTGGTTGTACCACAAAAAGTGAGTATATCAAATCCATGACCCTTAACCTAATTTGCCATTTCTATCAAAGACTTTGGAAAAAGATGTTTGTAGCTCACAACTGAGAACTGCTTAGGATATATACCTGTAAGCAGTATATAAAAAATATATAAATAAATAAATGTGACAGTCTGCAATTAAGAGCATTTGGGAGTTTTAAACTGGCTATAAAATATCTCAAGTAAAAGCTCGGGGGGGGGGGGGGGGATGTTCTAGCTTATGTTTTTCGATTTATGTCAGACCCCAGACTTCACTCCCATAGAGGACGATGAGTTCAATGATGTTATCAAATAATTTGAATTGTAGTTTATTTAGCCAGGACTTGCTATACCACCTTTAGCTTAACTGGCAGTGTATAGTAAAAAAAAAAAAATGGAAAGGAACATGAAACTGATATTTTATGGATAGGAGTCAGTCATAGCAAAATCATTTTCACATCAATCCCAGACAGATACGTAATAAGATATAGGGAGGGGAGGTGCAATTGTCTAGGTGTTTATTTTTTGCATATATTGTTTTAGAGAATGCCGCGGATAACCCGCTAAAACGGTGGGGGTGAAACTGCTGGCACGGGTGCAAAGCCATCCATCCACCCTCCCTCCTTCCTTCCTTCCTACCTACCGGCGCGGTAGTAAAGTACAGTAACTCGCTGAAGCTGCCGAGCCTGCCTGCAGTCGCGCGCGTCTGTGGGCGGAAGCTTCTCCTTTGACGTAACTTCCGGTGGCGTCAGAGGCGAAACTTCCGCCCACAGACGCACGCGACTGCAGTCAGGCTTCAGCGAGTTACTTTAGTAACGGGCCGCGAAGGTAAGGGGGAGGGAGATTCTCGGGCTGCGCGAGGGGTGCTGAAGGGCGGTGAGGTGGCGAGAGGGAAGGGTGGTGGTGGGGAGAAGATACCTAACTGGCCACACAACATGTTTTGCTTTTACCTTAGCATGGTGCAAGTGTACTATGACCGATACGTCTTCATCACTTAAGTGCACTGTTGGGTACCATGTGCCGTTTTATATTAGCTCACAATTCTCTATAATGAAATGGGCTGTTTACCTCTGTTAAGTCTCGGTTCTTTCCATGACTTATCGCTTCTTACAAGTCAAGATGGAACACCATTTCTCAAACTATTTTTCTTGAAACTTGCTATGGGCTGGCAAATGCATAGAAGATGGGGAAAGGAATAACTCATTCACTGGCTGAAGGGAAATGGGGAAGACAGAGTGGGCAGAAGACCCTTGAAGGGAAGAAGACAGAGATGCCAGACTATGGGGGGAGACCAATTGGGTGGGGGGGGGGGTGAAGGGAGAGGCACAGTAACAGAGCAAATGGAAGACACAGAGAGAAGACAGACAGTGGATGGAAGGAATTGAATGAGAAGATGAGGAAAGCAGAAACCAGACAACAAAGGTAGAAAAAAATTTATTTATTTATTTATTTTGCTTTAGGATAAAGTAATATATTAGTTTTGTTGATAAAAAATTTATAAACGGAGTCCTGCCAGCTGAACATCTCTTTCTCTAGTTCAGCAGCCAGAACTTTGATTTATAAGGAAGGAATAAGCCAAATATTGCAGTACTGAGGCTTGTATGGATGCTGCGGGGACAGGACGTGGACAGTGGTTGCAGGGATAGGGCGGTGACAGGGACGGTTGTCGCGGACCAATTTTTTTTCCCTGTGTCATTCTCTAGCCACAAGCACACTGTTTTTCAGCTACTGTATCTTGCTTGCTATGCCAGTGCCACAAGGTCATCCTGGGAATATGTTTCCCTGATGGTAGGGCTGGCCTGTGCTGGAACAAGTATGACCTGCTTGCTTCACGACTGCCAATGGCAACAACAAAAATGTTTGTGCCTCTAAGTATTTACATCCTGTGCGCAGCCCAGGCCTTACTTCCCATCTCAAGGCAGGAGACACAAAAATGGCTCCAGATTAACCAATTAGAGTTAATCCAGTCCTTGCATTCAGGGATTTGTAGTTCCGATTTCATAAATTGTACACTCCAAGAGAAACAAGACTACAAGTTCCTGCATGCAGCAGGCCTGATCAACCCATACTGCAGATTTGGGTCCAGGCAGCAGCCCTGCACCAAGACCAAGTAGCAAGCTCCGTCCACCCTCATGAAGCATGTTGGGGAGCTCAGCTTGAATGGCTGTAGGCACTAAGGCAGGTTCTGAGCATGCAAGCATTCTTTCAACTTACCACTAGCAAAGATTTTGTCTCTATTGCAACAAAACATTATTGTAAACAAAGGGGAATTTCTACGTTACTTACGTTGCTAGAGGCACATTCACTTTAAAGTTAAAGGAACTGTCTCCAATATTTATTTTTTGCCCTGGGCATTATCAGAAGAGACTATAATACTAATGGTTGTGTTTTGTTTTTTTTTGCAGTGATTACACACTTGTAACAGCAAGGAAAAGCATTACACCAGTTACAGGCCGGAAGGAAACACTAGCTGAATGGTGCTGTGGTAAATACAGTCCCCAGAGAAGGATGCTTATAGCTATTAGTAATTCTCGAACACCACTGTGCGAAGATGATTGGGTTGAACGGCAGTACAAGGGTTAAACTGAGCAACACTGTGATGTCATTGGCTTTTGAAAGTCTGTAAAAGCTTTGAAACGCTGTGAATCAGCCTAGCGAACAGTCTAGTGCTTTGCGTGGGGGCGGAGGATGCTCGATTTCAGTTTTTCTCTGCATGGCTGATATGTATTGGATGTATTGGGACCCAGGGCAAAAGTTTAGGAGCCCCAAAGCTGCATTGGTAGACTGCATTTTCTTCTACTGTGGGCAGGTTTGGAGCCACCCATGGCAGCTGAAAGTGCAGCACCTCCTGGAGAAAGTAGGAGGAAGCGCTCTCTGCATACAGTCTTACAGCCAGTTAATATTCAAGAAGATGTACTTTTTTGAGAGCTCAATCTACTGTAGAAAGTTTTATGAAAACCAAAAAGAGCTAGCCCAAATCCAACCCAACAGGCAGAGGGTGTGTGCACCAGCAATCCCAGGAGATGATCTGTAAGGAACCAGTCAATGTAGCACCAGGAGGAGCAGAACAGGAGAAAGAGCTAGCAGCTGGAATCGATTATGGCTGAGAAACAATACAGAGAATGTCACGGGGAAAAAATTTGTCCCCTTCACTGCCCGTCCCTGCGACCACTGTCCCTGTCCTGTCCCCATCCCCGCAACCACTGTCCCCGCCCCATCCCCGTGACCACTGTCCCCGCCCCATCCCCGTGACCACTGTCCCTGCACAATCCCCGCGACTACTATCCCTGCAGCATCCATACAAGCCTCAGTACTGCAATATTTAGCTTATGCCTTCCTTATAAATCAAAGTTCTGGCTGCTGAACTTGAGAAAGAGATGTTCAGCTGGCAGGACTTTGTTTATAAATTTTTATCAGCACAACTAATATACTACTTTATCCTAAAGCAAAAATAAGAAAATAAATAGAAATTTTTTTCTACCTTTGTTATCTGGTCTGCTTTCCTCATCTTCTCATTCAATTCTGTCTGTCTTCTCTCTGCGTCTTTAAATTTGCTCTGTTATTATGCCTCTTCCTTCACCCCCCCCCCATTGGTCTAGCACCCATCTTCTTCACTCCCCCCATAGTCTGGCATCTCTGTCTTCTTCCCTTCCAGTGTCTTCTGCCCACTCTATCTTCCCCATTCCACTTCAGCGTTTTCTGCCTACTCTGTCTTCCCCATTTCCCTTCAGCATCTTCTCCCCACTCTCTGTTCCCCATTTCTCTTCAGCGTCTTCTGCCCACTTGTCTTCCCCATTTCCCTTCAGCCACTGAATGAGTTATTCCTTTCCTCATCTCCTAAGCCAGCCCATAGCAAGTTTCAAGAAAAATAGTTTGAGAAATGGTGTTCCATCTTGACTTGTTGTTTTTTAAAAAAAATCTTTATTCGTTTTCATATCTTACAACAAGTGTGTAATATTCAACCAAAAATAAATTTTACAAATCACTTGACATTCTTACTTATAATCATCAAAGCATAAAAGAATCCCTCCCCACCCATCCCACTCATTAATAATAAGCCAGTTAAAACAAATATCATATATCCCAATCCCACCCTACTTATAACCATATGTAATAATAAAAAAAAGGGGTGGTTAAGGTGTCTGATCATTAGAATATGTAATCAATGGCCCCCAAATCTTTTTAAAATTATTATAATTTCCTTGCTGTATAGCAAGCATTCTCTCCATTTTATAAATATGACAGACTGAATTCCACCAAAAGGTATAATTAAGCTTAGTATAATCCTTCCAATTTCCAGTAATATGTTGAATGGCAACCCCCGTCAATATTAGTAAAAGTTTATTATTATTTGCAGAAATTGGACTCTTAAATCTCATAGATGTACCAAATAAAATAGTATCATAGGAAAGGGCAACATGATTTTCTAACAATGAATTAATTTGGGACCAAATTAACTTCCAAAAGGACAGAAAAAAATTAAATGATCTAAAGTCCCAGCTTCTAAATTACAATGCCAGTATCTATTAGACCTAGAGGGGACATTAGATCATCTTTTATTTTATTGTCCATTCATATTATTATTTTGGAAATCAATTTGGCCTCAAATAAATAGGATGTTGGAGAATCCGGTAGCCTTGACATATGATACGATTTTATTTGGCACAGCAATGAGAGCAAAGAGTCAAATTTCTTCAAATAACAACAAACTTTTATTTATATTAACTGGAGTAGCAGTTCAACAAATAACACACAATTGGAAAAACTATGACAGGTTAAATTATAACTTTTGGTGGAATTCAGTATGCCATATATATAAAATGGAGTGTACATTTGCAACACAAAAAGGGTAGATAAGTTTAAGAAGATTTGGGGACCATTAACAGACTTTTGCAATGAATGATATAATTTTAGCATAATAAGATATTTGATAAAGGGGGTGGTGGATGGGTTTATTTTATTCATCATAAAATATAAATAATTTAACATTATATTTTGTTTTATTGTATGCATTTCCAAAAGTAATAGGAGGGAGGGGGGTTATAATTGAGTAATAGTTGACATACTTATTACTTATTAAGTATTATATGCTGTTTAAAAATTATAGTAAAAGAGTATATAATGAAATGTTATATTTACAGTAAGGTATGAAAGAATGTCAAGTGTATACTTAATGAATTTGTATGAATTTAGATTGTACACTTGTTATATGAAAAATGAATAAAAAACTTAAAACCAAAAAAAAAAAGACCTAGAGCTATCTAACTTCTGTAAACGAACTGGGGTCCATAAAGCTCTATGCAACAAAAAGAACCAAGTCTGTCTCATAGATGCTTGACTTGTAAGAAGCAATAAATCACGGAAAGACCCTAGACTTAACAGAGGTAAACAGCCCATTTCATTTTAGAGAATTGTGAGCTAATATAAAACGGCACATGATGCCCAACAGTGCAGTTAAGTGATGAAGATGTATTGGTCATAGTACACTTGCACCATACTAAGATAAAAGCAAAACATGTTGTGTGGTCACTTAGGTATCTTCTCCCCATCACCACCCTTTCCTCTCGCCACCTCACCGCCCTTCAGCGCCCATTGCGCGGCCCGAGAATCTCCCTCCCCCTTACCTTCCCGGCGCATTAGTAAAGTTACTCGAGAAGCTTCTCCTCTGATGCAACCGGAAGTTACTTTACTAATGCACTGTGAAGGTAAGAGGGAGGGAGGGAGATATATTCAGCCAATAGGTAGGTAGGTAGGGAGAGGGAGGGGCCACCGCGCGTGATCGGTGACCATGCACATTCTCTCCCTTAACTGCGGGGACAAGGCCATTCACCGCTCCAGGGTTGGTGGATGGCCTTGTCCCCATGCCAGCAATAAGCCCCACCATTTCCCCCCGCCATTTCAGTGGCTACCCGCGTGTAACAGCCACCGTGTCATTCTCTACTTGTGGCTTTTTACCACATCCCAACCCCTCTGACAGGAAGTTTGCATCAGAGGGAATGGAACCTGGAAGGCCAGAAACATGTGTGATGCCCAAAAACTTGCTACTGTGCTGCCTTTATTTTTCAAGCGGGTATGGATGAGTTTGCTAGAGTAGAGGATGAAGATAGGTTGTGGTGGTGCACTTAGGGTTTCTCTATAGCTTTAGAAAAAAAGAGGACGGATTGAGATATCTGGGTTGTACTTCCATTGAAAGCAATGTCATTAAGGAGGACGGATAGAGCCATCTGGGTTTTACTTCCATTGAAAGCAATGAAAGTAAAACCCAGATGTCTCAATCCATTCTCCTTTTTCTGGAGCCATACTGTAACCTTAGTGGTGGTATCAGGGGAAAAGAAAAATGGGAGGACATGTTGGCCACCTTGGGAAAGCAGTAGTGAAGCAGAGAGATATTGGATACCTGTGGGGTAGTGAAGGTTAGATGCTGGATTGGGGGTGGTGGAGGTTGAGAAGTAGGGCATGGAAGGGGAAATTCTGTAGGGCTGAGTGAGAGGAAGTATACAGGTGGGGGTGGGGGAACTAGTGGTGTTATGTATGAGTGTGGCCATGGAGACATCGGACATTGTATCTGTGAAGATGAATGGCTGGTGTGTGGGAGATATTAGGGACAGTTAGGGGATTATGTTTGTGTGGAGAAGAAGGGAATTCTGTACATGGTGAGTGGAGTGGAGTTGGGTGGGGTGGCGTTAGTGTAGGATGCTGTGTAAGGTAGTTTTATGAAGTGTCAGATTGTTTAGCGGTAAGGTGGTGTGTGATAGAATGTACAAATGATTAGGAGGTAGAAATGTGTATTTCAGGCTGATCTCCCTATCTGTTCACCTCCTACATAATCTCCCTCCTTTTCTTTTTCACCCACTTGCTACGCCTTCCCTTTCTCTCTCCCTTTAGTCGCTGCCAAGGGAGGCCACCTTAATCTGCTGAGTGGGTCGGGCCCCCAGCCCAGCCCATTGCTCTGCACCTAGCACAGCTGATTGGCGGCCAGAGGCAAAAGGAGTAGCCTCCCCATGCCGGGGGCAGCAGGAAATCTTCATGAATCATCATTTCCTGCTGCCCCCAGCATAGGGAGATGACATTTAATGAAGGTTTCCTGCCGTGATATGAGGAAGCCACTCAGCAAGAGACTAGGCAGGTCTGTATCTCCATAATACAATTTCTTATTACGTATTTGCCTTGGTCTCCAGAACTTCCTTTTCCTCTCATAGTGCCTTGGATCTTTCTGACTCTACTTTACTTCTTCCCAGCTGTTTGCGCAAATGAAAATCTACCTGTTTGTACAGATATGGACAGACTCTATCCAATAAGCACTATTGCTAGAGCAAAATGCACCCAAAAATTAATCTGGAACAGTTGAGGTCCCTAAGTAATTGTGTAGTTTCCTTTTTCCTGTCCCTGGTTTTAAGAGTAGCATTGTGGGATGTATAACATGGAGGTGAGGAGTGGCCTAGTAGTAGAGATGCTGCCTCAGAGCCCTGAGGTTGTGGGATCAAATCCCAGCGCTACTCCTTGTGATCCTGGGTAAGTCACTTAATCCTCCATTGCCCCAGGTACAAAATAAGTACCTATATATAATGGTGCTGGAAAATGGGACTTGTATATGTGGTTACACATTCAAAGCCATTTACATATATACAGGTACTAATTTTGTACCTGAGGCAATGGAGGATTAAGTGACTTACCCAGGATCACAAGGAGCAGCACTGGGATTTGATCCCACAGCCTCAGGGCTCTGAGGCAGGATCTCTACTACTAGGCCACTCCTCACCTCCATGTTGATTGTAACCACAGGCAATATATCATGTCCCATTCTCTTTATCCCTTTTACCACAGTTGGCTTTGACATCACTAACAGTGGCCTGCTCTTTGCTTTTTAATTTTCAGAAATATAACTGTTAGCAGCAGTCATGGCGCTGGTCTCAGCAGATACACGGATTTCAGAGTTGTTGGGGGAACTGCACCAACTGATCAAACAAACGCAGGTACAGTGCAGACACCATGGGGGTGTAGTATCCTATGGATTTTGATGGGACATCTCCTTACTTTTCTGTTCTAGAGACTGTAATTCCTTTATCCTTTTCTCTTTTTCTTTACAGGAGGAGCGCTCTAGGAGTGAACACAACTTGGTGAACATCCAGAAAACACATGAAAGGATGCAGACAGAGAACAAGAGTAAGTCCTGCAAAGGGTAGGAGAATGTCCAGCCTATCTGTTTTCATTTCCCTGCATTTTCTCTAAAATTAGTCAGCTCATAGATGCTGACACTGTACATCTTAACCTCCAAGACCAAAGTTGTGGCCATTGAGATGCATTAATTTGATGCTTAATCTCAATGCTCCAAATGTCTCTAAGACCATTTTGTGGTTTTTTTATTTACAAATCCAGATATTAATTTATACCACTGTGTGGCCCTATGAACCATAGAATCCATCTGAAAGCATAAGAATTCCAGACTATGATAATTAATAAGATTTTTCCATTCAGGGAACCCTACCTGAATGGCCTGCTTCAATTGCAACCATCTAAAATATTGCGATTTATTAAGACTAAACTTATGTTGCAATTGTGAAAACTCCAGCAGCTTACCATTATTTATTACATCCTCCAAAGTACGAATTCTTGCCAACATCCAATGCTTCCAGATGATTTTAAAACCGCCAATTTTGATCTTGGGGTTTAGCCAAATCGTTTGAGTTGTTGATTTATTTTTGGAATAGGAGTTAGATTACTTAAGTACCTTAAAGTTTTCCAGGTATCAACAAATATTTTATGCTCTTTATATAACCTTGGCATTTTGATACTAACTACATGACCAAGACGCAATGGAAACATAAGTATTTTCTTTTGCATAGAGCTTTTTGGACCCCCTGTTCGTTTACAAAAAATAGATAGCTCTAAGTCTAATAGATGTTGGCATTGTCATCTTGAAGCTGGGACATTAGATCATATTTTATTCTATTGTCAATTCGTTTTATCATTTTGGAAATCAATTTGGCCTCAAATTAATAGGATGTTGGAAAATCCAGTAGCCTTGATATATGATACTATTTTATTTAGAACAACAATGAGAGCAAGGAGTCAAATCTCGTCAAATAACAACAAACTTTTATTTATTTTGACTGGAGTAGCAGTATAGCAAATAACATACAATTGGAAAAAGTATGACAGGTTAAATTACAACTTTGGTGGAATTCTGTATGTCATATATACAAAATGGAATGAACAATAGCAACGCAAAAAGGATATTTTGGTAAATTTCAGAAGATTTGGGGACCATTAACAGATTTTTGTAATGAATGATTAACTTTTCCCAAGATAAGATATTTGATTAGAAGGGAAATGGGTGGGTTTTATTTTTGTTATTTCATAATATATGATTATATCAATAGTTTCAATGTAATGGTACTTGTATGTAATATTGTGATGGAAGGGATGGGAGGGGAGGATTTTCTATTTAATAAGAATAATTTAAATATTAGGTTTATTACATAATATTTAAAATATTATAGACTATTAATTTGTAATGAATTGTTATACTTAATGTTTTATATGAGAGTTAATCAAGTGTGTATTTTTAAGTTCATATGAGTTTATCTGCTACACTTGTTGTAACATGCAAAAATGAATAAAGAATTTAAAATAAATAAAATTAGTCAGCTTAGGGCTTGACAAATCTCAGGTGTCAGGTTGCTTTGTCGCCTAGAAATTACACCCTGTTGCTTGAGATTTTTTGCCCACCTTGACTCATCTTTTTGGTTGTTCTTGTGCTTCACTGGTGCAATTAGACTCTCTGAAAGCATGAGCTGCATAGTACAGAAAATTCAGGAAGTCTTGTAGTTTCAAGTCTTGTGGGACTTGAAACAGCTAAACTAGTCCAAACTTCCTGCACCATGCGACTAAAGCTTAGATTGCTGAATTGCAGCGGGAAAGTAGGAATTATATTGTTTCTTCTGCAACTGCAGTGTGCAAGGTGAAGGGAGCAGGTGGCAGTCTCTGAGAGAGGAGGCACTTGAGAGAGATTGAGAGAGAGAGAGACTGACTGGGAGAAGGCTGCAGGAGAAGGTACATGAGAGAGGGAGAGACACAGTGAAGGCTGGCGGTCCTGATCAGTCCTTCCCATCATGGGTGGGAGGGAGGGGGAATTGGAGGAGCAGAGAGCACCTGCTTCCTTTATGTGGGTCCTGGTTGAATATCTGCCAGGACCTGCATAAGCTCTGGTAGCCAGGCTGAATATTGAAAGGACAGTATTTTCCCCATTAAAACAAATCTATTCATCCTCCCATCAATGGATCACAATATTTTGTTTGTTTCAGTTTCCCCATATTATCGGACAAAGCTGCGAGGACTCTACACCACAGCCAAGGCCGATGCAGAAGCAGAGTGCAAGTGAGTGGTAGGCCCTTATCTTTTATAACATTACCTGGGACTGCCTGATGTTAGCCACAGGAAGAATGTAAATACAATACGGAATAATCTCAAATGTGAATAAATGAAATAAATACAGTAGATAGACCTAGCAAGCTTAATACTTTTATTAAGCTTGCTAAGTCTATCTACTGTATTTATTTATTTATTTATTTATTTTAAATTTTATTTATTAAATTTTCAATTTTTACAATAATTGAATCTCAAGTAATATAATTAATTACTATATATCATTGTATCTATCCTTAATACAATTTAATTTATAAACAGTATATATTATAAATTATATATAATCAAAAGTTATAAATCCCTCCCCATTTTACAATTAATGATTCTAAAAATTATGCATATCCCACCCCATTCCTATATAAGTACTATAATTGTGCTAAGAAGTCTAATCATTAGAATAATTAGTCAATGGTTGCCAAATTTTTTTGAAATTATGAAAATTCCCATGTTGTAATGCTAATACTTTTTCCATTTTGTAGATATGACAGACAGAGTTCCACCAGAACGTATAATTTAATTTGGTATAGTCTTTCCAATTTTGAGTGATTTGTTGCATGGCGACTCCTGTCAATATTAATAGCAGCTTATTATTGTTTACTGAGATCGGACTCTGAGTTCTCATTGCAGTGCCAAATAATACGGTGTCATATGAGAGTCCTACATGATTTTCTAGTAATTTGTTAATTTGGGGCCAAATCAGATTCCAAAAGGCATTTACACAGGGACAAAAAAAAATTAAGTGATCTAACGTCCCTATTTCTATTTTACAATGCCAGCATCTATTGGATCTAGTATTATCTATTTTTTGCAGGCGCGTAGGGGTCCATAACACTCTATGTAATAAAAACATCCATGTTTGACTCATAGATGCTGACTTTGTAGATCTTAATCTCCAGGACCAAAATCGTGGCCATTGAGATGCAGAAATTGTCTGTCCAATCTCAATACTCCAAATATCCCTAAGACCAGTTTTCTTTTTTTTATTTAAAAATCCATATATCAATTTGTTTTTTTTTAAATTTTTATTTATAAGTTTTCCATTCTTACAATATTTGAGTAATATAATATACAATAAAGTTTTTTAACATATTTAAAATATTATCATTAATAATACATCGTATTTAAAATATAATATGATAAAGATTATACATTAGCATATAAAATATAATTCCCATCCCCTTTTTATATAGTATATTTCCATTATTTAGTCAAATCCCACCCCATTCATATATAATTATTTATCATTGTGCTAAGAACTAATCATTAGAATATTTTGTCAATGGTTGCCAAATTTTGTTAAAATTAAGATGATTTCCCTGTTGTAACGCTATTATTTTTTCCATTTTATAAATATGACAAACAGAATTCCACCAGAACGTATAATTTAATTTGGTGTAATCTTTCCAATTTTGAGTAATTTGTTGCATGGCGACTCCTGTTAGTATTAGTAATAGCTTATTATTATTTGCTGAAATCGGACTCTTAGTTCTCATTGCAGTACCAAATAATATGGTGTCATACGAGAGTCCTACGTGATTCTCTAGTAACTTATTAATTTGGGGCCAAATTAAATTCCAAAATGCGTTTACAAAGGGACAAAAAAAGATTAAATGATCTAACGTCCCTATTTCCAATTTACAATGCCAGCATCTATTAGATCTAGTACTATCTATTTTTTGCAGGCGCGTTGGGGTCCAGAATACTCTATGTAATAAAAATAACCATGTTTGATTCATAGATGCTGACCTTGTAGATCTTAATCTCCAGGACCAAAATCGTGGCCATTGAGATTCAGAAATTGTCTGACCTATCTCAATACTCCAAATATCCCTAAGACCTGTTTTCTTTTTTTTATTTAAAAATCCATATATCAATTTGTACCATTTTGCGGCTTGGTGACCCAACAAATCCGTCTGGAAACATAGAACCTGTAGACTATATTGATTATTTAGATTTTTCCATTCAGGGAACCCTACCTGAATGGCCTGCTTCAATTGCATCCATTTAAAATATTGTGATTTATTTAATCCAAATTTATTTTGCAATTGTGAAAAACTAAGCAGTGAACCTTCTGATATGATATCATTCAATGTTCTTATTCCTGCATTTATCCATTGTTTCCAGACGATTTTAAATCCGCCAATTCTGATCCTGGAGTTTATCCATATTGATTGATTTAGAGATTTAGCAATAGGTTCAGGTGATAGATTACTAATATATCTCAATGTTTTCCAAGTGTCAAATAATATTCTGTGGTCTTTGTATCTTTTAGGCATTGTTATAGTTATTAACTGTTCTGGATATAAAGGGAACAGGAGCCGCCATTCTAAATACAGCCAATCTGGTACATTTTCTAAAAGGTCTGGGAGGATCCAATACATACCCTGTCTTAAGATATAGGCTTGATGATACCTATAAAAATTTGGAAAATTTACCCCCCCTTCCATAATTGGTCTTTGTAATGATACTAAAGCGATTCTTGGTCTTTTCCCACACCAAACAAATTTTGTAAGAACATTGTTAAGTTTTTTATAAAATGACCCCTGAAAAAATATTGGAATCATACTCATTTGGTAACAAACCACAGGCAATATCATCATTTTAATTGTTTGAATTCTTCCCCACCAAGAAAGATGTAATGGATTCCATTGCTCACACATTTCTGTTATTTTTTTCAATAAAAGTTTTTCATTCTCTTTGACTGTGTCTTCAATTGTATTTTTTATCATAATTCCTAAGTATTTTATACCATCATCTTTCCAAATAAATGAATATGGGTCAAATAATCCTTTGGTACAATGAACATTTATTGGGAGAATTTCAGATTTGTTCCAATTAATTTTATATCCAGAAAAAGTACCATATGTTTCTATTAAATTAAGTATACATGGAATAGTAGTTTCCGGTTTTCTTAAATATAATAATATATCATCTGCATATGCAGATATTTTAAATTCAAAATTGTTAAATGATATTCCCTCTATCTCCTTAGTTTTGTTTATTGCAATTAATAAAGGTTCTAGGACAATATCAAAAAGTAAAGGAGACAGAGGGCATCCCTGTCTAACTCCCCTGTGCAAGTTAAATCTATTTGATAAATTATTATTAATATATAATCTTGCTCCAGGAGAGCTATACAATGTCTGAATCATTTCAATAAAACCGGATCCTATACCAAACCATTGTAAAG
This sequence comes from Geotrypetes seraphini, assembly GCF_902459505.1. Classification (NCBI taxonomy): domain Eukaryota; kingdom Metazoa; phylum Chordata; class Amphibia; order Gymnophiona; family Dermophiidae; genus Geotrypetes; species Geotrypetes seraphini. The sequence goes on from NC_047088.1 coordinate 94,765,082, forward strand.
CTTGGTATATAAAATTCCATTCCACTCTGTCAAAAGCTTTTTCTGCATCTAAAGATATTAAAAAAACTGGATCATTTATATTTTTTGCTAAATTTAATGAGTGGAATGCTAATCTAGTATTATTTGATGAATGTCTTTTAGCAATAAATCCTGTTTGATGTACATCAATAATGAAAGGGAGAGCTTTTGCCAATCTTAATGCTAATACTTTAGCCATTAATTTGTTATCCACATTCAATAATGAAATAGGCCTGTAATTTGAAACCAGAGTAGGATCTTTGTTTGGTTTTGGTAAGACTATAATTATCGATTCTGCCATAGTACCAGAAATTTTTCCATTCTTTATTTGATATTGATATAAATTTAACAGATGTGGTAATATGATATTTTGAAAAAATTTATAAAATTCAACAGTATACCCATCTCCACCTGGAGCGGATCCAACTCTAAGAGACTTCAATGCTGTTTCTAATTCTTTTAAAGATATAGGTTCTTCTAAACTTCCTTTTATATGATCTGGAATATTTGGTCCACTATATGAATTTAAAAAAGTTAATCCGTCTTGTTCTTTATTTTTATAAGAATTGGAAGTATATAATTCTTTATAAAAATCAAGAAATTGTGTTATAATATCTTTTGTGTTGGTATGTGTGTTACCTTTTGTATCTTTAATTGCAATAATTTTAGATTTTCTTTTCTTTGCTTTTAGAAAGTTTGCTAATAATTTACCAGCTTTATTTGAATTTCCATAATATTGTACTTGTTTGTTGAAAATGTCTTTCCTCACAATTTGAGAAGAAATTTCATTGTATTTAACTTTTAATTTTAATAATTCTTGTAATGTATTATTTTCCCATTTCTCAATTAATTTATTTTCTAATAATTTAATTTGCTTTCCCATCTCAATAAATTGTTTTTTTTTTTGTTTGTTAATAAATGTTGAATATGAAATAATATTTCCTCTCATAGTTGCTTTAAAAGCATCCCATAAGATCTCAACATTAATATCATCTGATTCATTAAATTGAAAGAATTCTTGCATTTTTATTTTGAAATCTTCAAGAAATTTTGAATCCGCTAATAAATCATTATTAAATCTCCAAATTAAATCAGAGTTTTCAGCATCATAATTTTGAAGATTAATCCACACACCAGCATGATCTGAAATTATAATGGGATCAATTACTGCTTTTAAGACACGCTGCGCTATATTATTAGAAACAAATATATAGTCAATTCGTGAAAAAGATTTATGGACCTGAGAACAAAAAGAAAATTCCTGATCATTAAAATGAAGAATTCGCCATATATCTACTAAATCACAAGATAGTATCAAATTATCTAAGCCTAATGATTTCATAACTTTACTTGGTTTTTTATCCAATATCGGATCCATTACAGCATTGAAATCCCCTGCTACTATTAAATTAGATGTAGCCAGTGGTAAGAGCAATTGTTGAATTTGTTTAAAAAACTCCATTTGATTCGTATTAGGAGCATATAAATTGAATAAATTCAGGGTAGTATTTCCCAGAACCATTTCGACATGCACCCATCTTCCTAAGGGATCATAATTAATTAATTTAAAATCTGCATTACATTTTTTATTTATTAGAACAGCCACTCCAGCTTTTTTCTTTAAAGCCGGTGCAAATAAACATTTAGAAATAAAACCTCCAGATAATTTTTTTGATTCAATTTCCGAAAGATGAGTTTCTTGAATAAAATAAATATCCGCATTTTGATTTTTAAGGAACGATAATAATTTCTTTTTCTTAATAGGATGATTTAAACCATTGACATTCAGCGAATACATTTTTAGATCCATCTGATTAATAATTATACTTATTCAATATTCTATGATTGTTTACATGATTAGCTCCTAGCACCTTCATTGAAAATTTTTCCCCTAACCCACCCATTATTTTCCCTCCCCTCCCACCCATTATCTTATTCTGATTTGGAACACGCATTGGTCATGCAAAACCTACATCTCCATCTCCAGGCAACTAATAATACATTATATTATTTAAAATATATTTCTGAATTCAATACATTCTATATACTTCCACCCTTATATTATTAAAAATTATATTCATTTAATCTATAAAATTTTATATATTTACTGAGAATTAAATATATTTGAATTATAAAATTAAATTCAATATCATGCATACTTGTAATATAATATTTCTAATACATAAACATATTTCAAATATAGCTCTTATTCTCTATATATATCTATATCTATATCGTCATATAACTTAAATATATCCAGTATTAAATAAATATATAATATTGATCTTAATAATAATGCATTTCAATCGTTTTCATAGATCATATTCATACTGAATTAATTTGAATGAATATTTGATTAAAATATAGATTTTATGTCAGTATTTCTGTCAATAATCAATTATTTCTTGTATATATTTCATAAAATTATAATTTTCTTATACAGTGTTAAAATATTGTTTTTATAATAATTAATATATTTCATTTTTAAATCTTATTCTCAATATAATACATTATATTATTTAAAATATATTTCTGAATTCAATACATTCTATATACTTCCACCCTTATATTATTAAAAATTATATTCATTTAATCTATAAAATTTTATATATTTACTGAGAATTAAATATATTTGAATTATAAAATTAAATTCAATATCATGCATACTTGTAATATAATATTTCTAATAAATAAACATATTTCAAATATAGCTCTTATTCTCTATATATATCTATATCTATATCTTCATATAACTTAAATATATCCAGTATTAAATAAATATATAATATTGATCTTAATAATAATGCATTTCAATCGTTTTCATAGATCATATTCATACTGAATTAATTTGAATGAATATTTGATTAAAATATACATTTTATGTCAGTATTTCTGTCAATAATCAATTATTTCTTGTATATATTTCATAAAATTATAATTTTCTTATACAGTGTTAAAATATTGTTTTTATAATAATTAATATATTTCATTTTTAAATCTTATTCTCAATATAACAATTATAAATTTTTCCTTTCAATATTTTAATGATAATTTCATTGTAAATCATTTCATTAATCCTTTATCATAATAATTTAATATGCTATATAATAGAATTTATTATCTATTTTGATTAAAACTTGTATTTTATATATATATATATTTTTTTTTTAATAATTAATTTATTATATTTTGATAATAATAATATATATATTTTTTTTTTTTTTTTAATAATATTAATAATAATTAATGATATTAATGATTGTGGATGCTAATTTTTAAATATTGTTATATTATTGCATCCATTATTTCAATAAATTATATTTCCAGTTGATAACATTTCTTTTAATAATCTTCTTTATTTTCCCTTTTTTTTTTTTATCTTCTTTCTTCTTTCTTCTTTCTTCTTTCTTCAGCTGAATTGTTCTGTTATTTATATAAACTTAGGATCTTTTTGTGTCAGAAATTCTTTCAGTTTTGCCGGGTCTTGAAAATATATGGATTTATTTCCACTGGATACTCTCATAGTGGATGGATAATATATTCCATATATGTATCCCTTTTCTTTCAGCTGCTGTCTGTATGTGAGGAATTGTTTTCTTATGTTAGCAGTATATTTAGCAAAATCCGGTACTAAAATCAGTTTTGATCCTTTATAATTCAAGTTTTTATTTGCTTTTGCCATTTTTAATATTTCTTGAGCTTGTTGATACCGTAATACCTTGAATATCAAAGGTCTTGGAGCAGCTTGGTTTACTGGCTTTCTTGTGGGGATTCTGTGGGCTCTTTCAATTTCTAACGGCCATTTTGAGTTGAGCTGAAGTAGTTTAGGTAACAGATTTTCTAGGAATTGTACAGGATCTTCTCCTTCAATATTTTCAGCCAGCCCCAAAATTCTTATGTTCTTTCTTTTTCCACGGTTTTCCATGTCCACCATTTGATTTTTTAAAGCTGCTATTTCTTTTTTATCTTTGTCATATTCCTGTGTGAAAGATTCAAACCTCTCCACTTTTTCTTCCAGCACTGTCATTCTCAGTCTCTCAGTTTGGATTTCTTGTTTCATGTTAAGAAGCTCTTCTTTTACTTCCGATATTTTATTGGAGTTTTCAGTCAGCATAAGTTTTATTTTAAACAGTTCAGTCATTATATCAGCCTTTTCAGTGATTTCTTCAGTCTCCATCGGGAACGGCACACTCGATGGTGACAGGGGAGTGACTTTTGTTCTTTTTGCTGATATTCCCGATGTTGAAGGTTTTTCAGCTTTCCCCTGCTTTATATTCGCCATCTCCGACGTTGTTTAGTGTATTTTTTTTAGCGATTTGAAAAAGTAGAAGTTTTAATTTTGTTCCGTTTGTTGCCTGGATACGGGAGCGCTGTAGTTAGGCTGCCATATCGTGCGCGCTCCAAGCCACGCCCCCATATATCAATTTGTACCATTTTGCGGCTTGGTGTCCCAAGAAATCCGCCTGGAAACATAAAACCGGCAGACTATATTGAGTATTAAGATTTTTCCATTCAGAGAACCCTACCTGAATGGCCTGCTTCAATTGCATCCATTTAAAGTATTGTGATTTATTTAAGCCAAATTTATTTTGCAATTGTGAAAAACTAAGCAGTGAACCGTCTGAAATGACATCATTTAATGTTCGTAGTCCTGCACTTATCCATTGTTTCCAGACGATCTTAAATCCGCCAATTTTGATCCTGGAGTTTACCCAAATAGATTGATTTAGTGATTTACTAATTGGATCTGGTGATAGGTTATTAATATATCTTAATGTTTTCCAAGTGTCTATTAAAATTCTGTTATCTTTGTATTTTCTAGGCATTGTTATACTAATTAAATGATCTAAATGTAATGGGTACAGGAGCCGCCATTCTAAATATAGCCAATCTGGTACATTTTCCATGAGATCTGGGAGGATCCAATACATACCCTGTCTTAGAATATAGGCTTGATGGTACCTATAAAAATTTGGAAAATTTACCCCTCCCTCCACAATTGGTCTTTGTAAAGATACTAAAGCTATTCTGGATCTTTTCCCAAACCAAACAAATTTTGTAATAATATTGTTTAATTTTTTATAAAAGGACCCCTGAAAAAATATTGGTATCATACTCATTTGATAACAAACCACAGGCAATATCATCATTTTAATTGTTTGAACTCTTCCCCACCATGAAAGATGTAAAGGATTCCATTGTTCACACATTTCTGTAATTTTTTTCAATAAAAGTTTTTCATTTTCTTTGACTGTATCATCAATTGTATTTTTAATCATAATTCCTAAATATTTTAAACCTTCCTCTTTCCAAATAAATGAATATGAATCAAATAATCCTTTGGTACAATGAACATTAATAGGAAGAATTTCTGATTTACTCCAATTAATTTTATATCCAGAAAATTTTCCAAATTCCTCTAGAAGATTAAGTAAACTTGGAATAGTATTCCCCGGTTCTCTTAAATATAATAAAATATCATCTGCATATGCAGAAAGTTTATATTCCCAGTTAGAAAATGGGATTCCTTTTATCTCCTTAGTTTGATTAATTGCAATTAACAAGGGTTCTAAAACAACATCAAAAAGTAAGGGGGACAAAGGACATCCTTGTCTAACTCCCCTTTGCAAGTTAAATCTATCTGATAAATTGTTATTTATATATAATCTTGCACCAGGAGAGCTATACAAAGTTTGAATCATTTTAATAAAGCCGGGACCTAATCCAAACCATTCTAGAGCTTGATACATAAATTTCCATTCTACTCTATCAAATGCTTTTTCTGCATCTAAAGATACCATAAATGCAGGATCATTTATAGTTTTTGCTAAGTTTAAAGAATGAAATGCTAATCTAGTGTTGTGTGATGAATGTCTTTTAGCAATAAATCCTGTTTGATGCACATCAATAATGAAAGGAAGAGCTTTTGCCAATCTTATTGCTAGTACTTTAGAAATTAATTTACCATCTACATTTAATAAAGAAATAGGCCTGTAATTTGAAACCAAAGTAGGATCTTTGTTTGGTTTTGGTAAGACAATAATTAGTGAATCAGCCATAGTACCTGATATATTTCCATTATTCATTTGATACTGATATAATTTTAATAGATATGGTAAAATAATGTTTTGAAATGATTTATAAAATTCAACCGTATAACCATCACCACCCGGAGCGGATCCAACTCTAAGAGACTTCAATGCTGATTCTATTTCTTTTAAAGATATAGGTTCTTCTAAACTTCCTTTTATATGATCTGGAACATTTGGTCCAATAAATGAATTTAAAAAATTAAGTCCATCTGGTTCTTTATTTTCATAAGATTCAGAAGAATATAAATCTTTATAAAAATCAAGAAACTGTATTAAAATGTCTTTATTGTTAGTGTGTGTATTACCTTGTATATCTTTTATTGCATTAATCTTGGATTTTCTTTTTTTTGCTTTAAGAAAATTTGCTAATAATTTTCCAGCTTTATTTGAATTTCCATAAAATTGAACTTGTTTATTAAATAAGTCTTTCCTCACAAATTGAGAAGAAATCTCATTATATTTAACTTTTAGTTTTAATAAATCTTGTAATGTATTATTTTCCCATTTTTCAATTAATTTATTTTCTAATAATTTAATTTGTTTTCCTAATTCAAGAAACTGTTTTTTATGTTGTTTATTAATATATGCTGAATATGAAATAATATTTCCTCTCATTGTTCTCATTCCTCTCATCCTCTCAAAAAGCGTCCCATAAAATCTCAGCATTAATATTATCTGAATCATTAATTTGAAAAAATTCTTGTATTTTTAATTTAAATTCTTCAAGGAAATTTGAATCCGCTAAAAAATTATTATTAAATCTCCAAATTGAATTGAAATGTTCAATATCATAATTTTGAAGATTAATCCACACACCAGCATGATCTGAAATTATAATAGGATCTATTACTGCTTTTAACACACGCTGCGCTAGGTTATTAGAAACAAATATATAATCAATTCTTGAAAAGGATTTGTGGACCTGAGAACAAAAAGAAAATTCCTGATCATTAAAATGAAGAATACGCCATATATCTACTAAATCACAAGATTGAATCAAATTATCTAAGCCTAATGATTTCATAATTCTACTTGGTTTTTTATCCAAAATTGGATCCATTACAGCATTGAAATCCCCTGCTACTATTAAATTAGATGTAGCCAGTGGTAAAAGTAATTGTTGAATTTGTTTGAAAAACTCCATTTGATTCGTATTAGGAGCATATAAATTGAATAAATCCATGGTTGTATTTCCCAGATCCATTTTGACATGCACCCATCTACCTAAGGGGTCATAATTTATTAATTTGAAATTCGCATTACATTTTTTGTTTATCAGAACAGCCACTCCAGCTTTTTTCTTTAAAGCCGGTGCAAATAAACAATTAGAAATCCAACCCCCAGATAATTTTTTAGATTCAATTTCAGAAAGATGTGTCTCTTGAATGAAGTAGATGTCCGCATTTTGATTTTTAAGGAACGATAATATTTTCTTCTTCTTAATAGGATGATTTAAACCATTGACATTCATAGAATAAATTTTTATATCCATCTTATTTATCATTAAATTTTAACCAATATTCTATGATAATATACATGATTAGATCTTAGCACAATTAATATATATTGATCCCCATTCCCACCCTCTATTTTCCCTCCCCACCCTCCCACTATCAATGTTTGACCTGAAACGCACATTGGTCATGCAAAACCTAATTCCCTTCCCCCAGGCAACTAATCATTCATAAATTATTTTAAAAATAACTTCTAATTCAATACATTCCATATTTCTTTACCCACCCTATATATTCATTTAAACCTTCATACAATAAATTAAATATATTTCAAATATAGTTCTAATTCCATATATTAAATTCTCATATATATAAATTAGATATATCTATTCCTATAAAAATAATAGTAAATATTTTAATAAAATCATTTTATAACAAAAAGATTCTATAATTAATATCTATATTATAATAGTTTCCCACTCATTTAACCTATTCCAAAAATTTTTTCCCATTAATATTAGCAGTATTAAATATAGATGCAATAATTCATATCAATTATAATTGGATAAATCATATTAATATTTTCAAGTCTTAGCTATAATAATATATTATCCCTACAATAAATTCAATATATTTCAAATATATCTCTAATTCCATATATCAAATTTTAATAAAATCATTTTAAACATTTTTAAATATCATCATTTATAGTAACCTAATATGTATAGGTAATTAAATAAAATATATTTTTATATCAAAAAGATTATATAATTAATATCTATGTTATAATAATTTCCCACTCATTTAATCAATTCCAAAAAAAATGTTTTTTTTTCAATTAATATTAGCAGTATTAAATATAGATGCAATAATTTTATAAATAGTATTGATTTCTATTATAATATAATTTTATCATAACATCCAATATATTAATAATAATTGAATCAAAAATTATAAAATGTTTTTTTTTTTTTTTTAAATGGATGGAATAAAATCAATAATTTAAATCATAACATCCAATATATTATAATAATATTTGAATCAAAGATTGTCAACATTTTAAAAATAATTTATTCTGTTAGTAATCATTGTCTTCTTCTTTCTTTTTAACCATCTTCTTTTTTCTTATTTTATCTTGCATTTTATATATCCTATCTTCAGATGAAACTTTCATTTTATTCTGATTTTATGTAGACATTGGTTCCTCTTCTTTTTTTCCCTTTTTGTTTCCATCTACTTATTCTGTTTTATCATGTAGACATTGGTTCTTCTTGTGTCAAAAATTCTTTCAGTTTTGCTGGATCTTGAAAATACATAGATTTATTCCCAGTAGAAATTCTCATTGTAGACGGATAGTATAGACCATACATGTAGCCCTTTTCTTTTAATTGTTGTCTGAATGTGAGGAATTGTTTCCTTATATTTGCAGTATATTTAGCAAAGTCAGGAACCAAAATCAATTTAGATCCTTTATAGTTTAGGTTTTTATTTGCTTTTGCCACTTTTAAGATCTCAAATGCTTGTTGGTATCTTAATACTTTGAAGATCAGAGGTCTAGGAGCTGCCTGGTTTGTTGGTTTTCTTGTGGGGATTCTGTGGGCACGTTCTATCTCTAACGGCCATTTAGAATTTAGCTGCAGCAGTTTAGGCAAAAGATTTTCCAAAAACTGTATAGGGTCCTCTCCTTCAATATTTTCAGCTAAACCAAGGATTCTAATATTCTTTCTTTTTCCTCGATTCTCCATATCAATTAGTTGATTTTTTAAGGCTGTAACATCTTTCTTTTCCTCTTCACACTTTTGTGTGAAAGTTTCCAACTGCCAGATTCTTTCCTCTATCACAGACATTCTCTGCCTGTCAGTTTGGATCTCCTGTTTCAGATTGAACAGCTCCTCCTTAACTTCTGATATTTTGTTGGCATTATCAGTCAACATTATTTTGATTTTAAATAATTCCGCCATGATGTCCGATTTTTCATTAAGTTCCTCAGCTTCCAGCGGGATTGGTACACTGGACGGCGATACGGGAGTTACCTTCGACCTTTTCGCCGACACTCCCGATGTACAAGGTTTTTCATTCTTTCCCTGCCTTATCGCTGCCATCTCCGACGTTGATTTTTATTATTTTTAAATCGGGCGAGTGAAGTAAAGAGTTTTATTTTTATTCAGTTGTTGCCTGGGACTCAGGAGCGCCGCGGTTAAGCAGCCATATCGTGCGCGCTCCAAGCCACGCCCCCCTACTGTATTTATTTCATTTATTCACATTTGAGATTATTCCGTATTGTGTTTACATTGTTACAAATGTGCGTCTCTTATAATTTAGTGTAGCCACAGGAAAAACGCATATCGAGCATTGTATTCTATTGTGACTCTGTAGTATGTTTTTATTATGATATCTAAACAGTGAATAAGCACATGTGAATGAGAGAGAGATGTATTTGGGTACAGCAGAGCACTTGCCTGGAGTGCCTAGAGCTTTGGAGAGCACCTTTGTTGGTGCCAGACCCTGTCTTAAAATAAATGCAAGCTTTCAAATGCTGTACAGGAAGAAGGAGAATAGACAGTCTGTGTGGGCAGATTTCTGCTTCTGCTCCCCTTATAGTTCAGAGGAAGGAAGATTGAACTGGGCACCCTCAAAAACAAAGAGCAGATAGACTGCTGTACTGTTCACAATCGATGTCTCACTTATTCTTGATGAGATCAAGCTGTATACAAAGATAATGTAGCCATAGAGGAGAGCAGGTAAGGTGGCACACAGAATCAACTACCAGAAGTGTGGCCAACTCCCATATGGCATCCAAGGAATATAGGCTGATCCAAGGCCTCTTCCCAGGAGAAGAATGTCTGAGTGAACTACGTCAGTCTAATCACACCAATGACTGTAGGAGCATAGGCTGAGAGCAGAAAAGTGGACCATGTTGCCTGGCTTGTTCATACAGAGGCTTGCAAGCTAATCCAGATCCCTCTCCCCAAAGAACAGGTCAATTCCATCCTGCCCACATAAGGATGTGGAGGAGAGAGAGAATGGTTGTGACCACTGAGGACCTGCTGTTCCTACTTTTTGTAGCACTTGCAAGAGAGAAGAAATGAATAGCTGGAGAGTAAGTAAGGATAGTGGCTTCTTACTCTGTTAGTGTGTGGGGGGTAGGATGGATAGGGCATTGGGTGACCCAGGGAAATGATATTGGTGGTATACCGAGAGGAATACCGCGAGGAGTGTAAAAAAGCTTCGGAGGGGTGAGTCAGAGTTTGAGAATTACTGGGGAAATAATTTGGTGGGAGCACAGGGAGGAGAGGTAGTGGGTGGAGGGTCAGGAAGACCAGTAGAGGGAATGTAGGTGGATAGAGAGAAATGAGGACACTAGAGAATGACATGGGGCTGGATACTCATAGTCAACTGTGGGACAGGGACAAACTTTGTCCTGGTATCATTCTCTAAAAACTTGAGACTAGTATCAATATGTAAAAACTTAACACATCTTAGACAATTATTCTAATGATTTAAAAAAATCCAGTGATTGAAGGAACTAAGGCCAGTACTGGGCAGGCTTTCATGGCCTGTGTCCCGCATATAAACATTCAGTTGAGGCCGGGCTGGGGAGGGTTTCAATAGCTGGGATGATTAAGATGGGCTGGAGTGAGCTTTGATGGAGGCTCCAGTAGATGGAAACTAAGCACACTACTGGGTAGGGCTCTGGGTTTCTGGCCCAGAAATATCTAAGTAAAAGGATAATTTAAACTAAATAATTAATTTATGGAGCATGTATGGTTGGGCAGACTGGATGGCCCACTCGGGTCTTTATTTGCCGTCATTTACTATGTTACTATGATTTAAAAAAATGATCCAATGATTTTAAAAAACCCAAAAAACAGCAGAAGTTCTTTTGGATTTAAATGAACTACTGTTAAATGACATCATTTGTGTCTTGTCTGTTGATCAGACTCCTACCATCTGCTACGTCCTGCCATCATGTGCCCAGCTGCTTGAGCATCTTACTGTTACTGCAACAGACTCATCCATTGTTGCTGGCATCAAGGAACATTTCTAACATTTAATAGACACTTATTTTCCTGTTCATCCACTACACAGTTTAAGTTCTCTTCTATATCCATGACTGAAATACAATTCATTTACCTTCCCAGATTAAGTAAAAACATAGGCAACTGAATCTTTGGGAAGGTTGTACCAAAAGAAAAGCGAAACTGAAGGCTCTATTTGTGATTTATATACAGTTGTACAGAATATTGTCCCTTTTTGTATTTTAATTAAAAGATTTAAATATAAAATCATAAGTGTTCGAGGCTGGATTGGGGACAGAGCCTGCAGGGATGAGAACAAACATTGTCCCTGTGTCATTCTCTACTCTCGGGGTTGAGAATGGGGAATGGGGCACAAATATGATTGCTTGCCCTAGGTGATAACTAGGCACTTTATGACAGATTTTGTCCCCAAAAAACCTTGTGTACTCAGCACAGGGAAATAGGAGGTTGATAAAAAGTCCATGTTTGATTTATTTCTGCTGCTCCCCCTTTTTGTGTCTGTATAATGGTAAGTTAATTCCTATAAAATGTTCTAGGTGAGGTTGTCAAAATCCTAAATAAATACAATAAATCGATATTTTCATTGTGGCTGTCGGCATACACTCAAATTTTCCTTCTTGTCAGTACAGAGAGAAAAGGGAGAGAAATTGTAGATGAGAAGGACTGGAAAAGGGTGAAATTTTTCCAGAACTACTACTGTGGTACTGACCCTGACACCTGTTCATTAGCACTAATAACTTTATCTCTTCTTCCTTCCAGTATCCTGCGCAAATCCCTGGATAAGATTGCAGAGATTAAGTCCCTGCTGGAAGAGAGGAGGATTGGTAAGTGACCTACCTACCACACCCTCCCTATTGCTGTTAGCTCTGTTTCATTCTTCTCCTTCTGGTGCAAGGACAGATTTCAGTTATTGGTATCCATAGGCAATGAGGGCAGGGTATGTCTTTTCCCAAATTGCCCTGCCTAGGTCCTTTCTTCTCCCAGCATCCCCTTTCACCTCTGCCACCATCTTTTTGAGTAGCCTGTTCCCCCAACAGCATCGACTTCAGTAACAAAATACAATGCAGGGTGTCTGAACTCTCACCTGCTGATGGACTCTGTGGTGTCCCCATTCCCTCATACATGATCTTCCTATCACCATGGAAATAGGTATAAGAAGTAGGGCACCACAGGTTCAATCAACATACAAGGCCTCAGAGCCTCATGAAGTAATTATTGCTGAAGGATTGGACTGCTTAATACTACTACTAAGCATTCCCTAAGCACTACTGGGCATATGCAGCACTGTACACAAGTTGTTAGTTCATATATGAGATAGTCCCTGCTCTAAGAGCTTACATTCTAATCAAAACAGACTGCAAGGGTGGGGGGTGGTTGCAGAATGGTGTGTGTTATAAGTTGAAGGCAGAATCGAAGAAGTGGATTACCTGGATTTGAACACCACATCAAGAGTTGAAGCTTGACGTATTGATTCAGGCAACCTGTTCCAGGCATTCGGTACAGCAAAGTAGAAGGGGCGCAGTCTAGAGTTGGCAGAGGTGGAGAAGAGGCAGATAGGAGAGATTTTTCTGAGAACAGAGTTCATGGGCGGTAAGTGAGGAAAGATACTAGGGGACTGTGGAGTGGATGCATTTGTAGTTCAGCAAGAAGAGTTTAAACTGTATACTAGAGAATGAGATGGGGGAAAAATTTGTCCCTGTCCCCACGATCATTGTCCCTGTCACCGCCCCGTCCCCGCGACTACTATACCCGCAGCATCCATACAAGCCTCAGTACTGCAATATTTAGCTTATTCCTTCCTTATAAATCAAAGTTCTGCCTGCTGAACTAGAGAAAGAGATATTCAGCTGTCAGGGCTTTATCCTAAAGCAAAATAAATAGGAAATTTTTCTACCTTTGTTGTCTGGTTTCTGCTTTCCTCATCTTCTCATTCAATTCCTTCCATCCACTGTCTTCTCTCTGTGTCTTCCATTTGCTCTGTTACTGTGCCTCTCTCTTCACTCCCCCCCCCCCCAATTGGTCTGGCACCCATTTTCTTCCCTCCGCTCTCCACATAGTCTGGCATCTCTGTCTTCTTCCCTTCCAGCGTCTTTTGCCTACTCTGTTTTCCCCATTTACCTTTAGCGTCTTCTGCCTACCCTGTCTTCCCCATTTCCCTTCAGTGTCTTCTGCCTACTCTGTCTTCCCCATTTCCCTTCAGCCAATGAATGAGTTATTCCTTTCTTCATCTCCTAAGCATTTGCCAGCCCATAGCAAGTTTCAAGAAAAGTAGTTTGAGAAATGGTGTTCCATCTTGACTTGTAAGAAGCAATAAGTCACGGAAAGACCCGAGACTTTTTTTTTTTCCAATTCTTTATTCATTTTTTCATCTTACATCAAGTGTACATTTGGCGTGTGGGAATGTCTTCATAAGGGGTCCCTCTTTGAAAACACAGCTGATCCAAGGAATAGACAAATTTATAAAACTCTCTAGGCCCTCCGCAGCTGTCTCTCCTCTGCTGCTCCTTCCCCTGCCTCTTGCAGCCTGAACCCGATCGTGCCACAGTGAAAGCAAGCTGGATTCTTTAGTGTCCCTCCAGACTGGCACAGACAAGATGGGTTTATATTCCTCTGTCAGCAGGGGGATACTGTAGTGTTGAGAAGCAGGAAGTTCCACCTCTATGACAGAGAGGGAAATATGTAGACTGGGAGGCAGCTACAGCTAGCTTTTTTTGTGAGCTAGATCTAGAAGCTGGAGCCGGCTGGCTTCCTAGGCTCTTTCCCAGTGTGAGCTCTGTATGAGAGGAAGTCCAGACAATTGGGTGGACCATGCATTCAAGTATCTTGGATAAGAAAGGGATGAGGGAGATTGGGGCGATAATTGGAGGGGCAGCTAGGGTAAAGTGGGGGGTTTTTCAGGAGGGGAGTGACTACTGCATGTTTGAAGGTATTGGGGACAATTGAAGTTGAAAGCGAAAGGTTGAGGATATGACAGATAATGGAGTATCAACACACTCACTCCGAGGCTCTGTGTTGAATTTTTTTACTGAAGTAACTATTGGTGCAGTACCCATAAAGGTCCATATTTATTCATAGACAATATAGCAACCTAGAACACGATGGAAAGAAAACACATTATAGCTCATCCAGTTTATTTATTTAATTCATTTTCTATCCCGTTCTCCCCAACGAGCTCAGAATGGGTTACAGGTTAACATACATAGTATAGTCAAAATGGGTTGCAATTTGCCATACTTACAATCCAATGTGTTCATCTTAACTTGACATATACAAAGGATCTAGTTTCATGGGCTGTATTGTGTTTTCTTGCCATCGTGTTCTAGGTAGTTATGTTGTCTATGCATAAATATGGACCTTTATGGGTATTGAACATTTATTTTCACAGCACATGTTTGGTCTCTCTTCCTATGGAAGAATAACCTCCCTCTTTTCACTTTCCCTCTAAACTTCTCTCTCTTTCTCTTTCTATTTTTTTTTTCCTGTACCCTTTCTCTTCTCTTTTATCTTGCCATTCTTCTTTTCAGCTGATGTTCTCATTTTTCTCTCCCTTTTGCAGCTGCCAAGATTGCAGGTATGTACAATGACTCTGAACCCCCGCGGAAGACCATGCGGCGGGGAGTACTAATGACCCTTCTACAGCAGTCTGCCATGACACTGCCTCTCTGGATTGGGAAGCCAGGAGAAAAGTAAGTCTCAATGCCATTTGCCCCTCCCCCTTAGAGCTGGTCCTCTAGTCCCGATTTCACTAACATCTCTCTAATATAAAAGACAGTGAGGATCCAAGGGTCATGCCATCTTTTTTCTTCCTCCTGCAGGCCACCGCCTCTCTGTGGTGCAATTCCTGCATCCAGTGACTACGTGGCTAAGCCAGGAGACAAGGTGGCTGCACGGGTGAAGGCTGTGGATGGAGATGAGCAGTGGATACTAGCTGAGGTCGTGAGCTACAGTCATGCTACCAACAAGTAAGGAGGGGGTTCCAAGGTACCACTGGGGTGTGTTCAGGCACAAATGTCATTGCTAGTGTTATCAACTGCAGCAGAAGGGGGCAGTTTAATGTCTTTGAAGAATCTTAGCATTCAGGAGGTTCTTGGGTGGGGGGATGTTGAGGGGAGGATGTGGTGTTTTGGGAGATAAGGGAACAAGGGTTGTAATGAGAACTTACTGAATGTATGGAACTTAACAGCATTTCACTAAACCAAAATTTATAATAGGGGGGAAAAAAATTAGGAGGTGCTACTAAGCTCGCCCACTACACTTCCTGAATCATTACTCTGAAGCTGGTGGTATGAGCACTGGCCATACTAAAAGCAGAAACATTGATTATCCTGGAAGTTTCTCCTGCTCTGGGTGCAACCTTGCTCTTTCAGAACTTATTCATACAAGCAAGCTTTATTAATGGAAGATTAGGTTTTCACCTTCGATAATATTCTTTCTGTTAGTCCCTGGAACAGTGGTGTAGTAAGGGGGGGGGTCCACTCTGAGCGCGGTCTTCCTCGGGATGCTGTCACCCCTCCTGTTCTCCACCCTTCCCATTCTTACCCCTGCCGCACACATGCCCACCTCTTCCCCCTTTTCAACTTTTTAACTTCAGTGCGAGCAGCCATAGTACACTCTCTGATATCACTTCCGGGATCCGCGTCTAGGAGGTGACATCAGAGAGAGCCGAAGCTGACATGAGTAGCAAGTTCATGGCTGCTCACATCGAAGATAAAAAGGTACAAGAAAGGGGTGCATGCAAGTGGCAAGGGAGGCAGGGAAGATGGCAGGAGAGAGGCGCCACTATCCCAGGTGCTACTCAGGCCCGCTATGCCACTGCCCTGGAGAATTCAGTATGCTAGGTGTTCAATCCCTCCCTGGAATCCTGGAGTTGCAGAATCCTAACACTTTTCTGAAGCATGTGCTCCTCCCACCTTAGAGAGAGTTAGAGCCCCCTGCAGTTCAGTCCCAAAGCCAAGCAACATACCTGAACAAATCCATGACAAGGAAATGGGTACTGGAGAAGTGCTCCAGCAACATAAACAATTTCTGAACTGGTCTGCCCTGCAAAACATGAAAATAAGCAATAAACTGGCTCAAAAACAACACACAAAAACACTGAGGAACAATGTAGAACTAACCTGCTGTGTGGAACAAGCACCCACATGAAACAGCCTTCAGCAATATGCATAATCACAGAAGAGCAAACTCTCTACAGGATCCGTCTACTGGTTGGAAGATCTTCAAGCCTGTAAGGAGAATAACCAAGGCAGAAAACAAGAGATTCAGAACAACTGAGCTTACATACAGAGGGCGGGCAATACTGAATCCTCCAGGGACTAAAAGAAGATTATTGAAGGTGAAAACCTAATCTTCCATTCTGTTAAGTCCCTTCTGGATTCAGTACGCTAGGTGACGTACCAAAGCAATGGCAGCGTCTAGGGAGGAAAATCGAGGTCCCAAAGCAGCATCAGAGTGAGCCACCATATCCACCCGGTAAAACTGGTATGAAGAAATGACCAAGTAGCCACCCTGAAAATTTCATCTGGATGAATCGCGTGAGACTCTGCCCACAAAGCAACAACACTTCTAGTCGATTGGGCCCTAAGGGAAACTAGCAGCTGCTTACCATGGGTGATATAAGACGTGGAAATGGCTATGAATCCATCAAGCGATCGAGGTCTTAGACACCGGCTGACCATATCAAGGCGGAGCAGTGAGGACAAAGAGATGATTAGACGGCCAAAAATCATTAGTCTTCTCCAAATAGTGGAGCAAGAATCTCTTGATGTCCAGCTTGTGCAAGATCTGATCCTTTTGCTTGGAGCCTGTGGAATGAAACGCAGGTAAACAAACCTTCTGGTTGACATGGAAGGTGGAAACCATCTTCGGTAGAAAGGAAGGTACAGTACAGAGAATAATTCCCATGTCCGTGATTCAGAGAAAGGGTTCCCTGCACAGAAGAGCTTGAAGCTGAGACAATGATGACCAGAAAGACCTTCTTGATCAGGGGTGCCAACACTTTTTTGGCTTGCAAGCTACTTTTAAAATGACCAAGTCAAAATGATCTACCAACAATAAAATTAAAAAAAACACAAAACACACAGTACGCAGAGAAAATGTTAATTATCATTTGTATTCAGGGGTTTTTTCAGAGGTCAAGGTAGATGACTTTAAAATATGCAATGTCACCTCAGCAACAACTATACAAAAATAGACAAATATACTCCCTCCCCTTTTACTAAACTGCAATAGCGGTTTTTAGCGCAGGGAGCTGTGCTGAATGCCCTGCGCTGCTCCTGACACTCATAGGCTCCCTGTGCTAAAAACCACTATTGCGGTTTAGTAAAAGGGGGCCATAGTGCAAAATATAGACAGCAGATATAAATTCTCAAAACGGACACATTTTGATCACTAAATTGAAAATAAAATAATTTTTCCTACCTTTTTGTCTGGTGATTTCATGAGTCTCTGGTTGCACTTCCTTCTGACTGTAAATCCTATATTTCTTTCTTTCTGCCCCCCTCTTTATTTCTTTCTTTCTCTTTCTCCCCCTGGCTGCCTGTCTTTCTTTCTCTCTCCCCCTGCCCTCCCCAAGTCATAGCACCAATTTCTCCACTTCCCCGATTCTTTCTCTCTCCCTGCCCCCCCTCCAAGCCACCACGCCGATTTCTCCCTGCTTCCCTGAGCCAGGCCTGGCACGTACAAGCGCCGGGCCCACAAGCCTTTCCCCCCTCCTGGCCGTCAATTCTGATGAAGAGGAAGTTCCAGGCCAGCCAGGCAGCAATTGGCTGGCTCACAACTTCCTCTCCGACATCAGAATTGACGCCAAAGGTGAAGGCTTGTGGTCCAGCGCTGGACTCATTTAGAACAGTGGTCTTTGACCTGGGGGCCGCCGCGTGAGCAGACTGCTGGGCAGGATGGACCACTGGTCTGACCCAGCAGCAGCAATTCTTATGTCCTTATGTAGGAAGAACAAGATCGCAAAGACAAAGCAATCGACTCGGGTTGCCTTTGCAATCTACTGGTTGATCGCGATCGACCATTTGGGCAACCCTGTTCTTGATCGTCAGATCCAAAAGAGTAGCATCCTTTAATGGCTTGAATGGAGCTTCCACAAGACCCTGTAGATGATGTTAAAATTCCACGAAGAGAAAGGATGATGCAAGGGAGGCTGCAAACGAAGCGCCCCCCTCAGAAGCCAGGTAACATGTGGATGAGCAGTAAGCAAACTAGAACCCCTGCGTGTCCTGAAGTACGAAAGGCCTTCAACTTGAACTTTAAGGGAGGCCACCACTAAACCCTTATCTAAACCTGTCCGAAGAAAGGCCAGGACCACCAAAATGAGAGCCCGCTCAGGCTCCAAGCGGTCCTCATCACACCACTGTTGGAAAGCCTTCCAGGCTTTGGCATAAGAAGCCATAGTTGAGGGTAAGAAGGAAATTTAGATTTGCGGTTAAGGGCAGGGAGGTTTGACAGACTGGGGCTGTTGTCGGTCGGTCGGTCGGGGAAGCGCCACAAAAGTAAGGGGACCTGGCCGGCTGTGCTGCACCCGGGGCGGGAGAGAAGGAGGTGGGAGAAGGACGCTGAAAGCACTGGGGAAGACAAAGGGGTGGAGAAGACGCTGAAAGGCCATGGGGAAGACCGGGGGGGGAAGGTCACTGAAAGCACTTGTGGAAGACAGAAGGGGGAGAAGGACGCTGACAGGGCATGGGGAAGACGGGGGTGGGTGGGTGGGGGAAGGATGCTGAAAGCACATGGGGAAGACAAAGGGGTGGAGAAGGACGCTGAAAGGACATGGGGAAGATGGGGTGGGTGGGTGGAGGACGCTGAAAGGCCATGGGGAAGACAGAGAGGGGGAAGGACGCTGAAAGGACATGGGGAAGACAGAGGGGGGAGAAGGACACTGAAAGCACATGTGGAAGACAGAGGGGGGAGAAGGACACTGAAAGCACATGTGGAAGACAGAGGGGGGAGAAGGATGCTGACAGGACATGGGGAAGATGGGGGGGAGAAGGACGCTGAAAGGAAATGGGGAAGAGAGAGTGGGGAGAAGACGCTGGCAGGGAAGAAGACAGAGATGGGGGGAGCGGAGGGAAGAAGATGGGTGCCAGACCAATTTGGAAGGGAGAAAGGGAGAGGCACAGTAACAGAGCAAATGGAAGACGCAGAAGGAAGAGAGACAGTGGATGGAAGGAACTGAATGAGAACATGAGGAAAGCAGAAACCAGGCAACAAAGGTAGGAAAAGAATTCTATTTCTTTTTTTTTTTTTTTTTTGCTTCAGGATAAAGTAGTATATTAGTTTTGTTGATAAAAATTTATAAACAAAAGAGGCTCTGGTAGAAACCCGTTTACAAAGTATGTATTCTTCCCAATTAATATTTCCAAATTAATAAAGTCTTTTTGCTTATTTGTAAATGGGTTTCTATCAGAGCCTTTAATTCAGTAGCATAATTAAATGAAGTAACTATTTCTGAAGTTTATAGGGATGGGCGGGGATGGAGGGGATTCCTCACGGGGACGGGCGGGGACGGAGGGGATTCCTCGCGGGGACGGGTGGGGACGGAGGGATTCCTCACGGGGACGGGTGGGACTTTGGCGGGGACGGGTGGGATTTCTGTCCCTGCGCAACTCTACTTCCTGTCCCGGTGAAGTCAAAAGAGATCTGTATATCACAGGCGATGAGGCCAGTTCAGAGCAACCAGAATCACGAGGCCGAGATGCATTGCTATCCGGTGGATAGCCCGACCTACCAGAGGCCATGGAGGGAACACATAAAGGAACTTATGAACCAGCCAGGCCTGAACCAAGGCATCCAGCCCCAAGTTTCCACGCTCTGTTCTTCAACTGAAGAAGCGCCTGACCTTTGAGTTCTTTGCTGAAACCATCAAGTCCATCTGGGGATGACCCCAGCACTGTATAATCAAATGGAATGCTTTCCATGAGAGGAACCATTTTCCCAGGTCCAAGACTTGTCGACTGAGGAAGTCTACCTGTACATTGTCGACTCTGGCCTTGTGCACTGCTGAGAGAGACAGAAGATGTAACTTCACCCAGCAAAACAGCATGCGAGCTTCCCGGCCCAAGGGAGTGCTTCTTGTGCCTCCTTAACGATTTAAATACACCACTGTTGTGACATTATCCTTCCAGAGTGGGCTGGAGAGTGAGTAAATACACCCACCCTACTTGCCCTTTCAGAGTGGGCTGGAGAGTGAGTAACGACAGACTAATTGCCTGAAGTTCCAGACAACTGATCAACCAACATTTCTGACAAGGAGTCCACTGCCCCTGAATGGAGCGGTCCCCACAGTGAGCACCCCAACCTGACAGGCTGGCATCTGTCATAAGAGTTATCCACTCTGAGATTAAAAAAAACTTGCTCTGGCGGAGAGCCTTCCCATGAAGCCACCAACGCAGATTGCTGCACGCTGTTTCTATCCAGGGGAGCAGCATCTGAAGGAGATGATGTTGTGGAGACCATCGAGGGAGGAGAGGGACTCCTGTAGAGGGCGCATGTGTGCTCTGGCCCAGGGGACTGCCTCCAAGGAGGCTGCCATGGACCCCAGCACCTGCAGATAATGCCAGGCCGTGGGGCTGGAAGGTCGAGGAGATCTCTGACCTGCTGCTGAAGTTTCTGTCTGCATGGCTCGTGAAGAAACACATGACCCTGCTGGGTGTTGAAGAGAAGGCCCAGATACTCCAAGGTCTGTGACAGCGTGAACTGGCTCTTCTTGAACTGGACAATCTAATAATAATAATAACTTTATTCTTATATACCGCCATACCCAGCGAGTTCTAGGCGGTTTACATCAATTAGCAAATGACCTGCATTGACAAGCAGATTTACAACAAAATTACAAGCAGATTTACAGCAAATTACAAGCAGATTTACGATAAATTACAACAATTTACAGCAGTCAGCAATGAAATTACAGCGATTTACAACAGTCTGCAATGAGGGGAAGATTTACAACAATTTAACAGAAATTGCAGCTTTGATCGAACTAGACAAGGGAAGTAGAGAGTGGGAAAAAGGGAGGGTCTGGTGAAGGAGGAAGGGGGCAGGGGTGGGGCAAGTGTTATGTGGGGTGAAGAGAATATTAAGGGTCGTGTTTGCTGAATAGGTAAGTTTTTAGTAGTTTTCTGAAGGCAAGGTAAGTGGGGGCCTCGAGTATCATCTGGGCTAGCCATGGGTTCGACTTGGCTGCTTGGAAGGCGAAAGTTCTATCGAGGAATCTTTTGAGAGGACAGTGTTTTGGTGAAGGGAAGGCGAACAGTTGAATTCTGCGTGATGTCCTGTTGTTGCAATAAAGGTTAAAGTGGGTATTTATGTAACTTGGAGAAGAACCGTTAACCGATTTGTAGCAAAAGCATGCGAATTTAAAAAGAACTCTAGATTCAAATGGCAGCCAGTGTAGTTGGTGGTAGAAAGGGGTGACATGTTCCCATTTCTTTAGGCCAAAGATGAGGCGCACTGTGGTATTTTGGATTATTTTTAGTCTCCTGGTAGTTTTCTTTGTGGCGTTAAGGAAGATGATATTGCAGTAGTCGAGAATGCTGAGGATAGAGGATTGTACAAGTAGGCGGAATGCAGTGTCATTGAAGTATTTTTTTATGGTGCGAAGTTTCCAATGTACCGAGAAGCTTTTCCTAACGATGAGGTCGGTGTGGTTTTCTAGGGATAGGTTTTTGTCCAGCGTGACTCCCAGAATTTTTATGGTCGGATCGAGGGGGAAGGTCATTCCTTTTAGTTGAATTGTGGTTGAATTCAAGCCCTGTAGCAGAGATACCACTGTCTCCACCACAAGTTTGCACTCCTGGCAAGAAGGAGCTCGGATCAACCAGTTGTCCAAATAAGGATGGACGTGGACACTTTGCTTGCGGAGAAAAGCCGCTAAAACAACCATCACCTTGTTGAAAGTTGTCATGAGCCCAAAGGGAAGAGCCACAAACTGGAAATGCTGTTGCAGAACATGAAAATGCAAAAAGCTGCGATGCTCCAGAAATATTGGAATATGGAGGTAAGCCTCTGAGATCCAAGGATGCTAGAAATTCCCCAGGAGAGACAGCAGCAATGAGGAATCTGCAGGAAGCAATTGACTGACTTGAAATCCAGAATGGGTCTCCAGTCTTTTGAGCCTTTCTTTGGCACGCTGAAGTACATGTAAGAAGTATCTGCTGAAGCCCAATTCATGTTCTGGAATGGGTTCTATGGCTCAGATGTCCAAGAGATGCTGCAGGGCAGCGCGGACCTTTGATTCCTTCTCTGGTTGACCTGCCGGCAAGTCCAGAAACAAATCCGGAGGCAAGCAAAAGAAATCTATCTTGTGCCCCTCCCGAATGATGTCCAGCACCCATTGATCCGAGGATATGTGCATCAACTCTCCTGGTAAAACTGAGAAAGTTGGCCTCCGATATGAGGAAGCCCCGCCTGACTTCTGGCGTCATTGGGGCTTTTTAGGAGCAGTAGTGGCCCAGGATCTGGATGCCTGAGGATGTCTGGAATTTGAATTGTTGTAATGGGGACAGTCTTCCTGGGAATATCTCTGGGATCCCTGACAAAATCGACAGGAGAGACGAAAATTACTATGGTCACCTCCCGAAGTCTGGCGAGACTTGTTCACAGGGAGAGACTTAGGGCAGTGATCAGCAACACTGGCCATGAGGTCATCAAGATCTTTGCCAAAAAGAAGCTGACCCTTGAAAGGAAGTCTGCTTAAAGTGGCCTTGGAGGCAGTGTCCCCAGCCCAATGACGGATCCAAAGAGTCCGGCACACAGACATCACATAAACTGAGATCATATAATAAAGGGTGTCTGCCTCATAATCCACACCGTCCATCACTAGCAGGGGACAGGCATCCATGTCCGCAGAGGGAACACTGCTTAATCTCGTATGACAGGCATGTGCTGCAAAAGAAGCCACTTCAGAAACTTTTTTAATATAACATCCACTCTACGATCCTGGGAGTCCTTTAGCACTACTCCCCCATCACTGGGGAGGGCTGTGCATCGGGTAACCTGTGCTATGGTGCAGTCCACTTTAGGTTGCTCAAAAATCTGCTGAAAATCAGGAGCTAAGGGATAAAACTTAGTCATAACTTTAGAGAGCCGGAAAGAGCTTTCTGTGGTATCCTATTGTTCTGTAACCAGATCAAGAAGCTGAGGGTGGGATGGAAAAAAGGAGAACAGCACATTAGAACAGTCCATGACTGAATACTGAGACGTGGAAGGTGGAGATCTTCCAGTCCGAGATCTTTCAGAACCTCAGCAATAAAATGGTGGACAGAGCTATGCTTAAAAAGTCTGCGGACAGAGGGATCCTCGCCCAAATCCGGACTCTCAGGGCGACCATGTTGACTAGACCCAGCAAGGGTATCAGTTGGATCCAACATAGAAGCAGATGCAGGATACACAAGAGGCATAGTATCCGCATGACAACAATGCAGTCGAGCTCTGTCATATCTGGACAAAAGGGCTGAAAAGGGAGCTCTGCCACTGGTGCAACCGGTGGAAAAGAAACAGACATACCTGCAGGCTGTGTCAAATGAACTGGGTCCGAAGAATACATTTTCCAGAGGAGTTGTATAAAGTCCGGATTGCGGGGAGGGATTGAACACCTAGTGTACTGAATCCGGAAGGGGTGTAACAGAATTCTGATTGCTCTTAGGTGGTTAAATATTGTTTAAGATCAAATTGAAACCAGAATGATAGAGTCTTATGTGTAACTTATCTCCTAAAAGAGGAAGCATTTGGTGTAATGTGGATTTCACCTTCCCTCCCTTTTATCCACTTCCCTTCTCTTTTTATAGATTTTTCATGAGGGCAGAAGAAGTTTAATTTCTGTAGCTTTTCCCAGTTAGTCAAAATAGTCCTTGACCACCAATGAACCCACCTGTTCAGGCTTGAGCCTTTATTCCCAAATGCATTTGTGATGTTTGATTGTCTTGACTGGAGTGGAAATTTCACAAAGCAGATATTATTCCCTTATATGTTTCTACACAGTGTTGTATGCACAGTATGAAATATTTACATCCTAGGTTTTGGATGTGTTGGCGAATGAAAGGAGGGACGTGAAGCAGTGCAGAAACACATGAACTCTTCAGGAGACAGCAGGAAAAGAACAGGATACTTGCAGCAAGGAATCTACTGCTGAATAGTTATTTAGCTGACTGGGATATCTCTTCCCACTGCAATCTTAAATTTCATTGGGTCATGTCAAGTCTGGGATCTTTCATCTTCCCACCAGTGCTCTCTAAACTTGCTGTTGTTTCACTCTTTGGTGTGTTGTTACCCTGCATTTCTCTCTGATCAGACCTTTTTTAATCTGTTATAGCAGTGTGTCCTGTCACTTTCCATGCTGTTCTTTCATTCCTGACTTTCTTCTTTCATTGCAGATATGAAGTGGATGACATAGATGAAGAAGGGAAAGAGTAAGTTAGTCACCCCTCTTCTTTCTGCCTGCTCTGCTGATGCTGCTCAGCGCTGGTATTTTATCCTCGCGTTCTGTGCTGTTTCCTGATGGTATTTTTTATTCTATCATTGTTGTGCCATTCACCAAATTTCACCAAAGTGTGTCCTCTTGCAGGCGGCACACTCTGAGTCGACGACGCATCATTCCTCTTCCGCAGTGGAAAGCTAATCCTGAGACAGACCCAGAAGCACTATTTCACAAGGATCAATTAGTGCTGGCACTGTATCCACAGACCACCTGCTTTTACCGGGCCCTTATCCATGCTCCACCTCAAAGGGTGAGATTCTGCCATCCCTCTCTTTGCTCTATGTCAGGCTTCAGTCATCTCTATCTCTTTCCATTTTGCCTTCTCTGCTCCTCCAGGTTCCAGCTGTCTCATGTGTAACTTGAAATGAGTCATTTTATCATCTTGTCCTTGAGTTCTAATCCCAGTGCAGTAGAGAACAAGGGGAGGGGGTCAGTTGATATCCTAGTGCATAAATATTTACTAATGCCTATGGCCTGGCTGCCCGAAGTAGGCCCGCTCTTACTAGCGGAAGCTAAGCAGTCAGGCCTGGCTAGTACCTGGTTGGGAAACCGCCTAGGAATACCAGGTACTGTAGGCTGAAGAGCCCTATGTATAGTGGAGCCACATACTGCACAGGGAGAAGGCAACGGCAAAACACTCTTGTACTCTGCCGTAAAACATCACAGGGTGGATTCCTCACTGTGCGTGTTGCTATGAGTTGGTGGCATGATCCATCCATCCATATACGTACTGAAGCTGCTTTGTAGCTTTTGAGAAGCATCTGTGCTAGAAGGTAGATGGGGAGGGGAAAGAATTCAGCCTTCCTGAATGTATGTCTTTAATGAATAAGAATAGCATAAGGTGTTTGCTGATACTCTTCTCAATTTGCCCTTTTTAGCCACAGGATGATTACTCGGTGCTGTTTGAGGACACATCCTATGCTGATGGCTATTCCCCACCTCTGAATGTTGCCCAGAGGTATGTGGTAACCTGCAAGGAGACTAAGAAGAAATAATGGAGGATGCAGAGGAAAACAAAGAACCCCCAGCATCTTTGATCAGTCGCCCATCTATTCTGTTTATCTCTGCTGGGTTTTCCCAGCTCTGAAGAGGCTGTGCTGCATCGGGACTGTCCATGCTGCTTCCAGATTCACTCCAGCCATGTCCCATCCTGTGGCTGCTCTCCTGAAACATACTTCACCTTGTTAGAAGTCCCTAGTAGAAGGGGGAGTGAGGGGTAGGGGCAGGAACTACGGTAATCATAACTTAAGTGTTCTCAGATTCCTGCATCTATATTCGCTGACCAAAATAAATCCCTTTCTAATTTAAGTTCTTAAGTATTGCTTAGCTATTCCAACTTTGTAGGGGGACCTGATTGTACAGTTGTGAAATCACATTTGGACATACAGAATCCTGCAATATTATGGCACAGCCAAGAGGAAAAGGAGAAGGGGCTAGTAGTTTTTTAGTGAAAGGAAATAGGCGCTGGCATACTACCACACACCATTCTCTTTAGTCAGAAGGAGCTCTTACAAAAAGGCACATATAGAGGGGGATGGTAATTATAAGCCATTAAATCTGACCTCAGTGATGGGGAAGTTCATAGAGCCACTACTAAATTAAAAAAGAGAATCTTGAACTTAGGAATTCAGAATCCAAACTAACATGATTTTATCAGAGGGTAATCCATGTCAAAACTGATCAATTTATTTGGGGGAGAACACTAGCATATGACATATTTTCAATATAGGAAGCTCACTAACAAAGCAAGACATCTAGAAATTAATACTAAAGTTGTAAACTGAGTTAGAAACTGGTTGGTTGATAGAAGCTAGGGTAGTGATAGCCAGTAGCAGGTATTCTCCGAGAACTGCAGGCCAAGTATTCTCACTTGTGGGTGATATCATCTGATGGAGCCCAGTGCAGATGCTGCTTGGTGCGTATTTAAGAAAGTTCTAGCAGTATCTCATCCAACATGCATGAGTCCCTCAATCAAATGATATAGCTGAAGAAGACAACTCCAAGAGAAGGTGGGTGGGTATGTAAGAATACTTGGCCTGCTATCCTTAGAGAACCTACAGGTGAGGATCTTCACTTGCTCTGAGAACAAGCAAGCCAGAGGTATTATCACATGTGGGAATCTCTAGCTACTAGGATCACCAAAAGCAACACTAGGACAATAAAACTTGAAACGTTGTGGCCTAGACATCAATTAACCTAAAACTATATTCAAACTGATTGTGAAGGTGCAGCCTGGAAAAGAACAAAACTGTGTCTAGGAGGATAGAGTTTGATTCTATACTGAACAAATTCTGCAGGACTGTCTGAGTGAACTGGCTGTTACCTCTGATATCCTGCTCAAGGCAATAGTGCGATGTGAATACATGGACTGAAGACCACATTGCAGCTTTGCAAATCTCCTCAATGGAGGCTAATCTCAAGTGGGCTACTGATGTAGCTATGGCTCTGATATTATGAGCCTTAACATGACCCTTAGGAGGCAGCCCAGCCTGGGCATAAGCAAAGGAGATGTAATTTGCCAGCCAATTGGAAAGTGGATTTGTTGCTGCCTACCCTGATGCTGTTTGGATAAAAAGCTGGGTGGACTATCTATGGACTGTAGTCATCTCCATATAGGAGGCTAAGGCTCACTTGCAATCTAAGGTATGCATTGAGTGCACTTTTGCCAGGATGGACATGACGTTTTGGAAAAAATGTTGGCAGAATAATTGACTGGTTAAGATGGAATTCCAACACCACCTTAGGAAGAAACATAGGGTACATGTGAAGATCTATTTTGTGTAAGATGAATCTGCTACTGGGACCTGAAGCTCACCGACTGCAAGCTGAAGTGACTGCCACTAAAATAACAACTTTCCAGGTCAGATACTTCAGATGACAGGAGTCAAATGATTCAAAAGAAACTTTCATCAGTTGGTTGAGAACAATATTGAGATCCCATAACACAATAGAAGGTTGGGAAAAGAAGCTTAGCTAACAAAAAGGTAACCCAGACCTCAACTGCTCCTTGTCCTGAAAAGCTGCTGAGTGAGGATCTGCTAAGGGAAAGAAAAACTCTACTGGAATATCTTACCTGTTGAGATTTAAACTTGAGAAAAGGTACAAGTACTTCTGCAACAGTATGGCTGGGAAACATTGTGTCACCAAAGCTGTGCAGACAGAAAATGTTACCCAAGCAGAGGGAGTGATTCCATGTGCAAACTGTCTTCGGCTTGAATCTCTCATGAAGAAAGTAAAGGAACTGAGAGAGAAGGTGGCAAGACTGAGCATCCGTGAGAATGACAGGTACATCGATGAAATGCTTCATTAGGCATCAAAGATTTCCAGCAGTGAGGAAGGAAGAAGAGGCCATGCTGAGGGGAGAACAGCTGGACTTAGATTATGGGACCCTGCAGAATTGATACTATGACTCCACCTGCCCTTGAACTGAAAAACTGGTTGCAGCTGTGAAAGTGGAGGAGATGAGAGCATTTCATGGAGAGGAAGGCTTAAAAGCTCAAAATCCCCATAATTGTTGTATCAGTGACCATTAGGTAGTATAAAGTAGTGGTGGTTGCTGATTCCCTTCTGAGGGGTACAGAGGTGTTCTTCTGCAGAGCAGATGATGTCCCGAGAGCTATGCTATCTACCTGATGCCAAAATCCAAGATGTTACAGAGAGCTTGCTGAGACTCATCAAGCCTAAAGACTATTATCTGATATTGCTCATCTATGGTGGCTCTAGTGATAACTGCTAAATACCTCTCCGAATGTATCAAAAGTGACTTTGTGGCTCTAGGAAAGAAGGTGAAACAGTCAGGTGTGCAGGTGATGTTCTCATCGATCCTCTCTGAGGGTAAAGACCAAGGCAGAAAAGCTCACATCCTGGAGATTAATGTGTGGATGGTGTCATCAAGAATGCTTTGGCTTCCTGGACCTTGGGATAATTTTCCAAGGACTGCTGAGCAGGGATGGTGTGCATCTATCAAAGAAGTGAAGAAATGTCTTCAGCAGCAGACTAGCTAAGCTACTGAAGAGGGCTTTAAACTAGAATCTGGGCAAGGTGATCAAAGCTCCCAGGTGAATGAATCACTAAATGTGTTTACACAAAAGGGAAAAGGGTGCAGTGTCTGGAAAGCAGTATATACTAATGCTTGAAGTATAGGAAACAAGGTTCTGGATCTAGAGGCTGCATTGGAGTTAGTGGCAATCAGAGTCGTGGTATACAGAAAACCATGACTGGGATATAGTTATACCGAGCTATAATCTTTTAGGAAAGACAGGGTAGGAAAAAAAGGAAGGGGAGTAGCATTATATGTTAAAGATCATATCAAAACCACACTGCAGAATCTGCAAAGTAAGGAAGAGGCACTGTGGGTTAATCTGGAAAGAGGAAATGGAAAATGTATTTAAATTGGTGTGATTATACAGGCCTTTTTCACAGACAGAAGAAATGGACAGATTTAATAGTAGACATTCAGAATATAGCTGTAAAAGGGAAACTATTACTAATAGGTGATTTTAACATGTCAGGTGTTGATTGGGTTAGCCCTATTGCAGGGTCTTCTATAAGTAGGGAGATCCTGGATTCTCTACAAGGAGAACTGTTCCAGCAGTTGGTAATGGAACCCATGCGGTATGAGGCCTTACTGGACTTAGGGACAGATTCTCAAAACTTATAATGCCTTTAATGACGGTTGCTAAACCGGCTCCAGTTGGTTTAGCGTGGCAGTATTTTACCAGCCGATTATCAGAAGGCTCACCGTGGTCTTTTCCAAGCTTCCTAGCAGTTTCAGACTCTGCCATGCAAATGTATTACAATGAGGTCATTTATATTAAAGTGGTAGTAAAATGGGCTCATTAATATTTAAATGAGCAGACATCTAAACATTATGAAAAGTTAACGCTAAAAAAAGGTTTGTAACCAGGCAAGCTGTTTTTTAAAATAAAAAAGTCAAAATGAGGTACCCAGGTGCTATATAAAAACTGTATCACCATCCAGGTAAAAGCTAAAAGAAAACAATATGAAAATAAAGCATTAAAAATAAAACAAAATGGAGAAAAGATCTATTAGAATGGACTTAAATGCCTCCACCCTTTTAGACTATTGTAGATATTCCTAGAGGTCTAAGGGCTGGATTCTCAAAACTCACCGGTAAAATCAGCCGGGTTGCTATAGTGGCCGTAAATAATGATTCAGAAAAGATGAGTGATTCTCAACTTTGCATGCAAATGAGGTTCACGGAGGGTCACCTAATTTCCTTGAGATCAGTTGCTGGTGATAGTGATAGGCACATGCACAGAATAGTTCACGTAAAGAGGTGTAAATGCTCATGTGCCAGGAAAAGCTACACCATAGGCATGCATATCAAGGGCATGCCTTATTGTAGCGCAATATGGGCACACGTCATAGGGGCCTCAGACTGCCGTTAAGTGCTCATGTTGCAAAAGAGATAAAAACCAGCGCTTTTATGGTGGTTTCCCTCTCATGTTGACTTCTCACTCCTCTAGTTGAAGTAATATAACTGAAAAAGCAATAAGTCCGGCGGGTGATTTCTAGTCATGGGTTTTTTGAGACGAGCCTCTAATCTAATTCACCCGCTAGAGACGCATGCCCTTGAAATTACTATGATTTATATTAGTAGTGTGTTTTCTTTTAATTTTTATCATGAGCCACAGCCAGATACATGTGCCTGAGACATGCTTTTCATAATATTACATTACATTAATTTCTTTTATTCCGCCAATACCTTGTGGTTCTAGGCGGGTTACAAAAGGAAGAGATTCTGGTCATTTCCAGGAGATTATAGGGAAGCTATATTTTGAGTTGTTAAAACCCAGCACTTTGTTTGTAGAATCACCCAGTGATGATAGAGAATCACCTAGAGTGCTCATTTTAATATTAATGGCCTCATTGTAATATTATTTTGCATGGCAGAGTCTGGCTAGGAAGCTCAGAAAAGATCACGGTGAGCCGTTTTGAGAATCAGGCGGTAAAATACTGGCATTATAAACTGGCTGGAACCATTGTAGCGACCATCGTTAAAGGCATGGTGAGTTTTGAGAATCCAGCCTAAGCTCCAAAAATGTTTGAAACTGAGGAAGTGTTTTTGAAACAATGGGAATCTATTTTAAAAGTGGGAATGTGAGCTGAATCAGAATAACAGAAAATGGATATCTACTTCCCACAAGTTCAGAAGGGAGAAGAAATGGTGGGGATATCGGAGCCAGCGTGCTGAGAGTCTAGAATCTAATTTGGGAGGTAGCTCCTTAGATTAACTCTGTCATTGGCTGATACAAAGCTCTTTTTAAAGCTTGTATGCTGTGTACCAGTAGGAGCATTCTTGAAGAAACAGATCAGCAGTCCTTGGGAGCAGAGAGCTCAGGGCAATAGACCAGCAGCTCTTGGGAGCTGGGCTTAATGCAGGTGGCCTTTGGGAGCACTCAGGCAGAAGAAAAGGGCCTTTGCAGACACTATTGATATCTGGAGAAGAGCAGAGGGAGCCCTGTTACTGGTGGTTGCTGAGCCTTGTTGAGGGCCGGTAACCAGGACCCCAACCGGAAGTTACTCCAGAGGCTCCTCTCGAAGGAGGAGAAGGCTGCTGGAATGCGGATCGGTACTAGTAGCCCAATGTAGGCACTGGGCCACTGGGGTGTGATCAGCACCAGCAGTCCAACAAGGAAGAAGGTTCCCTGGAGACCAGCAGCGGAGGTGAAGCACTCTTGGGAGGGACGGAGCCCTCAGTGTTAAGGGATAACCACCAGGAGGCTGCCACAGGGGAAAGCTCACCAGTCAGGAAGGACAGCATCCACCTACCCCTAAGAGCTTCTATGGATTGGGTGAAAACTTGGGGACTGGGTGAGGGTGGATTGGGAAGGGAGGGATCTAGGTACACAGCCATGCCTACCTAGTGACTAAGCTAAGAAGCCTAGGAGGAGCCTACAACCACATTGTTGGCAGTCAGAACTGAAAGGGCTTAAAGGTTTTGGAAATTCTGGATTTGAACTAAGAGTTAACGGTTCAAGAGACTATAAACAAAGGGACTGAATAGTATACAAACACTGTTGAATTATCTGCACTAATATTGGTTTAAGTGTGGAAGTATTGGAATTGTTAAAAGCTGTTCCTGACCATTTGTTTTCTGATTGGGCCTATGTACATAGTTTAAATAAATCAGTTTATTAGCCAATGCTCATAGAAGTTTTGGATTTTTCCTGGGGGGAGAAGAGGGTGAGCCTACTTGCTAACACTTCTTTTCCCTAAGTGGAGGCACCGAGCACTAACCGAGTGAGGGACTGACGGAGCCTGCCTTCGGAGAACTCCAGCCAGGTTGGGTCTGGGACCCAGAACCCCCCTGAAGGAGGCGTTATACTTATATGTGCCAGGAAACAGTTGTATATCGTAACATGCAAATATTAAGTCATATAGCTGGGGAATACATGAGTAGCTTTCTGACTTACCTAGGCCATGCTCCAACCATACCCTCAGCATGTTCCCTTTTTTTATATTTTAGATATTTACCGCTTTTATGCCCCCTCATAGGGATTCTAAGTGGTTTATATTATATGGTGGTCAGGTATTCTTAAGGACTCCTTTTACAAAGGTGCGATAAGCGTTTTAGCGTGCGCTAACCACACGCTAAACGCTAACCCATGCATGTTAGTCTGTTGACGTGTTAGCAGTTAGCATGCGCTAAAACACATAGCGCACCTTAGTAAAATGAGGTAAGTGTCTTCTATATCTGTCCTGATGAGTGAAGCTGCCAGGTTTTGGGTAGTTGTGCATATGCAAGGGCCTTTGCTACAGTAAAAAGGGGGCTGCCAATATTATATTATAGACATCCATGTATAAAATGAGCCCTTTTTAAAATTGCCATTAACACATCATTTTCACATGTATTGTAAATGCCAGAAGTTTCATGTGCCAACAGAAAGAAGCGCAAATGCACAAACCACACCAAATGCACTAACCTGCAAGTTCTAGTCACTCACCTGTACACCCATGAAAGATCCACTCCAATCCCATGTATATACACATCAATGGGTCACATTGCTCTCACACCCATCCCAAAAAGTCAAAGTACTGACCTATCCTCACACTCCAACTTCAGACCAATAGCTGGAATACCTTTACTCACCAAACTTCTTGAAACACTGGTTTGTATGAAACTCACAGCCTACCTAGACAAATTCTGCCTACGTCCCTCGGTATGGTTTCAGGCCCCACCACAACACAGAATTACTGCTACTCACCACCAAAATCAACCAAATTCTCAGCAAGGGGCACCAATCAATCCTCTAGTTCAGGGGTGTCAAAGTCCCTCCTCGAGGGCCGCTATCCAGTCGGGTTTTCAGGATTCCACCAATGAATATGCATGAGATCTATTTGCATGCACTGCTTTCATTGTTTGCTAATAGATCTCATGTATATTCATTGGGGAAATCCTGAAAACCCGACTGGATTGCGGCCCTCGAGGAGGGACTTTGACACCCCTGCTCTAGTTCAACAAATCAGCTGCATTTGACTTGTCAATCATGAGTTCCTACTGAACAAATTCAATGAGCTAGGTGTGACTGGAACTGTCCTAAACTGGTTCAAGGAATTCCTGATAGAATACTGTGTGGAAAGATGTTATCTTCTCCCAAAGCTGGAAAGCAGTCTGTGGAGTACCTCAAGGGTCCCCATTCTCATCAGTGCTCTTCAATATCTTTATGAGCACCCTATGCAACTTCATCTTCAGTGATGGTGAATGTCTGCCATCCTATGCAGATGACATATTCCTCTTAATCCCACTTTATACAGATACTAATGAGGCCTTCAATAAAGTTTCCAAAGGCATTGAAAAAATCTACTGAGCACTCTCCAACAAACTAAAACTAACCACCACCAAAACCAAGCTTTTCTGGTTCCACAAGGCCACACAGCACCCACAGAACTAACCCTACCCTTTGGTGCGATACTAAACGTGGAGACCTCCAAGGTGCTTGGAATCCTGCTTGATTCCACACTTTCATATAAACCCCAAATATTCAACCTCTGGGAGGAAAAACCTACAGCCTAAAAGCAACTGAGACTGATCAAACCTTACTTCTATAGCCACCACTTTGCAGTTCTGGTTCAAATGCTAATCCTAGCACAACTCGACTATTGCAATTTTCTCTAAGCGGGCATAACCTCCTCCCAAACATATAAGCTTTAATTGATTCAGAACACCACAATCAGGCTGATATTTGGCCTAAAAAAATACAACCATGTCTCTGCATACTACCACAAGCTTCACTGGCTGCCTATAAATGCTAGAATCTTGTTTAAATTTTCCTGCATTGTATACCATGGATTAAACCCCAACTTACTGGAGCAGCTAACGCACTTGTAAGAACATAAGAATTGCCGCTGCTGGGTCAGACCAGTGGTCCACCGTGCCTAGCAGTCCACTCTCGTGGCCCTTAGGTCAAAGACCAGTGCCCTAATTGTGTCTAGCCTCCAATTCTCTCTTCATCTCAACCAGGATCAATGACACCCACCAGCTGATCATCCCCTCATCCAAGGGAGTGGAAATATAAGCAAACATTCAACACCATTTTCACGTACGTCGCTTCAAGAACCTGGAACACCCTTCCAACATCCATGAAAACAGAACTGAATAATCTCACCTTCAGGAGGCATAGGGTTCTCTCTGGCCTCTGAGATTCCTGCCGTGTATGACTGCGGTGACGGGATAATCGCGTGCCAGACACCAGCATGCCGACAATTCGGTGAAAGACAGAAGCGTGCAGGGGAAAAAATAATTTTTAAAGAGCTGCGACTGGGAGTTTGGGGTGGCAACCCCCCACTTTATTGGTTAGTGTTTGCGCTGCCGTTGCGAGGGGGGGTGTGTGGGAGGTGAAACCCCCCACATTATAGAGAAAATGGAACTTTTCCCAAAAAAAATCAGAAAAAGTTCCGTTTTTGCTATAATGGATGTTTCCAACCTCCCGTACCCCCCTCCAACAGCAGCGCAAACAGTAACCAATAAAGTGTGGGGGGGGGGGTTGCCACCCCAAACCCCCCATCGGAGCTCTTTAAAAATTACTTTTTCCCCCGCGCGCTTCTGTCTTGCGCCAAATTGTCAGCGCTGGATTGTCAGCGCGCTGACATCTTGCGCTCCACTGTCTATGAACCGTGACTGCAGTATTCTGTTAGCATGATTTTGATTTGTAGCATTCTATAGTAATTTGGCTTGTTCAGTTTTCTGGATAGTGGAGGGGATATTTGCGAGAGGGAGAGGAGACTGGTTTTGTTGATCCTTGTTCTGTATTATATGTGATTTATAAAATGACAATTTTACTGAATATTGTTTCTTTTTATACTTTAATAAAATAAGTTCAATTTAAAATCATAACTATTCAAGGCTTGTGCAGATGGGATCAGACGATTTGCGGGGACGGGAACTGAGCTCGGGACAGGACTGGGACACATTATTTCCCCACGTCATTCTCTATTCAGAGCTCCTTAAAAAATGATTAAAAAGTCCACTTTTCCATGATTATGCTATCAAAATCTCCCTCCAAAATTTCCAGAACTAGCCAGTGTGGGAACAGAATAAGGGTGTGCCACTTAACTACAGTATTTGGATAGTAGCAATATTCAGCTGCTTTCTGTACATTTCTTAAACTGCTTAACTATATAGATCAGGGGTGTCCAACCTTTTGGCTTCACTGGGCCGCATTGGCCGGAAAAAAAGTTTCTGGGGCCGCACAAACTTTCAAACGCTGCAGCAAGACACAGGAGGGAGCCGGCAAGATGATAAACACCTGGGGGCAGCAGAGGAAAACACTGCATTGCCCTCAACCGGGGCCGCACAAAATACTTCATGGGGCTGCTTGCGGCCCTCAGGCCACAGGTTGGACACCCCTGATATAGATAGTGGATTGAATATTACTGCTACTCATACAGTCATCAGCTATACATATACGTAGTGTTTTTTAAAATATTGAACGGCCAGGCTATAGCCTAGTGGTTAGAGCAGCTGCTTTAAATGCTACAGCCAATATTTGGGAGAGGGGGGAGGGGAAATTGGCTCACTGCTCAATATTGGTCCAAAAGTCTTTAACCTATATGACTGATTGACAGGACTGGCATATCGTTTTAAGCCTTACACATTTTGGATTGGATGGTTTAAGAGCTATGCAGGAAGATACAGTTTCTCCACTTTCAGTACAGTACTGGATGATTTTATGATTGCAGGGACATAAGTACTGCTCCATTCTTGAAGGCAGCAGGCAGGAAGAGAAAAGCTATTGCTGTACAAAAGAGGATTTCAGTTTCACCTGTGAATCATTGTTAATCAGTAAGAATTCTGGAAAACTAACTAGGAGTGAGAAATTCTTTTAACTTCAGTCTGTCTATCTCCCAGCCCCATCCACTTGTCCATACAGGTCTGATAGTTTCACAGTGATGTTGGTGGCCCCTCCCTGTAGGGTTTAAAAGGCCCTATATGAGAGGGTTATTTCACACAGAGCACCTTTAGGAGACAAGAGCATATCACCTTTAATTCAGATTTTCACCAAAGTTCCTTGAAGATCCTCTGGAAAAAAAGAAAAAGGAGAGAAGATACAACTAGCAGAAAGTTTTCTATAACAGTCTGAGAAGGTACCAAATATCTTTTTAATTCTTTCTCTTTCTAAAATAGCTATTTGGATTTCTCTTGTTTTGCTATTAACGCTTCCCTATTCCTTATGTTTTGGGAGGGTGGATGTGTTCTGTATTGGAGTGTATGCTAGTTGTGATACCTTTGATGATAGCAGAATTATCAAAAGATATTCTAGTAAACAAGATTTTGAGACCATATGGGCTCCTTCAGACATATTCTCAGAATTTCATGTATTGCATATGACATCGTTAGATAACTCTTATATTGGTGTAATACAAAAGATCGTAAGCTGTCCCCCCCCTTCAAATTAATGCAGCTTCTGTATCCTAAAGTTACTGCCTCCAACACTTTATATAACAATAAATGAGGGGAAAATAGAGCACATTTTTTTCCACCTTCTGCTTTATCCTACTCGGTGGCTGAAATATAGGCTGGCACAACATGTTGAGATTTGGGTGTGGTTCCCAGCTTCAATTCCTATGGCTCAAAGCAGCAGTGGGTTTTTGCTACATTGTGATTAGAGATTGTTTTGCTTCTCCCAAGGCACAAATGTTATGTTCCTTGAACTGCTGAAGGTTTTCCAGGACACCAAAGTGTATTCTTTATTCATACTGTATCCAGAATTGATTATACTGTACACTGTAGACCCCATAAAAGTTTCCTCGGTATAGCACAGAATCCCTTCTAACATGATCAACAATTGAATCCTTTTTTTAATGTAATTATATATTACACTGTAATCCCATACAACTTAGATTCACTTATAATACAGTGAAATATCTTGGACCCCAAAGTCTGTGTTATATGGGATCTGCACACATATCCATAAGACAGGCTGCAGACTGCCTATAGTCACATACTGATTTCATGACTTTGAGGTGCCTAAGAAAAGGAAAATGCTTCCTCCTCTGGGATTTATTCTGGATATAAGCTAATAATAATAATAATAAATCCTCCAGAGATTCTGAAGAAAAAGGTTGCATGCAATTAATTTAATAGTCATTTATCAATTGAGTTTTAAAATACCCAAGTTTAAAGTTTATTGCATTTGATATACCACCTACATAAATCCTAAGCGGTTTACATTAAAAAAAAAAAAAAACTACTTTTCAACAAAGATATAATTAAAAAGGTGAGGGTGGGGGCATACACTGTCTAAAACTCTAAAAGATGACACTGGACGCAGAAGAAAAAATGGTAAAGGGATACATTATATAAAATAAAGGAGAAGGGAAGGGAACAAACCAGGAGGGTGGGAATACTGTGAAAGGAGGGGTAGGGGGTTAATTAATTTTACTGAACAAAGGGAAACTGATTATGAGACACAGAATTACAAGCTCTAGAAAATTTAAAATCAGATTCGATGAATCATTAAATAATCCTTTTTACACAATGTACATTTAGCGGAAGAACCTCCGATTTACCCCGATTTATTTTATATTCCGAAAATTTTCCAAATCAGTCAATCAAATCTAGTAAATGTGGAATGGTATATTCAGCATTCTTCAAATGAAGCAAAATTTACATTTTTTGTCAAAGTAATACATTTACTGGCACATAAAGAAAAAAAGGGAATAATTTACAAAACAGTAAAATAAAAATTATAGTGTACTGAGAAAGGTCAGTAACAACAACAATTCCCAGGTTCTGGTCCTGGTCTGTATTGTTCCTAGTTAGGTTACACTTCTTGCCTGGAAGGGTATAACACATATGCTACTAAAACTGCTGTATTTTTTCTCTTTGCCCCAGAATTATAGAGAGGTTTTATGTTTTCTGTTCATACTTTTTTGGAAGTCTGTTTTTCTGTTAGTTTTGGGAACAGTGCTCTTTCAATAGCATGGGAAAGAAGAAATTAGATTGTATGTAAGAGGAGGGGAATAAAGATAGGTAATTGTTTCTTAAGGGTTTGGGAGGGGAAGAAAGGGGAATGAAAGGCAGGGAGTTTCATGGAAATATATAAGGGGCGGGGAATAAAATGCAGGCAGTTCTTTCCTGCAGAAGTGTTAAGAGATGGCTGTTTTGAAGCTGGGTGGGTCGGACAGTAAAAGAAGTCTATTTGGAAGAGGAATGTTACAGTTGCTGCTGTACCCAGAGGGCTCTTACAGCTCCTGCATCTATCCCCACCCTTGCTGGGGACAGCTAGGAATTTGCCTGTTATAACAAGTTGTGAAATGAGGAGGAACTAGGCACACAGCTCCCTTTCAACCTAGAGAAACAGGCAGATCCTGGGAGCAGTGCTGAACCATACCTCTATTATGATATTGAGGTTATCTACAGGAAGAGCAGCCACCATAACCCAGCCATGTGTACATACACTGAGATAGACAAACAAGTAGGGGATACCCTAACCTGCCCCATGTGATAAACTGAAAGAGACACAGAGACAGACAAAAAGAGAGACACAATCGGAGACAGATCACAATATGGCAGAGAGAATGCAAGACAAATGATAGAGCAAGATCTTTGTGGCCATGTGAATTTCATATAGCAACATTAGAAACGATTCATGATCAAGCCTAGAGTGGGGCTTCCTGAGGTTAAATAAGCATTCTGGTAGCTGGGCTACTACTAATTATTTCTATAGCGCTACCAAATGTACGTAGCACTGTACAGAGTCATGAAGAAGACCGTCCTTGCTCAAACGAGCTTACAATCTAAACAGACAAATAGGATCCTGTGGATACAGTTAAGGGGAATGATTGGCTAGGTTGGTGGGCAGTGGAGCAGTGGCGTACCTAGGGTATGTGGCACCCGGGGCCCATCATTTTTTGACACCCCCCCCCCCATCTATATGAAAAATATGATTTTTAGTAACAATCTACATATCGCACCACAAGAGTGTACCTAGGAAAAGGCTGCATCTTAAACACTGCAGTGAGCACTAGAACACCAACACATACATTGTAAAACTAAACAAGCCAGATCCCGCACAGTCAATTGATCCTGTAGTCAATGCCAACTGAAAACTGTGTTCTTTTCATACACACAGAACAGAGATACACCCTCGCCCAATATGGAATAATCACAAACTAAAAATAGAAATATGTAGACAAAAGTTAAACTGAACCGCCAAGAAACCAGACCCTGGATACAATGCAACACCACAAAAAACAGTAACACATGTCCTCTAATACAGTGCAAAATATAAAGACAGTAGATGTAAATTTGAAAAAACTGATACATAACAATCACCACTTTACAAATTAACAAATAAAAATAAAACAAATAATGAGAAATAAAAAAATACCATTTTATTGGACTAATCCCCGTAAGCTCGGTCCCCATCCCCGCAAACCACCTGATTCCATCCACACAAGCCTTGAATTGTTTATATTAAAGTATAAAAAGAAACAATATTCTGTACAATTGTCAATTTATAAATCAGCGTCTTCTCCCCACTCTCTTCCCCATTTCCCTTCAGCATCCTCAGCCCACTCTCTCTCCACTTTCCTTCAGCGCACGCACATAAAAACAAGCAAGTAATTTTATATCATTTTCATTCTATTCATTCATAGAAATTAAAGTCTAGATAATGCCAGTCACATAACAAAACATGATTTTACAAAAATAATTCCCTGCACAGTCAAGCCTGCAAGGATTACTAGATGTCTTTCAGCAGCTCCCCTCCCTCCCTCCCCCTTACCTTTGTGGCCAAGTCAAAATGATCTACCAACAATAAAATTTTAAAAACACAAAGCACGCTGTACGCAGAGAAAATGTTAATTATCATTTATATTCCGCGGGTTTTCAAAGAGGTCAAGGCAGATGACTTTATGCAACGTCACCTCAGTAACAACTATACAAAAACAGACAAATATTCCCCCTCCCTTTTTACTAAACTGCGATAGCAGTTTTTAGCGTAGGGAGCTGCGCTGAATGCTCCACGCTGCTCTCGACGCTCATAGGCTCCCTGCGCTAAAAAACGCTATTGCGGTTTAGTAAAAGGGGGCCATAGTGCAAAATATAGACAGCAAATATAAATTTTCAAAACGGACACATTTTGATCACTAAGTTGAAAATAAAATCATTTTTCCTACTTTTTTGTCTGGTGATTTCATGAGTCTCTGGTCCTTCTTCTTTCTTCTCCTGCCCCCCCTTTATTTCTCTCTCCCCCTGTCTCCCCTCTTTATTTCTGCCTTTCTTTCTCTCTCCACCTGACCCCCCTCTTTATTTCTGCCTTTCTTTCTCTCTTCCCCTGGCCTCCCTCTTTATTTCTCTCTCCCCCTGGCCCTCCTCTTTCTTTCTGCCTTTCTTTCTCTCCCCCTTGACCCCCTCTTTATTTCTGCCTTTCTTTCTCTCCCCTTGCTCCCCCTCTTTCTTTCTGCCTTTCTTTCTCTCTCCCCCTGGCCCTCCTCTTTCTTTCTGCCTTTCTTTCTCTCCCCCTTGACCCCCTCTTTATTTCTGCCTTTCTTTCTCTCCCCTTGGTCCCCCTCTTTCTTTCTGCCTTTCTTTCTCTCTCCCCCTGACCCCTCTTTATTTCTGCCTTTCTTTCTCTCTCCGCCTAGCCCGCACAAAGCCATCATGCCAATTTCTCCATTTCCACGTTTCTTTCCCTACCCTCACCCCCAAGCCAGCAGCCGATTTCTCCCTGCTTCTTCCCCGATGTCCTGAACTTCATCGGGCAGCAGCAGCATTCACAATTCACTGTTGTTGCCCGCTTCAGGCCTTCCTCTCTGTCGGGTCCTGTCTTCATGAAAACAGGAAGTAGGTAGGACCTGGCAGAGAACAAGGCCTAAAGCCGGCAACAGCAGCGAATTGTAAACGCTGCTGCTGCCCGAAGAAGGTAATGGAGCACCGAGGCAGTCCGCTTCTCCCATCTCCCAGCCGAACCCCCGCTGACCCTCCTATCTCCCCCCGTGAACCTTTCCGACCTTCCCAGCGAGAGCAGCAAACCTCCTTCGCGGCTTTCTCCTCTCTCTGCCGCGTCACTGATGACGTCATCAGTGATGCGGCAGAGGGAGGATAAAGCCGACGCTACTGGAGGGAGGTTTGCTGCTTTCGCTGGGAGGGTCGGAAAGGTTCACTTGGGGGGGGAGAGATAGGATGGTCAGCGGGGTTTCGGCTGGGAGGGGGGAGAAGCGGTCTGCCTCGGTGCTCCAAGGCCTGGCGCCATTACCTTTTTCGGTAATGGCTCCGATGCTGCTTTCGCTGGGAGGGTAGGAGAGCGATAGGGGCCGGGCCAGCTGTGCACCCCCCCCCTAAGGCGGCACCCGGGACGGACCTCCCCCCTGCCCCCCCCCCCTTGGTACGCTACTGCCCTGGGGAAACAGCCTGCAACAAGATCGCGCGATGCCAGCGATCTTTGCTTGCTTCGGCTGTTTCCTCCGCCGTGGTCCCGCCCCTCCTCTGACGTCAGAGGAGGGGGCAGGACCGTGGCGGAGGAAACAGCCGAAGCAGGCAAAGATCTCTGGCATCGCGATCTTGCTGCAGGCTGTTTCCAGACGCGACACCCGGCGCAGAGGGGGGGGAAATGGACCGGACCGGGAGCACCCCCTCAGGGCTTGGCACCCGGGCGGACCGCCCCCCCCGCCCCCCACCTTGGTACGCCACTGCAGTGGAGAATAGGGTTATGGATTGAAGGCTATATGAAAAAGGTGGGTTTTCAGTCTGCTTTTAAATAAGGGAAGGGGTGTGGTGGACAAACTCAGGTAGTTTATTCCAGGCAAAGGGGGCAGCTAGATGAAATTGGAATCTGGAATTGGCAGGGTAAGAGAAGGGTACAGTTAAGAGCAGCTTATTTGAGGAATGGAGTTCTCTGGGAGGTGTATAAGGAGAGAGAAGAGAGGGGAGATATTGAGGGACAGCAGAATTAGCACACTTGTAGGTCAGCAATAGGAGCTTGAACTGTATGTGAAGGCAGATAGGGAGCCAGTGAAGTGATTTAAAGAGAGTGGAGACGAGTGTAACGAGGTTGGTAGAAGATGAGTCATGCAGCAGAGTTTTGCACAGATTGCAGGGGAGGGAGAAGGCAACATGGCGGGAGACCAGTTAGAAGTAGACTGCAGTAATCTAAGCGTGAGGTTATGAGAGT
This sequence comes from Geotrypetes seraphini, assembly GCF_902459505.1. Classification (NCBI taxonomy): domain Eukaryota; kingdom Metazoa; phylum Chordata; class Amphibia; order Gymnophiona; family Dermophiidae; genus Geotrypetes; species Geotrypetes seraphini. The sequence continues at coordinate 94,807,805 of NC_047088.1, forward strand.
GTGGACAAGGGTCCGGATAGTGCGCTCAGACAGGAAAGGGTAAATTTTGGAGATGTAGAGATAGAAGCTGCAGGTCTTAACAGTTTGTTGGAATCGAAGATGACTCCAAGGTTGCAAGGAGACTGGAATGATGACAGTATTATCTTCAGAAATGGAGGAAAGAGAAGCAGCTCCATCTTGGATATGTTTAGTTTCAGATGATGGCAGGACATCCAGGCAGCAATGTCAGCCAAACAGGCAGAGACTTTTTCTTGGACTTTAGATGAAATTTTGAGTGTAGAGAGGTAGATCTGGGAGTCATCAGCATAAAGGTGATACTGGAAGCCATGGGAGGATATCAGGACACTGAGGGAAGAGGTGAAGAGAGAGAAAAGAAGAGGTCCTAAGACAACCCTGGGGTACTCCAACCACTTGCAGGATTGCAGCAAAGGAAGTAGGAGGCAAACCAGGAGAGGACATATTCATGGAATCACAAGCGAGGACACCATATTAAGGAGTAAGCTATGATTAACAGTATCAAAGGCAGCAGACAGGTCAAGTAGGATGAGGATTGAGTAAAGTGGCCATAAATAGGTCACTGCAGACTTTTGTGAGGGCAGTCTCTGTGGAGTGTAGGGGCAAAAGCCTGATTGTAGAGGATCAAGAATCTGTTGAGATGAAAGGAAGTCAAGGCAGCAATGGAGAACACGCTCGAGAAGCTTGGATAGGAATGAAAGAAGGGAGACAGGGTGATAGCTGGATGAGCAGGTGGAGTCCAGCGAGGGTTTTTTGAAAAGTGGCTTAACCACCGTATGTTTGAAGGCAGCAGGGATAGTTGCAGTGGAAAAGGATAGGTTGAGACTATGGCAGATGGGAGGGATAACAGTATGTAAGATGGGATCAAGTAGAGGGGTGGGAATAGGATCTGAGGAGCATGTAGTAGGTTTGGCTGAATGCAGAAGTTGTGCAGTTTCTTCCTCTGTGATTTCAGAGAAGGAAGAAGTCAGCAGTAGTTGATGGAGGGTCAAGAGGGTGGGACCAGGCAAAGGGAGCTTCCTGAGTTGTTTGGGTGAATGATGAAGGGGTGGTATGAGTTTGAAGGTCAGGAGAGTGAATGATGGATAGGGGATAAGGATGTGACTTTGGAGTGAATTCAAGGGCAATCTTGTGAACCTTATCATGTCTCTGGGGAGAGAGAGAAGGAGGGGTTGGAGGTGGGGGTGCTTTGAGGAGGGAGTTCAGTATGGCAAAGAGATGACGGGGTTGGAAGAAAGGGAGTTAGTTAATTGGATGTAGTAGTCTTGCTTGACCAGTGTGAGGGCAGAATTAAAGGAGGTCAGCATAAATTTAAAGTGAAGAAAGTCAGCATGTGCGCGAGTTTTGAGCCAAAGGCACTCAGCACAGCAGGTACAGGAACATAGCAGGTACTGGAAGTGAACCAAGGTAGAGGTTTGGTACACCTGATAGAGCAGGAAACAGGGGAGAAATGGTGTCCAGAGTAGAGGAGAGAATAGAGTTGTACGACGAGACAGCCTTGTGGACAGACTTGGATAACACAGTGGAGGAAAGGAGAGATGAAACAGTGGTTGGGAGCACTGAGGGCTTGAAAATGTCAAAATCTGTTGGTGATGACTGGGCGTGGCTGAGGGGGAATAATTGTGAAGGTTATCAGATGATGATCAGAGATGGGGAGCAGTGAGGTAGAGAAGTTAGAGAGAAAGCAGTTGTAGGAAAAAACAAGATCAAGGCAGTGGAGCACAGCTGGAGGTAAAATGAGGAGATTAAGGCAAGAAACTTAGACGCATAAATGTCAGTGTGATCATCAGGGTGAAAATTAACATCCCCAAGAACGAGTGAGGGAGAAGATGAATCAAGGAAGTCTGAAAGCCAGGACTCAAATTCAGTGAGAAAGGAGGAAGGGACTGATAAATGACCACTATCTGAAGAGGTAGAGGAGTGAATAGGCGGATGGAGTGGACTTCAAATGAGGAAAGGCTATGTGAATGAGGTGGGAGAAGAGGTTGGAATCTGCAGGAAGGAGAGAGAAGAAGCCTAATGCCACTGCCTCAACTAGTAGGGCGTGGTGTATGGGAGAAGTGGTAGCCCCCATGGGAGAGGGCAGCAGCTGCGATGGAGTCCTCAGGGCAAATATATGTCTCAGTTAGAGCAAGCAGGTGGAGGGACTACAAGAGAGAGAGCCCCCAAGGATTTCTGGAAAGTGAATTTCAGGAATGTTTGCAGTGTGAATGAGGAATTTCATATTAACCCTAGCATTGTTGCTCAGAAGAAACATGTGTTTTCTAAGGCTCTTATGGGAGATCTGCATCTCCAAATGCCTGTTAACTTGGCACTGTTGCTCTCTTTCAACATCAAGTTACGTAAAGCAGCCGTTTCACCATCTGCCAATTAAAGGGTTAAACAGGGAATGGAAGGTAAATACCTTCTTAGATTACAGAGAAAGATCTGTAAGTATACTCAGAGCAAGTGATTCTAGTCTTAAGTGTTAACATTTGAGAGATTTCAACAGTGGTAAAATCATAACTGGACATGTTCTTTGGAGGAAAAAAATAGGTGATGTGATGATTGTGGTCAGACTGTGAGCAATAGTGTTGATCCAGGGACTTCAGCTAATTGTCAAGAGCTGAGGTCAGAACAGGGCATTTTTTTCTCTTTGCTCTGGATTACCATATAGGGCACTGGTTCTCTCTGGGGCTGTTCTCTCTGGAGAAGAGGAGACTTAGAGGGGACATGATAGAAACATTCAAAATCCTAAAGGGCATAGAGAAAGTGAATAAGGACAGATTCTTCAAACTGTGGGGAGCCACAAGCACTAGGGGTCACTCGGAGAAATTGAAAGGGGACAGGTTTAGAACAAATGCTAGGAAGTTCTTTTTTACCCAGAGGGTGGTGGACACATGGAACAAGCGTCCGTAGGAGGTGATAAGTCAGAACTCTGTACAGGTTTTCAAGGAAGGTTTGGATAGGTTCCTGGAGGAAAAGGGGATAGAGGGGTACAGATAGAACTTGAGGTAGGTTATAGAAGTGGTCAGAAACCACTTCACAGGTCGCGGACCTGATGGGCCGCCGCGGGAGCGGACCGCTGGGCAGGATGGACCTCTGGTCTGACCCAGTGGAGGCAACTTCTTATGTTCTTATGTTCTTAAATCCTTCCTGGAGGCACACCTAACCCCTTGTTTTTCAGGCAATTGACAATGAATATGGATGAGACTGTGCATGTCTCCAAAGTAAGAAAATCTATCTGATGAATATTTATGAGAACCTATGGGGCTCATAATCAAAACTTAAATAGGACTAAAAACCTGCCCAAGTTGGCACTTGGATGATCTTAAACAGCGATTGTCCAATAATTGAACGGCCAATAATCGAAACGGCTTTTTAGACGAATCCAGGGACATTTTAGGCCTCTGAATCCGACTGTATGCCCAGAGCTGAAAGGGGCGTTTTTGGAGAAGTGGTTAGGGAGGGATGTGGGCTGACCTAGACTTAGTCATCCTGCAGCGATAATCAAATGTTTGACGAGACTGCCTAGACGGAACTTATACGTTGTGAGTTAGACGATGTAAAGACAGGTATGATAATAATAATCAATTTATATACCGCAGGACTGTAAAGTTCTATGTGCTTTAGTGCCCAAAAGGTATCCAAAGTGACCAGGTAACTATTGCAGGGACAAAGTAAAGACCCCCACACACACTCCTCCGTATTCACTGACCCCATCCCATCTTCAGCGGTATACAAAAAAACACAACAACATCTCATTAGTAAAAGCATACTATGTACTACTCTTCCTTGCATGTCCCAACCACAAATTAAAGACCACCACCCTACAACTCAATGGTCTAATTTACCCTATTAATCCCACCATCAAAATCCTTGGAGTCATCCTAGACCGCTGACCTTCGAAGACCACACCAATGCCCAGGTCAAAAAATGTTTTCATACCCTCTGGAAACTCCGCACCATCAAACATTACTTCGACTTCCTCTCCTTTAGACTGCTGGTCCAATCCCTAATCTTAAGCACCCTGGATTACTGTAATATTATATATTTGGGCTCCTACAAGAAAACCATCAAACGTCTAAGACTCATTCAAAACACCGTCCGCCTAATCTATGGCCTCAAAAAGTCAGACCATATCAGCCCTTACTACAGAAAACTTCACTGGTTGCCACTAGAAGTGAGAATCATCTTCAAATTCGCCTGCCTCTGTTTCAAAACCCTAACTGGCTTATCCCCGATATATCTCTCTCACCACTTTGCGTTCCAAGGTACCACTCGCACACGCAATGCCTATCTGTTTACCTACCCATCCCTAAAGGGATGCACCTACAAAAGATTCCTTAATAGAACTCTCTCATTCCAAGCTGGCAGATGGACAGATTGCCTGACCACCCTCATCTCATCTGCCCCATCTTACTCATACTTCAGGAAATCTCTCAAATCTTACTTCTATGATAAATTTCTCGAACCCCTCCCCTCCAAATAACCAAACCCTTCCACCTCTCCTCCCCCGATCTCTCTCGTACCGTTTCTTTCACTGTATAAATATCGCTGCTGTAGATGTACAGATTCCTGCTTTGCTTTCCGCAGTATTAACACCTATGCTAAATATGTACAGTCCCTGCATTGTAATTTGCTCTCAACTGCATAGTACATTCCCTTACATTGTATCTTCGTTGTATATGTACAGTCTTTTACATTATAAACCACTCTGAACTGTTTGTGGTATTGCGATATACAAAAATAAAATTATTATTATTACATACATAGTTCCCCTCTTATAAGAAGGAAAAAAGAAAAGGAAATCATGATGCTTCATTCAGGGCACCAAAACAAGAATTAAAGAAGAAAAAAAATGATCAATGATAATCCTCATATTCCCCGGGGTATTACACAAACAAACAAACAAAAAGCCTTAAACTTCCCGTCATCTGCAAATAAACACATAGTTATATAAAAGAAAAAGAAAAAATATTACAGCATTGCACACAGCAAAGTAAATGTAAGGCATTTGCTCGGACTTCAGAAAAAAAAATGTATTCAAAGCAAAATGAAGCACAACTGTTTCTTCCGTCCTTTATCTGCTATGCGGGTGGAGGGAAAAACAGAAATTAATAGGCATATCACAGTTAGAACATAAGAACAATCCTTCTCTGCTAAACGCAACATATAAAGCAAAAAACTGGAAATATCTGCTACTTGAACACTAGAATTATCCTGCACTAGGGTATGTATAGGGTTAAGTTTCACATTCTTATCTATTCAAATTCTTAAACAACTGAGACAGTGAATTTTCCATGTTTTCAACGCTTGTGTGTCATTGCCAATGGATGAACTAACAAGAAATTTCAGCTAGTTTAAGGGTACCTTAAAATCAAAGTGAACATACCTAACGGGCTCTGCGTTTGTGGAGGCAAAGATAATTTGTACACATTGGCCTAGTCTCCGCTCATTAGAAGGAGTAGTTGGAGTGAATTCCCCTGTTGGGCCCTGCCAGTGCCAAAAATAGTCCGGCGAAAAGGGTAAGTCTGGGGCAAAATCTGTGCAGTAGTTATTCTGACCATTGTTATCAGGAGGGGGCATACCACGGCCTCTGCCTCTCATGCCTTGATAACTTGGTCCAGAACCTTGAGCACTCTGTGTCCAGGGTGTGTTATTTTGGGCCAATTGAATTTGTACAAGCTGAACTGTTTTGGTTCGTGCTAACTGTACAGCTCCTATCACCTGCGTAATTGCATCAGTATCATTACATTACATTACATTAGTGATTTCTATTCCGCTTGTACCTTGCGGTTCTAAGCGGATTACATTAGAAGATGGCTGGTCATTTCCAAGCGATGACAATACATTACTTTACATTACTTTACATAACTTTTCATACATTACTTTACATAGCTTTACGTAGATTTACTTTGCATTACTTTACATTACCTTACAGTACTTACATAACTTTACATTATATTATTTTACATAGCATAACTTTACATTACAAAAAGCTAGTTTCTGTTTATAAGTAGAGGTATCGGACGTTTTGAGATATTTTGTGGTTACAATGTTTCCGGGTATGTATTGACGTATCGTCATAGAGACTTGATTAGATGTTGCCTGAAGGGGAGGAATTGCAAGGAAGGTGCGGTGGGGATAGGAAATGAGGGGAGATTAGGTTGTTGGGATGTGTTTTTTGAATAGTATGGTTTTGATATCTTTTCAAAACGCTTTATAGTCAGTAGTTGTGAACAGCAGCTTGGAGATGGTGGGGTCAAGTTTCGCCGCCTGTGTAGCAAGTAGATTGTCATATAGTTTTTTGCGTCTAGTGCCTTTGAGTGGGGGGTAGGTGAACGGGATCTGGGTTCTCCTTATTCTGGGTGAGAGGTTTCGTTGTAGGCAGTTGTTTAGGTAGATAGGTGCAGTTCTGTTTAGTACTTTGAATAATAGACAGTATAGTTTGAATTGGGTTCTTGCTCATATCGGTAGCCAGTGAGAGTCTAGATAGGCATTGGTGATGTGATCATATTTTCCTAGCGAATAGATGAGGCTGAGAGCTGTGTTCTGTACTGTCTGTAGTTGTTTAATCATGTTGGTGGGACATGGTAGATAAAGGATGTTGCAGTAGTCTACAAGTCCTAGCACAAGTGATTGGACTATGATCCTGTATTGTACTTTGCCAAAGAATTTTCTTATTTTCCGCAGGTTGCGCATGGTGAAGAAAGCTTTTTGGATAGTTTTGTTGGTATGTATCTGCATTGTGCAGCACCTGTCTATCGTTACTCCCAGAATTTTGAGTGCGGGCTGTATTGGGTATTTGATTGCATTTGCCACCAATTCAGTTAAGGTTGGTTCTTTGTCTTTTTCTAGCAGTAGGAATTTGGTTTTATCCGTGTTCAGCTTCAGTTTGTGGTTAGTCATCCATGTTTCTACAGTTTCCAATGTTGTTTTCAGGCGTCCTGACGAGTTGGGGTCTTGAATGTTGACGGGGAGGATTGTTATGTCATCTGCGTAGCTGAATTATACTATATTTAGGGTGTCTAGGGTTGTGCCCAGGGAGGATACAAAGAGGTTGAATAGTATGGGCGATAATGGAGATCCTTGCGGTACTCCGCAGGGGTTTGACCAAGGGTCCGATATGAGATCTTTTGACTTTACTCTATAAGTTCTAGTTTTAAGGAATCCTTGGAACCAGTTGAGCACCCTACCTGAGATCTCTATGGCGTCTAGTATCTGGAGTAGTATGGAGTGGTCTATTAGGTCGAAAGCTGCTGAAAGATCAAGTTGGATGATTAGTATCCTGTTTCCTTTACTGAGGTGCTGTCGGGCTATATCCATTAGAGATACAAGTAGTGTCTCTGTGCTGTGTTTTTTTCTGAATCCTGATTGTGATGGATGTAGTATGTTGTGGTCTTCTAGGTAGTTGGAGAGATATTGTGCTACAAGACCTTCTATTAGTTTGACATATAATGGGATTGAGACAATGGGTCTGTAGTTGGCTGGGTTATTGATTGGGGCTTTGAGGTCTTTCGGTATTGGGGTGATTATTATCTCGCCTAGTTCTGATGGGAACTGACCATCCGTGAGCGTGGATTGTAACCATTTCATGAGGCTGGCTTTGAACTTGATGGATGCGGTTGATAGCAGGTACGATGGGCAGTTATTCAGATAACATGATGTTTGACTATATTTGTTGTAGAGTCGATTCATGTCAGACCATTGTACTTTAGGGAAGTTAGTCCAAGTTCTGTCTGCTAATATGGCTTCATCCATTGTTGGATTTAATATAATCTCATCGAGGATGGTTAATGATTTGTTAAAGGTGGTTCTGATAGGTGGTGATTTTGTGCTTGAAGTAGTCTGCTAATTGGTGGGCTGAAGGAGATTGGTTTCCTTGGGTGGCTAGGAAAGGTTTAGTGTCAGTGAGTTTTCTTACAAGATTGAAAGTACTTTTGAATCTGGTGTTTCAGTGCCAATTAGTTTGGAGTAGTAGGCTTTCCGTTTTTCCTTTAATTTGATTTTATACTGTTTGATTTGGTTTCTCCATGCTGTTTTAGTTTGGTCTTGTTTCTGTTTTTCCATATTCTTTCGAGGTGTCTACAGTGCCTTTTTAAATGGAGTAGTTCGGAGTCGAACCATTTGTCTGAGGGTCTACAGATTTTGTTTTTAGTTTTTATTGGGGCTAGCTCGTTCATTGTAGATTCACTTAGTGTACGCCAGTGAGTTACGAATTATTTGGGGTTGATGTGGTCGATTGCGAGGTCTACCGTGTCCCAAAAGGTAGTGGGATTGATTTTCTGTCGTGTATTGTTTTTTTGGGTGTGGGTTTGTGGTTGTTTTGAGCCCAGTTTATAGTGAAAGTGTATTTGTTGTGGTCTGACCAGAGAGAGAGGTGCCAAGCTCCGTTAGATATGTGGATGTTTTATGTGTCGCGGTTAGGGGACACGAATGCTGTAATGTCAAGTTGGTGGCCTTTTTCGTGTGTGGGTTCGGAGTTAAGGATCTGGTAAAATAGTGTGTTGAGATATGAAAGTATTCCCTCTACTTGGTTGGAGGAGTGGTCTTCTAGATGGAGATTTATGTCTCCGAGGAGTAAGTTATGTGTGGAAGTTAGTGAGTTCTGGAAAATGAATTCTTCGAGTTCTTGTTTTGAGGAGGTCCATTTTCCTGGCGTGACATAGCAGAGAAGACAAGTCAGGTTTCCTGTGAGTGTGTTATCGGAGAGTTGACAGGCTAGCAGATGAGGGGATGAGTGCTTGGCTAGGACTTTTAGGTTGAGGTTGTTTTTTACTAGGATGGCTAGCCCTCCCCCTCGTTTGTTTTCTCGACAGACAAGCTCTAGTTTATATCCTTTTGGGCAGAATTCTATTATGCTTGGGTCAGAGTCTGATGTGAGCCAAGTTTCAGCTAAGAATAGGCAGCCTAGTTGTTCTTTAGTCAGCCAATCCTTGATTAGTTCCGCCTTCGGACTGATTGATCTTATGTTCATGTATGCACATTCTATTGGTGCGAATTTTGTGAGGGTGATGGGGGTACTGATTGAGTTGAGGAAGATTCTTGGAGGTGTCTGGTGTTTTTGAGTGTTTGTCTTGGGCTTTGGCAGAGGTCGTTTTCTCCAGATAGTAGGAATGCTTTCTTGGCTGGAGAATGGACATGGTGTCAGAGTTCTAGGGGAGTGGAGTTTCCTAGCTGGTTGGGGTTGTCTGTAGGATATTGTCATGATTGGGATAGAGTATGTATGGTATCCTGTTGTTTTCCAGTTGGATATGAGAAGGTAGAGCAACAGGAGGACAAGCATGATTTTGGGTGGGCGGATTACCATTGTTGATGAGTAAAGGTGCTGGGGAGTTGGTTTCTGGGTAAGCGATTTGTTTGATCTGACAGTGATTTTTATCTCTTGGTTGTGACCTTTGCTGTTACGGGGGAACCGGTGAGCTGTCTGTTTCCTGTTTGCTTCACTGCCGACGCTTCACGAAGGCGCACACTAAGGCGCATGCGCCTTTGTCGCATGCCTTCATCGGTGCGCCGAATGGCTGCGCGCCGTGGGCGATTCAAATTTAAAGATCTGACCCCCGCTGGTCAAGGGAGAGGGGTGGAGCAGAGCTCCCACGCTGTCCTCTCCTCGGATCTCGGCGGCTCTGCTGGTGGCTGTGAGAGGGCCCGGCAAATGGCTGCGCTCTGTGGGCGATTCGGTTTTCAAGATCTGTCCTCCGCTGGTCAAGGGAGAGGGGCGGAGCAGAGCTCCCACGCTGTCCTCTCCTCGGGTCTTGGCGGCTCTGCTGGTGGCTGTGAGAGGGTCCGGCAAATGGCTGTGCACCTTAGGCGATTCAGTTTTCAAGATCTGTCCCCCGCTGGTCAAGGGAGAGGGGCGGAGCAGAGCTCCCACACTGTCCTCTCCTCGGATCTCGGCGGCTCTGCTGGAGGCTGTGAGAAGGCCCAGCAAATGGCTGCGCGCCGTGGGCGATTCCAATTTAAAGATCTGATCCCCGCTGGTCAAGGGAGAGGGGCGGAGCAGAGCTCCCACGCTGTCCTCTCCTCGGATCTCGGCGGCTCTGCTGGCTCCTGTTTATTCTCTACTTGTGCTTTTTGTGTTTCCTGTCCCTGTATCTGTAGAACTAGGGGCTTTGTCTCGAGTTGCAACATTTCTCTCTGATCTGTATTGCTAGCTTTTAACAATGTTGAATAAGAAAAGATTACTGGCCAGTACTTGGCTATCATGCTGACAACATTATCAAATTCAGCTGGAACAGGTGGGACAAGGATAGCTGAGACAGTAGTGGCTTGCACTGCATCAATGGAGACTTGTACTGAAGGGGCTGGACTATAGAGTGTGTCGGGACGTTAGTAGGGGCTAGTGAAATGGGGGTAACTGGAACACTAGCTGGGTGCAGTTCAGCATTAGACAAGGCAAAATGAGTTGTCAGGAGCTCTGTGGGTTGACTATAAAATTTACGCTCCTACTTTTCCCACAGCTTGAGACCATCTTTCATATATTTGAGGTTCCATCCGGAATCCTCTATTCCTAGTTGGATACATAATTGGGCAGTGTTCATATACCTAGTTTCAAAGGAACCTTCGTGAGGAAAAGAAATCAGTTGTGGAGCTAAGGACTCTGTCCAGCAGACTAAATTTTCAATCCAAGGCTGGACATAAAATGAAGAACGTACTTGTTGGGTTACAATCTGGGCTGGGGTCAGACTGGAATGAAAATAAGAATTGGTATCATGATACAACATTTTCCTATGGGGAACAGGAAAAGGAAGTTCACAGCCATCTGAGCGATTAACATGTGGGAAAGTCATACAGTTGCCATATGTGGCACAGTCCTGTGGGTTTGGGCAAGATTTTAATCCAAGACAGACCCTGCAATAGGGCACTGTATAGTGGAGGTCCTTATGTACTTGGGCATAACTTACATGTTTAAATTTGCCAGTGCATTCACTCTCAAGTGCACAATCTTTAGGATTAGGGCATGCATTTAATTTCCAGAATGGAGTAAATGGAGCAGGTTCAGAAACTGAAGTTCGCCTATCATGTCTGAGATTGCACAATGCCTCTGCAGCCTCTTTTTCAGCTGTAGCATATGAAGGAGAAAGTGGGGGTAGGTGGAGAAAGGTCGACAGGAACTTGGGCAATTTGCCCAAGACGATCCAAGTCCCGTGAACACTGTTCACATGCCTCATGCAAAAATTCAGGAGGGATAATATCATGGGGGCGTTTTCTCTGTAAAGCAGTAACATTTTCAAATGGCTGTGCATGAGTAATAATAATAATAATAACAGTTTATATATGGATGTATGGGATAGATGTTTGCAATTCGGTGGGTTCAAACTTTAGAGGATGCCTAACAGAATTTTCCAAAATCGGTTTCTCAGAACCACGGTGTGGAACTTCAGATGTGTCAAAAGTAATTAAAGGCTGTGATGAGTCTAAATGCTCTTGTGATCTGATTTGATAATCAAAATGTGAGCATTCCCTTTCTAAACTATTCTGTATCACTTCTCCTACACAGTTTCCTTCATGTGCCTGTGTTTATCATTTGATTGCGTCTGCTATCTGATTCTGTTGGGGTGGCATATCTAAGGTGTTCCTGATGAACATGATCTTTGTCAGTCACATCTTTCTCTCATCTGGTTTCTTTTTCGGGCCACTGCTTAAAGCTAGCTCCCTCATGAATCGTATCGGGAGTTTCACTCACTCCGATAGGTAAGGGCGCAGATGGCTGTATATATTCTGGAGCCCTATTTAAGGGATTCTGGTTGGTAGGGGGGTTCTGGGATAGGTGTTGTACTCTCCTGGCATGGAGTAACATCTCGGGTTGGAGGATCTTGGCAATTATTAAACCATAAATTCCACATGAGTAAATGTTCAAAAAGGGATGTACCTTTCTTATTATTTAGGATAATAGTGCGGAGGGTGACAAGGTCTCTCCAGTAAAGAGAACCTTCCTTTGGCCATTTCCAATCATTAAAAGTTTTCTTTATGTGTTTCTTAGAAGTGTACTTAACCCATTTGTCATGAAAATGCTAAATTGACTTATGTATCTCCGGGGGAGTAACTAGTTTCATAACGTCTAATGGCAACATGATCGAAATAGTTAATACAGCTGGCTAAAGCCTGTTACAAACACAAACAGTAGTTTGAAAAAAGGCAAGGAAGATGCATGCCCTTCTCATCTAAGAATTCTTTGCTAACTAAATAAGATAATGAAAGAAATACTTACAGTAACATGAACCCTAAAACATTGTGGGCTCTTCCCACACGCGATAAAATAAATTATCACAATTACAGCTAGCGTCACTCACTAGTCTCTCAATCTCAAAACACAACTTGGCTTCCCTTGCCAGTCTTTAAAAATCTCAAAACACAATCTGGCTTCCCTTGTCAGTCTAATACAGTGGTTCCCAACCCTGTCCTGGAGGAACACCAGGCCAATTGGGTTTTCAGGCTAGCCCTAATGAATATGCATGAAGCAAATTTGCATGCCTATCACTTCCATCATATGCAAATCTCTCTCATGCATATTCATTAGGGCTAGCCTGAAAACCCGATTGGCCTGATGTTCCTCCAGGACAGGGTTGGGAATCACTGGTCTAATAGACCTGTCACAAATCTATACAACAGCAGGCTTCCCTAGCTCTGCTCAGGTCCTTCGGTCATACACAAAAATCAAATACGGTAGGGGACACACCTCAGTGTGCAAAACAATGAGGGTTTTAATCCGTGTACGTTTTAAAGTTATATCTCAAATTACCCTATTTCACTCATTGGTACATTGGACAAAGGCCAGGAAAAGGCTTTATTTGTGTTGAAGAAACGCTCCTTTTTATGAAGAAAGGAGGCTTAGAAAGATAACTTTGAAAATGTAAATTCCATGAACGTACAGTAAAGAAAATTTTACTTGCATTAGTCCATTCTCAGAAATACATTTGAACACACAGGTTTCAAGTTTCAGAAGGAAAAAAAGTTTAAGAAGTTAAAAGAAAAAGTTAGTCAGGCATCGGCTCCCATGTACTTCAAAAGCACATGTTCACTAAGATGCATGCTGACGGAAAGAGATATAAACAGTTAACAGGGTAGATTAGATTAGAACTTTGTTACCAGGGACAGATTTGTAAGCGACTATTTTTACATATGTTAGCAACGGAGATAAATCATAAAAACAAAATGCAATTGCCGTAACTTTGAAATGCATGTTCCTTAGCAAAAGCAGCGATAACAGCATCAAAACAATATAGGATTCACGGCCACAAAACCTAACAGAGGCAAGCAAGCGTCCCTGAGCTGCTGTACTCAAAGACAATTATTCTTCTAGTTTTCAACATCAGGGGTCAGCAAATGACAGTGATAGGCTGCTTATTGCATCACAGAAATAGACCTCGTACTCTTTGGTTACTGGTATGAAATATATTTATTAGCAATAAATGAAAGTTAGCAAAATACACTGAAAAGCAGCACTATAATATACATACAATGTAGCTAGCTTCTGTCTTAGGATTCATCTCTTCTCTCTCATCCTCCCCCCTTTATGCCATCCAGCATGTCCCTTATATACATTATATCAGTAGACTAGGGTACCTCCTAGTTACTCACTTCTCATTGGTTGTCACATATGTCATTTTTATTGATCTATACACTTATCATGGAGCCATACTGAAATGTGACGTCACCTGGTGCCAAAACTGACCTTTCTATATTTCCCTGACAAATGCATTTCCAATACTAAGGCTAATAACTCTGGAGAACAGGCCCCCACCTTCCTGAGTTACACTACTATCCTTGCTAGTGCTTCTTAGGACATTTTATCATGAACTGTACTGTTCTGAAAAGTCCCAAAACAATGATGCCACAGTCAGGAGATCTGACTGCTGGTTTTTGGAGCAAAGGTGAATCTCTCTCTTTTGCTGACAGAGAGAAAAATGACTGCTTAGAAGTCTGAATTCATATGCACAATGTCTCTCTTAGAAATATAACTATTTGAGGTTTCGCAGGGGTCTTCGCCTACAATATATGCAGGTCTTATGCTTGTGTCATCTTCTGCCTACATTTTCATGCAGGTCTTATTCCTGATTTTCCTGATTCATCCTCACATCCCCACAAAGTTCAGAATAAAACCGTTCATACCTGACTCCGGAACATCAGCATCTGGTATAGGAAAGCCTAGTAGAACTGCACAGAGGTGGCTTAAGGAGTTTGGGGGGGGGAGGGGCTAGTGAACTCAGGCCCATAATCCACTCTAATCACTACAGTGGGAGCTACAGCCCCAGTACCCTGGGGTTGTGGGTTCAAATCCTGCACTGCTCCTTGTGACCCTGGGCAATTCACTTAATCCCCCAGTGGCCCAGGTACATTAGATAGTGTGAGCCCTCTGGGACATATAGGGAAAAATGCTTGAGTACCTGAATAATTGTAATCCACGTAGAATTGTATTATATGCGGAATATAAATAATTAAATAAAAAATTAAATTAATGGTGGAAAATGTGAGCCCATAAAAAAAAAAACCCAAACCCTATAGTCTTTGTTTTGTTCTATTTCTATCATTTAAATTTCTCCAGAATTCTACTGTTCAACGGCTCCCCCTTCTGCTTCTATTCCTTTCTCTCCTCTCTTCTACCTTCCAAAGTATTTAGATCAATGCTGTCTTGTTAAAATGTTTATTTTATTTTTATTTTTCCTCTAACTCTACTTTTCACTTCTCTATTACCCTCCAGGTACTTTAGTTAGATTGTGAGCCTTCGGGACAGTAAGGGAATTTTTCAAGTACCTTTCTTATTTCTAATCTTAATGTATATTTTCTGTAAACCGCTTAGAACCTAACGGATGTAGCGGTATATAAGAAATAAATTACATTACATTACATTACATTACATATAGTACTGCCATATAGGTGCTACCTGCAGCCATAAGGGCTATTGGGGTTGTAGACAGATGGGTATAGTGGGTTTTGGGGGACGCACCATAACCTATAAGGGAGTTCTGGTGAAATGTTTATGTGGCACCCATATTGTGAAATTCATAGCAGTGCCCTGTAAGGTGTCCCACTGCTCTGTTGCCATGTCTGGGTGGCCAGTCCATCACAATGCTGGCCCCTTCCATGTCTAAAAGGTCTTGTTCTGGGTGTTTGGGACTTTAACAAATTTTTGGTTGAGAATATGGTACTGTATATAGATATAACCCACAAAGAATCCACTCATTAAAAACACAAATTAAATTCATTCACAAGTTATGCCAATGTGATCCAAGTAAACCAATATCAATAAATATAATATAAATGCATTAAAAGCACTACAACTTTATTCATAGCTTATTATTGCATCACAAGTAAACATACAAACATACATACATACACCTGAAAAAGGAGGCAAAGGAATCCACTAAGTTCATATTATAGAAAAGAAATTCAAAAGTCACTTAGCTCGAGTTGATCAGTGGGTGATGATATTGTACATGAATCATATAGCTCGAGTTAATCCAAACTTCGGTTCGCGTAGTTTCAAAAACAAAGTCAAAGGGACAAGGTGGAGTCCTGAGTCATCCGGTAAAAAACATCACATGGTAAAAGTTCATATGAGGGTGAATCCCAAAGTGTTAAAGTGCAAGTGCAAAAAAATGTCCAAAGTGAGCAAATACTTCATCCAATATCCACAAAACCAGCCAATTCCCTCCTCCTCAACATAAGCCGTGTTTCGATGGCTTTCTTTATCAAGAGGAAGAATCGTGCTAAAAACAAAATGAAACACCAACACATCAACATAACCAAAAAGAACCTAACAAATCAATTATTATAAGACAAACAAAATAAATATAAATACACGCAATCATATCGGGCAGGAGATAGAAGCTATCTTAATCCAAAAGCAAAGATGGCTACCGCCACGCAAACGTCATGACAGTAGAGAGAGGGCGGAGCATTAAATAGACCACAGCATGATAACAGCTGAATTAGCTTAAAAAATGAAAACAATCAAAAAAATCTGAAGAAAAAAATAATTAAACAAGTAAAAAAAAAAGCGAAAAAAGTAATACAAATAAAAATTAATGTAACACTAGCCACTCGATCTCTCTGTTTAACCCATTAGGTATCACAGTGTGCCACGCAAAAATCAGATGCTGTTCATGATAAGTAAGCAGCCGAGAAATATCCCCCCCAGTTGTGGTAACAAACTGTTTAAAAACACAAAAACGCAAATCAGATAACGAGTGGTGGAATTGGGCCCAAAGATCCACCAAAGGGGCATCACTTTTCTGAGTTCTAATACAGCTGAGATGTTTGGCAATACGGAGTTTAATGGCACTCTTAGTTTGACCAATATAAAGCTTATGGCATGGACAGAAAATACCATAAACAACCTGAGTAGAATTGCAGTCAGTTTTATGATGTAATTTAAACCTCATATCCACATTAGGAATAAGTACACAATCAGTGCTCATAGAATATTGGCAATACCTACACTTACCACACGGGGTATGACCCATCTCATTATGGTTAATTGAAAGAAATGAATGATGTTTCAAGCATTCCCCTAGATTTTTACTGTGTGTGAAAGCAAACCTAGGCTTATTTCTGAACTCGGAATGAAAATTTAGCAAATGCCAATGTTGACCAATGATATTCTGTACGTGAGTAGACAAGGAAGAAAAAGGAAGCACACAAGTCATCCTTTGATCAGATATCTCACTAGAAGGTTTAAGAAGGAATAACCATTGAAGTTCAGCATGGGTGGCACGTTTAGCTGCACGTCTTAACATTCAGGTAGGATATCCACGCTGTCTAAATCTTCAGGACATATGATGGCTTTGGATTTTAAAATCCATGTCAGAAGAAAACAAACGTTTCAATCTTAACATTTGAAACATAGGTATACAATTGCGCAAAAGTTTTGGATGATAACTACGATAATGAAGTACGGTGTTAGTGTCTGGGTTTTCAAAAGATTGAAGTATCAAATAGTCCATCGCGATACTGTAACTGTATATCCAAAAAATTAATAAAGGTGGAATGGAAAGTCATGGTGAATTGAATGTTATAATCACATTGATTAAGATACAGCAAAAAACTGTCTAATTCAACCTGAGATCCCTGCCAAATAATAAAAATATCATCTATGTACCTCCTCCAATAAAGCACATAAGAAGAAAAAATGACTCCTCAAAAATGGCCATAAAAAGAAAAGCAACAGAAGGGGCCACAGTAGCACCCATAGCAACACCTTTCTTTTGGAAGTAAAACGACTCATTAAATATAGATAGACATAGTGGCAGTCTGGACGATCAATGCCTGGCTGTAGAAATAGATGATTTTGGGGGGGGGGGGAAAATGGGGGATGTACTTTTCGAGAATGGACATTTTTCCACTGCTGACTTTGGGCGACCAATGTGTTTCCCTGAAAATAAGCCCTAGCATGAATTTCGGGGTAGGTCCTAATATAAGCCCTACCCCAAAAATAAGCCCTAATTAAGATCTCTCTCTCCCATCCTTTTGTGCACCGGAACCTCACCGACCCTCCCACCATGAGCCTTACTTCGTGGCCCTCTCCCACTGGGGCCTTCCCTCTGCTGCATCACTGATGACATCATCAGTGACACGTCAGAGGGAAGGCCGTGAAGCAACCTATTGCCAGTGAAAACCTCATTGCATTAAAATGGCGATCACAGTAAAAGCCTAAAGAAAAGAAGCAAACAATTACTTTTATTCTTTTGCTAAGTTAATGTTATTTGAATTTATTCTGCATCAAACAAGTTGGATGAAGTTACAAAATCTCAGTGATGCAGAAGAGGGAAGGCTTCGGAGGTATGTAAGGCTCATGGTGGGAGGATCGGTGGGGTTCTGGTGCACAAAAGGATGGGAAGGAGGGATAGGTATAACACTGTACGGTGTTTTCTTGCTGAGGATGTGGTTTTAGTCAGGACACTCATTTTCAGTATGCATTATCTTGGAAAATAATGTGATGTGTGAAATGCCATTACTACTGGCAGGTATAGTGATAGTGTGGTTCTGGAGGTAGTCTTTGAAGGCTTTTTTGTGTCATGCTCTGGTACACAGGGTATCCTGGCTTCTAAACATGGCAAATGTCAAGGGTAGATACCATGTTTCCCCAAAAATAAAATATTCTCCGAAAATAAGTCCTAGTGCGTTTTTTGGAGCACAAATTAATATAAGACCCTGTCTTATTTTTGAGGAAACATGGTAGCGCCCTATGTCCAAATCGGACTTAGACGTATTTTTTGATTATGCCAAAGTATGCAAATCTATCTCATGAATGTTTATTAAAGAGGAGAGTGTGGTGTGGTGGTTAGAGCTACAGCCTCAGCACCCTGAGATTATGGGTTAAAATCCCATGCTGCTCTTTGTGACCCTGGGCAAGTCACTTAATCCTCCACTGCCCCAGGTACATTAGATAGATTGTGAGGCCTCTGGGACAGATAAGGAAAATGCTTGAATACCTGATTTGTAACCCATTCTGAGCTCCTTTTTGGAGGACAGGCTAAAAAAAACAAATAAATAAATAACAGATATGCCTGAAGGACAGGTTGAGAACCACTGACACAAAGATGTTGGACAATCACTGGTCTCCCTTCAACTCAAGGAACTATGCAACTAAGTAGCTGTAAAATGTATTGGACATGAGGAATTCTATTTATGCAGCATTTTATTAACAGGGTAACAGAGAAACATCCAACTTGATGTTCATTAGGGGACAGGATATATGTACCAATGGAGGTGCTAGCTATGCACATAAATCTATCTCATGTATGCTCCATTGTGGATATGCTGAAAAGTCACTGGCTGATTATGTCCCAAGGACTGGGATGAGAATGGTGTAACAATAGGGTGTATAGGGTTTCCTTTGGAGTATGACACGGGGACAAAGTTTGCATTCGTCCCCGCGAATTCTGTCCCCATCTACATGGACTCGTCCTCATTTGCACAAGCCTCAAACACTTATGATTTAATATTTAAATCTTTTTATTAAAATATAGAAAAGGAATATTCTGTACAACTAATTATAAATCACAGATAGAGCCTTCCATTTTGATCTGATTTTGGTACAACCTTCCCAAAGATTTTACATCATCTGGGAAGGTACAGTAACTGGAGTATCTTTCAAACATGGGTGTAGAAGAGAACCCAAACTATGTAATGGATAAACAGAAAATAAGTGTCTATTAAATGTTGGAAATGCTCCTTGATGCCATCAATGATGGATAAATCTGTTGCAGTAACAGTAAGATGCTTGTCAGATGATGGAAGAACGTTGCAGATAGTAGGAGTCTAATCAGCAGACAAGACTCATCAAAGACAGACAAGACACAAATGTCATTTAACAGTAGTTAATTTAAATCCAAAAGCAGATCCTTCAGTTTTTTTAAATCATTGAATTGCCAATTGTCTAAGATATGTTAAGTTTTTACATATTGATACTAGTCTCAAGTTTTTAGAGTGACAGGGGGACAAAGTTTGTCCCCATCTCCATGGGCTCTGTCTCCATCTCCACCCCGTGGATAACCATGTCCCTGTGCCATTCTCTAATTTCCTTTAAGATGAGACAATGTTGAAAAAGAAAATAAGGCCTAATTCATTTCCTAGGCTTACCAATTGAATGCTGTTATCATGGGACAGGCTAAACAAGTCCAAGTATTGCCTCCTGTGTAAGCTAAGACATGCTTATTGTAGAGAAACTGGAACTACAAATCTATAGCTGCCTTGGTGATAAGCACTAGAGAATGACACGGTGACGGTTTACCCGCGGCCACCGCATTTAAGCCGCGGGTCACCGCCGAAAACGGGGAAGAAAACTAGCAGTCGCTGCGGTGACGGGGACAAGGCCATTCACCGACCGCGGAAACGGTGAACAGGTTTGTCCCCGCGGGCCAATGTACCCCCTTCTAGGAACCGCTATTTACCGCCCGACGCCCGATTCACCCCCCCAGCAGGACCGCTCGCACCCCCACCCCGAACGACCGCTCGCACGCGCTCCCACCCGCACCCGCGATCGGAGCAAGAGGGAGCCCAAGCCCTCTTGCCCGGCCGACTCCCCGACGTCCGATACATCCCCCCCCCGGCAGGACCACTCGCACCCCCACCCCGAAGGACCGCCGACTTCCCGACAATATCGGGCCAGAAGGGAGCCCAAACCCTCCTGGCCACGGCGACCCCCTAACCCCACCCCGCACTACATTACGGGCAGGAGGGATCCCAGGCCCTCCTGCCCTCGACGCAAACCCCCCTCCCCCCCAACGACCGCCCCCCCCAAGAACCTCCGACCGCCCCCCCAGCCGACCCGCGACCCCCCTGGCGACCCCCACGACCCTGCCACCCCCCTTCCCCGTACCTTTGGTAGTTGGCCGGACAGACGGGAGCCAAACCCGCCTGTCCGGCAGGCAGCCAACGAAGGAATGAGGCCGGATTGGCCCATCCATCCTAAAGCTCCGCCTACTGGTGGGGCCTAAGGCGTGTGGGCCAATCAGAATAGGCCCTGGAGCCTTAGGTCCCACCTGGGGGCGCGGCCTGAGGCACATGGGCCCAACCCGACCATGTGCCTCAGGCCGCGCCCCCAGGTGGGACCTAAGGCTCCAGGGCCTATTCTGATTGGCCCACGCGCCTTAGGCCCCACCAGTAGGCGGAGCTTTAGGATGGATGGGCCAATCCGGCCTCATTCCTTCGTTGGCTGCCTGCCGGACAGGCGGTTTTGGCTCCCGTCTGTCCGGCCAACTACCAAAGGTACGGGGAAGGGGGGTGGGGGTGGGGGGGTCGCCAGGGGGGTCGTGGGTCGGCTGGGGGGGGCGGTCGTTGGGGGGAGGGGGGTTTGCGTCGAGGGCAGGAGGGCTGCAGTGCAGAACATAAGCCTTTCATTAAGACAATCCTGGTTCGCTTTTCCAAGTTAAAACAATTAGAAAAATATTTCTGGAGTGCTGTAATAAATTAAAATTAATAGTGCTCAGAACCCCCAAGGTAACTTCAGGCATCATTTTGAAGCTGGGGGGGGGCGGTCGTTGGGGGGAGGGGGGTTTGCGTCGAGGGCAGGAGGGCCTGGGATCCCTCCTGCCCGTAATGTAGTGCGGGGTGGGGTTAGGGGGTCGCCGTGGCCAGGAGGATTTGGGCTCCCTCCTGGCCCGATATTGTTGGGGAGTCGGCGGTCCTTCGGGGGGAGGGATGTATCGGACGTCGGGGGGGGGGGGGCATCAGGCTTTCAGGATGGGGACAGACCTTCAAGGGGGGACAGTGCAGGGAAGTCAGGGAATTTATATTAATTAATTTTTTCTCTGCGTGTTTTGTTTTTGTATAGTTATTAACTAATATTTAACTAAGTTTTAAAGTTTTAAAGAATGTTTCCTTTATACGTAAATAAAGAAAAGTGAATGGGATTGCAGTGGCGGTGACGGGGCGGTGAATGGGGTGGCAGTGGCGGTGACGGGGCGGTGAAGAGGATGGTGAGACGGGGACGGGGCGGTGACGGGGATGGTGAGACGGGGACGGGGCGGTGACGGGGACCAATTTTTTCACCGTGTCATTCTCTAATAAGCACCCCAGATGACCAAGAGCCATTATTACCTCAATATAGTATTTTCTAATTGGGTTATTTATACCAGTGTTTCTCAACTCTGCTTTGGAGTCAGGTTTCAGGATATCCACAATGAATATGCATGAAATTTGAATATAATGGAGGCAGTGTATGCAAATCAAGTTTATGCTTAGTCATTGTGGATATCCTGAAAACCTGACTGGGAGTACTCTAGGACTGAGTTGAGAAATACTGATTTATATGGACTGCATTCTCATCCTCTTTGTGTTTGATATTCTCCTTCTTTCCAGGTTAGAGAGAAGTACAATGGGAGCATCAGGAATCCAGCTGGTGGGCATCATCCTGACCATCTGTGGTCTGATTGGGGCTATTGTGTGCTGTGCTCTACCTAAGTGGAAAGAGACTTCCTTCACTGGTCAGAACATTGTGACAGCCCAGACTACCTGGGAAGGGATTTGGATGACCTGTGTGGTTCAAAGTACAGGCCAAATGCAGTGCAAGACCTATGACTCCATGCTCCAGTTGCCATCAGATATGCAGGCAGCCCGGGCCCTCACCGTGGTTAGCATTGTTCTAGCAGTCTTTGGCGTGCTGGTGGCATTTATGGGTGCTGAGTTTACCACCTGTGTGGAAAATGAGAATGCCAAGTCAAAGATATCTCTGACTGCTGGCATCGTGGTAGCCATAGCCGGCTTGATGCTCATCATCCCTGTTAGCTGGTCAGCCAACACAGTGATCCGCAACTTCTATGATCCAACTACAGTGTCTAAGATGGAACTGGGTGCCAGCATCTTCATTGGTTGGGCCTCCTCTGTCCTGCTGCTCATTGCTGGGGGACTTCTCTGCTGCTTCCGCCCTCGCGGGAGTGGTGGCAGTTACTCAGCACAGTATTATACCAAGAATGCACCCAGCGCACCCAACAAGAACTATATCTAATACATTATAGAAACAGACACACAGATCTCACTGAACAACCTTTAACAGTGACCACCAAAGAAATACTGACTCTTCTATCAAGTCAAAATCTTTTGTTATGGCTGCTGAATTTTTGGGCAAGTTTCATCCAATCGCTGCAACATCAGTCCTCAACCAGGTCTATGAACATGGGCTCCTTCCAGAATTTTGAAATCATGAGCCTTAGATAAGGCCACAAGGTTTCAATACTGCACTATAACTGTCTCCATCCCTCTACCCCAGGTAGCAGCCCAGGTTTGCTTGAAGACCTGAGGACAGAATCAAATCTTCACCTTTCTACATGTACATATTTAGAGCAACACTGCTACCAGTCCTAATTTTGTCCTTCTTAGTTCTTCAAAAATGAATTGGCTTTAAACACACATGCACATATTCACATATGTGTACCATCACATATATATGCATACATATGACACCCCCAATTTGTAAAATACCATATATTCTTAAATTTAGGAAAAAGTTATACCATGAGTTGTTGCATCAAAGGATAGCATTACTGTACATGAAAGGCCAAGGAAAGGAGTACAGGATGATGATAAAGACACTATGACCTCCTTATCCATAACCCGTAACCTCTCTGGAATTCTCTGGAAAAATTGCAAACAGATTTGATTTTCAAGATGTCCACCATTTGATGCATTTGCATGCATAAGGTCTAAAATACAAAACTAATATGAATAGCTTAGTTACTATGAAAACCAGATCCACTCTCAGTAACCAGAGCTGAAAATGTTTGGACTGGAAGGATCACCGCCTTTTCATACTCGGAGACATGTAGGACCAAATCTCATACTTTCTACCAGAGAACTCTAGGTTCCTCCTGATCTATTGAACCACGGCTGCACTAAGATATCATCGGACAGTATCACAGACACAGAAAACAGCACAGCAGCATTAATATGTTATTGGACACTATTCAAGGTGCTTTGTCATTGATGAGAGCTGGAACAGATGATGAAAACAAAAATGATGATGCAGACTAACTATATTGTATATTATATCACTGTAATCTTTCTATGATATTATTGTATAAACTGCATTCTCTGGTTCTTAAGCTCTCAATATTTCTTTCACTTTTTGTACATAATAAATCATTTTCCTCTTTTGTTGCTGAATGTGGTTGTAAATACTTTTATAAAGTTACAGTACTACCATTAAAATCAGTGCCTCCAGAAAAAATTGAGAATGATCTCTTGGAAATTAATAAGATTCAGTCCACTATGATTAGAGATAATTTGAACCTGAGAAGGAAGATGGAAATTTTGGAGAACAATAGCTGATCAAACAATCTCAGAATTTTGAATTTTCCCCAAATATCCTCAATCTCAGCTACAGAAATTTAAAAAAAAAATATTTTCAAGATTTATTTGATATTTCAGAAGAAATTTTTCCCCCTTTTTCAAAAATCTATTATCTTGGGGGCGTGGCTTAACGCGAGCACAGAATGGAAGTGTGATCTCGACGCTCCTCTCCAAATGGGCAACTGACATAAAATAAAAATATCCCAATATTAATTATTTCAATTGAAAATACTCACAATTGAAGCAGAAACTATTGAAAATCTATATATAACATTTTCCTGAAGAAACGAAGACAAGAACTGAGCAAGAGAAACCAAAGAGAGATTTGCCGGTTTTTTCTCCCTCATCGGTGAGACGGCGAGACGTTGGATTAAAGAAAGAAGAAATAAAAGAGAGAAGAGTTGGCAGATTGGATAAAGTCCTCCTCTGAAACTTAAAAGTTTTAGCGCTGAAGCGAAGACATCGGGGGACTAGAGCGGAGAGGCACTGGTGACAGGAAGCTGACGGTTTGAACAAAAACTTGTGCCCGCTGAGGGGGATAAATCCTGAAGTAAGTGAACAAGGGAAGTGATAAGATCGGCGAAAACTGTTATAACATAAATCAATTACTAAAGATAATATCTTTAATATAAACAAAAGATAATTTGAAAACATTTCCTGACAAAAAAAAAAAAAAAAAAACGCAGAAAAGATCTGAAGCGAAGGAGAAAAGTAAGGCTACTAATTTTTACCGGTCTTTCTGTGTGGTGATATGACATGAAAGTGAGAAGAGCTGTAAAAAATTAGTAACTGATTAATATTGAAAAAGGGACGGATTCCATTGTGAAACCGTTGTTAACTAGATCCCTGAGTTGCGGCGGTTTGAAGCGCTGAGTCGGAGCCTGAGAGATTAATTGATACTTTTATTGTCTTCCCTTGGCGCTAAATCGGCGCAGCAGTAAGCAAGATAACTTATAAAAAGGGAAAAGAAATGTCAGCAAAAACAAACTGATGATACTGAAGGTCATAAAAATTTTAAGAAAGTGTGATTATATCATTTGCTGATTTGAAAACTGAGAAAAAGAATGCGGCAGTTGAAATGGGATAAGTGCTGACAATAAACGGGAATACAGAAAACCAGTTGTGATTTTGGCAGTTTCATTGAAATTGAATGCAGTGTTGAAACCAGCAAATTACAAATGAAAGATCAGTATTGATTGAAAAAAGGAATTTGTGTTCTGACCAATTTTTTTTTCTTTGACAAAAAAGGGGATTAAAAAAAAAAAAAAAAATTGAGAGAGAGAAGGACTTACATTTCTCTTAAAAATTGGGTGCCTTAGCACTGAAGACAAATAAATGTCAGCTTACTTATAAAAAACAAATACTGAATTCAATATCAATTTCCTCTTGCAAAGCTGCGATTGGGCTTGTGAGAGAGGAGACACGGGAAAAAAAAATATTCAACGGACCTCTAAAAAACTGAAACAGCAAGATATTGAGGAATTGAGAGACGCTGAGAAAAAACAGAAGAAAATTGCTTAAAGCTGATCAAAATTGAAAAATAACTCTAATAAAGGGTTGCTCTCCTTAATCAGAGCTGCGATTGGGCTTGTAAGAGGAGAGAAAAAAAAAAAAAAAAAAAAGTTCCCCTACAACATTGAAAAACTGAAAGTGAGGAAAACATAGGTAAAGGAAAAAGAAAAGAACTTACAAAGAAAACTTTCTATTTCAAAGATATAACAAAATCTTGGAAGAAAAGAGATTAAAAAAAAAAAAAAAAAAAAAAAAAAAACCTAAAAATATCAAATATAAAAGATTTAAATACAAGAAATAATAATAACTAAGGAAAAGTGAACAATAAAATGGCAAGTACTAGACAAAACAAAAATGAGACAGGTACATCTGCAAAAAGACAGAAACAAGAACAAATAACACCTAGCAAGATACCACTTCCTATTGAAGAATCAGACACATTAAGCAAAGCTGAAGTCATGGAAGAATTAAAACAAATCAAACAAATGTTGAAAGAAACTATTACTAATATGTCTGATATGAAAGAAGAAATTTTAAATATACATAGACAAATGGAAGTTAACGACAAAAGAACAACTGAATTAGAATCAAAAATGGAAATTATAGAATGTGAATCAAAAAGATGTAAAAACGACAACCTGGAATTAAACAAATTAAAAGATCAACTGGAGGATTACGAGAATAGAGGAAGAAGAAAGAACATCAAACTCTTTGGAATACAAGAAAATCTAGAGGGGAAAAATACTATCCTTTTCCTTGAAAATTTAATTCCAAAAATTCTACAATTAGACTTGAAACAAACAATCGAAATCGAAAGGGCACATAGAATCCCAATAAAAAATTCAGAAAATAAAAACAGACCAAGACCAATCATTTTCAAAATGTTGAGATATCAGCAAGCACTAGAGATACTAAATGCTGCAAAAAAAGATAAAAACTTAAACTATAAAGGATCAAGATTATGGTTTTTACCAGATTTCGCCAAAAACACAGCATCTAAAAGGAAAAGACTACTAGATATGAGACCACTACTCAAAGAAAAAGGATTTAAATATGGACTATACTATCCAGCGAAAATGAGAGTGTCATCTGGAGACAAGTCGTTATATTTTGAGGATCCCGAAAAACTAAAAGAGTTTCTATCTAAACCAGAACCTATGATATATTAACAAAATATATTAAAAAGGTTTTGAAGACTCTATGAAAAATTAGGAAATACAACATATCGAAATATTGAAGAAATGGAGGAAAACAATACAAAGAAAAGACAATAATAATTATATGAAAGAAAGAACAGAATATATGAAAATTATTAAATAATACACTGCATACAAGTTTAAAATAATTATATATTGAAATCAAAATACTAAGGTAATACAAATTAACACATTGTTAAATAAAAAATTGATACATTAATAAAATGTTATGGAAAATGATTAAATGAATATAAAAGATCAATATAGATATATAGAAGGGAAATTTGTTAAACAATTGAATATTGATTGCCTGGAATGGGGAGAATGTTAGGATTATATTTCCAATGTGCATCCTTAAGCAGCCAATGAATTGGGTGGGAAAGGGAGGGATAAGAAGAATATTCAATAGAATAATTAAGGGAGATTCATTAGGGTTTAATATGTGTGTCATGAGGAAAATTTTTTGGTTATTAAATATGAAAGAGGAGAGGAAGAATAAGATAATGAAAGGTATCAAAATATATAATGTCTATTAAAATATATTCCATTAATGTCAATGGCCTGAATCATGTAATTAAAAGGGAAAAAATATTAACATATTTAAAAAAACAAAATGCAGATATTTACTGTCTGCAAGAGACCCATCTTAATATGAAGGAATCACAAAAATTATCAGGTGGATGGATAAAAGAGTGTTTTTTTGCTCCAGCAGTGGGTAAAAAAGCAGGGGTTGCAATCCTTATAAACAAAAAATGTATGGCCAATATAAAAGTAAAAAATACAGATCCACATGGAAGATGGATACACATTGATATAGGTATGGGAAATGATACCCTGACGTTATTTAATATATATGCCCCTAATTCGAATCAACCAGAATTTTTCAAAAAGCTACAAAATATGTTATTACCACTGGCTGCCTCTAATTTAGTGGTGGCTGGAGATTTTAATGCTGTAATGGATCCATTATTGGATAAAAAAACCAGGTAAAAATATTAAATCTTTAGGTTTAGATAATTTAGTTCGATCATGTGATTTGAAAGATATATGGCGTATTCTTCATTTTAATGATCAGGAGTATTCATTTTGTTCACAGGTTCATAAATCATTTTCAAGAATAGATTATATTTTCGTTTCAACAAATAAAGTGCAACAAGTGAGTAAAGCCTCCATTGATCCTATTATCATTTCGGATCATGCAGGAATATGGATAGAATTACAATTAGATCAATTAGAAAATAATAGACCTCTTTGGAGATTTGATAATGCATTGCTTGTAGATGACAAATTTTTGGAAAATCTTAAAACACAAATTAATGAATTCTTTCAAATAAATTTAGTGGAAGATACATCTATAGAAAATGTATGGGATGCATTTAAAGCAACTATCAGGGGTAATATCATATCATATTCAGCTTTTATTAGGAAACAAATTAAAAAACAACATATAGAATTAGAAAAAGAAATAAAAATATTAGAAGCTAAATTGATAAGCAAATGGGAATATGAAGTTTTGCAAGCTCTTTTGAAAGTAAAAGGTAAATATAACGAATTAACTTCAAAAATGATAAGAAAAGATTTGTTTTCCAAGCAAACAATGTATTATGGAAATTCTAATAAGGCGGGAAAATTATTAGCAAATTATCTTAAGGCAAAAAAAAGGAGAACTAATATTAATGGAATTAAAGATGATAATGGCATAATAACAAATCAAACAAATATAATATTAAAACAATTTTTAAATTTTTATAAGGATCTATATTCTTCTGAACCTTATTTGGAGAAACAAAAAGATGGAAAAAAATTTTTAGATCTAATAAATGGACCTAAGATTCCTGATCATATAAAACGAAGTTTAGAAGAGCCTATATCATTAAAAGAATTAGAAACAGCATTGAGATCTCTTAGAGTTGGATCCGCTCCAGGTGGTGATGGTTACACAGTAGAATTTTATAAAACATTTCAAAATATCCTCTCCCCACATTTATTAAAATTATATCAGACACAACTTATAAAAGGTAATATAAAAGGTACTATGGCTGAATCAATAATAATTGTTTTGCCTAAGCCAAATAAAGATCCTACATTGGTTTCGAACTATAGGCCTATATCTTTGATAAACGTTGATAATAAACTATTGGCGAAAATTTTGGCTTTGAGATTGGCCAAAGCTCTCCCACATATTATAGATATGCATCAAACGGGTTTCATTGCTAAAAGACATTCCTCCAATAACTCTAGATTATTATTTCACATGCTAAACTTGTCAAAAAAAATGGATGAACCGGCATTCACAGTTTCATTAGATGCCGAGAAAGCATTTGATAGGGTAGAATGGAATTTTATGTATCAGGCTTTAGAATGGTTTGGTATAGGTTCTGGATTTATACAAATGGTAAAAACATTGTATAGCTTCCCGATTGCAAGATTAAATATTAATAATAAGATATCGGATGGTTTTCAATTGCAGAGGGGAGTTAGACAAGGTTGTCCTTTATCTCCTTTGTTATTTGATATTGTATTAGAACCCTTACTGTTAGCAATACAACAAACGAGGGAGATACAAGGAATTCTATATTCAGATATGGAATATAAAATTTCGGCTTATGCTGACGATATTTTGCTTTATTTGAGAAATCCAGAATCTACCTTATCTTCTTTATTGAAATTAATTGATAAGTTTGGCAAATTTTCAGGTTATAAAATTAATTGGAATAAATCTGAAATTATACCCTTGAATGTTCACTGTGTAAAAGGATTATTTGATACTTTTCCATTCATATGGAAAGAAGAAGGATTTAAATATTTAGGCATTCAAGTTAAAAAAACAATTGAAGATACTGTAAAAGAAAATGAAAAATATGTATTAAAAAAAGTAACGGAGTTATGTGAACAATGGAATCCACTACATATATCTTGGTGGGGGAGAGTTCAAACTATTAAAATGATGATCTTGCCTGTGGTTTGCTACCAAATGAGTATGATACCTATTTATTTTCAGGGGTCCTTTTATAAAAAACTTAATAGTATTTTAACAAAATTTCTTTGGCTTGGTAAAACATCTAGAATAGCTTTAGTAACCTTACAAAAATCAATTAAGGAGGGAGGGGTAAATTTTCCAAATTTCTATAGGTACCATCAAGCCTATATTCTACGTCAGGGTATGTATTGGATCCTCCCAGAACTTATAGAGAATGCACCAGATTGGTTATATTTGGAATGGCGCCTTATGTTTCCCCTAAATTTAGTTCATCTTCCAAGTATTAATATACCTAAAATATACAGAGAAAATAAAATAATAATGGATACTTGGAAAACATTGAGATTTATAGATAAATTAACACCCATCCCAATATATAAATCAACTAATCAATCCATATGGATAAACTCCAAGATCAAAATAGGCGGAGCCCAAATCCTTTGGAAGAACTGGATTATTGCAGGAATTAGATCTCTAGATGATATTATTTCAGAAGGTAAACTGCTGGATTTTTCACAATTGCAACATAGATTTGGTCTTAATAAAACACAAAGTTTTAAATGGTTGCAATTGAAGCAGGCCATTCAGGTTGGGTTCCCTGAATGGAAATCATTAAACAATCAATATAGTTTAAAATTCTTATGCTTTAAAGCAGACTTCCTGGGACATCAAGCCGCATTGTGGTATAAATTAATATCTGGATATTTGAATAAAAAACCAAAAAATGGTCTAAGAGACATTTGGAGCATTGAGATTGGACATCAAATTAATGCATCTCAATGGCCACTGATTTGGTCTTGGAGAATGGGATGTACAATGTCAGCATCTATGAGACAAACATGGTTCTTTTTATTACATAGAGCTTTTTGGACCCCTACTCGTTTACAAAAACTAGACAGTTCTAAGTCTAATAGATGCTGGCACTGTAATCTAGAACCAGGGACATTAGATCATTTATTATACTACTGTCCTTATATTAAAATATTTTGGAATTCAATTTGGCCACAAATTAATAAATTAATGGAAAATCATATTGCAATATCATATGATACAATTTTATTTGGAACAATGATGAGAAAAAAAAGTCAAATTTCACCAGAAAATAATAAACTTTTATTAATTATGACAGGGGTTGCCATTCAACATATAACTAACAATTGGAAAAACTATAACAACCTAAACTACACATTTTGGTGGAATACAATATGCCATGTTTTTAAAATGGAAAGATCAATATCAATACAAAAGGGAACATATAATAAATTTATAAAAATATGGGGGCCATTGACAAAATTCTGTAATGATTAAATAATAGAATACTTTTTCTTCCTTTCTTCTTTTAGAGATTTTCTTATGACACACATATAGGGGGGGTAAGGAAAACAATTTATATATAATATATTATAATATATGATACAAAAGGTAACAAATGATTAAGGGATAATAGAAGGGTGGGGGGAGGGAAAATGAATAAAATTTATCTAGAATATATTGTTTTAGATATAAATATGTTAATGAATAAGTATTAATTGTATTCTATTATGTTATATATTTTTATAAAATTTGAAAATATTATATTAAAGTGGTGAAGGGGTGGGGGGAGGGTGAAGGGGAAAATCAAATTCAGACATACAATGTGATAGATATAAAAGTGATACTATGCATATATCAAATGTATTTTATTATTCTGTACACTTTTTATGAAATTTGAAAATAAAAATATAATGGAAAAAAAAAAAAAAAAAAAAAAAAAAAATCTATTATCTTCCAATTAAAAATCAAGAGGGGCAACAACCTCGGCAACAACAAGATCAGGAGCAACAGATGGATTTAACAACTATGCTGGATACATCATTGAAAGAATTAGTTAGACCAGCTACTCTGTTGGTCACAGTAGTATTGTTACCTGATAAAAATTGGATATTAAAATTATTCTTCAAGAATAGGCATAAGGAATTTCTGGGTCAAAAAATTCAAGTGTTTCCGGATGTGACAAAAGAAACTCAGACGTAGAAAACAATTTCTGCTGTTAAAGCCATGGGTAACTGCATTAAGTACATAAGTACATAAGTAGTCGCCTCCGCCGGGGCAGACCAGAGGTCCATCCAGCCCAGCGGTCCGCTCACGCGGCGGCCCATCAGGCATATTGCCTGGTCAGCGGTCCCTGACTAATTTTATTGCCTACCTCTACAATTATCTCTAAACCTTCCACTGCTCTTATCTGTACCCCTCAATCCCTTTGTCTTCCAGGAACCTATCCAGGTCATCCTTGAAACCCTGTACTGTGCTATTTCTTATCACGGCCTCCGGAAGGGTGTTCCATGTGTCCACCACCCTCTGTGTGAAAAAGTACTTCCTTGCGTTTGTTTTAAACCTGTCCCCCTTCAATTTCATCGAGTGACCCCTTGTTCTTGTGGTTTCTTTCAAATTGAAAAATCTGTCTTTGTCAACCTTTTCGATGCCCCTCAGGATCTTGAAGGTCTCTATCATATCTCCTCTGAGTCTCCGCTTTTCCAGGGAGAACAGCCCCAGCTTCTTCAGTCTGTCAGTGTATGTAAGGTTTTCCATACCCTTAATCAGTTTAGTTGCTCTTCTCTGGACTCCCTCAAGCATTGCCATGTCCTTTTTGAGGTACGGTGACCAGTACTGTACACAGTATTCCAGATGCGGGCGCACCATAGCCCGGTACAGTGGCAGGATGACTTCCTTCGTTCTGGTCGAGATACCCTTCTTAATGATACCTAACATTTGGTTTGCTTTCCTCGAGGCTGTGGCGCATTGTGCCGACGCCTTCAATGTCGTGTCTACCATCACTCCCAAGTCTCTTTCCAGATTACTGACCCCTAGCATAGATCTCCCCATTTTGTAAGTGAACATCGGGTTCCTTCTCCCTATATGCATGACCTTGCATTTCCCTACATTGAAGCTCATTTGCCACTTTTTCGCCCATTCTTCCAATGTCGTAAGATCCCTTTGGAGATTCTCGCAGTCAACCGTGGTTTCAACCTTGCTGAATAGTTTGGTGTCATCTGCAAATTTGATGACCTCGCATTTTGTTCCCGCCTCCAGGTCGTCAATGAATATGTTAAACAGGAGCGGTCCCAGCACCGATCCTTGAGGAACCCCGCTCGTGACCCCTTGCCAGTCCGAGTAATGGCCCTTTACACCAACCCTCTGCTTCCTGTCTGCCAGCCAGTTTTTGATCCATCGGTGGACCTCCCCGTGCACCCCATGGTTCCATAGCTTCCTGAGCAACCGCTCATGTGGTACCTTATCGAAGGCTTTCTGGAAGTCTAGGTAAATTATGTCTATGGGTTCTCCTTTGTCCACCTGGTTGTTTACCCCCTCAAAGAAGTACAACAAGTTTGTGAGGCACGACCTACCCTTGCAGAACCCATGCTGGCTCGACCTTAGCTGTCCATTTTTTTCGATATGGTCATAGATGCTGTCCTTAATCAGTGCCTCCATCATCTTTCCCGGGACCGATGTGAGGCTTACCGGCCTATAGTTTCCCGGGTGAAAATTTTCTTCTACGATATCCATGTAAATGTCTTGTACAATATGTCTTGTAATTATATATTCCTTGAACCCTCCCAGCTGTCAGGATTATAACCATGAAATGTCTTGAGGGGGAAAATGTAAAAACATCAACTTAATTTTAAGAAAATTCTCCTGTAATCACTAACAGTTGACCGCTTATCCTCTAAATAGGATATGTTATTTCCTTTTCTCTTTATTGAATAATCATTCATTTGAATCTTGGACCTCTTTAATATGGGTCTTTAAATATTGATTAAGCTAATAATTTTACTTTTTATAATTTCTTTTGTTGTGAAATCTATATCTTATTCATTTCTGTACAAGAAGTGTATTTTCTTGTTAAAGTGTTAAAAATAAATAATAAAATCAGTGCCTCCACATTAATATAAGTGGCTCCTCTCTGCTAATTCAAGATGTTGACAGACTTTATTACTGCAGGATGGGGGATAGACATGCATTGAACCTTCTATCACTAGTGAGTAGAGTAGTAAAGAATCTCAGGATTCCCTGTTTCACAGCTATATCTGGCAGCTGTAGATATAAATGCATTTTAAAGTTTCAATGCCTAGGGACAACTTGAGATGGCGATGACATATACTGCAATCAGTTCAGAATATGGTAATTTGACTTTTATGCTGGACCAGTAGGTATGATCATGTAACCCCATTGTTAATCCATCAGTGGCTCCAGATTTCAAACCAGATTTGGTTCAAGGTGCAGACTCTGGTTCACAAAGACTCATCCCTTCACCATGACTTATGGCGTGCTTGGATGGAGAAAGAATTTTTTACAGCTGCACATTCCAGTTTTCTTTTGCCATATTTCCAAACTCTTCTGTTTGTAGCAGAGAGTTCTGTTTCCTATTTTTCTTGTTAGTTTGTATACAACCTTATTTTCTTGAAGAAAAGGTGATATATTAAGATAAAATAAACATAAACTTGTCAGAGTCAGAGATTCCTGAAAGAAGCTTAAAACATAGCCACTTGGTCATAGAGCCAAGTTCTAATGACGGTTTTCTACGTAGAGGTGGTCAACCAATGCAGATGAAAACAGTACACAAAGAAATTCAACGACAGCATACTCTTCACTTAAATCCAGTGATAACAAAGGCATTATTAAACTCAGATGCAAAGAAGCTGCACTTTTGGAAACTGCCCTCGTTATGGTAATATATACAAAACAAAGTATGATGGCAGTCTTTGCACAAGATAGTTCTGGTTAGGGTTTCAAGTTTATTCAAGTTTCAAGTTTATTCAAGATTTGTTGAATCGCTTATTTAAATTTACTAAGCGATTTACAAAAACAAGAAAAATAATACAAATACAAGGTTAGTTAAACTTTAATACAATGTTAAAAAAAAAATAAAATTAAAATTATACAGACTAACGGACACATAAGGAAAGAAGGGTAAAATTACATATGTATAAAAAAATAAAAAGATATGAGGTAAAAAAACATGAGGTAAGGGAAGGAAATGAGGAAAAAGATAGGTTGAGGAAGGATTAGGAAAATTGGTTTCATACGTTATATGCGTCCTTAAAAAGGAAACTTTTTAAGCTACTTTTAAACTGCTTTAAATCCTTTTCAGTTCTAAGATACAGGGGCAAGTTATTCCATAATTGTGGGGCTATGACAGAAAAAATATCAGTACGACGAGTTCCAATAATTTTTAGTGAAGGAACTGTTAAGAGATTTTGATTGGTTGATCTTAATGTGCGAGAGGTACAGTATGGGATAAGTAGTCTGTTAATAAATTGAGGTTCGTTTGTGCTCAATGTTTTAAAAACTAAAAGTAGTATTTTAAAAGTAAAACGATGAGAGATAGGGAGCCAATGAGATTCAATAAAAAGTGGTGTGACGTGGTCAAATTTTTTACAGTTATGTATTAATTTAATTGCTGTGTTTTGGACTATCTGGAGACGTTTTTTCTCTTTCTGAGAGATATTAAATAATAATGCATTACAATAATCCATTTTTGAAATAATGAGTGAGTGAATAAGTATGTTTAAAGATTTAGGCTCTAAAAATTTAGCAATTGATCTGATCATACGCAATCTAAAAAAAGATATTCTAATTGTATTTGTAATATGTTCATGAAAGGTTAATCCATCATCAATTGTGACTCCTAATATTTTTAGGGAGCTTACTAGGTTTATTTGTGCATTATCTAAAATAAATGAAGAATTTAGGTGTATATCTTTTTTCCAAGGGAAAAAGAGTGCTTTGGATTTTTGAACATTTAAGGCTAACATGTTTGAGTTTAGCCATTGTTTAATTTCTCCTAATTTTTTGTTTATATCAGTTATTTCATTTATGTTGTCTGGATTCAATGGATGCAGTAATTGAATATCATCGGCATAGGTAAAAGTGGTGAATCCTATTGATTGACACATACAGAGCAGGGGAGAAAGAAAGATATTGAACAATAGTGGTGACAATATCGATCCTTGAGGGATACCATAACTAGTGGAGTATGGATTAGAGACTGTATTTTTAAAAGTAACTATAGAGGATCGTTCAGAAAGAAAAGAATGAAACCATTCAAGGACTTGACCACCGACACCAATTGATTTTAGCCTATCTAATAGTAATACATGGTCGATAGTATCAAAAGCTGCTGATAAATCTAAAGAAAAAAGAATTATTGAATTTTGGTGATCTAAATGGTAAATTATGTTAGTGGTCAGTCCTATCAGTGAATATTCAGTCGAGTAATTTTTCCTAAAGCCGGTTTGATGTGGGTGAAGAACATTAGTTGTTTCAACAAAGTTTGTTAATTGTTCGAATACAAGCCGTTCGGTTAATTTTGCTAAAAAGGGGATATTGGCGATAGGTCGATAATTAGAGGCGTTTTCAGGTCCTATTTTATAATCTTTTATTATTGGAGTAATTGAAGCTTTTTTCCAGGCAGATGGTAACTGACCTGATTCTAAACTATTTCGGATGAGATTATGAATATAAGATCCAAAGCATGGAAAAAATTTTTTCAATATAGCTGGCGGGATAATTTCATCTCGTGTGCCTTTTAAATTAACTCTTGAAATGAGCTGTTTTACTTCTTCTAAAGATGGGAGATTAAAAGAAAGACATTTAGCAGATGGTAGGAGATGGTCAATGGTATCATGAGTGAATGCTTTAGATTTACTCAACGAAAATGAGTTCCGAATATTTTTTATTTTGTTATAAAAATTATCGGCAATTTCTTGTGCAGTTATATTAGTGGCTGAATTTGGGTGAGAGTTTTTGGGGTTAGGGGCAAATGATTTGATAATAGAGAATAATATAGATGAATTTTTTGTTTCCAAAATTTTTTTGGAATAATAGTTTTTTTTTGTAAGGTTTATTTTAGCTCTATAGAAAAGTGCATGTTCTCTATAAGATTGTAGATTAGCTGATGATTTATTTTGACGCCATTTTCGTTCTAATGATCTCAACTGTTTTTTCAAAAGTGTAAGTTCTTGTGAAAACCAAGGATTTGATAGTTTACGTGAAGATAATGTTTTGAAAATTAGTGGGACTTCTTTGTCTAAAAAAGATTGAATTGCTA
Source organism: Geotrypetes seraphini (assembly GCF_902459505.1). Lineage (NCBI taxonomy): Eukaryota > Metazoa > Chordata > Amphibia > Gymnophiona > Dermophiidae > Geotrypetes > Geotrypetes seraphini. Next base: position 94,844,367 of record NC_047088.1, read on the forward strand.
TATTCCAGTTGGTAAGTTGGGTTTCGATTGTATCATCACTTTTGATGTTACCATCACTTTTGGGTTACCATAAGGCTCCAGTAAAAGGAGGACGGATTGAGGCATTCAGGTTTTACTTCCATTGAAAGAAATGGGAATAAGGAGGACAGATTGAGACATCTGGATTTTATTTCTATTGAAAGTGATGGAGGTAAAACCCGGATGACTTAATCTGTCCGCGTTTTGCTGAAGCCATATGGTAACTAGAACTGGTAAGTATGTTATTTGGGTAACATTAACTGTTGAATTTAATTATCTAAATCTCAGGAGGAGAGGGGCTAGGGACATAACAGTTAATGGGCGGGGGGAACTGAAAGTTTGCCTAAAAAACAACACTTAATAAAAGGTTGCATTGTCCCTGAAATGCACAAGAACTATGTGTGGTTTTCTAATGCTGGGAGTTCAGCTTGTGGTCTCAGGAGGAGTAAAAAGGTAGCTTGTTTTGCTCTGGCTTGCATCAGTGAAAGTTTTGTGCCAATTTCTCCTCAGTCTACAATTTTTCTTCTAGTTTTTTCCTAGAAGAGCTAGAAAAGAAAGATAAAGAGGCACAAGAGAGATCAGGGCTCACAGGAGACTTAAAGATGGAAAACAAGAAACGTACTAGACACAAGATCAACAATCAAAAACCACAGAAAGCAGTCTTAATTGACCAACTCTAAAGGCCAATGTGCAGAACTTGCCACCACATAGACAAAACGGCCCCTTTGTCTTCAGGCTCCTCTTTGATATCCAAAGCTTCCTAAATTGTGGTTGGGACCCCAAATAGGGTCACATGACTTTGGGAGTCATGACCTAGGTGGACTCTCCATAGGTACTTTAATATTCCGATGGACAGTCACATAATTTTATTTGGTTGCAATCATGGGGCAGACACAAAAAGATTAGGAAGCACAGTTCTATAGTATATACTCAGGCTTTTATAGCACTTCTTCAGCACTTTCTCACATTAAAACACCTTTTATTAAGCACAGACAGCATGCTTTACAGTCTTAAATCATGATATAGCATGAAGCAGAAAGAAATTTACCTGATAACATGATAAAAGGAACATACATATCCATCATTACCCTTGCTGAGATTATGTTCAAATCATTTTTATTAGAATAACAAAGGGCTAGATTCACAAACCTGCCCGATCAGGACCGACCGGTGCCCAATCCGGGCAGGTCCAAAGGATTCTTCAAAGTCCAATATGCAGATGAAGGCGATCGGAGGAACGCCCCCATCTGCCTGCACGGATCGCTGGTGTGCGATCCCAACGCATGCGCAGACCATCTGTAGATGGTCTGCGCATGTGTCTAGACCCGTCTGAGCCGCAAAAAGTCAAACCTTCTTTTTCTTTGAATAGGCGATCGTGAGAATTCTGTTATTTCGAAAAGCAGGATATGTATGAGTTTGGAAAAGGTGAAAATAACATGTGCACCATTTCCCAATGAATGGGAGACTATTGTGCCAATTGTCCTCCCCCCCCCCTCCTGTTTGTTGTTTTTATTTTGAGAGATTCCATTTCCCAGCCTAATAATAACGGGGCTGTGCACCAAAACCATCTGATTTGCTGGCTTGATTTCAGAGAGACACGTCTCCAAAACCCACGCAGGCTGATCTGCCTCTGCCAAAAGCCGTGTCCCAGATTCAAATTCAGACCCAGATTGTGCTTCTCCTCTTTGTGAATGACTAGATACACACACGGAACTGAGGAACAGGGCTGTGCAGTACTCGGGAGAGGCAATTCATTTAAGAAAGTGATAGCTGAAATGCGCTCTGAGCACTTTTTAAAACAATTTTTTTACTTTTTAGCCCAGGGAGCCCATGTTTGTTTTTTTTTTAATTTGAATTTAATACATTTACAATATCATAAAGATATCAAGGAAAAAAAGGTTTCCATACAAATTTTCAATACAACAAACAATGCAAAAAACAATCCTTTACAAGCCCACTAAGAGGGGAAACATGTTGCTTATTTATCAACTAAATTTTAAAGCGAGCCCATGTTTTAACCTGCTTAAACCCGCGGGTTAAAACCACGGGCTTGCAGTGCGGGGAAGGGCAAGAGAGATTCGGGACAGCAGGCAGGAGAAAACCGGGGATGAGCAGGGCAGCAATTCGGGGCGAGCAGGCAGGTTTGGGCAGAGCAGGGCAGCAGAGAGCAGGGCTTCTATGGAGCTGGAGAGTCGGAAAGACGTTTTCGACTGGTCCCCAGCAGTCGCTTCTTAGGTTGATCAGCCAGCCCAGTCGGTTTTTAAAATTTGGTTGGTGAATCAATGTCAATATTTGACTTATTGTGTATTCCACCTTGAGTGAATTTTTTGACCCACGCTGTTTGTCTGAATTCCAAGAAAGCATGGAATAGGCATATGAGATCTCATAGGGAGAAGATGAGATAGTGGATGCTGCAGATGGGCTATTTGGCCTTTATCTGTCGTAGTAGTAGTAGTAGGCATGTTTCTATGGGCTAAATTCACTAAGCAAACCAATCGTGTACTGATCATTTTGCGAGCCCTTTGCGACCCGATCCAATTCCGATCCATGTATGCAAAGTAGGCAGGGACACTATTCACTAAACAAAAATCTTGAACACCGACTGGGCTGGCCGATCAACAAGAATCAACTGCTGGGGACCAGTCGCTCACCTCCTTTCTGACTGTCCTGCCAGCCCTGAAATAAACCTGCTCTCTGGGGCTTATTTTTCAAAAATGAAAAACATTCAAAAATGGCAGAAAGGGACAGATAGACATTTATCTCAGCAAACTTCCAATTCATTGTTTTTGAAACCCATTTTCTAGACAGATTTCTAAGCTGTTTGTTTGCAGTGCGCTTAAATATCAAGGGAATGTTTTATAGGCATGGTTTGGGTAGGCTTATGATTTGGACATTTTCTGCAATAATTGAACATTTTAGAATGCACCCAGGGTACAAGTTGGACGTTTGGGGCAAGACCAACAATGCATAAGTGCCAAAAAAGTGCCCAAACTGACAGATGAACACTGGAAGAATGTTAAGGATGACCCCTCCACACTTCCCAAGTGTTCACTGACCCTCTCCCATCCCCACCCCCCAAAGATGTAAATGAAACAGTTCATACCTGCATATGTATGACAGCTTCAGATGTTATGGCCAGTCTGCGCATGCTCAAGGATCGCTCTCCAGCAATCCGTGCAGTTGGTGGGGGGCGTTCCTTCGATCGCCCCCATTTGCATGCTGGCCCTTCGTGAATTCGTCGGCCTGCCACAGATCGGACACGATCGGGCATGTTAGTGAATCTAGCCCTCAGTTTCTTTAAAAAGGTGATAAATCCTAATAGATAAATACTCGTAAAACATTTATGAGCAGAAAATGTGTTTGGTATTTGCTGCAAATGCGCACAACCTAATATGTGCAAAAATATGCATTTTTATGTGTATACAGCACAGCACCTAATACCATTATAAGGTCTATACAAAATATTGATATTCCTACAGCTAATGCTTAATATAGTACTGTATGCATATTACAGTAGCAGTTGGGTATACTTCCTATGTCAGCACACAGGTGCTTAGAAAAATGGAGCCTACCGCATGCCAATCAAATTTAGGCGCCATTTGTACAATCGCGCCTAACTCAATTTAGATGTCATAATGTTAGGTGCTGGTATATTAGGCCATGATTTTCTTGGCCTAATTTACCAGCACCTAACATCAATGCCTACCTGCGCCTAAGGCAATTCATGCCCAAACTCCACTCCTAACCACACCCACTTTTTGGGTAGGTGCCTCAGTGTAGACGCCTTCATGGCGCCTACAGAGTTAGGCACCCATCCAATGATTTGGTTTTTAATAGTTTTTAAATGGCCCTTTCAATTACTGTGAAAATTAAGCCAGTTCAAAATAATTAAGTTTGGCACCTAACTCGGGAGATGTGCCAATCTAGGCACCTACCAGCAGGCACCATTTATAAAATCAGGGCCACGCTGTTTTCCATGCACATGTCATTTTCCATCGAACCTTTGTGTATAGCTTTAACACACAGCATATTACATTGACACATTGATGTAGTAAGGGGGGGGGTGCGATCAGCCCCAGGCATGGTCTTCCTAAGATGCAGTGGTACTCCTCCTCCTCTCTGCTCCCTCCCCCGCCCATTTGCTCATTCCCCGCTCCTCTCCTTGCCACACACGCCCCGTGCCTTCCCCCGTACCTTTTTGGTGCTCGCTTTGATGTCACTTCTGGGACCCGCACCTAAGAAATTATGTCAGAGGGAGCTGACACCAACGTGGGCAAAATGCTGCTCATGCTGGAGAAGTTGAATAGGTATGGGAAAAGGGAAGGGGGGCGCATGCACGGCAAGGGGGTGGGGAAGAGGGAGGGACACCACTGTCCCAGTCGCCTCTCACCCTTACTACACCACTGCACTGACACCTAAGTGTACAATATCTCCCAGAAGCAGTAGCTCAGGTCCAGTTAAGCAAAGTTAGGACAGTTCAATTTTATGTGGATAGTCTCTTGCTGACAGTCTTCTAATACTCAAGTTCTAAGAGCAGGTGGGGACATACTTTCATGAAAAGAGTTTCCATCTGTATCCAAAACATTTCAAGTTCAGATTTTTTTTTAAAAAAATTTTATTTATTGGATTATTCATTACAATACCTTAATAACAAACATTCATGAATGAACACAAAAAAATGCAAATGTAAATTCCCTACAAGGAACAACAAAATATATAAGGAAACTAATCAACCATATCCTAGTCCACATTATTGCTGATTGCCAGTATTTTAAAATAAATCATCAAATCAAGTCTTTCTATCTACTATCTAGGAACAGGCAAATGGCTTTTATATATATTATACATCATCCTCCAAAAGTAAACTCAATATTAGAAATTAAACTTTCAACAAAGGTTTCTCTTTAATAAAATCTTCCACCTGGGCTGGGTCAAAAAACACATATTTATCACTTCCATATGAAATCAAGCATTTACATGGAAATTTCAAAAAGAAAGTAGCTCCGACTGCCAAAACTTTTAGCTGAAGGAACTCTTTCCTCTTGATCTGAGTTTGTCTAGAGACATCTGGAAAAATTATCACCCGTTGACCACAAAACATCTCTTGTGTTTTCAGGAAATATAACTTCAAAATATCTTGTTTTTCAAGCTCTGTCTTAAAGGTCACGAGAAGAGTTGCTCGTTTATCAATTATGTCTTTAGATGACTCCAAAAACTGTGATACATTCAGACTATCAGGTAACACTATTCTATCCATTCCACCTTCATCTACCTTTTCCTTGGAGTCTCTTGAGATGTAATATAGGTTATCAACCTCAAAGGTCTCCACTTTAGTATAATGTAATATCTCCCTCAAATACATTCTCAAGAGCTCCATCGGAGAAAGGTAATGTGTGATTGGAAAATTTAACAGGCGAAGATTTTTAACTCTGATAGCATTTTCCATTTTTTCTAATTTAGCATGTATCATCATACTATCCTTTATATTAGAAACAGCACTGGCTTGTAAATTACCTACTACCTGATCTAGCTTTTCAACCTTCACAGCTGTTTTTCCAATTTTATTATCTTGTTCTTTAATTTTCACAGTTACATCAGATGAAAATTGACATAAGTTCAAAACGTTTTTTTTGTAAAGATGACTCTATTCTGTTAATACTAAGCCAAACATCATTTAGAGTGATCACTTTATCCCTGGGGAGAGCGTCTAAGCTCTGCCCAGTAATCATCTGTACTGGGGTTAGTTCTTTAGTTTGCCCCAGATTGTCCTGAAACCTCCAGATCAGATAGTAAAGATGATTGAGGGGAAGAAGAAATTATTCCTTCCTTAAAAGGGGAAGGAGATTCTTCTAACCGTGAGGTATATAATGGTTGAGGAGGTGGTGTTGGTTCCCCAGAAGATAAGGAGACAGCTTGAATGTTAAAAGTTACCTGTTCCTCAATATGTGGCAAGATAGGAACCACAAGATGGAGATCCATCGGGCCTGTTGTTCCAGCGGATGGTATTGCTTTAGCTTTCCTCTTACCCATGTTGAAGATTCGATAACCCTGCTCCTCTTAGGCTCTGAAGGGGCCACGCCCCTTCAGCTCGCGACCCGGGGCTCGCGACCGCGGGTCGCATACCACGGCTGTGCCGGTGTTTTAAGGCTCCTCTCCAAGGACCCTCTCAGCTGGCTGGGTCGGGCAGCAGCGGGACTGCCTGCCCCGATGTAAAAAAGTGCAACAAGTACTAGCGACAGCTCAAGTTCAGATTTTTATAACAGGGAGAAGACAAACATATAAATCTGGCCCATTTTGCTCTTAATTTTCCCCACCTTCCTACAGTTGTCATCAGGCTCTAACTTTGCAAGCTGGAACCTGTAATCTTGCTTTTTTATTGAATGTACTGTAATTAGAAAATCAGAATTAGCCCTTGTGTGCAGTGGGATAAATCCAGGACTGGCCCAATCCTATCAGGCAAATCTGGAATCAGCTGGTGGGGGAGGTGAGGGGAAGGGGGTTTCTCTGAAAAAGACAAAACTTTCTCAATGGACAAGCAGGATGAGTCAGCTACATGTTGGTGACGTCATCTGATGCTCCCAATTCAGATTCACTCTTCCAAAGCTCAGAGGAAAGGTTTGAGGCGCCTCCTTTGAGCATGTACAGGTGGCCATATATAGGCTTGTGCTAGCCCATTTGGTCCCCAGTTTTAGTCTATCCGCCCTAATGGCCGGATCATCGCTCTCCACACACACAAAAAAGAAGAAAGACCTTGAAACAGAAGATGCCCAACCAAGAGAATAAAAGAATAGAGAAAACCGCACAAAACTGGGCTTCAAAAAATGCCTGGACTGCTAAAGGAAGATGAGCTCTACAGACCCCCCCGAGCTGTGCATCCATTGCCTTGGGGAAGCCCACCTCAGGGCCGCTGCCTCCAGAGCTTTCAGATGTCCCCAAGAGCCCGCAGTGCAGAGACAGACCTTGCCAGCCAAGGGACCACCAGTGAGAGACCACCTCCGCCATCCTATCTAGCCGGCCATTCCTGCTATCGGGAGCCAACAGTTCTTTGACCTTTTCAGCAAATTCATCAAACATTTCTCTGGACAAAGAATGCAACCACAAAGTCACACATAAACACATCTGAGATATATATACACACTTTCACCCAAGATAAGTATAAGCATGGCTAAGAATGCTGACCCAGACAGAAGTGCCTCAGGCTGAGGCAAGCCTAGCATTACAGACATGATGACATGATAACAGAAAACTGAGGGGAGGGAGACAAATGTTTTGCACTGCCACTATTCAGAGCAACATAAATTACTATATTTGTGTGTGTGTGTGTGTGGGGGGGGGGTGTCAGACATTTGTCAATGAAGAGCTATGAACAGATCTTAAGAAGCAAAGACAAAAACCACAACCACCACCCTCCCAATCAGAGATTATGCTGATTCAGGGGGTTTCAACCACACTAAAACACTCCCAGTCTTCTAATAACAGAGCTTTGCTTGAAACCAGTGGTGGATGGATCAGATCTGATATGCTAAGGCTAGACCACATTCATCATTCTTGATTTCCATAGGTCCAGAAGGAAAAATGAGTTATCAGCTCCGATAAATTCACTTCCATTTTCTTACCAATCACATTTCTCCAAGATCTGTCAAGATTCTTACACATATCTGTATTAACATCATCATCCAAAACAATAGGAAGTGCAGTTCATTGAATAATTTTCAAAGAATCATTGCAAGAATTGTTCTTGTTCTCCATTTAATTTATTGGGATTTATTAATTGCCTTTTTGAAGAGATTCACCTAAGGTGGTGTACACACTCAGGCAGCATTTAACATGTTGCATGTTTACTTATATCACTAACTAGTCTTTAAGCCCATTACATTAATGGGTGCTAGAATAGATGTACATAAGAACATAAGAAAGGCCATCTCCGGAACAGACCTTAGGTCCATCAAGTCCGGCGATCCGCACACGCGGAGGCCCCGCCCGGGTGTACCCTGGCATAGTTTTAGTCCTCATATCACTCTAAGCTTCTCGTAAGGAGATGCATGTCTAGCTTACCCTTACCCATGTCACTTTATGCCACTCATAAGGAGATGCACATCTAACTTACCCTTAAATCCTAAAACGGTGTGTGTCTGTCTTTCTTTCTTTCTCTCTCTCTCTCCTTGGCCGCTGTCTGTCTTTCTTTCTGTCTTTCTCTTTCCTCGGCTGTCCACTACCACCCCTTGCTTGTTCCCCCTGTCAAGCAGCAGCCCTTCTCCCTTCATTTTACCTCACCCCTCTCTAGCAGCACCTCTTCCCTGCTTCCCCTGTCCAGTAGTAGGCCTTCTCCCTTCCTTTTACCTCCCCCCCGTCCAGAACTACCCCTTCCCTGCTCCCCCTATCCAGCAGCAGCCCTTCTCCCTTCGTTTTGCCTCCCCCCTATCCAGCAGCACCTCTTCCCTGCTCCCCCTGTTCAGCAGTAGGCCTTATCCCTTCCTTTTACCTCCCCCTGTCCAGCAGCACCCCTTCCCTGCTCCCACTGTCCAGTAGCAGCCCTTCTCCCTTTGTTTTACCTCCTCTCTTTCCAGAAGCACCAATTTCCTGCTCCCCCTGTCCAGGAGTAGGCCTTCTCCCTTCCTTTTACCTCTCCTCTATCCAGAAGCACCTCTTCCCTGCTCCCCCTGTCCAGCAGTAGGCCTTCTCCCTTCCTTTTACCTCCCCCCTGTCCAGCAGCACCTCTTACATGATTCCCCTGTCCAGCATCCGCTAGTTCGGGCAGCTTCTGGGCTTTTACTAGGCCAGACCACCTCACATTATCGAAGTGGGCCAGCCTAGCAAATGCCCCCGGCTGCTGCATTTGCTGGTCCGGGGGTGAGCAGAGGCATTCCGACAGCAGCAACGCAGGAGTTAAACCGCCACCACCGCTGAAATTGCTGCACGCGTTGCAAGCCAGCGCAAGCCGCCACATGCGCTACAAATAGAATACGGCATGGAAGGACACAGTAGGCTGTCAGGGATCACGGCCTCCTAAGTGCGCATGCATGCTTAGGGTTTTATTATAGAGGATGCTCTTCCAAATGTAACTCTCCCCCCCCCCCCCCCCGGTGGTGATATGATGCAATTTCATTACAATTTAATTATTACAATTAAATGTATGAGATGTTATAATCACGGACAGATGTTTCAATAAGTTACCCCTTCAATTCACACCAACAAAGAGGTTAAACATTTAAATATTTGTATTTTTTGTTGCAACTTAAAAAAAACAAAACTTCAATTGAGGGTGAAAGGAAACTAAATATGTCCAACAATTGATAGATGTTGTTTAAACAAAATAAATTAAATAGCAAAGCTAATTTACCATTCACATGTGATCAAATCTATATTGATTATACCATTTTAGTTAGTGATAATATTCAAACCTCAAACAAACATGTCATGCTTTTCAACTTAATACCAACTTTGTTGCAGGATATCCAGAACCACAGGTAAGTATTTGACTAGGTGACTTTTAAAATCAGAGAGTGTTTCTCAGTCCCAAAGTTCAATAAAATACAAAAGTGCATATCTGTGAGCTCATAAAAATAAAGTATTAAAAAAACACCCTGTTATCAACAGTATCACCACTTTCTTGTATTGGGTACTGCTGAGTTGTTGTCTTGCCACTTTTTAGAACCAGCAGTTCCTCTGAAGATCTGGATGGTTGCTACAATCCTATCTGTAAACAAATGAAAGGAAACAAAACCCTAACCTCCCTGGATGAATGCAGGCTAAAGTCAGTGTCTTCTTAGGCTAAGGCCATGTATTTCTAACTACAGTAGAATCCTGATTAACTGGTATTCAAGCAACCAGCAAAAAATATCACTGCCAATAAAAAATGTCCCCTTAGCAGCAGTGGTCTTGAGCTGCGAACCCTCTTCCCTCCAGCCCAGAAGCAGCAGCAGCGGTCCTGAGCTGTGAATCTCCCTCCCTCTATCCCCAAAGCAGCAGTGGTCCTGAGCCATGAACCCCCCCCCCTCCAGCCCTCCTCTCTAGCTCCGAAGCAGTGGCAGTGGCCCTGAGCTGTGAACCCTCCCTCCAGCCCCAAAGCAGCAGTAGCGGCAGCATTCCTGAGCTGTGACCCCCATCCCTCCCTCACTTACTGAAGCAGCAGCAGCAGATGGTCAGAAGAGGCAGCGCTGAAAACAGGCTGCTCACAGCCATCTCCAGCACGGCCTTTCCTCTGATGCATCATTTCTGACGTGGAAGAGGAAAGGCCTTGCCGGAACTGGCCACGAGCAGTCTGTTTTCAGCACTTCTGCTGCTTCAGCAACTGAGGGGGGTCCAGGGAGCTAGACCCGAATGGAGGGAGGGAGGGCAGATGGGAAGGGAGGTGGACCAGAAGTATGTATGGGGGAGGATCCAGCAGTGTGCAGGGGAGAGGAGATGAATGGATGCTGGACCCATAAGTGGGGGGAGAAGGGAGGGAGAAAATGGGGAAAGTGTTCCAAAAAGAAGGTAAGAACCGATGCTGGACCTACAAGTGTGTGAGTGTGTGGAGGAGGATGATAGTGTGAGGTGGTGAGACAAAACTATTTGTACAATAACTCTCAAGCAACCAGAAACTAGTTATCCAGCATCCACCAATCCCCATGGGTGCTGAATAACTGAGTTTACTGTACATGTGCAAAAGAACAGATAACTTTTTAATCTCTAAGCTGACCCTCCCAGAAAAACCCGAAATAAATGCTTCTGATATGAAATAAGTTCACAGAGTTTCAACACACACATTCACACAGTATCCGAGTCACCTCAGCTTTATCTGAATATCCAAATATCTTTGATTCAGAAATAATGAAACTCCTCAGTAATTATCTCACATTCCCACAGAGCCTGCCAGTGTATCTGGAAAACTAACTGGAAACAGCTCTACACCACAGAACCTCTCAGAATTCCAAAACAAGAGATTGCTCTTAAAGTTTTAGACCTTCAGTCAGGGCCGGATTTAGATGAAAAGAGGCCCTAGGCTCAGTGGCGTACTAAGGGGGGGGGGACCGCCCCGGGTGCAAGCCCTGAGGAGGTGATCCGGCGTCCATTTCCCCCCCCCCCCGTCTGGTTCTTCCCCTCTGGTCTCCCTGCACCATTTAGAGTAGCGAAGCAGCCTGCAAGATCGCGATGTCAGCGATCTTGCGCTGCTTCGTGCTGTCCTCTGCCGCGGTCCCACCCCCTCCACTGACGTTAGAGGAGGGGGCGGGTCCGTGGCGGAGGACAGCACAAGCAACTCAAGATCGCTGATATCGCGATCTTGCTGCAGGCTGCTTCCCTATTCTAAATGGTGCGAGGAGGCCAGAGGGGAAGAACCGGACGATACTGCTGCAAAAAGATAGAAGAATGTTCGCTGCCCATAGAACCAACAGTCATATACGGGAAATGAGAAAATAATTAGATAAATAAAATAAATACATTTTAGGGCCAAAAATTCAAATCAGATCAAAAACAAAAGGAAAAATTAAAGATGGGGAAAACTTAAAAATAAATTCAAAATAAAAATATGGAAGGGAGACGGCACAGCTGATGACTTAACTGGCCCATGATCTGCCCATCGGGGTGGGGGGTGGGGCGAGCGGTCCTTCAGGGTGGGGCGGGCAGGCAGGCCTTAAAGGGGGGGGACAGACCTACAAGGGGGTGGGATAGGCCTTCAAGGGGGTGCAAGCCTTCGGAGGGGTGCAGGCCTTCAAGGGGGGGGACAGGCTTTCAGGGGGAGATGCAGGCCTTAAAGGGGGGGACAAGCCTTCATGGGGGAGACAGGCTTTTGGGGGGGGAGACAGGCTTTGGGGGGGACAGGCAGGCAGGCCTTCAAAGGGGGGACAGGCCTACAAGGGGGTGGGACAGGCCTTCAAGGGGGTGGGACAGGCCTTCGGGGGGTGCAGGCCTTTGGGGGGGGTGCAGGCCTTCAAGGGGGTGCAGGCCTTCAAGGGGGGGACAAGCCAGGCAGGCCTTCAAAGGGGGGGGACAGGCAGGCAGGCCTTTAAGGGGGGGGACAGGCCTTTAAAGGGGGGACAGGCCTTCAAGGGGGGGACAGGCCTTCATGGGTGAGATGCAGACCTTTAAGGGGGGGACAGGCCTTTGGGGGGGGGGACCGTGGTGTAGAATTACACAGAGGGAAGGGGGTGTTCAAAGAGACGTGCATATGCCAGACTTTGGGGGGGAAGAAATAATGGGTCTGAAAATAGAGGAGAGGGAGAGAGATGATGGACCATGGGATTTAGGGAGGGAAGGAACAGAAAGGGAGAGAAATTGGACACAAGGGATGGTGTGGAGGAGGGATAGAGATACTGGATAGGAGGGTAATTGGGAAAAGAAAGGGAGAGATGGTGGGCCCTAGGGTGGTGAGGAAGGAGGGAGAGATGCCGGATGAAAGGGTAGTTAAGAAAAGGTGGATCTGTGGAGGGAGATGAAAAAAAGGAAAGATACCAGACTTCCTGGGGAGGGAAGGGAAATGGAAAGGGAGGACAGAGATGGCAGATGGATAGTTAGCATGAAGAAAGAAGGAGACCCTGGCAAGCAAGTTATCAGAAGACAGCCAGAGCCTGGGACCAACAAGATTTGAAAAATAACCAGATAACAAAAGGTAGAAAAATTAATTTTATTTTCTGTTTTGTGATTACAATATGTCAGATTTGAAATGTGTATCCTGCCAGAGCTGGTGTTAGACCGCAAACGTGAGCTAGGATTTAACAGAGAGAGGAAAAGTCCTTTTTGTTTCTTTATTTTATTTACACCACAGCGCCAGTGTGGTTAGGAGAAGCCAAAGGGGGTGAAAAAGCTATAAAACCCACCAGGATTTTTGAAAAAAAATCACCCAACTGGGCTGGAAAATCAATTAAATAGGCTGAATCAAAATTTTTCTTCCTAAATTGGGCAGTTTGCGCTAATGTCTCAGACTTTAGGACCTGGGATTGGAGAGAGATGGCATCCTCAGTACTTTATAATGCAAGTGAAACGAGGATTTGGTCAGACTTTTGAAGGGTCTGCAGAAGAAAAATATTGTATAGGCCGGGGACATGAGACAGCTGGAAATGGGAACTTTTCTTCCTTCTATTTTTGTGAATGGAAAGGCTGAGGATGTCAGAGAGTTCAGTTAAAATATGTGCTTTATAAGAAAATATAATAATGTGTTTTATAAAGTTTATAAGCATTGCTGGCCTACCCAGTGAGGTGTTCCTAATGGTGGTGGTGGTGGTGGCAGTGTGTCAATGTGTTGAGAGGAAGAGGTGGTCTGGGAAATTCTCCTGAGCAAACTCCGGGCCCATTTCCACCCCCCAGTTAGTCCACTCCACTCAACTGGTTCACACACTGAGTGGGTCTTTGGGTATTGTGCCTAGGTAGTTGTTTTGGGATCTCTTCCAGTGGTTTGTCAATATCTCCTTGTGGTCCAAGGAAGGAAACTTTGTTAACCTTAGCATTGATCTTTTGTAACAGTGCTGCTTGTGTGGCATTAGGCTATGTAGTGATCGAAAGAAAAAAAACAGACCTTTGCACATTTTTGCACTATAGGTGGGTGTATGAGGAGATTCACACTTCTTGCACAGCTAAGTCCGTGTGAAGTTCCCTTGTGCTGTATTTGACATCTAGCAAGGTCTCTGTTTGGAAGGAAAGATCTAAGCTTAAAAATGAAGTGGCCAGAAGTTATGGTAAAAGCAGATAGCTTAGCTGGTTTTAAGAAAGATTTGGACAAATTCCTGGAGGAAAAGTCCATAGTCTGTTATTATGACATGGGGAAGTGTCTGCTTGTCCTGGATTGGTAGCATGGAATGTTGCTACTCTTTGGGTTTTGACCAGGTACTAGTGACCTAGATTGGCTACCATGAGAATGGGCTACTGGGCATGATGGACCATTGGTCTGACCCAGTTAGGCTATTCTTATGTTATGTTCTCATTTGTAGGGGCCTTTGTTTTCACTTCTTATTTTAATGTATTTTTTTTCTGGGAACTTATCAGTGTTTTTTATAATGGGAACAAAAATGGAAGAGAATTAATGTGTGTGGAATGGGGGGGGGGGGGGGTAACTAATTTCTTCAGCTAAATAATTAAATCTACCTCAACCAGACATAGGAGAACTCGCACACCATTCACACACCCTCCAACCAAAAACGTCAAAAGAAAAAAACTGTTCGACAACCTCCTAGCCATTCGAGCTGCAACACTCGACCCCCAACTCTACAACCTATTGACCTCGACCACAGACTACAAAACCTTCAAAAAAGAAATAAAAACCATTCTATTCAAAAAACACATAAAACCGAACTAACACAATCAGAACTGTCCCAAGCATCACCTGCAACTACTCCATATGTACTTCTCATGTCATGACAATTCAGACATAATTTATGTTATGTTATGTTTGGAATAATGGTTACATATATGAGAGGTTCAATAAAATAATATTTTCACTCCCTGTTTCTATTCTGATCATTTATACCGTTTCATGGTTATTACAAAAAATATTTTTTATATGGGGGGTGGGTGGGGGGATGTAAAATAAATGATGGGCCCTGGGTGCCACATACCCTAGGTACACCACTGCCTAGGCTATTCCACTTATGAGGCCCTTTCATCTCCCATTTTTAAGTTTGTAAATTACATGAGAGATAATAAAATACATCATTACTGTGATATATATTAATATGTTAAATGAAACATGTTGTTATTGGTACTAACCTTTATAAAAAATGTGGCACGGATAATAAATAAAAAAAAGGCGAGAACACTTATTTGGACATTTATTCTCAGCACCATATATAGTACTTGTAACAATAACTAATCAAACGTAACACACAACATTGCCCCTTCCTATGTTCATAGTGCCCCCAGTGCGTCCTTCCTCACTTCACCCCCCCTCCGATGCCTGCCTGCCTCCCATCCCCCTTCCACTGAAACCCTCCACCCCCGATGCCAGTCTGGGCCGCCCTGTCCTGACGGTTCCACGTTTTGCCTCTCTCCCCGCGGGGCTGGGCTTTGCCCAGGTATTTCCGGACTGACATCCTTCCCTCCCCGATCCTCCACCCAGGGCGAGAAAAAGAAAGGGAGAAGCCGAGTCGGCGCCCCGTTGCGGCTGGAACCGGTTCCGATCCCGAAGCGTATAATTTCTCCTTATTTTCGGTTCAGTGTTTTAGTGTTCACTGTTTTTAGAATAGTGTAATTTTAATTTTGCTAACAATTTGAATGTAGGCCCCTCTTGATCTTGAGGCCCTAGGCTGAAGCCTAGTTAGCCTTTAGGAAAATCCGGCCCTGCCTTCAGTTCTCAGAAGAACATTTAGCTCTCAAAAAACAGTTTCAGGTTCTCCAGACTCCACACACTGGTGTGTATACTGGTTAAGGGCTCAGCAACTTAGTAATCAGAAAAGACTGCAGGAATGAACTCCAGCAGAAAAACAGCTGAACATCATTTGCCTCAAACTCCAATAATACTAGGTAATGTGAATTGAATTAGTGGTCTTACACAGTGAAGGGATTGAAACTCTATTTCCCAGTACTTAATACCTCCTTTTTAGCAACAGGAATCACAAAAAAATCCAATTTAAATTCTGAAACTGACAAGATGCTGTGATATCTTATCATCAGCCCATAATAAAGATCTCGTAACAGTAAGATAGGTTTATTAGTAATAAGCAAAAGACAACTCACATGAAATAGCAAAGTGCAGAATATTGGCTACAAAGGATAGCATACATACGAAATAGCAATCTGATGTTCTTTTAGGTCTGACTCCTCTCTCTTCTCTCCTCCTTCCTCCCCTTATGCCAGCCAGCATAGAATTTATACACTTTTGCTCAGTAGTCTAAGATACTTTTCTATTGGCTATCTTAAATAATAAAGTGCTAGCCCGCGCATGCGCACTCACGCGACGCATGTTCCCTGATCCCTTTTCTGTCGGGATGTGGCCGCACGAGTGCGCATGCGCGCTTACTAGGTCACTGTCAGAAGACAAACCGTCACAGAGGGAGTGAACGCGGAGTCCTGCCGTCCCTCAAACGTAAGTCTCCTCCTTTGCCCGACTCCAGCCTCTGCTCTTCACCAGTCCTGCCTTCGGTCCTGTCCCTGTTAAACCGGCTGCCAATAACAAAGCCAGATGCCATGGGTTCTTCTCTTTTGCCAAATTGCTAAAGGCTCTGCCGGTCTCGATCCTGTCCATCTTTGAAGTTACTTCCTGATTTTGAGGGGCGGGATCGAGACTGGCAAAGCCTATAGCGATTTAGCAAGAGGGAAAGCCCCCGTGATGCCTGGCTTCGTTATTGCCAGCCGGTTTAGTGGGACCGAGACAGGACCGAAGGCAGGGCTGCTCACAAAGGCGCGCGCCGACAACTGAGCGCAAGACGGAGGCGCGTGCCGAAGAAAATTACAGTTTTTAGGGGCTCTGACGGGGGGTTTTGTTGGGGAACCCGGCGCGCGCCTCCGCGCTGCGCTCAATTGTCTGGCCGCGCCTTTGTCCCGGCGCGCTTTTGACCTGACACCCTCCCCCCTCCTTCCAGCGGCCGGTAAACAACATGGAGGACTGCTTCCGGGAGGAATCGGCTTCCAGCTTTATATGTCAGGCCTGACTCGCGACTCCATTGGAAGAAGCAAGGAGTAAAAGGTGATGGGCAGAGAGATGAGGTGTTGGAGGAAAGAGGGGAGAGGATATGCTGGATGGAGGGAGCAAGACAGATACTGGTTAGAAGACTGAAAATAAAGGGGGAAGAGAGAGAAAGAGAAGATGCTGGAAGGGAGGAGTTAGCCAAAAAAAACAACAAAAAAAACAAAATCCCAAAAAACTCCCCCCCAAAAAAACAACTGGAGAAATAGAAGCAGATAGAGATGCAGAAAAATAAATGGAGGAAAACTGAAAGATAAGGGGTGGTGGTGGACAGCCAAGGAAAAAAAAGAAAGAAAGAAAGATAGAAATACACAAAGCGGCTAAGGAGAGAGAAAAAGAAAGACAGACACACACACATATATTCTAGCACTCGTTAATTTAACGGGCTATAAGACTAGTATGGTATAAACACTTATCATGGAGCCATACTGAAACGTGACGTCACCTGGTGTCAAAACTGACCCAATATTTCCCTGACAAATGCATTTCCAATACTAAGGCTAATAACTCCGGAGAACAGGCCTTCCTGAGTTACACTATCCTTACTAGTGCTTCTTAGGACATTTTATCATGAACTGAACTGTTCTGAAAAGTCCCAAACCAATGATGCCACCACAGTCAGGAGATCTGACTGCTGGTTTCTGGAGCAAAGGTGAATCTCTCTCTCTCTAGCAGAAAGGAAAATGACAGCTTAGAAGATTGAATTCATATGCACAATGTCTCTCCTAGAAATATAACTATTTGGGGTTCTCAGGGGTCTTTGCCTATAATATATGCTTGCGTCTTCTTCTGCCTCCATTTTCATGAAGGTCTTATTCCTGATTCTCCTCTGAATTGTCTTCAAAACACACTAGTTGTTATCAATTTTCCTTTGGAAAATAACTCCACATTTAATTTAGAAATTTCCAAATCTTTATTCATTTTAACATATACATCAAGTGTACAATAAATATAGCTCATCATATTACATTATCACTTGAAATTCCATAACAATATATTTCCAAAAAATTTTTATCCCACCCCCTTTCATATCTATACATACATATTATATTATAATTCCTATGTGTATTAATCAGTTAAAATATGCAAATATTTATTTGAGTTATCATACTCTGGATTGTGCCAGTTCTCTTGGGCCTCCTTAATTGAAGGGCAATGATTGATAGATGGGGGTATTTTGCTATGCATCTCTCTTCAGGTCATGTGAGTCATTCTGCACACTCCCTAAACTAGTCTTTAACAGGGATGGAAAAAAGGTTGAAAGGAAACTCCGAAATAGAATGGATGTAAACAACAGAGAGAGTAAGAAAGATGAACCTCTAGCAAGGTTGTTGCTACCTCATAAATTATTGTTTTTCCTACCAATTACAGAGCATAGGGTTATTCAAGACAGAAACAAGATTCATAGAAAAGGAGACATGCTTCAAAGAAAGAAAATAAAGAAAACATGATGTTTCTTTTCATCTTCTGTACCGACTATTTATATATAGTCTTATTGTTTCAAGGCTTCATTTTGCCAACCTTAAACAAACAATCTGCAATCTCCCTTAGGCCTGTTATAGTAATAATGGTTCTTCTGATCCTTTGTGTCAAAGAAGCTTGCAAAAAAGGATAACAGTGAAAGACATAATAAAAAATGAAGAAATAGTGAAAAAGTAAGATTCCATCACTGTAAAGTTATTCCCAAATCTCATAAGCATATCTGGAGGGATAGGAAGGAACAGGAAGTTTGGAGAAGGAGACAACTTCCCTTGAGCATACACATTTGTGACGGTAGGTACACATTTGTGACACAGGTACTCAAGGCCCCGATGAAACTTGTTTAATTGCACAGGTCTGAGCAGAATTTGCAACAACACAGTAGCAGCAACTTATTTCTGTCAAATGGGATGATCAGTGACACTCAGAAAAGCACACAGACAATATAATGCATAAACAATCACACTTTATTATACATATATATATATAAGAATAAAATAGCATCACCGTATCTCAGGCAAACACTCTACCTTCACAATTGGGAACCCCTCAATAGATAGGCGAGTAGACACGGGAGACTGCCCCTTGAGACATCTTGGATCCTGTTCCTGGAGACGTCATGGGTTCTCCTGTCAGGGTCAGAATTCTGGTCTTATATAGGATGCAAACTGCGGAGTTCATAGTAAAAGCATAAACAGCTGGTCCTGCTATTACGATTAGTCCTGCTCTTTTGTTCCTTGTTTTGACAACACCTAGGGCAAGGAGGTGTGGCAGAGACCAGCCCATCTGGCTTTATTGTCCTTTTGATGTTAATCGAGAGATACGCAGGCAAAAGGAAGTCAGGAAACAAGGAGGTGTTTCAGTTCACTGTCCCTTTGATGCTATCGGGCGACACGCAGGCAAAAGGAAGTCAGAGAAGCAGACTTTGATGTTATCCAGGAGGTGTTACAGAGCCCGGTTTCCCATTGAGAGACACGCAGGCGTCAGGAAGTCAGAGAAGCAAACTTTCAGATAAGCAGACTTGAGGATACATGTCAGTAATATGCTGAACATGTCAGTAATATGCTGAGGCATAACAGCAACCTCAAACAGATGTGAATAGTAGCTTGGCAGGAGTGAGGCTAGATACCTCAGGGGACATACTGAAATAGGGTAGGGAGGAAGGACCTTGATTCACAGGGCTGAAGGTTCATCTAGAGCAAGGGTGTCAAACTCAATCACATTAAGGGGCCGAAATCCAAAACACAGGTAAGTCGCGGGCCAGACCCCGCCCCCATAATAATACTAATTATAAAACAATTTTTTCCATTCATTTTTCATATATACACACAAAAACCAAACAACAACTGCAGACGATGTATAAGATGCAGGCAAAAATTTATTGTACCAAAGTTAAAATGCAGTAATATAAAACCTTTTTACCAACCAAGGGACCCGACACGGTCCGTGTTTCGGACAACACATCTTCGTCAGGGGTCCATGGTAAATAAGGTATAAAATATACTGCAAAAAAATGATGAAGGTAATAACAAATGCCTGTGTGTTTGAGCTGCCAAGAGACGCTTCACTTTTGGCAGTGACTCTTGGCGGCTCAAACACACAGGCATTTGTTGCTACCGTCATCATTTTTTTATGGTATACTTTATACCTTATTTACCATGGACCCCTGATGAAGGTGTGTTGTCTGAAACACGGACCGTGTCGGGTCCCTTGGTTGGTAAAAAGGTTTTATATTACTGCATTTTAACTTTGGTACAATAAATGTTTGCCTCCATCTTGTACATCGTCTGCAGTTGTTGTTTGGTTTTTCTGTTTTGGTGATTTTCACTGCAGATTTGGA
This sequence comes from Geotrypetes seraphini, assembly GCF_902459505.1. Lineage (NCBI taxonomy): Eukaryota > Metazoa > Chordata > Amphibia > Gymnophiona > Dermophiidae > Geotrypetes > Geotrypetes seraphini. The sequence continues at coordinate 94,864,298 of NC_047088.1, forward strand.
TGGATTTCTTCTTTTTTGTTGCTCATATATACACACACCATATAATCTTATTGCCACATAATGGTAATGGTTAACCACAAAATTAAACTACACAAAACACACTGTAATATTCTCAACATTCTTTCTTACCAGAACACAGATAACCCCTATGCAAATAAGGGACCAAAAACTAAAAGTACTAATATATTTTTTAAATATCAAGAATCTGCATGCAGTACAACCCCCAGAGAAAAAGAAACAAATGTACAGTATTTCTTCCTGAGCAGTGCAAAAGATAGACAGCAGATTAAAATGCTCAAAATTGACACAATTCAAACACTAACTTGAAAATAAAACCATTCCCCCCTCCCTTTGTTGTCTCCCTCCCTCTATGCTGTGCCTCCCTCTGGCAGTCGTCTAACCTTCTGGCTGGCTCCAATCTGGCCGTTTTATGCAGCCCGCGGTCCAATGCCTCCCAGTGTCATCTTGTGGTCGGCTCCCTCCTCCTCACAGCTGTAGTGTGCATGGAGCCGCATGCAGCGGCTCCTCGTGCGTCCTGCACCTGAACCGGAACATCGCAACGTCAGAGGGAATGCTTCTGGATGAGGTGTGGGACATGCGAGGAGCTGCTGCATGCGGCTCTGTGCACATTACGGCTGTGAGGAAGAGAGAGCCGGCATTGGACAGCGGGCCGCATAAAATGGCCAGGCGGGCCGGATTTGAGTTTGACACCTGTGATCTAGAGTCAAATAGCCCTTGGATGGGCTCTACTCCAGCTGCATCTAGCAGTGAAAAAGTGGCAGGAAACTTTACATTTATAACATCTCCCAGCTTGTTTAATTCCAAAACACATGGATGCCTTCTCTTGCTATCCTGTCGTTCAGATCCTTGCCACAAATAGACCTCCCTACTCCTAGACTTAAGCTCCCTCTGTAAGCATGAGGGATCAAAAATTTGTGAGATGTGAATACCTGATTCTATAAGTTACCTTAGTTGCTACATGAAACTGTAGAGCAGTTTTATTGTTGTTGCCACCAACCAAAGCTGGTGGTAGGCTGAAGCACAGGGCAGAAACTTGATTTTGGATAGGCTTGAGAGCCTCAATGGTATGGTGGCTCAGGACAACTGTCCTGGTTGCCATCCCCTGGTCTTGGCCCTTCCTCAAATGAGCCATGTCTAGTGCATAGGATTTGCTCTTCTCATCTTAGTCAGGCTAAGGATAAGACAGAAGAGAAAAGGCTTAAAGGAGGCAGCTTGGGAGGAATAAAAGAAGTGTTGTGTGCATTGTGGGGGCTGCACAAAGAAAGCTCAACTATCTGTCCCCCTGCATGTTGCCAGATAATTTCCATGATCTGAGACCCATGCTGTAGCTAGAAAGGAGAGATATGCGACTACACATGTTTTTAGGAAGGAACATGTGTACATTTAAAAACCACTGCTGGCTTCTCCTGTTGCTTCAAGTAACTGAGAGCAGAGCCTGGCTGCTGATCTAGATTTGAGCATCAGGTGGTGGTGATTGTTGTGTGGCCCATACATCTGATCAGGAATAGAGGGGCATAATCAAAAGAAACATCTAAGTCCATTTTGGATGTAGGGCGCTAGTCACCCTAAGTCGGCAGCGGTAAAATGTCCAGTCTCGAAAAATACGTCCAAAATATTTTTTTTTTTGAAAATCATCTCTCAGTACATCCAGGTGTTTGATTGTTCAGACCATCAGTATGTCTATCTTTATACCATAATCTTGACCAAAAATTTGTCCAAGTCCCAAACGCCCAGAACAAGACCTTTTGGATATGGGGGGAGAGGGGGCAGTATTATGATGGACTGGCCACCCACACTTGGCAACAGAGCAGTGGGGCATCTTACAGGGCACTGCTGTGAACTTCACAAAAAGGGTGGCACAAACATCTCACCACAACTACCTTATAGTTTGTGGTGAGCCCCCCAAAAATCCACTATATGTACCCATCTACAACTCCAATAGCCCTTATGGCTACAGGTGCTATATGGAAGAACAGTAGGGTTTGGAAGTACAGTAGGGTTTTGGGGGCTCACATTTTCCACCATAAACGTAGTGGTTAAGAGTGGCTTATAGGCCTGGGTCCTCCTCTCTATGTTTCACTAGCTCACCCCCCCACCCCAGATTACTTAAGCCACCTCTGTGCAGCTCTACTAGGCTTTCCTATACTAGGTGCTGATGTTCCAGAGACAGGTATGTACATTTTTATTCTGATCTTTGCGGGGGTGTGAGGGGGTAAGTGAACACAGAGGGAGTGTGTGTGGGTCTTTACTTGGTCTCTGCAGTGGTTATCTGGTCACTTTGAATACCTTTTGGGCACTTACATCGTCTAAACTCACAACGTCCAGGAAGTCTTGTCAAACTTTGGATTATCCCTGCAAAACGACTAAGTCTAGGTCGGTCCACATCCCGCCCTAACCACTCCTCTAAAACCACCCCTTTCAGCTCTGGATGCACAGCGGGATTCAGAGGTCTAAAAAGTCCCTGGATACGTCCAAAAAGCCATTTCGATTATCGGCACTTAGACGACTTGTCTTTTAGATCAGTGTTCTTCAACCACCGGTCCGTGGACTGGTGCCAGTCCGAAGAAATTTGCTGCCAATCCACATGGCCGCGTACATCTGCTGTCTGTATTTTGCATTGTTCAGGAAAAAAATGCATTTGTTTCTTTTTCTCTGGGGTTGTACTGCATGCAGTCTTGCATCTTAGTGTTTGTTTGTATATATTAGTACTTTTAGTTTTTGGTCCCGTATTTGCAAAGAGGTTATCTGGTAGGAATGAATGTTGAGAAGCATACAGTGTACTCTGTGTAGTTTACGATCAAACAATTTTTTTTATTGATGCAAAAAAACCCAAATAAAATCACCAATGGCAAATTTAGGAATATAGCTTTGTGTAGTTTAATTTTGTGGTTAACCATTATGTGTTAATAAGATTATATTGTGTGTGTATATGTGAAAAATGAATGGAAAAAATTGTGTTATAATTAGTACTATTATGGAGGCGGGCAAGGCTGGGATGGAGGGGGGCGGGGTCTGGCCCACAACTTGGCCCAGTGTTCTTCAAACGCCGGTCCGCGGACCGGTGCTGGTCCACAAAACAATTATTTTATTTCCACCGGTCCATAGGTGTAAAAAGGTTGAAGAACACTGTTTTAGATAGTCCAAATTCCAAGTTGGATGGGTGTTTGGACGATGTATTTTAGTTTCAATTATGAGCCCCATAGTGGCTGGGAAACACTGTTTTATAACAAGTTAACATTTATTTGCCATTCATTTCTTTTTAAAAACACCATTTTATGGGAATTAAAAGATAAAATTATTGAAAATGTAAGTTAAAATGAAACAGCAGTAGCTGTGGCAAGAAGCTGCCCCTTAATCTCCTTTCAGACCTTACTACCATTGTGTGCCAGTACAGCTTGTCTCTCAGCCAGTACAGCTTGTCTCTCAGCTCGGAGAGAGTCCTTCTGAAGTCTCGGTAGCAAATTGTACAGACTCTTTGAAGTACTCCCTCACCCCTAGAGTCAATCCCTATAGTCACTTCACAGATTGGAGGGAGCCCTCATGGAGGGCAATTTAAACTGGAGAATTCCTGTCAAATTACTAGATTGCCAATCTTTAGCCAGACTCATGAACAAGCCAGCAAGAGGTAAAGAGATGTTATGAGACTTGTTTGTAGCTATATGCAGTTCAGTGTTTTAAGGATCTTGAGAGAGAGTTTGTTTCGATGTCTACACCTCTGAAACTCACTCCCAGCCCCTGCTGCTGTGAATTCTCTCTTCTTTAAACTCTATCCTACATGCACAGACATTACTGCCTGTGCCCGTCAACCAATTTCCTGTCCCTTTGAGAGCCAGACTAGCAGGAGTTACTGTAAACTTCCAGGAACAATAAAAGTGTCATGTGAAAAATCCAGGTGATGCTGCTATATGGCTGGTGCAGGAGAGGAGATAGCCTTTGAGATCACTCTTCGCTTACTTCTGAAGTTCATCAGCCCAATGAGCCTAAAAAGAGACAAGCAAAAGAATCAGATATTCCCATAAACAGAGCATGGGGCTCTTCCATGATTCCAGCTTCCTACCTGTGTAGATGTGCAAACTTCCTCCAAGTCACCATAGCAACCTTTCTTGTAGCGAATCAAGTCTCCCCACAGCATAGTGTGTTTGCATCTGCAATGTTTTAAAAGGGTTAGTCAAGATCATTCTTGCAGCTGTAGGCTACAAAGTGCAGGAAGGATCAGTTGAAGCATTTCTGCAGCTGCAGGGAATAATGTGCAAGATCAGTTATTAGCAGAGCAGGTGTAAACTGAGAGCCATAGAGAAGTCACACATATAGGAATCACCAAAAGAGGAACTACTTATACATAATACAGTGATTCCTCTGACACTGCACGGTCATGGAATTGCTTGGGCTTTTTTCCTCTGCCTGGTAGCATTACACAGTCATACAGAATCCATGTACCCTGGGCACTGTCCTTCCACAGGGATAAAATGTTGTGGCTCTCCACTCAGGAATTCGTCCGCTAGGCAAATCAAGTGAGCTATCATGGTGCAGCCATGTTGGAAGCAGTGCAGGATGTCATCCTTACTCTGTGAGTAAAGACAAGAAACAAACAAGTGGAAGAAAAAGATATAGATCCAATTACTGTCACAAGCTCTCGGTATCCAACCTTCAGCACTGAATCCCTCAGAGCTGCCACAGCTATAGACCCAGTTTCCAAATCCCACAGCTACCACTAGCTCTCACTTCAGCTAAATCACTTCTTTTTCAAACACACAACTTTTTATCTCATTGCAGAGGAATCTAATAGTATGTATGGAGTTTTATAAACACTTAGAAAAAGGGTATATGAAAGATTAGGGAATGGCCTACAACTGGAGGTGAAGGGGCAAAAATAGCAGAATTCAAATATTCATAAAATAGACACAGAGAATCCTTAGCTTCAAAGAAGTGTAGGAGAAACCAAAGATCATCTGCAGTCTATGGTACTGCAAAATAAAGCAAATTTGGAAGATTCACAGCATAAAGATAGGGTGGTATATCAATTGCCAATAAACAAAAACAAAGTTGGTTGAAGACCTGGTCTATAAAATTAAGTTTTAGTTTAGTTTAAAGTGGAAAACCTTTTTTGCTGACTAATGGTTCTATGTGTAAGATTAAACAGACTTATGAAGTTTGAGCAGAAGAGAGGGTTCTACTGCCACCTTGTGATAATACTTAAAGTACATCCTAGGTCCAAAAAGTAGAGAGAAACTACTGTGGCTCTGGAAGTGGGTAAACTGAGCTCTTTAAAGAAGAGCACTGTCTCTTACCATTGCTGAATGAATAGCTCACCTGGAAGCGCTGGTAGCAGACTGAGCAGCACTGCCTGCTGAGGTCCCATTGGGAGGAAAGCAACTCCCCTGGATCCCCTGCTGCTCTGCTTTCTGTATTTTTCTTGCCATCCTTTGCTCTGGATGGTGCTTTTGCCCGCACTTGGCCAAAAGCAAGAGGCATATGTAGAGGAGGTTCCAACTGTGAAGGGAAGTCACGACGGTATTCCTGCTTCAGCCAGCGGATGGTCAGTGGCAGGCGGTTCCAAGGTGCCACGCACAGCATGCTTGCCATCACCCGAATGTGGAAATCAAAGCTCGACTCCTGCCGAGACTTGCGAGACACATGGGTCAGGCGGCGTGAGGTATGCGGGTGCTGCCATGCCCACTCAAACTGTACCACAAAAAAGACTGGATCAGAAGTTTACCACAAATTCCCAGCTCAATCAGACTATAGACTGAGAAACATTTGATTGCTGGACTTATAATTTTATTTTACTTTTATTACTAAATATTCTTTTTTTTTCACTTTACTTTTTAAACATATTACATATTCCTTTGTCAACACACGTATGAATTGTCACACAAATACATTTTCCTGATTCTCATAAACCAAAATGAGAAAGAATTCCAACATAAACTAAGTTCTAATCTGTGTGTGCAGCGGGAGGGAGGAAGGAGCTGGAATCAGCAGGTATAGGCAAGATGGCTACTAGTACACCAGAAGTAAGATCCTGCACAAGAGCTTACATCCATGGCTATCCAATCTTTTCAAATTGCGATGATGTTCCTGCCAAAAGGATCACCTGATTGTGATAGCCAAGAGGGGATCCGCCCTGGAATATTATCAGAATACAATCTCCCCTGAGCTTTATTATCTGTAAGAGTCCTAACACCCCCTACCCCCAAAAAATGTAGAACCTCAATCAAAAAATGTATAACCTCAATCAAAGTCTAAAACGAAAGGAAAGTTAAAGAGTGAACAAAAAGAAATTGTAAGGTTAAAAATGCTCTGGTTGGCCTTAAACTAGCAATTTTCTAGGACTGAAAGCTGAAATGAAGACAGTTCTTGTGTCCCTTTTTGATGATCTACCTCAATACGAGTGTTGCTAGATTTCTCTGCAACCTTTAACACTGTGTATCATATTGTGCTTACAAGGCTAGCAGAAAGATGTATCAGTGGTATAGTATTTATTTGGTTCAAATCCTTAATGTCAAACAGACAACAATCAGTTCTGTTCAGCAATAGCCCATCATCACTCTGGCCACTGAACTGCAGGGCGCCTAGAGATCCATACTATCTCCCATTTTATTAATATATCTACCTCAAGCCTTTAGCTGAGCTGCTTTGGTCAATGGATACAATATATGTTTTCTGATGATGTGAAACTACTCATATCCATTGAACCAGATCCACCCATAGCTTTGAGAAAACTGCCTGTCTATATGCAATTCAGGAACAAATTCTGACTGGTGCAAACCAAAAAGAGTTTGCAGCAGTTTCAACTAATTCGGAATGCTGCAGCATGACCGATAGAAGACTGCAAGCAGAATGATTGGCTAACAGTATCTTAAAAATCTAAATCTAAAACGCTGCGGAAAGGTGCTCAAAGGTTACTGTGCTTGCAATGTTTCATTTACACGGGTTTTAGTCAATCTAAATGAAACATTATTATGCAGCTAATGCACAGTGGCTTTTGGCTACTGCTTTTATGTGCACGGGAAGTGAAGTTGCTTACCTGTAATGGGGGTTCTCTGTAGACAGCAGGGGAAAGCAGCCACACACAGTGGTGAAATCCTCAGACTGAACCTGTGTCAGTTCTCTCCCCTAGTAATAGTAAGCTTTAGCTTACTGGGCGTGTGCAGGGACTCCCGCTTTCAGTGGCTCTTCCCCTCACCAGCTCTGTTTTACCTCTAGCTGAAAAACATATTTAAGTGGGGGGTGGCAGGAAGGTAAGTGTGGCTGCATTCTCTGCTGTCTACGGCGAACCCCCGTTAAAGGTAAGCTGCTTCGCTTTCTCTGGAGACAAGCTGCAGGCACACTTGCTGGCGAGTCCTTAGCTACTAGTTGTATCAGAGTGGTGGTGATAGATCAAGGAGCAAATAGATTCCACAGCATGGAATGTCCAGAATGAATGTCTTGTGCTGTGGTCCAAACAATAATGCTTAGACAAAGTGTGAACTGATGACCAGGTTGCAGCTTTGAAGATGTCCTATACTGAGATTTTTCACAAGTTTGACACTGAAGAAGCTGTAGGGCATAATCAGTGCACGCCAATCCCGCCAGGATGTGATTAACATGCTTTAGTGTAACAGAATTTGATGCAGTGGGAAATCTACATGGATATGGTTTGTTTAAAGACTGGTTGACCTGGATTGGCTAGGTTGTAGGTGATGAAAAGCTGATTGATAAGGGCTGTAGTATCTCTGAGGTAAAAAATAAAAATTAGTGCTCTCCTGCAGTCCAGGGCAATGCTCCCTCTAAGTCAGGGAAGCAGATGTGCAAGTCATGATGTTTCTGACCAGCGGTTGGTTTGGGCTGGGCTGGCATGTGGTGGGAGCGGGGTGCAAAAACAAGCAATTTTTGAGAATTATACCAATTATATAAAAAAATTTGAGAAGTTAAATTATTTCTATTGAACTGAAAAGAAAATATAAAACATTGCAGACAGTCTGCAGCTGGCCTGGAAGCCTTCCCTCTGACATAAGAGGGAAGGCTTCTGGGTCAGCTGCAGGCTGCCTACAGGAGCCGCTGTTTGCAGTTTTGTGAAGAGGGAGGAGAGAGCTGGCCAGAGGAGGTAAACAACCCGGGGGAGGGAGGCACAAATTTGGGATGCAGAATGGAGGAAAAGATGATGAGGGGCATGATGAGACACAGAAGGAAGGAGGAGGGCCGCATTGGGACAGGAAGGGAGGAAGAAGGGGCGTGTTGGCACAGGAAGGGAGAGGCAGGACCCCAGTTTGTAAGTACGAGTCCGACGTAAGTTGTATGTTCTTAACCTGCGGACTGCCTGTACTGACATTTAGACTATTTCTGTTACATAATTGTTCAGAAGTGCTGTGAAATGTGTAAACTTCAGATAGTGTTTCAGGTTAGTCCTATTATCAGGTTTCAATTTGCCATTTCCAAGTTTACCTCATTGATTGTATTTATGTTTATGTTTGGTCATTTTACTATTGTTGTGCTGTTAACAAAATTGTAAGTTTTATGTTAAACTGTACCTCTGTAGACTGCCTTGGGTGAATCTCTTCATGAAGTTGGTTAATAAATAAAACTATGTCTGTGAGCCAGCAGGACTGGCTCTGATACACATCAGCTCAGCAAACAAGCTTTGCCCAGGGTCTCAGATAAGACTTGTAACATTTCCCCTTGCTTGGCTTTGGGACTTAACTGGATTTGTTTACCATATCTCAGGCTAAAGGGGTGGAGCATGTACTCAGAAAAGTTGTGGATTTCTGCAGTACCCTGACTGCGGGTACCTTTATTGTTCAAGTGTTTTTATGTTTAAACCTGCAAATATGTAAGCTGGAATGCCACTTTTTATGTTACCATTCTTAATACAAACCAAGCCTGAACTCTACAAATATGTGGCTTCCAGTAGTAGAGGCTCAAAATCTGACATCAATAAAAACATAAGATGTAAAGAAAAAGTAAGAGACAATGAAATAAAATGAACACAGAGGGATGATATTTTGAAATAGCAGAGACTTAAAGTTCTCCTTACCCGCAGTGCTGCAATGTCAGAAGGGAAGCCATGAATAATCAGCACCATGTCCCTAGGGAAACAAAAAGAACTTGTGACATGAGTATTATATGAAGAAGATCTCAGCATAGTTTCACTGCCGCTATACACAAAATCTTTCTTTCTATCTTATATGCTTGGATAATGCCATTTCAGAATACAAGAAAAACCCATAAATATGACATTCCTGAACTTAGAGAAATCTGTTTCTTGAAATTCATTACTAGAAAATCCCTACTACCATTAAATAAAAAACCCTCAACTATCAGATCACATTTAGCTGACAATCTTCTGTTGATGAAAGAACCACCTCTCATTGGACCAGTCCCCTTTGCATTGCTCCAAATGTTTCAGGATGATCCAAGCACCTCCATTTCACCCCAAGCCTGCACTCCAGAAGGCTCAATGTTTGCATGTTGACGTGACCTTGCTGTCACTGCAGTTGTGGCGGGAGCTCTGCAAAACATAGATGGATTTCCAGGATAAAAGAAATGGGGAAGAGTGATTTACCAAGGGCCACGTCCACTGGTGCGCCAAGCTCCACCCTTGTGCTTGCCAGCATTGTGTTGTGTGATGCGCCGTTCTGGATTCACAGTAAAACCGATGTAAATGCGACCTTTGAACTTGGGGTTGGTGCAGAAGAGCAAGTAAACTCCAAAAAAGTTCTCCACTTCCACTACCATGGCCCACGGGAAGATGAGCTATGGGGAGAGAAGAAGAAAAACTACCATTATATCTGTGTCTTTAACAAAAGAGCTAGGTAAGAAGCAGCTTGAAGGTTAGTGAAGGTTGATTGATGGGTGGCTGCAGCACAATGTTAGCTAGCAGCTCACAGGAAATGCCCAAAAGCAATCACTGAAGAGAACTGAAAGGCTATTTGGACTTTGTGAACATCATAGAAAAGATTACAGATTTACAAAAATGGGGTGGGCAGGACAAAGGATAGTTTCAGGATCAAGTGTTGACCTTTGGGGACTAATAAGGTCATGAAAGTAAGTAGGGGGAGAGGAGTTAAGGGCAGGATAGTTGAAGGGGAGACTGGAAGCAGTAGAGAGGGTTGAATTCTGTTTTTCCCTCTGATGGATACCAGAGGGGATGGTGGTTAACTAAGGAGAAATGGTAGGGGGTAGCAACATAAAGGTGGATTTGAATGAAGCACAATGGAAGATTAGGGTTATACCTTCAATAATCTTCATTCTGTTAGTCCCTGGAGGATTCCATACGCTAGGTGTTCAAGCCCATCCCGCAGTCCGAGTATTGCAGAAATCCACAACTTTTCTGAGCACATGCTCCACCCCTTTAGCCTGAGAGCTAGTAAAGAAATCCAGTTATAGTAAGTCCCAAAACCAAGCAACATACCTAAATAAATCCATGACAAGGGGGTACAGGGGAATCTCCATCAACAGAAGTAATTCATGAACTGGTATGCTCTGCAAAATTTTAACAAGTGATAACAGGCACAAAGGCAATTCAGAAAAACATTAAGGAACAATGCAGTACTAACCTGCAATGTGCAGTGAGCACCCCAAGAAAAGCCTTCAGTAATGTGCATACTCACAGAAATTCCCCATAGGATCTGGCAACTGGCTGGAAAATCTTCAAGCCTGTAATAAGAGTAACTGAGGCAGAAAGGAGCAGGCTACTCCAAACAACTGAATGAATACAGAGAGTGTGGGTCATATGGAATCCTCCAGGGACTAACAGAAAGAAGATTATCGAAGGTATAAACCTAATCTTCCATTCTGTTACGTCCCTTCCGGATTCCATAGGCTAGGTGGCGTACCAAAGCCACGTTAGCTAGGGAGGGACAGAAGAGCCTGCCCTCAAAACCAAGGCATCAGAACGCACTGCCACAACCACTCAGTAAAACTGGGGAAAAGTATGAAGAGAGGACCAAGTAGCCACCCTGCAAAGTTCATCAGGATGAATCGTGTGAAATTTTGCCCACAATGCAGCCACACTTCTCGTCAAGAGTGCATTAAGCGAAATTGGCAGCACAGAAATGGCCATTCTAATCCATCGAGTGATCAAGGACATGGATGCCAGCCTACTATGGCAGCAGTTAGAACCAAAAGGAGATCAGACAGCCTGAAGTCAATAGTCCTCTCCCAAAAAATGGAACAAGACCCTCCGGACATCCAATTTGAGTAAGATCTGATCTTTGCACTGAACCTATTGGATGAAAATTAGGCAACCTAACTTTCTAGTTGACATGAAAGACCAAAACCATTGTCGGCAAGAAGGAAGTTACAGTATAGAGGAAAAATACCCGCATCCATAATATGGAGAAAGGGCTCCCTGCCCGAAAGAGCATAAAGCTCCAAAATACACCATGCTGAGACAATGCTAACCAGAAAAAACATCTTGATCATTAGGTCCAGAAGAAATTCATCCTATAGTGGTTCAAAAGGGGCCACACTTGCAAAACAATGGTAAGATTCCATGAAGGGAAAGGAAGATGCAGATGAAGCACCCCTCATCCCTCCCCATACATCTAGACACATCTGGAAGAGCAGTTAGCAAACTAGCGCCTCTGTGTGATCGAAAACACGAAAGGCCTGCAACCGGAACTTTCAGAGAGGCCATTTCCAGAATTTTGTTTAAACCCTCTTGAAGGAAAGCCAAGACTACCAAACTGAGAGCCTTCTCAGGCTCCACCTAATTCCTTGCACCCCACTGTAGGAAAGCCTTCCAGGCTTTGGCAGGAGAAGCCATAAGAGAGGGTCACTTCAAGCGCAAAGGAGTCAAGATGACTGCCTCTGAATAACTACACATCATCAAGGATGAACACTCAAAAGTCATGCCGTAAGACCAAAACATCGTGGGTTCTCCATGGACACCTGACTGAGAAGATATCGATGAAAAGGGAGCCGGAGCTTCTCGTCCCACTGAAGACATACGAGAACCGCATGTCACAGGTGGCGATGTCAATCTGGAGTCACTAGAGTCACCAGGCCAGGTTGTGTTGCTGTCCGGTGGATGACCCGACCAACCAACCAGAGGTAACGGAGGAAGCATCATACAGGCACTTGTGAGCTAGCCAGGGCCAAACCAAGGCATCAAGCCCCAGCTTCCTCGTTGGTCATTGACCAGCCTTCGAGATCTCTGCCCAAGCCAAGACCCTCTGGGACAAACCCCAGCTCTTGTAAGATCTGATGCAACGCTTCCTGTAAGAGAGACCATGCTCCCGAGACCAGAACTGTCAGCCAAGGAAGACTACTAGAACATTGTCGATTCCGGCTATAGCCTCAGCACCCTGCGGTTATGAGTTCAAAACCCATGGGCAAGTCACTTAATCCCCCATTGCCCCAGGTACATTAGGTAGAGTGTGAGCCCACCGGGTCAGATAGGGAAAAATGCTTGAGTACCTGAATGTAAACCACTTAGGCTATAAGTGGTATATAAATACTTTAAATAAATAAATAAGAATCATCCAGTTTGAAAACCAAAGAAGCCAGCCTTGGATGAGAGCCACCCCCTGATGCCACCAGCTTAAATTGCTGCTAGCTGGCTTCGACCAGGGAAGCGGCATCTGAAGGGGGAAACTCAGTGGCTATCACCAAGATAGGAGGGACTCCCATCAAGGGCACATGGGCATGCCGGCCCCATGACCCCAGAACCTGCAGGCAAAACAAGGCCAAGAGAGCCGGATAGTCCAAGAGAATTTTGATCTATCGACAAAAGGTTCTGTCCACTGTTCCTGAGAAGAAAATCATGGGCCTTTGTGCCCAATGAGACAGAGCGCAGATCACCCATTGTCCCAGGAAGGGTGGACTTGGACCCCCTGCAGGTTGAAAGCTGTCTCAACTACAAGCACTTTGCGGGAGCTGTCGCAAGGCCCATGGGACAGAGCTGCGAAATGGAAAAGCTGTTGCAGAACATGGAAACGCAGAAACCTGCAATGCTCTGGGCAGATGGAAATATGGAGGAAAATCTCTGTGAGATTCAAGGACACTAGAAACTCCCCTGGAGACAGGTAGTACCGTGTACTCCATTGTCCATTCAGAAAAAGGAATTTGCAAGAAATGGGTGACCGATTGTAGATCCAGAATATGTCTCCAATCCTCCGAGCCTTTCTGGCATGAGGAAGTATCAAGTGTATCCACCTAAGCTCCCATTCATGGTCTGGAACAAGATCCAGCATCCTGAAGACTAAGAGATGTTGCAGAATATCGCAGACCTTGGACTCTGTTGTGGTCAACTTGCTACAGTCCAGAAACCAAAGCCGGAGGTGGGCAAAGGAGGACTAAGTATCTGATGAAAGTCGAGTCTACTCTTGACAAAACTGTAGAAGACAGACTGTGAAAGAGGAAGTCATGCCCGATCGCTGGCGAAATTTTTTGTGAGGTGTAGCCACTGCACAAGAATCTGAAGACGCCTGCAATTGGCACTGCGGTAATGTGGACATAGCCCTGAGAACGTTTCTAGAAGGAAAAACCTAAGTATCCCTGATGATACCTGCAAGAGGAACAAAGAGAACAATGATCCCCTCCTGACATCCAGCAAAACTGGTTTACAGGTAGCAACGTAGGGCAGCGTTCACAACACCTGAGCAGAGGTTAGCCAGACCTATACCAACAAGAATAGAGCCCTTAAAAAAGCGGCCGCTAAATGTGATCCTAGAGGCAGCATCTTCATCCAAAGACGGATCTAAGGAGTTCGGCGCTCAGCACCAGCAGAGAACGTACTAAGAAATTGAATGAGATCATAAAGGGCACCCAGTACTGCAGCCACACCAACCAGCACCAGCGGAGGACAGGCATGCACCTCCACAGAGGTGAGAAGGGGAGAGTGTGGCACAGTGGTTAAAGCTACAGCCTCAGCACCCTGAGGTTGTGGGATCAAACCCACGCTGCTCCTTCTGACCCTGGGCAAGTCACTTAATCCCCCATTACCCCAGCTATATTAGATAGATTGTGAGCCCGTCAGGACAGACAGGGAAAAATGCTTGAGTACCTGAATAAATTCATGTAAACCATTCTGAGCTCCCCTAGGAGAACGGTATAGAAAATTGAATGAATAAATAAAGAAATAAATGAATAAATAAGATCAGTAGAAGGCCTGCTGAACTTCAGGACGGTAATTAAAACGCAACCTCTTCCCCTGACCCTCTATGAGAGTGCGTCAACCCAAATTCCCCGGACCTTCTGACAAAGAGCCCAACTCTCCACTGTCTCGAGTCTTAAACACTGAAGTGCTTCATCCTATGTGACAGTGCCATGTTTGCCATTCCATGGCTTACATGCTATGTTTCATCATGCATGCTTGCCTAACCATTTTTTGTATGTCATACTATGTTAGCCGTGCTTTGTAATATTATGTTTACCATGCTATGTATTGCTGAACTATGCTCGCCATGCTATGTCTCACCATATCATGTTTTGTCATATTATATTTTTACCATTCTTTGTAAACTTTGTTTTGCTATCTTTGTCAGACTTGCCCCAGCTACATTAGATAGACTATGAGCCCCCTGGGAAAGACGGGGACCAATGCTTGAATACCTGAATAAATTCATGTAAACAGTTCCGAGATCCCCTAGGAAAATGGTATAGACCAGTGTTTCTCAAACTTTCTTGAGCCAGGGCACACTAAAGGTAGAGGCACCCAGAAGTATGCGGACATTGCTGTGATGACATCATATGTATGCATGACATCATCACATTGACATCTACGCATATGCAGAGGCCCTCCAGACAGGCCCTGAAATGCCAGTAGGGCGTGCCAGCAGGGAAGTATAACTAATATCAACTGAGTACCCCCAGCCACAAACCTCCCAAGCTCTTCCCCAGATCCCACTCCCTTTACTAATTGTAGTGGAAATTTTTCCATTCATTTTTCATATACACACAATATATATATAGCAGATATAAATTCTCAAAACTGACACATTTCAATCACTATATTGAAAATAAAATCATTTTCCCTACCTTTGTTGTCTGGTGACTTTATTTTTCTGTGCTTTTAACTATGTTTCGAGTGCCTTCTTATCCATTGACTGTTTTTCTCTCTGTCTTCATTTTCTGCCTTGCATCCATTTTTGGCATTAACTTAACATTCAATTTTTCCATTTTTCTGTTTTCTTCTCAAAGTCTACTTTTCCATGTCTTACCTTCCCTTCCTATCTCTCTCACCTTCCCTCCCTATTTCCATGATCTGACATCTCTCTCCTCCCCCAGTGGTCCGACATCTCTCTCCTTCCTTTCCCTCCTTCCCAGTCTGGCATCTCTTTCCTCTCCTTCCCTAATCTGGCATCTCTCTCTACTACTATTACTATTATTTCTGTAGCGCTACCAGACTCCCTTCGTTCTCTTTCCTGGTATCTCTCCCTTCCTTTAGTCATCTCTCCTCCCCCCAGTGTAATATTTCTCTTTCCCTTCCTCCTTTCTGCCCCCTGAAGTCCATCTCCCTTCCTCCTTTCTGGCCCCCCTCCCAGTCCAACATTTATCCCTCCTTTCCACCAGTCCAACATTTTTTTCTCTCTTCCTCCTGCATGCTCCTCCTCTGGTCCTCCTTCCTTCCCCCAACCAACATCTCTCTCTCTCTCCCTCCATGAGTCCAACTTCACTATCTGCTCTGTTCCCCAGAGTATAACATTTCTCCTTCCCCCCCCTTTCTGTCATTCCCATCCATCTCTCCCTCTCCATGAATCCAACATTTCTGCCTCCTGTACGCTTTCTCCCCAATCCTTGCCTCTTCTCTCGAGTGGCATCCCTCTTTTCCACCCCAGAACCCAACCCAACATGCTCTCTCCTCATGCACCATCTCACCCGCCCCTCCAGTGTGTAGCACCTTTCATTTCCCTGCTCTTTCTGCCAGGTCCAGCAGCACCTCTTCTCCCTTCCTTTTACCTCCTCCCTGACCAGCAGTACCCCTTCTCCCTTCCCTCCTGTCCAACAGTGCCCCTTCTCTTTTCTCTGTTCCCCATGTCCAGCAGTACCCCTGCTCCCTTCCCTCCTCCCCATCCAGCAATACCTCCTCTCTCTAGCCTAGCAGCAGCTCAGTGTGATTTTAACTTAGCCACACAGTTGACGCTAGCATTAGTTTAGCTGCGATCTCATCAGGCAGCCTCGGGGCTTTTGCTAGGCTGGCCCGCCTCACATCATCGAAGTGGGCCGGCCTAGCAAAGGCCCTGCGGCTAAACTAATGCTAGTGGTAGCTGTGCGGCTAAGTTAAAATTACATTGAGCTGCCGCTGCTGGTCCAGGGATGGGGAGAGAAGAAGAGGAAAACAGGAGTCCCAGCAAATACCTCCTTGAAGTACTTGTAGTATTTTTGTTGTCACAGGGTTTCCCTTCCTATTGTGGAGTTGTTTTCTTCTCTTCAGCGGGATGGGAGCTTATTGTCACGTGATCATGACTTCCGAGTGCCAAAAGCGATGTGTAGTCTGTTTGCACCGAAAGATTGATGCTGACGGAAATTGCTCTTTTTGTTTTCCCAGAACCTCTTCGCAGGCAGCAGCGTCCGACTCCGGATTGAAGTCCAGTACTTCTCGAGAGGTAGCAGAAGTCAGGGGCCCGGAGAGTACAGAGCCAGAACACATGACGTTGACAGTTCCTCTTTTGGTAGGATAAAAACGCGTCTTGTAACTATGAAAATTATAACCTGTTAAATATATATATATGTTTATATATGCTAACCTGTAACCTGTTCTGAGTTCGTTGAGGCGAACAGGATAGAAAACAAATTAAATAAATAAATACATAAACTCACCCCCTCTTTTATGAATGTATACCGTGGATTTTAGCACCGGCAACTGCTCTGACGCTCATATAATCCTATGCGCATCGGAGCAGTTACCGCCGCTGCCAGCACTAAAACCTGCGCTATGCGTTCGTAAAGGAGGGGGTCAGTATCTGGCTATCCATCACACTAAAAGAAAATAAATTGAGCAAAACATTATGCTACAGGTGTCACAGGTTCATTTAACACCCCGAGCTCATCATGATTTTGCTACACCAAATGTATAAAGATGAAGATCTAATTTATAAAACCCATAAGTCCAAATATGTAAGAGAGGAAAACCAAGCATGGAATGCTACTATATTCACCCTAAGGGCTCCTTTTACAAGGGTACGCTAGTGTTTTTAGCACACTCACCGGATTAGCACACACTAGCCAAAAAACTACCGCCTGCTCAAGAGGAGGTGGTAGCGGCTAGCACGCGCTATTCAACGCGTTAAGGCCCTAACGCACCTTTGTAAAAGGAGCCCTAAGTGGGGTTTACACAATATCACTTGCAGAAACATTAGCTGCTCAGTAATCTTTTAGCCTTATGCCCCTGGCCTGAACCCCCAATTAACTTTCAGGCCCCTAATCTGCCCCTCCAAAAATAACATATATGTTATACACATAATGTGGATAGTTTCCGAAAAGCATTCATCAGGTACATAGGCTATGTGAAAATGGTCCAGCTTTCCTGCAGGATGAACTGGTGGCTTTGAGTTTGTGTGTCTGTCAAACTAATTCTTTTACTTTGGCTGCAGCTGCTGTTCTAGGCGCCTAATGGACCGGCCCTGACCATTCATTGCCTCAGTTTAGTTTTCAGGTTGTCTTCAGCGGTGCTGTTAGTTTTTTGCTAACCCGTAACCTTGTAGTACTGTCTCGGAACGAAACGAAGCACAGCACAACGAGCTTCCTCTGCCCCTTCAAGGTACAAGCATTAACTGAGCAATGCTCGTTGACTACACGTCTGCTGGTATATAATTTATATGATACATATGATATTGTTAAAAAGAACACATACCCTGTGTTCCTTGTAGTCCGAGTTCAAGACCGACGTCGGCTTTCATCTGAACCACCTCCCACCCAAATGGTACCGTAGCGACTAATACTAAAGAAAAGCAAATCAATTACGGGGCCGCGGCACCGACTGTTTTTTTTATCTTCTCGTCATCAGAATTACGCCGTGCAATTATAATTTTTTTCTCCTCGCCTATTTAATCTTAATAGGAAGTTTCTTGCGCAGCATGAACTTCATCCTTTGCAGGTAGCCCAGTTAGCAGGCAGTTTCATGGTCAGCAGGAGGGTCCTTCCGTCTCAGCCGTGACTGCGCAGGCGCGGCGGTGAGAGGCGAAAATGGCGGCTGGGCTGTCGGTTGATGTCCTGAGGGAGAAGCTGAAGCAAGAGCTGGAGGCTGAGCTTGTGGTGCGTGAGAGCCTTTTGCGCTGTCTTTTTTGGAGGGTAGTGTGGGGATGATTAATTTATTAAGAAGTCTTCGAACATCGAGTTACAACTGTATTTGTAGGTCTTGTTTTTTTAAAGACTACAAGTTCCCAACAGTTTGCTCGAAGCAGAGAGTAAAGGCAAGGCGGGTAGAAAGGTCTGGAAGTTGGAAGAAAATGGTATTTAATGGGCGCTTGGTGCTGAGTAATAGGTTCAGCTAGTTTCCGGGGGGGGGGGGGAGGGGTTTCTACTACTACTACTACTACTAATTATTTCTATAGTGCTACCAGACGTACGCAGCGCTGTACAGTCACAAAGACAGTCCTTGCTCGAATGAACTTATAATTTAAACAGACAAACAGGATGTCATGGATACAGTTAGGGGGAATGGTTAATCTGCTGGCTGAGTTGGTGGGCAGTGGGGAGTAGGGTTATGGATTGAAGGCTATATCAAAAAGGTGGATTTTCAGTAGCAAGAGGAAGCTAGCAGATGCGCTAGGGAGACAGAATTCCTGGAGGCTACACAAGATTGCTTCATGGAGCAGCAGCTTGTTAGAGAACCAACTAGAGGAAATGACTCTGGATCTAATCCTGAATGGGTTAAGGGGACCTGCAAAGGAAGTGGAAGTAGTGGGACCATTGGGAAACAGCAATCATAATATGATCAAGTTCAAGGTTGAGGTAAGAATATCGAAAGGAAAGAGAACCATAGCGACAACTTTTAACTTCAGGAAAGGAAACTACAAAGCAATGAGGGAAATGGTAAGGAAGAAACTTAGGAACGCTTCCTAAAAATGGCAAACAGTAGAACATGCCTGGTCTTTTTTCAAGGACATAGTGAACGAGGTGCAAAATCTGCATATCCCCCAGATTCAGAAAGGGGTGCAAAAAGAGTTGAAAAAAAGACCCGGCGTGGATAACCAAAATAGTGAAGGAAGCGATGGGCAGTAAGAAAAATTCATTCAGGAAATGGAAAAAGGACAAAACTGAGGGAAACTGGAAAGCGCACAGGCAGTATCAAAAAGAATGTCACCGTGTGGTTCGAAAAGCCAAAAGAGAGTATGAAGAGAGGCTAGCCAGGGAAGCACAAAATTTCAAACCGTTCTTTAGATATGTTAAAGGGAAGCAGCCGGCTAGGGAGGAGGTGGGACCGCTGGACGACGGAGACAGGAAGGGAGTGGTGAAGGAGAAGAAAGAAGTGGCGGAAAGACTTAACATGTTCTTTTCGTCTGTATTTACAAACGAAGACACAACCAACGTACCGGAACCTGAGCAATTCTTCAATGGAAATCAAGCAGAAAAATTAACATCCATGGAAGTGAGCCTTGAAGATGTGCGCAGGCAAATAGAAAAACTAAAAACTGACAAATCCCCAGGTCCGGACGGAATCCATCCAAGGATTCTGAAGGAATTAAAGGAGGAGATAGTGGTACTACTGCAGCAAATTTGCAACCTATCCCTGAAAACAGGTGTGATCCCAGAGGATTGGAAGATAGCCAACGTTACGCCCATCTTTAAAAAGGGATCAAGAGGTGATCCGGGAGTCTGACCTTGGTTCCGGGGAAAATGGCGGAAGCACTGATAAAAGAAAACATCGATGAACATTTTGAAAGAAACGAACTTTTGATAACCAGCCAACATTGTTTCTGCAAGGGGAGATCGTGCCTAACTAACTTATTGCACTTCTTCGAAGGAATTAACAAACGGATGGATAGAGGAGACCCCATAGACATCATATACCTAGATTTCCAAAAAGCCTTTGACAAGGTGCCTCATGAACGTCTGCTCCAGAAACTGAAGAACCATGGGGTGGAAGAAGACATACATAGATGGATCGGGAAACTGGTTGGCGGGTAGGAGTGAAGGGCCACTACTTGGAATGGAGGAGGGTCATGAGTGGTGTTCCGCAGGGCTCGGTGCTCGGGCTGCTGCTATTTAATATATTCATAAATGATCTAGAAACGGGGACGAAGTGTGAGATAATAAAATTTGTGGATGACACCAAACTATTTAGTGGAGCTCGGACTAAAGAGGACTGTGAAGAATTGCAAAGGGACTTGAACAAACTAGGGCGGGGGTTGGCAACCCGCGGCTCTTTTTCACCTTTGCCGCGGCTCCGGTAGTGTGTCACGCGGGCCGGAGTCTGCAAAATCTGCATATCCCCCAGATTCAGAAAGGGCCGCCAGACCAATCAGCAAGCAAGGCTTTCATCTGTGTACGTGCTGAGCTCACTGCTCACCATGGCTATTTCCCGCCGCGACGCCGGACTTGTAAGCTGCATGCCTGCATCGCCAGAATTTAGGTAGGCTGTTTTCATCCCCGTGGGAGTCTCTCTCGTGCCCTATGGCTCTAAGTCAGGGGTGCCCAACACGTCTATTGCGATCAACCGGTAGTTCAGGAAGGCAACGTGAGTCGATCACAGAGCCCATCCCGGGCTCCGTGATAGACCCATGTTGCCGTCCCGATCTACCGGGCCTATCAGCCTTCCTCTCCCCGACGTCAAAGACGCCAACGCCGGGCATTAGGCTGTTTTTGTCATTTCGGGGGGGTGGGGGGGCGAGACTCGTAGAGGGAAGGCCTCGATGTTGGCAGCTTGTCTTGATCACCGCTGCTGACGAGTTGCTGAAGAGAGCCGCGGAGCAGGGCGGTGTTGCCAGGTGCAGGTAGAAGGGAGAGGGCCAGATGTAGGACTCGTGGGTGAGGGAGGAGAAGAGAGAGGGGAGGGAAACAAAAGGAAATATTTCATACTGGGCTGGGCCGGAGTGGAGGGAGGGAGGGTGGAAAGATTCTAGCTACAGGGTGCAGTAACAAAGGAAAAGGGGGGGAAAGCTGAAAATGGAGATAGTGACACAAAGAAGAGAAAGGGTAAGCAGGACCTACTGAATAAGGATAGAGATACAGAGGGGACATGAAGAGGAGGTGCTTATTGGCCCAGTAATTGTGGTGATCTGTGATTTTTAGCAGTACAGTGGTATTGCGGCAGAAACGCCGAACAATTTTCACAAAGGTTGCAGGTAATGCTTGACCGCTACTCTTGAGGATGTTGCCCATCAGAAGGCCATTATGGCTCAGAATCATAAATGGACTGATATTGAAAACTTTCCCAAACTGGACAAACTTGTATTCGAAACATGGAATGCCATCCCCAACACTTATATAAATATGAAAAAGTATGCATTTGGAGTGCTGTCGATCTTCGGCTCCACATATGTATGTGAGCAGGTCTTCTCCAACATGAACTATATTAAAAACAAACATTGATCACGCCTCACAGATGACAGCTTGCAAGCCTGTGTGAAAATGAAGGTGACGTCTTACAGCCCTGATGTGCAGACACTGTGCACTGAGGTTCAGGAGCAAAAATCCCATTAATCAGCTAAATTAAATATTTTAATTAGCTATTAATGTGCAAAAATATATTTTACATTGTTAAGTGAAAAAGTCCTTTTTTTCTTCAGATTGACAGCTAACTACATGATCCTGTATATAGCATTAAGATAAGAAACAATATATGCAGTGTTAGATTTGTTTTATAATGGTTTTGCGGCTCCAAGTTTTTTTTTCTTTTCGAAAACGGGTCCAAGTGGCTCTTTATGTCTTAAAGGTTGCAGACCCCTGAACTAGGGGAATGGGCAATGAGATGGCAGATGAAGTTCAACGTTGAGAAATGTAAAGTATTACTTGTGGGAAGCAGAAACCCGAGGTACAACTATACGATGGGAGGGATCTTATTGAATGAGAGTACCCAAGAAAGGGAATTGGGGATAATGGTGGACAAGACAATGAAGCCGACGGCACAGTGCGCAGCGGCCACTAAGAGAGCGAATAGAATGCTAGGTATAATCAAGAAGGGTATTACAACCAGAACGAAAGAAGTTATCCTGCCGTTGTATCGGGCGATGGTGCGCCCACATCTGGAGTACTGCATCCAGTGCTGGTCGCCGTGCCTTAAGAATATGGCGTTACTCAAGAGGGTTCAGAGGAGAGCGACACGTCTGATAAAAGGGATGGAAAACCTTTCATACGCTGAGAGATTGGAGAAACTGGGTCTCTTTTCCCTGGAGAAGAGGAGACTTAGAGGGGATATGATAGACTTACAAGATCATGAAGGGCATAGAGAGAGTAGAGAGGGACAGATTCTTCAAACTTTCGAAAAATAAAAGAACAAGAGGGCATTCAGAAAAGTTGAAAGGGGACAGATTCAAAACGAATGCTAGGAATTCTTCTTTACCCAACGTGTGGTGGACACCTGGAATGCGCTTCCAGAGGACGTAATAGGGCAGAGTACGGTACTGGGGTTTAAGAAAGGATTGGACAATTTCCTGCTGGAAAAGGGGATAGAGAGGTATAGATAGAGGATTACTGCACAGGTCCTGAACCTGTTGGGCCGCCGCGTGAGCGGACTGCTGGGCACGATGGACCTCAGGTCTGACCAAGTGGAGGCATTGCTTATGTTCTATGTTCTTATGAGTTATAGCGTGGTTGGGGAAAGGCTGCACATCACTTATTGAAAGACAGAAACCAGTGTTTCCATTTCTGTTCTAGATAGAACGAGATCGAGAGGTCAACAATGACCTTGTACTTCCTTTGGACTGATACTTATTTTCTCTCTCCCTATGCATGGCAGGAGGTGGAGGACACTTCAGCAAATCATTGTGCAACCAGCTTCAAGGTCCTTATAGTATCTCCCAAGTTTGAGGGCAAGCCCCTACTGCAGAGACACAGGTGAGACTACTGGTTGGTGAATATGCTGTCTACATACATAGCCCTCACTTTTTATATCATCTATTGTGTATAAAGCATATGGAAGATAATAAGCAAAAATAAGGACTATAGCCTTTATTGATACATCAGAAAAGGAAATTCATAAAGGTTTAACATAGAGTCTGATTTTCATAACTTAATATAATTTGTGATTTTTAAGTACAGGCGTTACTGCAGCAGAGCTGTTCTAAAAGCACAATGAACATACTGTGCCTTAAAAACAAAGTTTGTAATTGCAGATAAGGCACTTAGGCCCTGATTCTATAAACGGTGCCTAAAAGATAGGCAATGAGGAGCACGGCGCAAAGCATGTGTCACTCATAAGTTAAGTGCCTAAACTGTTTAGGCACACTGTATTTATTATGCAGGGATTTTCTCGGCCTAAATCAGTGTGTGCCTAGATGCCAAACGTGCCTGCAATCTGCCCCCTAACTATGCTTACTTTCTGGTAGAAATCTTGGATTAGGCACCTACCAAGTTAGGCGCTTACCATACAATTAACTGCAATTTAAACCAATTACAAGGTGCTAATTGCTTATCAGCACTGTTTAAGCATTTTAAATAAGTTAGGTGCCTAGATTGAATAGATGCATGGATCTTGGCACCTAACTTTGGGCATCTTTTATAGAATCTGGTTGCCCGATTTTAACTCTTGTTGTATTGCTTTAGGGTTCAGTTGATTTTTGTTCACATTTACTTCATACTAATGATCCACTTGTCTTATAAAATTCTATTAGTATTTTTTTGTCTCAACCATTTGTAGGGCTAGATAAGTGATTAGATAGTAATTATTCTGGTTAAAGTGGAGTGTGATTTTGCCCTAAATCTGGTCTCAAACCACAGAAGAGAATTCTCACAAAGGTTTCACTGGCAACTTGAGAAAATAATGTCACACTTTGTAAATATATTACAATTTATTGGTTGTATGTACAGTCATGTGAAAAAATTAGGACACCCCATGAAATATTCCGTTTCTTAAGAAATGTTCACATATTGATGTCGGATCTTTTTTTTTTTTTTTTTATCTGTGGAAAAGAAAGTGATGAAATTACAGATAAACAACAAAACTTTTCCTTGATTTACTCATGAAACAAAAGATATCCACAAAATTGTGTATTCTAACTGAGCAATAAATTAGGACACCCTAATGGCTAGTGTTACCCCCTTTGGCTGAAATAACTGCAGTAAGACGCTTCTTGTAGCACATCAGTCTCTGAGGAAAGTTTGGCCCACTCCTCAATGCAGAATTCTTTCAGCTGTGAGATGTTTGAGGGGTTCTTGCATGTAAAGCCCTTTCAAATCACCCCACAGCATCTCGATAGGATTAAGATCAGGGCTTTGACGTGGCAACTCCAGAACTTTTCCAGAAATAAATTTTAAAAAGATTTGATATCGATATGTGAATATTTCATGGGGTATCTTTAAGTTTTTCACATGACTCTATATTATAGCAAAACAATTACAAAACATAGTAGAAAACCTTATCATTACTTGTTAGAAAACTGAGGTAGCAATAGCATTATCCCAGGACAAGCAGGCAGCATATTCTCTACATGTGGGTGACGTCATCCACAGAGCCCTGTCGCGGACAGCGTTTCAAGCAAACTTGATTGAAGATCTCAAGCTTGCTAGCACTGCCCACGCATGTGTGCCTTCCTGCTCCACTAGAGGGCGCATCCCCTCCTCGTGGTCCTCAGTTCTTAGTTTTCCGCGGAGCCAGAAAGCCCTGTCTCTCTTCTCTGCGTTTTCTAAGTGCCTTTCTAGCACCGCGGCTTCTTTATTTTAACGGGAGTCGCTGTGCGGTTTGTTCCTTATCATCTTTCCACATTCGTGCAATTTTTTGTTTTTCCTTCGGCGACCGGGAGCTCCCAGTCCGCTGTGGCCGCAGCCATCTTTTTGCCTTATGTCCCGGCCTCTCACCGGGTTTAAAAAGTGTTCCCAGTGCGGTTGGGTTATTTCTATCACAGACCCGCACTGCTGGTGTATTCTCTGTCTTGGAGCTGATCACCCAACAGACTCCTGTCCGCGCTGTGCTACTCTCTAACCTCGGGCTCTTCATCATCGTAGGGCCCAGATCGAGGAGCTCTTCGCCATGGAGACTGCTTCTGCTTTGACACCGGTCTCGGCCTCGACCTCAGCCTCGAAGACCTCGGCGTCGGGCAAGTCTCCCTCGATGGCCTCAGCGGCCTCGACCTCAAAGACAGCTCTGGGTAAGTCCCCTCTTCTCTCCTCAGGTTCAGTTCAGCTGCTGAAGAAGCCTTCGTCAGAGTCTCTGGCCATCCAGGCGGTGAGTGTAGTCCCGCAGGCCTCGATGAAACTTCCCTCCAAATCCTCCAAGCGTGCTTCCACTTTACGGGAATACTCTTCCTCGAGGTCGCCCTCGGTGGAACGCACTGCTGCACCTACTCGACCTTCTATGGTCACGGTGCCGATGTTTGAGGAGGTACATAAGAACATAAGCAATGCCTCTGCTGGGTCAGACCCAAGGTCCATCGTGCCCAGCAGTCCGCTCACGCGGCGACCCAACAGGTCCAGGACCTGTGTAGTAATCCTCTAACTATACCTCTCTATCCCTTTTTCCAGTAGGAAATTGTCCAATCCTTTCTTGAACCCCAGTACCGTGCTCTGCCCTATTAAGCCCTCTGGAAGCGCATTCCAGGTGTCCACCACACGCTGGGTAAAGAAAAACTTCCTAGCATTCGTTTTGAATCTATCCCCTTTCAACTTTTCCGAATGCCCTCTTGTTCTTTTATGTTCTGAAAGTTTGAAAAATCTGTCCCTCTCTACTCTCTCTATGCCCTTCATGATCTTGTAGGTCTCTATCATGTCTCCTCTGAGTCTCCGCTTTTCCAGGGAGAAGAGCCCCAGTCTCTCCAATCTTTCAGTGTACGAAAGGTTTTCCATGCCCTTAATCATTCTTGTCGCCCTCCTCTGGACCCTCTCAAGTATTGCAATATCCTTCTTAAGGTACGGTGACCAATACTGGACACAGTACTCCAGGTGCGGGCGCACCATTGCCCTATACAACGGCAGGATGACTTCTTTCGTTCTGGTCGTAATACCTTCTTAATAATACCCAACATTCTGTTTGCCTTCTTCGAGGCTGCTGCGCATTGTGCCGTTGGCTTCATTGTTGTGTCCACCAGCACACCCAAATCTCTTTCAAGGTTACTTCCCATTAATACTAACCCCCCCATTTGGTAGCTGAACATCGGGTTCTTTTTCCCTATATGCATGACCTTGCATTTCTCTACATTGAAGTTCATCTGCCATTTATTTGCCCACTCCTCCAGTTTGTTTAGGTCCCTTTGTAGGTCCTCACACTCTTCCACAGTTCTAATCCTGCTACAGAGTTTAGTGTCATCTGCAAATTTTATAACTTCACACTTCATCCCCGTTTCCAGGACATTAATAAATACATTGAACAGCAGCGGCCCGAGTACCGACCCCTGTGGAACGCCGCTCGTGACCCTCCTCCAGCCCGAGTAGTGACTCTTCACTCCAACCCTCTGCCTTCTGCCTGCCAACCAGTGTTTGACCCATCATCTCCTCGGAGCTCTCCTCGGCGTTGGCTCACCTGGCGCCGGCCTCGACCTCGCACGCTTTTGACCAGCCTGAGCGTTCCATCGAGGTTCCTTGGGAACGAATACGCCGGTCTCGACAACTATCCTCATCAGATTCCTCGCCTCTTCCATCAAGGCACGCTTCTCCCTCGAGTCGACCTCGGTCGAGGCACCAGTCGAGGCATGTTGCGAAGCGTCCCCGGGCATCCCCCTCGAGGCAGGGTAGGTCCCCGGGTCCTCGCTCTACCGGGTCCGTTAAAGCCTTGGACCTTACCTTGTCCAACCCGAGCCTGCTGCGCTCTCCTGTTCGCGAGGTGCCGACCTCGTGGGATCCTGCCTCCTTTTCACGGGGCTTGTCTTCGGGACGTGGTTCCCCGCGGAGGCATTATGGGTCCTCGAGGGCCCGGACCCCGGGGGCTTCCAAACGCAGGGTTTCGTCAACTCCCCCCCCCCCCCCCCGTTCTTTCGTTCTTTTAGCGGGGCGTCTTCGGCGTCCCTGATGGTGGATACTGATACCCCTCCGCAGTATTCCAGGGAGACTTTACCCTCTTTTTCTGCTGCCTTGCGGTCTCGCTCGGCCACCCGTCTTGGGAGCCATTCTGAGAGTAGACCCTCTTCCTTCATTCGCTTTGTTATGGATATGGGGAAGGCATTGAACTTGGACCTCCAATCGGATTTCAAGTATATTAAAGAATATTTGGAGGAGATGGAGCTCCCATACTCTCCCCAGGAATCCCTGCGGCTTCCCTTGAGCCCGGTATTGCAACAGACCTTCTTTCGCAACTTGGAGACCCCGTATGCTGTTCCTGCCATTCCATCTAAAATGGAATCTCGGTACCGTGCGGTGCCCTGTAAGAGTTTTGAAAAGGCTCAGCTTTCCCACCAGTCTTTGGTGGTGGAGTCTACCCTTAAGAAGTCTCAGGCTCAGCTTTCCCACCAATCTTTGGTGGTGAAGTCTACCCTTAAGAAGTCTCATCCGTCTAAGGTGTATGCGGCTTTCCCGCCGGGTAGAGAGGACTGGACTATGGACAGATTCGGGAGATGCCTTTATCAGAACTCTATGATGGCGAACAGAGTCCTGAATTACCTCTTTACCTTTACATTCTATCTCAAGTGGTGTGTTAAGGCTCTTCCCCCTTTCGAGGCAGATTTGCCGGCCTTGCGCCGTGCGGATTTTTGCCGGCTTGTCAATATTCTGGCGCAACTTCGGCTGTACATGTTCCAGGCCTCCTATGATGCGTTTGAATTGTCATCTAGGGTCTCGGCCTTTGCGGTCGCCATGCGGCGCCTGGCGTGGCTCTGCATCGTTGATATGGATCCTAATCAGCAGGACCGGTTGGCCAACCTTCCCTGCCTGGGGAACGAGTTGTTCGATGATTCCATCAGGACCGCCACAAAGCGTCTCTCTGAACATGAACGCTCCTTTGCTTCCTTGGTCCGGCCTAAGGCGAAGCCCGCTATGCCCAAATCCTACCGTCCTCCTCCACCGCGGTACCCACAGAAGTCTCCGCCTGCCTTCTCTCGCCCTCCTCCTTGGCGGCAGCAGCAGCAGCGGGCCCCTCCTAAACCTCCTACTCCTACGGCGTCCAAACCCTCGCCATCCTTTTGTCTGGCTGGACGGGCGGAGGCTGGCCTCCCCCGCCCTGGAGGTTCCCCCTCTGCCTATAGGGGAACGTCTGTGCGCCGTTGGGAGGAGATTACTACGGACACTTGGGTCCTCTCCGTCATCCGGGAAGGGTACTCCCTCAACTTCCGTACTCTCCCTCCGGACCGGCCTCCAAGAGAGTCTCTTACGGTAGGGGAGCAGCTGCCTCTGCTGCTTCAGGAAGCGCATGCCCTTCTTTGTCTGCGGGCGGTGGAACAGGCGTCTCAGTGGCGGCAGGATCGGGATCCCGCTTCCAAACTCATTGTGGTGACCCCCTCCTTGAAACGCTTGCTCCTTTGGTGGACCAACTCGTCCAATCTGTCCAGAGGTTTGCTTTTTCCCACACCCATGCATCAGAAGGTTCTAACGATGGACTTTTTGGCATTTGCTTGGGGAGCGCACCTCGACGGCCTACGGACTCAGGGTCTGTGGTCGAGTGCGGACCGTCGCTGCCACATCAACATTCTGGAGCTCCGGGTCATTTACTGTGGTGGCGTTTCGTCATTTGCTGCAGGATTGCATCGTCCTGGTGCGTACGGACAACCAGGTGGCAATGTATTACGTGAACAAGCAAGGGGGTACGGGTTCCCTTTCGCTCTGAAGGGAGGCCCTTCGGCTTTGGCAGTGGGTGATGCGCAACAACATCTTTCTTCAGGCGGTGTATATCTAGGGGCGAGCAAAATTGTCTGGCGGACAGGTTGAGTCGCCTTTTTCAGCCGCACGAATGGTCGCTCCATTCTCAGACTCTGCGGCAGGTATTTGTTCGGTGGGGAACGCCACGGGTAGATCTGTTCGCTTCACTCCTCAATCACAAGTTGCCTCGATACTACTCGAGGATGTTCTCCCGAGATCGTCTCGAGGCGGATGCTTTCCTTCTCGATTGGACGGGCTGGTTCCTCTATGTGTTCCCTCCCTTTCCTCTGATTCTCAGGACGCTGGTACACCTCAAGTCGGTCCGCACCACCGTGATCTTGATAGCTCCTCGGTGGCCCCGGCAGCCATGGTTCTCCCTGCTCCTCCAGCTCAGTGTCAGGGAGCCTCTGCTTCTTCCTGTGTTTCCTTCTCTGCTGTCTCAGAGTCGGGGTTCGCTGTTGCATTCCAATCTGCAGTCTCTACACTTAACAGCTTGGTTCCTCTCCACATGTCTTCCACCTAAGACTTTTCTCAGTCGGTGAGGGATGTTCTTGAGGCCTCTTGGAAGAGCTCCACTCGTCAATGCTATTCCCAGAAATGGTCCAGATTTGCTTTGTGGTGTGCTGAGCACTGCATGGAACCGCTCTCGGCTTCCTTACCGTCCGTGCTGGATTATCTGTTCCACTTGTCTCGGTCGGGCCTCAAATCGACTTCTATTCGAGTCCACCTCAGTGCGATTGCTGCCTTTCATCGGCTGCTTGATGGGAAACCGCTCTCCCTCCATCCGACGGTTTCCCGCTTTATAAAGGGTCTCTTTAATGTTCATCCTCCACTCAAGCCCCCTCCGGAGGTTTGAGATCTTAATGTGGTTCTGGCTCAATTAATGAAACCTCCGTTTGAACCCATTGATAAAGCTCATCTGAAGTACCTCACTTGGAAGGTGGTGTTCCTGGTGGCTCTCATGTCTGCTCGCAGAGTCAGTGAGTTACAGACTTTGGTTGCGGACCCACCTTTTGCTGTATTTCATCTTGACAAGATGATCCTGCGTACTCATCCTAAGTTCTTGCCCAAGGTGGTTTCGGACTTTCATATCAATCAGTCCATTGTTCTTTCGGTGTTTTTTCCGAAGCCCCACTCTCATCCTGGGGAGGTAGCGCTTCACACTCTTGATTTTAAAAGGGCGTTGGCCTTTTACCTGCGACGCACCGAATCTCATCGGTCAGCTCCTCAACTGTTCCTCTCTTTTGATCCTAATCGGTTGGGCCGTCCAGTTTCCAAGCGCACCTTATCCAACTGGTTAGCTGTTTGTATTTTTTTTGCTATGCTGAGGCTGGTTTCTCGCTGCAAGGTCGAGTCACGGGACATAAAGTCCGAGCGATGGCGGCCTCTGTTGCTTTCCTCCGAGCCACGCCTATGGAGGAGATCTGAAGGGCTGCCATTTGGTCTTCGGTTCATACCTTCACCTCTCACTACTGTCTGGATGCCTTTTCCAGGTGCGGCGGCCGGTTTGGCCAGTTGGTTTTGCATAATCTGTTTGCCTAAATTGGCAACTTTCCCTCCATCCCCTTTTTTGGTTAGCTTGGAGGTCACCCACATGAAGAGAATATGCTGCCTGCTTGTCCTGGGATAAAGCACAGTTACTTACCGTAACAGGTGTTATCCAGGGACAGCAGGCAGATATTCTCGTAACTCACCCACCTCCCCGAGGTTGGCTTCTTTGCTAGCTATCTGAACTAAGGACCACAAGTAGGGGATGCACCCTCTAGTGGAGCAGGAAGGCACGCATGTGTGGGCAGTGCTAGCAAGCTTGAGATCTTCAATCAAGTTTGCTTGAAACGCTGTCCGCGACGGGGCTCCGTGGATGGCGTCACCCACATGTAGAGAATATCTGCCTGCTGTCCCTGGATAACACCTGTTATGGTAAGTAACTGTGCTTTCTGGTCTTGGAGCAGTTTAATTCTCCTGAGTGCGCTCTGACTTTTTTGTTAGAGCTAAGCCACGTTAGGATTTTATGGCAAGGAAGTGTCAGCAGCTTTGGTTCAGCCCAGGGTGGATTTTTGGTAGCACAGATGACAAACCATCTTTTCCCCCAATGTAGGTGACACAGCTGCCTTATGCATTAAAGCTGCTTTGGCAACGTTTTGTGTCGCTCGTGCTGTCAACGCTCAAAAGCGCACTCTGGAAAGGGAGGCAGTGGTTCCCTTTTTTTCAATTTTGTTTTGGTGGGCACAGTTTATATGCCGGATGCATTGGATGCCCTGCTTGTGTGAGTTTGACTCAGGTGTCAGAGTAAATACATCTCTGCTTGCAGTGGTCTGCTGTTTCCACTTTTAAGGCTCCTTTGGCTGGGCTGCCTTTTCAGGAGCTGTGATTGTTTTTTTTGTTTGGCAGAGGTTTACATGACTCGCCCTATGACTCGACCTGGTAACAGACCCAGCCCTCCTGGGGTTCTGGTTCTGATTTCTTGATGCCCAGTGCTTCCAACCGTGTTCAAATGACATGTAGGGGTTTTCTCAGGGCTACCCATACTGGTATAATGACTACAGACATTTCTAGCCTCCCAACTTCAGTGCTGCGCCTCCTGATGCACAGACACAATGGCACCAATTATTTACTGTGCTACTGTGATGTAGATATATTTTTGGCAAGTCAGAAGCTAAGACCATTCTTTGACTCTAATCCATATTCTCCACAGGCTGGTGAATTCCTGTCTGGCTGAGGAACTAAAAGAAATCCATGCCTTTGAGCAGAAAACCCTCACACCAGAACAGTGGGCAAAAGAGAATCGGAAATGAGGGTTAGTGCAGCTTGGGCTGCTAGTTTGTTCCTTTATATCCCTGCACTGCCTGCCTTCTGTTGTCTTTAATCCAGGATCAGAGGAAGAGGAAAATGCCTTGGATGTGCTCAGTTTATTTGCTGAACAGTTTTATTTTAAGGCTTCAATCTCTTGGGGACTTGGAAAAGGTTGTAGTCCATGTTTTGTACTGAAGACGCCAAGGAAACATGTTTTGGTTCTTAAGCTGTCCATCAATCTGTGCCCCTTGTGAATTCATCATTGGATGTACAAGGAGGAGCTGTTTCTTTGCTTTGAAGTTGATGGTATGAAAGGAAGGCTTTCTTTGTTTTGAACATGGTCTCTCTATGGGTGACCAGTCAGCAAAGTGGGATTATAAGTAATCATTAGGGATGTGTATATTAAATGGTTAAATAAGTCTTACCAGTTAGTTCTTTAACTATTTAATATTAGCAGTAGGAGGAAGCCTTGCTCTTCTTCCCCATGTTGGCAGGTTAGGTGACTATTGGCCAATGCTGGGAGCTGCTTTCAGTCTTTTATTGTTTAAATGGTTAACTGTTTAAACTTTAGCAATTTATGCAGTTAACTTTTTAAATGATGTTTACATCATAGTAATGAGGCTAGGAGAGATAAGATAACCTTTGCAGCCTCTAAAGATTCGATTGTAGAGCTGAATCTTTTAGTATAGGTTCAGGAAATTCAGGGTATGAGAGGGAGCACTTTGCTTTGAGGAGAAGCAGAGAGAGAGAGTGTGTGTGTGTGTGTATGTATGTTTCTTACAGACTTTTTTTTTAGGGGGGTGTTTGTCAGTTTTTCTGCAAATTTCTCCTCTTCCCACTTATTTCCTGCATTCTGTTTAAATTTTAGATTTATGGTCTGTAAGTAGTAAGACCAATGAGAACTAAAACCTCAGACATGTTCTCAGACCTAATCTAGTGCCCTTCAACAGCAAATTGGGTTTTTAGGAGATTCAGTACATTCAATTCCATGCAGCTAGCCTAAAAACCTGACTGGCTCACAGCCGTGGCCCTGTGTGTCTCTCTAAATGGAGTCTAATGTAGCTGAGTAATTTCATAAAGTGGTACACAGTAACACTTACCTCTAGCTTTGGTGCTTATATGACACTGGATGCTGTTTGATCAATTGCAGTGCTTGATTTCTGCCCCCCTGAGCTTGAAAATTTCAAAGGTGTCCACAGGTGCAAATTTCCCTCAGCAAAAGCAGCCCCTCATCTGCATACAGCACACACAGGTACATAGCTGTTCCTCTGCTCCTCTGCTGAACTGAAATCATGGAATTCAGGGTAAAGGGTAATTCTTTCACCCTGTAGCCTTTTTGTTGGAATTAAGCTGAAAATGGAACCTGTTTAACTCAAAAATTCATGTATAACAGTGTCTTTGGAATAATTCTTAAATGCTAGCCTAATAAAGGTATTGCAGTCTGCTGAGAAATCAGTGTGAAACAAAATGGAAAATAGACTGATTTTTTTGTGTGCCCCCCCCCCCTTATGGTTAGAGAGAGAGGGAAGGGTTGTGTAACCCACAAGGGGGTAGGTCTCCTAATCCAGAAAGCACCCTTTGACTGTCCATAGCTCTAGTTTTATCTTTTCCCAGCTTTCCTCATCTTAGCTGGCAATAAGGGAGTTGGGAAGTGAAACCAAGGGAGGTCTTCCTTTATGGATAACTACCCTTGTATTTTAAAACTCAGAAAGCTTCAGGCTTTGCAGGAAGGAATGGCGTAGTGGTTAGGACAACAGCTTCAGCACCCTGGGGTTGTGGATTCAAATCTCATGCTGCTCCTTGTGACCTGGGCAAGTCACTCAATCCTTCAGTGCCCCAGGTACGTTAGATAGATTTTGAGTCCTCTGGAACAGATAGGGAAAATGTTTGAGTACCTGATTGTAAACCACTTAGATAATTTGATAGGAGGTATGTAAAATACCTAAAATAAATAAAAGATTGACAATAGCTTTTAAATATACAGTGATACCTTGGTTTACGAGCATAATTTGGTCCAGAAGCATGCTCATAATCCAAAGTGCTCATATATCAAAGCAACTTTCCCCATAGGCCATAATGGCAATGCTGACGATTCGTTCCACTACCCAAAAGGTTCCAAGGAACTGGGAGGAAGTGGTGAGGGGTGGCCCAGGGGTATGTACCTGTTGGGTGCCGGGTGCTGCAGCGCCGCCTCAAGGAAACGCCTCCTCCATCCGCCAGCCACTGGAAAACCCCTGAGTCCACACAGCACCACTTCGGGGGGGATACCTCTTCCATCTGCTGGCCAGCCTCCCACCCCGGGTCCCTTCCGCACCATATTGGAGAGCCTCTGAGCCCACACAGCCAAGCGCCATCCCACCTGCACGTTGCATGTGATCACGCACAGCGTTGATGATTGACATTGTGTGTGATCATACGCAACGTGCAGGTGGGACGGCATTCCGGCTGCGTGGGCTGAGAGGATCTCCAACATGGTGCGGAAGGCACCTGGCATGGAAGGCTGGCCAGCGGACGAAAGAGGCATCCCCCCTGAAGTGACATTGCCAGCAGCTGTAAGTGCTCGTTTATCGAGGCAGTGCTCGGTTTGCAAGACAAAAGTTTGCTGAGTGTTTTGTTCGTCTTGCAAAATACTCGCAAACCGAGGTTCCACTGTACTTCCCTATTATCATCAATGTGCTAGTCCCTTGTATGCAAGTAAGTGCAGGTCATGTATAGGCTATTGAAGATGTCTGACATTCCAGCTTTTGATTCTTGTAAACAAGACATGCAAAATTATATTTAGAATATAAAGGATTTGGTGGTGGTTCTGCCATTACATGCATCGCCCTCACACTGTCACAACTTAACAGTTTTTATACAATATTAACCTTGGATTGTATTAAATCAGAAAATAATAATCCTTAATAATATGAGACAATGCCCTAGTGTGTGGGAGGGCTTAACATCTTCCATCTGAACTCAAGGGAGTGTGCATATGGTATATCCAGGAGGAGTAATACAGAAAGTCTCTGATCTTGGAAGAGAAAACAACACTAACCCAACAGGAGCTTTCGTGCCTCCTAAGAAATTAGGGAGGGAAGGGACTGATAAGAGGTCTAGGCAACCCCCTTATTCTCTGCCAAATGAGTAGGTGAGGTGCGATTGATTTACTGATAGAATATTCTGCCTTAATGGAAAAAGCATCAAGACAGATCACAGTACAGATTATAATTTTGCTTAGTATTGGGGACTATACTTGAAAACATGACTGCTGTGTAGTAGTGACATCAGTAGTACAATGACTGACCTAAACTCAGAAGGATACTTTGTCTTCAGTCTGGATAACCCTAGTTTTTATTTTTATTATCCCACCAAACAAAAATAAAGTTTTAAAAACATACAAAGTAAATGATATAGTTTTAATAAAAAGATTAGGGAAGTCAATTATTTCTTTATCTTAAGAGGTCTTTATTTGCCAGTTCTCTCCTCCAGCTCTGTGATGCGTCTCTCTTGATCCTTCACTGTAGCCTTCAGCTGTTTAATCTCCTCTACCAATTTGTCCAAAGAAGAGTCCTGTAGCAATGTCAAAAGGTAGACAGGCCCTTACTTAATGCCAGGGCAACTGGATTGGATAAGTACACACAGAACTGTCTATTTCTAGACTTCCATAGTCAGGTTTTTTCCATGCTATTCTGCAAGGAACAGATAAGGGCAGGACTTTTTAAATAGGTGGCCAAGAAAGGTGATGACCCTGAATAGTGGCTAAGGAGACAGACACCATCCTTTTGAGGTAGGTGCCAAAAACAATCTTTGCCTGGTGTGTGGGTTTTTTTTTTTTTTTTTAAGTGACTGCTTTGGTTAGGGTAGTATATAACTCTCAGGTGTGAAATGCACTTGGAGAACAGCACAGCTCCCACTTGTAATAACTTTGAGGGACCAGAGTATAATCTCCAAGTTGTAAGGGCTTCTTAGAGAAGAAATAACAAAAATTTCCAAGCAGAAAGGCGCTCCTAAACTCTGAGGCACCTCTAAGATAGTACTTCTCAGCCATCTCCTAGAACAGGGATCTCAAAGTCCCTCCTTGAGGGCCGCAATCCAGTCTGGTTTTCAGGATTTCCCCAATTAATATGCATTGAAAGCAGTGCATGCAAACAGATCTCATGCATATTCATTGGAGAAATCCTGAAAACCAGACTGGATTGTGGCCCTCAAGGAGGGACTTTGAGACCGCTGTCCTAGAAGTAGACCTACCCAATTGGGTTTTCAGGATATATTCAATGAAAAGGCATGAGAGATTTTCATCCAGTGAGTCTCCATCTATAAAAACTTTTAATGACACTGCACAACAAAGTTTTTGCTTCCTGAACACTGCTGGGTGTTTCTTATAGAATTTTGGGTGCTGATCATGAATATTACATCAAAAATTACCCATCACGTACCATTTCAGAGAAATCTTCAATTTTGTCGTGATTTTTTCTTATATTTGGATGCAAACAATTTTTTCTCCCATAAGTGTCTTATCAACAACGGTTTGTGCCGCCTGGGTATGTCCATGCATAAAATCTAGCCAGGTTGGAAGCTGTTTTATGGAAGATGACATCCTGGGCATGTCTGGGCAGGTCTGAACGAGCTTGCGCTGTCTCACCATGCTATAATGGTGGCTTCCATACACCGATCCTGCTCATTTGGTTAATATAGATAGTCCGTGTGTGTATATAGTATCAGTATAGTAAAGTATAGTAGTATAGTAGCTGTAGCAATATAACAGTAAGTAAGCTTGATGCTATAGACGTTTTGGTGTCGGGCAATATGTCTCGTCGGTGTCGTAACAGCCGCGACACATTCTGCTATATCTGTGGGGAATATACACTTACGCCTCAGAGACGTTCGATGACTGCCCTTGTAAAGAAAGCCTATCATCTGTATTTTGGCTGCAAAATAGGTGATCAAGACAAGCAATGGGCGCCTCACATTTGCTGTGCGACATGTGCTGTTAGTCTGAGAGCCTGGCTCAGAGGTACTCGAAAGACGATGCCATTTGCTGTTCCGATGATATGGCGAGAACAGAAAGACCATGTGACGGACTGTTATTTCTGTTTGACTAATGTGTCTGGTTTCTCTGCCAAAAACAAGAAGTCAATTGAATATCCTAATCTGCCTTCAGCAATGAGACCCATGCCACATGATGACAGTCTTCCAGTTCCGAAACCACCAGAGGATTGGACCTTAGACGAACCAGATGAAGAAACTGCAGTGCAGGGTTCTAACAGTGACATTGACCCGGATTTTGAACCATCCTCATCAGGCGATCCACATCTGATAACACAGTCCGAATTGAACGATTTGGTCAGAGATTTGGGTCTGTCAAAAGCAAAAGCTGAGCTGCTAGGTTCGAGACTGCAGGAATGGTGTTTGCTATCACCAGGTACGAAAATTTATCCCAGGACAAGCAGGCAGCATATTCTTTACGCATGGGTGACGTCACCGACGGAGCCCACGGTACGGACCTTTTTACTAGAAAGTTCTAGTTGGCCGCACCGCGCGTGCGCGAGTGCCTTCCCGCCCGACGGAGGAGTGCGTGGTCCCCAGTTTCTTCATTTCCGCGGAGCGAAGAAGACGTGTGTTTTTTCAACAGAGTTGAAATCCTCCTTTTGCCTTCCCGCTCGCGTTATTTTTTTCGGTTTTTCACCTTCGGGTACTTTTTTCTTCCCAATTCCAAAAAAAAAAAAAAAAAAAAACCTTTCTTTTGTTTTATTTTTTCGTTCCTACCCCGGCGGGGCCTATTGCCACGATCCAGGCCTCGGGGTTTGATTTTGCGGAGGCCGTGTTTCCATTCATGCCCCCGCAACCAGGCTTTAAGAAGTGCCAGCGGTGTGCACGCCCGATCTCCCTCACTGACCCACACAATTGGTGCTTGCAGTGTCTGGGACCAGAGCATCGGGCGGACTCCTGCACCCGCTGTGCCACTCTTAAAAAGCGCACGTTGAAGAATCGTCAAATCCAACAGAATTTACTTTTCGGCACCGGCCCGTCTATGGATTCGACATCTTCATCTGCGGCACCGTCGAAATCGACACCGACCACTTCGACGCCGCCTGAGACGACGTCGGCGCCTCCGGCGCCAGGTAAGCCGGCTAAGAAGCCTTCCACCCTTGAGCGCCCTCCCACCTCGGGGACGGCACCAGTCCTCTCGGCTCCACGCCGGGCCAAGAAACGCTCCACTCCGATATCGGTGAGTGCCTCGTCATCGGCTCCCTCATCGCCGGAGTGTAGAGCGGCACCCAAGGAACCAAAAAAGAAAAAAGTGGTTCCGGTGCCTCCCCTGGATGACCGCATTGCGGCCATCCTCCAGGACAAGTTGCAAGAGCAACTCCACCAGCAACTTCAGCAGCTCTTACCATCTATCTTGGCACCGCTGCTCTCGGTACCAGACCGGCCCGAGCCCCGCACCGTCCAACCGGTATCCACTCCATTGGTACCTATGGACTCTTCCATGCCCATTCTCTCGGCACCGCACGAGCCAGTCGCCTTAACGACGACGGATCCTCCTCGGGACCGAGCAGGACACCGGTCTTCCCATGACCCGGACCGGCACCGGTCTTCCCAAGACCCAGACCGGCACCGTTCTTCCCGGGATCGGGACAGACACAGGTCTACATCGCCAGGGAATGTCTCGGTACGCTCAGGCAAGTCTTTGTCTAAGACTCACCACGCCGACCCGTCCACTCCGGTCTCTCGACACGCAACCACCGATGTCAGAGACCCGGACCTATGGGAAGAATCCCCCCCCGGTACCGAGGAGGATGCATCGTCGTCGGACGAAGAGCCTTCCGCACCCGAGACCACTTCCAAACCTGAACAATCTTCCTTCTCTAAATTTCTCAGGGAGTTGTCAGGGGCTTTGTCTTTGCCATTGGAATCTGACTCCAAAAAGTCACAAGCTTTCCTGGAGGCTCTGGATTTCGATCAACCTCCCAAGGAGTTCCTAAAGTTACCTGTTCACGATATCCTACGGGAAACTTTTTATAAAAATTGGGAGAACCCGCTAACTGTCCCTGGGGCCCCCCGTAAATTGGACAGTCTCTATAGGGTCATACCAATCCCAGGTTTTGATAAACCCCAACTGCCCCACGAGTCTCTCCTGGTAGAATCCACCTTGAAAAAGACTCAGGGCACCAGTGTGTATGCCTCCACCCCTCCTGGCAGAGAAGGAAAAACTATGGACAAATTTGGCAAACGGCTCTACCAAAATGCCATGCTTGCCAATAGGGCAAACAACTACTCCTTCCATTTTTCCTTCTACCTGAAACATCTAGTAATGCAACTCTCCTCCATGCAAAAATACATGCCGGAGCACAAGGTCCCTCTTTTCCAGCAGCACATCTCCAGCCTGCTTCAACTGAGGAAGTTCATGGTGCGCTCTGTCTATGACTCCTTTGAGCTCTCCTCCCGTGCATCTGCCATCGCTGTGGCTATGCGCCGCCTGGCCTGGCTCAGGGTCTCTGATCTAGACGTCAACCATCAGGACCGTCTAGCCAACGCCCCATGTCTGGGAGATGAACTATTCGGAGAGTCCCTGGATACCACCACTCAGAAGCTCTCCGCCCATGAGACCAGATGGGATACTCTCATTAAACCAAAGAAAAAGACTCCTCCTGCTCGTCCTTATAGGCCGAAGACATCATATCAACGCCGGTTCTCTGCCAGACCGCTCAACCCACCTGCACAGCAACCTAGGCGGGCCCGCCAGCACCAACACACCCAGGCTCGTGCCCAGCCTAATCAACCTGCAAAGCCTCTTCCTCCTGCCAAACCTTCTCAGCCCTTTTGACTCCTCTCTCCAGGGCTTAGCCAGTCTTCCACCCTCATTGCCTCTTCCTCAGCCAATCGGAGGCAGGCTCCACATTTTCTTCAGCCGTTGGGAGGTCATCACATCGGACCAGTGGGTCCTCAACATCATCCGCCACGGCTACTCCCTCAACTTCCAGACTCTTCCGCCAGACAATCCTCCCGTCGAGTCTGCTTCTCTCTCAACTCAAACCCCCCTCCTCCTGAGGGAGGTTCAATCCCTCCTCCTTCTCAATGCCATCGAAGAAGTACCTCCAGATCAAAGGGGTCAGGGATTCTACTCCCGCTACTTCCTGGTACCCAAAAAGACAGGAGGCCTTCGTCCCATTCTCGATCTCAGGGACCTCAACAAGTGTCTAGTCAAGGAGAAGTTCAGAATGCTCTCCCTTGCCACGCTTTACCCTCATCTCTCTCACAACGACTGGCTATGTTCCCTGGACCTCAAAGAGGCCTACACGCACATACCAATCAATCCAACTTCACGTCGCTACCTGCGATTCCAGGTGCACCATCGCCATTATCAGTACAAGGTGCTACCTTTTGGCCTCGCTTCATCACCCAGGGTGTTCACCAAATGCCTCATTGTGGCGGCGGCCTTCCTCAGGTCTCACAACCTCCAAGTGTTTCCCTACTTGGACGATTGGTTAGTGACAGCTCCTACGTCTCCTCTTGTGCTACAAGCCACTCAACATACCATCTCTCTTCTCCATCTACTGGGGTTCGAGATCAACTACCCCAAGTCGCATCTGCTTCCCACACAGCGCCTTCAGTTCATCGGAGCAGTTCTCGATACCACACTAATGAGGGCATTCCTCCCCTCCGATCGTCGACGGACTCTGCTCCACCTCTGTCATCAGGTGCTTCTTCATCACACCATCCCAGCTCGACAGATGATGGTCCTCCTGGGACACATGGCATCAACGGTGCATGTGCTTCCCTTAGCACGACTCCACCTCAGGACACCTCAATGGACTCTGGCCGACCAGTGGTCACAGACCTCGAATCTTCTTTCTCATCCCATCTCTGTGACATCATCTCTTCAGCGATCTCTACAATGGTGGTTGAACTCCTCAAACCTTTCCAGGGGCCTTCTGTTGCATCTGCCCCCACATTCCATGATCATCACCACGGATGCCTCCCCTTATGCATGGGGAGCTCACCTGGGAGACCTACGCACCCAGGGTCTTTGGACCCCACAGGAGCGTCGACATCACATCAATTTTCTAGAACTACGAGCCATGTTCTATGCTCTCAAGGCCTTCCAGCACCTTCTTTGTCCTCAGGTTCTGCTCCTGTGCACGGACAACCAAGTCGCCATGTACTACATAAACAAACAGGGCGGCACAGGATCTCGCCTCCTTTGTCAGGAGGCTCTTCGTATCTGGACCTGGGCCACGGCCCGCAGTCTCTTCCTCAAGGCGGTCTACATCCAGGGCGAACAGAACTCCCTGGCCGACAATCTCAGCCGCGTCCTTCAACCTCACGAGTGGACTTTGGATCCTCCCACGCTCCACTCCATCTTTGCTCGCTGGGGCACTCCGCAGATGGACCTATTCGCAGCTCCTCACAACCATCAGCTGCCCCAGTTCTGCTCCAGACTCTTCTCTCCTCATCGTCTGGCCCCGGATGCATTCCTTCTCGACTGGACGGATCGGTTCCTCTATGCTTTTCCTCCTCTACCTCTGATGTTGCGGACTTTATCCAAACTCCGCAGGGACGGAGCCACCATGATCCTCATAGCTCCCCGGTGGCCTCGTCAACACTGGTTCTCCCTTCTACTTCAACTCAGCTCCAGGGAGCCCATTCCTCTGCCTGTGTTTCCTACTCTACTTACACAGCAACATCAGTCTCTACTACATCCCAATCTGTCTTCCCTCCACCTGACAGCTTGGTTTCTCTCGGGCTGACCTCTTCAGGAAATCTGTCTCAGCCTGTCCGTCTCATTTTGGACGCCTCCAGGAAACCGGCCACCCTCCAATGTTACCATCAGAAGTGGACCAGGTTCTCCTCTTGGTGCCTCCGCCATCATCACAATCCCACCTCCTTAGCGGTGGAAACTGTTCTGGACTACTTACTCTCCCTGTCCAACGCAGGCCTCAAGTCTACCTCAATCAGAGTCCATCTCAGTGCCATCACGGCATTTCATGAGCCTGTCCTAGGAAAACCTCTCACGGCTCACCCTCTGGTTTCCCGATTCATGAGGGGCCTCTTCAACATCAAACCACCTCTGAAGCCTCCTCCGGTCGTCTGGGACCTGAATGTGGTTTTGTCTGCCCTCATGAAACCTCCCTTTGAGCCACTTGCCACAACTTCGCTCAAATTTCTGACATGGAAGGTTCTTTTCCTCATTGCCATCACCTCTGCCAGGAGGGTTAGTGAGCTTCATGCACTGGTTGCCGATCCACCGTTCACTATTTTTCACCATGACAAGGTGGTTCTGCGCACCCATCCAAAATTCCTTCCAAAGGTGGTCTCAGCTTTTCACCTCAACCAGTCCATTGTTTTGCCTGTGTTCTTCCCGAAACCTCATTCACATCCCGGAGAACAGGCATTGCACAGTCTTGACTGCAAGCGTGCCCTGGCTTACTATCTCGATCGTACAAGGGCTCACCGCTTGTCCCCTCAGCTCTTCCTGACCTTCGACCCGAATCGTTTGGGTCGACCGGTCTCTAAACGGACGCTATCCAACTGGCTTGCAGCTTGCATCGCGTTCTGTTACGCTCGGGCCGGTCTGTCACTAGACGGTGCTGTCACGGCCCACAGGGTAAGAGCTATGGCCGCTTCTGTTGCTTTCCTCCGTTCCACACCCATTGAGGAAATCTGCAAGGCGGCCACCTGGTCCTCAGTTCACACATTCACTACTCACTACTGTCTGGATGCTTTCTCCAGACGGGATGGGCACTTCGGCCAATCTGTACTTCAGAATTTATTTTCCTAATGGCCAACCATCCCTCCTCCCTCTTTGTTAGCTTGGAGGTCACCCATGCGTAAAGAATATGCTGCCTGCTTGTCCTGGGATAAAGCACAGTTACTTACCGTAACAGGTGTTATCCAGGGACAGCAGGCAGATATTCTTACGTCCCACCCTCCTCCCCGGGTTGGCTTCTTAGCTGGCTTATACTAACTGGGGACCACGCACTCCTCCGTCGGGCGGGAAGGCACTCGCGCACGCGCGGTGCGGCCAACTAGAACTTTCTAGTAAAAAGGTCCGTACCGTGGGCTCCGTCGGTGACGTCACCCATGCGTAAAGAATATCTGCCTGCTGTCCCTGGATAACACCTGTTACGGTAAGTAACTGTGCTTTATGTGTTTCGAGACCGGCATCATGATATAACCAAATTTTTTGCACAAGTCGACAGTCTCTGTTTCTGTTGTGACATTGAAGGATTGTTCTCGGTCTTTGGTTGTGATCACAACCCGGAAGAGTGGCGTCTTTTCATTGATTCGTCAATGTTAAGCCTGAAAGCTGTTCTGTTGCACAATGGCAACGTTTATCCTTCAGTACCTGTTGGCTATGCAGCACATATGAAAGAAACATATGAGAATATGGAAATGTTACTAAAGTATGTCCAGTATACCAGGTATAACTGGAATATCTGTGGAGACCTCAAAGTCGTTGCTCTGTTACTAGGACTGTAGCTTGGCTATACAAAGTACTGCTGTTTCATCTGCGAATGGGACAGCCGAGACAGAGAGTCGCACTATTCTAGAAAGAACTGGCCACTCCGTAAAAAGTTAGTTCCAGGACAGAAAAATGTAGCACATGAATCGCTTGTTGACCCGACAAAGATATTTTTGCCTCCTCTTCACATTAAACTGGGACTCATGAAGAATTTTGTGAAAGCAATGAACAAGGAAGGGGAAGGTTTTCGTTATTTAAGACAGATGTTCCCAAGAATAACTGATGCCAAGATCAAAGAGGGTATTTTTGTTGGCCCCCAGATCAGACATGTTATGAGTGACAAGCGATTTGAAGATCTGTTAGTTGGGCCGGAAAAAATTGGCTGGAAAGCCTTGAAAGACGTTGTTGACAATTTTCTGGGCAATTACAGAGCCCCAAACTACATTCAGCTGGTAGACAAACTTCTCAAAGCATACAAGAGAATGAAGTGCAATATGTCACTCAAGA
This sequence comes from Geotrypetes seraphini, assembly GCF_902459505.1. NCBI lineage: Eukaryota > Metazoa > Chordata > Amphibia > Gymnophiona > Dermophiidae > Geotrypetes > Geotrypetes seraphini. The sequence goes on from NC_047088.1 coordinate 94,907,868, forward strand.
TTCATTTCCTCCATTCACACTTGGACTTCTTCCCCGCAAATCTCGGTGCTGTGAGTGACGAGCACGGTGAAAGGTTTCATCAAGACATAGCTACGATGGAGAAACGATACCAGGGCAATTGGAATCCGTCAATGCTTGCCGACTATTGTTGGATGCTACAACGTGATGCACCAGACACTGAATATAAAAGAAAATCGGGAGCAAAACACTTTTAATTCTGTTTCATTTAGTCGCTTGTGCGAAACGTAAACTTGACTATATATTTTATTGTCAGTAAACATAAAAATGTCTATTTCTCATAGTTCTTACGTGATGCAGTAAAACCAAAACCATATTTGAGCATACCAAGTTGGTACCTGTCATAATCACCAAAAACTTTTCAGGAATCAAGACTTAACCAAAAAATTGTTGTGCAGTGTGATCAATCATTGTGTTAATCCTGGCTGGGCCTACTTCCCAAGAAGGGTGAAATGCCTTAGAGCAGGGCAGGATTAATTCGTCGAGGGCCCCTAGGCACACAAGTACACCGTGCCCCCCTGCCCCACCCCACCATGCGCCCAGGCGAAAACAGGAAGCTGTGTCAGAGGGAAACTTTGGGCAAGCAGCACCACTTGCACAATTATAGTTCCGTTGCCTTTCTTACCCATGTTGCTTGCTTGTCTTACTTTCTGTAGATTGGTGGGGGGTTGGGGGCCCGCATTGCCGATCGATGCTGGAGGGGCCCATCGCCATTTGGAAAAAACAGTGTTGATGCCCTCCTTCATCGGGCCCCTCTGACCATTTTGGGCCCTAGGCACGTGCCTACTTGGCCTATTGGTTAATCCTGCCCTGTCGTAGAGCAGTGTTTCTCAACTCGGTCCTGGAGTACCCCCTTACCAGTCAAATTTTCAATATATCCACAATGAATATGCATGAAAGAAATTTGAATATAATGGAGGCAATGTATGCAAATCAAGTTTATACATATTCATTGTGGATATCTTGAAAACCTGACTGGAAAGGGGGTACTCCAGGACCAAGTTGAGAAACACTGCCTTAGAGGAGACTAACTCCCAAGCTAAAGAGGCTGGATGAGACTATTACTGTTTCTATGATAAACAATTTTATATGGGAATTTCATTATGGGGAAAAATCAGGGGTCTCAGTGTGTGTTTCTAGAGCAGGATTTTTCTGGTAATTTTTATCCTCCGAGAAATAAAGAGGCAGAGACCATATGGGACAAAATATGCACAGGGTTTTCTAGGTGCTATGTTGTCAACATCACTTCTCTGGTTCAGGACCACAACTCTGCTTCTATGACATAACTCACGGGCTAAAATGTTTTATAACCCACTGTCACAAGGTAATAGAAGTGGAAAACCAACAAACAATATCATGAACAAATTCCCCCTCAATGTGTCTTCAACATAGAAACCTAAAGGCAGATAAAGGCCAAATGGTCCTTCCAGTCTGCCCATCAACACTGATGTCATAACATCTATTAAAAAGAATTACGCATAGCTACAAAATCTATATATATAAAATCGGAGGTATGTATGTATGTGTGTGTGTATGTGCCGCGATCACGCAAAAACGGCTTGACCGATTTGAACGAAACTTGGTATGCAGATCCCTCACTACCTGGGGTGATATGTTCTGGGGGTCTCGCGGCCCACCTGCACACATGGGCGGAGCTACAAGCAGAAAATCAGATTTCACCCATTCAAGTCAATGGAAAAAATGTAAAAAGCTGTGGGACCGATTTGAACGAAAATTGGTATGCAGATCCCTCACTACCGGGGGTGATATGTTCTGGGGGTCTCGCGGCCCACCTGCACACGTGGGTGGAGCTACAAACAGAAAATCAGATTTCACCCATTCAAGTCAATGGAAAAAATGTAAAAAGCTGTGGGACCGATTTGAACGAAACTTGGTATGCAGATCCCTCACTACCTGGGGTGATATGTTCTGGGGGTCTCGCGGCCCACCTGCACACGTGGGCGGAGCTACAAACAGAAAATCAGATTTCACCCATTCAAGTCAATGGAAAAAATGTAAAAAGCTGTGGGACCGATTTGAACGAAAATTGGTATGCAGATCCCTCACTACCGGGGGTGATATGTTCTGGGGGTCTCGCGGCCCACCTGCACACGTGGGCGGAGCTACAAACAGAAAATCAGATTTCACCCATTCAAGTCAATGGAAAAAAATGTAAAAAGCTGTGGGACCGATTTGAACGAAACTTGGTATGCAGATCCCTCACTACCTGGGGTGATATGTTCTGGGGTCTCGCGGCCCACCTGCACACGTGGGCGGAGCTACAAACAAAATCAGATTTCACCCATTCAAGTCAATGGAAAAAATGTAAAAAGCTATGGGACCGATTTGAACGAAACTTGGTATGCAGATCCCTCACTACCTGGGGTGATATGTTCTGGGGGTCTCGCGGGCCACTTGCACATGTGGGCGGAGCTACAAACAGAAAATCAGATTTCACCCATTCAAGTCAATGGAAAAAATGTAAGAAGCTGTGGGACCGATTTGAACGAAACTTGGTATGCAGATCCTTCACTACCTGGGGTGATATGTTCTGGGGGTCTCGCGGCCCACCTGCATACGTGGGAAGGGTGGATTCACCCAAGAATGTATATGTTCTTGCTCCTGGAGGTGAAACTAAAAATGTTGTTTATAATCAAGTTTTGTGTTAGTTGTATTGTATTCATTTTGTCAAATATTTCACATTATAATTTGAATATTGTACTTTTTATAAAGCTGTAAAAAAATAATTTCATTCACCACTATAAAGCATCTTTATTTGAATCCATTTACATTGTTATTGCTATAATTAAATACCCGTGCAACGCCGGGGCATCAGCTAGTATATGATAATTTTTCCAATTTTTGTAAAAGGAGGAAAGACCTTAGAGTCCCAGTCTAACTGTTTAAAGACTTAATGGGACAATTACCTTATTGTCCAGAACTGTCCACATTCAAACTTAATTACTCAAAAAAGTAAAGTTCATCATATCTGTGAAGCTACCTCATAATTCACTTATCTGTGACACAAGCATATATTTTAATGGTCTCGCTGATGGTAACCAGTGTTTTTGCTTAAAATGCTGTATAGGACACTGGCCACCATCAGTGGGTCCATTAAAATATATGCTTGTGCCATAGATAAGATAAGTGAATTACTCGATTACAAGGTAGCTTTACAGATAGACACCTTTGACTGATGAGGTAATTGTCTTGTTAAGTTTTTAAACAGATTGGACTCCTAGGTCTTTTCCTTTTACAAAAATGAAAAAAAAAATAGGATTTTATATATTGCAGCTATACATGATTTTTTAAAATAAATGTGACATTTAGTGGGGATTTGTGATAGTGAATGTTTGCTTTATTACAAGGCAATTGCAGCTCCATCAAACCGTTTCCCTCGACTCTGAAGAAAGGTTTCTTTTTTGAAACATGCATGTCGGGAGAGGTGAAGACAGCACAGGCTCACTATAAGCTAAGTGATGGTCTGTTATTGAAAAAATGATGTTTTATATATAAAAAAAAAATACATTACTAAAAAAAATGGCAATTACATAAATAGGAGAGTGATTCATTGAATTAATAAAGGTTGGACCGACGAAGCATTAAGCAACTGGTGATATATACCCGATTGCTGCCTGAAGGTCCATACATATGATAGATGCACCCCAAGGGTAGATGCATTCAATACTAGCTTGTCTTTTAATTTAGTTGTATTAGACAAACCAGTATATGACTTGTCAGACTGAACAACAGTGGCTTGTTGATTACTTTGCATGCTTTATAACCCTCTACATCCTAGAGTTAACTGATGTGACATAATAAGAAATTATGGCTTTTCAGATCATAAAGGGAATCTTAGGAGCTTTTGCCCCTAACCTTTCCATTGATTAGCAAAGTGTTTATACTGTTTCCATCCAAAATACGCAGTCCTTTCAAGGATCTAATATGTCATAATTGGTCATAACAATTACTGGCATCAATAGTCAAACCTGTTCGGTAGATAAATAGTCATACTTACTGAAGTGAACCCTGCCTCGTTGGATGAGTGGCTACGACGAGGCCCTTTGGCACTTAGAAGATTCTTGTTAACTTTGAGTTCACGGCTTTTGCTTGGGATGTAGCCATCCTTTAGGGAGATGAGGATAGGGTCGGCATTCTTTCCACTGAGCCATTCCTCTGCATCTAAAGCAGGGTCAGGCCCCACAGTGTCTGGGTACAGATCCTCTTGGAAAAGGTCAGACTGCAACAAGAGGAAAAACAACCCTGTCTTTTATAATTCAGTACTCATTAGGGCAGGGATTTGTAACATTTCTAAGTATGAAGCAGATTCAAAGTAACCTCTTACATATATACACAGCTCTTACAATGTACTTCAGCACTGTGTTACAGCAGTCTATCCCAATACTTGACTCATCTCTAGCAATATTCATTAATCCTACTCTGTAGGGTTTTTTTTCTTTCTAATTTTATAGCACAAGCAAATTAAAAGTATGTTTATACTATGGTAATGGAGCTGATTGTGTGTAAAACACAGATTATTGATCAAGAAGTGGGCATCCAAGTGGCAGATGAAATTTAATGTGGACAAATGCAAAGTGATGCATATTGGGAAGAAGAACCCAAATCACAGTTACCAGAGGCTGGGGCCCACCTTGGTTAGTGCCCAAGAAAGGGATCCGGGTGTCATTGTAGACAATACGATGAAACCTTCCACCCAATGTGCAGCGGTGGCCAAAAAAGCAAACAAGATGCTAGCAATTATTTAAAAAGTGATGATTAACAAGACAGGATATTATAATGCCTCTGTATTGCTCCATGGTGCGACCTCACCTGGAGTATTGTGTTCAATTCTGTCCTCCTTATCTCAAGAAAGATATACAGTGTTCCCCCGTGAATTCACGGTTCATGTATCGCGGACTCACTAATTCGCGGTATACTCCGATTGCCTCTTCCTGTACTAAAGTTAGGCTACACCAATCAGGAGCTGCATATCAAAGCAGCTCCTGATTGGTGTAGCCTGACTTTAGTAACTGGAAGAGGCAGTCGGAGCATACCGCAAATGAGTTTCTGCACCCGCCTGCGCCCCAGCTGCCCTCTTGCCATTTGACAGGCGAAAAACCGTATTCGCAGTTTATCAAAATTTGCAGGTGTTCCTGGAATGGAACCCCTGTAAATTTGGGGGGAATACTGTAGTTAGAAAAGGTTCAAAGAAGAGCAACCAAGTTGAAAAATGGGATGGAACTCCTCTCCTATGAGAAAAGACTAAAAAAGTTAGTGTGCTTCAGCTTGGAAAAGAGAAGGCTGAGGGGAGATATGATTGAAGTCTACAAAATCCTGAGTGGTGTAGAACGGGTACAACCGGATCAATTTTTCACTGTCAAAAATTACAAAGACTAGGAAACACTCAATGAAATTGCAGGGAAATACTTTTAAAACCAATAGGATGAAATATTTTTTACTCAAGAGAATAGTTAAGCTCCGGAACTTGTTGCCAGAGGTTGTGGTAAAAGCAGATAGCATAGCTAACTTTAAGAAAGGTTTGGACAAATTCCTGGAGGAAAAGTCCATAGTCTTATTAAGACATATGGGAAGCCTCTGCTTGCCCTGGATCGATAGCATGGAATGTTGCTGCTCTGGGTTTTGACCAGGTACTAGTGACCTGGATTGGCCACCATGAGAACGAGCTACTGGGCTTGATGGATCATTGGTCAGACGCAGTAAGGCTATTTTTATACTCTTAAGTGTATGAATAAATTTGCATATTCATGAGAAAACAAATTCAAAAATATTTACACTTGGTTATTAATATGTGCTCTTGAATTAGCATGTGTCAACACTGTTAATACATGGTATTTGATACAGGTCCTATTTTATACAATAGGACCTAGTTACCAATAACCTGCATTATTGAAACTACAGTAGACTCTCTGTTAACCGGAACTCAATTAACCAGAACTCTTAAGCAACCAGAAAAAAAATCTAAGAAATACTGTAATCCTATATAATAAAAAGCTAGCCGCGCATGCGCACTCCTATTTGCGTGTTCCGTGCACTGTAGGTCTGTGGCCGAAGGAGTGCGCATGCGCGCTTATACGTCACCAGCCGATCGCCTCCACAAGCCGGACCGCAGCCAGCCGCCGATCTCCGTTCCTCCTGCACCATGGCACGCCAGGCATGTCCCTGCCTCCCCCGCCGCCGGCCTCGGGCTCCTGGGGGCCGGCGGCGCAAGCCGCCCGTCCGGTGCTGAGGCCCCGCCTCCCTGCTTCCGCCCTACACGGCGCCGCCAGACCCGGACAGCTTCCCACGAGGAAATAACAAAACGGCCCTACACTCACAGACCCGCGAGCAGGGTTCCATGGAAACCCAGCCGGAATAACATGCAGTCGCAAGGGTCAGTGAGAGGGGATCAGGAGTTAAAGAGAGATTGAAAAAAAAACAAAAAACAAACAACAGTGGACAACGAGAGACAGACACACAGACAGTCACAGAAGGACAGGGGGGCTAAAGAGACAGATTGAAAAAATAACAAAACACAGAAGACAAGGAGAGAGAGAGAGAGACAGGAAAAAAACGACAAACAGACATACAGCAGCCAAGGAGACAGACAACAAAAAAAAATACAGACATACTTACATACAGCGTCCAAGTAGACAGACAGAGAGACAGTGGGCAAGGAGACAGCAGAAAAAAAAATACAAACAGCCAAGGAGACAAACAGAAAAAAATAACAAATACAATGCCCAAGGATAAATTCAGGAAAAAAAAAGACATACAGACATACAGCAGCCAATGAGACAGACAGACTGCTAGCGACCAAGTAGACAATCAGCAAAAAAACACAAACAAACATAGAAAGCAAAAAAAGAGAAACATACAGCGGCCAAGGAAACAGGCATGCAACAAATAGGAAAAATATAAAAACTTTTAATAAATCAACCATACGTGAAGAAGGAATAAAAAAAAAAAAAAAGGAAGAGACACCTACAGGGAAACACAGGATCAAGAGCATACAGAGAAAACAGAAGTTTGCAGGAATCAGGAACATATAGAGAAAGGAGAGCAGAGACCCCTGCAAGAAGAGAAAAATAGCAAAGAGACTGGGGATGAGAAAGAGAGCAGAGATGCTTGCAGGGAGAAAAAGCTAAGCAGTAATGTTACAGCTTGAGAGTGCAGACTGAGGAAGAAAGCAGAGACAGCGCTACACAGGGAAATGGAGGGAGGAAAGAGACAGACAGAAAAATACAGACAGACATAGATTCTAGCACCCGTTAATGTAACGGCTTAACGACTAGTAACATAATAATAAAATATAATAACATTAAGGACATTGTTTGGATGTCTAAATCTCACCTAAAACCTGATTCTCTAAAGGACATCTAAAAAGTTAGATGCCTAAACAGTGCTGAACGCGATTCTACAAAGGTAGCCTAACATATGCACCTAAACGGCACCTAACTTTAGACACATTTTTGCAGAATCTGTGCCTTTTTTTCCTATTTGTTGCATGCCTGTTTCCTTGGCCGCTGTATGTTTCTCTTTTTTTGCTTTCTGTGTTTGTTTGTGTTTTTTTGCTGATTGTCTACTTGGTCGCTGTCAGTCTGTCTGTCTCATTGGCTGCTGTATGTCTTTTTTGCAGTCTAACTCCTTGGCCACTGTGTGTCTGTATGTCTTTTTTTCCTGAATTTATCCTTGGGCATTGTATTTGTTATTTTTTTCTGTTTGTCTCCTTGGCAGTTTGAATTTTTTGTTTGCTGTCTCCTTGCCCACTGTCTCTCTGTCTGTCTACTTGGACGCTGTATGTAAGTATGTCTGTATTTTTTTTGTTGTTGTCTGTCTCCTTGGCTGCTGTATGTCTGTTTGTCGTTTTTTTCCTGTGTCTCTCTCTCTCCTTGTCTTCTGTGTTTTGTTATTTTTTCAATCTGTCTCTTTAGCCCTCTGTCCTTCTGTGACTGTCTGTGTGTCTGTCTCTCCTTGTCCACTGTTGTTTGTTTGTTTTTTTCAATCTCTCTTTAGCTCCTGATCCACTCTCACTGACCCTTGCGACTGCATGTTATTCCGGCTGGGTTTCCATGGCAACCCTGCTCACGGGTCTGTGAGTGTAGGGCCGTTTTGTTATTTCTTCGTGGGAAGCGCGGAGGCAGGGCCTCAGCACCAGCCGAGCAGCTTGCGCCGCTGGCCCTCAGGAGCCCGAGGCTGGCGGCGGGGGAGGCAGGGACATGCCTGGCGTGCCATGGTGCAGGAGGAACGGAGATCGGCGGCTGGCTGCGGTCCGGCTTGTGGAGGCGATCGGCTGGTGACGTATAAGCGCGCATGCGCACTCTTTCGGCCACAGACCTACAGCACACAGAACACGCAAATAGGAGTGCGCATGTGCGGCTAGCTTTTTATTATATAGGATGATTAGAATAGCGATTTTATGCTGTTTTTCATTATAATTGTAATACTAGGGTATAGGCTTAACCAGTATACTACAGAATGAGCTAGCAAGCTGCATAGCCATTGAAAAAAATAGGTCTTATAGGCATTGTAAGGAAGTCTACTTTTGAGCATAGTTTAGGCTTCAGATAGATCTGAGTTCTATGGACGAAACTTAGGCACAGTTTGGATGTCCCTAATGTGATCTGCTAAATATCTCTCTGGGTTTTTATTTTTGCTTTATTAAGCTCAAAATACTTTGAATAAGCCACCACATAAACAGGGCACATCAATACAAAGATATTGCATGCAAAACCTTCTATTTTTCTGGGCAAATAGCAATGCTATTTGCTAATTAGAGGGAAAGATCCATTAACTGAAACACAGCACAGTGTTATGCAAATGAATTAAAGGAAGCCCAAATTGAGTCATTGTCCAAACCATGCCCATTCCACGCCCACGCCTATTGAGTAGGTGCGAATTTTCAACATGGGTGTCCATGAAATTATGGCTGCATCTACAAAGTGGCGTCTACATCCTTTGGACGCCTAAGTACCAATTATCGCTTGTTAAGATCCTTAATTGGCTCATTAACTACTTAGATTGGATGCCTAAAGCAAGCCTAATGTTAATAAATTCACCAATAACACAATCTGATTTTCCACAAGGGTCCTTAATCAAGACTATTCCACATATGGTAGTATAATTTTTCCACCATTAGAATACCCTTATGTTTATTCAAATTTTAAATACAGTTTTAAAGGATCCTCAGCGGCACCACTTGGAACTCAATAATATTTCATTGTTCCAAGCTTTATGTGTCAACTCGTCATCGGGTCCTAATTATTCTAGTCAATTTTGACATATATTCTTCACTTCTGCATATTATCAAACACTTTTCAAATTCAAATATTTTTATAAGCTATCACTTAGCTTTTAGATGTGGTCTCCGGCTAGGGGAATGTCATACCGACATGTTTCGCTAGAAGTAGCTTTATCAAGGAATTTCCCCCCAATAATAAGCCATCAGCCCTTATGATAGAGAGCCTTGAGATAGGGAGGGAGGGAGGTAATAGTGAGGCATTGCTAAATTACAAAGAGCAACGATGGATTTATCATCTTAACACGGTAATACCTCATGGGCTGAATGGGGAATTAGAATGGGGGCCCTTGATTTAACCTGTTGTTCTGGATAGAGGGCTTGGATATCATCTTTTTTGAGTTGAATTTAATCGAGTAGCATTTCCACCTTAAAACCGGTGTCTGGCCCCGTGACGCTGTTGCCACGTAGTACAGTGTTCTCGGGCCCGTAGATATAAAAAGCTAGCAGAAGACGCCACCGCCATCTCTAAAGACTGAGTGGTCATAAGGGCTGACGGCTTATTATTGGGGTAAGAAGCTTGCTATCAGGGTGATTTTCTTTAAAATATATGGATCACTAGGGTAGCGGTAGTGTATGTATGTTTTCTAATGCAACTTTTGCTGTTTTGATAGGGGAAATTCCTTGATAAAGCTACTTCTAGCGAAACATGTCGGTATGACATTCCCCTAGCCGGAGACCACATCTAAAAGCTAAGTGATAGCTTATAAAAATATTTGAATTTGAAAAGTGTTTGATAATATGCAGAAGTGAAGAATATATGTCAAAATTGACTAGAATAATTAGGACCCGATGACGAGTTGACACATAAAGCTTGGAACAATTAAATATTATTGAGTTCCAAGTGGTGCCGCTGAGGATCCTTTAAAACTGTATTTAAAATTTGAATAAACATAAGGGTATTCTAATGGTGGAAAAATTATACTACCATATGTGGAATAGTCTAAAGCAAGCCTAAGGCACCCTTTATAGAATCGTGGCCAAAGAGTCTCTAATTAGAAAATGAATGGTATAAAACAAACTAAGTCTGGAACTGGGCAGTCTTCAATGGTCTGTGTCCTCTATATGGCAATTCAGGGAGGGCTTGATGGAAGTTATTTGGAACATGAGGATAGTGCTGGGCAGACTTTATGGTCTGTATCCTGCAAATGACAGGATCGTTAGGATAGGCTGGATTGAACTTCAACAGCAGCTCTGGTAGTGGGAACCTAAAGATGGTACCAATTCCCCACCCTATTGTTCTAACCCTACATGTTTTCCTTTTCTTTAATATATTGTAGTTCAACCTGCCTGCCCTTTGTTTGTCGTGTATTGTCAGAGTTTAATTTACACTATGATTTATTGATACCTTGATTTTATACTTACAAATCGCTTTGAAATATGATATTGCGATTGAATCAAATTTTTAAATAAACTTGAAAAAAAATAAAAAATAAACTTGAAACTTCTACGGTCTAAAGCCCAGAAATATTAAAGAAAAAGACAATTTAACCGTATAATGTGTGTGACTATTGGGCAGCCTGGATGGACCGTCAATTACTATGTGCAGTATTTAGCGTACACTAAACATTAGTAAAGAGTCTCTGATATTTGGCTCTTTTTCCTCATAGACATTATCATAAGATAATGTCGCATGCTTTTCCAATAAACAATTTACTTGATCCCAAATTGAGTTCCAAAAGGCTAAGATAAAGGGACAATAAAACAAAAGATGATCTAAAGTCCCTACTTCAAGATTACAGTGTCAACATCTATTAGACTTTGAGCTATTTAACTTTTGTAGTCTAACTGGGGTCCAAAACGCTCTATGCAGAAGAAAAAAACAAGTTTGTCTCATAGATGCAGACACTGTACATCTCATCCTCCAAGACCAAATTTATGGCCATTGAGATGCTGAAATTTGATGCTTAATCTCAATGCTCCAAATATCTCTAAGACCATTTTTGGGTTTCTTTTCAACAGATTCACTTATAATTTTATACCACTGTGCGGCCTGTATACCACTTTTATTGATAATGACAGGAGTCGCCATTCAGCATATCACAAGTAATTGGAAAAATTACAGTAGACTCAATTATAATATCTGGTGGAACTCATTATGTCACATATATAAAATGGAAAGAGCAATAGCTTTTCAACAAGGAAGCTATAAGAAATTAAAAAATTTGGGCGCCATTAACTTCTTATTGTAATGAGTAAACACCATTTTCTATTGTAATATACACCGTCTAATGTTTGGGGGGAGGGGGAGGTATATTTTACATTATTCATATTGGGGAAATAATAGAGTAATGATGGGAGGGGAGGGTGGTAATTTTATGTATTGTAAGATAAATTAGAAAGATTGTCAAGTGATGTGTTTAATTGTATTGTTTTATTGTTTGTGCACTTGATGTAAGATTGAAAATTAATAAAGAATGAAAAGAAAAAAGAAAAGAGTCTCTGAGTTTGTATCTGAGTTAGTAAAGCTACAGTAAAGGGTCCCTGAGTTTGTACCTGAGGCAATGAATGGTTAAGTGACTTGCCCAAGATCAGAAGGAATGGTCGTGGGGGTGAAACCTTGGTTTCCTTGGTTCTCAGCTTGCTGCTCTATTAGATTATTCAGGAGGAAAGTACTTGATGAAAACATTCCAAAAAAACAGGCCCTCACCAATTGCTGAACAGCAGACAGACAAAGAATGAAGTGAAGGAAAGGTACAAGGTATAAGACACATCCCCCTCCATATTCGCAGGTTCAGAACTGACGATTTCAGTTATTCACAGTTTTCGTCTGGGTGACCCACCCTCACCTCCCGGAGCTCTCCACTTATTTGCTTTTTAAAACCTAGTGATCTAGCAGTGAAGCAGGGCAGGAGCGATCTTCCTATGCGCCCGCCCCGTGCAGAACTGGGAACAAAAATGACTGCCATGAGTTCCCATGGTCTCGGTGGAACTCACGGCAGCCATTTTTGTTCCCGGCTCTGCATGGGGCAGGAGCATAGGTGGGTCAGAGTTGGCCTTAAAGTTATTTACAATGTTTCCATATTTGTGAGGATTAGTGGCAGAGCTGGCCCATGAATATGGAGGGAGAAGTGTAGTTACAATGCTTGAGAACTGAAAGAATGATTCTGAAGAAGGAAAATCTTTTGTTTACTATGCTGACATTGATGTGTTGAGCTGGTGTTCTAAATTATGCAATCAGCTTGTACATCACATTACATTTACATTTCTAGACCGCAAAACCTTGTGGATCGATGCGGTTCATAAAAAGATAAAAACTGGATATGCCCAATGATCAGCAAAACTTGTCTTAACATCATATTAGTGCTCTAGGAATTTTGTAAATAATATTGATTTTAGTAATTTTCTAAAATGTAAGTAGGAACAAGGCTTCGTGCAACCAAATAAAAATTCACCAGGAAGATATTTGGCCCCTGTCTGATTTCAGCATACGATCCTGTTCTGCCGTCTACCTTTTCAGCTCCTGGCATCCCACTTCCTCCAAAGATATGTTTTGATGTAACATGTAGTTTGCAAAAAGTATACGTACATTAGCTCATCGCATTCTTTTGCAACCACTACCAAAAACAGAATGGACAGAGAATCAAATGACAAGGATATTATAGAATGAATATACTGGAATCAACAGCTACAGTTTTAACAGCAGGAAATATGAAGAATATGTGAATAAAAAGAAGAATCCAATGGTGCATATTCTCCTCACTTTATACAGCAAGTAACACTTAAGGTGTTATTTGCTGCAGGGTTCATTGCATAACATAATCCCCCAGATTCTATAAAGGGTACCCAAGGTTGGGTACAGATACCAGATTGGTGCCCTAAATAGTTAATTGGCTCCAATGCCTTCATTACTGGAGTTAACAAGCACTTAATTGGTACTAATTATGATTTATGATTTAGATGCTGATCTGGTTGCATGCCAGATAAGGATCACCTACATTGGTTCGTGTACAACTCAGAAGGGGGATGGCTTTGGGGGTCCATAGGCAGGTCAGGGATGTTCAGAAAAGATGCATGCAGTATTACAGAATAGTGGAGATCCCCACCAGGATTTATACGAGCTTTCAGCTGGCATAAGTCCTTGCACCCAAAATTGAGTGTGGAATTAGTCACTTGACGCTATTCTATATAGAGCGCTTACCCTGGAACGCCCTTTATAGAATAACATTGAGTGCTGATTTTTATTGGTGTCTAATTTTTACTGCCATTTTTAGAATTTCCCCCAATATGTTTTGTTATCACAGAGATTTTGAAAGAATGGGATAGATTAAACATTAATGGTGCAATCTGACAAAACTTTTGATTTTCTGCTGACACAGTGCCGACGTAGGCAAACAATAGTGTGGATAGAGAATAACTTGGGGACTGCGGGATCTATCTCCATCCCCATTCCTTCTCTGCAAGTTCTGTCCCTGCCCAATCGCTGCAAGTGCTGTCATAATCTGCACAAAGGGGGCAGATTCTGTATAGGATGCCGGTCTCAGCAGTCGTCTAAGAAGCAGCTGAGATGCGATTCGCACACCGGTATCCTATACAGAATCAAGTCTCTCCTAATGGACAGATGCCTAACCCTGCCTAAGTGCCCCGATTCTCTAACCAGCACCCATGTCACAGGCGCCAGTTAGAGAATCGCACCTGATCCTTGCCATCAGCTGATCATGCGAGTGAATCCCCCTGCCATAATCAGCTGCGTCAGAGGACCCCCCACAAGTCTCATTGAACCCCTGCCCCTCCCCATTGAAGCTGATGGGCAGGATCAAAGCCCACTTCCTCCTACCCCTCCCCCAGAACACCCCTGATACCCCATGAACCTTATCCCCCAAGGCTGCAAGCCCCAAGTCTTCCTATACCTAATATGAGAAAGTCTGGCCGGAGGGATGCTTATACCCTCTGAATGGCAGGCTTGCCATTCCAAAATGGCAGGCCTTCCTGGTGCATTCTAGGATGCCCCAGGGAGGAGCATACGGCCCTGATTGGCCCCTCGTCCAATGCCACTTCCGGGTGAAACCACGCCTAGCGTTGGGCAAGCTTAAGTGTCCTGATGCATCTTCCTTGACCACAACAAATGTCCACAGTGTAGGTGTCCTGCCTTGGGGGTTTTTTGTTGGTTTTTTTTAAAATGTGCGTTCCGATTGGCTGCTAAGATAGTGGTAGGATGCCTACAGCTGCCTACAATTGTGATGCCCATTTATAGAATCGACCCTGAAGTGTTCAAAGCTTGTACAGATGAGGACAGAGCTTGCAGGGAAGGGACAAAACTTGCGGGAGACGGGATGGGGACAAATTTGTCCCTGTGTCATTCTCTAGGTGAGGCATATCTGGCCCAGAGAAGCATTCATGTCATTCCACACCAATGAATAAGGTGTCGGCCTTTGGTGACAATCTACTGCAAATAACCTAACTGGACTGAAGCGATCTTAAGGAGTTACTCCCCTGTTCCTTAGAGTTCTGGGGAGAACTCATTTCACAAGGCTTCTAATATGGCTCTCCTGCCAAAAAGGATGCCCATCAAATCAGAAGCTAAGAAATTTGTTAACAAAACTAGCACATTTGCAAATGAGGGGATGAAAAATGCAGCAAACATGAAGACTTATAAGTGCAATGCACAGCAGAGAAACATCTCTCTCATCATTAAACCTTCAAAAAGAAAGGGGTTTCATAGTTGTTGCTGCCTATGGCAGTGAAAGCAAAGTGCTGGCTGTTTGTAGCATTCTGCCACTTTAAAACATTTTATTGAACCTTGAATATAACCTTTAAAACAGGGGTGTCAAACTCAGCCCCGTGGACCAAATTTGGCCCGTAGGGTAATTAAATTTGGCCCGAGATGTGGCCCACCGTTCCTTCCCTCCCTCCAGCCGGCTTCCAGGTCTCCTCTCCAAAGCAGCCTGCAGAGGATCGCCGGACAGCTGTATCGAACCTAGCAGGCTGCTGTCGATATCCACAGCACATTCCCTCTGCCGTGGTCCCGTACGTTAGAGGAGGAGCGGGACCACAGAAGAGGGAACAAGCTGCGGAGGCCTACGGCAGCCTGCTAGGAACGCTACAGCCAACCGGCGATCCTATGCAGGCTGCTTTGAAGGTGAGACTGGGAAGCTGGAGGAAAACATGCAGGCCTTTGGATGGGGGGCGGGACGCAGGCCCTGGTGTAGAAGTACAGGCGGGAACAAAGTTCCCAGGAAGCGAATAGAGACCCCCAGGAAGCGAATAGAGACCTGTACTCCTACTAGCAAAGGACCAGTGGGGTCTGAGACTGATTTTTAAAAAGAGAGAGCAAGCTGTTTAAGGCTTTGAAAAAAAATTAGCAGTATCAAAAGTAGTGCTAAGCCACCTTGATAGTCCAGGGAGCACCAAGCCATGGTTAGGTGGGCAGGAGCATACCAGCCAGGGCAGGCCTACCATATTCTCAGTTTGCAATGTGATGTTTCCTTTGTTAGAAATGGTGCAGGGAGACATGGAGGAGACTAATTTAAGGGCTGATAGTCCTGACTGAGCAGCCCTCAGGACTTCCATCCTGAGGAACTTAGCCCTGGTGTAGAATTACATGGAGGGAGGGAAGGAGGGGTCCAAACAGACGTGCATATGCCGGACTGAGGGGAGGGGGGAGGGGAAGAAATAATGAGTCTAAAAACAGAGGAGAGGGCGAGAGATGGTGGACAATAGGGTGGAGGGAGGGAAGGAACAGAAAGGGAGAGTTGGACACAAGGGATGGTGTAGAGGGGGGATAGATATACTGGATAGGAGGGTAGTTGGGAAGAGAATGGGAGAGATGGTGGACCCTGGGGTGGTGGGGAAGGAGGGAGAGATGCTGGATGAAAGGGTAGTTGAGAAAAGGAGAGATGGTGAATCTGGGGAAGGTGGGGTCCATCGCTTCAGGAAAGATGCCAGACCTCCAGGGGAGGGAAGGGAAACAGAAGGGGAGGACAGAGATGGAAGATGGCTGGTTAGCACGGAGAAAGAAGAAAACAACAAATGGGCAGGAGACCCTGGCAAGCGAGTTATCAGAAGACAACCAGAGCCTGGGACCAAAATGATTTGAATAATGACCAGACAACAAAAGGTAGAAAAATAATTTTATTTTCTGTTTTGTGATTACAATATGTTAGATTTGAAATGTGTATCCTGCCAGAGCTGGTTTTAGACAGCAAGCATGAACTAGGACCTAAAAGAGAGAGGAAAAGTCTTTTTTATTTATTTTGTTTACATCACAGAGCTGGCATGAGGCTGGAGAGGTTGTAATCCTATACTTCTACTAAGACTAAGGAGTCTTTTTATTATAGTGTGCATTTAGTGTGTGCTAAATTGGTTAACATACCTTAAATAAAAAAAAATTCAGCCCATGACTTAGCCTATGTTTTAGATTTCGGCCCCTTATGTGATTGAGTTTGATACCCCTGCTTTAAAAGCATGCAAACTCTATTTTCTTATTCTGCTAGACTAGTCCCCACTAATGAATTGTGTCATCCTGCTAGCAAGTTACTGTAATCCTTTGCCTACCCAGGTTAAACTTTAATTTTTACATCATCCAGCTTTGGCTCTGGTGCATTGTCCTCTACTGCAGAGGTAATTAAAAGATATTTGGGTCACAGTAATTAGAATGGAGAGTGTGTTGCAGAGAAATATAGCCCAGCTGTGCATGTTTTCTAAAGAAACCTCAGCTAAGATTCTTAAGCATGATAACATCTCAGACACTGTGTTGTGTTTAAATAAAACAGACTGAGTGCATTACAATGCAATCTACATTTATAGCTGCTTGTCTACGTGTTTGAAGTTAAAAGCTATGGAGTATGTTTCTAGGACACGTAATTTTAGAATACTTAATTTTCCTGTTGTACATAACTTAGCACCCCTCGAGCTATTTAAGATGTGTTTGAGAGATGTATTGCAATTTCCCCAGCCAGAGCTCATTATTTGCCTAAGGGCTTCTTGGTGATTACCGTAATGAGGAGGGTGCCTTGGATTCAATTACTACACCTGATAGTTTAGATGTTTCTAAGTCTTTAGAGTTATCACAGATTTAATTACTAAGAGATTTACTTTGATTGTAATTCTTCAGAGCAAGAGAAGAAGTTTTTTTGGTTGTTTTGTTTTTTTTTACAGTTAAAGCCTAAGAGGTTCATAATCAAAACAGAAATACATCTAAAAACCCCACCTAAATTGGCACTTGAACGACCTAAAAGACAGGTCGTCCAAGTGCCGATAATCGAAATTGGTTTTTAGATGTATCCAGGGACATTTTAGGCCTCTGAATGTCATTATATGCCAAGAGCTGAGAGAGGCGTTTTAGGAGTAGTGGTGAGGGCGGGACGTGGACCGACCTAGACTTAGTCATACTGCAAGTATAACTGAAAGTTTTACGAGGTTGCTTGGACAGAATTTATACGTTGTGACTTAGGTGATCTAAAAACAGGTCTAAGTGCCCAGAAGGTATCCCAAGTGACCATATAACCACTGCAGGGACAAAGTACAGACCCCCCCACACTCCCTCAGTGATCACTGACCCCCCCCCCCCCATACACACACACACTTCCATAAATATTGGAATAAAAACGTACATACCTGCCTCCAGAACATCAGCACCTGGTATAGGAAAGCCTAGTAGAGCTGCACAGAGGTGGCTTAAGTAGTCTGGGGGGTGGGCTAGTGAACCATAGAGCGGAGAACTCACCAAAACCCATTGTACTGCCATATAGGTGGCACCTGCAGCCATAAGGGCTACTGGGGTTGTAGACAGGTGGGTATAGTAGGTATGGGGGGACTCACCATGACCTGTAAGGGAGTTGTGGTGAGATGTTTATGTGGCACCCTTTTTGTGAAGTTCACAGCAGTGTCCTGTAAGGTGCACCACTACTTTGTTGCCGTCTGGGTGTCCAGTCCATCACTTTGCTGGCCTTTCCCACGTCCAAAAGGTCTTGTTATAAGCGTTTGGAGCTTGGACGATTTTTTGAATGAGAATGGGGTATAAAGATAGATGACTTGGCGGTCTGGACGATCAAACGGCTGGACGTAGAAGTAGACAATTTTCAGAAAAAAAAATTGGGGGGGGATTTATTTTTCGAGAATGGACTTTAGGCACTGTCGACTTTGGGCAACTAGCATCCTAGGCCCAAAACAGACTTAGACGTATTTTTTGATTATGCCATTCTAAGGTTCTGGCGGTGAGAGCTTTCTTTTTCCTTAAGTTTCCAATTTGTGCAACATCTCTCTTTGTCTCTCACTCAGACACCCATGCCCAACAATTGTCCCTTTCCATTCCCTCCCCACCTCAGCATCTCTTTCCCTCCGTTCTTCCATCCTATGTCCCAAGTTCATGCTCCCTTCCCTCACTCCATTCTGTGTCCCATGTTCATACTCCCTCCCTCCTTTCTTCCATCCTTTGTCCCTTCCTTCTGCATCCCAATGTGACCCTGCTTCTCCCTTCCAATATCAACATAGTCCCTCTTCCTCCCTTCCTGTCCCAACATGCCCCTTATCATCCCCCTCCATTCCGAATCCTAAATTTGTGCCTCCCTTGTTTACCCCATCTGGCTGGCTCCCAGCACACAAAAATCACTGCTCATTCCCACCTGCCTATGGTTACCAGACGTCCGGGAAAACCCAGACATGTCCTCTTTTTAGAGGGCTGTCTGGGTTCCCGGACGCACTTTCCAAACCCGGCTTTTGGAAAGTCCCGAGCTCCTGCCACATTTGGAGGGCCTTCAACAAGCATGTGCGGATGACGTAACATGCATCCGTGCATGTTGGAGGCCCTCCAGACACGGCCTGGAGGTCAGGAAAAAAGAGATGCTCTTTTTTGTGCAGGGCTGGAGGCAGAACAAGGCGGGGCTGGCGGCAGAATGGGGCAGGGTCATGTGTCCGGGTTTTTCCATCGTCAAATATGGTAAACCTACACCTGCCCCTTATGGTTTCACAAGCATCCCTTACCTTCACTTACAGTTCAACAGTGGCAAGAAGGTGGGCCGTCATTAGCTTCTTAGTAGACAGGCAGCAGAGGAACATAGACCATACACATGTATAGTGTTAAGGCAGACTGCTCACTAGCTCCTCACAAGCTGCGCTGCTGCATTAAAACTCTGAGCAAAAGCATTAGGAGATAAAATTCAGCTCACAATTATAAGCTATCCACTGGATGCCCAGGAAGTAAGTAGTCTAAGTTCAAAGTTTTTAAAGATCCACAGGCAAGTTTTCTGGCTCCATATATGAATAATAGTTAAAAAGACAACTGCCAATGCATCCTGCTGTTCAATCAGTTATGCAGATGGACATTTCCATTACAGCAGTTCAATCCTCCCCTGCCATTCCATTACTGAGACCCTCTCACGGCCCCTGGATTCTCACCTTCCTTGGAACAGTCATTATGATGGGCTCACACTTCCTCTCATGCAGTTTGTAGAATCTAGGGGCAATGATAGAGAACATGGAGATAGGTTGCTGCTTTATGAAATGACAGGTGGGGAATGGGAGATGTCCTAGGATAACTGATATAGGGAAGCAGGGCATGTGGGACTCCATGCTACGACCTAGGGTTATCAGATGTCCGGATTTACCCGGACATGACCTCTTTATAGAGGACATGTCCGGACGGCTTTTCAAAACCCAGCACTTTGTCGGGAGGGGGGATGTAATGCGGTGATGTCATTGCATCGCATCCGTGCATGCACGATTGAGACGAGCAGGCTGAGGGGCGGGGCTAGGGGCGGGGCTGGGGCATGGTCTGGGCATAACGGGGCAGGGATGGGTGGAACTGGGCAGGCCTGGGGGCGGGGGGCGGGTCTATAGGTCCGGATTTTACATACTTAAAATCTGGTAACCCTATACGCACCTTGCAATCTCACACTTGTTGACCTCCAGTCCACGCTTTGGCATGTAGCCCATTCCCCGCTGGGACTCTTTGCTGCTGTACATGGAGAGGTAGTGAATAAAGGGAGCTTCGTCTGTAATTTCAAAGTATCGGATGCTGCTATCCCCCTATAAAGTGCACATAAAGGAAGCATTAATCAGAGATTATTAACCAGAGGGAAGAACAATCCTAACATAAAATGTATACAGAAGAAGGAAAGCAAGCCCCTATAGAGGGCTATTTTATAATATGTCACCTAGGAAGGAATTCTAAGTACAATAGATGCCTATGTATCATTATCTAACAGACCCACAAAACCTGCAGAAATTATGGCATGGGGAAAAGGAGTAAACATTCACTGGTGACACACATGCATATTTTATCTGCCCAAACGAAGTCCTAAACACACCTACATGCGGGTTGTATAACAGTATGCACCTTCTTGCATATACCATGGGATAATTTTATAAAAGCCCTTTTTCTTGGTTAAAACAGGGTTTACCTAGGAGAAAAATACTTTTAGAAAATCACCCTCATAATATGAAAACAAAGGGGTTATAATTGAGAGGGGAAAGATTCCCGTGTCATGTTCAGATCCCATCTAGACATATCTTTGATTTGAATTCTAAGCTCTTTTGGAAAGGGACCTTGTATAAAGCACAAAGACTTGGGCTGCAATATGATAATGAGACCATTGGGTTAAGTTGCAGAAAGGATTTAAGTATTGTTTAAGACATCACATATAAGGATTCATGGGAGAGCTGATTGGGGGATTAGTGAGAGCGAAGAGACAGTTGGGAACACTGTGGCAGGGATAGCCAGTGCATGGTCTTTGGCCTCACCTTTCCACACAGGTAGACAATTCCTGTATCAGAATCAAAGAAGGGAATGAGCACCCCACTACTTGTGTCCAGTTCCTGTAGCGACATTGCTTCCTCCATGTTCTTCTGTGGAGTAGAGAAGATGGAAAAGTACAGCCAAGTTTCTATATGCTTCATATAGATCATCTCCCATGTCCTCAACAACCTAGCCTAATTAACTGTTACAAGATCACGTGGATCACTTTCTTCAGGCTTTTACAGAGAGAGATTGAGATCTGGATTTAGGTCTGTTCCTTTTCCTTACCAAATCTGTGGGATACTTATATTGCCTCTGGGATATCAGGTGCGGTAAGAGCTGCTCCTATTACACTGCCAGTCATGGCAAATGGCATTTTCTCACACAAGCTTTCCTCTCCAAAATATATCCTTACCGGATCCCATAGTGCCACCTGTCGCTCACTCATACGGCTGAAGCCTGTGGTCAGAATCTTCTCATCAGAAACGAAGATAGCCCGGACTGGACGGCTGCCTTCATGAGGCTTTTCTTTTTCCTGCCAGGGCCCAACAGAAAAAACCCCCAAACCATGTCAGAACATTTTTACATTACATTAGGGACTTCTATTCTGCCTATACCTTGCAGTTCAAGGCGGATTACAAAAGAGCTAACTGGACATTTCCAGTGAAGTTACAACAGTTTTGTGTTTTGTTTTGTTTTTGGTTACAAGGGAGGAGAGGTAGCTGGATTAATTCTGCAAGAACTTGCAAATTGGATATTAAATTGACTGTACGTTACTGTGAGACAAATAATGATGAGGGAATTAGAATTAAGGTACATATTATGTAAAGACAGGGGTACAGTAGGGATTAGAATTTATGCTCTGCAACATGCCTGCCTGATAGCTGGCTGCTGAAAGTATTACCTCAGATTCTTTCTAGGAGGAGAAATAATTCAGGCCACTGCTCTTCCCTTCAGAGGGGCAAGAGCAGATTTTGCCCTCCAAGTTGTCCATAATTCTGCTCTGGACTTACTGTCACAATTTTGTTTTTCCGTGGATCAATGATGCGAATTTTCTTGTCTTTGCAGCTGGTGCAAATCAGGCTACCGTTGAAGTTCCAGCTTACACTGTAGATCATGTCTGTGTGGTGCTCATCCAGCGTGATCACTGCTTCCCCCGTTCCCACATTCCAGATTATAATTACGTTATCACACCCTGGAGAGACAGAGAATTGCAGAGGCTGTGAAGACTCGTGGCGAGACACCAGATTTTTATGAAATGGTCTTGTATAGAAAGAACATGGTTAAAGGCCAGACTGCTTTTGTCACAGCCACAGAACACCTAGGGACAACAAAACATCTTGTATGTTAGAGGTGCCGTACGTTCTCTAGTTCCAGATATTGTGTTGGGCAAAATACTGGTCAGGCCATGGCCCCTGTGGTCCACCTCATTTTATTACCTATGGTAGCACCACTCTGTGGGAGGACAGCCCATTTTATAAAACCCAGTCATCTTTCTCATCCAACCACCTATTCCGAAGAACAACTTTCGATGATGTTTTTAGAAAGAAACAATGAGATAGAAGTCAGTACTAGAGAGACTACTGTGTTAAGGAATTAGGTCTCTTTGTGTCCCTCCCTCTAGCCCTCTGCATAGCAATTTTCTCCCTTTTCTCCATGCTCTCTCTGTAATTGTTATACTGTCTCCAAGTGTCAGAGTGCCTACCAGCGCTCATCAGGATGTTTTGTGCTGTTGGATGCCAGCCAATGATGCCCACCCTCTTGGAGTGGCCCTCCAGTGTCACAATGGGCTCCGTTATGGACCGCGTGAGACCGCCATCTGGAATTTCCCAAACCTGGAGCAAGTGAAGGATGAGAGAGATCAGAGGAGGCAAAGAGATTTTGAGAAGGTGTGCCATTTCCCTGCAATTTTGCTGAAATTGGAGATCCTAGCATTTATTATTCTAGCATTTATTATTCTATTATTATATTTATTATTCTATTATTATTATTGCTGGTGAACTTCATCCTAGCCAGAGGGCAGAAATTAAACTGGGAAGCCCTCAAAGCTCAACTCCTCCCATTTGACTAGAAGATTGTACAAGGAACCCTGTCATGCTCTTTATGCAGGACTCAGCTGTGTTCAGTTCTCAGATCTGAAGTCCACCTCTCAGCAAACTTGAAGTTCACAAAAGTACAATTATTTCCAAATCTCTTCCACCCCTTCTCCCCTACCGTTGCCCCCTTTCCTTATTATCCTATCATAATCACATGACTCCCCCTACTGCTCTCCACTTATCTTACTGATGCATACCATATAGTGTACCTCCCACTCAACAGTACAAACTCCCTTAAGCCCCTTGAAAATGGCAATCATATTAGAGTCTTTCTCCTTACCATGACAGTACAGTCTTCAGAGCCACTGGCAATGACATTGTCGTTGTGTGGGCACCAGTCAATGTCCAGCACAGGAGCTGTGTGACCACACACTACAGGCTGGGATTTATCCAGACGCCCGTTCTGCAATGACATGGAAGAAGAGAAAAAATAAGGAGTCATGGGTCAGTGAAGATTCCCATGGTTTCAACAGTCATAATCATAATAGCAGCTATCTTATTAAATGAATGCAATGCGGTATTGGCATGTGCACAGCTGCCTCAGGAAGCAGAAGTGACAGGCTGAAGATCACATGACTAAATGGAGAACAGATAGATGAGATCTCTCTAGAACCCAGGTGCTATAACCAATGTGCTCTACACCACTGGTTCCCAACCCTGTCCTGGAGGACCACCAGCCAGTCATATTTTCGGGATAGCCCTAGTGAATATACATGACAGAGATTTGCATATAATGAAGGTGACAGGTATGCAAATCTTCCCCATGCATATTTATTAGGGCTATCCGGAAACCTGACTGGTTGGTGGTCCTCCAGGACTGGGTTGGGAACCACCGCTCTATACTACTGGCCTACTGGTAGTCAAAATTGCTGGAAAAAAAAAATCTATGTACATCTGGAGTTATGGTTCCTCTAAACGGAGAGCAAGAATAATCATTTATATGTTCTAGGAGCATCACTCACAAAAATGCATGGAAATCTGGAAAATTATTGGTTTTTAGAACTTGCTAACAGAAAAAGAAATGTTTTAGAATTTGTCGCTCACAAGAAAAAAAAATTTGCACACACACACACACACAGCCTTAAAGAGAGCACTGATCTGGAGTACAGACTGATATAAGTAAGGGTTGAATTTTGAGCCAGAATGTCAACCAAGTTTGAAGTAGATTTGGACCAGATATACTACCAGATCGACAAACTTAAAAGTGACAAATCCCCTGGACCGGATGGAATTCACCCGAGAGTCTTAAAGGAATTGAAGGTTGAAATCGGAGAGTTATTGCAAAAACTCGCCAATCTGACAATCAGAACTGGACAGATACCAGATGACTGGAAGATAGCGAACGTCACGCCAATTTTCAAAAAGGGATCAAGAGGAGAACCGGGCAACTACAGACCTGTGAGCCTTACGTCTGTCCCTGGAAAGATGGTTGAAGCACTGATCAAGGATAGCATAGTCCGGCACTTAGATATACACGATTTGCTGAAACCCAGTCAACATGGGTTCAGGAAAGGGAAATCATGTTTAACGAATTTGCTTCAATTTTTTGAGACCATGAACAAGCAAATTGATAGTGGAATGCCGGTGGACATAATATATTTGGACTTCCAGAAGGCATTCGACAAAGTTCCGCATGAAAGACTTCTCAGGAAACTACAATGCCATGGAATAGAGGGAGATATACACAGGTGGATAGGCAAATGGCTGGAAAACAGGAAGCAGAGAGTGGGCATAAATGGGAAGTTCTCAGACTGGGAGAAAGTGACTAGTGGTGTGCCCCAGGGCTCGGTACTTGGGCCGATCCTGTTTAACATTTATATCAATGACCTTGAAGACGGAATATCCAGTGAGATCATTAAGTTTGCAGACGACACAAAGCTATGCCGGACAATCAGAACGCAGAAAGATAGCGAAGAACTCCAGAGCGACTTGTATCAGTTAGAGAAATGGGCAGAGCAATGGCAGATGAAGTTCAACGTGGAGAAATGCAAAGTAATGCATTTAGGCAGTAAGAATAAGGAACACGAGTATAGAATGTCAGGAGCAACTCTGGGTAAGAGCGAACAAGAAAGGGACCTGGGTGTACTGATAGATAGGACCCTGAAGCCGTCGGCACAATGCGCGGCAGCGGCAAAGAAAGCGAACAGAATGTTAGGAATGATAAAGAAAGGAATCATGAGCAGATCGGAGAAAGTCATAATGCCGCTTTATAGAGCAATGATCAGACCACACTTGGAATACTGTGTCCAACATTGGTCTCCCAAACTAAAGAGGGATATAAAACTGCTGGAGAGGGTGCAGAGACGAGCAACGAAGCTAATAAGAGGTATGGAGAACTTGGAATATGAGGAACGACTCAAGAAACTAGGACTGTTCTCCCTTGAGAAGAGGAGGCTGCGAGGGGACATGATAGAGACGTTCAAAATACTGAAAGACATCGATAAAATAGAGCAGAAAAACAAATTATTTACATTGTCCAACGTGACACGGACAAGAGGACATGGTTTAAAGCTAAGGGGGGACAAGTCCAGGACAAATGTCAGGAGGTTCTGCTTTACGCAGCGAGTGGTGAACGCCTGGAATGCTCTTCCACAGGAGGTTATTAAGGAATCCACTGTGCTAGGATTCAAAGGCAAATTAGATGCACATCTCCTTATGAGAGGCATAGAGGGATATGGGTGGTAAAACTACATCAGGTGTATACCTGACTGGGCCTCCGCGTGTGCGGATCGCCGGACTCGATGGACCATGGGTCTGATCCGGAGATGGCAGTTCTTATGTTCTTATGAATTAACCACCAGCTTTTAAATTTAATATACTGTATATATGCAGCAGGAGGTATATGGATAGCATGATCACCATGTCAATTCTAGCCATGTTATTCGGCAGTCCTAAACTGAACATAAAAATTATCTGGAGAGTGGCCGGATATTACCACTATACAAGTAACTTTTCAGCACGCTCTCACTTCATCTTTTTCTTATACAGATAGTTTCAAGCCTTTGAGTTGGTTCATAGACTAAACCGTGTGAGACAATCGCGCACGGACTATGCTGGGCAGACAATTGTGGGCAGTACATCAGCGTGCTGGATTAAAACAGTATTTTAAAGCGCTCCGAGGGGGTGTGTGGGTGGGGAACCCCGTCACTTTACTTAGAACTGTTGGCACTCCTGTTGTGGGGGGTGTTGGAGGGAACCCCCCCCTTATAGAGGAAACAGCGCTTTTTCCCTATTTTTTAGGGAAAAATTACAGTTTCCTCTGTAATGGGAGTAATGGGAGCACTAACAGTTCTTTTTTTTTTATAATTCTTTATTCATTTTCAAAAATTACATTAAGTGTTAAATATTTTCATTCACAGTAACAATAAATACATCACTTATAAACAATCATTGGTACATTACATAACACTAACAGTTCTAAGTAAAGTGGGGGGTTCCCGCACCCTCAGAGCACTTTAAAATACTGTTTTACTCCAGCGCACTGATATCCTGCGCGTGATTGTCTGCCCTGTATTGTCCGTATGCAATTGTCTCACGCAGTTTTGACTCATCACCCTTTGGGTTCATCACCCTTTCGAGTCATATGGATAGACAAATTATAAATTCACTGGCCATTAGTGAACATATAGTTTTGTCTGAATATCGGGGTGTAGATTTCTGTAAAAATTGCCAGCGTATTCATACTCTGTAAGTATTGCTATGTGTTCAGCAATGATAGTCTCTACTGGCTGCATTCTGGGTCTAGCTTCAAGGAAAGTATTTGTACTTATACTGGTCAATTGCTCTGTAATACAACACAGAAACCCGAGTACTGGACCTGCTTAGATCAGGGTCTAATTAGCATTCTGTAAGCATACCCGGAAGCATCTATGGAACTGCTACTTTCCACGCTTAATAAAATCATGCTGGTTTGCAGACGGCCTGTGGTTTAGGCCTTAGTACTACAGCAAATGAGATATGTGTTCAAGCTTACTGCCAATGGAGTTGGCAAAGGATAGAAAAACTGCAGAGGATAATGCATTCAGTCTCAGAAAGGATGGGAATATGGTCACTCTGGCTGGCCATAGGGCAGCGGAGAGAGTAGATCACAGAGCAGCCTTCTCTCCAACCCTCAGACTAATAAGGGTATTTGAGTCACCCAGGCACATTGATTGGAGAAAGAACCGAATATTTAGAAAAAGAGCTATGTACCAAGGTTATGCTCCATTGCATTAAAATCAAACATAGGTGCTTTCAACTCAGACTGAAAGCTGAATGCCTCTCTGGCATGCCTTTTGTTGGGCTTTGAGGCTAGCGAAGCGCCAATGCTGTTGCACTGCATGTATTTGAAAAGTTAGGTGTTCACTAATAAAAAACTCCAGGTAGTTCATAAGCACTCAGGTAATTTGAATATATTGACCTTGATTGGACTCCTGATGAAGGCTATGGCTGAAATACAGCTTGCGTTGAGTCCTGTTTATAATAATAATAACTTTATTTTTATATACCGCAATACCACAAACAGTTCAGAGCAGTTTATAGAGGAAGACAGACAGCGATGTTGCAAAAAACTTTCAAAATTACATTAGCATGGTAAGATTAATCAAATTTTTCCTGGAAGTATTTTAGAAGTACATTATGGTAAAAATGGAGGCAGAGAAATTTGTCAAAGAGATAAGCTTTGATTGAATTCCTAAAAGTTTGGTAAGAAAGAGCATTGGTTAAACATTTATTCCATTTGCCTGCTTGGAATGATAATGTTCTATCAAGGAATCTCTTGTAGATACAGCCCTTCAAGGATGGGAAAGCGAACAAGTAGGCACTAATGCCCTGATTCTCCAAAAGTGCGTCCCGATTTTAGGCAGCTGTAGACGTCCTACAGCTGTCTAATCAGCCAATCGGGATGCACGTTTAAAAAAAAAAAAAAATGCTCCCCAGGCAGGCCTGAAGGCGCCTCCGGGAGCCTAGGGAGACCCGCAAGATGCCTAAGCTCGCCTACAGGCCTTAGGCGAACTTAGGCAGCCCTACGCGTCTCCCTAGTAGAGGAAGAGACGCTTAAAATGTAGGCCAGCAAAATGCTGGTCTACATTGTAAGTAGACGCGGCCGCTATACTGATTGCGGCAAGGGATCTCCCTGCTGCAATAAAGTATAGCGGCCTAAGCCGCCTGTCCCATCACCGACAGGAGGATGCCTAACACCTCCTGTCGGAACCCCGAACCCCGGAACCCCCTCCACCCCCAAACTCGTAATCGCCGACAGGAGGATGCCCAACTCCTCCTGTCGGAACCCCGGAACCCCCTCCCCCCCAAACTTGTAATCGCCGACAGGAGGATGCCCAACTCCTCCTGCCGGAAAGCCCAACGACCCCCCGCCCCAACTAATCTCCCTCCCCCAACTAACCTTTCAATGTTGGTCAGCTGGACGGGTCTTGCTGCCGTCCAGCCGACGAGTCTGCCTCGTGGAAATGAGACGGCACGCCCCTTCCCGGCCCATCCCCGCTAAATCTAAGGCCTGATTGGCCCAGGCTATAGAAGCCTGGACCAATCAGGCCTTAGGCATAGCGGGTCCGCCCATCCCCACTAATCCTAAGGCCTGATTGGCGAAGGTGCCTAGCCTGGGCCAATCAGGCCTTAGATTTAGCGGGGATGGGCCGGGAAGGGGCGTGCTGTCTCATTTCCACGAGGCAGACCCGTCGGCTGGACGGCAGCAAGACCCGTTCAGCTGACCAACATTGAAAGGTTAGTTGGGGGAGGGAGATTAGTTGGGGCGGGGGGTCGTTGGGCTTTCCGGCAGGAGGAGTTGGGCATCCTCCTGTCGGCGATTACAAGTTTGGGGGGGAGGGGGTTCCGGGGTTCCGACAGGAGGAGTTGGGCATCCTCCTGTCGGTGATTACGAGTTTGGGGGGGAGGGGGGGAGGGGTTCCGACAGGAGGAGTTAGGCATTCTCCTGTCGGTGATGGGACAGGCAGCCGCAACAACCGCGGCCGCTATACATATTGCAGCAGGGAGATCCCTTGCTGCCATAAGTATAGCGGCCGCGTCTAATTTAACCCGATTCTCTAAAGATGCCGGTTACAGAATCGGCGTTTAGTATAGGACGCCTCTCCCGGGCGGCCTGCCTGGGGAGCATTTTTTTAAAAAAAACGTGCATCCCGATTGGCTGATTAGACAGCTGTAGAACGTCTACAGCTGCCTAAAATCGGGACGCACTTTTGGAGAATCAGGGCCTAAGTGTACAAGTTGTGCCTGGATAATCAAAATGATGAGATAGATGGTTCATAGTCTAAAGCGCGCGAGGACAAATGCGCGCCGACAACCGAGCGCGGACAACTGAATGCAGGACTTCATCGTGCCGAAGAAAAAACGTATTTTAAAGGGCTCCGATGGGGGGTTTTGGTGGGGAACCCCCCCTACTTTACTTAATAGAGATCATGCTGGCATTGTGGGAGGTTTGGGGGGGTTGTAACTCCCCTCATTATACTGGAAACTTAACTTTTTCCCTGTTTTTTTAGGGAAAAAGTTAAGTTTTCAGTATAATGTGGGGGGTTACACCCCCACACCCCCCCAACATGGCAGCGTGAGGTAGTGCGATCCCTATTAAGTAGAGTGTGTGGGGGGGGTTCCCCCCCACACCCCCTGTCAGAGCCCTTTAAAATACGAGTTTTCTTCAGCGCGATTAAGCCCTGCGATCAGTTGTCTGCGCGCCTTTGTCCTCGCGCGCTTTTGACCCGTCACCGAGATAGATAGGGGATGAACCTGTTATGGTTTTGAAGCAAAGGCAAGAAGACTTAAAAATAACCCTTGCTTCCATGGGCAGCCAGTGTAGTTTTTTGTAAAATGGGCTTACATGATCCGATTTCTTGAGACTATTGATGAGACGGACTGCAGCATTCTGAACGATTCTCAGTCATTTGATGGTTTTCTTTAAAAGATCCAAAGTATATAATATTGCAATAGTTTACATACTTCTACAATAAAGAGCTTGTAAGATCATATCCCATTTGGATGCCTAGTTGGTTCTCACTATATACTGCTTGCTTTGGTTGTTTTTGCGCATACCAAGACGTTAATGAATCCCACTCCTAAGTCAGGGAATGTGGGTGGGTATTCAGTTTCTTAACTTTACTGCTAATGCTTGCCTAATACACGGAGATAGTGGTGTTATTTCTTAAATGGGGAATTCTTCTTGAAACAGTTTACAATGCGAAACGCTGAATTCACGTCGGAGCCCCATTCAGTATATCTACATAAGATGAAATAAGTTTTCTATAAAAGAAATTATATATTTATTTCAACTATATTTAAACAATAAGAAAATTATTTAAAGGCTGATGAGAAGGCTGGCTACTTGTATGTTCGAGTATTACATGGAATATGACACTCGAGTGTAGCCGCTGAGGCCATGGAAGGAGTTGAATAAAGATTAGCAGGAGTTTGCTATGAGATGAAAAATAAGTAAAACAAAATATGAAATTTCTGTGAATAATGAGTGACAATTAGAACAGTAAGATACAGTAGAGTGTGGCATTAATTGAGGTTTTATGCCTAATACTTGTATCATGCCAAGAGAGCTTCCCTCTGGACTTTCATAAGATGTTACACAGGTATAAGCAACTTACTGTATCTAAGCGTGCCCGAAAATTCCTTTTAATCAGGCCCATGGCACTCAGAATAGTGGGAAATAGTTTGGTATCCTTCTGCAATCTAAAATAAAGAGGTTCCCCAGGCAAATACAAAGTGTCTGGTTTTGAAAAACCATCCGGACCCCTGGACATGTTCTCAAAAAGGAGGACATGGCCGTGGAAATCCAGACGTCTGGTAACCCTATGTAGAGGTTCAATGAACCAAGGAAGCGGAGAATATAGAGGGATGCAGGATTTTGAAGAGAGCACGGTGATACGAGGGCCTGAAGGAGGCTAAAGTCTACATAAAGAAAGAGAAGGATCAGTTTGTGCATTTTCTCTATTTGACCTATTGAAGATTGTTAAAAATCTATATCTGTCCTTGCTCTGAAAACATTCAGCAGCAAAGATCCTGAACACCCAGATTGGGTATTTACCTTTTTGAGAGTGACTGTGCTGCTTGTGATGTTAGCCAAGAGTGAGATGAAGAGCTTCCACAGAGGTAGGGCCTTGAAAGTTGCCTATCCATCCCACCCCAGCACTAGGAGTGGAGCCTTGTTTCTGCTCCTAGTCATCGAGGAGCACCAGTGAGCCAAGTTTTCAGAATATCCCTAATGAATAGGCATGAAGAGAATTTGTCTACAACACAGATAGTAGGAATGCAAATCATTCTCATGCCTATTCATTAGGAATAGCCAGAAAAATGGACCTGGTCGTGACCTCCTCTAAGGACTGGGAGTGAAGAACAAGGTTTAATAAGAAAGGGATGAGGTGTGTCTGGCCCCACCCACACAGAAGTTCTAGAATCCATTAAAGAGGTACCCCAAAACTATAGAACACAATCTATAACACAGAGTTTGAAAATTCACAAAAACCATCCTGCTAATATGATGAGAATATGTTCCTTGCCACATTTGTGCCTTTTCATCCACAAGGTGGCACCAAAGATATACACTGCAATATAGAATGAGAAACATATATTGCAGGGGTGTCCACACTTTTTTGGCTTGCGAGCTATTTTTAAAATGACCACGTCAAAATGATCTACCAACAATAACATTAAAAAAAACACACAGCACACTGTATGCAGAGAAAATGTTAATTATCATTTATATTCGGCTTTTTTTTCAAAGAGGTCAAGGTAGATGACTTTAAAATATGCAATGTCACCTCAGTAACAACTATACAAAAATAGACAAATATACCCACTCCCTTTTTACTAAACCGCGATAGCGTTAAAATCCGCTACTGCGGTTTAGTAAAAGGAGGCCATAGTGCAAAATATAGACAGCAGATATAAATTCTCAAAACGGACACATTTTGATCACCTCAGGGTTCGGTGCTGGGGCCAATCCTGTTTAATATGTATGTAAGTGACATTGCTGAAGGGTTAGAAGGAAAAGTATGCCTTTTTGCAGATGATACCAAGATTTGTAACAGAGTAGACACCGAAGAGGGAGTGGAGAATATGAAAAAGGATCTGCAAAAGTTAGAAGAATGGTCTAATGCCTGGCAACTAAAATTCAATGCAAAGAAATGCAGAGTAATGCATTTGGGGATTAATAATAGGAAGGAACCGTATATGCTGGGAGGAGAGAAGCTGATATGCACGGACGGGGAGAGGGACCTTGGGGTGATAGTGTCCGAAGATCTAAAGGTGAAAAAACAGTGTGACAAGGCAGTGGCTGCTGCCAGAAGGATTCTGGGCTGTATAAAGAGAGGCGTAGTCAGTAGAAGGAAGAAGGTGTTGATGCCCCTGTACAGGTCATTGGTGAGGCCCCACTTGGAGTATTGTGTTCAGTTTTGGAGACCGTATCTGGCAAAAGACGTAAGAAGACTTGAGGCGGTCCAGAGGAGGGCGACGAAAATGATAGGAGGCTTGTGCCAGAAGACGTATGAGGAGAGACTGGAAGCCCTGAATATGTATACCCTAGAGGAAAGGAGAGACGGGGAGATATGATTCAGACGTTCAAATACTTAAAGGGTATTAACTTAGAACAAAATCTTTTCCAGAGAAAGGAAAATGGTAAAACCAGAGGACATAATTTGAGGTTGAGGGGTGGTAGATTCAGGGGCAATGTTAGGAAATTCTACTTTACGGAGAGGGTAGTGGATGCCTGGAATGCGCTCCCGAGAGAGGTGGTGGAGAGTAAAACTGTGACTGAGTTCAAAGAAGCGTGGGATGAACACAGAAGATTTAGAATCAGAAAATAATATTAAATATTGAACTAAGGCCAGTTACTGGGCAGACTTGCACAGTCTGTGTCTGTGTATGGCCGTTTGGTGGAGGATGGGCAGGGGAGGGCTTCAATGGCTGGGAGGGTGTAGATGGGCTGGAGTAAGTCTTAACAGAGATTTCGGCAGGTGGAACCCAAGCATAGAACCGGGTAAAGCTTTGGATTCTTGCCCAGAAATAGCTAAGAAGAAAAAAAAAAAATAAATAAATTTTTAATTGAATCAGGTTGGGCAGACTGGATGGACCATTCGGGTCTTTATCTGCCATCATCTACTATGTTACTATGTTACTATGTTACTAAATTAAAAATTAAATAATTTTTCCTACCTTTGTTGTCTGGTGATTTCATGAGTCTCTGGTTGCACTTTCTTCTTCTGACTGTGCATCCAATATTTCTTCCCTTCTTTTTGTCTCCTGCATGCTTTCTCTCCTCCAGACCTCATTCCATTCTCCAACCAACATCTCTGTCCTTCCTTGAGTCTGACTTTTTATTCCTCTCTCCCTGCCTGCCCCGTGCCACCCGACACAATCCAGTCCCTCCCCCAACTTTTTCTTCC
Organism: Geotrypetes seraphini; assembly: GCF_902459505.1. Classification (NCBI taxonomy): domain Eukaryota; kingdom Metazoa; phylum Chordata; class Amphibia; order Gymnophiona; family Dermophiidae; genus Geotrypetes; species Geotrypetes seraphini. Next base: position 94,941,345 of record NC_047088.1, read on the forward strand.
TCTCTCCCTGCCCCTCCCCTTTCTTTATTTCTTTCTCTCTCCCTGCTCCCTTTCTTTCTTTCTCTTTGTCTTTCTTTCTCCCTACCCCCCCTTTCTTTCTTTGTCTCCCTGCCTGCCTTTTTGTCTCCCTGTCTGCCTTTCTGTCTCCCTGTTCTGCCTCCCTGTCTTCTTTCTGTCTCCCCTTTCTTTCTCTCTCTCCCCAAGGCACTGCCAGGGCCATCGTCTGGGAACAGGCCCCCAAGCTACCACCGCCGTCTGGGAACAGGTCCCCAAGCTGCTGTTGTTGCCGAGTTCTCCCTGTTCTCTGATGCCACAACAGACCAGCAGCGATGGCAGAAGCACCGAGCCCACCAGCCTCCCCCCCCCAAGACGTCATCAGAATTGACATCGGGGAGGGGGCTAGGACTGGTATGTCCAGCGCTTCTGTAGTGGCTGCTGGCCTGTTACCGCGTTGGGGAAGCAGGGAGAATGCAAAGACAATGCGAGTCAATCGCTGAGCCCGGGATAGGCTTCGCAATCGACTCGCATTGCCTTTGCAATCTACTGGTCAATCGTGATTGACCTTTTGGACACCCCTGATCTATAGCAAGACACTTCATTTCTTCTTTCTAGAAATAAAGTTTGGGAAACATTTGTGGCTAAAACCATTCTTTTGTCAGGAGAGAATGTGGGAATAGGCAAACTAGGCAATTGCCTAGGGTCTGAACATTTGAAAGCCTCTAGGGACCCTATCAGATGCACCTACATCTGGCCCTGCACACAGGTCTCATGCAGAAAACAGATGCCAGTCATGGACGCTGTCTTGGCCCATATAGAATAAGATGTGACATCAGCCACCTATGTTAGCAGCTAGTGCCATGCACTGGCATTCTCACCCACAGTCAGGCCAGTGTATAAGAGATATCTTTAGCTGCTGCCACAGCAAACACATGGCACCCAAAGACACAGGAAATCAGAGGCAGCTAGGAAGAATTTTTGCTAGAATCTAGGGGAAGACAACTCGGGGCTAGGGTGAGAAAGCTTAGGTGATGGAGAGAAGAGTATTTGCCAGGGCCTGGGCTGGAGCTGAGGAAGCGTAGTTGATGGGATGGGGATGTATTTTAAACCCACACAAAAGTAAGATAGAATACTATCACAGCTATAAAATAATCTATTTTTTTCTACTGTGGGAAGATAAACATCAGCAACCACACTCTGTAAGTGGAGAAAAAAAAACCCAACCACCTCACAATAAATGGAAAAGGTCAAAAATGGACAAAAACTGGAAAAAGCACAAACAGCATCAATGCAGGTGCCATAAAGCGGTAAAAGGGACCAAAAGAGACTACGAAGAAAAAATAGCCAAGGAGGCTAAAAACTTCAAGCCGTTCTTTCGATATATTAAGGAGAAACAACCCGCAAAGGAAGCGGTAGGGCCGTTGGATGATCATGGAATAAGGGGAGTGCTAAAGGAGGACAAAGCCATCGCCGATAAACTGAACACATTTTTTGCATCTGTATTTACCAAAGAGGATATACACAATATATTGGAAGCCAACAGGCTATACGCTGGAGGCGAAGACGGGAAACTGACAAGGTTGACGGTCAGTCTAGAAGAAGTATGCAGGCAGATTGATAGGCTTAAGAGCGAGAAATCCCCGGGACCGGATGGCATCCATCCGAGGGTCATTAAGGAACTGAAAGGGACTATAACTGAACTGCTTCAATTAATAGCCAATCTGTTGATCAGATCGGGAAGGATTCCGGAAGACTGGAAGGTGGCGAATGTTACGCTGATCTTCAAAAAAGGTTCGAGGGGAGATCCGGGAAACTACAAACCGGTGAGTCTGACCTCGGTACCGGGAAAGATGGTAGAGGCGCTGATAAAGGACCGCATCATTGATCACCTTGACGGACACAATCTGATGAGGACCAGTCAGCACAGCTTCAGCAAAGGACGATGTTGCTTGACGAACTTGCTGCACTTCTTCGAGGGGGTACACAGGCAGATAGACAAGGGTGACCTGGTTGATATTGTATATCTGGATTTTCAGAAGGCGTTCGACAAGGTTCCGCATGAACGACTACTTCGAAAAATTGAGAGCCATGGACTAGAGGGTGAAATACTCACGTGGATTAAAAACTGGCTAGCAGATAGGAAACAGAGAGTGGGAGTAAATGGACACCAGTGGGATGCCGCAGGGCTCAGTGCTTGGACCTGTGCTCTTTAACATATTCATAAACAATCTGGAAATGGGTACAACGAGCGAGGTGATTAAATTTGCAGATGATACGAAGTTATTCAGAATAGTGAAGATGCAGGGGGATTGTGAAGATCTGCAATGCGATATAACCACGCTCGAGAAATGGGCAGCGACCTGGCAAATGAGGTTCAATGTGGATAAGTGTAAGGTAATGCATGTCAGTATCAAAAATCCCATACACGTATACAAGATGTCCAGGGCGGTACTTGGAGAGACCCCCTAGGAAAAAGACCTGGGAGTAGTGGTTGACAAGACAATGAAGCCGTCTGCGCAATATGCGGCGGCGGCGAAAAGGGCTAACAGAATGCTAGGAATGATTAAGAAGGGGATCACGAACAGATCAGAGAAGGTTATCATGCCGCTGTACCGGGCCATGGTATGCCCTCACCTGAAATACTGCATCCAGCACTGGTCACCGTACATGAAGAAGGACACGGTACTACTCGAAAGGGTCCAGAGAAGAGTGACTAAAATGGTTAAAGGATTGGAGGAGTTGCCGAACAGGGAGAGATTAGGGAAGCTGGGCCTATTCTCCCTTGAAAAGAGGAGACTGAGAGGAGACATGATCAAAACATTCAAGATAATGAAGGGAATAGACTTAGTAGATAAATAAAGGTTGTTCACCCTCTCCAAGGTAGAGAGAACGAGAGGGCACTCTCTAAAGTTAAAAGGGGATAGATTCTGTACAAATGTAAGGAAGTTCTTCTTCACCCAGAGAGTGGTGGAGAACTGGAATGCTCTTCCAGAATCTGTTATAAGAGAAAACACCCTCCAGGGATTCAAGACAAGGTTGGACAAGTTCCTGCTGAACCAGAATGAACGCAGGCAGGGCTGGTCTCGGTTAGGGCACAGGTCTTTGGCCTGGGGTGCCGCTGCGTGAGCGGACTGCTGGGCACGATGGACCACTGGTCTGACCCAATTCTTATGTTCTTATGAACATTACACATCAGCAACAGCTGTGATCAAGTAAGCTCACTCTTCCTCATAGGTCTGCAAAAGAACTGCACTCAAATTCAAAGCAGGAAGCTCAAAACAGCTCTTCCCCACAGGAGGCAGCAGAAAGGAAAAATATAACAAGCCTTGTCCAATAAATGGGATAGCAAATTAAGTACAGTACTTATCTTCAAGCTGTCAACAGATCAAGTTAAGTTTCATTTGTACCCCATTTCGCTTCAGCGTCATCAGGGGCTCAGTAAGGAGAATCATCAGTACTTCATATGTTATTTCATTTAATTATGCTACTGAAGTACGCTAGAGGCTCTAGCAGCGATCCATTTACAAAGTATGTATTCTTCCCAACATTTCTAAATAAACAAAGACACTTTATTAATTTGGAAACATTAATTGGAAAGAATACATACTTTGTAAATGAGTCTCTGCCAGAGACTCTAATGTAAATATAAAATATAAATACGCTAGCTGATGAGGATCCTCAAGCTCTGTCAGCTAAAGACTTCCTCTGAATGTGGCCAAAACTCCTTTTTACTACGCTTGACAGACAGCAACAACATCCCTAAGCGACAGATGATGGCATCTCAGGCCTAGAGTTACTAGATGTCCAGGAAGACCCGGACATGTCCTCTTTTTAGAGGACTGTCCGGGTGCCTGGATGGATTTCCAAACCCAGAATTCCCAACAACCCCGTTCCTGTGCAGCTCTCTAATAGGAATTTCAAAAAGACGAGTCATTTAAAAAAACCAAACAAACGCACATGCAAATAAGGTTTGTGGAGTTTTGCAAAGGGTCACTAAATTTACGTGTGATGAGTTGCTGGTGAAAGCGATTGGCACATGCGCAGAATACGCACGAAAAGAGGTTTAAATGTATGCATGTGTCAGGAAAAGCATCATCTTCAGGTCTCATTGCATATCTTCTCATTAGGACAACATGGAAAGCGTGAGGATAAGAACCACCATCCATAATGCCGTCCGCTATTGCAGCACAAAACATGTGTGACTCACAAATGCCTATAATTCACAGGCTTTTCAATTTTGTAATTTTTTTATATCAAATTTTATCATGGGCCATAGCCAGAAACACATGATACACACCTATAATACACGCGCTCAAGACGCATGCTTTTGTTCCCCCCAATAAAAAAATCCTACTATAATTCACGAGAATCCTATATAATAAAACCCTAAACACGCATGCGCACTTAGGGTTTTCTGATCACTGCCGCTGTGCTATGTCCCTCCGTGCCGAATTCCATTTTGGAACACGGAGGCAGGGAACACGCCGATGACTCTTCCCTCCCGCCCTCACTCACCAACCGCTGCGATGGCACTGCTCTTCTTCAAAGCAGCCTACTGAGGATCGCGGCCGACTGTAGCGAACCTCGCAGACTGCTCTGTACCTCGGTATCATGTTCCCTCTGACGTACATGATCACGTCAGAGGGAACGTGCTACCAAGGTGCAGAGCGGCCTGTGAGGTTCGCTACAGCCGGACGCAATCCTCAGTAGGCTGCTTTAAAGAAAAGGAGGGCAGATGCAAACGACAAGGAAGCCACATGCTGAACAGGGGGAGCAGGGAAGAGGGACAAGGGAGCAGGTAAGAAGTGCTGCTGGATAGGGGGAGCAGGGAAGGGGTGCTGCTGGAGATGGGGGAGGTAAAAGGAAGGAAGAAGGGCTACTGCTGGACAGGGGGAGCAGGCAAGGATTGATGGTGGACAGCTGAGGAAAGAGAGAGACAGAAAGACAGACAGAAAGCAGCCAAGGAGAGAAAGAAAGAAAGAATGACATGATTTGATTATGTATTGTTTTTATGCGATTTTCCTTTTTCTTTTGAATTATTGGATATTGTAATGTATTCAAAATTATAAATTAAAAAAAAAAAAAAAGAATGACAGACACACACATCTATTCTAGCACCCGTTAATGTAACAGGTTTAAAGACTAGTCTTGTTATATTTTTGTTATGAGCCACAGCTAGAAACACATGTCTGAGATGCAATATTCATAGTACCGGCAACTCTGGAGCAGTTGGTGATTTTTGGTTTCAAAAACCGGCACCATGCTTGGGGAATTACACAGCGATGATAGAGAATTGTCCGGAGTGCTCCTTTGAATATTGATGGCGCATTTTACTAGAATTTTAATATTAATGACCTTGTTGTTCTACATTTGCAGGGCAGAGTTGGAAACTTCTAGAAAGCTCAGAAAAGTTTCAAGTTTATTAAAATTTTTGATTAATCGCTTTGTCTTTTTTCAAAGCGATGAACATACATATATATAAATAGAATTAGTTAATATTACAATCTTAAAAACAAAAATTAAAACATTAATTATACATAATCGTAAAAATAAATGTGAAAGAGACAAAAAAACATAACATGACATGAATTTAGGGAAAAAAGGGATAAGAACTACAAAATATAATTAAAAGGAGGTTGGGTAAAAACATAAGGTAGGAATTTATTTTCTTTAAATATTGAATCATTGTGTTCCAGATTATAAGTTATTAATCAAAAGCGTCTTTGAAAAGGAACGTTTTTAAATTAATCTTAAATTTATCAATATCGTGCTCTTTTCTTAGGTAGATTGGCAAGGAGTTCCACATTTGTGGAGCAGTAACAGAAAAGATGAATTGTCTACTAGTATTTATAATTTTAAGAGATGGAATTGTCAGTAAATGCTGTTCGTTAGATCACAAAACTCTATTTGTGGAATAGGGAATCAGGGTTTTATAGATAAAAGCAGGAGTTTTAAACAACATTGCTTTAAAAGTCAATAGACATATTTTATATGTTATTCTATGGGTTACTGGAAGCCAGTGGGCGTTCTTAAGAAGCGGCGTTACGTGATCAATTTTATTTTTTTTTGTTATTAATTTAATGGCAGTATTTTGTATTATTTGTAACCGTCATTTCATTTTGTGCAATTCCCTTAAAAAGTGCATTGCAATAATCCAATTTGGAAATTATTAATGAATGTATAAGAATATTTAATGATTTAGAACAAAGATATTGCGACAAGGAACGAATTTGGCGGAGTCTATAGAATGAAGATTTGACAATACTGCCTATATGCTCATGAAAGGTTAATTTGCTGTCAAATATAACTCCTAGGATCTTAATACTATTGACTACTTGTAAAGGAATATTTTTTATTGTGATGGGTGCACTGATTTTAGGAGTTTCTTTCCATGGAAAAAGTAATGTTTTTGTTTTTTCAATATTAAGAGCTAACCTATTTGTATCTAGCCATTGATGGATTTGTTCAAGTTTATTATTAATTAATATGATGTCTGATGCTTTATTGGGATCTAAAGGATGCAGAAGTTGAATATCGTCTGCATATGCATAAACATGAAATCCTATAGATTGACAGACTGTCATTAAAGGTGCGAGAAAAATATTAAAAAGTAATGGGGACAAAAAGAATGCGGTGAGCCGTTTTGATATTCGGCCGCTAAAATACATGCATGCTATCCGACTGGAACAGGTTTAGCGACCATCGTTAAAAGCATGGTAAGTTTTGAGAATCTGCCTTTGAGAAGAAGATTCTCAAAATCCACTGTGCCTTTAACAATGGTCGCTACACTGGTTCCAGAGAGTTTAGCATGGAAGTTTTCTACTGGCCAATTCTGAAAAGGGTTCACCATGGACGTTGCCACTGCCGTAAGAAGTTACTGGATCATGATGTTTGCCCTGGGAGCATCCCTTTATGGGCTGCACCCAGAGCAGACTGCCCCCCCTCCCTCCGCCTTGGTAGGCCACTGGGCACATAGTAGTACAAAAAAGCCAGATTTATACCATACCTTCAATCTTTAATAATAAATAAACAAATAAAACCAGCTGTAGCTGCTTTCTAAAAATCTTATGAGGTCTCCATCTGGAGTTGTCAAGTTAATGACTTCCATAACCTGGGCCTAGAATATATAAAGATTAGGCCGTACGCACATTCTAACTAGATTACATATAAAGAGAATAATCCCAAACAACCATCTTGTGTTGACTGCAGAGTCCAGCTTAAGTAGCTAGGACAAATTTGAAGACCAAAGAGATCAATTTAATTTGTATTCTTTTTAGTATTGGCAGTCAATGCAGCACTGCCAATATAGAGAGCAAGCAGGCTCCCAGTGAACACCTTTGGTTAAAATCGGTGCTACTCTATTGCGCATTCATCTGTTTTACTTATCCACAATAGAGGAAGTTACAATAATTCAATTTTGACAGTACTAATGCATATGCTACTGAGCGCAAGTCCTGCGAAGGCAGGTAAGGTCGTAACCTCCATAAAGCTTTAAACCATAAAAAGATGACTTTACTACAGCTAAAATTTGAGCACTGAAATATAGCTCGATCCATAAAAAAACAAACAAACAGGTTATGTCTATAGTTCTTATCAGTAATCTGAATTCTCACCACACAAACTAGATAAAAGCTCTTTTCATCTTTGGGATACCTATAGAGATTCACATTTAGATATGTGTTCAACATTATTTTATGCAATCATAATCGACTGGAGACCCCCTCTAAACATCTGATCAAATGAACTATAGTATCTAGTGCTGGGACTAAGAGGTGGCAAACAGGGCAGCTGCCTCAGGTACCATGTTGTAAGAGATGTTAGGCAACACTAGGGTTACCATATGGCTCCAGAAAAAGGAGGACGGATTGAGACATCTGGGTTTTACTTCCACTGAAAGCAATGGAAGTAAGGACAGATAGAGACATCTGGGTTTTACTTCCATTGAAAGCATTGGAAGTAAAACCTGGATGTCTCAATCCATCCTCCTTTTTCTGGAGCCATATGGTAACCCTAGGCAACATTCTGTTAGGTTCCTTTCTCCTTCCTTCTCCACCTTCCCCATTCTCCAAGACTAAACGATCACCCACACTCACTCTCCTTTTCACCATACATCCCTTCACAGCCATAGGAGACATGTTTAATCTGACATAATTTTCTGCCACCTCAGGGCCATATTTGATGATAAGAGCTGTGAGATGATCTCACAGCAACAAGAATTACATCAGATTAAACACAACTTGTGCTGTTGGATGATGGGAGGGGGAGTGAGTGTGAATAATTTAACGGTGGGCTGCTCAGCCCAGGAAGATGGGAAGGAGGGGGTTAGGGGAATGAGCTTGGGAAGGACAAACCAGGGTGAGGAGGGAAATAGCATTTCAAGAGAGAATGGGTGTGAGAAGGCGGGAAGAGCCTCTTTAGAGGGAGTAAGTGAGAAGGGGTGAAGAAGCAGACATATCTGGAAGGTTAGGCTGAAAAGGGTAAAGAGCATCCAGAGTTAGGGAGAGGTAGAAAGGAGAACAATATCTGGAAGGAGGACAGAAAACAGGCGAGAAGATGAATAGAGTATCTTTAGAGAGGAAAGTGCAAAGAGGGAAAAATGTTTTGAATGATTATGTAATATTGAAAAAATTTTAAGGTACCTAATACAATTTTTTTTTTTTTAAACCTCCGTCCAAACTTTAAAACTAAATATTGCCTTGATAAGAATGTCCTGAATGACTTATTTAAATAAATAAATATATACTCACAAAATGAGTCCAATCCCATCTTGAAATTTCCCAGTTCCTTCAGATTTTTTTTAACCCTTCCCTTGAGATGAGTATACGCAGGGTCTTATGTACTAAGCATTTTTCTCATAGAGCCCACAATTGAGTTTTCACATGAACAGTGGGGGAAAGGAGACAGGAGGAAAGAAGGGAGAAGTGTGTGGAGGGAGTAAGGAAGAAAGAGGAATAATGTCAGCAGTGAGTAGGTGTGAAGGGGAAAGAGCCCATAGAAATGGTGGGAGGAGATGAAAAGAGGGGAAGAGTGTCTGGAGGGAAGGATGACAATATGGTATGAAGCATAGGCGCTAGCTTTTCAAAATGATTGGGGGTGCTCAAAAGCCCCGTCCCAGACTCTGCCTCAGCTTTGCTTCTGTCCTTACCCCCATAATAATAGCACTAATTGTAATGACATTTTTTTCTATTCATTTTGCTTATATTAACACAATATAATTTTATTATCAATACATAATGGTTAAGCACAAAATTAAACTACACTGTATGGGGCAAATTCTGTAAAGGACCCCTAAAAGTTAGGCATCATTTAAGCATCTGGCAGCACACTGCTGAGCGCGATTCTATTATGCATAGACGCACAATAGAGAATCGTGATCAGCAGCACCCAGCAAATTTAAACGAACCTATATAGTTAGGCATCCTTTATAGAATCACCTTTTTTAGGCGTTGCATAGACATCCTGGCAACGTCTATAATGTTATCGTGTTCTAACATTATGACATCATTAGAACGTAAAATGGCATGCAGAATGCAGCCCAATTTTACAGGCGGGGGGGGGGAGGAGGGCTCCCTCCTGCTGGCCAGGCCTCTCCAAGAAGCATCATTATTATATTTTATTTATTTATCGATTATTTATATATCACTTACAGTATATCATGTTTTTTACTTTATCATATTTCCCTTCTGTCTTGATGGGCTCAAACTATTATCTAGTGTACCTGGGGCAATGAGGGGATTAAGTGACTTTCCCAGGGTCACAAGGAGCAGTGAGGAATTTGAGCCCACAACCTCAGGGTGCTGAGGCTGTAGCTCTAACCACCGCACCACACACTCCCAACCAGACTCACTTGGATTTACAACAGGTATGCATCTTTCCCTCCAGCTCTTACACTGAGCCTTACATTGCTAGCTCTCTAGGTGCCAGTTATCTGTCCTAGCCCCCCCCCCCCCCCCGCCCCACCTTAGGTATTAAACCACATGTCTTAGACCTCCTGGTTCATTTCCCTTTTACTTGGCTGCCCCGGAGCTCCATCTCTGCGGGCAATACATAAAAACTTACAATGTGTATATATTTTTTCATAGAATCCTTGATATATAAGGCATTCTGTGCAAAAATATATTTACACATTGAAAGATTTTTTTATATGTATTGTCTGCGGAGATGGGACTTCAGGGCAGCCAAGTAAAAGGGAAATGAACCAGGAGGTCTAAGTCATAACATCTTAGCTCTCTGCTATTTGGAGTTTAAAGTTTCAAGAACAGAACTAACCACATTTGAAAATTCTTTTTCGGGTTTCCTGAGGAAGACAACGAAACGTGGTCCGCTTCGGGACCCACCCCGAATTGCCTTTAAGATAAGTGGCTATTTTCAGTTCCTGGTTTTCAATATGGTCAATCCTTATTGAACATTACATAAAATAATTCACTTCTAAGTCACTAAGATAGTAGGTTTATCCACATTGAATAAGTCACCAAGAAAAGTTAGTTCATATTCTATGACTGGATGGTAAGCTCCATGATGGGGTTAATCCCTACAGAGCTTCACGTCTCTGAGCATATGTAAAACTAAAGTAAGTATATAAAGCATTATATCAGAGTATAAGATATTTGAGGTTACACTCATGATTCAATAGAGTGGGATTCAATTGTTTGGCCACATCCAGCTTTGGCATTAACTTTTAACATTCAACTTTCTTCCATTTTTCTTCTTTCTTATCAAAATCTATCTACTTTTCCCTTCCTTCTCATCTATTCGTGTGTATCATCTCCTCTCTCTTTCTTCTTCCCTATTCCCATCTATCCATAAAAAGCATTTCTTCTATCTCTCTCCCCTTCCATACCCATCGCTGTGCACCATCTCTTTCTTCTCTCTTCCTCTCCTGTGGTCTGACATTTCTGTCTTCCCCATTCCCCCTCCTATGGTCTGGCATCTTTATGCCCAGGTGGAAAGAGGAAGTTGCATCAGAGTGAGGCGGATCGCGGCAAGGGGGAAGCTTCAGAGCAGCACTGGCAGCCTGTAAGAATGGCTGTTGCAATGGGGTCCCTCTGATAAAGATGTCTTTTTGAAAGGAGACCAGGAAGGTGAAGGGAAGGGATGGAGATGGATAGAAGGGGAAGAGATGCCTGGACTGCACGCTGGCCCTGGTTTCATGAGGTCCCAAAATTATTGGGGGTACTTGGGCACCCATAGAGCTGGCGCCTATGAGTATGAAGAATCTGGATGGGCTAGTATAAAATTGAAAAAAAGTACGTGGTTCTATGGAAACTAGGGTGAGAGATTGTGAAAATGGGAGGGCAGAGGATGGTTAAAAGGAGTAAAATGGGAAGCAGGGTCAAGAGAAGAAAGGAATTAGATGCCGGGTAAAAGGAGTAAAATGGGAAGCAGGGTCAAGAGAAGAAAGGAATTAGATGCCAAAAAAAGTTGAAAAACAAAGGAAGGAGCTGTGGTTGGTGAGGGAATGAGATTCAGATGAAAGTAGATGCTGGTGTGTGACGGGACAATTTCAGAGAATGACATGTAGGACTAGGGAGTAGATGATAGGGAAATAGGAAGTTGAGAAAGAAGGACACAAGGGACAGTGGGAGACTGAGAACTAGAGAAACGTTAGATAGATTGTGAGCCCACCGGGACAGACAGGGAAAATGCTTGAGTACCTGATTGTAGAACCGCTTAGATAACCTTGATAGGCGGTATATAAAATCCTAATAAAACTTAAAAAACTTAAAAAAAAAAACTTAGAAAAGAATGAGAAAAAAAGCCTAACTGCATCTAAAGATTAATAATAGACCTGCTTGTTCTTTTTCCCAATAGTAGGTATACTCTGAGCCTAGTGTAATATTTAGAGGGCTGCCTTTAACAGATAGCATAGTGCCATTTTAGTCCTGTGGATTAGTACTGCTATAATAAGTTTGCTGTAGGTTTTCTGTTATTTACAAAGTATCTAATAGCAGTGGAAGAGTTCCTGAGTTGATAACACAATTTTATTTTGGTATGATGAGCTGGAAGAGGAAATATGCTAGCACCACAGATGGGGAAATATTAGGGTTTCACCACCTAAAGATATTCGTTCAAAAAAATCACGTTATCAGAGATTATTAAGAGCAGGAACCTATCACGGAGAAAAGACCTCAGTGTTCCCCGAGAATAAACCCGGGAAACTACTATGACAATTACTAAGTTGTCATAGGTAACACATCCTCAGTCAAAAGAAAAACTCCGTTTAAAGTACAATCAGTGCTTTGGATTCTAAATAAATATGTTTTTAAAGTCTCTTTCAATAAAAGTACTAGAAAAGTTTAGGAAACCCGCACTTATCTCAATAAAGTCTTCTGACATGGAAAAGATCACCGCAGCTCGGTGTAGTATACTCTCTCCCTTCTTAGATGTTCTGATTAAGGTGCAAGGGGAAGATTTTTTCACTACGGTTTTCCGTAAGAAGACGAATAGAAACACATTTTTGGAGGTTTCAAGTTCTCATCCGTTACATCTAAAAGAAAGCTTACCAACTTCACAGTTCCTACGTTACCGTCGTCTTTGTTCCACGAAAAATGAATATAAAGTGCAAGCTAAAATTTTGGGTGAAAAATTGTTGAATCGGGGATACCCAGAGCCCTGTATTAAAAAATCGTACACACGGGCGTTATACAATCAGAGAAAGTTGTTATTGCAATATGTGGAACCTGTACCGGAGAATAATAATATAGTCTGCACACTGAGACATTCCCAGCAAGCTCGTTTTTTCGGTAAAATCTTGAAAAAACATTGGAATTGTTTAACTATTCATCCTTGTTTTAAAGAAGTGCAGATGATTTCTGCTTATTCAAGGAACAAAAATTTACAGGAGCTCATCTGCCCAACCAGTAGGGATGCGATGCCTCCTGCTGATTTGGTAAGCAGTCCAGGTGAAATTAGGGGACATTTCAAAAGTGGACATTGCTCAATCTGTTCAGTTACTTTAGGCTGCACTTCATTCATAAATCCTAGTGATAATAAAGAATACAATTTGAGATCTTTGACGTCCTGTGAAACTAGTGGGGTTATTTATGCAATGCAATGCTCATGCAATCTATTATACATAGGTCAGACATCTAGACCTTTTAAAACGAGAATAATCGAACACAGATCCTGTTTTACTTGCAATAAAATGGAGGCACCTATGGTAAAACAGTGTAGATTTACACCATTCATTCCAAGAGATGCATTGTTGGATTATTGAAAATTTTTTTCCACCACAGAGAGGGGGCGACTTTAAATTATTATTATGACAACATGAACAAAAATGGATTTTAGATTGCAAACATGTGCCCCAAGGGGTTTGAATGTCAAAGTAGAATGGAGAGCCTTTTTTTAAATACATCTTTTGGAGTTTTTTTGCTAAATTTGAGAAAAGGCTCTCTGATTGGTCTGTTTGAGTTTGATCCTTCTTGATTGGTGTTTGCTGATGTCAACGCGCATCCCATTATAACCTGGGCAGACGCTGAGTCGCCATTTTCTGGAAGAAGATTTTTGAAGCAGTTGCTCGTTCTTAAATGTAAATGGTATGGAATGGATAGCATATTTGAAGTTTGACATAATGAAAATATCAACTGACTGTGAGTATTTTGTTTGTTTTCTTAGAAATTCCCCTGTCGGGAATTATAAGATGATATTCCAAAATTGAAAACTGAAGGGAGAGAGTATACTACACCGAGCTGTGGTGATCTTTACCGTGTCAGAAGACTTTATTGAAAGAGACTTTAAAAACATATTTATTTAGAATCCAGCGCACTGATTGCACTTTAAACGGAGTTTTTCTTTTGACCGAGGATGTGTTACCTATGACAACTTAGCAATTATCATAGTAGTTTCCCAGGTTTATTCTTGGGGAACACTGAGGTCTTTTCTCCGTGATAGGTTCCTGCTCTTAATAATCTCTGATAACGTGACTTTTTTGAACGAATATCTTTAGGTGGTGATATAATATTTTTGATATTCTGCTTGATTGATTATATTGTTTGAAATATTAGGGTTACCATATGGCTCCAGAAAAAAAAGAGGACAGTTTGAGTATATGTTAGGAAGTTGCACAGGAATGGGGATTGTGGGAATACAGGATTTCCGTAGGCATGGAAGAAGTTGCACGGGATTCCCACAAGTGTAGTCAAAATCTCTGGTGACTCCAGAATGGGGCTTGGAATACACTGAGAGAGGGAACTGGAGCACCAGAATGAAGATTGAAACATATGGAGAAGAGGCAGTTGGAGCACCAGAAAGAGGCTTGGAATGCCCAGTCAGAAAATGAGAATGAGGCTTTGAATACTCATTGGTTGAACAGTGAACACCATCCCAAAAAACATAGGAGGCGGTGGGGTTGAGAGGAAACAGAGGGCTGCAAGCAAGGAAATAATAGCATCAACTTCTGCGGGTTAATTGTGGAGATGGGTGGCGATGGGATGGATTTTAGCAAGTATAGGTAGGTATGAGTTAGATTCCAGTGGGGATGCAGGGAAAAGACTGTGATGTGGTTGAGGGAATGTGTGGAAATGTCACTTTGGATTGCTCTCCTATTGCCACTCCAAATTTTGCCCACAGACCACACTGGTCTGCAAACTTCCCCGTTCCCACTTTGACTGACAGATTATTTTGCACTTGCAATCCTGAGGAGAATTTTAAAAATAAATAAATAACCATTGCTCCATACAGCCCTCCTCCTACCCTCACAGCAAAGCAAGCTTGAATAAAGTAAGGGTGGGGATATAATTCTGCATATTTGCTCTGCATGCAGAAAAAGTTGGTCCCTGAATTGATGATATCCTATAGGTCCCCTTCCACCATCGCCACAATTTGAATGTCATCCACATATACAGTATATGAAACAAAAATCCAAACTCCTCAAAAACCTGGCCTAAAAGAGATCCATGTGGCCATAAAGTCCTGTAATTCATAAAGAAGTTAAACCACTTTTAAAACTCCCCTTCTACCCCAATGTCTTATAAATTGGCTTAGTAAAGTAGAACACTTCACTGTGTCCAAAAACAGACAGGTCCAACATCACAATCAAACAGTCCTTCCCCTGATCTCTCTGCAACTGAAGAAAGTTGTTAGTCCTGAGAATCCAGATTGAAAAGTATGCACAATTTTATATTCCTCCAACTGCCTAACAATCATCTTCTCAATAATTTTTCCCAAAAAGGGTAAATTAGCTATTGAATGATAATTTCTCAGGCCTGCACCATCTAAGGCTGGGGTTTTTCCAACAATTATCTAAGCATGGTCTGTTTCAAAGCAAGGACATACCCCCTCATGCAAAGAAGTTTTCATTTCAGTTTGAAATGGAGGGAATAATATATCCCTCAAAAAAACCTTCTGATCTGGCAGTTTCTCCCTGTTCCTTTAGGCCTCCAGCTCAGTTAGAACTAGTGCTTGGATCCTACCTTTATTGTCTGGTGATTTCATGAGTCTCTGGTTGCACTTCCTTCTGTGCATCCTTTCTTTCTTTCATTTCTTTGTCTTTCTTTCTCTCTCCCCCCCCCCCTTCTGTCTTTCATTTTCTTTCCTGGCCCGGCCTGCCCCCCCCCAAAGCTGCCGCCACCACCGCTTATTTCTCCAAGCCACTACCACACTAACATCATCTTCTTGCAGTGACTGCACAAGCCTTCCCCCCCCCCCCTCCAAGATGTCAATTCTGATATCAGAGAGGAAGTTCCGGGCCAGCCAGGCAGCAAGTTTGCATAACTAATGTTGTGGTTTGTTTCTATATTATGTTTATGTGTGTTGTAACATGCATAGATTTTTGGATATGTGGGATATAAATGTTATAAATAAATTAGAGTTAGGTTCATAAAGGGAGAGATAACACTAGTACAAAAAGAGAAGTAAAGTTAACCTCACTTCAGGTCACCGTGTTCAGTTCTGGAGACCATATCTACAGTACAAAAGGACATTTTGTAGAGGCAATATAAAGGAAGGTCACTAAAATGGTACTTGGACTAAGGAAATGAAAATACTATGAAATTATGGAGATATGATACACACACATGACTATATAGCAGGCTTCCAGAAAGTACTAGAAGGATGCTTTGTCCACAGAATGAAACGTTCAAGGGCAAAAAATCATCATATGAAGGTGAAGGGATGAAAACTCAAAGAAAACCCCTTTCACCACCTGAAACAGACTTCGAACAGAAGATACAGGTGCCAAACTGACAGAATTGAATCTTAAATGGGCTAGATACAAACAGACTTTACTGGTGGAGGGAGGGAAATCACAGATAAAAATGTGTCTATCTCTGGGAACGTCATCAGAATAGAAAAATGAAGTTTGATGAATTTTATTAAAGCAAGCAATTTGTAATGCAAAGATCCAAACCCCATCTTTTTCTGTGAAAAAATTAAAATAGTTATAGAAGTTCCAACAGGTGGCTGCGTTTGGATCCATGACTTGAAAATCACTCATTCTCAAGAAACCACAACTTTAGTCATATTTTCTTAGAGATGGTCACAAATAAGACCTGTGACAACATACCAGACATGTACAAATGGTTTTTTTCTGCCATCATCTCCTGTTTCAATTTCATATTCTGCTTCCAGCTCTCCTCCCAAAACATACCTATGTGGTAATCTTCAGGGGGGGGGGAGGTGTTCAAACCCTTAATTCACTCAGATGCCTTGGTTAAATGACACCCAAATGAAAAATAGGACAATGAGCTTTAACTTAAATAGACAAAATACACCAGGCACCATTTGATGAACATAAATGCACTTGAAACAGAGATCACTTGCTGTGCTTAGAGAACTGTTATAAATTGAGACCGTTGAGTGAGTCAAGACATGCCCACCATTTAAACGGCCCTTTTCTCAATCTTTGCACATGCTGTTCAACATTAGTTGTCTTCTTATTAATAGTAATGTTAATAGGCTCAAAACCACATTTAACTTGTATTGAATTTTTATTATTTTTATTTTCCTCTTTATTAAGTCAGTGAAGTATGACCTATGAATGGAGGGAAGGGAGAGGTGAAATCAGCCTAGAGCTCAGTCAGGTAGGTTGTGGCTGTGGATGGTGTGGAATCAGCGTTTCTAGTCTCTGGAAGTAGGAAATCATGGTTGTCATTTAACCATAATAGACAAAATACACCCGGCGCCATTTGATGAACATAAATGCACTTGAAACAGAGATCACTTGCTGTGCCCAGAGAACTGTTATAAACTGAGACCGTTGAGTGAGTCAAGACATTTAAACGGCCATTTTCTCAATCAGTGCACATGTTACTCTGTTCAGCATTACTGTTGATAAGAAGACAATTACAGTAATGTTAATATTCTCAAAACCACACTTAACTTGTATCGAATCTTTCAAGTCCAGGGTCCTGACGCGTTCTGCATTCCGCTGCCTCAGAGAACCCCGACAGCCACGAGCATAATTTTCAGTAAATCTTGCCCACACTGTCTCTAAATGGAAATACAAAAACTTAATTACAACTTTTACTTCATAAAGCAGATCCCTTAAACATGCTTGAATACCTTGAGCATTGTGAATTTCAAGCATGTTTAAGGGATCTGCTTTATGAAGTAAAAGTTGTAATTAAGTTTTTGTATTTCCATTTAGAGACAGTGTGGGCAAGATTTACTGAAAATTATGCTCGTGGCTGTCGGGGTTCTCTGAGGCAGCGGAATGCAGAACGCGTCAGGACCCTGGACTTGAAAGATTCGATACAAGTTAAGTGTGGTTTTGAGAATATTAACATTACTGTAATTGTCTTCTTATCAACAGTAATGCTGAACAGAGTAACATGTGCACTGATTGAGAAAATGGCCGTTTAAATGTCTTGACTCACTCAACGGTCTCAGTTTATAACAGTTCTCTGGGCACAGCAAGTGATCTCTGTTTCAAGTGCATTTATGTTCATCAAATGGCGCGGGTGTATTTTGTCTATTATGGTTAAATGACAACCATGATTTCCTACTTCCAGAGACTAGAAACGCTGATTCCACACCATCCACAGCCACAACCTACCTGACTGAGCTCTAGGCTGATTTCACCTCTCCCTTCCCTCCATTCATAGGTCATACTTCACTGACTTAATAAAGAGGACATAACTCTTGAAAGCAAACCACAAACGCATTAACTTAGTCCATTAAAAGGATATCAGTTGCAGCTTTGTTTATTGATTGGTATATCTATGAATTTAAGTGGACTAACATAGTAACCACTCAACTTTCATTCTCTTCCTGAGCTTTGAATAGTGCTCAGCTAGAGTGGGGACTTACAGGTCTAGTCCTTGAGGGCTGAAAACCAGTCTGGTTTTCGAAATATGCAAACTAATCCCACTGGTATCTCTCATGTATGTAGATGCTTCATAAATATTTTTGCAAATATCTTCAAAAGTAGATCATTTTGCACTTCTTAATGATTATCAATGCACATCCCTTATTACCTAGGAGAACTACCAGATGACCAAGTGATTTAAGCCAGATTGAGCCAGCCCTGGATTTACCCACTGCATGAATTTTGCCTCTGTTCTTGGGAAAATTGGAACTACTACTACATCACTATCCACCTAATGGGTTAAAAGCAGGACTAACAGCCTACTCTAGTTGGCCTAGAATCATCTGGTAGCCCTAGTGCAGTGCTTCCACAAGCAAACCTATCCTGTTTTTCAGGATACCCTTAATGAAAATGCTTATGGCACATCTGCAGAGGAGAGTGTGGCGCAGTGGTTAAAGCTACAGCCTCAGCACCCTGAGGTTGTGGGTTCCAAGCTATGCTGCTCCTTGTGACCCTGGGCAAGTCACTTAATCCCCCCCCCCCCCCCATTGCCCCAGGTACAATAGATAGATTGTGAGCCTGCCAGGACAGAGAGGGAAAACTGCTTGAGAACCTGAATAAATGCATGTAAACCGTTCTGATCTCCCCTGGGAGAACAGTATAGAAAATTGAATAAATAAATAAATATTGGATCCCCACTCCATGCAAACCCCTAAATAACAGAAATACAGAACCATCTATCCTATAGAAAAAAGGAGGTTAGGTTCCTATGCTTTTTACAGTATATTGTACATTTTATAAATGTATTTTGTACACTATTTTGTTTTTGTAATAGTACAATATGTCCAGGCTTTTGGTATAACAATACTCATGCATAGCTATAGGAATATCTTCAGCCTCATGGGAACACACTGTGCATGATCGTGAACAAGCAAAAATGTCCACCAATAGCACTTTATTTTGCGTAAATAAGTGAATCCGTAAATATGGGACATATGGATAATGAGAACATACTGTATTCACTGCAGTTATCGTAAAAGCCAAGTATTTCTCCTGTACAAGGTTGATAACCATTGTTGTGTCACCAGATGGAGCGAAGCCTGATTTTGGCATAAGAACATGATAGAACTTACAGTTCTGATTTTTTTGTAGGAAAGAATTACTCCAGTGGAATGGGGGATGGGGAGAGGGGGGGGGGATCAGTATGGCTACAATATAACTGGAAATGTTAAATGACATCAAAGGCAGCAGAAATGGACTTCCCATTTTTTAATTATTTTTTTTACCACCGTCAACTTACCCCAAGCTATTTTGATTTAATTTAAGATTCTATAGCATTGTAGAATTTATAGTTATACAGCTGTTTGTAGGAAAAGCAAAAATCAGAAAATCCCAGAATGCAGTGTGAATAACATTCAGGACAGAATACAAACTATTATTAAAGTGCCACAACTCTTACCCTGCAAAATCTCAAATGAATGTATTTGTGCCTTTTAAAATAAAGGTAATTCTTATACTTAAGAGTAAGATGCCACCAAAATCCATGAAGTGTGTATGTATGGGAGTGGAGAGGGGGGCTATGTAATTAAGAAAAATCTTCAAAGACTTCAGCGGATCCAGAACACTGCGGCTAGGTTGATCTTTGCAAAAAGCAAATTTGATCATGTTTCCCCGCTTCTGTGTAAACTTCACTGGCTTCCGGTGATTTCTAGGATTCACTTTAAATGTACCTGCCTAATTTTCAAGATCCTACATGGCATTCTTCCTCCCCTAATTCCACTATCCTGGAATTCTTCGAGACCTGACACTACCAGATCCGCCCATATACTCAAACTATCTTTCCCCTCGTTAAAAGGCGTCATGTATGGTAAATTAGGGAAATCCCTTTTCTTCAAATTCACTGAGATTTGGAATAACCTCTCTGCCACGCTGCGGAACCTAGGCTCATTCCAATTATTCCGAAAGCATCTGAAAACCTGGCTTTTCTCCAAAACGTAAAGCTAGCTATCCTCTTCATAACCTCTAATTTCTTATTATGTCCTTCCCTCATTTATTGAATTTACCTGTTAACCGTGCTGAGCTCTATCTTTATGGAGATGATGCGGTATACAAACTTAAGGTTTAGTTTAAGGTTCATGGAGAGAAATAACATAGGGAGTCTTTTACTAAGGTACACTAGACAATTTAGCATGCGCTAAATGCTAACACGCCCATTCTATGGACGTGTTAGCATTTAGCGTGCACTAAATCGGCTCGCGTGCCTTAGTAAAAGACCCCCATAGTTAGGAGGTCAATTAGTTAGATTGTGAGCCCACTGGGACAGATAGGGAAAATACTGATTTTAAAACTCGCTGTACACTGTCTTGGGTGAACTGTTCATAAATCCTAATAAATAAATAAAATACTCGTATCTTTGAAGTATATGGATGTGATTGGGAAAGGGATGATGTCGAAGTCTCATAGTGAAAGACACAAGCAGAAGTTGCCGTAGAAGTCCATGATGGTGGATTCAGGACCAGTATGGAAATGAGGAAGGGAAGCCACCAGGGAAATACTCTGGGACTCCATGTCACAGGAGGCCCCAATTCTGCCCACACTTGAAGGAGGGCACAATCTGCCACTGGGCTTTGGGGGATCCCTCTCAAGTTTTTGCCTTGAGCCCCAGCAGGTGTAGCACTGGCCTTAGGTAAACTACATGTACAGAAGTGTATGGAGGAGCTTCGCTTATTTAACAAAAGTTTCTGCAGGTGACTGACATGATATCATATACGTTTATGGATGGGTCGGAGGTGGGGTGGTATATGATTTGGAACTTGAAAGTGTACAAGTGCAGAGGGTTTTTTTATAATCTTTATTCATTTTTAAAACTCACAATAAGTATAACATAAAATACAATCATTTTATACTTTAACATCAAATATCCCCCCTCCCTTATACCCAACAATTGTTCATAAGCACAAGAAATCATAAAATATTCCCATCCCCCTCCCAACCCTGGAAGTGTATGAACAAAAGGGGAAAAATAATATTTATTCTGTGCAGTATTTTGTTAATGGCTCCCAAACATCCCTAAATTTCTTAAAATGCCCCTGCTATATGGCTATTGCCCGCTCCATTTTAAAGATTTGGCATAATGAATTCCACTAAAATTTGACTCTTTGCTCTCATGGAAGTACCAAATAACACAGTGTCATATGATAATGCCACCGGATTTTCCAGTAGATCATTCATTTGACTCTCAAATGGATTTCCAAAAACTAAGTATCAATGGACAATAGAATAGTAAATGATCTAATGTCCCAGCTTTGAGATGACAGTGCAAGTGCAGAGTTTTTAATGGCACTCAGCACCCTAGATATAACAGAAGCTTTCCATGTTGGGTTATCAGTCTCTCTGGCCCTCTCTGTCAGTGTCTCTGGAGAGTATAGGGGATCAGGCTATGCCGGCTGAAATAAAGAGCTTGCAACATAAAGCAATGCACCGTGAATAAGGTTACCATATAAGGTAATAAGAGCAGTCTGCCGCTTCTCTTTTCTGCCCTTGTGCACTTGCAGGCAAACTGACAACAGGAAGTGTATGAGAATCTTTCAGAGAGTGAAAGAAACCTTATATACAGCACCTCCATAGTATGTTCACAAGTTAATCTGTCAGCATGTTGGCCAACAAACAGATCTTCCGATGCTCCTCCATTCTGCCCTGCAGTACCTCTGCCATTTAAGTACTGAGACCACAAATACACAGCTCTTAAACTCTACCAATGTCCCTCAGTTTTATGCTGCATTACCCCTTCCTATTTCAGTATTCTGAGCTGTCGGTGCATCCCCTGTTATTTTAGCACTGAGACCCACTCAGACACAACTGTGCCAAGGCACCTGAATCCTGCCCTGCAGCACACCCTATTGCCGTACGCCCAGCTCTGTGAATTACGCCTCAAACCTGCCTTGAAGCTTGCCCATTTCCCCTTTTTCTGATTCATATCCCATCATTATACACCAAAGGGCAGCATGGGAAGGAAGAAAACTGTTAGATCTACAGAGAGCAACATCTCATGCACTCACATACACCCTAAAGACTCCCTTTTACAAAGTGGCCTCTATTACTAGAGAGACAACTTTTTCAGGAGCGATGTGGGAATGGAGCAGATTCATTAGTCACGGAGGAATCACGAGGTCTGCACTCCAGGGCAAAGAGAAGGAGGGCGGGGGATCCACTGACAAGCCATTCTCAGTCTCACCCTCTTCTCTTACTTGGCTACATTTCTAAAGCTGTGCATCTCTGACCAAAGCTATTTATCGAATGTTCAATTCATCAATTCTCCAACAAGAATCATTAGAACAAATGTGCAAAGGTCAAAAGGGCATACATTGTTATAAGCCTAGTTGGGACTTAGGTGCAGGGCTGATAGACTTAGGTAAGACTAGGCAGGTGCCTAGGAGGGCTACTTCTTGGAGGCACCACAGAGAAGCTACAATCAAAGCAAAGCAATAGCACTTGACAGCCATACAGACTCAACCTCCCCCCCCCCCCAATACAAACTTTAACTTGCATTGTACAGGATTTTTATGTTATAGAAACATAGAAACATAGAAAAAGACGGCAGAAAAGGGCTATAGCCCACCAAGTCTGCCCATTCCAAATACCCGCCCTCTGGTTTCACTCCCCTAGGGATCCCATGTGAATATCCCATTTTCTCTTAAAGTCCGACACGCTGTTGGCCTCAATCACCTGCAGTGGGAGTTTGTTCCAATGATCCACTACTCTTTCTACCATGAGGTAGAAGATTATGATCATGATTGTTAATTTTTGAAAATTTTAGGGGGTGCAGCTAGGGGCCTGAAAGTTAATGGGTAGGGGGAGGATATGAGGCTAAAGGTTCTCTTGGGCATCCATTTCCCTTGCATCGGCTCTGCTGAAGTGTCTAGCAGCTAAAGTTGCTAACGCGTGTGCTAAGGCCATTACGGAATATTATCTTACCACAGGTCCCATTATATTCAGTGGGACCAATTCTTGTCACCACATCTTAAAAAAGATGTGGAGTGCCATTTTCAATAGGACATCTAAGTCTGAATTTGAATGTTTCCCGCAAGACATTCAAAGTTGGAAGCAGAGAAATATTAATTTTCGAACAGGATGTCCAAATAAATTTTTTTCTTTTAAATTGCCTACTTATTTATTTTTTAAATTTATATACCGTTTTATTCCCAAAGCGGTTTACAAATGGTTACATAAATAAGATATTATACAATTCAAAACAAGATTAAAACAAGACAAACAGATTCAGTCCTTACATAGAATCAATTTCTCAAAGAAATGCATCTACATATCATTATTGTGTTTTCAGCATTTTCCTAAATGAGCTCCTATCTCTACATTTTCGGATTTGACCAACCAGGCCATTCCACAACTTAACCCCTGCACATGTAAAAGTCATGGCCTCCATCTCCACATACTTAGGGTTAGCCTTCGTTTTCAGCAATGCTGAACTTTCAGAGCACAATGATCTTGACGGTTGATACTCTGACATTAAGCCCTTAAAAAATTCAGGGATTGTACCATATAAGAATTGGTGGCACATCATAATGTCTAGACCACCAGGATATCTAACTTTATTCACCATTTTCAACCACAAAAACATCCAAGTTAGAAATGTCCAAATCAGCACCATTTAGATATGTGAGTAGCCGCCATTCTAATGGACTGGTCACATAGTCATACATACAGAGCAGTGAGGCACCTTTGAAGGCACTGCTGTGAACTTCACTGAAAGGGTGCCACATACACATCTCACTATATATCCTTTATAATTTGTGTCAAGCTGTCCAAAACTCCCCCAAAACCTACTCCACCCACCTATCTACCATCCTAATAGCCTTTATAGCTGCAGGTGGCACCTATATTTATTTAAAAATGTATAACCCACATATCCTACAATTCTAGGCAGGTAACAGCATAACATACATAATGAAATGACTTACAAACATATAACATAACCAAACTGAAACAAAAATACTAAAAGCATCATTAAAACAAAAATATAATAAATCAAACTACACTCAGCAAGAGTACAAAACCATAGCTAAACCCCTAAAATTTTAATGAGAAACTTCGCTCAAATAGCATAGTTTTAGCCATTTTCTGAACTGCAAAATACCAGATGACTGCCTTATCTTAAGGGGCAAGGTATTCCACCATATTGGCCCCTGGGTACTGTCAGCATGGTTTTACGGTGACCAGAAAGTTTCACCACATTCAAGGATGGCACTTCCAAACATAACATCCATCGATCTTAACATTTGCAATGGATGATCATAGTGCAACAATGACCTCACCACTGACGGGCCATCATCATTCATAAGCTTGAAAATTAAGCACAGCATTTTAAACTCAATCCATGCACTAATTGGCAACCAATGTAGATCCTGTAAAATTGGAGTTACATGATCAAATTGTGACGCTCACACAAGCAGCTGTATGGGGCAGCTGTATGGGGCCTGAGTGATATGGAAACTCTTTTAGCTTCATGTTAGAACCTTCTCTTCAAGAAGAAATTCATTTAAAATCTGATAGTAATTTTTTAAGAGTATTATTAGGATGTATGTAGTGTGTTTTAATAGTTTGAACATTTGCATGGCTTGTGCAATAAGAACATTTATTCTGTAATATTGTCTGATAGAGCAAAGACTTCTGGATTCCTGTTTGGCAAAGGTTACAAAATTCTTCAGCAATTCTGTGACACATTTACAAACATAGGCCCCCTTTTATCAAGCCATGTTAGGGTTTTTTTTATTGCCGGCCGCTGCAGTAAAAGCTCTGACGCTCATAGGAATACTATGAGCATCAGAGCTTTTACCACAGCGGCTGGCAATAAAAAACCTCATTGATTAAAGGGGCCATAATTAGTATATATAGATAGATATGTAAGACCTTCCTAGGAACCTCTCTAAGCAGAATGTCCTTGTAGAATGGATATTCTCATCAGTGCTGGCTGGTGGAATATACTATCTATCTACAGCGTCTACATTACAGAATGGTGTAATGGGTCAATCTGAGTTTTATGTTAGTTCAGTGATCTCTCCTGTTTCTAGAAGGGTTTCAGAGAGGAGAGCTATGAACTCTCAGGAGAATGAGCTTTTTATTTTCTCCCATCTTCCTCAGCAAAAGCGTTTTTTAGCGCTGAACATTCTGCGCTGCTCCCAACACTCAAGTCTAAGATCTGCAGCAGAGTGGATTCCAGGAATTGCATGTCATGACCTTCCCATGCTTCGGGTAGGCCCAATATCCTGAAGTTGTTCCTTCGCTGAATGCTCTGCGCTGCTCCCAACACTCATAGAGTTCCTATGAACGTCTGGAGCAACACAGAGCATTCACTGTGCTGGCCTGCGCTAAAATCCACTTTCATGGTTTTGTAAAAGGGGAGGTGAACGTCTTAGCATTCTCTTGGAGGATAACTACTGCTTGCCCGCTTCAAGTTAGTTTTCTTTCTTTTCGCTTTTGGACTTGGAAGGAATGTCTCCTCCACACCTTATCCTTCTTAGTATGAAAGGAAAGAGGATGCCATGGATATATGGAAGAGAGCCACAGCTTCCTCAAGATTTTTACCTCTTGAGGAGGAGATTAGTAGTTTGATTATTTGGGAAGAAACGAAAAAAATGGAATACTTCAAAAGTTATAGAGGAGAAACCAATGTGCTCAGACAGGCATAAAACAATGCCCTACCACAGGCAAATCAACTGGCCCAATTTAATCATTACAACACGGAAAAGTTCCTATTCTTGAAGCACATATAAAATTTCAAAAAAATTTTAAACTGTTCAAATTACAACCACTGATATAAATTTTTTAAAAAAAATTCTTTATTCATTTTCAAATTTACAATAAATGTAACAATATATCCAAACAAATTAACAATAAATATAACACTTAATAATCATCAATGGTACAAATAATATGCTCTTATCTCCCACCCTTCCCACCCTTTCTTATCATATAATCAATACCACTGATATAAAATTAAACTTATGTCAAAGTTCTAGAAGTCTTAGCCTCAGCAGTAAAGAAACGAAAGACCTTCTTCAATATGAAATGTCTTTTATCCCTCCTTTCTTTCCCCCTTTCTGACAGTCTATCATACTTCCCTCTCCTCCACTCTCAATCCATCTCATTCATCATTTTCTTCCTTCCGTTATTATATCCTTTCCACATTATTCTTCCTCTGTCTTCCCATTCTACCTTTACCTACCTGCTGCCTCAGTACTGTTGCAGTCTATGCTGAGCATACCAAGCCAAGTGATGTTGACACATTTCAGAAGCACAATTACTGTTTACACAGCATATAAACTGAACACAAGTACCTCAGTTGGACAAAGCAGCAGCATAGCCATAGAGGAAACCAGAAGAGACAGCAGGGGCAGTGTGTAAATGTTTTACTTTAAACAACACATTAAAAATTGTCCTGCTAATAAAGTTGTCCGAATCTGTGTGGTGTGGAGGGAGAGGACTGGAGAAAGGATAATTGGAGGAGGCAGGAGCAATAGTTAGGGAGAGATTGGAAGAGGGATGTGGGAGAAGGCAGGATCGTGTTACCGGGGGGCGGGGGACTGGCAGAGAAGTGTGGAAGAAGGTATGGACAGTAGCTAGATTGGAGGAAGGGTATTGCTAAGAGCAGGCAGGGGTAGTAATTAGGGAGGGTATGGAAGAGGGGTATGGGAGAAAGTAGGGGCAGTATTTGGGGAAGGATTGAAGGATGGGTGTGGGAGAAAGCAGAGTCTGTGGTTAGGGGCTGGAAAAGGGATTTATGAGAAAGCAGGGGTAGAATGAAAGAGATGTTGGGAGAGGGATGCGGGAGCATTTAAGGAGGGATTGAGAAGGGGTGTGGGAAAAGGTAGGGGCAGTAATTAGGGAAAGATTGAAGGAGGAGTGTTGGAGAAAGCAGAGGCAGGAGTCAGGGAGAGTGCAGGAGAAGACAGGGGTGGGAGGGATTGGAGGAGCGGTGTGGGAAAAGACAAGGGCAATAAGCAATAGAAGGTCAGACAAAAGGAAACTGCAGAAGAAAAGCCTGGTAGCAGTGGGAAGAAGCAAGAACAGTAGTGAGGAATGAAGACATGCAGGAGGAGATTGCAGCAACAATGAAGAGGCAGACAGCACCCATAACAAACGCACTTTAGGAGGCAGTGGACACAGTGGGGAGACATTATAAAAGGAAGTAGTGGAGGTAGTTGGGGAGGAGGCTTGTGGGTAGTGGAGAAGAGAGGTATAGGAGAGTCTACTGGCTAAAAAGTGCACTTGTCAGAAGAGGCAGCAGCAACAGTGAAGCATAGACTGGAAGCCAGAGGAGGAGTGTGATTTCCACCCCTCCACACATATAAGAACATATGAATTGCCGCTGCTGGGTCAGACCAGTGAGCCATCATGCCCAGCAGTCCGCTCCTGTGGCAGCCCTTAGCTCAAAGACCAGTGCCCTAACTGAGTCTAGCTCTACCTGCGTATGTTTTGGTTCAGCAGGAACTTGTCTAACTTCGTCTTGAATCCCTGGAGGGTGTTTTCCCCTATAACAGCCTCCGGAAGAGCATTCCAGTTTTCCACCACTCTCTGATGAAGAACTTCCTTACGTTTGTACGGAATCTATCCCCTTTTAACTTTAGAGAATACCCTCTCGTTCTCCCTACCTTTGAGAGGGTGAACAACCTGTCTTTATCTACTAAGTCTATTCCCATACCAATCCCCTCAGAGTAGAGGAGTAGTCCTAATAATTAGATCAGTGGGTGGAAAGCCAGAGAAGCCAAATCCTATTGCAGCAACCTGTGATCTTGGAAAAATCATTTAATCCTCCCTTGCTTCAAGTATATACTTAGATTATAAGTCCTCTAGAGACACAAAAATACGTCCTGTACCTGAATGTAACTCACCTCGGGCTACAATTTAAAAGACCTGAGCTAAATCCAAATCCTTTTGTTTCATTTCGTTTTCATTTGGTTAATTTATATTCCAGTAATCGCTACGGTCCTTAGTTAAGAAGCTCTGACCAGGATTTTCAAAAACCCGCGTTAAAAAGCGACGGTCTGTTAATGCAGCCGTTTTGATACCAAATCTAAACCCCTGAGACATTCTTAAAAAATCGCGCATGCAAAAAAGATCGGCGGACAGCAGCAAAGATTTCCTACATTTGCATACGCACAGAAAAACGCCATAAAAAAATAAACACACTCTCCTGATGCACTATTGGACAAATGGAAGGGACAGGAGGGGAGAAGCAACATCGACTTTTATCAATCATGCATAATACATGCCTTTCTCTCCAAAAAAACTACTATAATTCAGGTAAATCTTGTGATTTGTTTCTAATGAAAAATTTAATCAAGACCCACAGCCAGAAACACACAAGACAAGGATATCAAACAGGCGCTCAAGAAGAAACATTGGCTTTTAACAAGCTCGCATGAAACATGCCTGTCTCTCCCATAAACTCAAAAGAAGCGTGATTTTACTACCCTCCACTTATAAAATATATAGATAGACATTTTTTTTTTCATTTGCCACAGTCAAAACAGAAGTGCTGGCACTGTAACGGCACCCCCGGACCAGTCGCTGCTTTTTGTCTCCAAAAGCCGACGCCATTCTTCGAAAATGCCTCGGCAATTTTTACGAATCTACCAGAGGGCTCATTTCAGTGTTAAAGAGCACATTTGCATGCCATTGTCGGAGACTGCTAAAAACCTCGCTAAAGACAGAGACAATCCATTTTGATAATCCACTGCTAAAATGGGTGCAGGCTAAACCGCCAGAAAACAGTTTAGCGACCGCGCTAAAGTTTTGAGAATCTTGTCTTCTGTTTGAGTTTTAGATATCTGAAACCAGCATATAGATCGTCATATTACATGGATGTCTAAATCCTAATTTATAAAGCTGGGATAGTTAGTTAGTTAGGCGCCATCAACTCGGGATGTTTAAAACTGCAGTACGTATGCCTGATTGGGAAGGAGGTGTGGTCTGGGCCTGTTTTGGGTGAGACTAGAAAGAGACCACAATATAGATGTCCAGCTCTGATTTCACAAGGAGAAAGGACCCTCAACTGAACCATGATAAAACCTATTCTTTAACAGCACCTAGGTGCCCAGGTTCCGTTGTAGAATACTAGTGTAACCTGGTATTAGTGTGCCTTAATATTCGCATGCCTGTAGTTATACTAGCCATACAGTGGCATGAGTGTGGGCACCTGAATATGGCAGGACCATGCATAACTTTGAGTATTCTGTAAATGATATATGCGTTACTGGAAGCTCCACTCAATGGCATAGCGAGGGAGGTTGCGTCCCCCTCCCCTTCAACTCTTCCCTGCTGCTTGGGCCCCCCCACCCCCACATACCTCTTGAAATGTTCGCTGGTGAAAGAAGCATCTTCCACCTGTTGCTCACCCCTTTTCACTTATATGCTACGCAAATTAGGCATGCTTTTACAGAATAGCATCTAGGATCCCTATTGGCACTTTTATGGATAAGAGTGCATTTATATGTGTATGTGCTAACATTCTAGACATTTAGATTATACAGTAGAATTGCTCTTCATGCCCCTAAGCGACAAAGACTGATGTAGCCCAGGTACGCTTATTTGCAAATCAGATACTTCTGTTAACACATAAAGGCACTGTGGTAACATGAATGAGGGCAGTGGAGGGGGGTGCAGGGGGTGCAGCAGGTACAGGGGGTACAGCGGGGTGCAGGGGTGCAGCGGGCTGGGAGGAACCTGCGACGGCGGTGGTGGATTCAGTGGTGGGCAGGCAAGGAGAGATCTCGGGCGGCCAGCTTGCCTACTCCCAACAGGTACGCATACCGCTCTAAATAATACAATGGACCACTTCCCCGAGGAAGAAAGCGAAACATCGGCCATGATGGCTTTTAATGCTGGAAATGAAGCACTACAAGTAAAATGGGATAATTGATGGAATAAAAAGAAGGATATTTAAAAATTAATATTAAAAAAGGGACCGATGACAATTAATAGGGAGTGACAAGCTAAAATGATCAATTGCTTGTTTGAAATATGCCACCACTGATGGTTCAATTAAAAATTATTTTGGTTGGTTCAACATTTTTCATAATAATTAAACTAAACTAAACTAAAACTTAGAGCTCCTTTTATCAAGGCGCGCTACGGGGGTTAGCACGTCGGACATTTCATCATGTGCTAACCCCCGCGGCAGTCTAAAATCCTAACGCCTCGTCAATGGAGGCGTTAGGTACTAGCGTGGCAGGCGGTTTAACACACAGTATTCCGCGCGTTAAACCATGACCACGCCTTTGTAAAAGGACCCCTTAGTTTTATAGACCGAGTCATCAACCACGAGGAGTTCGACTCGGTTCACAATATTGTAAAACATAATACATAAATTTGATAAGAAAAAGTAGACTGAAATAGTTAATTTCCAAAATGTTTAGCAAACAAAAAAGTTTTCAGAACTTTCCGGAATAAAGCAAAAAAACCTAAACTTCTTAATGTAAGTGGTAAAGCATTCCAGAATTCGGTTAATTTAAAAGCAAAAGAATAACTAAATCTCTTAAAGGTTCGGTTTTTGCCACTGAGAGAGGGAAATGTAAGTTTTAATTTTTGAGAACTTCTGGCAAGATGAGATCTATGAACATTCCAGTCTAAAGGAATCAAAGTAGCATAAATGCCAAATAGTATCTTAAATGCAATACAAATGCACTTAAAATGAATTCTGAGATACACTGGAAGCCAATGTAATTCCTTGAGCAGAGGGGTTACCTGATCAAATTAAAGGTGAATTGGGTAGTGGCTGGGATATATTGAAGTCTATAAATTCTATGGCACACCTCATGGCTCTAATGGCTGATTGAAGTACCAGTATGGAACCCCCGTGAATCTTGAAAAATTGTGAATACGGTTTTTCATGTGGGAGACTGGAGAGGGCAGCGGGAGAGGCAGGAGAGAGCAGCTGGAGCACCGGCGAATGCAAGAAATCACTTGCTGTATGCTCCGACTGCCTCTTCCTGCACTAAGTCGGGCCTTAACCAATCAGGAGCTGCGTGTCAAAGCAAAGAGTGCAAGGCACTTTCACCATTTGAGTCGATCAGGTCAACTGCTGGTTTGGGGTTGAAAAGGGTTGTGAACATAAGAGAATACAGCAGGATGTGGTGAGGTGTCAGGCAGAGTACAAAGATTAGAGAGGCAAGGGCTTGGCTAGGCGTGGTTTGGTTGAGCCATGGAGGGAAAAGTGGTGGACATAAGAGGAAGAAGCATCAAACAAAGGAGGCTTGGGGAAAGGGCGTGTGTGTGGCTTTGGTGGCAACTATAAGACTAAGTGATATTGTTCCTTTTAAATTGTATTGAAAAAGTTTTTGTACGGTACTATTTGGTACATCAATGAGGGCTAAGAGTCAAATTTCCTCTAATAATAATAAACTTTTGCTCATAATGACAGGAGTTGCCATTCAGCATATCACGAATAATTGGAAAAACTATGATCGATTAAGTTATAGTTTTTGGTGGAATTCATTGTGCCACATTTTTAAAATGGAACGAGTAATAGCTATTCAGCAAGGGCGCTATAAAAGATTTAAGGATGTTTGGGAGCCATTAACAAATTATTGTACAGATTGAATATAATTAATAATTTTATTTTCCCCTTTACTGTTTACTAATGTCCAGGGTGGGGTTATTCTAATGTTATATAATGTTGGCTATAAAGATGGGAGGGAGGGTAATTGATGTGATTTAGTGTTTGATGGATTAGTAAGTGATGTTAAAGTATATATGATTGTATTTTTGTTGCACTTATTGAAAGTTTTAAAATGAATAAAGATTTTGAAAAAAGAAAAAGTTTTTGTGAATTTATTAAGAATAAATGAACATTATAAAAGGAGAAATAGACAAAATAACAGCAGATAAGGATTGTATGGCTCATCCAGTCTGCCCAATTTGTTTTAAGGCCCTGGTTATGCAAAATAGTTCATCCAGAGAGTATGTTAATTATGTAGGATTACCAGACATCTGTGAAAACCCGGATATGTCCCGGATATGTCCTAGAGGGATTTCCAAACCCCGGCAGTTTGTCTAGGGCAGGGGTAGGGAACTCCAGTCCTCGAGAGCCATTTTCAGGATTTCTCCAATGAATATGCATTGAAAGCAGTGCATGCAAATAGATCTCATGCATATTCATTGGGGAAATCCTGAAAACCCGACTGGAATACGGCTCTCGAGGACCGGAGTTCCCTACCCCCGGTCTAGGGTTTGGAAGTCCCTGAACTCTGGGCCGCATCTGGAGGGCCTCTGCGTATGCATGGACATCGATGTGATGATGACACATGTATGCGCAAGTGCATGTGACATCATCATGTCGATATCCGCGCATGCACAGAGGCCCTCCAGATGCGGCCCAGAGTTCAGGGACTTCCAAAACCCAGACAAACTGCCGGGTTTTGGAAATCCATTTAGGCACTCGGACAGTCCTTTAAAAAGAGGACATGTCCGGGTTTTCACAGATGTCTGGTAATCCTACTCCTGAAATTTCTAGTCCCTCTCACTCCTTGGCAGAGGCATTTTTCACAGGGGGGGGGGGGGGTCTGAATGTCTGTTTGGAGCTTTCTAGCTTCAACATTGTTTTCGTATACTGTATGTATTTTTTTTTTCAGTTTAGACAGTCCGGGCAGCTCACTCTCTAAGGGGCCCAACATTTTCAGTCAGGGTCTTCCACCAGCAAATGCATGCACTGGGATATACCCTAGAGTGGAATAAATGGCCTATTTGGCTGTGGAGTTGTATAAGCAGCCTACAGTATAGATTTCCTTTTTCAATTCAGTGTTTTGCTTTGTGCTAGTAATACATTGAGGACAATTCCTTAATTGTTTTTCCCTTTCAGAAGAACCATGACACACTGGTGAGACTGGTAAAGAGGGGGAAGGAGGCTCCTATTCCTCCTAACTAGCTTCCTTCTGGGAATACCAGTCCCTTAAAAGAAAATGTAAGTTTTATGAGAGCAAACTTTGTGCGGCAAGTTAACTGCACACCAGTCTGAATATCAGCCAGTTCCCGGTTAACCTCTCAATAACGGCAGAGGAGTTCAGAATGCCCCCCCCCCTTTCCATCTTCTCTCCCACCCGCCAGAACAGCACATCTTCTTCCAATCCCCCTCCCACCCTTAGAACTGCAACATTCCTTCCAGTTCCCCCTCCAACACCCCAAAACAGCATACCCCCTTTCCAACAAAGAAAGATAACGCAGGACTGACCCCCCATAAGCAACCCCCCACCCCGCCTACTTTGATGCAGGGCAAACATATTGGAGTGTTGCCCACTAACTCCTGCCTGGTTCAAAATGGCCGCTAGAGGTTAAGAACATAAGAACATAAGCAATGTCTCTGCTGGGTCAGACCTGAGGTCCATCTTGCCCAGCAGTCCGCTCACGTGGCGGCCCAACAGGTCCAGGACCTGAGCAGTAATCCTCTATTTATACCCTTCTATTCCCTTTTCCAGCAGGAAAATGTCCAATCCTTTCTTAAATCCCAGTACTGTATTCTGCCCTATAACGTCCTCTTTTGAAAAGGCTGCCACATGAAGTAGGAGTAAGTGGGCATTGCTCCTGTCTGTGGCCGAACTAGACCACCAAACACCATCAGGGTAGGCCTGGGGGCCTAGGGAAGATAAGAGCAGTGGGGGGCTCTAGGGTCTACTGTCATCCTTCTTTGAAGGCGTATAATGTTGTGGGGGAATCAGAGGGGAGGATGCTGCATTTCCGAGGGGTGGGTGGAAGGGGGGATTGAAAGGAGGGACTCTGGACCGGGGCAGAAACCTTTATGTGGGTCCTAGCTAATATTCAGCTGGGACCCACATAGGTTTCTTATGTAGGTCCCAGATGAAATATTGGCCAGGATCTACATAAGCTCCAGCAGCCAACACAACTTTAATTAGCCCCAAATGTTCAGTGCCAGTGCCCAAACATGGCTCGGTATTTAATATCTGGTGCTAATGCTGCCCATGGCTGTCAGTTAAAAAGCACTGACCACCACGGGATGAATATTGACTGACATATTTTACTAGAAGTATTATTGTTTAATAAAAGATTTATTTTATGTGTACTGTCATTCTTTGTGAGCATAGCAGTGTGAGAAAATCAATGATGGTTATAAGCACAAGAGTATGTGTGCATATGTACAACGGATGGCCACTAGAATGGTCTCCGGACTCAAGGGTCTCTCATACGAAGAAAGACTGGGCAAATTGCAGCTCTATACTCTAGAGGAACGCAGGGAAAGGGGTGACATGATTGAGACATTTAAATACGTCACAGGTCGTGTAGAGCTGGAAGACGACATATTCGTTCCCAAGGGACCCTCGGTCACAAGGGGGCACCCGCTTAAACTTAGAGGAGGGAAATTTAGTAGTGACACCAGGAAGTACTTCTTCACAGAAAGGGTGGTGGATCATTGGAACAAACTTCCGGTGCAGGTGATCAAGGCCACCAGCGTGCTCGACTTTAAGAATAAATGGGACATCCACGTGGGATCCCTACGAAGGTCGAGCTAAGGAACTAAGTCATATGCACGCAGACTTAATGGGGTGGGTCAGTAGAGTGGGCAGACTTGATGGGCTGTAGCCCTTTTCTGCCGTCATCTTTCTTTCTATGTGGGGACAGGAAGTGTTTGTATGTGAACATCAGAACCGATAGAGACTGACAGAGATTAGAGATCAGAGTAGCCAAAACTTTAGGCATTAGGAAAAATATAATATTTAAATTAGACTCTTTTTTTAATATATAAAGAGTGGCTACTGGAACATTTTATGAGTTGTTATATTTGACTAAGGGCTCCTTTTACTAAGCTACGCTAGCGGTTTTAGTGCACTCTTACGACATGCTACATTGCCCCGTGCGCTACATGCTAACGCCTCCATAGAGCTTGCGTTAGTATTTTTTGTGTAGCATGGTGTTAGCACGCACTAATAAGAACATAAGAACATAAGCTGTGCCTCTGCTGGTCAGACCAGAAGTCTATCACGCCCAGCAGTCCACTTATGCGGCGGCCCATCAGGTCCAGGACCTGTATAGTAATCCTCTATCTGTACCCTTCAATCCCCTTTTCCTTCAGGAAATCATCCAATCCCTTCTTGAAACCCAGTAGCGTACTCTGTCGTATCACACCCTCTGGAAGCGCATTCCAGGTGTCCACCACCCTTTGGGTGAAGAAGAACTTCCTAGCATTGGTTCTGAATCTGTCCCCTCTTAATTTTTCCGAATGCCCTCTCGTTCTTGTAGTTTTCGAAAGTTTGAAAAATTTGTCCCTCTCCACTTTCTCTATGCCCTTCATGATCATGTCCCCTCTAAGCCTCCGCTTCTCCAGGGAAAAGAGGCCTAGTTTCTCTAATCTTTCCGCATACGAAAGGTTTTCCATACCCTTTATCAGTCGTGTCGCTCTCCTCTGAACCCTCTCGAGTATTGCCATATCCTTTTTAGCGCACGCTAAAAATACTAGCGCAGCTTAGTAAAAGGAGCCCTAAGTATTTGAAATTTTTCACTAGGGTACCAAAATGCCATATGCTTAGTGCCAATTCTATAACTGCATATTGGCATCAAGATTCTGTCACAGAATAACATAAGCTGGCATTGGTGCAAGTTTTCAGGTTTCAAGTTTTATTAAAAAATTTGATATTCCGCCTATCAGAATTCTATGCGAGGTACATATAAGTCTACATTAAAAAGGAAAAACTTGGTTACATTGATTAAAAGACAAACCGATGTACTGGTACAATAGAGTAGAGGGGCAGAACTACATAGGTTATAGGAAAGAAAGACAATAAGGCACCTATGGTTGGGCACAGTTATGCCAATTGCAGTTGGTACCTACTTGTGCCCAGACATGCACGTAATATATAATATTCCATAGGTTACATGTGTATCTCAGAGATACTCCCATGACCCACCCATACTTTGTCTATGTTTGTGCCCCCTTGCATGTATGTGCTAAACGATTGTTTTGGATAATATAACCCACAAAAAGAAGAATAGCGTGAATGAACAAAATAAAACAAAAACTTCCTATAATATTATATTATATTGCCACTGGGAAGTCAAACATGCCAATGGCACAAGTTCCAAATACTGGATTAATAATGCTAAATTGTTTAGTTGTTTAGTTGTTAAGGTCCCCAGTATTCACTCCTCTTTAGTCAGGACAAGCCTATAATGAGAGTCATGAGGCAATGTTACCAACGGAGTACTCAAGTGTGAAACATCCTCAGACCTTGTGCAACTGTGTAAAATCCAGTGAAAATGAGTATTAAGTGGTCTAATTGTAACTCAAGTTTGTTTTTATCTTTTTACTTGTTGCTATATCTAAATCTGAATCTTTTAAAGTACTAATACCATAATCATTCCCAATGTGCAATAGTGAATTGAAAAACATATGTTGAGATCAAACTTTTAGGTACAGACACCAAAGTTCTTGTAGGCTCCCCTAGCATCCACAACTTCAACACAGATTGTAAGAAAACTTTTTTTTGAGAAAAACACAAGTTTGTAATTATCTGTATCTAAACGATTGTGGCACATATGTTATAGAATAGCGCAATGTATCACTAACTGTGTGCCTCCTGAGATTTCATAGTTCCAATTTTTAGATCATTTATAAATAAGTTAAATAGCACCGGTCCTAGCACAGATCCCTGCGGCCCACCACTATTTACACTCCTCTACTGAGAAAACAGCCATTCAAACCTACCCTCTGTTTTCTGTCCGATAACCAGTTCTTAATCTACAACTGAACATTGCCTCCTATCCCATGACTCTTTAATTTTCTCAGGAGCCTCTCATGAGGAACTTTGTCATAAGCCTTCTGGAAATCTAGATACACTACATCAACCGGCTTGCCTTTATCCACATGTTTATTCACACCTTCAAAGAAGTCAAGCAAATTGGTGAAGCAAGACCTCCCTCGGCTGAACCCATGCTGACTCTGTTTCATTATATCATGTTTGTCTACATGTTCCACAATTTTATTTTTTATAATTTTTTCCACTATTTTGCCCGGCATCGAGGTCAGGCTTACCTTTCTGTAATTTCCCGAATCTCCCTTGGAACCCTTTTTAAAAATCGGCGTAACATTGGCCACCCTCCAATCTTCAGGTTCTACAGACGATTTTAGTGACAGATTACAGATCACTAAAAGCAGGTCAGCAATTTCATGTTTGAGTTCTTTCAGTACCCTGGGATGTATATAATTCGGTCCAGGCGATTTATCAGTCTTTAACTTGTCAATTTGGCTTAGTACGTCCTCCAGGTTCACCTAGAGTTCTATCAATTCCTCCGCCTCATCACCCTTGAAAACCATTTCTGGTTCAGGTAGATTTCTTACATCTTCTACCGTAAAGACCGAAGCAAAAAATTCATTCAGTCTCTCCGCTATGGCTTTATCCTCCCTGAGCGCCCCTTTTGTTTCTTGATCATCCAACAGATTCCCTCACAGGTTTTCTGCTTTTGAAGTACGTAAAAACATTGTTACTGTGAGTTTTTGCCTCTTTGGCAAGTTGGTCTTCATATTCTTGTTTAGCTTTCTTTATCAATGCTTCGCATCTAACTTGTCAGTGCATATTCTCTTCTTATTTTCTTCATTGGGATTCTTTTTTCTTTTTTTAAAGGATGTTTTCTTGGCTGTAATAGCCTCTTTCACTTCACCTTTAAACCACACCGGCTCTCGTTTTCTCTTTTTTCCACCTTTGTTAATATGTGGAATACATCTGGTCTGTGCTTCCACGATGCTATTTTTGAACAACATCCACACCTGGTTTACACTTTTGACTTTTGCCACAGACCCTTTTAGCTTCTTTTAACTATTTTACTCATTTTATCATAGTCGCCCTGTGAAAATGAAATGCCACCATAGTAGATTTCTTTAGCGACATCAATTCAGTTATCAGCTCAAATTTGATCATGTTATGATCACTGTTTCCCAGTGGGCCCAACACAGTTACCTCCTGTACTATGTCCTGCATTCCACTAAGGATCAAATCTAAAATAGCTTCCCCTCTTGTTGATTCCCAGACCAGCTGCTCCAAGAAGCAGTCATTTATGACGTCTAGGAATTTTACCTCCCTAGCACTCCCTGATACAGTCAATGTTGGGGTAGCTGAAATCACCTATTATACTGTTGCCCGATTTGCCAGCCTTCCTGATATGTGAAAACATTTCTTCATCTGTCTGCTCATTCTGTCCAGAGGGACGGTAGTATAAACTGGAGTCATCTTTATCCCAAAAAATAAAGCCCCGTTCACCTATATGCGGACTCTTCCAGCACGCCTAAGTGACGCCTAAGTAGCATCCACCTAATTCAAGCCTATCAAGCGCCCAATTCACGCTCAAAAGTAGACCTGCAAGGAGTCCTCTTTCCACTAATAAATAGAAGATTTAGTATGCAATATGTATATATATATTTTTTTTTTCTATTTTTTTTCATATGCTTTGATTGAGGAACATAGAGGCCAAAAGAAGAACTGGATAAGTGTTGAAGGTACATATTTGATATTTATCCTAGCTAGGCTTTGGAACTGACATTTAGTTTACTATATGAGTGTGTATAGTGCAGTGGTTAGAACTACAGCCTTAGCACCCTGACGTTGTTGGTTCAAATCCCCCACTGCTTCTTGTGACCCTGGGCAACTGGAACAGAAGAGAAATATGATAAAGGAGACAAATTTAAATACCACAAAGGATATAAGTGGTATATAAATAATTAAAAGATAAATAAATAAAATATAATAGCGGTGCCAGCATTTTACTGCATAATATTTTAATATAAAAAAAGCATAAAATTGCCATTCTAATGACGTCTTAACACTAGCACATGATAATGTTACAGACGTTATTAGGATGCCTATGTAATGCCTAAAAGGTGATTCTGCAAAAGACGTCTAATAATATAGATGCGCTTAGATTCGCTCAGCACCACTGAGCGTGATTCTCTATAGTGCGTCTCTGCATTATAGAATCACGCTCAGCATTGTGCTCCTGGATGTCTAAATGACACCTAACTTTTAGACATCCTTTACAGAATCTGGCCCTTACTTTTTATAGAATCATGTTAGGTTAGATGCCTAACTTTCAATTCAGTCCAATTAATGGCAATTATGAGGTGTTAAATGCCAATTATTGGCACTAATTAAGACTATTAACCAATTAATTTAGCTCCTACATTGGCTAGATGCATTAATATAGGTGCCTAACTTAGGCAGGCTATATAGAATTTGCCAGTTTATTTTTCCATTGTGTTAATTTCAGTTTCTCTTTTCTCCTGTCCTCTCTGTCATCTGCTAATTCTTCAAGTGACTGCTGCCCATTTGTCTTTTCTTCTCTCTCCTGTCTATTACATTACTATGTGCATTCTGCCAAAGCCCTTATGAGTTCATAGCAGATCACAATAGATTTGACTACCAGAAATAAATCCAGTTAAACATAATGCAATAATAAAATTATACATGAAAAAGCATACATAATTATCAATTTCAAAATAAAAATTTCTTAAATAGAAATGTTTTTAAGAGCTTCCTAAAAGCAGTGTAATAAGCTTCTAATCTAATTGAAAAAGGCAGGGCATTCCAAATTAAAGGGGCCTGATAATAAAAAGATGCCTTCCATTGAGTAGATAATTTACTCTGTTTTAGGGAGAGAAATCGAAGATAATACTGTATCCTTACAGCACATTCTGGTCTAACTACTAATAAGGAGACTAATTCCAGAAAATCAAATTATCCTTGGCTATACAGAACATTAAAAATTAACATGCAAAGCTTAAAATTTATCCTTGCATGTACTGGAAACCAATATAATTTAATAAAATATGATGTGATCAGTGGTGTAGTAAGGGGAGGTGGTCCACCAGGTGTGCCGACACCTGTCCTCCCCTCTGCCCCCTGCTTTTTTCCCTGCCTCCCCACTACCGCCCAAGCGCCCCCTTCCCTTCCCTCATATCTCATTAACATTTGCGGCACGAGCAGCAACCTCAACCTGCCACTTGCGCCAGCGTTGGCTCTTCCTCTGACGTCACTTCCTGGACCCGCGCCTAGGAACTGACGTCGGAGGAAGAGCCGAAGCTGGCATGAGCAGCAGATTGGGGTTGCTGCTCACATCGCAAATATTAAAGAGGTACGGGGAAGAAGGGACGTGCGTGTGTGCAGCAGGCGGGAGCAGAGAAGAAGGCAGGGGAGGGGAACCAATGCCCCGGGCGCCTCTCACTCTTGCTACTCTTGGATGTGATTCTTTCATACTTAGAAATCGAGAAAATGACCCTAACTGCAGTGTTCTACACTGTCTGTAGTCTCTTCGTAAATCCCTTTGCACATCCCAGATACAGTAAAACCTTGGATTGCAAGTAACTTGGTTTGCAAGTGTTTTGCAAGACAAGCAAAACATTTTATTAAATTTTAACTTGATATACAAGCAATGTCTTGCAATACAAGTACATACAGTATACACACATCACAACTGAGCCGATGGTTCTTCTCTCTCTGACGCTGTAGGAGTGTAGCAACTTCTAAATGAACAAAGTCTTGCAATATGAGTACATACAGTATACACAAGTCACATCATCACAACTGAGCCGATGGTTCTTCTCTCTCTGACGCTGTGGGAGTATAGTGACTGTTCCATACGAGCGAGGTCTTGCAATACAAGTACGTATAGTATTTTGTATTAAAGTTTTTGGGTTGTAGTACGAATCGTCTGAGTTTCCATTATTTCCTATGGGGAAATCTGCTTTGCTATACGAGTGCTTTGGATTACAAGCATG
Organism: Geotrypetes seraphini; assembly: GCF_902459505.1. Lineage (NCBI taxonomy): Eukaryota > Metazoa > Chordata > Amphibia > Gymnophiona > Dermophiidae > Geotrypetes > Geotrypetes seraphini. The sequence goes on from NC_047088.1 coordinate 94,982,372, forward strand.
CCTCTGGAACGAATACGCTCGCAAACCAAGGTTTTACTATATATTATAATACAGCAAACACTGCTGTATTAAAATATTTACATACAACCCACAATTTCCTTAAAAGACCAAAGGCTTTCAAGTTTATTAAAAATTTGTTATCCCACCTAATCAGACGTCAAGGCGGTGTACATCTAATAATTAAATTAAAAATAAAAAAGGGGGTATAACCCAAGTCACAATATAACAATAAAAGACTTTAAAACTGAACAGTATTTTGTACATATTAGTATTTTGTACTAATAAGGAGACTAATTCCAGAAAATCAAATTATCCTTGGCTATACAGAACATTAAAAATTAACATGCAAAGCTTAAAATTTATCCTTGCATGTACTGGAAACCAATATAATTTAATAAAATATGATGTGATCAGTGGTGTAGTAAGGGGAGGTGGTCCACCAGGTGTGCCGACACCTGTCCTACCCTCTGCCCCCTGCTTTTTTCCCTGCCTCCCCACTACCGCCCAAGCGCCCCCTTCCCTTCCCTCATATCTCATTAACATTTGCGGCACGAGCAGCAACCTCAACCTGCCACTTGCGCCAGCGTTGGCTCTTCCTCTGAGACAAACAACAAAGAAGAAAAACAGACTAAAAATGATAGGGAAAAGTGGGAGAACTAAATTGTATCAAAGTACAGAATGGAGAAGGGCAGATACAAAAGGGAAGGGAGGACAGAAAAGTTGCACGCTGAGAAAATTATAGGTAAAAAAAGTCCTGAAGGCGTCATGAAACAAAAAGATTTTTAGTTTTGACTTGAAGTAATTGAGGGATGTTTCATATTTAGATGGTTTGGGGCAGAGTTCCAAAGCGAAGGAGCAGTAACCGAAAAGTTATTAGTACGCATGGTATTGATGTGTCTTAAGGATGATATGGTAAGCAAGTTTTGTGAAACTGATTGGAGAGTTCTTTGAGGGGCATACAGTATTAGTAATTTATTGATGAATTCAGGTTGACAAGAGGTTTGAGTTTTGAAAGTTAATAATAAGATTTTATATATTATTCGGTGCTCCACAGGTAGCCAATAGATTTTGATCAACAGCAGGGTAACCCGGTCAAACTTTCTTGCATGGGCTATAATTTTGATGGAAGTGTTTTGCACTATCTGTAGGCGTCTTATTTCCTTAAGGGTTATGCCCTTATAAAGTGCATTACAGTAATCGAGGCAAGAGATCATGAGTGAATGGATTAAGATATTTAAAGAGGAAGAGTCCAATAGTTTTGAAAGTGAGCGTATCACACTCAGTCGGTGAAAACATTTCGGCACAACTGAGCTAATTTGTTCACGATAAGATAATTTTTCATCAAGGATAGTAGTAGTTTGACATTCCATACGATTTGTATAGGGGTGGAATCTAGTTTAATAGGACTGGATAACGAAAGACCATCTTTGATGGGGAAAATCATGTTTTTTGTTTTGTTAATATTTAATGCTAGCATGTTATTAGTCAGCCAATTTTTTTTTTTCTAATTTATGATTTATGATAGTTATGTCTTCGGGATTCCCTAAATTGATAGGATGAATTAACTGTATGTCATCAGCTTAAGCGAACGTATTAAAACCAATTGACTGCCCTAAAGTTAGTAAGGGTGCCAGGAAGATATTAAATAATAAAGGTGATAGAATCAAACTTGAGGGATACCGTAATTGCTAGGGAAAATGTCAGAGGTAGAGGCATTAAAGATAACTTTTGAAGAACGATCCATGAAATTGAAGTCAACAAGTCCATAACTTGGTCTGTGATTCCGATTTCTTGAAGGCGGTCAAGAAGATTATGATCGATTGTGTCAAAGGCGGTGAATAAGTCCAAAGAAATAAGCAGAACTTTCTTACTAACCAATTTAAACTGATATACCATAGTCAGTAAATTATCTAATTGGACTCCCAGAGCTCTGGTTTGCAAATCAAAAATATAATTATTCTTACCTATAGTTGACAACATGTCTGATCTAGCTAGATTCAGGGGACCCAACCAAAGAAACTTAGGGCTCCTTTTACAAAGACACATTATGCTTTTTTATCGCCGACTGTGGCGGTATTAGCTCGGACGCTCAAAGAATTACTATGAGCGTCGGAGCTAATATCACCACAGCCGGTGATAAAAAAGCCTAACACAGCTTTATAAAAGGGTTGGTTTTTTTTAAAGTTTTTTCTATATTTTCAAAACCCATTCTTCAACAATATTAAGCACTGCTTTTAACAAGGTCCAGTCTAAATTCATATTTCTAAAAGGTAATAAGATATTAATATCATCTTCATAGATATAACTAAACATGTTATATTGTTCTAATTTTTTACCCAAAGATTACATCATAACATTAAACAGTATTGGGGAAAGGGGTGAAAACTGTGGCACCTCACAACCTATTTTCCAACTTATAGATAGCAGATTATTCATTTTAACTAATAAATAAACAATGAGGCAAAAACTCCCTTATCTCATTTAATAGTTTGCCCTCTAAACCCCAATTTTGTAATATAAATAAAAGTAAATTATGATCAACAAGGTCAAAGGCATTTTGCCCTTGAGCAAGTAATGACCTACCTTTAGCTACTAACGAACAGAGCAAGGTCTCGGTACAATAACCAGACCTAAACCCCTGATTGAATTGGGTGTAACAGACCAAATTTGTCCACATATTCTGTCAATTTTGCTGCAACCCAGCCTTCCATTATCTGAGTAAACAAAGGTATTTGAACCTACCAATCTATAATTTTTAACATCTTGCACTGTTTGTGATTTTTTTATTATTGGAGTCAATGTTATATTTCCTTTTGACTTATTTAATGTACCTCTTTGCAACTCTTCATTTAATCAATCTGTTATAGCTATTAAAAAGAAAGGTAGACAATTTTGAAGTAACTGAGATGAATAAGAGTCTCGTATACAATAAGACTTAACATACCCCCCCCCCCCCCATCATTTACAAAACTGTGGAAGCGGTTTTTAGCGCTGGCTGGCATGCTGAATGCTCTGCTCTGCTCCTGACACTTATAGGAACTCTATGGGCTCCTTTTACAAAGGAGCGCTAGCATTTTTAGTGCACGCACCGGATTAGCGTGCACTATAGTGCACACTAGCTGAAAAACTACTGCCTGCTCAAGAGGAGGTGGTAGCGGCTAGCGCACGCGGCATTTTAGCGCGCGCTATTCCGCGCTTTAAGGCCCTAACGCACCTTTGTAAAAGGAGCCCTATGAGTGTCGGGAGCATTCAGCGTGTTGGCCTGTGCTAAAAAACTGCTTTTGCGGTTTTGTATAAGGGGGAGATACTTATTAAACAACTTTTCTACCTCATGATAGGTTGATAATTCAAAAGTACTCCAGATTCTGTTCACAGGAATTGCTTAATTTGTTACATCCTCTGATAATAAATGAGATAAAGATCCCAGAAAAATCTCTTTTCTTAATTTTTTTTACCTTTGACTTAAAATAATTAGCCAAATCATTAGCTGATGGTAAATTTAAATTAATATCCGTTGTTATATCATCAATTTTACTTAAGTGATTTATCATAACAAATAATCTATTTACATGCTTTAACCCATTATAGTTTCAGTAATTTTTCCTAGATAATATCAATTTATTTATATAATTACGAATCATGATTCTTCAATTAACTCTAGCTTCTTCATTTCCTGTTAATTTTTCAGCCTAACTGCAGCTCCTCCTCCAATTATTGAGGACTGATTATACTTTGTGATTATTATTTCATTGTCTAATTTCTTTGCAAGAAGTTAATGCTTGCTAGAAATATTTCTGTTTACATTGTATTTTTTCTTTATTTGTTTAAGGGCCTGTTTTACAAAGCAGCGCGGTAACGGTCCCGAAGCCCAAAGTATGTCAGGCCCAACAGGCCCAAAGTATGTCAAAAGTTTAAAATATAAATAAAGAATTTTTTTTTAAAGAACCCTCTAGCTTCTTCAGCTCCAATTTTTTTCCAATATCTTTCCAACTTCCTACATTTTCTTTTTAATGTTGTTAATTCTTCTGAGAACCAAATACAGGATTTTCTTTTCAAGCTGAGTATCTTCTTTAAAGGAGCTATTTGGTCCTAGATAGAAGTATTCCTTGAATTCCATGTTCTAAACAGATCAGTAGCTGCATTTTCATCACATAAGTTTGTGACTTTTTGCCAAAACAAATTACGAACTATTTTCCCTCTTGACCAACTATCATATTTTACTTTGCTTTTACACTTTAGTCTCTCCCTTTGAGTTTATTTTCAACTAATTACAAAATTCAACATATACCCCCCCTTTTTACAAAACTGCAGAAGTGTTTTTTTGCACAGGCCAGCGCGCTGAATGCTCTGCACTGCTCCCAATGCTCATAGGTGTCAACCTAGCATTGCTAGCAGTCAGCATTTTCGGTTGGCCTAACCAATATCAGCAGAGGCCTATGGGACATTATAGCAATCTGACTCTGGAATGTTGGTGCAGATAGACCCTAAATGCTCCTGCACAGAATTCACATGCATTATGCATCCAGCCAGACTGGATTGTTTATCAAGAAGATAGGCTACTTCAATGGGACAAAGAAGCCAGAGACTAATCCCATCTACCATTCCTGTAAGTGTTACACCTTCCTTATCAATTAAACTAACCACTGTTTCAAACAGTTTACAAATTATAAACAGAAAAATACTGGGAAATACAATAGTTTCTATATTTAGAATAAGATTCCAACCTATAAAAGCCTCCTTCCTCTCTGCAACACCCCCCCCCCTCTCTCTCTCAGAAACCTGAAGCTTGGAACAACATACCCCTCCTTCTCTCTACCTCTCTCTCTTTCTTTGTCCTCACAGCACCTATTCAGGAAGCTGTCTTTTCTCTCTCATTCACAAGAGCACAGAAGTAGTTTCTGAATCAATTCTGTATTTGTAAAGCTTATGTCTATTTCTTTCTGTACGTTTGTAACCCAGTATATGCTTGATATATCTTTATAAACCTTGCCTTTCTGTACATTATATTCTTTATGCAATCACTCTTAGCTGTCTTTGTCAGTAATTTTACTGCCTACTGAATCTTCAACGAGAGTATTGAACCCGGGGCCTGGCGGATTGTAAAGAAACAGAAACAGAAACAGAATATGACGGCAGAAAAGGGCCTACGGCCCAACAAGTCTGCCCACTCAAATAACCCTCCCCTCTAAGTTCCTCTTTGAAGTGAGCCCACGTGTTGATCCCATTTGATCTTAAAATCAGTCACGTTACTGGCCTCAACTACCTGAAGTGGAAGATTATTCCAACGGTCGACCACTCTTTCGGTGAAGAAATACTTCCTAGTGTCACCATGGAATCTCCCGCCCCTGATTTTCAGCGGATGCCCCCTTGTCGCCGTAGGGCCTGTAAGGAAGAAGATATCTTCTTCCACCTCAATGCGGCCAGTAACGTATTTGAACGTCTCTATCATGTCACCCCTCTCTCTGCGTCGTTCTTCATAAGGGACATCCTTGAGCCCTGAGACCATCTTGGTGGCCAATCGTTGAACCGATTCCATTCGTAGCACATCCTTCCGATAGTGTGGCCTCCAAAACTGTACACAGTACTCCAGATATGGTCTCACCATGGACCTGTATAGCGGCATCACCACCTCGGGCCTTGGGCTGACAAAGCTTCTCCGGATGCAACCTAGCATTTGTCTAGCTTTAAAGCCGCCACAATATATCGCTGGAGTTTATTTGCTTCAACATTACCCCTCAAAACCTTACATTTGGGAGCAGTGCAGAGCATTCAGCGCACAGGTCTGTGCTAAAAACGCTTTTGCAGTTTTGTAAAAAGGGGGGGGGGGGGATAATGATCTAATCATATTACCTTATCCCAACCATTATCCCAATAGGAATTCTGGCCTGATAAATGATTGGTAAATGAAAACAAATCCAAATGATGACCCTTTTCCCTCACTACACCTGCCTCCAACATATTGATCATTCCTTTTTAGCTCTGTTCTGCCTCTTTTTCACCCATTTTCTCCTTTTATTTCTCAGCTATTATCAATTTTCCATCTTCTTTTTTTCACCCACTAGCTCTCCCATTCCCCATCTCACTCCTTCCTCAGCCCTCCATTCCCTTTCATCTTTAATCTTCTTCCCATTGCCATATTGCTACCCCCTGTAATCCATATCCTCTCATTCATTTCCTTGTCACCCTCTCTTCTCCCTCCTGGTCTCTCCAATAGGGTTACACCCTTCCCAGCATCTTCCTATTTCCAGTGGCGTACCAAGGGGTGGGGGCGGGGGCGGTCCACCCCAGGTACAGCCTTAGGGGGGGGTGCACTGCCGGCCAGGTCCGAAAAATTCCTGGGTTGCAACGGCAACAGCACTCAGCGGCATCGGCGCCCTCCCCCCGTGATGGTATGCTCTGCACTGTATCAGCGGCATTGATACACTCCCTCCACCGCAACGGCACTTAGTGGCATCGGTGCTCCCCCATGACAGCACTCAAGTTCGGCCTCCTTCTCCCGGCATCAACAGAACTTCAGATTGGCAAAAGGTGCTCAGTCAAAAGCTTCCCTCTGACTCAGCTTCCTGTTTCCACCCAGGCAGTTCAGTCAGAGGGAAGCTTTTGACTGAGCACCTGTTGCTGATTTGAAGTTCTGTTGATGCCGGGGGTAGAAGGAGGCCCGTTGCCGATCATTAGTGTCATCGCAGGGGGGGGGGGCCTTGCCGTTCTTGTTACCAAAATCAGAAAGGTAAGGAAGGGAGAAAGATGGGCCTGTGGTGGATGAAGAGATTGAGAGAAGGGGCAGATGATGGAAGTGGGGAGAGAGAAGAGGGCAGATGATGGAAGTGGGAGGAAAGAGAGAGAAGGGGCAGATGATGGAAGTGGAGAGAAGGGGGAGAGAGAAGAGGGTAGATGATGAAAGTGGGCAGATGATGGAAGTGGGAGAGAGAAGAGGGAAGATGATGGAAGTGGGGAGCAAGGGCAGATGATGGAAGTGGGGAAAGAGAAGAGGGCAGATGATGGAAGTGAGGAGAAGGGAGAGCAAATGCTGAATGGAAGTAGAGAAAGAGAACACATACTGGATGGAAGGAGGGATAAAGAAAAAGAACATATGCTGGATGGGGGAAGAAGATAGAGTTAGTGAGATAGTGGAGGGGTGAAGGAAAGGGGTGGCATGCTGTGGGTAGACATAGTGAAAAGAGGGACTGCATAGTAAGAACAAATTTAATTTAGACGGAGGCAAAAAATAAAGGAGGGCACATGACGGGGGAAAAGGATTGAGTTAGGGAAATACTGGAGGGGGTGAGGGAAAGAGGTAGTGAGCTGTAGTTAGACAGTAAAAAAGGAAATTGATAAGAGGGTAGTAAGAACGTAATTTAGATGGATGCAGAAAATAAACTGAAAAGGAAAATGAGGGAAGAAACAGATTGCAGAAGAGAGGTGTGGGAGAGGGAAGGTGAGGAGAGAGATGCCAGACCAATGGGGGTGAAAGGAGAGATGGAAGGGGGAGGCATACAGTTTCTGGAAGGGGCATAGAAGGAGAGAAGATGCCATATAGGGGCAGAGAGATGGCAGACAGTGGATGGAAGGAAGATAGTAACAAGAAGATGAGGAAAGCAGAAACCAGAGAAGACAAAGGTAGAACAAAAATTTTCTATTTATTTATTGCTTTAGGAGACATGTGTCACTGTTCTGTGGTGTTGCATTGTATGTAGAGTCCAGCTTCTTGCTGGTTCAATTTAACCTTTGTCTATGTATTTCTATTTTATCCCCCCCTTTTACAAAACTGTGGAGCGTTTTTAGCACAAGCCTTGGTGCTAGCAGCTCTGATGCTCAGAATTCTATGAGCATCAGAGCTGTTACCACCATGGCTAAAATCCACACTACAGTTTTGTAAAAGAGGGAGGGGTTAGTTTGTGATGGCATATTCCATACTAGGCAAAGGTGTTTTCTGTGTTCTGTGTGTTCAAAAGACATGATTTTCTATTAGGATTGACGATGTAGGATTGATCTGTACTAGTCTGGCTTGTTTAGTTTTACAATGGGTGTATTGATGTTGTACTGCTCACTGCAGTATGTAAGATGCCTCCTTTTCCTAGGTACTCATGTGTGACGTGTGGCTTGTTACTAAAAATCATGTTTTTTGTACAGATGGGGGGGTGCCAAAAAATTATGGTCCCCGGGTGTCACATATGCTAGGTATGCCACTGCCTATTTCTACCCTTCTAGTGCAGCATCTGCTCCCTCTTCCTCCTCTCCTCCCCTCATAGCATGACATCTCCCTGTCCCTTCTCTCTTACCGCCTGCCCTCCCCCCATGGTCCAGCATTTCTCCCTCTCTCTTACTTCCTATTGTCTGACATCTTTCCACCACTTCCTTCCACTCCTGGATTCAACATCTCCCCTCTCTTCCCATGTTCAACATCTCTCTCTCCCTTGAACCCTAGGTTCAACATCTCTGTTCCCCTTTCCACCCGTACAGTAGTCTCTCCCTTTTCCTTTTTATTGCCATGTCCAATATTTCTGCCTCTCTTCCACTACCCACCATAGTTCTCTCCCTACCTTGTGCCCTGGGTCAATCATCTCTCTTCTCCCCATGCAGCATCTCTTCCTCCCCTCCATCCCTATGTCCAACATTTCTCACTTTTTCATCCCTCTCTCCTCTCGCAGCATCTCTTCCTCCCCTCCACCCCATATACATATTTTTCCCTTTCTCATCCCTTTCCACCCCTTTCCTGCATCTCTCCCTCCTCTCCACCCCTTATCCAACAATTCTCCCTATTTCCCTCCTTTCCTCTTTGTTTACGTGCAACATCTTTCCTTCTTTCCTTCCTTCCTTCCTTCCCCACCCACAACTCTTTCTCTCTCTTTCATTTCAGTGAGTCAGCAGCTGTAATTCCCAGATGCTGCCTGCTGTTAACCCAAAAGCCTCTCGTCTGCCACACCTTGCCCAGGTAGAAAAGGAAGTTATAACAGAGAGGGCAGGATTCAGCAGAGGAGAGGCTTCTGGGTTAGTGGCAGGCAGCGTTTGAGAATTGCTGCTGTTGCCACTACTACTACTACCACTACCGGGGAACTTTAGGGAAAAAGGTTTTAGAGAAGGAGATGTAGGAATGCAGGAGCCCAGCCTGCTATCCCACATGCCAGCATTGTCAAGATCCACTGCTCCTGGGTGGGCCTGGGTCCACCCGTGGCTATGGCCCTGCCAAATAGCCTATAGGGGTAGATGTAAGGTTTACAAGGAATTATTCTGGCTAGTTAATTCTGCAGTTAGGCTTGTGGAAACAAAAAGCTTCGTTTAACAGTATATTATATTAAAATATACGTATAAGGCCTTATTCTTGGATAGCATTTTTGGTATCTTGCCTCTCAAAGTCATAAAATCAGCCTGAAATTTCCAAAATAACTAGAATTGTCATAGCCCTTTCCCAAAAGCTGTTGCAGGTTGATGATGCAATAGGCTATCTAAACCTAAGAAAACCAAGCCATGATGTTATAATTAGTCAGCAGTGCCATCCACTGTGCTGCAATGAAGCAGTCAGTGATGTGACTGATTTTACAGAGCATATACATAAGCGTGGATTAATAAGACAAAGCCAACATGGACTTAGTCGAGGTAAATCTTGCCTCACCATTCTACTACATTTCATCATATGGTTGAGTAAATGTGGATAAAGGTGAGTCAGTCGATATTGTGTACAGTGTCATAGTAAGGGGGGAGAGCGGACCACCCCGGGTGCTGTCTTCAGGGGGGACGCTGGCACCTTTCCACCCCCCTGAGTACTTCATTAAATGTTTTCTGGCATGAGCAGCATCTTCCACATGCTGCTCGCACCGGACTTGGCTCCATTCTGGCCTCAAGGTCCAGGATGTGACAAAGAGGAGCAGAGGACGGTGCAAGCAGCAGGTGGAAGATGCTCCTCGCAGCAGCAAACATTTCAAGAGATACGTGGGGAGTGGGGAGGGCACTCAAGCATCAGAGAAGAGTGGGGGGTGCCCAAGGGGCAGGGAAGAGTGGAGGCAAGTCGTACAGCGCAGCAATGCCAGGTATCAACGCCCCCAGCGCCAAGACCCCTAGCTACGGCACTGATTGTGTATGGATTTTCAAAAGGCATTTGACAAAGTACCTCATGAAAGGCTCCTTAGGAAATTAGAAAGTCATGGGATAGGAAGTAGTGTCCTATTATGGATTAAGAACTGGTTAAAGGACAGAAAACAGAGAGTAAATGGTCAATATTCTTAATAGAGAAGGGTAAATAGTGGGGTTCACACAATACCCAATACCCTTTTTAAATCAAAAGCTCTAGGAAAGGGTTACCAGCAACTAAACTTACACACCAACTTTCCAAAGACCAACTTTTCAAAAAGGAGGAAAAGCCTCAGACTCCAAACCTACCCCAACCAATTTATGGGGCCAGGTTTTTACTTTGGGAGAACCTCATTGGCAGAAAAACTTCTTCTTTTATATTCAAAGCAGATTCCATATTATATACTTACATAGCTATAAATCTTCAAACTGATCCTACATGTAAGTTAAAAACCAGGACTGGACACTATGTCTCTTCTTGGAACAGGATAACAGGGAAGCTCTGCAGAGGGCAAGCTGAACCCCTTCTATTATCCACTGTGTTTATATACTTGTAGTTCTGGACTTTCCTGGAGAACCACTAGCCAGCTGGGTTTTCAGGATAGCCCTAATGAATATGCATGGCGCAGATCTGCATTCCTATCATCTTCATTACATGCAAATCTCTTTCATGCATATTCATTAGGGCTAACCTGAAAACCTAATTGGCTGGTGGTCCTCCAGGACAGGGTTGGGAACCACTGCTCTAGATCAATGGCTCTTAAACCTGTCCCGGAGGACCCCCAGCCAGTCGGGTTTTCAAAATATCCCTAATGAATATGCATAAGGCGGATTTGCATGCCTGTCACCTCTATTATATGCAAATTTTCCTTATGCATATTCATTAGGGATATTTTGAAAACCCAACTGGCTGGGGGTCCCCCAAGGCAGATTTAAGAGCCATTGCTCTAGATTAGTACTTCATAATTCACTCCTTAGGACACACCTACCTAGCCAGTCATGTTTTCACGATAGATGGATCTACAAACCTAGGGTTACCATTCATCCGGGAAACCCGGACATGTCCTCTTACTGTAAGGGTATTCGGATGGGGGTTTTTTTTATATTGTAGAAGTCTATTCAGGTTTGACAGGGGACTTAGATAAAATCTAGTGGCTCTCCCACTCTTACCTCCTTGGCGCAGGAATTCAATTTTCTTCGAGCCACTGGCAACTCAGCGAGGTGAGTCTGCTCCTCTTGGCCTGCCCTGGAAGCCACCTTTCTGCAGATCCTGCCTACGTGGGAAGAGGAAGTTGCTGCAGAGAGGCAGCTTTCAGGGCAGGCCAACAGCAGCAGGCTCACCTCACTGAGTTGCCAGTAGCCCGAAGACAAGTGAATTCCAGGCATGATGCGATATGAGGGGAAAAGCCACAGGATTCTTTCTAAACAGGCCCTGCCAAACTAGCTTCATTGGGCAGGGGCGGAGGAAGGGCAGGATGGGCAGGGCTGGGGATGGGGTGGAGGAGGGGTCATGTGTCCTCTTTTTTTCATTTCACAAATATGGTAACCCTATGCAAACCAAGGAAGCAGTGCATAAAAATCTGTCTAATTCATATTAATTATAGATATCCTTAAAACATGTCTGGCAGGGTGTGCTCCAAGAACTGAGCTGAAAACCACTGCCCCAGATACAGCAATGGCCTGACATTGTCTCGCCTCCCCATGTGTCATCTCTGCAACGCAAGTGCAGTTACGCAGAGCCGTTGAACCACAACTGCATCATATCCTTCACAACTTATGGAGAGAGATGTGAAGTTGTGTATCCGATGCTATAAACAGAGAATATTGTACTGCCACTAATTTCTGCTAACACTTAGAAGTAGAATGCTTAAATTTTAATCCAAATTATATACAACGCTGCATCCCAGAAATGGCTATGCAAAACCTTTCTTTTAATCTGAATTGGGGGGGTGGGGATGCTGTTTTTGTCACTCTGTATTGACTCTCTCCCCTCCTTCTCAGAAACACCCTGGCACAACTCTGAGCATGGTGAAAGCACCTTACAGCTTGCAGAAGCCACAGCCACTTCCGCTCTCACATCAGAGAAGGAGGAGGTAACAGCTTCTTCCTGTCTTGCTTCCCCACAATGCTCCCTTTTAAGGCAAAAAGGAGAGAGAAAAAAAAAAGAAGAAGAAAGAGTCCTTCCACAGCCCCCCCCCCCCCCCCCCCCACCTCTTCCATGAATCTTCAGTTTGTGTGAATTGTACTACTGGGTCCATCTAGCCTAGAGCCCAGACTCCGCCCATGAGAATAATATACAGAGCTGCCATCTCTGTCATTTTTTCATCGCCCCGCAGTCACAGTTTTGGCATTGAAGCCAAGGGGATATCCTTGAATGCCATGTTTAATAACCTTTGACTGATTCTATAGTACCTAATAGCAACTCCTGGGGTGAAGTACAGGAGAAATCATGAAATGAATGAACCTTTGCTTTGGGGACAGCAGAAACACAGGAATGCTGGTCATCTTATATTGTGTTATACTGTAATAAAGCATCAGCTCCAGGCTCTTCTGAATGCACTCCAAGAATCCCTTCATCAGCACAGAAGACCTCTCAGCACTCACTGCCTTAGATTGGCTTACCAATAGGTGTTTAAAGACATGCTATGCTTTTGTGTCTGTCTCTCTCTATCCCTCTATGTTTCTTCCCCTCTCTTCTGTCCTACCTTGGAGAGTGGCAACACCATGAAGGCCCCTCCACCACTGGCCTCTACGATCATGGCTAGGAACTTGGGATTAACGGCACAGAAGTTGCTGTCCCATGTGGTCTGTGAGATTCTGATGTCATCATAGCACTGGTCTGCCTTCACCGGCTGCCCATACACGTGCCGGAACTTGCTGGAGCGCACCACCTTCCTACTCATGGCAGCTGTATGACAGGATAGTTCCAAGAAAGATTGAAAACAGATCAATGATGGATGTATTAATAATAGGCTAAATAGGTGGCTGGAAAGAGGGATGGAGGGAAGGATGAATGGTTAACTGTGTTATAAACACAATACATAGATCAGCAACACCTCAGGGCATCGCAGTAATCTCATAGGAGAGCCAAGGGATAATTTAAGACTCCCTTCAAAACTGTGGCACATGTGGAATGACTAGCATAGATGCCCAAGCCCTGCCAGGTGAAGAATTCCACTGTCTAAGCCCAAAGATCCTTGCTGCCTGAAGAAGTCATTGGCATGTTGAACTGAGCATGAGCGAGAGTGCTGGTGTCGGCAGCTCAAGCATGCTGCTGATTCCCTCGCTGCTCAGGAGAGTGTGAAGCTTGGGGACTGAGCAGCTGACTACTCCAGTTGGCAGGGCTTAGGTATCCCTGCTAGTAAAAGTAGGACTCCATGTTGCTGCAGAGGGAGAAGGCCCAAGAGAAATGTATGGCCTAGGGCAGGGGTAGGCAATTCCAGTCCTCAAGAGCCGGAGCCAGGTCAGGTTTTCAGGATATCCATAATAAATAAGCATGAGATAGATTAGATTTGCATCTCAAGCAGGCAGTGCATGCAAATCCATCTCATACATATTCATGGTGGAGATCCTGAAAACCTGACCTGGCTCTGGCTTTCGAGGACCGGAATTGCCTAGAGGCACTATGAAAAATTTCTTAAACATTAGGGGCGCCGTGAATCAAGAAACTTTGGGAACTACTGACATAGGTAATAGAGATAAGATAGTTATGATATAATATAGATAATGCATACTGGAGCTGAGGTTGCTATATTTGTCTTGCGGGGACCCCCCAGTCAGTCAAGTTTTCAGGATATGTACAATGAATATTCATGAGACAGATATGCATGTGCTGCCTCCATTGCATGTAAGTTCTTCAATATTCATTTTGGATATCCTGAAAACTATACTGCAACTAATAGGTAATAGATTAGTGACTCCCAATCTGCCCTGGCAACCTCCTGCCTGTTGCATTTTCAGGATATCTGCAGTGAATATGCATGAGAGAAATTTGCATGCAGTGGAGGCAATGCATGTAAATCGATTGTATGAATATTCCTGAAATTCTGACTGGTTGGTGGTCCTCTCCAAGGCAACTTAGGGAACCACTAATCTATTACATATTAGTTGTAGAGTGGTTTTCAGGATATCCATAATGATTATTAATTAACTTGCATGCAATGGAGGCAGCACATACAAATCTGTCTCATGATTATTCGTTGTAGATATCCTGAAAACCTGACTGGCTGTGGGTCCTCTACAGCAGTGTGGGAAGCAGAGAAAGTTTAGATGGCTATTCAGTGCAAGGAAGGAATGGAAAAATGATCTGGAGTCCCCCCCTGCCCTTCCATAATCCCACTCTGTGTAAGAGCACATAATTTGAGAGGGGGGTCTGCCTCTTCTGCCACTTTCAGCATTGCTATTCTCCCCCATCCCACCCCACCCCACCTCTGGTTCTGCTTTCATTGCAAAGGAATGAATCAACTCTGCAGGGTTACCTGTTTCTGAAAGCAGTGGGCTTGTTGGGCTTTTTCTCTGTGATAATACTCTCCCATCAGCATGCGGGCAAGTTATAACTGGGAAAATGCAGCCCCCATGGATGCTGCATTTGGGTCTCCAGGGCCTCTGTGTTTCCTTTGAGAGAGTCAGAGTAGTGGGTCTCTGTGCACTGCAGGAGCTCAACATTTCTGTGTCAACAGTTACATGGGATGAGTGAAGATTCACTGCTGCTTAGACTTTATAGATAATGCGGGTTATAAATTTGTTAAATACATAAATAAATAAATACACTGCAGCTAAAAAGCACTCTGACAGTCTCAAGCTGTTTCCGCTATCCCTCACTCTGTCTCTCTCAGGGTTCCTCTTTCTGATTCTACCATGCAAATGTGTCGGCCTCTTATAACAAACCATTTTTACAATGTTTGAATCTTTCCCATCTCACAGTAACTCCCTGTACAATGTTTCTTATCAGAGTTTTGCTTTGCTCCTTCTCTTTAGCAGACCTCTACATAGACTCCCAACCCTTAGGCCAGAGCAGAAAGACCTGTGGGGATTTATATCCTCTCAGGGGAGGGGAGAAATGCCATCACTTTTTTAAGAGGAGAAGAATTATAGCTTCCACTCGAGAACACACCAAACTTTAGGCCAGGGCAGCTGTGAGGTCAACCTTTCAGGACTTCTCTCCATCCCATCCTTCCCAAGGTGGATGATCCTCTCTGCCTTCACTAATTATAGGGGTTCTCACTCCCAGAGACCCCCAGCTTTTTACCTTCCTTACCTCGCTGCTTTACTCATGTGTGGCTTCCGAATCAGTTTGATACTTTTTTAATGGACTCTGTATGGAAAAGTGGTGAGGAGAAGCACCATCCATTGCCAGTTCTCCTTACCTTAGTATTCTCATATATCCCTCACAATATGCCCCTCCCCCACCAGTGTTTATTGCTACTAGGGAGAATATCAGGCATATGTTCTTACCCCCCAATATGGAGCAGGAAAGTGGTTGAAATGCCCTGTCCCCCTCCCCCCTGCCATAACCAGAAATTGCATGTATGCACAACAAAAAGTGTGAAATAATTTTAATATAAAACAACTGTGTCTTATAACATCTCGGCTTCCTAATCTCAACGATCTCAGCGTTCTTGGAATTGTCTGATTCCTAAGGCTCTCAAATTGGTATTATGGAGATTCAGTGCCTGGGCAGAAAAACTTTCTGCTTGGATTCTCCTACCCGGATATTTTTTTCTGGCTATTCCCTGCCTCAGCATCACTAGAGATAAACCTGTGGATGAGCAAGCAAGAGGCAGCAATGCCAAGAGGAGGGTTTGCCTGTACAGCAGACAGAGATCCATCTATAGAAGCAACAAAGTAAAAAAGGAAATGCAAAGGCTCTGAAAGTGTCTGGCTCTATCTGTGTCTCTGTGACTGTCACCGTGTGTGTGTGACATGTTTCTATATGTCAATGATCATATCTTTGCGTAAAGCTTTTGGATATGTGTGTGTGTGTGTATATATATATGTCCCTGTGCACGGTTATGGGAATGTTTGTGTGTCTATTAAATGCATGCCAGTGATGATCAAACCACTAGTCTTGTGATGTGTCCTTAAAAGACATGATCCTCAGTCAGCTGCTGGTCACAGAGAATGATCTATACAGCCTCGAGAGTGATAGAAAGGTGTAAGCGGCAGATCTGCTCGTCTCGCCCACCCAGATGACACTGAAAGGGGTCTGAGTCCCTGGAGCACAGCGCAGACTGGGTCTCACCTGGCAAAGATGAGCTGCTCTGAAGCTTTGCAGCAGGAGCAGATTGGATGCAGGGAAGCAGTGGTGAGATGCAGATGCTGAAGCTGCTTGCACAGTGAATGAGGAAAGGATGCGGCTGTGCTGTGTCTTTAAGAGAGGACCGCGCCCCTGGCAACGGGGGTGGGGGGTGGGGGACGCTCTTAAAGAGGCAGTGCTGAACAATTACGGTTAGAGTCTGCTTTAGTCACATCAGGGTTCCTACTCTAACTGGCAACTAGAGCTCATGCATGCCAATGCAACGGGACAAAGTCAGATCAGGCTGGCTCAATCCCAAACTAGTATCTCTACTATTAGTTTCCTGGGTGCCAAGACTCACATGGCTGGCCAGCAGCATTTTCAATAGCCTTTTTCATAGGTCTGTCTGCCAGAGTAAGGAAAGGCTATTATGTATGGGGGACCAGACTAATGGAAGACTATGATCTAAGAGAAACAAAAGACCCCTCTCCACCCTGACCTATCAGTGTCGGTGCAAGTATATTAGAGGCCCCAGGGCCAACCTTCAGCCTTGCATCCCCCTCCTCAATTATTTTTCATTCTTCTAGTCTATCTACCCCTTCCATGAGATTTTAATAATTAAACCCAGCGATCATGATTATACTAACCTCACCCATCCCAGAATAATCATGTCAACTTGCATAGATGAGCACTATTACTATTAAATTAATAAACTTTGGGGAAAAAATAAATAAAAAAACTTTGGTATGATGAGGGTATTGTTCAAAAGCTACATACCCAGGTAAATAACTGTTTATCCTGTGAACAAAAGTTTGTCTGGCCATCAGGATCTATTGTTTTGCTTGGATTGCAGCTCTTCTGTGCCATCCCCCAGAAGCTGCTATCCTAGGTGACTACATAGTTTGCCTAATGGTTAAGCCAGCCCTGTGACCTCCTAGAGTAGGGGTGTCAAAGTCCCTCCTTGAGGGCCGCAATCCAGTCGGGTTTTCAGGATTTCCCCAATGAATATGCATGAGATCTATTAGCATACAATGAAAGCAGTGCATGCAAATAGATCTCATGGCATATTCATTGTGGAAATCCTAAAAACCCGATTGAATTGTGGCCCTTGAGGAGGGACTTTGACACCCCTGTCCTAGAGCATTGGAGAGAAGTAGCAGAAATCTATAAGAGCAGAGAGAGCACCTAACTGTTATATAGGCAGTGGAATGGAGTGTGCCATGGCCCTACGATTTTGCCCCACATTAGTGACTAGGCAAATGGGGGCAGGAACAGAATTTTGCTTGTTTGGTTCTCCCAAGCAACAAGATGTACCACTGTCCCTGACCCGTTACACTAATAAACCTGGGTCCCATCCAATCCTATCACTACCACCAGCATCTACTCTCCCTGTGTAAACTTCAGCACTAAGCATACAAAGCTGCTCTACCTACAGACTTCTAATCCCATCCATGTCTCCAACTCTCACTGAATGGCCTTCAGCATCAGGTCAGAGGACCTACTTTGTTTGCAGATGATTTGAACATTTGCAATAGACTAAAAGATTTACAAAGACTAGGGGACACTCGATGAATTTACACAGTAATACTTTTAAAACCAATAGGAGGAATTATTTTTTCACTCAGAGAATAGTTCAGCTCTGGAATGTGTTGCCAGAGGATGTGGTAAGAGTGGTTAATACTGCTGGTTTTAAAAAAGGTTTTGACAAGTTCCTGGAGGAAAAGTCCATACACTAGCTGTTGAGACAGACATGGGAGAAGCCACTGCTTGCCATGGATTGGTGGCATGGAATGCTGCTACTATTTGGGTTTTTGCCAGGTACTTGTGACTTGAATTGGCCTCTGTAAAGACAGGATACTGGGCTACATGGACTATTGGTCTGATCCAGTAAGGCTATTCTTATGTTCTTATGATAAGATGCAAGATGATTTGAAAAACTGGAAAAAAGGTCAAAAGTATTCCATGTTAAATTTAAGGTGAGGAGTAGCCTAGTGGTAGAGCTGCCACCTCTGCACCCAGAGGCCATGGGATCAAATCCCAGGGCTGCTCCTTGTGACCCTGGGAAAGCCACTGGCATAACCAATTAGAGCTTTAGCTACTCCCGCGGAATCCTGAATACAGAGGGAGGTGCCTAAGACCTGATTGACTCAGACACTTAAGCTCTACTTCTTGGAGGTACCTTAGGCAACTGAACCAATCAGGGCCTTTGGCCCCTTCCTGTACATCACATGATGTACCGGGGAGGTGAAGGCCCTTCATTTAGGACTGGCGGGCATGAAGCAAGAACCTCAGAGCGGGCTTCTTGCTTCTAACTTTTTAAAAAGGTACGGGGAGATTTGGGGGTAGGTTCGGGGGATGGGGTGGGGTATCTGGTGGCAGAAAGGAGTTGTCATCCCTCCTACCATTTTTTTTGGAAGGGGGGACAATGGCCCAGGGGTCATGGCGCAGGGGTGTTCTGTGTGGCAGGAGTGCCTATTTGGGGGGAAGGGGAGGGGATTGGTTCAGGAGAGTCGGTGGCGCCAGGACTGGGTGGGGGCATGGCATAGGGGTATTCGGCCAGGCAGGAGGGAATAGGCATCCTTCCTGCCATTTTCACTGCCATGAGGGGAGGGGGGTTAGGGGTCATTGGAGAGGGCCATCAGCGCAGGAGGGGGCTTTTTTCTTTTTAATGGGGCAGTTTGTGTGTGTGTGTAACACACACATCTGTGCCATTAAAAAAAAGAAGCCCTAACAGCAGTGACAGAAGGCTGCTTCCCCTATTACTACTGTTAGGGCTCTGTGAATGTGTCAATCGCTCACTGAGCGATTGATCTGTCGGGCTTGCATGCAAACTTGATAGCGCATCGATCACTCCTGGAGAATCAGCCACCAGCGATCCAGTTGGTATCTTTAGTACATCCAAGCCTATGGGCTAGATTCACTAAGCAAACCAATTGTGTACCGATCGGTTTGTGACCCCTTTGAGACCCGGTTTTACTCTGGCCCAATTCACTTACCTCTCTGCCGACCATCCTCTGATCCGCGCATGCAAATGAGGGGAATGGCATGCAAAGTAGGCAGGGACGCGATTCACTAACCAAATCCCTAAAACACCGATTGGGCTGGCTGATCACAAACAAGCGACTGCTGAGGATCAGTCGCTGAGGTCCTTTCTGACTGCCATGCCTTCTGCCGCCCTGCTTCTCTGCTCTCAGCCCCGATTTCCTGCTCTCTCTTGCCTGCACCGAATCTCTTGTTCTTCTCCTGCCTGCCCCAAATCTCCCATTCTTCTGCCTGTCTGCCCCGAATCTCTCCTGCCGCCCCACTTTCGCCCCAAATCTCTCCTGCCCTTTCCTGCACTACGAGCTCGTGGTTTTAACCTGCAGGTTTAAAACGCGTTAAAAACACGGGCTCACAAAGTAAAAAAGAAAAAAAATAAAGTTTAAAAAAAGAAAAAAAACTGTTGCTGCTTTTGATCTTACGCAGACCATCTACAGATGGTCTGCGCCTGAGTCGGGATCGCTAATGAGCGATCCCGATAGTCGGATGGGGGGCATGATTCTGATCGCCCTTATTTGCATGAAGGCGATTTGTGAATCAGCCCCCTGGATACAGATCAGATCGGATCCCTTACAGATCAGACCCGATCCGTGCCCTTTGTGAATCTAGCCCTGTGTTAAAGTGGATCAGCTTGCCAGATTAAGTGTAGTTACTTACCTGTAACGTAGGTTCTCCGTGGACAGCAGGATAGTCAGCCACATATGGGTGTTGTCCCAACACCTCCCAATTTGCGGATAAGCTCTCCAATAGCTCAGAGAGATTTTTTTTTTTTTTTTTTTTTCTCTGAGCATGTGCAGTGCCCGGGCCCCACTGGGCATGCCCGAGCCCTACCCATTTCCCCCTGCTTCCCCCTAATCCCCAGGATGTTCCTAGCTGTGGCCGGGTCGGCCGTATGGGGAGGCGGGTGGGTTGTGTGGCTGACTATCCTGCTGTCCACGGAGAACCTACGTTACAGGTAAGTAACTACACTTTCTCCTAGGACAAGCAGGATGAGTCAGCCACATATGGGTGACTCCCTAGCCGAGGGATGTACCGACTGGACCTGCGCCTTAGCGCTTTGTGCATCCCTCGCCTGGCTGTGGAGGCCGAGCCGGGCAGGGTAATCAGGCAAAGCAGGTAGGTTGTGGAAACAAGGTTTTAGATAAAGTGCTGTGTTAACTGAGCAATAATACTCACAGAACAGTGAACTGGTCAATGACAATCAATGAACAGTGAGAGACCAACTGGTCCAAAGTGACAATTCATACTTGCATGTGAGAATTCATACTTGCCTATTCCACATTCAGTCTAGACAGGAGTGCTGGAAGACCTACTTAACTCACAGAACAGCGAAACTGGTCAATGACAATCAATGAACAGTGAGAAAACCAACTGGTCAACAGTGACAATTCTTAACTGGTCAACAGTGACAATTCGTACTTGCATATGAGAATTCATACTTGCCTATTCCACATTCAGACTAGACAGGAGTGCTGGAAGACCTACTTAACTCACAGAACGGCGAAAACTGGTCAATGACAATGAATGAACAGTGAGAAAACCAACTGGTCAACGGTGACAATTCATAACTGGTCAATAGTGACAATTCATACTTGCATATGAGAATTCATACTTGCCTATTCCACCTTCAGACTAGACAGGATTGCTGGAAGACCTACTTAACTCACAGAACAGTGAAATTGGTCAATGACAATCAATGAACAGTGAGAAACCAACTGGTCAACAGTGACAAATCGTACTTGCATATGAGAATTCATACTTGCCTATTACACATTCAGTCTAGAAGGAGTGCTGGAAGACCTACTTAATCAATATCTATAACACCCTACTTGAACAGTATTTGTCGATATTTATAACACCCTACTTGATCAGTGTTTGTCAAGGCTGTGCTAGTGGTTGCTGTCCCTCCTGGGAGGGAACCTGTGCTTGGTGAAGGTGTGCATGGAGGACCATGTGGCTGCATCGCAGATGTCCCCTATTGGTGTGTGGTGCAGATGTGCCGTTGTGTTGGCTATGGTTCTGCGCTGGTGGGCGTTGGCTCCCACCTGCGGTTGATGCTGCGCTTTTCTATAGGTGAAGGGGATGCACTCTTATATCCAGCGCGCGCGCCTGCATTTGGTGGCCGGAAGTCCCGGTCTGTTTTGGTCGTAGGAGACGAACAATTGAGGCTTGTCTAATCTGCTGCATAGTCAGGACCCGCACACAGTCCAGGAGGTGTTGCTGAGGTGGCAGTGTGCCTCCCTGTGGGGAGATGTAGAGTGCCGGGAGGCCCGTTGAAGCCGCCTTCGGCAAGAATCGGGGATGGGTACTGGGTACCACCCTGTTCTCATGAGGGAGTGTGTCGGTAGACACGATGATCAGGGTTTTCCCAGCCAGGAATACGGGATCTGCCTCCCCCAAAGGTTTGAAGGGGTCGAGGTGAGATGATGCGGCACCAAGTTGAGGTCCCATCCGGGCGGTGGTGGTCTGACCGGTGGGTGCAGATTGGACAGTCCCTTCATGAAATTTTGTGATTACTGGATGCCTCGACACTGGTTTGCTGTCTAGGCCAGCGTGGTATGCCGTGATTGCACTTAGGTGGACCTTGATGGAAGTAGGTTTTAGGTCCCCCTGAGATAAGCTCAGTATGTACTGCAGGATGTCCGGTATGGGGCAGTTGTAGGGGTCTCGCTGCGTGTCTGTGCACTGGTAGCGGAACCTTCTCCCTTTCAACCCATAGCGTTTTCTGGTTGAAGGTCTTCTGGCTGCCATAAGAGTGTGCTCCACGTCTTGTGGTAGGTTCATCCTCTCATCATCCATGCGGTCAGGGCTAAGGAACGCAGGTCGTGGTGGAGGGGGTAATGAGAACTGCACTGATCTGGAGCGGGGAGAGGTGGGTGAACCGCTATCCCTTGCCAGAACGGGAACCATGGTTGCAGGAGCCCGATCAGGGCAATCATGATCACCGTTGCTCTGTCCTGAAGAATCTTCTGCAGGACTTAGGGTGTTCAAACTCACAGACAGACCGTCGGGGCTGAGATGGCGATGGGTTGATCTCTTTGCCCAGAAGGTCGAGTATTTTGAGTTCGGTTCGGCTGCAAACAGGTCGATGCTCGGTGTGCTCCAGGTGCTGAAGATCTTCTTAATCGCCGCTGGGTTGAGACACCACTCATCGGGATCCAGCTGGTGGCTGAGTCTTTCTGCCAGGTCGTTCTGCTCCCACAGGAGGTAAGTTGCCTGGATGGTGCATTGAATGGAGTTGGAGAACTCCCACATGTGGCAAGCTTCCTTGCATAGCGAGGTTGACCCTGTCCCTCCCTGTTTGCTGATATAGTGCGAGGCCACCTGGTTTTCTGTTTGGGTGAGGACTGCCCTGCCTGTTTGAAGGTTTCGAGGGCATTCCCTAAGGCCCTGAGCTCCAGTGGGTGGGTGGTCAGAGGTTGGGTACATTGGTCTCAGTGATGTCTGAGGTGCCCTTTCAGGGATCACATGAGTAGTCTGGTGTGCTGCACAACAAAGACCGGAGCGTGCTGACAATGAGCTGCTGGCAGGGAAGCACTGGGCCAGGGATGTCATGGCGTCGATCTGGTAGTCCCGTAGGACGGCCTTGGTCTGCGTGGTGTCGATGACTGCCCAGATGAACGATATCCCCTGGGTGGGTATCAGGTTGGGCTTCATGTAGTTGATGAGGAACCCCAGTTCTTGGAGGAGGGTTATGGTGGTTAACGGGGCTGCCAGCTGTCGAGATAAGATAGGACGCGCACCCCTTGAAGGCGAGGATGTGCCACTGCCACGCACTTTGTGAACGCTCTTGGAGCCGTTGAGAGTCCAAGGGGCAGGACCTTGTACTGGAGGCGTCTGTCTTGGCTTTAGAAGCGACGATGCCTCCTGTGGGCTGGGTGCATGGGATACTAGCCAATACTCGGGCTGTAACAGGGCCAAGACTGTACCCAGAGAGTGCATCTGGACCTTGTGTATGTATCTGTTGAGCTTACAGAGATCCAGGGACGAGCGTTGTCCTTGTCCATGGTGACGCGGGGGTTCCCGGAGTAGAAACCCCTTGGTGATCTCCTCTGTTCGTCACCGCATCTATTGATTCTGCCGAAGCAGGTCCTCTCCTTGCTGCAGGAAAGTTGGGTCGTCAGATGGAGGGTGCCCCGCCCACTTGGGGGGGGGCGGGAGTGGAGACGAATTCGGAATCCCTGCTTGATGATGCTGAGGGCCCACTGGTCGATGGTGATCCTGGGCCAAGTCTTCGCAGACAATCTGATCCTGCTGGGCCGGAGGGTGGTCATGGTTCTATTTTTGTCTTGGGGAGAGGGCTGCCCTTGGATGCCCCTGCCCCTCGGGCGGTGCTTGTTTGCGTAGCAGTTATGTTACTGTTGCGAGTGCTGGGGCACAGACTGCTGTCAGTGTGGACTGGCTCAGTTGTGAGCTGGAGTCTCTATTTTATTTTATTTATTTATTTCCTCTCACTGGCCTCCTGATAAAGCCGCATCTGGAACTGGAGCGCAGCAATTCGTGCGCTCAGCATTGCGCCCTCGAAGGTCTTTTTCCCCGTGGAAACCAGGGTTTTTCAGGTCCTTCCCTGACGGGGGTTGGAGGGGGGGGGTCGTGCTGCCCTGTTTCTCTTAAGCTACCGCAATGTCCATGTATGGCTGCTGCGGGTTGTCGAATCCCTGGGCTGGAAAGATCTGGTACTTCAATCCCAGTCTCCTTGATGTTGGTTGCCCTGAGGAGGGAGTCAGCCAAATCTTGTCTCTGCAGTCCAGGAGTTTCTTGTGGACTGGAATCGCCACTGCCTGCGTGAAGTACTGGTACTGGTAGTTCAGGCCTTGTAGTACTCTGTCTTGGGTACTTGTTGTCCCCCCATGTGGATCTTTTTTTAGTAAATATATATTTATTTTTGTGGGTGGTGACTCGGGGCGTGGCTGGAGGCTGGTGTGTAGCTTGTTCCTCCGTTGCTTGGGTGCATGGCCTGCTGCTGAACCGTGCCATGTTGTTGTGCGTGGCTCCCTCTAAAGGGGGGCATTGTGGGGAGTGTAGCCCACCGAGAGAGGAGTGGGTCAGCAGGAGGATTAACTGTGGCTGATGGTCCCACCCCTGGTGGTTCGCAGGTTCATGTGCTGCTCCACTTGACTGGTTGGGTGGCTCCATGTACCCCACCACCCTTCTCTGTCCTTCTTGAGAGGGGGGGAGAGCCTGCAGAGAGGGGGCAGGATGCACCCCTTCATCTGTGCCAGTGCTCCTGGCTGCGTTTCCCACTGTGCCTGGAGGCAGAGAAAGAGGAGTGATAATGCCTCTTGAGTGGGCTTCTGCTGCTGTACTGCCTATTGTATATTAAACTGTACAGCGCTGCAT
This sequence comes from Geotrypetes seraphini, assembly GCF_902459505.1. Taxonomy (NCBI): domain Eukaryota; kingdom Metazoa; phylum Chordata; class Amphibia; order Gymnophiona; family Dermophiidae; genus Geotrypetes; species Geotrypetes seraphini. The sequence continues at coordinate 95,007,051 of NC_047088.1, forward strand.
ATGCCTTTCAGTGCTATAGAAATCATGAATAGTACAGAGTCCCTCATGCTAGCTGGAAAAACACTCTGCCTAGGTTTTATGAAGAGCAAACAGCTTTTAGACTGAGGAGTTTCAAACCCCCACCCTTGGAGAGGCATGGTCTGACATGCCGCATCTCTGAAGATATCAGCACCCTGCTGAGAAAGGCAGACTCCTCGTTCCCAACCTGAGAGGGGGAGGGGGGAGGGGTGGGAAAGGTGTGAATTGTAGACTCTGCAGGACCCCAAGAGGGAAAGAAACATCGAGTTGGTTTTTTTTTGTTTTTTTTTTTTCAGCATGTCCTTTATAAGCTGAACTCTGGGGCAGCATGTCTCCTACTGGGGGGAGAGGTCTGCAGGTCCCCTCCAAGGAAAAGAAGCATGGGAGATTCTTTCTCAAATTCAGATTGGGAGGAGGGTGGGGCAGAGCCCTCGGGGCTGCAACAGATTATCAGAGGTTTTCCCAAAAACAAGCAGATAGGACTTACCTTTGAACCCCAATCGGCTCCCTTCAGAGGCCGGCTGTAAGAGGCAGCATGCCGTCTGGAGGGTGAAAGCCCCGATCTGTTGCTTGCAGAGGCTGTGGATTTACGCAGCAGCATGCAAGACTCCTATCGGCTGCCCTGCAGAGGATGGCTGCGTGGCAACATGCAAGGATTCCTGGAGAGATCTCTCGGTCTGGCGAGACTCCTATCGGCTGCCCTGCAGAGGTTGGTTCTAAGCGGCAACATGCAGGGACTCCGGGAGATATTTCTCTACCGGGCCAAGTGCAGGCGGGGGGATTAGCTGAGCCAGGGCATCCTGGAGGCTCCTTGCCACTGTAGCATGTGGATCCCCCGCTGCTGCATTCTGATGAGGATGGCTGCTGGAGAAAGATTCTCGGGCCTCACTTCTCTTCATGCCCTGCGGAGGCTGGCTGTCAGCAGCAACATGCAAGAACTCCTGTAGAGATCTCTCGGTCTGGTGAGACTCCTATCGGCTTCCTGTAGGGGCCGACGGCTAGCGACAGCATACAGGACTTCCGGGAGAGATTTCTCGACCGGGCAAGTTGCAGTCGGGGGGGTTGACTGAGCCAGGACGTCCTGGAGGCTCCTCACCGGATTCGTCTGTGGATCCCCCGCTGCTACGCTCCGATGAGGATGGCTGCTGGAGGGAGATTCTCGGGCCTCACTTCTCTTCATGAAGTCTCTCAGTGCCCTCTTCCTTAGCTTGCGTGCACGTGGTGACATGTGCGCACAATGCAAGCCACACGGAAACCTCGAGCGCCGGATCCAATCAGTGGGCGCACAATTCGTGAGGATCCAGTGTGTTCATCCTCCTCCTGCATCCCAGTTGTTTCTTTAGATGATTCAGGCATCTTCAAGTTGATGAGTAGAAAAGTTGTAATGGAGAGCTGTAGAAAATCCGACCGATGGGAACGGGCGGAAACTAAAGACTGGGGATTAGGGGGAAGCAGGGGGAAATGGGTAGGGCTCGGGCATGCCCAGTGGGGCCCGGGCACTGCACATGCTCAGAGAAAAAAAAAAAAAAAAAATCTCTCTGAGCTATTGGAGAGCTTATCCGCAAATTGGGAGGTGTTGGGACAACACCCATATGTGGCTGACTCATCCTGCTTGTCCTAGGAGAAAGGTTTGTTTAGGAGGAAATACAATTTACACCCCCATTAGCTTTTGAACAGGAATTAGTGAAGCTTTTAGCACCTAGTTATGTGCTGCTGGCTGAGGATAACCAATTAACCATCTCTGCTAAGGGAAAAACTGATAAAACCCCTCAAGCTAGTTTGGCATTGGTTTTGCAAACAAAATAAATTTAACTCTAAAGTGACCCCCTTGACTCGCATGCATGATAATGCAAAATTTAAAGGAGCCATGACAAATTTGCAATTTAGGGCTTGGGGCAGAAGAAACAACTTAAAGACCTTGTGGATACCAAGGGTACTTTGTAGATTTCCACAAATAACTGCCAAATTTGGCATCTGCAACAAGGACTAGTACATTTACTGTCAAGTCCAACATTATGTGGTAACTTTGGATTCCAAAGCCCTAAGAAAGGATAATGAGGAGGAAGTTGAAGAGGAATTAGGCCTATATACAGATAAAGGCTACAGGGTGTCTCTTAATTATAAGATTTTGCTTGATAACATAGCAAATATGGGTATATATGGGTAGAGTAATGGCAGTCAGAACTGGGGGACTCCATTTCTTCTTATGGTAGACCAATTGAGGCATATATATGACTCCTCCAATAATATATGGTTGCAAGCAGTTTACAAAAAAATTTAAAATAAGGTAGAGATGAATTATGTCCATCAATAATTGGATTCATGACTTTCTGGCTATGGCAGGGATGACTGCATCCTCAAATATATAGGTAGCCAGTCTTCCAGTTAGTAGGGCCATAGGAGCCAGCTCTGTAGTGGCAGTGGGTGCCGACTCAAGTACCTCATAATTGAGCAATCTCCTTCACTGTGTTCAGGGAAGCGTAATTTGTATTGTGTCTGGTACCCCCAATCATTTTGAAATGTTGGCACTTATGTGTAGGGCTGAAGGTGACTGAAGGTACCTTTTAGGATAAGGCCCTCCGTCAGTAGTGCAGAGACTTGAGCCAGAGACTGAAGAGATGTAAAAAGGCTTTTATTAAACAAGCATATATGCTGGACTTCTGGGCAGAACTGGCTGCATAAACAGAAGACCCTGAGGATCTCGGACACAAAAGTTATATAGGGTCCCGCTGCCGGCCCCTCCTAACCAGTCCAAACCGGTATAACCAGCTCTGACCAAAAGAGAGAAAAACAAAACCATAAATCCATCCTATAATCTATACATCAAGGCTAACTAACAGGCTAACATCCTGTTGCCTCCTTGCCGTGCCTGGCACTTAAGACAGATACATAGAACAGGCCTGTATGTATACGTGATTTCTCAGAGCAATAAAATGGAGTCACAGGTTGTTCTTTGTACTAATTATGACCCACTGATCTAAAATGGAATTTTCTTCATCTACACCGTGACCCAGCTATGTCAGCTAGCTAGGGATCCTTCATTCCCAACTTTTCTTCTGTAGGCTAGCTGACTAGCTGGGTTATGGGAGTTCAGGGCCATCTGTATCAGAAGTGGGGACTGGGTGATAGGAGGAAAGGGCCAGGACTAGGGCGGTGGTACTTTTGTCAATCGTAGTCCTAATAGTACGGTTAAGGGTTTTCAATAAACATGGTAACAGGCAAGGAAGAACACAAAATATGACAGAGAATACCAGGAAAATTATGGTGAGGGCTTTAAAGAGTCCCGGTTTGGAGGCCCAATCAGTCAGTGAGTTGAGTCCAAACATATCAGCAGAAAAACCCTTCCAAGTCTGGACAGGAACGTGAGCTAATCTGGTAATCTTGTCTATGACCTCTTCAACCACAAATCCTTCATCATCCAGTTGTAGACAGCAGTTGGAAAAATTGAATTTTCCACATACCCCTCCTTCAGCGGCCAATAGATAGTCTAAGGCCAGTCGGTTCTGATAGATGGCGGTACGCATCATAGTGTTCGCTTTGGCCAGGGCTCCCAGGGCCCTAGCTGTTTCATTGGTGATAACTTCTAAAACCGCCTGCAGTCGTATGAGGTGGTTAAGCATGTAGATTGGAGTCCGGTACCCAAACATACCATCATCAGCCCATGTAGCAGGACCGTAGACAGCAATGATGCGCTCCGGGGGCCAAGTGTCTTCCCATTTACCAATTTCCAGGCTTCTTTCAGAACGGGCCCGTTGATCGAATACTGGGACAGCCAGATGTTCTCCTTCGGATAACGGGAGGAGGAAGAAGGCTGGTTTGATAGTGCCCAGAACACAAGTGCCAGTCCAATTTGAGGGTAGAGTGGGGTATGCTGTTTTCCCACAGATCCAGTAGTATCCTTCCGGTGCAGCCCAAGGGGCAGAAGCAGGCAGGTTGAGGTAGACATTTAATGTGGTAGCATTGCCAGTAGTATTCCATCGTCTGGGTATTTTTAACTTAGGATCTCCGGTCCAATAAGTCCAACCGGGCTGAGAGGTGCTGTTTTTAGTCCATAAGGATTGGCACTGCAGGTGTCCAACACGAGTGGTAAAGGATGGTCCGAGACGCTGTATGCAGTGTTTTGCCAGAATGGAGTTTTTCAGAGGCCAGCTGGGTGCCCCCGCAGACATAACAGTTTGTCAGATTTAAGGTGGCTCCTATGGCTTCAGCGAACTGTATGAAAAGGTTGCAGGTGGTGACAGAGGGCACAAAGTCTTGTTGGTCAAGTTTCATATGTTCATAAAAGTCTGGAAACACAATGCTGTGTTGTTCAGGGATTCGGTGTCTCTCAACGAGTTTGATGTGCAAGACAGTACCAGGGTCCGTGCCCTTACCATATATCTGTAGGCCCACAAGATAGCGAGCTTTCCGGAGGCTATCATCGAGGTTCCATTTAAACGGCTGTAGGATAGTGAAGTTAAGTGGATTACAGTTCTGGAGGCCACAGTCAGAGGTAGTCACCACTTTGGATAATATGGCTCGGGTGGTGGGCAGTCGGGTCATACCCCAAGTAGCCCAGGATACACATTTCCAGTAGTTACAGTAGTAGTGTTCGGAAGACCCTTCACAGTGGGACGGCTTCTGTCCCGCCAGGCACATGTATTTATCGTTGTGCATATATTCCCTCCTCCATGCTAGGGCACCACAACGTCCAAGGAAGGTGGGGTTCTGGTCCATGGCATAGCAAGCATCAAAGAGGACTGAGGCCGGGACATGGGGATTAGTGACCAGGGTTTGTTGAATCAGGGGGCCCTGATCCCAGACTGACCTGACCTCTATCCAAGTATCCCTATTAGTTGCTCTGGGGTCGAAACAGATCTGTGAATCTCCATTATTACATATAGAATATTCAACCTTGTTATATATACATACAGGGGTCACTAGTTGATCCTTACACTCATAATTAGTTTGAAATCTAATAACATTTTCCGTTTTGCCCCCATTGTCCACTAGTGCCACACAAGGGGCACACCCAGGCGTGGGAGGGGTAGGGGACATGGACAATGTTGGCAAGACGTAAATCACAAGCAGTAAATATACAACAGAGTTCATATTAAATATCTTGTCAGATCTCCGGATCAGACGTGCGTGATTACTCTTCCAGAGTGTGGGGCAGCCGTGTGATTTTCAGTTGAAGGTCAGTGGGCCCTTTTTCACAAATATACTCAGCAGCGGGCTTCACACGGCTGTAGTGAATCCAAGACTCGTGGCGGGACAATTTGACAGCTGTGGGAGAAGCAAGTAAGACAGTGAAAGGCCCTGTCCAAAGGGGTTTCAGCGGTTCTTTCTTCCATACTTTCAGCCACACTTGATCCCCAGGTTTGTAGAGGTGGACAGGGGTTGTAATTGGTAGCGGGGCTCTAGAAATGACCCAGTTCTGTAATTTCATAATGGTCTTTCCTAGCTGCTTTATCTCTGCGTCTGTGATAGTGTTCCCTATCTGTTCAAGAGACTCAGGGTCTAGACTGACTATTGGCGGGGGTCGGCCATACATGAGCTCAAATGGGGACAACTGATTGCGTTTACCTGGGGTACAGCGGATGCGAAATAGAACAGAAGGGATCAGTTTGGGCCATGGCAGGCGGCTTTCCTCTGCCGCTTTTCCGAGGAGGGTTTTAATAGTTCTGTTGATGCGTTCAACTTGGCCAGAGCTCTGGGGTGATAGGCCGCATGTAATTTCCAGGTGATTTGCAGAGCCCGAGAGACTGCTTGTGTGACTTGTGATATGTAGGCGGGGCCATTATCGCTGCCAATCACTAGGGGCAGGCCATAGCGAGGGATGATGTCATGGAGTAAAACCTTTACTATTTCCCTACTTTTCTCTGTGCACACTGGGTAGGCCTCTGGCCACCCAGTGTGGGAATCAATGAAAACCAGGAGGTAACGGAACCCATGGGAGGGGGGGCAAGTGGGTAAAATCTGTAGAGAGGACTTGCATGGGATGTGAACCGATAGGCTGGTGACCAGGAACGGGGGATCTGACAGAAGAGGGGTGTGTCGGAGGCAAATGACACAGCGGAGCAGAACATGGGAGATGAGTTGAGAGAGATTCGGGATATAGAAATTCTGTCGGAGAAGAGTGCGGAGAGCTGGGTTACCGGCATGAGAAAAATCGTGTGCACGTTGGACAACAGTGAGGGCCAGGAGTTGAGGGACGTACAGGAGGGGGGTGGATGTGTGGGAGGAAGGTATAGTAATCCATCCAGATGGGAGGGTGCAATGGCCAGATTGCTGCGTGGCCCACTTGCGCTCGGGGTCAGTGTACTGGGGGGAAAGGGAATGAAGGAAAGGTTGAGGGGAGGAAAGGGATAACAGAAGAGGGGGTGTGGGCGGACCTTGGAGGGCCGCCTGGCGAGCCGAGCGGTCAGCCAAGGCATTACCGCGGCTGATGAAATCACGGAGGCAGCATGGGCGTGAACAGCTAGAAAGGCAATTTAGATAGGAAAAAAACAAAAATGCAAAAAGGGAGAGAAAAATCTCCAAAAATGGCCAATGGTATAGTTGGTTTCCCTGGGGTACCCCACAAACCAAACAGATAGACAACACAAAGATTACAGGGCATAAACAAACATAGAAAACAGAAAAGGCGTGAAACTTTTCTTCCAGCTGGCAAGGATTCAGAGCTGAACTTAGATCTGCAGAGAAATGCACAGTTATACAAAAACAAACGTCCATCATAGCACGAATCATAATTGTGTGCACACAGTGGCAAAGTAAAGTGCGATATAACACATGGCATAATAATCACATAATCATAAAAGGCATCTAAATGGTTACTGGAACATCCGAAAGAGAAAACGTAAGAATGTTATCACTCTGGCTTGGTGCCCTGCCAATTACATTCATAAGGCAGACAGGGACGCAACTGCTAGGGTGTGCTTCAATCTTGAAAAATAAGCAAAACTTACTAGGTAAAGTAAGATACAGTGTACAATGTTTAATATAGAGGTATTCTGAAGTATGGCAATGTCAATTCAAAGGAAAAAAAAAGAAACATGTTAAATGTTAAGTGCAAGGTCATTTCAAGGTTACTGAAAGCAGAACATTGTCCTCCTTCTCTGGGTAGAAAAAGGCTCATTGTAACAGGTCCAGAACAGCTCTGTATGTATGACTGCGAAGACAAAGAAGAGACATTTTAACGTGACACCACCCCTGAGGTCACTTAGCCATGTTCCCTGCAGGCAGACCTGGAACCCTTGTCTGCCACCTGGGTCCCGCTACACTCTGAGGAGTGGGCACTGCTGCAGACTAGATGTAGCTACTTTAGTCTGCACTGTCCTTACATAATAACTACCCCCTTCCTCTGGAGTTTGAGCTACCAAGTTTATTTGAAAGGTATTTCTGTTTCCAATTGTATTTAGAATCTGATTGATAATAACACTTTATACAAACATGCATGGGAAGAAAGAATTCATAAAGAACACCAGAATAAAGACACAATACGGGAAAGCAAGGGAGACTGTTAGCACAAAAGAAGTAATCTCAATCCATCCGTTATCAATAAAACTCATTCATAAAGGAAAAAAAAAAAAAGTTGACCACATTACACCACTATTGATTAAGTCCCACTGGCTACCTATTAGCCACCGAATTACTTTTAAGATATTATTCTTGGTTTTTAAAGTTCTAGCTTTCAATGAGCCTCAATTCATGTCTAGAATGATCATTCCTTATTATGCCCCTCGTTCTCTACGATCATCATCACAAGACTTATTAACTGTCCCTTCCTTAAAAATTGTGGGTACAAGAAGAAATGACATGTTTTCTGTTACAGCGCCACAAACGTGGAATGCACTGCTACTGTACATCAGAAAAGAAAAAGATCTTATCTCTTTTATAAAACTCTTAAAAACTTTGTTATTTAACTTTGTACTTGTGTCTTAAAATTGTTTGTCCTCTAAAATGTTTTTTTTTTTTTTTTTTTTTTTGTTCAGCGCTTAGAATGTTTGTATAGGCGATTCATCAAATAATAATAAAACTTGAAACTTGAACTTGAATTATCAAGCCCATGTTTAGCAAATATTTCAATTTTCAGAAAAATATGGATACTTAACCTCTATCATTGTTAGTCTTGTACTTTAAATCCCCCAACACTGGGATACAAAGGCAGGGATGTGCCCAACACAAACCCCACATGTCTGACAAACGGTTGCTTTTTTTTTTCTTTCTTTCTTTTTTTATTACCAGCAGACACACTTTGACAACTGCGAGAACACGTAAACTATCTGGCTCAACTTTCTTGAAATTACTCACTGTCTGTAACAAATCCACTGCACGCAACATATATCTAAAATCACAGTCCTTATTCTCGTTCATCAGTGCGAACTCACATTCTTAATTCTGTCTTGATCCACATGCATTTTACCCTGTTAAGCAACTTACACTATCCTGTCTGCAACTTTCGGCAAAACAATCATGCTGGCTTGCTTTACCAACTTTTCCCAGGTTTCCAACCTAAATGCTATTTCCATCTCCCCGGGTAATTTCTCAACATCACCAATTTCTCGTTCTCTGTGTCTTGTCAGGTGTCCCCAGAGCTTTTGTTTTATTAATTTGACAAGTATGACAAAAAGTTGATTAAATTCCAAATACTAAGCCTTTGACAACAATAAAAATAAGGGTGAAGAAAACAATAAAAAATCTTAGGGTCGCCATAATCGCCAGAAAAGGCAGTTGTAAAATATTTAAGCATGATCTGAAGGGGGTCGGTGGTGCTCTGACCCATATTATAGAATCTATATATGCACCCAACAAAAGTTCCAATTTCCAGAAACCAGAATCCTATATACCTCTCTGTGCTTCACAACGGATTAAGAAGTTACTAGACAGAAGAGGTAGAGACAGGATAGAGAAGGAATCAACTTCTCACTTACCAAGACAGGTCCGGTACCGGCACAACAAAACCAGGAGCCAGAAATCTCCACCGATTCGTTCCTTCTCGAGGTGCAATCCGTTGTCTTCGACGAGAAACCGTTCCTGGTCAACCACCAGGTTAATGCCGGCTATTACGGGTCTCGTAGGAGGCAAGGTTTGAAATCCTCCGAGGGAGACGATCGTGCCAAACAGGCTCAAGTCTGTAGATCAAGTCCCTGTTCGGCTGCGCCAAATGAAGGTACCTTTTAGGATAAGGCCCTCCGTCAGTAGTGCAGAGACTTGAGCCAGAGACTGAAGAGATGTAAAAAGGCTTTTATTAAACAAGCATATATGCTGGACTTCTGGGCAGAACTGGCTGCATAAACAGAAGACCCTGAGGATCTCGGACACAAAAGTTATATAGGGTCCCGCTGCCGGCCCCTCCTAACCAGTCCAAACCGGTATAACCAGCTCTGACCAAAAGAGAGAAAAACAAAACCATAAATCCATCCTATAATCTATACATCAAGGCTAACTAACAGGCTAACATCCTGTTGCCTCCTTGCCGTGCCTGGCACTTAAGACAGATACATAGAACAGGCCTGTATGTATACGTGATTTCTCAGAGCAATAAAATGGAGTCACAGGTTGTTCTTTGTACTAATTATGACCCACTGATCTAAAATGGAATTTTCTTCATCTACACCGTGACCCAGCTATGTCAGCTAGCTAGGGATCCTTCAGTGACCCCTGATGTGTATTTATTTATTTATTAAAAAAACAACTTATATCCTGTGACATCCCACAGTTCTGCGTGGTTTACAACAAAACATGCATAATAAAATTATAACAAATACACAGTTATATACAATATCATACTTACAAAATATCTATTAAAACCCACTCTCAAGTGCAACAAACACACAAAAAAATGAAATAGCATCATACGTATTTGGCATGTTACCGGGTTATCTTACTCCTCATTTTACTTTGAGTTACACTAATAAGAGTTCTTGAAGAATACACTTGTTTGCATATCCCTCAATAAAATTATGTTATTATAAAAGATTCCTTGAGAGAACCTTTTCTTTCCAGGCGGCCAAATTGAATTTATGGCTGGCCAAAATTGTGTTAGAAGCTTCTTCTTATCTCGATTTTAGAAAACAGTTAAAAACTCAATTATTTAACAGGCTGGGTTTTTAATGTATCTTATTCTTTTTAACTTTTTATTTTCTTTTAACATTGTTGTATTCTTCTTATATTGTATATATTTCTTTTATATTGTATGCACTTAACTTGTCGAATCTCAAACAATTTGCATTGTTTGTACTATGCGTAATTGTTGTGAACCGCCTAGAACTCACTGGCGGTATATAAAAATAAATTATTATTATTATTAAATTAAAATATCTATAAATGCTCTCTCTTCAAATTACACCATACTATCACACTTAAATTGAGATATCTATGTGTACTCTCTCTCAAATAAAAATGTCTTTACATCCTTTCTGAACTGTCAAATACTAGCAGCTTGCTTGATCTCAATAGGTAACGAATTCCATTGTATGTGTGCACATGCGTGTGACATCATTGTATCACATCTGTACATGCTCAGAGGCCAGTGGCTCTGAGCACGAGGCAAGAGGAGGTTTGGGGGGGTGGGGCTGGGGTGAAACAAGGTGTAGCTTGGGCAGAACTGGGTGAGGCCTGATCAGGGCCACGTGTCCAGGTTTTAGCTTAACAAAATCTGATAATCCTATGTTGAGGTCGTGGTGCTGTTCCCTCTAAGCGATGAGAGAGTTTTCCAGCTGTACTGTTGCCATTTTTTTTGTGGGTGTGGGTGTGGGAGGGGGGGGGGCTTCAATATTATGCTTTCAATCGCTAGAGACAGAGGCAGGTTACCAGGAGTCCAGCAGAGCTTGCCTGACTCTCACTATTGAAAATGTGATAGTGAAACAGCACCATCTACTGGCAGGGTTGTAGGTGGAGGACTCCCACACAACTTAGAGGGAACAGGGGTCATAGCATTCCTGGAATTTAGGCATGATGTTAAAGAATAGGTCATTTATGCACCCAACCGCTCACTGATAGAACTGCTGCTTCTGCATCCAGAGCTTGTAAGATCAAATCCTTGGGCAAGTCACTTAATACTCCAGTGCCCACTGCTTTGAGTGTGAGCTTTGACATGCTAAAGCCACAAAAAGGCAGTATACAAGTCCCCATTCGCTTTAGTTGCGAGCCATCTCTCCCGCTGCCGGGGAGGGGGGGGGGGTGTTGGGGGTGTTTTGCTTGGTGGTGGAAGTGAGTGGACATCTCTCTTGCCAATCTTCAATTTGTTTTGTTCTTGTATTATTATTTTAATTTGGGGGGGGGGGTGAGAATGATCTGAGCTGTCAAATCTTACTTTCCTGTCAATGCCTGAGCCAATCAGCGCTCAGGTACTGATCAGAAAGTAAGGCAACGATAGCTCAGACCTGTCAATAAATTTTGGCTGCAAATGTGGCACGAGGTTAGAGAATTTTTAATATAAATGACCTCGTTGTACTACATTTGCATGGCAGTATTAAAGACTGCTAAAAACAACCTCAGAAAAGACCTTGGTAAGCTGTTTTGATAATCTGCCACTAAAATACTTGCATACTAAACCGACTGGAACTGGTTTAGCGAGCCCATTAAAGGTTGATTTTAGTTTTGGGAATCTGCCCCTTAGTATACAAAATTATACACATAGGTTATAGTATAACTAGTCTTTAAGCCCGTTACATTAACGGGTGCTAGAATATGTGTGTGTGTGTGTCTGTATTTCTTTCTTTCTTTCTCTCTCTCTCTCCTTAGCCTATTTCTGTATTTCTTTCTTTCTGTCTTTCTTTTTCCTCGGCTGTTCACCACCACCCCTTGCCTGCTCCCCCTGTCCATTCTCCCTTCCTTTTTCTTCCCCTGTGTCCACCACCACCCCTTCACTGCTCCCCTTATCCAGCAGCAGCCCTTCTCCCTTTGTTTTAACTCCCCCCTGTCCAGCAGCACCTCTTTTCTACTCCCCCTGTCCAGCAGCAGGCCTCCCTTCCTTTTTTTGCGCCCCCTGTCCATCAGCACCTCTTCCCCTGTCCAGCAGTACCTCTTTTCTGTTCCCCCTCTCCAGCAGTAGGCCTCCCTTCCTTTTTCTGATCCCCCTGTCCAGCAGTACCTCTTTTCTACTCCCCCTGTCCAGTAGTAGGCCTCCCTTCCTTTTCTTGCCCCCCATCCATCAGCACCTCTTCCCCTGTCCAGCAGTACCTCTTTTCTGTTCCCCCTGTCCAGCAGTAGGCCTCCCTACCTTTTTCTGCCCCCCCTGTCCAGCAGCACCTCTTTGATACTCCTCCTGTCCAGCAGTAGGCCTCCCTACCTTTTTCTGCCCCCCTGTCCAGCAGCACCTCTTTTCTATTCCCCCTTGTCAGCAGTAGACCTCCCTTCCTTTTTTTGCCCTCCCCCTCCATCAGCACCGCTTCACCTGTCCAGCAGTACCTCTTTTCTATTCCCCCTGTCCAGCAGTAGGCCTCCCTTCCTTTTTCTGCCGCTCCCTATCCAGCAGCATCTCTTTTCTACTCCCCCGTCCATCAGCACCTCTTCCCCTGTCCAGCAGCAACCCTTACCTCCGTTCTTTTTTGTCTGCCCTCCACCGACATCCGCCTGAAGCTGCCGCAGCCTGCAGGCATTGATAGCCTCTGCGGCCTGTTCCGACTCCCTCCTCACCACCGCTTGCCATTCCCCCCCCCCCTCCGGGGAACCTTTGTGCATTTCAGCAGCCTCCTGTCTGCGGGCCGCCTGCCCGTGGTCCCCGGCCCATTCGAGAGAGGAGCCGCGGCGGGCGGGTGAGCAGGCAAGAGGGAGGAGGGTGAGAAGAAGATGCTGGCAGGTGCGCCTGTGCCTCCCCCCCTATGAATCAGCGGCAACAGTGAGGCGGCACTCTGGCGGTGAGTGACGGCGAGGGGGGAGTTGCTCTGTGTTCTGGCCTGCCTCCGTGTTCGAAAATCGAATTTGGCACGGAGGCACACCTCACGGCGCCAGGAATCACGATGTTTCAACAGCGCATGCGCGCTCTAGGGTTTTATTATTATAGATGGCAGTTACATTCGTAACAATAGTTAAATGAGGTGATAATGGGTATTAATGACCAGTAATAAGCTATAATTGGAGTTAATTGATGCTGATGTGTAGTTATACATGTAACAGCCCTCTTTGTGTATAATTCCTTTCTTATGCAAACAGCATACAATTCCTTACCGATGGGTTAAACACCCCAACTTGCAAGTTGCTTGCAGAAATCATCAGTTATTTTCTTCTCTCCGCCCCCTTGTCTCTCTGGGCAGTGCCCCCTCTCCTCGGTTTAACTCTGCAAGCGAGTTGAGAAGATGCCTTTTAGTAACATAGTAGATGAAGGCAGATAAAGACCTGAATGGTCCAATCAGTCTGCCCAACCTGATTCAATTTAAATTTTTAAATTTTTTCTTCATTTTTTAATTTTTTCTTCATCTGCTCTGTACTAGATTTTTTATTTTGGGGTCTTAATCTGATCTTTTATCAGGGCTTCCCTGTGCTAAAAGGTTCCCAGTAATCCTGGGACAACTCTACCTGGGAGAAGAGTCAGACGTCAGAGTCTGTCGCCAGGAGGACCACACTTATAAAAGAGTACCTGCCTGGCTGGTCTGTGTAACATTTGGGAGCTTGGGAGTCAGGTCCCCTGGGAGCAGTGCTCGCCCCCTGCAGAGTCAGGCACTTGAGCAGGCTAATTTGCTCCTGTGACTGGCTGGGAGGTTTGTCAGAGGTCGGCTGCACCCCACCCCCTTAAAGAATTGTGTGGATGTGTGAGTGGTCGAGGCTTTCAGGTTTTGGAACCTGAATAAAAAGGTAGCCCCGTTACTTGTCCGAGGCAGAAATTCCCTTCGCCATTTTCAGCTGCAGTGAGAAGCTGATGCAGGCACAGCACATGGCAGTTCATTACTGTCTATAGAAAAATAAGGTTGTGTCTGATTTTAGCAAGGGATTCTGAGGTTGTCCCAAGGATTCCCCACCTCTAAAATCCTATTTAATCCAAACTTAGACAACTCTGGATAATTTTAAATATATTTCCCCCCACCTTTTATGTTATACCTTTGTATTTTTTTTATATATTGTATATGTCCACTTTTATCCCTATGTATCTAGTTGACTGTTTTCTTGTTTTTCCTAGTATTTGTAATTTAACTTTTTTCTATTTACTTTTATTGTAAACCGCTTAGACATTTGATAAGCAGTATATCAAAGATTTGACTAAAATTAAACTTGAAACTATTTTGAGTAATTGTGGTCTTTTAGTTTTGCTCCCATGAGCCATTTTCTTGCACTAAAATGCTGCCACAGCGGCTATTTTGGATTTCCCAATTTTATTTTAAAAGCCTCTTTCTGCCTCAGATTGCCTTTATTTTGGTGGAAACTAATTATTGTGGACTCCTTAGATGATTTGGACCCCATACGGGACATTGGTTTCCCTCAAAGAGAACAAGGTTCATCAACAGACTGGAGTTGAGAGCCATTCAGTTGGCTCTGCGGTTCTTCCAAGTGAAGCAGCAAGGCAAAGCAGTCAAGGTCTTTTCAAACAATGCCACAGCTGTGGCGTATGTCAACAGACAAGGAGGAACCAAGAATGCTCGCTGTGGCTCATATTATGGGAGTGAACAATGTCCAAGCTGACTACTTCAGCTAGCAGACCCTGGATCCAGGGGAATAGTCCCTGTTCCATAGAGCATCCACTTTTGATCTCATGGTTTCAGCAAACAACAGGAAAACCCCTCGTTTCTTCTATCAAAGTTCTGAGCTCGGAAGCAACAGCATAGACGCTCTAGTAATACCATGGCCAGTGATGGGGCTATTGAATGTGTTCCCTTTGTGGCTGATAGGCAGAGTCTTTCATAGGATCTGTAATTCTGTGGCCCCAGATTGGCATCGTCCTTGTTACGTGGTTCTAGCCCAGTTGCACCAGGATCTTCTGTTACAGGGGCCCATAGTCCTAGAGAACCTGGAACGCTTTGGCATATGGCATAGCTATTGAGCGCGCAACCTTAGCAACAACAGGCTATTCGGATATGATTATCTTCCACAATTGAAGAAACCTGCGACAGTAATAGCCTGTGCAAAAGTGTTGAAACTCAGTACTTGTGTAAGGAGAAACAGTTAGACCCCTTATGGACTCCCATTTCCGAGGTACTGTCATTTCTGCACGACGGTTTAGAGAAGGGCCTGGTGGCGGGATCTCTAAAGGTTCCAACAGCCAGTCTTTCGTGTTACAGAACTCGAGAGGACAGAAAGTCTTTGGCCTTGGACATGGCTTAAGTTCCTGCAACAAAAGTTAGATGCTAAAATACAGACTATGTTAGTATTCTGTGATGAAGGAAATGGTGAGCAGACCACAAAAAGACCACAGAAGTCCAAAATAATACATAAACATCTTTATTGTAAAAGAGGGTTTTGAACACAAAGCCCAATTTGGTTAAGTTTCGCCATATGACTGCTTCAGAGACTAAAATAACCAGATCAATGTGAAAACAAGCACGCATATTTGGCTGTAGCAATGACACTGGAGGAAGGAGTGGCCTGGTGGCTAGAGCTACAGCCTCAGCATCCTAAGCAGGGCCGGATTTAGATGAAAAGAGGCCCTAGGCTATTCCACTTATGAGGCCCTTTCACCTCCCATTTTTAAGTTTGTAAATTACATGAGAGATAATAAAATACATCATTACTGTGATATATATCAATATGTTAAATGAAACATGTTGTTATTGGTACTAACCTTTATAAAAAATGTGACACGGATAATAAATAAAAAAAAGTCGAGAACACTTATTTGGACATTTATTCTCAGCACCATATAAAGTACTTGTAACAATAACTAATCAAACATAACACACAACATTGCCCCTTCCTATGTCCATAGTGCCCCCAGTGCGTCCTTCCTCACCTCACCCCCCCTCGGATGCCCGCCTGCCTCCCATCCCCCTTCCATTGAACACCCCCCATGCCATCCTACCTGCCTGCCTGCCTTCCATTAAACCCCCCCCCCCCCCCTCCGATCCCAGCCGGCCTGCCTCCCATTCCCCTTCCACTGAAACCCCCCACCCCACCCCACCCCACCCCCATGCCAGTCTGGGACGCCCTATCCTAACGGATCCACGTTTTGCCTCTCTCCCCGCGGGGCTGGGCTTTGCCCAGCTGTTTCCGGACTGACGTCTTTCCCTCCCCGATCCTCCTCCCAGGGTAAGAAAAAGAAAGAGAGAAGCCTAGTCGGCGTCCCGTTGCGGCCGGAGCCGGTTCCGATCCCGAAGCGTAGAATTTCTCCTTATTTTCGGTTCAGTGTTTTAGTGTTCACTGTTTTTAGAATAGTGTAATTTTAATTTTGCTAACAATTTGAATGTAGGCCCCTCTTGATCTTGAGGCCCTAGGCTGAAGCCTAGTTAGCCTATAGGAAAATCCGGCCCTGACCCTAAGGTTGTGGGTTCAAGCTCAGCGCTGTTCCTTGTGACCCTAGGCAAGTCACTTAATTCCCCATTGGCCTAGGCATGCTAGGTAGATTGTGAGCCCGCCTGGACAGATAGGGAAAAATGCTTGAGTACCTGAATGTAAAATAGTGAACTGAATACATTTGGATGAATAGTTAGAGGCATGGGGGAAAGCAAGGCATGTGTGTGGCGGAGAAGGACCAGGGTGGGGCAGAGAAGAGGAGAGGTGCCGGCACCCAGAGCAACCCGCCTCCCCTTAATAAGCCACTGATCCTGCAGAATGTGTCACCAGTATCATGCTCATGTGCCCTCCTGACCAACGGCGATTTGATAGAAGCTTTTCAAAACCTGGACAAAGTACCGGATTTTGAAAAGCCATCCGGAGCCTTGGCCATATCCTCAAAAGGAGGGCATGTCCGGGGAAATCCGGACGTCTGGTATCCCTAGTCAATACGACAGGCATTTTATCTTAACCCGCAAACCAGGTCTTGCAGAAAGCTACACACTTTTTTCCTTCTGTTCCTCCCACTTAGTTGAGAAGTACAGAGCCCCCTGCAGTTACAGTACATCCAAAAGCCAACAAACAGCATTGGAACAAAGCATAAACACAAAAGGGGGCATGGAGAACTTCTTGCACCACCATCATGTTGTACAGAAATATACGACCAGCAAACGACACCAGAAGTGAACCCCATAAGTTCAAACAGGCGATAGATTCACCAGTGAAGTAATTTAAGGATAGGGGTGACGAACTTGCTGCACTTCTTCGAGGGAGTAAACAGGCAGATAGGTTGACATTGTGCATCTGGATTTTCAGAAGGCGTTCGACAAGGTCCCGCGTGAACAACTGCTTTGAAAGATTGCAAGCCATGGAATCAAGGGTGAAATACTCACGTTGATTAAAAACGGGTTGGCAGATAGGAAACAGAGAGTGTGGGTAAATAGACAAAACTCAGACTGGAAAAGTGTCCTAAGTGGAGTGCCGCAGGGTTCGGTGTTTAGACCCGTGCTCTTCAACATATTTATAAATGACCTGGAAATTGGAACGACAAGTGAGGTGATTAAATTTGGGCTGTCTTTTGGATGAGCCCTATTGTGTTCTGTTTGGCATCTCTTTTAGTGGGTAATGTAGAGTTCACATTATTCTTTTGCTGGTCCACATAATCGTTGTCATGGCATTTGTTTTTAAGACAAGCATTCTTTTGGATGTTATGTAATAAAGGAGTGAGTGATGCACATCTTATTCACCTACATTTCCTTTTTCAGTATCACTTTTTTAGACTGTTTTAAAATCTCAATAACACTATTTTTACAATTCAGATCACACTGTTTCTATAATTTGATTCACATGTTACTGTGCAGGTATTCACTTGAACTTCACATGGCTCATATTAGAGAATGACACGAGGACAAATTTTTCCCTGTCCCCGCAAGAACTCATGGTCCTGCCCCAGAGAGTTCTTTTCTTGTCCCTGCCCCATTCCTGTAAGCTCTGCCTTAACCAGACAAGCCTCAAACACTTATGATGTTAAAGTGTTTGAGGCTTGTGCAGATGAGGAAGGAGTTTGGGACAGGACCATGAGTTCTTGCGGGGACAGGGAAAAATTTGTCCCCGTGTCATTCTCTGGTTCATATTAATAATTTTTCTTCATTGTAGGTGGTCCACATTTTCTTATGCTATACATAGGTGAGTCATTTCAATGAGTATTTAATTTGTCATTTTGAGAGTTTTATGTACATTTAGGCATTTCATTTGTAGATCATTAATTCAGTGGTTATAAATATCGGGGGCTGATTCTACAAACGGCATCCTGATTGTA
Source organism: Geotrypetes seraphini (assembly GCF_902459505.1). NCBI lineage: Eukaryota > Metazoa > Chordata > Amphibia > Gymnophiona > Dermophiidae > Geotrypetes > Geotrypetes seraphini. The sequence continues at coordinate 95,025,289 of NC_047088.1, forward strand.
GGCGGTCTTAGGCATCCTGCCGCCTTCTCACCAGCCAATCAGGACACACATTTAAAACAAAAATGGATGCAGTGAATGATGCCTACGTTGTAGGCATTTGTCTCTTGCCTAAAGAGATGCATAGGGATGCGTTTCCATAGGCAGGGAACAGACGCCTTAAATGTGGACCTGTAAAATGCTAGTCTATATTTAACGCATCTGTTAGAAAAAAAGATGTGATTCTCTAAAGGACACCGATGCATGATTGACACACGATTGGCAGCCGCTTCTTAGGTGGCTGCCGAGATCGACATCCTTTAGAGAACCAGGCCCATTTTGATTAAATACAATATAATTACTTCTTTTTTTTTCTTTTTGAAAGGTCACTTTTAGATATATACACTTTATTATCCTTTGGCACATTCATATCAAAATATCCTTGATCACATTTTCAAACTTTAACAGTGCCATACAATTAATTTAGATATAAGCACTACAAAGAAGGCACTTTAAATACATAATTAAAAAATAAAACCAATCCTTCCCCCCCCTCCCCATAACTTTACATATTGTTTCTTTTTTTTTGTTTGAAATAATTTTTATTAAACAGAAAAGCACTGAACAGCCAAGGAAAACAATACATTACAGACAGGACTAGGATTGAGCAATGCAACATAGCAAACAGGGGAGCACCCCCCCAAAGGAGGGGAAGACCAACCCCACGAGGCCCCGAAAAGGGCAAATCAAATCAAAAGCCACCCCGTCACAGTCCGCATAAGAAAGAAGCACAAAGTGCATGTAAGCTGATCAGTACAATTCAACGTTTTGTAATGAACAGAACCCCCAAGAGAAATACAGGAAAAGAAACCCCCAATATCCAGCCAACTCACATGCACCACAACATCCATACTCTAGTCATACCCCAGTCACACCGACCCGCACACTCACACACCAGCAACCATCCAAGCAAACGAAGAAACAGATAGCCCCACCCCCCCCACCCCCAGTCCAGTGAAAGTGAATATGGGCAAGACGCACATCCAGTCACAGAGAGGCAACCTCCAATACGGTAGCATCCCATAGAGAGCGGTACAGGCGCCGGGACGCCGTCAGCGGCTCTGGGCTAATGCGAAGCTCCCAGCGAGCCACCTCGAGTAAGGAGCGCTTCCATCCTAGCACCTCAGGCACATTGACATCCATCCAAAGACGGAGCACTCCACGCTTGGCCACCAATAGAGCGGTGTACAGAAAGCGCCAGTGCTCCGAACTAAGGCCCTGGTCTAACACCTCCCCCTCACACCCCAGTAGAATAAGTAAATAGGACCACTGAAAAGGCAGCTGCACAACCCGAGCCAAGAAATCCAACACCCCATTCCAATAAGTTTCCAGCTGCGGACATTCCAATAACATGTGTACAAGGGTGCCACGCATACGCTGACATTTAACACATAGATCAGATCCCCAAAGGCCCGCCCTCCTGCCCCGTACCCTAGTAAAATATGTGCGGTGTAGTATTTTGAATTGTATTTCCTGCAGGGAAACGTTCCGCGCCCCTCTGGGGATGCTGGAAAAGCAGGCAACCAACATCTCAACCCCGACCGGCTCCCCCAGCTCCTCAGTCCATTGGGAAGCCAAACCAAGGAGCCGAGGGTCCGGTCATTCCACCCGGGCCATCCTATACCAAGTAGAGAGAGAATTCATAGAGGCAGGGAGAGAGAGAAAGATGTGGTCAACCTTCAAGAAACGATAGTCAGTTGAGGCGCATTTCCGAGAGGCCTCATAAAAATGACGCAGCTGTAAATAAGCAAAGAAAGGCATATCAGGGAGAGACCAGTGACGGCGGAGGTCAGCAAGGGAAGGGAAAGTCCCATCTGCGGATGGCGATGAGTCAACATGCCCCAAGCAGAAACAAGTGCCAAAGCTGGCCTCCAGGCCTCGTGCTCCACCAACACCCGGCGGGAACGCAGGGTTACCCCTAAAAAATTGAAAAGCCCAGTGGTCCCGCGGTCCCCCCCCTATCCAGCGCCGCCACCAGAGCAGCGCATGCCGCAGCAGATCCATCCAAAGAGAGTTACAACCCGTCCTGGGGAGCCGCCACCTAGGGACGTCAAGACAAGCCAGCGCACAGTGCGGGGCCACCCAAGAATCGAACAATCTCGGAGGAGCAAATCGGTAACCTAGCGTGTAGAGTTCATGCACCCAGCGCATCAGGGCGCCACATTATATAACCGGAGATCCGGGAGTGCTAAACCACCCCGGTCTCTGCTCTGCGTGAGTCTCCAAAACCCAACGTGGGCCCTCCGGTTCCGCCAGATAAAAGAGCCAACAAAGGACCTGTAGGCCCTCTCCTCGGTCGTCCACAACCACAGGGGAATCATCTGTAAAGGGTAAAGAATCTTGGGCAGCAGAACCATTTTTACTAAGGCAATACGACCAAAGAGCGACAGGGGGAGGTCCCCCCATCGATGACAAGCATCCCGAAGCTGGGCAAGACGATTCACAATGTTGCTTCGATAAATCACGGCCCAGTCAGCGCTAAGAAAGATCCCAAGGTATTTAAGCTCTCCCACCGCCCACCTGAAAGGGAAAGAGGGTAGAGCTCGCGATGCGCAAGGCAAAGTGACAGGGAGCGCCTCAGACTTACTGAAATTAATACACAATCCGGAAAAAGCCCCAAAAGAGTCAATAAAGGAAGTTATGCAAGGGATAGAAACCCGGGCATTACCGACAAATAGCAGCATGTCATCCGCAAACATGGTAATCTTGCATAACTCTGCCCCCACTTGGATGCCCTCTACTCCCGGGGCGTCTCGGATCTTAGCCGCCAGCGGTTCAAGCGAAAGTATAAACAACAACGGCGACAAGGGGCACACCTGCCGGGTCCCTCTCCGCAAAGGAAAAGGAGCCGTGCGCTGACAGTTAATAAGGAGCTGAGCGGTAGGAGCCATATACAAACGGACCACCCATTCAAGGAAAGAGCCTGTAATGCCAAAGCGGCGCAGGACCCAGAAAAGGTAAGGCCAAACAACCTTATCGAAGGCTTTTTCGGCGTCTAAACTAGCCAGCAAATGGTCCCCAGGGCGTCCCCTGCCCTCCCTCAGAGCCACCAGTGCCTTGAGAATGTTAGCCGAGGAAAAGCGACCAGGCACAAAACCCACCTGGTTAGGATGTACAAGCAAAGGGACAACCTGAGCCAGGCGCTTAGCCAGGATAGCCGTAAGAAGTTTCATATCTTGGTTAAGCAGGGATATGGGTCTATAAGAGCCCACCAAGGTGGGATCCTTGCCCGGTTTAGGAAGCACCACGACGTGAGCATGGTTCTGCTCCGGGAGAATTCTATCCGAGGCCTGCATATCACCAAACATGGCGCATAAGGCAGGGCCCACATGATGTTGTAAGATCTTATAAAACTCGGGCCCCATGCCGTCCGGTCCAGCAGCCTTAGCTAGTTTCAAGCGTCCGATAGCCGTGGAGATCTCCCGACAAGTAATAGGGGCATTGAGTAAGTCACGGTGCGCCTCCGAGACAAATGGAAGATTCAAGTCTCGAAAAAAAAGGTCCCGAGCCTCAGTATCATACACGCCCGCACTGTATAAGTCGCTGTAAAAACGTACAAATTGGGACTGGATAGCCGTCTCCGTCCAATGCGACACATTTGAGGAGTCCCGAATATGGGAAATGTGCGCTGCACGACGATGTGGGCGAACCAGGTTGGCCAGGAGCTTCCCCGCCCGGTTGCCCCACCTATAGAGTTGAAACTTGTACACATCAAGATGAGTTAAAGCCCGCGCAGAAAGAATGGCGTCAATTTGTTTACGCAGATGGAGATACGACTGTCGAGCTTCCTCAGAACTGTGCCGCAGATGATATAACCGGCATTCCCTCATTTGTTTTGCCAACGACGTAAGTTCAGCATCCCGGAGCTTAAGCTTGCGAATAGAGTAGGCTATTATACAACCACGGAGATAAGCCTTCGCTGCTTCCCAGAATACGGTATCCGAGACCTCGGTCCCTTCATTCGTCTGCTTATACTTAGACCATTCCTCGATGAGATACATAGAAACATAGAAACATAGAAGATGACGGCAGAAAAGGGCCACAGCCCATCAAGTCTGCCCACTCCAACAACCCTACCCCCTTGAATTTACCCCCCTAGAGATCCCACATGTGTATCCCATTTCCTTTTAAAATCCTTCACGCTGCTGGCCTGAATCACCTGAGGTGGAAGTTCATTCCAACGATCGACCACCCTTTCGGTGAAGAAGAACTTCCTGGTGTCGCCATGAAATTTCCCACCCCTGATTTTCAGCGAATGGCCTCTTGTGGCAGAGGGGCCTTTAAAAAAGAAGATATCATCCTCCACCTCAATACGGCCGGTGATATATTTAAACGTCTCTATCATGTCTCCTCTCTCTCTACGTTCTTCAAGTGAATATAGCTGCAATTTATTCAGCCTTTCTTCATACGGGAGGTCTTTGAGTCCCGAGACCATTTTGGTGGCCATTCTTTGAACCGACTCAACTCTCAGCACATCCTTTTGGTAATGTGGCCTCCAGAATTGTACACAATACTCCAGATGAGGCCTCACCATGGATCTGTACAATGGCATTATAACTTCGGGCTTCCGGCTGATAAAACTTCTTCGGATGCATCCCATCATTTGTCTTGCCTTTGATGAAGCCTTCTCCACTTGATTGGCAGTCTTCATGTCTTCGCTAATGATCACCCCCAAATCACGTTCCGCCTTGGTCCTAACTAAGGTTTCACCATTTAGTGTGTAAGTTTTGCATGGATTCCTGCTGCCGAGGTGCATGACCTTACATTTTCTAGCATTGAAGTTTAGCTGCCAAGTCGAGGACCAATGTTCCAATAGAAGTAGGTCCTGCGTCATACTGTCTGGTAAAGTGTTCTCACTTACTATGTTGCATAGTTTGGCGTCATCGGCGAATAATGTGATTTTACCCTGAAGCCCCTGAGTCAGATCTCCCACAAATATGTTGAAGAGGATCGGGCCCAAGACCGAGCCCTGAGGCACTCCACTGATCACCTCCGACGTTTTTGAAGGGGCACCATTTACCACCACTCTCTGAAGTCTACTGTTTAGCCAATCACCGACCCATGTAGTTAACGTCTCTCCCAGTCCCATTGATTTCATCTTGTTCAATAGTCTGCGGTGCGGAACGCTATCAAAAGCTTTTACTAAAGTCCAAGTAAACGACGTCCAGGGACTCACCCACATCCAGTTTCCTTGTTATCCAGTCAAAGAAACTAATCAGATTGGATTGGCAGGACCTGCCTCTGGTAAATCCATGTTGGCGGGGATCCCGTAGATTCTTCTCGTCTAGGATTGTATCTAATTTATGCTTAATTAGTGTTTCCATGAGTTTACTCACTATGGATGTGAGACTCACCGGTCTGTAATTCTCAGCCTCTGTCCTGCAGCCCTTTTTGTGGAGTGGGATTACATTGGCTGTTTTCCAGTCCAAGGGGACTTTTCCCGCCTTCAAGGAAAGATTGAAGATCACAGACAATGGCTCTGCCAGGACATCACACAGCTCTCTAAGCACCCTGGGGTGTAGATTGTCCGGTCCCATGGCTTTGTTCACTTTGAGTCTTGATAGTTCGCAGTAGACGCTGCTGGGTGTAAACTCGAAATTCCAGAACGGGTCATCTGAGCTATGCCTTGCTTGCAACTGTGGACCGGACCCTGGCGCCTCGCAGGTAAAGACTGAGCAGAAGTATTCGTTTAGTAGTTCGGCTTTATCGGAATCTGATTCTGCATAAGTCCCGTCTGCTTTCCTAAGGCGTACTATCCCATTTGTGTTTCTTTTCCTATCATTGATGTACCTGAAAAAGGATTTATCCCTTTTCTTAATGTCCTTTGCTAGATTCTCTTCTATCTGAAGCTTGGCCTCTCTGACTGCCGTTTTGACAGCTTTGGACTTGGCCAGATAGTCTTCTTTTGCTGCTCCTCTTCCTGAATGTTTGTAGGAAACAAATGCTTTTTTCTTTTTCTTAACGAGGTCCGAGATTTCTGTAGTGAACCACTGGGGTCTGTTATTCCTCCGTCGTTTGCTTGTTGTTTTTATATAGCGATTTATTGCTTCATGTAGGGTAGATTTCAGGTTTGCCCACATGGCCTCTACATTATTGGTTTCGGCATGGTCTTGCAGTGCCCGATGGACGAAGTCTCCCATGCGTTTGAAGTCAGTGCCACGAAAATTTAGGACCTTTGTTGTTGTGGTCGATCTGGAGAAACCCTTCCGAAGGTTGAACCAAACCATGTTATGGTCGCTGGAGGCCAGCGTATCACCTACCGAAACTTCTGATACGCTGTCTCCGTTGGTGAGTACCAGGTCTAGTAACGCCTGGTCCCTAGTGGGCTCCAATACCAAAAGGTGTGAAATTCCTCATCCAGATACAAGGAGGGATTAAAGCGCCAAATGCGATCAACCAGAGAGCCGCTCCCCCACTTGAGAGTCAATGTCACAGCAGCATGATCACTGAAAGGAACATCCAATATGTGGGTGCGCACCGTCCGCCCAATGGAACGAGAGGGGAGTAAAAAGTAGTCCAGACGGGAGTGACAGTGATGAACCCCTGAAAAAAAGGTGAAGTCCACCTCCCCAGGGTGGTAAACCCTCCACACATCCAGCTCTCCCATCAGGAAGTTCACCCCCCTACGCTCATTATCCGCCGCCACTGGTCTCGGAGGCTTACAATCAATGGAGGGGTCGCTAGTGATGTTGAAATCCCCGCCCACCAGGAGTTCATAATTCGGTAATGCTATCAAGTGGGCCACTAGAGTAGAGAAGAAAGAGGGAGTGTAGACATTAGGAGCGTAAACATTGCAGAGCACCACAGGTCTATCATTCAAAGTCCCCGCCCAGATGACAAAGCAGCCCTGAGGGTCCCGGATAACCCTGTGGGTGACCGCTACCATCGCCTTATGGATGAGAATAGCAACCCCCTCTGCCTAGATGAATAAGAGGATGCCACCACTTCCCCCACCCAGTCAGCTGCAACTTCTGATGTTCGCAGGCCGTGAGGTGAGTCTCCTGTAGAAAAGCCACAGAGACTTTTTCCTTCTTCAAGAACGACAGGACCTTGGTGCGCTTCACAGGAGAGTTGATGCCTGCCACGTTCAACGTAAGACACACCAAGTCAGCCATAGCCATGGGAAGTGCCCAGCACCAATGCACCGTCCCAACGAAACATCACACAATCCCTGAGGGTCTCCCAGCCAAACCCCCAAGAACAATCAATAGAGCCCCAAACCCTCCACTGAACTAGAGAACCGCCCCCCCACAGCCAAACCCTCCCTCCCCGCCCCATTTCCACACCACGCAAACATGCACACCCAAGCACACCCCACACAAACAGTCCACAGCCCACCAGACATACAATACCCCATCCGTTCACCCTCCCACTCCTCCCATCCATACCCAACCAACACCCCAGCCATCCCCTCCCCCCCCACAATAAAAACATATTACTGAAAGCCCCCCAACCCCCTCACGCAAAAAGACCCAGAAAGCCTCAGAAACCACCCCACCCCCAACAGCAAACCTCCCAGCACAAACATGTCCAAAGGCAACAAAAAACAAAAGCAAACAGAACAAGGGGCGAAGTTCGAAATACCCGACACCCAAAGTCCAGAGTCCAGGATCCCTGTGTACAAAAAAGAAAACAGCATCCTAGTCCAGGGATCCTGATGGGAAAGTCCTGAGCAGGTGTCAAAGCGGGAGTAGCAGCAGGTACAACAGGATATTACACCCCAAAAACAGCCATCAGGGCAGCCATGAACCTGACATAAAAGAAAAACAAGGCTGGCCCCAGAGTCCTAGAGCCCCCCCAAAAGTGAAACATAGGACAAAGGTTCAAGACTATCCAGCCCTGGGTCCAGTCACCAGAGAGACAAAATCTGAAGAGAGTCTTAGGGAAACGAAGCAGATCTTCTCAGGGCTCCGGAGGTATAGGCGCCAAAGATCTTATATAAGCCTGTAGCGCCTCCACGTCCTCGCAGGTCTTCGGTCCCCCGGCCTCAAAGACCCGGACCCGTGCAGGATATTGCACCACGAAGCATAGGCCTCTATTGCGGAGCTCGGTGCAATAAGGCACCAGGGCGCGCCGGCGAGCAGCCACTTCAGCAGAGTAGTCATTGAAAAGTAGGATCTTAACGCCCTCATGCTCCAGCGCGCCCTTTTTTCTGTACAGAGCCATGACCTGGGCCTTGTCAGCAAAGTTCAGATACCTGGCAATAACAGGTCGAGGCCTGCCCGCGCCCTCTCGACGCGGGCCCAGGCGATGCACCCTCTCCACTAAGGTGCGCGATCCTTCTGGGGTAAAACCCACCGCTCCAGGCAGCCACCTCTCCACCAACTCACGCAGCTCAGCGTCTCGGATGTTTTCCGCCAGGCCCACCAGTCGAATTGTTGCGGCGGCCACGGTTCTCCTGGTCTTCCAGCCGCTCGTGGAGGGTCGCGCACTGAGCCTGCAGGGCCCAAACCTGTGTCTCCAACGCCCCAGAACGATCCTCCTGGGCAGCTATGCGGGACTCCGCGGTCTGAAGTCGCTGACCATGTTGCTCCAGGCAATCCCGCACATCCTCCACAGTTGCCTGGAGCTTAGTGAGCCGTTCATCTATCGCCGCAGAGATGGTCCGGGTCAACTCCTTGACTGCGTCGTCCTGGAGTAGCACTCTCGGCGGGGTCGCAGTTCCGGACGCCATCTTGGGAGCTCCGTGCACACGCTGAGCCCGAATCGGCCGCGGGGTCCTAACGGGCATAACTTGCCCGAAAGCTGCTGCAGAGAGCCGCCGATGCAGCTGCTAGCTCCCCACAGCGTTCCGCTCCACCCTGCACCAAAGAAATGATAAAGGCAAAACAGGATGGCTTTAAAAAGCGAAGATTAAAGCGCAAGAGGGTCGGAGCACGAGCAAGGAGCCGCCGCTCAGCTCAACGTCATCACGTGACCCCTCTACATATTGTTTCTAATGTTATTTTACAATATATGTTCATTTTAGTTAGTTAATCATTTAGGGCTCTTTTTACAAACCCGCGGTAGCAATTCCCCCGTGGCAAATGCACTGAAGCGTGCTTTCAGCTGCTATGGGCTTTGGTGCATTTGCCGCAGGAGAATTACTACTGCAGCTTTGTGAAAGGGGCTCTTAATCATTTATGTTGGTTTATTTATGAGTCATTTCTGTCCATATTCACTTATTGATTCATTTATTTGATGATATGCTTCTGTGATGAATTGTTCAATCTTACTTGCTTATGCAATCTTACTTGCTTATGTGATTCAATTTTTGTTTTTAAAAGTTTTTATTTGTATGGATATTTTGTATTGTTCAATTCATAAGGGCTATATTGATATTTATTTACGTCTGATTAACATTTTTAACAATATATAATATCATACAACAGCTAACATCCATATAAGAACATAAGAATTGCCGCTGCTGGGTCAGACCAGTGGTCCATCCTGCCAGTAGTCCGCTCACGCGGTGGCCCTCAGGTCAAAGACCAGTGCTCTAAATGAGTCCAGCCTCACCTGCGTACATTCCAGTTTAGCAGGAACTTGTCCAACTTTGTTTTGAAACCCTGAAGTATGTTTTCCCCTATAACAGATTCCGAAAGAGCGTTCCAGTTTTCCACCACTCTCTGGGTGAAGAAGAATTTCCTTATGTTTGTACGGAATCTATCCCCTTTCAACTTTAGTTATATTTTTAGATTCCTGAGGCAGGAACATGTGTTGAGTCATTAAAATAATTCTGAATAAAATGTTTTATGAACACTACTAGATTTATCCCCTCCCTCCCTTTTACAAAACTGCAAAAGCGGTTTTTAATGCAGGCTGGCGTGCTGAATGCTCTGCGCTGCTCCCAATGCTCATAGAGTTCCTATGAGCGTTGGGAGCAGCACAGAACATTCAGCCTGTGCTAAAAACCGCTTTTGCAGTTTTGTAAAAGGGTGTTACTGTGGATAGGCAGACTAGATGGGCCATTGGCCTTTATCTGCCATCATGTTTTTATGTTTCTATTTGTTGTCTTCTATCATGCCTGCTGTTGGTTGCAGTTTGTTCTTTTTGTGGTGGACTTTTTCCTCCCCTTTTTTTGTTTGCAGTTGTGTAATCCCAATTTGAAGTTTGAATTAAGTATCAAAATTCTAGTTCTCTTCTCTGGTTTGCTTTCTATGGATTCACAGTTTAATGCACTAATTAAGAAATCATTTCTGTCCTTACAAAAATTGAGACAGATTCAAGGGCTATTATGAGGGGGGCTGCTGAAAAGTTCTCAGCCCAACCAACCAACTTCCTAAATTCTGAGCAATTATTTTGCCATACAAGATAGTATAGATTCTTGTTTACACTGTAGCTGAAAAGAGTGTTATCTTATTTCATTAAGTGCCAGTTTGCAGAAACAAAATTCTATGTTTTGACATTGTTCCAGATCATTGATTGAACCAAATCCACATCATTCTCTTCTTGGTTGGGCTGAGAACTTTTCAGCACCCCTTCGTTAGTGGTACAATCTCTTCTTCTGTCACCTCTAGAGTACTGTAATGTACTTTATGCAGGCTGTCAAAAGAACTTACAACAAACGTCAAACGATTCAAAATATGGCAGTCAGATTGATTTTCTCCACTCATAAATATGAGTTACTCTATTATTCATTCAATTACATTGGCTTCCTATAGAGGCTAGAATTCATTTAAAACTGTGTGCTATGATTTTTAAAATATTGTATGGTTTGGCATTTGGCTATTTAATAGGTCAAATATGTTTTGCAACACAAAATAGAAGTCTCCAGAGTTCAATCTAAGATAATAAAAGCCTAAGCGCGCATGCACACTCCCACACCTGCGTGTTCCGTTTTCCGTGAGCTGTAGGGCCCCGCGGGCAAGAGTGTGCATGCGCGCTTCTACTCCCTCCCTGTAACCACCGCCGTCATTCGCCACCATCGTGACCTCCTCCCCCCCATGCACCCTTTCCCGGTACACACGAGAATCTCTCTCTCTTTCTCCCCCGAAGCGGATGTCGGCCGCGGCGGCTGTCGGTGGCTGTATGCCGCAGCAGTTGTCGGTGGCTGCAGGCCGCAGTGGCTGTTGGCGGATGCAGGCTGCGGTGGCTGAGCCTGGAGCCAGTGTAGATGGCTGAAGCCTGGCTGGAGGAGGACGAGGAGGAGCTGCGAGAGCTCCGCAGAGGCAGGAGGTGATGGATTCGGGGGAGGGAGTGGGAGAAGGGAGAGATGTTGGACTCAAGTGAGGAAAGGAGAGAGAGACAGAGACAGATGGATGAGAAGGACAGAGGGGCTACTAGGGGGACCAGGAGAGATGGTAGGGGATAGGGAGAGATAGACTTCAGGGAGTGTGGAGGGGGCAGGAGAGAGAGATGATCTTGGGGAAGGACAGAGGGGGACATGAAAGGGAAAGATGGCAAAATGGGTGAAACAGGGTCAGAGAGAGATGGTAGAGGGTGTGAAAGGGGGACAAGGAGAGATGGAAATGGTAGGACCATTGCTGCTTTGGGGCACTGAGGGAGGAAAGGTTGGTAAGTCAGGACTGCTGCTGTAAGTAAAGACCCTGTCAGGTGATAAATGCAATGGAGGATCTATGAGGGCCAAAAGGGTACAAAGGAAATGGTGAAAGGTGAGGTGGTGAGACTGGGATCAGTGGGAGGCAGGGTCCGGGCATAATAGAGACGGGGCATGGGTGAGGTCAGAGTCATGGTCAGGGTACATTCTAGCACCCGTTACTGTAACGAACGTAACGGGCTAAAACACTAGTGTTATTATATTATTCTACTCCGAAAGGGCAATGATTTAAAACGCTTTTATGTTGAGTTTTATCTCAGTGTAGAATATGCCTTCTTTAGAAGTTAGAAAAATTTGCCATTATGTATCATTTAGAAAAGCTTTTAAAACCTTTCTATTTAAAACATATCTCTCTTAATTGGAGGGAATGCAAATTCTTGGCTTTTATTGAGGCCTTTGTCATAGAGGGGTTCTTATTTGTGAACAAATGGGCTACCTGTTAAAGAAAATTTGTTTGCTATATAACTTAATCTAATTTAACATTGTACTTGCTACTACTACCTATCATTTCTATAGCATTACTAGATGTACACAGCACTGTACATAGTACGAGGGGCCGCTGAAAACTTCTCAGCCCAACCAAGAAGAGAATGATGTGGAGCCATGAAACTTACAAGTTATTTCACACTTCTCTTGACACCTTTTTTTTTCCATTTCAATGAGGCAAATGCATCTAGTACATGGACACAAGTATAGGGAAACCAAGCCATTGTGACATCACCAGTGAGGTTGGCTCTTATTGGTAGAACGAGGCATTATGACACCACAATATAAGGGGCAGCTGAAAAGTTCTCAGCCCAACCAAGAAGAGAATGATGTGCAGCCATGAAACTTACAAGTTATTCCATACTTTATTTATTTATTCAGTTTTCTATACTGTTCTCCCAGGGGAGCTCAGAACAGTTTACTTGAATTTGTTCAGGCACTCCTTACTTTTCGTTTCATTTCATATCATTGAAACAAAAAGTGTCAAGAAAAGTGTGGAACAACTTGTAAGTTTCATAGCTCCACATCATCCTTTTCTTGCTTGGGCTGAGAACTTTTCAGCGTCTCTCGTATATGCACAATTCTCGAGGTCTGCTTAGTTTTCCTCTGATTGTTATCCACATAGAACCTCGATAGACTTTTGCAGAATACGAGAATAATTATATTGTATCTGCTGTTCTGTCCCGTTTTGGTGCCATGCATCCGTTGGAAAACTCTTTCGTGCCTATCATTTGGCACCATATATGGAATTCCCCTGTATGCGCATAATTTATTTTTTATTTACCGTATTTGCCGGCGTATAAGACGACTGGGCGTATAAGACGACCCCCCAACTTTTAGTTAAAATATAGAGTTTTATTATATACTCGCCGTATAAGACTACCCCTTCTTCCGCACACCTTCTCTACCGCCCCGGGTGCAGCACAGCCGGCCAGGTCCCCTTACTTTTGTGGCACTTCCCCGACCGACCGACAACAGCCCCGGTCCGACAAACCTCCCTGCCCTTAACCACGAATCTAAATTACCTTCTTACAGCTGCTGTAAGAAGGTAATTTAGATTCGCGGCTACAGGGCAGGGAGGATTGTCGGACCCGGGCTGTTATCGGTCGGTCAGGGAAGTGCCACAAAAGTAAGGGAACCTGGCCGGCTGTGCTGCAACCGGGGCGGGGCGGCCGCCCCTCTCTCTTGGTACCGCGAGGCTACTCTCCTTCTCCTTATCTGCCCTGCCTGCAGCACAGAGCCGAACGAAAGTCTTCCCGACGTCAGCGCTGACGTCGGAGGGAGGGAGGGCTTTGTTTAAGCTTTGTTTAAGCCCTCCCTCCCCTCCGACGTCAGCGCTGACGTCGGGAAGACTTCCGTTCGGCTCTGTGCTGCAAGCAGAGAAGGTAGGGAGAAGAAGAGCCGCGTACATCCAGAAGACTGAGCATCCAGCCCCGCAACCCTCGGAGGCGTCCCCATGGGATCCCCGCGACCCTAGGGGGCGTCCCCATGGGATCCCCGCGACCCTAGGGGCGTCCCCGTGCAGCTCTCTAATGTAAAGTAAGGCCATGTAAACAGTACCCGGCGTATAAGACGACCCCCGACTTTGGGGAAGATTTTAAGGTACTGAAAAGTCGTCTTATACGCCGGCAAATACGGTATTTATTCAGTTTTCTATACCGTTCTCCCAAGGGAGCTCAGAACGGTTTACATGAATTTATTCAGGTACTCAAGCATTTTCCCTGTCTGTTCCAGTGGCCTCACAATCTATCTAATGTACCTGTAAGTGTGAGTGCTTAGGAAGAGTTTTGGCATTTACACGGCCGCTTTATAGAACTAACCCCTTTGTAAGCCTTCCAGAACAGGAACATACCCACTATCCCCTGGATTCAGTATAGGTGGTCCAAAGTTAGGTGGACCCCATATCTGAGTGTAAAATAATTGGTTAATTAAGTGCTAATATTCACTAATTGGTGTTTACAAGCAGTTAATTGGCAGTAATTAGGAGTTAGGCACAGATCTGCCCTACATCCTATTCTATAATACGTGCACCTATATTTCAGAGTGTTCAGCTGAAAAGGGGGCTTAGCCATGCGAGGGGCATAGGTGAGTCAGGGGTGTTTCTAGAAATTATGCACCTTGTTATAGACAGGTCTGGCTCAAGAGATTACGGCGCCCTGGCCCTTGCCCCACCCCCTCAGTCCATGCTCCACCCTGCCCCGGTCTAGTTCCCTCCTCTGACGCTACTGCCTGGTCCTGTAGGATGCTGAGACAGGGCAGCAGTGTCAGGAGAGGAAGGAGGAGGAAAGCCGCAGGGTAGCTTAACTTATAGGTCAGCGATGTCACGGCCCTGGATTCATGGGGCCCTTTAGAGTTGGCACCCTGGGTCAGAGCCTCACCAGGTCCATAGGTTAAGTCATCCCTGATTATGCAATACCTGCATTAGCTTGCCTAACTGCCATCCGTTGGATGCAAGCATTTATTCCAGCATTTGGCAGGCATAAGTGCTTGTGCCCAAAGTTAGATGCAAAATGCACCCTAAGTTAGTATTCTGTAAAGCTGTTCTGTGCAGAGCACCCTTAACAGACTACTATCTTAGTGTGGATCAAAACGGTCTAACTTTGGGCCTTATACCTAAGGTTACCAGATTTTCCATCTGGTAATAGAGGATGTGTGGCCCTGCCCCATTCCGCCCCAGGGTCCATCCCACTTTGCCCCTCCCCCAGCCCTGCCCTGTTCCGCGCCCCAAACCTGTGCAGAGCCTGTTCTAAACCTTCCACATTATGTTATATTGGTCTTTAAGTTTTGTTCCTGAGACACTAGAGGGTAAAATGGCTTGCCCAAGGTCGTAGGAGGTGACATGGGCTTTGTTTGAACTTAAAAGAGGACATGTCCGTGGAAATCCGGAAGTCTGATAGCCCTACTTATACCAGAATGTAACTTGCCTTGAGAGCCAAATCCACACTCCCTTCTAATAACAGATGTGGAAGCAGTTAATCATCAGTCAAGAAAATGTCCAGTCACAGATGAGGTCATTCCGGTCCTTGTCCTTAGAAACTTGTTTTGAATGCTCACCTGCCCTCCAAATGTCCCGAGATCAAATAATGACATATCAAATGTCCTGTCTTAGGTTCAGTGGTCTCACATCAGGCTGCTGATACCAGGAGTAGAAAGACACCTCACCTGGGTGTCATTCCACTGCACCTTTGGGACATTAGCCCAAAAAGGCTGTCAATACTGTATAAAGTACGATGAATGCAACTCTATCTACCTAAGCCTAACAAAGAAAAACCTTCAAAGACTCCAGCGGATTCAGAATACCGCTGCTAAGCTTATCTTCGCAAAAAGCAAATTCGACCATGTCTCACCGCTTTTGTCCAAGCTCCACTGGCTTCCGATAATCTCCAGAGTCCACTTCAAATGTGCCTGCCTCACTTTCAAGATCCTACACGGCATCCTCCCTCCCTTCATTCCTCTCGCTTGGAACTCCTCTAACCCCAATTCCACCAGATCCACCCCAAAACTGAAACTTTCCTTTCCCTCTCTAAAAGGCGTTTCCCTTGTAGGAAAACTAGGCTCTTCCCTTCCTTTCAGAATCACTGAGCTCTGGAACAACCTTACCTCCCCTCTTAGGAATCTGAACTCCCTTCAACTTTTCCGTAAACATCTGAAAACCTGGTTATTCTCAAAAATGTAACTCCTCCTCCCTCTCTGGTCATTCTAGTCCTCTAAATTTTTCTCCTCATTTTGCCTCTTCCCTCCACTGGAGTTCCTTTCTACCCTAACTCTTGTTAACCGTGTCGAGCTTTACGAATGTAGAGATGATGCGGTACACAAACCTAAGGTTTAGATTAGATTAGATTAGACTTTCTGTATAAAGTTATGCAGAGAAATGGAATGGAATGGAGGAGTAGCCTCGTGGTTAGAGCAGCAGGCTAAGACCCCCCAAAATTAGATTCAAACAAAGCCCGTTTCACCTCCTATGACCTTAGGAAAGCGATTTTACCCTCCAGTGTCTCAGGAACAAAACTTAAAGACCAATATAACAAAATGAATAGGCTGTGCACAGTTTTCTGTGTTGTTGTGGTCACTCTATGCTCATAGGAGCTGAGTGCACAGGAAAACTGTGTGTAAAGGATTGGTTAGAAATCAGGGCACTGTCCACTTAAATCCAGTAGTAGTGAAGGTATTAGCTATTAAACCTGGATGTAAAGAAATACACACAAGATCCAAAGGTTTAGCATTGGAATTTTTTTTTTCAAAACTTAAAGAACAACAATTACATCATAACACAATGTTGAAGAAGAAATGCGAAATAGCATAACAGCGTAACAATTAATTTTGGGAGAGATACAGCATACAAATATAAAAGATAATTGACCATGCCATTAAAAACCAATTTTAAAAAATGTAAAAAAAAAACCCAAAAGGCTTGAGCCGAATACCATGGAGTGCCTACTGACGCTTAAGTCGAGGTACCAAATGACACTTACCTAAAAAGCAGGCATGGTTAGGGGCAGAGACTTAGGAATCACTAGGCATTTGTGTTAGGCACCGGTAAATTAGAGAAGGAAACCCCTGGCCTAATATACCAGCGCCTATCACTAAGATGCCTAGTGACACCTAAGCCCACCTAGATGCCGCTAGGCATGATTCTGTAAACAGTGCCTAGCGGTTAATAGACGACTGCTTCGACTACTTAGTTGATAGACGACTGCATTGACAAGTTAGGCGCCATTTATAGAATCAGGCCCACAGTATATAGAATACACATCATTGGTGCCAATAATTTGCATTTATACATGGAAGTGACAGCGGCTCTTCTACAAATTATGTTTCAATTGTGCTCTGGGGAAAGTTCTAAATATATGGTGGGGAATGTTAGGTGCCAAATTTTTGACACTGAAAAGTGGTCTAATGGATGCAAGATGCAGAAATGGCAGATCTGCACAAAGACACACTTATGTATCCATTTATAGAATAGCACATTAGTGTTCTGCGTGGATCTGAAAAGTGGACGTGGGCATGGCCATGGGAGGGGGATGGGAGGGTCGGGGCATTCCCTTAAAATGCACGCAGTATTATAGAATTTGATGATTTTGTACCCAACTTGCACACTGGGATTTAAACCTGGTTTCAGTTGGTGTAATTCCTCTCACCCAAAGTTGAGCATGTATCCTGGTGCTACGCACTGTTCCATAAAGGACTCTAATCCCAGAATGCCCATTATAGAATACCATTCAGTGCTGATTTAATCTGCATCAAATTTTAAGTGCCATTTATAAGAACATAAGATTTGCTGCTGCTGGGTCAGACCAGTGGTCTATTGTGCCCAGCAGTCCGCTCACACAGTGGCCCTTAGGTCAAAGACCAGAGCCCTATTTGAGTCTAGCCTTACTTACGTATGTTCTGTTCCAGTAGGAACTTATCCAACCTTGTCTTGAATCCCTGAAGGGTGCTTTCCCCTATAGCAGCTTCCGGAAGAGCATTCCAGGTTTCTACCACTCTCTAGGTGAAGAAGAACTTCCTTACGTTAGTACGGAATCTTTTCCCTTCTAACTTTAGCGAGTTTCCAACAGTGGCCAATTCAGCTCAGAAGAACCTGGCAGGATCTCAAAAAAAGTAAAACAGATTTTATGTTGCTCATCCTAGAAACAAGCAGTGATTTTCCCATTTCCATCTTAATACTGGCTTAGGAATTTTCTTGTAGAAAATGAGCCAAACCTTTTTTAAACCCTGCTAAGCTAACTGCTTTTATCACATTCTATGGCAATGAATTCCAGAGTTTAATTACACAGTGAGTGAAGAAATATTTTCTCTGATTTGTTTTAAATTTACTACTTAGTAGTTTCATTGCATAACCCTAATCCTAGTATTTTTGGAAAGGGTAAACAAGCAATCCATGTCTATCTGTTCAACTCCACTCAGTATACTGTACAGTATTATAGACCTCATCATATCTTCCCTCAGCCATCTCTTCTCCAAGCTGAAAAGCCATAGCTACATTAGCCTTTCTTCATAGGGACGTCGTTCCCCATGTCCCTGACATGCCCTCTTAAAATAATTTTTTTAGTATGTAGTTACCACAGGATGCATGAGCATATCCCACACTATGCCATATTAAGCTGTGTTACGCATATATGTTCACATTAAACACAGCATAGTAAAAAGGCCATTAAAATTGGTAAGTTTGACTGCGTATGTTGTGATACTGTCTAAATGGATACTACTGCTAAATTTCTGGCATACTTCATATACTTAGGGCTCCTTTTACTAAGCTGTGCTAGCGGTTTTAGTGCGTGTGCTAGACGCTAATGCCACCATTGAGCTGGCATTAGTTTTTACGCATAGCGCGGAGGTTAGGGCGCGCTAATCTGCAGTGTGCGCTAAAAACGCAAGCGCACCTTAGTAAAAGGAGCCCTTAGTGGTGTCCACAAGTTTCAGTATTGACTCCTTTGTTTATTTGTGTATTTAACTGAGAGATGTCAGCACACCATTAATGTATCACAGGTACAGCCCCTATATAAGGTTCTGTGTGCACATGGAATAGGGTCAGGCTTCTCTGGTTGGCGGGTAGGAAACAGAGGGTAGGGGTGAAGGGCCACTACTCGGACTGGATGGGGGTCACGAGTGGTGTTCCGCAGGGCTCAGTGCTCGGGCCGCTGCTATTTAATATATTCATAAATGATCTAGAAACAGGCACGAAGTGTGAGATAATAAAATTTGCGGACGATACAAAACTATTTAGTGGAGCTGGGACTAAAGAGGAATGCGAAGAATTGCAAAGGGACTTGAACAAATTGGGGGAATGGGCGGCGAGATGGCAGATGAAGTTCAACGTTGAGAAATGTAAAGTATTGCATGTTGGAAACAGAAACCCGAGGTACAACTATACGATGGGAGGGATATTATTGAATGAGAGCAACCAAGAAAGGGACTTGGGGGTAATGGTGGACATGACAATGAAGCCGATGGCACAGTGCGCAACAGCCGCTAAGAAAGCAAATAGAATGCTAGGCATAATCAAGAAGGGTATTACAACAAGGACAAAAGAAGTTATCCTGCCATTGTATCGGGCGATGGTGCGCCCGCATCTGGAATACTGCGTCCAATATTGGTCTCCGTACCTTAGGAAGGATATGGCGTTACTCGAGAGGGTTCAGAGGAGAGCGACACGCTTGATAAAAGGGATGGAAAACCTCTCATACGCTGAGAGATTGGAGAAACTGGGTCTCTTTTCCCTGGAGAAGAGGAGACTTAGAGGGGATATGATAGAGACTTATAAGATCATGAAGGGCATAGAGAGAGTAGAGAAGGACAGATTCTTCAAACTTTCGAAAAATAAAAGAACAAGAGGACACTTGGAAAAGTTGAAAGGGGACAGATTTAAAACGAATGCTAGGAAGTTCTTCTTTACCCAACGAGTGGTGGACACCTGGAATGCGCTTCCAGAGGGAGTAATAGGGCAGAGTACAGTACAGGGGTTTAAGAAAGGATTGGACAATTTCCTGCTGGAAAAGGGGATAGAGGGGTATAAATAGAGGATTACTGCACAGGTCCTGGACCTGTTGGGCCGCCGCGTGAGCGGACTGCTGGGCATGATGGACCTCAGGTCTGACCCAGCAGAGGCATTGCTTATGTTCTTATGTTCTTATGTACCTATCCTCAAATGTTGGCTGATGCTGCACTGCCATCTGCTGTTCATGTGGATACATTACACAGTGTGGTCCCCTGAAAACACGTACATATTTCTATAGCTTCCTTTGTCTGATGAAAGGTATTAACTACATCTTAAAATTAATACACCAATAAATGTTTTCATTTCAAAAGCAGTAACAAAAATAATTTAAGATGTTTAGCTGCCATGCTAATCCATTTAAATTTGTAGAAATAAATGTCACAAAAGAGGTTATGTCTTCTTATTGGACTAACCTAAGACATTTAGGACTAGTGGGAAGTGGATTTGGATTATATTTAATTATAAATATCAATATATCACCTTCCCAGGCCAAGTTGGATTGCTCAACCCAGTGTGCAGTTATATTTTAAAAAATCTACAACCTATAAAAAAAATAAGAAAAACCTAAAATCCATGCTAAGCAACATTCACTAATATGCACTGAATCATCCGTCCAAACTACCTTGAGAATAAAAAGGCCTTATTTCTTTTAAAGAAAGAGGTACACATCAGCTCCAGGTAATCCTTAATGGGAAAGCTATTCCAGAACAGCTGAAAATCAAAACACCACGGCTTTATTGTGTGCCCATTTCATTTCTTTACAAGTAGACACCCTCAGTAGGAACCACTGAGAGAACAATGCCATTCTACCTTACCAACTGTTTTTTTTTTTTTAAAGTGCTGATAGTGAAGCTTTCCCTACCTTCTAATTACAGACAATGTAGAAGCACCAAACACACTAGAACCATAACACCATTTATTAATTGGGGTTTATTAACTGCTTTCCTGAAGAGATTCACCTAACAAATCATCGCTGGAAAAATTTGCACTTAGTACTATTCGGTAAACTGTCTCTGGAGTTAAGTGCGGTTTACAGAATATATGTAGCCTCCATCCACATGGCTAATATTTAGGCATGGCCATTTATGCCAATGAAAATTAGGTATAAATATCTCTACCTAAATTGTGCACAGATTAGGCATATTCTATAATAACTTTTAGGACCAACCATGACCTACCCATGACCCTCCTTTGGTCACACCCCCTTTTAATATCTGCACAGTAGAATTTATGTGCGCCACTTTATAGAATATGCTTAAAGCTGTACATATAAATTCTAATTAGTGCCAATAATTACTAATTGGCAATTATCAAAATCCTTTACCAGTACAATTAAGACCCCCTACCCCCTCCACCACCACTACCAAAACTTTTGTTAAGGCCTATAAACCCATTTGGAAAATACCTTACTCCTCCACAAACAGGCACCAGAAACCAAACAAGACACAAATCACCTCTTCTATCTTGATAGATGACCAAGTTCCTTAAAAACCAGGAAAGTGAAACCCATACCATATCAAGACTACAACACCAGATATAGCCAATTTTCTCCAAAACTTAAGCCATATAATCATACGCCTACATGAACACAAGTCAAGTTATCTGTGTCATGAACATTAATGAAATAATGTAATCCCTGGATATGGCCAGGATCTTCTACATCAGGGGTGCCCACACTTTTTGGGCTTTCGAGCTACTGTTAAAATGACCAAGTCAAAATGATCTACCAACAAATAAATTTTTTTAAAAAACACAAAGCACACTGTACACAGAGAAAATGTTAATTATCATTTATATTCCTTTTTTTTTTTAAAGAGGTCAAGGCAGATGACTCTATGCAGTCACCTCAGTAACAACCATACAAAAATAGACAAATATACCCCCTCCCATTTTACTAAACCACGATAGCAGTTTTTAGCGCAGGGAGCTGCGCTCAATGCCCCGCGCTGCTCTCGATGCTCATAGGCTCCCTGCGCTAAAAACCGCTATTGCTGTTTAGTAAAAGGGAGCCATAGTGTACAATATAGACAGCAGATATAAATTCTCAAAACGGACACATTTTGATCACTAAATTGAAATTAAAATCATTTTTTCTACCTTTGTTGTCTGGTGAGTTCATGATTCTCTGGTTGCACTTTCTTCTTCTGACAGTGCATCCAATATTTCTTCCCTTCTTTCAGCCTCCTGTATGCTTCCTCTCCTCCAGACCTCATTCTCTCCCCCAACTTTTTCTTTCTCCCTGCCCCCTTTTTTCTTTCTCTCTCTCTCTCCATGCCCCCTTTCTTTCTGTTTCCCTTCTTTCTTTGTCTCCTTGCCCCCCCTTCTTTATTTATATTTATAATAATTCGGGGATAGCGTGTTACTTATTTCAGCTATGTAAATACATGTACTGCTACCTTAAAATATACTGAACAGTCAAACCTTTATATTTTTTAATTTTTTAAAATTCTTTATTGATTTTTAAATAATAACAATGCACTACAATGAATTATCAGGAGTAAATCAGAAAAAGCACTTTACACCCTCCAGGATTTCAAGACAAAATTGAACAAGTTCCTGCTAAACTGGAACATACGCAGGTGAAGCAGGACTCATTTAGAGCACTGGTCTTTGACCTGAGGGCCGCCGCATGAGCGGACTGCTGGGCAGGATGGACCACTGGTCTGACCCAGCAGTGGCAATTCTTATGATCACATACAAACATTTTAAAACAAATCATTTTCACCCCCCCCCCCTTTCCTTAACTAGCAATAATTAGAAATATATACTTTAAAAAAACGTAAATAGGCAAATAACTTGAAAATTAAAAGCATGTTTGAATTCTCTGCATGTCAACATGCATTTTTAACAGAGTTTAAAACTTATGGTATCACCTTCTCTGAAGGACATCTTTCCCTTTTAATGGAAAATACACATTTTAAAATCTCTCTCATTCATTCAATGAGATTATCGATAAACTTCTCGGATCCCCCCCTCCCGACAGTAAAAGATAACGACATTTTAACATTTCCTCCTGTTCCACAAGTGCAAATGTCTCCCGGCTCTTCGCTCAATGTAAGCCAGTGAAATTCTGGAGCCCCTTCCAGGAACACCTGTGCAGCAGAGCCCGGGTTTGCACTGCGGTCGGCAGCGGCTGCGTGCTGAAGCGGAGACATCATGACAGGAGCGGCAGCGGCAGGCACGGGTCTCTCTCTCTCCCTCGCTCCTGCCTCGGCATTCACATTCCAGCTCGACCCTCCACTCCTATCTCTGCTGCTTTCGGAATGAATGGGCTGCCCAGCCCTCAGCATTGTGCATTTCAGGAGATGTATCGGCAACATTAACACATTTTGTTAGGCGCATTCAGAAATGACGTCGGGGAGCGGAATGCTGGTCGGTCCGACGCTTCTGCAGGGAAGATGGTGGGGGAGAGGAAGGCTGATCGGCCCGGTAAATCGGGACGGCAACACGAGTCTATCACGGAGCCCGGGATGGGCTCCGCGATCGACTCACATTGCCTTCCCGATCTACCAGTCGATCGCGATCGATGTATTGGGCCCCTTGTTCCAAGATGCTTTTGGATAACAACTGTCCTTTTAAGGACTAAAACAAGTTTTATAGCTTTTTACCCTTACCTATTGTTTCTCCCCTACTTATGCTCTTTTTCTCAAAGATTGTAGTTCTCGCCCTTCTTTACTAATTGTGTGTAGTTAGTATATATGTTTGTATGTGTTTACTAACCTAACCTGGTTCTGTTTAGTAATTTAACTTTAACTTGTTTTTAAGATACTTTTTATTTCTGTACACCGCCTAGAAATTTGATTAAGCGGTATAAAATTTTTTTAATAAACTTGAAACTACATTGTAAATCACATTGAACACTTTCTGGGGCATATTAGCAATCCATAAATACTAATATAATGTAATTATCAGTGCTTATTGGTTTATTAATGAATTAAGCTGCATGCACAACTCAGCAATGTGCACAGATCTGAACATGCAATTTTGGTTGCAGTATAGAGAATCTAGGGGAAAGCTTGCAATTTTGTTAACAGTATAAACAATTGTAAAATGACCAAATATCAGCATTAATACAATCAATGAGGTAAACTTGGAAATGGCAAATTGAATACTAGTATTAGGACTAACATGAAACAATATAGACATTTAACAGCACTGTTAAATATCATATAACAGAAATGCAGAAATGCCATCAGAATATAACAGCATAGCCAGGCAGCCGATTTAGAGTAGGCCCGAGACCAAGGTGGGTAGGCCAAAAAATTAATCTCCGTACCCCCTTGCACTATTAAAGCAAACCCAAATTTAATTTCTGCTCCCTTCCATCTAAAATAAAGGTTCTGTTCTTAAGAACATAAGAACATAAGAACATAAGAAGTTGCCTCCACCGGGATCAGACCAGAGGTCCATCGCACCCAGCGGTCCGCACCCGCGGCGGCCCATCAGGTTCATGACCTGTCAAGTGTTCCCTGCCCTAAAAAAACCTATCCTTACTTCTATCTGTATCCCTCAATCCCCTTTTCCTTCAAGAATTTATCCAAACCTTCTTTGAATCCCTGTAGTGTCTTCTGCCCCACCACTACCTCCGGGAGTGCGTTCCATGTGTCCACCACTCTCTGGGTGAAGAAGAACTTCCTGGCATTGGTTCTAAACCTATCCCCTTTCAGTTTCTCCGAGTGCCCCCTTGTACTTGTTGTTCCCCACAGTCTGAAGAATCTGTCCCTGTCTACCCTATCTATGCCTTTCAGGATCTTGAAAGTTTGTATCATGTCTCCTCTAAGTCTCCTCTTTTCCAGGGAGAACAGCCCCAGCTGTTCTAGCCTGTCGGCATATGAAAGGTTTTCCATACCTCTTACCATTTTCGTCGCTCTTCTCTGGACCCCCTCAAGCAATGCTATGTCCTTCTTGAGGTACGGCGACCAATACTGGACACAGTACTCCAAATGCGGGCGCACCATTGCACGGTACAGTGGCATGATGACTTCCTTTGTCCTGGTCGTGATACCCTTCTTGATGATACCCAGCATTCTGTTTGCTTTCTTTGAGGCTGTTGCGCATTGTGCTGATGCTTTCATTGTTGTATCCACCAGCACACCCAGGTCTCTTTCAAGGGTACTCACATCTAGCAATGTTCCCCCCATTGTATAGCTGAACATCGGGTTCTTTTTCCCAACATGCATGACCTTGCATTTCTCTATATTAAAACGCATCTGCCACTTTTTGGCCCACTCTTCCAGCTTCGTTAGGTCCCTTTGCAGGTTTTCACAGTCTTCCGTGGTTCTAACCCTGCTGCAGAGTTTGGTGTCATCTGCAAATTTGATAACCTCACATTTCGTCCCTGTCTCCAGATCGTCTATAAATATATTGAACAGGAGCGGTCCCAACACCGACCCCTGCGGAACTCCGCTCGTGACCCGTTGCCAGTCTGAGTATTGGCCCTTCACTCCAACCCTCTGTTTTCTGCCCGCCAACCAGTGTTTAATCCATCGGTATACATCCCCCTCCACTCCGTGGTTCCACAGCTTCCTAAGCAGCCGTTCGTGGGGTACCTTGTCGAAAGCTTTTTGGAAGTCGAGGTAAATTATGTCTATGGGTTCCCCTTTGTCTATCTGGCTGTTTATTCCCTCAAAGAAATGTAGTAAGTTTGTGAGGCAAGACCTTCCCTTGCAGAAGCCATGTTGGCTCTCCCTCAGCTGCCCATTTTTTTCCATGTGCTCGCAGATGCTGTCCTTAATAAGTGCTTCCATCATCTTACCCGGAACCGAAGTCAAGCTCACCGGCCTGTAGTTTCCCGGGTCTCCTCTTGATCCTTTCTTAAAGATAGGCGTGACATTTGCTATTTTCCAGTCCTCCGGGATCTCCCCAGTTTTCAATGATAGATTACATATTTGCTGGAGTGTTTCCGCTATTTCCTTTCTCAGTTCTTTTAGTACCCTTGGGTGGATTCCATCCGGGCCCGGTGATTTGTCGCTTTTTAATCTATCTATCTGTCGTAGGACGTCCTCATGGCTTACTTCTATTTGCTCCAGCTTTTCATCTAGATCCCCACTTATAATCTCCTCAGGTTCTGGTACATTGGATGTGTCCTCGCTCGTGAAGACCGATGAGAAAAACTTGTTTAACCTGTCTGCTACCTCTTTTTCCTCTCTTACCACTCCCTTTCTGGTTCCATCATCCAACGGTCCCACTTCCTCCCTTGCCGGTTGCCTCCCCTTCACGTACCTAAAGAACGGTTTGAAGTTTCTCGCCTCCCCAGCCAGCTTCTCTTCGTATTCTCTTTTTGCTTCCCTAACCACTCGGTGGCACTCTTTCTGGTGTTTTTTGTGTTCCTTCCGGTTTTCCTCAGTTTGGTCCTTTTTCCATTTTCTGAATGATGATCTCTTGTCGCTTATCGCCTTCTTCACTTCCTTTGTTATCCACACCTTGTTTTTTGTTTGGTTCTGTTTGCGCCCTTTCCTAAACCTGGGGATGTACATGTTTTGTGCTTTTTGCACCGTGTTCTTGAGTAGGGACCAGGCTTTCTCTACGGTCTCCATCTTCCGTGAGCTGTTTCTGAGTTTATGTCTCACCATTTTCCTCATAGCTTCGTAGTTCCCTTTTCTGAAGTTGAGTGCCATCGCTGTGGTTCTCTTCACTTTTGATGTTCCCATTTCTAGTTTGTACTGGATCATGTTGTGATCACTGTTTCCTAGTGGCCCTACTACTACCACCTCCTTTGCGGGGCCCCCTAGACCGTTGAGGATTAGGTCAAGAGTGGTATCTCCTCGTGTCGGTTCCTGGACCAGCTGCTCCAAGAAGCAATCCCTCACAGCCTCCAGGAACTTTGTTTCCCTCGCGCTGCTGGAGTGTCCAATGCTCCAGTCTATCCCAGGGTGGTTGAAGTCTCCCATAACCGTCACCCTTCCGCTTTTGCATTCCTGCCTCAATTCTGCTTCTAGGTCATTGTCACTTGTTTCTGGCTGTCCAGGTGGGCGATAATAAAGTCCCAATTTTGTGTCGGCTCCCTTTCTTCCTGGTAACTTAACCCATAGCGATTCCAAACCTTCTGCCCTTGTTGCCGTATCCATCCTGGTCGAGTGAATGGAGTCCTTTATGTATAGCGCTATTCCTCCTCCCTTCTTACATGTCCTGTCTTTCCTATAGAGTTTATAACCTGGTAGTACTACGTCCCATTTGTTGTCCTCAGACCACCATGTTTCTGTGATTCCAATTATGTCTAGGTCCTCTTTGTTGGCCATGACTTCCAGCTCTCCCATTTTGGTCCGTAGACTCCTTGCATTGGGCCTGTTCTTTTTAACATTTTTATAAATGATATTGCTGAAGGGTTGTCGGTTAAGATTTGCCTCTTTGCGGATGATACGAAAATCTGCAATAGAGTAGACAAGCCGGATGGTGTGAATAACATGAAGAAATACCTGGCGAAGCTTGAAGAATGGTCTGAAATTTGGCAGCTAAAATTTAATGCTAAGAAATGCAAGGTCATGTATTTGGGCTGCAAAAACCCAAGGGATTAGGGAGTGAAGAGCTTATGTGCACGACAGAAGAGCGGGACTTGGGTGTGATTGTATGTGATGATCTTAAGATGGCCAAACAGGTTGAAAAGGTGACGGCGAAAGCTAGAAGAATGCTAGGTTGCTTAGGGAGAGGTATGGCTAGTAGGAAAAAGGAGGTATTGATGCCTCTTTGGTGAGACCTCATTTAGAATATTGTGTACAATTCTGGAAGCTGCACCTTCAAAAAGATATAAAAAAGAATGGAGTCAGTCCAGAGGAAGGCTACTAAAATGGTATGTGGTCTTCATCATAAGGAGTATGGGGACAGACTTAAAGATCTCAATCTGTATACTTTGGAGGAAAGGTGGGAGAGGGGAGATATGATACAGATGTTTAAATACCTCTGTAATGTAAATGCGCACGAGTTGAGTCTCTTTAATTTGAAAGGAAACTGCAATGAGAGGGCATAGGATGAAGTTAAGAGGTGATAGGCTCCGGAGTAATCTAAGGAAATACTTTTTTACAGAAAGGGTGGCAGATGCATGGAACAGACTTCCAGAAGAGGTGGTGGAGACAGAGATTCTGTCTGAATTCAAAAGGGCCTGGGATAGGCACATGGGATCTCTCGGAGAGAGAAAGAGATAATGGTTACTGCGAATGGGCACACTAGATGGGCCATTTGGCCTTTTTATGCCATCATGTTTCTAGACCTATGCTAGCAGCGATCCCAAAGCCTTGCCAGCTGAAGATCTCCTCCTGGATCTGCAGTTGCTAGCCTCCATGCAGTATGCTAAGTTTCATGCAAACATGAAAGCTGAGCATGTGTGCAAAGAAGGGAGTGACCTGCAGCGGCAGTGACTCTGTGATAGTGCTGGCAGCCATCTAGAATGTAAACTCTTTCAACGGGGAGGTCTTCAGCTAGTAGGACTTGGGAATCTCTGCCAGCCACACTAAAGGAGATAAAATTTGGGGTCAGCTGTGCAATCGCTGGTCTCCTTGGAAGTACATTTGACAAGAAGCATGGCTTCTTCATGGATGGAAGCTCGGGCGATTTCGCCTGAGGAGATTTGTAGGGCAGCAATCTGGTCCACACTGTGGACCACACTGTGGACCAGATTGCTGCCCTACAAATCTCCTCAGGCGAAATCGCCCGAGCTTCCATCCATGAAGAAGCCATGCTTCTTGTCAAATGTACTTCCAAGGAGACCAGCGATTGCTTTCCACAGGCAATATATGCTGAAAAAATGGCCATGCAAATCCATCTTGAACTGGACGCTGCTTCTAGACTGATTGGTGAGCACAAACAGATGGTCAGACAGTCGGAACTCACTGGTGACCTCTAGATAGAGTGGACATGGCAACATGGGAGGACACCATATTTGGTCCTCAGTGTTAAGAGCAGGTTCTGCACGTCCCTACTTTCCAGAATGACACACCTATTGCATGAGAAAAAGAGATTAGGTTCTTACCTTTCTAATATCTTTTCTAGTAGATAGGTGTGTCATTCTGGAGCCCCGCTCTGTCAGTTATTTCGACGCCTTCTTACTCTCTCAATTAGACAGTTCCAGTCAAAGCTGAGATTTTGAACTTATTCCTCAAGGGTATGAAGAATAATGTATTGCTATAGCACATTGGGGAATGTTTGAACTCCATAAATGTTTCTGATTTATATGGCTATTCCGAAATTTGGATTGTTTCATTGCAATGTTTTACGTGTTTGTTATATTTTTAGAGCAGAACAGCAGTGTATTTTGGGGAGTCTCCCCATAACCCTCCTTATGTGTATCTATATAGAGCTATCACCTGCTTTGGTACAAACTGAAGGGGGAAGCAGAGCCCTCAGAAGAAGGAGTTGAAAACATGGAGTGGATTCCTTCTGTGAAATCAAAAACAAAAACTGTGGATACTGATGTTCTGGAGATAATGACATATAAAACCATGAAAATTCAATTAAAAAGTACAATGCTAAAAAATACAGTGATAAAAATCCAACCGGTCTAGTCCAGTTGGATTTTTATCATTGTATTTTTTTTAGCATTGTACTTTTTAAATTTAATTTTCATGGTTTTATGTCATTATCTCCAGAACATCTGTATCCACAGTTTTTGTTTTCATTGGTGGATTGTTTTCACTGTGGATCATTGGGTCTCCCCATTTTTCTTTGTTGTGCTGTGGATTCCTTCTGCACAGCTCACGAGTATGGGGAGAATACCCTACTGTCCAGAAAGACACACCTATCTAAATGAAAAGATATTAGCAAGGTAAAAACCTAATCTCTTTTTCAAATCTGTTTAGCTGTTGTTGAGACCTGGGCCATAAAATACCATCTCATACTGAACACAGAAAAGACCAAAATGCTATGATAGGATGGTTATGTTGCAGTCAGAGATTGGTTCATAGGCTTCAGTTAGACTAATGCGTGCCTTATGCATACAAACAGGTATGGGCAATGTATACTCCTACAGATCCATTCTAAAGCTTAGGCTTTCTGAAATAAAATAGAGGCCTGTTTTATTCAAGTATAGCAGGTGTTTGCACTTACCCTGTGCTAGTAGCCAACATTAACACATGGTGAGTGCAAAGGTTGTTTGGTAGCTATTATTTATTAAATTTATTTTCTATTCCATTCTTCCCAAAGAGCTTAGAACAGGTTACAGGTTGACATCCATACTATACAGTTAACAGGTTAAAATTTGCCATAGTTACAGTACAAATTTTTTTAATACAAGTGTGTGGCACAGTGGTTAGAGCTACAGCCTCAGCGCCCAAATCCAACACTGCTCCCTATGGCCCTGGGCAAGTCACTTAATCCTCTAGTGCTCCAGGTACATTAGATAAGAGTGTGAGCTTGCCAGGATAGATAGGGAAATCTACGCTGCTCCTTGTGACCCTGGGCAAGTCACTTAATCCGCTACTGCCCAGGTACATTAGATAGAGTGTGAGCCCTCCGGGAAAAGATAAGGGAAAATGCTTGAGTACCTGAATATAAACCACTTTGGACTGGATTCTGTATAGGATGCCCGGTCTCATAAACCACCTAAACGGCTTTTGAGAATCGCACATGGACGTCCTATAAAGAATCACATCAGTCTGCCTAAGCCTGCCTAATACCACGATTCTCTAACCTAACTGGCGTCCATGTCACAGGCGCCAGTTAGAGAATCGGGTTGCCGCTGAACTGATCGTAGCAAAGGAATGTCCCTGCCACGATCAGTTTAGTGGCAGGGAACCCGTCCCCCCAACCGATGACTACCGGCAGGAGGGATGCCCAGTCCATCCTGCCAGAACACCCCCCCCCCCCCGAGAAATCCCCCAGCATCATGACTCCCCCCCAAGCCCACCTGACCCCCCAAGTACCTTGAGTTGGAAGGCTGGAGGGATGCTTACTCCCTCCAGCTTGCAGGCCCACCTCTACTGAATGGTGGGTCTTCCCCTTTACGGTTCATTGGAGGGGCCTTAGGCACCTGGGCCAACTAGAATCTTAAGCCTCTCTCATAATGCATTCTGGCATGCACTGGGAGTGGCCTAACATTATGATTGGTCAGATCCCTTAGGCCAACTCAATAAGGTACTAGGGGGGTCCAAGTGGGCTTGAGGAGTTGTCTCGAGGAATGTGGGGTTTCAGGAAGGAGAGACTGGGCATCCCTCCTGCCAGGGGTTGTCTTGGGGGGAGGGTGGGGGAGTTGATGTCTCGGGGTGAGTGGAGGGGGGGTTCCAGCAGGAGGGTCTGGGCATCCCTCCTGTCGGGGAATGTCTTGGTGTGGTGGTGGCAAGAGGAATTGGGCACTCCTCCTGCCATGGACATTCAGGGGTGGGGCAGCTTCGAGGGCTCCAGCAGGAGGTTCTGGGCATCCCTCCTCCTTGTAATCTTTGTGGGGGGGCACTGGTTTCCTCCTGCGGCCACTTATCTGATTGCAGCAGGGAGATTCACTTGCCGCAATCAGATCAGCAGCCATGTCTATTTGAAATGTAGACTGGAATTTTGCTGGCCTACATTTCAGGTACCTATGGCAGCCCTAGGGAGATCCCTAGGGCCACCTAAGCTCATCTAAGGCCACTTCCAGGTGAAACCACGCCCACGCCTAGCTTTAGGCGGTCTTACACCCTTCTCTAGGCTCGCGAAAACATCTACAATGTAGGTGACCCTCCTCGGGGCTTTTTTTTTTTTTTTTTTTAAAGTGCGTCTCGATTGGCTGGCTAGACAGCAGCAGGACGCCTACTACTGCCTACAATTGGGATGTCATTTATAGAATTTGCCCCTTTGACTATAAGTGGTATATAAATACCAATAAATAAATAAATATCCTAACTTGACACATACTAGAGATCTAATACCAAGATACATTACGTTACAGTATAGAGGTTAAATCTGATATAATTACAGTGCAAGATTTATCAATATAAATTTCTATCCTAATGTGACACATACCGAGGATTTAGTGTGTCCTCTATTCCCCGTGCAATTTCAATCCAAACAGATTCCCTAAGTGCCTTACTGTCAAATTTAATTAGTTTAAATGCCTTTGATAGCATTCACATGCTGCAATGTGCAGCCAATGCTTCAGTCTTAGTTGGCGCCCCCATCCCATGCTAAGCAGTTAGTGTGGGACATTTACTGCACAGGCTGTTTTAGGGTGTGGTAGCTATGAGCATGATCTTGAGCTAACTGCGTAGTGCACTTTAATAAACATGCACATAAGTCTTTAAAAGTTTCCTAAACATAATAAATTCATTTTCCTGTTGCAATATACTCCACAATTTCAGAGCTATACATGAAAATCGGAGAGTTATTGCAAAAACTTGCAAACCTGTCAATCAGAACTGGTCAGGTACCAGACGACTGGAGGAAAGCGAACATCACACCAATTTTCAAAAAAGGATCGAGAGGAGAACCGGGCAACTATAGACCTGTGAGTCTTACGTCTGTCCCCGGCAAGATGATTGAATCACTGATCAAGGATAGCATAGTTCAGCACTTGGACACACACGACTTGATGAAACCCAGTCAACATGGATTCAGGAAAAGGAAATCGTGTTTGACGAATTTACTCCAATTCTTTGAGACCGTGAACAAGCAAATTGATAGTGGAAAGCCGGTGGACATAATATACTTGGACTTCCAGAAAGCATTTGACAAAGTTCCACACAAAAGACTTCTCAGGAAACTACAAAGCCATGGCATAGAGGGAGATATACAAAGATAGATAGGCAAATGGCTGGAAAACAGGAAGCAGAGAGTAGGCATAAATGGGAAGTTCTCAGACTGGGAGAAAGTGATTAGTGGTGTACCCCAGGGCTCGGTACTTGGGCTGATCCTTTTTAATATTTATATCAATGACCTGGAAAACGGAACATCCAGTGAGATCATCAAGTTTGCAGACGACACAAAACTCTGCCGGGCAATCAGATCGCAGGACAGTGAGGAACTCCAGAGCGATTTGTGTCGGTTAGAAACATGGGCGGAGAAATGGCAGATGAAGTTCAACGTGGAGAAATGCAAGGTAATGCATTTAGGCAGTAAAAATAAGGAATACGAGTACAGAATGTCAGGTGCAACTCTGGGAAAAAGTGAACAAGAAAGGGATCTGGGTGTACTGATAGGACCCTGAAGCCGTCGGCACAATGCGCGGCAGCGGCAAATAAGGCAAATAGAATGTTGGGCATGATAAAGAAAGGAATCTAGAGTAGATCGGAGAAAGTTATAATGCCGCTTTATAGGGCAATGGTCAGACCCCACTTGGAATACTGCGTCCAACATTGGTCTCCCTACCTAAAGAAGGATATAAAACTGCTGGAGAGGGTGCAGAGACGAGCAACTAAACTAGTGAAGGGTATGGAGAAACTGGAATATGAGGATCGACTTAAAACACTGGGATTGTTCTCCCTTGAGAAAAGGAGACTGCGTGGGGATATGATCGAGACCTTCAAAATACTGAAAGGAATCGACAAAATAGAGCAGAGAAGATTATTTACATTGTCCAATTTGACACGGACAAGAGGACATGAAATGAAGCTAAGGGGGGGCAAGTTCAGGACTAATATCAGGAAGTTCTGCTTCACACAGAGAGTGGTTGACATCTGGAATACTCTCCCAGGGGAGATTATTGCGGAATCGACAGTCCTAGGCTTCAAAAGCAAACTAGATGCATATCTCCTTGAGAGAGGCATATAAAGATATGGTTGGATATAAAATAACTAGTATCAAACCTAATAAAATATAACCCTGTGGTATATAATATAGATACAAAAATACTCATAGAATACCACAATATTGAACTATACACATCAGTATTTAGGCCTCAGAAATGGAGCCTACGCACAATAATACAGTCACAAACTGAACCAATCCGCGTAGATTAAAGCTCCTGCTCCAATCATTGGCCAATAGAACCCTTATATCTTTCAACTGTGGTTTTCTTTATATAAACAACTCTACATCAAATACTGTGTGTAATATCAAAAATTTTGAAAAACTCGACCACGAAAACTTATCTCATTTGTTTAGCAGCCCATGTCCATACGCCAACGCGGCCAGCGTTTCGCGGGAATTACGTACATCCGCTGCATCAGGGCCACCTGGACATTATCACTATAAATAAATACAAACAGTACCCAGTTCACATTCACGAATACAAAACTTTTTTTCACCTATTTTTCTTTTTTCATTACACTCACACTCACATCAATACATACGGTCACAGCTTTTCCAAACAGTGCCAAAATGGCAACAGCAGCTTTAAGTAGTCTTAATGAACGTCACAACGTACTGACATCATCAGAACGTACCGCCTCTAAACATACGGCTACTAATAGAAATGTTGCCATTCTAATGACCTATTCAGGCCCGAAGGCCACAAAGTATCTAATCTATTAATCCAACGCTGTTCTTTTTGAGCAAGGAACCGTCTAAAGTCCCCTCCTCTATTCCCCGGAATAACCACTTCTAACACTAGAATTTTTAAAGACCAAAACTCATGAACTCTCTTTATATACTGATGTGTATGGTTCAATATTGTGGTATTCTATGAGTATTTTTGTGGCTATAAAATAAGCCAGGTGTATACCTAGCAGGGCCTCCGCGTGTGCGGCTCGCCGGACTTGATGGACCGAAGGTCTGATCCGGAGATGGCGCTTCTTATGTAAAAAAAAAAAAAAACACCCTAGATCTGATAGCAGCCAAATTTCTTGACCTGCAAAGAAGGTCTATGCGCAAGATCAGCACTTTTCTTCCTCCGAGTTTGATTTGGTATGTAATTTTGTATTTTATTACCGAGATATTGAAGGCTTTGACTCTGCAAGATTCGAAGTGTTAAGCATAAAATTTAAAATTTGGACATATCAACAATAGAAGCCAATGTCAACCAATCAGTACAGGACAAATATGATTGTGCATTAAAGTACCAGCAATTGGTTGCTCTAGGAGCAAAATTTCAACTAAGATATCCTTCTAAATGTATGATCCTTTTGGAGTTAACAGAAGAGTTAGAATAACTGTGTCCTGAATTTGCACAAACACAGAAGTACTATGAAAGAACCGGGCTGAGCGGTCCCAGCTGGTTACAGGACTTTGATACTGAAAGTCTGGGCTTTTACATAGTAACATAGTAGATAACGGGAGATAAAGATCCGAATGGTCCATCTAGTCTGCCTAACCTGATTCAATCTAAAAATTTGTTGGGTTTTTTTTTTTTTTTCTTCTTCTCCTTAGCTATTTCTGGCCAAGGATCTAAAGCTCTACCCGGTACTGTTCTTAGGTTCCAACTACTGAAGTCTCCGTCAAAGCTCACTCCAGTCCATCTATACCCTCCCAGCTATTGAAGCCCTCCCCAGCCCATCCTCTCCCAAACAACCATATACAGCTACAGACTGTACAAGTCTGCCCAGTACTGGCCTTAGTTCTTCAATATTTACTATTATTTTCTGATTCTAGATCCTCTGAGTTCATCCCACGCTTTTTTGAACTCTGTCACCGTTTTCTTCTCCACCACCTCTCTCGGGAGCGCATTCCAGGCATCCACCAACCTCTCCATAAAGAAGAATTTCCTTACATTGCTTTTGAGTCTCCCACCCCTCAACCTGAAATTATGTCCTTTGGTTTTACCATTTTCCTTTCTCTGGAAAAGATTTTGTTCTGCGTTAATACATGTTTTTGTAATAAGGACTGGCAGAGCATAGCCAGTTGAAAGCACGTTTGGGTAAAAATTGCTAGATTGTGAACTGTATGGCTGTTTAGTCACCAGATCAAGTTTGTATTTTGTTTTTCCTTCACCAAAATATAAGCCAGAAAATAAAGACATAATAATTCACACTAAACACCTTTGCTGGACCTTTTTTATTTGATGCAGACACCCCTCTACCTCCATGCCTTATTCAACCGCTCGGCTGAGGCTTGGATGACCCAGGTCAGGACTCTGGCTAATCCAGTCCAGGTCTTACCTGGTCACAATATCAAAAAGATGGGTTTTCAGTCTGCTTTTAAAAAAGGGAAGGGGCTTGACGGACAAACTCGGGTAATTTATTCCAGGCATAGGGGGCAGCTAGATGAAAGGAACATAGTCTGGAATTGGCAGTGGAGGAGAAGAGTAACGCTAAGAGTGACTTATCTGAGGAATGGAGTTCTCTGGGAGGTGTATAAGGAGAGAAAAGCGAGGAGAGATATTGAGGGGCAATTCCAACTGACCCCAGGTAGATGTAACAATACAAATTTGATTTGCATTTGTATTTTTTCTTTTATAAATTTTCTCTATTGGTGTGAATTGTCTCCCCCCCATATAAGAGTCTGAGCAATGTTAAGTTTTGAGGGCTGGTGATCTAACTTTGTATTTCTTTTTGTTGTTAAAATGTGGCAAAGCCCTTATAACTATACATAATGTTTGATGTATATATATAAATGAATAAAGAATTTTTTTTAAAAAAAGTACCAGCAATTAAGCTTGCTGCTGTATTTATTTGAATCGACTGTAGTCTCTACAAACTGGATTTTGGTAAACAGACCAGTAATGAATTAACAGAAATCTAGGTAGTTAATAGCCAGTGTCTGTGCTCCTTTTTTAATTGCATTTCATTAAAAAAGACTTAGGTGGCTTTGCTGCAATTTAAACCAAGCATGTCTAATATTTCACTAATACGTTTATCCAAATTAAGGTGAGAATCAAGAGACATGCTGAGACTCTTCACTGGGGCAGCCACAAGGCAAGTCTTGTCTTAAGGTGAAGATCTCACTGGGCAAAAATGGTTTTCCTGTTCAAAGAACTTCAATCTTGGTTGCATTTTGTTTATTATGACACGTTCTATTTGAAATTGCTAGTGGGCATTCGTTAATTCTCCCTAGAGAAGCAACTGTCTGCTTCCTAGAGTGTCTTAGATTTGTATATCACTGTTGTAGCAATGCGCTATTAGACAATAAGATTTAGTTACCTCCAATAATGGCTGAAGGGATGTTAAAAAGGACAATTCCATAAATCAAGCACTAACATTTACATGCATACATGCATGTAACAAGGGCAATTCTATAAATGGCATGCACACTTCTGTGCCCAAAACTGCACGCTATCCTGATATATATATTTAACTACTACTAGTAATTATTTCTATAGCGCTACCAGACATACACAGCACTGGAGAGTCACAAAGAAGACAGTCCCTGCTCGAAGGAGCTTACAATCTAAACAGGATGCTATGGACATAGTAAATTGGTCTACGAGCCAATCGGCAACACTAATTGGGTGTGATCAAGAAATCCTGATTAGATTAGATTAGAAAAAGAGTTTTCTACTAATTAGAACTAGTTTATGTATCAGAAAATCTAACCTATAAACTGTCCATATGTGTCAAATTAAGATAAAACTATAACAAATTGTAACCAGTAAACTGTATATTAATACCAGACCCCTAATATGTGCCAAGTTAGGATAAAAACTTGTATTGTAATCTTGTACTGAAATTATATATGATTAACCTGTAGCCCGTTCTGAGCTCTTTGGGGACAATGGGATAGAAAACAAATTAAATAAATCAACTAATTATGTTCTAACATTTTTATTGAAGGAATAAAGTAAATATACATTTATATAATACATATATTCATTACAAATGATTTCACACATTTTGAAAATTCTAATCCATATATTCTATTAAATGCTATCATTCCTCCAAACATTTTTCTATGACAAACCCTAGGCCCCCATTTCACCTCCCCCCCTCCCTTCCCATTCACCCCCCCTCTCTCCCAAGATGGAAGGTGACAAAGACAGCCAGATTTTGAGATACCATGAAGGCAACACAAGCTTCAGTGTAATTCATTAAGAATCAAACTTCGTGCTCTAGGTGAATGTTTTTGAATATAGGGGTCCCAAGTTTTCACAAAGAGATGAGTTTGTCTAGGAGATCGACGAACCTCCCAAACCTCAAATACGATGTAATTGGTTCCTTTAATGCCAAAAACTAGGAGGTTCTGTCTGCAACCAATATTGCATAATACATTTATGACCCAACATACAAGCTTTCTGAAATAAAAGGCATCTCCCTTGACCATATACCCCACAGCCAAATAGCACTCCCCTTGGAGATCCCACCACAACTAGTTACAACCACCAATTCAAACCATACCAGACAGTGCTGTAGTAAGGAGGATGGGGGAGGGGTGTCCACTCCGGATACGATCTTCCTAAGGGTGCAGCATCCCTTTTCCTCTCCACCACCCACCCACCCCCGCTCCTCTTCTTGCCACATACACGCACTCCTTGCCTTCCCCCGTGGCACAAGGTTGCTGTCCACGTCGGCATCGGCGCTCTCTCTGATGTCACGTCAAAGGGCACGCTGACACTGACGTGGGCATGCTGCTCACGCTGGAGAAGTTAAAGGTATGGGGAAAGAGAAGGGAAAATTCACGCAGCAGAAGGGGGTGGGGCGCCCCTCATCCTTACGTCGCCACTGATGCCAGAGGGTAGGAAAAGCCTCAGTTCATAATCGTTAGGAATACAGAAAAATCATAAGATCTCTCCAAAGTTCTTCTCCAATCACTGGCATAAAAACCTCCCTTGGGTAGTCATTTTGTTTGAAGGCTATAGAAAAGACACTATTGTTTAATCTCACATAAAAATTATTTCCAACTTTTCTCAAAGTGCCCAAAATTCAGTTTCTATACCGTTTCAAAAAGCATGCAGCTTCAGAATAAGATCAGCATAACCATAAGGACTAAATATTGACTGAAGTGTGGATGTGGCATAAAATGAACATTGATATAAAATCGTGTTGGCATTCCTGCAAAGAACGTACGTCAAAATGGTGTGGTTGGATTGGACATCATACTTGCCTTTTTTGTTATTCTACTCCATTTTCTAGTGACAAGTTTTGTACCCCATATTGTCCATAATACCATCCCTAAATCTGTAACTAGTCATTCATTCATATTCTTGGGGATTTCAAATCCTGTGCTCAGGAGCAAAGCAGTTCCCATGGGGGAATACCACTGGGAGAGACCACATTCTACTTGACCAGCTCTATAATCCCATCCACCTTCAATTCACACTTCCTATTCCTCAATTTCTACATTGACAAGCAAAATGTTCCCACTTCCTGCAAGCCCACCAATCTATCCGTTTCTGGGTGCCCATATTTCTGGGTCCCATTTGATTAGAACCTGGCCTTCCCTGACCTCTCATTCATGGAGGTTGCCAATTTATCTGAGCTACTTGTATCGCTGCCTTTTCTCTCACATCATCCTGTAAATTCTTTATCAGAAGTGCACACAGCTTTTCCTACATAGCTCTCAATTCCTCCCTCCTCCTCTATCTGTCTTGCAAAATACAGGATGTTGTGTTTGCATGTCCGGCCATCCATTATTCTCCATTCCCCATACATGTTGAAACTGCACTGGCTTCCGATTGAAGCTAGAATTCAGTTTGGTTTTTTGTTTGATGTTTAAAATATATCAAGGTAACGTTCCTCTTTACATGCCTCTATTGTTATGTTATTCAAACACTAAATCATATGATTTGAGACAACAATCTTTATTTCAATTTCCTAAAGTAAAAGGAGTAGGGTTGCCAGATTTTCCAATCAGAAAATACGGAACCCTAGACCCGCCCCCATACCCGCCCAGCTCTGCCCATCCCTGTCCTGTGTTAGCCCTAATCCCGCCGCCCCCCCCCCCCCACTGCCTTCTCTTGTTGGGCAGGGAGGAAGTCTGGATGCGTGACATCATTGCATGGCGTGCCCTGCACGACACGATTTAAGGAGGCTTTTCAAAACCTGGACAAAGTGCCGGGTTTTGAAAAGCCGTCCGGACCCCTGGACAT
Source organism: Geotrypetes seraphini (assembly GCF_902459505.1). Taxonomy (NCBI): domain Eukaryota; kingdom Metazoa; phylum Chordata; class Amphibia; order Gymnophiona; family Dermophiidae; genus Geotrypetes; species Geotrypetes seraphini. The sequence continues at coordinate 95,064,640 of NC_047088.1, forward strand.
GTCCTCAAAAGGAAGACTTGTCTGGACGTCCGGTAACCCTAAAAAGGAGTAAAATATTTCAGAATATATACTTCAACATGGGCTTATCAAGCAGCCAAATTCTGGAGAATTTTACCAGATCAGATTGGTTCAATAAGAACTTATGGGAGTTTAAAAAATCCCTGAAAACATATTTGTTTATGGAATATGTTATGAATAATTGTAATCTGCTGTTTTTTTCTGTTTCAATTAATTTGTTTTTTATGCCGATCCAAGATGGCCGCTGATGCAAGTTGCTGAGCAGACGCTGGAGCGGATTTTTCTTGACAGCTCATATCGGAGCAATTACTTGGTCCTATTTACCTTGATATGCCGAAAAGAAGGGGTAGGAGCGCCGCCGGAGCTTTACGGTGCTCCGGAACAGCAACCACCGGCAACATTGAAGAATTGCTACGGCAAATGCACGGCATCATAACACTGTCGGGGACATTGCCGCTTGAGACACTCCAGGCAAGCGGAATGGAGGCGTCTCAGCAAAATTTGGAGACCACGCTGAGTCCCGACGTTAGACCTCCTCCCTTTCATCCCCAAGCTACCAGCTCCCCAGAGGTTGAGAACCCACCGGAAGTCGGGATGTGTTCTCCCCCGGAGACTACACGGAGCTATTTAGAGAAACCCAACTCAGGCTCACAGGCTTTGCAAGAGAGCCCGAGTATGGACAAGGTTGCCGTAACAGCAGAACTTGGACCCACCCAGGCTAATGGAAGTGGAGGAGAGCTATCGGCTGGTGGGCAAAGTTTTTTACAAACACACTTGCAATGTCCTATTATAGTTAATCCCCAAGAAGTTACCTTGGACGCTTTGTGGGATCTGGTGGTCAATTTGGTGAAAACAGTGACTACCCAGTATGTGCAAGTGGAGGGGAAAATAAAAGATCAAGAAAAGGAAATTACCCAGATAAAATGAGATATTGGTGACTCTAAGATATCTTTAGATAACATAAAAAATCTTCCAAACAACTTCAAGAAACTTTAATGAAAGATAAAATGAATTTAAGAAGGAAGATTGAGACATTTGAAAATTTCTCAAGAGGTAATAACATCAGACTGATTAACTTTCCACAAATTATAACAATCACTCCTCGTGAGATGTTAAAACGATATCTGATGGAAATTTTGGAAGTGCCTGAAGACTCATTACCTCAATTTACACAGGTTTATTATTTACCCAAGAAAAATCAAAATCAACAACAGAAAAATAGTCAAGGACCAATAGATGTATCAGCTTTATTGGAATTATCAGATAGATAAATGGTCACTTCGGCAACATTGGTGGAAAAAAACTGGATTTTGAGACTTTTCTTTAAAAATAGAGTAATTTGTTTTTATGTAAACCGCTGTGATCTTTGAGGTATTAGTGGTATACAAATACATTTATATTGTATTATCTAATTTTGCCTGCAAATACTTGTGAAAACTCCCCTTCAGAACTTGATAATAAAAAGGAGCAACCCAGGTGCATCAAAAGGTTCCTCCATTTCTCATTGCCACCCCTCTTGAAACTACCGTATATAATATACGAGTCATTATATCTTCTCCTATTCTATACCTCATCAGACTTCCCAAATCCTTCTGACTGGAGAACTTCTCCATACACCTGCCCACGCACGTGCTCAACCAGTTATTGGCTCTACCAAATTTATTAAGGTAATATACCCTGCAAATCTCCTCTAATTATCACATTCTCCATACCTATTCCTAACAACCTGCTTAAAAATGCTTTAATATCCCCAGGCTAATGAATAGCCCGCTGTCAATTTTTCAAAAGCAGCAATCCCTGGCGTGCCCTTCATTTAGAGTGGCAGTTATTTGGTTAAATTCTCTCAGTCTGTAAATTCCTATGGTATATATTCAGCAATTACCAGGGCTCCCTACCCAGCCATGCCATACAGGATAAACATTTTTCTACTCATACATCTCCCTATTTTGTTTGTAAAATGACTGTTCGTAAGCATAACACTTAGACCATTCTAATAATCCCTCAGGGGGCCATTTAAGGTTTTTTTTCCCCCTAATCTAAACCATTTTTCATTAAAATGCTGAATAGAGTTACCAAAGAGTTTACTATTTGTACTACTACTATAAAAATAAATCAAACACCACAAGAGAAAAGAATAAACATGCAGTCAAATTTTTACACTACACTTCTCCTTCCATATCTGCAGATTTGCTTATTCGCGAGTTTTTGGCTGCTGACTCCATCCCCTAATTTTCATCACTGAACCCGGCATTTCACATTGGAAATCGCTGCTCCCGGTGTTGTACAGAGCAAATTGCAGGTCGGGTTATTCACAGTTTATTATCTTTTTCAGGTCTATTTTACCAAAAAACCATGAATAACATGCAAAAGGTTATTCGCGGTTTTTCGGTATTCACGGCTATGTTCTGCCCGCATCCCCCGCGAATAGGGAGGGAGAAGTATACTTACAATATTCCTGGGTTATACATATATACCTCATTCCTTCAGAGGTCTTCTGCAGGTTACTTCCATACCTTCTCCATGTTGTGGAGGATTCACCTCATCTTCTCCATCTTATGGAGGATATACCTTGCCTTTCCCAGATTGTGGAGGATTTACCTTATTTCACCACTCAGTACAAATGAGGAAAAAGCCTGAACAGAGCTGCCATAAAGACAGTGACATAGTAAGCTGCCATTTTTGTGGAGGGCACCGATGCTGGTGACTCTCCTTCTCCCCCCACCCCGAGTACCTCTTCAAATGTTCACCAGTGTGAGCAGCATCTTCCACATATTCCTTGCTTCGGTTCCCTTCTGATGTCACTTCCTTGTCGCAGGACCAGGATGTGACATCAGAAGGGAGCTTGCATGAGCAGCGGGTGAAAGATGTTGCCCATGCTGGCAAACATTTCAAAAGGTGTAAGGGGGAGGAGGATGCCCAAGCAGCAGGGAAGAGTGGGGTGCTTATGGCAAGGTGACGTCGGGCACCACTGACCTGGGCATCAACCTCTCTTGCTATGTTACTGAATAAGGACAATATAATCCCTTATCCTAGAGCTCTGGGGAGCCTACTAGAACCCCAAGAAAACGCAGTATATACAGGATATTTTTATCATGAGGGGTAACCACAATGACCAATGCTGCTTTTAGTTATAAAGTGTTTCTCCCTATCAAGAATTTAGAAAAGCTCAGAATTTCACTAATAATAATATATATATTTTTTATTTTGTTCTGTTTTACCTTGGTTTAATATATACTAAGGGGCTGATTCTTTAAAGGGCACCTAACTTACTCCCCCTTTTATGGTGCAGTATTAGGCGTTTTTTTTACCGGCCGTGGCGGTATTAGCTCTGACGCTTATAGGAATTCTATGAGTGTCACAGCTAATACTGCCACGGCCTATGATAAAAAAGCCTATCATGGCTTCATAAAAGGAGCCCTTAATTGGCAAAATACCCTTAATAGTCTCAATAATTGGGGGGGAATTAATTGGGTGATAGGCACTTATCGCTTGGTGCTTAGTGGCGCGTAACGTCAAAGTAAGCATTACTATGGCAGAGCATGACTTAGGCACTGCTAAGCATGATTCTCCAAAAACTTAGATGTCTGAAATGTACAGTCATGTGAAAAAATTAGGATACCCCAAGAAATATTCAGTTCTTTCTTAAGAAATATTCACATATCGATGTCAAATCTTTTTTTTTCTTTTATTTATCTCTGGAAAAGAAAGTGATGTAAATGAAGGTAAACAACAAAAATTTTCCTTGATTTTACTCATGAAACAAGATATCCACAAAAATGTGAATTCTAACTGAGGAATAAAATAGGCCACCCTCCACATATCCTCTCACTTAAAGTGGCTCAAATCACACACAGGTGTATCACATCAGGTGCACATGATTAGAACATCGTTACTCAGCATTTTGATGGAGGTTTGCCCTACTTAAACCTCAGACATTTAGTTTGGTGTGCTCATGATTGCTGCGGTGAGAGTGAACACCATAGTGAGATCAAAAGAGCTGTTTTCAGAAAGAAGATTGTAGCAGCTTGTAAGTCTGGTAAGGAATTTAGAAAGATCTTGACATTAGCCATACCACGGTCCGGAAAATAGTGTATAAGTGGAGGACTTTCCAAACAACTACCAAAATGCCTAGGTCTGGCTGTCCAAGCAAGTTGACCCCCAGAGCAGATCTGAAGATGCTAAAAGAAGTCTCCAAAAACCCTAAAATGTCATCACGGGTCCTACAGCAGGCTCTTGCTACCGTTGATGTGAAAGTATATGCCTCTATAATCAGACAGAGACTGCACAAATTTAACTTGCATGGAAGGTGTGCAAGGAGGAAACCTTTACTCTCTAAGAGAAACATCAAGGCCAGACTGAAGTTTGCCAGAGAGAACATAGAAAAACAACAGGAGTTCTGGAATAGTGTTCTATGGACAGATGAGTCTAAAATTGAATTATTTGGACACCAGAAAAAAGGACATGTTTGGCGTATACCAAATACAACATTCCAGGAAAAGAACCTCATACCAACTGTGAAAAATGGAGGTGGAAGTGTCATGGTATTGTGATGCTTTGCTGTAACGGGACCTAGCCAGCTCACCATCATAGAATCCACCATGAATTCTACCGTGTATCAGAGGGTGCTTGAGGAACATGCGAGACTATCTGTAAGAAAATTAAAGCTGAAGAGGAACTGTACCCTGTAACATGACATATACAGTAAAACCTTGGATTGCAAGTAACTTCGTATGCAAGTGTTTTGAAAGACAAGCAAAACATTTTATTAAATTTTAACTTGATATACAAGCAATATCTTGCAATACAAGTACATACAATATACACATATCACAACATCAGAAACTGAGCTGATGGTTCTCTCTTTGACACTGCAAGAGTGTAGTGACTGTTCTAAACAAGCAAAGTCTTACAATACGAGTACATATAATATATACGTGTCACATTATCACAACTGAACCGATTGTTCTTCTCTCTCTGACGCTGTGGGAGTATAGTGAGTGTTCTAAACGAGCGAGGCCTTGCAATACAAGTACATACAGTATTTTCTATTAAAGTTTTTGGGTTGTGGAAAGAATCATCTGAGTTTCCATTTTTTCTTATGGGAAAATTCGCTTTGATATACGAGTGTTTTGGATTACAAGCATGTTTTCGGAACAAATTATGCTCGTAAACCAAGGTTTTACTGTATTTTATATCTGTTTCATAAATATCTCTTTAAAGTGGTTATTATTTTTCACTTGTCTTAAAGACTTCTGTCCATCGGCCAGGGCAATGTTAATCCGACATGTTTCGCCACATTGTGCCAAGAAACCATCTGTCCCTGTCTTTAAGATAAGTGAAAAATAATAACCACTTTAAAGAGATAAATTTATGAAACAGATATAAAATATACGCTTAGACTTTGTTAAAAAGCTGATGACGAAGTAGGGGTGTAAATCTCAGTGAGATGATATTGTTTGTTTGAGAACTGAGTTTGCTCCGCTGAAGCTTTAAACGGTGAAAGCATATTGAAACTAATGACATTAAGCAATTGTGATCTATTACCCAAGGGTTTCTTTTTGGAGAGTTTGAACAGTGCCTTGGGAATATCTATTGGTGCCTATATTTATAAGAAGTCAATAAGTTGAACATGTAAAACAAATCAGAAATTTTATTTTTTACCTCACAATTAAGTTCTGGAATTCACTGTTGGATGATGAAGGAAAAGCAGTTAGCAGAGCTGGGTTTAAAAACAGGTTGAGCAAGTAAGCTGCATTGAATCTAGCTACATTTTGGTATCCCAACAGGTACTTTTGACCTGGATTGGGTGTTGTTGGAACACAGAATACTGGATTTGATGGACCTTTGGTTTAACCCTATGTAGAAGTTGTTATATTCTTATGGTCATCCAACTGACTGAGGTCTTTTTGTGGACAGTCTAATTTTGGCAAGAGTTCCCATATGCTTTCAGTAGAAACTTTTTAAAAATGTTTAAACTGACTATAGACCTGCACATGTCTTGCTAGAAGTATTTGCTCACCTTTCCAACTATGCTTTAAGTTGTTTGCTCTGCCACAACCTTTTGTGCAGTCCAGAATATCTCCCATAGACCTGCTTCTTGCCCACAACATAAGAACATAAGAAGTTGCCTCCACTGGGTCAGACCAGAGGTCCATCGCGCCCAGTGGCCCGCTCCCGCAGCGGCCCATCAGGTCCGTGACCTGTGAAGTGGTTTCGGTCTAATCCTATAACCTACCTCTACTTCTTTCTGTACCCCTCAATCCCCTTATCTTTTAGGAACTTATCTAGACCTTCCTTGAATCCCTGTAGCGTGCTCTGGCCTATTACAGCCTCCTATTACAACCTGAGAAGGATTAACCCTTTGATGTGCCCTAGGCACCTAAGTACAGGGGAAGGGATTTGATATACAGTACTATCTTTCAATGAAAAAATTAGGCATGTTTTCACAATCTAAGATTTTTATTTCAGTACTTGGGACAATGGAAGGTTAAATGACTTGCTTGGGGGTCACAAGTTGCAGTGGGAATCAAATCAAGTTCCCTTTGGCCTCAGCCCACTACACTAATCATTAGGCTAGTCATCTGCTCCAACTGATTGGGCCCACCATTGCCATGTAAATATATTTTAAATGATGCCAATTAAATATTGCCAAAAACAAACATACAGAGAAGAAACCTGTTCACATAGACTCCCTCCTGTTGACTGGAGTACAACACAAAGGTAGGAGGTGGGAAGTACAGGCAGAACACTGTGGTCAGCTTTGGATCTGACCCCGCCCCCCCCTCCACTCAGGAGCTGACTTACCAAGGCAAACATTTGTCCATAAACTGCTGCTTATTTAGAGAAGCAGCAGTTGGAGTGGCCATGGGAGGGAGGAAGGCAAGGCACAAGAAGCAGCAGCCGGGGTAAAGAAGAGACAGGAGGCAGATGTGATGAAAGGGGGAGGAGGTGAGAGAGAAAGATACTGGATGGAAAGGAAGAGAGGGGCAGCTGCTATATAGAAGTGGGGAGAGAAAGAGGACAGTTCTGGTCTCCCTATCTTGGAAAAGATATAGCAGAACTAGAAAAGGTTAAAAGAACATAAGAATTGCCACTGCTGGGTCAGACCAGTGGTCCATCGTGCCCAGCAGTCCGTTCCCGAGGCGGCCCCTAGGTCAAAGACCAGTGCCCTAACTGAGACCAGTCCTACCTGCGTACGCTCCGGTTCAGCAGGAACTTGTCTAACTTTGTCTTGAATCCCTGGAGGGTGTTTTCCCCTACAACAGCCTCCGGAAGAGCATTCCAGATTTCTACCACTCTCTGGGTGAAGAACTTCCTTACTTTTGTACGGAATCCCCTTTTAACTTTAGAGAGTGCCCTCTCATTCTCTCTACCTTGGAGAGGGTGAACAACCTGTCTTTCTCTACTAAGTCTATTCCCTTCAATATCTTGAATATGTTTAAATCATGTCCCCTCTCAGTCTCCTCTTTTCAAGGGAGACGAGGCCCAGTTTCTCTAATTTCTCACTGTACGGCAACTTCTCCAGCCCCTTTACCATTTTAGTCGCTCTTCTCTGGACCCTTTCAAGTTGTACCGTGTCCTTCTTTCTGTAAGGCAAAAAGTGCTGGATGCAGCATTCCAGGTGAGGGCGTACCATGGCCCGGTACAATGGCATGATAACCTTGTCCGATCTGTGCGTGATCCCCTTCATAATCATTCCTAGCATTCTGTTCGCCCTTTTTGCCGCTGCCGCGCATTGCACTGATGGCTTCATTGACTTGTCGACCAGTACTCCCACTGCCCCAGTACTCCAAGTACTGCCCCAGACATCTTGTTTATGTGTATAAGATTTTTGTTACCAACATGCATCACCTTACACTTATCAACGTTGAACCTCCTTTGCCATGTCGCGGGCCATTTCCCGAGCTGTTTATGTCACGTTGCAGATCTTTGCAATCCTCCTGCGTCTTTACTACTCTGAATAACTTTTATTGTCTGCAAATTTAATCACCTCACTCGTCGTACTAATTTCCAGATCGTTTATAAATATGTGAAAGAGCACGGGTCCAAGCACCGAATCCTGCGGCACTCCACTGGTGACGCTTTACCAGTCCCAGTATTGTCCATTTATCCCCACTCTCTGTTTCCTATCCGCCAGCCAGTTTTTAATCCACGTGAGTATTTCACCCTCGATTCCATGGCTCGCAATGCGGAACCTTGTCGAACGCCTTCTGAAAATCCAGATATATAATGTCGACCCAGTCACCCTTGTCTATCTGCCTGTTTACTCCCTCGAAGAAGTGCAGCAAGTGTGTCAAGCAAGATCGTCCTTTGCTGAAGCCGTGCTGACTGGTCCTCATCAGATTTTGTCCTTTAAAGTGCTCAGTGATGCGGTCTTTTATCAGCGACTCTACCTTTTTTCCCGGTACCGAGGTCAGACTCATCGGTCTGTAGTTTCCCGGACCACCCCTCGAACCTTTCTTGAAGATCAGCGTAACATTCGCCACCTTCCAATCTTCTGGAATCCTTCCCTATTTGATCGACAGATTAGCTATTAGTTGAAGCAGTTCCGCTAATAGCCCCTTTCAGTTCCTTGATTACCCTCGGATGGATGCCATCCGGTCCTGGGGATTTATCATTTTTAAATCCTATCAATCTGACTGCACACCTCTTCTAGACTGACCATCAACCCTGTCAATTTCCCACGTATAGCCTGTCGGCTTACGGTATGTTGTGTATATCCTCTTCGGACACAGACACAAATGTGTTCAGTTTGTTGGCGATGGCTTTGTCCTCCTTTAGCACTCCCTTTAATCCATGGTCATTCAACGGCCCCACTGCTTTCTTCACGGATCGTTCCCCTTAATATATTGAAAGATCGGCTTGAAGTTTTTTGCCTCCTTGGCTATTTTTTCCTCGTAGTCTCTTTTAGCCCCTCTAACCGCCTAATGGCACCTGCTTTGATGCTGTTTGTGTTTTTTCCAGTTTTTGTCTGTTTTTGACCTTTTCCATTCCTTAAACAAAGTCTTCTTGTCTCTGATCACCTCCTTCACCACTACAGTGAGCCACGCCGGTTCCTTGTTCTTTTTCCTCTTGGATCCCTTGTTGATACGCAGTATATATAGACTTTGCACCTTGGTGACTGTGTCCTTAAAAAGGGACCATGCTTGCTCTAGCGTCTTTACAGTGCTTATCCTCTTCTTAATCTTCTTCCCCACCATGAGTCTCATCCCTTCGTAATTCCCTTTTCGGAAGTTCAGTGCCGTAGATCGATGTTTCACCCCTATGTCCAGGTCGAAGCGGATCATATTGTGATCACTGGTTCCCAGCATCCCCTCTACTTCTACATAGTCCATTTAGAATTAAGTCCAGAACTGCATTTCCTCTTGTATTTTCCTTGACAAGTTGTTCCAGGAAGCAATCGCCTACAGCATCCAGGAACTTGGTCTCCCTACCGCAGCTGGAGGTGCCTAGGTTCCAGTCTATCTCCGGATAATTGAAGTCACCCATGATAACTGCGTTGCCTCCCTTGCAGTTGCGTTTAATCTCGCCTTTCATTTCTCCATCAATTTCTTTGGACTGCCCTGGGGGTCGGTAGTAGATGCTGATCTTCGTTTCCATTCCATTTGTTCCCGTAATTTTGACCCATAGAGATTCTAACTTATTCTTCGTGTTCTCTCCAGTAGACTCAATTCCCTCTTTGACGTATAGGGCAATGCCCCCACCTTTTTGACACACTCTGTCTCTGCGGTATATTTTGTATCCCGGTAGCACAGTGTCCCAGACATTTTCCTCGTTCCACCATGTTTCCGTGATGCTGATGATGTCAAGGTTATCTTTTTGTGCCTTAGCTTCTAATTCACCCATCTTATTCTTTAGGCTCCTTGCATTCGTGTACATACACTTGGGTTTGCGGCCTGTTACGTTCTTGCATTTCCTTCCCTCTTGTGTCCCTTTCGATCCGTCAGGATTTCTTTCTTGCCTATGATCCGGTGAGTCTTCCCGCTGTCCTCTGGTATACCGGTTACCGAACCATCGACTCGGTCGACTGTCGGCTTTCCCCTTCTTAATAGTTTAAAAACTTCTCAATTTATCTCTTGATGTTGCTTGCAAGTAGCCTCGTTCTGTCTCTGCTGAGGTGGAGTCGCTCCTTCCAGAATAGCTTGCTCTTCCCCCAGAACATCGTCCAGTTGTTCACGAAGTGGAATCCTTCTTCCTCACACCAGCACCGCATCCATGGCAACCAAGATGATAAAGGGGATGGAACTCCTCTCGTATGAGGAAAGATTAAAAAGGTTAAGGCTCTTCAGCTCGAAAAAGACGGCTGAAGGGAGATAAGATCGAAGTCTACAAAATCCTGAGTGGTGTAGAATGGGTATAAGAGGATTGATTTTTTACTGCATCAAGATTTACAAAGACTAGGGGGCACCGAAATTACAGAGTAATACTTTTAAAACCAAAAGGAGGGAATATTTTTTCACTCAGAGAATAGTTAAGCTCTGGAATGCATTGCTAGAGGTTGCGGTAAGAGCATTTAATGTAGCTGGTTTTAAAAAAGGTTTGGACAAGTTCCTGGAGGAAAAGTCCATAAACTGATGTTGAGACAGACATGAGAGAAGCCATTGCTTGCCCTGGATCGGCAGTATGGAATGCTGCTACTATTTGGGTTTTTGCCAGGTACTTGTGACCTGGATTGGCCTCTGTGAAGACGAGAGAGAAAGGAGGTGTGGGGGGGAGAGAAATGTGGGAGATGATGGAAGGGAGAAGAGAATGGTGGGATGCTGGGTAGAAAAGAGGGGGCATAGCAAATGTAAAAAAGTGGGGGAGAGCCAAAAGAATTTGCCGACACTGGATAGTAGATAGAGAAGAGGAAGATAAGGATGGAATGGGAGGAGGGCAGATGCTGTATAGAAGTGGGGAACACAGATTCTGAATAGAACAGGGGCGCAAGAGGGTTGGGGGGGAGACAGAGAGGAGGGAGATAGAAGGGGAAATTGAGAGGGGAGATGTTGGGAACCAGAGACTGGTTCCAACACAACTGAAAAAAGTAAATAGCCAAACAACAAAGGTGGAGTGGTAGCTGTGTTAATAAACATTTATAAGTAAAAATAGAAAAATTTAATACCTTTTTGACTAACTTTAGAGACCAAAACATTATTCCTCAGGTCAGGACAGAATACCATAATAGCAATATACTGTCCTGACATGAGGAAGAAGGTTTTGGCCTCTGAAAATACATTTACCCCCTCTTCTACTAAACCGCACTAGCGGTTTTAGCGCAGAGAGCCGCGCTGAATGGCCTGCGCTGCTCCTGACGTTCATTGAGTTCCTATGAGCGTTGGGAGCAATATGGGCCATTCAGCGCGGCTCTCTGCGTTAAAACCATTAGCGCAGTTTAGTAGAAGAGGCCCTTAGTCCAATAAAATGGTATCATTTTCTATTTTTTTATTTTATTTGCATTTGTTAATTTGCAATATAGAAATATAGAAACATAAAATAAGACGGCAGAAGAGGGCTGGGGGCCCAACAAGTCTGCCCACTCGAGAACCCTCCCTCCCTTGTGTACCCATCTTTTATGAATAACTCTGTAGCACCCCCACCTGTTTGTCCCATCGACTTTTGAAGTCGAGCACGCTACTAGCCTCGACCACATGGCGTGGAAGTTTATTCCATCGATCAATCACCCGTTTGGTGAAGAAGTATTTCCTGGTGACACCATGAAATCTTCCCCCCTTAAGTTTTAGCAGATGCCCTATTGTTGCCGTGGGGCCCGTAAAAAAAAATAATTCTTTCTCCACTTCAATGCGACCCGTGATGTATTTGAATGTTTCTATCATGTCCCCTCTTTCTCTGCGCTTCTCGAGAGAATATAGGCGCAGTCTGGTTAGACGTTCTTCATATGTGATGTCTTTAAGTCCTCAGATCATCCTAGTGGCCATTCTCTGGATCGACTCCATTCTCTTCACATCTTTTTGATAGTGTGGCCTCCAAAACTGGACACAGTACTCCAGATGAGGTCTCACCATGGATCTGTATAACGGTAGTATGACTTCAGGCTTTCGGCTGATAAAGCTCTTTCTGATGCAACCCAGCATTTGTCTAGCCTTTGCTGAAGCTTTCTCCACCTGATTGACAGCTTTCATATCTTCTCGGATGAGAACTCCCAAAGTCCCTTTCTGCAGCGGTTCTCGCTAAGTTTTCACCGTTCAAGTTGTATGTAGTGATTAGAATATGTCAGTCTGTTATCATTATATTTTACATAGTACAGAGGGACACATATTGCTTTTTCTTTCTCTGGTGTTGCACTGTATGAAGAGTCCAGCTTCTTAGGGGTTCAGTTTAATCTTTATTTCTATATTTATATTGTGGTTGCTTATTCTATACTGGGTGAAGATCTGTGTTCTGCACGTTTGAAAGAGACATGGTTTTGTTAGCACTGATTGCATGATTGATCTTTTTTTTATCTAGTTTGTTTAGTTTTCCAATAGATTTATTGATGTTTTAGTGGCCACTACAGTGCTTTTGATACTGTATTTTCATAGGTAGGTACTTGTGTGACTTGTGGAAGTTACTGCTATTATGGTATGCTGGAATTGCTCTGTAGGTCCTGAGTGACATTTGTAGTGTTTTGTATTACTTAAATTTACACTATACCTGTAATGGATTTGGATTTAGATCATATCTTTCTCAGTAATGGCTCAAGGCAAGTTACATTAACTACAGTAGGTATTTTTCATGTCCCTGGAGGGCTTATAATTTTTAAATTTTGTATCTGAGGAAATGAAGGGTTAAGTGACTTGTCAAAGATCGCAAGCAAATATCGGCCATTCAGGCATTTCCTGTGTGGGGCATTGTGAATCCTGATGGTCCAACTTGTGCCGTTTGTGACAAACCCCAGGTTTCTTCACTTTGTTGAAGATGTGACAGGAAGATGCCTATCATGCTGGAAGAAATCCTGCAGTGCTCTAACACTACCCCCTAAACCGGCTCCTAGAAGCAGGCAGGTTAGGGAAACTGCCCTTCAGAATTTATCCCCAGTGAAAGGGAGCCCAAAAGTGACCCGATTATACTTGCCTAGTTCTAGGGTAGAGAATGCTAAAGGCAAAGAACTACAAGTACCAGCAGGCACCAGACTGGTGATAGCAAAACCCACAAAGGGATTAGCTCCTGCAATCAGCTCTGCTGGGGGCAGAGTTGGTCAGCAGAGAAGCTATCCAGACTCATTAGCAAAGCACCAGAGAACCACAGGTGTTTCTAGAGACAATCAGCACAAGGCTAGAGAAAAGGGTATGGTCTCTAGGCCAGGGGATCAACCACCAACCTTCAGCTTGCCTGAACCCTTAGAAAGAGGCAGGCCAGTGCAATTCAGGGAACAGAAGCCAGCTTTTCCCACAGGAAACAGGGAGAAAATCTCAGGTCTGAATCTTGTCAGCCTTCTTCTGAAGGTAACACTGTTTTGGATGTAGAAATGCCAGACGAAATGTATACAAGTGATTATGAAATGGAACCTGTAGAATCCTGTTTGCTGATTAAAAGCTTGGGGAAATCATATGCTGTTTCTGGGAAGGTAGAATTGCCTCAAAAGCCCTAATAACAGAAGGGTGTAGCATCCCTGCTTCTGATTAAATTGAAGTTAACAAAAGAGTTGGAATAATTGTGTCCTGAAATTGCACAAACATAGAAGTACTGTGAAAGAACCTGGCTGAGCAGTCCCAGCTGCTTACAGGACTTTGATACTGAACGTTTGGTCTTTTCTTTTTTTTTGTTTGTGGAAAATTGCCAGACTGTGAACTGTACAGCTGGGGAGCTTGGTTGGGCTAATAATCTGTTTAGCCACCAGAGCAAGTTTGTGTTTTAGTGTTGTTTTTTTTCTTTCACCAAAGTATAAGCCAGAAAATAAAGACATAATAATTCAACTAAACACCTTTGCTGGACCTTTTTATTTGATGCAGACGCCCCTCTACCCTCCATGCCTCATTCAACCGCTAGGCTGAGACTTGGATGACCCAGGTCAGGATGCTGGCTAATCCTGTCCAGGTTTTACCCGGTCACAAGATGTATATCTATTTGGAATAAGAGGAGACTAGAGCCTCTTTCAGTTACAGCTCCCCAGGACGCATGATGCTGAAACAGTTCTGTGTCATGCTGACTGATTATGATTCAGCAAAAGTTCCAGTGGAGTGTAATTCAGATGTAATTCAGTGTAATTCTATCTAAGATGAAGAACAAAAAGATCTGATGGTTATTGCGCTCAAGGACTGAAAGTGGAAATTAATGGACATTTATTTGTCTTCCGTATGAAATGTACTGTAATTTATTATATGGGGGGGGGGCTCTGGTTGGTATATGGTGTGTGTGGTAGAATTAAAAAAAACAAAACTAAAGGTAATAGCTTTTTAAGTATTCAGATATTGACATTTCAGAAGCTATTTAGTATATCATATTTGATCCTGACCATTTTAGCGGTTAAGCAAAACATCAGTGGGATTTGAGCCATGGCTTCCCTAGTTCTCTGCTGGCTTTTCTAACCATATTTGGTAATCAGCAAACTAAAGGCTAGTGGAGCAGAAGCCTGGTGGCTTCTTGCAACCTACTAAAACCATTGCTAGGTAAATTATTTTATGGTTGTAGTGCAGTGTGACATATTGCAATAACAGGAGAAATCAGAATGGAGGGGGGTGTTAAAACCTTTTCACATCACTGTTACTTTTTAATATTGTTTTTTATATGTTTATGAATATACGAGTGAACAGTTTTATATTTCTTTTCCAGTTCAACAGAAATAATGTAACTTCTCATTTTTAAAAAAATATAATTTGGCCAACCCAGCTCAAACCAACTGCTGCTCAGACCGTCCCATGACTTGCACATTTGCTTTTCTAGTTTAGAGGGAACACTGATAACAACCCTCCTTCCAGCAAAATGTACCATAGAACAGTTGCTGTAACCTGCTCACCCAGGATCTCCTAAAGCAAAAGGAACAGTAAGAAAAGCGCATTTCCGGAGTCCATAGCACATGTGGCGTGAGAAGGATTAACTTTCGGCTCAGTGTAAAAGGTCAGTTAAAGAGATTTTCACAAGCATATACAACTAGCCAAAACCCTCCCTCTGGGCACTCGGCCACCTCACGATTACAAGGTCTCCTCCCGAGATAGTTTATCAGGATCCTCTCTCTCCGGTGCTCTCTCTTTCATCAGGAAACGCTTTCAGCCCCTTTTCGGCACTGCCTTCCCCGAGTGGCTCCAAACGGGAGAGGATCAGCCACAATCCGGGTCAGTATTACCCAGCTTTGGCTCCTTTCTCTCTCTCCCCACTCCAACTTGCCACTCTGCATCTCTTTGGCCGACTTCCCCCTGTTGGCGGGAGGGGCGCCAACAGGCTTAAAACTCAGGGAGGAAGACGGATAATGGATCGGGGAGAACAGGGGACTTTGGAATTGGGAGGGGGGGACGTCTGAGGACGCATGGGTGGGAGAACAGGGACTGTTAGGTTCGCTGGAGGAGAGGTGGAAAACTAGACAGGAACTGGACCGGGGCCTAGAGACTGGAGGAGACCAAACAGAGAGGTGGGGGGAGCGGGGAGCCTGATAGGAGGGTTATGAAATGAAGTGAAAGGAAAGATGTTGAAAATACAGCTAGGGAAAGAAGAAAAACGGATAACGCGAAGCTGCTAGGGGGTTAAGAGACAGAAGACGGGGATTGGGGAGGCAGGAGGGAGGATGAGAAACAAGGGGGGGGGGGAGCAGGGATAAAAGAAACGGAGGAAAGTGGCAGCTTACAATCAAAGCGATTTACATTTTATATACACAGGATTAGAGAACGGGCGAGTACAGAGGGTTCGTATGAGACCAGGGTTGACAGAAGAGGAAATAGAGTGGGGAAGGAGTGAACAGAGGAGGTCGCACTGCAGGAATAGAGAGACACTGTGCTTGTCAGGTGTTGCTGATCCACCTCCAAATGTCTTTGGCCTAGAGCAGGGGTGCCCACACTTTTTGGGCTTGCGAGCTGCTTTTAAAATGACCAAGTCAAAATGATCTACCAACAATAAAATTTAAAAAAAAAAACCCCACAAAGCACACTGAGAAAATGTTAATTATCATTCCTATTCCGGGGTTTTTTCAAAGAGCTCAAGGCAGTAACAACCATACAAAAATAGACAAATATACCCCCTCCCTTTTTACTAAACCACAATAGCAGTTTTTAGCGCAGGGAGCTGCACTGAATGCCCAGCGCTGCTCTCGACGCTCATAGGCTCCCTGCGCTAAAAACCGCTATTGCGGTTTAGTAAAAGGGGGCCATAGTGCAAAATATAGACAGCAGATATAAATTCAGACACATTTTAATCACTAAATTGAAAATAAAATCATTTTTCCTACCTTGTCTGGTGATTTCATGAGTCTCTGGTTGCACTTTCTTCTGACTGTGCATCCAATCTTTCTTCCCTTCTTTCAGCCTGTATGCTTCCTCTCCTCCAGACCTCATTCCCTCCCCCAACTTTTTCTTCCTCTCTCCCTTCCCTTTCTTTCTCCCTGCCTCCCTTTCTTTTTTTCTCTCTTCATGCCCCCTTTCTTTTTTTCTGTTTCCCTGCCTGCCCCCTTTCTTTCTTTCTCCCTGCCCTCCCCCCAAACCACTGCCGCTAGGCAGTGACAGAGTACAGGGCAGGCAGGCAGGCCTAGTGACAGGCAGGCTGGCCCCATACCCCTCACGTACCCTAAACCATCCCCCATAACCCCCAGTACCTTAAATCATCCCCCTACGTATCCCCCAGTACCTTTTTTAATCATACCCCCTGTACTTTTTAAAATCCCTCCTTCCCTCCCTAGATGGCTATCCTGGTATTTTAAACATCCCCTCACCCCCCGGTACCTTGATGCAATCCTGGCGGTCCAGCGCTGCATCGGCAGCCTTCCCTGCTGGACAGCCGCCCAAGTCCCCATCTGCTGCGGCAGTAATAGGCAGGTGTGAGCCCCGAGCGTGCCTGCCTGGTCTCGTGCCGCCTGAATTGTGTCAGCTTGCCAGGCTCCCCCATCTGCGCCGGAAGTGAAAGTCAGACGTGAGCCCCAAGCGCGCCTACCTGGTCCTGCGCCGCCGTTCAAATGGTGCCGTCAACTCCCGCGAGAGTTGAACAGCACCATTTGGGTGGCGGCACAGGACCAGGCAGGCACGAACCCCGAGCGCGGACTGGGGGAAAGGAAGGGCAGGAGGATCTGGACCTGGCCGGCTGCGCACTGTGACGCTACCGGAACTGGGTGAATACGATTCCCTCCGGTCAGCGTCCAGAATAGCCCAAGTCCGACGTGCTTCCAAAGAAAGTTGGAAGTCCTGCTGGTCACACCATTCAATATCAAAGTAAAAGATTCAAAAGAGTCAGTTTCTAATATAAATCAAGTCCTACTTTATTGTGGCAATGAATCTGGAACAGGCTTCAGTTCATGCTTTCCCAAAACCATAAGTAAATATCAAAAACACAAAAAAAAGTGAGTTGCAAACAAGCCTCATGCACCTCACCAACTTAATGGGAGTTGGTGGGGGAAGGGAAGTAGCCGAATCCACAAACTTTCTCTGTAAAAACAGAATGCCACAAATGGCCCCGCTATCCCAACCTAGGATGACATGTGGATTCTTCCCCAACAAGCTACCTCCTCCAGCCCACAATACAAAACCCAAAGTCTTTCTTGCTTTCGAAAAAAAACCAAACCAAAATGTAAACTTAAACAGTCCAGCACACTTCAACCCAGTGGCGTACCTAGGGGGGGCGGGGGGGGGGGGCGGGCCGCCCCGGGTACCAGCCCTAAGGGGGTGTTCCCGGCCTTGCCGTTCAGTCCCCCGCCACCCCCGAAGGACCGCTCGCCCCACTGACCTTCCTGCACCACCTGTGAAGCAGCCCGCAGCAGGATCGCGAAGTCAGCATCCCTGCGCTGATTCCTGCGCCGCGATCCCGCCCCTCCTCTGACGTCAGAGGAGGGGCGGGACCGTGGCGCTGGAAGCAGCGCAGGGATCGCTGACGCTGACTTCGCGATCCTGCTGCGGCTGTTCATAGGTGGTGCGGGGAGGCCAGGGGGGCGAGCGGTCCTTCGGGGTGGGTCGGGGCATCAGGCCTTCAGGGTGGGACGGGCGGGCAGGCTTTCAAGGGGGAGGGGGTGACAGGCAGGCAGGCAGGCCTTCAAGGGGGGACAGGCCTTCGGGGGGGCGGTGCAGACCTTCAAGGGGTGCAGGCCTTCAAGGGGGGCAGGCAGGCCTTCAGGGGGGTGCAGGCCTTCGGGGGGGGTGTAGGCCTTCGGGGGGGTGCAGACCTTCAAGGGGGTGCAGGCCTTCAAGGGGGGGAACAGGCCTGCAAGGGGGGGAAGGCAGGCAGGCCTTCAAGGGGGGGACAGGCCTACAAGGGGGGGGGGGACAGGCCTACAAGGGGGGGGACAGGCCTACAAGGGGGGGGGACAGGCCTTCAAGGGGGGGTGCAGGCCTTCAAGGGGGGTGCAGGCCTTCAAGGGGGAGACAGGCCTTCAAGGGGGGGGAAAGGCAGGCAGGCAGGCCTACAAGGGGGGGCCAGGCCTACAAGGGGGGGACAGGCCTACAAGGGGGTGGGACAGGCCTTCAAGGGGGGGCCAGGCCTTCGGGGGGGTGCAGACCTTCAAGGGAGTTCAGGCCTTCGGGGGGGGTGCAGTCCTTCAAGGGGGTGCAGGCCTTCAAGGGGGGGAAAGGCAGGCAGGCAGGCCTTCAAGGGGGGGACAGGCCTACAAGGGGGGGAGAAGCTACAAGGGGGTGGTACAAGCCTTCAAGTGGGGGACAGGCCTTCAGGGGGGGGGGTGCAGACCTTCAAGGGAGTGCAGGCCTTCGAGGGGGGTGGTGCAGGCCTTCAAGGGGGTGCAGGCCTTCAAGGGGGGACAGGCCTTCAAGGGGGGAAAGGCAGGCAGGCAGGCCTTCAAGGGGGGACAGGCTTACAAGGGGGGGGGAGAAGCTACAAGGGGGTGGGACAGGCCTTCAAGTGGGGGACAGGTCTTCGGGGGGGGGTGCAGGCCTTCGGGGGGTGCAGACCTTCAAGGGGGGGACAGGCAGGCAGGCCTTCAAGGGGGGGACAGGCCTACAAGGGGAAGGGACAGGCCTTCAAGGGGGGTGCAGGCCTTCAAGGTGGGACAGGCAGACCTTTAAGGGGGGACAGGCCTTTGGGGGGGGACCATGATTTAGAAGTACACGGAGGGAAGGGGGTGTTCAAAGAGACATGCATATGCCAAACTTTGGGGGGGGGAAGAAATAATGGGTCTGAAAATAGAGGAGAGGGAGAGAGATGATGGACCATGGGATTTAGGGAGGGAAGGAACAGAAAGGGAGAGAAATTGGACACAAGGGATGGTGTGGAGGAGGGATAGAGATACTGGATAGGAGGGTAATTAGGAAAAGAAAGGGAGAGATGGTGGACTCTGGGATGGTGGGGAAGGAGGGAGAGATGCCGGATGAAAGGGTATTTAAGAAAAGGTGGATCTGTGGAGGGAGATGAAAAAAAGGAAAGATACCAGACTTCCTGGGAAGGGAAGGGAAATGGAAAGGGAGGACAGAGTTGGCAGATGGATGGTTAGCATGCAGAAAGAAGGAGACCCTGGCAAGCAAGTTATCAGAAGAAAACCAGAGCCTTGGACCAACAAGATTTGAAATATAACCAGACAACAAAAGGTAGAAAAATTAATTTTATTTTCTGTTTTGTGATTATAACATGTCAGATTTGAAATGTGTATCCTGCCAGAGCTGGTGTTGGACTGCAAACGTGAGCTAGGATTTAACAGAAAGAGGAAAAGTCCTTTTTGTTTCTTTATTTTATTTACACCACAGCGCCAGTGTGGTTAGGAGAAGCCAAAGGGGGTGAAAAAGCTATAAAACCCACCAGGAGTTTTGAAAAAAATCACCCAACTGGGCAGGAAAATCGAATTGAAAAACCAATTCAATAGGGCTGAATCGAATCAAAATTTTTTTTTCCTGTATCTGGCAGCATTAGTTTGCGCTACTGTCTTAGACTTTAGGACCTGGGATTGGGGAGAGATGGCATCCTCAGTACTTTATAATGCAAGTGAAACGAGGATTTGGTCAGACTTTTGAAGGGTCTGCAGAAAAAAAATATTGTATAGGCTGGGGACATGAGACAGCCTATACAATGGGAACTTTTCTTCCTTCTATCTTTGTGAATGGAAAGGCTGAGGATGTCAGAGAGGTCAGTTAAAATATGTGCTTTATAAGAAAATATAATAATGTGTTTTATAAAGTTTATAGCATAGCTGGCATACCCAGTGAGGTGTTCCTAGTGGTGATGGTGGCAGCGTGTCAATGTGTTGAGAGGAAGAGGTGGTCTGGGAAATTCTGCTGAGCAAACTCCGGGCCCATTTCCACCCCCCAGTTAGTCCACTCCACTCAACTGATTCACACACTGAGTGGGTCTTTGGGTGTTGTTTTGGGATCTCTTCCAGTGGTTTATCTCCTTCTGGTCCAAGGAAGGAAACTTTGTTATCCTTAGCATTGACCTACAGAATATGTTTGTAACAGCGCTGCTTGTGTGGCATTAGGCTATGTAGTGATCGAAAGAAAAAAACAGACCTTTGCACATTTTTGCACTATATGGTGGGTGTATGAGGAGATTCACATTTCCTGCACAGCTAAGTCCATGTGAAGTTACCTTGTGCTGTATTTGACATCTAGCAAGGTCTCTGTTTGAAAGGAAAGATCTAAACTTAAAAATGAAGTGGCCAGAAGTTATGGTAAAAGCAGATAGTGTAGCTGGTTTTAAGAAAGATTTGGACAAATTCCTGGAGGAAAAGTCCATAATCTGTTATTAAGACATGGGGGAAGTGTCTGCTTGCCCTGGATCGGTAGCATGGAATGTTGCTACTCTTTGGGTTTTGACCAGGTATTAGTGTCCTGGATTGGCTACCATGAGAATGGGCTACTGGGCATGATGGACCATTGGTCTGACCCAGTTAGGCTATTCTTATGTTATGTTCTCATCTGTAGGGGCCTTTGTTTTCACTTCTTATTTTAATGTATTTTTTTTCTGGGAACTTATCAGTGTTTTTTATAATGGGAACAAAAATGGAAGAGAATGTGTGTGGAATGGGGGGTAACTAATTTCTTCAGCTAAATAATTCAATCCACTTCAAACAGACATAGGAGAACTTGTGCACCATTCACACACCCTCCAACCAAAAACGTCAAAAGAAAAAAACTGTTCGACAACCTCCTAGCCATTTGAGCTGCAACACTCGACCCCCAACTCTACAACCAATTGATATCAACCACAGACTGCAAAACCTTCAAAAAGAAATAAAAACCCTTCTATTCAAAAAACACATAAAACCGAACTAACACAATCAGAACTGTCCCAAGCATCACCTGCAACTACTCCATATGTACTTCTAATGTCATGACAATTTAGACATAATTTATGTTATGTTATGTTTGGAATAATGGTTACATATATGAGGTTCAATAAAAGAAAATTTTCACTGCCTGTTTCTATTCTGACCATTTATTCCATTTCATGGTTATTGCAAAAAAAAAAAAAAAAAAAAAAATTTTTTTTACATGGGGGGGGGGGGGTGTCAAAAAATGATGGGCCCCGGGTGCCACATACCCTAGGTACGCCACTGCTTCAACCCAAAACCCAAGGTTTGTATTTTCAGGCACCTAATAAGAAGCTTAGCACTGCTTCCTATCCTGTCTCAGGTGCAAACAGTTCCCATGGAAGGAACCTACACAATGGCTAACCCGAGCATACAAACAAAACCCACCCAGCACTGAAACTTAACTTTCTTCCATAGGACTGACTTCAGCCATGCTGGCAGTTTCAAGGCATTCCATAGGCTCCGGTTCTGCTGGCTGGTTAGCTTCAGGGTCAGTGGCTGGATCTCCCATCTCAATGTCTTGAGGGAGTTGAGGTTCAGGAGCACAGTCCTGCACACCTCCTTCCCGGGCTGGCCCAGGGCAGACTGCCTAACTTTACCAGAACTTCTAATCAGCTCCTGCAGCTGAGAGCTGACAGGAGGAGGAGTAGAAGGATTCTGTGGCTGTTCCAGGCTCTTACTCTCATAATCCTCCCCTCCCCAGGGATCAGAAATCTGGGTTTTAAAGGGCCATACTGTGCTTTCCCTATTCTTTGACTCTAGTCTATCACAATGATCAGCTCTTTTGATGGCAAGGCTAGGTTTAGCAAGAGCCTTACCTGACACAAGCCGAGCTTCAGGGTTAGGGTTGTGACAGCACCCCTCCAAGCCGTGCACCCGGGGCAGACTGCCCCCCACTTGGTACGCCACCGACCTTCACCCCGCCCTGCCAGCACTCTGATTGGCTGGCGTTCTTCAAGAGGCGGGCCAGTCAGGAGGGGAAAAAAGAGAAGGGAAGAAGGGAACCCGCACTGCGATCGACTAGGGTCGCCTGAGTGAGCGACCTGTCGATCGCGATCGACGTATTGGGCACCCCTGGCCTAGAGATTCACTAAAGTCCACAAATCTATCCAATTCGAGTCATTCTGGCCGATTGATTCAGTAAAGCTTGTCCATGCAAATGATCAAATCGTAAATGCGCCCCCATTCGCGCACACGTCTGGCTGTAACATCGATTGACACGCGTGCGCACTGTATCCTTGTTGGTTTTGAAGCACATAGCGCATGCGCTAGCTCTTTAGGACTTCAGTTTGTAGAAATGGGGCGGGGTTTAATCACGGATGTCATTGGCGGGCTCCGAATGTGCCTACCACAAAGCATTGTTGTCGCAAAAAATGCAATATAAGAACTGTAGCTTTTACCAACCTCTCTTTTTTTCTTAAGTGCTATTGCAAGCTGTATAAGCTGTGACTGTAGCTTTTTGAAAAATATGTTGGAGAGGTTTAAGGAGAAATAGCATCGGAGGTTTGTGAGTGAGCTGTAGAATTCTTCGAGTTTGACCTATTTTTAAAGATCATCGATGTCGAAGTTTATTGTGCGCTTCCAAACAGCTTAACAACTCAGGAAAAGGACTGTTAAATTGCTAGAAGTTACAACAATTAACAGCAGTTGAATGCGCTGGGATCATGCGCTGTTATATACAGCCTACGAATCCCAGGAGGCTGTGCGGCTCTTTCTGCCATGAAGCATGAAGCAACCAAAGGCGGCCCCATGACGTCAGATGCATGTGACAATCTAGCTGGAAGGAAGGGGGAGGGATAGCTGGCCCTTAAAAGT
Organism: Geotrypetes seraphini; assembly: GCF_902459505.1. Classification (NCBI taxonomy): domain Eukaryota; kingdom Metazoa; phylum Chordata; class Amphibia; order Gymnophiona; family Dermophiidae; genus Geotrypetes; species Geotrypetes seraphini. The sequence goes on from NC_047088.1 coordinate 95,087,831, forward strand.
TATTTTTGATTTTTTAAAAATTTGGCATTGATATATGAAATGTACAATGCACAAGGAGAGCACGGGGTTAATCTACGATTTTCTCGCCATGTGCATTACAAATCAGAGATTCACTCTCGCGTTTGCTATGCACATTTCAAAAAAATCAAAAAAAGATTTCTAACGCTTATGTTCATGAAAGTTTACATATATTTAAAGTTTAGATATATTTTGGATTTTTTGCGGGGTAGATATATATATTTTAATGGGGTTCTTAACATGCACGCGGCAGTTGTTGGTAGGAATAGTTGGCGAGGATGTAAAGCGACTGGTTCTCAGCAGTCAAAACTTTTTGGATCGGAAAGGCAAGTCGATTTGGATGAAATGGTTTCATGAATCGATGCCTTTAGAAATTTACATGCCTTTTTACTCATTTGCATGCGCAGATCGGATTGGGTGCGGATGGGTCTGGAGGAAGGTTAGTGAATCGAGCCGTAGTCGGAAAGTGAGCTCAAACCGAGTGGTACATGATTGGTTTGCTTAGTGAATGTAGCCCTTTATTCAATTAAATGACCCCATTCTGGCCGGCAGCTCTCATTTTCTGCTGGGACAGTCTCCTAGTAAGAGTTGTATCGGGTCATTTAATTGTCAGGAAAACTTTGGGATGGGAGTTAAGGGCTAAGGATTTCAACTCTGGGAAGAGGTACCACTGCAAAAATTCTGCTTGAGGGATCTGAATTTGAAATTTACATGACTGGGGGAACAGTAGAACATAGGGTGGCAGAGAATTAGAGAATCGGGGTTGAAGGATGAAATCTAGCTGTAAGAGAGGATCACAATGAAAGTGGAAAAATCAATGTGAGAATTGAAAAAGAAACGATAAAAGAAGTGGAACGTGAAAAGGGGGTGGTCTGGAATGAGGAATTAAAAGAAAGCAGAATGGAGAGGAAAATAAATTGGGATTAGCATGATTCAGCATGATCAGAAAAACAAAATACAGTAACACCTTGGTTTGCAAGCATAATTCGTTCCAGAAGCATGCTTGTAATCCAAAGCACTTGTATATCAAAGCAAATTTCCCCATAGGAAATAATGGAAACTCAGACCATTTGTTCCACAACTCAAACTTTAATACAAAATATACCGAAAACATGCTTATTATCCAAAACACTCATATATCAAAGCGGATTTCCTCATTGGAAATAATGGAAACTCGAATGATTCGTTCCACAACCCAAAAACTTTAATACAAAATACTATACGTACTTAATTTGCAAGACCTCATTCATTTAGAACAGTCACTATACTCCTGCAGCGTCGGAGAGAGAAGAACCATCGGCTCAGTTGTGATCTGTGTATACTGTATGTACTTGTATTGCAAGTCATTGCTTGTATATCAAGTTAGAATTGAATAAAATGTTCTGCTTGTCTTGCAAAACACTTGCAAACCAAGTTACTTGCAATCCAAGGTTTTACTGTACTAGGCAATAAAAATAGACATAAAACATTTTCCTTTCAGGTTAGATTGGTTGGTGGAAGGTTTTATCTTATCTTAATGTGTTCTGTGCTCTGCAAACCACTTTATGGATGGGAAAGACAGTCTATACATGTTTTAGATAAAATACGCCTGCTTTAGGAATGTTAAAAACAAATAGACAATAATGACAATGTGAAGTAAGAAGAAAATAATTCACCAGAAAGATTATTTAATGAGATTTGGATGATATGGGTTCATGCACTAATCCTGCACTGCACTGAGTAACACAGAAATGCCCACCCTCTGCTCCCAGACATGCCCCCTTTGTGGAAAAATTAAAATATTTTTTTTAGCACACGGTTTGCACATATACACATTGCATCATTACTGTGGGATGTCTCAGCATGTCTTACAGTAAGCACTGGTGTACGTTTACCACAGCTTAGTAAAAGGAGCCTTATGGGTGGAAATGCATTTCTTGTTCTTTTTTTCCAGTATTGCTTGTTGGAGAATGACACAGGGACCGTTTACCGCAGTACACCTTGGTCACCGCTGTAAATCCGCAGGAATGGAGACTTTTGCAACTGGTTTACCGCAGGAATGGGGACAAAACCTTTCACCGCCCCGTGGGAATGGGGGACAAGACCTTTTACCGCCCCGTGGGAGCGGTGAAAAGTCTTGCTCCTGTGGTAAAAAAAAAAAAATTGTGCCTGGTGTCAGACTCGGCATCTCCACCCCAGCTCCTTTTGCGCCTATTTTACCTTCAGAAGCCAGACATGCTATGATGAAGACAGAAGGAACCCAAAACCAAAGCCTGAGACCAATGTGATTTGAAGAATATAATTACCAGAAAACAAAAGGTAGAAAAAAATTAATCTATTTTATATTTTGTGATTAGAATAGTTCAGATTTGAAATATGTATCCTTTTAGAGCTGGATTAGACATAACTGAGGACCGCAAAGTCCAGACTGTGTTTCTTTAGCTTCCAGCTAGCTTAGGGCTCACTCTCTCTGACCAGGGGGCAGTTGCCCTAGTTGCTTTCCCCTAACACTATTCCTGCTATGTGTGGCTGAAGTATTCTGTTAGCTTGATTTTTCTATATAGCATTCTGTACTAATTTGATGATACTGGAGGGGATATTTGTTAGGGGAGACAGGGTTTTTGTGACACTTGCTCTGTATTATTTGTGTTTATAAAATGATAATTGTACAGAAATATTGTTTCTTTTTTTATACTTTAATAAAATAAGTAAAGTATAAAATCATAACTATTCGAGGCTTGTGCGGATGAGATCTGACAGTTTGCAGGGCAGGGACTAGGACTGAGCTTGTGGGGACGGGACAGGGATGGGGACGAGCTCACGGGGATGGGGCAGGAATGGTGATTTTTTTTTCCCCATGTCATTCTCTGTTGCTTGTATTTCTTCTTGAAACCTCCATTTCAGTTACGCCCGTACATTTTTGATTTGTGGTCACAAGTTATTTTGTTGCTGAGGATCTGCTTGTGTACAACTGGACCATTAGTATCTATAATAATAAAACCCTAGAGCGCGAATGCGCTTTTGAAAGTTCGTGATTCCTGGCGCCGTGAGGTGTGCTTCTGTGCCAGTCCTCATGGCGCCTGCACTGGCTGGAGGTGCATGCGGTGGCTGGAGGCGCTTGAGCGTGCAGCTCTGTCAATGGCGGTTGGCTTAGAGGACCGGCAAGAGAGTGGCGGTTGCGGTGGCAGAAGAGTGTCCGACAGAGGGCTCCGTTTTGAAGCTGTGGCTCTCATTGAACTGCCAGTTGGCCAACTCCCTTGCCGGAGTTATTTTTCAGTTTACAGGTGCCACAGCGGCTCCTCTCACGAGTCGCACCTGGGTCAGAGAACACTTCTGATGCAGGGGATCGTTAGAGGAGCCGCCGTGGTACCTTTAAACTTAAAAATAACTCTGGCAAGGGAGCCGGCCAGACCGCGGGAAGTGTAGGGGGGATGGAGAAATCCTGCTGCTGCACAGGGAAATGGAGGGAGAGGGAATTCTGTGGTTGCTGCACAGGGAAGTGGGGGGAAGGGAATAAAAATGCTGCTGCACAGGGAAATGGAGGACGAGGGAATGCTGCTTCGGCTTCTGCACAGGGAAGTGGGGGGAGGGAATGCTGCTTCGGCTTCTGCACAGGGAAGTAGGGAGGGAGATAGAAAGAAAGGAAGAAAGACACAGGGGCAGGGAGAGAGACAGACAGACAGACAAAGGGGGTCAGGGAGTGAGACAGACAGAAAGAAAGACAGCGGGAGGGAGAGAGACAGAAAGAAACAGACAGGGGTAGGGAGAGAGAAAGAAAGAAAGGCAGACGTATATTCTAGCACCCGTTAATGTAACGGGCTTAAAGACTAGTAGTTGATAATCAACAATCAAAGCAGAAACAGAAAATTCCTGGGAAATGTATATGAGGATCCCACAGTACACTGGAGAAGTAAAATCCAACATAGAAAAATACAAGGGAAATAAAGTGATAACTTTCTATTTGGCTAACTAGTTTTTTGACAGGAAGATAGGACCTTCTTAGGACAAGTTTTAGTGAAAAGGCAAACATCAAACTCATAGTGCTACTTAAAGTAATAACAATCTACTGGATCAGGTTAAGTAAAGCCTCAAACTAGGGAAAGTCTGACCCTGATAGAATTAGAGAGTTGTGTGGGGACTGAAATCCCACCCATCCCTGCCCGTCCCCACCAGGATCCTCTCCGTCCCCGCCAGAATCCTCTCCGTCTCCACCCATCCCCGCAAGGAATTACCTCCATCCCCGCCCGCCTCCATAAAAAGCAGCAATTACTTCTGACAGGATCATCAATTCCACAGTTTCTTTTGTGTTTGCGCTGCTGTTATCCTTGTGGAATCTCTTTGGTGGAACCCTTTTTTGTTTTCTGTTCAGGTAATTAACTTATAAACCCCCTCTATTATTAAGGCTGATGTGTCCATTATATTATATGGACAAACCCTGCTTCCAAAGCCTTCCATCCCTGTGGGAGTCCCGTGGGCCAGAGGGGGTCACCGTGGGAGTCCTGGGGTTAGAGGGAATTCCCGCGATCCCCGTTCCCGTGCAGACTTCTAGATAGAATGCGCAATGTTTGGCTCAAATGTTTAACCTTCTTCTAGCAACATCTGTCAAATGGCAAAATGAATTCATCTGATCCAGAACACAGGCCCAGATTCCATAACCGGCGCCACTGTCAGTGGCCACCTTAAAAGCAGCAGCCGATTGCATGTCAATCACGCGATGGCTACAAGTACAGAATCGCACCTCTGGCAGTTAGGCACCGGAAATTTAGGTCTGGGGTTTCCTGGCCTACATTTCCTCCACCTACCTATGATGTGAATCGCATCTCTGTAGACCAGTGTTCCGCAAACTTTCTCGAGCCACAGCACACCAAATATAGTGATGGCAGCTTGAGGCATCTGGAAGTGCACAGATGTTGCTGTGGTGATGTCACACATACATCTGCACATACGTGACATCATCAGGTTGACGTCCACGTATGTGCGAAGGCTTTCCAGACGGGCCCTGAGGGATGCCAGCAGGGATGAGGGCCAGAGAGAAAGAGAGGCACTGGCTCTCTCGCCGCAAGAGGCACATCCTGTAGGTAGTCAGCTGACACTGGTGCCCCTCCTCCCCAGTGTGCCACGGCACACCTGAAATCTTAGGAAGCACATAGTTTGCGATACACTGCTGTAGACGCTTTAGGCTGCTTAACACCACTTCCAGCCTTAGCCACACCCAGAGTGGCATTAGGCAGCCTAAGGCGCCTACAGAAGCGTGATTCCAGTGCCTATTTTTTAGGCACCGGTATGCATCTTGAAACTCGGTTAGAAACATTGTGTCAATACCATTTTTTACCAAGTTTGGGCACCTACCAGCGCCATGTAGAGAATTTGGGCCACAGTGGCTAAGAGCAGGAACAACATTTCTTCTAAAAGGAGACTCCTCCTTCGACTGTTTACCACACATTTCATTTTGCCCAAACATTTCATTTTGTTTAGTTTTGTGTGTTTCTTATGGAATTTCTCATTCTGTTATGTTTCTTTTATTTGAGAGGCAAATAATGTGGGAAGAATGCAGACTCTTTCTGAAAAAGTGTACAGTATTTATGACACAGAACCCCCCCCCCCCCTAAATTCTGGGTTTTCCCTGTCCTTTCATAAGAACATAAAAATTGCTATACTGGATCAGAGCAGAAGTCCATATAGCTCAGTATTCTGCTTCTAACCGCGGCCAATCCAGGTCGCTAGTACCTGGCAGAATCCCAAAGAGTAGAAAGATTCTATGCTACTTATCCCCAGATTTGCCTTACTAATGGTTTATGGCCTTTACCTTCCAGTATTTGTTCAAATCTTTTTATAAAATTAAGAACTCTATGAGCGTCGGGATTAGCGTGAGCCATTCTGCATGGCTCACCGCACTAAAAACTGCTAGCACAGTTTAATAGAATTGGGCCTATGTTTTGAGTGAAAACAAGATTTTCTCTTATTTGTGTCTCTTAGTCTTTGTATATATATATATTTTTTTAAAGAGTTAACAATTGATATACATTTACCTGTTCCATTCTGGACTTTGTAGACCTCTATCATATCCCCTCTCAACTATCTCCAAGAAGAATAGACTAAGCCTCTTTAGCCTTTCCTCATATGAGAGTTGTTGCATCCCCTTGATTATTTTGGTTGCCTTTCTCTAAGTTAGGTTTGCTTTTTTTCTATGCTGTAAACAGAACTGTTCACAGCGGCTTACCTCGATTCACACTGGCTCCCAATATAAGCAAGAATACTATTCAAATTCTACTACTATTTAAGACCATAAACGGAGACTGCCCAGCCTACTTGAACAACTGACTAATCCAAACAACCACAACCAGACATAGGAGAACCCATACTCCATTCACGCACCCCCCCAATCAGAAACGTCAAACGAAAAAAATGTACGATGGCCTCCTGGCCACTCATGCAGCAAAACTAGACTACCAATTCTCCAATTTACTGATCATAACCCCAGACTACAAATCCTTCAGAAAAGAAATAAAAACCCCGCTATTCAAGAAATCCTTAAAAACAAACTAACACAGCAAGAATCATCTCAATCCCCAATAGCAACCCGCTCCACTCCATAACTCCTTATGTATTCCTAAATGTCCAAATAACTCCTTATGTAATCCGCTTTGAACCACAAGGTAATGGCGGAATAGAAATCACTAATGTAATATAATGTAATGTATTCAAGGTACAGGCATTATAATATTCTTTGTTTTATTTTCCATTCCTTTCCTAATCCTAACATTCTGGGTTTTGGAGGGATGGTTTGGCTACTGCTACACATTCAGCAGAAAATTTCAACAAATTGTCCAATATGACACCTTGATATTTTTTTTTTTTCCTACCCGGGTGGCAGTGGTTTGCCATCAGAGTATTCAGTGAATGCCCAGTCCATAGCGATGCTTTTTTTTTGTTTACTTTTTACTTGATCCCATTTGATTGGTTGAGCAGGCTACCTGCTCAACCAATCTGACTGCATTAAGCAAAAAAGCATGTATGTAAGGCTGGAAATTCACTGACTCCCCTCAAAGGCCCTAATTTGATTGGTTGAGCAGGCAACAGGCATTTGTCGCTCAACCAGTCAAATTATGCAAAAAGGACTTATCCTCAAGGCCTTCCGGCGGAATCATTGAATCCATAGCCCACAGCCATCTGAAGAGATTATGATGCCCTTCCCTGCCCTGTCCCCCCAGCCAGTTCCCTCCATCCTCCTCTGATGTGGCCGTGGGACAGGAAAGTGCCCAATTCAGCCCTTAGCCTGCGAAACCCAAAACATGTATGGATGCCCAAACATCATCAGAGCCTGCCTGCTGTCGCCTTATACTACCACGGTGCCACCGCAGCCTATTGCTTGACTTTTCTGCCTCCTGCTGCTCAGTCTCTCTCCTGAGCCGCAGGCACAAACCCCTATGCACAAACCCCTCAGCACTCATCAGGTATTGCACCCTGAGGTGCTTCTCCATTTTCTCATTAACTGGTTCTCTTTTTCCCCCTTTGAACCTCTTCTCTAAGTAAGGATCTATCTGATGTGAATGAAATGGGTTGGTGGAAGCCCAGTGGTTTGCAACATATTGAAACAGTTGTTGGTTCAGGAACACAACGAATAAAAGACAGGAGAAAGAGATATCCATGCAAACTCTTCCAATCAGGTTCTACAAGAACTCTAGTGGTAAATAATTTAGTAGCAACAGAGCCCGCAAGTGAATGGGGCTCTTCTGGGTTTTCTTTGGGTGCTGGTCATTTTGTGTAAGATGTCTTCTTGTTGCAGAATCATCCGAGGCTAAAATCGTTGTGGCCCCTCCCCCCTTACCTGCAGGGCAGAAATTTCTTAGCCAGGGTGGGATGGACATTGTACAGAGAGAAAAAGAGACTACATTTTAGCAGCAAAACTCTGCATGAGGTTTCTCATTAACCCGATTGACGTGAATTCCTACGTTTATGTGCAAAATTATCTTTTAGTTTAGCATGCTAGTTTAACCTTTAGTTAAGTAACGTTTAACTAAAGAAATCTTTCTTATGTTTCCGGGCATGATAAAGAAAGGAATCATGAGTAGATCGAAGAAAGTCATAATGCTGCTTTATAGAGCAATGGTCAGACCACACTTGGAATACTGTGTCCAACATTGGTCTCCCAACCTAAAGAAGGATATAAAACTGCTGGAGAGGGTGCAGAGACGATCAACGAAGCTAATAAGAGGTATGGAGAACTTGGAATATGAGGAACGACTCAAGAAACTGGGACTGTTCTCCCTTGAGAAGAGGAGGCTACGAGGGGACATGATCGAGACGTTCAAAATACTGAAAGGCATCGATAAAATAGAGCAGGAAAATAAATTATTTACATTGTCCAACGTGACACGGACAAGAGGACATGGTTTGAAGCTAAGGGGGGACAAGTCCAGGACAAATGTCAGGAAGTTCTGCTTCACGCAGCGAGTGGTAGACGCCTGGAATGCTCTCCCAAAGGAAGTTATTAAGGAATCCACTGTGCTAGGATTCAAAGGCAAATTAGATGCACATCTCCTTACGAGAGGCATAGAGGGATATGGGTGACTAAAACTACATCAGGTGTATACCTGACTGGGCCTCCGCGTGTGCGGATCGCCGGACTCGATGGATCATGGGTCTGATCCGGAGATGGCAGTTCTTATGTTTTAATATCTGCATTATTTTGTTATTTGCTTAGAACTTTATAGTGGTGGAATATAATTGTAATCTGTGAATAATATTGCCATTATTGTCCTCGCTTTGTTTGTTTTAACTTTTCATTCCTGGTGTTTCAGACATTGCACTTTATGAAAAATGTAAACAGCATCAGGCTTAGCCTCTCCCAGTAGTAAGAATCTTGATAGGTGTTACTGTGCTGATTATCAGCACCTCGGATAGCGCAGAGAGGATCTTCATCTGTACCCCAAGCAGACATTGCATGGATCCATCTAAAACATTTACACAGCATGAGTAGCTAAAGAACAGATTCGGACGCAAATATTAACGTTTTGTCAGCTTTAAGACGGGCAGAGCATTTTCAAGCACAATGAAAGAACAAGGATTGGGAGCGGAGGAGACAGGAAAATGTAGGAGACCTAGGAAGAAGACAAAAAAAAGCCTGGCAGCACAGCTAAGGAAATATTTTAGAGAATCTTATATTCTGATATTAAAATGTATAGACCCTTCCCCCCCCCCCCCACACACACACATACTCACCCGCTTGTGCCTGAGGGTTTTGTAGAATCCAGTTTCTACAGCCATAATAATTACCGTCTCTTTCTCCAAATATAAGGTAAACAAAAGGAGAAACACTATATATAAACACAGGGAATGTTTATCCCTTGGTATCTATTACCAAACCCAGTTTGGAATATACAACCTGCAAACTACTAAGAAGGTGACTTTTGATCTTTTGCATGTTGTATTAAAATGCTTTGAAATAGTTGGCACAAGCCACATGCAGGTGAAATGGCCTTTGTGTATCTGGAGTGAAGGGCCACTACTCGGACTGGAGGAGGGTCACGAGTGGTGTCCCACAGGGCTCGGTGCTTGGGCCGTTGCTATTTAATATATTCATAAATGATCTAGAAACAGGGACGAAGTGTGAGATAATAAAATTTGCGGACGACACCAAACTATTTAGAGGAGCTCGGACTAAAGAGGACTGCGAAGAATTGCAAAGAGACTTGAACAAACTAGAGGAATGGGCGACGAGATGGCAGATGAAGTTCAACGTTGAGAAATGTAAAGTACTACATGTGGGAAGCAGAAACCCGAGGTGCAGCTATACGATGGGAGGGATATTATTGAATGAGAGCAACCAAGAAAGGGACTTGGGGGGGGCGTGGCTTGGACGCGCATGAGGAAGGTCGGCTAATAAGTGAGCTCCAGAGAAAAGACCTTGAAAGTCCAGAAAAAGTCAAAAAGATTTAAAATTGGATAAAAAAAAAAGTGCTTAGACTAAATAAAGAAGATAAGATAAAAGGATGGCAACAGGAAAACAAAACAAGAATGACTTTGCGATGTCTGGAAGCAGTAAGAGAGCAAAACCGGAACAGGAGTCAGGCTTAAAGATGGCAGATGTAGAAGTAATAAAAGAACTGAAAGAAATAAAAGAAATGTTATCAATTTTAACTAAAAAAGTAACAAATATATCAGAGGAAGTTTCCACATTAAACAAAAAAATGGATCTCCTGGAATTAAAATCTAATAACCTAGAAGAAAGAATGATGATTGTAGAAGAAGAAGCATGCTGCAGTCGAGCAGATAGGAAAAAAATAGATCTACTTACTAAAGAAATTGAAGATTATTCGAACCGAGAAAGAAGAAGTAATGTCCGTTTGATTGGATTACCAGAAGGAGCAGAGAAGGGAAATCCGGTAGCCTTTATTGAAAATCTGCTTCCCAAACTACTTCCTATAAAAACAAACTATCCCATAGAGGTAGAAAGGGCACATAGAGTGCCTATGAAAAAAGGAGAAAATCAACATCTGCCAAGGCCATTTATATTCAAACTATTGCGCCACCAACAGGTCTTAGAAATACTTCAGCTAGCAAAACAAAATAAAGGACTTAAATATCAAGATGTTTACATCCATTTTGTTCCTGACTTCGCTAAAAACACAGCAATAAAAAGAAAAAAGCTGTTGGAATTGAGACCAAAGCTAAGAGAATTGGGAGCAAAATTTGGTTTAATGTATCCTGCAAACATGAAGGTTACCATCGGAAACAAAACTTTAACATTTGATGATGCAGAGAAACTAGAAAGATTTATTCAAACTCAAGAAGTGCCTATGTCATCCTAATTTGATTAATATGTCTTTAAATATATTGATTAGAAATGATGAAAATTGAATTATATTAACATATATTGATTATATAGCATATATTGATTATATAGCAAAAAAAAAAAAAATGAATGATTTTATTTTATTTTATTTTAAAGGAAAAGATTTCTGTGTTTTAAAATACAACGATTTAGAATGCTTAGATTAGCTTCAAATGTATTCTTTTCTAACGTCTCTCTTACAGTAGAACTAGAATGTAATAAACATTCTAAAATGCAAATGAAATTTATTAAAAGGCTTAAATACAATTTATATAATAGAGAGTTAACAAAATAGATGTTATAATATATGATATGAAAAGAAAGAAAATAGACAGGAAATTGAACGATTTAATATAAAAAATATTTAATTATATTTAAAAGACTATTCTGCAAATTGAATTCTGATAAAATAGAATGATGAAATATGGGGGGAAAAAAAAAAATGAATGAGGGGAGTGGTTCTTCATGTGGGATTTCTCTCTTCTGGGGGGGGGTTGCTGCGGAATTACGCACTGCAAATAAGAAAAGGTTTGTTGGATTTGTTTTCCCTCTACTCTCTCTCAAAAGTTTTAAAACTTAAAAACTCAGAATCCCGAAAGTCTGTGCGAAAAGGAAACAGGAAATGGATTTTTTCTACATACACCGGAACATAATATGAACTTACTCCATAAAATACAAGAAGAAAAAGAAGGAAAAGGATATTAGAACTTGAACTACAAGAAAAAGGGAAACTTGTAAAGACCTATTTAAACTGTTCTCCTTCAAGGGAAAAAAGAAGAAAGAAGATAAGGACATTAAAGAAAAGAAAAGGAAAAAGAGAAGAGAGAGGAAGAGAGATAGACAAAAGAGAAAAATACGTAATAGCTGGTGTGTGGTTTCGTGGTGATCTCTCTTAGGGGGGAGGAATCTTTGCTCGTGGAATCACTTTTCACATAACATTATACTCCCATATTAATAATATCACGATGATAAAGTAAAAGATGAAAAAAAAAAAAAAAAAACGGAAAAAAAAAAAAGGGGGAAACGTTTTAAAGTTTTAGAATATAAGTAAAGATAAACAATATCTGTCTGTGATTTCATTAATGCTTTCAGTTTCTGCCAAAACCAAGCAGCTAATTTTGGTCGCAGATTCAATTGTGACACAAATCAAAGATCTTTGCTTGGACTCTAACCATCGGCTTGCATTACTGGATGCAAAGAAACACATTAAAAAGGCTGTAAAACCAGAGACAAAGCTGCAAGTAAAGATAAACAATATATATTTATTTGTTTTTACAATAAACAATTTATATTTAACAGGAAAAAAAAAAAAAGAAATATATATATAATAATAAAAAGATATTAAAGAAATAATAATATTGAATATAAAAATTTTGATATATTAAGAAATGTATATGAAATTTATTTAGTTAATTCATGATTACTAAAATATATGAATTATTACTTACATTTTAATATAATTTTAATATTCAGAGACTTAAATTGAATATTGAAAGTTTTAAGGTCTTCTTGGAGTGTGTTATTGCTGATCTTGATATGCGTGAGGCCAAGTGTACACAACTTTTGTTAATTGGGGAGGGATGGGAGGGGGATGGGAAAAGGGGAATGGAATTAGATATAAGTAAGGAATTGATAATAAGAAAAGGAATAAATATTAAACATGTGTGGATGTCTGATCTAAACTTTTATTATAGAGTTCTAATTCAAACATTACTTATTAATTTAGATGGCTCTTAAAATTTATTCTCTTAATGTCAATGGTCTTAACCATCCAATCAAAAGAAAGAGAATACTGAATTTTCTTCATAAGCAAAACGCTGACATATATTTCATACAAGAGACCCATCTGACAGGACTTGAATCTAATAAACTAATAGGGGGTTGGGTGTCCAAATGTTTTTTTGCACCTGCTATTGGTAAAAAAGCGGGAGTAGCTATTCTCATAAATAAGAAATTCATAGCAGATTTCAAATTAATAAAATTTGATCCACTAGGAAGATGGGTACATATTAAAATGAATCTGAGAAATACAACCCTGGATTTATTTAATTTATATGCTCCTAATTCAAATCAAATGGAGTTTTTCAAAAATATTCAACAGATATTACTACCACTGGCTGCTTCTAATTTAATAGTAGCTGGAGATTTCAATGCTGTAATGGATCCTATTTTGGATAAAAAACCAAGTAAAATTATGAAATCATTAGGATTAGACAATTTGATACAATCTTGTGATTTAGTTGATATATGGCGTATCCTTCATTTTAATGATCAGGAATATTCTTTTTGTTCTCAGGTCCATAAATCCTTTTCAAGAATTGATTATATATTTGTTTCTAATAATATTGCACAAAGAGTGATAAAAGCAATTATTGATCCTATAATTATTTCAGATCATGCTGGTGTGTGGGTTGATCTGCAGGATGATATATCAGTTTTTTCTAAACCAATTTGGAGATTTGATAATGCTTTGCTTGCAGACATGAACTTTATAGAAGATATTAAAGTAAAAATGGATGAATTTTTTCAAATTAATAATTCAGACAACATAAATATTGAAATTTTATGGGATGCTTATAAAGCAACAATGAGAGGAAATATTATATCATATTCCGCATATAAGAAAAAACAACTTAAAAAACAATTTATAGAATTGGAGCAAGAAATTAAATTACTAGAACATAAATTAATTATAAAATGGGAACATGATACATTACAGAAATTATTAAAAACAAAAGTTAAATATAATGAGATTTCTTCTCAATTTGTAAGAAAAGATATGTTCTATAGACAAGTACAGTATTATGGAAATTCAAATAAGGCTGGAAGATTGTTAGCAAATTTTATTAAAGCAAAAAAAAGAAAAACTAAAATAATTGCAATTAAAGATAAGCAGGGCAATACACACACCAACATTGAAGAAATTATAAAACAATTTCTTGATTTTTATAAGGATTTATATACTTCTAATACTTATGAAAATAAAGAACAAGATGGTTTAGAGTTTTTAAATTCATTTATTGGACCAAATGTTCCGGATCATATAAAAAGAAGCTTAGAAGAACATATATCTTTAAAAGAAATAGAATCAGCATTGAAGGCTCTTAGAGTTGGATCCGCTCCAGGTGGAGATGGATATACTGTTGAATATTATAAAACATTTCAAAATACTTTATTACCTTATCTATTAAATTTATACCAATATCAAATGAATAATGGAAATATATCAGGAACTATGGCTGATTCTGTTATAATTGTCTTGCCAAAACCAAACAGGGATCCGACATTGATAACAAACTATAGGCCTATATCTTTGATGAATGTAGATGCTAAATTAATTGCTAAAGTGCTAGCTATAAGACTAGCAAAAGCTCTTCCTTTTATCATTGATGTACATCAAACAGGATTTGTTGCTAAAAGACACTCTTCACATAACACTAGATTAGCATTTCATTCTTTAAATTTAGCAAAAAATTTGAATGATCCAGCTTTTCTAATATCATTAGATGCAGAAAAAGCATTTGATAGAGTAGAATGGAAGTTTATGTATCAAGCTCTAGAATGGTTTGGTGTAGGACCTGGTTTTATTAAAATGATTCAAACATTATATAGCTCCCCTGGAGCAAGATTAAATATAAACAATAACTTATCTGATAAATTTAACTTGCTAAGGGGAGTTAGACAAGGTTGTCCTTTATCTCCCTTACTTTTTGATATCGTTCTGGAACCCTTATTAATTGCAATAAATCAAACTAAGGGAATAAAGGGAATCACATTTTCTAATTGGGAATTTAAATTATCTGCGTATGCAGATGATATTTTATTATATTTAAGAGAACCAGAAGACACCATTCCAGATCTACTTAACTTAATAGAAAAGTTTGGAAAGTTTTCTGGATATAAAATCAATTGGGAAAAATCTGAAGTTCTTCCAATTAATATCCATTGTACCAAAGGATTATTTGATTCATATTCATTTAAATGGAAAGAGGAAGGACTAAAATATTTAGGTATTCTTATAAAAAATACAATTGATGACACAGTAAAAGAGAATGAAAAACTTTTATTAAAGAAAATAACAGAAATGTGCGAGCAATGGAATCCTTTACATCTTTCTTGGTGGGGAAGAGTTCAAACAATTAAAATGATGATTTTACCTGTGGTTTGTTATCAAATGAGTATGATCCCAATATTTTTTCAGGGGTCATTTTATAAAAAGTTAAACAGTATACTAACAAAATTTGTTTGGTTTGGGAAAAGACCCAGAATCGCTTTAGCATCATTACAAAAAACAATTAAGGAGGGAGGGGTAAATTTTCCAAATTTCTATAGGTACCATCAAGCCTATATTTTAAGACAGGGTATGTATTGGATCCTCCCAGATCTCATGGAAAATGTACCTGACTGGTTATATTTAGAATGGCGCCTCATGTTCCCTTTACATCCAGAACATTTCATTAGTATAACAATGCCCAGGAGTTATAAAGATCATAGAATTCTAATAGATACATGGAAAACATTAAGATTTATAAGCAATTTATCAACAAATCCATTGGCTAAATCTTTAAATCAATCTATTTGGGTAAACTCCAGGATCAAAATTGGTGGATTTAAAATAGTATGGAAACAATGGATAATAGCAGGTATACGTACTTTAAAAGATGTAATAATAAATGGATCACTGCTTAGTTTTTCACAATTGCAACAAAAATTTGGATTAGAAAAAACACAATATTTTAAATGGATGCAATTGAAGCAGGCTATTCAGGAAGGGTTCCCTGAATGGAAGAATCTTAATACTCAATATAGTTTGCCAATCCTTTGTTTTCAAGCAGATTTTCTAGGACACCAAGCTGCAAAATGGTATAAGATTATATATGAATTTTCAAACAAAAAAAAGAGAACAGGACTTAGGGACATTTGGAGTATTGAGATAGGACAGACAATTTCTGCATCTCAATGGCAAAAATTTTGGTCCTGGAGAATACATACTACAAGGTCAGCATCTATGAGTCAAACATGGATGTTTTTATTACATAGAGTTTTATGGACCCCTACAAGATTACAGAAATTAGATAGTAGTAGATCTAATAGATGCTGGCATTGTAAGATAGAAGTGGGGACATTAGATCATTTATTATTCTTTTGTCCCTGTATTAATTCCTTTTGGAAATTAATTTGGCCCCAAATTAATAAATTATTAGAAAATCATGTTGGACTATCATATGATACAATATTATTTGGAACAACAATGAGAACACAGAGTCCGATATCAGCTAACAATAATAAACTTTTATTAATTTTAACAGGGGTCGCCATTCAGCAAATTACTCAGAATTGGAAAGATTACACTAAATTAAATTACACTTTCTGGTGGAATTCAATTTGTCATATATATAAAATGGAAAAAGTAATGGCATTACAACAAGGTTATATTAAAAAATTTAATAAAATATGGGGACCATTGACAAATTATTCTACTGATCAGATATCATAACACATGTATAGAACATATAGAGGGGGTAGGGAAGGGAAAAATATTGTAATAATAATATGATATAAAATTTTGATAAAGGGTTTCTTTAATTTACAATGTAAGAACATTTATTGATAATTTCAAGTGTTTCTTCATAATTGAATGTAATACATGTATTTCACTTGATGTAAGAATTTAAAAAGAATAAAAATTATTTACAAAAAAAAAAAAAAGAAAGGGACTTGGGGGTAATGGTGGACATGACAATGAAGCCGACGGCACAGTGCGCAACAGCCGCTAAGAAAGCAAATAGAATGCTAGGCATAATCAAGAAGGGTATTACAACAAGGACAAAAGAAGTTATCCTGCCATTGTATCGGGCGATGGTGCGCCCGCATCTGGAATACTGCGTCCAATATTGGTCTCCGTACCTTAGGAAGGATATGGCGTTACTCGAGAGGGTTCAGAGGAGAGCGACACGCTTGATAAAAGGGATGGAAAACCTCTCATACGCTGAGAGATTGGAGAAACTGGGTCTCTTTTCCCTGGAGAAGAGGAGACTTAGAGGGGATATGATAGAGACTTATAAGATCATGAAGGGCATAGAGAGAGTAGAGAAGGACAGATTCTTCAAACTTTCGAAAAATAAAAGAACAAGAGGACACTTGGAAAAGTTGAAAGGGGACAGATTTAAAACGAATGCTAGGAAGTTCTTCTTTACCCAACGAGTGGTGGACACCTGGAATGCGCTTCCAGAGGGAGTAATAGGGCAGAGTACAGTACAGGGGTTTAAGAAAGGATTGGACAATTTCCTGCTGGAAAAGGGGATAGAGGGGTATAAATAGAGGATTACTGCACAGGTCCTGGACCTGTTGGGCCGCCGCGTGAGCGGACTGCTGGGCATGATGGACCTCAGGTCTGACCCAGCAGAGGCATTGCTTATGTTCTTATGTTCTTATGGATGCCAACTTTAAATTGAGTCTTTCAACTATTAAAACTGATTATGGAACTATCTATTCCAAGGTGGAACATCAAGGAGTGCAACTAGCTAAATTAAGTGAGAAATTGGAGAAACAAGAAGAAAGTTTGAAGGAAGTGGAGATGGTGAAAAAAACTTCCGAGAACTCCTAGCCATCCCATTGGAAAACTTACCTCCAATTGTTAGGGCTTATTATTTGGATATTAGGAGACCTCAGGGGGAGTCGACTCCTAAGGAAAAATCTAAAAACAATGTTGATTTATCTTTATTTCTAGAAAGTTCTCTTGAGGTGGTTACAGATAGAACTACTCTTTTGTTGACTCTAGCCTTGGAAAGTGATAGGGAATATGTTTTACGTCTAATATTTCCATCATATAAATGACAAATCTTTGGGCTCAAATGTTAGAATTTTTCCAGACTTAGCTCAGAAAATCCAGAGGCGTAGAAAGGAGTTCTTGGCCTTGTGGCCTAGAATCCTGGTCCTTGGGGCTACTTTTCTGCTAAAATTTCCAGCAAAATGTTTTATTTCTTATCAAAATAAAAATTTTCTTTTCTTTGAGCCTACACAGTTATTAGATTTTTTAGGACCAAAAGAAGGGTTGGTTTCTTAATACATTGATGAATGACCTGTCTATCGGCTATAGGTTGGATAACCATTGCCATTACTCTGTTTTTGAATATTTTCTTCAGTTTATTGAAATTTATTTCCTTTCTTGATTCCAAATTTTGTGGACTAAATAGCTGATTGTATTTCCAATATACACTTTGGTGTATTTATATGTTAACTTTTTCTTTTGGTATATTCCGATCTTTTTTCAAGATTGTATTGCTTGACGATAAATGTAAAAGGATATAAATAAAATAATAATAATTTTAAAAAGGGTACAACAGTATTGACCAGTTAAAGACTTCTTCCCCCTTTTGTATGGTACAATGGCTAGGGGAGTCAAAGATAAATGATTACAGATTACAGTACTGCAAATCTACTCCTAACTGGTAACTCTCAATGTCACCTCTCCCCCTTGCAATCTGTGCAAAACTCTGCTGCACGACTCATCTTCTACCAACCTTGCTACGCTCATGTCATCACTGGCTCCCTATCTGTCATTGCATACAGTTCAAGATCTTATTGCTGACTTACAAGTGTGTTCATTATGCTGCCCCTCAATAATAATAATAATAATAAATTTATTCTTATATACCGCCCAACCACAAAGTTCCAGGCTTCTCTCTCCTTATACACTTAACATAAATTTGTATTTATATACCGCAAAAGCCTTTCGGTTCTATGCGGTTTACAAAACAGATGGGCTGACCATTGTCAGTGAGCTACAATAGATAGAATATTGGCATCAACGAGTTAATAATAGTTTCACATCAGTATGCTTCTTTGAAGGGATTACAAAAATTTTTAGAACAGATGGGTTTTTAATGGCTTCTAAAATGCATATATGATGTTGATATTCTAACCATTTGGCCTAGTTCAGGATCCCTGGAAGCAGCTTAGTATGATAAGTTGGTTAATGAATCTTTTCTGAGTACAGCCTTTGACTGAAGGGTAGGTAAAAAATGATCGGGAACGTGTGGAGCGGCTTGGCGACGAGAGCAAGAATTGAACAGGGAACTAACTCCGTTCCTCAGATAAATCACTCTTAACGTTACCTTTCTCCTCCACTGCCAATTCCAGACTTCGTTCCTTTCATCTAGCTGCCTCCTATGCCTGGAATAAATTGCCCGAGTTTGTCCGTCAAGCCCCTTCCCTTCCCTTGTTTAAAAGCAGACTGAAAACCCACCTTTTTGATATAGCTTTCAATCCTTAATCCTACTCTGCCCTCCAACCCAGCCAGCTGATTAGCTGTTCCCTTTAACTGTATCCATGACATCCTGTTTGTCTGTCTTGCTTGTTTAGATTGTAATGTCTTTCGAGCAGGGACTATTTTCTTACTCTTTGTGACTATGTACAGTGCTGCGTGCGTCTGGTAGCGCTATAGAAATAATTAATAGTAGTGGTAGTATAGTAGAGCTGGAGCTTTACTCAATCATAGTTTCATAAGAACATAAGAAGTTGCCTCTGCTGGGTCAGCCCAGAGGTCCATCGCGCCCAGCAGTCCACACCCGCGGCGGCCCATCAGGTCCATGACCTTTCAAGTGGTCCCTGACTCACCCTATAATTTATCACTACTTCTATCCATACCCCTCAATCCCCGTATCCTCCAGGAATTTATCCAAACCTTCTTTGAATCCCTGCAGTGTGTTCTGCCCAATCACAACCTCCGGGAGCGCGTTTCATGTGTCCACCACTCTCTGGGTGAAGAAGAACTTCCTGGCATTGGTTCTAAACCTGTCCCCTCTCAGTTTCTTTGAGTGCCCCCTAGTACTAGTTTCCCTCCAAAATGTACCTTCTCCTACCACTACCTCACTGGGCAGGAGAGCCTTCCCCTTTTTCTGGAAATTGCAAGGGTATAAAGCCACTAGCAATCTCTTCCAACCTTGCTCAATTAGTAAAGCAAAGAGTGTTCTACCAGTGAGTCTACACCGCTCATATGTAAAAACCTTTCGTAATTTTATGGGTTCTCTGAACAGATACGAAACGTGTCACATCAGAACCTGACACCCGCAAGCTACAATCTACAAAATAAGTTCTTGTTTTTGTCTAAACGTATATAAAAGAACAAGTAGCTTTGCCCTTTTGGCACTTAAAGACAATTTATTCAAACATTCATGCTATCTATAAATGGTGCTTTAAGATTGGGTGGTGAGACAGTAGTGCTGGGGCTTTGCCCCTGTTATTGTCTTCATGATTCTGAGCACAAAAGCTACCAAGACTTGCATGCAAGATTGAAACTGCTGATGTTGTAATCCATTCATGAATGATTATTTCACTATTTTTGTGTACATGACAAAAAAGCATTTTCTTTTGTTGCTTTTCCATAGACGGCAGGATTGATCGGGTTCACAATTCCTCCTAGTTTCCTGAGAATTCCAGTTTCATGAGCTATGGAACTAACTGAGGAGCCGAGGAAATTGCTGAGCATTGGAAAAGTTGCCTTTTTGCAATAACCTTTTCCTGATTGTTAATTTAGTATTCTGACATTGTTTTCTTGAATGTTATTTGTTGAATGTTAGCTAATTTTTCAAATATCAATAAAAATATTGAACTAAAAAAAAAAAAAGTTCTGAGAGAGATGTTCCATTCCAGTGACTTGTGGTGACATCACCCACTTGCATGTCTGCTCAGTTCTGCTGTCTATGAAAAACATCAGTTAACGGTCAGCAACAATGTATTATAGGAATTTTTGTTCTCTCTTATAATTTACACTACTTTATACATTATTTGTGGCATCTTGTAAACAACTGTCTTCCTAATGCTTCCTGAGTCTGTTCTGTTTGTTTGTTTATTTATTTATTTCGATTTCTATCCCGTTCTCCCAGAAGCTCAGAAAGGGTTACAAGTAGGCATTCACAATCGTTTGAAAACAGACTAGTCATGACAACAAATAGGTTAACATAAGACCATAAGCAGTGCCTCTGTTGTGTCAGACCAGAGGTCCATCGCGCCCAGCAGTACGCTCATGCAGCGGCCCATCAAGTCCAGGACCTGTATAGTAATCCTCTATCTATACCCTTCTATCTATCCCCTTTTCCTTCAGGAAATCATCCAATCCCTTCTTGAACAGTAGACAATAACAGAGCTTATTCTAGAGACCAGACTGGTCATAGCGAAGAGTACTAGGAGAAGTATATTGAGGGGGCAGTTTTTAATGGCCCGATTGGCGGAAGAGGAAGGTCTACATAGTGTTCCTGAAAAAAGAACACAGTCAGCTAGAACAGTGGTTCCCAAACCTGTCCTGAAGGACCACCAGCCAGTTGGGGGTTTAGGATAACCCTAATGAATATGCATTAGAGAGATTTGCATATAATGGAGGTGATAGGCATGCAGATCTGTCCCATGCATATTCATTAGGGCTATCCTGAAAACCTGACTGGCTGGTGGTCCTCCAGAACAGAGTTGGGAACCACTGAGGTAGAGAAGCAAGTACACTTCCCCAAGACTGCAGATACTGTATAAAGAGTGTGCTGACCCCCTGTCAGTACCACCTTCTTCTCTCACTAAATGCATGCTCATTACCCCTCTAATCTCCAAGTTTGGCTGCAGCTGGCTATTAGCTGGGTAGGTCTCAGAATGTTTGTTCACATGCTTTGAGAAGACTCTGCTATATCTTAATCCATTTCTGATCTTCTGTCTTGCAGGATGAATTGGGAAGGTGTGACTCCAAGACCGGCACTGAAGTACTTCCATGGATTGCCCCTAATCAAGTATTTTGCTGAGAACTTTGAAGAGGTGGAGAAGTTCCAAGCCCATCCTGATGACTTGCTGATTTCCACGTATCCCAAAGCAGGTTAAATAAACCTTTTTTTTTTCTGAGAGTTACCTTTCAGTCATTTTTTCGGAGACTCGTTCACCCCTAATCTACCCCAAAGCAGATGAACCTTGCATTCCCCATCAGAAACCATAATCTAAAGAGAGAATTAATCACTCTTGCAAAAGGCCTTCCCCTCAGAGAAAGAATAAGAGAGACTCAACTTGCTACCCAACCACCCTCCCCAGAAATCCTTCTAATCTATAGAGAGGCACTCACCTTCCACGTACTCTCGTTAGTGATTTTCCAACTTAGCAAAACTCGCCCCTTTCTCACTATGAGAGAGAGAGACCTTTCATCTCACACCTATCCTCAAATATCATTTTACCACAAGAGATTCTCAATCATGTCTGATCTTCCTTCTTCTGAGATCTTCAACTCAGTGTAGCAGACTTCGCAGATTGGCAGGGCTGAGGAAAACCTCAGAGGTTGGTACATAATACTGTAGTGTTATTAGTGTCAATGGCCCAAATTAACTCTGATTCTCCCCAGCTTCCCTCTTACAGCACACAGATGTAAAAGTCCCCTGATATTGAGATGATAATCCAACCTATTAATAATGGTTAGGCACAGTAAAGTCAAAAGACAGAAAAAGACTGGAGACCATTCTCAGTTATTAATAAAAACCCTTTTAATGAGCTCTCCAGTAATGCCAAATCAAATAAAAGAAGAAATGAAGCTGAAGGTGTTTCTTCTATAAGGGTTACAAGCCTCACAATATGGAGCTGTCTACCCACTTCGGGTTCTCTTGTGAAAAATATTTTTTTCACCTGCTCCTTTTTACATCACTGGCTTGAACTCGCCCTACCTCTCACTAAACTTATGTGTTTTATAATCATCTTTAATAATTTTATTTATGTTAATAAAGTTATTTTTTTTTTTTTATTTCTAATTTATTCTTTACTTAAGGGCACTTGATAAACTCTTCACTAAAGACAAATTAACCTAGCAGCTCATCTCAGGAATCAGAACTGGCAGATTAATGCAAAGTCAAAGTTAATTCGGTAACAAAATCATTGGTACATATCTTGAAAAGTGCTTTGATTTATGCTCAGAATCTGTAGAGCTTTAAAGTGCTTTTAATTCATGCTCTATATCCGTGGAGCTTAAGCTGTTGCTTGCTTTACTATCCTTAATCCATCCTCCAATGTGGCCTGCGTTTCACGAGGCAAACAGCACTCCTGCTGCATCAGGGAAATATTTTAGGGATGCTCTTTAGTGGCTTCCTGGATGGGTTCTCAGCTAGCTTTCTCTCTAGTCCTCCCCAGATCTTAAATGCAGCCACGACTAGGGAAGTAATTTGCCATACAACATAAACAAGAGAAGAAAAACACAATAAGGTAAATTGTCCATAAACTTAAAGTGAAGTAGTCACAAAAGGAATCAATTTCATTACGAGAGGGGGTGCTGAAAAGTTCTCAGTCCAACAAACTCCTAAATTCAGAGTGTTATTTTGTCACTGTAACTAAATGTTATTTTATTTGCAACGTGCCAATTTGCAGAATTGTAATGCTATGTTTTGACATTGTTTCAGATCATTGATTGAACCATGCCAACGGAAAGTGTGGAATTTTCAAGTGTGGAACTCTGAGCCATCATGAAGTTCCTGTTCCTGTGGAAGAAAACGCCAAAGGAAATCCATAAATGTATGATCCAAACACTAAGGGGCTCATAATCGAAAGAGAAAAACGTCCAAAAACAGTCCTAAGTCGGCACTTGGACGATCATAAACAAAAGACGTCCAAGTGCTGATAAACGGGTTTTGGACGTATTTACAAATGACCTAGGCCTTCCCAGTGTCGCTGAACGACCAGAGCTAAACGGGGTGTTTCAGGAGGAGTGTCGAGGGCGGGATTTGGGCGGGACATGGGCCGTGCTAGACTTTAGTCGTACTGAATGTATAACCGAAAGTTTTACAACACAGCCTAGAAGGAACTTGGACATTGTGACTTAGGCCATTTAAAACATGGTCTAAGTCACAAAAAAACTATATAAAGTGACCAGATAAGCACTGCAAACACATAGTACAGACCTCCACATACTACCCCAGTGATCACCAACCCCCACCCCCACCCCCACAAAATCATAATCACAACTTTAAATTTCTGCCTCCAGAACATCATCAACTGGCAGCCTGCCATAGGAAAGCCTAGTAGAGCTGCACAGAGGCGGCTTAAGTCATCTTGGGGACCCATGGAGAGGGAGGGACCCATGGAGAGGAGGACCCAGGCCCATAAGCCACTGTAATCACTGCATTCATGGTGAAACATGTACACTCCCCCAAACCCTTTTGTACTGCCATATAAGTGGCTCCTGCAGCCATAAAGGCTGTTGGGGTTGTAGAAAAGTGGGTATAGTACGTTTTTTAAGGGAGCTGTAGTGAGATGTTTATGGGGCACCCTTTTTGTGAAGTTCACAGCAGTTCCCTGTAAGGTACCTCACTGTTCATGTGCCATGTCTGGGTGTCCAGTCTATCACTTTGCTGACCCCTCCTACTTCCAACAGGGCTTATTCTAGGCGTTTTTGACTTGGACGAATGTTTGGATGAAAATGTAGTATAAAGATGGATGATTTAGCAGCTTGGACGATCAGACGGCTGGACGTATAGTTAGACGATTTTCGTGGAAAAAAAAATTGGGGGCGTATTTTTCAAAAATGTGTCCTAAGCTGTGTCTGACTTTGGACGACTTGCGACTTAGGCATAAACGGACTTAGACATTTCTTTCGATTTATGCCCCTCCATGTGACAAATGCCCGCCATACTTCACAGTGAAGAAGTGGTGTGTAAACTTTTATTGTGGAGATTTTGAGAACGAAGATGCAGCAAAGTTTGGGACACCTCAAACGGTGTCAACTCCTGAAATTATTGACCGTGTCCGTAACCTGATTTTGGCAGATCGGTGAATATTGGCTAAAACAATTGCTGACACAACATAAAGCAAAAAACACTCCACAAAAAAATAGTCAACTTCAAACACCAAAGAAATTTGTGCACATGAAAGAAAAAGCCTCAGTATCGGGTGAGTCAGACCCTACCTCCTCCCCATCATAGGCATAAAAAACTTTCATGAACGCACTATTTCAATATTTGTTTGATATGTCATGTGAAAGACAATATGTGAAAAAAAATTTTCTACTAGCAAAACTTTATATTAAGAAATGCAGGATTCTTGAATTTGAACCTGTGTCTTTTGGTTTATAATCCACTGCACTGACCACAAGGCTGCTCCTCTGTTCTGCAAGGACATCTTTGTGGCCATTTTCATAAGAATGCTGCCAGATAGCCATCCACGTGCCTTGTTTTAGCCCGTTTATAATTTAAACATTTCAGCTTGTAAAATGATCGTTCTAGATGGACGTCTCCAGTGTAAGAGCATCCTTATCATATATTTTAAACAGGAAATCTGAATGTCTTTCCTGTTCAAAAATGGCTGCGAGACAGATGGGTTTTTGAACATTACGAGCAAGAAGTCCCAATTCTGACTTGGACATATTTTTTTTTTAAATACTCCTCCATGTCAACTCTTCCATCCGCTCCAAATCATGGAAATCCATTAGAGACCTCCTGATAGTCACTTACCTGTTAACAACTCAAAATAATGTACCTTCCTCAGAGATCCCTTAACGTAACGGTAACTCACCCTATGCTTTGCAGGCTGTTGTTCTGGAAATATTAGAAGAGGATGTATTAGCAACTTTGTTTGTTTCTTGGTAGGCACTACTTGGATGAGTGAAATTGTGGACTTAATCCTTAACGATGGAGATATTGAAAAATCTAAACGTGATGCCATTTTCATTCGAGTTCCTTTTCTGGAGTTTGCAGTTCCTGGAGTCCTAAAAGGTAAAGATAGCATATGCGAGAGAATGCCCAGTTCCAGCTTCTACCAGCAGAAATTACTGTAGAGAATAGTAAAAACTGAGCATCCTGTAGGTAGGCTTCAGAGTGGTTGACTGGTTGAGTGACAAATAGCTGAGAGTAGGAAGATAAATTCACAATATAAAAAAGGTAAATAGTAGATCTGTATTAGGATTTGTGGTTTTTAACAAATTTTATAAATGATCTGGAAAAGGGAGCAATGAGTGATCAAATTGGCAGGTGACACAAAATTAGCCCAAATCATTACACCATGAGCTTATAGGCCCTGGTTCTAAGAATGGCACCTAGATCGGGGATGCCTACACAGAACTCAAAATTGCTAAATTGGCTTAATTGGTGCCAAGTTCCGCACAGAACTCAAAATTGCTAAATTGGCACCAAGTTCCACACAGAACTCAAAATTGCTAAATTGGCTTGGTAATTGACCACACCATTAAAATGTGATTTTTAAAAAAACAATTACTTTTGAGTTCCCCATGGAAATCGGCATGATACCTAGTGATGCCTACAACGAGGCGCCTACCCAGAAAGTAGGCATGGTTAGGAATGAAGAATAGGCATGGTATGACTTAGGCGATGGTACCTAATGTTAGGCACCAGTAAATTAGGCCATGAAAACCCTGGCCTAGTATACCAGCGCCTAACATTAAGATGCCTACTGGCGCCTAAGTCAATTTAGGCGCCACTATGTATGATTCTATAAACGGCAGCTAGTAGTTGATTGACAACTGTGCCAAATAGCAATTACGAGTTAGGCGCCTTTTATAGAATCAAAGCCATAGCGCAGAGTTACAGGAGATCCTTGTGAGTACAAGAGCGCTAAATGCTCCAACGCTGCTCTGACGCTTATAGAATTCCTATGAGTGTCGGAGCAGTGCCGGAGCATATAGCGCCCCCGGGCCACAGTAGAAACCTCTACCGTGACTTGGTAAAAGAGGGCCATAAATAGCAGATGAAATTTATTGTGGACAATTCATTGAAATCTTCAGCTCAGTGTGAGTAGCTAAATGTTAGGAACCATTTGGAAAGGCATGAAGGATAAAGCTGAGAATATCATAATGCTTCTACATTGATCTGTTGTGCAACTATGCCTGGAGTGTTATGTAGAGTTCTAGTTCCTCCATCTCAAAAATACAGCAAAGCTAAGAGGTACAAAGAAGGAAAATTAACATGATCAAAGGGATGGAACAGTTCATTCCCAAAGAAAGGATAAATAGGTTACGGCTCTTCAGCTTGGAAAAGGGATGGATGACTGAGAGGGAATATGTTAGAGGTTTAAAGAATCATAAGTGAGGTGAACAGGTAGATTGAGAATGGTACTCGAGACTATCGGATACCCATGAAACTAACCAACAGCAGTTGTTAGTAGGTGATAATGTCTCTGTACAGCTCTGTGGTGAGACCCCATTTATTGGACAGGGTACTACTACTCCTACTACTTATTTAAATAGCGCTGTATGTTATTTATTTATAAATTTTCTATACCGTTCTCCCTAGGGAGCTCAGAATGGTTTATATGAATTTATTCAGGTACTCAAGCATTTTCCCCTGGCGGGCTCACAATCTGTCTAATGTACCTGAGGCAATGGGGGGGGGGGGATAAAGTGACTTGCCCAGGGTCACAGGGAGAAGTATGGGTTTGAACCCTCAACCTCAGGGTGCTGAGGCTGTAGCTTTACCACTGCACCACACACTCTCTCATGTAAGAGAAAATCCCTACTTGATAGAGCTTATGATCTAATCAAAACAGACAATCAGGACAAATAGGATACAAGATGGAGTTGATACATAATGGTGAGTGGTCATAGTCATAAAGCTCGTGGGAGACAGAGTTAAATATCTCAATATGTATACTTTTTAAGAAGGGCAAGAGAGGGGAGATATGATAGATACATTTAAATGCCTATGTAGCATAAAGGTACAGGAGGTGAGTTTCTTTCAATTGAAAGGAAGTTATGGAATGAGGAACTTAAGATG
Source organism: Geotrypetes seraphini (assembly GCF_902459505.1). NCBI lineage: Eukaryota > Metazoa > Chordata > Amphibia > Gymnophiona > Dermophiidae > Geotrypetes > Geotrypetes seraphini. The sequence goes on from NC_047088.1 coordinate 95,115,392, forward strand.
AAGATGAAATGGGACAGATTCAGAAGTAACCTGAGGAAACACTTCTTCATGGAAAGGGTGGTAAATTTGTGTAATGGCCTCCCGGTGGAGGTGATGAAAACTGTAGCTGAATTCAAGAAAGTTGGGGTCAAATACATAAGAACCCTAAGGGAGAGGAAAAGATAATGGATGGTCAGAATGGATAGGCCATGTGATCTTTATCTGTCATCATTTTCTATGCTTCAATGTTTAAAACAAATCAGAGAAAAAAATATATATAATTTTACTCAGTGCACAATCAAGCTATGGAATTCTTTTTCAGAGGATGTGGCCAAAGCCACTAGCATTTGGATTTAAAAGGAATTCTTGTTGTTCAGCAGATTTGAATGAAGCCACCACTTATCCCTGACTGAGAGCAGCAAGGAATAGATCTATTCTTTGGGTACTTGGTGTCTCCTTTGTCCTCTCTTGGAAACGGAATGCAAGGCTCATTGGCCTTTAGGTCTACTAAGAACATAAAAACATAAGAATTGTCACTGCTGGGTCAGACCAGTGGTCCATCATGCCCAGCAGTCCACTCACGCGGCGGCCCTTAGGTCAAAGACCAGCGCCCTACTGAGACTAGCCCTACCTGCCTATGTTCTGGTTCAGCAGGAACTTGTCTAACTTTGTCTTGAATCCCTGGGGGGTGTTTTCCCCTATGACAGACTCTTGAAGAGAATGACATGGGGATAAATATGTTCCTGTCCCTATGGGATCTATCTCCATCCCCGTCCCATCCCTGTGAATTCTGTCCCTGTCCCATCCCTGCAAGCTCTGTCCTCATCTGCACAACAAACACTTATGATTTTAAAGTGTTCGAGGCTTATGCACAAGGGGACAGAGCTTGCAGGGATGGGGCAGAGACAGGGACAGAACTCGCGGCGACGGGACAGGGATGGAGACAGATCCCATAGGGATGGGGACAAATTTGTCCCCGTGTTATTCTCTAGAGACCCTTAGGTGGTTTCCAGATAGTTGATATTCTTATAAACTGGTTTATTCTGGGGTTTTAATCTTACTTATTTTATTTATTTAAAACATTTAGAATCCGCTTTAAACCAAAGCAGGTCACAGTAAACATACACAGTATGGAATACATCACATTTCCACAATAATCTTAAACAATAAGAAACTGAACCTATAAAAACATAGAAGGCAAAGAAGAATACACTTATCAAGTCTTTACAAAGATCAGGAAGCTTAAACCATTTAAAACCATGAGGTGGTTATTTTTGATTGGCTTTAATTAGCCAGATTGGTTAGAATTTTAATAATTTTAATGCAGTGGGTTATTCCATTCCTGTTAGGTATTGCCATTTTAGAAGGCAAAAAACAAGGAGAAATATTTCCCCCTATTAGGCACAATCTCATTGATTGTTTTTCTATTTCACATCTTCAAATAAATAATAGAGATACTTTTATTTATTCATTTTTATAGCCCATCCTCCCCAGGAGCCCAGAATGGGTTACAATAAAATAAAGTAGTCCTTTTACTAAGGTGCAGTAGCCGATTTAGAACGTGCTAAAAATTAACACACGCTAAATGCTAACACGTCCATAGGATATAATGGACGCGTTAGCACACATTAGCGTTTAGCTCATGCAAATTTTTAGCGTGCACTAAAACAGTTAGCCCGCCTTAGTACAAGGACCCCAAAATTAGGTACTTAGAACTTTCCTAACTGTCCCGAAGGCTCACAATCTAGCTAAAGTTCCTGAGAAAGCGATTATTAAGTAGGAAAGATATAACAAAATTCCAAGAATGGTGAGGGAAGGGTTCAGTTCAAATAATAAAAAGAATAAATTTAAATTAAAAAAAACCTCAAAGTCCCAAAGCAAGATGGAATAAAAGTCCAATTGGGCTCTAATCAGTGTAAGGCATCAGCAGGAAACAATGGACGAGATGAACCCTCGATGATAGTCAATCACTGGCCGAAGATGATCTCTGGATCCCAACTGTGGGTGAGGGCTAAAGGCCAAAGCTTTTCTATTTCTGTCCCCCTGCTGTCTTCCTCTTTTTTTTTTGCTCTATTCTTTCTCTTGTTCCCTTTACCTTCCCTCTGCTGCTCTCTCCTTCCCTCTTCTTGTGCTCTTTTTTTTTTCCTCATTCTTCTCCAGCACTACTGGTTTTGGATTTTATATTTAATTATTCAGGTTTTTGAAATATGAGCTCAAGGTCAATTACAGTTCATTAGGTAGCTCCTTTCCCAAGAAGGTGGATTGACAAGTTTTATACCTGAGACAATAGAGAGTGAAGTGACTTAATCAAGATCAGGTCTCTGCTTGCCAGATGAATTATTTGCTCTGCCTAACTGTGATAATAAATATATCCCTCATCCTTAAGCTGCTTATTTGAAAACACAGTCATGAAAATCTTTCTCTCTGAGGCTTTCTTGGGAAGGGTAGAGAGGGATGATTTTAGCTCCTACAAGGGAATATCAGCACTGCAACTATCTCCAGCCAAATCCCCCCACTGCCACCCTCACTTTGACTCAGTTGTAACAACTGGGCCTTTGCTATCTTCACCAAATCACCTGAAGTTTCACTCTCTACCATACAGGACTCCCATAGGCGTGAGTGCTTGTGACATAATCCAGATGCATTTGTTACATACTCTGGGCCCCCACAGTCAACAAATTTTCTTTCCTTCAGGTTTCAAGTTTTATTAACTTTTGATTTACTACCCTCTAGAGGCTATTTGAAGCAGTTTACCATGTAAAAAGAAAAAAAAAAGATTTTTGTATAAAGAAAGGAATCGCAATGTAAGACAGGAAAGAGAAAAGATAGATAGATTGATAAGACATATCCTCTTGTCCCTAGATTCTTCATACTTATGGGATGGACTGGGCTGGAGATGGTCATAATGGGAAAGCTGAGAATCTCTAAAGAGAAAAATTTGAGGTCAGATTTGAATTTGGAGGATTGTTCAAGGCATAAGAAAGGGAGACAGCATTCCACAGGGTGGAGCCAAGTATGCTTGTGACAGAAGACCCAAGAGGAAGCAGCCTGTAGACCCTGGGAACATTGGCCAAAGATGACTGGCGAGTGACCGGCGGAGGGATCAGCGGGACCAGTGGCGACTGGTGGTAAGACCGGTAAATGGTACCGGAAGCTGCTTGAAGACCCGGAAGGCCAATGAAGGGTTAGAGAGAATCCGGAGAAGAATGAAGTCCAGAGAGGACCCCGTGATTACCAGGAAAGGCCTGGAGGGACTTGGTCATGTGTTTTAGAAGTTTATGAATGACGTGTGTTTGCTGTTTTAGCAGAGCCTGAAGAAGTTAAGAAGGAAGGCACTTGGGATCTCATAGGGAGAGGAAGAGATAATGGTTACTGTGGATGGGTCTTTTTCTAATTAGCACAAACTAATTCATACATTAAGGACATTTTGTGATTGGGGATGGAATGGGATAATAATAATAATAACAGCTTATATACCGCAATACCGTGAAGTTCTATGCGGTTTACAAAGATTAAGCAAAGGTACAAATTGATTGACTTTAAGAAGGGAGGAAGAAAGAGGGTTAATAGGACAGGAAATCCATTTTTGAGGAGAGAGTAATCAATAGAACAAGTTAATCGCTATATAGGGGAGAGAGAAGAGAGGATCAGTTGTCTAGATACTTTAGGAACAGGTGTGTTTTCAGATGTTTCCTAAATTCCTCATAAGTAGTGGGCGAAAGCAATTGTTCTAGGTCTTTACCCCATGATGCTGCTTGGTGCGAGAGAAGATGTTCATGGTGTTTTTTCAGTTTACAACCTCTCACTGGGAGGGAAACGAAGTTGGAATGTGAGCTTCTCTTGTGTCTGTTAGCTGAGAAGACAAAAAGGTCAGGATGGGGCCAGGTGTCCTCTTTTTAAACTTTAAAAATCTAGTATCCCTAGTCTTATGTCAATGTGTTAACTATTTCACATGCCAACTACTTTTGGCAGCTCTAAATCGTAGGAATTGCTATCAACCATTATAACTCCACAGATCATGATCAGGGGAGACTCGTACCAATACACCTAGCTCCCTGGAGCATGAAGTCTACACCAGGCTACAAGAAACAAGAGTGGCTCTTATGACAGCAGTTACTGGCTGAAACATACAGGGTGGGCCAAAAGTAGGTATACAGTATTTATTCACTATTTCTTTTTATTGTACAGGTATTGAATAAGTATAATACACTACTGAATGATAATCAAGTAAAAGTGAAATGATGTAATTGATACAAAAATGTCAAACGAATGTTATTCGTGACACCAGTAATACAAAAAGAAATAGTGAATAAATACTGTAGACCTACTTTTTGCCCACCATGTAGTACAGAAGCCTTGAAGACATCTGGAAACATTCATGCCTTTGCAGTTCAATCAGTAAGTGCTGGCTAGGTAAGCCTGATCATAGTCAGAGAGCAGAGCTGGGGGGCACGTGATGCCGGGAGAGTGATCGGACGTGCCTCTGTGTAGCTCCGGGCCGCGCGCACACACCTCGCTACAATTCAGTGACTTTCTTTGACCGTCGGTCCCGTTTACAAGCGGCTTCGTTCCCCCTTGAGTGGCCGAGTTATTTTCCACCCTTTTCTTTGCAGCGGGAAGTATTGATGGCCGCTAAACCCGCACGGACCGCGCGGGACAAACCGAGGGGAACGGACGCCAAAATGGCGGACGACCACGAGGGGCCGGTTTTTACCCTGGAGGCAGCGGCGATTCAGGAGCTGACCCGGTCCCTCACGTTAGTCATGGAGGACAAGCTGGCCACCATCCACACTTTCATGGAAGGCATTAAGGAAGGCCTTGACTCCCAAGCTGGGCGGCTACAGAGGGCTGAGAACCGCATTGCTCAGCAGGAGGACACTGTGGCTAACCATGAGGAGAGGCTGCGAACACTGGAATCTACAAATAAAACTTTATTGGACCGCCTCGAAGATCAGGAGAACAGAGGCCGACGTAATAATCTCCGATTCGTGGGGGTCCCTAACTCTATCCGCGATGTGGATCTGAGATGCTGGCTGGAGGCATGGCTGCCTAAGGCTGTTGGCCTGCCTGACAAACCGGCGCCGTTCTTTATCGAGCGCGCCCATAGACTGGGAGCACGGCGTGAGGATGACACTAGGCCCCGACCGGTCATTGCAAGGTTCCACAACTACGCTGTGAAGGAGAAGGTGCTTGCTGCCTATCGTCGTGACAACAATATGACCTTGCAATTTGAGGAGCACAAGATTCTTCTTTTCCAGGATTTCTCCCCTCAGGTATCCTCTAAACGCCGGGCCATGGCGCCTTACTGCAGCGAGCTCTTCAAGCGCAACATCCGCTTTGCCCTCTTGTACCCAGCTAGGGCTCGAGTATCTTACAACAACACCACCACTTTCTATGATACTCCGGAGGCGTTGGAGGGCTTCATCAAATCCCTTCCTGCGATTGCACGCGGGGACCGGGGGGTCTCTTGAGCTGTGGGGGACTCCTTCTTTTCCTGATCCCCGGACTGCCTCCTTGTGCCTTGTTTTTCTTGTTCCATGTTGGGCAAGCAGTCCGGCGGGGAGCTGCTGATGTTGTTGTTGTTATGAAGTCCCTTCACTTTGCAATGGTGTACCAGGGACGGCTCTTTTAACAGTCCTGTGCTGGGCAGCGATACACTGAGGCTGCCAGTTTCTGCATGTTCCCGGCACGGGGTGATTCTGCAGCGGAGCCTGGGCATCTGTGCCCTATTGGGAACCACCTCTGTGTAACGCTCGGCCCTTCGTCTACTGCGTGGGCCTGAGCATCTGATATCTTGCTACCATCTGTCCTTTATATTTATATTTATTTTTATTCTTATTTTATTGTTGTTAACATCTGGGTCTGGTCCGTCTTATCTATGCATGGGCCTTGGCTGTGACGGAACAGCCCATATCATGCATTGCCGCGACCCGGGGCTACCTGTTGGTTTTTGCCTTAAAAGTTGGGGATTAGCGAGGATTATCCTTGCTGTGAAGTATATTGGGAGGGCGGGGAGGGGAAGGAGAATGAGTGTTTGGGTGCCTGTGGATTGACTGGTTTGTATGGGTTGGTTTGCTTGCTTTTGCTGATGGATATCTGTAAGATGACTGCCTGGGATGTAGACAAGTGTCCGGTTCGGGTAAGCATGAGGGGTATGCCTGTGGGATGTTTGATTGTATGTATGAATATCTTTATGCTGACTCGTAGTTACGGTTTGTGCAGGTTGCTTAGCTATCTCTTGAGCGAGTGGAGGCACAGGCTGGGACGGCCTCTACCGCTCCTTTTTTGGTTATTATGTATATGCTTCATATGTATCTGTTGGTTCAATGGTACAATTGCATGTTAAATCCTTAAATGTAGATGGGATACATTCACCCATTAAGCGTACCAAAATATTAGCATACCTTAAGCGTGAACACACAGATATAGCATTCCTACAGGAGACCCATCTGAGCTCTGGGGAACATGGGAAACTGCGTAGGGGATGGGTGGGACAGGTACACTCTGCACCATTTACCTCCCGTAAATGCGGGGTGGCAATTCTCATAAGTAAGAACTTACCCTTCCACCTGCATAACCAAATTGATGACCCCCAATGGGAGATTTCTTGTTCTCGTGGGCGAGCTATGGGGCAAACCCTTACTCCTATGCAATATCTATGCACCTAATACATACTCTCAGGCCTTCTTTTCGTCTGTGGTGGGTCACTTAGCACCTCTCATGCCTCAACCGCTCATAATGGGAGGTGACTTCAATTTTGTTGCACACCCCCAGTGGGATAGGAGACCAGCTAGGCCGGCGACGAAGGGACATTTCGCTAGAGGGGTACACTTTCTTATTAAAGAGCTGGATCTGCTGGATTCTTGGCGCACTCTGCACCCTACTGAACTCGATTTCTCTTTCTATTCTCACCCTCATCTGTCCCACTCGCGCATTGACTACTTTCTCATCTCAGCCTCTCTTTTCCCGCACCTTTCGGCGGCGAGCCTCTCCCCACCTTTGGTATCCGATCATGCTCTCTTAGGTCTGGACTTACAATTCGGTTCACAGATTGAGAATCGTATTTGGCGGATGTCCCCATTCCTTTACAAAGACGAAGAATTCCGCGAGTTTTTCCACAAGAAATGGGAGGAGTTTCATAACACGAATTCAGTAACAGAGGTAGGCCCCGTAGTCTATTGGGAGGCGGCTAAAGCGGTTATGCGAGGCCATATCCTGGCATACACTGCGTCGCAAAACAGGAAGCGGGACGGGGACCTTTTAGCTTTATCGCGGGACCTTGCCAGTTATCGATCTCTACATATTTCGCGTCTAGATGACGCTTCTAGGCAAGCCATGCATGACGCTAAGAAAAAACTTAACCTACTCTTAGATCAAAGGGCCTCTCGCAACATATACTGTTACAAATACAAACTCAACAGATGGGGGGATAAAACGGGGAGGCTATTGGCAAATTTGGTGCGCCCGCACAACACCCGTCATACCATTACTTCTATCAAAGATAAGTGTGGCGTAGCACATACTACTCATTCGTCTATCACACGACAGTTCGTACAATTCTATACCGACCTGTACGCGGAACAGCCATATGATGAGACTGCAAGTGACCGGTTTTTTCAGGGCCTCAATCTCCCCACCTTGACGGACTCTCAAAGTCTTGCTCTTAACGGCCCTATTCTGGGAGAAGAACTGCAGACTGCCATCAAAAAGCTTCAGTTGGCTAAAACACCAGGCCCAGATGGCTTCGGCCCGGAATTTTATAAGATGTTAGATCCTTCGGCATTGGCCTCCTTACAACATTACTTTATGGGTCTTCGCAACGATACCCCTCCAGGGAACTCGCATAATAAAGCGCACGTCATTATCCTCCCTAAGCCCGGGCGTCCCCTTGACAATCTAGGATCCTACCGTCCCATTTCTCTTCTCAATCAGGATATCAAACTTTTGGCTAGCATCTTGGCGACACGCCTCAATAAATTCCTACCCATGCTTATCCACGAGGACCAGGTCGGTTTCGTACCGGGCAGACACGCTTCCATGAATCTCCTCCGTGTCTTGGCGGTGTTACAACACCCCCGCGCAGTCTCTGACCGGGCGCTCATTACTAGCCTAGACGTGGAAAAAGCGTTCGACATGGTCTCGTGGCCTCATTTATTTCGTACGTTGAATCGATTCGGGATACGAGGGGACTTTCTTGCCTGGTTGCTGGCTTTGTACCATTGCCCCACATCCCAACTCTTGGTGAACGGCAGTCTCTCCAGCACCTTCTCTCTGGGTCGTGGCACACGGCAAGGCTGCCCCCTTTCGCCCCTCCTTTTTCTACTTTCACTTGAACCTTTGGCTGCTCGCATACGTCAGGATGTGAGGTTGGAGGGTTTGCGGGTGGGCTCGAACAAATTTCGCATCAGCATGTTCGCCGACGACATGCTGTTGTACGTAAACCACGCAGACCGTACAATGCCTACTCTGATGTCGCTCATTCGCGAGTACGGCGTATTCTCAGGTCTTAAAATTAACTTTGAGAAAACGGAGGCCCTCTTGCTAGAGGGTTCACAAACGGACCCCTGGTGTGGGGGCCTTGGAGTGAGCATTGCCCCGGGAAAATTGAAATATCTTGGTATCATGCTATTCAGAGAGCAGAGCTAAGTCAACACATAACAATGAGGAGGCCTACCTGACCGTTACAGGACCTTGTGTATGACTGGGAAAAACCTGTTTTGGCAGCTCTTTAGCTGAAACAAAGTTCCATATATTTGTGATTCATGTGGGTGGAACCACAGAAGATATAAAGCAGTGGTCTCAAACTCGCGGCCCGGGGGCCACATGCGGCCCGCCAGGTACTATTTTGAGGCCCTCTGTACGTTTATCGTAATCACAAAAGTAAAATAAAACAGTTTCTTGATCATCTGTCTCTTTAGCTATAAACGACAATATTATTATTAAGACTTAGCCAAAAGGAAAGATTTATAAACTATAAAGAGTTTGACCTCATGCAAAATTGTCATTTCTTTAATAAGCCATTAACTATTGTTTCTGAGGCCCTCCAAGTACCTACAAATCCAAAATGTGGCCCTGCAAAGGGTTTGAGTTTGAGACCACTGATATAAAGGGTATGAATCTTAGTTTAGTAAGTCCAGCTGTGCACAGAATGATGGTGGTTATACCTCCTCCTCCTCCTATTTATTATTTTTTATAGTGCTACCAGTCACATGCAGCGCTTTACATTAAACATGCAAGAGATGGTCCTTGCTCGAAAGAGCTTACAATCTAATTATGACAGATACAGTGGATAAAATGGTGAATTAATATAAGCTGCTCATGTAGGGAAATGCAAAGGGAAGAAGGGGTAGAGAGGGTAGAGGACTACAGAGGGAATGATAAACAAATGTGGTACTTTACCAGTTGGTATGGTTAGGACTTAAAACACAGCTTTGAAAAAATGGATTTGAATACCGCCAGAGACAGAGTCCAATATACCAAGTCAGGCAGGTTGTTCCAGGCATATGGTGCAGCAAGGCAGAAGGGAAAGAGTCGGGAGTAGGCAGTAGAGGAGAGGGGTACAGACACGAGAGACTTGCCCAACAAATGAAGTTCCTGGGTCAGAATATAGGGAGAGATAAGAGAGGAAAAATATTGAGGAGCCGCAAAGTGAATATACTTGTAGGTTAGTAAAAGGAGTTTGAATTGTATGTGGAAGCAGACAGGGAACCAATGAAGTGACTTGAGGAGAGGGATAACATGAGCATAATGACACTGGCAAAATATAAGGTATGTAGCAGAATTCTGAACAGATTGAAGGGGAGAAAGATGGTTAAGCGGGAGACCAGTGAGAAGCAAGCTGAATTAATCAAGGCAAGAGGTGACCAGAGCTTGGATGAGAGTCCTGGCAGCATGCTCAGAAAGGAAATTCTGGATTTTAACAACATTGTATAGAAAGAAGTGACAAGTTTTGGCAGGGGAGGGTCATTAGGGTGGGCAGACTGGATGGGCCGTGGCCCTTATCTGCTGTCAATTTCTATGTTTCTATGTTTATAGAAGAAGAGAAGGAAAAAGACAATTTATAGATGACCCTGAAGCTGCGAGCCAACAAGACAAGTAGAATGAGAATGTTATCCACCGAAATAGAGAATGGAAGAAGGGGAGAGACAGGTTTAGGAGGAATGTTAAGGAGTTCAGTTTTGGCCATGTTTAATTTTAGATGGCATCGAGACAATGTTAGCCAGACAGCATGAGACTCAGGCCTGGATTCCTGTAGAAATTTTAGGCGTAGAGAGGTAAATTTGTGAGTTGTCAGCATAGAGATGGTACTGGAAGTCATGGGAAGAGATTGGAGTACCAAGGGAAGAAGTGTAGCTGGAAAAAAGAACAGGTCCCAGGCAATGTTCCTTCTATGCGGTGCATATAATACCACCAGGGTAATGTTGTCAGCCTTACATTGCTAGCTGTCAGCATTTTCTGTTGGCCTAACCAATGTCAGCAAAGGCCTATGGGAAATTATATTAAACAGATCTGATCCTGAGCATGTCAGTGGCAGCCCACACATCCACATCCTATATAATCCTATATAATAAATCCTATATAATAAAACCCTAGAGCGCGCATGCGCTCTTGAAACTTCGTGATCCCTGCCGCTTTGATTTCTGATCCGTGGCCGCGTTCCATTTTAGAACGCGGAGGCAGGGATCACTCTAGCTACTCCCCTCCTCCTGCCCTCACTCACCAACTGCTGGAGGAAGCGCAGACAAGCTCTCTCCCTGCCCGCGTCCTCGCCGCCCCGATTGGTGCTGGCGGCGGCTGCTGGGAGGGGGGCTTCGTGGAGCACTGCCACATGCCAACACCTTCACAGTCTCCTGAGCCGCGTCCTCGCCACCCCGATTGCCGGCGTTCAGTCTTTACGCTTCCGCGACGCAGGCGGGGATCGGAAAGGGTAAGGGAGCCAAGTCAGCGGGGGTTGGGCTGGGAGGGAAGAGAAGCAGTGTGCCTCGGGTTTTTGAAGGCCTGGTTTCTTCGGGCAGCAGCAGCGTTTACAATTCGCTGCTTTTGCCAGCTTCAGGCCTTCCTCTCTGGCGGGTCCTGCCTACTTTCTGTTTCAGGAAGACGACCTGACAGAGAGGAAGACCTGAAGCCGGCAACAACAATGAATTGTGAATGCTGCTGCTACTGCCCGATGAAGTTCAAGGAGGAAAGGGAGCAGAGGGGGAGAGAATGGCTTGGAGGGAAGAAGAGATGGCAGGGCATGGAGGGAAGGAGGAATGTATGCCAGACCAAGGGAAAAGGAAGGGGAAAAGGAAGGAGGAGATGCCATATGGAACAGAGAGAGAGAGAGGGCGGACACTGGATGGAAAGAGAAGAGAGGGCAGTGAATGGAAGGGGCAGTAGATAGAAGGGGTGGAGAGAGGGAGACAGACACTGAATGGAAGTGTGGGGGAGAGGAGAGACAGCCACTGAATGGAAGTCTGAGGGACAGGGGGAGCAGACGTTGGAAGGAAGTGGGGAGGAGAAAGAAAAAAGGGCACATGCAGGATTGAGGAAAGAGGATAGAGTTAGAAATAAAGATAGACAGACAGGGGGCCAGGGAGAGACAGACAGAAATAATGACAGACAGACAGCATCCAAGGAGAGAGAGACAAATAAAAAAAAAACCAGACAGGCATGTACTCTAGCACCCATTAATGTAACGGGCTTAAACACTAATGCATAATAAAGTTATAACAAGAACTTACACATGCCATTAACATTTTGGTAATTGTTTGCTTTAAGTTTAATTTCTTATAAAACAAATAAATCACGTTTACTTATTAGGCTAACCAAGAGGTGGCAGCATAACAGTGCAGTGTTCTACTGTAAGTCTTTGAGTGTTGAAACTGACTGGGCTAATTTTCTGCTGTTTTGAGCAATGTCCTTGTGTTGAGAACCTGTTGGCTTGGCAACAGCCAAGGGCACAGGCTGAAAGCAACAATGATTGTTCCAGCTGAGAGTTACAGTTGTGAGCTGAGAGATATGAAGAAAGAAGTAACATGGATAAAGGTAGACGAGGTGTCCAAGGAAGCTGACGATCTAGAGGAGGTCACATACACTGAAGCTCCTGACTTCCAGAGATTTTCCACTTTATATTCCTTTTGTTTGAATATATGGTGTAAAAGTAAAAACCAGAATTAACCCTGCAGCTCCTGCTTCTCAACTTCTCTCTGGTTAGGGTTACCAGATTTGTTCATGAAATAAAGAGGACATGCAGCCCAGCTCTGTTCCACTCCCAGCCCCGCCCCATACAAATTCATCGTCTGGGCTGTGTCTAAAGGGCCTCCGAGCATATCTATGACCAAATTAAGGGGTTTTTACTTGACCTCTTCCTTCTTGACCTATTGACACAATTCCCTATTGTTATTACTCACTACTTCCTAGACCATCATAAATCTGTCGCCTTTTTTTCTCTTGATATTTCTGCAGCATTTGACACAATAGACCACGATCTACTTCTTAGTCGATTAGAATCAATTGGGTTCTGCGATCAAGTTCTTAACTGGTTTACATCATATCTCACTAATCGAACTTCCTGTGTTAAACTTAATAAAGAATATTCTGATGCATACACAACGACCTTTGGAATTCCTCAAGGCTCAATTTTATCGCCCCTTTTATTTAATATCTATCTTGCACCATTATTGAATCTATGCCAGTCTGTTGGCTTTACTGCTTTTTCATACGCAGACGACATTCAATTAATACACCCATTCAATCCTGAAAATCAAGAAGACATTAAATCTTTAAATACAAAACTGGAACTCGTTCAAAATTGGCTTAATAATAATAAATTAGCATTAAATATAAATAAAACAAAAGCTATGATTTTTAATTGGAAAAGAGACATCATATTAAATTCGCCTTTCCTTCTTAATAATACGCCAATTGAAATTGTTCCCAAATTAAAAATCCTAGGTGTTATAATTGATGAAAAATTAGATTTTAAAGATCATATCAACAACATAGTTAAAGTCTGTTTCTATAAATTACGTTTGATTAGATCTATATCCAAATTCCTTGAATCCAAATCCCGCAATATCTTAATTCATTCTCTAGTGATAGCAAAAATAGACTATTGTAACTCTCTGTTACTTAATATTACTCAAAAAGAAAAACGACAACTGCAAATTGTTCAAAACACTGCTATTAAATTAATCCATGATGCCAAAAAATTTGATCATGTAACTCCTCTTTTCATTGAATCACATTGGCTCCCTATTTGCCAGCGCATAGAATTTAAGGTCTTGTTACTTATATTTAAAAATTTGATATTCAATCAACCTCAGTGCATTTCAAAAATGTTAATTCCCCATAGTTCCACATGCGCACTTAGATCATCTTCCCAAAATCTATTAGTTGTTCCCTCCTTAAAAATAATAGGCACTCGAAGATTAGATATGTTCTCTGTAGTTGGCCCCCAATGGTGGAATTCATTGCCCCAATACATAAAAATTGAAAAAGACATTTCATCCTTCAAGAAATCCCTGAAAACATTTCTTTTTAAACAGGCTTTTAATATCTAAAATTTACTTTTTTTTATTAATTGCTTTTAAAATCCCCTTATTCCCCATTGTTTCTTCCTTAAATGTATTTCTCAATATAATAGATGTAACTTTAACCCCCCTTCCCTCCCAATTGTTGTTGGTCATGTTGGATCTCTATTGTTTATATATACTGTATGTATTTTAACTTAATTTATTTTATTTTGTACATCGCTTTGTATAAAGATATAGCGATTCATCAAATATTTAATAAACCTTGAAACCTTGAATACTTTTTTCTCACTTTGACTTTTTGACTAACCCTCTCTTCTATTAAATTGCACTAGCAGTTTTTAGTGTAGAGAGCCGCGCTGAATGGCCTGCGCTGCTCCCGATGCTCATAGGAACTCTATGAGTGTCGGGAGCAGCGCGAGTTATTCACTGCGCTAAAAACTGGCGCAGTTTAATAGAAGAGAGAGTTAGTCTGTATTAGTTTCAGATTTTTCATAGTGCTCTATAAGTACATTCTTTCTACAGTTCCTCATTTCTTCTCTTCTCGCTTTACACCTTGCAGTAAGTCACTCTTATATGTAACTTTCTACTCAACTGCCAACACGAGACTCCATTCCTTCCACCTTGCAGCACCATACACCTGGAATAAACTTCCTAAGTCAGTATATTAACTCCCTCTCAGGTCTCTGTTTTAGCCATGTTGCTTTTAATCATTTTCCATAATAAATAAGTAAAAGTCTCCAATCTCTTATTTGTCCGCTTTGTCTGTATTGAATAGATTGTAAACTCTGGAGCAAAATCTCTTATCTGCATGTGTATAGTACCATGTATATTTAATACCACTAAAGAATTGAAAAACCACAGTAATATAGTAAATGATAGCAGAAAAAGACCCTCATGGTCCATCTGGTCTGCCCAGCAAGGTGACCAGAGCCTCACCCCCCACTTCATGTAGGTACAGGTCACCCATGTTTAAATGCTGGTTGTGAAATCACCACCATATATGCAGCCAAACATGATGGGGATGATACTTGGTGTATTGCTGATAGTATTCAATTTATCAGTCAAGATGTCTTCCCCTCCCTCCTAAACTGTACTGTTCCCCCACTTGCTCTATGTGACTGGAGTTGTCGAACCTTCACCTTCCCTCACCATGTACAGGACACAGACAAGACTGTCTGGCATTGGGATCCGTTCCCCCATGCTGAATTTGGCCACTCTTTGTGTCTTGCCAGAGGCGGGAACACACACTGTGCAAATCAGTGTGGCATCAGGCTCCATTCCCCCATGCTAGATTTGGCCACTTTTTTTGTCTATTTGACCATTTTAAGGAAAAGATTTGGAAAATAATAGTAATCTGGCTTCCATAATTGACAAGAATTTTAAACTTGAAGTAGATAAGAGGGTATATAAGAGCCAGCTGGACACTGGGAAAGAATATACAGTATTTACAAACTGGAGACTGTGGCGGGGTCCCAGGCTGTCAGGTAAGTTAAGGCTGGACCTCCTCCACTTGTGCACAAACCAGTGCTCCTAGGAGTGCCAATGGAGTCAAACAAGTATTATCAAAGCACTTTTAGTCTCTGAGCCATATATCAGTTCCACGCGAAAACAAAAAAAACTACAAGAATGAGAGGGCATTCGGAAAAATTAAGGGTGGACAGATTCAGAACCAATACTAGGAAGTTCTTCTTCACCCAAAGGGTGGTGGACACCTGGAATGCGCATCTAGAGGGTGTGATAGGACAGAGTACGGTATTGGGGATCAAGAAGGAATTAGATAATTTCCTGAAGGAAAAGGGGATAGAACGGTATAGATAGAGGATTACTATACAGGTCCTGGATCTGATGGGCCGCCGTGTGAACGAACTACTGGGCATGATGGACCTCTGGTCTGACCCAGCAGAGGCACTGCTTATCCTATATAATAAAATGCTAGCCGCGCATGCGCACTTACCTGTGTGCTTCCGTGATCCCTGATCTGTGATCAGTAGGTCCGTGGCCAGCAGGAGTGAGGATGGCGGCTAGACAATTGGGAAAGCGGAGAAACAGCACAGCCAGCGACTCCCCCCTCCCGCCCTCACTCAGCGCCCAAACCACCACCACCAAAGCCTCCTCCTCGCTGGCTCACCTGGTTCGGCAGAGGGCAGACGGAAGATGGACAAAGAGGGGGGGAGGGAGATAGACGCTTGCCCCATCCGCTGCAGCCTAGCAGCTCCGACCACAACCTTCCCCCCTCATCCGCCTATGCCGGCTCAGGCTCCCGCCGCAGTGGAGGGAGGAAAAAGCCTATGACCCCCCTCTCCCCTTCCCTCTCTTCACGATTTGTCTCCTGTGCCTCTTCTTTGCTCTCCGCTCACCGCTCTTCCGTTGACTCCAAGAGGGCCGCAGCGCGGCCGTGTGGAAGGAGGTTGGGGAAGCCCATCCCCCCCAGCGCACACGAACCCCTTCACGCGGTCAGGCCCCTACCCTTACTCCCTTGCCGCCCCCCCTTCCCGCGGGCCCGACAAACCTCTCGCCTCTAGCAGCGGCCGCAGCACTCTACACACACTGCTTCGCAGCCTTCAACTACCCTGATTTGCTCCACCGGGGACGCGGTGGAGCAAATCAGGGCAGTTGAAGGCCGCGAAGCAGCGTGTGTAGAGTGCTGCGGCCGCTGCTAGAGGCGAGAGATTTGTCAGGACCGCGGGAAGGGGGAGGCGGCAAATACTGTATAATACGGAGTAACAAGCAGGGAGGCACTAGGGCCAAGCAGTGGTCCTGGAACCACAAGCAGCTCATTATCAGTGGGCAAATTTCCCTGGCCATCCACAAAGTCAAGAAGAATAGTGTCCAGGTAGTCTTCCTTAGTGGCCCATTGTTGAATCAGAGATGGGAGTTGAATGAGAGAAATTTCCAGCTCTTCCGGGACTGCTGGAGGCAGCCTGTCTTCGATTTTGTGACCTCAAGTAGAAATACCTCCATGGAGCATTTGTTCAGCTGCTTGAAGAAAGCAACTTCAGCTTTATTTTTATTAGATTTATCATTATCAATTTATCAAAGTGTAAAAATCATTAATATTGAGACAATAAATAGGTTAAAGGCTCGCCAAACATCATATATAATAAAATCCCCCCAAGTGCCTTGCAGCGCTAATTCAAAGGGAGGGCCTGTTAATGCTATTTACGCACACAGAGGGGCAGTAAAAGGGAGGCGTACTGCTGGACAGGGGGAGCAGGAAAGAGGGGTTGATAGAAAGGGGAAGAGGTGCTGATGGACAGGGCGGCCAGAAAAAGGAAGGGAGGCATGGATAGGGGGGAGGTAAAATAAAGGGAGAAGGGCTGCTGCTGGAGAAGGGCTGCTGCTGGATAAGGGGAGCAGTGAAGGGGTGGAGGTGGACACAGGGGAGGTAAAAGGAAGGAAGAATGGACAGGGGGAGCAGGCAAGGGGTGGTGATGGACAGCCAAGGAAAAAAACAGAAATACAGAGAGAAAAAGAAATAAAGACAGACACACACACATATATTCTGGCACCTGTTAATGTAACGGGCTATAAGACTAGTGTTCTTATGTTCTTATATCACCTCCAGTTAGAGAATTCAAAACAAAAGCATATTCCACTCTTCATACAACTATCTTCAGACATTCAGTTTCTTCTTGGCACATATTATCAATAGTTCATCACTATAATCCAGGACAGGTTCAAACTATACACAACATGGCTGCAACTTCAATTCAGTTCTTGCAGGCACCTCACTCTGCTGGTCTGCTAGCCGGCAAGAATGAATGGCCTCCTGCTTAACATTTTCCCCACACTAATCCTGCAGGAGCTATAAAGCAGTTCTTGGGCCAAGCTTTCTTTAAAGCATTCAAACACTTCCACCTAACTGACCTTTCCCTCAAGCTAAGGTCAGAAGGTGTGGGAACTTCCACCCTTATAGTGATTTTATGATCCTGTACCCGCCCAATGTTCCCCCAATATTCATTGTCACAGGAGTAGCAAACCTTGGGTCTTTAAAAGCTAATTGTGCTTGCTTTCTAGTCTTTAAACCAGGCTCCTGTTAGCAGCAGTGCTGGCTATCTCAGTCACTCCCCACTCCCAAAGCTTTGCATACTGCACTCCGAGATTTATAACTAGTTCAGGATCATTCTATTTAAACACAAACATTCAGGTTTGTCCCCTAAGCAACTCATTCACTCATACATTCATATATCACACTTTCTTCTGGTTCTGGACACCAGTCCATATATTATCCCAGGACAAGCAGGCAGCATATTCTTTACGCATGGGTGACGTCACCGACGGAGCCCTCGGTACGGACCTTTTTAACTAGAAAGTTCTAGTTGGCCGCACCGCGCGTGCGCGAGTGCCTTCCCGCCCGACGGAGGAGTGCGTGGTCCCCAGTTTCTTCGTTTCCGCGGAGCGAAGAAGACGCGTGTGTTTTTTCAACGGCCGTTGAAATCACTTTTTGCCTTCCCGCTCGCGCTTTTTTCCATTTTTTCTTCTTTTTTGCCTTCGGGTTTCTTTTTTCCTTTGATTTGTAAAAAAAAAAAAAAAAAAAAAAACTTATATTTTTTCCCTTTTTTCCGTCTTTGCCCCGGCGGGGCCTGTTGCCATTATACAGGCCTCGGGGTTCGATTTTGCGGAGGCTGTTTTCCCCTTCATGCCCCCGCAAGTCGGTTTTAAGAAGTGCCAGCGGTGTGCACGCCCGATCTCCCTCACTGACCCACACAATTGGTGTTTACAGTGTTTGGGTCCGGAGCATCGGGCGGACTCCTGCACCCGCTGTGCCACTCTTAAAAAGCGGACGCTTAAAAACCGACAAATCCAACAAAATCTTTTGTTCGGCACCGGGTCGACGATGGACTCCTCGGCATCGACAGCGGTACCACAGAAATCGGCACCGTCTACTTCGACACCGCCCGACCCCACATCGGCGTCTCTGGCGCCAGGTAAGCTGGCTAAGAAGCCTCCCTCTTCCCTCGAGCGTCCACCAGCCACAGTGGCGACACCGACATTGCCGGCCTCGCGCCGATCCCGAAAGCGCTCCGCCCCGATTTCGGTGAGTGCCTCGTCATCGGCCTCCTCATCGCCGGGGCGTGGAGCGGCACCTAAGGAACCGAAGCAAAAGAAAGCGGTTCCGGTGCCACCCCTGGATGACCGTATTACGGCCATCCTACAAGTTCAACTCCAGGAACAGTTGCAGCGCCAACTCGAGCACCTGTTACCCACTATCCTGGCACCGCTCCTTTCGGTACCAGACCGGCCCGAGCCCCGTACCGAGCCCCCGGTATCCACCCCATCGGTACCTATCAATACCTCTATGCCGATTCTTTCGGCTGAGCAACTTCATGCCCATCCGGTGGTTCACCCTCATACCACGACGGATCCTCCTCGGGACCAGGCAGGACACCATTCTTCCCGGGACCGGGATCGACGCCGGTCCTCTTCTCCCGGTACCGTTTCGGTGCGCTCTGGAAAATCTTTATCCAAGACTCACCACACCGCACCTTCCACCCCGGTGTCTCGGCATGCACACCCAGAGGTCCGGGACCCAGACCTATGGGAAGAGTCCCCCCCCGGTACCGAGGAGGATCTCTCCTCATCTGATGAGGATCCATCGGCACCCGATGCCACCTCCAAACCTGAGCAGTCCTCCTTTTCGAAATTCCTCAGGGAGATGTCTGCAGCCTTGTCCCTTCCTCTGGAATCGGACTCTAAAAAATCTCAAGCCTTCCTGGAGGCTTTAGATTTTGAACAACCTCCTAAGGAGTTCCTCAAGCTCCCCGTACATGACATCCTACGGGAGACTTTTTACAAAAATTGGGAGAACCCCCTTACGGTACCGGGGGCCCCCCGTAAACTGGACAACCTCTATCGAGTAATCCCTATTCCAGGGTTCGACAAGTCTCAATTGCCCCATGAGTCCCTTCTTGTCGAATCCACCTTAAAAAAGACTCAGGGCTCCAGTGTCTATGCCTCTACCCCTCCTGGCAGAGAGGGTAAGACCATGGATAAGTTTGGCAAGAGGCTCTACCAGAATGCCATGCTGGCCAACAGGGCAAATAATTATTCATTCCATTTTTCATTTTACATGAAACATTTGGTTCAGCAGCTGTCCGCCCTTCAGAAATACCTCCCGGAGCGCAAGGTTCCACTTTTTCAGCAACACATATCTGGCCTCCTTCAGTTGCGAAAATTTATGGTCCGCTCGATATACGATTCATTCGAGCTCACCTCCCGTGCCTCTGCCATGGCCGTAGCCATGCGCCGCCTGGCCTGGCTGAGAGTCTCAGACCTGGACATCAACCACCAGGATCGTCTGGCGAACGCCCCCTGTCTGGGGGATGAGCTTTTTGGAGAGTCCCTGGATTCCACCACCCAGAAACTCTCCGCCCATGAAACCAGGTGGGACACCCTGATTAAGCCGAAGAAAAAGGCTCCACCTGCACGACCTTACAGGCCTCAATCATCCTATCAGCGCAGGTTCTCAGCCAGGCCACTCAATCCGCCTTCTCAACAACCTCGGCGACCCCGTCAGCAACAACACCATACCCAGGCTCGTTCTCAGCCCAATCAGCCCAACAAGCCTCTTCAACCTGCAAAGCCTTCTCAGCCCTTTTGACTCTTCTCTCCAGGGCATAGCCAGTCTTCCGCCTTTGCTCCCTCTTCCACAACCAATCGGAGGTCGTCTCCGCATATTTTTCAGCCGTTGGGAGGTCATCACATCGGACCAGTGGGTCCTCAACATCATCCACCACGGCTACTCTCTCAACTTCCAGACCCTTCCACCGGACAACCCTCCCGTAGAGTCTGCTTCACACTCATCTCAAACCCCCCTCCTCCTGAGGGAGGTTCAATCCCTCCTCCTTCTCAATGCCATCGAAGAAGTACCTCCAGAACAAAGGGGTCAGGGATTCTACTCCCGCTACTTCCTGGTACCCAAAAAGACGGGAGACCTCCGTCCCATTCTCGATCTCAGGGACCTCAACAAGTGTCTGGTCAAGGAGAAGTTCAGAATGCTCTCCCTTGCCACGCTTTACCCTCTTCTCTCTCAACACGACTGGCTATGTTCCCTGGACCTCAAGGAGGCCTACACTCACATCTCCATCAATCCGAATTCTCGCCGCTATCTGCGTTTCCAGGTCCTACACCGCCACTATCAGTACAAGGTGCTACCGTTTGGCCTCGCTTCATCACCCAGGGTATTCACCAAGTGCCTTATAGTAGTAGCGGCCTTCCTCAGGTCTCACAACCTCCAGGTGTTCCCCTACTTGGACGATTGGTTGGTGAAAGCACCTACGTCTCAACTTGTGCTACAGGCTACTCATCACACCATCTCTCTCCTCCACCTCCTGGGGTTCGAGATCAACTACCCCAAGTCGCATCTGCTTCCCACCCAGCGACTTCAATTCATCGGAGCTGTTCTGGACACCACTCTAATGAGGGCTTTTCTTCCCTCCGATCGTCAATGGACCCTGCTCCGTCTCTGTCGTCAGGTCCTCAGACATTCTTCCATTCCGGCCCGACAGATGATGGTCCTCCTGGGTCACATGGCCTCGACAGTACATGTCCTTCCTCTGGCACGTCTCCACCTCCGCACACCTCAATGGACTCTCGCCAACCAATGGTCACAGACTACGGATCTTCTTTCTCATCCCATCTCTGTGACATCATCTCTTCAGCAAGCTCTCCAATGGTGGTTGAACTCCTCAAATCTTTCCAGGGGTCTGCTCTTTCATCTGCCCCCTCACTCCATGATCATCACCACAGATGCCTCCCCCTATGCGTGGGGAGCCCACCTGGGAGATCTCCGCACCCAGGGACTTTGGACCCCACAGGAGCGTCAACATCACATCAATTTCCTGGAACTCAGAGCCATGTTCTACGCCCTCAAGGCTTTCCAGCATCTTCTCTGCCCCCAGGTTCTTCTCCTGTGCACAGACAATCAAGTCGCCATGTACTACATAAACAAGCAAGGCGGCACCGGATCTTGCCTCCTTTGTTTGGAGGCTCTACGCATCTGGACCTGGGCCACGGCCCGCAATCTCTTCCTCAAGGCTGTCTATATCCAGGGCGAACAGAACTCTCTGGCCGACAATCTCAGCCGCATCCTTCAACCTCACGAGTGGACGCTGGACCCTCCAACACTCCACTCCATCTTTGCTCGCTGGGGCACTCCGCAGGTGGACCTCTTTGCAGCACCTCACAATCATCAGCTGCCCCAATTCTGTTCCAGACTCTTCTCTCCTCATCGTCTGGCCCCAGATGCATTCCTGCTCGATTGGAGGGATCGGTTCCTGTATGCCTTCCCTCCACTTCCTCTGCTGTTGCGGACCTTGTCCAAACTCCGCAAGGACAGAGCCACCATGATTCTCATCGCCCCTCGGTGGCCTCGACAACACTGGTTCTCCCTTCTGCTCCAACTCAGCTCCAGGGAGCCCATTCCTCTTCCTGTGTTTCCTACTCTACTTACACAGCAGCATCAATCTCTACTACATAGAAACATAGAAACATAGAAAGGTGACGGCAGAAAAGGGCTACAGCCCATCAAGTCTGCCCACTCTACTGACCCACCCCATTAAGTCTGAGTGCTGCTCGACCCATGTAGGGATCCCACGTGGATGTCCCATTTATTCTTAAAGTTGAGCACGCTTGTGGCCTTGATTACCTGCGTCGGAAGTTTGTTCCAGTGATCTACCACTCTTTCTGTGAAGAAATACTTCCTGATGTCACCTCTAAATTTCCCTCCCCTGAGTTTGAGCGGGTGCCCCCTTGTGACCGAGGGTCCCTTGGGAAGGAATATATCGTTTTCTACCTCGACACGACCTGTGACGTACTTAAAAGTCTCAATCATGTCACCCCTTTCCCTGCGCTCCTCTAGAGAGTACAGCTGCAATTTGCCCAGTCTTTCCTCGTATGAGAGACCCTTGAGTCCAGAGACCTTCCTAGTGGCCATTCGCTGGACCGACTCAGCTCGAAGCACATCTTTACGGTAATGTGGCCTCCAGAATTGCACACAGTACTCTAGATGAGGTCTCACCATGGTTCTATACAGTGGCATTATGACTTCAGGTTTGCGGCTGACGAAGCTTCTATTGATACATCCCATCATTTGCCTCGCCTTGGATGAGGCCTTCTCCACTTGTTTGGCAGCCTTCATGTCTGCACTGATGATCACTCCCAAGTCCCGTTCCTCTGAAGTCCTAGCTAGTGTTTCTCCATTCAAGGTGTATGTTCTGCATGGATTTCTGCTGCCGAGATGCATGACCTTACACTTCTTAGCGTTGAAGCCCAGCTGCCATGTCGTGGACCATTTTTCCAACTTGATCAGATCCTGCGTCATACCATCCGTGGGATTGCTTCCACCCACTATATTACACAGTTTGGCGGCGTCGGCGAACAGCGCTACTTTACCCTGAAGCCCTCGGGTCAAGTCCCTTATGAATATGTTAAAAAGGGATGGTCCCAGGACTGAGCCCTGAGGCACACCGCTAGTCACCTCCGATGTCTCAGAGAGGGTGCCATTGACCACCACTTTCTGAAGTCTTCCACTCAGCCAATCGTTGACCCACGCCGTTAGTTTCTCACCTAACCCCATCGATTTCATCTTGTTTAATAGTCTACGGTGTGGGACACTGTCAAAAGCTTTACTGAAATCCAAGTATACTATGTCCAGAGACTCTCCCGAGTCCAGCTTTCCTGTCACCCAATCAAAGAAGCTGATGAGATTGGACTGGCATGACCTGCCCCTAGAGAATCCATGTTGACAGGGATCCCTCAGATTCCCCTCATCCAATATTGTGTCTAATTTCTCTTTAAGTAGAGTTTCCATGAGTTTACACACTATTGATGTGAGACTTACTGGTCTGTAATTTGCGGCCTCCGCTCTGCAACCCTTTTTGTGCAGAGGAACCACGTTGGCAGTTTTCCAGTCCAGGGGGACTCTCCCCGTATTTAGGGAGAGATTGAAGAGTATTGCTAATGGTTCCGCCAAAACATCGCATAGCTCTCTGAGCACTCTTGGGTGCAGATTGTCCGGTCCCATGGCTTTGTTCACCTTGAGTCTTGACAGTTCTTTGTAAACATCAGCTGGTGTGAACTCAAACTTCTGAAATGGGTCTTCCATGCTTTGCTTTGCTGCTAGCCGAGGCCCGTGCCCTGGTGCTTCGCAGGTAAAGACTGAACAGAAGTAATCATTCAGTAGTTTGGCTTTATCGGAGTCTGTTTCTACATAATTCCCGTCTGGTGTTCTAAGGCGTACTATCCCGTTTGCGTTCTTTTTCCTGTCGCTAATGTATCTGAAGAAGGATTTGTCCCCTTTCTTGATGTTCTTTGCTAGAGTTTCTTCCATACGAATTTTGGCCTCCCTGACTGCTGTTTTGACCGCTGCAGACTTTTTTCTGTATTCAATGTTTGCTTCTTTTTCCCCCGTGCGTTTGTATGAGAGAAATGCTCTTTTCTTCTCCTTGACGAGGCACGATACCTCATCTGTGAACCATTGGGGTTTCTTTTTTCTTTGTTGTTTGGTTACCGATTTTATGTAGCGGATAGTTGCCTCATGAAGGATCGATTTCAAGGTTGACCACATAGCCTCCACATTAGTAGTTACTTCTTGAACCTGCAGCGTCTGATAGACGAAATCTCCCATGCGTGCGAAGTCAGTGCCCCGGAAATTGAGTACCTTTGTTTTTGTTTGTGATCTAGGAAAGCCTTTCTTAAGGTTAAACCATACCATGTTATGGTCACTGGTGGCTAGCGTCTCTCCCACCGAGACCTCTGAGACGCTCTCCCCATTCGTAAGTACCAGGTCCAGGATGGCCTGGGCCCTAGTGGGCTCTAGTACCATTTGTTTGAGCCGTACTCCCTTCATGGACGTTAATATCCTCCTGCTATCACAAGTTGTCGCTGATAGTGTGTTCCAGTCTACATCAGGCATGTTGAAGTCTCCTAATAGTACAGCCTCCCCCCGTAAGGTGATATTCTCAATGTCTTCAATTAGTTCTGCGTCCTTGTCCTCCGATTGTCTTGGAGGTCTGTATATCACACCAAGGTACAGGCATTTTTCTCCGCCTCTGGCCAGGTTTACCCAGATAGATTCCCCAGTATACTTGACATCCGTGATCCTGGTTGTCTTAATGTTTTCTTTGATGTATAGTGCTACCCCACCTCCTAACTTACCCTCTCTGTCTTGTCGAATCAGGTTGTACCCTGGTATAGTTATATCCCACCCATGAGAGTCTGTGAACCATGTTTCGGATATTGCTACTATGTCTAGATCTGCATTAACTATTTCTGTTTCTAGTTGTAGAAATTTATTCCCTAGGCTGTGTGCGTTAACATACATAGCTCTCCACTCTTTCTGTTTACTAACCTCCTGTAGTGAGCCTCCCATTTGAGTCAAGGTGTCTCCTAGCAATTCTTTTGCAATAAGGGTACTTACCTCAGACTTAGAAGCGTAGTGTTGGTTCTCCACATCAGGATAGTTACTTACTGCTCCGGTGTAAAAGTGGGTACCCACCCCCGACTTACCTAGTTTAAAGCCCTTCGAAGTAGGCGGGCTAGTCTGTGTCCGAAGACATTCTTACCTCTGTTGGTCAGGTGGAGTCCGTCTGGTCCCTGTAGTCCCTGCAGTGTCTCTCCGTGATTCAGGAATCCGAAGTTCATCTCCCGGCACCATCGTTGTAGCCACTCATTCGTCTTCAGGATGCGTTCGTCCCTGTCCCTTCCTCTGCCCCTAACAGGAAGAATGGAAGAGAATACTACCTGTGCTCCTGTCTGCTTCAGCCTCTTTCCCAGAGCTCCGAAGTCTCTAGCTATGTCCTCCAGGGTGTTCTTAGCAGTGTCATTCGTTCCGACGTGGATGAGCAGCATGGGGAAGTGGTCCTGGGGCCTGAGAAGTCTATCGAGACAGGTGGTCACATCTTTTATTCTGGCTCCGGGTAGACAGCAGACCTCCCTCGACTGCATATCCGGTCTGCATATTGGTCCCTCAGTGCCTCTCAACATGGAGTCCCCAATGGTTATTACTCTACGCTTCTTTTGGGGGTGTCGATCCATCGTCCCTGGAGATGGAGATATGCGTTGATCCTGGTCCATCTCCCCGTCGGTAGTCTCTTCCTGCAAGACCTGGAATCTGTTCTTTAGGCTCAGCTGTGGAGTTGATGTGGAGCTGCCCTGTTGAGAGAAAGAGAGAGAAGGTGAGTATATTGTAAATTGGGGTGGGGGTCTCCTACGTTTACCTGTGGAGGAGGTCACTAACTGCCAGGAGTCAGTGTCTCCATCCATCTCCTGAACTGCAACAGTTGGTTTCTTTGTCGGCGGCCCTGGAGTCATCATGAGAGATCCATCACAGGTGCGTTCTGTGACTTGAGATAGTTCCTGCACTATCCCATCGATGTAGGCCTCATCCTCTCTAATGCCTCTCAGACGTTTCACCTCCTCCCTGAGGTTTCTTAGTTCCTGCATGATGTCTTCATCCCTCTGATCGACCTCCTCCGTCTGTGTAGAGGCCGTAATGTACTGCTGTGGGATGGCCTCTGTCTGCACGGAGGCGTCCATTCCTGGGGCTGTGTTCTCCTCTGTCTTCGCTCCACCTGACAGCTTGGTTTCTCTCGGGCTGACCTCTCCAGAGAATCTATCTCAGCCTGTCCGCCTCATTTTGGACGCCTCCAGGAAACCGGCTACCCTCCAATGT
Organism: Geotrypetes seraphini; assembly: GCF_902459505.1. Classification (NCBI taxonomy): domain Eukaryota; kingdom Metazoa; phylum Chordata; class Amphibia; order Gymnophiona; family Dermophiidae; genus Geotrypetes; species Geotrypetes seraphini. Next base: position 95,141,561 of record NC_047088.1, read on the forward strand.
TACCATCAGAAGTGGACCAGGTTCTCCTCGTGGTGTCTACGACATCATCATGATCCCACCTCTTTAGCGGTGGAATCTGTACTGGACTATTTGCTCTCACTGTCCAATGCTGGCCTCAAATCTACCTCCATCAGAGTCCACCTCAGTGCCATCACTGCATTTCACGAGCCTATCCTCGGAAAACCTCTCACGGCTCATCCACTGGTTTCCCGGTTCATGAGAGGTCTCTTCAATGTCAAACCTCCTCTACAGCCTCCCCCTGTCGTCTGGGACCTGAATGTGGTTTTATCAGCACTCATGAAACCTCCGTTTGAGCCTCTTGCCACAACTTCGCTCAAATTTCTTACCTGGAAGGTGCTTTTCCTAATCGCCATCACCTCTGCCAGGAGGGTTAGCAAACTGCATGCACTGGTCGCCGATCCACCATTCACTGTTTTTCACCATGACAAGGTGGTCCTGCGTACCCATCCCAAATTCCTTCCGAAGGTGGTCTCAGCTTTTCACCTCAACCAGTCCATTGTGTTGCCCGTCTTTTTTCCCAAACCCCATTCTCATCCTGGGGAACAGGCACTGCACACGCTGGATTGTAAGCGTGCCCTGGCCTACTACCTTGACCGTACCAGGGCTCACCGCTCATCTCCTCAGCTCTTTTTGTCATTCGACCCTAACCGTCTAGGTCGTCCTGTCTCCAAACGGACGCTTTCCAATTGGCTTGCTGCCTGTATTGCGTTCTGTTATGCTCGGGCCGGTCTCTCACTGGAAGGTGCTGTCACGGCCCACAGGGTCCGAGCTATGGCTGCTTCTGTGGCTTTCCTCCGTTCCACGCCCATCGAGGAAATCTGCAAGGCAGCCACTTGGTCCTCAGTTCACACGTTCACTACTCACTACTGTCTGGATGCCTTCTCCAGACGGGATGGACACTTCGGCCAATCTGTGTTACAAAATTTATTTTCCTAATGGCCAACCATCCCTCCTCCCTCTTTGTTAGCTTGGAGGTCACCCATGCGTAAAGAATATGCTGCCTGCTTGTCCTGGGATAAAGCACAGTTACTTACCGTAACAGGTGTTATCCAGGGACAGCAGGCAGATATTCTTACGTCCCACCCACCTCCCCGGGTTGGCTTCTTAGCTGGCTTATCCTAACTGGGGACCACGCACTCCTCCGTCGGGCGGGAAGGCACTCGCGCACGCGCGGTGCGGCCAACTAGAACTTTCTAGTTAAAAAGGTCCGTACCGAGGGCTCCGTCGGTGACGTCACCCATGCGTAAAGAATATCTGCCTGCTGTCCCTGGATAACACCTGTTACGGTAAGTAACTGTGCTTTATGGGTTATTTAAATCTGGGAAATCCTCTTCTATTTCCATACAGTTTTCTTCCTCAGCTAGCTGTTCCCTACCCCTTCCCCATCTCCTCCCAGTGGTTGAAAATGTCTTCCTAATGTATCTTCTGGGAACTCCTCACCTGAGAACTCCTCACCCTAGAAATGTTTCTGTTTAGGAGCCCTGTACCTGACTTTCCTGTTCCCTACTGACAGAATTCTGCTACAGGGCAAAGGTAAAGGAACCCAGGCCTAGATTCTCAAAAACCGCGTTAAAAAACAATGGGCTGCTATCGCAGCCGTTCTGGTAACAAATTAAAAAAAAGTGAGTCATTCTCCAAAAAAACGTTCATGTAAATGAGGTTGGCGGAGAGTAACGAAGACTCGCTAAATTTGCATGTGCCCATCGCTGGCACTTATACACTTTTAAAACAGGTCTAGTTCAGAACATCTAAGTTCCATCAAGGTTCAATTATTATCGCAGGACATCCAAGTCTAAGCCTGCCTATAACATGCCTCCAACATGCCCCTCTTTAGTGTTGGACATACATCGGCTAGGACGCTTTAAAAGACGTCTAGAGAAAAGGTTTTGAAAATCAGCACTTGGACTCTTGGTGATTAGGACATCCAAGTGTCGATTTAGACCATTTTTGGACGTTTTAGTGATTTTGAAATGCCCCTAATAATTCGTATTGTACTTTGGTATGATTGATTCTTGGATGTCTGTTTTTAGGCTTCTCTGTCAGAAATGTAAATCACTAAATTCTATCAAAATCAAGTGGTATATAAAGTAATAAACATAAACATCTTTCTGAAAACATTAGTCTACATTTGAGCTGTATGTCAGTGGGTTTATTTAAGCATCTCATATCTTTCCAGGGATTGAGCAGTTAGCTGCCTTGCCTCCTCCCCGGGTAATAAAGACCCACCTGCCTGTTGAGTTTCTTCCTCAGAGCTTCTGGGATAAGAACTGTAAGGTATGTAGTCTAGAGCATAGCAAGTAGGTAGAAAAGAGACTATTTTATTATACAACTTTTTTTCTGAACTCTCTGCTTGCAGCAATGTTTTGGGGTTGTTGTTTTTTTGAAAGCTTTCAATTAATGTTTATACTAGTGACCATCTAATGTACCTGACAGCTCCTTATTCCTGGGAGGTCAAAAAAGGGTACAGAAAAATAATTAAGCCTCAGTCAGAACTCAGGCCTGCATAAGAACACACTTAACATCTTATTAGGAAATAAACATCTCCTATTCTTTTCCTGGGCAGATGATATATGTGGCCAGAAATGCCAAGGATGTGGCTGTATCTTATTATCACTTCTACCAGATGGCAAAGGTGCACCCAGATCCTGGAACCTGGAAACAGTTTCTGAAGAAATACATGGATGGAGATGGTGAGATGGCTATTGTGTACAGGAGATCTCTGTCTTATACCAGTACTTTAGAGTACTTACATCGGTTTTCTTGAGAGCTTAATTCCATCCCTGAGCTCTGAGGCTGGAACAGTGGGGCTAGCTAATCTTGAGTAACCTCTGTTCAATATCCCTGAGTTCTGAGGGTTTAACCTAAAAATATACTGTATAACCTGCCTTTTCAGCCAGCAGGATGTACAAAGTGGCTTACATGGCACATAAATCAGTGTATCCCTGAGTTATTAGGCCGGAGAAGGTGAAATAAACACCTCTTCTAGATTTTCAGACAGCCTACAGGATCTAAGTGCATCTTTCTCTCCCTTCTCCTGTTGCAGTTAGTTTTGGCTCATGGTATAACCATGTGAAAGGTTGGTGGGAGAAGAAAAAGGACTATCGTATCCTCTACTTGTTCTATGAGGATATGAAGGAGGTGAGAGTGTGGCTAGTGTAGCTCCTGTGAATCTTCCAAGAGCTTTAACCAATTGCCTAGAATAATTGACTTTCCATTTCCTCCTATCACCTATATTTTTCTAATGGGTATCTTTTTTTCACTACCAGCGATATCACCCTCTGATGAGTCTCTCTTCTTTTAAGGCTGGAGGTTTTTTTTCTCTGTCTCTCTCTCTCTCTCTCCTTCCACTTCCCCCCCCCACCTGGTTTTCCAATGGTTATCTGTATATCTGTCTCTTTTCCCATGGCAGAACCCAAAGCGTGAGATCCAGAAGGTGATGAAATTCATGGAGAAGGACCTAGGAGAAGAGGTTTTAGAGCGAATTGTCCGTCGCACCTCCTTTCAAGTCATGAAGGAGAATGACATGGCCAACTATGGTACAATTCCAACCTCTGTAATGGACCATTCCATTTCACCATTCATGCGAAAGGGTAAGAAATCCCTGAAAACTTGTGTGCTCATGATGGGGAAAGTAAGAAGTGTAGCCAGTTTTGAAAAATGTTCTGATTTACAGAACCACTTGTGAATTTTGCATTCTTTCAACTTTCTGACCTTTTATTTTAATTTCTTTGTTGACCCAATAGATGTGTCTTTTTTACCACATTATAAGGGATACATTTGGCTATTAGAATTATCATTTTAGCTTGGCCTTAAATTTCTGAGTTTGTTTGTTAAAGTTGCCATATTAATCATTTTTCTGCATACATTGAGTAATGTCACTGGCCAAAAAATTACATACGAACATCATCTATTCTTCATATTCATATAGGTGGCCTTGAAAAAGACCATTTTGTGTGTCAGAGTATTTGGTGGTACAAAAAACAGTAGATCAGAATAGAGGTCCAAAACTCCAATGTGAAATTTATTCACCACATAAAATCATAAATGCATAAATAACTTAAAGCCCAAGAAGGCCATGTTTCGCCCTCATAAGGGCTACATCAGGGATGTAAAAACTGACAATCAAATAAATAAGGCATGCAAAAGAGAATCACCAAAGGGTTCCACAGTGGAAAGGAGTCAACCAAGAAGAAACAAAACTGTGGAAATGATGATCTTGATGATGAAAAGTTTATTGTAAGAAATCTTCACAGGTAAAACTGTGTACTACAAGGATTCCATGATATGTACCACTTTTACCTGTGAAGATTTCTTACAATAAATGTCATCGCATCACACCAGCGAATGCCGTCCAACGTCACCCATTGCTCGTGCAGGTCGAGGGGGCGGGGCTGGTGGTGGAACAGGCATGGCTGGCTGGAATGAGGCGGGGCCATGGGTCCAGATTTTCCATTTGAAAATACCACAAACTGCTATTCTCCTTTTCTTCCAAAATGGCAATGCAGAGATCCTACAGGGTCATCCCCATTTCACCAAACCGGCTTCCTCAGGAATCTTCTGCTTGTAAATCTGCAGTATGGCTGAAGCAACACAAACATTCAGCTGCTGAGTGACATTGGGTCACTGGCACACCAGAGAAAATACTTTGTGCATCAGCTTGCTCCTCCCCTTCACCAACAAATAGCCAATCAGTGCACTCCCTCAGACTTCCTCATCTACACACTCGCTGTAATTTAAAGAAACGCAGCCCATTCAATAGGGGCATTTAAACCCTGTGGATGTGTTGTTTTTAATTCATATATCCAGCGCTGCTCATGTTGCAAAAGTTTGCGCCACCAGTCACCATGCCACGGGGATTCCTTCACCTGTTCCAATGCCACACATTTTAAAACATTAACATCATAGTGATTTTGGAGATAATGTGAAACCAATGGCTCCTCCACTCTTCTGGCTTTCACTCAGGAGCAATGTTCCAAGATTCACTTTCTTAATATGCATGAGGTTTGCCCAATGTAGAGCAGTGGGCACGGGCACCAAATCAGGTAAATCACCCTTCTTGTCACACACGATGTCTCATTCTTCAGATCATATCTTTTCCCTGTCTGTGGATGGTTAAATACACTCATTTCCACCATGAACTCACATACTGAACATTGGCCACAAGCCATATGTCCACGCCAGCCCCCCTCACTCACTACTGTACTCTTTGAGGAGTCAGCACGTTTGGTCTTAACCTTTGATGTCATTGGGAGCCTTTGCCACTCCTATAAAGTGCTGATGCCATTGCAGCATGTGGCTGCTGGTGTGCGGTCATTGGTTTTGGCTGAAGGGATGTGCCATAAGTCCCTTGGAGACCTGAGACCCAAGGAGATTTGAGGAGCCAATATTCTTCTGAAGGCGCCATATTTCAAGTTTATCAAGGTACTTTTTCATTATGGGTCAACATAAATCCAAAGTACGAGTATCTACATAGTTGGTACGATGGACAAACATTTAATAACTGGGGTACATATTGGGATTGTATCCCACTCTTTGTCGTCAACTGGAGTCTCTCTTAGTCCTCCAGCTTGTACTCCCCCTGATGAACACAGAACCTCATTGTATAGGCTCTATAGGCTCTATATCTCCTAGCCCTGTTCAATCTGGACTTCAAACTTTTCTTAATGTATCATTTTCTAAAATGCCACAAGTTTGTTTTTCTCAAATTATTTCCACTGAAGACCCAGGTTTGAGGGTCAAGGAAGGAGACATGCAGGACATTACCCTAAAAGACTTATGGGATTTAAATTACCATATGGAGGGGATGTTAAAATCAGTTATAACTCAGAATCAAAGGTTTTCTCAAGAAGTTGTAGAGAAATTAATGTGGATTCTAATACACAGCATTATCCTTAGATGAACAATTGTCAGCGGATGAAACTCAGGCTTCTTCTCTTCATGCAGTTTCAGTGTCTGCACTTAAGGATTCTTATAATTTGCATTTAAAGTTAGAGATGATAGAAAATGCAAATAGGGCAAGAAATATGTGTTTTGTTAATTTTCTTAGAATTTATTTGCTTTCACTGGAAACTTTACTGAGGAAATATCTCGGTGAGTTCTAAGTCTAAAAAATGCTACAAAGTTTTCTTTTTCTAAATACTTTTACCTCCCTTCTATTGAACAATGTGTGGGATCAGTTAGGTTCTCCTGATATTGACAACTGCTTTTCTTGAAGATTCTCAAGAGGTGATTCAGATCAGATCTATTTTTTTAGTAACATGTGTTAATGAATTTGATAAATCTTTGATTCTGAAGGTGTACAAGGGACTACAGAAAAGTTCTCAGCCCAGCCAACAAAGTTGGGGCAGTCTCCATTGAGGGCTATGTACTTAGTCCAATTTTTTTTTTTTTTTGTTCCATATTTTTCCAATAAAAAGAAAAAGTGGAAAATTGCTGGATTAAGGGTATAGCCCTCGATGGAGACTGCCCCAACTTTGTTGCTTGGGTTGAGAACTTTTCAGTGGCCACTTGTACTTTAAGAAAAACTTTTTGGTTTTTTTGTGAAGTAAAAGTGATGTTATTTCCTGATATTGGTCAGGCCACTCAATTGAGGCAAAAGGCTTTCTTAACTTTGAAACCTAGGGTGTTGGGCTTGGGTGCAACTTTTTTCTGAAGTTTCCTTGCAAGTGTTAGTTACCTATTAAAGTAAAGATTTATTTTTGTGAATTCTTTGCAACTAGAGCAATTTCTTAAGGCTCAGGGGAAATTGACTGATTTTAAAAAGGAGCTTAAAATATATACTGTGCCTTAGATAAGTGGAATTAATTTTTCTATATTACCTATTATTACTTAAGAGATATGATTTTCTCCCTTGATGAGGGCTAGATGGAAACTTTATGATATTTTTCTCTTTTCTAGTATGTTATTATAATGTGAATTGAATTCCATATTCTGTATTTCTTTATATAAGAAGTAAATATTTTTGAGTAAATGAAATAATAAATAATTTCATAAATAAATAAATAGATATCCTTAACCCCTCCCCACAAAATCCTTGAAATATTCAGGTTTCAAATAATTTGGTACCAACAAACAGAAATGTATTCAATCTAGCATAATTCAAATAATGTACATGGAAGCCCTACATCTACCATTGTCCTTAATAAACAAGAATCTTTGCAGAAATTCTTGCAACCTAACATAATTCAGATTATTTGTGTGTCCACAAAGGTCCTTATTAAACAAATGTCCTTAATAAACAAGACTCTTTGCAATCTCAAAAAACAAATAAACAGATAAGTTCATTTCCATATTCAGACCTAAATGGGCTTACTGTTTGAAATTTAAAGATAAACCTTTGTTCAGTTCTCAGCAGAAGTTGATATTTGTTATCTCCTCTCCATGACAGCTGGGGTACTGCCAGTGCAAAGAAACCATACTCTTAAAAAGCATGACTAGTTTCAATCATGTGTTCCACAAGTGGCTTGTCTTTAATTTTCATCTTAATGGCAGTCTTACATTACATTACATTAGAGATTTCTATTCCGCCATTGCCTTGCGGTTCAAGGCAGATTACAAAAGGATTACACTAAAGGTATTACATGAAGAAGATATCTGGTAATTTCTAAAGGAGATATGGAGTAGATTAGGTTGCTTTGGAGAATCGGGAAGGTATTAGGGAGTGGTATTGGGAAGTGGGAAAGAGCTAGTGGTATACTCTTGTGTTCAGTAATCATCAGATTGAGTCTCCTTTTTCTCTTGCCAATATAGATAAGATTACATGGACAAATAACAGCATAAACCATACCAACAGTTTAGCAATTGTAGAAATGATTAAGCTTAAACTCTTCACCTGTCCTAGGGTGTATAAATGTTTTAATTTTCAAATTAACATTACACACTGAACATGAGCTGTATTTAAAATGACCCAATGGTAAATGCTTTACCACTGAACCAATAACTGGCAATGCTGAAGGCACCAACATATCCCTTAAATTATTTTCTCTCTTATAAGCCATCATTACATTATTTTCAGACTAATGGTCAATTTTCTGTATGACATGCTGATGTTTTTTCTCAGAGGACATGTGTATGAAGGACAATGGACAAACAATTTTATCAACTGTGGTCTTAGGCTGAACAGTCAGTAAATCTTTTCTTTCTATAGCAGCTGCACGCTGATAGCAAGCATCAATGCATTTATATGAATAACCTTTCTCATGGAACCTTTTTCTCATTTCTTTAGACCATTCTTCTATTCCCCGTGCACCTCTACCTCACGCCTCTCTCTATGCCAATTTTCCTTTCTTCCTTTCCCATGTGCACCATCTGTCACTCACACGCTCATGCCCAACAATTGCCCCTTTCCATTCCCTCCCTCCTAAATCCCATGTTCATGCCACTTCCCTTCCTTCTGTGTCGAGTTTGTGCCCCCACTGCCTAAAATTAAGTTGCATGCCGGGAATCCCTGCCTGCCCCGCCCGCACACCTCCCCCCCCCCGGAGCCGACCTGTCCACGGAAGCCACAGGCGCTACCGGGGATCCTTGTCCCCCGCCTGCCCCCTGCCGAAGCTGCTGCTGGGGATTGCTCCCTGCCTACCTGTCTGCCCGCCCGCCCGCCATACCACCCTCCACCCCTGAAGCTGACCCTGTTACTTTGTTGGATTTGGACTCACTCCATCCTCCCCCTGCAGCAACTCCATGCAGTGACTGTGCATGCAGCAATTCACACGCTGCACATGGCTGACCCATAAGCCTTCCCTTTGATGTCAATTCTGATGTCAGAGAGAAGGTTCTGGGTCAGCTACGCAGTGTGTGAGTCACTGCCTGCGTCCCTCCATGTAGTTCTGCTGGGGGAAGAGAGAATTAGTAAGGCTCCAACGAAGTAACAGAGTCGGCTTTGGGGCTGGGGGGTGGTGCAGTAGGTAGGCCGACAGGCAGGGAGGGATCTCTGGCAACGGCTTCAGCAGGGGGCGGGTGGGCGGGCAGGGAGGAATCCCTGGTGGTGGTGGCGACCAGGCCGCTTACCCCCAACAAGTGGACCGTGTACCCCCAAGGGAGCTTGGGCAGTATGTGGTTGGGGGTACTCAGTTGATATTTGTTAGACTTAGAGGGTACTTAGTTTGAAGTAGTTGAGAAACCCTGCTGTAGGCAATCAGCCAGCACCAGCGCCTCTCCTTCTCTCCGGCCCTCTTCCCTGCTGGTGACCCTCACTGGCATCTCAGGGCCCATCTGGAGGGCCTCTGTGCATGCACAGATGTAAATATGATGATGTCACACATACACGTGACATCATCTCGGCTACGTCTGCACATTTCCAGATGCCTTGAGCCATGGCCACTACCTTTAGTGTGCCCCGGCTCGAGAAAGTTTGAGGGACACTGCTTTAGACAATTATTTTTATGTAACTGGGTTAGATCATAGCCTTTTTTTATCTCAAAAACTGACTAAAAGAAAAGTTATTCTTCATTTACTGACTGAACCATTATTAACTGAAATTAGGATATTAGGAAAAGCTATACTTTTCTTATCAAACTGCATTGCAAACTTAATATTGACGTCTAACTGGTTTACCCAACCATAAAATTCTTGAAAGACTTCTGTGGTGCCCTGCCAGATAATAAAAACATCATCAATATATCTCTTCCAAAGTATAATGTTCTCACTAAATCAGTGTGTTGAAAAAGATCTTTTTTTCAAATGTTAATAATGGTTCATTTTCAACTGATGTTTATAGAAAGCCAACTGATGTTAATATATTTTTGAACTATAGAAGCTGTCACTGTCAGTCACTGAAGAATAATCTTCCTTTTAGTCAGTTTTTGAGATAAAGGCTATGATCTAACCCAGTTACATATAAAGAATGGGCTAAAGAAATGAGAAAAAGGTTTCATGAGAAAGGTTATCCGTATAGATGATATAAATGATTTGAGTCCCAATAAGATGTTATTTTTTAATATAAGATGCTATTTTTTTTTTAAATAATAATCTAACTTGGAATCGCATATAGCTCATAAGTACCTCACATTCCAAGTAATAAATATCCGTTGTACTATATGATTCAATCAATGTTAATAGCTGTAAATTTCATAACTTTCTAGAACTTCGGACCTTAGAAACACTACTCATCACTCAAATATTTATCATAGCAATAAGCTTGACGTGTTGTCTAATGTGGATCTTTCTCATACAGTTATATGCATGTCCGCTGCTTTTCAGGTATACTAGATAGAAAAGTGCCCATCGGGACAGTTAGGGAAAACACCTGAATGGAGTAAGTGGCTTATGCAAAAACTGCCCTGGAGCAAAAAGAAACTTGAATAAATAAGAAAGATATTATTAACAAAAGACCAGGAAGAATATAGTAGAGAGAGAGGGAAAAGAATATCTATCATAATAAAACCCTTACCATGCATGCATAATTGAATCTCCTTGCATCCGTGCTTTGTGCTACCGTGCCGCTGCATGCGCAGTAGAAGGAGCATGGTTTCGTGCGGCGGTTTCCACATGCGCAGTGGGAAGAAGGAGTGTGCGGCGGTTTCCCCATCTTGACGAGTGTTGGAGCCTGCGGCAGTTTAAACATTGCCTTCCCTCGGTGATGCGGCGAGCCAGTGTAGACTACCACGAAAACCAGGAGACTTCTCTGTGTGCTACAGATTGCCTTCCCTCCATGACGTTGGACAGGGGGAGCAGGGAAAGGGTGCTGCTGGACATGGGGAGATGAAAGGAAGGGAAAAGGGCTACTGCTGGATAGAGGGTGCAGGGAAGGGGTGCTGCTGGACAGGGAGGAGGTAAAAGGAAGGGAGAAGGGCTACTGCTGGACAGGTGCGGCTCGTGAGAGTAGCTGCCGCGGCACCTTTAAACTTAAAAATAAACTCCAGCAAGGGACTAAGGGAGCTGGCCAGACCGTGGGAAGTGAAAGGGGGGGTGGCAAGGGACTAAGGGAGCAGGCCAGATGAAGGGAAGGGAAGGGGGCGGCGGCAAAGGACTAAGGGAGCCGGCCAGACCACTGGAAGGGAAGGGGAGGGCGGCAAGGGATTAAGGGAGCCAGCCAGACCACGGGAAGGGAAGGAGGGGCATCAAGGGACTAAGGGAGCAGGCCAGACCATGGGAAGGGAAGGGGTTAGGGGGAAATGCTGCTGCTGATGCATAGGGACATGGAGGGGGAGGGAAATACTGCTGCTGCTGCTGCACAGGGAAGTGGGGTGGGGGGAGGGAAATGCTGCTGCACAGGGAAATGGAGGGGGAGGGAATGCTGCTGTGGCTGCTGCACAGGGAAGTGGGGGGGAGAGAAATGTTGCTGCTGCATAGGGGGCAGGGAGAGAGACAGATAGAAAGAAAGACAGACAGCGGGAGGGAGGGAGGGGGAAAGAAAGAAAGACACAGGGCAGGGAGAGAGAAAAACAGACAGACAGACAAAGGGGGCCAGGGAGAGAGACAGACAGAAAGAAAGACAGCGGGAGGCATAGAGATAGAAAGAGAGAAAGACAGACAGACATATATTCTAGAACCCGTTAATGTAACGGGCTTAAACACTAGTATTATAATAAATCAAACTCTGACCTTTGTTGACTTTTTGGTTTATCTATTGAATGCAAGGACTGGACTTCAATATCTTTCTTTCTGACCTTGAGGTCTGGTTACTGACACGTTTCTTTGTTTTACATAGTAATGTATTAGGTTTTAGAAAGAATGACTCTTGAGCTGCATTCCAATAGAATAGTTAAGTAAGTAAGAGGCACGTCTTTGAGGTTAGATTTTACATATATAGTTATCTGACGTATATATATTAGTAAACTATTGAGATATAAGTCAATACTTGAAGAGTAAATACTTAAGGGTTTTCTTTTGAATAAAACATACTTGCCCCAAGTTGTATTATGTGATTTACCCAAAAAATTGAGAGGAACACATTAGCAATTTAAGAATTATTCAACCCCTCCCCTTTTCTTCAATCAAATTTTCAGATTTTGTTGATAAAACCAAAATTCTGCATTTTAACCAAACAGGTTTTCGTCAATATCATTCCACCAAACACTCTTTATTAGGTCTAACCATATCAATACAGTATTACCTTGGCCAACACAAGTCTGTCATCCTCATTTCATTGGACCTCTCCACAGCTTTTGACACAATCGACCATCAACTTCTTCTAAAAAAATTAGTGTCAGTTGGAATTACTGATCAAGTTTTTGAATGGTTCCATTCCTATTTCTTGGACCGATCGTCCTCTGTGATCTTCAATAACTCTGTTTCTAAGACATGCATAAATAACTTCGGCATTACTCAAGGATCTATTCTTTCCCTGCTATTATTTAATATCTATCTGGCTCCGTTATTGATGCTGTGTCAATCAATAGGTTTCACAGCTTACACATATGCTGACGATATTCAGATCATCCATCTTATCGATCCTTCTAACAACAATGACATTGACGCCACAATCTGTTGAAGTTAGATAGCATCAACAATTGTTTAAGAGAAAACATGCTATCCCTAAGTATCTCTAAAACAAACTGCCTTCTCTCCCCATCTCCAATTCGCATCGATAACACACTGATCAATTTAGTCAGTTTGGTTAATATCCTGGGTGTGATTATTGACAATAAACTAAATTACCACGTGCAAATTGGGGCTGTGGTTAGAAGCTGTTTCCATAAACTTAGAATGATAAGGTTATTGGGAAGTATTCTGGAACTTCCACCTCTAAATATGTTGATACATTCACTTGTAATATCAAAAATTGACTACTTCAACTCCCTATACACCCTATACAAAGGAATACTACAGAAATAAATTAGATGTCTACAGACATCTACAGTTAATTCAAAACACAGCTATCAAAGTCATCACTAATTCCAAGAAATATGACCACATCACTCCACTACTGGCTCCTGATCCTATATAGAGTAACATATAAAGTTGCCATGTTAATCTTCAAAACCCATAAAACCTGCCTTCATTGATAAACTTCTCATTCCGTATGATCCACCCAGAGCATTAAGATCTACAACTCAACATCTATTCTTCATACTTTCACTAAAGATTATTAGTACTCATCGGGCAACAACATTCTCTATAACTGCCCCCATGATCTGGAATTCACTGCCAATATATTAGAGAAGAAAAAAAATCTAGACAGATTTAAAGGGGCATTGAAATGTTTTCTTTTTAAAGACACCTTTGAATACTGACTTTCCTCTTTCTTCTTATTTAAAGGTATCCAGTGGCAAAGAAGTTATTCCCCTTTGTTCATATTGTTTCCCCCTTTAATGTTCTCTTTCCTATATTTTTTTGTAGTTTATCCCTCTTCCCTTTCATTTAATTGTATGTCGAGTCTACGGATTTTGTTTGTATTTGTTTTTGTTTTAATTTTTGTTCTCCCCTTTTTAGCATTGTATATCGCCTAGAATTTTGGATAGGCAACCAATCAAATTTTCAATAAAGCTTGATAAAACTTGAAAGATACGTAGGATGCTGCAGACTGCTAGCAGGAAAGCAGTCTGACTTTTTAAAGGTGTTGTGATTAGAAGAGGAACATTTTCTGAGTCTTTCTATATGAATATTCTTGAAAGTATTATTTTAGAAATAGCTAAGAAGAAGAAATATGAACCAAGATATTGAGGTCTGGTTTTCTCTACAGTGTCTTTTTCTTCTATATATATAAAATCGGAGGTATGTATGTATGTGTGTGTGTGTGTATGTGCCGCGATCACGCAAAAACGGCTTGACCGATTTGAACGAAACTTGGTATGCAGATCCCTCACTACCTGGGGTGATATGTTCTGGGGGTCTCGCGGCCCACCTGCAGACGTGGGCGGAGCTACAAACAGAAATTCACATTTCACCCATTCATGTCAATGGAAAAAATGTAAAAAGCTGCCATTCTCACAGTAATTCAAAAACGGCTTGACCGATTTGAACGAAACTTGGTATGCAGATCCCTCACTACCTGGGGTGATATGTTCTGGGGGTCTCGCGGCCCACCTGCACACGTGGGCGGAGCTACAAACAGAAATTCACATTTCACCCATTCATGTCAATGGAAAAAATGGAAAAAGCTGCCATTCTCACAGTAATTCAAAAACGGCTTCACCGATTTGAACGAAACTTGGTATGCAGATCCCTCACTACCTGGGGTGATATGTTCTGGGGGTCTCGCGGCCCACCTGCATACGTGGGCGGAGATACAAACATAAAATCGGATTTCACCCATTCATGTCAATGGAAAAAATGTAAAAAGCTGCCATTCTCACAGTAATTCAAAAATGCCTTGACCGATTTGAACGTAACTTGGTATGCAGATCCCTCACTACCTGGGGTGATATGTTCTGGGGGTCTCGCGGCCCACCTGCACACGTTGGCGGAGCTACAAACAGAAAATCTTATTTCACCCATTCATGTCAATGGAAAAAATGTAAAAACCTGCCATTCTCACTGTAATTCAAAACCGGCTTGACCGATTTGAACTAAACTTGGTATGCAGATCCCTCACTACCTGGGGTGATATGTTCTGGGGGTCTCGCGGCCCACCTGCACACGTGGGCGGAGCTACAAACAGAAAATCAGATTTCACCCATTCATGTCAATGGAAAAAATGTAAACAGCTGCCATTCTCACAGTAATTCCAACTATAAAACACTTTCTATGACACTATAACCACTAGGGACATCGTTTCTATTCTACCACGGACACCATACATATAGAGTTTGTATGTTCTAACTGTGTTTGTAACTGTTTCCTTCATGCACCCCAGTTCATAATGTTATTACATTACATGAGTACTCACATATCCTGAACTAGGAACACAGGTTCCATTCTGAACCGGGAACAAACTGCATGGAGTTTCTTTTCAACCTGAGTTTCCACATATTGAGTTTTTTAAATCAATACTGAAACTTTTGGATGCCACTTATTCCAACAGATCTTCCTTTTCAGTTTAAGAGATTGCAAATTCCAGTGAGACTTGCATTCTCTATCACAATCAACAAATCACAGGGACAGACTATTACATACTGTGGAGTGGATTTAAGATCCCCCTGTTTTTCCCATGGACAACTCTATGTTGCTTGATCAAGGGTGGGTTCACCCAAGAATTTATATGTTCTTGCTCCTGGAGGTGAAACTAAAATTGTTGTTTATAATCAAGTTTTGTGTTAGTTGTATTGTATTCATTTTGTCAAATATTTCACATTATAATTTGACTAGTCGTTAAGCCCGTTACATTAACGGGTGCTAGAATTTATGTCTGTATTTTTCTTTCTGTCTCTTTCCTCCCTCCATTTCCCTGTGTAGCGCTGTCTCTGCTTTCTTCCTCAGTCTCCATTCTCAAGCTGTAACATTACTGCTTAGCTTTTTCTCCTGTCAGTCTGTCTGTCTCATTGGCTGCTGTATGTGTTTTTTGCAGTCTAACTCCTTGGCCACTGTATGTCTGTATGGTTTATTTTCCTGAATTTATCCTTGGGCATTGTATTTTCTATTTTTTTCTGTTTGTCTCATTGGCTGTTTGTATTTTTTTTTTTTTTTTTTGCTGTCTCCTTGCCCACTGTCTCTCTGTCTGTCTCCTTGGCTGCTGTATGTCTGTTTGTCATTTTTTTCCCTGTGTCTCTCTCTCTCCTTGTCCTCTGTGTTTTGTTATTTTTTCAATCTGTCTCTTTAGCCCCCTGTCCTTCTGTGAGTGTCTGTGTGTCTCTCTCTCCTTGTCCTCTGTGTTTTGTTATTTTTTCAATCTGTCTCTTTAGCCCCCTGTCCTTCTGTGAGTGTCTGTGTGTCTCTCTCTCCTTGTACACTGTTGTTTTTTTCAATCTCTCTTTAGCTCCTGATCCCCTCTCACTGACCCTTGCGCGACTGCGTTATTCCGGCTGGGTTTCCATGGCAACCCTGCTCGCGGGTCTGTTAGTGTAGGGCCGTTTTGTCGGGTCTGGCGGCGCTGTGTAGCGGGAAGGCGGGGCCTCAGCACCGGCCGGGCGGCTCGCACCGCCGGCCCCCAGGAACCCGAGGCCGGCGGCGGGGGAGGCAGGGACATGCCTGGTGTGCCATGGTGCAGGAGGAACGGAGATCGTCGTCTGGCTGCGGTCTGGCTTGTGGAGGCGATCGGGTGGTGACGTATTCGCGCGCATGCGCACTCCTTAGGCCACAGACCTACAGCGCACGGAACACGCAAATAGAAGTGCGCATGCGCGAGTTAGCCTTTTATTATATAGGATTATTGTACTTTTTATAAAGCTGTAAAAAAATAATTTCATTCACCACTATAAAGTATCTTTATTTCAATCCATTTACTGTGTTATTGCTATAATTAAATACCCGTGCAACGCCGGGGCATCAGCTAGTTATTTATAAAGTCTTACTTTTCTGTGTGTAGCCAATTTTAGAATCATGTCAATATGCATTTATGCTATTGCCATTACTTGCTGCCTTTACATTTATTTTGAAGAAATCATTCAGCGCTGCATTTGTAACACCATTTTTCTAAATGTTAATTACAGGCTTCCACATAAGATGTTTAAATTTTAACCACATATACTTAGATGTTACATTTAAATTGTCGATTCCTAAGTGGAATTAAGCTCCCAGATTGATGTCTGTCTTTTAAATGCCCCCTGGTTCAATGCTTTATAGTTTACTAGTCTTATAGCCCGTTACATTAACGGGTGCTAGAATATATGTGTGTGTGTCTGTCTTTATTTCTTTCTCTCTCTCTCCTTAGCCGCTTTCTTTCTTTCTGTCTTTCTTTTTCCTTGGCTGTCCATCACCACCCCTTGCCTGCTCCCCCTGTCCATTCTCCCTTCCTTTTACCTCCACTGTGTCCACCACCACCACCCCTTCACTGCTCTCCTTATGCAGCAGCAGCCCTTCTCCCTTTGTTTTACCTCCCCCCTGTCCAGCAGCACCTCTTTCCTTCTCCCCCTGTCCAACATTAGGCCTCCGTTCCTTTTTCTTCACCCCCCCTGTCCATCAGCACCTCTTTCCTTCTCCCCCTGTGCAGCAGTAGGCGTCCCTTCCTTTTTCTCCCCCCCTCCTTCTTATCCCTATGATACACTTACCTTGCTCTGCCCCTGATCAGAGGTTCCCGACAGCCGCCCAGTTGCACCCATTGGAAAAGTTCCCTCTGCCGCATCCCGCACCCCTCTTGACGCGACTCCCGCTGTCTTTCTTTCTGTCTGTCTGTCTCTGTCCCTGGCCCCCTTTGTCTTTCTGTCTTTCTGTGTATCTCCCTGCCCCTGTGTCTTTCTTCTTTTCTTTCTGTCTCCCTTCCTCCCTCTGTCTGTCCAAAGCAGCATTCCCTCCCCCCACACTAGTTCCCTGCAGCAACATTAGCGTTTCCCTTCCCACGGTACAGACTACGAACCTGGCGATTCCGGTGTGTGCAGCAGTCTTCACACGCTCCTGATTTGCTCTGGCACGTCACTGATGACATCATCAGAGACGCGGCAGATCGGATCAGGGCAGTAGAAGGGCCCGAAGCAGCGTGTGAGGACTGCTGCACACGCTGCTTGAATCGCCCAAGTGGTCGGATCTGCGGGAAGGGAAGGGGGGGCGGCAAAGGACTCGGATCCCGATCCGGGGCGGAAAGTTGCTGGGCTCCTCGGTGGGGGCGTTGAGCGTCCGCGATCCCTCTCCTCCAAGACACCCGGCCGCTCGCCCACTGGCCTGCTGGAGGAACGGAGATCGGCGGCTGGCTGCGGTCCCAGCTTGTGGAGGCATCGGCGGCTGGTGATGTAGGCGTGCATGCGCACGCCTACCTAAGGTGCCCTACATCTCACGGAAAACGGACGCACGCAGATGGGAGTGTGCATACGCGGCCTAGCATTTTATTATATTAGATTTAAATCATTTTTCCTTTTAAAATCTCACTTTTTATTTAAGTATCATTCTTTGATGTTTTTAATTACTGTAATTTATATATTCATCGTGTCTGTGTGATTACAGTTTGAGTTTTATTACCTTGTTCTTATATCCTTCAATTATGATAAACTATTTTACATTTATTGCTCTGTTATTTTGAATTAGTTTTATTGTTCTTGAAATTGTATGATTTCAGTTATGATGTCATATTTACTTATGTTTTGTTTATTTAAATAGGGTATTTTTAGCGGGGGGGGGGGGTTGTATTGTAAGCGACTCAGTGATTCATTCATAAGTACTGTATGTTCTTATTATTGTCTATATCTTTTTGTTAATTTAAAAATAATACAATTTTTTAAAAAATCAAGTTTGTCTGTAGTGTACTGTATATTGCTTTAAGCGTATGTCCTCTCTATTGTACATTTCAGGACTCCTGAAGCAGGTTTTTTTAGCTGAAACATGGCTGGTGTCGAGTCATATGAATGTTCAGTATAGGTGGTTGCCATTAAAGTTTGTTTGATTTGAAGACCTGGTCTTCTCTGCTTTGTTCTTGGGACAGGGATTGACAAAAAAAAAAAAAAGAAAATAGATAAGAACATAAGAAATGCCTGCACTGGATCAGACCTGGGGTCCATCTAGTCCGGCGATCCGCACATGCGGAGGCTCAGCCAGGCACACCCTGGCAAATACACTGGTCACTCGTATCCTTCAATGTCTTCTGCAAGAAGATATGTGTCCAATTTTCCCTTAAATCCTAGAATGGTGGTTTCCTCCACCAGCTCTTTCGGGAGAGAGTTCCAGGTGTTCACCACTCGCTGTGTGAAGCAGAACTTTCTGACGTTTGTCTTGGACGTGTCCCCTCTCAGCTTCAGGCCATGACCTCTGGTCCGAGACTGGGTTACATTTGCCAATGTGAATAACGCTGTTTCTTGCTCACCATCCTTTCCCCCTGCTGGTGAGTGAGCTTGCTCCATTATGTCGATCCCTTTTAGCAATTTAAAAGTCTCTATCAGATCCCCTCTCAGTCTTCTCTTCTCAAGGGTGAATAGTCCCAGTTTTCTGAGGCGATCTTTGTAGCTCAAGTTCTCCATACTTTTTACTAGCTTCGTCGCTCTCCTCTGCACCCTCTCTAGTAGTGTTATATCCTTCTTCAGGTATGGAGACCAGTGTTGGATACAGTATTCCAGGTGTGGTCTGACCATTGCTCTATAAAACGGCATTATGACCTCCCTTGATCTACTCGTGATTCCTTTCTTTATCATGCCTAACATCCTGTTAGCTTTCTTTGCCGCCGCTGCACATTGAGCCGATGGCTTCAGGGTTCTATCTATCAGTACTCCCAGGTCTTTTTCTTGTTCGCTCTTTCCCAATGTTATACCTAACAGTTTGTACCCATGCTCCTTGTTTTTACTGCCCAGGTGCATCACTTTGCATTTTTCTACATTAAAACTCATCTGCCAATTTTCTGCCCATCTCTCAAGTTGCTTCAAATCTCTCTGGAGTTCTTTGCTGTCTTTTTGTGACCTGATTGCTCGGCATAGTTTTGTGTCATCTGCAAACTTGATGATAGCACTGGTCGTTTCTTCTTCCAGGTCATTTACGAAGATATTGAATAAGATAGGCCTAAGAACTGAGCCCTGAGGTACACCGCTAGTTATTTTCTTCCAGTCTGAGTACTTCCCATTTATGCCCATTCTCTGTCTTCTGTTTTCTAGCCATTTTCCTATCCATCTTAACATATCTCCTTCTATTCCATGACTTTCTTTAATTTCAGTGTTATGAATTGTAAGGTCAGGAATGTCTTTGTCTAGATCCATGTGTAAGAATAGTCCTTCTTCTATATGCCTTATATGGAAATGGTCTGACTAAGCCATGGAGATAAGAAAGATGATGTACCATTGTTATTTCAACAGTATATAAGAGTGTGCCCAGCTTTGGCATTTTGAGAAAAATCCTCCATACATAAAGATAATTTTTTCCCTCTACAAATATAAAATATTACTTGTGGAATCTTAATTCTGGAAATTACTGCAGTTATTATTAATTGGCATTTTTCATAGAAATTGAATAAACAAATAATTTTAATTGAAAATGTGTACATTAGTGTGAGTTATTAATCTAAGGCAGCCATGTTGGGCGGGGACACTGTATCCTATACTCAACGGCTGGTACAATTTCATCACTTGTATCAGATATCAGGGAATTTTATGGTGAATGACTTTGAAAACTAATTCAAGGGTTTTGTAAACCGATGTTATCAAGGTATGACTTCTGATTAGTGGTACAGACCTCAATTATTTCAAAGTTAGCCTATTGCAATGCGCTGTACTTGGGTATAACATCCTCATCATGTGTAAAGCACTACAAACAAGCAAAAACATGGCAACACGTTTGATATGTGGCAGGAAAAAATTCAACCTATGCTGAAAAAACTCCATTGCTTGCCTGTGAACTGTTGCATTGTTTACAAAACCCTTATACAGTGGTACCTCTGAACGTCTCAGAACTCAAACAACTTGGAATCCAAAATTTTTTTTTAAATTTAATTTTGCCCCGGAATCTGAACGCAGTGGCAGCTAAGAAAACTAATAGAATGATAGGAATTATCAGGAAAGGAATGGAAAACAAAGATGAAAATGTTATAATGCCCTTGTATTGCTCTGTGGTATGGCTGTACCTCAAATACTATGTGTCACCATATCTCAAGAAAGATATAGCAGAATTAGAAAAGGTACAGAGAAGGGCGAGAACAATGATAAAAAGTTTGGGATGACTTCCAATGTGGAGAGGCTAAAGCGTCTAGGGCTCTTCAGCTTGGACAAGAGACGACTCAGGGAGATATGATAGAGGTCTATAAAATACTGAGTGAAGTGGAAAGGGTAGATGTGAATCATTTGTTCACTCTTTCCAAAAATACTAGGACTAGGGGGCATGTGATAAAGCTACTAAGTAGTAGATTTAAAACAAACCAGAGAAAATATTTCTTTGTACAACTTGTAATTAAACTCTGAAATTTGTTGCTGGAGAATGAGGTAAAAATCAGGTAGCATAGCAGGATTTTACAAAGACTTGGATAATTTCCTAAAAGAGAAGTCCTTCGGCCAATATTGAGATGGCTTGGGGAAATCTACTGCTTATTCTTAAGATAAGCAACATAAAATCTGTTTTATTACTTGGGATTTAGCTAGGTACTTGGGATCTAGGTTGGCCACCATTAGAAACAGGATAATGAGCTTGATGGACCTTTGGTCTGTCCCAGTATGGCAGTTCTTATGTCCCTGTATTCCACAGGACCCCAAATTTCAGACAAACACTATTCCAGTTGCATGTGGTCCCCTGAAGGCATCCTCTGAAGATTGACACAATGAAGCAGCAGAGTATTGCGCTGAGGGCTCACTCCCAGCTCTTTCCACTCCCCTCTTCCCAGCTCTTTCCATCCCCAATACCTTCAGTGAGTCACTTGATGGCTGCACGCTGATCAATCAGCATGTAGCACAGTAATCAAAATCCTCCATAGCATCCTTCTGGCTTGGAGCACAGAAGTGTGTTATGCCTTCTGAGTGTTTAGTGCCTCTAGTGAATCCTCCTGAAGGCTTTTTGTTTTGTTTTAATTTGATTGGTTGGGCAGAACTTCTGAGCCTGCCCAACTAATCAAAATAAAACAAATTTTAAAAAAAATCCTTTGGGGATTCGCTCAAGGCTCTGAATCCTCTGACAGCCTGAGGCATTCCTGTGCTACTGTGCCAATTTGGATTTGTGCCCTTGTTCCAAGTCTGGCTTCCTTGTTCCTCCTGGTGGAAAACACTACCATAGGACTGTATGATGCTGTAGCCTGCTGCTTTCTTTAAGGCTGTGCGGCAGTTGTTCTGCTGTCTCTCCTGGCTCAGATCATGTGCCGCTTCTTGCTCGGTCCCTAAACCCTTTTCCTGATCTGCATTAGCCTGGTCCTCTGGAGCTATTTCTTCCACATGGACAAGGTGAAGACCATCATGAAGTCAAGCAGGGATACCATAAAGATGATGAAGGGAAAAATGACAGAGATCATGCAGAACAGCTGGCTCAGGGGACTTGATGTGTTGGAAGCTGAGTTTTCCAAAATCTGGGAGTTCAGGAGTCACAATGTAGCTTTATACTCCATCCAGGGCAGGAGAGACCACAATGAAGTATTGGTTCAAAGCCATCACTGACCTGGTCAACAAAACCCATCCCTCCACCTTTGGCATTTTTGACAGGCTTGGAGGTGACTCAATCTTTCTTTGGGGGGGGGGGAACAGAACAGAGGAAGGCACAGGAAGAACATAATGTTTGTTCTTCTTGTGCCTCTCCCCCTAGGTATAAACAGGCAACAGTCTTTTATTTACATACTAAGGTAAGAGGATATTCCAGCACAGTGAAAGGAAAAGCAGTCACCTTTGTATAGTATTGAGGAATTTTTGAGATGCATTTTCCAAATTTGGAACAAGAGAAGTGCTCAGGCTACTAAGGGATGAATTGGTCAGTAAGCTTGCTAGTGCTCTCAGAAATACATATTCTCTGATTCTCATGGTTTTTGCTATTATTGTTATTAGTCTAGATTGCTTTTGTTTTTGTTTTAACTCCATAGTGTCTGGGAGCTGAGGTGAGAGCACCTCCTCAAACTTCAAGGTGATCTAGCAGTATTTTAACAGGACAGATTTGTTGCAAAATGATCTGGGATTGGAAAAGTTTCAGTTCACCACTTTGGGAGATTTGACTAGCCCAGTGACAAAAACAGCATATGTTAAGCCAGAGCTCATATATTGAGGGAAACTGCTGTACATAGTGAATCCTTTCAAAGAATGGACGGTCTGGACTAGGACTGGAGGCAACTCAAAATGAAGCTGCCTCAGCTGAGCTTACTCCTGCTGGGAGCTTCATTTGATAGGACTTTTTTGTTGTTTTTTCTTCTAATTTTATGACTGTTGTGGTCATTTTGAGAAAGATTTGTGGAGCTGTTAGAGTCCTCAATCACTTGACGCAGCTCTGGTGATACAAGGAGCTTTCCTGTTAGGAGCATGTAGTGGACCAGCATTGGAATCAAAGTGGAAGTGGTCATAGATATATGGACAGATAGGTGAACAGTGTTTATCTAAAATTTGGGGTCCTGTGGAATACAGGGACACTGTCCTGGATATATTTGCCTTAATTCTTAAAAAGTGGAGCTGAAGGAGAGAACTGCAATTGACTGCGAGAATTCTCAGTTTTCAAATAGAGTATGTAGAGGTTTTTTTGACCTATGATGAAACACACTCCCTCATTATGATTGTATATCATTTAGAGGTTGCAGCATTAATTTAATTTAATTTAATTCTTATATACCACTAATAACCGTGAGGTTTCTAAGCGGTTTACAAAAATGATGCATTAAAAGATACAATAAATAAGATAGGTACTTGGAAATTCCCTAACTGTCCCAAAGGCTCACAATCTAACTAAAGTACCTGAAGAAACAATTTATGAAAAGTAAAGATAAAAATATAAAGACAGAGGTAGAGATAGAGATAGAAATGAATATTCCAACAAGATGGCGGCCAGTTAGGTCATCTTCTGTGCTGTCTCCCTTGTCCTGCTTTTGTTTTTGTTTTATTTTGCCTTTGTTGATTTTTCTTTTAAATTTCTTTTTGTTGGTTTTTTGTTCTGTCTCTGCTGTTTTCATTTGGGACTTCCAGTCTCGTTGGTGTTTGCTTCTTTTGAGCTCATCTACTGATTTCCAGTTTGACAGTTGCTCCGATCTGGCAGCTGAGGGAGCCGTTGCCTGATGCCTGAATGGTTCTATGGTGGAGGTTAAGAGTTGAAGAATTGGGTCCTGTTTCTTTTCGTGATGGATTGGAGAGTTCTGGCTTTCGGCTCCTTGTGTTCATGTCCATTAAGTGGTTGTGAGGTTTTTTTCTCCACTAGTCTTCTGTTTTTGAGTTTAACTCTTTGTTAGCTGTTCTCTTGGACGTTCTACTCATCCTTTGAAGAATTAATTGTGTAGAATAATGACATATACACATATATACTGTATACACAGATTCATAAATGCCAATATGCTACCTAAGTGCTATCCTGAAAATACCCACTGAAATTACATAGTGTGTATTTGCAAAGGGGATGTGTACACCCCTTGTAATCAGCATCTCCTCTGTCCTCTCCCTCCCAGCTGTCCAGCATCTCTTGCCTTCCTTTTGTCCCCCCACCAAGGTGTCCAACATCTTCTTCTTGCTTCCTCCCATGAACATGTCTAGCATCTCCCTTTCCTTCCCCTCCCCCTGGCACAGAAGACATTGTATTTGTTCAGTGTTGCAATATATATTGTAACCCACATAGATATTGTGATATGTGGGATACAAGTATTTAAAATAAATAAATGTGTAGGAGATATTTACATTCTGCCTTAAAAGACCAACCCTGACTTACCTTAACAGAAATTTAGCAAAGGGGGTCATAGATGGTAGTTCCCAAAGGAAAAGGTTAAAACCAAGACCCCAAGGAAAGCAGGGAGGTCAAGATTAAGAGGAGGAATTTGGAAGTCCTTGGGGAATCTGCTTGTACTGTGTATGTATAATCCTGAACCTTTTTCCTTTTGAAGCCTACAAACTAAGCCAAGCACTGCATGTGTCCCATGTTTACTACAATTGTTGCATTTTGGATGTTGATTTCACCATGTCTGTTTTTTGAAGAAATGACACCATGTTTCCAAATGGCATCTCTTTTAACTTGCAGGGATTTCCGGAGACTGGAAAAACTACTTCACTGTGGCACAGAATGAGGAATTTGATGCTGATTATGCCAAAAAGATGGGACAAACCAGCTTGCAGTTCAGAAATGAATTATGAAGGATGTCCTCTTTATTACTACCATTACTTGTCATTTCTATAACTACATTAAAGCATTCAAGAGACAGTCCCTACTTGGTAGAGCTTACAATCTAATCAATACCTGTATCCTATAGCAAATATCTATTTTTCTGTGGCTAATTGCTTTTTCTCTCTTCTCATCAACTGAAACAGCCTTTCCTAATGGATTTTGCTAAATTGACTCTGCCATATCACTGTACTGCTATATGTTATCCTGCTTTCTAACATGTGCATCTGGGTCCTTGATATGTTGCCTCACACACATGATCCTTTGCTAAAGGTAAAGAGAAGACTGTCAAGTACCAAACAGTCAGAGATAGAAAATGTGGTTGAAACTTATAGACAGTGCCAAAATTATAGTACCTGCTGCTCCCCCCCCCCCCCCACTTATTCTCTGAAATGTCAGAGAGCAAAAGGTGTAAGGCACAGCACCTCTGTTTCCAGTAGCAGTCTAAGATTATATTCTGCAAGAACTGTGAAATTCTGAAGTACATTGGCAAAAATTTTCTATCTTTTCTATTACATTATAAAAATAAAGCAGTTTTCCTAACTTGTGTGTCTGTATTTGTGTGTGTGTGTGTGTTTATTGGGTGAAAAAAATTCATCTTAAGTGTTAGCACAGGAAGGATATTTTGAAGAGAAGGAAAAGAGAAGCAGAGTGAGAGGATTAGTGAAGAGGACAGGAGAGGAAGGAGAACCAGGAATGGGATGAGGAGCAGATAGAGAAGAGGAAGGAGAGTCAGAAGGGAATAACAGAAAGTCTGGAATGAGAGAAAAGAATAAATAAGAAAGAGATGAGGAAGCTGAAAAGGAGAGGGAGGGCTCCAGGAACAGGAGAAGGGAGAAGTTGGAAGGAAGGAAACTTCCAGGATATGATGCCTTGTAAAGTCTTCACACCCTTGTGTATTTTTTGTATTCTGTGATCGAAAAATACAGGCCAATGAGAAGCTGAAACATACTGATAAATGTTTTTCATGTTGGATTGTAGGACGAAATGTGAAGTTATAAAATTTGCGGATGACACTAAACTCTGTAGAAGGGTCAGAACTATGGAAGAGTGTGAGGACCTACAAAGGGACCTAAGCAAACTGGAAGAGTGGGCGAATAAATGGCAGATGAAATTCAATGTAGGGAAATGCAAGGTCATGCATATAGGGAGAAAGAACCCGATGTTCAGCTACCAAATGGGGGGACTAGTATTAGAGGGAAGTAACCTTGAAAGAGATTTGGGTGTACTGGTGGATACAACAATGAAGTCAACGACGCAATGCGCAGCAGCCGCGAAGAAAGCGAACAGAATGTTGGGTATTATTAAAAATGGTATTACGACCAGAACAAAAGAAGTCATCCTGCCGTTGTATCGGGCAATGGTGCGCCCGCACCTGGAGTACTGTGTTCAGTATTGGTCACCGCACCTTAAGAAGGATATGGCAATACTTGAGAGGGTCCAGAGGAGAGCGACACGAATGATTAAGGGCATGGAAAACCTTTCATACACTGAAAGATTGGAGAAGCTGGAGCTCTTCTCCCTGGAAAAGCGGAGACTCAGAGGAGGCATGATAGAGACCTACAAGATCATGAAGGGCATAGAGAAAGTGGAGAGAGACAGATTCTTCAAACTTTCAAAACATAAAAGAACAAGAGGGCACTCGGAAAAATTAGAAGGGGATAGATTCAAAACAAATGCTAGGAAGTTTTTCTTTACTCAGCGGGTGGTGGATACCTGGAATGCGCTTCCAGAGGATGTAATAGGGCAGAGTACGGTACTGGGGTTTAAGAAAGGATTGGACAATTTCCTGTTGGAAAAGGGGATAGAGGGGTATAGATAGAGGATTATTACGCAGGTTCTGGACCTGTTGGGCCGCCGCGTGAGCGGACTGCTGGGCACGATGGACCTCAGGTCTGACCCGGCAGAGGCATTGCTTATGTGCTTATGGAATTGAACCAAATATGACACTTAATTTTCTTAAAAAATAAATTCCAAAGTTCAATACATTTAAATATTTAGGAATTATATTGTATTCAAATCTGTCTTTTAACCTCCCCACCCCCACCCATTTTTACAAAACCGCAATAGCGTTTTTTAGCGCAGGCCGGTGCGCTGAATGCTCTGTGCTGCTCCCGACATTCAAAGGAACTCTATCAGTGTCAGGAGCAGTGCAGAACATTCAACACGTCGGCCTGCGCTAAAAACCACTATCATGGTTTTGTAAAAGGGGGGGAGGGATTAATGATCAGATTTCTGAAATTGTGAAAACAACAACAAAAAAAAAGGTTTTATGCTTTAAGATCAATAAGAGCCATTTGGCATTTTCTTGATAATAAGAACTTAAGCACATTAATACATGCTTTTTTCACATCCAAAATTGATATCTGTAATTATGTTTATTCAGGTATTTCTTCATTTAATACGATGGCTTCAGACACTACAAAATACAGGGTCCTTATATTAAGGTGCGCGAAATGCTAAGACATCCATTATATTCCTATGGGCATCTTAGCATTTAGCGTGTGCTAAATCAATTAGCACACCTTAGTTAAAGGACCACACAGTGATCAAACTTTTAGGCTACAAAAGTAAATATGATCATGCTACTCCTCTTTTTTTTTTTTTTTTTTTGCGATATCACTGACTCCCGATAGCTTATAAAATTCAATTTAAAGTACATATGCTAACTCATAAATCCTTAAATACTCTACAACCAGGATATTTGAATTCATTGACTATTCCACACGTACTTAGAAAGACCTTGAGATCACTTCAAGATAATAGATTGGTTATTCCTTCAGTTAAAAGAACTAGATGGATTACAAAGAAATGTAATACTTCTCCATCTTTGGACTCTTTATCCAAAGTCTGATAGGAAACAGTCTCTCCACTGGCACTATGTCTAAACAATGGTAGTTAGCCCACATTAGGCCAATTATGAAACCACTCTCAGGCAACTCTGGCGATTGCTCCAATTATCTCTTTATAGCCAACATCCCATTTCTTGCAAAACTTACTGAAAAGATTATTTTTAATCAACTGACACTGTTTCTGGAACAAACTAATGCCATGCACCCTCTTCTAGGACTAGTTGCTACTATTAGGAACTAACTTAATTAAAGAAAATCAGTCCTTCTGATTTTATTAGACTTAACTGCGGTATTTGATACGATCAACCATTCAATTCTCAGCCATCTCAAATTAGGTATCTCAGGGAGTAATCTGGAATGGTTTCATTCATATTTTTCCGAAAGGCGATACCAGGTCTGCCTTCCAGCCTCTTCATCAGAACCTTACACACAAGATTCAGGTGTCCCCCAAGGTTCCGTTCTATTACCTATGTTGTTCAACCTCTTTCTTGCTCCTCTTCTGACCATTGCACAATCTGTTGGCTTTACAGTTTTCACGTATGCGAATGATATTCAACTTATTCAACCCATTATCTTTGGGACATTGCTGTGAACAAGGCTGCCCTGTGAACTTCTAAAAGCTAAGTTACCCACCGAATTTTTGACATCTCTTGCTAAAACAGTGTTGACTGGTAGCTTCTTTATGTTTGAGGAGACCTTGTTCCAACAAAAATCTGGGGTTGCTATGGGCATCACCATGGCCCCGTCTGTGGCTAATTTATTCATGGACAATTTTGAAAGACACTGGGTATATCCTTCTGAATACTTTGAAAAGATCAAGATATGGATGAGATATATCGATGATATTTTCTTCATCTGGAATGGAGAAGAGGATGAATTATGCCAATTTTTAACATATGTTAATGGATGTCACCCTAAAGTAAAATTTACCCATATTTACAGTAACTTGCAGATTTCCTTTTTGGATGTTCAAATTAAAATTAAAGATGGCCTTTTTGACACAGAAGTAAACTTTAAGCCTACTGATTGCAATTCAGCGCTTCTTTTTTCCAGTGTCCATCCTTTCACCCTTAAAAGGAGCTTACCCTATTCTCAATTTTTAAGAATACGGAGAATATGCTCCTCTAATAGTGAATTTAGAAGACAGGCGGATGTGCTTCAACAAAAATTCCTTCAGCGGGGATACCCTTCTAAAATAGTTAAAACTGCTTACAAAAGGGCATATCATAACCATAGGGAACTTTTATTGACTCCTAAAGACAATACACAATCAGGAACAGATCAGGTCATGACCTGTGTGTTAACCTACTCAGGGAACTGCTATCAAACAGTTCGTTCCCTAAGGAAACACTGGGATATTTTAAAGATCGCAGGGGTGTTTCAGGATTATCGTTTACGGATCGCCTACAAGAGGAACAAAAATCTTAAAGAACTTCTCTGTCCATCTGCAATACAGCTATGACACATCCGGGGCATCAAATAAGTGGAACGTGCCAAATGTGCAAAATAATGATCATTTCAAATAGATTTGATAATCCCAAAGATAATAAGCAATACGATCTTAAACATTTCTCTAATTGTAAATCGCAGGGTGTAATATATGTTTTACAATGTCCTTGTAAGATGATTTATGTTGGACAAACTTCAAGAAAATTCAATATAAGACTGATAGAGCATAAAAGCAACATCAAAAACCATGTTTTAGGAGCTCCTTTAGCTAGACACTGTGTAGAAAACAATCATGATTTTTTCTCTCTCAAAGCTATAATCATCGAAATTGTTCATCAAGGTAATAGAGGGGGGAACTTTAAACGTTATCTTGCCCAGCGAGAACAACGCTGGATCGATCGACTGGGCTCTTTAGCCCCTAGTGGGCTCAACAGGAATATGGAGTGGCAGCATTTTTACTGATAGTCTCTTCTGTATTCTCTGTAAGGGTTAACGTCGGGAACGATGACGTCAGCCCGTGACATAACGTCCTTTGTCAGCAGATTACTGTTATAGTATAAAATGAATGCCGGGGCCATTCTGCCTCGGTTTGAAAAATCCTTTGCAGCTGGGAACAGTAAGTCACACTCTGTTTTAGGTGAACCAGAAGAAGAAACGTTACTAAGTTAGTTTTTCCTTTCTTCTTTCTTTTTTGTATTATTTACAGCTGAGAACAATGCTTGAATGCTTCTGCCTTTAGCCCTGAAGCAGTGGACTAAATGGTATATCCGCGAAACGTTGGCAGGCAGCGGCAATTATTTGACAGCATGACAGCACATAAAACGAACGCTGAGATAAGTGCTTGGTTGCTAATTTTTTCAAACTAATGAAGTGTTGCATACACAGCTATATATAAAATAAGTAGTTATCTCAAAAATCGGTAAAGATATTTATGATAAAAACTTTTGAACTATCTAGCAGTAAAGATTGAGTCTCAGGTTTTTTAGCCAATGACTGGAACCACGGAGCAAAAAAAAAAAACCACGCGGAAAGAGAAGTCTATGATAAGACTAAGCGTGGGCTCCTATTCTGAGGCTTTTTCCTGAATGAACATAGTATAATAAATTGTTGCTAAAAAGTTATAAAAAAGTAAAAAACAATATAAAAACTGTAGGTGGTTGTAGCATTTCTATAAGTGGTGTGTTTCTTTATATTTTTGCTACATATTACTACAGCAGGAAAAAGAAACCTTGCAGAGAAATTTAGACAATATTTTTCTAGGCATTTAAACTAGAAGGTGGGGGTGGTGTATGTACGAAGGACAATTATAGAGACCACCCCGGCAAAAGAAAAGATGTGATAGTAGTAAAGGCTGCAACATAAGCAATATCAACAACTCATTTCTTAGTATTGCAACGGAAAGTGAAACGACACAAAAATCCATACGAAAAAGGAGATTATCGCTGAAAAATAGCTGGAAAGCGATGACCACAAATGCTCGCAGTCTAAGCAACAAAGTTCATGATCTGCAAGCCCTGATATTAGAGGCAGATCTAGATATTGTTGCTATCACAGAGACATGGTTCAGTGAATCACATGGATGGGATGCAAACATACCGGGATATAATCTTTTTAGGAAGGACAGAGATGGTCATAAAGGTGGAGGAGTAGCTCTCTATGTAAAGATCAATATCCAAGCGACCGAAATGCAAGGGACCTGGGGAGAGGAAGAAGCGATATGGATTGCTCTGAAAAGAGAAGATGGAACTTCTATCTATGTGGGTGTGGTCTACAGACCTCCGACTCAATCGCAGCAAATTGATAAGGATCTGATAGTGGATATCCAAAAGTTTGGAAGGAAAGAGGAGGTTCTGCTGTTGGGAGATTTCAACCTGCTGGATGCGGACTGGAATGTTCCGTCTGCGGAATCGGAAAGAAGTAGGGAGATTGTGGATGCCTTTCAAGAGGTTCTGCTCAGACAAATGGTGACGGAACCCACAAGGGAAAAAGCGATATTGGATCTGGTCCTCACAAATGGAGAGAGTATCTCTAATGTTCGAGTGGGTGCTCACCTGGGTAGTAGCGATCATCAAACGGTTTGGTTTGATATAACGGCTAAAGTGGAGAGCGGCCGCACGATACTTAAAGTCTTGATTTCAAACGTACGGACTTTAATGCAATGGGAAAGTACCTGAAGAAAGAGCTGTTAGGATGGGAGGACATAAGAGAAGTGGAAAGACAGTGGTCTAAGCTGAAAGGAGCGATAAAAATGGCTACGGACCTTTATGTGAAGAAAATCAATAAAAACAAGAGAAAAAGGAAGCCGATATGGTTCTCCAACCTAGTGGCTGAGAAAATAAAGGCGAAAGAGTTGGCGTTCATGAAATATAAAAAAACCCAAGAAGAGGAGAGCAGAAAGGACTACAGGGTGAAACTGAAAGAAGCCAAGAGAGAGATACGTTTGGCGAAGGCACAGGCGGAAGAACAAATGGCTAAAAATGTAAAAAAGGGAGATAAAAATTTTTTCAGATATATTAATGAAAAGAGGAAGATAAAAAATGGAATTGCTAGGCTAAAAGATGCTGGGAACAAATATGTGGAGAGTGA
Organism: Geotrypetes seraphini; assembly: GCF_902459505.1. Classification (NCBI taxonomy): domain Eukaryota; kingdom Metazoa; phylum Chordata; class Amphibia; order Gymnophiona; family Dermophiidae; genus Geotrypetes; species Geotrypetes seraphini. Next base: position 95,173,159 of record NC_047088.1, read on the forward strand.
TGAGGAGAAAGCGAATGTGCTAAACAAATACTTCTGTTCTGTGTTCACAGAAGAAAATCCTGGAGAAGGACCGAGATTGTCTGGCAAAGTTACACGAGAAAATGGAGTAGATTCTGCGCCGTTCACGGAGGAGGGTGTTTATGAGCAACTTGAAAAACTGAAGGTGGACAAAGCGATGGGACCAGACGGGATCCATCCCAGGATACTAAGGGAGCTCAGAGAGGTTCTGGCGAGTCCTATTAAAGACTTGTTCAACAAATCTCTGGAGACGGGAGTGATTCCTGGGGATTGGAGGAGAGCGGATGTGGTCCCTATTCATAAAAGTGGCCACAGGGATGAAGCAGGAAACTACAGGCCGGTGAGCCTCACTTCAGTTGTTGGAAAAATAATGGAAGTGTTGCTGAAAGAAAGGATAGTGTACTTCCTTGAATCTAATGGGTTACAGGATCCGAGGCAACATGGCTTTACAAAAGGTAAATCGTGCCAAACGAACCTGATTGAATTTTTTGATTGGGTGACCAGAGAGCTGAATCGAGGACATATGCTAGATGTAATTTACTTGGATTTCAGCAAAGCCTTTGATACAGTTCCTCATAGGAGGCTGTTGAACAAACTTGAAGGGCTGAAGTTAGGACCCAAAGTGGTGAAATGGGTCAGAAACTGGCTGTCGGACAGACGCCAGAGGGTGGTGGTTAATGGAAGTCGCTTGAAGGAAGGAAAGGTGACTAGTGGAGTCCCTCAGGGTTCGGTGCTGGGGCCAATCCTGTTCAATATGTATGTGAGTGACATAGCTGAAGGGTTAGAAGGAAAAGTGTGCCTTTTTGCAGATGATACCAAGATTTGTAACAGAGTAGACACCGAAGAGGGAGTGGAAAATATGAAAAAGGATCTGCAAAAGTTAGAGGAATGGTCTAATGCCTAGCAACTAAAATTCAATGCAAAGAAATGCAGAGTAATGCATTTGGGGATTAATAATAGGAAGGAACCGTATATGCTGGGAGGAGAGAAGCTGATATGCACGGAAGGGGAGAGGGACCTTGGGGTGATAGTGTCCTAAGATCTAAAGGTGAAAAAACAGTGTGACAAGGCAGTGGCTGCTGCCAGAAGGATGCTGGGCTGTATAAAGAGAGGCGTAGTCAGTAGAAGGAAGAAGGTGTTGATGCCCCTGTACAGGTCATTGGTGAGGCCCCACTTGGGAGTTTGTGTTCAGTTTTGGAGACCGTTTCTGGTGAAGGACGTAAGAAGACTTGAGGCGGTCCAGAGGAGGGCGAAGAAAATGATAGGAGGTTTGCGCCAGAAGACATATGAGGAGAGACTGGAAGCCCTGAATATGTATACCCTAGAGCAGGGGTGCCCACACTTTTTGGGCTTGCGAGCTACTTTTAAAATGACCAAGTCAAAATGATCTACCAACAATAAAAAAATTTTAAAACCCCCACAAAGCACACTGAAAGGCAGAGAAAATGTTAATTATCATTCATATTCCGGGTTTTTTTCAAAGAGGTCAAGGCAGATGACTCTATGCAATGTCATCTCAATAACAACCATACAAAAATAGACAAATATAGCCCCTCCCTTTTTACTAAACCACATAGCAGTTTTTAGCGCAGGGAGTTGCGCTGAATGCCCCACGCTGCTCTCGACGCTCATAGGCTCCCTGCGCTAAAAACCGCTATTGTGGTTTAGTAAAAGGGAGCCATAGTGCAAAATATAGACAGCAGATATAAATTCTCAAAACAGACACATTTTGATCACTAAATTGAAAATAAAATCATTTTTCCTACTTTTGTTTGATGATTTCATGAGTCTCTGGTTGCACTTTCTTCTTCTGACTTCTTCTCACTTCACTCTGGCTGCACTTCTTCTGACATCTTCTGATTTCAGCCCACTCCTTCTTTCAGCCTCCTATATGCTTTCTCTCTTCCATACCTCATTCTCTCCCCCAACTTTTTCTTTCTTTCTCCCTGCCTCCTGTTCTTTCTTTCTCTCTCTCTCTCCATGCCCACTTTCTTTCTGTTTTTGTTTCTTTCTCCCTGCCCTCCCCCAAGCCACTAGGTTTGCCGTCGCCACCGGGGAACAGGCCTCCAAGCCACCGCCCCCCAAGCTCTGCATGCAGAAGCCTTGCACTGACCAGCATTCTGCTCCCCTTCAATTCTTACATCGGAGAGAAGTTCCGGGCCAGCCAGGCAGCGATTGGCTGGCCCAGAAATTCCTCTACGATGTAAGAATTGATGTCGGGGAGAGGAATGCTGGTCAGCGTTAGGCTTCTGCAGGCCCAAATCTCTGGGTCCCCAGGGCCGAGGAAAAGAAAAGAAAAAAAGCCAGTCTTCCATGAGAGCCGTTCCAGTCTCTTTTTAGCAGGACACTCAACTTCACATTTTCAGGCTCAAGACGTCAGAGCAGCAGCAGCAGCTCCGGCATTTTTGGGCAGAGCACCTCCTGCTCCCGACCGCCTTTCTCCAGTCTGGCTTGTCAATTCCGCCAGGGGCAGCCGGCGCTCAGCTCTCAAGGGTCGTGACTTCCCTAGACCTCCCTCCCGCCTTCTCCCGAAGGAAGTGACTTCATCCCCCAGTCGGAAGATGCAGTCGGGCAGGAAGGGCGCAGCAAGAATGAGTGTGCGTGGGGAACCTTGGGGAGATTCCGGTGGGGAACCTTGGGGAGATTCCGGTGGGGAACCTTGGGGAGAGGAAGGCTGATCGGCCGGCCGATTGGAACGGCAACACGAGATCGACTGGCGTTGCCTTCCCGATCGACTGGTCGATCGCGATCGACGTGTTGGGCACCCCTGCCCTAGAGGAAAGGAGAGACAGGGGAGATATGATTCAGATGTTCAAATACTTGAAGGGTATTAACGTAGAACAAAATCTTTTCCAGAGAAAGGAAAATGGTAAAACCAGAGGACATAATTTGAGGTTGAGGGGTGGTAGATTCAGGGCCAATGTTAGGAAATTCTACTTTACGGAGAGGGTAGTGGATGCCTGGAATGCGCTCCCGAGAGAGGTGGTGGAGAGTAAAACTGTGACTGAGTTCAAAGAAGCGTGGGATGAACACAGAAGATTTAGAATCAGAAAATAATATTAAATATTGAACTAGGCCAGTTACTGGGCAGACTTGCACTGTCTGTGTCTGTGTATGGCCGTTTGGTGGAGGATGGGCAGGGGAGGGCTTCAATGGCTGGGAGGGTGTAGATGGGCTGGAGTAAGTCTTAACAGAGATTTTGGCAGTTGGAACCCAAGTACAGTACCGGGTAAAGCTTTGGATTCTTGCCCAGAAATAGCTAAGAAGAAAAATTACAAAAAAAAAAAAAAAAAAAAATTTAAATTGAATCAGGTTGGGCAGACTGGATGGACCATTCGGGTCTTTATCTGCCGTCATCTACTATGTTACTATGTTACATTTAATCAGACAATCCATCTGAAATTCAGGAAATCAACCTAAAACTAACCCTTGTCAGTAATTGCTTTGTCAAATTTATTCTCCCTTAATGTTAATAAATTGAAGACCATGTTTTTTCCAACCAAAGAAAATGAACCTCTTATATCCCAATTATGTATTTCTTCTACTCCGGTCCAGCTGGTTCTGACCATTAAGCTCTTAGGAGTGATCCTACACAATACACTTTAATTTAAAGCCCAAATTAGTTCAGTAGTGCAAAAATGTTTCTTTAAACTCAAGATGATATTGTCTCTTTCGTCTCTTCTAGACTCAAAATCTCTCAATATTCTTATTCATTCATTGGTCATTTCCACCTTAGACTACTGCAATTCTCTCTACCAGGGAATCACACAAAAACAGATCAGGAGACTTCAAATAATCCAAAACACAGCCATAAAAATCATCTTTAATGCAAAGAAATTTGACAATTTAACCCCTCTTCTAAAAAAGGCCCATTAGTTACCCATCACCCATAGAATTACATTTAAACTCTTTTTCTCACGTTCAAAGTTCAGACCAATCACTCCCCTTGTTTATTGAAAGAGTTTTGATCCCATACAAATCCTCAAGTTCACTTCAATCATCACAACAACATCTTCTTACTATCAGGGCCGGCTTAAAGGATAGGCCTAGTAAGCACATGCCTTGGGTGCGAAAATATCAGGCGGGCTCCAGGGCCGGGGTTAGGGGTGGAACAGGGCAAAATGATCTGGTGAGGTCAGTTTCCCACCTTTCCACTCTCTTGCTGCCATCTCGCCCGCAATCAAACTGAACCCAGGCCACGGAGCTCTAACACTGCGCACGTCGGCTTCCTTTCTTCTCCAAAACAGGAATGATGTAACTTCCTGTTTCAGAGGAGAAGGGAAGCCAGCACACAGTGTTAGAGTCCCATGGCCTGGGTTCAGTTTGCTAAGGGAGGGAAGCTGACCACCTCACCAGGCAGTCGGGGGGGGGGGGGGAGAAATACTGCTGCTTCCCCCAATTGGGGAGAGAGAGGGGAGGAGGGAGAAGGAAGACCAGGGAAGGAAGAGGAGAAGAAATAGAAATGCCAAGTCCATTGGAGGGAGATGAAGGAAAGGAGATACCAGACCATGGAGGGGGAGGGAGGGGAAGGAAAGCAGATACCAAACCATCAAGGAGAAATGATGGGAAAGAAACAGATGCCAGACCAGGGGCAAGGAAGGAGGGAGGGAGAGAAAGGAAGGTGATAAAATGCCAGATAATGGAGGGGAAGGGAGAGATAGAAGAGAAGGAGAGCAGAAAGATGCCAGGGCATGGGGGAGGAAAGGGAAATGAAGGAGACAGATGCCGAACCAGAAGGAAAGGAAGAAGAGGCCTGAACATGGAGGGGGGAGGGAGAGATAGAAGTGAAGGAAAGGAGAGAGATTCTAGGCCATGGGGTTCAGTGGGAAGGAAGGAAATGAGAAGAGAGAGATGCTAGCGCTTAGGAGAAGTGGTGGAGACAGAAAAATGGAGAAGGGGTGAAGCTGAAATGAATCATGTACAAAGGAGAAAACGGGCACAGGACAGTTTATTGAAGGGACATGCCATATGGAAGAAAGAGAGAGGAAGGACACTGGATAGAGAGGGCAGTGGATGGAAGAGGCAAGAGGGTGAACAGTAGATGGAAGGGGTAGAGAGAGGGGGACAGACGCTGAATGGAAGTGTGGGGGAGGGGGACAGAGATTGAATGGAAGGGGGTAAGAGAGGGGAGCAGACGCTGGAAGGAAGTGGGGAGGAAATAGAAAAAAGGGCACATGCTGGATTGGGGGATGAGGATAGAATTAGATACTGGAAGGGGTGAGGGAAAGTGGCAAGCTATAGGTAGACATAATGAAAGAGGGAAATTGAGGACTGAATAGTAAGAAAGAATTTAGAAAGAGGCAGAAAATAAATTGAGAAGGAAGACCAGGGAGAACAGGAGGAAGGGAGTGGCGAGAGAGAAGCCAGAGCAAGGGTGGGGGGGAGACAGATACCAGACCTGGGAGGAGGAAATGAGACATATATCAGATCTGAGGGGAGGAAAGGAGGAGGAGAGAGAGATGCTACAATCTGCTGGGAGGGAGAGATGGATGGGAAGAAGACAGATGCCACACCAATGGGGGAGGAGGGAGAGATGGAAGGGAGAGGCAGACAGTTTCTGGAAGAGGCATAGAAAGAGATCAGATGCCATATGGAAAAGGCAAAGAGAGGGCAGACAGTGGATGGAAGGAAGAGAATGATGAGAAGATAAGGAAAGCAGAAACCAGACAACAAAGGTAGAAAAAAATCTATTTGTTTTATTTATTTTTGCTTTAGGATAAAGTATTATTATAGCTGTGTTGATAATCGTTTATTAATAGAAAATGGAAATAAGATGATCCTATTTATTGGACTAATTTTAAAACTTTTTTTTTTTTTTTTACTAATTCAAAGAACAAAACTCCTTTCCTCGGGTCAGAACAGGGACACTGTAATAGCAGTATAGTTTACTGACCTGAAGAAAGAGGTTTTAACCTCTGAAAGCTAATTGAGAAATGTATTAGTCAAATAAAATGACGGGCACTAAATTTTTTTCCTGCCAGGCCCTATGCCTCCTACCCAATTGCAAAATATAAATTGGTGGGCTTCCCAAAGCCCTGCCAGCTGAAGCTCTCTTCCTCTAGGAAGGAAGGGGGGATTTGTTCAGAGATGTTTGGATGTTGCATAGAAAAGAAATTGTACACTGGTACTGCTATGGTAATCTTTGTTGTTTGGTTTGAATTTTAAAATAAAGTGGAAATAAAGAAGTAAATAAGAAAATGGGGGCAGGGCAGGGGGTGGGGCAGTGGGCCCAGTGGACTTGTGTGCCTAGGGACCCTCAATGAATTAATCCTGCCCTGCTTACTATCCCCTCCCTTCGACAGTTATTCTGACACATTAGTAGTTGCACCAACATTATGGAACGCCCTCCCCAAAACCCTAACACAGGAAACTAATTTAAATAATTTCAAGTCCAATCTTATAACTTTTCTCTTTAAAAGGTTCATTCCAGACAACCCCATTTCCCTAAAGTTTTTTCCTTTACCTTCTTAATTTTAAGTACTGTACTGTAACCCTACCCATGTCCCGTCTGTTCAATGTTTTGTCAATAGAATCTTTTAGTATGTATGTCCCTTCCCCTGATTTTTAATCTTTATTTTTTTTTTAAATAAATTCTGTATGATGTAACTGCTTTAAGAACATAAGAATAATCCTATTGGGTCAGACCAATGGTCCATCAAGCCCAGTAGCCTGTTCTCACGGCCAATCCAGGTCACTAGTACCTGGCCAAAACCCAAAGAGTAATAATATTCTATGCTACCGATCCAGGAAAAGCAGAGGCTTCCTCATGTCTTAATAACAGACTAGGGACTTTTCCTCCAGGAATTTGTCCAAACTTTTCTTAAAACCAGCTACGCTATCCGCTTTTACCACAACCTCTGGCAATGTGTTCCAGAGCTTAACTATTCTCTGAGTGAAAAAATATTTCCTCACTCAGAGAATAGTTTGGTAATTAAAGAGGTATATCAAGCCATAATAAACTTGAAACTTGATTTACCCCCATTTTTTACAAAAGTGCAGAAGAGGTTTTTAGCGCCGGCCAGCGCACTGAGTGTATATATATATTCAATCACAATTAACAATAAATATATCACTTACAGTCTATCATTTGTGCATTACATAAATTCTTATCCCTCCCCCTTCCCACCCCTCCCTACCATATATTCCATAATCATATAAATACATATTAATAAAATATCCCCCACCCTACCCAACTGAACTGATAAATTTCATATGTTCTGTTGTGTACGCTGTTGCCACATCTCATCACTGCAGGCACTGGATGTTGAAAAAACCATTTCCCACACAGGTTCTTGCTTTGTCATGGATGCTTATAGACTGGGACAGAGACACATTAGGGTCCAAAGTTAGACACTGCTACTTTCGTTATAGAATACTAGCGTAAGTCTGCATTTACACACCTACCTTTAAGTGCAATAACTTAAATAACCAATGACTGGTGTATATGCTTGCACCTAATTGTAGACAGATGTTAAAATGCTAGTATTCTATATCGCATGCATCTGCCTAACATGCCCCCACCCCGATCCTCTCATGCCCTTCCCAGGTCCATGTCCCCCTTTAGTGCTGAGCGCAGAACTTATAGAATACCGACTAAGAGCAAATATGTATGTAACTGCCAATTAGTGTTATTTAACACCAAATATAGCCAGTTGATTAAGACCAATTAGCATCTAATTATATATTACAATACAGTGTCTTATATCCCGCAGTTCTCTACAAGAAATCTATGCAGTTTAGAGTAAGAATTAAATCAAGTTCGTGAAGTTACATTTTTTAAGTCAGACCTTGTGGTTGTTAAAGGAAAGAGATATATATCGCCTAACCAAAAATGGTTCTAGACGGTTTACAACAAATAACCACCGAACATACAGTAAAAATGCAATTTAAAAGGTAATACATTATATAACGGAAGCATAAAATTATTAAATTAGAAAACCAGTTAGGATACAAATTTTTCAAATAGTTGGGTCTTCTAATTTTCTAAAATCAAGATAAGAAGAGGATCCCAACATAATTTTACCGAACCAACCATTCAATTTGGCCATTTCCACTGCTGACAAAATAGGAAACCTAATTAGATATGTCTTGAGTGGAATGCATGAGAAATGATCTATTTAAATTAGAAGCTTGAACTAAAGCTTAGCAGTTAAGCTTTGATGTGAACAAATGTAAGATGATGCATTTGAGGTGCAGAAGTTCAAGGGACCTGAATTCTATAGGAGTAAAGACACTAACATGTATGGACTATGAACAGTGGAGTAGTAAGGTGGGACAGGGGGGCTGGAGGGTGGACCACCCCAGGTGCCGTTTTGATGGGGGCGCTGGCACCTTTCTGCCCCCCACGCCATGATCTTGCCCTCCCTTTCCCCCACCTCCCTTTCTCCCTTTCACCAGTGCAAGCAACTTCTCAGGCCTGCTGCTCGCGCTGGCCTGGCTCCCTCTGAAATCACTTCCGGGTCACAGGGCCAGGAAGTGACATCAGAGAGAAAGCCAACACTGGAGCAAGCAGCAGGCCGGAAGAACTGCTCACTGGCAAAGATTTAATGAGGTAGAGGGGGAGAAGGAAGGGCGTGAGTGTGGCATGGGGGTGGGGAAGGAGCAGTGGACAGAAAAGAGGGCACAGGGGATGCCACCACCCTGGGCGCCTCCTACCCTCGCTGTGCCACTGACTATGAAAGAGCACTTTGGGTGACAGTGCCATCTCAAGGTGGCAAAATAATGTGATAAAGCTACAGCTAATGTTGTGTGCACAACTTTCCTTATTCGTTATGATTGGCACACAAATTTGAGCACTACTTGGAAATTTATTTGTAGATGCCTTTTTCTAGCTATCTCTAGTAAAATTGATAAACTATCCACGATCTTTAGTATCCAAATTATGATATCTTTCTGAGGATTGTTTTGCATGTTTATTTATCACATGTCTATTTTATCATGTATTTGTTTTATCATGTGTTTATTTTAATATTATGTATGTAAATTATGTAAACTGCTTAGTTTTAAACGGTATATAAATTTTTAAAATAAATATGTGAGCACACAACATTCTTGAATTAGGAGGATTGAGCATTCGTTAGGGTGACTGCTATTTTTTTGTTTTCTTTTCAGCTGGAAAGGATTTCACTGATCAGACGGTTACTGTACCATCAGGAAGCCCATGAACAGAAACTGAAGTAAAAACAAATGACTTCTCCAAAAGGTGAGCACAGTTTCCCTGTCCCGTCCCCGTGAGTTTTGTCGCTGTCCCTGTCCCTCTCCCTGCTCCATTCCTGTAAGCTCTGCCTTAATCACACAAGGCTCAAACACTTAGGATTTTAAAGTGTTTGAGGCTTGTGCAGATGAGGACAGAGCTTGCAGGGATGGGGCAGGGACAAGAAAAGAACTCGCCAGGACGGGACAGGAAAATGAGTTCCTGTGGGGACAGGGAAATATTTGTCCCCATGTCATTCTCTACTGCAGTGTTCCCTAGACTGCCCCACTACTCTGCAAAACATTCAATCATATTTGGACATCATATTGAAAACCTACATGTCCAAATAGATAATAAGACAGAACTTGTGAATGCTTCTGATCTTGATTTATGCATTTTAATATGAAAATATATTGGTGCCTATTTGTACTGATGTGCTTGTTTCCTTTTGCCATTGTAGGGCAGTTTTATTGTGAAAATGTTGAAATATCTTTTTGTGCTATATGCTATTAATTAATTAAGGACTGAGATTAAAATATGATTAGGGTTACTGGACCCATAGCCACGCCCCCAGGCCCACCCAGTTCCACCTGTACTGCCTGTGTCATGCTCCGTTCTGTCCCCCAGCCCCACCCCGATGGCAACTGTGCATGCACGGATGCAATGCAATGATGTCACGCACATATGTGCGTGACGTCACCGCATTGCGTCCGTGCATGCGCAGATGCCCCTTCCCGACGCAATTTTGATGGGAAGCTTTTCAAAACCCAGACAAAGTGCCGGGTTTTGAAAAGCCGTAAGGACCCCTGGACAAGTCCTCAAAAAGTAGGACCATGTCCAGGGAAAACCGGACATCTGGTAACCCTAAATATGATAAGATGAATAGCATTGGAGCTCTTTGATAAACATAGTTATGTATTTAATCTGAAAAGGTCTACATATCATTGATTGCCTATTATCTACTTTGTTGCTTGTGTGTGCAAACTAAACACAGTACCAAGAAGCCGATCAGTTCAAATTTAAAAAGTCTGATTTATTTATATCAATTATCCGACATGAAACATAGAAACATAGAAGATGACGGCAGAAAAGGGCTACAGCCCATCAAGTCTGCCCACTCTGCTTACCCACCCCCTGTCTATGCCCTAATGACCCAATTTTCTTATCTTGACCCCATTTATTCTTAAAGTCTGGCTTGCTGTCTGCCTCGATCACCTGCACTGGAAGCTTGTTCCAATGACTTCTTATTGTAATGAGTAAACATCATTTTCTATTGTAATATACACGGTCTAATGATTGGGGGAGGGGGAGGTATATTTTACATTTTTCTTATTGGGGAAATAATAGAAGAATGATGGGAGGGGAGGGTGGTAATTTTATATATTATAAGATAAATCAGAAATATTGTCAAGTGATGTGTTTAATTGTATTGTTTTATTGTTTGTGCACTTGATGTAAGATTGAAAACGAATAAAGAATTAAAATAAATAAATAAATAAATTATCCGACTTGGCCACATTTCGCCCACAGGCTGCATCACTAAAAAGGTAAAAGAATCACAATAAAATCAAAGTCAAACACATAATCAAATCATAAACAAACAATATGCTCCCAAGTTTGTAATAAGTTCATTGTTTACAAATTTCAAGCCACTGAAAGTCTAAGGCAGGGGTGTCAAAGTCCCTCCTCGAGGGCCGCAATCCAGTCGGGTTTTCAGGACTTCCCCAGTGAATATGCATGAGATCTATTTGCTTGCACTGCTTTCATTGTATGCTAATAGATCTCATGCATATTCATTGGGGAAATCCTGAAAACCCGACTGGATTGCGGCCCTCGAGGAGGGACTTTGACACCCCTGGTCTATGGAGACCATCTGGACATAGCATGCTATAACTTTTTGATTCAGTATACAGCATGGAGCTCCCAGAGGAGGAAGAGTTTCATCATTTGAGGCAATATGAGTAAATTTATGAAGTGTCTCAGATTTCCATTCGAAATTGCAACCCACTCCCTTCCATTTTGCGGGCATAATCTGCATCAAATACTTCATTCTGAGCCATGGTGAAGTGGTTCTTCCAGTCCCCAGTAATGCCTGAAGAAGGAGTAAAAAAAAAAAAAACAGTTCTCAGAACTGAAAGAATAGAAGTAGCCATCTTCTGTCTCATAGATGCCCCTCCATCATTTCTTAAACTCAATTTTTTTATTTTTTGAGATGCAGATATTAGAAGAAGCCACTCACCCTTTCGCATGAAGGGAGAAGCTTTTTGGTCCAGTAGGTCAGGGGTTATTGTCTTATAGTTGGTCATGGGATTCTCCTTCATGGCCTGGAAGTCAGTGTGATGGATAATTTTTTCCAGGACCTCCTCCCCCAAGTCTTTCTCAAGGAACTGTATTACTTTCCTGATCTCACGATCTGGATTCTGTGCAGAGAAAGACAGAAAGAGATGCACAAGAAAGAAAGTGAGAGGGGCAAACACCCATCAGAAAGAGAACAACAGAAAGACATCTATTAAAGGGAAAAAGAGAGAGAGAAACATATAGACAGATATCAACCCAAACAGACTGAAACAGAGAGAGAGAGAGAGAGAGAGAGAGATGAAGAGGCATTCTGTAGAGGGAGTGGAACAGTGAGGCATGTACTAGATGAATAGAAGAATGAGGTAGAAGTTTAGTACAAGATAAAGAAATAAATACATTTGGGGAAAAAAATTAGCTTGAAAAAGTGGTTCATAGAAGCAAAGTGAACCCATTCTCACCTCCTTCATGTCCTCATAAAACAGGTAAAGGATGGGATGCTCTTGCTTTTTCTTCCACCAGCCTTTCACATGGTCATGCCAGGAACCATAGGATACTGGAACAGGAATGAGATGTGGAGTCAAGTGATACATTCCAGAATTTGTATAACTGCCTGTAAAGCTAACATCATTTAAAAGGGTGCATTGTGAGGTTTCCTGTTTTAAGTTTCCAAATTAGTTAAAGACTTAATATACCGCTTAAGAGCAAACTGCCAAAGTGGTTTACATCATTATAAAGTTGTACACACAGAAAACAAATACAATTGCATAGGAAAGAGAAAGAAACGGAAAAGTGCAATATCAAAAAAAAAAAATCACCCACGAGCTAGAAAACCCACACTGCCATCAGGAGAGTGAACAACTCCAGGTGACAAAGCAGTATGAGGCCCCTGGAAGTTATACGCCTTATCAAAAAAGTAAGTTTAAGTTTAGTCTTAAAGGCTGATAAGGAATTTTCCAAACACATGTGCAGAGGAAATGAGTTCCACAAGGTAGGACCTTGCACACTAAAAATCTAAAAATTAGCGCGCTAAATGCTAACGCGTCCATTATATCCTATGGGCATCGACATGGCAAATGAGGTTCAACGTGGATAAGTGTAAAGTGATGCATGTCGGTAACAAAAATCTCATGCATGAATACAGGATGTCCTGGTACTTGGAGAGACCTCCCAGGAAAGAGACTTGGGAGTTTTGATCGACAAGTCGATGATGCCGTCCGCGCAATGTGCGGCGGCATAAAAGGGTGAACAGAATGCTAGGAATGATAATGAAGGGGATTAAGAACAGATTGGAGAAGGATATCATGCCGCTGTGCCAGGCCATGGTACGCCCTCGCCTGGAGTACTGTGTCCAGCACTGGTCGCCATACATGAAGAAGGACATGGTACTACTCAAAAGGGTCCAGAGAAGAGCGACTAAAATGGTTAAGGGGCTGAAGGAGTTGCCGTACAGTGAGAGATTGGAGAAACTGGGCCTCTTCTCCCTTGAAAAGAGGAGACTGAGAGGGGATATGACCGAAACATTCAAAATACTGAAGGGAATAGACTTAGCAGATAAAGACAGATTGTTCACCCTCTCCAAGGTAGGGACAACGAGAGGGCACTCTCTAAAGTTGAAAGGGGATAGATTCCGTACAAACGAAAAGAAGTTCTTCTCCCAGAGAGTGGTGGAAAACTGGAACACTCTTCCGGAGGCTGTTATAGGGGAAAACACCCTCCAGTGATTCAAGACAAAGTTAGACAAGTTCCTTCTGAACCAGAACGTACGCAGGTAGGGGTCACTGCAGGAGCAGACTGCTGGGCATAATGGACCACTGGTCTGACCCAGAAGCGGCAATTCTTATGTTCTTATGTACCGCACCTTAATAAAAGGACTACTAACTGATGAAAGATGAATTATGTGAAAGTCAGGGATCTGTAGGAAGTTCCATTATGGCAGATTGTTTATGGGACAGGTTTACCTTTGTTCACCCTTAAGTGAACTCAGAGCATCGGTTAAGAAATTTGCAAAATGTAATTGTGTTTTAGACACTTGTGCCAGAGGTTTATTATGAGATCTACCAGTTGGTTTAGTTTGTTAATTTTCTAAGTTTGTGAATAAGTCACTTCATGCAGATAGTTTTGCAATGACATTAAGAGAGGCATTAACAAAATATCTAAGTCAAAAAAAATACCCATCCTGCTCATTTACCCACCCGCCCTTTTTTTTACAAGACCATAGCGTGTTTCTTAGTACCAGCCACAGCTGTAACAGCTCCGACGCTCATAGGAATTCTATGAGCGTTGGAGCTGTTTCCATCACAGCCAGCGCTTATAAAGAGAATTTTTAAAAGTAAAGTAAAATTCTGGAATCTCTCATGGCACACCTGGAATCTCTTCGGGCACACCACTGTGTCAGAGGGTGGTGGTAAATGGTACTCCCTCAGAAACGTCAGAAACATTGGAAGTGACCAGTGGAGTGCCGCAGGGCTCGGTCTTGGGTCCGATACTATTTAATATCTTTGTACAAGACCTGCCTCAAGGACTTCGAGGAAAGATTACATTATTTGCTGATGACGCTAAGCTATGCAATGTAGTGGACAGCGCAACTGTGCCCAACACTATGAGGCAGGACCTACTTTCACTGGAAAAATGGTCAAATACTTGGCAACTGAGTTTTAATGCCAAAAAATGTAAGGTTATGCACCTTGGTAGCGGTAACCCCTGCAAAACATACACCCTAAATGGTGAAACCTTAACAAGAACTGTCGCAGAACGGGACCTGGGTGTAATCATTAGTATAAATATGAAGACTACCAATCAGGTGGCGAAAGCTTCAACCAAGGCTAGACAGATGCTGGGTTGCATCGGAAGAAGTTATGTCAGCTGAAAGCCTGAAGTTATAATGCCGTTGTACAGGTCCATGGTGAGACCTCATCTGGAGTACTGTGTTCAGTATTGGAGGCCACATTATCAAAAGGATGTGAAGAGAATGGAATCGGTTCAGCGAATGGCCACTAAGATGGTCTCGGGACTCAGGGATCTCCCATATGAAGACCGTCTAAGCAGGCTGCAGTTATATTCTCTCGAGGAACGCAGAGAGAGGGGAGACATGATAGAGACGTTCAAATATCTTACAGGCTGTGCTGAGGCGGAGGTAGATATCTTTTTCCTTACAGGTCCCATGGCAAAAGAGGACATCCGCTCAAACTCAAGGTGGGAGACTTCATGGCGACATCAGGAAGTACTTCTTCACCAAAAGGGTGGTTGATCGATGGAATGGTCTTCCACGTCAGGTAGTTGAAGCCAGCAATGTGCTCGACTTCAATAAACGATAGGATAAACATGTGGGTTCACTCTGGGGAAATGCTTAGGGGAGGGTTCTTTTAGGGGGAGGGTTCTTTGAGTGGGCAGACTTGTTGGGCCGTCGGCCCTTTTCTTCCGTCATACTCTATGTATTCTATGGTACACAGTTCAAGAGCCACTGCTATAGATCATCAAAATTCAAAAGAGTGATTCCACTGTTATATTTTTAATCTTTCATAAAGGCATTGTAAGATATTTGATTAAGGAACTCATTTTCATAAAAGAAAGACGTCAAAAAAGTAGCAAAAAGTGGTATAAGGACGTTTTTCTCACCAAACCCTTCCAATTTACTATTTTTAAAGTCTATTTTCTAGACTTCTAGACTTAGATTTCTATGCTGTTCACTTACAGTTCATTTAAATCTCAAGGGGGCATGTTAGAGGCATGCTATGGGTGGGATTAAGGCAGGCTTATAACCTGGATGTGTTTCTGCGATAATTGAAGATTTTAGAAAACATCCAGGGCACAATTTGGACATTTGGGGCTAGACCTATTTTAACAATAAATAAGTGCCAGAAGGCTAACCAAACTGAATAGAAGACCACTGGAAAGATATATGACCTCCCCACATGACCTCCCCACACTATCCTGGTGGTCACCAACCCCCCTCCAACTCCCCCCCACAAAAGATATGAATGAAACAGTACATACCTGCCTGTATGTTAGCTTCAGATCTTATGGCCAGTTCCATTAGAACAGCAAGTCAAGTAGGTCTCTGGAGTAGCCTGGTGGCCAGTGTAGTGAACCATAGACTCATATCCCAGTCTACCTACTACACCTATGGTGGAACATGTGAGCCCTCCAAAACCCACCCAGATCCCACTGTACCTACATATATGTGACACCAGCAGGCAAAAGGTTTATTAGGGTGGTATACAGTTGGGTCCAGTAGGTTTTCAGTGGGTTTTGGAGGTCTCACCAAACACTATAAGGGGGTTATGGAGAAATGTGTACCTGAATCAAACCTAAGCATAAATAAACATAACTACCTTTTTAAAAACAAATTATCCTCCAGCCAAATCTCATTTACCCCCCACAAATACTTGTATTTTCTTGTGAGCAGTTTTTTTTTTTAATTGCAACCTAATTTCCTGAGCTAACACACTGCACAAGATTGGAGCTGCTGCCTGCCAAGCCCTATTAAGTGTAGTTTGCAGACGCATAGTCCCCCGTTTTACAAAACTGAGATAGCTGTTTTTAGTGCTGGCTGGCGCACTGAATGCTCCTTGCTGCTCCTAGTGCTGGGTGGCGCACTGAATGCTCCTTGCTGCTCCTGAAGCTCATAGGAACTCTGTGAGTGTCGGGAGCATCATGCAGCATTCAGCACACCAGCTGGAGCTAAAATCTGCTATTGCAGTTTTGTAAAAGAGGCATTTTCAATATGATGTCCAAATCTGAATTTAGTCAAGCTATGAAAAGCTAGCAAAACCAAAACTAACCAGAGCACCAACACACCAGAAAACATCCCCATGGTTCACTGAAAGCCTCAGATTAAAGAAAAGAGAAGTGGGGGGCGCTCGAGAGCCCGAGAAAGATGGAAGTGTAAGACCAGAGCTCCTACTCTCACCAGATATTAACAGCTTATATGACCTGATATTTTTCTCAAGAAGTGCAGTATTTTCCTTTCTAAAGATTCTATCTACAAAGATGGGCAAGATTGAAGTGGCATTTGCAGCGAATTCAAGTGCCAAAGGGCATAAAACTGATCCACTGTCCCCCACTAAGTCTGATGGCAGGCAACCCGACGAAGACAATATGACAGAAGTTGCAGATCAACTGCGCACGATCTCCAATATGATGTCTGAGAGCCAAACTGATATTAAGGATATCAAGACCGAAATTCAACATCTTACCAGCAAGATTGACTCCATGGATAGTCGGCTGGGAGTGATCGAGAAAAAGAGGGAGTGATCGAGAAAAAGCTAAGCAGTCTGTGGATAGGATGCTACTGCGGAGTCTGGAATCTCAGATGTAAGACTTTGGCAATTGATATAGACGGAATAACTTCTGAATCTTAGGCCTTAATGAAGGGATAGAAGGAGCCGATGTAGTTGCCTTTGTTGAAAAGTGGCTTCCTCAAGTGCTGCAAATGAAATTCGATAGGCTGCTGGAAGTGGAACGTATGCATCGGGTACCCACACAAGGCACTACTGGAAACAGCAGGCCATGCCTGCTCATATTAGAATTGCTACATTATCCTCAGGTGGCTATTATCCTGGAAAAAATTAAGGCTCTGCAGAAGCTTATATGGCAAGGCCAAAACATCTACATCATTGCTGATTTTGCAAAGGCTACTGTGGATAAAAGACGGTGTTTCTTGGCACTGAGGCTGCAACTGAAGGCTCTGGAGGCTCGCAAAGGCCTCCTTGCCCCAGCCTCGTTTAAAATCACCTATCAAAATCATACTAAAACATATGTGGATCCTGCTGATGTTGAACATTTTCTGCATGAACAAGAAAGTCTGCACTCCATGGTTACCTGAAGGACTTTATCATAATTCCTGTATTCATGGTGACTAGTTTGTCATTTACTACATGCTTCTGTATCTTTCTTACTACGGTTCACACTGGTTTTGTTATGTGATATTGGGGTCATACATTTTCCTTTTCCTTTGTTAAATTATGATTGTAAGATTTTTCCAAGCTCCTGGTGGATAGGTTAGCTCTCCTTATGCCCCACTCTCATCAAATCTCATAAATGTGGGTTTATCAAAAGTAGGATGACTTCAGATCATTTTAGATTATTATGTCATGTCCTGCAAGCGGTGCGCAGATCTTCCACTCTACATTGCATAATGTCACTAGATGCTGAAAAAGCTTTTGACTGTGGAGTGGAAGTATCTATTTTATGCGATGCACTAGTTTCAGTTGGGATCCCCCTTTGTTAGTGTGGTACAATTGTTATACTCCAGTCCCAGAGCCAGGTTGAATGTAGACAACATTCTCACCTTTCCTTTTTTCTTATCAAGAGGTATTCGGCAGGTATCAAGAGGTATTCCCATTGTCCCCTCTGCTGTTTAACCTGGCTCTGGAACCGCTTCTTCTCACTATCGATAGCAATTCAGATATAGGGCCTATTGCTCATTGCTGAAGAAACTGTGGAACCACGGGGTGGAAGGGGACGTCCACAGATGGATCCAAAATTGGCTGGCGGATAAGAAGCAGAGGGTAGTAGTAAAAGGACACTACTCTGACTGGAAAGGGGTCACGAGTGGTGTCCCACAGGGGTCAGTGCTGGGACCACTGCTGTTCAATATATTCATTAACGATCTGGAAACGGGCATGAAGTGCGAAGTTATCAAGTTCGCGAACGATACAAAACTCTCCAACAGGGTCAAAACTGTTGAGGAATGCAAAGAACTGCAGAGCGACCTGAACAAACTGTGTGAGTGGGCAAAAAGATGGCAGATGAGCTTCAATGTGGAGAAATGTAAGGTCTTGCACATGGGGAAAGGGAACCCCATGTACAGCTATACGATGGGAGGGAGGGTGATGGGGAAAGGCACCCTAGAAAAAGACCTGGGGGTTTTGGTGGATACAACAATGAAGCCAGCGGCGCAATGTGCAGCGGCCTCAAAGAAAACGAACAGAATGCTGGGCATTATCAAAAAAGGTATCACTACCAGAACGAAGGAGGTTATCCTGCCATTGTATCGAGCAATGGTGCGACCACATCTGGAATACTGTGTCCAATACTGGTCACCTTACCTTAAGAAAGACATGGTGATACTTGAGAGGGTCCAGAGGAGAGCAACTAGGATGATAAAAGGAATGGAGAACCTTTCATATGCCGAAAGGTTAGACAAACTGGGGCTCTTTACCTTGTAAAAGCGGAGACTGAGAGGAGACATGATACAGACATATAAAATCATGAGAGGCATAGAGAGGGTGGAGAGGGACAGATTCTTCAGACTAGCAGGGACAACAAAAACAAGAGGTCACTCGGAAAAACTGAGAGGGGACGGATTCAAAACGAATGCAAGGAAGTTTTTCTTCACTCAGAGGGTGGTGGACACCTGGAACACACTTCCAAAGGAGGTAGTACGACAGAGTACAATACTGGGTTTTAAAAAGGGACTGGATGACTTCCTGGAAGCGAAGGGGATTGCAGGGTATAGATAGGAGGTTACTCTACAGGACAAAATCGAAAAGTGTATGTGAGTTTTAGGGTAGGAGCACTATCAGGTCCTGGACCTGAGGGGCCGCCGCGTGAGCGGACTGCCGGGCACGATGGACCTCCGGTCTGACCCGACAGAGGAAAGTCTTATGTTCTTATGTAAAGGTGTCAACTTTTGCTGATGATGTCTTTTTATATATCTCAGAGCCTACTATTCTATATGTTTTACAGATGCTGCCTCTCATGTTCTCTAACTCTTTCTTTCGTTCCGATAGCTTTATCGGTGTTGAAAAGGCCCAAGGACTTGGGTGAAGTTGGATTTCCAGATTTTGTGTTATATGCTACGGACGCACTATTGTGTAGTGCTACTGTGCTTCTTGGGTCCTGTGAGGGAGAGGAACCTTCTGTGTGGGTACAGGTGGAACGGCTTCTTTTGACACCCTATTCTTTTGAGAGCGTACTGTATACTCATAATTTACCATCTGTACATAAGTGGATACCATTGAGAGAGACCATTTTTGAGTTGCAATTTGTAGATCATTGTTTCTCTGTTTAAATATATCACTCATTGGATGCCCCTTTATGGGGTAACATACATTTCACTATTGATAGTAAAGTGCTTCATTGGACTTCTTGGATGTCATCAGGAATCTGGACTGTTGGAGATTTATTTGCTTGATCATCATTTCCTCACCTTTGCAGAGCTTAGGGACTGTTTTGGATTGCCTTCCAATCAGATCTTTCGCTATCTCCAGCTGGTACATTGTCTTCGCCAGCATTTTGTATCATCTTTACAACATTGTCATTTTTCAGCAGCACCTATACTGGCTTACTTGCTGCAATTGTCCTGTACCATGCAGCCTTTTTTGGCTGCCTATCATCACCTGCTACGATTCTGTTATAAAAGTGAGTTAGCTGTTCAGCAGCAATGGAGGACGGAACTTGGGAGGGAGATTTCCTCCTGTCCTTGGACAAACGTATGGTCCCTTAACAATAAACCCCTTGGTTCTGCATCTATTCTGCAATCTTTGTATTTTGTTCTGCACTGAGCGCTCTGGTTTCCTATGAAGATGGCTGCTATGAACACCCTGAGCTCTTCACTATGTTGGAGATGTGACCTTCTTCCTGGTACTTTACAGCATATGCTCTTTGACTGCTCTATGCTTCAACCCTTTTGGATGACAGTGTGGGATTTAATATGTGCCATCTTGCCAATATCTGCTACGCTTCAATATTCGCTTGTTGTTTTGAGATCAGCATTTCCTTCCTTGTCTTTGACTGATGACCAGTCTCATCTTTTGGACATTATGATGGCAATAGCGCTCAAAGTACTGCTCTGTAATTGGAAGACCCAATTTCCTATTTCCATCCACTCTTGATGGAATTATGTTTCTAGCACTGCCCGGATGGAATGTCATTTGGCTGAAGCCCATTCCAGGCTCTCCAAATATCGTCGGATCTGGGCGCCCTTTCTCCAGTATTGTTATGACTAGTGTTGTTGTACACTTCATCTATTTGACTGGGGTCTGGGTCATTGTGATTCTTTCTGGATATGGTTCACTGTGAAATGGTATTCCTTGTCTTTTGTCTTTCTTTTCTTTTCTGGGTATTTGTTCTGATTTTTGTTGTGCTCTTTTGATGCTGCCTGTAACCTTGGGGATATTTAGCTGGTTCTTCTGTTAGCTTTTCTTTTCACCATATTATCATTGTATTTCTATTATTATATTGGTACATTGTTATGACTTTGTAAGTTTGCAAAACTTTAATAAAAATGATTGGAACAAAGAAAAGAAAAGAAAAGAAAAGCGAAGTGAGGAAAGTAGAAAGATCATGGTGAGAATCAAGAAACCACAAAGAGAAAACCCTTTGGAAGAACCGGCTAGAAGACTATAAACTAGCCATACTGAAAGAAAAGCAAGCTTACTACTCTAACCTCTTACTAAAAGCCCCAAACAGATCCAGTAGTCTATTTGCACTAACACAGAACTTCTTCACTGCGTCCCAAGGAAACAACCAATCCCCATAAACAAGCCTAGACAGTGAAACATTGTCCAACTTCTTCCACGCAAAAATACAAAAAATCCGCTCCAACCTTGACTCAGCTGGCAGCCGTTTACAAATCACCCCTACCATTACACCACCAAACACCAACTCAAAAGCATACAACCTCTGTCACTTTAAAACAATCTCTTACGCGGACCTGGACAAAACAGTTGACCCCTGCCCTGCTAACCTATTGCTATCTGCTAAAGAAGCCTTCCTAAAATCAATTCTCCCCCAAATCAATAAGTCACTAACATCTGGAAAAGTACCTACATCCTGGAAAACCGCAGTAGTCTGTCCTATCCTAAAAAAACTGAACGCAGACCCAGATCAACCATACAACTTCAGACCAGTCTCAAACCTCCCATTTATATTGAAGATCCTAGAAAAAGTAGTCCTACAACAACTACAAGATTTTGCAGAAAGCTAAAAAGTCCTATCAATCTGCTAATTGGGATTCAGGAAATCCCATAGTACCGAAACAGTCCTATTAGACATTATTGACGATAGTTGGAAATTCCTCGATCAGGGAAAAGATGCTCTGCTGGTTCTCCTTGACCTCAGCGCCGCCTTTGATCCCGTGGACCACACTCTTCTCATCTCCAGACTGTCATAGCCCTAGCCTTAAGGCTAGGCTTGTGACAGCCAAATCTCCTCCAAATCCTTCCCTTTCCTTGAAAAGGGCTGATCACTGCAGCAGGTTGAACTCTGATAGACAAACAGGGTTTGAGGTTCCTTGGAAACATCAGTCTACAGAATCCCAGGGAGTAGAAGAGGAGTGGGAGAATAGCCTGGTGCAGAGGGAGGGGACTTATCCAAAAGGACAGCCTAAGAATCAGTCTCAGAGAGCAACTAATGAGCCTCTGCTGGGGCCAATTAAAGCTAAACTGAGAGGCCAGCAGAAGCAGCAGGTTGGCCCTTCCCCTTTCAGGTCAGGGCGTGGACAACTCAGAGCATTAGAGGCTGTGCTTAGGAAGAACAAATCAGTCTTCCCTGGGTCAGCCCAGGAAGCAGTCTCAAGGGACTGGGCTCCTGACTTTCCACTGAATCAGGACATTGATATGACAGAGGTATCCACTGTCCCTGGGGTGAACCAGCCAACTTGCCAAGAAGCCATGGAACCTATGGATACTACACAAGAACCAGATGAAACACAGATGGACCAAAGCTAAGTTGAATTACCTTTTTGATTGTTTGCTTTTGGAATCTTGTTTTCTCTGAGTTTGTTTGTAAGCACCAGTCAAGTGCTGACAGCATGAGCAGTGCTGAGCTAACTGCTGCAGCTGTACCTTAGGCTGGTGACAGAGAGGAAAGTGTTGAGTTTTTGTACATTTTTTCCTTTTGGTTTTTTTTTGCCTATTTTTGTGAATGAATGTATAAAAAAGGAAGTAGTGGGGAGAATCCACATAATATCCTCAGGGAGGGATCGTGGGGCCAATTTTTTGGCAAGCTTTGTGCTAAAGTGGATTCAGCTACTCCCCTCCCCCACCAACTGTTTGTTAGGTTGGCTGGGGAAGGCCTGTTAAGCCAGGCTTAGGCAATACATTCATCAGAGTTTGAAAGACATTTGGAATCACCAGCAGAAACACTGGGTGTTCCAGTAGCCGTATTACTTTGTGCCCTTTTTGGACTGTGAGACTGTGAGGGCAAGGCTACAACAGTACCATTCTAAACTTACCTGCCAGAAAGGTGTGTGGGCTATGTTTTGCAAGCCCGGATTTTCTTTGTATTTATTTGAAATTTAAAGAATAAAACTGTAGCAGTTGCTACTCGAGAAATAAAGTTGGACACAAGTTCAGTTAAATCTTTATTGTTCCTGACATTTATTTTTTCTATTTTTGATGAGAACCAGCAGGACCTTCAACATCCTTTGAAGGCACGGCGAGTTCGGCGTTGGGTGAGCATTGGCCGGTGGCCTGTTGCAAAACCCGGCACTGGCAAGCTCACAAGACGTATCAACATTGGCATAAGTGGCACAGCTTTACGCTAGTTCTCTTCATTCCTAAACAACAGATCTCAGAGTGTACTGGTAGAATCACATCTAGCACGTCCTAAACCACTCAAATATGGTGTGCCCCAAGGCGCTTTACTGTCACCATTGTTATTCAACCTATACCTCAGACCAGCTCTTGACATTGCTTCAAAATACAACATCAAGATCTACTCATTCGCAGATGATATTCAACTCTACCTTCCCCTAGGTATGAACCAAGACACTCAAATAAAAAACTCACAAGACTGCCTTTACAAAATCAAAGACTGGATGACAACGAAGAAACTCCAACTTAATGCATCCAAAACCGAACTACTCTGGATTCACAAGAAAAACTGTTCCCACCCACGTCCAACCTTCTCCTGGGATAATATGACTCTTAAAGCTAAGCATCAAGTACACAGCCTTGGAATCACCCTAGATCAGGGGTGCCCACACTTTTTGGGCTTGCGAGCTACTTTTTAAATGACCAAGTCAAAATGATCTACCAACAATAAAATAAAATAAAAACACAAAGCAAAATGTACGCATAGAAAATGTTAATTATCATTCCTATTCCAGGGTTTTTCAAAGAGGTCAAAGCAGATGACTCTATGCACTATCACCTCAGTAACAACCATACAAAAATAGACAAATATACCCCCTCCCTTTTTACTAAACCACGATAGCAGTTTTTAGCACAGGGAGCTGCGCTGAATGCCCAGCGCTGCTCTCAACACTCATAGGCTCCCTGCACTAAAAACCTCTATTGCGGTTTAGTAAAAGGGGACCTTAGTGTAAAATATAGATAGCAGATATAAATTCAGACACATTTTGATCACTAAATTTAAAATAAAATCATTTTTCCTACCTTGTCTGGTGATTTCATGAGTCTCTGGTTGCACTTTCTTCTTCTGACTGTGCATCCAATCTTTCTTCCCTTCTTTTAGCCTATATGCTTCCTCTCCTCCAGACCTCATTCCTTCCCCCACCTTTTCCTTCCTCTTCCCTGCCCTTTCTTTCTCTCTGCCTCCCTTTCTTTTTTTTCTGTTTCTCTTCTTTCCTTCTGTCTCCCTGCCTGCCCTTTTTTTTTCTTTCTCCCTGCCCTCCCCCAAGCCACTGCCACTGCCATTGTCATCGGGGACCAGGACCCAAACACCACCAATAACAGGCCCCAAGTTCTCCCTGCTTCGGCCAACCAGCATTCCTCTCCCTGACGTCAATTCTGCCGTCGGGAAGAGGAAGGCTGATCAGCCCAAGATCGAGATCAACCTATTGGGGGAAATGCTGCCGGGTCCTGCCTTCGCGGAAACAGGAAGTAGGCAGGACCCGGCAGGAAGAAGAACAAATGCTTCACTAACATGTCTCCCGCATTAGCCCATAGCGACACTTGCTTCAGGGCTCTCAACATGTGCGTGCCGGCTTCCCTTCTCCCCCCCCCCCCGGACATAACTTCCGGTTTTGGAGGGAAGAGAAGAGAAGCCGGCACGCACATGTTAGAGCCCGGAGCATAAGTTCGCTACGGGCTGAAATCTCCAAGCCGTTTTTTGGGTTTTTTTTTTTTAATGTTCAGCAGTGGCAGATAACAGCTGGGCGGACCGCCCAGCTAAAAGGCCCTAGGGAGAACACTGGAGAGGAAGGCTGATCGGCCCGTAGATCAGGACGGCAACACGAGTCTATCACGGAGTCCGGGATGGGCTCCGCGATCGACTCACGTTGCCTTCCTGAGCTACTGGTCGATTGTGATCGACGTATTGGGCACCCCTGCCCTAGATGCTGACCTATCGCTAACGAGCCATGTCTCACAGGTAGCTACGGAAAATTCATCCATACATCTCAGAAGAAAATTTCACCCAACTGCTCTACGCCTATGTCTTATCCTGCATGGACTACTGCAACACACTATTAGTTGGACTGTACTCACTTGAGGAATGAAGAGAGAAGGGAGACATGATTGAAACGTTCAAGTACATCACGGGTCGCATCGAGTCGGAAGATAATATCTTCTGTCTCGTGGGACCCTCGACCACCAGAAGGCACCCGCTGAAAATCAGGGGAAGGAAGTTTCATAGCGACTCCAGAAAGTACTTCTTCACCGAAAGAGTGGTAGATCATTGGAACAGACTCCCACTGCAGGTGATTGAGGCAAGCAACGTGACGGATTTTAAGAGAAAATGGGATGCTCACGTGGGATCTTTAAGGGAGTAAATTCAGGGGGGTGGGTACTTGGAATGGGCAGACTTGATGGGCTATAGCCCTTTTCTGCCACCATTTTCTATGTTTCTATGTTTCTATCTGCAATGAACCTACAAAGATTGCAACATGTACAAAATGCAGCAGTTCACCTGTCTATTCGCAACTCAGTCACCCCAGCTCTGGCTGCTGTACACTGGCTACCCATTCGGAAACGTTGTATCTTTAAAGCTCTTACACTAGCATTCTAATTCATCAATAGAAAGGTCCCATCCCACACGGCAAAAAAACTAACAATATACAATACATCCCCAACCGACCCCTGCGATCACAAACCAAGAGAAGATTGTCCACCCCCACCGGCACGAACCCTCCTACCAGAAAGTGCCCACAAACACTCCTACTCGCACTTCCTTCCCAAATTATGAAACTCAATCCCATCAACCATTAGATTACTGACAGGCATACTAAAGTTCAGGAAAGCAGTAAAAACCCACCTGATTCTTGCAACACGCCCCTAACCTCTATTTCTACCTCAGCAAAATTATTCTGCCACACTGAATGTGCTCTCCACTTGACTTACAGGCAGAACTAAGTCTCGAGGTGCACACTCGGTGTGAAACTAAGCAAGATCTTATCTCCATACTACATGTACCCAAACCATAAATGCCAAAATCTGTCCTTTGCTTCAAATGTATTGTAATTCCAGCTGCTTTACATATAGGGCCTATCGGTTGCCATGCTACTGTGCTTAGCCCCCAAATCTTGAATTCTCCTTTCCATACAGTTCATAAGAATTATCCCTCCGCTGCTGATCTTCCTTTTAATCTGATGTTCAGAATATTTTATATGTGAATTTGTATCGTTGTTGCCCATCGTTTGCCATGTTACTGTGCCCAGTACCCAAAACATGTACATAGGAATTTCTACTACTGCTCTCCATCCTTTTGATTAGTTGTTCTGTCTATCTGCTGTATATGAAGTTGTAATCTTGTTGCTAAACCTTCTACTGTGTATGTAAACTTGTAACGTGTTCTGGGATCTTTTGGGAGGACGGGCTAGAAATTCGACTAAAAAATAAATAAAATTTGAAAGTTTTGCAAAAAAAGTGTCCAAAATTTCTAGTGCCAAATACAGCTGTTTTCAAACTAGAAAAATGTTGATCATTTTTGTTTGAAAATCACCCTATTTTAGATGGTTTTGTGCTCAGTGCATCTTTCTTTAAGGGCTATTTTCAAACAAAAATGTCCAAGGGGAAAACACAAAAACAAGTCATTGAGATATATGGGAGCCAGCAGTCTCACTAGACTGGCCACACAGACATCACAACATAGCAGCAGGGCAACCTAAGGGGCATTGCAGTGAACTTCACCTAAAAGGTCCCAGATACACATCACAGATTCATAGTCAGATGCGCGCAAGACATAAGTGTGCGGACAAATGGGCGCAGACAAGTGAACGCAAGACGTCTGAGCGCAAAGACAAGTGAGTTCAAGAAAACTGGGCAAAGACATCTGAGCGCCGACAAGTGAGCGCAAGACAACTGAGCGCGACAAGAGGCTAGGCAATTATAGTGATTAAAAATGCATTTGCAAAACACAGTCACGTATGACAATGACGTAAATGACATCCTTACGTCAACGTTTTGCGCGTGATTGTGTTAGCAAGACATAGGGGACAAATGTGCGCGCCGACATTTATTTTATCCTCAAAAACTAATGTTGGTGCTGCCGTTGGGGGTGGTTTTGGGAGGTTATAACCCCCCCTCCCAATTATAGAGGAAGCTTAACATTTTGCCTATTTTTCAGGGGAAAAGTTCAGTTTTCAGTAGATACGGCACAGCAGCGCAAACACAATGTCGGCGCATGTTTGACCTGCATGATTTTGTAGCAGTGAAAGGAAGGCGGGCTGTTTTGAGCACCTATATAAGAAGGAAACATGCATTCACGTGACATATTCAAAGCACAAAGAGGCTAAGTAACCATAGTGATAAAAATACACTTGCAAAACACTGTCAGGTTTAGGTGAACGTGCGCGTGATCGCGATCCACCATTTTGTGGTGCGTGCGCTCAATTGTCATTGCGCTCAATTGTCTTTGTGCTCAATTGTCCCTGCGCACAATTGTCCTTGCACTCATTTGTCGTTGAGCTGAATTGTCCTGCATGGAGTTGTCCTTGCGCGTAATTGTCTTGCACTGACTTGTCTTCGTGCATTTGTCCACGCGCTTTTGCCTAGCGCGCATTTGACTTGCCACCCACATCACATCCTAACCCCATTATATTGTAGTGAGCTCTTCAGAAATAGCAAAATATATAGTGTATCCAACTATACACCACTTGTACAATAGCCCTTGTGCCTGGCAAATCCTGCCCCCCCTACACCCGCCCCAGGCCCGCCCAGTTCCGCCCTAGCCCCACCCCCCTCTGCCTGCATGTGCGGACTTCCTCCCTGCCCGACGCAATTTGAGGAGGCTTTTCAAAACCCGGACAAAGTGCCGGGTTTTGAAAAGCCGTTCTGAACCACCGGGCCTGTCCTCAAAAGGAGAACATGTCCAGGGAAATCCAGATGTTTGTTAACCCTACTTGTGCCTGCAGGTGACACGTATGCATATGTGGATTCAATACATAAGAATTGTCATACTGGGTCAGACCAAAGGTCCATCAAGCTCAGCATGCTGTTTTCAACAGTGGCCAACCTAGGTCCCACTTACCTAGCTAGATCCTAAGTAGTAAAACAGATTTTATGCTGCTTATCCTAGGAATAAGCAGTGGATTTCCCCAAGCCATATCAATAATGGTTTATGCATGTGTGTTCCTGAGGATCTTGAAGGGACAGACTTGAAGCATTGCCTTGGGATAACAGCAGGATTTTTCTTGAGACAGTGTTTTTTGGGGCGCTCACACATTCAACTACAAGTGTACCAGTTAAATTGGGACGGCCTGGGTCCCCTTCTATACAGTCCACTGCACCAACCACTAGGTTACTCCAGGGACTTACTTGCAGCTCTAAGAGTAGGGTTGCCAGATTTTCCAATCAGAAAATCTGGACCTCTAGACCAGTGTTTTTCAACGCCGCGAGATGTTGCCTGGTGTGCCGTACGGTCAGGGCCGCCATCAGGGCAGTACCACCAGTCCTGCATTCAGGGGCCCCGGGCTCCCCCAGGGTCCTAGGCCACAGTCTAGGGAGAGGGGCGATCCGCCCCACGTGGACAGGAGAGAGCTGGACGGGGGACCCGCGGAGTTCAATACATCTCGAGCCGCGAGGCTCGTCTTCTGTTCCTGCCTGCCCTGCAGCTAACATATAGCCGATCGCAAGCGTTCCCCGATGTCAGCGCTGACGTCGGAGGGAGGGCTTAAGCAAAGCCTGCCCTCCGACGTCAGCGCTGACGTCGGAGAATACTTCCGTTCGGCTATTTGTGCGCGGCAGGGCAGGCAGGAAGCAGAAGACAAGCCAAGCGGCTTGAGCTTCGTTTTGCTGAGAAAGTTGCAAAGATGGGCTGGGAAGCAAACACGGAACACAAAAGGGGGGAGGGAGTGCGTTTTGGACACAAGGCATGAACTTGGGAGAGAGGAAGGGAGGGAAAGAGATGCTGAGGTGGGGGAGGGAATGGGTTTTTGGACACAGAAGAAATGGACTTGGGAGAGAGGAAGGGAGGGAAAGAGATGCTGAGGTGGGGGAGGGAATGCGTTTTTGGACACAGAAGAAATGGACTTGGGAGAGAGGAAGGGAGGGAAAGAGATGCTGAGGTGGGGGAGGGAATGAGTGTTTGGACACAGAAGGCATGGACTTTGGAGAGAGGAAGGGAGGGAAAGAGATGGTTGTGTACACGGGGAATAGAAGAAAGGAGAATTTTTGGTCATAGGGAGGGAGTGAGGTACAGATAGTGGCATACCAGGGGGGGGGGGCGGTCTGCCCCACCCCGGGTTTACGTCCCAAGGGGGTGCACAGCTGGCCACCCTCCAGTGTTGTCCCTAGGCCGGCAAACTGCGGCTCTTTAGCCACTTGAGTGCCACCGCCGCCATCGGGAACAGGCCGGCGCCAAGTTCTCCCTGCTTTTCCCTGTGGGGCCGGCCAACTCTCGCCACTCGCGTCAATTCTGACGTCGGAGAGGACGTTCTGGGCCAGCCAATCGCTGCCTGGCTGGCCTAGAACGTCCTCTCCGACGTTAGAATTGACGACGGGTGGTGAGAGTTGGTCGGCCCCGCGGGGAAGAGAAGCAGGGAGAACTTGGCGACGGCCTGTTCCCGATGGCAGCGGTGGCACTCAAGTGAATTACTTTATATATAGTCAATATAGGCACAGAGTTAAATTTTTTAACATTTTCTAATGGTGGTGTGCCTTGTGATTTTTTTCATGAAACAAGTGTGCCTTTGCCCAAAAAAGGTTGAAAAACACTGCTCTAGACCCACCCCCAGGCCCGCCCAGTTCTGCCCATCCCCGCCCTGTAACGCCCTCATCCCACCCCCGGTCCTGCCATAGCCCCCTCTCCACACACACACACACACACACGCATACATACACGCACAGACACTGCCTGCTCTTGTCGGGCAGGGAGGAAGTCCGCGCATGCACAGACTTCCTCCCTGCCCTACGCAATTTGAGGAGGCTTTTCAAAACCCGGACAAAGTGCCATTATATCTGCAGCTGTCACTTTCACCTCTTGGGAGGGTGGAGGGGGGTAGGAGGGGATCAGTGACCACTAGGAGGTTAAGGGGGTCATGCCTTTATTCCTCTTGTGGTCAGCTGGTCAGATTGGGCTCTTTTTTTGGCATTTAGTCATTATTGAAACTGGTCTAGCCAAAAACATCTTATTTTTTTGCCATGGACATTTTTTATAACGTTCCCTTATTGCAGAAAAACATCCAAATCACAGTCCTGCCCAAAACACGCCCGCAACATGCCCCCTTGCGATTTAGATGAACTGTGGAG
Organism: Geotrypetes seraphini; assembly: GCF_902459505.1. Taxonomy (NCBI): domain Eukaryota; kingdom Metazoa; phylum Chordata; class Amphibia; order Gymnophiona; family Dermophiidae; genus Geotrypetes; species Geotrypetes seraphini. Next base: position 95,203,264 of record NC_047088.1, read on the forward strand.
AAAACATCTTAAAAATGAATTTCAAAAATAGTAATTTGGATGTTTTTGTGAAAAAAAAGTTAATCTGCTGTTTGAGCTATTTTTTTTTTTTTTGGGGGGGGGGGGGAATTATTTCTGTTTCAAAAACAAGGAATCACACAATTACATGTAGCCTGGGGTGAATTCATGCATTAGAGCAACTGAGAGTTAGTGCATGGATCTCCCCAGCAGTTGGTAGCAGTTCCTGAACAAAGGCTGCATGTACATTTATAGTGGGGTTAAGTGAAGAGGTTAAGTGTCAGCTTTCAATATACAGTGTGCAGCCTGCAGAGAGCTGCCCCTGTGATTGTTATTAGAGCTGGATGAAATATGAACCCTAAGGTAGTTAGTGGTTTAGCCCAGTGTTTCTCAACACGCAGTATATGTACCCCTAGGGATACGTGAGCTGCTTGTGGGGGGTATGCAGACCCCTTCCTCCAGTGGCGTGCTCCCCTCCACCAAAGAGTCTTCACATCCATGCGCTCGGAAAGGTCCTGAGGCTCCTCCCAATTTGACATGTTTGCATCAGAGGGGCGGTACCAACAGGGCCTCGTGAGCGATAGACTCGAAGGCTCTGCGTCAGATAAGCTAGCACCAGTGCCGGGACTTGTGTAGACTCTGGACTCCATGGCAGGCTGCAGGAGGGTGGCAGAAGATGGAGGGCTCTTCATTGCGGGAGTTAGCTTGGTGTTGCCCAGACTTTGGAGCCACCGCGGCTGATATAGTGATATAGACATGCACAAGCAGTGGCATAGCGAGGGTAGGCGACGCCTGGGGTGATGGCGCCCCCCCCCCCCCATGCTTTCTGTTGCACCTCCCTCCGCTCCATCCATGCCAACCCCTCCTGTCACCACACTCACACCCTCCCTTCCCTCCCCTGTACTTTTAAAAATCTTCACCTCCGCTAGCAGCTTCTGTAGCCTGCTGCTCGCACTGGCATTCCTCTGATGTCACTTACTGGCCCCGCAACCCAGAAGTAATTTCAGAGGGACCCAGGCCGGCACGAGCTACAGGCTAAAGTAGTTGCTTGCACTGGCAAAGATTTTCAAAGCGGTACGGTGGAGAGGGAAAGGGAAGCCGCAAGCATGGTGTGGGGGTGGTGGAGAGGTGCCAGCGCCTCCACCATGATGGCGCCCGCACCAAGACAGGACCTGGGGTGCCCCCCCCTTTCTATGCCACTGTGCAACAGTTCCCTTAAAACTTCTGATTCATCTCCCTGTAATAAACTAAAGACCAACATAAAATGGAATCTTGTTTGAATCGTGAGGCAATGCAGAAAGACTGAAGTATAGGGGTCACATGGGCCCACCTTTTTAGACCTTCCAGTACCTTCGCTGACATGTTCTGGATCAACCTTAATCTCCAGAGCTTCTTCTGAGACAAACCAAGCTAGGTGACATTACCATAATCCAACCTAGAGCCTAGAAAAACCTGTAAGTATCATCTGCAAATTATTTGGTGACAAATAAGGGCGTACATGTCAGATCATTCTCAAAGTCCTATAGCACCTATGTATTACTGCCAAAATTTGTTAACTAAAGGTCAATTGGGAGTCAAATATATTCTCTTGTAGACTATAGCCATCTTACCTTCTCCAGCAATGTATTTTTGTAGAAACTCCTCCCAAGGACCAGGATGTGGCATGAGTTTCACACTTTGGTGAAAGTAAAAGTAAGAGACAGCCACATCTTTGGCATTCCTGGCCACATATATTATCTGTGAAAGAGATGAAGGATAGTTTAGATTTTACATACATCATCACCAAATCCTAATGAATCATTTTTTTGGGCTCATCTTAAGACAAATGTAAAGGAACAGGAGTCAACATCAACAACTACAGCAGACTCTCTGTTAACCAGAACTCAAGAAACCAACAACAAAAAAATCAAACAAATACTATAATACTTTGAAAATAAAATCAATTTCTGGCGGAAATTTAAGTGTAAACTTGGCATGCCACACCTGAGTACATCCTCTTCACACACTAATAGTTCTTTTAAATGCAATCAAAAAATAAGAAAATCCAAACACAATCACAGTGGTCTAGCCAAAATAGTAGTACATGAAGTCTTTTTAATATTACGTCAGCAGGATATAAGATTGACCTTTAGAGTTAAATAAACTTGTCAGGCCTGCCACTTCTTCATTCATCCCTGCTCATTTTGCTCTTAATATATTATATGTAGGTAGGACCCTGAGATCGATTAAGACACGGTTGACTGAACACAAATCCCGTGTACATACTCAAAATGAAGCTTCCTCTTTGGTGCGTCACTGGAAGTTATGTGGCCACACACTACGTGATCTTAAGTGGAGGGTATTAGATGTAGTTACAGTAGGGTGGAAGGGAGGTAATGTTGAGAGAAGCCTTAATCTAAAGGAATTACGGTGGATGTTTATGTTAAAATCTATGGTTCCGGAGGGGTTAAATGAAATCTCAGACTGGTTAGCTCAGGTTGATATTTAACCATTCCTTGGTATTTGGTTAATTTTTTCCAAACTTTATGGGTAATCTTTAATGGAGAAGCTCAGCTGACTTTAGGTTGGCCGGATATGACGTCAGGGGATGGAGTATATTTTAGCGGGTGGTCAGAACGCCGCACCATCTTTTGGATGCCGACAGCATAGTAGATAGTGATGTTATCTCATTAAGGTATGTTACTTTGATATACATGATAGAATTGACCTTAAAAATTTGTAAATTGAAAGTCTAACTATGTGCTTTGTGCTCCTTAGTATCCCCAGCCTTGACAAAGAGTTGCGAAACGCGTTGGCACAGGGGAGCATTACTGCATTGCTGGAGCAGCACTTGTGAATTATGAATCAGCATGACTTTTCTAAGAAGCTAAGTTATTTAAATTATTCAAACTATTTATATATCAGTTAAATATTGAAATAATAATATATTAAGAGCAAAATGAGCAGGGATGAATGAAGAAGTGACAGGCCTGACGAGTTTATTTAACTCTAAAGGTCAATCTGATATCCCGCTGATGTAATATTAAAAAGACTTCATGTACTACTATTTTGGCTAGACCACCGTGATTGTGTTTGGACACCTGAGTACACACATGTGGAAAAGTTTATGGTATGGTGTAGTATGGGGTATACAGTCGTATTAGTTAGGCCTATTTTTAACGATAACTCTTAAGCAACCAGAAACTTCCAATCCCCATGGGTAGGGTTACCAGATGTCTGGATTTCCCCAGATATATCCTCCTTTTGAGGACATGTCGGGGGAACCGGATGGCTTTTCAAAACCTGACATTTTGTCCGGGTTTTGAAAATCTTTTCTCCACATTGCGTCAGGCAGGACATCCGCTCATGCACAGATGTGATGCGATGATGTCGTGCACACACACACATGCACACGATGTGATCGTGTCACATCTGTGCGTGCACGGATGTCCTGCCCGACAAGAGCAGGCAGTGGGGGAATTAGGCGGCCCTGGGGGTAAGCCTAGGGGTCCAGATTTTCCAAATGGAAAATCTGGTAATCCTACCCATGAGTGCTGGTTAACTGAGAATCTACTGTATCTACTATTACTACTATTAATTATTTCTACAGTGCTACTAGGCATACTCAGCACTGTACAGAGTCATGGAGACAGGCCCAGTTCAAGTGAACTCACAATCTAATCAATCAAGACAGACAAGCAGGATGCCAGAGAAGGAGTTACAGCTAGTGGAACTTCAGGCTAGGGAAATGAGCAGAGGGCAGTGGGAAGTAAGATTATGAATTGAAGGCAATCTACTACAATTTCACATATTTGGAATCTGCCATTAGAGCAGTTGCATAGCCATGGGGGGGAGAGCCCTCGGGGGCCCCCCTCACATTTGGGCACAGGCCCTCTTTGCTTTCATAGCTGGCAGAGTTGCAAAGCCCCACCAGCCAAATATGTCTCCTACATGAGTTCTGTTTGTGCTGAGCAAGCAACACTTTGGGCTAGATTCACTAACCTTCCCGATTCACTCCGATCCGTGTCCGATCCGAGGCAGGCCGACTGATTCAGAACAGGTCTGTATTCAAATGGGGGGCGATCGGAGGAACGCCCTCCACCGACCACACGGATTGCTTGAGAGCGATCCTGGCGCATGCACAGACCATCTTCTTTGCCTGTAGATGGTCTGCGCATGTGTTTGATGTCCTTGCTTTTTAATTTTTTAATTTACTATTTTACTCGCGAGCCCACGGGTTTAAAGCGGGTTAAAATCACGGGCTCATACTGCAGGGAAGGGAGGTAAGCAGGAGTCAGGGAGTAGGGCGGCCAGCAAGAGTCGGGGCAGAAAGAGTGGGGCGATAAGCAGGAGGATCATGGGCAGGAGAATCACGGCAGAGAGCAGGGAGCAGAGCGTTTATAATCCCACAACTCCTTTTAGCCTCTCCCTTATTAGGCCTTTCTGGTTTCTACTGTCAGGTTTATAAATAAATATACTTTTTTTAATGAACAGGTTACCAGGCAGTAGCATAACCCTCAACCCTGGCTCCTGAAACCTACTCAGCAAAGGTCCCGTTCAGGAACCTATACTCCATCACTACAGCTTATGGCAGGAGAATTGCAGCAGAGAGCAGGAGATGTTTTATTCAGGGCAGACAGAGCAGGGCTGGTGGAAGTTGGCTGGGATTTCAGGGAGGCATGGAACAGAAGAGTCGGCAGGGACGTGTACGACTGGTCCTCAGCAGTCACTTGGTTTGGGATCGGCCAGCCCATTCGGTGTTCCTCGTTTTTTTTTTTTTAGTGAATCACTGCCTGCCTACATATGCATGCTGTTCCCCCTCATTTGCATGCGCGGATTGGATCAGATCGGAGGATTATCGGCACAGAGGTTAGTGAATCGGGTTGGAGGAAAATCAGGTTGATACACGATCGCAAACACGATCAGTGGGCTTAGTGAATCTATCCCTTAATTCAGTAGTCTAGTGATTAGAACAGTGAGTTGAGAACCAGGGAAGTCATGGTTCAAATCTCACTGGTGCTCTCTGTGAGTTTGACATTTAACCCTCCATTCAGTGGCGTACCTAGGGTATGTGGCACCCGGGGTCCATCATTTTTTGATACCCCCCCCATCTATATGAAAAATATGATTTTTAGTAGCAATCTACATATCGCATAACAAGAGTGTACCTAGGAAAAGGCAGCATCTTAAACACTGCAGTGTGCACTAGAACACCAACACATACATTGTAAAACTAAACAAGCCAGATCCCGCACAGTCAATTGATCCTGTAGTCAATGCCAATTGAAAACTATGTTCTTTTCATACACACAGAACAGAGATACACCCTCGCTCAATATGGAATAATCACAAACTAAAAATAGAAATATGTAGACAAAAATTAAACTGAACCGCCAAGAAACCAGACCCTGGATACAATGCAACACCACAAAAACAGTAACACATGTCCTCTGATACAGTGCAAAATATAAAGACAGTAGATGTAAATTTGAAAAAACTGATACATAACAATCACCACTTTACAAATTAACAAATAAAAATAAAACAATGAGAAATAAAAAAATACCATTTTATTGGACTAATCCCCGTAAGCTCGGTCCCCATCCCCGCAAACCACCTGATTCCATCCACACAAGCCTTGAATTGTTTATATTAAAGTATAAAAAGAAACAATATTCTGTACAATTGTCAATTTATAAATCAGCGTCTTCTCCCCACTCTCTCTTCCCCATTTCCCTTCAGCGTCCTCAGCCCACTCTCTCTCCACTTTCCTTCAGCGCACGCACATAAAAACAAGCAAGTAATTTATATCATTTTCATTCTATTCATTCATAGAAATTAAAGTCTAAATAATGCCAGTCACATAACAAAACATGATTTTACAAAAATAATTCCCTGCTCAGTCAAGCCTGCAAGGATTACTAGATGTCTTTCAGCAGCTCCCCTCCCTCAGTCCCCCTTACCTTTGTGGCCAAGTCAAAATGATCTACCAACAATAAAATTTTAAAAACACAAAGTATGCTGTATGCAGAGAAAATGTTAATTATCATTTATATTTCGCGGGTTTTCAAAGAGGTCAAGGCAGATGACTTTATGCAATGTCACCTCAGTAACAACTATACAAAAATAGACAAATATTCCCCCTCCCTTTTTACTAAAACGCGATAGCGGTTTTTAGCGCAGGGAGCTACGCTGAATGCCCCACGCAGCTCTCAACGCTCTTAGGCTCCCTGCGCTAAAAAACGCTATTGCAGTTTAGTAAAAGGGGGCCATAGTGCAAAATATACAGTATATATAAATTCTCAAAGCAGACACATTTTGATCACTAAATTGAAAATAAAATCATTTTTCCTACCTTTGGTAATTTCATCAGTCTCTGGTTGCACTTTATTCTTCTGACTGTGCATCCAATATTTCTTCCCTTCTTTCAGCTTCCTTAATGCTTCCTCTCCTCCAGACCTCATTCCCTCCCCAAACTTTTTCTTTGTTTCACCCTGCCTCTTCTTTCTTTTTCTCTCTCTCCATACCCGCTTTCTTTCTGTATGTCTGTTTTTTTCTCTCTCTCTCCGTGCCCCATTTCTTTCTTTGTTTCATCCTGCCCCCTTCTTTCTTTCTCTCCATACCCTCTTTCGTTCTGTATGTCTGTCTTTCTCTCTCTCTCCGTGCCCCATTTTTCTTTGTTTCACCCTGCCCCCTTTCTTTCTTTCTGGCTCCCTGTCCCCCCCTTTCTTTCTTTCTCCCTGCACTCACCTATGCCACCACCATTGGGAAAATGCTGCCACTGCCACTGGGGAATAGGCTGCCACTGCCGCCATCGGGAACAGGCCGGCGCCAAGTTCGCCCTGCTTCTCTTTCCCGCGGGGCCGACCAAGTCTCGCCACCCGACGTCAATTCTAACGTCGGAGAGGACATTCTAGGCCAGCCAGGCAGCGATTGGCTGGCCCAGAACGTCCTCTCCGACGCCAGAATTGACGCGGGTGGCGAGAGTTGGTCGGCCCCACAGGGAAAATCAGGGAGAACTCGGCGCCGGCCTGTTCCCGATGGCGGCGGTGGCACTCAAGTGGCTAAAGAGCTGCAGTTTGCCGGCCTAGGGAGAACACTGGAGGGTGGCCAGCTGTGCACCCCCTTGGTTTGTAAACCCGGGGCAGACCACCCCCCCCACCTTGGTATGCCACTATCTGTACCTCACTCCCTCTCTATGACCAAAAATTCTCCTTTCTTCTATTCCCCGTGTACACAACCATCTCTTTCCCTCCCTTCCTCTCTCCCAAGTTCATGCCTTGTGTCCAAAACGCACTCCCTCCACCTTTTGTGTTCCGCGTTTGCCTCCCATCCCATCTTTACAACTTTCTCAGCAAAACGGAGCTCGAGCCGCGAGGCTTGTCTTCTGTTTCCTGCCTGCACTGCCGCGCACAAATAGCCGACCGGAAGTATTCTCCGACGTCAGCGATGATATCGGGGAAGACTTCCGATCGGCTATATGTGAGCGGCAGGGCAGGTAGGAACAGAAGACAAGCCTCGTGGCTCGAGATGTATTTAACTCCGCGGGTCCCCCGTCCAGCTCTCTCCTGTGCACCCCCTTGGGGCGTGCACCTGGGGCGGACCTCCCCCCCGCCCCCCCCCTAGGTACGCCACTGCCTCCATTATCTCAAGTACAAAAGTACTTCTATATCTGAATGTGACTCACCTTGAAAATGTTATTGAGCTAACTCCAAATGTGCATGAATACTACCAGATATTTGCTATCTGCACAGGTCACTGTTGGAATCAGAATATTGGGCTTGATGGACTGAGCATGGTAGTTCATACATCGTTATAGTGCAATAATCAACCCCTAAGTCACCTAACTAAAAAGAGGCTAGTCCACAGAATTCAATTTTTTTTTCAGCCTGTCCTCCCAAAGGAGCTCAAAAGATTACAAATCAAGAACTCAAGCATTTTCCACAGTGGGCTCCTAGTCTAATGTACCTGGAGCAATGGAGGATTAAGTGACTTGCCCAGGGTCATAAGAAGCAGCACAGGGTTTGAACCCACAATCTCGGAGAACTGAGGCTTTAGCTCTAACCACTACACCAACCTTCCAAGCACTAAGAACTTCAGTGACTTCTGTTTCATTACTGACTGCACAGTATTATACACAAGAGGACTGTTTTATTCCTGGAACTTGCCCAGCCCTTTTTTAAACCCTGTTACCTTTTCCCCCCTTCCATAGTCTTTGTACTTTTGGAAAGAGAGAACAATTGATTTGCATTTACATGATCCACTCCACTATGATGTTATAGACTTCTGTCTTATCTCTCTTCAGCTGTCTCTTCTCCAAGTGGAAGAACTCTTACCTATTTAGCCTTTCTTCATAAGGAAACCTTTCCATCCTCACTCATGGTCACTCTTCTCTGTATCCAACTCAACTCAACTTTTCTGATTCTACTATGGGACTCATTTTCAAAAGAGAAAATGTCTAAAAATGGGATAAATTGGCATTTGGATGTTTTTCTTGCTAAAACATCCAAATCACTATTTTCAAAACTCATATTTTAGATATCTTTCTAGGCTGGTCATCCCCTGTTTGTCTAAATTCCAAGGGGGCGTTTTGAAGGTATGTTTTGAGCGGGCGTAGGACTTAGGCATTTTGCAGGGATAATTGAACATTTAACAAAATGTCCAGGGCATCATTTGGATGTTTGGGGCTAGACTTGTTTTTTTGGGTTGTTGTTTTTTTTTTTGGGGGGGGGTTAACTTTATTGAATTTTAAATAATGGTAGTGCATTACAGAAATTATAACATTTAAAGTTTGCATAAAATGCACCTTAATACACAAAATATAATGAAACAATCATTTCCCCCCTATCATTCCACTATTAATACCTTAAATCCTATTTTTATTACAAAAATATACTCATATATTTAGACCTTCAAAATATCCTTCCCTCCCCTACCCCCTCCCACCCTGGATGTGTAAAGAAATCTAAGAAAAAAAAGCAACAATTACAATATCCTTATTATTTGTTAACAAATGTAGTCAATGGGCTCCATATTTTATTAAATGTATTACTCAAACCTAAGCATTCCGCGTTCATTCTTTCATATTTATATGTATTGCACATATTCACCCACCAGAACGTGTAATTAAGTCTATCATGACATTTCCAATTTCTTGTGATCATTTGAATGGCTATTGCTGTCAAAATCAAAAAAAGACGGCTTTTATATTTATTCAACAAAGGCTTTACCTGTAACAATGTGCCGCAAATTATAACTTTATACGACAAAGGAATAGATGACTCTAATATAAGATTAATTTGTCTCCATATAGACCTCCAGAAACTAAGTATCATTGGACAAAAATATAACAGATGATCTAATGTCCCAATATTAATATGACATCTATTAGATTTTGAATTATCAATTTTTTGTAATCGAACTGGGGTCCAAAAAATCCTATGCAACAGAAATAACCATGTTTGTCTCATAGATGCTGACGCTGTGCATTTTAACCTCCAAGACCAAATTCGTGGCCATCGAGATGCAGAAATATACTGTTTTATCTCGATACTCCAAATGTCTCTAAGAGTATTTTTTGGCTTTTTATTTAAAAATTCTGAAATTAATTTATACCACTGAGCGGCCTGATGTCCTGTTAAATCTGTCTGATAGCAAAGGATTTGCAAGCTATAATAAGTTTTTAATTTTTTCCATTCAGGGAACCCACTCTGAATAGCCTGCTTCAACTGCAATGATCTATAATGTTGAGAATTTAAAATACCACATTCTTGTTGCAGCCGTGAAAACTCAAGCAACTTCTCATTAGATATAACATCATCTAATGTCCGAATTCCTGCTTGCATCCAATTCTTCCAGGCAATTCCAGTACCGCCCACTTGTATCTTGGTGTTACATAGAAATATAGAAAGAAACATAGAAAGATGACGGCAGAAAAGGGCTATAGCCCATCAAGTTTGCCCACTCTATTGACCCATCCCAATAAGTCTGAATGCTAATGACCCAGTTCCTTAATTCGACTTCGTAGGGATCCCACGTAGATGTCCCATTTATTCTTGAAGTCAAGCACGCTGGTGGCCTCGACCACCTGCACCGGAAGCTTGTTCCAGTGATCCACCACTCTTTCCGTGAAGAAATACTTCCTGGTGTCACTACTAAATTTCCCCCCTCTAAGTTTAAGCGGATGCCCTCTTGTGGCCGAGGGTCCTTTGAGAAAAAGGATGTCATCTTCCACCTCGACACATCCTATGATGTATTTAAATGTCTCAATCATGTCCCCCCTCTCCCTGCGTTCTTCTAGAGTGTAGAGCTGCAATCTGTTCAGTCTCTCTTCGTACGAGAGACCCTTGAGCCCCGAGATCATCCTAGTGGCCATCCGTTGAACCGACTCGACTCTAAGCACGTCTTTACGGTAATGTGGCCTCCAGAATTGCACACAGTACTCACCATGGTCCTGTACAGTGGCATTATGACTTCTGGTTTCCAGCTGACGAAACTTCTATTGATACATCCCATCATTTGTCTTGCCTTGAATGAGGCCTTTTCTACTTGTTTGGCAGCCTTCATGTCTGCACTGATGATTACTTCCAAATCTCGTTCTGCTGAGGTCTTAGCCAATGTTTCTCCATTTAAGGTGTAAGTTCTGCATGGATTTCTGCTACCAAGGTGCATGACCTTACATTTCTTAGCATTGAATCCTAGCTGCCATGTTGAGGACCAGTTTTCCAACGCAAGAAGGTCCTGTGTCATATTATCCTGCAAACAGCCTTCACTTACTATGTTGCATAGTTTGGCGTCATCGGCGAATAATGTTACCTTACCCTGCAGCCATCGTGTCAAGTCCCTTATGAATATGTTAAAAAGGAGTGGACCCAGGACTGAGCCCTGCGGCACTCCGCTGGTCACTTTTGATGTTTCAGAGAGGGTGCCGTTGACCACCACCCTCTGATGTCTATCACTAAGCCAATCATTGACCCATGCAGTTATTATTTCACCCAACCCCATCGATTTCATCTTGTTTAGAAGCCTGCGGTGTGGGATGCTGTCAAAAGCCTTGCTGAAATCCAAGTACACTATGTCCAGAGACTCTCCCAAGTCTAGCTTCCCTGTTACCCAATCAAAGAAGCTGATGAGATTGGATTGGCATGACCTACCCTCAGTGAATCCATGCTGATTAGGATCCCTTAGATTCCCTTCATCTAAGATCGTGTCTAATTTACGTTTAATTAGTGTTTCCATGATTTTACACACTATCGATGTGAGACTCACTGGTCTGTAATTCGCAGCCTCTGCTCTGCAACCCTTTTTGTGCAGAGGAACGACGTTAGCTTTTTTCCAGTCCAGGGGGACTCTCCCCGTATTTAGGGAAAGATTGAAGAGCATGGCTAATGGTTCCACCAGGACATTGCATAGCTCTCTGAGCACTCTCGGGTGCAATTCGTCTGGACCCATGGCTTTGCACACCTTGAGTCTTGACAGTTCGCTGTAGACATCAGCTGATGTGAACTCAAAATTCTGAAATGGGTCTTCCGTGCTTGACATTGCTTCCAGATGTGGTCTGTGCCCTGGTGCCTCGTAGGTAAAGACCGAGCAGAAGTATTCGTTCATTAGTTTGGCTTTATAGGAATCAGTTTCCACGTAGTTCCCGTCCGGTGTTCTAAGGCGTACTATCCCGTTTGTGTTTTTTTTCCTGTCACTAATATACCTGAAGAAGGATTTATCCCCTTTCTTAATGTTCTTTGCTAGAGTTTCTTCCACTGCAAGTATGGCCTCTCTGACTGCTGTTTTGACTGCTGCAGACCTAGTCCTGTATTCATTGTTAGCTTCTCCTTTCCCCGTACGTTTGTATGAAAGAAATGCTCTTTTTTTTTCCTTGACGAGGTGCGAAACCTCATCAGTGAACCATTGGGGTTTTTTGTTCCTTTGTTGTTTATTTACCAATTTTATGTAGCGGTTAGTTGCCTTGTGTAGGGTCAATTTTATGGTTGACCACATTGCTTCCACATTATCAGTTGCTTCTTGATCCTGCAGTGTCTGATGGACGAAATCTCCCATGCGTGTGAAGTCAGTGCCCCGGAAATTGAGTACCCTCGTTTTTGTTTGTGATTTAGGGAAGCCATTCCTAAGGTTGAACCATACCATGTTATGGTCATTTGTGGCTAGCGTTTCTCCCACCGAGACCTCCGAGACGCTCTCCCCGTTTGTGAGTACGAGATCTAGGATGGCCTTGGCCCTAGTGGGCTCTAGTACCATTTGTTTGAGCCGTACTCCCTTCATGGCCGTTAATATCCTCCCGCTACCACAAGATGTCGCTGAGAGTGTGTTCCAATCAACATCAGGCATGTTGAAGTCCCCTAGCAGAACAGCATCCCCCCCGTAGAGTGATATTCTCAATGTCTTCAATTAATTCTGTGTCCTTGTCCTCCGTTTGTCTTGGAGGTCTGTATACCACACCAAGGTACAGGCATTTTTCTCCGCCTCTGGCCAGGTTTACCATAAGGACTGTAAAGTAGATTTTATTATAAGAACATCTGTTAATTTATCAATAAATTTAATTGTTTTCCATGTATCCAATAAAATTCTGTTATTCCTAGCATAACTAGGTAATACATGGGATAGTCTCATAGGGGACATAATTTTCCATTCTAGATATAGCCAGTCTGGAAGATGTTCCATGAGCTCGGGGAGGATCCAATACATTCCCTGGCGCATTATATAGACCTGATGATACTTATAAAAGTTTGGAAAATTTACCCCACCCTCTGTGATTGGTTTTTGCAAAGATACTAAAGCAATTCTAGCTTTTTTACCCAGCCAAATAAATTTAATAAGAATAGTGTTCAATTTTTTTATAAAAAGAACCTTGAAAATAAACCGGTAACATTCCCATTTAATAACAAACCACAGGCAAAATCATCATCTTTACTGTTTGTATTCTCCCCCACCAAGACAGATGTAATGGGTTCCAATGCTCACACATTTCTGATATTTTTAATAATATGGACCTTTCATTTACTTGCAACGTTTCTTCCAAAATCTTCTGTATCCAAATACCTAAATATTTTATACCACCTTCTTTCCAAAGGAAAGGGAATGTCAAATAAACCCTTTGAACAATTAACATTTAAAGGAAGAACCTCTGATTTACTCCAATTTATCTTATAACCTGAAAATTTACCAAATTTATCAATCAATTCAAGTAAATGTGGAATGGTGGTCTCTGGATTTCTCAAATGAAGCAATATATCATCTGCATAAGCAGAAACTTTATATTCCCGACCTGCATAAGGAATACCTTGAATCTCCTTCATCTGTTGAATTGCTAATAACAAGGGTTCCAGAACAATATCAAACAGCAAAGGAGATAATGGACATCCCTGTCTAACTCCTCTCTCCAGATGAAATTTCTCTGAAAAAGTATTATTAATGTATAATCTGGCAAATGGGGAGCTGTACAAGGTTTGAATCATCTGAATAAATCCAGATCCAATTCCAAACCATTCCATAGCTTGATACATAAAGGTCCATTCCACTCGATCAAATGCCTTTTCTGCATCCAAAGATACAGAGAAGGCTGGACCTTCTGTGTCTTTTGATAAATTTAATATATGTAACGTCAATCTAGTATTATTAGAAGAATGTCTTTGAGCAACGAACCCCGTTTGGTGCATTCCAATCATGTAAGGGAGAATCTTGGCCAAGCGCAGAGCCAATAACTTAGCCAAAATTTTACCATCTACATTTATCAATGAAATAGGCCTGTAATTTGAAACCAACATTGGATCTTTATTTGGCTTCAGTAAAACTATAGTTAAAGATTCTGCCATACTACCTAATATACAACCTTAATTAGTTGATCCTGATATAAATTTAACAAATAAGGCAATAGGGTAATTTGGAATGATTTATAAAATTCCACTGTAAAACCATCACCACCTGGAGCGGATCCAAATCTAAGGGACTCATGCGGTGGCCCATCAGGTCCAGGACCTGTACAGTAATTCTCTATCTATACCCTTCAATCCCCTTTTCCTTCAGGAAATCATCTAATCCCTTCTTGAAACCCAATAGCATACTTTGTCTTATCACACCCTCTGGAAGCGCATTCCAGGTGTCCACCACCCTTTGGGTGAAGAAGAACTTCCTAGCATTGGTTCTGAATCTGTCCCCTCTTAATTTTTCTGAATGCCCTCTCTTTTAAGGTTTAGTTGTACCATGGATCAGTACAGAAGTATTGTGATATTATTCATTTTATTCTCCATTCATTTCCTAATAATTTCTAACATTCTATTTATTCCTTTTTTTTTTTTAGGGGGGGAAGGGAGGGCAGCCACTACACAATGAGCAGAGAATTTCAGTCTAATGCTCACAGTGACACTTAAATCCTTTTCCTGGCTTGTGACTCCTAATGTGGAACCTTGCATCAAGAACGTATCTGTAGTTTCAATTATTCCTCCCTATGTTAATTACTTTGCATGTTAAATTTCATCTTTTGGAGGACACTTGGTAATTGAGGGCTAGGAGGGCAAGGCATCACAGAAGGGATAAAGCAACACCAACAACTGTGACATGAAGACCCAAGGCATTGTCAATGAAGACTGGCATCTGAAGACAAAGTCACTGATCACAGAAGATATGATATGGTTTATTCAAGTTTATTCAAGTTTCAAGTTTATTCAATATTTGATCAATCGCCTATCAATAATTACTAAGCGATGTACATAAAATATTAGTATTGGGTAAACAAGAACAAAATTGTTAGTAGGATCAAGAAGACAGTTGATTTGGGTCATATGCACGTACTGTTAGGAAGAGGCATCAATGACAGAGAATAGAGAAGGGTGCTTCAGAAGCTCAATGCCTGAAAACTCCCCAGTAATATCAGCATGGGAACCTTATCTTTGGATGACCATGGAATAAAGGGAGTACTAAAGGAGGACAAAGCCATCGCCGACAAACTGAACACATTTTTTTGCGTCTGTATTTACCGAAGAGGATATATACAATATACCAGAAGCCAACAGGCTATAAGCAGAAAACAAAGATGGGAAACTGACAGGGTTTATGGTCAGCCTAGAAGAGGTATGCAGGCAGATTGATAGGCTTAAAAATGATAAATCCCCGGGACCGGACAGCATCCATCTGAGGGTAATCAAGGAACTGAAAGGGGTTATAGCTGAACTGCTCCAACTAATAGCCAATTTGCAATCAAATCAGGAAGGATTCCGGAAGACTGGAAAGTGGCAAATGTTACACCGATCTTCAAAAAAGGTTTGAGGGAAGATCCGGGAAACTACAGATCGGTGAGTCTGACCACGGTACCAGGAAAGATGGTAGAGGTGCTGATAAAGGACCGCATCACTGAATACCTTGATGGACACAATCTGATGAGGACCAGCCAGCACGGCTTCAGCAAAGGAAGATCTTACTTAACAAACTTGCTGTACTTCTTCGAGGAAGTAAACAGGCAGATAGACAAGGGTGACCCGGTCAACATTGTATATCTACATTTTCAGAAGGCGATTGACAAGGTCCCACATGAACGACTACTTCAAAAAATTGTGAACCATGGAATCAAGGGTGAAATACTCATGTGGATTAAAAACTGGTTGGCGGAGAGGAAACAGAGAGTGGGGGTAAATGGACAATACTCGGACTGGAAAAGCGTCACGAGTGGAATGCTGCAGGTTTCGGTGCTTGGACCCGCGCTCTTCAACATATTTATAAATGACCTAGAAATTGGTACGACGAGCGAGGTGATTAAATTTGTGGACGTTACGAAGCTATTCAGAGTAGTGAAGACGCAGAAGGATTGCGAAGACTTGCAACGGGACATAAACATGCTCGAGAAATGGGCCGCGACATGGCAAATGAGGTTTAACGTGGATAAGTGTAAGGTGATGCATGTCGGTAACAAAAATCTTATACACGAATACAGGATGTCCGGTGCAGTACTCGGAGAGACCCCACAGGAAAGAGACTTGGGAGTACTGGTAGACGAGTCAATGAAGCCGTCCGCACAATGTGCAGTGGTGGCAAAAAGGGCAAACAGAATGCTAGAAATGATTAAGAAGATCGGAGAAGGTTATCATGCCACTGCACTGGTCCATGGTACATCCCCACTTGGAATACTGCATTCAGCACTGGTCGCCGTACATGAAGAAGGTGTCCAGAGAAGAGCGATTAAAATGGTTAAGGGGCTGGAGGAGTTGCCGTACAGTGAGAGATTAGAGAAACTGGGCTTCTTCTCCCTTGAAAAGAGGAGACTGAGAGGGGGCATGATCGAAACATTCAAGACAATGAAGGGCATAAACTTAGGGCTCCTTTTACTAAGCTGCTTTAGGGCTATAATGCATGGAATAGCGCGCGCTACAATGCTGCGCACGCTAGACGCTAATGCCAGCATTGAGCTGGCGTTAGTTCTAGCCGCATAGCACAGGGTTAGTGTGTGCTAATCTGCTGCATGCACTAAAAACACTAGCGCACCTTAGTAGATAAAGACAGGTTGTTTACCCTCTCTAAGGTAGAGAGGACAAGAGGGCACTCTCTAAAGCAGGGGTATCCAATGTCGGTCCTCGAGGGCCGCAGTCCAGTCGGATTTTCAGGATTTCCCCAATGAATATACATGAGGTCTATTTGCATGCACTGCTTTCATTGTATGCTAATAGATCTCATGCATATTCATTGGGGAAATCCTGAAAACCCGACTGGATTGCGGCCCTCGAGGACCGACATTGGACACCCCTGCTCTAAAGTTAAAAGGGGATAGATCCCGTACAAATGTAAAGAAGTTCTTCTTCACCCAGAGAGTGGTAGAAATCTGGAACGTTCTTCTGGAGGCTGTTATAGGGGAAAACACCCTCCAGGGATTCAAGACAAAGTTAGACAAGTTCCTGCTGAACTAGAACGTACGTAGGTAAGGCCAGATTCAATTAAGGCACATGGGAGCGGACTGCTGGGCATGATGGACCACTAGTCTAACTTTAGCTGTACGCCTCCAAGACCGAACTTTTATGGATCAGAAAAAAAAGTACCAAATATACACGCCCAACACTATCATGGAACTTCACCTTACTAACAGCAGCAGATCAGGTATGCAGCCTCGGAGTAACATTAGATGGCCACCTATCCCTGTCTACCCACATATCTCAAGTAGTCTCCACCTCCTTATGCTACTTCCGCCAACTGAGAAGAATCAAACCCTACATATCCAAACTTGACCTAGCCCAACTCCTCTCCGCCTATGTTCTCTCCAGAATGGATTACTGCAACTCCCTATTTAATGGAGTATCCAAAAAAGATCTCAAGCACTTCCAGCATGAACAAAACACAGCAATCTGCCTCCTACACAGTTTCAATTACCACAACCACATCTCCCCAGCCCTCTGTGCAGAGCACTGGCTTCCGATTAACCAATGCTGTGCATTCAAGGCCCTGGTAATAGCACATAAAAGAATCTACGCCACCCCCCCAGCCTACATAGAATCCAAGCTAACCCTGAACACCCCCACCCGCCTCCTCCGCTCGGAAATGGAGAAACATCTATGCATGCTAAAACCTCCTCCCGCCTACTCCGAACCGGCATCCTCCCCCCCAGCTCACGTCACCCCACTCCCCCGCGATCCTACATCCCCCCAGCACCAAACATCTCTTACCCAATTGGGCACCGGCACCAGCACCAATGCACAGGACGTGCCATTGTCAGTGCCCGAAGATCCTCCCTCGTTGGTTTGGGCTGGGCTGGGCTGGGCTGGGCTGGGTGGTGCGGTGCAGGAGAGATCCTCCTTCTTCCTGCGCCGGGCTGGACTGGGCTTTGAGCATTTACGCATGCTCAAAGCCTTCTGGTCTCGCTCTCTCCGAGATAGAGAGCGAGACCAGAAGGCTTTGAGCATGCGCAAATGTCAAAACCTAGTCCAGCCCAGCGCAGGAAGAAGGAGGATCTCTCCTGCACCGCACCGCCCAGCCCAGCCCAGCCCAAACCAACGAGGAAGGATCTTCGGGCACTGGCACTGGCACGTCCTGTGCATTAGTGCTGGTGCCGGTGCCCAATCGGGTAAGAGATGTTTGGTGCTGGGGGGATGTAGGATCGCGGGGGAGGGGGGGGGTGACGCGAGCCGGGGGGGAGGATGCCGGTTCGCAGGGGGGATGCCGATCGGATTGAAAAAAAAAGTTGTAAAACGCGCTCACGTGTATAACGCGCAAGGTTATGCACGGTTTGTAAAATCGTGTATAATGCGCGCGTTATATGCATGAAAATACGGTAGTCCTTGTACTTAAAATACTGTATAGTCTTTGTACTGTCCAAATGTATTCCACTGTGAATGTTTGCTTATAGGCCGTTCTGAGCTACTGGGAGGACAGGATAGAAATCAAATTAAATAAATAAATACAATTAATTAAATAAATAAATTAAATGCAATTAATTAAATAAATGAGAATTTGTACACCAGCTGAATTAATTTTTTCCAGAAGTCTTCCCATTGAGGAAAAATTACTCATTAATTTAATCAGTTAAGTAAAGTCAGTCTGAGGAATAATCATTTAATATTTCACACCTTGAATATTCCTCTGAAGTTTCTCTTTGCAGGAGACAATCTTCCTGATTTATTTAAAAAATGGTAATCATACTTGGATCCTGTATCCTCACTTCTGTCTGTTCCACTCTCAGATTTATTCTTTTGTTGGGTACCCTTCTCTTAAGTGCACGTTTGATTGAAGTTCCTGTCAACCTACTCCCTATACTTTAAAATTCAAATGAGGGAAAACTTTAAAGCTCACTAAAAAAAAAGATTTCCCTTACTGATCTATATAAATGAAAAGATAATTAGGTTTCCTTATTCTAATCCCTCCCTCTTAACTATGACCATCAAAGACAATTGACAAATAAAACAACACAGCACAGCTTAAATCAGAGTTCTGTCAGGGAAAATAAATCAAATTTAATCTCTCTTCCTCTACAGAAACAGTTTATCAAAACATAAATTCCAACATCAGAGATGAAATGTGACATAAAAATATTCCAGTAACAAACTTCTTTACCAAAAATTATTTTTCTCATACAGGTGTAACAAGAATTTTTCCAGTGTTCAAGCCTGTAACCAAAGTCAATACAACAAGTCTCAAAATTCCAAGGAGACTTAGAGCTCCTTTTACTAAGCTGCAATAGTGTTTTTAACACACGCAGAATTGCCACGTGCACTAAACCCACGCTACATGGCTAGAATTGATGCCAGCTCAATGCTGGCGTTAGCGTCTAGTGCACACGCTAAAACCTCTATCACAGCTTAGTAAAAGGAGCCCTTAGAATTTAGCCACCAAACACTTTCAGACAAATCTGTATAATTTAAGGGAGGAAAAAAATCCTTTAACAAAATTCACAGCCACAAGCCTCACTTCAGACACAGCTGAAGAACTTTCTACAAAAATCAGTTTACCAATATTTTACTCTACCAATAAGGCTATAAATAATATTACCTCAATTACTTTAATTCTCAGAAGCTACAAATTATTTTACATTAGAGAAAACCCTGCTGACAGAGAAGAAAATTCCTCACTGCAGAGAATTAATTTCTCACCTAAAATTTGTTATTCTAATACTCAAACCAGAAGAATTTAACTACAAGACAACCCTAATTAACAAAAAGAAACTTTAAATTAGTCACAGAAAACTCTCACAGAACTACATACAGATTGAGTAACCAGCGCAAACCAACTTTTAACCTTAAAACCTTTAGTACAGATACCAGAAACCAAGAGCCACATCATAACCTTCCAAAAAACCCTCTAACTATATACCAATAATACAATCATCAATATTTACCTCACATAAGTCACTAGGTATAGCAAATACATCTTTCCTGACCAGAGAATCCATCCAAACTGTCAAAACTGACAGTTGGAATCCTGAACAGCTGTTACTGATCTTTGCACGAGAACACGGTGCAGTGTAGAGATCAGTAATATAAAACCACACAAAACTGAACAAAAGCATACAATAATCAAGCCAAACCTCACAAAAAATAAAATAAACCACAACTCATACCTGAAAGAAGACTTCAAAACTTTTAAATATTCTTAAAACTTCTTTTTAAATTGATTTTCAGCCCGTGCACGAGCCAGCTGACAGCACGAGCTGTCACCATGACAGCCACCAACACTGTCAGCTCCCTCATGCCAGCACGATTCAAAATCAACAAACTGTGTGCACCAAACTGCAAAATTCTTCAGGGAAGGCTTTCTGATGCCTCTCCCCCCACTGTCCATAGCTCCTCCGGTCTTCAGCGGCCTCCTGCTGCAAAACTTTAACTTTTAAATAAAATAAAACTTAACTGGCACAATCAGCTGGCAAACCTACACTGGGCATGCGCCAAGACAGGGACGCCATCCCTGAGCTGACGGGATGACATCACCTGTCAAAGGCGCATCCCTGATCTGACTCACACTACGTGGCACATCTTCAGACCTCACCCAGGCCCACAACTTCCCATGGCCCGAACCACCACAAAAAAATAGGCCTGGAGCACTTTTTAAAACCTCGAGCCTTTGTTACAGGATTCTAGATTTTTTTTTTTTTTACAATTAGCCATTTAAGTTGGGCTGATGCAAGCTTTGTGGCACTTTCAGTTATTGTCCTGGCTTCTAGCCCCTCCTCCCCCAATTTAAGAATTTATAAATAATATTTATTTATTCACAAGCATTTGATATATTGCTATTCATATGGCGGCCTAGTACAGTGTCTCACAAACTTTCCAGCCATTGGCAAACTACATCCAGTGCCCTGGCCTGAAAGCAACCAGAAGTGCATGGAGGCCCATCTGGCTGCGACCTGCTTCGGTGGAGGGATCCGGGAGGTGCGGTGACTGTGATCCAGCATGTAGAGACAAGAACCATTCACCCCTGTCTAAAGGCCGCTATAGTTGACCCTGCAGTTGCTTCAAATTATCATCCAATTTCCAGTCCTCCATTTATAGCCAAAATTGCTGGAAAAAAAACAGTAGCAAGCCAGCTTACTTCCTATCTGTACAAGGATACCTTGCATCCCAGACAAACTGGATAATGGTCCCACTACTGCACAGAACATACTCCACTTCCCCTTACTTATTTCATTACATTTATTTTGTATAGGGGTAGGGACATTTTTCTGCTTCCTCTTAATCCATCTGCTGTCATTGACTTTGTTGATGATTCTATCATCCTTAATAAACTTGATGACCTCCTTATTTTTGGAATGATCTTAGAATGGTTCTGCTCATACCTGGAACAGATCATTCATGATTGCTTGGTCCTAGACTACTTTGTCCTTCTACAGAGTGCCTTAGTTTGAGCCCTGTTGTTTTTTGTTTTGTTTTGTTTGTTTGTTTGTTTTTGGGGGGGCAGGGGTTAAAATATATTCCTTGCCCCCATAGCACTCCTGATCCAATCACAAGATTTCACAGTTTTCATCAATACTAATGAAATTCAACTCCTTTCTATCCCTGATCCACCTTCTTCTGCATGGATGTCCAATATCTCTTACAAACTTAATAGAATAGCTGACTGGATTGCTGGCAATAGACTGAAGCTGAAGCCAACTAAGACCATAAGAACATAAGAATAGTCTTACCAATGGTCCATCAAGCCCAGTAGCCCATTCTCACAGTGGCCAATCCAGGTCCCTAGTACCTGACCTTTGAAAGACATCTGTTGACCTCCAGTTATATATTACCAGCTGTACTAAGTTCTTTTCACCCTCCCATCTATTTTTATGGTCCAGATTCCCTTGCAGAACTCAGTGAAACTTCTTGAAGTCTCACTAGATAGATGCCTGATACTGGATTAGTATATCTGATATCATATGGAAATCATTATTTATACTCTTAGACAACTTCAGGCAGTTTGACCAGAGGACTTTTGCACCTTCTTAGCCATTCTCTTGTCATTTTACAACTTGATTACTGTAACTTTCACTACCAAGGGCTGAAACTCTCACAGGTTAGAAGACCACAAATATTGTGGAACACTTTATTTATTTATTCATTCATTCATTCAGTTTTGTATACCGTTCTCCCAGGAGAACTCAAAACGGTTTACATGAGTTTATTCAGGCACTCAAGCAATTTTCCCTGTCTGTCCCAGTGGGCTCACAATCTATCTAATGTACCTGGGGCAATGGGGGGATTAAGTGACTTGCCTAGGGTCACAAGAAGCAGTGTGAGTTTGAACCCACAACCTCAGGATGTTTTGATTATGCCCCTCCACAGAAACAAAACAGAAAGAAGATTGACTCATTTGAGCTTTGGTGCCGAAGAAGGATTTTATACAGCGAAAAAATTGTTCCAGGAAATATTAATCTCCAAAATTCATAAGGAGAACATAAGATACACGATCCTCAGAGGGTGAAATTACCCACAGGTTCAAGTGAGAGAAACTCACTAAACCACGATCTTCACTGGATCACACCCGTATCTTCTTTTATCTTTTTTAGTTTTTTTGTACTTTTTACCAAATATACTTTTTAAAGTTCTTTTAATCCATAACTTAAATAGTTTAATAATCTACTTAGCTTGCTGGTTTATAAAGGGGAGCGCCTCCCCTTTATAAACCAGCAAGCTAAGTAGATTATTAAACTATTTAAGTTATGGATTAAAAGAACTTTAAAAAGTATATTTGGTAAAAAGTACAAAAAAACTAAAAAAGATAAAAGAAGATACGGGTGTGATCCAGTGAAGATCGTGGTTTAGTGAGTTTCTCTCACTTGAACCTGTGGGTAATTTCACCCTCTGAGGATCGTGTATCTTATGTTCTCCTTATGAATTTTGGAGATTAATATTTCCTGGAACAATTTTTTCGCTGTATAATATATTGAAGGTTCCAGTTGGTAGCATAGCCACCATTTTGTCATTCTAGAAGAAGGATTTTAGGCATGCCGTGATTCACCAGAAGAAGTAACAAATCGACTCTGGAAGAGATCAAACCGGAACCCAAATGATGAAATTACGACTGTCTTATTTTGGTCACACCATCAGAAGAGAGAGATCACTGGAAAAGGACATCATGTTTGGGAAGATCAAAGGAACCAGGCGAAGAGGGCGACCTGCAATCAGATGGCTGGACACGTTGAAAACAACCATAGGGATGACGCTGGATGACCCTTCCGGACTAGCACAAAACCAATTTCTTTTTAGATCCGCAATTCATCAAGTCTCTAGGGCTCGAGCACAAGTTGATGGCATCTAACAGCAACAAACCTCCAAGCACATATTTGAAGGTATATATTAAACTTTTAAGCTGTATATTCAGAATGTGCCTTCCATATGATTTATTACTTTACCAACAGGAATCTTGCATTGCATTTGTACTTGTCCTGATGAGGCAAGACATGATGGTGTGAGCTCTTGTGGACCATTTTCTGCTTCAAGGGCCCCTTTAGGTACCCTTTTAAAAATAATGTAACAGAGGGAAAACCAAACCAAACCATATAGGTCCAAAATGCAAACAGGAGAAGTGTAGAGGGGTTCATAGACAACGGCGCGCAAGACAAAGGCGCGCCTGGACAATTGAGCGCAGTGCGGAGGTGCGCACCGCTCAAAATTACTGTTTTTAGGGGGGTTTTGTTGGTGAACCCCCCCACTATACTTAATAGACATCGCGCCGGCGTTATGGGGGGTTTGGGGGGTTGTAACCCCCCACATTTTACTGTAAACTTAACTTTTTCCCTAAAAACAGGGAAAAAGTGAAGTTTTCAGTAAAATGTGGGGGGTTACAACCCCCCAAACCCCCCACAACGCCCCCACAACGCGGCGCGATGTCTATTAAGTAAAGTGGGGGGGTTCCCCCCATGCCCCCCCATCGGAGCCCTAAAAACAATAATTTTAAGTAAAGTGGGGGGCCTCAAATGGAAAAACAAAGCAATCACGGGCTCAGGGAAGCAACTTTATTTCAAGACCCGACATGGCCCGTGTTTTACAAATGCCTACATCAGGGGTCAGAACTTAAACAACTAATATGTGTATTCTTTAAACAAAAGTAGTCAAATATGCAGTCATGATCAGCACAGAAAGGCTTTTGCGATATATAAATAAAGACTTATGCTATGTTAGTACAGATTGCTCCAATAAATGAACCAGAAAAGTCACTGTTGATGTAATATATGTTTCTAAAGGCTTTTAGTACACCTCGATCAGGGTGTAGAGATATATCAATTTTACAATAGGCATCTGTGTTTAGTCCTGCATTTGTAAAATGTGTCACAGGCTCTAGTCATTTTGCTAAAACATCTATAAACCAACATCCATGACTTTTCTAAAATGGTGCTGTACATGTCTGAGATAATTAATGATCCAGGTAAGTGATTCACCACAGGATACCAAATTTTTTAATAAGCAGACTATAATACTTTTCTTTCAGGAAAATTCTGCGATCTTAGGCTTTTGTGAGATCTCAACATCCCCATAAACTATTTTTGAAATAGCTTGTGGGCATAATGTCTGCCCAGAGCAAGCAGGAGCCCAGTTGGCAGAAGGGGCGTTATCAAAGTGGGAACATGTGTACAGGTGCAAGTGAGGCCTTCAGGAGGCCTTGGGGCCTAATTTGTGGTAGATGTTAGAGAGTGGCACAGATACATTATGTGAAACCCACCAATTCTGGCCACTCTCCTGAAATATCACTTGGTAGTGTTTACCTTACACTTGTTCTCCCACATAGACTTAGGAAGCAGCTGGACAGGGAGATGGGTCTTTATGAGTCTAGGTGATGCCATGTTATTCAACTGTTGTATTCCTAAAACCAAATTTTATATGAACAATGTAAATTACTTGTATTAATGATATTGTGGATGAAGTCCATAGACAGAACTGTATTACATGTGTCATTGTTAACATCATTACCCATCATCTATAATCAATACCTCTGTTATCAGTATGATCAGCAAGATTATCAAAAAATCATAAATTTGGAAGCTTTCATGTACATTGCAGATGGTTTCCAGAAATATGAGATGTTAATCAAACTATATAATCAGAAATGAATAGTTTGTCCTGAACTTTGAAGATGTCAGGCATTATTACTGTCAATATCATCAGTAGAATCATACATATCAACATCATCAAAGCCTTCATTTGTGATTCCTCGTCCCTGGCCATGATCCATAAATAACACCAATTAACATTGCCAATTCGAAATTATCAATGCCATCATCCCTGAACCATAATTGGTGTCATCATGGTATATAGTAGCAGCAGAAAAAGCATCATTATGATCCATCATTGCCTCTGTCTCTGATTTACTATTAACATCCCATTATCATTATTCATGAACTATCATCACCATACTGTACCATTATCATTATTTTTTTTATCATCATCCATTACCCATAACTATTGTCACCATCCACCCTAATCTAATCTACTGTAATCTAATCTAATCTGTTATTTGTGTGTCGCTCAATACCTAAATAGGCTCAACTTACATCAAGAAGGAATTATATAGAACATGAAAGGTTCAATTAGGAAGAGGAGGAATTTAGAGGGAATTGGGATTAGGGCAAAACCTAGACATAGTAGAATGGAGTTTCTGGAAAGGGAGGAGGAGGAGGGAACGAGTCAGAAGAGGTTGAATTTAGATACATGTAGAGATCAGTTATCAAAAAGAAGGGTTTTCAGTTTCTTCCAAAATGTGGTGTAGTCACTTTCTGTTCTGATAGTTTCCTCACTGTCATCAGTCATCAACAACAGATTCATCATCTCCACCATCAGTATCATCAACTTGTGTTGATATGTACCTGACATATTCTCCTCAGGCATAATAAACTCCATGTACGGTACTCGACAGTAAATGGGGGCTTGGGAAGACTTTGTCACATCCCCATTGTTGTAGATCATATCTACAATTTCACTCATCCATGTAGTCCCTGATGAAATACAAACCAGATACAAGAACTTGTTCAAGCCTTGTAATTACCTTAGACATCTTAGAGATCTTTTGGGAAATAGCACTGAAAAGGAGAGAAAGTCTCACCTGCTTTGGGGTATGTGGATATGATAAGATCATCTGGTCTGGCCTGGAAACTTTCCACTTGTTCCCAGTTGTTGACTATAATCTTTGACATTGGGATATTATGAAAGAGGACAGTATCCTCTTGTAGCTTGAAGGAATTTTCAGCATTCTCCATCCTGAAACTAAACAAGCCAGGGTCAATACAGTAATATTGATTCTCCAATCCTGGGCTCCTAGGAGTTGCTACCTTCATTCTATAGTTCATAAACAGAAAGATAGAAAAAACAGAGAAACTATGAAAGCAGATAAAGGCCAAATGGTCTATCTAGTCTGCCTATCCATGCTATCTACTATTAGGGCGTGTCAATCCATCTTTCTCCTCCAGTTTTGCTCTGCCTACTTTTCTGGCTTATTCCAACATGAATTTCAACTTTGCTTTAATTCTAACATGGCTGTTTATAACAGGCCAAAAAACAATTGGCAACTGAATTTCAGTCCTACTCAGAACAAATACTGGTGTCTATATTGAGCCACAATATCAATATTAATATAAAGACTTCAGTACTGGGTAAACCGAACAAATCATTTTTCAGTTTTTCACCTCGGGCAGACAACTCATAGGTGACAAGCACCAGACTAGAACATCAAATAAGTTCTGTCCCATACATCATTAAGTCTTATTTGTTTGCAATTATTTTAAATATTAATAATAAAATATATGTGACAAAAAAATTTTTTCTCAAAAAGACACACAGCGTTGCTTCAGTGAGAAGGAAACAAATGAAGTTATAAATCTCCAAACTATCCATTGATTTGCTTTAATAATTTACTTAAGGTGAAAAAGATCACTAAGGGCTCCTTTTACAAAGGTGCGCTAGGGCCTTAACGCGTGGAATAGCGCACACCAAATTGCCGCACGCGCTAGCCGCTACCACCTCCTTTTAAGCAGGCGGTAATAATTTTGCTAGTGCGTGCTATAGCGCGTGGTAATTTTGTGCGTGCACTAAAACCGCTAGCGCACCTTAGTAAAAGGAACCCTAAGTTAAATATGATCTAATAAAATGTTGAGACCGTGAGACCAATCCAACTTATCTGAGTCCTAAAGGGATACTGTCGCCGCCAGTGTTTGTTCGGAGTAGGATTGAAATTCAGTTGTCAATTGTTTTTTGGATTGTTATAGATATTTTGGCAAATCTTAGGTTTTTCTTGGGGCCTGTTTATAACAGGATCACTGAATCTTGGATTTGCTTTGTACCACTGGACAAGTAATCCAATTGTTAGCTCATTGTAATTTCATCTGTTTTGATCACAGATGTCTCTCAAATATAACCCATATCTAATTAGATCCCTTCCAGTTGGTAGTTCAGGTACAGGTAATTCTCTGCCTGATTCCTCCAAGGGCCCCTTTTACAAAGTTGTGGTAAATACACCAAAGCCCATAGTTATTGAACAGGCTTTGGGGCATTTACCGCAGCAGCCTTGCTACCGTGGCTTTGTAAATGGGCCCCAATTGATGCAAATGAGTCCAAACTTGCAATCTTGTATTTCTTTTTGGACATTTTCAATATTAGATTATAGCTATGATCATGCTATACTGAAAACCTGTGAATGAGAAATGAGAACAATGTGTTAGTGTCAATATGGGTACATAAGAAAAATTGAGGCCCAAAAGCATTAAAATGCAATGCAAACATAAAAACTATTATCAGAGTATTTGTAAGAACATAAGAACATAAGCAGTGCCTCCGCCGGGTCAGACCATAGGTCCATCCTGCCCGGCAGTCCGCTTCCGCGGCGGCCCAAACAGGTCACGACCTGTCTGAATCACCAGAAGGGGCTCCCTTGCCACCTTGGTTTCTCATTGAAGTCCTATCTTCCCATCGAAGTCCTAACCCTCCGGTCTTGCACATGCACGACCTGGTTGGGTTTCTATACTTATTACCTGGTTAGCTTTCTATACTTGTGTTACATCCCAGCTCTTCCCTCAGTATCCCACGATCCCTTTATCCCTCAGGAATCCGTCCAATCCCTGTTTGAATCCCTGTACCGTACTCTGCCTGATCACTTCCTCCGGTAGCGCATTCCAAGTGTCCACGACCCTTTGGGTGAAAAAAAACTTCCTTGCATTTGTTTTGAACCTATCTCCCTTCAGTTTCTCCGAATGCCCCCTCGTACTTGTTGTCCCCTTCAGTCTGAAGAATCTGTCCCTATCCACCCTCTCTATGCCCCTCATGATCTTGAAGGTCTCTATCATATCTCCCCTGAGCCTCCTTTTTTCCAGAGAGAAGAGCCCCAGCCTATCCAACCTCTCGGCGTATGGGCAGTGCTCCAGCCCTTTTACCAGTTTCGTTGCTCTCCTTTGGACTCTCTCAAGTACCGCCATGTCCTTCTTGAGGTGCGGCGACCAATATGGAACGCAGTATTCCAGATGTGGACGCACCATCGCTCGATACAATGACATGATGACTTCCCGCGTCCTGGTTGTTATGCCCCTCTTTATGATGCCCAGCATCCTGTTGGCTTTTTTCGAGGCTGCTGCGCACTGTGCAGATGGCTTCAGTGATGCATCCACCAGCACACCCAAGTCTCTCTCAAGTCTGCTGTCTCCCAACAATGCCCCCCCCCCCCAATTTGTAGTTGAACAACGGGTTCTTTTTCCCTATATGCATGACCTTGCATTTTTCCACATTAAAGCGAATTTGCCATTTGTTTGCCCAGTCTTCCAGCTTGTCCAGGTCCCTTTGCAGGTCCTCACACTCCTCCCTGGACCTAACTCTGCCATTACAAAAAGGTCAAAGCGGCTTACAATAAAATATAAAATACTAACCCCCCTCTTCTATTAAACTGTGCTAGCAGTTTGTAGCACAGAGAACCGCGCTGCTCTCGACGCTCATAGGAACTCTATGAGCATCGGGAGCAGTGCGGGCCATTCAGCGCGGCTCTCTACGCTAAAAACTACTAGCGCCGTTTAATAGAAGAGGGCCTAAATCAATTAAAGAACGCCAAATATTGATAGGTAAGAAAAAAATCATTCATTACAAGACCAAACATTCCAAACTATTTTCAAATAAAATCATAATTCAAACCTATGTATGCATTTAGTCTGAAAGACAGCCAAAACTGTCTACCAAATAATATTACCACGATGTGTTAACATTAACCCCCTCCCCCCCTTTTATAAAACTGTAGCATGGTTTTTAGCACAAGTCGTGGCAGTAGCAGCTCCGATGCTCATAGGAATTCTGTGAGCATCAGAACTGTTACCACCGCGGCCGGCGCTAAAGGCTGCGCTATAGTTTTGTAAAAGGGGGTAAATGTGATTTGAAAAAAAAAAATGAGCTTTAAATAATGCTTTAAATTTAGGAAAAAGTAATTCAGACCGTAAATAGGGAGGTAGGCTATTCCACAGCATACAGTAGGTGCTAAGAAAAAGTGAACCCAATGAACACAATTGTTAGAAGACCGTATCTGGCGAAGGACGTAAGAAGACTTGAAGCAGTCCAGAGGAGGGTGACGAAAATGATAAGAGGTTTGCGCCAGAAGACGTATGAGGAGAGACAGGAAAACTTGAATATGTATACCCTAGAACAGGGGTGTCAAAGTCCCTCCTCGAGGGCCGCAATCCAGTTAGGTTTTCAGGATTTCCCCAATGAATATGCATGAGATCTATTTGCTTGCAATGCTTTCATTGTATGCTAATAGATCTCATGCATATTCATTGGGGAAATCCTGGAAACCCGACTGGATTGTAGCCCTCAAGGAGGGACTTTAACATCCCTGCCCTAGAAGAAAGGAGGGACAGGGGAGATATGATTCAGATGTTCAAATACTTGAAAGGTATTAACGTAGAACAAAATCTTTTCCAGAAAAAGGAAAATGGTAAAACCAGAGGACATAATTTGAGGTTGAGGGGTGGTAGATTCAAGAGCAATGTAAGGAAATTCTTCTTTACGGAGAGGATGGTGGATGCTTGGAATGCGCTCCTGAGAGAGGTGGTGAAAAGGAAAACGGTGACAGAGTTCAAAGAAGCGTGGGATGAACACAGAGAATCTAGAATCAGAAAATAATAGTAATTATTAAAGAACTAAGGTCAGTATTGGGCAGACTTGCACGGTATATGTCTGTATATAGCCTTTTGGTTGAGGATGGGCTGGGGGGGCTTCAATGGCTGGGAGGGTGTAGATGGGCTGGAGTGAGCTTTGACGGAGACTTCAACAGTTGGAACCCAAGCACAGCACCGGGTAGAGCTTTCGATTCTTGCCCAGAAATAGCTATGAAGAAAAAATTTAAATTGAATCAGGTTGGGAAGGCTGGATGGACCATTCGAGTCTTTATCTGCCATCATTTACTATGTTACTTTGTAAAATGGAGTATATGGAATAGCGATATTAGCCAAATAAAAGGGCATGCTAAAATGTAAAGTCTTAAAAGTTAAACATAAAATTTTGAACTTATACCTATACTGAATAGGAAGCCAATGAAGACTTTACAAAAAAAACTAGCTGCAGAATTCTGAAGAGTTTCAGTAATTCCAGTAATTTGTATATTTTTGCATAATTTTCCTAGAAATTGTGTGCAGTGTATAAATAACATATTGCATACAATTTAAAGCTAGCTGATTTTCCACATGGAATTGTTACCTTTTTTTTCACTAGTGCTTTTTTAAATTATGACACCTCCAAAATTGAAACATCCTACTATCCCTTCCTTTCTCTCAGAGATGCAATGTATTTATCTCAAGCTTTCTTGAATTCAGATACATTTTTCATCTCCACTAGCTCTACCAGGAGGCCATTCCACACAAGGAGGCCATTCCACACATTCATTACCCTTTCTATGAAAAAGTATTTTTTGAGATTGATCTCTTATATCAGGGGTGTCCAATGTCAGTCCTCGAGGGCCGCAATCCAGTCGGGTTTTCAGGATTTCCCCAATGAATATGCATGAGATCTATTAGCATACAATGAAAGCAGTGCATTCAAATAGACCTCATGTATATTCATTGGGAAAATCCTGAAAATCCGACTGGACTGCGGCCCTCGAGGACCGACATTGGACACCCCTGTCTTATATAATTCATTTTCAAAAACAAATAAGTGTACCTGTCATGTACCTGTTTGTGGCTTCTCAGACACTACAGAGCTCCTGGTTTTTCATTGAAGAATGTAAAACGCATATATACTTTCTGTGATCTTTTGCACTGGGTATATCCTAATCACCTCAGCTTGTTAAGGCAGGTCTGCACTCAGATGTCTCCCGTATGTAAACAAATTCTGCTGAGTCACTTAGTTAGTGAGATCTCTTTATAACTTTGTGATTGTATAACTTCCATAGTTCAAGGGCAGCCAAGTCAACTCTACAGGAGGTTTGAAAGGTTGGTGCAGGTTTACTTGCTGAAGACATACAAATAGCCTTTCCAATTCAAGAAAATCTTTCTATAACTATCCCTAGGTTTTTGTCTGAATTATGTTTCTACTTGATCGTTAATTCATTGACCAGTTCATCGGTGGTGTAATTTTGTCTTGATCACTGATGTCTCCCAAATATAACCCATATCTAATGAGATCCCTGACAGCTGGTAGTTCAGCTACAGGTAGTTCTCCGCATGATCCCACCAAATGATGTAAACGAGTCCGAACTTGTGGTATTGTTTTTCTTTTGGACATTTTCATTATTAGATTATTGCTATGATGACATGATGCTAGGTTGAAAATCTGTGAATGAGAAAATGAAACTAATGTGTTAGTGTCGATATAGGTAAATACATAAGATAAATTGATAATTGAGGCAGAAAAGGCATTTATATGCAATGCATACACATAAAAACTATTATCGGAGCATGTAAACATAAGAACATAAGAATAGCCTTACTGGGTCAGACCAATGGTCCATCTAGCCCAGTAACCAGTAGCCCAGTGGTGGCCAATCCAGTTTACTATGAGAGTACACCAATCCACATTCCTATGACTTCTGACAAAAGTCCACACTCTGTCACACTGTTCTCCATGCTTGTCCTACTATACTTTACTATACACCATATTTACCATACTATGTTTGCCCTGCTACGATCTCTCATACCATGTTTGCCATACAATGTTTGCCATTCCATGTCTTCCATCCTATGTTTCATCATGCATGCTTGCCTAACCATTTTTGCTAATCATGTCATCATACTGTCCCACTGTGTACAAAATTAACTGGGCACAAATTTGCATATTTTTGATATATGAGTAGTATAGTGTCCTATCCTCTACAGAAGTGTTGATCATACTATGTTTACCATGCTATGTTTTGCTGAACTATGCTCGCCATGCTATGTCTCACCATACCATGTTTTGTCATATTATATTTTTACCATGCCTTGTTAACTTTGTTTTGCCATCTTTGTCAGACAATATTTGCCATGCTATCTTTTACCATACTGTCTGAAACTGTGGTGCAGTGGTTAGAACTGCAGATTTTAGGTTCAAACACACACTGCTCCTTGGGACCCTGGGCAGGTCGCCTGATCCCCCCCTTGCCCCAGGCATATTAGAAAGATTGTGAGCCCGCCGGAAAAAAATGCTTTAGTTCCTGAATAAATTCATGTAAACCATTCTGAGCTCCTCTGGGAGAAAGGTATGGAAAATTGAATGAGTGAAGAAATAAATAAATAAATATACTAATACCTGGCAAAACCCCAAATACAGTAGAAGTAACATTCCATGCTAACAATCCAGGGCAAGCAGTAATTTGTGTATTTTTGCATAATTTCCTTGAAATTCCAGGTAAGTAAATAATATTGTACACAAAATTTGAAGCTAGTTGTTGATTTTCTACATGAAATTGTACCATTTTTTTTTACTAGTGCTTTTTATGGCATCTCCAAAACTGACACACCCTAGTACCACCATTTTCCCCCTTATGGTCTGCATCCAGACGGACTTCCTCTCCCCACCCCGCCCATGGTACGCCACTGCCTGTTAGTGCCTATATGTAAGAATCATTTATGCACTGATATTATGGGATACTAGCACTTACAAGCATGAATGTCTGCCGTCATTTACTATGTTACTGTCGTCATTTACTATGTTACTATATATCCTGTGGGCGGGATGGTTAGATAGGCTGGAGAGAGCTTAGACGGCTTCATCATTTGGAGCCTAGGACAATGCCAGATGAACTTTGCAGTCTGTTTTCCAGGCATATCAAAAAAGAGACAAGTTAATTTAATCATGAATTTTTGATGGGTATGACTGGTGGGCAGACTGGATGGACCGTTCAGGTCTTTTTCTGCCGTCATGTACTATGTTACTATGAATGTAACATTCATGTGCATAATTGCTAGGGGTATGCTCAGCAGTATTCTATAATGTCACATAGGTGAAAACTCACAAGTAACATAGGTGAAAATTCTATAAATTAATGCAGCATGGTTCACACCAATTCTACAATGGCCTCTAGGCACCCATATTCCATTATAGAACAGTAGCACCAACCAGCATGGGCCACCAAAATCTATGCATACGGACATCAATGAGAGTCATACCTATGTCCCATGCAAGTTTTCCCCCACTGGACTCCCTTTCACAGATGCGGCTATGCAACTTACTTACACTCTTGTAGATTAGTGCACAAGTAAGTGGCAATTAAGGCACTATTTATGCAGGAAAGTAGCCCATAACCACTGGTTCTACAGTTATAGAATTGCCCTTATAATGTGCTACACCAAGATCTGAAGGCTAGTAATCTGCTAATCAAGTCTGGGGGGAGCTAAGAACCTACTGTTCGGTTACATCTGTGACCTGAAGTAAAAGAGGAAACTCGCTGATGGGGATCCCTTCTTGTCCTGTTTGCCTGTCATAATTACATTGTAAGCTCTTTCGAGCAGCGACTGTCTCTTGCATGTATAATGTACAGCACCGCATGCGCCTGGTAGCGCTATAGAAATAATAAAAAGTAGTAGTAGTAGAATTCTATAAATGGCACCCAGTAGGTGCCAGAAAGATCTGTGCTATATAGATAGGGTAATAATAATAATAATAACAGCTTATATACCGCAATACCGTGAAGTTCTATGCGGTTTACAAAGATTAAGCAAAGGTACAAATTGATTGACTTTAAGAGGGGAGGAAGAAAGAGGGTTAATAGGACAGGAAACCCATTTTTGAGGAGAGAGTGATCAATAGAACAAATTAATCGCTATAGAGGGAAGAGAGAAGAAAGGATCAGTTGTCTAGATACTTTAGGAACAGGTGTGTTTTCAGACGTTTCCTAAATTCCTCATAAGTAGTGGGCGAAAGCAATTGTTCTAGGTCTTTACCCCATGATACTGCTTGGTGCGAGAGAAGATGTTCATGGTGTTTTTTCAGTTTACAACCTCTCACTGGGGGGGAAACGAAGTTGGAATGTGAGCTTCTCTTGTGTCTGTTGGCTGAGAAGACGAAAAGGTCAGTTATATATTTAGGGGCAAGTCCGTGTAGTGCTTTGAAGCAGAAGCAGGCATGCTATCTTTTACCATGCTGTCTGAAACTGTGGTGCAGTGGTTAGAACTGCAGATTTTAGGTTCAAACACACACTGCTCCTTGGGACCCTGGGCAGGTCGCCTGATCCCCCCCTTGCCCCAGGCATATTAGAAAGATTGTGAGCCCGCCGGAAAAAAATGCTTTAGTTCCTGAATAAATTCATGTAAACCATTCTGAGCTCCTCTGGGAGAAAGCCTCCATTGGCAGCCAATGCAGCTGCCGGTAGTAGGGTGTCACGTGGTCAAACTTCCTCAGCCCAAAGATCAGTTTGACCGCTGCATTTTGCATCAATTGTAAACGCTGCATGTTCTTTTGGGAAATTGCTAAATAGGCGATGTTACAGTAGTCAAGTAGACTCAGTACGAGGGATTGGACTAGGGTTCCATGCTGAGCACACTGTTTCCTCTAAGCTGGGTGGGAGTCCTCCAACTCCATTGCTGCCAATAGTGGGCGTTGCTTCCATCACTAGAGATGAGCAGGTTCCCTGGAGTCCTGCAGAGCTTGCCTATCTCTCACCACTGAAAATGTGATAGTGAAACAGCACCCTGTACTGACAGGCCTATAGGTTGAGGACTCCTGCTCAGCTTAGAGGAAACAATGGTTAAGTGCCATTTTTAGTTTCAAGTTTATTTAAAATTTCTTACACTGCCTAATCAAACTTCTAGGCAGTGCACAACAATACTATATAATAAACTGAGAAGATACTATAAAAATAGATTAAAAATTAACAGTTCAAGACAGTACCAGGGTATGTTAGTACAACAAATGACATGACATACAGACTTACTTCAAACAAATGGGAAAAGGGCAAGAACTACAATCTTTAGAGAAAAGAACACAGAGAAGGGAAAAACAATAGGAAGGGAACAAGAACAGAAGAGCATTATTTTAGTCCTTAGAAGGACAATTATTGTCCAAACGCATCCTGGAACAAGAAGGTTTTAGCTTGGATTTAAATTGGCTTAGTGCAGACTCTACACGTAAGTAATTGGGTAGTGAGTTTCAGAGGGAGGGTGTGGTGACAGCAAAATTATTAGATCTCAAGGTGTTGATTAACTTTAAAGAAGGTTTGGCGAGAAGATTTTTGTAACATAGAATGAAGTGATTTTGATGGGCTATAAGGGATTAAAAGTCTATCAATGAATTCTGGCTGGTTACTCGAATGGATTTTCAAGGTTAGAAGTAGGATTTTGTAGCTGATTCTATGTTCAACAGGTAGCCTAACCTCGGTTGCTAGCATTTATGCCTGTTGAACCCTGGTGTAAATACTTGCACCTAATTTCTGGCACTTTGGCATGCAAATGACAATATTATATAACATTGCACCTAATTTCTGGGAATGCCTCCTGAACCACCCATGCTTCTCCCATAGCCAAAGCCCTTGGAGTTGCATGCTTTGAAATTTAGGTGTAGTTGTTATACGAGGCAATCTAGGGAAATTAATTAATCTTAAATTATTATTCCTAGAATTATTTTCAAGTGTCTCAATTTTCTTCCGTAAATTGATATTGTCTTAAATTAGGGACTGCTGAACTTGTTTAACCATAGATAGTTCTTGATCAAGCTTTTGAGTCTTTGAAATAGTCACTTCCGTTGACAAATCTTTAAGCTCTCTAGAATGTTGAATCAATTTCCTTTCAACATGTTGGAAATTGGGACTAATAGTCTTGGTGAAATTTACAATCAAATCCCACAATGAATCTAAAGTCACTTATGCTGGTTTTTCAATAGTAGGAAAACTTTGCTGAATGCTAAAGTGCTCACCGTCAAAAGAAGAAAAGTTCCCCTGGTTAGGTCCTGGCTGGAATCTTTCACCTCCGATTGCATGACCTCCCCCAGCTTCTTCTGCAGCTACTCCCTGAACAGAGAGTACTGCCTCAGTCTCCCATGATGATCCTGCTGCCTCATGGGGGAGTACTTCCCCCATCTCCGGGGTTTCCTCCACCCTTGGGAAACTGGCCAACCGGGGACACGGAGGTGGAGCTCTTGGGTCGGGGCTCAAGGTGGTCTCGAGCCCTGGAGAGACATCGCCGGTCTCGCCCCCATTCGGTGCTCTCAATGGGCTTGCTCCCGACTCAGGCAGGGCTGCCTCCTGCAACCGCCGCAACATCTCTTCAATCCTGCCGAAGGAGGGCACTTCGGAGTGCCACGAGGCGCCAGCAGCATTCCTGCCCCTTCTCTTCGGCATCCTAGGTAAAAAGGCAAACCAATTTGCAAGTAAAGGGAAAAAGGAATGGAGCGGTCAGAAACGTCTCTCTCAGAGCGTCTGCACCGCGACCATCTTGGATCAAGTATTTCTTTATAATCCTTCAATATAGTCTCCCTGCTTTTTAATAACTGAGTACCAATGTCCGGGAAGCTTCATTATTCCATCCAAGAAACCGTTTTTGTTCAGTTGCCGAAAGGCTCAGGTACCAGCGGAAAAAACCTCTTCCAGAGATGCAAAATGATGTCCACGCATAGGTTGTTTCAACTTTGGAAAAAGGTCGAAGTCTGGTAGACTCATGTCTGGACTGTAGGGAGCATGAGGTAACATCTCCCAGCCATATTTGTGTAGTTTTTCAATGACGAGTGGAGACCTCCATCTTCCCCACAACCAAAAAAATTTTGACAAGCTCAATCAAAAATCAAACAAATGATGATTTTTGCTTATGATCATGAAGGCATCATCATTACAAACAAAGTTCCATGTGGAAGATATGTCACAGCAGTGTATTATCGTGATTTTTTGCAAAAATGCACAGAAAAATGCACAAAACCCGACCTCATTTGCTCTTGGCTGGGCCGCTCATTCTTCAAGAAAACTCTCGCCCACACATAGGGAATGCCGTCATTGAAAAACTGCAAATACGGCTGGGAGGTGCTACCTCCTGCTCCCTAAAGTCCAAACATGAGTCCACCAGACTTTGACCTTTTTCCAAAGTTGAAAGAACCTATGCGTGGACATCATTTTGCATCTCTGGAAGAGCTTTTTTCTACTGGTACCCGAGCCATTCGGCAACTGATCAAAAACGGTGTCTTGGATAGAATAATGAAGCTTCCCAGACGTTGGGACTCGGTCATTGCATAGCAGGGAGACTATATTGAAGGATTGTAAAGAAATACTTAAAAAACAACAACATGTAAATTTAAAAAAATAGTGTGCATTATTTATGAAATGACCCTCGTAGAATAGCAACTAGGGCATTTGACAATGTAACAGCAAATCATTGCCAATTAACTCCAATTACTGATTGTTTAAAACCTTGTAAACTACTTCATTTATGCATGCATCGTTTCTTCTGACCTATATAGAATTAGCCTGATAGGCCTGGATTCTGTAACCCGGCATGGTTGTCGGTGGCCACCTTAAAAGTGTATCAATCAAGTGATGGCGTCAGGTTCAGAATTGCACCTCTGGCAAATGTAGGCCAGGGTTTTCCAGGCCTACATTTCTGGTGCCTACCTTTGATGTGAATTGTGCCTCCATAGGCGTTCTAGGCCGCCTAATGCCACTTCCAGTGTTACATTCTCATTCTCAGATACTTCACAATAAAGTCTTAAGATGTCTTCTCTAAGACCTCGGAGGTGTTGCTGCGTGAAAAGGTTTCAACACACGCAGACTATACACATCAGAATTGTCATTGGTCAGTGATTCAATTAAAATGTGTTATTTCATTTACAAATAGTTTTATCTTTTAAGATTTCCAAAAGTTAAATACTTATCTTTAATTTACATTACATTATATTACATTAGTGACTTCTATTCCGCCTGTACATTTTCTGACATAGGACTATGTTTCGCCACAGGCTGTTTCAAGGAATTCCCTCTTTTAGCATGCTGGTGCAATGTTTCCCGTATTACCAGCATTTAAAGGGGGACATCCTTGAAACAGCCTGTGGTGAAACATAGTCCTAAAAAGATGAGTACTGTTTACACTAAATTATAAAGCACGATTAAGCAGTTTATGAATATAAAATATAAAATGGACCAATGACGAGGCTGGTGCTTATAAACTGTGCGTGTCAAAACTTTATAGTAACTTAAATCTTTTAAATAGATATATGTTTCTTTTTTTATTAATTTTCAATTCAAGAACAGTGCATTAAATATATACATACAATTAGCGTCATAGACAGCACTTACAATCGATCAATGATGTGCAAATCAAATAGGAAATAAAGGCATGATCTAACTAATCAGAGTTAACAAAAATCGTCAATGGACCCCTTGTTAATTTAAATAGTTTATTATGACACAATATTTCTGAATTCATTTTTTCATATTTATAACATAAACATAAAGTTTCCCACCAAAAGGAAAAATTAAGTCTGTCCCAACTTTTCCAGTTCTTGGTAATCATTTGCATGGCTATCCCAGTCATAATGATATAGAGTCTGCTTTTATACCTTTCTAATGGAGGTTTAGTTGACAACAATATCCCACAGATTACCACCTAATAGGACAACGGAATTGAAGATTCCAGTATCATATTAATTTGTCTCCATATTAATTTCCAAAAATTGAGTATCAAGGGACAATAGAACAACAGATGATCCAGTGTCCCTATTTCAAGATGACAGTGCCAGCATCTATTAGACTTGAACTGTCCAACTTTTGTAAACGAACTGGGGTCCAAAAAATTCTATGTAACAAAAAGAACCAGGTTTGTCTCATAGATGCTGATGCTGTAGATCTCATCCTCCAAGTCCAAATCCGTGGCCACTGAGTAGCAGAAATCTGCTGCTTTATCTCAATGCTCCAAATGTCTTTTAAGCTTGTTTTTGGGTTTTATTTAAATATTCAGATATTAATTTGTACCACTTGGCAGCCTGATGCCCTTGGAAATCTGTCTAGAAACATAGGCCCGGCAAGCTATACTGATTTTTTAAATTTCTCCAATCAGGGAACCCTTTCTGAATGGCCTGTTTCAACTGCAACTGTTTAAAAGCTTGAGACTTTGAGATGCCGAATGATTGTTGCAGTTGTAATAAATTTAGCATTTTATCCCGCCTTTGTGAAACTGCAGCTTGTTTTAGATGCCAAGCTCCTGAAGCGGGCTTGGGACACATGTTTTGGACTTGCCCCGCTATTCAAGATTATTGGAATGCTGTTTTTGTCTTTGTGGAGCGCATCTGGAAAATTACTATTCGTCGCTCCCCTTTACTATTATTTGGTACTGTTCCTCACTATTTCCCTCGAGTGAGGGGCGCTGCTGCTTTCCTTAAATGAACTGTCTTGGTGGCCCTGAAATGTATTTTGACCCACTGGCTTGAAGATACTGCTCCCGATTATTCTCTGTGGAGATGTCGGATGATTACCCTCTTGATGTGGGAACTGGAGAGATGTGTTGGACCTTTCTTCTCTCCCAGGTCGGGTCTTTCAACGTACTTGGGAACCCTTCTGGACAACTATGACCCCGTTGGCCCGAAGTCGCTTGCTGAATTGGTGAATCTCTGTACTTTGTTTTCCTTTGTTACACCTGGTCTACTTGATCTTTGTATAATTTTCTCTAGATGAGATGTACTTGGAAGGAGGACCCTGGGAGGGGGGGGGTTATTTATTTTGGGGTAGGTTGTGTTGGGATAGGGGGCTTTCTTATCTGTAGGGACGGGTTTTGTTATCCAAAATGCTGAGCTTGCTTGTAATTGCTTGGTTTCTTGTTTGCTGGTTTTGTTGACCTCAATAAAATATATTTGAAATAAATTTAGCATTTTCCCATTTGAGATCACATCATCTAAAATACATATACCTGCCTGCAGCCAATGTTTCCAGAGGATCTTAAACTCTACAATTTGAATCTTGGAGTTCAACCATAAGAATTGACACGTGGATTGTTGTATTGGAATATTTGTTAATTTATTAATGAA
This sequence comes from Geotrypetes seraphini, assembly GCF_902459505.1. NCBI lineage: Eukaryota > Metazoa > Chordata > Amphibia > Gymnophiona > Dermophiidae > Geotrypetes > Geotrypetes seraphini. The sequence continues at coordinate 95,243,565 of NC_047088.1, forward strand.
TTTTAATGTGTTCCAGGTGGAAAAAAGAATACTATTGTCTTTATATATTCTGGGCAGCTTGATACTCAAAATGTGGCACATCAGGAAACAGATTTAAAATTTGAATCAATTACATAACATGCATGGTGGTAACATTTCCCGTCAGTTAATTAATTGTGAACGTTTCATTTTTGTTTGGGATACAGCTGCCCCGAGAGGATTGAATAAAGCAGTGGAGTGGCCGTTGGGGTGCTAGTTTTTAGCTAAAATACGTCAGCTAAGGTCAGGTGTTTTAAAGAGAACAATATGGAGTCAAACTACATTGAAAGGAGAGTGTCAATGGCTATGCCGCAATGAAGTCCTGAGGTGGGACCCTCCCCAATTTGAAGCTGGTTCAATATGAATTAGAAGTGAGTTTTTTGTGAAAGCTTCACAATTTTTTGATAAGATGTGTGTGATGTTTTACTATTTTATTGATACGATGCTGCTTTTTCTAGAAGTGCAAAAACAGATCTTCCTCTTGAGAAAGCAGAAGGGGAAACACAATTGTGTTAAAGGAGATCGGATTACACATACTGTGTTGAGGAAGGAGGAAGTTTTGGAAGAGAAGCAGAACACTTCAGATGGATTTGGATTGACTTTGACAATAAATGGATTTTACATTTTTGGTTTTTTCTTTTGAATTGTTTGGATGAGCACAAAACACTTTCTGGATTAGCAGAAGAGGCCTGGGACCTTATGACAACTCCAGTAGAGATAAGTACCCCCCTTTAGTCTTTTAGAACTTTAGCTGTTTAGTGGTAGGAAGGGAGGAGTGCTATGATGTATATAAGCCTGAACTGGCAAAGGCCTGTGTCCTTATGCTTTGGAGTTCTTATTGGCTATCACTGAGCACTATTTATTGATTATTTATTTATTATTTTATATATTATATTTTTTGATAGAAGAATAATAAAATTTTTTTTAGAGGATTCAGAGTTATAATAGTTATCACTCCAATTGTAATTAGTGTTTATACAAACGTAATGGGGACATAAGATGACTCTCTAAGATCAGCCAGTCCGGAAGATTCTCCATGAGTTCAGGAAGGATCCAATATATACCCTGACGCAAAATGAAGGCTTGATGATATCTATAAAAATTTGGAAAATTTACCTCACCCCCACCCCCGCCGATTGTGATTTTTGTAACGATACTAAAGCTATTCTAGCAGTTTTACCCAGCCAAATAAATTTTGTAAGGATCCAATTCAATTTTTTATAAAAGGACCCTTGAAAATAAACTGGCACATACTCATGTGGTAGCATACTACAGCCAAAATCATCATTTTAATGGTTTGGACTCTCCCCCACCACGGATAAAAGCAGCACGGATGATGAATATATGCTGCTAGTGATATCCACAGCCTTTCCAAATCACATAAGGCTGGTGGTGGCATGTTTGATGAGTCTGCTTATAATTTGAAACATATATCTATTTAAAAGATTTAAGTTGCTGCGTTCTGGGACATTTGGTATTATTGATGGCAGCATAAAGTGAATGGTTGGCTGATTTTGAAAATTTTATAATACAGACAGGGGCACCGCTAAGGTCCGAGAGAGAGTGATATTTAAGGTATATGGTGGAAATGATTAAACTGCATACTAGACATTTGAAATTTTGTTCACACTTTATTATAGCTTTTATTTAAGTATCTTGCTATATGTGCATTTCCTGGAGGTAATTTTTTTCTAAAAGAAAGGCATTCCCTTCTTCTGTTATACAAACACATACAACAGGATCATTGTAACATTACTCCACCCATCAAGACTTAGGTTAACAATTTACCCTCTAGATCTGTTGCCCATTGCTCCATTTCTCTAACATACACTTTATCCAGCAGTTTTCCCTCTCTTCCACTCCATCCCCCACGTAGTATCTCTCCTTCCCTCCCTCATCCTGCTTCACGCATGCTGCAGTGGGTCAGTAGCAGTGATTCTCACACCCTGCCTGATGCTAATCCAAAAGCCTCCCCACTGCCATGTAAAGAAACAGGAAACTGCAACAGAGGAGGGCGAGACATGGCAGAGAGGAGGCTTCCAAGTTAGTGGCAGGTAGCATGTAAGAATCACTGCTGCTGACTCATTGCAGCAAGAACGAAGCATAATGAGGAAAGAAAGGAGAGATGTTGCTTGGGGTTGGGGGAAAGACAGGAAGAACTGATGGACATGGGTGCCACTGACCCCATGACACAATGAATCAGGACTGCAGAAGGTGCACCACTGCTGTGAGCCCGATTTTTTTTTTTAACGAATCGATTCGAATTGATGAATCGATTCGAATTGGGGAATCGGGCAGCACTAAAGTCCAGTAGATGGCGCCAAAGTACAGGTTATAAAACCAAAAAGGAATGCTCGCAATACACAGTTTGGAGCCTGCTGCTCAACGTGGTTCCAGACAAACACTGTGAACTTCCGCTATTCATGCGGAAGTTCGCAGCGTTTCTTTGTTTGGAACCACGTTGAGCACCAAGCTCCAAACTGTGTATTGCGAACATTCTTTTTTGTTTTATAACCTGTACTTTGGCGCCATCTACTAGGCTTCAGTCATATAGCCTTGAGGAAGGCTGTTTAAGCCGAAGCATGGACCATGCTGAGGTCCAGTACAAAAAGGATTAAAGGACTCTTTGTTAGGCTTGATATTTTTTGTTTATGTTATATATGTTTTAACTATTTATATATTTTCAATAAATTGGTTATCCTTGCAATTGGTTGATCGTGTCCCTTCCCCACAACTTTTTTGGTTTATATTACTACACATGGGGTTGATTTTTCCTTTTGGTTGTGGGATATATAACTGGCATTAAGCATGATTCTATAAGTTGCTCACAATATTTATGGAATCATGCTTAGCACTGCACTAGTCAATGCCAATTTTTTAAGTGTATATAGAATCAGGACCAAAATGCATGTTTCTGGCTCATTTTTCTTGATTAATGACATATAACAAGTGGGATATCCCGTTAACATTACATTAGTGATTTCTATTCCGCCATTACCTTGCGGTTCAAGGCGGATTACAAAAGGAGTTATCTGGCCATTTCCACAGGAATTGAAGAGTAGAGTGAGATGCTTCAGAGAATTGGGATGAGTTTTGTGATGTTAGTTAGTCTTCAGGGATTTCTTGAATAGCATGGTTTTTATTTTTTTTTCAGAACGATTTGTAGTCTGGGATCGTTATCAGTAAATTAGAGAGTTGGTAGTCTAGTTTTGCTGCTTGTGTGGCTAGAAGGGCATCATACAGTTTCTTTCGTTTGACGTCTCTGATTGGGGGATGTGTGAACGGTTTGTGGGTTCTCCTATATCTGGTTGAGGTAGTTTGGATTAGACCATGGGTGTCCAACCTTTTGGCTTCCCTGGGCCGCATTGGCCGAAAAAAATGTTTCTGGGACCACGCAAACGCTGCAGTAAGACAGAGGAGGGGGCTGGCATGACTGTAAACACCCAGGGGCAGCAGAGGAAAATACTGCATCACCCTCGACTGGGGCCACACAGAATACTTCATGGGGCCGCATGGGGCCCTCGGGCCGCAGGTTGGACACCCCTGGATTAGACGGTTGTTTAGATAGGCTGGGCTGTCTCCGTTTATGATTTTAAATAGTAGGCATTAGAATTTGAATTGTACTCTTGCTTGTATTAGGAGCCAGTGTGAATCGAGGTATGCTGCCGTGATGTGGGCATGTTTCCTCAGTGTCATTGCAAGTAACAGCCCATTTCTTCTAGAAACAGCTTCTGATCCCATTACTGCCACCTACTGTCACTGTATGGCTTTCAGCACTGAATTTGTCAGAGATGTGACAACTGCAGAGCCATCAACCCTCAATATGTGACTTTCAGCAGCAAGTTGAAGTGGTGACACATGCGGATCCAGCTTCCAGTCCCACTGCTGTCAGTGACAATAGTGGAAATAGTGGAAATAGTGACCTTTACCATCAAATAACTTAAAACTGTAGCGTCTGCAAGCAGTGGCATAGTAAGGGAAAGAGGCACCCAGACACTGGGGCCCGGCATCACTGCACCATGTGCCCCTCCCCTGAATTCCTTCCTCACCATGCGCCTCCTCCCAGAGTACCGCTTCAAATGATTACCGGCAGCGAGCAGCATCTCTAACATGCTGCTTACGCCGGCCTCAGCTCTCCCTCTGACATCACTTCCCATGACGAGGAAGTGATGTCAGAGAGAAGGCTTATACTGACATGAGTAGCAGGTTAGAGATGCTGCCGGTGCCCCGACCAAGACGGGGCAGTCTGAATCCCCCTGCCCCCGCCTTGCTACGCCACTGTCTGCAATCCCCTTACTCCCACCAGCTCTTGCTGTGTGATCTCCATTTTCATCTTTTCTATACTCAGACTCCTAGTAGAAACCCAGATATTTCATCTGGTTTGGTGCACAACTCTAAATTCACAGAGAGAGAATTACACATTTACCTCTACCCACAGAATTACTGCTTGCCCTCCTTCCCAGACTCTGTTATTCTCATTTGCATTGGCACGCATTTTAGTCCACCCCTTTGGCTTCCTCCCTGCCAGCGTTCCATAAACAGTGAGATTCTGTTGTGCAGTGCTAGAGGAAACTCTCAGCTATCACTCCATTTGCACTTTCCGGTAAATAATGGAATTTTTCATCCTATTCTTGTTGGTTTCGCTCCTTATTCTCATCTCTGTCTGTGAGTTCAAAAAATTACTTTGATATAACAATTTGTAGAAGTGCTGTCAAAGTTATATATGAAATGGAAAACATCCCATATCTTTGTATTTTGCACAGTACTATGGGAAATGCATTTCTGTTTTCTCCAGTTATGCACAGCATGTAGCAAGCTAGTTTCTTGGGATTTTGGATTTAATTTCTTGGTTTGTCTTCCAGCCTGTAACTTGTAATAAGAGGTGCATTGGTAAGGTTTAAAGTACTGTTTTGTCCTTGCAAGGATTGTTGCCAAATCCATTACATTACATTAATAATAATAATTTATTTTTATATACCGCCATACCCGAAAGTTCTAGGCGGTTCACAACAATTAAGCATAGTACAAACAATGTAAATCATCTGAGATTCGGCAAGTTATATGCATACAATATAGGGAGAAATACATACAATATAAAAAAGATACAAGCAATTTTTAAATGGAATAAAAAAATGTTAAAATAATAGAAAACATTAAGAACCCAATCTGTTGAATAATTGAGTTTTTATCTGTTTTCTAAAATCAAGATAAGAGGAGGCTTCTAACACAATATTGGCAAGCCATGAATTCAGTTTGGCCGCCTGAAAAGAAAAGGTTCTTTCAAGGCACCTTTTGTAATGACATAATTTTATTGAGGGATATGCAAACAAGTCTATTCTTCGAGAGCTCTTGTTAGTGTAACTCAATGTAAAATGACGGATAAAATAACTCGGTAGCATGCCAAATACTGTTTTGTAGCAAATGAATGTGAACTTAAACAAAACTCTGGATTCCAATGGCAGCCAGAGGAGCTTTTGATAAAAGGGGGTAACATGTTCCCATTAGTGACTTTTATTCCGCCATTACCTTGCAGTTCAAGGCGGATTACATAAGAGGTTTTCTGGACATTTCCAGAAGAGTTACAGTTGAGCGGGTTACTTTGGGGGATTGAAATGCTTCCTGTGGTGTTAGTTTGTCTTGATAGATTTCTTGAATAGCAGGGTTTTTATTTCTTTTCTGAAAGTTTTATAGTCTGGTGTCATGATCCGTAGATTGGATAGTTGGTGGTCTAGTTTCACTGCCTGCGTGGCCAGTAGGCCATTGTACATTTTTTTGCATTTGACGCCTCTGATTTGGGAGTGCGTGAATGGTATCTGGGTTCTCCTTTGCCTGGTTGTGGTAGTTCGGATAAGGCGGTTGTTCAACTAGGCTGGGCTGTCTCCATTTATGGCTTTAAATAGTAGACAGTAAAATCTGAATAGTATTCTTGCTTGTATTGGGAGCCAGTGTGAGTCGAGGTATGCGGCGGTGATGTGGTCGTATTTCTTCAGCGAATAGTTCAGTCTCAGGGCTGTGTTTTGTACTGTTTGTAGTTGCATGCGAGTCACCCCCTGCGGGGCAGGGGAGATAGAGAATGTTGCAGGAGTCTAGAAGTCCTAGGACTAGGGATTTGACCATGAGATGGAATTGTTTTCTGTCGAAGAATTTTTGGATTTGCCTTAAGTTTCTCATGACTGCGAATGAGTTCTGTATTGTTTTGTTGATTTGCGGTTACATGGTACAGCACCTGTCTATCATTACTCCCAGAAGTCTTAGGGTGGGTTGAATGGGGTATGTGATTGAGTTTATTACTGTGTTTGTTATGGTTGGGGTTTTGTTTTTTTCGAGAAGTATAAATGTTGTTTTGTCTAGGTTCAGTTTTAGTTTGTGTTCTTTCATCTATGTAGCCACTGTTTCTAGTGTTCTATGTAGTATGTCTGTCATGGAAGGTGTTGGTTGATCAAAAGGAATGAGGATGATGATGTCATCTGCATAGCTATAAGAAGGTAAGCCTAATTTGTCTAGACAGGTGCCGAGGGATGCAATGTAGAGATTGTGCTATTCTAGTGTGAAAGATTTACTAAGATTCTGAGTGTCTGTTTTTCTTAAGAGTTCTATATAATTTACAAATGGTCTGATAGTTATCAGCTTTGCAATCATGGTGGGGTCTGTGCATATGTAGGGTTACCATATTTGTAGTAGTGAAAAAGAGGAAACTAAGCTATTCTAGATTACATTCTTCTTCTATATTTATGTACTACTAGTGTTTAAGCCCGTTAGATTAATGGGTGCTAGAATATATGTGCAGACTTAAGAGTTAAAACAATTTACTGAAAACTTACCATGTATGGTTGACTTATTATAAGTTGTTCTGTTTTTCCTATTAGTTGTTGCATGTATTGGGTTTAAGAAATTTTTTGATTTCCCATTTTTCAGGTAGATCTGTTTTGCACTGGGGCATATAGGTGTAATTTTAAAAATCCGAAATCACTGAAAAATATATTATTTTTGTGAAATTTTTCTCTTCTGAAACATTGTAAATGATAGTATTAGAATCCTGTCCTTTTGTGTGTGTTTTTGACTACCACCTTCTGTCTATCTCCTTGGCAGCTGTCTGTATTTCTTTGGTCTCTGTACTTGGTCACTGTATGTCTTTCTGTCTTTGTTTTAGTGTCTGTCTCCTATGCTGCTGGATGTCTGTATTTTTTTTTCTGTACATATCTGTTTTATTGTCCATTTTTTTTTCCTCTGTCACTGTCTCTCATGGACTATTGTTTTGTTTTGTTTTTTAATTTCAATCCACAGTTTTTTGGTTTTGCTTTCAATCTGTCTCTGTAGCTCCCTGTCCTTCTGTATGTGTATTTAAATGCCATCTACCTGAGTTTGCTGTAATGTAATTTATTTCTTATATATATATATATATATATACCGCTACATCCGTTAGGTTCTAAGCGGTTTACAGAAAATATACATTAAGATTAGAATTAAGAAAGGTACTTGAAAAATTCCCTTACTGTCCCGAAGGCTCACAATCTAACTAAAGTACCTGGAGGGTACCTGTCTCTGTAGCCTCCTGTCCTTCTGTGTGTGTATTTGAATGCCATCTTTTTTTTTTTTTTTTAGTGTTTCTGTGACATATTTATGTCAATGTGTGAGGTTTTTTTCCCCAATGTCTCTCCCTGGCCCCCTGTCCTTCGGTGTGTATTTGGAGATGTCATGGGGCAGTTGGGGGGAATATTCCCCTTCTTTCACCTACCTTTTTTTTTTTTTTTTAAATAAGCACGGAAGTTGCACAAAGTAACTTCAAAACGGCAGAAAGTAAGTAGTTTGTAGTAAACTGGCACAGATTAAATCGTATAAACTGTAAAATCGGCTCAGAGTGAAAAGTGTAGGGTCAACCGCTACTCAACACTTATTTAACCCTTTCAGGACCATAAGGATCGTAGGCCAATTTTTGTGGTTTTGACGACATTTTTATGGTAAAAAGGGCTTGCAGATGCCAAAAAATTGATTTTTTTTGTGAAATATCATTATTTTTATTTAAAAAAATCACACTTCTGGCTTATGGACAGTGTGGCAAGTGAATCTTCTCGTCAATCTAGCAACGACGCTAATGAATGAATGTCGGAACCAGTTTGTTTACATAAAGGCAGTATCATATGGAATCCGTACATATCAAATTTAGAACTGTAGACTATCCCAATCAAAATTTATAGGATTTTAAAGTTATGGGACAAATATGTCCCTTGGTCCTGAAAGGGTTAAAAGCGTAAGTTCGTGGTTCGAAAGTGCATACATTGAAAAATTGTTATGCCGACCGTCAAACGTGTCTGCTATTACCCGGATGGAGAGGTGTTATAAGAATGTTGCTTGCGATGTGATTGGCTCGACTCGGCTTGGTAATGCTGCTGCTCTGAAGAAGAATCCTGTGTTTAGAGCAGGTTATGTGAGTAGGAATTTTCCTTCAAGGCAGTGGCAGAGTCATGGGGGAGGGGGGGCTCAAGGGATGAAGTTCCCCTCCAAAATTGGGTGACGGGTCAAAAGCGCGCGAGACAAAGGCGCGCCCGCGCTGGTTTTTCAGTGCACTTTTGTCTCGCGCGCTTTTGACCCCGTCACCCAATTTTGGAGGGGAACTTCATTCCTTGAGCCCCCCCTCCCCCAAGTGGCTTGCAGAGTATGTTTCTTCTAAAGTTCCAAGCGGCAGTGGAGGCTTATCTCTCGCTCCCCGGCTGCATGGGTTGTAGCATAGCCATAGACTCGAGAGAGGAGCCACCGCCGCCGCTGTAAGGGAGCCGGGTGAACGTAGAAATAACCCGTGAAGGGAAAGGGAGCCAGAGCCAGCAAGACCGCACATCACCAGCACACATCAGTGTAAGGGAGCTGGGTGAACGTAGAAATAACCGTGAAGGGAAAGGGCACCAGAGCCGGCAAGACCGCACATCACCTTAGCCATGGACCTACGGATCAGGGATTACAGATCACAGCACGGACCTACAGTGTAAGGGAGCTGGGTGAACGTAGAAATAACCGTGAAGGGAAAGGGCGCCAGAGCCGGCAAGACCGCACATCACCTTAGCCACGGACCTACGGATCAGGGATTACAGATCACAGCACGGACCTACAGTGTAAGGGAGCTGGGTGAACGTAGAAATAACTCATGAAGGGAAAGGGAGCCAGAGCCGGCAAGACCGCACATCACCTTAGCCACGGACCTACGGATCACGGATCAGGGATTACAGATCACGCAGGTCTGATTGCGCATGCGCGGCTAGCGTTTTATTATATAGGATACTTACATTATTGTGGAAGACCCGGTCTATAAAATTAAGTTTTAGTTTAGTTTAGGACATGAGAGGAGGTATCTTCCTAGTACCAAAATTCACAGCACGAAAAGGTTACCAGGTGTAGTCCTGGTCCCACTCACGCACAGTCTCAGGCACTATCTAGCTCCTTGGGTCAGGGACCCGCAACCAGGATTCACAAAAAGAAAAATTTATTGTCTCTGAGCTGGGCATAGGCTGGGGCTGGAAATTATCCGGTAGGCTAAAGGATCACTTTGGGCTAGATTCACTAACCCCCGATTCCATGTCTGATCCATTCCCGATTGCATGCAGACCGACGAATTCACAAAAGGCCTGCATGCAAATGGGGACGATCGTTAACACGCCCTCTACCCACAGCCAGGATCACTAGAGAGCAATCTTAGAGCATGTGCAGACCCTGACAGTAGTGACAGGAGAAGCAGCCTCCTGTCACTGCTGTCAGGGCTTCTGTCGGCTTTTTAAATTTTTTATTTTAATCGGGCAGATAGTTTGTGTGTATTACACATGCACATAAAAAATAAAAATAAAAAAACCCTCCCAAAGTGCCTCCTCCCTCCATAAACCCCTAAAAAATGCCCCCCCCCACAGCCGCTGATGCACCACAAAAGGCAGGAGGGATGCCAACTCCCTCCTGCCATGCAAATGGCTGCAACCAGCCCACCGTGCCACAAACCCCCCCCCCCCCGACCAACCCACCACACCCTAACCGGACTGGCCCACCTCTGGTCAGGCCAGGGCCCACCCGGCCCTACACCTCCCCTGTACCCAAAAGTTGGGAGCAGGAGGGGTGCTGGGTCCCTCCTGCTCCTTAGGCCTCCATCCAGCACTGTCTTCCAGAGCAGGAGGAAATGCAAAGTCCTCCTATTCCTACTCTTCCTGCGCACCGCGAATGTGGGCCTTAGGCTCCGCCTCGATGCATCATGTGATGCACGGGGAGGAGCCTAAGGCCCTGATTGGCTATTACTTTGACCAATCAGGGACTTCCTTAGGCTCAGCTCTAAGGAAGTCCCTGATTGGTTCAGGCGCCACAGGCCCCTCCCAAGGGATGAGGAGTCTGAGGTGCCTGAGCCAATCAGGGCCTTAGGCTCCTCCCCGTGCATCACATTCACGGTGCGCAGGAGACGGAGGAGGAGCAGGAGGACTTTGCGGTTCCTCCTGCTCCAGAAGACAGCGCTGGAGGGAGGCCTAAGGAGCAGGAGGGACTCAGCACCCCTCCTGCTCCCAACTTCTAGGTACAGGGGAGGTGTCGGGCTGGATCGAGCCCGGCCCGACCAGGGGTGGGCCAGTCCGGTCAGGGTGCGGTGGACAGTTGGGGGGGGTGCGGTGGGCAGGTCAGGGAGTGGGCTGGACCAGGGGGTGACTCGCATGCCTGTCAGGGGGGAAGGGATGACTCAGTTGGTGGCAGGGCAGGAGGGAGTTTGCATCCCTCCTGCCATATTCGCACGGGCTTGGAGGGCAGCGTCGGGTGGTGGCAGGAGGGAGTGGGCATCCCTCCTGCTATTTGTGGGTTACCAGGGGGAGGATCGCATTTGTTGGGAGAGGGGCCCTCAGTCATTTTTTGACAAGCCTGCCTATCTCTTCCTTTTTTTTTAATGGGGCAGATATTTTGCGTGTGTAACACACACAAAATATCTGTGCCATGGGAAAAAAATGAATAAAAAAGACAGGCAGGCCTGTCAAAAAACCTATAGACATGTCGGTAACTCAGTTGCTGACAGGTATGCAGTAGTCAGGTTTACCAATAGTAAAACCAGATTCAAAATAGCCAAGCAATTGTTAATGAATCAATTGCTTGGTTATTTTGCATGGTGTTTTGCTAATTTGCATGGGAGGGTCGGGATCGGATCGCTACAGGCTTTAGTGAATGGGGTTGGAGGGAAATTTGGTCGCAAAGGGCTTGCAAACCGATCGGTACACGATTGGTTTGCCTAGTGAATCTAGCCCTTTATCGGCTTCAGTCACCTCACTCAGCCACTACCTTATTGCTTAACAAGGAAATCAGCAGAGACCAAGGTGCAACTGATAACTGAAACTTTACTTGAAGTTGATTGTAGAGATAATTCACAACTATTTACAGTTCCCTCTCTTACAATACTGACACCGATTTCAAAGCTGTTTCTAATAGAGTCACTTCAAAAACACTTTCATTATGTTCCCCAATCTCATCTTTCAACTCTTTTTACACATGGTGAGCCGCTCTGGGTCTCACCCTCTTTCCTCAGCTCAGGACCACTCTATCTTTCCTGCCAAGCTGAAACACTCCACACAGGCTCTGCAGTAAGCAGGGTCTTTCACTCACACGATTATTCTTTGAGATGGGGCTCCACACAATCTTTGCTCTGTCCTCTCCTGATGACACCCTTGGGAGCCTCACTGATTCTCTTGGTGTGCCTCTCCAGGTCCCACCCTCACTTCTCAGCAGAATATCTGCAGCAGAGTTAGGAACACAAAGGAGTGCGAAGACCTGCAAAGGGACCTAAGCAAACTGGAAGAGTGGGCAAACAAATGGCAAATGTGCTTTAACATAGAAAAATGTAAGGTCATGCATATAGGGAAAAGGAACCTAAGGTACAGCTATAAAATGGGGGAAATATTGCTGGGGAGAGTAATCTTGAAAAAGACTTGGGCGTGCTGGTGGATACAACCATGAAATCATCAACGCAATGTGCAGCGGCCTCGAAGAAAGCTAACAGAATGCTGGGCATCATTAAGAAGGGAATTATAACCAGGACGAAGGAAGTCATCATGCCACTGTATCGTGCAATGGTGCGCCCGCATCTAGAGAACTGCGTCCAATATTGGTCGCCGTACCTCAAGAAAGACATGGCGATACTTGAGAGGGTCCAGAGAAGAGCTACGAAAATGATAAATGGCATGGAGGACTGTTCATACGCTGACAGGCTGGACAAGTTGGGACTCTTCTCCCTGGAAAAGAGGAGGCTTAGGGGAGACATGATAGAAACTTTCAAGATCATGAGGGGCATGGAGAAGGTAGACAAGGATAAATTCTTCAAACTACGGGGAACAACAGGCACAAGAGGGCACTCGGAGAAACTGGAAGGAGACAAGTTTAGAACCAATGCCAGGAGGTTCTTCTTCACACAGAGGGTTGTGGACACATGGAACGCGCTCCCGGAGGAAGTGGTCGGGCAGAGTACGTTACGGGGATTCAAAGAGGGATTGGATGGATTCCTGAAGGATAGGGGATTGAGGGATACAGATAAGGGTAGATAAGAGTATGGAAAGAGTAAAGATAAAAACAAGGGGGCTATAGGGCTAAATCAAGTAAATATGACAGATCATGGACCTGATGGGCCGCCGCGGGTGCAGACTGCTGGGCGCGATGGACCTCTGGTCTGACCCAGCGGAGGCAAATTCTTATGTTCTTATGTTCTTAACCCAAACCTATGCTATTTTCACACCAAGTTGAAACACTGCTGTGTGCTCTTCTGGCAAACCCACTTGGACTTTCCCTCCACAAGTTGTCAGCACTTTCAGGAGGCTCTGGTGTGAGAATCAGGACAACCAAAATCCTTGAGCTTACGCCTTTTTATACTATTCCCCCCTCCCACTTGGGCCAAGGGTCCTCCAACTCTTCCCACTAACTCAGAAGTGGGCAGCGAGGTCCGGAATCCAGTCTGGGTTTTTAGGATTTCCCCAATGAATATGCATGAGATCCATTTGCATACAATGGGAGGCATGAATCAACGAAAGGTTTATGAGTGGGTAAAAAGGTTTAAAGCAGGAAGAACAGGTGTAATCGATGAAGGTTCTTCTGGTCGCCCATCAACATTGCACACACAAGAGCGCATTGACAGGGCGAATGCCTTGATTAGAGAAGACTAACGGATAGCTTGTTCCAGCTCAAAGATTTCTTCCTCATCCAATATAATCTGTACTTCTAAGGTCAACCCAGTTCTTCCCAGCTACTATTCCACTCCAGGAGGATGAATTGCTGAAAGAAATATTCCCACCTATTTTGGCCTTCCAACAGCCACCTAATCTGAAACAAAAAATAAAAACAGTGAAAAGCAAACTCTCAATAGAAACTCAGAAGAGAATGGCACATGTCCCTGCAATACATCAAACTGTAAACTGTGCCAATATGTTCAGCATATGCTCATAAGAACATAAGAACATAAGAAGTTGCCTCCACTGGGTCAGACCAGAGGTCCATCTCGCCCAGCGGTCCGCTCCCGCGGCGGCCCATCAGGTCCGCGACCTGTGAAGTGGTTTCTGACCACTTCTGTAACCTACCTCAAGTTCTATCTGTACCCCTCAATCCCCTTATCCTCCAGGAACCTATCCAAACCTTCCTTGAACCCCTGTACCGAGTTCTGGCCTATCACTTCCTCCGGAAGCGCATTCCATGTGTTCACCACCCTCTGGGTAAAAAAGAACTTCCTAGCATTTGTTCTAAACCTTTCCCCTTTCAATTTCTCTGAGTGACCCCTAGTGCTTGTGGCTCCCCACAGTTTGAAGAATCTGTCCTTATTTACTTTCTCTATGCCTTTTAGGATTTTGAAGGTTTCTATCATGTCCCCTCTAAGTCTCCTCTTCTCCAGGGAGAACAGCCCCAGCATTTTTAACCTGTCAGCGTATGAAAAATTTTCCATACCTCTTATCAGTTTAGTCGCCCTCCTCTGCACTCCCTCGAGTACCGCCATGTCCTTCTTGAGGTATGGCGACCAGTATTGAACACAGTACTCCAGGTGCGGGCGCACCATTGCGCGATACAGCGGCATGATGACCTCCTTCGTCCTGGTCGTGATACCTTTTTTGATGATGCCCAGCATTCTGTTTGCTTTCTTTGAAGCTGTCGCACACTGCGCCGATGGTTTCAGTGATGTGTCGACCATCACCCCCAGGTCCCTTTCAAGGTTACTCACCCCTAGCAGTGTTCCCCCCATTTTGTAGCTGAACATCGGGTTCTTTTTCCCTACATGCATGACCTTGCATTTCTCTACGTTAAAATTCATTTGCCACTTTTTTGCCCAGTCTTCCAGTCTCGTTAGGTCCCTTTGCAGGTCTTCACAGTCTTCCGTGTTTCTAACCCTGCTGTAGAGTTTGGTGTCATCAGCAAATTTGATAACCTCACATTTTGACCCCGTCTCCAGATCATTAATAAATATATTGAACAGTAGAGGTCTTCTAATGTAATATATATCATTCAATGCAAAAAGTGTAAAGAAGGGTGCTACATTGGAGAAACAAGCCAGATGCTAAAGACTAGAATCAATCTACACAGATATCATATTAAACATTAAAATACCACCCAGGAGGTCATTTCAATAGGAAAACACTTCACAAAACCAGAACACTGCATGAATGATTTTATGGTGAGAATACTAAAATTAAGTTTTAAGACAATCTAAGAATGAAAGACCTTTGAAATCAAAATGATGAATTATTTTGACAGGACTTATTAAAGATCTTGGTTTTCTATCACATTACAAACCATAAAATTATACTGCTTTTTCACTTTCTTATCACCCATCTATCTTTCCTTATCTCTTACCCACCCAGCTCTCCCTGTTTCACTTGTATATTCTGATATTTGTCATTTGCTTATTTCTGATGTGAAGAACAAGGGTTACTTTTGAAAGCTAATCAAAATGCATCATTGGTCCAATAAAAAAAAGTATCACCTTATGAGGGATCATCAAAAAGTTTCCACATTTTTATTTTTTTAAACACTATTAAATATTAGAAATCTTTGTTAAAATGATTTTACCCTACACCGCATATGTACTGTATGTGCACATGTACACAGATAAATGTTATTAATTTGCCTACACACTATTCTGTATACACTGGGTTACTTACGTAGTGGGTAGTTACAAGGAGGAGCATGGGCAGAACATTTATTTATTAATTCAATTTTCCATACCTTTCTCCTGGGGCAGCATAGAACGGTTTACATGAATTTATTCAGGTACTCAAGCATGTTTCCCTGTCTGTCCCAGTGGGCTCACAATCTATCTAATATACCTGAGGCAATGGGGATGGGGGGGGGAATTAAGTGACTTGCCCAGGGTCACAAGGAGCAGCGTGGGTTTGAACCCACAACCTCAGGGTGCTGAGGCTATAGCTTTAACCACTGCGCCACAACATGGCTGCCACATCTAGGTATCCACACTTACACCAGTTCTATGACTGGCATATGTCACCGACCCTGGGTATCTACATGTTGGGCAAGTCATTACTAGGTTACGACTGTATTCTATAATGAACCAGAGTACCTATGTACCTTTATAGAATAGGTGCCTACATTGTGGCCTCAGGGCACCTAAATGGAGGCTTCAAGTTATAGAATATCTTCATGGGAATGGAATGGAAAAAAAGACAGGATAGTAAAGATATGATAGAAGCTTTTAAATACCTCCAAGGTATAAACGCACAAGAAGTGGCTCTCAATGAAAAGGAAGCTCTGGAATGCATGGCCATAGGATGAAAGTGAAAGGGGGTAGACACAGGAGTAATCTAAGGTAATATTTCTTTAGCAAAAAGGGTGGTGGATGCATTGAATAGCCTCTCAACGGAGATGAGAACAGTATGTGAATTTACGAAAACGTAGGACAAACACAGAGAATCTCTAAGGGAGAAGGGATTGTAGAGCTTAGTATGAATGGACAGACTGGATAGACTGAGATCTTTATTCGCCCTCATTTTTCTGTGGAAGAAAGAATGACAGGGAACTGATAGGCAGGCAGTTGGCTATTCAGTCTTGAAAATGCATTTAGGCTGATATCTTTCTAGACCAGCAGTTCCTTATTTGGCTGCCCAGCCAAAAACATTCATCTCTTGGCCACTAATATAAAGCAGGAGATAGTTTTGGATTCTGCTCTCTTTTGGATCTTGTTTCTCTACACAGATAAGAGGTACATACCATTCTCTTTCTTCTGTTTCAGAAATGGAAGTCCATGAAAATTATTTTCGTAAGGACTGGGTATTGATTCGGGGAGTCCCAATGATATGTGCCTTCTCAGAAAACTGGGAGAGAATTGATCAGTTTCAGGCTTTGCCAGATGACATTGTCATAGCAACTTACCCCAAATCTGGTGAGTTACTACTTTAATGAAAGCCAAATGTTCCAAAGATTATGAAAACAAGAGAATTGACTCAATGATCTCCACAGACAAATCCAAGAAGAAACAAAAAACAATGTGGAAAATGATGTTCCTGAGATGGACTTTATTAATATTAAAATAATATTAAAACTTGGCAAACCACATAAAAACCTCTGGGACACAGTCCGCTGAAAAGCTTTGGACCCTGGACCCAACACGGTCCGTGTTTTGACAGAATGTCTTCTTTAGGGGTCCCTGTGAAGTCCTATGGATAAAAATGCCGGAAATAAACTAAGCTTTTTATGTGGTTTGCCAAGTTTTAATATTAATAAAGTCCATCTCAGGAACATCATTTCTCTACATTGTTTTTTGTTGTTTCTCCAAAGATTATGAGCCATTTCCTCAACGATGGTCAACTACCTCAACACTGATGAATCATTACCTTAACTGCAGCCAACTACTACAATAAGAACACACTAATTTGTAATTTTGTAATTTGTAATTTATTTCTATATACTGCTAAACTCCATTAGGATTCTAAGCGGTTTACAGAAAAAAGCTGGTAAGATACCGCCCAAATCAAAGTCATATGATCTAAAGTTGGGTAGGATTTTGAGCTCTAATTTCTCCTTGCCTCAGGCTTGATGTCTTTTATCTCTCAGGTACCACTTGGATGAGTGAGATTCTGGACATGATTCTTGCATCTGGTGATGTGGAAAAGTGCCAGCGTGATTTTATTCACAACAAGGTCCCCATGCTGGAATTTTCTGCCCCCAATTATGTTGACCAAGGTAAGTTGTCAGGCGTATTCCAATACAAACAGAAAGAGACCGAGATGAATCACCAAATACAACAGCAGATCAAATTAATTATAACACTTTTTGGACTACAACATATATAAAGACATTAAAAATCCAACATGGTCATTTTGCATCTACAACAAGGAAAATCTGCGCAGGCATCTCGATCACTCTACACCCCATGAGCATACCTAAGACTACGGTTGGCCCAGGTGCCTGAAGCCTCTCCTATGGGTGGGGCCTTAGGTGCCTGGGCCAATCAGGCCTTAGGCCCCTCCCTGGTACATCCCACAATGCACCGGGAAGAGGCAGGCCCACCTCATTCAGACAGAGGTGGGCCTCCCAGATGGACAGAGGGAAGACCCGTCCGTTCGTCCTTCCTAAACGGTTAGAGGAGGATCCAGGGAGGTCTGGGGGTTTCAGGGGCTGGGACGGTGGTACGATCTATGGGGGGTTCCTGCAGGAGAGATTAGGCATCCTTCCTGCTGCGATCTACGGTGGAGGGTGGGGGGATTCCGGCAGGAGGGATTGGGCATACTTCCTGCCGAGATCTACGAGGGGGGGGTTCTGGCATCTATCCTGCCATGATCGTTGCGGTGTGGGGTGGGCAGGTTGCCATGGCCGCTGAGCTGATTGGAGCAGCCGCAGTCAGCCCAGTGGCCCCTTTTTGGAACTTATACCTGTTTTGCCTTGGTCTAAGTCAAAACGTAAAAGTTCCGACTAGGTAACCTGTTCAAGGTTTTGATTATACTTGCTGTACGACTAGGTCTAGGTTGGCCCACCTCCCGCCCTGTCCCTTCCTCTAAAAAAGCCTCTTTTCGCTCTAGGTGTTTAGAGGCAGGGGAAAGGCCTAAGCTGGTTTTAGATACGTCTAAAACCAGCTTTGATTACTGGTACTTGGACGATCTGGCTTTTTAATTGTCCAAGTACCGATTTAGGCCTCTTTTTGGACGTTGGATGTTTTTTAATATGAGCCCCTATGACTCCTTTGGAGCGGAGTCGTCTTTTGAATTCTTGATATTTTATGCTGTTTGTATTTGTTCATATCCACTTTGTTAGTTTATTGTTTTGCTGTGGAGAGAATGACTTCGGGATGGGAGGGTGGGGGTAGGTTGGGGGTGGGGCGGCTTTCCTTTGGTGGGGGTGGAGTTGTTTTCTATTTTGTATTGCTCTTGTTATCTTGACTCCAATAAAAATTATTTGAACACAGAATTAATTGTCAAAGAGAAGAGTTTTCAGTTTTCAGTCAGCCAATTTACATAAACTACAATTTCCACATATCAACAGCTTTGAAAATTGCAAACCAGAGAAGCAAGAGTTCAAACAGTGCTTTTTCCACTAACACACTTTGTGGTCTCGGACATGCTTCAGGTGCAACTTTAATTATGAGTCTACTGGACAGGGTCCAGAGAAGAGCGACAAAAATGTTAAGGGACTGGGGGAGTTGCCGTACAACGAGAGGCTAGAGAAACTGGGCCTCTTCTCCCTTGAGAAGACTGAGAGGAGACATGATCGAAACATTCAAGATATTGAAGGGAATTGACTTAGTAGAGAAAGAGACTGTTCACCCTCTCCAAGGTGAAGAGAATGAGAGGGCACTCACTGAAGTTAGAAGGGAAAAGATTCCATACAAACGTAAGGAAGTTTTTCTTCACCCAGAGAGTGGTAGAAACCTGGAATGCTCTTCCGTTGGCTGTTATAGGGAAAGCACCCTTCAGGGATTCCAGACAAGGTTGGATAAGTTCCTACTGGAACAGACCATACGCAAGTAAGGCTATACTCTAATAGGGCACTGGTCTTTGACCTAAGAGCCACCACGTGAGCGGACTACTGGGCACGATGGACCACTGGTCTGACCCAGCAGCGGCAATTCTTATGTTCTTATGTGACTTAAACAAGAAATTTTTTAAAACCCTCTTATATCTGAATGTAACTCTTCTTGAGCTCAGATTTTGAAAAGGTAATAATACAGTAAATCTAAAATCCAAATCCTCTCCATGTTTAGCTTTCTCATCTGGATTCTGACCAGGATGCATAAAGTCACCTGGAAAGGCAGAAAAACAGGAAGTAATGACTCAGCACTTTGTGAATAATATGCTCCTGATTCTTTGCTGTTATCTAAAAATGACCAAACCCAAGGAAATTGTTTACTTTATGCAGCTGACCCTTCCAAGCTACGTGTTATACTCCTATTTTCCTTCAGCAACCTTTAATTAAGTGTAATTTGCTTTCTGTAACCTGAGTGTTTAAATCCTCCTCTATCAAGTAGCAGTTTAGCATTTATCTTTACTAAAATCTATCATTTCTATGGCCATTTTTATCCTTTTGCTAGGTACGAAGAAATTAGCTACTACTCCTTCCCCAAGAGTAATTAAGACCCACCTCCCTGTCCAGCTTTTACCCAAGTCCTTCTGGAAGAAGAACTGTAAGGTACTATATTTAAATGTTTTGAGTAGAAGAGGATCACAGGATAAGGGAACCAATGTTATTTGACTGGCGTGAGAAAATTCTCTGGGAGGTGTGCATGTGAAAGCTTGAGTTATCCTGATTGACTCTTGGGCTGTCTCTGTATTCTACATAGTAGCTGATAGAGGACTCTTCCCCACCTTGGTGTTGTTTCCACTAGAGAATGACACGGGAACCATTTACTGTGGTAAACTGTGGGTCACCGCAGTAAAGGGGACATTTGCAACTGGTTTACTGCAGGAATGGGGACAAGACCTTTCACCGCCCCGCAGGAATCGGGAAAAGACCTTTCAACGCTCCGTGGAAGTGGTGAAAAGTCTTGCTCCTGTGGTAAAAAAAATTGCGCCTATTTTACCTTCAGGAGCCAGCCATGCCACAATGAAGACAGAAGGAACACAAAACCAAAGCCTGAGACCAATGTGATTTGAAGAATAAAATTACTAGACACTAAAAGGTAGAAAAAAATAAATTTATTTTATATTTTGAGATTAGAATATTTCAGATTTGAAATATGTATCCTACTAGAGCGGTTATTAGACATAACTGGGGACCACAAAGCCCAGGCTGTGCTTCTTTAGCTTCCAGCTGGCTTAAGGCTCTCTCTCTGACCAGGGGGCAGTTGCCCTAGTTGCTCTCATGTGTGACTGTGGTATTCTGTTAGCTTGATTTTTCAATGTAGCATTCTGTAGTAATTTGGTTTGTTCAGTTTTTACAATAGTGGAAGGGATATTTGTGAAAGGGAGGGGGAGACAGGGGTTTTGTTGATCCTTGCTTGGTATTATTTGTGTTTATAAAGAATAGTGTCTTTTTATATTTTAATAAAATAAGTTCGGTATAAAATCATAACTATTTGAGGCTTGTGCGGATGGGATCTGACAGTTTGAGGGCGGGGACGAGGACCAAGCTTGCGGGACGGGGACGGGGACTGAGCTCAAAGGAGCGGGGCAGAGACGGGGACTGAGCTCATGGGGACGGGGCAGGGATGGGGTGGGAACGGTGATAAATTTTTTCCCCGTGTCATTTTCTAGATTCCACCTCATGCATGTCAACCTAGAAAGGCTAATCCAGTCTGGAGTTAACTCCATTGCATGCATGGAAATGTAGTCTTACATTTTCAGAGGGAAATCAGGACTATGTTTCAAGGACACAATGGGCAAAACCAGAACTGAATTAGGGTTGAGTAGGCTGAAGTGACAGACATACTTTAGTGCTCCTCTTGCTGTATGCTTTAGGAGGTATTCCAAGTTTGCTCTCATGCTGACCTTTTGTTCTTCTCAACCCTCAGATAGTGTACGTGGCTAGAAATGCCAAAGATGTAGCAGTCTCTTTCTATCACTTTGACCTGATGAACAAACTGCACCCCGAGCCAGGCACCTGGGCACAGTACCTGGAAAAGTACATGGCTGGAGAAGGTAGAAATCCTGAGAATGTAGAAATCCAAGATCATCATACCTATCCTATCCAATATTGTAGTTCTAACCCCTCTCCCTTATTGTCTTTGTTGTCTGCACAAATCACCTCCCCCACATCTTTAGAATGTAAGCCGCTATGACATAATATCCTGCTTATTAATAGATAAGTCCTTTAACAAACCTGAAACTTGATAACTGCAGAAGTACAAATGTCTCTAAGGTTTAAGGGCTAGATTCACTAACCTGAGATCTGTGTCTGATTGCATGCAGGCTGATAAATTCACTAAAGGCCTGCATGCAAATGGAAGCGATCGTTGGCACGCCACCCCCCCCCCTCCAACCGCACAGATCGCGATCCTTGAGCGTGCACAGACCATCTTCCTTGACCGTAGATGGTCTGCACATGCGCTGGCCCTTCATGCCCAGCAGAGCTTTTTAAAACTTTTTTTTAACTTAACTGTTTTTTTTTTACTTTGTGAGCCCATGGTTTTAACCCGCTTTAAACCTGCGGGTTAAAACCACAGGCTCGAGTTGGGGCTAAGCAGGGTTGGAGAGTTGGGGCTGAGAGCAGAGAGCAGGGCGACCAGAGCAGGAGAATTGGGGCACAGAGCAGGGCAGCCAGAGCAGGAGAATCAGGGCAGAGAGCAGGGCGGCCAGAGCAAGAGAATCGGGGCAGAGAGCAGAGAGGAGGGCAGCCAGAGTAGGAGAATCAGGGCAGAGAGCAGGATGGCCAGAGCAGGAGAATCGGGGCAGAGAGCTGGGTTTTAGCACAAGCAACTGGTTCTCACCAGTCGCTAGTTTTTTGATCGGCCAGACAGTTGGTGTGCCAGAAGAAAGTTAGTGAATTGCATCCTTCCTGCTTTGCATGCCGATTCCCCTCATTTGCATGCATGGATCGGTATCGGGTCGCAAAGGGCTTGCAAACCGATCAGTTTGCTTAGTGAATCTAGCCCTAAGACCTCTGAAGAAAGCATGCATAGTCTGGAAAGATTGTGTGTGAGTACTTTAGATAATTAAAGGTGTCACAGCCTAGAGAAAATCCAGTTTCCTCCAGGGTTGATAGGCAACAAAAATCTCTGCAATACAGAATAAATCCAAATAGGCTATGATATTGACTTGATTTTCTATCTTTCTGCTGCCTCTCACATTTAGTTGGATATGGCTCTTGGTATGACCATGTGAAAGACTGGTGGGAAAAGAGAAAAGACCATCGTATCCTCTACATATTCTATGAAGATATGAAAGAGGTGAGAGAGGGACATACTTGTGATTACTAGGAATAAATGCACTATTTCCTTATCTCAGCCCTCCTGAAATCCTTCCTGCCTTTCTCATTTGTCTATTTCAGTGTCTGGCAAACTTTTTCAAGACGGGGCACACTAAACCTAGTGTCCCCGGCTCGAGACATCCACAGTTGCGCTGGCATTGGCGTGATGATGTCACACGCATGCGTGATGTCAGTGCGCCAATGTCAGCGCATGTGCATAGGCCCTTCAAATTGGCCTTGCACCGAGAGAAGGACCTGCACTGGGACCTGCACTGGAGAGAAGGACCAGCAGAGAGAAGAGGTGCCGGCGTTGGGAGATTGCTTACAGGACATTCCTCTCTTATGGGGGAGTTATGTCCTGTAGACCAGTGTTTTTCAACCGCTGTTCTGCGGCACACTAGTGTGCCGCGAGATGTTGCCTGGTGTGCCGTACGGTCAGGGCCGCCATCAGGGCAGTACCACCAGTCTAGGGAGAGGGGCGGTCCGCCCCACGTGGACAGGAGAGAGCTGGACGGGGGACCCGCGGAGTTCAATACATCTCGAGCCGCGAGGCTCGTCTTCTGTTCCTGCCTGCCCTGCAGCTAACATATAGCCGATCGCAAGCGTTCCCCGATGTCAGCGCTGACGTCGGAGGGAGGGCTTAAGCAAAGCCTGCCCTCCGACGTCAGCGCTGACGTCGGAGAATACTTCCGTTCGGCTATTTGTGCGCGGCAGGACAGGCAGGAAGCAGAAGACAAGCCTTGCGGCTTGAGCTTCGTTTTGCTAAGAAAGTTGCAAAGATGGGCTGGGAGGCAAACACGGAACACAAAAGGGGGGAGGGAGTGCGTTTTGGACACAAGGCATGAACTTGGGAGAGAGGAAGGGAGGGAAAGAGATGCTGAGGTGGGGGAGGGAATGGGTTTTTGGACACAGAAGGCATGGACTTGGGAGAGAGGAAGGGAGGGAAAGAGATGCTGAGGTGGGGGAGGGAATGCGTTTTTGGACACAGAAGGCATGGACTTGGGAGAGAGGAAGGGAGGGAAAGAGATGCTGAGGTGGGGGAGGGAATGCGTTTTTGGACACAGAAGAAATGGACTTGGGAGAGAGGAAGGGAGGGAAAGATGCTGAGGTGGGGGAGGGAATGCGTTTTTGGACACAGAAGAAATGGACTTGGGAGAGAGGAAGGGAGGGAAAGAGATGCTGAGGTGGGGGAGGGAATGCGTTTTTGGACACAGAAGAAATGGACTTGGGAGAGAGGAAGGGAGGGAATGAGTGTTTGGACACAGAAGGCATGGACTTTGGAGAGAGGAAGGGAGGGAAAGAGATGGTTGTGTACACGGGGAATAGAGGAAAGGAGAATTTTTGGTCATAGGGAGGGAGTGAGGTATAGATAGTGGCATACCAGGGTGGGGGGGGGCGGTCTGCCCCACCCCGGGTTTACGTCCCAAGGGGGTGCACAGCTGGCCACCCTCCAGTGTTGTCCCTAGGCCGGCAAACTGCGGCTCTTTAGCCACTTGAGTGCCACCGCCGCCAACGGTGTTGTTGGCGGTGGCAGCATTATAAAATACTTTCTTTGTGTTTATTTGATTCCTATTCAAGAGAATTACTTTATATATAGTCAATATAGGCACAGAGTTAAATTTTTTAACATTTTCTAATGGTGGTGTGCCTCGTGATTTTTTTCATGAAACAAGTGTGCCTTTGCCCAAAAAAGGTTGAAAAACACTGCTGTAGACAGTCAGCCGATGCCGGCACCTCTCCTCTTCCCCAGTGTATCACAGCACACCTGAAATCTCAGGATGCACACAGTTTGCAATACACTGGTCTATTTGTTCCTCTCTCTCCATCCGAGAAGCTGCTGCTTGTATCACTGTCTGTCTCCTTTCTGATGGGTGTCTGTCCATCTTTCTTCCCTTGTCAGGATCCTGCTCGTGAAATCCGGAAAGTAATGCAGTTCCTAGAAAAGGACTTGGGGGAGAAAGATGTGGAAACTATCATCCAACATACCTCCTTCCAAGCCATGAAGGAGAATCCCAAGACCAACTATGATACCCAGGCCACTCCTTTCTTTGTGAACGCGATTTCACCATTCATGCGCAAAGGTGAGAGACAGCTTCGTTTCTCTGCAGTGCTATTTCATGATCTAATTTCCCACACTGCCTACTAACACTAGAACAGCGCAGCAGTTCTGGGAAGCTTTGTCTTCCCGATTCTATATGAATATTTCCAGTTCTTTGTCTTCCCAATTCTCTATACAAGGGGCTGCTGAAAAATTCTCAGCCCAACCAACAAAGTTGGGGCAATCTTCATCGAGGATTATACACTTAGTCCAGTGATTTCCACTTTTTCATTCAGTCGGAAAAATATGGGATGAAAAAAGTGGAAAATTGCTGGACTAAGTGAATTACGCTCGATGGAGACTGTCTCAACTTTATTGGTTGGGCTGAGAACCTTTTTAGCAACCCCTCGTATATGTAACTCTTGTTTGACCGGTGAGCATCAGAATGGTTTACTTTTAATAATTTTAGAGTTTGTTTGTGGGGTCAAGATTAGGATCAGCAAGAGCTGGGAGATAAAGGCACAACCATCCGTTCACTCAACACTCTCCTTTCATATAATAAGTCAGGCCACGCCAGAAGTTGTAGTTTTGAAACAGTTTACTTAAGCTTGGATGATGCGGCCAAAACGCCTACAGAAGTTTCAAAAATGTTCCATAGACACCAGAGATGTAGCATCTCTTCCTTGCACTAATACTCTCACAACTGGGTTCATCTGCTCTCTGCCAGAACTTTTACAGTTCAAAGTAGCATCCTTGCTTCTTGGTTAACATGCTTCTTTACAGTCCAAGGTAAAACAGTTCAAGTACTTCTACTTTATTCCTTTTCAATATGCCTTTTTTGCACTTTCTATCTCAAAGGAAGGAATTCTATAAATAGTGCTCAAACTTCAGCACTGTAAAAAAATCATTGCTAAGCACGATTCTCTAACTGGATTTAGTGCCGATTCCCATTCCTAACTTTAGTTACCAGCATTTACACCTGCTGAAACAAGCAGTGGCGGAGTGAGAGTGGGAGGTGCCCTCCTTGAATCCCCTCCCCCTTCCCCTCGCACGTCCAATGGCTCCAGCCTGCCTCCCACATGTCCAACATAGCACCATACCTCCCTACCTACCTGCTACTGGCACATCCCTTCTAGGAGATGGAGTCGATCCCTACACAGGCCTGCTCTACAGTGCTTGTAGCCTTCTCTCTGCAAGGCCCCTCCTTATGATGCAACTTCCTCTTTTTGCATAGACAGGAAGTTGCATCAGACGGAAGGCCACGAGCACCATCAAGCAATCCTGTGTAGGGATCAGCTCACACTCCTAGAAGGGATGTGCCAACAACAGGAAGGATAACTCAAGGTGTGGTAATCCTGGGGGTGGGGTTCCCCATAGAAGTAAAACTTATTTTTACCTTTTCCACGGAATGGTAAAAAGTATCAGTCCCATACCTGCCAGTTTTTTTTTTTTTTGGGGGGGGCGGCCATGGCCCCTGTGGCCTCGCTGTTCTGATGTCTATGCTCTTGGTGACCCCCACCATGGTTTTCTTGGCATGATAGGAATGGTTTGCCATTGACTTTCTTTGAAGCATAGAGGGTTAAATGTCTTGCCCAAGGCCATAAAGAGTTACTGTTGGATTGAACTTGGGCCTTCCAGTTTCCAGCTGCTATAACCATTGGGCTACTCCTCCACTTCCAAGGCACTCATGATGTAATCATTTATCCCTCAAAAGCAGAAAAGCTTGCAGACTTTTAATAGTTAAATCTTGTTCTCTCTGTTCTCTTTTTTTCTTTTTCCCACACTAGGTATTGCCGGGGACTGGAAGAACCACTTCACTGTGGCCCAAAGTGAGGCATTCGATATCGATTATGCCAAGAAAATGAAGGGAAAGGGGCTGCAATTCCGGATGGAAGTCTGAGTGTTGATTTATCTGCACATTATCAAATAATAGAGATTCTTCTTTCATGTCCTATCATAAAGACTGTAGACTCTCCAATGGAGCTCCCTTACC
This sequence comes from Geotrypetes seraphini, assembly GCF_902459505.1. NCBI lineage: Eukaryota > Metazoa > Chordata > Amphibia > Gymnophiona > Dermophiidae > Geotrypetes > Geotrypetes seraphini. The sequence goes on from NC_047088.1 coordinate 95,269,931, forward strand.
CTTTCATCTATAACAAAGACCCTCATCTGAATACAGAAGCTTTGTCTATTGGAGGATGTTAGGGGTATCAGGACTTCCAAGTTATTGGATAATTTCATAATATCAAGCTTTATCACAAAATAGTACAGCTATATAGTGTTTTCATCAGGACTTGTTGATTAGTAACACTAATAATAAACATAGTGAAACCAATTTTCAACCAGAGATATGTATATATAGGCAACCAAGAAATGTATAATTTGCTGTATGTAGATATTCAGAAGCTATATGGTAAGGGGGCAATTCTACAGAAGCACCAAGGTTTAGGGGGAAAGTTATCAATGTGGGCTAACAATGACAGGTTATTTTACCATAAGTCATGCTATTTTAGCATATAGTTCCATGTTACACAATGAGACTATGCTAAAATAGCTCAGCTTATGGCAAAATCACCCAACTTAATCCATGTTGTTAATGCGCCATGCCCCCCCCCCCCAAAAAAAAAAAATAAAAAAAATGTTTAGAATACTTCTGTGGTAAGTAAATTAATGGAAACACTTTTAAAACAGAGAATAGTGAATAGTGAAGCAGGTCTTGACAGACAAATCTGATCAATTTCTTTGACTGGGAGACCAGAGAAATGGATAAAGAGAGAGCGCTAGATGTGGTGTATTTATATTTTAGCAAAGCCTTTGACAGTGTTCCACACAGGCATCTAATAAGTAACTGGGTGCGCTCAGTATGGGCCCCAAAATGTTGGATTGGGTAAGGAACTAGATGAGTGGAAGGTGACAGAGGGTAGTGGTCAATGACGCTTGCTCTGAGGATAGGGATGTTACCAGTGGTGTGCCTCAAGGTTCGGTTCTTGGGCCTGTTCTTTTTAACATTTTTGTAAGTGATACTGCTGAAGGATTATCCGATAAGATTTGCCTCTTTGCAGATGATATCAAAATCTGCAAAAGAGTAGACACTTCAGATGGTGTGAATAACATGAGGAAAGACCTAGTGAAGCTAGCGGAATGGTCTGAAATTTGACAGCTAAGATGTTAATGCTAAGAAATGCAAGGTCATGCATTTAGGCTGCAAAAACTCAAGAAAATGGTACAGTTTACAGGGTGAAGAACATTTGGCACAAGAGTAGAACTTGGGTGTGACAGTATGTGATGATTTTAAGGTGACCAAACAGGTTGAAAGGGCGACAGCAAAAGCTAGAAGAATGCTTGGGTTTATAGGGACACCCAGATTTACCTGGATATGTCCTCTTTTTAGGCTGTAGGCTGGGCATGGATAAAGGTCAGCAAATGGAAGGTATAGGACCTTCTATGGCTGTACCATATGTACACATGGCCTTAGGACTGGTCAAAGGTCAGGATTCAAATTTATATGCACACGTACTGCAATGGTATGACAAATCTAGAAAAACCATGAAACACAGAGAATTGTGGAACTACACCAAAGTTTTGCTAAAACGCAGAAGAGTACATGATTAAAATATAATTTTTCAATTATATATTTAAATTAGTATAGGCTTAAATGTGTAAGCCTGAAATCTTTTGATGGCCCTCAGAGCTTTCTCATACTCAGTGACATAGGAGGGGGGAGTGGGCCGTTCTGGGTACTGTTTTGGTGGGGCGCCAACACCTCTCTGCCCCTCCACTCCACGCTCACACTCTTCCTTCCCCCCGCCATACCTTTTTAAATTTCATCAATGTGAGCAACTTCTCTGGCCTGCTGCTCACGCTGGCCTGGCTCCCCTCTGAAATCATTTCCAGGTCGTAGGGCCAGGAAGTGGTGTCAGAGGGAAAGCCAACGCCGGCATGATCAGCAGGCCGGAGAAGCTGCTCATGCTGTTGAAGATTTATAGAGGTATGGTGGGGGAAGGGAGAGCATGACTGGGAGGTGGGGACGGGGCAGGGGCGGTGAGAAAGGCACGAGGGGGGCGCTACCACCCCAGGCACCTCCTACCCTCACTATGCCACTGCTCATATTCACATTGTGGCCCTTTATATGAAAAAAGAAAAGAAGTCATCTACTTTCCTTTATAGAATAGGCTCCTACCAGGCACTCTGTTACAGAATTGCGCTGGTAGTGCCATGCTGAAAATACATGTCTAACTGCTCCAACATGTGAAGGACAATTACAGTTTGTAGTTTATTTGAGGTTGATATACCATCCATTGCAATCCAAACAGTTGACATGGTATCCATAATACATAAAGAAACCAGATACAGAAGAAAAAGAACAAAATACATCATCTTAAAAACAGAAAAATATACAAAAAGAACAGAGGTATTATCTGCTGGTTAATTCATAACTGACTGATATCCCATTCTCAAACTTCATAGTTCATTCTATAAGTCATAAAGCTTTCTGAAAAGAAGCATTTTAAGCCCAAATTTAAATTTTGCACGGAAGAATTCAAGTCTATTTAAATAGCATTGTTGATGCAATTACACTAAAACCGTTGCTTCTTATAGCATCAAAATGAATAATTCTGAAAGAAGGAACTATGAATAAATTCTGTTGGGAAGATCGCAGTGTTCTTGTAGAAGTGTATGGAACCAGTAACCATGAAATCAATAAAGGATGACCTGAATGAAATATCTTAAATGTAATTCTAGAGAATACAGGTAACCAATGTTCCTCCTTTAAAAATGGAATCACATAATCAAATTTACATGCATCAGCTAGAAGCCTGATTATGATTATGATGTTCTGTATAATCTGAAGACATCTCATATCTAGGATACACATTTCATGAAGAACAGCATTGCAGTAATCTAATCTGCCCATGATTAGTGCATCTATGAGAGGCAGTAAATTTTTGATGAGAAGTGGGTGTATCAAACATACAGAGAATAAAAAAACATTTCTTACTTAAAGTAGATATATGCAGTTTGCCATCAAGTGTAACCTTAAGGATTTCAAAGTTGACTATATGGCTCATTTTCAAAAGAGAAAAACATCCAAAAAATGGCATAAACTGGCACTTGGATGTTTTAATTGCCAAAATGTCCAAGTGCCGATTTTCAAAACTACTTTTTTAGACATCTTGCAGGGCATTCACCTTCCAAGACATCTACCGTATTTTCACTCATATACCACGCACCCGTGTAAAACGGGTATAGCGCGCGGGAAACTGTAATTTATGTAAATAAATTTTTATATACCGCACACACCCCTATACCGCGCATGCCGGCACGACTCTTCCGTCGCTGCCCGACTCTCCTTTAGCCCACCCCGACTCTCCTCTGGCCAGCCTGACTCTCCTTTAGCCCGCCCTGACTCTCCTCTCCCCCTTGAAGTCATGTCCCCACCCTGAAAGCCTGATGCCCCCCCCCCGACGTCCGATTTCTCTGACGTCAGAGAAAGGGCGGGACCGCCGGAAGAGGAAGCAGCGTCGACGCAGGGCTAAGAGAAGGGGCAGGACCGCCGGCAGAGGAAGCAGCAGGACGACAGTAGGCAGCTTCTACCGTTTGGGGAGGCTGTGGGGGTGCGAGCGGTCCTTCGGGGTGGGGGTGCGGGTGCGTGTTCGAGCGCGATCGGTCCTTCGGGGTGGGGGTGCGAGCGGTCCTGCGGGGTGAATCGGACGTCGGGGGGGAACTATGTAAAAAAAAAGGGGATAACGCGCTCACGCGTATAACGCGCAAGGTTATGCACGGTTTGTAAAATTTGTGTATAACGCACGCGTTATATGCGTGAAAATACGGTAAATGTTAAGGGGGCATGAAAGAGCCTTGTTCTGGGTGTCTTGGGCAGGCTTAGCACTTGGACATCTTGAAGAGATAATCAAACTTTTTTCAAGACATCATTTAATTTTTAATTTTAATTTAATTTAATTCTTATATACCGCTAATAACCGTGAGGTTTCTAAGCAGTTTACAAAAATGATGCATTAAAGATACAATAAATTTAGATGTTCAGAGTTAGAACCTGTTTTAAAAGCAAATAAGGTACCCACACTGACCAGCTCGGGTGGGGGTGAAAGGAGGTTAGTGACCACTAGGTGAGCATGGGGGGTCATTACTTAATCCATCCAGTGGTCATTTGGTCAATTTGTATATGTTTGTAGCACTTAGATACTTCTAAAACAGATCTAGCTTTGGACATATAGGTTCCATCCTGGACGGGCTGAAAAAGGTTTGATTATCGCCGCAAGACTTCCAAGTCTAAGCTTGCCCATAACACACCTTCAACACACACCCCTTGAATTTTGGATGTACAGTGGCTGGGATGTCTTGCATGACGTCCAGAAAGTCATTTTTGAAAATCAGCACTTGGACATCCTGGCAATTAGGTCATCCAAGTGCCAGTTTATGCCATTTTTTGGACGTCTGAAGGAGCCTCTAGAGGGCGAAACAAGAAACCCTTATCAGGATTTGGTGTGGCAGCCAATCTTTACAGCAGCGGCACATTAGGAATAATGGCATCTATAATACAGATTTCAAGAAAGTTATATATAGTTGTGGAATATTGCTGAGAAAGATCTCCTCACTGGAACATTGCTTGGAACTCGACAACATATATATGGATTTGATGATGGACTTTTGAAAATTATTGAAACTGCTTTAACATGACATAATTTAGTATATGAACTATTTTGTAAGGAGCTATAGTATATTTAAGATATTAAATTTGGAGGTTTTATTAAGGACCCTTGATGTGTACAAGGTGACACCCTGTTGTTCATGGGATCCTCTAGTCAGCCAATGCTCATTTTGGCACTGAGGTCCTTTTTTCTCCAGTTAGTATCATTGAAATAGTGATAGTGAGATTCTTTTGTTTTGGGGAGGAGTTTTTGCATAGTACTATTAAAGAAAGCACAAATATGCTGTCAAATTTTTGGTCACATCAACTTAATCACAGCTCTTAATATTTCTAAATAAAAATTTTTGGTGACACATTTGTTGAGAACTATTGGTTTAGAAATACCAAGTTTAGAAAATAATCCATTGATACAACTGCATACGAGGGGACCACTGAAAAGTTCTCAGCCCACCCAAGAAGAGAATGATGTGCAGCCATGAAACTTACAAGTTATTCCACACTTTTCTTGACACATGATATCATTTTCTTCTTGGTTGGGCTGAGAACTTTTCAGCAGCCCCTTGTATAACCTCTTCCATATGTACAATGACTAGGGTTGCCAGATTTCCTCTATAAAAAAAGAGGACACCTAGTCCTGCCATGTTCCACCCAGCCCCATCTCATTCCAACTCCAACTCTGCCCTATCCTGCCCCCACACAAACCTCCCTGAGCTTGGAACTGCGTCTGCGCATGGGTGGATGTCAACATGCTGATGTCACATGCATGCACACATGCCTTGAAGTCAGGGACTTCCAAAACCCGGACAAACTACTGAGTTTTGGAAATTCTTCTAGACACCTGGACAGACTTCTAAAGAGAGGACATGTCCAGATTTTCCCGGACATCTGGTAACCCTAACAATGGCATGGTTCTAAGTCATTTGTTCAGATTAAATGTACAATGCAGTCTTTTTGATAGTAACATGTATGTATAATTTGCTGCACAGCCCAGAACTTTCAAACCACAGCATAATCACAAAAGTTGCCTCAGATCAATGATTTGGCTTTTGGTGAGCTAGTTTTGTATTCAAGAAGGACTATCACATGAAATCTTACTGTAAAATTATGTGATTATCACAGTATTGGCGTCCTAGTACTGCAAAAATTACCCAGTTTGTTTCCTGGAGGAAAAGTCTATTAAAAAAAAAATTAGCTACATATTTTTTGATTTCCGTAGAAGTCTAAAAATTAGAGGCTAATGTACTAATATATACAAAAGTTTACACAAAGTTAGTGATTTTCTGTGTATAAGTTTTCCACCAGAAAACTTATTGGGAGATGATGCGGTATACAAACCTAAGGATTAGATTAGATTAGATTTGCAGAAATGTTCTATGAACAAGTTAACATAATTTTTAAGCTTCCATACATAAGGGCCCTTTTACTAAAGCTTAGCGTGCACTAAATGCTAAGAAACCCATTTATACTTATGGGCTTCTTAGCATTTAGTACATGATAAAGTTTAGTAAAAAGGTCCCTATGTATGGAAGCCTAAAAATTAAAGTTTTCCAGCTCATTATCAGCATCGGATATTCTGTAGCTATCCAATGAAAAACAGGATAACATTTATGCTGATGGCATAAAACTATAACAAAAGAAGTGGTGTATAGACATGCATGTATGAATTTTCAAGATTATTTCTAGTTGTTCTTGGTGCATTCTGTTCCTGAGTTTAGTCTTTATCCAATTCATGTGAGATAACGTTATCTCAACAGCTGCATTGCTGAACAGCATAGCCAACAGTGATAATGCAAATTTGCCTGTCAATTAAATCATACTCACCAGCTGCATCTATATGATTGATTGCATCCACCCAGCATCATCCAATGCCTAAATCATCTGTGTTTGGCCAGGAAATGAAATGAAATTTATTCCATTGTTGTCTAAGTACTCCAAGAAATACAACTGAGACAACACTGACTTTTTAATTCCAAGAATGACCGAAGGACAGATTTAATGATTCCAGCTGCTGGATATTAGCTGAAATTCACTGATGCATTTCCTGTAATAATTCCACACGGTAAGCCTGGCGTTGTTGCTTAATGTCTTCAGCCATCAGTGAATGTAAGTCAACTACACCAGTGGGAAGATGATTGGCATCGCTGTTGATATCACAAGCGAGTATTGCCATACATGGCTTGACCATAGGTTGTCGCATAATGCTCTAATAGAGATTCAAAAGTTCTTCAAGCAATTTTACTGGATTAGCTCAGTCAAATTCGAAAAGTCTGTTCACCCTGGATAGTTCATTCAGTATAGGGTACACAAATACAAGATACATCTTGTTTTCAGGGTCATTGTACATCTGGTGTAACTCCTTGTTTTGTTTTTTTGCAGCTGAAAATTAAGCTTCAGTTCATCATACTGATCCAGAATGCTAATATTCTCTCTAATTTTTGCTAGCCCATGTGCACATGAAAAACATTTTGGTCCAGATTCTATTAAATACGCCTAAAGTCAGGCACCTAGATCAGAGCATCTAACCAATCTAGGTGCCTAACAATTATTTAATTAGCTTAATCATTGCTGATAAGCTTAATTGGCTCAATAATTAGCTCAAATTAAAATTAATTGGGTGATAGGCACCTAACTCGGTAGGTACCTAACCAAGGCACCTATTAGAAAGTGAGCATGGTTAAGGGCAGATCTTGGGTGTATTTTCCAGGTTGCACTAAAATGAACTTAGGCACCTACCATGTTTCCCCGAAAATAAGACATACCCTAAAAATAAGTCCTAGCATGATTATCGGGGTAGGTTTTAATATAATCCCTACCCCCGAAAATAAGCCCTAGTCTTAGGCAGCTACGCTTCCCCCGCCCCATCCCCACCATGCAGCCGAACCGCCGAACCCCCACTGACCCTCCATCCTTCCCTCCCAACCAATCCCCGCCGATCGCGACAATAAATACCTTCTGGCAGAGGAGCATCGGGCAAACAGCACTCACAGGCTGCTTCGTGGCCTTCTCGCTGGGACCTTCTGTATGCCACATTACTGATGACATCAGTACACAGAAGGCCCCAGCGAGAAGGCCATGAAGCAGCCTGTGAGTGCTGCTGGCCCGACGCTCCTCTGCCGGAAGGTATTTATGGTCGCGGTTGGCGGGGATCGGTTGAGAGGGAAGGATGGAGGGTCAGCAGTGGTTCAGCGTTTCGGCTGTGCGGTGGGGGCGGTGGTGGTTGCTCAAGGGTTCTGCTGCACGAGGGATGGGAGGGAGGGAAGGAAAGAAGCTGGGCAGGGGTTCTGCTGCACAGAGGGATGGGAAGGATGGAGTGATGGAAAGATGCTGCAGAGGGAAGGCACAAGGGGATGGGTGAGATGGGAGGAAAGATGTTGCACATGTGGGGGAAAGGAAAGAATTCTCCATTGCACCAGGGGCACAGATAAAGAAACTTATCTGAGGAATGGAAGCCTTCATTCTGCAGCGTCCCACCTTTGCAGGAACAGGAAGTTGCTGTAGAATGAAGACTTCTGAGGCAGGCTGATGGCAGCAGACTCACCTTGTTGCCACTGCTGGCTGCCCGAAGATTTAAAATTACAGCAGCTAGGAAGGAGGTAGGTGAGGGTGTTGGGAGCTGGAGAGAGAGGTCGTGCCACAGGTTCCTGCTAGGGGGCTGGGGTTGGGAAGGGAGGAAAGAATATATGTTGCACGGGCTGGGAAGGCAGGGAAGGACAGATGCTGCATGGGCTGTGAGGGGGTTAGAAAGGGAGGGAAGAACATGCTGCATGTGATGGAAGAGGGTTGGGAAGGCAGGAAAGGACAGATGCTGCATGGGCTGTTTGGTTGAATTGGAAAGGAAAGGAGAGATGGAGCCAGTAGGGGATGGAAGAGAAAGGAAGAATGATTGGACATAGATGTGTGTGGAGCGGGAAGGAAAGAGAGATAGTGCACATGAGGGAAAGACATGATAGTGGTGGAGAGGAGGGAGAGAGAAATATTGGATGCTGTAGTAGAGAGAGAAGGGAGGGACAAATGAAAAAGGATGCAAGAGGGAGGAATATTGGACATGGTGATGAAGGGTAGAGAGGAAGAGATGCAGCATAGTGTTAGAAAGGGTTGATAGGAGAAATGATGGGCATGGGGTGGGGGCAAAAGATGTACTGGAGCCAGTGGATGAGAGAGGGAGAAATGTTGGACAGCAGTAGAGATGGTGGGAAAGATGTGCCCTGAATCTCCTCTTTTTTTCCTCTCTCTCTCTCTTTTCCCACTCTCTTCGCAGTAACGGAGGGAATGAGAGAAATGGTGAACAGTGAGAGAGAGAGGAAGACAAGTAGCAGGTGCCAAGCTCTGGAATGCGCTGCCTGGTATTCTGCGATTCTGTGATGGGTGACTGAACTTTAAGAAAATGTTGAAAACGCAATTATTTGTCAATGCCTTCATGTGCTAATGTTATTTGCTGTTAATGCTTTCCCGTCCTGTAAATGTTTTTATGGGATTTTGTCTTTCCATCTTGTAGGATGAACTTAAAAGAAGGTTTTAATAATTATATCGTTAGTTAATGTTTTATTATGTGTGTCTTATCAAAACATGTTTAGCATTTTTAATATGTATGCATGTAATTTGGTAAACTGCATAGTTTTTATGCGGTATATACATTTTTAAATAACTAAATAAATATTGCACATGGGGGTGGAGGAGAGAGAGAAAGAAATGCAGAAGACAGGAAAGCAGAACAAAGAGAAACTGGAACCAACTTGATGGAAAAATAAATCTCGAGACAACAAAGGTAAAAATTAATTAACTGAAATACAGTATATTAGCTTTGGGAAATCTGTTTAGCAGAAGTCTTTGTATTGTGTTCAACAGAAAAGGAAATGCCTTTCTGTTTTTCATCAGTGTTACTTGCTGAGTTTAACTTTTTGGGGTTCCCAGTTCAATTTTTGTCTACTTATTTTTGTTTCTAATTTGTGACCCCCTTGTTCTGTATTTGGTGAGGGTCTGTCTTAAAATATTTATTTCAAATGCCTTAGGCCCATAAAATTGTATAAAATCATCTTTCTTCTTTGAGTGAGAAAATTAAGACTGCGGGGATGGGAATGAAAAATGTGGGGACAATAAAGGGATGAGGTAGAAAAATGTGTTTCACTGTGGGGCAGTGAGGGGGGACAGAGATGAATCTTTGTCCACATGTCACGCTCTTGTTGGAAGGAGCTTCTGTGTACCAGATGATTTGAGCAAAATGTTCCAGATCAGCAAAATTTACAATTGTGCCAAATGCCAATTAAGGGCATATGAGAGGCCAGAGTCTCAAAGAACTATTAAGTGGAAAACATAGTGAAAGCCTCCCCTCTCGTTCATCTCAGATCCCCAGCTTAGTGCTGAACTGCTGTAATGAGTGTGTTTATGTAATGCATAGGATTTCTGAATTGAAAAGGGAGAAACTTGCCTCAAGATTTAGGGATTAACTAAGGAGAGTAATTTCCCTGCCACTGCCAATACAGACTATAAAAAAGGTTTCAAATGCCAATTAAGGGCATATGAGAGGCCAGTCTCAAAGAGCTATTAGGTGGAAAACAGTGAAAGCCTCCCCTCTCATTCATCTCAGATCCCCAGCTTAGTGTTGAACTGCTGTAATGAGTATGTTTATGTAATGCATAGGATTTCTGAATTGAAAAGGGAGAAACTTGCCTCAAGATTTAGGGATTAACTAAGACCAGTAATTTCCCTGCCACTGCCAGCAGTACAGACTAAAAAAACCCCCAAAGTAACACTTCAGCCTCTTTCAGTAAAATAATGCATGGAAATAAACTTTATAAAGATTAATTTAAAATATAAGAATAGCCATACTGGAGGGTGGATTGCAAGAAGGGAAAGACACAGATTATAAGATTATATTGTGTGTATATGAAGAATGAATGGAAGAAATGGCATTACAATTAGTACTATTATTATGGGGGCGGGGTCTGAAATGGAGCATGGGTGGGTCTAGGGTGGAGCTTTTGCCCCCCCCCAAAAAACAAAAAAACAAAAAAAACCAAACAAACAAACAAATGAGCGTTCTGCTGACTATGGCCTCAAGTTTACAGAAACATTATAATATTTTTCAATTGGCATCCATGTTTTCAAAGGATGAGAGTTATGCCTAAGGGAGATGACTATTTTGACTATAAACTGGAATATTGAATGGAAACGTAATGAAGTGTCCAAAAAACAATGTATAAATCAATAAACAGGATGGATCACCTAATTGTTACATATAATGTATGTTTAAAACAGAGGAGAAAAGACCTCAAAAAACCCCTGGAATATGGATCAAAAAGACCATAGCCAATTGGGGTTGGTTTTCATCACTGGTCAAAAAACCCCTGTGTGAATTTTGATTTTTAACTTATTATGTGATATTATTTTTAATCTTTATCAAATATGTGCAATATTTATATTTCTTTTTCTAAAACTTTTATCAAAATCTCTCTTGTTAATGATTGAGCATGAAAAAACCAGCAGCTCTGAACATGATTCAATGCTGAAAGAACACCATAATCTTTAAATGTCAAGCACTTATCTTAGTGACCCGACGGAGGTCCCATCCGTTTCGCTCCAACGGGGCTTCTTCGGGGGTAATAATAGAGCTTGTATATTGCCGGTGTAAACCAATTTTTCGAATTGCTTATATATTCTAAGAGAGAAGAAAACATTATATGAATATTTTAAAAAACCAAATCAAGACCCATTGAAAATAGGTATAATGAATACTTATTGTTCTTGTATTCAACTTGTGTCATACTGTATATTAAACTGCAACCAGCCAGTCACATAATGAAAATTAACTAAAGAAGTTAAGACTTCCAAATGTATATTAATTGTAAACTACAGTTACAAAACTAACTGCAATAATGAAAGGCTCGAATTGCAAAGTAAAGATGCCATAAATGAACAACGACCAGTTGAAAGAATGTGAATGATTGACAAACACATAATCGTAATGAATTGCTTTTGTGAAGCTTGCTACGTTAATAAAAGCTTGAATTCCCAACTGGATATGGCATAAATGAATCGCTAACAAAGCAAGAAGATATAAATAATAAATCAGAATAAACTTGCCCGTAGTGTAGCTGCGTTTTTCAATCTTTGCATCAAGCATACTACAAAATGGCGCCTGTATTTAAACAGGACGCCGAGAAAATTGAACCAATAGAATCAATGATGACGTCATGATTAATGACGTGAGAAATCACGTGTGTGTGACGTTGACATGATCTCAATCTGCTGCTATTTGTAGTGAATGGTAATCAAAAGAGACTTTCAAAAATGGAGAAAAAAGAAAGCTAACCACTTGATTAACCCAAAAATGGCAGAAATGCAAAATAAAGGCAAGATGTTATTGATTATATTGCGATGATGAGGCTTGAATCATCAAAAAAATGCATGCCATTCTATTTGGTTGTTGAGTCCATGGGGTTCAAGTGATTGTAATCTAGAGATCCAGTGTTGTTCCCGTCTCAACAATATTTTACCGCGGTCACCCCCTCTTCTGGTTTTAGGTATGATGTCGATAACCCAACATTTTAATTGCTGAAACTTATGATGCATTTCTGAACAATGGGATACTAATGGTGCCTCTTTTTTGTTGATCTTGAGATTAGAACGATGTTCGTTTAATCTAATTTTTAAACTTCTGATCGTTTTTCCAACATATAATTTGCTACATGGACATAATAGAAGATAAATATACGTGCTGTTGCAATTACTGAAAAAATTAATAAAATATGATTTATTATCATGAGGATTGATGAATTGATCGGATTGGATCATGATGTTACAATTTTGGCAACGGCCACACTTATAGTGTCCTTTTAATATAGGTTTTGTGACTGTCAAAGGTTTTAGCTCAGATGGACTCAATAACTCCTTTAAGTTCCTGCCTCGTGAATATGAACTGCGAAAAGTGGTGTCTTTAAATATGTCCAATGTTTTCATGATGTTCCAATGTTTTCTGACAGTATGTGTAATTCTTGGGCTAGCATTGGTGTATTTTGACACAAAAGTGCAGATATTATCTTTTTGCTGGTCTTTAGGAAACGAATGAAGTAATAATGACCGATTGTTGTTCTTTGCCCTTTTATATGATGAATTTAAATGTTTTTTGTGATATCCTCGTCTTTGAGAAATTTGTCTTTGAGAAATGATGATTGAGATTTAAAATCAATGTCAGAACTGCATATACGTTTATAACGAAGGAATTGAGAAAAAGGTAAACTGTTTTTGCATCCTTGCGGATGACAGCTAGTGGAATGAAGAAAAGAATTCCTGTCAGTCATTTTATGATGTACTTTAGTGATGAAGCCTTGATGAGTTTGTTTAATATTGACATCCAAAAAAGAAATATTGTCATAAGAAAAAGTGTGTGAAAACTGAATACTATCATTGCAAGTGTTAAGCCATCTTGAAAAGGCCAAAAATTCATCTAAGTCACCTACCCACAACAAAAAGATGTCATCGATAAATCTATGCCAAGATTTAATTTTGCTGTGAAATGGTGATGACAGTAACCATTCATTTTCGAAGTGATTCATGAAAATACAAGCAATGGACGGGGCAAATGTAGCCCCCATGGCTACACCAGACAGTTGAACATAGAGTTTTTCTAGAAACAAAAAATAATTTTCTTGCATGGCAATTCTACTTAATTGTAGAAGAAAATCGGTTGGCACAAAATGAGGACGTGGCCTAGATTCCAAAACTGTTTTGATTGCCTGTAATGCTTCCTCTTGAGGGATGGATGTATATAGTGAACTGATGTCAAGAGTGACCATTAAATATGGATCATGTACTTGGTTGAAGTCTTCCAAAATGTTAAGAAAATGAGTGGTATCTTTGATATACGTGACATGATTTTCAACATGATGTCTGAGAAATTTGTCAACATAAGATGACAAGGCTTCTAGTAGAGACCCTCTAGCAGAGATGATTGGCCGACCTGGTGGTTTGGTCAAATTTTTGTGAATTTTAGGTAAAAGATACAGAACTGGTGTAGATGGATAAAGAACATTGAGAAACTTGTGTTCATGTTTAGTTAGAAACATAGAAACATAGAAAAAAGCAGCAGAAAAGAGCTATAGCCCACCAAGTCTGCCCATTCCAAGTATCCCCTCCCCTGAATTTACTCCCTTAAAGATCCCACGTGAGTATCCCATTTTCTCTTAAAATCCGTCACGCTGCTGGCCTTTATCACCTGGAGTGGGAGTCTGTTCCAATGATCCACTACTCTTTCGGTGAAGAAGTACTTCCTGGAGTCGCCATGAAACTTCCCTCCCCTGATTTTCAGCGGATGCCCTCTGGTGGTCGAGGATCCCATGAGCCAGAAGATATCATCTTCTGACTCGATGTGTCCCGTGATGTACTTATATGTTTCAATCATATCTCCCCGTTCTCTTCTTTCCTCAAGTGAGTACAGCCGCAATTTTTTTAATCTTTCTTCATACGTGAGATCCTTGAGCCCCAAGACCATCCTGGTGGCCATTCGCTGAACCGACTCGATCCTCAGCACGTCCTTTCAGTAGTGTGGTCTCCAAAACTGAACACAGTACTCCAAGTGAGGCCTCACCATGGCTCTGTACAACGGCATCATAACTTCAGGTCTCCTGCTGACGAAACCTCTGCGGATACACCCCATCATTTGTCTTGCCCTGGAGGAAGCCTTATCCACTTGATTGGCAACCTTTATGTCCTCACTAATGATCACCCCTAGGTCGTGTTCCGCCGTGGTCCTAACCAAGGTCTCACCATTTAGTACATAAGTTCTACGCGGGTTTCTCTTACCCAGATGCATTATCTTGCATTTTTTAGCATTGAAGCCTAGCTGCCAAGTAGTTGACCATTGTTCCAGCAACAGTAGGTCGTGTGTCATATTATCAGTTAAATAGCCGTTGTCCAATGCTGTCTTAGTGATTTTAGAAATGGTGATTTGAAGTCGATGAGTAGGATCCAAATGTATTTCCTTATAAGTTGACGAATTATTTAACTGTAAAAGGGCTTCATCAATATAGTCAGATCGATTTAATATGACCACTGCGCCGCCTTTATCGGCGTTTTTAATAACTATCTGATTGTTTTTACTAAGATCTCTTAGGGCTTTAGATTCAGCTTTTGTTAAATTGTTGTTTTTGAATGTAAATTTCATTTGGTCAACTTCATTTAAAACCATTTGTTTAAAGACAGCCAACGTAGGATCAATGGGACCAGGTGGAGTCCATTGTGATTTATCAAAAACTACAGACCGATCATAGGACTGTTTACCATCAAAAAATATTTTCAGTGATAGTGATCTGATGAATCTTTCAAAATCTATCCTAAATTGAAAGGCATTATAATGATTGGTTGGTATGAAAGATAATCCCAGGGAAAGAACATGTTCTTCAACAGGAGTGAGGATGTGAGAAAACAAATTAACCAAGGTTGATATTGGTTCCTTTGGCGACCAGTGATGAAAACCAACCCCAATTGGCTATGGTCTTTTTGATCCATATTCCAGGGGTTTTTTGAGGTCTTTTCTCCTCTGTTTTAAACATACATTATATGTAACAATTAGGTAATCCATCCTGTTTATTGATTTATTTTGACTACAAGACATGTTAAATATCTGAACTGGTCTATTTGCTCCATCACTGAGGCGTGTAAGAATTTTTAAAATCTTTTTGATGAAAAAAAACCCCATTAGATTGATTTCTTCCATTACATGTTACAAGTTTGTAATATAAGCTATATGATGTTTCTGTAATAAATTATCAACCTCTTTTATCAACTTGCACTAGAAGTTTTTAGAGTGGGCCTGCACGGTAGAATTCCTATAAGCATCAGAACACTTATTGATGGTCCTTTGAGTTTATGTGTTGTCAGGAAGTATTGTTTTATGTTGACTATAGCTGCTGTTTGCTACTGCCCTAGGTGATTGCTTGGTCTAGAAGTCGAGCCAGCTTTGCTCGCTGCTTTCCAGGGGAAAGAACCAGCATACAGAGCTACAGACCCCAAGCAGGTGGCATCCAAATGTGACAAAACTCAAAAACAGGCTTCCCAGCTACTAAGAACAGCTCATGCTTTCAGCTCTCTCCTACTTTCCTCCAGCTGAGTCTCTCTTTCCATGCTGAAAAAATAGGCCAGTGCGAGTTTTCATGTTTATGTTTATTCAGTGCTTGATATACGCTGTTTCTGTGCAACTAGTCATAGTGGTTAACAATATAAAATGAACCCATTCTTATTGGTGCTTTCCAATGTATGCATAAAACAAATACAGGTATTCAGGTTTCCTTATGGTCTTTAGGGTTACCATTAGTGCTGCCCAACTTACCGATTCAAATCGATTCACTTTGGTAAATCGATTTGTTTTCTCCAAAAAACGGACTCAGTAATCAACCCCCCCAAGTGAGACCTGAAATACTTCTGGGTCTCCTAAACCAGAAGCAGCAGTGGCGGTGAAGGCCAAGCAGAAACAGCACTCAGCTGTTCATGGCCTGCCTCACCGGGGCACTATTGATGCGGCAGAGGGAAGCCCTGATAGGGCAGGCCGCAAACTGCCTGTTCACAGCCAGCCGGCCACCGCTGCTGCTGTTTTAGGAAGCCTGACAGTATGTCAGATCACATGGAGGGAGGTTGGTCAGGAAGTGCTGGACAGGCGGGTGAATGGGATGGAAAACTGCTGCATAGGGGAAGAAAGAGGAGAGAGGAAGAATTGTTGAACATGGGTTGGAGGAGAAGAATGGAGAGATACTACAGAGGCAGAAAGGGGAGAGGGGGAGACATGCATTGAGTAGAGAGAGGGAGGAATGTTGGAAATATTCACCTATATTATATACCTTACACAAAACCACCAGTTTAATGCATCACCTTATTATATACACCTAATATTAACATTCGTCTTAGGACTTTATTATCACACTTCACACTCACTCTGATCTTTTGCATTGGGCCACAATCACTTCTATTACATTATCATCGCAATTCATAGTCTGCTTATATATTTACATTATTACTGTATTTTTCGTTCCATAAGAAGCACTTCCCCCCCTCAAGTGGGTGGAAATGTCTGTGTGTCTTAAAGAACACTCCCCCACCGCAATGTCACAATGCCCGCCCCAGTGTCAGCAGCATGTACACATTGGGGGGGGGGGCAGGATGGCAGCTCGTAGCCAGCTGCTAGGGCAAGGCTTTGTGTGGCAACAAGTGGCAGGCGGGCCCAGGGAAAAATATTTGAATATATGTAATGTAATTTATTTCTTATATACCGCTACATCCGTTAGGTTCTAAGCGGTTTACAGAAAATATACATTAAGATTAGAAATAAGAAAGATACTTGAAAAATTCCCTTACTGTCCCGAAGGCTCACAATCTAACTAAAGTACCTGGAGGGTAATAGAGAAGTGAAAAGTAGAGTTAGAGGAAAAATAAAAATAAAATAAACATTTTAACAAGACAGCATTGATCTAAATACTTTGGAAGGTAGAAGAGAGGAGAGAAAGGAATAGAAGCAGAAGGGGGAGCCGTTGAACAGTAGAATTCTGGAGAAATTTAAATGATAGAAATAGAACAAAACAAAGACAAAAGGCAAAACAATAGATAAGATTAAAGATAAATCATAAGCTGGAAAGAAAAATAAAATAAAACTTTGTCTTCAATCCACGGTTTCAGCGTCAGTGATGAAGTGGAGCAAGTAAGTTTAGGAGGAGCGATTGACGTTTCCAGAAAGGGCTTCTTCAGGGAAGAGACTTGGCAGACAGTCCCAGGATGCCTATGTCTCCTCCCCTGCGATGTTCTCCCATCCATGCATTCCCTCCCAGACACACTGCCCGTGCCCCAGCCGCTCCAAGGAGGCTGCCCCAGATGAGGCCCACGGTGAATGCAGGATTCTCTCCTCTGCGGGAAAGCCGCCCGGAGCTGACAGTCGATCTTCTTAGCGGATTGCATGGGGGGAAGAGTTCACACTCTTGGTAGGATCGGGTCTGTGTGCTCTCGGTGGTTGTGGCTGGTCTCGTTGCTGCTTAGGTGTAAAAGCAGTTGATCTCCACTGCTGCTGATATTTAAAAGCAGGCAGATTGATCTCTCCAATGGACTGCAGGGGGAGGAGTTCACACTCCTGGCAGGATCGGGTCTGTGGGCTCTTGGTGGTTGCGGTAGGTCTCGCTGCTGCTTGTATGTAAAAGCAGTTGTTTTTCTACTGCTGCTGATATTTAAAGCAGGTAGATTGATCTCTTAAACCAGTAATATGTAAACTACTTTGATTATACCAATGAAGGGCAGTATATCAAATCCCTTCCTCATTTCAGGGAAATATTCATATACCTTTCTACTGGTAAAAAGACATTTCACTTGCAGAAATCGAGGATTTAAAACTTACCTCATTTTTGAGAGTTAAACGCGGGTCACTCCTCTCTGTCTCCTTACTTCTGGATCTGACAACGAAGGGGATTCAAACTAGAAAGGACAGTTAGGCTTGAGTACATGGTGAGGGTGAGGCACTCAGGGCCCAGAATGGAACTGAGGGAGGACAATTACAGGTATATTGATGGCACTGGCTAGAGGAGGCAACCCTTCAGCCTGATGTTGTTGAGTGTTTCTTGTGCTGAGCTGGCATATCATAGGGATAAATGGGGAACAGATTTTTTTAAAGTCTTGGCTGTGTGCTCTAAGGATCTACTCTTAAGTATTCTTTTATAGAGCCTGGCAAGGAGTGATGGGGGCTGGGTGCAGAGCCTGGTATATTTTGTTAAATATATTAGTACATCATTTGGCTCAGAATATTATTTTCCTGTTTTCCTTCTCTAAATCTAGGGCGAGTCTTATGGTCAGGTGCGTCCATAGGACAGAAGGTTTTCATTACCAAAACACAGACCATGTCAGGTCCATACCACAAAACTTTCATTGTGCTGCATAAGGAAAATATATGGAATGACAAACTGATCTGCATCTCCTGTGTTGTGAAGACTTTTGAAATAAATATTTTAATCAAGATCATCGATTCCACAGTTTTGTTTCTTGTGCTTAGTTTTTTTTTTTTCCATGTCTTTTCTGTGGAACTTTTGAGTGATTCTCTTTGGCTTTTCTTGAACATACTGTAGAGGGCAGGGAGAGATGGTGCATGGGGAGAAAGGAATGTTGCACATGATAATGGAGGGAAGGAAGGGAGAGATGCTATTTGAAGAAAAATAGAGAGGTTTGACCCAGAGTACATGGCGGGGAGGGAGGGGAGGGGGGAGAGAAAGAGAGAACGAGAAGACAGATAATAGCCAGTGGGAAAGAGATGTTGGATATTGCAGTGGAAGGGAAGGTACAGAGATGGAAGATGGATGGGGAGCACAAAGAAAAAAGAAAACGTCAAATGGGCAGGAGACCCTGGTAAATGAGTTAACAGAAAACAAACAGAAACCAGAGCCTGGGACCAACATCTAATATAATAAAACGCTAGGCCGCGCATGCGCACTTCCTATGTATGCGCCGGTTTTCCGTGAGCTGTAGCGACACATAGGAAGTGCGCATGCGCGGCTTACGGTCTGTCCTGCTCCCTGTTGAAAGACATGCGCACCTTTCATCTTACCTGCTGTACCCCAGCCGCGGATGAAGTTCGCCACTAGCCAGGCGATTGCAGCCCCAGCCCAGTGCTTCTGCGGCCCCGACAGCGACCGGCCTATCATTGGCAACCCCGAAATTTCCCAGAGTCACATTTTCAGCCCTCCTGCCTCTGCCCAGAATAGCCCAGATGTGCAGCCAGCGGGAGCGGTGCTGCGATTGGTCCCTGCCACCTCTGGCTTCCAAACCCCTCCTCCGGGCGGGTGGAGCGAAGAAGGATGCGGAGTGCGAGTGGTCTCTCTCCATCGGCGCGCGAGCTGGCGTTGAACGCAGCATGGGGACCCGGGCTCTCGAAGCCCTTTCCAATCGGGTCCACAAGCTGGAAGAGGTTTCCTGTGTCAGGCCGGCTCTAAAAATAGTTAAACCTGTCTTGCCTTCAACAGCTGCCTCCCCTCTCCTGCATAACGGTAGCTGTCTCCCCTTTCCTGCATAACGGTTCTCCTGCTCTTCCAGGGCGTTTCGACTCCCCCCTCTGTCACTGCCATTGTTTCCGTACTTTCAGGGCTATTCGCTGAACAGACACATCAGAGGGGGCGGGGCAGGCAGGGTACTGGAAGACCGTCAGCGTTTGAGGGGCCCGCCTTTATTTTTTCTTTTTCAGGTGAGCAGCAGCAGACTTGGGAGATGTTGAAAAAGGGGTTGACTTAGGGTTTCCACATTTGTGAAGACAAAAAAAAGGGACACAACCCTGCCCCCAGCCTCCCACACACTGAGCCAAATGCAGGGAGAAGGACTACTACTAGACAGGGGGAGCAGAGAAGGGGTGCTGCTGGACAGGGGGGAGAGACAGAAAGAAAGACAGACAGTGGGCAGGAAGAGAGACAGAAAGAAAGACAGACAGACGGGGCCGGTGAGAGAGACAGAAAGAAAGAAAGAAAGGGGGCACGGAGAAAGAAAGAAAGACAGACATATAGAAAGAAATGCCTAAGTCTACACATCTATTCTAGCACCCGTTAATGTAACGGGCTAAAAAACTAGTGATTTGAATAATTTGACCAGACAACAAAAGGTAGAAAAAAATAATTTTATTTTCTGTTTTGTGATTACAATATGTCAGATTTGAAATGTGTATCCTGCAAGAGCTGGTGTTAGCGAGGACCTAACAGAAAGAAAATACTTTTTTTTATTTTGCTTACATCACAGAACTGGGCATGGGGTTGAAGAAGGCAAAGGGAGGCAGGGTGGGTGAATCAGTTGCGTTTGCGTGCAAATCATTTGCATGCAAACTTGATAGTGAATCAATCACTGTTGGAGAATCGGCCAGAAAATCGACCAACAGCGATTGAGTTGCAATCTTTAGTTAATCTAGCCCTAAATTGCCTGGAACCAGTTTAGCCAGTAGTTAAAGGCAGATTCTAGTTTTGAGAATCTGAGTGAGAGACTATTGGAACACCAGAATAAGGCTTAGAATTCACAAAACAGGCAGTCGGACCACCAGAGAGAGGTTTGGAACGCTCATTGGATTGAATAGCGAATATTGCTCAAAAAACTTCACACACTTCAAGAAAGAAAATAGAGAATGTCACGTGGAAATAGAGAATGTCACGTGGAAAAAAAAATGATGTCTGTCTCTGCCCTGTCCCCATGAGCTCAGTCCCTGTCCCCACCCCATCCCTGCGAGCTCAGTCCCCATCTCCGCCCCATCCCCGTGAGCTCGGTCCCCATCCCTGCGAGCTCAGTCCCCATCCCCGCAAGCTCAGTCCTTGTTTCTGCCTGTCCCCACAAACTGTCTGTTCCCATCTGCACAAGCTTCGAATAGTTAGGATTTTATATTGAACTTATTTTATTAAAGTATAAAAAGAAACAATATTCTGTACAATTGTCATTTTATAAACACAAATAATACAGAATAAGAATCAACGAAATCCCTGTCTCCCCTCCCCTTCACAAACATCCCCTCCACTATTGAGAAAACTGAATAAGCCAAATTATTACAGAATACTACACAGAAAAATCATGCTGACAGAATACTGCAGTCACACATGCAAGAATAGTGTTAGGGGAGTGCAATTAGGGCAACTGCCCCCTGGTCAGAGAGAACCTTAAGCCAGCTTGGAGCTAAAGAAGCACGGCCTGTTCTTTGTCTAACACCAGCTCTAGCAGGATACATATTTTTTTTTTTTCTTTTTATAGTGCCTCCGCCGGGTCAGACCATAGGTCCATCCTGCCCAGCAGTCCGCTCCCGCGGCGGCCCAAACAGGTCACGACCTGTCTGAATCACCAGAAGGGGCCCCCTTGCCACCTTGGTTTCCCATTGAGTCCTATCTTCCCATCGAAGTCCTAACCCTCTGGTCTTGCACATGCACTACCTGGTTGGGTTTCTATACTTATTACCTGGTTTGCTTTCTATACCTGTGTTACATCCCAGCACCTCTCTCAGTATCCCACGATCCCTTTATCCCTCAGGAATCCGTCCAATCCCTGTTTGAATCCCTGTACCGTACTCTGCCTGATCACTTCCTCCGGTAGCGCATTCCAGGTGTCCACGACCCTTTGGGTGAAAAAAAACTTCCTTGCATTTGTTTTGAACCTATCTCCCTTCAGTTTCTCCGAATGCCCCCTCGTACTTGTTGTCCCCTTCAGCCTGAAGAATCTGTCCCTATCCACCCTCTCTATGCCCCTATTTCAAATCTGATATATTCTAATCACAAAATAGAAAATAAAATTTGCATGCGCCCTTCGCTGGTGATAACCATGGGCACATGCAGAATAAACGCAAAAAAAAACCCCCAACAAATCATGCAACCCTCCCACCCCCTGGCAGCGGGAAACATGCCCACTCCTTCCTAAGGAAGTCCCTAAGGGAGGAGCCCAAGGCGTCTGAGCCAATCAGGGTGTTAGGTCCCTCCCTGTACATTGCATGATGCACTGGGGAGGGGCCTAAGGCCCAGTGGCTCGAGAGGAGGAACAGGTGTTTTCAGTACCTCCTGCTCCCAACTTTTAAGATACGGGGCACAGGGGCCTGGAAGGGGAGGGGGGCCTCCGGTGTCAGGAGGGAGTGGGCATCCCTGTCTTCTTCTTTTTTTTGGAGGGGAGGAAATGGGCGCCTTTGTGGCAGGAGGGAGTGAGCATCCTTCCTGCCGCTTTGCTGTGGGGCAGGGTGGGGAGTCAATTGGGATGGCAGGAGGGAGTAGGCATCCCTCCTGCCATCTTTTTGGGGTTTGGAGGGGGAGGAGTTAAGGGGTGCTAGTGCAAGGGGGGGGGGCTTTTTTAATGGGACAGATGGTGCGTGTTTAACACACGCAAAATATCTGTGCCATTTAAAAAAAAAAATCCTAGAAGTCCTGACAGGAGGCTGCTTTCCCCTGTCACTGCTGTTAGGGCGCTCCATGCATGTATCAATCGCTCACTGAGCGATTGAATCAGTTGCGTTTGCGTGCAAATTTGAGTGAATCAATCGCTGTTGGAGAATCGACCAACAGCGATTGAGTTGCAATCTTTAGTAAATCTAGCTCTAAATTGCCTGGAACCGGTTTAGCCAGTAGTTAAAGGCAGATTCTAGTTTTGATAATCTGAGTGAGAGACTATTGGAACACCAGAATGAGGCTTAGAATTCACAAAACAGACAGTCGGACCACCAGAGAGAGGTTTGGAACGCTCATTGGGTTGAATAGGGAATATTGCTCAAAAAACTTCACACACTTCAAGAAAGAAGTCCAAAAGCCCGCCATCGCAAAAATATTTACCGTTGCCATCTTTCAAAATTAGCCCATTTGGCAACTACTCGCGAACGGCCATCACAGCGAGGCTTGAAACGCAAGGTGGGTTTGGAGGGAGTGGTTGGACGGAAAGAGCCCCATACACAAGAACCCAAAACCAAGAGTGTGGTGTGTGTGTCTAGCCGAGAATCATTTGCCAGGTGGGTTTCGTGTCACTGTCCACTACTAGGCGCATGTCACCAGGTTTAATTATCGATACGGGAAAGAAAATCGTAGACGCACTGGCTGGGAGTGCACAAGGGTATAGAAAAGTTAACACTTCCGCCTTCTGCAACACCCCCCCCTTCCCTTCCCTTCCCTTCAAGAGCACTGTATATGACGTCGTACAACCTGACCAATTGGTCTGGGTAGATTATTCTTGATTGAGTAGAAGACGGGCCGAGCACAGTCTTCGTAGGTAAAGAATAACGCGTAACGTCATTGCGTGCTGGGGAAGAGTCGTCCCCGATTGGTTTATGTTGATGGAGGTTGTGCAAGATGGCTTCAAGAAGTGAAGGGAGAGGCTGGGCAGGAAGTACCTTATTAACACCGATT
Organism: Geotrypetes seraphini; assembly: GCF_902459505.1. Lineage (NCBI taxonomy): Eukaryota > Metazoa > Chordata > Amphibia > Gymnophiona > Dermophiidae > Geotrypetes > Geotrypetes seraphini. The sequence continues at coordinate 95,293,306 of NC_047088.1, forward strand.
ATGAATGAGGAAGAGAAAAAGAAGCATGCGTGACGCCCGGCTGATGAGAATGGGGTGGAGAAAAGAGCCCTAGTGCAATGTGACTCCCTGATGAGAGATGGATAGGAAAGCTCTCCGGTAGATCTCTAGTGAAGAAAGGAATAAATACATTGGATTTCACTAGTGTCTTCCTTACTTTTAATCTTTGTCCCAGGCCCAAGGTTCCCAACAACAAGCCAGAAGGGCCACCCCGACAGTGTAACGTTATTTCAGCATCTCAGTGATGTCACGACGTGGTCTGGTGTGCACCATCACTGCAGTGTCTCTCACTGTGACCCTCTCCACTGTCCGACCCTCAGCTTGCTGCCCCCACCAGCCTTTGTACACTCTTGTCAGAGAGCCAACGTGCAGGTACAAACGACACTTTAACATAACTGCTTCACCATAAAACAGGTACAACATGGGAAGAAGCAGTTTACAGTTCTCACACATAAACACTGCTTCACAGCAGAATAAATAAAACATGGGCATGGCCTCCCTGTCACAGGTACAGTTCAAGTTTATTGGGGATTTACTATCGTTCGTCCTGAAAAGCCATCTGGGTGGCTTTATATTCTAAGAACATAAGAATAAAGGGGGAGGGGTAAGATCAAGACATGAAATAAAGGACAAGGAGTGGAACTACAATGTAAATAGGCGAGGCTCATTAAGGTTCATATTTCAAACTGCCACATTAGCATAAAGTCTACCTGTACTGTACTTTTAATCTGTGTTCTTTGCATCAGTTTTCAAAAGGAAAGTATATATATATGCTTTCCATTTAAAAATTGCAGCAGGTACAAAGAATGAATGTGGTCATTTGCACCTGCTTTGTGTATGGGTAGAATTTAGCTTAAAAAGTGTTCTTTCTCAGCATACTTTTTGCTCCCCCAGCTTATACACACTCTGGGGAACAGCCCTCAGTGTATCTAAAGACAGCTGATTTAAGCAGCTAATACTCTGTTTACTCAGTAAAATAGCTTTGAAAATTATCCTGATGTATAATGCATTTCATGGAGAGCAGAAACAAAGCAAAACTGCAGGAAATGTGGTGCAGGAGATTTTATTCAATTAAAAATATGTCAATGAATTATAAAATCAATAATAATAACTATTAAAAATTAAATTAATCCAAAGATAGGTTCTTAACGTGTGTATCGAACCCAAAATGGTCCATGTTTCGAAGAACACTTCTTCCTCAGGGGTCCAGGATATACATTACTTAGATATGCAAAAAACCCTATGCATCAAAACAGTAAAAAGTCTAGAGGCATAGGCGAAAAAACTCTCCTGTAAATAATGCTGCTCAGAGAAACGCTCATAGCAGTAATGAGAGCAGCACATATGTATTTGTTTTAGCTATATTAACAATACTGGTGTGTTTGAATTTAGAAATAATTTTTTAAATGTTATTCTGTTTTATCTTTTTTTTTCTCAGAGCTGGTGCTGTTACCCATTTCTTTCACTCTTCACCCTACTACCCTGTCAGCATGTCAGGCCTCCATATCAAGGCACGGGCCTCACCATATCCAGGATCACAGGTCATGCGTGCTGTGGTGCCAGATGACAAGGTCTATTGGTCAGTATTATGGCCGGAGTACAAGCCTGTGGAATACACCGCACCCTCAGTTCTGGCACAACCAGTGTGGGCTGACCCTCCCATTGGGTGAGGACACTGGTCCTGGACCTCTTACACTTTCTAACATTTGGTATTAGAGCAGTTTTCATGTATATAAATAATTCCCTTTCAGCTGTGTGCACAGCTGTTCTGTGGCAACCATTTCTAGTTACTGTGTTTACAAATCTTTACTCTTAGCTCCTGTAGTAGGAGAGAGTTGCATGTTAAGTTCAAGATGTTTTGTTTCTACTTGCTTCAGTTTGGGCTTCAAGGTTACAATTTCCTTTCATTCCAGTTTCTTTCATTTCTCTTTCCCAGAAAAAACAATTTTTCTCCTAAGTTTAATGAACTGGATGGGAAGGTGCAGAGGAAGAGTTTGAATGGACCCTACCAGCTAGAGAATGGACAACCTAGGTTGGTGAAGTTATTCTCAACCTTTGGTGCTGCTCTCTTCCCTTGATCCTCTTTAGTAACTGTTCCTGCTGCTTCCCACCTTTTTTCCTTGATCCACTGAGGTCACTGTCCTTGATATGCCCACCTTTTCTCTTTGATCTCCTGTAATCGCTAGCCCTGGTGGTGCTTCAAACCTTTTGTCTTTTATTCCCTGTCGTCTTGTCCCTAGTGCTTTCCACTCTTTCTCCTTGATTCCATTTTGTCACAGTCCCTGGTGTTTCCTGCTCGCCATGATCTACTGTAATGAATCTTTGCTGTCTCCTTCCCTCTTATCTTATCATAAGAACATAAGAATTGCCATTGAAGGTCCATCAAGCCCAGTATCCTGTTTCCAACAGTGACCAACCCAGGTCCCAAGTGCCTAACTAGATCCTAAGTAGTAAAACAGATTTTATGCTGCTTATCTTAGGAATAAGCAGTGGATTTCCCCAAGCCATGGACTTCTCTTTTAGGAAATTATCCAAAACTTTTTTTAAACCCCCACTAAGCTAACTGATTTCAGCATATTCTCCTTGGCCTAGAATGCACTAAAGTCAGTGATTGTCTCATGATCGTCTCTAAACCAGTTTTGATTAGTTTAGCGATGATTGCATTTGCTGACCCGATGCAGAATATGGCTCACAGAGTGGGGTTTGTGCATTCTCTGATCCGGCCATGCAAATAAGGTCTTAAATATTGAAATGCCATGTAAACTAGCTGAGCGACTGATGCTCTAACATCGCTTTACGATACACAAAAAACCCACAAACACTTTTAGCAATCCAAAAAAGAAACTGTTCCCTCCTGCCTTTTTTGGGGAGGAGAATAGGGGATGGTTCAGGGGGGCCTCTATTGGCAGGAAGGAGTGGGCATCCCTCCTGCCATTTTCTCTGCTGTGGGGGTGAGAAGTTCGCCTAGCAGGAGGGAATGGACATCTCTCCTGCCAATTTTCACTGCAGTGGGAGGAGGGGTTTCTCCTGGTGCTAGTTTGTGGGGGGGATCTTTGAGGAAGGCCGTCATCTACAGGGGGACTAGCAAGGCATTTTTTTTAATGGGGCAGATATTGTGCGTGTGTAACACACACACAACATCTGTGCCATTAAAAAAAGCCCCAACAGCTGAGAGACTTCCTCTGCCATGCAGCTGTTAGGGCTTCCCTAAACCTGCTCTGCGCATGCGTCAGTCACTCTCAGAATGACTGATCAGACGGGGATTAGAACGAACCTCTGTGCTGCCTTCCTCTATCTTTCTCCTTCATCTCCTATGGTTACTGTCTATAGTGCCATTCCTTCGCTCCCTCATGCTGTAGGGTCACTGTTTTTGCTATATCTCTCTCTGAACTTTTGCTGATCTCTATGTGGTGTTCTTCCTATCAGGAATCCTAGAGGCCGCACTGGAATCACTGGTCGAGGCCTACTGGGATGCTGGGGCCCAAATCATGCTGCTGATCCCATTATAACTAGGTGAGCCAGTTCAAGACGCTGGGTGCTAGGAACAAAATAGTTAATGCAGAAAGGTCTCTTCATGTCTTTGGAGATAAGAATTCAGATCAGTGTCACATCTGGTTGAAATTGTAAATTCTAAGTTATTCATTAGCATGTATGAATATCAGAGGAATGAGTGAGAATCCACCAGCAGAGGTAGGGAAGGAAGCCACAAAATTTGGAAGACAAAAGATACAAGTAAAAGATCAGCAAATACACAAAGCTAGTGAAAAATACAAAGTATTATTCCATAAAACCATTCAAACTGTTGCCATTAAAGTATTGGGTTTTAAAAAGAAGTTTGATAGGGTAACACCACTCTATTTACAATTCCATTGGTTGCCAGTTTTTTTTTTTACAGAACCCATTTCAAAGCACTAATTCTTACATATCAAGCTTTTTATTCTCAGCAACCCAATTATTTGCATTCTTTGACAGTTCCCTATGCACCAATAAGAACTTTAAGATCTATTCAGGACAATAGATTAGTACTCACATCAGTAAATAGGGCAAGGTGGAAATTTACGAGACATGAAGATTTTTATTTCATGGTACCAAATTTATGGAATGGGCTGCCCCTTGATTTGAGGCTGGAAAAAAAACTTAAAACTTTTAAAATTATGTTGAAGACTTTTTTTCTTCCATGAAGCTTTTGGGCAAGATTCAATTGAATCTGAGCTTATTCATGTTTTCTATTTGACTTTCCGGTCCTCAGCTCTCCTATGATTTGATGTATTACGGTATTATGTGTATGAATGTTGCCCTGTTTGTTTGTTTTGTGTAGTTTAGGTCTTTCCTATTTTAAGATGGAGTTCTTTTATACTGTATTAATTAGATGACTGTATTAATTAGATCACTGGTATTCAATCCCATCCTCAGGGACCACCTGGCCATTCAGTTTTCAGGATATCCACAATGAATATGGATAACAGATACTTTGAAAACCCGACTGGCCAGGTGGTCCCTGAGGACGGGGTTGAATACTACTGATCTAATTAGATATTTATAAACCACTTGGACCAGACAAGAGGTATAACAAGTTTTAATAAAACATCAAATTTAAAATGTATGTTGATCAAATCCAGATACACGAATGGTTAAGGAGAGGTGAACTGAAACCTAAGAATGAGAGATTGATAATTGCAGTCCAGATATTAGTTCAAAGCAAGCCTAGATAAAACTGGGGAAAGAGACATATTTAGATTCTACTAGAAAAAGCTATAGATGGTTACTTATTCTATAACTAGCTGCAAAGTTCTGATGGGAGAAAATTTCTATACAGGAAAGTGGCACATCTCATCCAGTGGAAACTTTGTAAACATTACAGTATCACTGTTATGGGAAAGCACTAGGATCATGACCTGAAGAGATTTAGATCACCTGGGACATCCCTATTCCAACCAATAAAAACCTAAATGTAAGGAAACTGGACTCAGTGGTAAAGGAGAATAGCCCAAGAACAACATTGATAATGGAAGTGTTGGTTGCAAGGGTCTACTCTGTGAATTGTGTGGAGAGACAGAAGATCTTCAAGTACCAAGAAATGCAGTCAGAGACTAAGAAAATGTGACAGAAAGATAGAAGTATTTCCCATTGTACTGGGCATCACAAGACGGATTACAAATAATTCTCAAGCATACCTGTACATATAGCATAGTGGTTAGAGCTTTAGCCTCAGCATCCTGAGGTTGTGAGTTCAAACCCCATGCTGCTCCTTGTGACCCTGGGCAAGTCACTTAATCCTCTATTGCCCCAGGTACATTAGATAGATTGTGAGCCCACCAGGACAGATAGGGAAAATGCTTGAGTACCTGATTGTAAACTGCTTAATACACCTTGTCCAAGCGTACATCAAATCCCAATCCCTTTCCCCCTAGAAAGAAGCTCTCCTTGGGATGATGCAAAAACTACAATGAGTACATTTGAGAGACTGAAATCATATTTCACATACCTTAGCTTAGGAATGAGGATCATTACAAAGCTGATCTATTTGGAGACACTGCACCCAAGAGGGATAGGATAAAGTCTGTCTGTGTGTGCAAGGAAGCAAAAATGGAGACATAGGGGTTGAGGTGGAAGGAGTGAAAGAGGGAATCTATCCTCTAAAGCCGAGGCTTGTCACCATCTCTGTTTGCTTCCTGCAGGTGGAAAAGGGACAGCAGTGGAACTAAACAGAGCCACTCAGTATCAGGCAAACACATTTTGCAATTTGTAGCCATCAAGAGGAGAGACTGCGGGGAATGGGCCATTCCTGGGGTAAGCACAGTCCGCATCACCTTCAGGCCATGAAAAACTCTGTGAGAAGGAGATGGGCGATATGATTTTCCTGGGTTAAGCACATGTGGAGGGTAATTTTATGAAAGCATTTTTGCATGTGTCATGACAGTGTATGCACATAAAGAGGGGAATTCTATAAATAATGCTGAATTTTTTTTTTTTCTGGCACCAAATTTTCAGCACCAAGTGCAATTTATTAAAGGATGTGCACACTTTATAGAATCACACTTAGCACCAGTTCCCATGCCTAACCTTTGGTGCCTGACTTAAGCCTCTTCAATAAAGCCCAGTGAGCCACACCCGCTCCTCACTTTCCAATTGCTTGAAAGAGCTGTTTGCAAACTTCCTGGCCTAGAGACACTAAAGTCAGCGATCGTCATTTGATAAGGGATGATTGTGTTTTTATGACATTTGCTAAAGAAATATAGTAACCCCTGAGGAAGGCATACTGATACTGAAACATGGTTCCATGTTGGGTTTTGTGAAGATATGAACTGTCTGTGACAACTCAAATAAAGTATTTCACCCAGGTGAGGAGTCATCTCTTTAACATAATCTCACCTTTTACTTCTTTTTATCAAGTCATTTCATTGTCGTCCATATACAATTCAAGCTTCTCTTACTCACTTGCAAATACATTCACTCTGCAGCTTCTTATTACCTATCTTCTCATCTCTCCTCCCTTCATGTACTCTTCTCATTGGGCAAGGTGCACTCGTCTGCAGGGCTAGCAAGACAAAGGGGCAGCAAAGAGGAGCTGCCATCAGAGTAAAACAGTAGGTTCTGACAGCCTCAAAAACACAAAAGGAACACAAGGAGGGGGGGGGGCTGCAGCCTAGTAGCCTACCCTTGCACCAGCCTTGCTTATCCGTGCCCTATTCTTTCACTTCTCACTTTTGTGCATTCCACTTTGTAGCACTGTATGCTAGGAGAAGTAATTTGAACTGGTGTGCTATGCTACTGCTACTAAACATGTATGTGGCTCTGCAAGGTACTGTATATGCAGCACTGAGTAGAGTAGCTGCCTCATGGTTAGTGCAGTGGGCTGAGAACATGGGGAGCTGGGTTTGATTCTCACTACAGCTCCTCGTGACACTGAGCACTTAACTCTCCATTGACCCAGGTACAAAAACTTAAGATTGTGAGCTCATTAGGGACAGAAACTTTACCTGAAAATAGTATATGTAAATTGATTTGGTTGTACCACAGAAAGGTGGTATATCAAATCCACTGCACTGATAGATTCTACAGTATAGCTCAACTGATAAACATTTCAGGACAGATGGACAGTAAGGAGTAAACATGCCCTCTGAAGTGTTGTCAGAATAGCAGGCCAGCATTCTCTCTCTCACTTCTTTACTCCTTTAAAGATGACCGTCAAAGTGGAATTGGGTAATAGCAATTTCTTTTAGGGGGAAAAATAGAATAAAATAGCTGCAGTTAGGCAAGGCCTACTTGTTATTCCCATTACCATTATGGCAGATAATAACCGCCACAAGACAAACACAGAGAGGAAGCACTTTCATCCCATTGAGCCCACCATCTATTTATTTATTTATTAAAGTAATATCCTGTAAATTCCTTTCAACTACAAGGCAGTGTAAAAAGTATAGAACAACAACATCAAAAAATCATATTCATAAAACATATAAAAACTTTCTCAAATGCCAGACTTTACACAATTTATGTGACTGCGATACACAGGGATTATGACAGTCATGGAATTTGTTTGGGAGTGAAACTGAAAGCAGTGTCAGAAAGGGGGATGTTTAGACACTGTTTGAAGGTAGTCAGAAAGATTGTTCCAGGCACTGATCAAAACCAGGTAAAAGACAAAAAGCTGGGATTTGACCTATGCTTTCTCTCTCTCTGGCCTTATTCAAATTCATTCTAAACCTACCTTTTGAGGCTACTTTTCAATCTTAACCTACCATAACATAAGAATAGCCTTACCAGGTCAGACCATTGGTCCATCTACCCAGTATCCTGTCTTCATGGTGGCCAATACAGGTCACAAGTACCTGTCAAAACCCAAATAGTAGTAACGTTCTATGCTACCGATCCAGGGCAAGCAGTGGCTTCCCCCATGTCTGTCTCAATAGCAAACTTTTCCTTCAGAAACTTGACAAAACCTTTTTTAAGACCAGCTATGTTAACCACTCTTACCACTTCCTCTGGCAATGCGTTCCAGAGCTTAACTATTCTCTTAGTGGAAAAAATATTTTCTCCTATTGATTTTAAAAGTATTTCCCTGTAACTTTATTGAGTGTCCCCTAGTCTTTGTAAATTTTTTTTTTCAATTGAAAATTTGTATTCATTTTGCCATGCACAACAAAGAGGTATACCAGCATATCATAGAAAGAAGTACAACATAGGTTCCAAAAGTAACCACAGCATACCTAGAACATCATAAAGCAACATATTACATATCCCCAACACCCCAGCCCCCAACCCCAGAATGAAAGCAATACCAAAAACACATTAGTCAAATGGTTTGTACAGCAACTGTAAAGAAAATTACACAGTCTACAGAATCAGATGCAAGCAAATCATCCATTGCCACAGCCCCCTATCGTAAGAGTGTCTTCCACCTCCAAGTAAGTACCCCAGATGGCTATAAAGTGGCAGCAATGTAAAGCCATCTGGGCTACTTACTTGGAGGCCATTGTAATTTTTGATGGAGTAAAAAATTGATCCACTTGTACTACTCAGGATTTTATAGACTTTAATCATAGCTCCCCTCAGCCATCTTTTTTCCAAGCTGAAGAGCCCTAACTTCTTTAGTTTTTTTCTCATACAAGAGGAGTTCCATCTCTTTTATCATCTTGGCTGCTCTTTGAACCTTTTCTAGTTCCGATGTAGTTTTTTTTAAGATAAGGCGAACAGAATTGAACACAGTACTCAAAGTAAGGTCGCACCATGGAGCTATACAGAGGCATTATAACATTCTTAGTCTTGTTTACTTTCCCTTTTCTAATAATTACTAGCATCTTGTTTGCTTTTTTGGCTGCCACCACACATTGAGTGGAAGATGTCAGTGCATTGTCTACAATTACCCCAGATCTTTTTCTTGAGCGCTGCCCCCAAAGGTGAACCCTAGCATTTGGTAACTATGATTTGGGTTATTCTTCCTAATATACATCACTTTACATTTGTCCACATTAAATTTCATCTACCATTTGGGCGCTCAGTCTTCCATTTTCCTTAAGGTCTGCCTGCAATTTTTCACAGTCTGCATGTGTTTCAACAATTTTGAACAGTTTAATGCAGGGATCTCAAAGTCCCTCCTTGAGGGCCGCAATCCAGTCGGGTTTTCAGGATTTCCCCAATGAATATGCATTGAAAGCAATGCATGCATATAGATCTCATGCATATTCATTGAGGAAATCCTGAAAACCCAACTGGATTGCAGCCCTCAAGGAAGGACTTTGAGACCCCTGGTTTAGTGTCATCTACAAGTTTAATCACCTCACTCGTCATTCCAATTCCCAGATCATTTATAAATAAATAGCACCAGTCCCAGTACATATCCCTGTGGCACTTCACTATTTACCCTCCTTCATTGAGAAAAATGTCCATGCAACCCTACCCTCTGTTTTCTGTCCAATAACCAATTAATTCACAATTGAACATTGCCTCTTATCCTATGATTCTTTAATTTTCTCAGGATGCACTACATCTTTATCCACATGTTTATTCACACCTTCCACGAAGTCAATCATGTTGGTGAGACAAGACCTCCTTTGGCAGAACCCATGCTAATTCTGTCCCATTAAATAATGTTTGTCTATATGTTCCACAATTGTATTTTTTAATAATTATTTCCATTATTTTGCCTTGTTGTTTTGTACCATTTCCTTAACTAATGGTATCTCCCAAATGCCTTTTATCATGTTTGTTTGACTTGACTAGCTTGAAAACTGCATAGAAGGAACTGTTTTACTGGTGAATATGGACAGCGCTGACTACATCTTGTAGCACTACAGAAATGAGAAACAATAGATCTAATCTAATCTAAACCTTAAGTTTATATACCACATCATCTCCATGAGAATGGAGCTCGACACGGTTTACAAGAACTTAAAATAGTGGGTAGAGAAGAAGGATTACATGAACTTATGTGTAGAAGGGGGGAGAGAAAGGGGGGAAGGATAGAGCTACAATTTGCTGAAAAGCCAGGTTTTCAGTTGTTTGCGGAATAACTGAAGGGAGCTCAGGTTCCGCAGCGGGGTGGTGAGGTCGTTCCAAAGACCTGTGATTTTGAAGAGAAGGGATTTTCCCAGTTTGCCTGAATAGTGGATGCCGTGTGGAGAGGGGAAGGCTAGTTTAAGCCTTTGGGCAGTTCTGGAGGAGTCGGGACTGGAGGAGTTGAAAGACAGTGGGATAAGAGGAGGCAGGATTCCGTGAATGATCTTGAAAGCCAGGCAGGAACATTTGAAATGGATTCTGGAGATTATTGGGAGCCAATGAAGTTTGGCAAGGAGTGGGGAGGCATGGTCATACTTGCGTTTTGAGAAGATCAGTTTGGCTGCAGTATTCTGGATTAGCTGGAGTCTTAGAATACGTTTTTTTGATAGATTTAAGTAGATGGCGTTGCAGTAATCTAGTTTGGAGAGGATGATGGATTGGACAAGGATGGCAAAGTGTTTTTGGCTGAAGTAGGATCTAGCTTTCCTCAGCATGCGAAGGCTGAAAAAGCATGATTTTGCCAAGGAGTTGAGGTGGTCATTGAGGGAGAGAGAGGAATCGATAGTGATACCAAGGACCTTGCATGAGAACTCGAGCTGTAGTGTATCGCCTGTGGGTAGTGTGAAAAGTGTGATGTGCTATGTGAAATGTTTTTAAAATGTAAGAGAGAGCCATTATCGTCTGCACACTTCTCCATGCTCTGTTTGGTTCAGGGAATGGTGGACCCTGGCGAAAAGATCAGTGCTACTCTGAAGCGGGAGTTTGGAGAAGAGGCGCTGAACTCACTGCAGAAATCCAGTGCAGAGAGGCAAAAGTTGGAGGAGCAGCTGCTGCAGCTCTTCAGCCAGGATCACTTCATAGTAAGCAGTTCTTTCTCCTCCATAACCTTCAGGGCCCTTTCCTCTGCGTCTCCCTTTCTTAACATTTTGCAAGGACCGTCATTACCCTTGTACATAGATCTATACATTATTCTTATCCCTCACACCTCTGATCCAGTTTCCCATAATTGTACTGACTGTGGGTTAGGTATTCTTTGCATGTTCAGGGATTTCATGTTCCTTATGATTGCCTGTCAAATGGTTTCACTCTTTCATATGTGTGGTTGACTCCATGTTCCTTCTCTTCCTGGAAGGCCTATCGGGGCTATGTAGATGACCCCAGGAACACAGACAATGCTTGGATGGAGACAGAAGCCGTGAATTACCATGATGATTTGGGTGGGTGCACATATTAGCTTGCTGCCATTAGTGTTCCCTCTATGCCACAGTCCATCACTGACCTGAATGGTTTATTTATTTATTTAAAAATTTGTATACTGCATATCCAGCAATTCTTTGCGGGTTACAGAGAAACATACATAATAAAACATAAAAATACACTTTAAAATCATGGTAAAAAGAACACTACAGGACACCATCAGTGTTGCAAGCAGGTGCAGAGGTCCCATCCTAGACTTCTGGGACTGCTTTTGTATATCCCTACTGTCCAGAATGACACCTGTTGCACTAGAAAAAGAGATTAGGTTTGTACCTTGCTAATATCTTTTCTAATAGAAAAGTGTGTCATTCTGGCACCTCGCCCTGTCAGTATTTACTCTGCCTGCCTACTGTCTGAATCAGGAAGTTCAAGTCAAAACTGAGATTTTGATGTCAGACCTTAAGGGTATGAAGAATAATCTATTACTATAAAACTTTGGGGGAATGTTTGAGCTCCATAAATGTTTCTGATTGGTATGGTTATTTCAGTGTTTTGATTGTTCAATCAGAGCAGAACAGACTTGTACCCCTCCTTCTTATGTTTTATTATATAGGGCTGCCATCTACTTTGGTACAAACTGAAGGGGGCAGCAGAGTCTTCTGGAGAAGGAGTAGTAGTTGAAAACCTTGAATGGATTCCTTCTGCATGGCTCGCAAGCATGGGGAGAATGCCCTACTGTCCAGATGACACATCTACCTACTAGAAAAGATATTAGCAAAGTAAGAACCAAGCTGCAAAAAACTCTACTTAATTTCAGCTATCATCTACAAGGACCAGATTGTTTATAGCCCAAATGCTACTATAAATATGTGAATCTTCAAAAATAAAACAAAATGTTATTAAATAATAAGTATTTAAAACTGTAATTATTGCTTTATAGGTAAGGTGATGGATGAAATGCCCCTGGAAGCGGGGGATGATGCAGGCAGCGTGAAATGGGTAGATATCAGCAAAGAGCTGCAGTTGTATGCAAGCCATTCTCATTTTCTCCAGCTAGTAGCAGAACACCGAGATGCACACTGGTGCTAGAACCAGGGATCCATCCTCTTTCTAGCTGCTGCTGCTGCCACTACTTCAATCAGAACAGATACAGATAATGCCAAGTTCCCCACACCAACAACCATGTTCCTGCTGTATTTTCCTGTAGCTCTCAAGTTTTCTTACAGGGTAATAGGTGCCTCAACCTTGTGGGTTTTTTTTAATTGTTCTACCGGCACAAGAATTGTTTCCCTGAAACCATTTCTTAAATTCTATACCTGCAGAAATAATACTCTATATGTAATTAAGGCTTGAGTGTCACCGAGAGCAGAATGTTTGTTTTAATACTCCTGCTCATGAAGCCATTCTTTCTGTAGCTCTCAGGGCACAGTCTGCTACAGTAGGGAATCTGGGCTACTGCTGGTCTAATGCTCGAGTTTTCAGACTTAAAATTTTTTTTTTTCTTTACTGGCATCAAATGAGGATTAATTGGCCAGCTTAATGCTGAAGACAGGATCTACAACATCAGGACTGTTACACAAGAGGAGCATGGGACTTTGGTACAAAGTTACAGTAGTCTATATCTCCCTGAGGTCTATGCACTTCTGTACAATACTGAAATCTGTTAAGTCATCTGAAACAGAATAATTATATGATCTTAAAAAAATATCATATTACAACTCTGTGCAACCTACAAATATACCATCTCTTTCCAGGCCTAGTACAGCAACTAGAATTGTATTATTATTTTGGATACAAATGGCCTCGAGTGTTGCAAACAGACTAAGTTTTCAGGATAGCCCTAATGAATATGCATGAGATAGATCTGCATGGGTACTACTTCCATTGTATACAAATCTATCTCATGAATATTCACTAGGGCTATTCTCAAAATCTGGCCTATTTTGATGCTCAAGGCCTGAACTCCTGCATCCATAGCCTAGAGCTCATTTGTGAGGTGATTTAATTACATCTATATAAATCAAATACAGCACTCCGCTGGCCATAGGAATCAACTTTTCAGGATACTTGGAACTGCTATACCCACCACAAATTTCTCCTCCTTGGACAAAATGAAGGCATTTGCTTAAAATTGCTGGTGACCTGATACATTTGAACTCGACTTCCATTCTGTCACCTTCCATCTGCTATCTTACAGTGTTACATTCTGCATGCCACTTAATATCCCTGTGCTTTTATTTCAGATTGTGAGCCTGTGGGGCAGCGATGATGAATACCTATAGCTCAGCTTGTACAGTGCCATCTGTGGTGATGGCCTTGGGAAGTATAATGCATTCTTTGGTTCTGGTGTTTTGTTTTACCCAGCAGTTCTCTTGACTTCTTTTCTCTCCAACTGAGTGGAAAGCACACTAGGATCCGACAATGTGAGACTTCATTTGCATTTTCTATAGACAGGGCCCTTGCAAAGGTATTAGGTTTCCTAGTGGCCCTTCGTTCTCTTCAGTTAACTTTTAAACCTCTGATGCCAACCCCATCCCCTCAAGATTATGATAATTAAACTTAACGATCATGATCATCTTATAGAACAATCCTATAAGAATGCACATTTGGACTTCATACTTTACATATTGAACTTGTTTTGTATATATACAACATCCAATATTCAGCCCATGATGAAGCCACGTGGCAAATGCACCAAAGCCTTTTAAATCCCTATAGGTTTTGGTGCATTTACCTTGCCAGCCCATACTATCAGACTGGATAAAAGAAGCTTTTAGGTTGTAAATCCGCCAGGGACAGGAAAATACCTACTGAACCTGAATCCAACTCACTTTGAGCTACAGCTCAAAAAGGTAAGAGCTAAATCCAAATAAATAATGAAGCGTGTTAATTACAGTTAAACATATACGGCCTCTTTTACAAAGCCACGCTAGCGGCTGCGCTGCGCTAACGGCTCCAAAGCCCATAGAGATTTAAAGGGCTTTGGGGCTGTTGCCTTGTGGCAGCCGCTAGTGCAGCTTTGTAAAAGGGGCCGATAGTGGTGTATATATTAAAGGGCAATAAGCCCTTAATGCACACTAACAGGGTTACCACATAACAGTGTTAAGGTGTTTTACAGTAAAATACATGCTAGTGTGTGCAGGAGAGAATCTTCCTAGGAGACGGTGTGATGTGGGCTAGAGGTCTGCACGGGAACGGGGATCACGGGAGTCCCACAGGAATCCCCCCTTAACCCACGGGATTCCCAAGGGGACCCCTCTCTGGCCCACTGGACTCCCACGGGGACCCCCCTCGAGCCAACGGGACTCCCACGGGGATAGGCTTTGGAAGCAGGGTTCGTTCATATATTATAATGGACACGTCAGCCTTAGTAAAAGAGGGGGTTTATAAGTTAATTACCTGAACAGAAAACAAAAAAAGGGTTCCACCAAAGAGATTCCACAAGGAAAACAGCAGTGCAAACACAAAAGAAACTGTGGAATTGATGATCCTGTCAGAAGTAATTGCTGCTTTTTATGGGGACGGGCGGGGATGCAGGTAATTCCATGCAGGGATGGGTGGGGACGGAGAGGATCCTGACGGGGACGGAGAGGATCCTGGCAGGGATGGGTGGGATTTCTGTCCCCGCGCAACTCTCTAATGTGGGCTTGGAAACAATCCTGTTAGTACCATCAGAGGTGTTAACCTGTTCAATGTTATAAAAATAGTGGGTAATCATTAATATTCATTATCTTTTTTTTTTTTTTCCAAAAAATTTCCAACAACTCAATATGCAATTTTCTTCTTTCCTTGAATCAATCCAGTTTATCAAAAATAAAGCAATTGCTTATTTGCATGTGATTGCCAGGAGCAGCAAGCTCACTCATGCAGGAAACAGTACCTGACATGAATTCATGTTTTGCATTAATGGATAAATGAATTGTAATCTTAAGTAGATATAGTCGTGACTTGATATTACTTATTGGTGAAACAACACATGGTAGTGCTAGTGGAATGTGAGTATGGGTAGTGGGAGAGCTGAGGAAATAAATTACACATTTTTGCTATTATTAATACTTTGAGGCACTGAGGTTTTTGAGGTGGAATCCGGTGTATATGCACTTATTTTTGGAGAGCTATATTTGACATCCTGGGCAAGCTGGACACCCACCCAGAAGTCTAGTGGATATATGCTATGGGGCTCATAACCGAAATGGAAATACATCTAAAAACCCACCTTGTATGATCAAAAAGACAGGTCCAAGTGCAAATAATCAAAACGGGTTTTAGATGTAGGCCTTTTCCCTGTCGCTGTACGCCCAGAGTGAAAAGGGTCATTTTTGAAGGAGTGGTTAGGGCGGGAGGTAGGCAGGATGTGGGCCAACCTACACTTAGTCGTCCTGCAGCGATAATCAAAAGTTTAACAAGACTTCATGGACTGAACTTATACGTTGTGAAGTAGGCAATTTAAAAACAGGTATAAGTGCCCAGAAGGTATCAAAAGTGACCAGATAACCACTACAGGGATAAAGTAAAGACCCACACACTCCACCAGTGATCACTGACCTCCCCCCCCCCCCCCCCCCCAACCACCATAAAAATTGGAATAAAAAAGTATATACCTATCTCTAGAACATCAGCACCTGGTATAGGAAAGCCTAGTAGAGCTGTAGAGAGAACCCAGGCTCATAAGCCACTAAACACTGCATTCATGGTGAAACGTGCACCCACCAAAACCCTATTGTACTGCCATATAAGTGGCACCTGCAGCCATAAGGGCTATTGAGGTGGTAGACAGGTGGATATAGTAAGTTTGGGGGGGCTCACCATGACTTATAAGGGAGTTGTGGGATATTTATGTGGCACCCTTATTGTGAAGTTTGCAGCAGTGCCTTGTAAGGTGCCCCACTACTCTTGCCATGTCTAGGTGGCCAGTCCACCACTTTGCTGGCCCCTCCCACATCCAAGAGGTCTTGTTCTAGGTGTTTTTGACTTGGACAAATTTTTGGATGAGAATGGAGTATATAGATAGACGACTTAGCAGTCTGGACGGAACAGCTGGACATAGAAGTAGATTCTCAAAAAAAAAATATTTTGGATGTATTTTTCAAGAATGGACTTTGGACGTTTCTGACTGGACGACTAGTGACTTAGGCCCAAAACGTACTTAGATGTATTTTTTGATTATGCCCCTCTATGGTTATAAGTACTCTCTTTTTATTTCTTATCTGAGTTCTGCTAGTAGTAGATTAATATTTTGGACTGTATGGAGAATAACTTCCCCGATTAGGCATATAAAGATCTTGCCTGCCCTGCATTGGCTTAATGTGGACATTGCCTGTTTGCAAGAAACATGGCTCTGATGAGAAAAATGAAAAACTTCTAGGTTATCCCAGTACAAGCAGGCAGTGTTATTCTCACATGAGGTGACATCTCTGGCAGTCCTGATGCAGACATTTGAAAAGTGTGATACAACTTTTAAGAGCTTTGGGCATGTGTCAGCTCCCCTTATCTCCCCACAGCTTGAAAGACCCCAGTTTCTTCTGTTTCCAACATAACAAAGAAGCCCTACACAGATGTGAGCTTTCTAATTCTTTCCTTTTCTAGGAAAAAGAAAAGAAGAGTTGCATATTGGTCCGTCCTGGGCCTGACATGATCTGGGAGACCTGGTGCTGGTCTTCCCAGTCCAGACAGAGAGGGGTTTCGGCAGCAGGGCCTGCTAGCTGGCTCATCTCTCCCCTATGTAAGGGATGGGGCATGCACAGCTGACCCAGCCAACAACCTAACAGGAGGTACAATGTGGCTGCCACAGCTTTAACAAGCACGGATGGAAGATACAGCGCGACTCAAGTGCTGATGGGAATTACAGTGTAGCTCAGGAAGCTTAAACGAGCACTGTTGGAAAACCATGCCGAGGAATGCCTCATTACAGCGATGATACCACCTTCTGGGCAGCCAAATAGAGACCTAAGAAGTGGAAGTACACAATCTCCCCATCCAGGCCTGCCTCATTGTCTTCTCAGTCTTCATCTCCAGTTTTATTGTCCCAGCTGGTGTCCTCCCTGTGCATGCTTTCATGCACCTATAGTACCTTTGCAGGTGTCGGTGCCAGTACATTTTTGTGTGAACAGCTTATTCAGCTGTTGCAGACAGCATTCCCTGGGCTCCTGCAGATGCACACAGTGTCACATCCTGCCTCAAAGGTCTCCACTAAAGCCAGGAAGGAGAAGCATCGAATCCTGTGGGTGGAGCTATAACCCTGGACTGCAGCGCAGGCCACCATTGGCTTATGGGCCTTGCAATGAAGACCACTACCTTAGATAATAGATTCTGCATTATAAACATATTCAGTGCTTTTGCCTATGCTGTACAAGGTTAGTGGCAATGAATAAGAAAATAAGAATAGCTATAATGGATTCAGTCCAGTCTTCCCTCTAGTCCAGTTTTCTGTTTCCAACAGTGGCCAATCTAGGATACAAGTACCTGGCAGAAACACAAATAGTAGCAAGATGCCATGCTACCGATCTCAGAGCTAGCAGTGGCTTCCCCATGTCTATCTCAATAGCAGATGACTTTTCCGCCAGGAACTATCCAAACCTTTTAAAAACCCAGATATGCTAACTACTTTAACCACATCATCCAGCATCGCGTTCTAGAGCTTTAACTATTCATTGAGTATAAAAAAATATTTCCTCCTATTTATTTTAAAATTATTTTATTTTCATGTAACTTCATTGAGTGTCCCCTAGTCTTTGTACTTTATTAATAGTGAAAATTCAATTCACGTTTACTTGTCCTGTACTACTCAGGATTTTGTAGACCTCAATCATTTCTCCCCTCAGCCAACTCTTTTTCAAACTGAAGAGCCCTATCTTCTCATATGAGAGGAGTTCCATCCCCTTAATCATTTTGGTTGCTCATCTTTGAACCTTTTCTAATTCTGCTAATGGGGCTCATTTTCAAAGTACCATAGAAGCCTATGTGTATCTAAGTGCTTTGAAAATGAGCCTCAATATCTTTGTTGAGATAATAACAACTAGAATTGAATATCTCCTCCTCCCCACTTCCAATTCAAAACAACCTTCATCACACCCACTCATCCCACCATACAGACCTCGCATTCCACCAACTGTCTCCTCTACTAATAAAAATATTGTATATGTTGATCCATCTAGAACAACCCCACCCACGTATCATTTTCTTCACACCATCAAAGGCACCCTTTTCAACACACTCCTCCACAGTTCTGAACAGATCTGGAGCAAACTAATCATTACATCCAACCTAATCCCTGATAACTCTCAAGATCTGTCACTATACTTTCATTACAGCACACAGAAGACAACAACCAAGACAACAGCAACAACAATTTATTATTTCTATAGTGCTACCAGATGCATGCAGCACTGTATATTAAACATGCAAGAGACAGTCCCTGCCCAATAGAGCTTACTATTTAATTGTGACAGACATATAACAAAAGGGCGACTATATAGGTCGGGAATTAGAATGGGAATGTTGAGTCAGGTAGGATGGAGGACTATAGAGGGAATGACTAGCAGAAACAAATCTCAGGGATAATAAAGTAAAATCAGCACTCACAAAAATATATATTAAAAAAAATAGTGCCTAAAAATATATCATATGCTATTAAATTTATGCACAACCATAAGGATGAAAGAAAACACACAAAACATATAATAATAATTTGTGATGAATGTGCTCAGTACTCCTACACACACTGGTCATTAGAAAGGAAGATCAATGGAACGGAGAACCATCATAGCAGCATTCAGTTCTCCATTAAATCGAAACCCAGATATTTAGATGCCTCATAGAGCACAAAAGGTTGACCAGTAGTACAGTGTAACAAATGTAAATTCAAATCAAGATTGTAGCAACTAAAGTTAAGTAACCAGCACAGCATATAGAGAATGAGAAAAAAGGGTTACTTATCTTAGTGCTATATGCTGTGCTGGTAACCTAACTCCACCTAATGCGTACCAATACTTACCCATGGTTTTTAGGTCAATCAGACATTGTCTCCCAACCGAATGTGCAGATCTTAGCAGACTTCTTCCAAAACAAGATTTAAAAAGTACAATCAAATCAAGAAAGCTACCTTTACTGCCCTTATATCTCCAACCAAATCATGCAACTCCAGAATCGAACCCAGCAAACCAAATTGAGCACATTCCTGCCTCTATCCCAAGCAATCACTACTATCCTGGAAAAAAATGTCCACTTGCAACAGCATACTTGAATGATGCCCCAATCGTCTACTTGCTGAAGTTCCTGACCACATCATAGAATGGCTAACAAAACTCTTAAATAATCTTCATCACATCTTCAACTACCATCTCAAATGGGGCAAATTGCTCTCACGCTGATCCAAGCCCAGAACGATCTTCAAGCTCCTCAAATTACAGACCCATTGCTGAAATCCCAATACTAACCAAACTTCTCAAAATGCACATCAGCAAACAACTCTCCGCCTACATTGAAGAACACTCTTGAATCCACCCAACTCAATTTGGATTCTGCTCAAATCATAGCACAGAGGTCCTTTTACTGATCGTAACCACCACAATCAAGCAATACTTAAGCATGGCCACCAGGCAATCCTCCTTCAATTTGACATATCTGCCGCCTTTGACTCAGTTGACCACCAAGTCTATTACTAGACAAACTTAATGAAATAGGTATCGTAGGAACCTTCCTGAACTAGTTCAAAGACAATATCTTATCTACAAAGATGAAATGCTTTTTCAAAACTGGCAAGCATTCTGTGATGTACCACAAGGATCACCATTATCCCCGATTTTCTATAACCTTTTCATAAGCTCTTTAGGCCGTATCAAATTCAATAATGAATGCATATTCTCATATGCAGATGACATTCTTCTACTCATCCCAATTAATCGTGACTCTAATGATACGATGCTGATAATATCAAATGGAATAGACAATATACAGACCTAGGCCACATCCAACAAACTCATACTAAACGCAGACAAAACCCAAATTCTATGGTTTCATAACACTATACACACAGTTCCTTCCACTGTAACTCTAACCTTAGGATCCACACTGGATAGCAACAAGATGTCCAAGGTCCTTGGACTTGTACTAACAACCCTAACAACCCTTCTGATATAACCCGAATTAACACAAAACTTGAACAAATTCACTACTGGTTAATCAATAATCGTTTAGCTTTAAATATCAATAAATCCAATATACTGCTCTTTCCTTGGAAAGACAACCCTAAACTTATTTCGCCAATCTCTATTAATGGACTCCCTTTGCAAGTTGTACAAAAAACCAAAATACTCGGTGTAATTTTGGACCATAAACTTACCTTTCATGATCACATCAGCAGTGTTATTAAGTCTTCATTTTTTAGACTGAGACAGATATGCTCTATCTCTCAGCTATTTAGTAACGACTCATTGAAAATTCTCATTCATTCTCTTGTAATTTCAAAATTAGATTACTGCAATGCTTTATTTAATGGTATAGCACAAAAAGAAATCAGACGCCTTCAGATTATCCAGAATACAGCCATTAGACTTATTACAAAAGCTAAAAAATTCGATCATATAACTCCTCTTCTTATGGAAGCTCACTGGCTTCCAGTAGCCCACAGAATAACGTACAAACTTTGTCTGCTCACATTTAAATCTCTTCTGTTTAAATCTCCGGCCTTTATTCATAAACTATTAATTCCTTATTCCTCCAATAGAACCCTAAGATCAGACCAACAGCATTTACTAATGATTCCATCATTAAAAATAATAAATACACGCCGTCAGTATATTTTCTCGGTGACGGCACCCCAAACTTGGAATTCTCTCCCCATCTATTTACGTGAAGAAATCAATCTAGACCAGGGGTCTGCAACCTTTAAGACATAAAGAGCCACTTGGACCCGTTTTCGAAAAGAAAAAAAAACTTGGAGCCGCAAAACCATTATAAAACAAATCTAACACTGCATATATTGTTTCTTATCTTAATGCTATATACAGGATCACTAAATTGAAAATAAAATCATTTTTCCTACCTTTGCTATTTGGTGATTTCATGAGTCTCTGGTTGCACTTTCTTCTTCTGACAGTGCATCCAATCTTTCTTCCTTTCTTTCAGCCTCCTGTATGTTTCCTCTCCTCCAGACCTCATTCTCTCCCCCAACTTTTTCTTTCTGTCTCCCTGTTCCCCTTTCTTTCTGTCTCCGTGCCGTCCCCCAAGCCACTCGGTTTGCTGCCACCGCAATCGGGGAACAGCCCCCAAGCCACCGCCGTCCCAAGCTTTCCCTGCAGAAGTGTTGCGCTGACCAGCATTCCGCTCCCTGACGTCAATTCTGACGTAGGAGAGGAAGTTCCGGGCCAACAAGGCATTTCTCCTCATTCCATCCAGCCTGAGCCCCATCTCTCCTTGATCCAGCATTTCCCTTCTGTGTTTGTCAGAATTACCATTCCACCTATTTTCCAGCATCACCCTTCTTTGTGTCCATCTCACCTATATCCCTATCTCACCACTTTTTCAGAATCTTCATTTGTCTCTGTCCTTGTCTTTACCCCATGTTCACCATTTGCCCTTTCAATGTCGTTATCTCCCCCCCACACACTTTTTCAGCATTACTTCTATGTCTCTATTTCACCTCCTCTTCATGTCCCCTCTGTATCTCTATCCTTATTCAGTAGGTCCTGCTTACTCTTTCTCTTCTTTGTGTCACTATCTCCATTTTCAGCTTTCCCCCCTTTTCCTTTATTAATGCACCCTGTAGCTAGAATCTTTCCACCCTCCCTCCACTCCGGCCCAGCCCAGTATGAAATATTTCCTTTTGTTTCCTTCCCCTCTCTCTTTCTCTCTCTCTTCTCCTCCCTCACCCACGAGTCCTGCATCTGGCCCTCTCCCTTCTACCTGCACCTGGCAACACCCCCCTGCTCCGCGGCTCTCTTCAGCAACTCGTCAGCAGCAGTGATCAAGACAAGATGCCGACATCGAGGCCTTCCCTTTGTGGAAAAAGGAAGTTGAAACAAGCGGGACTCGCAGAGGGTAGGCCCCGACGTCAGAAGCTTGTGTCGATCGCTGCTGCTGAGTTGCCGAAGAGAGCCGCGGAGCAGGGGATGTGGCCGGAAGCAGGTAGAAGGGAGAGGGAGATAGGAAGGCTGTAGATCTCCGGAGCATGACACCGACCCCGGCCAGGATGATTTCTTTTTCAGGCGTGCACCTTACAAGTCCAGCGTCACGGGGGAAATAGCCATGCTGAGCAGTGAGCTCAGCACTACACAGATGAAAGACTTGCTTGCTGATTGGTCCGGCGGGGCGGGGCCGCCGGACCAATCAGCAAGCAAGGCTTTCATCTGTGTATGTGCTGAGCTCACTGCTCAGCATGGCTATTTCCCCCGCGACGCTGGACTTAAGCTGCATGCCTGCGTGACACACTACCGGAGCCGCAGCAAAGGTGGAAAAGAGCCGCATGCGGCTCTGGGGCCGCAGGTTGCCGACCCCCGATCTAGACAAATTTAAAAATAAACTGAAAACTTTCTTATTTAACGATGCATTTGTTATCTGATTTTATTGGTTTCTTTTAATCAATATTCAAAAAAATTTTTGATTCTAATTCTCTTTTCTTCACACATTCAATTATTTTTTATCCCATCCTTTTGTGTTTTCCTTATTTGGCTTCCCACTCTGCTCAATTACATTGTAACTTCTTCCCTTACCTTCCTCTTGTTTCCAGTTTGTCTAGTTATCGTCTGTGTCTAGTTAGTTTTTAATTTTTTTTAAATTCTTTTCATTTTGTAACTTTTATCCATGTGTAAATCGCCTTGAATATTGACAAGGCGATTAATCAAATAAATATTAAACTTGAAACTTGAAACTTGTACTCAACTCCACCCTATCATATGAATCTCAAGTATCCACATTAAGGAAGAAAGCCTTCTATAGTATGAGAAGACTAAGACTTAGCTGACCGTTTTTTCAAGAGCACCACTTTGCTGTACTAAAGCAAATACTTATACAGTATAATCCTGTTATACCTGACTCGCTTATAATGGAACCTCGCATATAGCAGACAAGGTCTGCTGCTCCCATCCAAGCACCATTATAAACATACAGAAAATCATCGGATATAACGGAATCGCATATAATGGACTTTTGGATATACCAGACAACTATTTTGGTCCCCAGAGCCACTTTTAGCTGTAGTTTTATTCGGCTATAACGGACACACAGGCTCCACCTACAAGGCACATGGCATGCCGATGATATAGTATCAAAATGCAGCCCAGAAAAAAATGACAGAGTATTTTTCTTTCCAGTACAGTGTTCTGGTTTCCAATCATTTCATGCCATGCCAATATTTTGCTGAGTTTTGTTACTGATGTTGCTGATATGCTTGTGCAGTGACTGTTATTCACGATTTACATTGTTTCAAGTTGCCCTAAATAAAGTTTTTAAAAAATGCAACTCTGGATATAATGGACAGTTTTTCCAGGTCCCTAGAAGTCCGTTATAACGGGATTATACTGTAGTGTCTCAGCTGGATTACTTCAATTCCCTCTATTCAAGTCTAAACTCTATTCTCCTGAACAAACTACAGATGATACAAAACATGGCAATCAGACTAATATTCAAATAAAAAATTTTTGACTCTGTCTCACCATACTATAAGAACTTACATTGGCTACCTGTCAAAACTTGTATCACTTTCAAACTGTAATGTATACAGTAATGTTCCAAATTATATATGTAAAAACTGCAGAGCCACTCATAAACTTATTCATCAATACCTGGTCAAAATCAACCAGAAAACTGGAGTCACTTCAAGTACTCCTTCCATCTCCCAAAGGAGTTAAATACAAATGCATATTTGCTCTTCAGTTATCATGGCACCAAGACCTGGAACAAACTCCCAACTGCCATTAGGACAGAAACATTCTACAACAGATTCTGGAAAAAAATTAAAACTTTCTTCTTTCATAGTATACACAGTATAGACAACTTACTCAAAATACCTAGTATCACCAGATCCCATACTTAACTCAAGTGTTATACCAGTACAGTCATGGAACCTCATTCCTCCCTTCCTAACTTGGTCCTTTTTGAACTGCTATAATATAATGTAGCATGTACATTCTGTAATTCTTTATATTGTAAGTTGCCTTGAACCTATTTAGGTATAGTGCAACTCAGAAATACTGAATTAGATTAGATTATACTCAAGGTGAGGTCTTTACCATGGAGCAATACAGATAGGGTTACCATATTTTAAAAAAGAAAACCCCGGACATATGACTTCGCCCCTACCTGCCCCAGACCTGCCTGGTTCTGCCTCCAGCCCTACCCCATTCCACCATCCAGCCCTGTTCTGCCCCCATAAAGCTTCTCTTTGCTACTAGCTCTGGCCGTGTCAGGAGGGCATGGAGCATGCTGCAGATGTGTGTGACATCATCCACACATGCTCAGAGGCCCTCCAGATGCAGACGGAGCTTGAAGAGGCTTCCCAAAACCCAAATGCCGGGTTTTGGAAAGTCCATCTGGGGACTTAAAAGAGGACATGTCCAGGTTTTTCCAGATGTCTGATAACCCTAAATATAGAGGCATTATAATATTATTTTATTTTCTGATTACATTAAATGCTGGCACCAGCATTTAACTTAATCTGGTCACCATGCCAGCTGAGTATTGACCCCTGTGTGTTTAATTTTGAGATGACAATTTTCTCATTTCTGTTTTCAAGATATCTTGAATAAGTTGTAAATAGAAAATGCAGAAAAGAGAATATACAGATGATAGAACATAAGGGCAATAAAAAAAGAACATATGGAACCAAAGATCAGATGATGCTGAATAAAGCCATCATAGCCAACTATAAGAAAAACTGAAACTTCAGTATGCCATGGATTGACTCTAAAGAGACATTTGTTAGCATCCCACACTCTTGGATAATAGATTGCCTTGAAATGTACAGAGTGAACCCTGGCTTGATCAAGTGCATCAAGTCTGCCATGAGAATTTGGCAGACTATATGCCATCCAAATTACAGAGATGGACAATATGTCATTCCTAATAGCAACACCCAGAGAGGAAAATTTCAAGGAGATTCCTTGTCTTCACTCTTGTACGTGCCCAATAAAATTCACTGAGTAGTCTAAGAGTGTACATTCCAAAATGTTTAATTTGCTTTAGTCTCCAGTGCTTCTTTACGGGATTTTTTGTTTTATTCAGGTTTATTCAAAATGTAGTTTCATTTCAGGGCTAGGGTCAGTTGTGTGCATTATTGCATAATACACAAATAGCACCCCCTTTTGGTCAATAGTGCCAACTACTGAGTGTACTGTTGAACAATAGGGCTTTCTATTGACAATATACACTCCCCCTCCATATTTACGGGATTAGGATTCGGTTATTTGCGAGTCTCTACCACTTCACCTCCTTCCTGCCTCCTGGACCCCTCCACATTATACCTTTAAAGCCCTCGTGGTCTAGCGGTGAAGCAGGGTAGGAGTGATCTTCCTATATTCCTGCCCTGTGCAGATCCGCTATAAAAAATGGCTGCCAAGTTCCCGTGTTGGTCTTTTGAGTTCCTGCAGTCGTGTGGAAACTTGAGGCAGCCATTTTTTATAGCAGAATTGCATGGGGCAGGAGTATAGGAAGATTGCTCCTGCCCTGTTTCACTGTTAGACCACCAGTGCTTTAAAGGTGTGGAGGGGTTCAGGAGGCAGGATAGATGCCCCAAAGTTATTCATGATTTTGTAATACTCACACGGAAGCTGTACCCCTAACCCTGCAAATATGAAGAAAGACCTGTACACTGTTCTGCAATAGTATACACTGCCATGCTGTATACTTAACGTGACCATACATCCCATTTTGAACGGCTTAGCTTGGCTTATCGGTGGCAGGGGAATTAGGGTGGCTTGGCTTGGCTTGGCTTGTTGGGTGGGGGCGGGAAAGCAGGGTGCGTCGGGGAAGCAGGGTGGCTTGGCTTGGCTTGGGGGACAGGGGAAGCAGGGTGCGTCGGGGAAGCAGGGTGGCTTAGCTTGTCAGGGGGGCAGGGGAAGCAGGCTGTGTCGGGGAAGCAGGATGGCTTGGGGGGCAGGGAGATAGAAAGAAATGAAAGAGAGGATGCACAGTCAGAAGGAAGTGCAACCAGAGACTCATTAAATCACCAAACAAAGGTAAGAAAAATTATTTTATTTTAAATTTAGTGATCAAAATGTGTCAGTTTTGAAAATTTATATCTGCTGTCTATATTTTACACTATATTTAATGGGATCCGGAGAATCTGGGGTGGGGTGGGTCCTGTCCCGTTTTGAGGAAAAAAATAAATGGTCACGTTATGTGCAGAATTTAGTGCAGCATGGACAGCAGTACCTCTGCTTTCATTTCCCCTCCAGTGCTAAGCTTCCATGGCAAGAAGAGGCGGACATGAACCACTGTACAGAGGGTCACATCCTCCTTCTTTGCCATCTTAAATAGTTGGATTTTAATTCAGCACAGGAGGAGGAAGTGACCTATTGGTCAGTGGATAACTTCCTTCTTGCTGCAGGAGCTCAGCAGGAGAGGAGTAGAGAGAATGAGCAGAGCTACTGCTGTTGCTGAAAATGAGAAGGAGACAGAAAAAAAAAAGTGTGTGCCATGGGGGAGGGTGGGGATGGGAGGCAGAACAAAGGGGGTGAATGTGACATGGGGGAGACTGGGAGCAGAGGAAAAGGGTCAGTGTGCCATGGGGGTGGGAGCAACAAGCTGAAGGCTTGCTATGAGATAGGGGAGGGGAGGAAAGATACAGTAATAGCTGGGGAGGTGAGGATAAAGAATGAGGTGTTTTGCATGAGGAGAAGACTTTAAGGGCAGACAGAATTATGAGCCATGTTGGGATTTAGAGGAAGACAGAAATGCAGTTAGAGAGAGAACTGAGGAGGCCGGAGCCTGAGAAAGGAAAAGGCAGGAAGGGATTTCAAGATTTATCATGGAGTAATTCTAACGCAAAATAGTACAAATAAATGTTGCAGAATTTTAAAATATTGTGCAAAATTTTCCATTTTTTTGCATATCCACCAGATGTAGCTGAGGTATGCACCACTGATGACATAGGAAAAACCCTACATTTCAGTGAGGGTGGGGGGTGGTGTTTCAGAATACAAATTTATGTGGAACACTATAGGAAATGTCACTTGCCATTTCCCTTGTTTTGTTTTGTTTTGGGTTTTTTTTTTTTTGGGGGGGGTCAATTAGATGCACATCCTAGAGTACCAATTCCATGGGTTATGGCTTAAGTCCTGATCCCAGAGACACTAAGGATTACATCTATGTGTTTGTGGATGACTTGCAGGTTCACAGCTCTTGTGTCTGTCACTTAGCACAGAAAAAATTTGAGCAGTGAAGTTTCTCAGATGACATTAAATTTGGACAAATGTGATAAGCCAACCTGCCTTAAAGGAAAACTAAGCAAAATTGAGAAAATCTCACTTTCAGGAGGCTATAACATGTAAGAAGGAAGGTGTATATGTATATATCTAGGAGTAGAAAAAGTTGCAACATGAACCCGTTTAGGTATAGTGCAACTCAGAAAGATTAGATTAGATTAGATTTCAGCACAAATTACTGAGATAACATCAGTGAACAGTATACTCAGTGCTGAATCTGATCCAACCACTAGAGGGGGTTACAGAATACTTTAAAAAGAAGCAGCTTCAATAATTCTGGAGTCACTGTTTGTTATGGATTTTTCTAGAATTTTCTTAATAGAAAATAATTATGCTGCACTTGGAGTCTGGTGGCTGATGGTTACTGGTTCAAAGGCAGGCTAAGGTGGTTCAATACTGGCTGACCTCCTTCCAAATTCCCGCTGACTTCCAGTCTGCTCTTTAACTTGTCAAACAAGACTACTACATCCACCCTGAACTCTCTACTCAAAGTGCTCTCACCTCCAACCCTCCCACCTTCACTTTCTCCCCAGACTATGGCTGAGTACTTACATGACAAGGTTCACAAGATTTACTTTGAGTTTTCAACCAGGTCACCTCCACCTCTCCTTCCTCCAGTCCATTCTCTCAACCTTCCTTCAACCTCTACCACTTTTTCTTCTTTTTCTGAAATCACTGAAGAGGAAACCGCACATTTTCTTTCCTCCTCCATACTTGCTACCTGCTTATCTGATCCGATTCTCACCCATCTACAGACTGGTGAGTCTCACATCAATAGTGTGTAAAATTATGGAAACACTAATCAAACACAAATTAGATACGATCCTGAATGATGAGAATCTATGAGACCCCCATCAACATGGATTTACAAAAGGAAGGTCCTGCCAATCCAATCTGATCAGCTTCTTTGACTGGGTAACGAAAAAGCTGGATATGGGGGAGTCCCTGGACGTCGTGTACTTGGACTTCAGTAAGGCTTTTGATAGTGTCCCACACCACAGGTTATTGAGCAACATGAGTTCGATGGGATAATTTAATTTAATTTAATTCTTATATACCGCTAATAACCGTGAGGTTTCTAAGCAGTTTACAAAAAATGATGCATTAAAGATACAATAAATAAAAACTAAATAAATAAGATAGGTACTTGGAAATTCCCTAACTGTCCCAAAGGGTCACAATCTAACTAAAGTACCTGAAGAAACAGTATGAAAAATAAAAATAAAAAGACAGAGGTAGAGATAGAGATAGAAATGAAATATTCCAACAAGTAATAAATAAATAATTTAAAGATAGAATTAAAATAATAATTAAAGTAAACAAAATAGAGATAAAAATAAGCATAGAGAGAAACAGAAACACACTCCAAAAAAGCATCAAGATATTTGACTTGTAATTATTATGATCATTTAACACCAGATCTTAAATGCCTTTCCGGAATACATCATATCCCTATCCCTCTCCATACCCACCTCCATCTCCACCCCAATTCACTTCAACCATTCCCATTCTATTCTTTAACTGCCGTCAACCCCAGTTCCGATGGCTATCATCTGGGTCCCGAGTTTCCTCCAAGAACAGGCGACATCTCTGGCAAGGTAATCTCCACCACTGCCGCACATGATGCGGGATAAGGAGAAACGTTAACTGCATGGGTAAAAGACTGGCTCAATGGTAGACTTCAGAGAGTGGTGGTGAACTGTACTCTCTCCGAAACGTCAGAAGTGATTAGTGGCGTGCTGCAGGGTTCGGTCTTGGGCCCGATCCTATTTAATATCTTCGTAAGGGACCTGGCTCAAGGGCTTCGAGGGAAAATTGCATTATTCACCAATGACGCCAAACTATGCAACATAGCAGGCAAAAGCACAGTGCCCAACTGCATGATGCAGGACCTACTCTTACTGGAACATTGGTCCTCAACTTGGCAACTAAGTTTTAATGCCAAAAAGTGTAAGGTCATGAACCTAGGCAACAGAAATCCATGCAGAACTTACACCCTAAATGGTGAGACCTTAGCAAGAACTACAGCAGAATGGGACTTGGGAGTAATCATTAGCGAAGACATGAAGGGGTAAATTCTCTATTAGTACGTCTAACATAGGCGTGCTTTAGACGTCCGGCAAACGCAAGTGTCAATCAAACGGTACTTAGGTGTGCGGTAGACGTCTCTACAACCGCTTGGCACAAGATAGACGCAGGTTTCTGAAACATCATTAAGACATCTCCAATAGACCCGTGATAGTCGTCGGTACGATGTTTTTTTTTTTAGATTATACTTTTTTTATACTCTTTATTATCAGTCATTCAGCATTCTAAGTATAGGATGATGAAAAGGATAACCAAAACACAGTATACCATTTTATAAACTATATATTAGTTGATCTGGCAATATCAGTGAGGTAGGGAATGGCAGATAGAGAACACTGCTGTGTTGTATCTTTTTCCTCTAGGATATCAGAATTGTACAGTTTACCATTAATACAAGGAAAAAAAATATGTTATGTTTCAAAGGAGAACTAGAAGATGAAACGTACCGAGTGGGTGTTGAACTTACATTATCAGTATGGAAGGTGGGAACCGGTAGATGTATGCTACACAGAAAGCTGTACAGGAATGTCATACTCACCTCCTATTAGAAGTGGAAAGGATAGGACTTTGAACACCATATAAACTTTGTTTAAGTTCCACAAAGACTGGCAGGAAAGGCACCCTAAGTCATCCAATAAGCTTTCTCTCAATTTCCCAGAGACATTATTTCAGAGAGGATAGTTTAGAAGTGATATCTTGCTCGAAAGAACACTCTCCTGGTCTTAAAACATTCCTACAATCAGCTCATTCTTCATAACAAAGGTAAATCCCATAACTTACACTGGCCCAAATTAGAAACAGAATCAAAACACAGATCAGACCTGAATGTGGCTTCTAGTTCACAGGAAGAGGAAGTAGCCAGCAGCACAATGCTGACCTCATTGTGACATCATCAAGGTGCACCTGGAAGGTAGATATGCCACAAGTAAAAGACAAGCCGGGAGTTGAACTCACAACCTACAGATGATCGATATAGTGCTTTTACTCACTGACTTACACCTGTGTCTTTGGTTCCCCTGTCATAGCATACCTTAGTGATGTGCTAAAGTATACTCTACTTAGCTATCATATCACAGTCAGTTGAGGCAAAAGACTGGTAGCTCAATGGTGTAAAGCACCGTTGTCACGGATGCAACACCCATATTCTTAAGTAGGGTTCAATAAATATAATACAGAGTTAAAATTATGCTGTTTATTTTATCAAACCCAAGCTCAACTTTGTAATGTATTGTGTATAGTCTCGCTAATGTGTTTGTGATGAAAATGAGATGCGATAGATGTAATCCTATATAATAAAACCCTAGCCGCGCATGCGCACATACCTGCGTGCTTCTGTGATCTCTGCTCTGTGATCAGTAGGTCTGTGCCAGCAGGAGTGCAGATGCAGCAGCCAGGTGACTCCCCCCTCCCGCCCTCACTCACCACCAAAACCACCACCGCCAAAGCCTCCTCCTTCTGCCCAGCCGGGAGAAGGGCTCCGAGTCGCTGAAGACTGTCCCAGATCAGCTTACACGGTCCCTAAAAAATGAACCTTTTCATCTGAGGTGCGAGGCTGCGGTGACCTCCCTCCCCCGGCTCACTAAGGTTTCGTCTTAAGAAATTCAAATGCGTTGTTGAAAATGTAAGTGACTGTTCTCTGTCATCCTAGACACCCCTGCAACACCCCAACAACACACTCCTGCAGCATAAACCCCTCATGTTATAATCAAGTAAAAGACAAGCCGGGAGTTGAACTCACAACCTATGGATGATTGGTACAGCGCGTTTTACTCACTGAGCTACTGGGCTACTTAACTCTAGCCCTAACCCTAACCATAAAGTAGCGTCTGACGTCATAGAAGCCGTTAGAATTTTGAAATCGTTTTGGACATTCATTGGGTGTTCTCAGATCAAATACACTTGTAGATACTTGCAATGATTACCCCTTGTCAAAGCTTGTACGTAAAGCCATTTCTGGAGACTCCCATTCCCAAATCCCCAACATAGCTCAGTGCTTAAAAGCACTGCATGTATCTTCCAAAGGTCAGGGGTTCAAGTCCTGACTAAGGTTACTAAAGACATAATATTATTTTTTTTTCCACCCACCCAAACATGCATAGCTAAGCTAAACTATGTGAACCTCACTTCCCAATCTTCATTTATTTAATTTATAACTTGTCATTGTGTTTGTTCAAATGTAGATAGTGTGAACCTAAATACATGGGGGGAGGTGAAATTTCATTAGGTTTACATGGTAAGCTTCTAAGCTTGTACCTAAAGTCATTTCTGGAGACTCCCATTCCCAAATTCCCAACATAGCTCAGTGCTTAAAAGCACTGCATGTATCTTCCAAAGGTCAGGGGTTCAAGTCCTGACTAAGGTTACCAAAGACATAATATTCTTTTTTTTTCCACCCACCCAAACATGCATAGCTAAGCTAAAATATGTGAACCTCACTTCCCAATCTTCATTTATTTAATTTATAACTTGTCATTGTGTTTGGGGGAGGTGAAGTTTCATTAGGTTTACATGGTAAGCTTCTAAGCGTTCTGCTATACTTTTTTGTATAACAGCGATATCGGCGTGGTTTAGGATGTAATCAACAGTGTTGATGTAGCGCGGATCAGCCGCCGCAAGCACGCCCAAGCGGCACAAAAACATCATCGCGTTTTTTTGCGTTGTGACATCATAGAATGGCCCGTTCTTCATACGCAGTTATTTCCTCTAAAATGGCAGCCAGGAGACAGCCAAATTTCTCCACAGAGGACTCCAGGCTGCTGGCCAGGCTCTTCTTACCAAATGAGCATCACTACTTTGTAGTGCCTGGCCATCGCAGGTCATACCTGCAGTTCAGGAACTCCTGGACCCGCCTGACGCGGCGGTATAACAGAAGAGCCTCATGTCCCAGGGAAGTAAGTATTCCAAGTCAGGCCCTCACAAATAA
Organism: Geotrypetes seraphini; assembly: GCF_902459505.1. Lineage (NCBI taxonomy): Eukaryota > Metazoa > Chordata > Amphibia > Gymnophiona > Dermophiidae > Geotrypetes > Geotrypetes seraphini. The sequence continues at coordinate 95,325,949 of NC_047088.1, forward strand.
TCATGTAAAAAGTAATGATGATGGAAACCTGTCTCAATCAAATTGGTCATGTTATTGTGGGTAAATCTTTTAAAAACTCCAATTCCTTTTAAAAACTACAATTGTGCATAATAAATCTTTTACATTGAATACTGAAATTAAAGCACATCCCAAAGGAGCAGTAGTAGGATTTTAAATGACAAATTCAGCTCCTATAAGGCATCTATTCCATTCACATCATGCACACAACTAATTTTTGGGTCATGAACATCGCATTTGTAATAGAAACATCTTGAAATCAACTTTGCCAAAGGAAAACAAATATATTAAAGTGCTGCTATGTCATTTCAAATGCCTACAACTTTCCTGTATCAATCTACTGGTCTAGGGAGATAGTGGCATGACGTTTAAAGTGACAGCGTCAGTACCCTGACGTCAGGGGTTTCAAGCCACGCTGCTCCTTCTGACCAAACTATTTTATTGCCCCTGCTGCATGATTGTAAGCTCACCAGGACATGCTGTAATGTGGGGCAGTGCTGATAGGCTACAGCCTCAGCACCCTGGGGTTGTGAGTTCAATCCCACACTCCTCCTTGTGATGCTGGCCATGTCACCTCACCCCCCCCCCCCCCCCCCACTGTCCCAGGTACAGTAGAGAGATAGCGATGCCTCCAGCACAGAAAGGGGAAAATGCTGGAGTACGTGAATACATTCATGTAAAACATGTGGCAGAAGGGGGTGGAGGCAGGCAGCAAAGCGGATAGGGGCTCTTGGAGGGCAGCGTACTCCATTTTTATGTGCTTATAGAGGTCAATACTTAAGTAAACATGTTATGCCACAGTGCTAGATGGCACTCATCATATCCCTCCCTCTCTGTTCTTTCTCTCTCTCTCTATTATCCAGGTTGAGGATCTCAGGAAAAGGGGGCGACTGCTGAGGCGCCAGGAGCGGGCCTTCCTTGAGGGGGTGAGGGAGGAATTGCGCGCTGAAGCCGATGAGTAATGAGTCCAGCGTGTGTTTCTTTGTGATCAGCCTACCAGAATAAATAGATGAAAATGCTTGAGTAGCTGTAAACCATTCTTAATCATAAAATCTGCAGTAAAGCTGCTATTGTGATATCATGTCACAATGGCGTTATGGTGTTCTACTTGCCTCACTTACTTACGCTACATTTTGATGTTTACAGTGGAGTAGGTGCTTTGCATCCTGTTATTAGCATTTGAAGAAAATAACGTAGTAAAGATTGTCATGTTCAAAAGTGTTGTGGACATATCTGACTGTATCCTATTTCTCTCTTGTCAAGCAGCAGCACAGGCACCCCCTCAGGAGGTGGCACCCATGACCCCTGGGCCCCGGAGGTGAGGGAGGGGGCTCCGCCCTGGTCATCGGCGGAGGAGGAGGAGGAGGGGGAAGAAGAGGAAGATTCCCCGTGGCAGCTTGCTGAGCCACCCACACCGCCTGCCCCACCACTGCCCCCTGGGCCACCACCACCTGCCCCACCACTGCCCCCTGGACTGCCTGCCCCACCACTGCTCCCTGGACCCCCACCGCCTGCCCCACCACTACCTCCAGGACCCCCACCACCATCCCCTGTTGGACCTTCCCCTTCCCCCACCCATAGCCCTTCCCCTCACTCTCCTGCCCTTCCTGTTCCTGATCCCATCCCACCCCCTTTCCTTGCTGTTCTCCCCCAGGAGCAGCCCGACCAGCCTCAGGAGGGGGCGGGCAGGGAGATGCAGCCCTACTCTGCCCTCTTGGAGGAGGTGCAGGTATTGAGAGGGTATGTGGAGAGGATGGAACATGCCCTCTTGCGGCTGGTAGCCGAAAAAGGGCATGGTGCCAGCAGCCATACACTCTCTCAATGACTGCACCTCTTCCGCCCCCCTCGCCTGAGGTAGCTCAAGCTGCTCTTGGGGGGCACCCACCCTCTTTCCCTGTGTTATGTGTATGTAAATAGTTATTTTTAAAAAAGTTTTACGTTTTAAAAAGTTTTATATTTTAATAAAAAAATTGTTTATAGTTTAAACTTTCCTGTGTGGTTTTAACCTTGTAGCATCAGCAGTTTAGTGGACAGAGTCCAAGGTAGATAGGGGTTCAGGAGGGACTGCTGAATGGGCTCTTTTCAATATAACAACAAGGTGACATATAGAAAGTTTGACAATCTTTATTGGGGTCTGTCATTTATTCTATTACCTGCTAGCCACTCTGATGTCAAATCATTGCAGAATCTAGGAAAAAAGCAAGTGAATGCAAGGGTATATGCAACTGTAGGTAGATGACGACATCTCAGCTATGATGTGCAAAGTAAGCCAGTCCCTGTTCCAAAGTAAATGGCTACATAAGGAAGAGAATATAAGTCACTCTGGTAGATTTGTTGTTAAGGAATAGGGTTACTGCTAGTAAGAGTTGGCTCCACACCAGGAGAATCCAAATGAGACGTGGGGTTTTCTTCCTTTCACGGAAGGTGATGGAAGTAAAGGCCAGATACCTCAATCTATCCTCCTGGTTCTTGAGCTGCACTATTTTGGTTAAGCAGGTGTGGAAACCACAAAGATGCTCACAGCTGCACTGCTCTCAGTAATACAAAACTCCATCTGACAATACTGCAGGAACAACTACAGTTGCCTGAAAACAGAAAAGAGAAGAAGCTGGTTTACACAAGGTTCACAAACAGGGGGTTCAACCCCCAAGGTCCATATCTGTCCTCCCTTCCCTGAAGCAAAGTGTTAACCTCATTTATGTTGAGCTGCTTAGATGTCACTGTGGTATAGTTGTTAAAGCAATAGCCTTAACTCGCTGATGATGTGGGTTAATATCACCTGTAATCCTCCACTGCTACTGTTTAGAACTCATGTGAGGGAATAGACTAACTGAAAACAAAAAGTTTGTGTGCATATAACAGTAGGAATGCGTGCCATGGTGTTCTACGAGGCCAACATTATCAATTTACTATTGTTCCTGAAAGTCATCAAGGATACCTGTGTGAAGAGAACAATAGAAGTGTGAAACATGTTAGCTTTGTGAACATTTATTTCACTCATCAGAAGAGTGACTCAAGTGAAGAATAGTAGAGTAAGCAAATAAAGGTTACCATATATCATTCTCACCTACAACTGTTTGGCTAGGTGCAAGCTGGTGTGCTGAGCTGCTCGTCTGGTCTCTCTCTGGCAAACACATAGGTGATGAGCAGAGTTAACCTGAAATGAAGAATAGAGAGAAACTGTTAACAAAGACCTATGTCTCCAAAATTAAACACTGAAGTTGTGGCAGAACACACACCTAGAAGTAACAGAGGTGCTAACATACCTTTAGACTCCTTATTAAAAATGGCAGCCATTAGGCACTCATAGGAGTTTTCTACCTGAATCATGTACACTGATTGGATGTCCACTGAATGGCAGTGTTTCCCCCCCCCCCAACACACCCGACCTATTTTTATCAATGAGTTAGTACACAGAACCATTCCTCACCTGATTTTAACTTGCCTGTAATTTGATTCTACAAAGAATTAACTTTAGCTCTATGAGTAAACCCTCTCAGATGTGTGAACACATCCATTTTACTTACATATCCATTTTTCTACCAGCAAAATTTCTACCAGCATGGTCTTTATCAGTCTTCTCAGTCATTTTTGTCAGCCCTGTGGAATGGAGAGTAGGAGATATCAGAAATAAAATAACTATTATAAACAATAGCACACAATGAAAGCCCATAAAGAGAAGTCAGTTTTTCTGGTTGGTTTCTTTAGTTCTGTCATAAGGACACCTAAGTAGCTTACAAAATATCATTCTCACCTGGACTTACTATCTGAGCTGCTTCTAGAAAAGATAAAACAACATATTAGAATGACATGTAGCTTGTTAATGGCTCTGTGGAATAGAGAGAAATGGGAGGCAGAGATAGGAAAAAAAATGTAAAAGACTAAGACAGAGTAAAGTCTCAAACATCTGCATAAGCAATAGGACAGAATAGAAAAGAAACACTGCTCACCTGGACCTTCTTATACCCATGCACGCCTATGTAGCGTCTGACGTCAGCATGGCGGGAAAACTTTCTCTATGCCTATTGGGCGCCGTTTGGGTGTGATTGCTTGTCCCGCTTCCTAACCACGCCCATCACACCTCATTGGCTGTCCTATGGGGGTGTGTTTGAACGTGTTCTACAAGTAGCCTGAAAAGATGTCTTCACCTTGCAACATGGCTCCAAAACGGAAATCGAATTTCTTGCATGGAGAGTTGCAGATATGGAAAATGGAGGTGGGGCAGACCATGACATTATGAAAGCAGGGAGAGTGGTGGGTGTGGGCATCTGTGTGTAACCTGGCCTGGCCCCTTCTTTTCCCTAACAATTGATTCCCCTCCACACTTAACACAAAACCTAAGTCCTCAACAATCCCTCACACCAACACCCAGAAAAATCCATAAACTAAAGAAATACAGATAATGGGGGTGGGGAGGAGTGTCAAAGGTAGAAGGAAGTATAAAGGAGAACAGCCAAGTCATAGCACAAAGTTTCATCATTGAGGAAATGGAACACCACAAACACCAACTCACATGACGGGGGTCTTACATAGGAAAAATGGCTGTGCCAAAGCTTTCTATATTCTAAGCACGCCTAATTAGCGGCTGACGTCATAGGAACCGTTAGGATTCAAATCTAATTGGATGTGCATTGGATGTCGTTTTGCCATATACAGCTGTAGTGACGTTGTAGTCATTTCCTTCACATCTCTAAGCTTTGATACGAAGCTCTATGTTCTAAACAAAGTTACCTCTATAGCTCTATGCCAGGGGTGTCCAATGTCGGTCCTCGAGGGCCGCAGTCCAGTCGGGTTTTCAGGATTTCCCCAGTGAATATGCATTGAAAGCAGTGCATGCAAATAGATCTCATGCATATTCATTGGGGAAATCCTGAAAACCCGACTGGATTGCGGCCCTCGAGGACCGACATTGGACACCCCTGCTCTATGCCTTAAGGCATTGCTTTTCATCTTCCATACATCAGGGGGTTCAAGTCTTGAGTAAGGTTAGCAAATAGTTTATATTCATTTCTCAGCCAGGACACCTGGTAACTCTTTAGCCTTGCCTTTACATATCAATATTTTGCTTCAGCTTTTATTATGTGCAGCCCATTGTCTAATATTTAATGCAACCTGTTCTCTCTCATGCTGAACACCCTCCCCCCACCAAAAACATCCCCCCCTAACTGGATCATTCTTCAACACCTGTCCAAGCCCTCTGAAGTTTGATTTAACTCATAGCTGTTGGCCAATGCCTATATTGCATCAAAAGAAACACATCCCTACTAGAATGGCTTCCAGTTAGGAGCAAATGAAAGTATCTCATGCACCTGTGGCTGCAGAATGCTGAGGAGAAACAGCAAATTCCACCACTTCTGAGAACTGTTAGGATGCAAGGAAACAAAAGTGAAGGTGCTTAGAATGAAGATTAGCGTGTGAGCATGGTCTGGGTTGGACATTAGAAAAATGTGGATAACAAATCACATTTCTGCCCAAACAATAATATAATTTACACATGGCTTTTACAACCCCCTTTTTCTTCTCAACAAACAGCACTGCAATCGGCTCTCTTTTGAAGCAAAGAAAAAACAGCACACATTATCAGCACTTAAAAAGAGAATAAACAGATACACACCTTAACATTCAGCTTCCCTCATTGCAAAATGGAGGTCTTCAGTTGCACAAAACTGACCTCATTGTGACCTCATCAATCTGCACCTTCAAAGTAGTATGCCACAATTAAAAGATGTGCTGGGTGTAGAACTCACAACCTCTGGATGTTAGGAGCACAGGCTAACTCCTAACACATAGAGCTACAGCTGCTTCTACTTAGGTCCATCTTACCACCCTTTCATATCATAGTTGACTGAGCTGTCTATGCTCATTAGCTATCATATCAGGATGAACTCAAATAAGTTTAAGCAAAGGAATGCCTAAAGATTTGGAAGGTTTTCAAGTAGAAAACAAATATCAAATATGTATTAAAGAATTGCAGTACAAATGACGCTGATCGGTAAGGGCAAAAAAACACCACTTTTCCGGGTATGACGCCTAAACGGAACAGATTACTTGCAGTCATATATCCATTAGTACAGTGCTTAGAATGAAGATTAGCGTGTGAGAAAAATGGAGCTCCACCTCACATGCATTCAAGCACACTTAGGAATATGGGTTTGGGGCTCAGTGAAAGCAGCGCTTTTAACCATTGAGCTACCACTCTTTTGTCTCAGCCTACTATGACATTATAGCTAAACTCCCTTTCCCTTAGCACTTCACTAAGATATGATATGACAAGGGAGCCAGAGACATTGGAGCAATAGGTGCTGTAGCTCAGTGAGGAAAGGCACTCTACCAATCTTCTGGGCTTTGAGGGTTCAAATCCCAGCCTGTATTTTACTTGTGGCATATCTACCTTCCAGGTGCACCTTGATGATGCTTTTTACTTCTTATAGGAGTTGAATATAACATTACTGTACAACTTTGCTGTATAGCAGAAAAATAAACTTTTCCCCCTTCCATGCTAAGAATTTGAGTTCAACTCATCTTATATTTCTCCTTTTAAACATGGCATACTTTGTTAGTTTTTATCATGGTAAAGTATACATTTCTGAAACCGTGAAGAAACAATAATATACAACTGCAGTGTTTTGTCTCCTAGCAGAATTAACTGCCTATAAGAAGCGGTATAAGCAAATCAAAACTGCTATAAGCACAAGAAAGCATTTCTAGCTTAACACGGTAATGCTCCTGTTCTGAGCTCTGACCTCTGAAGCTCCCTGGTTCGAATCCCACCTTTGCTCATTTTAATAAGGTCCTAGTTTTTTCCTATTAGCTCTTATAACAGGGTCTACATGGTGGACTTTGCCATTTGTAAGGTGCACATTTCCCTTTCCAGGCAAACCTATTTTCAACTTACCATGGCTCGGACATCCTAAGCAGTGATGAGAGGAAACCTCGTAATAGAGCACATTAACCAGGCGATCCACAAATGTCATCTTGCTGTCAGAGGAAAGGTTTCCTCTCATCACTGCTTAGGATGTCCGAGCCATGGTAAGTTGAAAATAGGTTTGCCTGGAAAGGGAAATGTGCACCTTACAAATGGCAAAGTCCACCATGTAGACCCTGTTATAAGAGCTAATAGGAAAAAACTAAGACCTTACCATCCCACCCCATTACACCCTCCCCACTCCCAAGACTTGCCCCTAGCCCCGCCCTCTCATTCTGTTCTCGTCGGTCGGGCATCCATGCATGCGCGGATGCAATGTGATCTACTCTCCAAAACCTGGACAAAGTGCCAGGTTTTGAAAAGCCGAATTAAAAGAGGACATGTCCGGGTAAATCCGGACGGCTGGTAACCCTACCTTTTATTCGCTTGTAAAGTTGTTGTTTTTAGGTTCCCTTGACTCATGCATGAGTCCTAACGACTTGATGAATTGCAGATCTAAAAAGAAATCATTTTTATGCTAGTCCAGAAATGTCCTCCAGCATTATCACCATGGTTGTTTCAACATGTCCAGCCATCTGATTGCAGGTCGCCCTCTTCGTCTGGTTCCTTCGATAATCCCAAACATGATATCCTTCTTCAGTGATCTCTCTCTTCTGATGGTGTGACCAAAATAAGACCTTCATAACTTCATCATTTGGGCTTCGAGTGACATAGCTGGTTTGATCTCTTCCAGAATCAATTTGTTAGTTCTTCTGGCAGTCCATGGCATGCCTAAAATCCTTTTCCAGCACCAAAGCTCAAATGAGTCAATCTTTTGTATGTCTTGTTTCTGTGGTGTCCAGCTTTCTTATCCATAACTGACCACTGAGAAAACGAGTGCATGCACGCACTCACTTGTAAAGTACCTATGTCTATTTTATCATTCCCTCTGTAAGAAATTCCCTAACCCCTATTTGTCCTGTTTATCTGTTTTGATTAAATTGTAAGTTCTGTCGAGCAGGGATTGTCTCATACATATTTATTGTGCAGTGCTGCATATGTCTGACAGTGCAATAAAAATGATATGTAGTAATAGTAGTAGTGATATTTACTGTCTATATATGGCACTGCCCAGGAATGTCTCAAATCCATCCCCTTTTTCAGGATGGATTATTACATTACATTAGGGACTTCTATTCCGCCTATACCTTGTTTGCTATTTAACAATTTATGCATCCAAAATTATCTGATCAAATACTGCAGCTAGGAGTATGTCTATATTAAAAACAACAACAACAACAACACTTATGCAGTCAGATCTGCCACCAACCTCAAAGTACAAAGACTGAGGTGCTGCACATTTCCAATAAATATCTGTCATATACATTCTTATTCAAGTTTATATGCAAGAAGAATATCATGAAAAAGCAAAGAAGTGACAAAAACCTCCCATCAGATTTGATCAATCACATAATAAAAGAAATAATATATTCTTTTACAAATTCCCCTTCCTGGATACTCAAGACAGAAAACAACCAGGGAGATCTTGCCAAATTACCTATGTAAAAAGTTTGAAAATTGCTGTCCATCCTCTAACCCCACCACACAAATTTTCAATTTAGCTATTGAAATATGTCAGAGATTTCAATAGCTAAATTGAAAATCTGTGTGTGGGGTTAGAGGATGGACAGCAATTTTCAAACTTTTTACATAGGTAATTTGGCAAGATCTCCCTGGTTGTTTTCTGTCTTGAGTATCCAGGAAGGGGAATTTGTAAAAGAATATATTATTTCTTTTATTATGTGATTGATCAAATCTGATGGGAGGTTTTTGTCACTTCTTTGCTTTTTCATGATATTCTTCTTGCATATAAACTTGAATAAGAATGTATATGACAGATATTTATTTTTTTATTAACATAGATATTTAGGACTAGATTCTATAAATGGTGCATTAAAAATTGGCACAAAGAAGACCACTAGGTTCTAGTCTATAAACAGGGTGCAAAGTTAGGTGCCATACAGTGGGCTGCGGAGCACTTAGCGTGTGCTCAATCTGTTAGTGTAACGAAGTAAAAGGACTCAGGGCTCCTTTTATTAAGCTGCGTTAGGGCATTAATGCGCGGAATAGTGCGCGCTGAATTGCCACGCATGCTAGACCTTAACGCCAGCATCGAGCTGCCGATAGTTCTAGCTGCGTAGCGCATGGTAATATCCTGCTTGCGCTAAAAACGCTAGCGCACCTTCATAAAAGGAACCCTTAGTGTACCTCAATGAAACTCACCTTGAACTACTAATGAAAAGGGGGGGGGGGCTAAATCCAAATCCCTCCCATTTATAGCAGACTTATGTCTGATTTATTGATTTATATTATTCATATTCCGCATTATCTTGGCATGCTAAGTGGCAAACAATATACATTCATAATTAAAAACATAACATACATACATGGGATAAACAGCATAAAATTTGTTTCTTTTTATTTGGGATCTTGCCAGGTACTTGTGGGGTTGAAGAGTGGCCAAGTGGTTAGAGCAGATGCCTCAACGCCCTGAGGTTGTGAGTTTGATTCTCACTGCAGCTCCTTGTGACTGGGCAAGTAATTTAACCCTTCATTGCTCCATGTAAACCTCTTTGATTGAGTAAACAACACAGAAAAAGTGGTATATCAAGTCTCATCCCCTTTACCTGGATTGGCCACTGTTGGAAATAGTATACTGAACTCAATGGACCTTGGGTCTGTCCTAGTATGGCAATGCTTATGTTCTTATGCATACACACTTACTTTCCTTTACAATAAAGGCTCCATATAGGCTCCTCTTTATAGAATTACCCTCAGTTTTTCTATGAATATAACTAAAATGGCTTAGACCTGCATACCTAAGACATATTCTAATTGTCCTGCCCCCATCCCCAAAAAATAAAAGCTCAGTTCTAGTTATACCACTGCTGTTTATAACTGGATACCTTTGTATGAAAATTATAGCTGTGAAGATAGTTGCATCTGTCACTTGGTTTTCTGCATACACATCTTTATCTAAAACATTTTCTCTTTCAATTCAGAGTCTGAAATGTACAGGAATAATTGTAAAGTGCCTGGTAAGATCATTGCAAACAGGCAACTTTTCTGAAAGCATGGGTGGGGAGTATATATGTAGGTGTAGCATTACATAGATAGTAAATTGGTGGTGAGGTGTGCTGGAGTGACTGATGTGATGGGCTAAAACAATTTAACAGAATAACTCCTGTACTGTGTGATCTGTACTGGTTACCAGTACAATATAGGATCACAGTCAAATTTGCTTGCATTCTTTTTAAAGGCACTGGCTGGCCAAAGTTCATCATCATTAAGTGCAAGCTGTCTTCTGCTTCATAAGGTAGGCACCTAGGGCTTGATTCTCAAAACGGCATCCTGATTGTAGGCAGTGGTAGGCGTCCTACCGCCATTTAATGGACCAATCAAGATGCATGTTTAAAAAATAATAATTGAAGCGGCAAACAATGCCTACAATGTATGTATCTGACTCATGCCTATGGAAATGCCTAGTACACCTATAGATGCCTAAGGCCAGCATAAGTATGGCTTACGCCAGAAGTGGCCTTAGATGTCCATAGGCTTGCCTAGGTGCTTCTGTAGGTGTGAGTCAGATGCCTTAAATGTAGGCCTGTAAAATCTGTACAAAAAACAGATGTGATTCTGGACGCGATGCCCACTGGAGATTGACATGTGGTAGGCGCCATTTCCAAAATCAGGCCCTATAAGACTTCACAAGAGCAAAGTCTTACTATACCCATCATTAAAATCTGTCAAATATAAAAGTCATCATGAACGCACCTTTCAATACCCGGGTGCTACAATCTGGAATGATTTTCCAATGGTAACTAGAACTATACCTACCTACTGCATATTTCATAAATTACTGAAAACCTATCTATTTGAACAATGGGTGTCACTCAAACCATGATGTTTAGCAATATTATTTATAATTTTCAGTATTTTTGTTCTTAATTACCCCTTGTAAATTTCTGTAATCTTTTGTAAACCTCTTTGAATCCAGTAGGAGATATAGTGGTATACAAGACACCATTAGCATTAGCATGTGTATGTGACTGAGTTACATAAGAGTGACATGAATGTGATTGGGTTGCATGTGTTTGTGTATGAGTCTTGCATGACTAGAAATGAGGGAAGGATGTGACTGTGAATGAATAAAGGTGGTGCCCCATGTAAGCCCCTCCCACGACTACACCCCCTTTTGAATTGCATGCAATCCAATTCAGGCACTCATTGTGACAGTATAGTGCATAGCCTGATGCCAATTAAATGTTTATCTCCAATAATTATATCAATGAAGCCCATTAATTAATTATTCTGGACACCACTAATCTGCACTAATTAATTTGGGTGACCTTCATAGAATCTAGGGGTATTTGCATTTTTGCTTGTTTTAATAAAGAATTGAGGGTCTCTGCTAATTCAGATCTTTTCTCGCTTGACTGTGAGTGTTCCAATACCAAATACAAATTGGTCTGCCAGTTTCCAGATTTGAGATTATGTAGTTCTGACTTAAGGTTTTTCCATGGCTGCCAACACTCAGCTTTCATGGAGTCCTTCACCACTGGGCAGAAACTTCCATAAAGTCTCCATGAGACATTGTAATCAACATACATATCAGCAATTTGGTGATTCATATATCTGAGGCAGCTTTACTCATGGATATAGAAAAAAAAGTATTGAAAAGATACAGTGCAGCTGTGAAAATTCCCGAAGTGCACTACATATAAGATCACAAAGTGAAACAAAACTGACAAGCTTTGAGAAAAGGGCTATAAAATGCTAGCTGCTGGGGGGTCATTTATAAGGGGTAGATTCACTAAAGTCAGCGATTGTCGCTAAACCTGTTTTCACAAGTTTAGCGATGATCGCTGCTAACCTGCCCAGAAAGACCTCCCCCGAAGAAAAAGGCAGGAGAGATGCCCACTCCCTCCTACCACCAGAAGTCTCCTCCCCCTCCAGGCCCTGGTTCCTTGACGTTGGGAGCAGGAGGTACTGAAAACACCTCCTGCTCCTCCGTGACGATACCGGGCCTTAGGCCCCACCCCGGTGCATCATGTAATGCATGGGGAGGGTCCTAAGGTCCTGATTGGCTCAGATGCCTCAGGCTCCTCCTTTGTGCAGGCTCCTCCTTTGAGTATCTGAGTCACTCAGGGACTTCCTTAGGAAGGAGCCTAAGGAAGTCCCTGATTGGCCATTGCTCTCAATGTCAAGGTACGGGGCCTGAAGGGGGAAGAGGACCTCCGGGAGCAGGAGGGAGTGAGCATACCTCGTCCCTTTTTCTTCGGGGGGATTGGAGGGGAAGGGGGAGGTCTTTCTGGGCAGAAGGGAGTGGGCATCCCTTCTGCCATCTTTTTGGGACTGGGGAGGGGACAGTGGCTTGGGAGTGCTAGTGTGTGGGGGGAGGGGCTTTTTAAATGAGACAGCTGGAGAGCAGAACATCTGTTCCAGTAAAAAAAAAAACCCAGAAGCCCCGACAGCAGTGACAGGAGGCTGCTTTCCCTGTCACTACTATTAGGGCTGTGCATTGTGTCAATCGCTCACTGAGCGACTGAGTCGGTGAGTTTGCATGCAAATGATTTGCACCTCTGTGCAAATCATTTGCATGCAAACTTAATAGTGAATTAATCTCTGTTGGAAATTCAGCCAGAGAATCGGACAACAGCGTTTGAGTCGCAATAGTTAGTGAATCTAGCCCTATGTTCCTCCATTCATGTGGCAGTCTCAACTGTGGTACTACAACCTTGGTGTTTGGTCCTGGTTAGTGGTACCTCTGCCTGTTCCAAAATCTCTTTCCCAGTTCTTGTTCCACACTGCTGGGCTTCTTGGACATGACTAAGAGGAAAACAGGATGGATATCATTGCTCATGACTCCAGGTTTCATCTACTCCTTAACTGAGGCGTGGAAGAAGAAAATGCTCCCTCCATGTTATATTCTCTTCTCCAACCTTCCTTTTATATTACATTACATTAGTGATTTTTATTCCAAAATTACATGTACAAAGCTCTGCCATCTGCTGGCCAAACATGATTATTGATTCTTCTCACAAAGGGTCCCTTTGTCTTCTTGAAAACTGCAGTGAAATGGAACCTAGTAAGAGGAGATCCATCTTTGTATACCAATATACAAGGTCTGTTCAAAATGTTTCAGGACAGTTTGAATTGTGCACCATTGGGAAGTTATTTTGAAACATGCTAGGCAGTATTGAGAAGCTTGAAACCTCACGAGTAACCTCCTTTTTCCCATTTGTTGATATCTGTTTTCGTCTCTGAGCTACAGCTGTTTTTGTGAGTGTTTTCGTGATCAGCTATTTTTCATCATATGCAATTTCAATAAGAAGCGCTACAGTGTGAACTTCTGTGTTAAATTGGCCCTGGGTAAGACTGCTACAGAAACTTATGAAATGTTGAAAATGGCTTAAAAGGGGAACATGTCATGAATGTTTTGAATGGTATTCACGCTTCAAAAGTGGTCGTGAATCAGTGGAAGATGATTTGCGAACTGCAAGACCATCAACATCAACTGATGATGATCATGTTGATCAAGAAAGGGTTCTTATGTGTGCTAATCGGCGATTAACTGTTAGAGAATTGGAAGAGGAATGCAACATCTCCATTGGTTCATGCTACAACATTCTAACAGAGAAGTTGGGTATGTCTCATGTTGTGGCAAAGTTTGTTCCACAGTTGATGACCGACAACCAGAAGAACAATGCAATGCCAGTTCTTCCCCAGCCACTTTACTCTGCTGACTTGGCCCCTGCTGACTTCTTGTTTCCTAAACATACGTAGATCCATGCTGAAAGGAAAGTGATTTGACACCATTGAAGACATAAAACATAATTCGACGCAGCAACTTTTGGTGATTCCTGAAGATGCATTTAAGATTGTTTAATACATTTTTATAAAATTAGTCCTGGAACTTTTTGAACAGACCTCATATGCATCCTTCCACCTCTCCCCCCACCCCCCCCCCCCCCCCCCCGGCCAGGTCTCACTGCCATATAAAATTGTGCATTACCAACTGAGGAGACTAGTGGAGCAGACCTCAGTGTCAAATACACCCCTTTTCTCCCCTGGTCTGTTTTGGGCCTGTGTTTCTTCACCTACAATTTATTGCCTAAAGTATCCATATTGTATGCTAGCAATCCAGTCTGATTTATCTAACTTCAAGATGCTGCCATCAGCTCACTTGCCCCTGAAAAATGCTAATGAAAATGTTAACCTAAATAGTACTCTCATAGCCTGGGTATCAAATTTGTGCCTGAACATATTACAACTGTGTTTTATGGGATGCCTCTTGTCACTCTTTGGCCCCTCCTGCCTAGACACTCCTTGAATAAGTGCTTGATAATGAAGCTTCTGCTAAAGTCTCTCCATCCTAATAATTTCTTGTTAAGTTGACTCCTGCTATGTGCAATAGTTCCATCCCTTTCCTTATCTATGCTTCCAGAGACAAATTGCTCAGTAATTCCCAAGCTGCCTCATTCTAAAATGAACCTCAATGATTTTACCTGTGTCCATTTATCATCCACTTGCCCCCAAAAAGAGATAATTTAAAGCAAGCAAGTCAGTATTTCCATTATTCACTCCAAGCAAACATCGTGCCAAAACTGTTGTGTTCAAAGTCAAGTAAGGCAATACAAATTCTCTTGGCAAGCCTGCGATGAGGCTACATCTCAGCAACTGCTTATTGATTACCTCTACCATACCATACCCTCATTGTCATACCAGAATGCTACTTTCTTATTTGCCAATCTCCACTCCTAAATTCTATCAGGAATAATTCCAAGGTTTTGCTCCTGGTCACTCCCACCTCCTTCCAACTGTATGGCCTTTGGCCACACAACATGAGCTCTGGCAGTAGACTTCAAAACTGATTCCCTTCTTCCTGAAGTATTGGAACAAATGTTAAAGCCCCTGATGGAAACTGGAGCCATTTATCATATGGATATTCCATCGTACTCACACAAAAAAAGGAGGAAAAAACTGCACCAAGACCAAGGTAAGCAAAAACCAAGCAGAGAAAACAAAGACCACACTCTCAAACTGAGATATACTGCATCAATAAAAATTGTTTGAACCTAAAATGACCCCTGATTGCACATGTGATTCTTATGAAATAATTCCAGTATCTGATACCTGTTGTCTCTCTAGCCATTCTCAGGAGGAAGACTCTGTCATGGGGATCGTCCTATATATAAAACTCAAATGTCTTATTAGAGACTGCTTATGCTTTAATATCACCTTTTGCTGATTTCATGGACCCAACCAGGCTTTGCACTTTCTTTAGCTTTGGCCCCAGCAAATGCAATATACCACCTTTTTGTGGGTACAGTCAAAACAATTTACATATACATTTACACATACATTTATACATACAAGCCAAACTTCTAAATGAATACTTCTGCTCAGTCTTCACTTGCGAGGCGCCAGGATCCGGCCCTCAGCTGCAGACAAGGGAAAGCTCAGAAGACCCGTTTCAAAATTTCGAATTTATGCCCAGCAGTGTCTACTATGAGCTATCAAGACTCAAGGTGAACAAAGCTATGGGACCAGACAAACTACACCCCAGAGTGCTCAGGGAGTTGAGTGACGTCCTGGTGGAACCGTTATCCGCGCTTTTCAATCTTTCCCTAAGTACAGGAAGGATGCAGGACGGAGGCTGCGAATTATAGACCGGTGAGTCTCACATCGATAGTGAGTAAACTTATGGAAACACTAATCAAACGCCAATTAGATACGATCCTGGATAAGGAGAATCTATGAGATCCCCATCAACATGGTTTTACGAAGGGAAGGTCCTGCCAATCAAATCTGATCAGCTTCTTTGACTGAGTAACAAGAAAGCTGGATATAGGGGAGTCCCTGGAAGTTGTGTACTTAGACTTCAGCAAAGCGTTTGACAGCGTCCCACACTGCAGGTTATTGAGCAAGATGAGTTCAATGGGATTAGGTGAAACATTAACTGCATGGGTTAAGGACTGGCTTAGAGGTAGACTTCAGAGGGTAGTAGTAAACGGTACCTTCTCCAATACGACGGAGGTGATCAGCGGGGTGCCGCAGGGCTCGGTCTTGGGCCCGATCCTATTTAACATCTTCATAAGAGACTTGGCTAAGGGGCTTCGAGGTAAAATTACATTATTCACCGATGACGCCAAACTATGCAACATAGTAGGCAAAAGCACAATGCCCAACAAAAGCTCAATGCCCGACAGTATGACGCAGGACCTAAGACTTGGTAACTAAGTTTCAATGCCAAAAAATGCAAGGTCATGCACCTTGGCAGCAAAATTCCATGCAGGACTTACACCCTAAATGGTGAGATCCTAGCAAAGACTGTTGTAGAACGTGACTTGGGAGTGATCATTAGCGAAGACATGAAGACTGCCAATAAAGTGGAGAAAGATTCATCCAGGGCTAGACAAATCATGGGTTGTATCCGTAGAAGTTTCATCAGCCGTAAGCCCGAGGTCATAATGCCGTTGTACAGATCCATGGTGAGACCCCATCTGGAATACTGTGTACAATTCTGGAGGCCACATTATCAAAAAGATGTGCTGAGAGTTGAGTCGGTTCAGCGAATGGCCACCAGGATAGTCTCAGGACTTAAGGGTCTCCCGTATGAGGAACGGCTGGATAAGTTACAGCTATACTCACTCGAGGAATGCAGAGAGAGGGGAGACATGATCGAGATGTTCAAATATGTCATGGGCCGTATCGAGGTGGAAGAAGATCTCTTTTTTCTTAAAGGACCCATGGCAACAAGAGGGCATCCGTTGAAAATCAGGGGTGGGAAATTTCATGGCGACACCAGAAAATATTTCTTCACCGAAAGGGTAGTTGATCGCTGGAGGAAGTTAGGGGGTAGGACATTGGTATGGGCAGACTAGATGGGCCTTGGCCCTTTTCTGCCATCATTTTCTATGTTTATGTTTCTATACTATATGAAGGTACTTTTTTCTGTCCCTAGTGGGTTCACAATCTAAGTTTTGTACCTGGGCAATGGAGGGTTAAGTGACTTGCCCAGGGTTACAAGGAGCTGAAGTGAGAATTGAACCCAGTTTCCCAAGTTCTTAGTCCATTACTCTAACCATTAGGTTCCATTGGGAATTGAATCCAGTTTCCCAGGTCCTTAGCTCACTGCACTAACCACTGACTCTAGAACTTGAAGTTCAGCAAATGGAAGTTATCCAAATGCATAAGTGGAACTAGAAGGCTGACTCCATGTCTGCCTTTACCATGAGTGTCCCTCTCAACAAGCTGTCTGCACTATTAAATAAAACATGTTTGTAAAAGCTCATTGAGGAGCCATCTCAGCTAGCAGGACACATTCCAATTTGTGCTCTTTTTTCTAAACCTCACATGGCCTCTCCCTCTTTAAATGTTTATTTTTCATAAAAATAGAAGAAAATACAACAGTAACAGTGGAGGGAACAGCCTCACTGGCAAAGCAGCCATCTATAATAATAAAACCCTAGAGCGCGCATGCGCTCTTGAAAATTCGTGATTCCTGGCGCCTTGAGGTGTGCTTCTGTGGCACGTGCGGTGGCTGAAGGCGCGCAACTGTGCTCTCTCCCTGCCCGCGTCCTCGGCAGGGAACACACCTCCCGCCTTCACTCGCCGCTGCCGCTGCTGCCGCCACCACTGATCCTCCTCTTCAGAGCAGCCTGCGATCGTGGCCGGCTTTAAAGAACCTTGCAGGCCGCTCTCCAACCTCAGTAGCATGTTCCCTTTGACACACGGGATCGCATCAGAGGGAACGTGCTACCGAGTTGGAGAGCGGCCTGCTAGGTTCGCTAAAGCCGGCCACCATGATTGCAGGCTGCTTTGAAGAGGAGCAGGCCAGAAGACGCCGGGATGGAGGGAGGGTAAGAAGGGGATCAATACCGGGAGCCAGGGGGAGAGGGAAAGGGAAAGGGGGCTGCTTTGGGGGGAGGGGTGTGCTGGGGGGAGACAGAAGGGGCCATGGATAGGGAGAGGGAAAGGGGGCTGCTTTGGGTGGGGGGAAGTGTACTGGGGACAGACAGCTTTGTTCTGGGGGGAAGATAGAAGGGGCCATGGAGAGACAGGGAGAGGGAAAGGGGGCTGCTTTGGAAGGGAGGTGTGCTGGGGACAGACAGCTTTGCTCTGGGAGGAGACAGAAGGGGCCATGGAGAGACATGGAGAGGGAAAGGGGGCTGCTTTGGAGGGAGGGGTGTGCTTGGGGCAAACAGCTTTGCTCTGGGGGGGGAGACAGAAGGGGCCATGGAAAGACAGGGAGAGGGAAAGGGGGCTGCTTTGGGAGAAGGGATGTGCTGGGGGGAGACAGAAGGGGCCATGGAGAGATAGGGAGAGGGAAAGGGGGCTGCTTTGGGGGGAGGTGTGCTGGGGACAGACAGCTTTGCTCTGGGGGAAGACAGAAGAGGGCCATGGAGAGACAGTTAGGGAGAGGGAAAAGGGGATGCTTTGGGGGGAGGTGTGTGCTGGGGGCAGACAGCTTTGCTCGGGGTGGGGGGGGGGGGGAGACAGAAGAATACAGACAGCGGCCAAGGAGAGAGAGATAAAGAAACACAGACAGACAGACACAACATCTATTCTAGCGCCCGTTAATGGAACGGGCTTAAAGACTAGTACAGTATAAATATGAAATGGATTGATCATGTCATTGATTCATGGCAACATGCACAGTGAGGAATCCAACCTGTGATGTTTTATGGCAGAGTACATGAGTGGTTTACCATTGCCTTCTCCTGTGCAGTGTGTGGTTCCACTATGTTGCTGCTGCCCAACATAGGGCCCCCTTGGCTTACAGCACCTGATATTCCCAGGTGGTCTCCCATCCAAGTACTAACCAGGCCCACCTCTACTTAGCTTCTAATAGTAAGAGCAGGCCCATTCAAGGCAGCCAGGCTATAGACTATAAGTGTGAAGTACAGAATACAAAATACAAAAATGTCCCTTCAACTCACCCCCCCAAAAAAACAAACAAACAAAAACAAAAAACAACCAACATCATTGCAGGTCATGTGTCATGGTTCCTTCAACACATGCCCTTAAAACAAAGTAGTCCCCCATCAGATTAGTAACCCATCTAGTAATTTGTTTCCAATGTCTTTCATACTATCCATTTAGTTGGATTGTAAGATGTTCCATCTCCAGCAAAAGCCACACTTGTACTCTCCAGTCCAGAATAGAGGGTCCATTAGACTGTTTACTCTGAGCTGCTATTAGCCTGTAAAATTAGCAATAAGGAACTAAAAGATTCCCTTTCTTATATACTATTCTATGTTCCGCCAAAAAGCTAGAGAGGACTTCTGCGAATTTGTCCTACATAACTCAATCACTTCATCACATAATCTAATTGCAGGAGACATAAACTTACCTCTAGATGAAATAGACAATCCAGAAGGGAAAGACTTTAAAAACTTTCTTTCTTTACTCAATAACAATCTCCCTTCACCCACTCAAACACATGAAAAAGGCCATCATTTAGATGTGGTAGCGATGTCCATAAAGGAGATCATAAACCCTCCCATCTCTCTTTCGGACGGTACTTGGTGTCATGATATCTAGTCTGACCATTTCACTTATTATTTCAATCTAATCTGGACTCGGCTAAAATCTAAGACACACCCACGGACAAAAAGAGAACACCTCACAAGGAGCATAAGAACATAAGAAGTTGCCTCCGCTGATGCAGACCAGAGGTCCATCTCGCCCAGCAGTCCGCTCTCGCGGCGGCCCATCAGGCCCACTGCCTGAACAGTGGTCTCTGACTAATTTTACAAATTACCTCTAATCCTATCCCTCTAACCTTACCTCTACTCTTATCTGTACCCCTCAATCCCTTTGTCCTCCAGGTACCTGTCCAGACCCTCCTTGAAGCCCTGTAGTGTGCTTCTGCCTATCACATCCTCCGGTAGCGCGTTCCATGTATCCACCACCCTCTGGGTGAAAAAGAACTTCCTGGCATTTGTTCTAAACCTTTCCCCTCTCAATTTCTCTGAGTGCCCCCTTGTACTTGTGGTTCCCCATAATTTGAAAAATCTGTCCCTGTCCACTTTTTCTATGCCCTTCATGATCTTGAAGGTTTCTATCATGTCTCCTCTGAGTCGTCGCTTTTCCAGCAAGAAAAGCCCCAGCTTTTTCAGTCTGTCAGTGTATGAGAGGTCCCCCATACCCTTTATTAGCTTAGTTGCTCTTCTCTGGACTCTCTCAAGTACCGCTATGTCCTTCTTGAGGTACGGCGACCAGTACTGGACACAGTACTCCAGGTGTGGGCGCACCAATGCACGATACAGTGGCAGGATGACTTCCTTCATCCTGGTCGTGATACCTTTCTTAATGATACCCAACATTCTGTTCGCTTTCCTTGAGGCTGTGGCGCACTGCGCCGACGCCTTTAATGTTGTGTCTACCATCACTCCCAGGTCTCTTTCAAGGTTGCTCACCCTTAGCGGTGATCCCCCCATTTTGTAAGTGAACATCGGGTTCTTTTTCCCTATGTGCATGACCTTGCATTTCCCTATGTTGAAGCTCATCTGCCACTTTTTGGCCCACTCTTCCAGCGTTGTCAGATATTTTTGGAGGTCTTCGCAGTCCTCCATGGTTTTGACCCTGCTGTATAGTTTAGTGTCATCCGCAAATTTAATAACCTCACATTTTGTTCCCGCCTCCAGGTCGTTAATAAATATATTGAACAGAAGCGGTCCCAGCACCGACCCTTGTGGAACTCCGCTCGTGACCCATTTCCAATCTGAGTAATGGCCCTTTACTCCAACCCTCTGTTTCCTGTCCACCAGCCAGTTTTTGATCCATCGGTGGACCACCCCTTGCACCCCGTGGTTCCATAGCTTCCTTAGCAGTCTTTCGTGTGGTACCTTGTCGAAGGCTTTTTGGAAGTCAAGGTAAATGATGTCTATGGATTCCCCTTTATCCACCTGGCTGTTTACCCCCTCAAAGAAGTATAATAAGTTCGTGAGGCATGATCTGCCCTTGCAGAAGCCATGCTGGCTCAACTTTAGCTGGCCATTGTTTTCGATGTGTTCCCAGATGCTGTCTTTAATCAGCGCTTCCATCATCTTTCCCGGGACCGAGGTCAAGCTCACTGGCCTGTAGTTTCCCAGGTCTCCCCTTGAGCCTTTCTTGAAGATGGGCGTGACATTTGCTATTTTCCAGTCCTCCGGAATCTCTCCAGTTTTTAATGATAGGTTGCAGATCTGTTGAAGTGGCTCAGCTATTTCGTTCCTTAGTTCCTTGAGTACCCTTGGGTGAATGCCGTCCGGACCTGGCGATTTGTCGCTCTTTAGCCTGTCTATCTGCCTGAGGACATCCACCTTGCTCACCTCTAGTTGGACTAGATTTTCATCCTGATCTCCTTTTACGATCTCCTCGGGTTCCAGAATGTTGGTTGTGTCCTCCCTTGTGAAAACTGACGTGAAGAACTCATTTAACCTGTCCGCTATCTCCTTTTCCTCTTTTACCACTCCCTTTCTGTCTCCATCATCCAAGGGTCCCAGAGGAATATTGGTCATAATATGATCTACAAGCGAAGATAGAAGAAGGTGTTGATTTCTATGATCACTGGATGAAAACTAGCACATCCATTTTAGATAAAATTGCCCCTAAACGAAATAGTAAAAGCTGCTCAAACAAATACAACAAATGGTTTGACATCGAACTCCTAACAATGAAACAATCAATAAGATGATTAGAAAGAATCTGGAAATAAAACGGGAAAACTGTCAGACCGAAACAACTGGAGATCCAACATAAAACTCTACAAACAACAGATAAAAGAAAAACGTAAAACTTTTTACTCATCCAAAATTAACGCATCTAATACTAGCTCAAAAGGAGCCAATACAAAAGAACTGTTCAACATAGTTACAAATTTGACACCACATGCTACACTCAACCCATGCATATTATCAAGCTACCCTCAGCAAATGATTTAGCACAACATTTCGATTCAAAAATCGAAAACCTAAGAAATAACTACTCGACAATTGTTGCATACGAACATCAATCAATTGATATACAAAGAAATGAAATACCAGCGGACATGATCTGGAGTTCCTTCCACAATTTAGAATGGAATAACTACATCAAATTATATAACAAATACTCTAAATCATATTGTGTCCTGGACTCATGTCCCCCAGAAATTATGAAAGCAGCTCCACTAGACTTTAAACTATCTCTATTGAACTATCTAACCAATAACCTAAACAATGGAAAATTCCTCACTAATAATGGTCATAATATAATAACCCCAATCCCCAAAAATTGTAAAGAATCATCAACATCAGTAACCAACTATAGACCAGTAGCATCTATTCCATTTATGGTAAAAATCATGGAAGGATTGGTACACACCCAACTAATGGAATATCTCGACCAATTCTCTCTTCTGCACGAAACTCAATCTGGTTTTAGGCCTCTGTTTAGCACTGAGACAGTAATTGCGGCTATCCTGGACAATTTGCATTACTTGTTCAGTAAGGGCCTCAATGCCCTAATCATGCAATTTGACATGAGCTCTCCTTTAACTTAGTAGACCATGGAAAACTGCTACAATGCCTAGACGCAATTGGAATCAGAGGAGAGTTCCTGAACTGGTTTCCTTATATCACGCACCTACCAAGTCCGTTTTAATCACGATCTCTTTGACACATGGAGCAATCCATCTGGCATGCCACAGGGATCACCACTATCCCCTTTGCTCTTCAATGTTTACATGTCCTCATTGGGTGCACAATTGTCCCAGCTGGGGATAAAACTATTTAGCTATGCTGACGACTTCACAATAATTATCCCATTCACTAACTCTGTCTCAGAAGTCACCCCCAAAGCAACAGAAGTACTAAATCGGATGGAGCAATGGATGACGGAATTCAGACTAAAACTAAACTCAGAGAAAACAAAATTTTTCATAGCATTGCCACACCCACTTGACACTAAAGCGTCAATGTGCATCAATAACCTTAGTTATCCCATTCAACCGACTATGAAGATATTGGGAGTAACACTGGACCAGAACCTGACCGTGAAAGACCAGGTAGACTCCTTGATTAGAAAAATCTTTCTCACCGTCTGGAAGCTTCGGTCCATCAGAGCTTACTTTGATGCCTCATCATTTCGAATTCTGGTACAGTCCCTTATACTGAGTCAACTCGATTATTGTAACATCGCCTACTTGGCACCCCCAGAAGAATATGTGATGATTGCAACTGGTACAAAATGCAGCGGTTAGACTACTTTGTGGACTGAAGAAGTTTGATCACGTAACACCTTCTACACTGGCTGCCGATGGAGGCACGTGTGAAATTCAAGTTTGGTTGTTTTTGCTTCAAGGTACTTTATGGCTTAGCCCCTAAATATATAACAGACCTTTTCTCTTTCATAACCAACAGATATAGGCGAAGTTCACACCTGAACTTTGTTTCTCCACCGGTTAGAGGTTGTAAATTTAAAAGTCATCACCATCTTTTCTCACATCAAGCAGCACTATGGGGTAAAAATCTAGAACAATTACTTATGCCTACTACTTATAGGGAATTCAGGAAATGCCTAAAAACATATCTGCTCCTGAAATACTTAGGAAACCAACCTATGCAATCTTAGTCCTCAACAAACAATCTCTAGAACTGTTAATCACTAAGTCTGTACTTTGTTTATTCCACTCAATCTGTAACATCTTTAATCATTGTAAACCGCATAGAACTTCACGGTCCTGCGGTATATAAATTGTTATTATTATTCCCAAGCGTTTGATCCATTGTCACCAGAGCAATGTGTTATACAGACCCAACAAGCATTGCTGAGGAGAGACCGGGACCTTATACTCAACCCCTTGCCCATCTCCCAATAGACCCCTTTCCAAAAATCTTGTAATAGAGGGCAGCACCACCAAATACGCAGAAAAGACCCAACCTCTCTCCCACAATGCCAACAACAATCAGATACTGTTGGAAACATATGATGCAGTCTCTGAGGAGTATAATACCATTGTGTGACTACTTTGTAAGCATTCATTTGTACCAAAGCACAAACAGATTCCTTTTCAACCTCTGCAAAAATTTGTTTCCAATCTTAAGATGAAAAGTTCAGTCCCTAGATTCCCATTTCCATTTAAACATAATAGAATGCTTAGAAAGTTCAGATCCTGAAAAATACTGATACACTATTAATAGAGGCCTAGGGACTCTCCTCAGTACTAACTACAAGTTCTCCAAATATTCAATTCATATCGGGTTTGCCCAAAACCACCCTTGGGTATGCATAAAATGATGAAACTGTAAACATCAAATGGCATTAACTCCCAATCCTCGCCTAGAACCTGTCGGAATCTCAACACCCCCTCTCATTCCCATCTCAAAAATGCCTGACATTCTATTCTTCTCCCAAAGTGAAGCTCACCACTAATAGGTACTAGAAGACGAGGCCCACTCTTCTACTCCCCAGTGCTTCTGAACATTACCCCAGATAGTTAGCAAATGTTTTGAATTCATAAGAACTGCCAACTTCTCCTTCAGAGGCATAGAAGTCCATAACAAGTATTTTAGGGTGAAAAGTGGACAAAAATGCTGGTGCCCCAAATTCCCATGCCAATAAAATATACAGCTATGCTGCACAATAATACCATATTATGTTAGGCACTGCTCTCCCACCCTGCTTAAGACTAAATATTGCCTCATTCTTATTTATTCCCTTCTTCCTCTTACCCTTCTTTTCCTTCTATCTTCTATATTCTGCAGTCATGCTCTCTCCATCTATTATAGAAAACTCATCTTAACATAGTAACATAGTAGATGATGGCAGATAAAGACCTGAATGGTCCATCCAGTCTGCCCCACTTTTTTTTTTCTTAGCTATTTCTGGGCAAGATTCCAAAGCTCTACCCGGTACTGTGCTCAGATTCCAACTGCCGAACCTTTTCTTCCCATTGATGTATGGAGATAGACATTTTCCACTAATGTGATCCCCTGTGGAGACAACCCCAGTTCCCTGAACCTTCCTCTATGCTCAGTTGCCACCCCCCACTCTGGTTCTCTTGTAAATCCAACCTGTGCCTGGATGCATCTCCCTAAGCTCTTCCATGGAGGGCCAAAGTGAAATAAGAGCTCATGTGGTCCCTTGATCCATGACATCTGTACTCTATGCCCTAGTGGGAGGGGCCCTCACCATAACACTAGGACCACTAGCTCCCCATTAATAGTAAACCTGCCAGCATCAAGGCCAACTCAGCAGCTCCTTATTTTCTCAGACCCCTCCATTTCTCCTTATTACATAGCCCACATGTTGGCTGGAGGATCTCACTTGACCCATTAGGGGAATCTAGGTTTCAAGGTTTATTAAGAATTTCTTATACCACTTAATCTAAAATTCAAAGCGGTATACAATAAAATCCATTATCAGCATACAATGGCACAAAAACAGATGATTAAAAACAAAACATATCATTACTGGGGATTGATTAGTAAAAACAAAAATACATATATCAAACAAAGTAAAAACAAGAGGGAGAAGGGAGGAACTACAATAAGTAAAGGAAAGAACGGTTAAGGGAAGAACAATAAGGAGAAGGATAACCTAAAAACCAACAATGAGATTATTGCCCTTACGAGGGCAGTTATGTATCAAAAGCGTCTTAAGTATAGGAAAGTTTTCTTCTCTTGTATAATTAGGAATAGAATTCCAAAGGGAAGGTGCTGACACTGCAAAATTATTGGCTCTTAAAGTGTTAATATATTTTAAGGATGGAATCTGCCATAAGGACAGCCTCCACCAGCGCCAGGTCCATGTTATGCACTGCCTCACTATTGCTCCACTTGGGGAGATAATGCTGGCTGCTGAGGCTGAGCCTAAGGGCCTCCCTTTGGGTTGGTAGGATGGATGGATGGGGAGCAAAAAAGTATCTACCGCAGAAGCAGGAAGGCCACCCCATAAAGGACATGAGCACTACTGGAACCCTCCCCCTAAATCCCACTAATCTCCCCTTCCATCTCCTGCTTTGCTGACAAGTGAATAAGGAGTTGGCAATAAAATCACTGGCAGCGATGGGGTTTGGGTAAGGTGACCATACGTCCCGTTTTGAATGGGACAGTCCCGTTTTCGGATCCCCTGTCCCGTTGTCCCCACACACAGCTTCGGGATGCCAAAATGTCCCATTTTCAGGGATAGTGTCCCAAAGCTGTGCACGGGGACAATGGGACAGGCGATCGCTTCCTGTCCCTCCCTGCCGCACCAAAAAAAAAGCCTCCCTCCAGGCCTGATTAAAACTTCCCCCAGTCCATCGCCACTGCTCCTTTGCTTACCTCCCTGCCACTAATCGCACCCGGAAGCCTTCTTCCCGACGTCAATTCTGATGTCGGAGAGGACGTTCCGGGCCAGCTAATTGCTGCCTGGCTGGCCCAAAACATCCTCTCCGACGTCAGAATTGACGTCGGGAAGAAGGCTTCTGGGCGCGATTAGCGGCAGGAAGTTAAGCAGAGGAGCAGCGGCGGTGGACCGGGGGGAAGTTTAAATCGGGCCTGGAGGGAGGCTTTTGTTTTCCGCAGTAGGGGGAGGGAAGGAGGTAGGCAGGCTGTCTGGCTGGCTCTGGGGGAGGTAGGTAGGTAGGCAGACTTGCTTACTTTGGGGGAGACAGGCAGGCTGGCTCTGGGGGAGGTAGGCAGGCAGGCTGGCTGGCTCTAGGGGAGGTAGGCAGGCAGACTGGCTTTGGGAGAGGTAGGCCGGCAGGCTTTTTGGGAGGGGGTGGGACAAAGGCTGGAAGGCAGTGAGGGGGACATAGGAAGGAGGGATGAAGGAAGGAGAGAAAAAGGCAGCGAAGGGGGGGTTGTAAGTAGAAGAAAGACTAGAGAGATAAAGGCCTGGACCAAAGGGGAAAGACAGGAGGCAGAAGCAGGACTTTGGGAGGTGCAGACAGAGGGGGGAGAGCCCCTGAGGAAGAGCATAGAGAGAGGCAAGATCATAACAGAGGAGGGAGAGAGAGGGAGACCTGGAACAAAGGTACAAAGGAGAACTGACACTGGATCTGGGGGCACTAAGAACATAGGAAGGAGGCACTGGGGGCACTAAGGACATAGGAAGGAAGGAGGGAGGGAATAGAAAGGGACAATCGTTGGGCCTGAGTGCAGAAAGAAAGGATGCACAGTCAGAAGGAAACGCAACCAGAGACTCATGAAATCACAAGACTGCAAAGGTAGGAAAAATGATTTTATTTTCAATTTAGTGATCAAAATGTGTCAGTTTTGAGAATTTATATCTGCTGTCTATATTTTGCACTATATTTGTCTATTTTTCTATTAAGGATCAAAAAATCAGTTCTGAGGAAAAATCTAATTATAGGCCAATCGCTAATATCCCCTTTCTGGCAAAATTGACTGAAAAGGTAGTATTTAATCAAGTATCTGAGTTCATAGAAAAAACGAACATTTTACATCCAAATCAAACAGGTTTTAGACAGTATCACTCTACGGAGCATTCCTCGATTGGTTTATCCACTTCCATCCTTTACTTTCTAGACCATCACACATCCGTTCTTTTGATCTCTCTTGATCTCTCATCTGCGTTTGATACGATTGACCACAACCTTCTCTTAGATAGATTGCAATCTATAGGTATAACAGATCAGGTCCTCCTCTGGTTTCAATCTTATTTTGAAAATCGCACCTCAACTGTATCTTTCAATGATACAAATTCAGAAAGTTTTTCATTAACATATGGTATTCCATAGGGGTCTATTCTTTCACCATTATTGTTTAATATTTTTCTTGCACCACTTATGACCCTTTGCCAAGACATTGGCTTTACCGCATATGCTTACACAGATGACATTCAGCTTTTACATACATTTGATCCCTCTACCCCCTCAGAAACGTTAGCAATTAACAGGAAACTAGAGGAGATTCATCAATGGCTTGATTTGAACAGATTAGCCCTCAATATTAATAAATCAAACGTTATGTTTTTCCCTTGGAAAGATAGCTCTAAAATTTCCTCTCCAATTTCTATTAAGGGTACCGCTTTAAAACTGATAAGTAATATCAAAATTTTGGGGGTTGTTTTTGATGATAAACTAACTTTGTAATATTGTCAAATCTACATTTTACAGACTGCGTCAAATTCGTTCTCTATCCAAATTTTTATGCCCAAAGTCTCTCAAAATTCTAATTCATTCTTTGGTTATCTCAAAAATTGATTACTGCAATGCTTTATTCAAGGGAATAGCCCAAAAAGAAATTAGACGCTTGCAGATTGTTCAAAACGCCTCAATTAAACTTATAATGAAAGCAAGGAAATTTGATCATGTCACTCCTCTTCTTAAGAAAGCGCACTGGCTTCCAGTTGCACATCGAATTCAATATAAGTTAAGTCTGCTCACCTTCAAATCTCTGGTATATAAGACCCCTGCTTATTTACTGTTGCTTAATAAAATAGATTTGAACATAAAAGTTATTAATTCCTTATACTCCATCCAGATCACTGAGATCTATCGACCAACATTTATTAGTTACACCATCACTCAAAGTTATCAACACACGGCGGCATTTTATTTTTTCTGTTACAGCTCCTCAAACTTGGAACTCCCTTCCTATTTATTTAAGAGAAGAAAATAACTTAGATAAATTTAAAAGTAAACTTAAGAGCTTTCTTTTTAAAGATGCTTATGATGCTTAGGAGTCCGTACCTACCACGATAAACTCTTACTATCTTATTCCCTTCCTATTGTTCTCTACCATAATTGTTCCTCTTTCTATCATCAATATTGTATTTCCTTACCCATTCATTCCTTTTGTTTCTTCTGTTATTGTTTAAATTGTTAGTTACTAATCTGTTGTGTTTGTTTAGTGTCTACTTGTTTTTAATAACCCCAGTTTTAATCTGTAATTTGAAAGATTTATTCATCGCTTAGAAATTTGAGTAAGCGATTAATCAAATACACAATAAACTTGAAACTTGACATCATTGAAAACCCCCAAATATAAATGATAATTAACATTTTCTCTGCGTATAGGGTGCTTTGTTTTTTTAAATTTTATGGTTACCATTATGAAATAATAAGATATTGTGTGTACATGAAAAATGAATGGAAGAAATTGGGGGTGGGGCTAGGGCAGGATTGGGGTGGGGCTAGGGTGGGATTGGGGGCAGGACTGAATATTAATAGATACCCCGTTTTGATGAAAAAAATAAATGGTCACGTTAGGTTTGGGGAAAGCTGGGAGAACGACAGTTAGCCTGCCTTACTCAACACTGGCTCCAAAAGGCATTTGCATGCTGATGACCTCTTCTGACATGAAGGCTCCCTGCACCAGAAAGAGGCCATGATGCCCTCTGGGAGCTGACAGAGGCTTCCTGGCAGCTGGTTCTGCTGAGCCTGGTATATAATGGACATGCAAATATCAGGACAAATGTGGGGCTTCAGTTAATGTGCCTCACCACAGGAGCTCAAGTGGTAAGGAAGAATGGAGAACCAGGAACAAGGAATGAGAGGTGCATGAAATATCAGGCAGCACTAGAAAAGCGAAAGAAGTCACATCACCAGGTTTGTGCCCTTTTAACCCCAACTTGCCAGCTCAGCTCCCCCATCCAGAATCATCGGGAGCTGGAATTCTGCCCTTTGCGGCATGCCCCTTAGCATCTCTTCTCCACTTACTGCACTGAAGCAATCACAAGCAAGACAAAGGATGGGGAGCAATTTTTATACTTCTGTCATCTAGTAGCATAGTCAGATAGTAAATTTTGGGTGAGCCTAGAGGCACAATGGGGGGAGGGGGTATGAAATGTACTAGAAACATAGAAACATGATGGAAGATAAAGTCCAAATGGCCAATCCAGTGGCATTCATTATCTACTCCTCTCCCTAAGAGATCCCATGTGTCTGTCCCACACTTTCTTGAATTCAGACATAATCTGTCTCTACCACCTCTACTGGGAGACTATTCCATACATCTACAACCCTTTCTATAAAAAAGTACTTCCTTAGATTACTCCTGTGCCTAGCACCTCTTAACTTCATCCTACACCTTCTCACTCTGGAGTTTCCTTTTTCATGCGTATTTAGGCCACATAAGTATTTAAACATCTCTATCATATCTCACCTCTCTTGCCTTTATCCAAAAGGTCTCTACGGCAGAGGCAGGAAGGCCACCCTACAAAGGACATGAGCACTACTGGAACCCTTCCCCTGGATCCCACTAATCTCCCCATCCATCTCCTGCTTTGCTGACAAGTGAATAAGGAGTTGGCAATTAAATCACTGACAGAGATTAAATCACTGGCATATCTCACCTTTCCCGCCTTTTACCCAAAAGGTCTTTACATCTGTCCCCATATGCCTTATGACATAGACCACTGACCATTTTAGTAGCCTTTCTCTGAACCGACTCCATCCTGTTTAGATCTTTTTGAAGGTGTGGTCTCCAGAATTGTACACAATATTCAGAATGAGGTCTTATTTTTCCTACTGGCCATTCCTCTCCCTATGCATCCAAGCATCCTTCTAGCTTTCGCCATCACCTTTTCAACCTGTTTGGCCCCATAAGATCATCACATACTATCACACTCAAGACACGCTCCTTTCATGCACCAAAGTTCTTCACCTCCTAAACTGTACCGTTCCTTTGGATTTTTGCAGCCCAAATGCATGACCTTGCATTTCTTAGCATTAAATCTTAGTTGCCAAATTTCAGACCATTCCTCAAGCTCCACTCACTGCTCCTCTGCTGCCCCCCCCCAATGCTGCCTGCCCTTGGTTTCCCCCTCCAGCTCACAATATTAATACCTCAGTTGGAAGGCATCTGCAAGCCTTGCCAGCTGAAGACCTCCTTTAGTCTTCTGAAAGCACCCAGTGGCCCAGAATGCCATGCTGTTGCTACCAAGCTCTGCTGTCAGCTCAGCAGCAGCATACCTAAGTCCTTGCAGGCATCTAGTACACACTCACTTTTCATACATGCAGAGCTTGGCAGCATGGTGTTCTAGGAGGAGGGCTTCAGGATCTTTTCCAGATAAGCCCCTCCAAAAAGTTAACCCCCGCCACCCAAAAAAAATTATAAAAAATAGGTGTGATCTGTAGAAAGTAAAGTGGGGGGGTTCCCCCCATGCCCCCCCGTCAGAGCCCTTAAAAAAATGGTCCACAGTTTCCATCTTCACTGGTTAAGGTTGCGTGCGCTGGCAAAAGGTGGCAGGGCTTAACTTTCGGCGCGTCCACTTTTTCCATTAGTGGCGGGGCTTATCTGGAAAAGATCCAAATTTTGAGCACACATTTCTGCCTACTGCACCTCCTTGCCCTGTCCCTTTACTGCAAGTATACATACTCTAAAACTGATGTACATACTTTTAACTACTGGGTGGAAGATAATTTTGAGGTTAAAATTTTACAAAATTACTCTCCACTTTGCCTGCATTTTTTTTCAGAGGCTCTAAAAGAAAAGCCAGTATCATTTAATGTCACTTTGATTCATTTGCAAAGCAATACCACATCTAAATCATTTTAGATGTATACCCTAAATGTACTGCCTGAACAATCTCAGTATTTGGCCTTCAATCTTGCTTCTTGGTGTGGTCAATCTCACTCCTTAGCATCTCTTGGAATGATTTAAGTGTAATATTCCTTTGCAGATGAATCAAGGCGGCATTAAATATTGACTTTTCTTTGGAGCCTCTGAAAGAATAGACAACGTGGGTAAAGTCTTTGAGCTGAAAATTGTCTTTCTCCCAGTACTGTAGTTAAAAGTATGTTCATGGGTTTCACAGCACATGTACTTGCAGTAAAGGGAAAAGGAACAGGACAAAAGGAAACAGTAGGCTGGAAGGTGTCCTCAGATTTCTTCCTACTGGTTGGACCAGGCTTCCCTCTTATAAAACAATGATCAAGATCAGTGCACTGGTACAAGCTGTGATGTGTGAGAAATAGGGCTCAAAGAGTGTGAGAAAGTTTTCAAATGAGTGAGACTTGATATCTCTAGTATGGCCCTGTCTCCATTGGCCTGTCCCAACTCTGGGTCTTTCCTTATACCCAGGTGCCCAATTACTACTACTTTTCACCTCCAATCAGAAGGTGGCATGGAGCCCACCCCGAGGGGCAATGGTGCCTGGTTATTGTCACCCCCTTGGCAATCCTATCCAACGGCTTCCTTTTAATTGAACAACAGAAGAAAGATTATTTTTAACTGAGGCGTGGCCATATTTATAACCAGGATTCATTCTACAAATGTAAACAGAAGAGAGAAAATACCCCCGGAGAGAAAGGGAAAGATCAATGCGAAATGACGTCGTATGTCCCTACACCACACGATCTGAAGCTGATGTCATAAACAAACTAATCCATTCTCCGCCCTTTTGTAGCGCGGCGTGCGTCGCTCGTATCAGCGTGTAAACTGTGTACCCCCCGGCAGAGCGGTTGTTAGGGGGTGGGGCGCCGTGCGCTGCGTGGTTGCTAGGGGCCGGGGAGAGGCTGAGGCGTAGGCAGAGATGGCGGCGGCAGCGGAACGAGCTCAGGCTGCAGCAGTAGCGGCTCCGGCTGTGGCCGGACACACGAAGCCCGGCATTGAGTCGGTGAAGGGGCAGCAGTTCGACGTGGGGCCGCGGTACACGGAGCTGCAGTACATCGGGGAGGGCGCATACGGCATGGTGTGGTGAGTGCGGTCCGGGCCCCGCCCTGCTCCGCTTTTATTCCCTCTTATTCTTCCTGCCACCGCCTCATTCACAGCTTCGTCTAGGCCAAGCTCGTCCCACCTTCAGCCTCTCCCTAAACCAAGCTCTGCCTCTCCGCAACCTTCTTCCGGACTGACCCCGAACCTCCCTCTTGCCAGGCTTATGCTAATTGTAGCGGGGGGAGGGAGTGTCCCCCCTCCCTACCCTTGTCATCTAACGCTTTTATTCGCGCTATCTGTTCCTCATACTAACTGCAGCCTAATGCCATGCTAGTCCCTCCAGTTAGTGTAGATTAACTTTGGTAGTAATCGTTACCTAGTCCCAAACTAATCTTGTGCTCGTTTCAGGTTTTTTTCCCCTTTCTATTCTCCAACTGCAACCTCGCCGCAAGCAAATCTACCTGACGTTTCGTCACCCCCACTTTATTGTAACTTTAATGCTTAACCTCGTGCAGATGCATTGCCTGTCTACTGCCAATTCTCATCGAAACCAAGCTTATGCTGTCTCTAGCTACTTCACACCAACTGAATGGTTAACTTATGACTTAATTTTAGCTGCTGCTGCTGCAGCCGCCTTTTATGCCAAACTCATGCTACCTATTTCTCAACTATGACTCTTTTCTATGCTAAATACCTATCAACTTCAGCATTGCCTCATTCCTGAGTCTTTGCAATCCCCATTGCATGCCAAATTTATTCCTTATGCCAGCCATAGCCTTGATGTATGCATGCCAGTCTCATTCCACTTGCAATTATGTTTCGAGTGACAGCTTCTATCTTCCAAATCAGATCCAAAATAATAACCTTCTGCATGTATCTCTATCCTACTTGCAGCCTTACCTCATTCAAACCTTGTACCAAATGCAGCATAATCCCAAGTCAGCTTCATGGCAACATTGACCTATCTGCAGTCTTTTTTCATACCAGAGTCTCTCTCATCTCAAATTTTATAACTGCAGTCTTATCTCATGTTGATATTATAATAATCGTGGGCAACAGAATTGTCCAGTGGACTGGATAGGCCAGTCTTATGTCAGTTATAATCTTATCCCATGCTGGGATGTTGGTGATACCTGTGTTTCTCAGTTTTAGAGAGGATGCCTATGACTTGGGAGTGTGTTGTATCTTAGATGCTAGTGGATCACTATAAACTACATTATATATGCCACTAGCTCAGAAGCAAGCAAATTTATGGCCCAAAGGCTACTTAAAAACCCTGATTGGGGTGGAGAGAGTTGGTGGGAGTCTGCAGTATGAGGAGCAGGGGAGGTAGTCCTATCTGATCCCCACAATTTTCCCAGCCAGACCCCAGCTCCAACCCCCAGTCGGGTATGCCAGAACCTGTATTTCCTTTCCTACTTGCCTAGTGAGTAAAATATTTTGCCAGTCTATCTTACTTCTCTTTTTCCATGCAACCCCAGTACTTCCTTTGGCCATAGGGTGGGAAGAGGCTCTTCACCATCAGTGAAGGTCCAAATGTCCACCTGTGGTGCTTACATTTTAGCCCATCAAAGGTGGGCATTTCAGGTGGGTATCTCAGCCATATCTCATGTGTCTCCTACCCAGAGGCTGATGTTTACATTTGCTCCCCTCTTCCCCTCCAGCATATCACAAAAGCCATAAGATTGTTTTTGATCTTCCAGCACCTCCTCTAGCTGTCACCTGGGGACCATGGCCTATTCCTAGACCCCTCATGGCTTCCCCTGGATAATAACCCTCTATTTAAGAACTCTGATGTCACCAAAACAGCCAGGATCCATTGGTGGATCAGGTTATGTATAATATTGGGACATACGTAGTGTTCTGGAAACCACGATCAGCAGTAATCACTATTTACAGTTCTATAATCCATACCACATTTAATATTAACTATACCTTTATTTGCAGCTTTTCATGTTGTATGATCTTCCATTTTTCATGCTTATCCCTATCTTATCTTTTTTATTAATATTTTTTCCATTTATTTAGTTTTTATATAATGACAGTTTATGACAAAACTGCATAGGTACAACTTGTAAATTGAGGGCCTGATCAAAGCTTTTCCTTTCTATTCTGTATCTTACCAAATCAGGATCTAAGTGTTAGTGTGGAGGGGGATGGAAATCATCTGCATTTTTTTTGGCACATATAATAGTGTATCATATTGCCTTAGAGGCAGTGATGTACCTTTCGTGCCACTAGGCAGTGGTTTTTATCCCTCACCTAGCCAGTCAGGATTCAAGATCACTACAATGAACGTACATGAGATTATACCTAAGATTATAATGATTGGCAGTGGAAGGTGCAGAATTTGAGCCAGAGTCTCCCTAGTAACATAGTAAATGATGACAGATAAAAAATCTGTGTGGTCCATTCAGTCTGCCCAGCAGTTACAGTCATTCTCAAGGCAACAAACCAGTAATTATTCATTTTGGCCCCCTTTTACAAAGCCGTACAGCGGAGGGCCGGGCAGCAAATGCTTTGATGCCCATGCAGTTCCTATAGGCATCAGAGCATTTACCATACCGGCCCGCACTGTCGGCTTTTATAAAAGAAGGGGTTTACTTGCTAAGTTTCAGTATAAGATGTTTTACCCTCCTTCCCAAGATAGGTAAGACCTGATTTGAATGTGATATAAAATACTTGTAATTGCTCTTGATTCTGTGTTCCAACCCATTATAATAACTATTAGGCCATGCATGGGCTGGTTACATACCCACATATGTATATCGGAGGTGGCAATATGTTTAGAAAATAAAGATAGAAGTCCAAAACTTTAAATGAGCAGATGTGTTGTTTTTGTTTTTTTTTTAGGTTTATTACTGTTTGTCTGAGCATGTTTTATATTTTTTTTTAAGTAGTTTGGTTTTGGTTTTCAATTTTTTGAATCTTAGACTTTGGGTATCATATTTTAGGTGCCCTGGTGACCTGACTCCCAGGATATTTTCAGCCATGATCTATGTAGCATAAGGCATGAAATTTCAGGGCCAGCTATACTAGCTAGAAAAATTCCTTACTGTGAGCTGGATTCTCTAAAGTCACTGTATTTAACAATGTCACTAAACCATCGTTAAATGCACATATTTTACCACCAATTATTAAAATGGATCACCATGTTTTTTGTTTTTGCTTTCTAGCAGCCTCCAATTGTACAATGCAAATGTAGTACAATGAGGCCATTAATATTAAAACTATAATATAACAAGATAATTATTATTAAATTGACCTCTCTGGGCAATTCTCAAAAAGAAATGCCCCTCCATTTGCGAGGAATTGGGGCCGATATTTACTGGCAGGGTCTGAGCTGTCATAGTTTTACTTTCCTGTCAGTGCCTGACTGCTGATTGACTTAGGCACTGACAGGAAAATAAAGCAACTCTCAGACCCGCCGCCAGCCCATTTCCTCATAAATGTAGCCCCAAAAAAAGCCTGGTGGTCTAGTGTCGCCTGCCATTGCCACCCCCTGCCGATGCCCCATCCTCACACCTTTTGGAAGATTGGCAGGAAGGATGCCCAATCCCTCCTGCCGCAGGCTTTTTTTAATGGGTGCATCTGTTACACACAAGAGCTGCGCCTGTATTAAAAAAATAAATAAATAAATAAAGCCCCCCCCAACAACCCCCACCACACAAGCCTGGTGGTTTAGTGGGCCACTCCCCACCCCCCTTTGTACTTTTTTTAGAAGACCCGCAGGAGAGATACTCACTCCCTGCCGTTGGCAGGCCTGCCTCTTCAAAATGACAGTCCTTCCCGGTGCATCCTGGGATGCACCGGAGAGAGGCCTAAGGCCCTGATTGGCCCAGGCACCTAAGGCCCCTCCCTGGTGTGTACCAGGATGCACTGGGAAGGGGAAGGCCTGCAGTTTTAAAGAGGCAGGCCTACCAGTGGGAGGGAGTGAGCATTCCCCTGCCGGTCTTCTAAAAAAGGTGGGGGGGACGGCTCATTAGATCACCACGTTCAGTGGGGCAGGGGCAATTTTTTGCACACACAGCATGCATATAATTTGTATGCTATTGTGCTGAGAATCGCCAGTAAAACAACAATTGCTCCCACTATGGTATCTTTTTACCGTGGTGTCGTCGTTTGGAGAATCTGGCCCTGTGTTAAATACCTAATCTCTGCCCATTGTGTTTCCTATTCCATACTAAACAGCATGAGATTTTTAGCACATGGCTTTTGTAGTACTTTGCAAACTTTAGTAAAAAATGTCCCTGTTAGTGTGGAGGGGGATGGAAATCATCTGCATTTTTTTGGCACATATAATATTGCCTTAGAGGCAGTGATGTACCTTTCGTGCCACTAGGCAGTGGTTTTTATCCCTCACCTAGCCAGTCAGGATTCAAGATCTCTACAATGAACGTACATGAGTTAAATTTGTTTACAATGAATC
Source organism: Geotrypetes seraphini (assembly GCF_902459505.1). NCBI lineage: Eukaryota > Metazoa > Chordata > Amphibia > Gymnophiona > Dermophiidae > Geotrypetes > Geotrypetes seraphini. Next base: position 95,362,937 of record NC_047088.1, read on the forward strand.
TTTCTTCGATACATTGCAAATCTGTGTTATGCGTATTTATGCTGATCCTGAAAACCCAAATAGCTGGTGACTGTAATATCCTCAGAGGGGTATTTTTTTCCTCCACTTTTGTACTACCAGCTTCCACTTTGTTTCTTTCTGTGGTTCTTTACCTACTTCAAGTAAGCTTATACTCATCTTGTTCTCTCCTTTATGCCGTCCCCCAGTATTTCCTTCTTGAAACAATGCCTTGGAACCATATCTCAAGGAATTTTCTGGGTCTGTCCCAAAATTTCCTGATGCCCAAAGAGTAGCAAGAATATCTGGGTTGTGATAGTTAATATACAGACATTCATACAAGAAGAAGAAAGCAAGGGGATGAGCAGAGACTAGATTAAAGGGGATAGAGGATGGGGTCAAGGAAAAGGCACTGCTCAGTATAGAGAGGGGCTGCGGCTAGGAGAAAAAGCTAGGCCCTTCACAGAGAAGGAGAAATACAAGCAGACTCGAAGGAAATGCAGCTTGTTAAGCTTTCAATATACATGATTGTGCCAAAAACTGCAATGTAGGCACCTTTCCTTCAGGTTTGTATCAAAGGCAAGGTCTGTTTCTTCTTCTTTTGTTTTTGTATAATTTAAAAAACAATGGGGGGGGGGGGGGTGGCGAGCTAGTCCCAGTCCCAGTCCCCTCCTTTGAAATTTTTGTTTATAGACTTTTCCTGTCTTGAATTACTAGTGTGCAGTTTGAGCTTCCCACCTGGTACAGGCATTGATTGTAATATAAAAATCTAACCAATATTTACACAAGGTGCTGAAAGTTTGCTTGTTGATAGCTCATGTTCTTTATAGGAAAAGTCTTGAAAAGTCTTAAATTTATTTCAAAGGGGGGGGGGGACTGGGCCCCTGAAATATATTTTTAATAATATTGAATGAAATTGGATATCCAGATTTTTAGTAGGATGGCGATTTTGAATTGGAAAATTTAGGTAGGTTCAAATGTAGGGATCAGTATCTATTTAGCTATACATTTTTATCCTCATAGATAAGTTGATTTTTCTGGGGTCATCTCCGGTAATACAAAAAGAAAAAATAATCCATCATGGGAACAGAAATTGAACACAATAGAAATGATTATAGCTTACACCAGATGTACCAGCCAGGATATTTCTGACATTGCTTGTTAGGAATGTGAAGACTTAATTTCAGTATTTCTTTGTGTGAAAGAAATAAACCATACACTCCTCTCCCATTTCCCATGATTCTGCAGCCATGGAAACTGTAACAGACTTGGGGAAACAGCTTATGGTTCTGCTGTTCACTGCTGCTAGTTCATTCTTCATCCTGCTACCAAAGCAAACTGTTGCCTTTTCCAGAATTTTCCCATGCTGGCTATTTACTGTAGCTTGTTAACTGGTTCACTAGTTTCTTGGCCAAACCTGCCCCTTTCTTTGACTTTGTCTGATGTGTCTCCCCTTCTCTGTTCTGCTCTCATTAGATTTTTCCTCATCATTATTGTAAGTATCCTGTTCCACAGTCTCCCTCTTCCCTCACTTGAAGGCTGTCTTTTGCCACAACTGTTTCAGCCTACAGCTTATTTCTAGTGCCATAAGTGTCTCTCACAGTCACCCGCCCCTGCTGACTCCTTCTGGTATTATGCGACTGACAGTAAACAAAGCCATGTGGTATTGGCTGAAGTAGTATTGGTGGGAAAGGCTGACAGCAGCAACAAAAACTAGCAAAGCAGAAAGAATGAACTCTGAAGAAACTGAAAGAAGGAGCTGGAATAGAGAAGAGGAAACAGGAAAGGTAGACTGAACAGTAGAGGGACGGGAGAAAAACTACACAAGAAAAGATAAATGACAGGAGTGAAGAAAGCATGGCATGCTAGGGAGGAGGAAGGTAAAGTTAAGATAGGGAGAGAGAGAGATGAAACGGTAAAGTCATTCTAGGAGGAAGAGCTAATGCTGCGGTTGGAAGATAGGAGAAACAGAAAATGGAGAAATTGAAAAGAAAATATGCCAAAATAATTCTGAAAGGCTGCAGTCATATTTTACAATTTTGTTTCTTAAAAGGTGTGTGTGTTTCTTCTGTACAACTGACTGCAAATTTGATGCATTATAGCCACATTAAAAATTAGCTGGCAGATATTTGCTGAACTGCTATAGGAAACTGAGAGCTTTGTATATGTTATATGTAGGGCATGCCCACACTTATGTATAGCACTATCAGGTGTATACTATGCATTACAGAAGCATAATAGTCCCTTCTGAAGAGAGTAATAGATGGCATGGATGGGCAGACTGGATAGGTCATATGGTCTTTCTGCTTTCATTTTTCTCCTTAAAGCTTGGTCTATTATAGGTGACGGCGTATCTGTATACAGCACCTTGTGCCCGGTGATGTTGTGTGCTGTGTCCTATTTCTTTCTGTGTGTGTTGTTGGGGGGGAGTTGAAGGGGCATGTCTTGAATTTGGGTGCCAATCAAAAATTTTGGGAGTCAGGGGAGGTTTTCACTTATAGCTAATTTGTTCTTTTTGGTTAGTTTTTATCCATTTTCACTTTTTTCCTGTCTTTAATCAGTTTTTCTTTTTTGCTTTCCTTTGTGTACTCCAACCCTCTCCCATTTCTTTACCTTCAAAAGATTCTTCTTTCCTCCCTTTGATTCAAGGCATACTTATGCCAACTCTTTTCCTATGTCCCGTACCTTTAGCTCAACAATGGCAGCCTCCACAGCTGTCTATCTGGTGTCAAGGTCTGTATTTTAGGTGACCTGGCACTCATGAAATTTCTAGACCTGTTTTCGCTGGTACCTTTGGCCCATATCCTGTCATATTCTTTTCAGCCTACTTGCTTTGTCTCTCCACATGTGCTCAAAAGCCTACTACCATCTCTCCTTGTGACCCTAGCTCTCATTTTCCTGAAAAGTATTGAACCACTTTTTCTGTTTGATGTATTCCCTCATCAGTTTTTCATTCTCTGGGATTGTTCCCTGTGCATTTTGTATAATTTTGCTATTTTTTTCACACTCAGATCTTGGATCATGCAATCTCTTGTCAAAACTTTCACTCTATTCTATCAATATGTTTGATTCATTCCACTCTAGTAAAACTACCCTCCATGTATTTAGCCACATTCATATCTCATTCTTGTATCTCTATCATTGTCAATTTCTTTACCCTCAGCAAGTTTAAACACTGTGGGCTATCGGGTTTTTTCCGTCTAGTCTTGCTTGAATTTTGCCATAATATTTTCTTCTAATTGCTTGTTGAGTGTACTTGTTAACACATTTACAGTATTCTGCTCTTTCCTCACTTCCTGTTGGTGTCTCATAAGGTTCTCTGCTTGGGCCACTGTTTTTGTCACTGTATCTCTTAATGCTCTCATTTCCTCCTTCACACTTTTTTTATACCATCTGTATGTTTCCACCTTTCCTCTTGCTTCTCAGCATTGCTGTTGTGTTCACACTTCTGATGTTGAATCCTAGTGATACTGAGGTATATTTTCTTGCTTTTTCTAGAATTCCCCCACCAGTCAACCTGAACCATTTCTACCAAAAATCTAAATGACCCTTCCTTCTGCCTCTGGAATTGTTCATCTATATGTCTGGTGCAACAGAATTATTTAGCTTGCTCCAACTTCTGAGCCTATGGAATCCAAATGCATAATAGTATTTTCCAATATGGATCTCTGACTCTAGAGCTGCTACTGTAAACAGCAGATGTAGCTGTTTCTTTCATTCTTTCCTTTTCAAACTCGGGGGTATCTGGTCTCAACTATAGTTCATTACATCTACAGTTTTATTAAACTTCATATCTCTTGTGATGGACAGTTAAACGTTCTTTGCGGGTCTCTGCTCAAGTTACTCTTGTTAGTGTACTGTGGACTTACTCTCTTTCATCAGCATATTTACTACCTGTGTAGCATTTCTTAGAGAGGATGCTTCTTCGATAGGGACCATTGCTAATGGATATTTCTTCCCCATCCAACTTGCCACTTCTTTCTTAAGTGTGTTGTCTTGGAAGTAATTGTCCTTGTATCAGGCTATCTCCTGTCATAGGCACCAGCTCTGTGGTGCTAGAGCACCCCCAATATTCTTTCCAGTAAAAAAATTTTCGATTTGATTTGGCCTATTGAATCAGTTTTTCTATTCACTTTCAATGACACAGCTTTTTAAGTTTAAAGTGGAATCAATTTTTAATGTAAAATTAAACGAGCCATATTAATACAGCTCGATCCTGCATAGTCAATGCTAACGGAAAACCATGTCCTTTCATACACACAGAACACAGATATACCCTCGCCCAGTATGGAATAAGTAATCTCAAACTAAAGATAGAATGTTTCTTGTCTCCAGGCCATCTCCTTCCCTGCCTGCCCTGTAGTAAGGCATCTTTTTTCCTCCCACCCACCCTCCCCCCAAGATCCAGCACTTTCTCTCCATGCTCCTCCCCCCCAAAAGGTTTGATAACTCCCCTTATTCCCTTCCCTCCCTCACTTGCTCTCTTTCTTTGTCACCCCAAACACACCATTGGCAGCGCAACCTTCACAACACACTGCTCTTGCCGGCGTTGGGCTTTCCTCCCTGCTGAGTCCCGCCTACTTCCTGTTTCTGCAAAGGCAGGACCCAGCAAAGAAGGCGGCCCGATGTAGGTGAGAACAGTATGTTGTGAAGGCTGACGTTGCGGAAAAGATTTTGGACCATGATGACGATGGGCCTGCACTAAATCAGTGAGGCGCATGCTCAAGGCCTTCTGGCTCTCGTTCTCTCAAAGATCTCAGAGAGAACGAGAGCCAGAAGGCCTTGAGCATGCACAGATGCTCAAGGCCCAACCCAGGCAAGAGGCGGGAGATTTCTTTCAGTCGCACAATTGGCAGATGGGGTAAAGAGCATGTTTGGGAGGAAGGGCGGGCGGATGCCGCTTTCAGCACGGGGGTGCGATGCGGTTCTCGCGGGGGGGAGCATTGGCAGGGGAGGTGCTCGTATAGCGTAGCATGCTCGGTTTGCAAGAGAAAAGTTTGCTAAGTGTTTTGCTCGTCTTGCAAAACACTCGCAAACCGGTTTACTCACAAACCGAGGTTCCACTGTATTGCATAAGTTAGGGGTCTGCAATCTTTATAAAGCAATAGGTAGAGAAGAGGGTTTGAGAGACGATTTTTTAAAATTCAATATGGGTATATATGCATTTAGCACAAAAACAAATTTTCAAGTACTTACAGGAAATAAAGAAAAACAATTTAATGAGACTATTGGCACTGTATTTCTGCACAGAGTTGTTTCACGTCTAACATGTCTCCTTTCATCCCCCCAGACCCTGTGCAGCCTCTTCTGCCCCTGCCCACCAGCCCTGTGCCCAACATTTCTGCTTCTATCACCCCTCTCCAACACCATGCTGCATCTCTTCCTCCATTCCCTAAACCACTAAGTCCAACATTCCTCGCTCTTGCATCCATTTCCATCTGTCCCACTGTTCCCTCTCCCACCACCATGCCCAATAATTCTTTCTTCGTTTTCCCATGTGCACCATCTCTTTCGCTCTCATTCAGACACCCATGTCCAACAATTCTCCCTGTGTATTTCCTCCCCTATCTCAGCATTTCTTTCCCTCCCTTCCTCTGTCCTTCCATCCTATGTCCCAAGTTCATGCCCTCTCCCTCCCTCCATTTGTGCCCCTATCCCGCGGTGTGTACCTATCTCCTGGCTGGCACCTCCTTTCTTCCAGGCAGCTGCACGTGTTTCTTCACAAAGTTACAGGTGGCGGTTCCAACACATTGCACACGGCTGACTCGGATGGCTTCCCTCTGACATCGGCCCCCAAATAGCTAACATTGATTAGAGAGAAGATTTCGGGTCAGCCATAGGCAGTGTTCGAACCGCTGTCCTCAGCTTTGTGAAGAAACACATGCAGCTGCCTGAAAGGAAAGAGGAGGCAGTTGCCAGGAGACAGCTACATATGGGATTCCCACAAGAGAAGAGCCACATCCATGTAGTCAGAGCTGCATGTTGCTAAGCTATCGTAGGCGATGTTACTGGTTACATCAATTTGTTTTACAGCTGCATCCCCTTGTGATATGACTCTGAGATGGAGGACAATGATGATCGCCTTTTTGTTGGGGACACTACTAGCCAGACAATGGCATAGCAGATCCACAGTGCTTAGCCATAGCCGTACCACCTTTCCCTAGCAACAGCAGCAGATGAATCCAGAGACCAATGGGATAGTTCACATCTACCAGCAGGTGGAGATAGAGAAACTGATTAACAGGTGGTCCTATTGGCTGGCACTCCTCCTGTCTCATCAGTATTCTCTATCTCCCAGCAGGAAAAGGTCGCTATTCAACTAGCTCCTGAATTCTGGCTGTGGCTGGAACTTTATTTTCTCCTGTTGAGGTTTCTCTTCAGCGAGACTGCCATTCTGTTTCTCCTGTTGAGATTTTCTCTTCAGTGAGCTAACATTTCTAATTCTCCTGTTGAGATTTTCTCTTCAGTGAGACAGGGGTGTCCGGCTGAACGGTGCCGGCTTTAGGGGTTACACCTGGCCCCCCCCAGGTCCCTGCCTCACCCTCCCTTCAGTGATAGAGGGTATGACTTGGTCTCTTCTTTTCTTCTTTCCCTTAAAAAAAAAAAATGGGACCACAGTGCTGAATATCCTTTCTGCCCTGCTAGGGCTGAGCAACTGGCTTCTGCAGGCCCTGCAAGCGAGGTTATGAGTATCTGATTTCTCAGATTGTTGGAAGGGTGCATTTGTGTTGGTGGTTTTGACCGGCGGGTTTTCTAGTTGGTTTTAGGAAACGCGGACTTGGGGAGGTGAAGAATGTGTGAGACGGGCTTGATGGCTCCGGGTATGTCATTCCGATACCATTGTAGGAGCTGTTGCCTTCCCGCGCGCGGGAACCACGCGCTTTCTTCCTTCTTATGAGGTGCACGTTGCTCCTTTCCTGCTAGGTATCAGCGACTTTGCTTTTCCGGTCTGTGAGCTCCGGCCATGTCGGTTTCCTTGGCGGTTTGCTCCGGTTATGTTTTTTTCAGCGAGGTTAGTTGGGGCCAGCACGTTGTCCGCGGCACAGTCTCACGCTTGTTATCGTGCTCTGCTGGGTTCGCCGCAGCATGGTTAGCATTCGCCACGAGGCTGACTGGGAGTCAGTGTTTGCTGTGGTTCGGCTTCTTTTATCCCGCTGGTCAGTTATTTTAACTGTTTCCTAGGAGCCGCTGTCTTGCAAGGAACATGTGGCTTGAGCTTGTACACCTGCGCTGGTGGGAGCACCGCAGCGTTCAGTGTGTTTCTCGGTCAGTGGACTTTTATTGGCGTCTGCCGCAGCTTCTGTGCCTTCGGGGCAGATGCGTCGGAAGTTATGGCGGTTCTATACATGACTGAAACGGTGCAGCTTGGTGTATGGAAGTCTCCCGAGTTGATTTTTTCTTTTTTGACCCGTTTGTGTTGGCTCTTTGGGAGTCTCTACAGGCGCTTGGAAGAGAGGGAGCATCTACTCTCTGTTTCACCACCCAGTTTCAGATTTCCTCCGTTCTGGGTCGGTAGCAGGCAACTCACAGTGCGACTTATGTCAGTCACAGGCGATTACCCGGTGCTTCATTCAGGTGTCTCCTCAATCTCTATCACTGTCTCCACAGGGTGGGCCTAGGTAGATCTAACAGTTTCCTTGATGTGGGTGCCTTTATGCAGCGCTGAGTGTGTCTGGTAGCGTTGTGGAAATTGTTTTGATACATATGGGGCATGCTGGCTTTTGTATTTTCCTGCGGACATGACTGTCTTTTGCTGTTTCTAGTGTGGCAGGGTTTTCAGCAGGGGTGTTCAACCTTGTTGCCTTCCCTGGGCCGCCTTGGTTACTAAAAAAAAAAAAAAAAAAAAAAAAAAAGGTTCCCCGTTAAGAACGGTTGGATTTTGGAGCAGCTTGCAGCCGGTTTTCAGGTTCCGCAGGCTGCCAAAGCTTAATCTTATTTTTCAGACTTCCCTCATAGTCCTTATTCAATTGCATGACTAGTTTGTTATCAGGAGTGTTCCTTTATTCTGATCAGAGCTTACGATTTTCCTCCAGCTCGTTCCCTGACCTCTGCTTCACTTTGTAGGGGCCGTTAATTCCGCTGCCAGCTCTGTGGGCAATCTCGCAGAACGAGAGCTGTAATATTGCCAAGTCACGGGACTTTGACAATTCTGCATATGGCTTGCGCCTTTGCGTTCCTTTCTCCCATTTCTGATTCTTTCTTGGTGTTACTGTGTGTTGATTATCCCGGGGTGACGCTGGTGCGGGATCCCCTTCAGGGTTGCTGGTATTTGGGACGATGGTTTCAGCTCTTCCGGATCTGAGGGAAGTGGTTCCATTTGCTTCATGAGGCCCAAAATTAAAAAGGGGGACTTGATCAGACTAGCACTGGATTTCTTCATTTCTCGAAGTTGAACATTTCCACAGGGAACTGGGAGATTACTTGAATTTTCACATCTGGCCACCATATTGGCAGTATATGCGCTTGGTTATTCTCGAGCAGCAATTTAGGTATCGGCAGACTTCTTTTGGCCTAGATTAAGGGAAGTTATTCCATTTACTTCCTTGTGCCTTAGATGGGGTAGTTGGTCTGATGGGAGCTGGCTCTCATTATAGTACATTAGTTTCTCAGAGTTAGACATTTCCGGAGAATGGCTGGGAGCATATTTACACTTTCGCTATGGCCACTGAATTGCTCTATCTTCGCTTTGCTCTCCTTGAGCAGCGCTATCAGTTTTTGACGCCGTTTGGCCGCGCCACGACTCCATGACCATTTTTGATTATTAGAGCAGTTAGCTGTGGTGGCGTTTTGGCACAGACCGGAGATTCCGGTATTTTCTTTCTTAGAAGACTGATTGATTTGGATGTCTTCCAGCCAGTTGGCTTTGTCAGACACGATCGGGTGATCTCTTTTATTTGAACTTCTTTTCTTCCATGCTTTGGATGTGAATCTTCACTTTTCCAAAGAGATCATTTCTCCTGGACGACTTCTTGGAACATCAGGGGATGTTGTTCAAATGGGAGAGGACTGGGGTTCTTCCCAGAGTCGGGGGCGACAGATTACGATATCAGGTTTGCCTTCTTCAGTCCTCTAGAACATGCGTATGGGATTCTGTCCAGATTCTTAGATCTAGGTTAGTGATTCCACTGGGAACTTTGGCTTGCTTTCCCGTGAGAATGCTCCAGTTGCTTTGTTCCTGTGTTTCCCGGTATCTCATGGCTCCAACTGTGGTATCTCGTAGGCTCCTCGAGCATCGCTCATTATACATTGGGGGCTCAGCGAGATTAATTTTTCGAGCACATGCCTCGATCGTTGCTGGATTGGCTCAATTTCACCTAACTTCCCAGGCTGTCAGGTTGGGGGGTGCCATGCCTTCCATCCTCAGCGCAAGGGGTCTGGTATTCAGAGGGGACTCTGTACTCGTTCATTCTTCTGGACTGAAGCATGGTCAGGCTGCCATTTCGGGAGTTTTAGCCCATTCCTCTAGAATGATGATAAAGGATCTTTTAGGACAGGGCTGAGACAGTGGTATTTCTCTGCAGCCTGGAACGTATGTGAGACGCTCAGTTGGCGATTACATTACTTGTTCTACTTCGATGAGTGGTATCTCATCTTCCTCTTCTGTCGGCGCTTCCTTTTACAGGACAGGAAAAGAGTTTGGATAGCCTTTCTCTCCACTAACTCTGAGCATGGACCGTCTATTGTAAATTGCCGGGTGCAGCACTGTGTTCGCCTTTTTGTGCTTTAGAAGCATGATTGGTATTTATAGCAGTGGCGAAATCTTCTGCATCCTGGAATTTGGGTACTTTTGATCAGGCCTTGTATTTGCTTTGTAGGGAACTGAACCTCATGGCCTCATCTCAGATTCAAACCTTCCTAGCTTCTTCAGCAGACGCAGGGAGTGGCGGTCAGCGGGGGTTGCAGCGTTGCTTCTTTCTCGCCTCTGATTTCTCTTTTTACGTGTTTTCCCCTGGCTTATGCTTGGATGGATTTGCCAGCTTGATTTCGGGGCCATCCTGGCTATGCGGATCTGTGGGGCCTTCGAAGGCCGAATTGTGGAGATTCCTAGTTTCTCCAGATTTGCTCGCCTAGGGTCCTATCAAGCCGGATATTCATCCTACTTTGATGTTTGGCAGGTTGTTTCTTCGCTTATCCAGGCGGTTCAGCCGTATTCTCCTGTGGCTTATACTTCCTTTTGGAGATTTTTTCCTTTCTTGGGTGTTTCTCTGCTTTCTCCCTTCCGGAGTTCTCTGCTTTCTCTTGTTTCTTTTTGGCGCATGTGGTTTGCAGAGGGCTTAGCGTTCACTTCACTCGAGCTTCGAGTGTCAATCTTAGATTGTTACAGGGACTAGGTACAGTGGTGCCTCACACAACGAACTTAATTCGTTCCAGGAGCAAGTTTGTTATGCGAAAAGTTCGTTATGTGAAACGCGTTTTCCCATAACAATACATGTTAAAAAAAATAATTCGTTCTGTAGCATAAAATATGCTAAGATGACATAAAAAAAGATAAATTTTTGGTTATTATTTTTATTTAGATACATATAAAAACATAATTGTTTTTTAAAACAACACACATTTTTTAAATTTAAAGACAGACTAAGTAGAGTCTAATTTTACAGTGAGAGGGCAGAGTCTCAGCGGCAAAAACTGGGACTTAACTGTTCATTTTTTTTTTTTTTTCTACCGTGTTTCCCCGATGATAAGGCAGGGCCATCAAATAAGACAGCCCCCCCTTTTTAGAAAAAAAATGTAAAATAAGGCACCCCCCCCGCAAATAAGCCACCCACCGATACCTGCGCTTACCCGAATCGGGTGGTACGGTGGGTGACTCCGTGTGGTCCCTGGCACCCCCGACACGATCGGGGCAAGAGGGAGCTCAAGCCCTCTTGCCCCCCCGACTCCCCGACACGATCGGGGCAAGAGGGAGCTCAAGCCCTCTTGCCCCCCCCGACTCCCCGACACGATCGGGGCAAGAGGGAGCTCAAGCCCTCTTGCCCCCCCGACTCCCCGACACGATCGGGGCAAAAGGGAGCCCAAGCCCTCTTGCCCCGCCGATTCCCCAACTCCCCGACAATATCGGGCCAGGAGGGAGCCCAAGTCCTCCTGGCCACGGCGACCCCCTAACCCCCCCCTGCACTACATTACGGGCAGGAGGGATCCCAGGCCCTCCTGCCCTCGACGCAAACCCCCCCCCCCCCCAACGACCGCCCCCCCCCCAATTACCTCCGACCGCCCCTCCAGCCGACCCGCGACACCCCCAACCCCCTTCCCCGTACCTTTCTGTAGTTAGCCGGACAGACGGGAGCCAAACCCGCCTGTCCGGCAGGCAGCCATCGACGGAATGAGGCCGGATTGGCCCATCCGTCCCAAAGCTCCGCCTACTGGTGGGGCCTAAGGCGCCTGGGCCAATCAGAATAGGCCCGGGAGCCTTAGGTCCCTCCTGGGGGCAGGGCCTGAGGCACATGGTCGGGTTGGGCCCATGTGCCTCAGGCCCCGCCCCCAGGAGGGACCTAAGGCTCCCGGGCCTATTCTGATTGGCCCAGGCGCCTTAGGCCCCACCAGTAGGCGGAGCTTTGGGACGGATGGGCCAATCCGGCCTCATTCCGTCGTTGGCTGCCTGCCGGACAGGCGGGTTTGGCTCCCGTCTGTCCGGCCAACTACAGAAAGGTACGGGGAAGGGGGTTGTGGGGGTCGGCCAGGGGGGTCGCGGGTCGGCTGGGGGGGGCGGTCGGAGGTTCTTGGGGGGGGGGGGCGGTCGTTGGGGGGGGGGGGGGGGTTTGCGTCGAGGGCAGGAGGGCCTGGGATCCCTCCTGCCCGTAATGTAGTGCAGGGTGGGGTTAGGGGGTCGCCGTGGCCAGGAGGACTTGGGCTCCCTCCTGGCCCGATATTGTGTGGGGAGTTGGGGAATCGGCGGGGCAAGAGGGCTTGGGCTCCTTTTTGCCCCGATCGTGTCGGGGAGTCGGGGGGGCAAGAGGGAACCAGGCGGAGAGAGGGCAGTTAAGCGCAGTACCTGCGCGGAAGGATGCAGCTCGGGCGACTTCGTTGTGTGAAACGAAGTTCGTTGTACGGATCAAGACATAAAGTTCGTTGTGCGCAGCGTTCGCTGTGCGAGGCGTCCGTTATGCGAGGCACCACTGTATCTCGCTATTCACTTCTTCTCAGGTTCATGTAGTTCAGTTCCTCAACGGAGTACAGTATGTTCGTACACCTCTTCTGAAGCCCAATCCGGGGTGCGATCTGCAGGTTCTTCTTCGCAGTTTTCCGAAGGATTCATTTCAACCTTGTCTTTTGAGACTCGCTGTGCCGTTGAGCATGGGGCTTCTTGTGGCCATGGCTTCGGCTCGATGGTTTTCTGAGTTGCAGGCCTTGTTTGGAGCGGATTCATCTTTCTGATTTGCAAATTCTGAGGTGTCAGTTCGGTCTATACAATGTTTTCTTTCTCACGTGAGGTCATAGGTTCGTTTATGCCACTCTCAATTTCCTTCCTTCCTCCGGGGAGGAGAAGTGGGGAGACGTGCTTTACTTCACTGCATTTTTGCAAGTGCATGGCGTTCTCCGTGAGATAGGTTTCTCAAGACTTTTCGTTGTTTGGATCACCTTTTTTGTTCTCTTCAAGGGACGCCTCAACCGCATGGCGGCGTCCTAAGCCTCCGTCGCTCGATGGGTCCAGGAGGACGTTCTTTTCCCTTGCTTGATGGCAGGGGGGCGGTTGGTGAAAGAACCTCACGACCATTCCACCGGAGTGATGGCTATTTCTTGGCCTCGGTCCAGAGGTTTTTTCCTTGGAGGAGTTTTGTCTCGCGGCTCTTTGGTCTTCCGAGAGTGCTTTCTCTCAGCATTCCTGGTTGGATGTGGGGGCGCATGCAGTGGATGCGCTTTGTGCTTCGGTTGTTGCGGAGGCGGCGTTTGCTTCCCACCCAGATTGAGGATTGCTTTGCTACATCCCATTGGTCTCTGGATTCATCTACTGCTGTTGCTAGGAAAGGAAAAATTATGTTCTTACCTGTTAATTTTCTTTCCCTTAGACGCAGCAGATGAATCCAGAGCCCCACCCTTTCTGGTAATTGTCTGTCGTTTTTTTCTTGTGCAACTTTCGCGGTTTGTTGTTGTTAATGGTTGTATTCTGTATATTTGCCTTTTGCGATTTGTTCTGGGAAAGAAGTTTTTTACATGCTGTGCCTATTGATGGTTACGTGTGCTTGGGCAAGGAGCTATACTGATGAGACAGGAGGAGTGCCAGCCAATAGGACCACCTGTTAATCAGTTTCTCTATCTCCGCCTGCTGGTAGATGTGAGCTATCCCATTGGTCTCTGGATTCATCTGCTGCGTCTAAGGGAAAGAAAATTAACAGGTAAAAACATAATTTTTCCTTGTACAATGTGCCAAACCTTGTACAGGTGGGGTTCCCCCCCCCCCTTGTCCTCTTGCAGACTTGAGTCCAGTATCTGCCTAATGGTAGTTCTGCTGCTGCTCTCTTTGCTTCTTCCCATTGAATGGCCTGTCCACACAGGCTCATATAACATTTGTGCATGCTCTGTCATGTAAAGCAGTGTTTCTCAACTTGGTCCTGGAGTACCCCCTTACCAGTCAGGTTTTCAGGATATCCATATCTAGCAATCTCACAAAAGAATATGAGACGTCTCCAAATAATGCAAAATGCTGCGGTCAGACTTATCTTCAGGCTGAAGAAATTCGACCACGTGACACCCTACTATCGGCAGCTGCACTGGCTACCAACGGAAGCCCGAGTAAGGTTTAAATTTGCCTGCCTCTGCTTCAAAGTACTATAAGGCCTGACCCCAAGTACATAACGGACCTTTTCGCATTTTCTAATAACAAATTCAAGAGAAATACACACCCAAAACTCATTTCCCCTCCAGTTAGAGGCTGCAAAATGAAAAAACACCACAAACACCTTCTCTCTCACCAAGCAGTCCTATGGGGCAAAGACCTAGACCAACTGCTTTCGCCCACTACATACGGGGAATTCAGGAAACGCCTAAAAACATACCTGTTCCAGAAATACCTAAACAATTGACCCGCGCTCCCTCTCCCTCCCCCCTCCCTATTCCACCTGAACTTACAGCACTGTTATAAATATAATCTGCTATCTTCATCTTATCGTAACTTTACGTTGCTATTTATCCCCAACAGGTCTTGTCGGACATTACCTACTAAAATGTACATATTACATTTGCGCTCAGCAAATTGTATCTCTATACTATTGCTTCCTGAGGTCTCTGATCTCTGTATTTCCTCTGAATATCTACTTATTGTATTTCGCTGAATGTCCAGCACTCTTGATTGTAAACCGCCTAGAAGTTGCAAGATTGTGGCGGTATAGAAGAATAACGTTATTATTATTATATTGCATAAACTTGATTTGCATACACTGCCTCCATTATATGCAAATTTCTTTCATGCATATTCATTGTGGATATCTTGAAAACCTGACTGACAAGGGATACTCCAGAACCAAGTTGAGATTCACTGATGTGAAGTACCTTTTTGCTTCTGAGGAGGATGGTTTTTCAAGTTCTAGAGCAGGGGTGTCAAAGTCTCTCCTCAAGGGCCACAATCCAGTAGGGTTTTCAGGATTTCCCCAATGAATATGCATGAGATCTATTAGCATACAATGAAAGCAGTGCATGCAAATAGATCTCATGCATATTCATTGGGGAAATCCTGAAAACCTGACTAGATTACGACCCTCTGTTCTAGAGGCTTCAAGAAAGGTAAATCTTGGAATGTTGGTAATAATCCATTGAATCCCATCTAAGCAGTTGTGACTGATATGGCCTGCACTAGCAAGCATATCCATGTACAGCAAATCTTCATGTGATTTGAACAATTGTCCTCCTTATCTACTAGCTACAGCGTCCACTAAATTCACAGCTGGTCTCACGCTATGGCTGCAAACCACCCTAAGGGAAGGTCAGTTCCCCCCGGAACTTGGCAAAATCATAATTACTCCCATACTAAAAGACCCCAAAGGCCCAATAGACAGCCCAACAAATTATAGACCAATCGCTTCTATACCTCTATACGTCAAACTCATAGAGGGTCTAGTAGCACACTATCTCGCCAATTACCTAGAAGACCACCACATCCTACACCCTACTCAATCCGGATTCAGAACCAATCACAGTACTGAAACACTTCTGGTTTCCCTACTAGACATTGCCCGTCAGCACCTCAGCATAGGAAATAAGTTACTAATCATCCAATTCGCTCTTTCAGCAGCATTCGACTTAGTTGACCATTCCATACTACTCCAGATACTAGATGCCTTAGGAATATCAGGTAATGTTCTCAACTGGTTCCAAGGATTCCTCAAAACAAGATCATACAGAGTCAAGTCAAATGATCTTCTATCCAACTCATGGTCAAACCCCTGCGGAGTTCCACAAGGATCCCCTCTATCGCCCATACTTTTCAGCATCCCTAGGCACGGCCCTAGACGCCCTAAACATTACATCCTTCAGCTATGCGGATGATATAACCATCCTCCTCCCCTTCGACATCCAAGACCCCACCTCCAACGGACGCCTGAAAACAACATTGGAAACTGTAGAAAAATGGATGACGAACCACAAGTTAAAACTGAATGCAGAGAAAACCAAATTCCTACTACTAGAGAAGGAACAAAAACCATCCCTAACAGAACTAGATGTAAACACAATCAAATATCCAATACAGAATACTCTCAAAATTCTGGGAACACACCTAGACAGAGGCTGCACAATGCAAACACAAATACACAAAACCATAAAAAAAGCATTCTTCACCATGCGAAACCTAAGAAAAATAAGAAAATTCTTTTCCAAAGAACACTTCAAGATCATTGTACAATCCCTCATACTCAGCTCCTTAGATTACTGCAACAGCCTCTACCTACCTTGCCCAAATACTATGATAAAACAACTACAGACCGTTCAGAACACAGCTATATCAGACTCATCTACTCGCTCAGCAAATTCGACCACGTCACACCCGCCTATGTAGACTCTCATTGGCTTCCGATAAAAGCAAGAACTCAATTCAAACTCTACTGCTTACTTTTCAAAGTAACCCATGGTATGGCCCCCAATTACCTGAACAACCGTCTTTGCCGCTACCGACTACCCAGATCAAGAAGAACTCAGAATCTTTTCACCTTCCCCCCTCATAATGGTACCCGACGTAAGAAACTTTACGACAGCCTTCTAGCAACTCAGGCAGTGAAAATTGACCCCACCATCACCAAACTGATGATCAAAACAACAGACATCAAAGTGTTTCGGAAAGAAATCAAAACATTTATTTTCAAAAAACACGTCCTTACTTAATATTCCCCTCCCCAATCGCACATACACTCTCACCAGCAAATAACACACTAGTCATCCCCTTGAACCTCATTTACGAAAAATATCCAAACTCCTAAATAAGCATCTCCCTTAGGTATCCATTTAACCTTCTCCTAAATAAGCATCTCCCTTAGGTATCCACTTAACTGATTCCTTCAAAGTTAGGTATCTTTCTTCAGTTGCCTATATTGTTTTCCCCACTGAACCTTGTAACTACTTGAACCCTGCCAAGTTATTCTATCGATAAATCCAGATATCTTATATTTGTATTTCTGTACCACAACATGTAATTTACTTAAATCATTGTAATGTAATTCTCTCGGTAATGTCCTGATCTCTTTTAACTGTAATCCGCTTAGAACCGCAAGGCACAGGCGGAATAGAAATCACAAATGTAATGTAATGTAATTTATCACACTTGAGTTGAACTATGGTATGGGCATCTTTTTGAAATGACTTCTGCAGCCATAGGATGTACATTTCCAAAAAGAAAAATACACATGCATGTATCTATTGATTTATTTAATGCCTTTTTGAAGAAATTCACCCAAAGTGATATACAGCAAGTATGACCCAAATATAGTCAATAAAAAAAAATACAGTTTCCAGTGCAATAGGTGAGACATTCTAAACAAGAGTGTTGTGTCCCAATGGCCGTGTGCCATATGCATAAGGAATCCAATCTGGATTTTTTTGTGACTCTGCTCTACTTCAGTGTGCTCTCTACCTTCACCTGCAGTTTTTCCCTTTTACACGCGTGCCAGCAGGAATGTGCTTGTTCTGCTCTCTCCTTTTTATTATTTTATTCTGTGTTTTTTATTGCTCTTTTCAGGATTTTTGTGCTCAGAGTGATTCTAATGCTCTGCCTTCCTGGAAAATACATAGACTTTGATCAGCAGCTGACAGAACAATCCCTGGTAGTACCTGTCAGCCAGCCTGAATCTGCTTTAAGAAGTTCGGGCCGTCCTGTTTCTCCTACTGCCGAAGTTCAGCACAGGCTGTAAGAGACTCAGTGGTATCTAGAGGGTGCCGGCTATGTTCCGTGCCTCTGCCCGTTCCTGAGCACGTCAGTTGATCCACAGGGGTGGAGTTGCAGTCAGACATGGAGTCTGACTGACAGCTTGAATCAGCTTCACAAAGGCATTCCCAGTGTGAGGCACTGGTTCTCTGATTCCAACTACTGTAAGAAAGCTGAGGCAGGCTGCAGCACTTTTCCAGCACAGGGCACAGTGAATAAAGGCTGTCACAGCCTGTGAGGTGAGTTGGGGGGGGGGGGTTGAATTTAGCAGTTTTGAAGGTTTCTGTATGGTCCCCTACCTGCAAAATCCTAAAATTGCAGATTTTGCAGTTTGCTTTATGTGAAAAATATCACAATTTTGGTATGAATTTCTTAGTGACAGCCATCTTGGATTTTTAGCAATCTTTTTTTCAATAATTCCCTTCTCCAAAACTACATTTTTTGCCTCAAAACTTTTTGGGATGGGGTCCTTGGGCTTTCCTAGTGAATGAATTCTTGCCAGGATTGTGCAAATTAGGCGCCTTTGAAGCATTTTTGCACCACATGTCGTGGCAGCACAAAGCTTAGCCTCTCCCCTGATTAAGTAGGTCACTAGATGCTCAGCTAGCCCGGTGAGATGGCCTATTTTGTTTTCGGTGCTCAGCATGGCTGATAATTCCATGCAAAAGGCTGCGAACCCTCTGCAGCTTATAAAACATTCTTCAGTCATCTCAGGGTGACTCTAGGCCCCAGGAACCGGAGGCCTTCTCATATTTTATGCAGTGTTCTCCCCAGAAACTTTTTCCAGCTGGGTAGCATGAAAAAGTAGCCGGGTGGGGCGGAATGGGAAAATTTGGCGGTGGGGAAAATTAAATGTGTACTATTTTTATTAGTTAATTATTATTTCCAATGCTCAATATGACTTCCTTTTTTAAGGTTTGACACTTGTGCCAGAATATTTTTACTAAATTTAAGAAGTATACAATTCTAGAAGTGAATAATTAGATATTCGCCCTCTTTCAAATGGTATAAGAACATAAGATTTGCCGCTGCTGGGTTAGACCCAGGGTTCATCTTGCCCAGCAGTCCGCTCACATGGTGGCCCTCTGGTCAAAGACCAGCGCCCTAACTGAGACTAGCCCTACCTGCCTACGTTCTGGTTTAGCAGGAACTTGTCTAACTTTGTCTTGAATCCCTGGAGGGTGTTTTCCCCTATGACAGACTCCGGCAGAGCGTTCCAGTTTTCCACCACTTTCTGGGTGAAGAACTTCCTTATGTTCGTTCGGAATCTATCCCCTTTTAATTTTAGAGGGTGCCCTCTCGTTCTCCCTACCTTGGAGAGGGTGAACAACCTGCCCTTATCTACTAAGTCTATTCCCTTCAGTACCTTGAATGTTTCGATCATGTCCCCTCTCAATCTCCTCTGTTCGAGGGAGAAGAGGCCCAGTTTCTCTAATCTTTCGCTGTATGGCAACTCTTCCAACCCCTTAACCATCTTAGTTGCTCTTCTCTGGACTCTTTCGAGTAGTACCGTGTCCTTCATGTACGGCGACCAGTGCTGGATGCAGTACTCCAGGTGAGGGCACACCATAGCCCGGTACAGCGGCATGATAACCCTCTCCGATCTGTTCGTGATCCCCTTCTTTATCATTCCTAGCATTCTGTTCGCTCTTTTCACCACCGCTGCATATTGCGCGGACGGCTTCATGAACTTGTCGATCAGAACTCCCAAATCTCTTCCTGGGAGGTCTCTCCAAGTACCGCCCCGGACATCCTGTATTCGTGCATGAGATTTTTGTATAGAGGTTTAAAAAAAGAGAAATGCGTTAATGAAGTCATTAGGTTCAATCTAGCCATTTATTTCTGCATGAATTTAAACAACTAAAAAAAATAAAGATAAATATAGCTCATCCAGTCTTATAAGAAACGGCTCTACAGAACCTTCTCAGCCAACAGACACAAAAGAAGCTCACATTCGAACTTCGTTTCCCCCCCAATTAGAGGATGTAAACTGAAAAAACACCATGAACACCTTCTCTCACATCAGGCAGTATTATTGGGTAAAGTTCTAGAACAATTGCTTTTGCCCACTACTTATGAGGAATTCAGGAAGCGCTTAAAAACATATCTGTTCCTAAAGTATCTAGACAGCTGACTCATTCATCTCTTTCTCCTAATAATGGTTCTTTTGACCTATTAACCACTTTCTTTCACCTCTTAAGTTCAATCAATTTGTACCTTCCTTTACTCTTTTGTAAACCGCTTAGAACTTCACGGTACTGCAGTATATAAACTATTATTATTATTATAATGTTTTGATCACTAGATTCCTTCCTGAGGTCTCACTGAGGGTATGAAATAGATGTGATCCCCACTTCCAGACCTCTTCCACATAATTAATGGAGAGATGTTACTGAGCCTTGAAGGAGACCTGTGTGATTGCACTACAGCAAAATGAAAAAGTAGCAGATAAAGATCAAAGTGAGAGAACTAGGGCAAAACAGTTTAGGTAGAGGTAATATTTAGCAATGTATTAAGAATATTTTATTTTTATTTGCTTAGAATGTCATTTGAAAGCTGCTTGATGTTAATACAACTTTAATTTAATTCTTTATAGTGTGTGTGTGTTGGGGGACAACACCTATGTCAATAGTAAAGTTAGAATACGGTCATTAAATCCAGTGGCGTACCTAGTACAGTGGTACCTCGGTTTACGAGTGCACCGGTTTGCGAGTGTTTTGCAAGACGAGCAAAACATACTTGGTGCCTCGTAAACCGAGCGCGCCTCGATTTGCGAGTGCCCCCCCTGCGAACCAGCACCCTCCCCCCCACAATCCGGCCCCCCCCCGCCGCCATCGGGCACCCCCCCCCCCCGCCACGACCTGAGGTCCCCCCAACCCACCCGAACCCTCTTCTTTGATGTAGCCTCCGCACTTGCACCAGGTGTCCTGTGCTGTGCTATGCTATGCCGGTGCCCGAAAATTTGCCTCCGGTGCACATGCTCAAGGCCTGAGAGTTCACTCCAACGTGAACTCTCAGGCCTTGAGCATGCGCACATGCTCAAGGCCCAGCACCGGAGGCAAATTTTCGGGCACCGGCACAGCACAGCACAGGACATGCTGGTGCAGGTGTGGAGGCTACATCAAAGTAAGAAGAGGGTTTGGGTGGGTTGGGGGGACCTCAGGTTGCGGCGGGGGTGGGGGTGCCCGATGGCGGGGGGGGGGGAGGGTGCCGGTTCACGGGGGGGCCTTCGGGGGGAGCAGCGCTGCTGGCCTCGGGGGGGGGGGGTGGAGGGTGGGAATCTATCAAAGCGAGTTTCCTTTATTTCCTATGGGGAAACTCGCTTTGATAAACGAGCATGCTCCTGGAACGGATTATGCTCGTAATCCAAGGTACCACTGTATATATAACAGCCAATGCTGATCATTTTTTTTTTTTAACAACTCCCTCCTCTATATAAAAGAAGTTATTTTTAGTAATAATCCGTGAGTCACACAACAAGGGTGCACCTAGGAAAAGGCAGCATTTTAAACACTGCAGTGAGCACTAGAACACCCAACAAACGCATTGTAAAACTAAATAAGCCAGATCCTGCACAGTCAATTGATCCTGTACAGTCGATGCTAACAGAAAACCATGGCCTTTTCATACACACACAACACAGATACACCCTCGCCTAATATGGAATAATCACAAACTAAAAATAGAAATATGTAGACAAGTTAAACTGAACCAAGAAACCAGACTCTGCATACAATGCACCACAGAAACAGTAACACGTCACCTAGTACTGTGCAAAATATAAAGACAGTAGATGTAAATTTGAAAAAACTGCTATATAACAATCACCACTTTACAAATTAACAAATAGAAATAAAACAAATAATGAGAAATAAGAAAATACAATTTTATTGGATTGATCCATTTTTCAATTAGCTTTCAGAGGCCAAATCTTTCTTCAAGACAGTGCAGTATACTGCTGTTATGGTATCCTGTCCTGACCTGAGGAAAGGGGTTTAGTCCCCCCAAAAATGCCTTATTTCCACTTCCTATTTTATAAACTTTAATCAATACAGTTACAATACTACTTGATTCTACATAAAGCAATAAAAAAAAATTTTCTACCTTTTGTCATTTCTGCTTTAATCATCTTCTCTTCGCTCTTTTCTTTCTGTTCAGCATTTGTCCTCTCTCCCTTCCGTGCAACATTCTGTCTTCTCTCTTTGCCCCTTCCACCCAGCCTCTGACCTCTCTCTCTACCCCTTGCATCCACTGTCCACCCTCCCTGCCCTTTCCATCCAGTGTCCACCCTCTCTCTCTTACATATGGCATCTTCCCTCTTTCTATGTCCCTTCAATAAACTGTATATCCTGTGCCCATCTCTCCTTTGTACATGATTCATTTCAGCTTCACCCTCTCTCCATTTTTTTTTTGTCTCCACCCCCTCGCCTATGCTCTGGCATCTCCTTCCTTCCCACTCCACTCCATGGTCTGTCATTTCTATCTCCTTCCCTTCTCTCCCCCATGCCCTGGTATCTCTCTCCTTTCCTTCCATCTCCCCCTCCTACTCCATTATCTGGCATCTCTCCTTCCTTTCACCTGGTCTGGTGTCTGTCTCCTCCCCCTCCCCCATATGTTCTGACATCTCTCTCTCTCCCTCAATGGTCTGGTAGCTCCTTTCCTTTCCCTCCCTCCCATGGTCTTGTCATCTCTTTCCTCTCCCTTTCCTGATCTTACTTCTTCCCAATTGGGTGCAGCAGCAGCAGCAGCACTTCTCTTCCCCCTCCCCCCATTGGGTGTAGCAACAGCAGAATTTCTCTTCCCCCTCCCCCCAGTTGGGTGCAACAGCAGCATTTCTCTTCCCATCCCTCCCATCTCACACACCCGTCGGCAGAGTTGCTACAGACTAAGGCAAGTTGTAAGCTTCCCTCCATCGCTGAACTATCTTCCATAGGTCAACGACGGAGGGAAGCTTACAACTTGCTGTTCTTGCTTGCTTCGGGCCTTCCTCATTGCCGGGTCCTGCCTTCACAGAAACAGAAAGTAGGCAGGACCCGGCAGCGAGGAAGGCCCGAAGCAAGCAAGAGCAGCAAGTTGTAAGCTTCCCGCCATCGCTGACCTGTCTTCCGCCTTAGCCTGTAGCAAACTCATTCTCCGGGGCTCTAATGGTACCACTGTGCGTGCCGGCTTCCTTCTCTTCCCTGTCCCCAGGACGTAACTTCCGGTTACGGAGGGAAGCCGGCACACACAGTGGTACCGTTAGAGCCACAGAGCATGGGTTCAAGTTGCTTGCTGGTGTTAAAAAAAAAAAAAGAAAGAGTCAGGTAGGAGTCAAACACAACTTTCGGCGGCGATTAAGGCTGTGCTGAGTCAGCCCGGGAAATCTCTAAGTGGGTGAGAGGGGTTTTAAAAAAATGTTGAGCAGTGGCAGCAGCAGCAGGATTCGCGATCGAGATGACAGCTGGGCGGTCATCTAAATTAGCCTGGCGGAGTGCCCGGCTAAAAGGCGCTAGGGAGAACATTGCTTTATGGGATATTTGTGGAATGAGTTTCGCAACAAGTGTTTTCCCCTGTGCAGTCCCACTCAGCCTCTGATCTATCTCTTAAGCAGCATTGCTTCTTTAGGCACATCATCTTCTCAGTCTGCCGTTGTTTCAGCACCTCCTGATCTGGGTGATCCCTTTATTCTCCAGTGCAGTACTTCCAGGCATGGGAGATCAGGGATTGTATTCTGGCTCTTTGAAGTCCTCAGGAGCTGGATCTTACTTCTGAGTCTCTGCAGGAGTTGAATTTCGTCACTCAGCTGGTTCTATTCACGTTTTCATCCTGGCTTTGTGGAGTGCGCTCCCAGTTTTCTGCCTTTCCCTGGCACCCTGATATGAGCATTTTAATCTCAGAGCAGTATGTCTCTCTGGAAGGAGTCTTGGACATTATTCAGTCAGGCTACAAGTTGGAATTTGCCTGGTCTCTGACAGATTGGTTTGTAGACACTCCTGCAGGTCGACCGACCAAAACGCTCAAGGTGCAAGCCACTGTACAACACTTGCTGGAAATTCCAGCTATAGAGTCATGGCTGCCTGCTCTCTCGGACTCAAGCAGATACTCCATCATGCCAAAGAAAGCCTCCAACGATTGGAGGCCTGTTCTGAATCTCCAGCATGTAAATGTAGCTCTCATGATTCCAGGTTCTAGGGTCCATGGCAGCCATGTGCTCCTTTGGGCGCGAGCACACACGCGTCTTCTCCAGCATGCCTTATTCTCTCACTGTGCTCCGTACAAGGATGCATTACAGACCTGTCTTCCCTGGACTCTTGAGGCTTGGGCCAGCATGGCTTGTTAGCTTCTCCTACAGTTGCTTTGCAAGGGCATACAGCTGAGGATTGCCAGCTTTTGGGGATAGAGTGCCCACTGCAATGGCCGTCCCATTCAGTAGTGTTGGAATTGGTTGGTCGATCAGCTGAAACTGAGAGCCATTTGGCTAGCTTTGTGATTCCAGAAGTTTCTGGAGAGCCAAGCAGTCAGAATCTTCTCCGACAATGCAATGGCAGTAGCCTATGTCCATTTCAAGGGAGGGACCAAGAGAACCTCTCTGGCTTAGGAGGCCCACCTTCTTTTTCTGTGGGTGGCACGTTGTCTTCTGGTTATTTAAGCAGCACATGTGGCAGGAGTCGACAATGTTCCAGCCGACAGACTGTGGATACAGGCAAGTGGGAATTGTCCTCAGTGGCTTTCTGAACCATTGTGCGGTGCTGGGGTTGGCCTTGCTTCATCTTCATGGCCATGGTACAGCACAAAGAGATGCCTCGATTCTTCAGTTGAAGATCCGAGCCCGGCAGCAAAGGTCTCAATGCTCTCATGGGACCATCCTGTTTCTCTTTGTTCTGTTTTTGATATAGCTCAGATTACATGATTTATGTAATCAAAAGCCTTGCTGTAGTCAACGAAACACATGTAGATAACCCTTTTGTGTTTTGTTTTTAAGGATCAATTTTACATCCATATTAATGCCTTTTATTCTTCACTCTTTCCTGAGCTCTGCTTGAACTTCAGGCAATTCTTGTCCACTGAATGATTTTAAGTAGAATCTTGCTGGTGTGTGGATTAGAGAGATTTCCAGTCATTTAGGCCACCTCTCTTCAGAAATATTATATGCATATTTTGTCTAGTCACTTGGTCATGATGTTTTGCAAGAATTATAACAAGTGCATCTGACTGCTCAGGATAGATGCCGTCTAAGCCTGATGCTTTATTTTTTTATAAAGTTTTCAATATTGCTAAGGCTTCTTTCTTTAGCACTCTCCAGACCAGTAGAGGTTAACTTTACGAATGGGTATATATCTAATCATGACCAGCAGGTGGAGACTGAAAACAAAACTTTGGGACAGTATATCCTAGCCCCTCCTCTCTATTTCCCTCAGTCTTCTTTCAGTCTCCAGCAGGTGTTGAGTGATCTGTACCCATCTCCCTTGGTAGGGCTGTTGGAATTTGTTTAGGGGGTTTATTGTCCCTGTTTTTAGCCGGACGGAGCTTGGGCGGACTCTGTTTGGGGGTTCGTCCGACCTCGGGGGTGTCAAACCCGGCGGGTCACGAGCGGGGTCCCTCCCCCCACTTCCTCCACCTCCCCACATTTTTTTAGAGGAGCCTCAGCAGTAAGCCTTGCCCCCTAAATCAAGCAAGGCTATTGCTTTGAGAGCCTGTGGAGTCTGTTCTGTAAAAAAAAAAAAAAAAAAAAAAATCCTGAGGTAGTGCTGGTCTGGAGGGTTGTATCCCTTTAAGAAAACTGTATTTTACTGTAATTTTTCAACTAACCGGCACTTTTTTGACAGCTAGGTCGCGTATGGAGCAATGAGCACTTCTAAAGGGAAAAAGTGCTCATTGTGCTCCAGACGCGAGGCACTCGCGGCCGGCCTGTGCAAGCGGTGTTCAGGCCGGTGCGGTGGAGGAGCTCCGTCGGCAGCGGCTGCAGGCGCCCAGAGCTCCCCGCCGATGGTGCCTCGCGAGTCGGCAGGGAACGGTGGGGAAGCCCGGTCTTCTCCGTCCGCCCACGGAGGGAATCCCCAAACCGCCGACGGTCGGGTTTTAGAGGATTCCCTCTCAGCTGATTTTTTGACAGCTGATGCCGGCTTGCCTGCTTTAGCGGCTGAGACTATTCAGGTTTCTCAGCCGCTTCAGGCTATGGAGGGAGCTTTTTTGGCGGGAAAACCGCCATCTTCTCTGTCTGGCCCCTCCATTTTGTCTTCCACCTCAGGTGACCTTCCCCCTGTTTTGACTATGCAGGGGCAAGGTTCTGCTGGGTCCCCTGCTGTGGCAGGGAGTCCCTTGGGACCCTCGGGGGGGTTTTCTCCTGAATTTTTCTTTTCTTTATGCAGAGCCTATTTTCAGGCGGCTGGGGGTCCCAGTTGCGCCCAGGGGGTTTCGGGGGGTGGGTTTTCCTCCGCGCTCCCTGCGGCTTTGCCTCTTTCGTCTGGCGTGACGTCCCCTCCGCCGCCTCCCTTGTCCAAGCGTCCGCGGGTGTCGTGGGACGAGACTTTGTGGTCGGAGGAACGGGTCGGTCTGGAGGAGGACCTGGACCCTTCTGAGGAGTTCCAGGACTCTCTGGAGGGGACGGAAGCTGGCGGCGGGTTGTCGGATTTCCCGTTCTCCAGTGACGAGGCGTCCGTGGTGCGTCTTTTTCAGAAAGATGAGCTGCCTGACCTTATTCAGCAGGTTTCTTCGGTCTTGCGTTTTGAGGACGCGCCGCCGGAGACTCCGCGTGTGGGGGACCCCCTGTTGCGGGGGATCCGTTCCGTTTCCCGCTCTTTTCCTATGCATCAGGATATTCGGGATATTATTCTGGAGCAGTGGAAAACGCCGGAGACGCCGTTTCGGCTGGCGCGCAGCATGGCTCGCCTGTATCCCATTCCTGAAGGGGATCGGGCTACGTTAGCTTCGCCGGTCGTGGATGCGGTGGTCTCGGCAATTTCCAAGCGGCATACCGTGCCTGTTGAGGGCGGTTCTGCCTTGCGGGACCCTGAGGAGCGCAAATTGGAGAGCATCCTTAAGCAAAATTTTCAGGTCTCTGCCTTTGGGGTCCAGGCGGCTATTTGTGGGGGACTGGTCGCTCGCGCCGTGTTTCGGTGGGCGGAGCGGGTCTTGGATCGAGAGTCTGACGACTGGTCTCTGGTGGATCAGGAGGTAGCGAAGATTGAGATGGCGGCCTCTTTCCTCTCAGATGCTCTATATGACTTGGTGCGGATCTCGGCTAAGTCTATGGCTTTTGGCGTGGCCGCAAGGCGTGTGTTGTGGCTGCGCGCTTGGGCGGCGGATGCTGCGTCCAAAGCTAAGCTTACTAAATTTCCCTTTCGGGGGTCGTTTTTGTTTGGAGAGGACTTGGATAAGTTGATTCAGACTCTGTCGGACTCGAAAGTTCCCCGTCTGCCGGAGGACCGTGCCCGCCCGGCGTCTCGGGGGGGTGCGGCCCGGGGGCGTTTGCGGGATTTTCGCAAGTATCGCCCTGGGCGTGGGGCTGCTTCTTTCCAGTCTCCGGGATTTTCCCGGGGTCGGTTCTTCCAGCGTATGCAGCCCTTTCGGGGGGCCCGTCGGGGGGCAGGGAATCCCTCCGCCGGTTCCCCCGCTTCCCGTCCTGCACAATGACGCCTTGCCGGCGCCCCCTTTGGTTCCGGTGGGGGCCCGGCTGCGCGAATTTTTCCCCAAATGGGCCGAGATCACGTCCGATCAGTGGGTTCTGGAGGTGGTGCGGGACGGTTATGCCCTGGAGTTCGCCCGCTCTCTGCCGGATTTTTTCCTCGCTTCTCCATGTCAGACTCCGGGGAAGACGCAGGCTTTTCGCCAGACCCTTCAGCGCTTGCTAGATCTCAGGGCAGTTGTTCCGGTGCCCCCTCCGGAGTGGGGCACGGGCAGGTACTCCATTTACTTTGTGGTGCCCAAGAAGGAGGGGACCTTTCGGCCCATCCTCGATTTGAAAGGGGTCAACAGGGCTCTCAAGATTCCCTCTTTCCGTATGGAAACTCTGCGGTCGGTCATTCTGGCGGTTCAGCCGGGGGAGTTTCTCACTTCTCTCGATCTGACGGAGGCCTACTTGCATGTTCCCATTCAGGCCTCTCATCAGCGTTTCCTGCGCTTTGCGATCTTGGGTCGGCACTTTCAGTTCTGTGCGCTTCCCTTTGGGCTGGCCACGGCTCCTCGGACGTTCACCAAGGTGATGGTGGTCGTCGCGGCAGCCTTGCGGTCGGAGGGCATCCTGGTACACCCCTACCTGGACGACTGGTTAATTCGGGCAAAGTCGTTGCAGGAAAGCTCCCGGGTTACTGCTCGGGTGGTGGAGTTTCTCCGGTCGCTGGGCTGGGTGGTCAACCTTTCCAAGAGTCGGTTGGTCCCGGCTCAGCGTCTGGAGTACCTAGGGGTGCTGTTCGACACCTCCTTGGGGAAGGTCTTCCTCCCAGAGGGCCGGGTGAGCAAATTGCAATCTCAGATTCGCCTGCTTTTGGCGTCCCGGTGTCCTCGGGCGCGAGATTTCCTCCAGGTCTTGGGGTCGATGGCGGCGTCCCTGGACGTGGTGAGGTGGGCGCGGGTCCACATGCATCCTCTCCAGTATGCTCTGCTCCGGAGGTGGTCTCCCCAGAGGCACGGGATGGATGTTCCGGTTCCCCTGCGAGGCTTGGCGCGCTGCAGTCTGCGTTGGTGGCTCCAGACCCCTCACCTAGTTCAGGGGGTGGGTCTGGATCTCCCGCAGTGGACGGTGCTCCTGACGGATGCGAGTCTCCTGGGTTGGGGGGCTCAGTGTTTGGGTCACTCAGCTCAGGGCACCTGGTCCGCGGAGGAGGCCGCCTGGTCGATCAACGTGTTGGAGACCAGAGCGGTCCGTCTGGCGCTGTTGGCTTTCCACTCCCTGTTGCTGGGCAAGTCGGTCAGAGTGCTGTCGGACAATGCCACGGCGGTGGCTTATGTCAATCGTCAGGGGGGCACCAAGAGCACTCAGGTGGCGCAGGAGGCGGCTCTGCTCATGGTTTGGGCGGAATCCCATCTGCTGGACCTCTCGGCCTCTCATATAGCCGGAGTAGAAAATGTTCAGGCAGACTTCCTCAGTCGTCACTTCCTAGATCCAGGAGAGTGGTGTCTCGGCGCCGAGGCGTTTCAGTTGATAGTGCAGGCTTGGGGGCAGCCCCTAATGGACCTGATGGCCACGGGTGGCAACGCCAAAGTGCCTCGCTTCTTCAGTCGTCGCAGGGACGGTCTGGCCGAGGGTCTGGATGCTCTGGTCTAGCAGTGGCCAACGGAGGGGCTGTTGTATGTGTTCCCTCCTTGGCCGCTGGTGGGCAGAGTGCTTCTTCGCATTGTTTACCATCCGGGTTTGGTGGTGCTGGTGGCGCCGGATTGGCCTCGCCGTCCGTGGTAGGCGGATCTGGTGAGGCACCTGGTAGCGGATCCTCTTCCTCTGCCTCTCTCGGACGACCTTCTGATGCAGGGTCCCATTCCCATGTTCGACCCGTCTCCCTTCTGTCTTACGGCGTGGCTCTTGAAAGGGGTCGCCTTAGCAAGAAGGGATATTCAGACAAGGTGATCTCTACACTGTTGGGGTCCCGGAGGCTTTCTACCTCTCGGGCTTATGTGCGGGTTTGGCGTCTCTTTGAGGAATGGTGTCGGGCGCGGGGAGTGACCTCTTTTCGCGCTTCTCTGCCTAACATTCTGGAGTTCTTGCAGGATGGCCTGGATAGAGGCCTGGCTTGGTCTTCTCTCCGGGTTCATCTTGCGGCCCTGTCGGCTTTTCGAGGGTTGGTGTCAGGTCAGCGTTTATCGGCTCTTCCTGATGTGATTCGGTTTTTGCGGGCGGCCAAGTTGCTTAGGCCTCCCTTACGGCCCTCGGTTCCCTCTTGGGATCTTAATCTGGTTCTCTCTGTTTTGGTGCGTCCGCCTTTCGAGCCCTTGGACGACTGTTCTTTGAAGGACCTTACTTTGAAGGCGGTCTTTTTGGTGGCCATTACTTCTGCTAGGCGTGTTTCTGAGCTGCAGGCTTTCTCTTGTAGGACTCCCTTCTTGGAGTTTTCTAGGGAGCGGGTCATCTTGCGGCCTGTTCCTTCCTTTCTGCCTAAGGTTGTTTCTCCTTTTCATGTCAATCAATCGGTGGTTCTCCCGGTCTTGGGTGGTCGGGAGGGCTCTTCTGAGCAACGGCAGCTGCGCAAGTTGGATGTCGGTCGGGTCCTTCGCTCTTATGTGCAGCGGACCCAGGAATTCCGGAAGTCCGATCATCTCTTTGTCCTCCTGGCGGGTCCTCGTCGGGGAGCTGGCGCTTCTAAGGCTACTATTGCGCGCTGGATCAAGGAGACGATTGCTTCCGCTTATCTTCTGAAACAGCAGCCTGTTCCGGAGTTTCTCAAGGCTCATTCCACTCGGGGTCAGGCGGCTTCTTGGGCTGAGTCGTCGCTCGTGCCTCCTGTGGATATTTGTAAGGCTGCGGTTTGGTCCTCCTTGCATTCCTTTGTTCGTCATTATCGGGTTGATGTGCAGGCGCGTCGGGACGCGGTGTTCGGTGAGCGTGTACTGGTATCGGCCCTTCGGGGGTCCCGCCCGTGAGAGGGACTGCTTTGGTACGTCCCATTCGTAAAGTTAACCTCTACTGGTCTGGAGAGTGCTAAAGAAGGAGAAATTAGGTTCTTACCTGCTAATTTACTTTCTTTTAGCTTCTCCAGACCAGTAGAGGTCCCCACCCTGTCTGTTGTTGTTGTTGTTGGGGCTGTTGCGCGGGCAGTTTTTGGTTTTTGCTGCGGGTTCTAGTATTTTTCTAGGGCCGGGGAGAATTGAAGAACGGCGGCTGTGGCTCGGCTGGCTTAGCTGGCGAGCTGTGGGGACATTCTTCCTTCGGGAATTTCTCCTCTGCATTTTCCAACAGCATTTTGGGTTTGTTATTTGTTACTCCTTTCGGAGTATTGTTTTTTCTCTCTGTTGTTTTCCAGTTCTTGGTTCTGCTTGGCTATTCGGCAGACTGAGGGAAATAGAGAGGAGGGGCTAGGATATACTGTCCCAAAGTTTTGTTTTCAGTCTCCACCTGCTGGTCATGATTAGATATATACCCATTCGTAAAGTTAACCTCTACTGGTCTGGAGAAGCTAAAAGAAAGTAAATTAGCAGGTAAGAACCTAATTTCTCCTTCATCACCAGTGGTTCCTGATCTTAAGGTACAAATTAAAAACAACTGTTTCTCTTAACGATATAATTTACTGTAGTCTTTTCATCTTTTCTTGATCTTCTCTATTTCATTCTGTATGGATCCTTTAGTGTTTTTTATAGTATTCCAGTTCAAGGCTGAAATTCCCTCTTTAACTCTTGTAGGTTTAATAATAATAATAACTTTATTTTTATATACCGCAATATCGTAACAGTTCAAAGTGGTTTACTGCAAAAAGAGACTGCATACATATAGCTTTAGGAGAACTGATCTTTTTTTTCCTGATTCTGTACAAGTAGTTCCTGTTACAGAGCTTATAATCTATTCAACACAGACAAATGAGAGATTAGGGAGTTTCTTTATTATGCATGAGTATTGAACAGGTGAATTAGGGATTGAGTTCAAAGAAGCCTGAAAAGGGTAGGCTTTTATATGGTCTAGAATAGGGCTAGACATGAAGCACTGACATTTGAAATAGACTTGCTTAGTATGGCACCTCAAGGTGGAAGGACTAGTGTGTGGAGTTGGCAGTGGAGGAGAAGGGTACAGATAACAGTAACTTATTTGATAAACAGACTTCTCAGAGAGGTGTGTTGAGATATTGAGCTGCAGGATGGATGTATTAGTAAGTCAGAAAGGAGTTTTGACGTGTATACAAGGAGTGACTTGAGAGGAGTTATGTGAGTGTAGTAACATTAGCAGAAGTTGTGCAGCAAATTGAAATGAAAAGTGATGGTTTAGAGGGAGAATGGGAGGAACAAGTTACAGTAGTCTAAGCTGGGGTTGATAGTGTGATAAGAGTTTTGGTAGTGTTCAGAAAGGAAGGGATATATTTTAATGATGATGTTAGCAGTTTTTAGCAGACAGTTAAATGTGTGTAGAGATAGAGGTCAAATATGACCCCATGGTTATGAACTAAGAGAATAGGTGGATGACAGTGCCATCCATAGAAATAGAGAGTGGAAGAAAAGGAGAGGGGGGTTCAGGGGAAAAGATAAGAACTTTGGTCTTGGACACATTCAGGTTTCAATGAGACATCGGGTAGCAATGTCACAAAAGCATGCTGAGACTTTGACCTGGATTCTTAGTGAAATTTCTGGTGTAGAAAGAAGAGAATTGTTGGGCATAGGGAGGGAGAGAGAATTATTGGACATGGTGGTGGGAGAGGAGTGAGGTAGAGATGCATGGGGAAGAGAGAGATGAGAGGGAGTAATGTTGGATGTGGTGGTGGTGGTGGAGAAGGAACAGTGGGATTGATGAAAAGTAATCTAAGAGGGGCCTCAAGGAAGTGGAAAAGATGGGAAGAATACTTGGATCCAAGTTACAAACAAATTCAACTCAAGAACAGTTTAAAAAATGGAACCCGTTCTTAACACGGGGACTGCCTGGGAGTCCGTGGGAGGAGCTTCCTCCGATGTCAGAGGGAAGGCTTCTGGCTCAGCCACGAGACGCGCATAGGAGCTGCCACCCGCGGCTTTGTGCAGGGAAACGACTGTGGCTGGATGGAGGAGGGAGCCGGCCACCCATCAGAGGGAGACATATACTTGGGGCACAGGAGAGAGGGAGAGGGGCGCATTGGGACATCGAAAGTAGAACAGGACCAACCCATTCGTAAGTATGAGTCCAATGTAAGTCAGATGTTTGTAAACAGGGATTGCCTGTATCTGGGAGTCATCAGTGGATAGATGGTACTGAAAACCATGGGAGCAGATCAGAGCACCAAGGGATCAAGTAGAGAGGAGAGATTCCAAGACAAGACTTTGAGGTACACTGACTGATAATAGGATAGCAGACGAGGAGGATCCTCTAAAACCAACAGAACAGAGCCCTAAAATCTAAGTGAAGACAGTGTAGCAAGGAGTAGATGATGGTCACCAATTTCAAAACCAGCAGATAGGTCAGGAAAGATGAGGATTGAGTAAAAGCCCTTAGATCTGACCAGAAACAGCTCACTGGAGATTTTAGTAAGGGCTGTTTTCTGTATGGTGTAGAGCAGTGTAGGTCAAACTTTGTGCCAAGGCATATTAATGAGCCTCCTGAGATTTTCAGGTGTGCCGCAGTACACTGGAGAGGAAGAGAGGCATGTCCTGTAGGCAATCAGTGGGTACCAGCATCTATCCTTCTCTCTTGCCCTCTTCCCTTCTGGCACCCCCCACTGGCATCTCAGGGCCCGCCTGGAGGACCTTCACACACACTTGGACATCAACATGATGTCACGCATGCGTGTGATGTCATCACGGCAATATCTGCACACTTCCAGGTGCCTCAAGCCACGGCCACTACCTTTAGTGTACTGCGGCTCGAGAAAGTTTGTGGGACACTGGTGTAGAGGGTGAAATTCACAACAGTGATAGTAAACAGTATGTTCAATTAGCTTGAATGCAAAAGGGAGGAGGAAGATGAGGTAATAGTTGAAAGGTAGGTAGGATCCCGTGAAGGCTTTTTGAGTAGTGTAAAAACAGCATGTTAGAAGGCATCAGGAACTGTTGCAGTGGAAAGTGATAAACTGAAGGTATGACAGTAGGAAGAGGTAGATCTGAGTAGACAGGTGGCAATGGGAACAAGAGGAAGAGGTGAGTTTGGAAGATAGAAGAGGAAACTGCATATTTTTTATATGGATGGGTTTGAAGGAAGGTTGTAAGAAGAAAGTGGAAGAAGAGGATATGCAGGTGACTAGGTGGAGAACTCAAGAATAATTATGGATTGCCATGGCACTCCGATACATACTGGAGTCTGGACAAAAAGTGAAGGCAGGGGAATTGTTGGTGGAGGGGGCACTTTGAGGAAGAAGTTCAACTCTTACTGTCTTTGCCAAACCAAAAAATGGCTTAAAATGGGGGTTGTGATTTATATTCAGGTCGGCACGTACCCATTCTCCTCTTGGTCCCGTTGTAGGCCTCTCCCAGGCCTGTTGTAAGCCCTGGTGGTCTAGTGGTGAGATGAGAGAGATCCCTCCTGCTTCCTATCCCGACTGACTCTGACGCATCTCTCCTCACGCCCACCTCCCAGACTTAAAAAAAACCCATATCTTTTAAAGCCCTAGTGGTCCAGCAGTGAAGTGGGACAGGAGTGATCTTACTACGCTCCTGCTCAGTACAGAGCCGCTGTCTGAATGGCTGTCATGAGTTCCCATAGCAACCTTGCAAGTTCCCATGGTTTTGCAAGATTGCCATTAGAACTCGCAGCAACCATTCAAACAGAAGCTCTGCACAGGGTAGGAGCATAGGAAGATCGCTCTTGCCCCAGTTCACCAGTGGACCACCAGGGCTTTAAAGGTAGGTTTTTTTAAGTCTGAGAGGCGGGAGGGAGGTGGGATGTGTCATTTAGCCGGGACAGGAGGCTGGAGGGATCCCTCCTGTCACGGCCCACTACTGGCCCTCTAGTCATGCAGGTTTGGGGGAGGCCTGCAAAGCATCAGGGGAGGGGGGTGGACAGAGTGCAGTGCCTGACGGGAGGGAAGAGTACTAGGTGCAAAGCCTGGCAGGGAGGGGGCTAAGGGAGGGAGGAATGGTACTGAGTGCCAGTCTAGCAGGGGAGGGAGGGCTGGATGCAGAGCCTAACATAGTAACATAGTAGATGATGGCAGATAAAGACCCGAATGGTCCATCCAGTCTGCCCAATCTGATTCAATTTAATTTTTTTTAATTTTTTCTTCTTAGCAATTTCTGGGCAAGAATCCAAAGCTCTACCTGGTACTGTGCTTGGGTTCCCACTGCCGAAATCTCTGTCAAAACCTACTCCAGCCCATCTACACCCTCCCAGTCATTGTAGCCCTCTCCAGCCCATCCTCCCCCAAACGGCTATATACAGACCGTGCAAGTCTACCCAGTACTGGCCTTAGTTCAATATTTAATATTATTTTCTGATTCTAGATCCTCTGAGTTCATCCCACGCTTCTTTGAACTCAGTCACAGTTTTCCTCTCCACCACCTCTCTCGGGAGCACATTCCAGGCATCCACCACCCTCTCCGTAAAGTAGAATTTCCTAACATTGCTCTTGAATCTACCACACCTCAACCTCAAATTATGTCCTCTGGTTTTACCATTTTCCTTTCTCTGGAAAACATTTTGTTCTACATTAATACCCTTCAAGTATTTGAACATCTGAATCATATCCCCCCCCCCCATCCCTCCTTTCCTCTAGGGTATACATATTCAGGGCTTCCAGTCTCTCCTCATACGTCTTCTGGCGCAAGCCTCCTATCATTTTCATCGCCCTCCTCTGGACCGCTTCAAGTCTTCTTACGTCCTTCACCAGATACGGTCTCCAAACTGAACACAATACTCCCAAGTGGGACCTCACCAATGACCTGTACAGGGGCATCAACACCTTCTTCCTTCTACTGGCTATGCCTCTCTCTATACAGCCCCAGCATCCTCCTGGCCTTGTCACACTGTTTTTTCACCTTTAGATCCTCGGACACTATCGCCCCAAGGACCCTCTCACCATCCGTGCATATCAGCTTCTCACCTCCCAGCATATATGGTTCCTTCCGATTATTAATTCCCAAGTGCATTAATCTGGCAGGGGAGGGAGGTAGGGAGAGTGGGGGCTGGGTGCAGAGCCAGGCAGGGCATTTGAATATAAACCCCCAGTTTATATTTGAGTCAACCTTTTTTCCTCTTTTGGAGGGAAAAAGATCACCTTGGTTTATATTTGAGTATATATGGTTGCAATTTTATTTGGAAAGTGTAAGAGCTTCTCTTTCTCCTTTGGATTTAGCTTCATTACATTTCTGAGCAATTTTGAGAGTTTCTTTAGTCATTCGTTTTGGTTTGTTTTGCTTTTTCTCCTTCTACAGAGACTTTGCATTTTCTTCAAGTAAAACTTTATTGATGTCTTCCTACAGCTCTTCTGGTACTCTATTAATATCCAGTGTAGTGAATCTGTTTCACAGGTGGTCTTTAAATTCCAGTGGAATATTTTCAAGATCATACTTTGCTATGGTCATGAATGGCTGCGTCATCTTCAGCTTTAGCTTGAATTTTCATACTACCGTAGTAACTTATGGTTTGTACTACAGTTGGCTTCAGGTCTGATCATTGCCAATGAGCTTTTCCACTGCTTGACTTCCACAAATGTGTACGTATGTGTGTGGCCATTGTCATTGATTTAAGGAACTCTGTAAAATTATAATTCAACCTGTGATATCTGCCTGATATGCTACACTGCCAACACCTGACAAAGTACCATCAGATTGAGGGGCCAGGTTTTATGGGTTAAGTTGACAAATATTCTCTCTTCTACAATAAATTAAAATGACAGAAGATACCCCCCCCCCCCCCCAATTCTGATACCTGACTCCATCCAGCTTTAAGCCTTCATTCTAAGTTCATATAATGACACAGTTAATTCATTTGCCACCAGTTCTTTTACTCTTTTTTTTCAAGTGCAGCTATTGGCTAGTCCTATAGAATAAAAAAAAGATTGTTTTCCCACTCCTCCTGCTTAGTGAATGTTCCTGTTCCTAATTTTTCTGAAAGAATCCTGATTGGTTTTTTTAACTATCAAAATTACGTAGGCTCTTTTCCTCACCCATGATCTTTCCTGAAAAACTTCATTCTTCAAGAATCTCAATCTCAGTTCATTCCATAGCCAAACACTCTTCTCTTCACCATCTAATATAATAAAACGCTAGGCCGCGCATGCGCACTTCCTATGTGTGTGCCGGTTTTCCGTGAGCTGTAGCGACACATAGGAAGTGCGCATGCGCGGCTTACGTTCTGTCCTGCTCCCTGTTGAAAGACGCAGCGGTTGCCGCCTCTCCGCTCTCTCTCTTCCTCCCCCCCCCAAGGCGGATGTCGACCGCGGCAGCCAAACCCGGAAAACATTTTAAGGTAACACTTTTCTTGCAACTTTGCATCCAGAGAGCTACATTCTTCCTTGGACCAAGCTCCTTATGTCGTTACAATCAGGACAGATTAACTGTGCCGCTCACATCAAAAGCCAACCCTTCCGGGTTTTAAGTTGGGCACTGCTTCTCCTGCGGTGCGGCGGCCCGAGTCAGATGTCGGTCGCGGCGACTGTTGGCGGCTGCAGGCCGCGGCAGCCAAACCCGGAAAACATTTTAACATAAGTAGGGCATGGAGTTCAGAAGGAATGTATGGGGGGGGAGGAAAATACTGCACAGGGAAGTGGGGTGGGAGGGAAATGCTGCAACACACGGAAATGGAGGGCAGAAAAGGGGTTGATGGACAGGGGAAGAGGTGCTGATGAACAGGGGGAGGTAAAACAAAGGGAGAATGGCTTCTGCTGGATAAGGTTAGCAGTGATGGGGTGGTGGAGGACACAGGGGAGGTAAAAGGAAGGGAGAATGGACAGGGGGAGCAGGCAAGGGGT
Source organism: Geotrypetes seraphini (assembly GCF_902459505.1). NCBI lineage: Eukaryota > Metazoa > Chordata > Amphibia > Gymnophiona > Dermophiidae > Geotrypetes > Geotrypetes seraphini. The sequence continues at coordinate 95,399,762 of NC_047088.1, forward strand.
GATAGTGGACAGCCAAGGAAAAAAAAAAAAAAAAGACAGACAGACAGAAATACAGAAAGCGACTAAGGAGAGAGAAAAAAAAATAAAAACAGACACACACATATATATTCTAGCACCCGTTAATGTAACGGGCTATAAGACTAGTTGAGATATAATATGGCTCAATCTTTCCTAAACTTTTAAGGTTCATGTTTCCCCTAACTGGGAGTGCCTGACCCTTCCAGTCTGTGCCACGTAAAGATGTTGCCATCTGTCAGTCTTCAACTGTTCTTACTTATCTTCAGCCTTTGTGTTGAGACCTCCACCTCTGATAGCTTCATACCTTTTGCACCTGAGATTTGAGGGTCCACCTTTTACAACTTCACCCTTTGCAGCTGAGGTTAGAACATAACAAGAATTGCCATACTGGGTCAGGCCAAAAGTCTGTCTTGCTCAGTATCTTTTTTTTCTCTAACCAGTGGCCAACCTAGGTAACAAGAGCCTAAGCAGAATCACAAAAAGTTGCATGATTCCATACTACTTGCCCCCAGGGATCAGCAATGACTTTTCACAGGTCAGTTTATGGACTTATCTCCAGACATTTGTCCAAACCTTTTTTGAAATTAAAATGACAGGACTCAACAAGGACCTTGGCTTCCCACTACAAATGAGTTTAAACTGCTTTGTCATCTCTCTGTCTCCTACGAAACAAAGACCTTGGCTTTCTTTCCCACTACAAAGAAATTCAGACTGTCACCACTTTGTCTCCAACTACAACAAAATGCTTTCATGTTTCCCTGATTTTGCCAACATTTGCTTATTTCTGATCTGAGGAAGAAGGGGTTACCTTTGAAAGCTAATCATAAACTACATTAAGTTACTCCAATAAAAAAGATATTTTGTTTTATTTCTACATATTACCTTAAATAGTTACATTAACTACCATATTCTCTGACAACAAGTTCTAGAGCTTAACTATACATTGATTTGATTTACCGTATTTTTCGCTCCACAAGACGCAAATTTTCCTCCCAAAAGTGGGTAGAAATAAGGGTGCGTCTTATGGAGATCTCAGAGAATCTTAGTGAGAGGGAGAATTAGAAGTCCTTGAGCATGCGCAGATGCATGCTCAAGGCCGGCAGAAGCAGGAAGATCTTTTAGCGGCACCGGCACGTCCTGTGGGCTGCATGCTGGTGCCAGATGAGGGGGGTAAGTTTAAATTGTTCGGGGGGGGGGTGCCGATTCGCACAGAGGGGGGTCTTTGTGAGTGGGGAAGGGAGCAGTGCCGCTGGCCTCGGGGGAGGAGGGGTGGGAACATATCAAAGCGAGTTTCCATTATTTCCTATGGGGAAACTTGCTTTGATATACAAGTATTTTGGTTTACGAGCATGCTTCTGGAACGAATTATGCTCGTAAACCAAGGTTCCACTGTATTTCCTACTGCTGGTCCCAACATAATCAGCAGGCAGCAATCCAGCAACCACCACAATTTACAGGTACCGCTAGGGGGGAGGCTGGGATGGAATTTATAGGTGCCTGGGACAGAATTTAAAGGTGCTGGGTATATATTAGTATACAATTTGGTTCAGAATGGGGTTTTTTCTTATTTTCCTCTTCTAAATCTAGGATGCATCTTATGGTCAGGCGCTTCTTATGGAGCGAAAAATACGGTAATAATTTGATATACCGCCTAATTGTACACACAGGCTTTAAAGGGGTTTATAATAATAAAAAACATAATACAACAGAGACCCAGTCTTTCCCACCAATGTTAAAAAAAATAAAAAGCTATGAAGGGAATCCAATTAAGAATCATCAAAAGTATTTTGAAACATCCAAGTTTAACTGTCTTTAAAGATGGAAGTTGCAACAAGCAACACTGAAGATATAAAGATCTCAAATGTTCTTGAAGAATCAACTTTTCAGAAAGATATTGTAGAGCACCCATTTGAAAAACCTTAAAGGCATAAAAGTTTAAAAGATATTCTAGTTTTGTTCTTTCAGCAGAGGAGTAATATGATCGAATTTCTTGCCATTGAATATCAAACATGCACCTGCATTCTGAATTAACTGCAATTCCTTGAGTGAAAAAAATTATACTTTCTCCAATTTGTTTTAAATGTATTATACTGTACAAGTTCCTAGCATTTTGTCGCCTACTCTTTATACTTTTTTTTTTTTTTAAAGTGTTTTGTGTGTGTGTTCTACAGATTTTGTAGACCCCCACTTAGCCATCTCTCTAAGCTGAAGAGCCCTTACATCTTTTCCTTATATGAGACTTAAAACTTCACTCCTTCCTCATCTGAGGATCCTAGGCTTCTCTTGCAGTTTCACATTCAATATACTGTACTAGAAATAGCACCTAAAGGTTACCTTATTTCAACAATCAGGAGGGCTTGGCAGTGCTCACTGTGCCCAACATGTATAGAATATAGCCAGGTATCGCTCACCATATCAACAAGAGAGAATCTAGACCCGCTTTGAGAGAAGACATTATTCTGGGCCAATTCTCCTGGGTCGAATGAGAACTTTTCATATGAGATGCTTGTTTTCCATTGCTTACTTGCTCTCTATACATCAAGCTTTGGACTCCTGAAGTAGGTTCTACAGCCAAAACATGGCTCGTGTTGTCATTTTTTAATGGCGCAATAAAGTTCATTTGAAGGATCTCCGTTGGTTGGTTTCCGTCATCCCAGCTGTGTGTGCTGCTTGTGCCAAATTTGAGGCCTTCTCATTTCCTTTCTTATCTTGACCTTTGTCTCCTTCATGCAGCTTCATCTTACTACAGCATGCTACTTGGGCTGTCAAAGATGAACACATTATCTTACTTAAAACATCTCTTCACAGCCCTCTACTTGTGAATCATTAAAGTGTGGTTGATTCTTCCCATTTGTCTATGGAGAACATGAAGTTACTTACCTATAATGGACATTCTCTGTGGACAGTGGGATAACTCAGCCTCACAAACCCTCTTGCCTTCCCTTCTCAGGTGAACCTGCCTACAGTTGGAGAACACACTGGAGAGGAAGCAGGTGCCTACTAGGGTGAGTAGTGACCTGCACATATTTAGAAAGCTCTTTCCAGGCTTTTCTGAGCTCTAGAAGTAATCCATCCACACACTGTTAAATATTACCAGTGTGTGGTTGATTATCCTGCTGTCCATCAATAAACTTCATTAAAGGTAAGTAACCTCACTTCTTAAAGCAGTTGAGCCTTCCTAATAAAAATATGCTAACTTGAAATCCATTATGAGGCAGTGTTTAACAGTACCAGGAAGATAGCCCAGTGATTGTGCAGGGTTGTAGAAAGAACCTTGGTACAAGGCTTCTGGCCAAAGACCATAACTGGGAACTCTGGCATTTTATTTAAATTACCATAGCTCCAAAGGCATAGCTGAGATTGCTAGGTACCATAGATTTGACTCCATTATGCCACAGTGGTATATGGAGGATCCCTTTATATAGCTAGAATGTGGAAATCTGAAGAGAGGTGAGGAGAATAGGAACACTCAACACCCATTTGGGGAAAAAAAAGAATTAAAACCAATTTGCCAGGATAAAGGGTTTCATAATCGGATCCAGGGAGGTGTAAGCAAAAGTAGTACTTTAAGTTTAAGAATGGGATGAGATATTCAGCACTTGTTCCAGGGCCCTGCATGCCCAGACTCAAGCAAGCAAAAACCTGTGCAACACAAAATCCAAAACTTGCAGTTTTGTGATTCTCATTTGCTTCAACTGGCCTCCCTGCTTATGCAGCATATGCTTTTAACTGCAGATTGACAATGGCATACAAAGCTTGAGATATGTTTCTGTGCCCATGCAGCTCAGCTTTCGACCATGTGAACAAGGTCCGGGTGGCAATCAAGAAGATCAGCCCCTTTGAGCACCAGACATACTGTCAACGCACACTGCGGGAAATCAAGATCCTGCTTCGCTTCAAGCATGAGAACATTATCGGCATCAATGACATTCTGCGAGCAGCCAATATTGACAACATGAGGGACGTGTATCTTTCTGCTAATAGTTTCTGTGTGTGTATTCATCCCCCTATACCCGTGAGAGCAGGATAATGGATGTAGTGTTCTTAGTGTTTTTCACTCATAAAGTATAGCATCAATTAAGGAAGGAGGGGTAGGTGTCCATAAGAACACACTCTGGAAGATTGATAGCTCATGATCCTATGTGTGTTTGTATGTCTCTGTGATCTTGATGATACTTAGCAAAAAAGTGGTATCTCTTATCTTCTAAGCATGACTTTAGTCAGGGAGGGCAATTAACCTGAGATACCATTATTGTGTCTTTAAGCAAGTCCCCCTTGTTAGGGAAGAATTAGATTTAACTGACATTAGATGATGTATATTTCCTTGACTCACTGTCTCTCTCCTTTGGAATGGGGAGAGCGCTTTTTCACAGCTACATTGTGCAGGACTTAATGGAGACAGATCTGTACAAGCTCCTGAAGACCCAGCAATTGAGCAATGACCATATCTGTTACTTCCTGTACCAGATCCTACGTGGGCTGAAGTACATTCACTCTGCCAATGTGCTGCACCGTGACCTAAAGCCTAGTAATCTGCTAATCAATACCACCTGTGACCTAAAGGTAAGAGATCTCTTAGATCATAGGTTTGGGGGGAGCTAACAACTTACTGTTCAATTACATCTGTGACCTGAATTTAAAAGAGGAAATTTTCTGATGGGGATCCCTTCTGCCCTGTTTGTATGTCATAATTAGATTGTAAGCTCTTTCGAGCAGGGACTGTCTCTTGCATGTTTTTTGTACAGTGCTGCGTGTGCCTGGTAGCACTATAGAAATAATAAATAGTAGTAGTAGATGCACAAAGCTCCGGGCAGTCCAGCAAAGAAAGCTGAGCTGGGAGTGATTTTCTTTTGCTAGGCAATGCTCAGTACAACAACATGCAAATTATATGCATGCAAATTGTGCAGAGTAGTCCAGTAAAAGAGGGAAGGAGTTGTGCCTAGAACCTGCTCAGAAGAGCAAAGCGGTAGGCACAGCTCATCCCTTCCCCCCCAATCCCTCCTGTTACAGACTTCTCTTGCCGCCACTGCTTTCCCCTTCCAGTTCAGCTGATCATGGCTGTGCTGTCCCCATGCTGGCTCAGCTGATCAGTGGCTCCGGTGAGGCCAGCTGAGCTAACAGGAAGGGGAAGCTGCGAACAGCTGATCGCAGCTCCGGAGCACCGATCAGATGAGCCAGCAGGGCTGCTGGCTCAGCTGCATTGTGTTTTTTATTTTTTATAGCTGCTGTGTGTGTGTTGTGTGAGTGTGGGTCCCGCACCTGTGTTAGACACAGGACATACGCATACAGCTCATGCACAAGAACAGCTCTATACCTGCTGTAAAAATATTTCCCAGCAAGAGGTGGGCATTCCCTTCTCTTCCTTTTAAATACTTATGTGCTCCTTGTAGCTAGATTGTGAGCCCGCTAGGGGTGGAGATAGTACCTGCATGTAATATGTAGAGCGCTGCGTATGCCTAGTAGCACTATGGAAATGATTAATAATAGTGGTATCGATGCATTCGCATAGGGTTCTTAGTGGCTATTACCGCTATTGGTAGAATTCCAAGAGAACCCTTTTGAGCATAGGAAGTGGAGCTTCCTTGCAAATAAGACTGGTATTAACCACTCTTACTTGCACAGAAAACTTTTAAATATCTGGGCCTTTTGTCCCTCGTTCCCCTCCACTGAATCATCAACCTGCTCATTAATTCCAGCTATAATCTGAAGTAAGCAAAGGGCCTGCTTCCCAACTATATCCCCCGTTCAAATCCCAATATGCACTGGAAGGGTAAGGAATTTGTTCACCCTTACATTTTATGACTCGAAGGTAAGAGCCACTCCCCCCACCTACCTGTTTTTCCGCTGCAGCCCCCTACTAGTAGGGGAAGAGAGAGAGAGGGGGGCTCTAGTGCCTTTTTATCCATATATGCTAATGTCTGTCTTGAAGGGATCATGTGTGCGGCTTTCACATGCTGCTTCAGGAAGGCAGAGATACCAAGCTTGCAGCTTTATATCGAAGTCCAGCTGTCTATGAGCATCTGTAATAGATAATATATTGCATGTGTGATTTGAGGTGGGCTGTACTGATGTATATCATACCACACAGTGTGTGCAGATATGGGTGTGGGATTATTAAGACTAACTATGTAATAACCTCACTTTGTGTGAGAGATGATGCTAAAACCATATTTGTTACATATACACAGGAGTCCATATATTAGGTGATCACTATACTCGCAAACCACTTGAAGAAGGGTGTCGATCACATCTTTCAGCATCTCCTCCTTCACCAGTGGAGTATAGTTCCTCTCCAGTTTTTTCTTTTGAAGGCAAACCAAGAGGAGGTGGTGTTCTCTGTTCAGTTTTTATTATTTTCAGGTCTTTTTATTCCATTTCAGAAGGCTTTGGTGCCAGAGAACACCATATCTAGGGCTGCTCTGGGAGAGGACGCACAGACTGTGAGGGTGGACAGTAGCATGCAGGGTAACCCCCAAGTGTATCTGATGAGCCAGCCTGTTTTGTGTTACTTTGAGGCTCTAATTTATTAGAGGCTTGAGTGCAGGCTGTGGAGCCCCTGTGTGAATCCCTTTGGGTTTCAGGGAGCTGGCTGCATTTTGCTCCCACCCACCCCACCCCACCCCATCACACTGCAAGGAATTGTGGGGGTTGAACCTTCAGTTGGTTCTGGTCCAACTGTGAGCCCAAAGATCTCCAGGTCTTGATGTCTGCCCTCAGTTGGTGCTGAAAGTCATGGATTATATGCTGGATGTTCTATATGACATCGGTCATGAGCAAGGTGTCGACGTATGCAGTTTCTACCTGCTGCATGTTCTGGATTAGACAATTGACAGATGATTCAGCCTCCAAAGCCACCTTAAGCTGACTGCTTTCAAAGGGCAGATGCTATTAGTAAGGACCTTGACGACCTTATGTCCATCGTGGCAGATCACTACCCCAAATCTGTGTCTGATAATTACCTCTGCCCCCCAAGGGATGGCAAGGTCTGCTTTCAGCTTTCAGCAGGTTCCTATGCTCAGAGATCTTATCAGGGGGCAACTCTAGATACCAGCAACCATCAGGGTCTCGCGTCAACACAACCTCCAAGAAATCACAATGATGCCAGGTTGGCTGCCTTGCTCCCGCACATTGGCAGGAGACTGTCAGCATTCTGGAGTGAGTGGGAGCAAATTTCCTCAGACTGCTGGGTTCTAGATCTTATTCAAGAGGGTCACAAAATTGAGTTTTATTGCCTTCCTTCAGATCTGTTTATTGACTCTCTAGCCAGCTGGAAAAGAGGCCAGGCTTTGAGTGACGGTGCAAAGGCTTTTGGACATTCAGGCTATAGAACCAATTCCCAAAGAAGAATCGAGCTCTGGCATATACTCTAAATACACTATATAAAGATCCCCAATGGGAAAACATATAAATAATATTCTGTGCCCAATATTTCCCACTAATAACCAACTATGAATAAGGTAATATCAATCCTAATCTAAGAGAGTTAGCCTCAGTAATGGAGCCTACGCGTAGCCATTCAATGACTGGGGAATTCAGCGTAGCTATATTTGCTCCTTTAATCTCCAATCATTGGCCTCACTCTCATTTTCATTACTCAAAATTTCTAAAATTTTTATCCTTATTAATCTTTTTTCTTTTTTTGTTTTTTATATATAAATCCTTAAAAAATCTATCTTCATACACTTCCTATCAATTCCTATCACTCATCCTTATTCACATGTTTGAGACTACACTATCTTTAATTTTTCATTGTATTTATGGAATTCTTAACTTCAGCGTTATGTAATCACTCAAAAATATCGTTATTCTCTAAATAGTGGCTTATACTAGTCTACTTATCTATCAATCAGCACTTGTATTTCATAGCTAGAGCCAGTTCTTAACAAACATTAGCTTATCCAAGCCTACTTATCTTTAAGGCTTATCCTTAAGACAGCATTCATCTTAAGTCAGCACTTGTATTTCACAAATATAGCCAACGTGGCCAACGTTTCGTGGGCGAAAATTCAAGCTCACTGCATCAGGGCCAAGTTATTTAGGAAACAAGATGCTGAAACATAAACAAAAATATATTTAATCAAAAAATGTAATTTACTTACAATTTCCTCACCTACAGCTCTCTTACTTACTACTCAAAGTGCATTTTGTTAGTGGTCTCAAGATAGAGCCAAAATGGCGACAGCCTCGTTTTAAAACAATTGGCAGCGTTCTGACGTCAAACAGAGAATCAAATTACATTAAAGCGGACAGTCTCGTATACAGAGACACATCTTGTAAACCCCTATTTTAACCTCACAATCAATAAAAATGTTGCCATTCGAATTGTCTATTCAGACCATTCGGGTGTAATGTATCCAATCGACTAATCCATCTTTGTTCGTGTTGTGCCAGCATACGCCTAAAGTCCCCCCCTCTATTATCTGGTTTGACCACTTCTATGATGACAACTCTTAATGTTCCAAAATCATGTTTACTTGTGATGCAATGTTTTGCCAAAGGGGCCCCCATGTTAAGATTTTTAATATTACTTTTGTGTTCAGTCAGCCTAATATTTAACTGTCTCGATGTTTGACCTATATATAAGAGGTCGCAAGGACATCTCAAAATGTACACCACCCCGCGCGTTTTGCAATTGGAGGAATGATTTAAATTATAGACTCTTCCATCTCTAGGATTCACAAAAGTTGTAGTACAATCCATAAGGGCACACATTTGGCATTTGCCACAAGTTAGGTGGCCTAACGTTTCACCAACTAGATTACTTACAATCTTCTTAGGGCGGGACGGACATAACACTTCCTTAAGATTTCTATTACGCCGATATGCTATCCTAAGGGAGTGATCTTGAAACGTCCCTGCTACTTGTAACATCTCCCAATGTTTCCTTAGGGATTGAGCTAGTTTATGACTATGGGCCGAGTAGGTTAGCACACATGTCATAACTTTTTCACAAGTTTTCACATCATTTTTAGCACTAGGGGTCAATAATAATAACCATCGGGAATTATTATTGACCCCTAGTGCTAAAAATGATGTGAAAACTTGTGAAAAAGTTATGACATGTGTGCTAACCTACTCGGCCCATAGTCATAAACTAGCTCAATCCCTAAGGAAACATTGGGAGATGTTACAAGTAGCAGGGACGTTTCAAGATCACTCCCTTAGGATAGCATATCGGCGTAATAGAAATCTTAAGGAAGTGTTATGTCCGTCCCGCCCTAAGAAGATTGTAAGTAATCTAGTTGGTGAAACGTTAGGCCACCTAACTTGTGGCAAATGCCAAATGTGTGCCCTTATGGATTGTACTACAACTTTTGTGAATCCTAGAGATGGAAGAGTCTATAATTTAAATCATTCCTCCAATTGCAAAACGCGCGGGGTGGTGTACATTTTGAGATGTCCTTGCGACCTCTTATATATAGGTCAAACATCGAGACAGTTAAATATTAGGCTGACTGAACACAAAAGTAATATTAAAAATCTTAACATGGGGGCCCCTTTGGCAAAACATTGCATCACAAGTAAACATGATTTTGGAACATTAAGAGTTGTCATCATAGAAGTGGTCAAACCAGATAATAGAGGGGGGGACTTTAGGCGTATGCTGGCACAACACGAACAAAGATGGATTAGTCGATTGGATACATTACACCCGAATGGTCTGAATAGACAATTCGAATGGCAACATTTTTATTGATTGTGAGGTTAAAATAGGGGTTTACAAGATGTGTCTCTGTATACGAGACTGTCCGCTTTAATGTAATTTGATTCTCTGTTTGACGTCAGAACGCTGCCAATTGTTTTAAAACGAGGCTGTCGCCATTTTAGCTCTATCTTGAGACCACTAACAAAATGCACTTTGTGTAGTAAGTAAGAGAGCTGTAGGTGAGGAAATTGTAAGTAAATTACATTTTTTGATTATATATATTTTTGTTTATGTTTCAGCATCTTGTTTCCTAAATAACTTGGCCCTGATGCAGTGAGCTTGAATTTTCGCCCACGAAACGTTGGCCACGTTGGCTATATTTGTGAAATACAAGTGCTGACTTAAGATGAATGCTGTCTTAAGGATAAGCCTTAAAGATAAGTAGGCTTGGATAAGCTAATGTTTGTTAAGAACTGGCTCTAGCTATGAAATACAAGTGCTGATTGATAGATAAGTAGGCTAGTATAAGCCACTATTTAGAGAATAACGATATTTTTGAGTGATTACATAACGCTGAAGTTAAGAATTCCATAAATACAATGAAAAATTAAAGATAGTGTAGTCTCAAACATGTGAATAAGGATGAATGATAGGAATTGATAGGAAGTGTATGAAGATAGATTTTTTAAGGATTTATATATAAAAAAAGAAAAAAGATTAATAAGGATAAAAATTTTAGAAATTTTGAGTAATGAAAATGAGAGTGAGGCCAATGATTGGAGATTAAAGGAGCAAATATAGCTACGCTGAATTCCCCAGTCATTGAATGGCTACGCGTAGGCTCCATTACTGAGGCTAACTCTCTTAGATTAGGATTGATATTACCTTATTCATAGTTGGTTATTAGTGGGAAATATTGGGCACAGAATATACTCTAAATACGTCATAGTGCCCAAGAAAGGCACTGAAGATTGAAGATCGATCTTGGACTTAAAGTCCTGTAAATGTGGCTCTGAGAGTACTATGCTTCCACATGGAGATGGTTCGGTCTATCATTGTAGCGATGGCTCTGGGGGAATTTCTAGTCTCCCTAGATCTGATGGAGGCATACTTTCATATTCCCATTTTCCCAGATCACAGGAAATAATTGAGATTTCATGTCCTGCAAAGGCATTGCCAGTTTGCAGCCCTACCTTTTGGTCTGGCAACGGCCCCATGCACCTTCACCAAGGTGATAGTGGTGGTTGCAGCTCACCTCCGCAGGAAGGGAATACAGGTGCACCCATATCTGGAAGATTGGCTAATGGGAATGCCAACAAGGCCAGAGCGTGAGCAGGCAGTGTGACAAGTTGTGCATCTTCTACAGCAGTGGTCTCAAACTCAAACCCTTTGCAGGGCCACATTTTGGATTTGTAGGTACTTGGAGGGCCGCAGAAAAAATAGTTAATATCTTATTAAAGAAATGACAATTTTGCATGAGGTAAAACTCTTTATCCCAGGACAAGCAGGCAGCATATTCTTGACTGATGGGTGACGGCACCGACGGAGCCCCGGTACGGACAATTTTAGAGTGATTGCACTCTAAGAACTTTAGAAAGTTCTAGCTAGGCCGCACCGCGCGTGCGCGAGTGCCTTCCCGCCCGACAGAGGCGCGCGGTCCCCAGTTTTCTTAATTCCGCGGAGCTAAGAAGACGCGTGTTTCCAACGGCTGTTGGAAGTTTTTTCCTAAACTGTTCACTTGCCTTCCCGCTCGCGCGTATTTTTCTCTTCATTTTATTTCTTTCTTGTTCTTTTATTCCACTTCTCGTTTTACCTGAAGCATCTCATTCAACAGGTGACCTCTTTTCAAAAGTACATTCCGGACCGTAAACTTCCTGCTTTTCAGCAATGTACTTCTAGTCTTTTGCAACTAAGGAAGTTTATGGTCCGTTCCATTTATGATACTTTTGAACTGACGTCACGGGCCACTGCTATTTCTGTAGCAATGAGAAGGTTGGCATGGCTACGGGTCTCAGAACTGGATGTAAACCATCAAGACCGACTGGCCAATGCGCCTTGTCTTGGGGATGAGCTGTTTGGGGAGTCCATGGATACCGCCACACAAAAGCTCTCCGCGCATGAGACTAGGTGGGACACCTTGTTGAAAAACAAGAAGAAACCTCCTCCTCCTCGTCCATTCAGGCAACAACCTTCTTATCAAAGAAGGTTTTCTGCTCGCCCAGCTCAGACTCATCCTCCTCAACCTCGCAGGCAGCGTCAACAGCAGCAACAGGCTCGTCAACAACAACAGCCTGCTGTAAAACCGGCTGTTCAACCTAAGTCTACACAGCCCTTTTGACTCTCTTCTCGAGAACATTGCCAGTCTTCCTCCCTCATGCCTTCAAACTCAGCCCATAGGAGGTCGACTCCAGGTTTTTCTGTCTCGATGGGAAGCAATTACCTCCGACCAGTGGGTACTTGCTATCATCGCTCACGGATATGCCCTGAACTTTCAGACTCCTCCACCGTTAAGTCTACCAAAAGAGTCTGCTTCCAACAAGGCTCAGTCCCTCCTTCTCGGTCAGGAGGTTCAATCCCTCCTCCTTCTCAATGCCATCGAACCAGTTCCTCTAGACCAGCAAGGCCTGGGATTTTATTCCCGGTACTTTCTTGTACCCAAAAAAACCGGAGATCTCAGACCAATATTAGATCTCAGAGATCTCAACAAATGTCTGGTCAAGGAGAAGTTCAAGATGTTATCTCTTGCCACCCTATACCCTCTTCTCTCTCAGGAAGACTGGCTATGTTCCCTCGATCTAAAGGAGGCGTATACTCACATTCCAATTCATCTGATGTCCAGACAATACCTTCGCTTTCTTGTCAACCAACATCATTACCAATACAAGGTGCTACCCTTCGGCTTAGCCTCCTCTCCCAGGGTATTCACCAAATGTCTGATTGTGGTCGCAGCTTATCTCCGCTCCCACAATTTTCAAGTCTTCCCTTATCTGGACGACTGGCTCATCAAGGCTCTTTCTCCTCAGTCCGTTCACATAGCCACCAATCAGACAATTTCCTTCCTTCGACTGTTGGGGTTCGAGATCAATCTACCCAAGTCACACCTCATTCCAACTCAGCGACTTCAATTCATTGGAGCCATTCTGGATACTGTTCAGATGAGGGCGTTTCTTCCTCCAAACCGCCTTCACACCATCCTTCATCTCTGTCAGCAGGTATTCCAGAAAACTTCCATTTCAGCAAATCAAATGATGGTACTTTTGGGGCACATGGCATCCACAGTGCATGTCATCCCCTTTGCACGTCTCCACCTGCGTACTCCTCAATGGACCCTAGCGACTCGGTCACAAGCGACGGATCCTTGTTCACAACACATATCTGTGACCTCGTCTCTTCGACAGTCGCTTCTTTGGTGGTTGAACTCATCAAATCTATCCAGAGGTCTACTGTTCCATCTACCTCCTCATCAACTAGTCATCACCACAGATTCCTCCCCCTATGCATGGGGAGCTCACTTGAACGAGTTCCAAACTCAGGGGTTTTGGACCACCCAGGAAAAGAAGCACCACATCAATTTCCTGGAACTCAGAGCGATATTTTACGCCCTCAAAGCTTTTCAACATCTCCTCTTTCCTCAGGTTCTTCTCATTTGCACAGACAACCAAGTTGCAATGTATTACATCAACAAACAAGGAGGGACGGGATCCCGTCCTTTATGTCAGGAAGCTCAAAGGATTTGGACATGGGCGACTGCTCGTCACCTATTCCTGAAAGCAGTCTACATCCAAGGGGAGCAGAATTGCTTAGCAGACAATCTCAGCAGAATTCTTCAACCTCACGAATGGACTCTCGACCCCTCGACTCTTCAGTTCATTTTCTCTCAATGGGGCACTCCTCAGGTGGATCTTTTTGCAGCTCCCCACAACCATCAACTGCCCCTGTTTTGCTCCAGACTTTACTCTCCTCACCGTCTGGAACCCGATGCATTTCTTCTGGATTGGACCAATCTCTTCCTTTATGCATTCCCTCCTCTTCCGCTCATGCTGCGCACCTTATTCAAGCTCAAGAGGGAACAAGCCACCATGATCCTCATCGCTCCACGGTGGCCCAGACAGCATTGGTTTTCCCTTCTACTTCAACTCAGTTCCAGGGAACCCATACCTCTTCCTCTGTTTCCTTCACTACTTACACAGAATCAGCAAACGCTTCTTCATCCCAACTTACAGTCTCTGCACCTGACAGCTTGGTATCTCTCGGGCTGACTGCACCTCATGCTCTCCTTTCTCAGCCTGTCCGTTCTATTATTGATGCCTCCAGGAAACCGTCTACTCTTCAATGTTACCAGCAGAAGTGGTCTCGGTTTTCTTCCTGGTGCCTGTTACATCACCATGATCCCATATCTACAGCAGTGGGATTGGTATTGGACTATCTTTTGTCCTTATCTGACTCTGGTCTTAAATCCTCTTCGATAAGGGTCCACCTTAGTGCCATTGCAGCTTTTCATGAGCCGATCCATGGTAAACCCCTCTCAGCTCATCCCCTAGTCTCAAGGTTCATGAAAGGCCTTTTCAATGTAAAACCACCTCTTAAGGCCCCTCCTGTTGTATGGGATCTTAATGTGGTTCTTTCTGCGTTAATGAAGCCTCCTTTCGAGCCTCTGGCCACAACGCATTTTAAATTTCTCACTTGGAAAGTGGTCTTTCTGATAGCTCTCACTTCTGCCAGGAGGGTCAGTGAGCTCCATGCACTGGTGGCTGATCCACCTTTCACTGTTTTTCACCATGATAAGGTTGTCCTTCGTACACATCCAAAATTCCTTCCTAAGGTTGTGTCTGAGTTTCACCTTAATCAATCCATCGTTCTACCTGTTTTTTTCCCAAAGCCTCATTCTAATCCAGTCGGGCCTGACACTGGAGGTTCTGTCACGGGCCACAAAATTAGAGCTTATGGCAGCATCTGTAGCTTTCCTCCGTTCCACTCCTATTGAGGAAATCTGCAAGGGCTGCTACTTGGTCCTCAGTTCATACTTTCACTATCTCACTATTGTCTGGATGCATTCTCCAGGCGGGATGGACACTTCGCCAATCTGTTTTACAAAATTTATTCTCCTAATGGCCAACCTTCCCTCCATCCCTCTTTTTGTTAGCTTGGAGGTCACCCATCAGTCAAGAATATGCTGCCTGCTTGTCCTGGGATAAAGCACAGTTACTTACCGTAACAGGTGTTATCCAGGGGACAGCAGGCAGATATTCTTGCGTCCCTCCCACCTCCCGGGTTGGCTTCTTAGCTGGCTTATCCTAACTGGGGACCCGCGCGCCTCTGTCGGGCGGGAAGGCACTCGCGCTACGCGCGGTGCGGCCTAGCTAGAACTTTCTAAAGTTCTTAGAGTGCAATCACTCTAAAATTGTCCGTACCGGGCTCCGTCGGTGCCGTCACCCATCAGTCAAGAATATCTGCCTGCTGTCCCTGGATAACACCTGTTACGGTAAGTAACTGTGCTTTATAGTTTATAAATATTTCCTTTAACTGAGACATTTTTTCTGCGGTCCTCACAGTTAAAGTTTAACATCTTTCCTTTCTCAGAACTGACACATTTCAATCACTATATTGAAAATAAAATTATTTTCCCTACCTTTGCTGTCTGGAGACTTTATTTTTCTGTACTTTTAGCTATGTTTCCAGGGCCTTTTTGTCCATTGACTGTTTTTCTCTCTGTCTTCACTTTCTGCCTTGCATCCATCTTTAGCATTAACTTAACATTCCATTTTTCTACTTTCTTCTCAAAATCTACGTTTCCATGTCTCAAAAATCTACGTTTCCTTCCTATCTCTCTCTCTCTCCTTCCTTCCCTATTTCCATGGTCTGACATCTCTCCTTCCCTTCTCCCCACCCAGTGTAACATTTCTCTTTCCCTTCCTCCTTTCTGCTCCCTGCAGTCCATCTCCCTTCCCTTTATTCTTTCTGGCTCCCTTTCCAGTCCAACATTTCTCCCTCCTTTCCACCAGTCCAACAATTTTTTTTCTCTCTTCCCCTATATGCTTCTCCTCTGGTCCTCCTTCCCTCAACCAAAAAACATCTCTCTCTCCCTCCCTCCACGAGTCCAACTTTACACTCTCTGCCCTCTCCCCCTTCCCCAGTGTAACATTTCTCCTTCCCTCCTTTCTGTCCTCCCCATCCATCTTGCCCTCTCCATGAGTCCAGCACTTTCTACCTACTGCATGTTTTCTCTTTCTGTCCTTGCCTCTTCTGTCAGTTGCATCCCTCCTTCCCACCCCCAACCCAACATGCTCTCTCCCCATGCATCATCTCACCCTCCCCTCCAGTGTGTAGCACCTTTCCTTTCCCTCCCTTTCTGCCAGGTCCAGCAGCACCTCGTGTCCCTTCCTTTTATCTCCCCCTTGTCCAGCAGTACCCCTTCTTCCTTCCCTGTCCAGCAGTACCTCTTCTCCCTTCCCTGCTCCCCCTGTCCAGAAGTACCTGTATTTTGCAGTCGCGGTCTTGTTTGCGATGTCGCACACTGGGCAGGAAGAGAGGCGCCAGCGTCAGCTGACTTGCAACTTCCTGCAGCCGTCGCATATGCCAGGACTCCTGCTTTCGCGTATCTGCCGGACACGCAAAGGCAGGAGTCCCGGCATACATGACGGCAGCAGGAAGTTGCAAGTCAGCTGACACAGATGCCGGAGCCTCTTCCTGCCCAATCTGCAAGATTGCACCGGTGTCAGCTGACTTGCAACTTCTGCTGCTGTCGCGTATGCCGGGACTCCTGCTTTCGCGTATCTGCCGGACACGCAAAGGCAGGAGTCCCGGCATACATGACGGCAGCAGGAAGTTGCAAGTCAGCTAACACAGATGCTGGAGCCTCTTCCTGCCCAATCTGCAAGATTGCACCGGTGTCAGCTGACTTGCAACTTCTGCTGCTGTCACGTATGCCGGGACTCCTGCCTTCGCGTATCCAGCATACGCAACGGCAGCAGGAAGTTGCAAAGGCAGGAATCCCAGCATATGTGACAGCAGCAGGAAGTTGCAAGTCAGCTGATGCCGGTGCCTCTCTTCCTGCCCAGAGTACAAGATCGGGTACAAGACCGCGGGCTGCGAGTTTGAGACCGCTGTTCTACAGAATCTGGGCTGGATTGTCAATGTCAAGAATAGTCATCTGGAGCCGACTCAGGGGGGGGTGTCTGCTTTGATATTGCGAAAGACCATTTCTTTCTTCCTGAGCCACGCAAACAGAAGTTCTCCTTGAAGATTTTGGGAATACTTTTCAACTCTTCCTTTACCTTTAAGGATCAAATAAATTCTTTAGTTAAGAATTGTTTTTTCAGTTTACGAATGCTGAGGAAGGTTAGATCTCTTTTCCATCAACGTCATTTTTCTGTTTTAGTCCAATCAATTATACTATCTCAGCTAGATTACTGAAATGCTGTTTATCTTGGCATCACAAAGATCTGCCTACAAAGGTTACAATTGATTCAGAATACCACTGCAAAGTTGATTTATGGAAAAATCAAATTCGACCATGTGACTCCTTTGTTTTTGAGCCTTCATAGGCTCCGGTTCATCTCAGAATTCAATTTAAATGTATATGCATTATTTTCCTCTACTATGTTTACAGATTTATTTCCTCTACTATGTTTACAGATTTTCCTATGCAAGAGGCACTTAACAATTCAAACTTTCCCTCCTAGGAAAGGAATTAAAGGAGTCAAGAATCTCAGCCTTTCTTTGGCTTTTAAATTTTCTCAATTATGGAATGAACTTCTTCTAACTTTGAGATGTCCTAGTCCTATCCAATTCTTCCGTAAAACTTTTCTATTTACGAAACATTTTTAAAATTAATTTCTTTGCATTTTTAGCATATTTTTATTAATTATTGTTAACCGTGTTGAGCTTCCTCTGGTTGATGACCCGGTATATAAAGCTAAGTTTTAGTTTAGAAGCTTAGAAGCAGATTTTGGATCTCTTAGCGATGCCGAATCTCACAGCCTGACATTACCTTCAGGTTCTGGGCTCAGTGGTGTCCACCCTGGAGGTAGTTCAATGGGCAAGGATGCAAATTTTCATCTCCAGGATGCTCTGCTCTCCAGGTAGTTTCCACAGAGACATTCCTTACAGCAAAAGCTTCCCTGGACAGGGAATTCAAGGAACAGCTTGCATTGCTGGCTTGTAATGGTACGCCTTATTGAAAGGCTTATCCCTCCAAGTCTCCTCATGGGTGACCCTAATGACTGATGCCAGCCTTTTGGGCTGGAGAGCCCATTGTGGTGGTCATCCAGTACAGAGTCAATGGACCCTTCCATAGAGGAAGTGGTCTATAAATTTGCCTGGAACTTGGAGCCATTCGCCTAGCACTGAGGGTGTTGGAACAGTACCTGGAAGGAAAGGCAGTCCAAATGTTTTCCAACAATGCTACCACGGTAGCTTACGTGAATTGACAAGGGGGCATCAGAAATGCTCCCTTACGTCTTCAGGCACACTCGGCGGCTCACATAGTGGGAGTGGAAAATATATAGGCTGACTTTCTCAGCTGGCAGACTCTAGACCCAGGGGGAGCGGTCCCTGTCCCAAAGAGTGTTCAGTTTAATTTTACAACTCTGGGGAAGGCCAGAGATGGACTTGATGATATCATCCAAGAACACAAAGATGAAACGTTTTTACAACCAAAGAGGTAATAATCAGGAAATGCAGGGTTGGATGTGTTGATTTATACCTGGCCGGAAGAGAAGCTTCTATATTTGTTTTTCCTGTGGCCCATGGTGGGCCGGGTCATTTCACAGAATCATGTCTCACCAGGAACTTGTGATCTTGGTAGCCCTAGACTAGTCTTGCCAGCCTTGATATGTGGATCTTCTGTGTGTACAGCGAGACAGATGCTTCAAGCTCGGAGCGCAAACAGGTTTTTTCAGTTAGGGTCCAATTCCCATGTAGAACCCAGATTGCTTTGGTCTTATGGCATGGCTATTTGTTTAAAATTTTGTTGCTAGCAACATCCATCAATTCTGTGTGAGGTACAGTAATATGAGATACACAATAAAATTGAATTAACCAAATTCTACAAAAGAACACATACAAAAGAATGTCTCAGATAACATCATCTTTCCCAGTTTGCAAAACTGAAATACCTGACTAAAATAATCCTGTCTGTTCAAGAAAATTCTCTCTCAATTAACATAGGGCTAGTTGCACAAAACTCTCCGATTGTGTACTGATGCATGCCAGAATTGGATCGGTAATATCGACCCAAAAAACAATAGACAAGTGTGTGTGTAACACACATACAGTATCTGGCCCATAAAAAAGGTTGAGCTGACATCTCCCCCCCTCCCCCCCGGAACCAAAATAGAGGCAGGAGGGATAACCCCCTTGAACCTCCTATGTACTTCTAAATTAAGATGACAGTGGGAGGGGTGCCCATTCCCTCCTGCTCGCAGGCCCGCCACTCTAAAATTGTGGGCCTTTCTGGTGCATCCCTCAACCTCCGCAATAAACAAAGCTTAAAAAAAGCCTCAGACACAACTGCCTTAACCTGTGGTTTAAAAGATAAAAGTTGAATCCAACAAAGCACTCAGATATTTACATTGACTAGAAACAACAGGAATCACTGCATTATCTAGCACTATTTCTAATGGAAATGTATCTAAATGTCTTTCATAACCAAAACACAAAACTTCAGTTTTTCCAACATTTAATTTCAGCTGATTCTGACACATCCATTTCTTGATTACAATTTTCAATGTAAGGAAGAGCATCAGATACTGAGCTCTTAATTGATACCAGGAAATTGATGTCATTGGCATAAAAGCGATAATTCACTCCCAAATTTTTCAACTCCTGACAGAGGTAATTAATAGATGTTAAACAGAACAGCTGATAACACTGAATCCTGAAGTATCCCACTAATAAGGATGGACCAATCTGAACGACCTTGAACCACCTCTACTCAAAAAAGTCGCTGACAAGAAGGAATGCCACTAGTCCAAAACTTTACCTCCAATGCCCAAAGATTTCAACCTTGACAATAGAATCTGATGATACACTGTATCAAAAGCGGATGATATATCCAAAAAGATCGTGAATAAACAATCTCCTTGATCAAAAACCTTGTGTATAAAATCCAAAAGCTATTCTGAAGTGGTCATTGCTACTCTCCTTCGAGCAAAGAGACAGTCAACGTTTGCAACCTATGCTAAGGCTTGAAGGCTTTCCAGCTCACATCAGGTTAAGCCTGTCATGGTGCCAATTCCTGTGTTCAGGTATTTCTTCAAGCCGAATTAGAAAAGGCCTAGCGGTGGCATTTCTCAAGGTCCAGGTGGCGAACTTCTTGTGCTTCTGGGCTCGAGGGGGACAGCAATCTGGCATCTCACCCTGATGTGACCTGGTTCTTGAAGGGAGCACCCAGGTTGTGACCTCTGGTACACTAGCCTTTTCCGTCCTGGAATCTTAATATTCTGAAGAACCTATCCAAGCCTCCATACGAGCTTCTCCTTGAGGCATCTCATGGTGAAGATGGTATTCTGTAGCAAAGGTCTCCCTGAGACAGATATCGGAATTGCAAGCTCTTTTCTTGCAGAGAGTCCTTTCTAAGGATCTCAGAGGCTGGGATTTCTCTGCGCAGAGTACCTTCTTTCCTACGGAAGGTTATGCCAGCTTTTCATGCCAGCCATTTACCCTTTTTTTTATCCTATGGGTTCGAACACGTAAGATAAGATATTACAGAGGCTAGATGTATGAAGATTGAGAAAGCTTGTGGAAATCCACTGCTTATTCCTAGGATAAGAACATAAGAAGTTGCCTGCACTGGGTCAGACCAGAGGTCCATCGCGCCCAGCGGTCCGCTTCCGCGGCGGCCCATCAGGTCTGTGACCTGCGAAGTGGTTTCTGACCACTTCTATAACCTACCTCTAGTTCTATCTGTACCCCTCAATCCCCTTATCCTCCAGGAACCTATCCAAATCTTCCTTGAATCCCTGTAGTGTGCTCTGGCCTATCACACCTTCCGGAAGCGTGTTTCATGTGTCCACCACCCTCTGGGTAAAAAAGAACTTCCTAGCATTTGTTCTAAACCTGTCTCCTTTCAATTTCTCCGAGTGACCCCTAGTACTTGTGGTTCCCCACAGTCTGAAGAATCTATCCCTGTCTACCCTCTCTATGCCCTTTAGGATTTTGAAGGTTTCTATCATGTCTCCTCTAAGGATAAGCTACATAAAAGATTTTACTACTTGGGATCTTGCTAGGTACTTGGGACCTGGGTTGGCTACTGTTGGAAACAGGATGCTGGGCTTGATGGATCTTCGGTCTGTCCCATTATGGCTGTTCTTATGTTCACTATTTGGAAAGGACAAATGAGTCTCGCCTTTCAATCCATCTTTTTTATGCTAACTAGTCAGACCAGCTTCCAAGGCTTCTTTCACCAGATGGATTTGTATGGCAGTTTCATTGGCGTACATTGGCTGTGAAAAACAGCCACCTATTTCTGTCAAAGCTCATTCAACTAGAAGTGTGGCATCTTCATGGGTGAAGTCCCAGACAGTTCCACTCAAAAAGATCTGTAGAGCAGCTACATGGCGGCTCAAGAGAACACTGCTTTTGGGTCCTCAGTCTTGCTGGCAGGCTCATCTGTCCCTCCCTAGACATCTAGCACTGCTTTGGTACTTCACCTAATGTACAGACTCTGTGTATATGTAACAGAAGGAAAGATTAGGTTCTTACCTGAATAATCTTATTTCTGTTAATATACAGAGGAGTTCTTATAGCCTACTCTGTGAAATGTGAAATTTTCCTGCCTTCTGCCTCAAACAACTCTGTAGTCCAGAACTAAAGTTCTTTCTTCTGTCATTTGGATGAACGTCTATTGAGATTGCAAATTCAGTAATACTTTTGTTGAGCTATTTGCACACACACAGGTTGGTTCATTTATACATCTATGTTGTCAGTTCATGATAACTATTGTTCTTTTGAGTTACAGAACAGAAGTGTATAGTTTCTCTGGAGAGGTTCCTGTTACATTGGAGCTTGATTGCTTTGGTACAAACTGAAGAAGGAGCTATACTCCACTGATGAAGGAGTAAGATACTCAACACCCTTCTTTAAGTGGTTCATGAGCATGGATTGATCACCTAATGTATGGACTCCTGTGTAGATTAACAGAAACAAGATTATCCAGATAAAAACCTAATCTTTCATTATAACAACCTTTTTGTATATCTTCCCAGATCTGTGATTTTGGGCTGGCTCGTATTGCTGACCCTGAGCATGACCACACAGGTTTCCTAACAGAATATGTGGCGACCCGTTGGTACCGGGCTCCTGAGATCATGCTCAACTCAAAGGTAAGAGGATGTCAGTGTTGCCAGATACTTATTTGTAATCCCATCCAATTACCTTGGAAAAAGCAGCCCAATGTACGACCGGGTGCTGAAAAGTTCTCAGCCCAATTAAGTTCAATTGGGACAGTCTCCATCAAGGGCTATACACTTAGTCCAGCGAATTCCCACTTTTTTCGTTCAATATTTTTCTGACGGAATGAAAAAAGTAAAAACTTGCTTGACTGAGTGTATAGCCCTCGATGGAGACTGCTCCAACTTTGTTGGATGGACTAAGAACTTTTGAGCACAGCCCTCATATTTCTCCATATTCCCAAGAATACATAAATAAAGCCATAACATACCTTATTCATCTGCAAAATATTTGTCAGGTATAACATCGTCATGATCATCGGTCGAATAAATGCTGGAATTGAATTTACCCAGCATCACTGTTGGGATAAATCCATTGCAACAGATCACTTTGTGCTTCATGAGTGAAAATTTCATTCAGCTCTAGATCTTCAGTGAGGTTTCAGTGTGTTGGCTGAAAATGTCATTGGTACCACTGTTAAGATGGTGCCCAGGGTAGTCCACCTCTCCCCCTTTAGTACATACTGTGTGGCCCTCAAGGACCAAAGTTGCCCACCTCTGTTCTACAGCAAGGTTTGGAATTCTGTGCTCAAAATTTTCAAATTCTGTGATGTCCTTGCTCTGTAAAAGGTGCCCATGTATTTCTGTTTGAATAAGGAAACTTCATATACAGATGAAAAATTTTTGTGGGGTGAGCTGAGAGTTTAATCCTGTTTCTTTGTCAATAGGCTTGACATCCTGTCCTCATTGGAGCCACATTGCAATCCTAATCTTCCTGTTAGTGTTCGTTCCTTTGTGGGGCCAGGCAGGAGGTGACATCAAGGAGAGCTAGCCTACTACCACAGACATAGTTGTGGCTCTAGTCTTGGGTGGGGTGGGTGGGGGGGTGTTAGCTGTTGACAGTATGCTAGAGATGGGGCTTAACCCGGGAGAAGGCTAAGCTTTGATTGTGATTGGCTGTACAGTCATTGGTGGTATACTGAACACATGTATCTGCACTAGGAGAAATTAGGTTCTTAACTGCTAATTTTCTTTCTTTTATTCCCTCCAGACTGGCACAGAAACAGGTGGGTTTATGCTCCTCTGCCAGCAGGTGGAGACTGAGACACTAACTTTTGGCTACAGTACAAGTTGGTTGTACAGTCCCTATTACAATCAGTCTTAATGAATACCAAGCAGAAAACAAGGCTGAAAAAAGCAATAACATCCCAACTCCCCACTTACAAGGAGAAGACAAAGGGAAAAAACACTGTTGAATACTGATTAGAACAAGAATCTTTCAGAAATGCCCCACAGTTCGCCAACTAAACCAGCTGAATCAAATGCCACTCCTCTTTAAACTCCCCGAATAACCAAAACAGATGAAGTTTAATGTGGAAAAATGCAAAGTGATGCACATAAGGCAGAAAGAATAAGGAACACAAGTATAGTATGTCAGGTGCAACTCTGGGAAAAACCGAACAGGAAAAGGACCTGGGTGTATTAATTGATAGGACTCTGAAGCCGTCGGCGCAATGCGCGGTGGTAGCGAAAAACGCAAATAGAATGCTAGGCATGATAAAGAAGGGAATCACGAGTAGATCGGAGAAAGTAATAATGCTGCTTTATAGAGCGATGGTCAGACCACACTCGGAATACTGCGTCCAACATTGATCTCCATACCTAAAGAAGGATATAAAAATGCTGGCGAGGGTGCAGAGACGAGCAACGAAGCTAATAAAAGGTATGGAGAACTTGGAATACGAGGAACGACTTAAGAGACTGGGATTGTTCTCCCTTGAGAAGAAGAGACTGCAAGGGGGATATGATCAAGACTTTCAAAATACTGAAAGTAATCGATAAAATAGAGCAGGAAAAATAAATTATTTACAATGTCCAATGTGACACGGACAAGAGGACATGGACTGAAGCTAAGTGGGGACAAGTTCAGGACAAATATCAGGAAGTTCTGCTTCATTCAATGAGTGGTGGACACCTGGAATGCTCTCCCAGAAGAGGTAATTGCGGAATCCACTGTTCTAGGATTTAAGGGTAAGCTAGATGCACATCTCCTTATGAGTGGCATAAAGTGGTAAGGGTAAACTAGATGCACATCTCCTTATGAGAAGCTTAGAGTGATATGGGAACTAAAACTATGCCAGGGTACACCTGGTGGGGCCTAGAGTCTGTTCCGGAGATGGCAATTCTTATGTAATTAATTCCCGCAGAAAAATCCTTACTCTTTGCAAAAACACCAAACAAAATGACAGTGTGAGGTCTGTGCCAGTCTGGAGGGACTAAAAGACAGAAAATTAGCAGGTAAGGACCTAATTTCTCCTTCTTTAGTGTCCCTCCAGACCGGCACAGAAACAGATGGGAAGTACCAAAGCAATACCCATCATGGGTGGGACCCCCCGAAGGGCTGCCACAAGAATACGCTCACCGAACACTGCGTCCCGAAGCGCCTGAACATCCACACGGTACTACTGAACAAAGGAATGAAGAAAGAACCAAACCGCAGCTTTACAGATATCCACTGGAGGTACAAGAGAAGATTCAGCCCATGGTGCTGCCTGAAGAATGAGCTCCTGCAACTCTTCCTGATGAAATATGGGCATAACAGAAGTATCCTCGCCAACTGGCGCATCTGAAAAATCTATCCAAAACCTCAGGTTCCCCTAGCAGATCTGGAAAGTCCTTTCCAAGATCCAAGTCTTCAACCTGTGAAAATGGATCAGCCAGAAAAGAATTCTCATTCCAAGACGCCCACGGCCGCTTGGACGATGGCTGAGGGGGCTGGATAGAGAGGCAGCTGTAGCAGGAGACTGAACGGGAGCGGCCGTGGAAGGGAACTCCCCCCCCCCCCAGAACCGAAGCAGGACCCCCAGCCACCTGTAAATAAGCCTTGTGCATGGCTAATACAAAATCAGGGCTAAACAACCCCGGCGGCAAGCCAGAAATCATAGCAGGAGCTGAAGACACATTTAAGACCTGTTCTTGTCATTTTAAGACAGGAGGAAGGTCACCTGAGGCCATGGGTAAAATGGATGCACTTCCTGCCAAAATCAAAGGAAGAGCCTTTGCCAAACTGTCACCTGAAATAATACGTGGCACTGAAGCCAAATTCGACCCTGCCACTAGAAATAAACTGCTAATCGCTCCAGCCACAGTGGTAAGGGAATCCCCAGCCTCCCCCGCAATCCGCAACACCGAATCTACCAGACTGCTGGCTGATGAGGAAACCCCGGCATGGGCGGCAGGTGACGCCCAGGCATCACCACCGCCTCCAGCTGACAAGTGGGGCATGCGCAAACGGTAGTCTGCCGACACCCGAAGCCGGGTCCCCATTGAGGCAGCTGGAACATCTCATGCATCTGCCAGTCACATCCTCAACTCTATCCACATACAACACACTTGTACTTCTTTTTTGAAGCACTCATAATGAATACGCCAAAAACCCACACATAACAACGCCATATAAAAACGGCGGCCTCAGGATCACTGTATGCTCCTTTTATTTCATTTGGGGCATTTTGAGGTTTTTTTTAACTTCTCACAGCTCACCAGCTGATTCAAGAGAGACCCCACAGGCACTCTAAACTGTAGTCTGTGCCAAACAAACAGGTGGCCAGGCATACAGTTGAGGCTCCTCCAAATTCAGAAAACCGTGGGAAATGGGAGGGGGGACTTGACCCTTCCAAGTGTGGCACCCCCAAGGTCGGTAGGACCCCCTCCAAGCTCTCTCCAGTCAGCAAATCAGATCCAAAAGGCCCAAACAAACCTCAGCACAGACTGCACAAGCTTACCACGCCACCTGCTGGAGACTGAGGAAAGACCGATTGTAATAGGGACTGCACAGCCCACTTGTACTGTAGCTAAAAGTTAGTGTCTCAGTCTCTACCTGTTGGCAGAGGAGCGTAAACCCATCTGTTTCTGTGCCAGTCTGGAGGGATGCTGTAGAAGTGCTGATTTGCAATTGAATGCCAAGTTGACTTGCCAATAATTTGATACATATTTAATTGCAGCATGCCATGTAGCCCAATTTAAAGTGACAAAAATCTGAAACCAGCCTAAAAAACTGCAACCCACTACCTGCTCCTCCGATCCCATTCCCACTCACCTACTCGGTGCTATCTCTTCTGCTGTCATGCTCCCTTCTGTCACATCTTCAACCTATTGCTCTCCAATTCAACAGTCCCTGATGCCTCCAAATAAGCTGTTGTCCCACTCCTCCTCAAAAAACCCTCACTAGACCCCACACGCCCCTCCAACTATCGCCCCATTTCCCTTCTCCCCTTCTTATCCAAGTTACTTGAACATACTGTTCACTTATGTTGTCTGTACTTTCTCTCATTCCAAGCTATTCTTGATCCGCTTCAGTCAGTCTTTTGCCCAATGCATTCCACAGAAACTGCCCTTGCTAAAGTTTCCAATGACATGTTTCTGGCCAGATCCAAAGGCCTCTACTCTATCCTCATCCTTCTCGATCTATCTGCCACCTTTAATACTGTTGATCACCACTTACTCCTTGATACACTGTCCTCGCTGGGATTCCAGGGTTCTGCTCTTGCCTGGTTTTCTTCCTATCTCTTCCATCGCACTTTCAGTGTATGCAATGCTGGTTCTTATTCCATTGCTATTCTGCTGTCAATTGGTGTACCTCAAGACTCTGTCCTGGGATCACTCCTTTTCTTAATCTGCACCTACTTACTTGGAGTGCTGTTGATCTCCTCCCAAGGTTTCTAGTATTACCTCTATGCTGATGACTCTCAGATCTACATCTCTGCATCAGACATCTCTACTGAAATCTAGACCAGTCTCAGCCTGCCTGTCTGACATTGCCACCTGGATGTCTCACCGCCATCTAAAACTGAATTTAGCTAAATCGGAGCTGCCCATCTTCCCCCCTAAACCCACCTCCCCACTTCTCATGTTCTCTGACAGTGGACAACACTCTCATCCCCTCTGTCTTGTCTGCTTGCAATCTTGGGGTTATCACCTCTCTCTCCTTCTCCACTCTGATACAACATATTGCTAAAACCTGCAGCTTTTTCCTCTATAATACTATCAAAATCTGACCTTTTCTCTCCGAGCATACTACCAAAACCCTTATCCATGCCCTCATCACCTCGCACTTAGATTATTGCAACTAGTTACTCTCAGGTTTTCCACTTGGTCATCTTTCTCTCCTTCAATCCATCCAGAATTTGCACAGTTCATACTCTGTGAGAGCCGCTATACTCATATTACCATTTTCCTAAAGCTACTTCATTGGCTTCCCATCTATTTCTGAAAGCAATCTAAACTCCTCTTACTGACCTACAAATAGAGAATGACACGGGGAAAAAATTTATCACCGTCCCCGCGAGTTCAGTTCCCAACCCTGCCCCATCCCTGCAAGCTCAGTCCCCTCTCCACCTTGCAAACTGTCAGATCCCATCCGCACAAGCCTCGAATAGTTCTGATTTTATACTGAACTTATTTTATTAAAGTATAAAAAGCGACAATATTCTGTATAATTGTCATTTTATAAACACAAATAATACAGAGGAAGGATCAACCAAACCTCGGTCTCCCCTCCCTTTCAAAAATACCCCTTCCACTATTGTGAAAACTGAACAAAACAAATTACTACAGAATACTACATAGAAAAATCAAGCTAACAAAATATTTTAGTCACACATGGCAAGAATAGTGTTAGGGAAGTGCAACTAGGGAAACTGCCCCCTGGTCACAGAGAGAGGCCTTAGCCAGCTAGAAGCTAAAGAAGCACAGCCTGGGCTTTGCGGTCACCAGTTATGTCTAATACCAGCTCTAGCAAGATACATATTTCAAATCTGAAATATTCTAATTGCAAAATATAAAATAAATTTATTTTTTTCTACCTTTTTGTTACCTGGTAATTTTATTATTCAAATCACATTGGTCTTAGGCTTTGGTTTTGGGTTCCTTCTGTCTTCATCGTGGCATGGCTGGCTCCTGAAGGTAAAATAGGCGCAAGAGGAGTTGGGGAGGAGATGGCGAGTCTGGCTTGGGCATAATTTTTTTTACCACAGGAGCAAGACTTTTTACTGTTCCCGCGGGCCGGTAAAAGGTCTTGTCTCCTTTCCCGCAGGGCGGTGAAAGGTCTTGTCCCTGTTCGTTGGTAAACCAGTTGCAAATGTCTCCATTCCGTGTGTCTGCCCCCCTCCCCCTCGTGAACTTTCTCAGCTGGTGAGTCCCTCCTATATGTGCCGTTCTCCTCCTCTGCCAACTCCAAACTCCATCTCGTCTTTCACTGCGTTGTATGCCTGGAATAAACTGCCATAATCCCTATGGTGGGCTCCAACTCTGGCACTGTTCAAGTCAAAGTTGAAAGCCCTCCTATTCGAGACTGCTTTCAACTCCTAATTCTTCTCATCATGGGTTCTGCTTCCCCCAACCCTGTATGTCATGTTTGTCCAAGTTAGATTGTAAGCTCTTCTGAGCAGGGACCGCCTGTCTAATGTCAAAATGTACAGCGCTGTGTATGCCCTTCAGCACTATAGAAGTGATAAATAGTAGTAGTAACCCATAGCTGCTCCAAATTTCCCACAACCAGCTTTCTAAAGCAGCCCAATTGGGTGAAAAAACTGCAGATCTGGCAACTATGGGAAGTCAGGTGCCCCATGAAGGGGAGGAGCAGTACATCAGAAGTAGCTATGCAACCTTCAGTTCTTCTGAGATGCTCTGTGGGGGGTTGCCTGAAAAGACTAAGAACATAAGAATTGCCGCTGCTGGGTCAGACCAGTGGTCCATCGTGCCCAGCAGTCTGCTCATGCGGCGGGCCCCAAGGTCAAAGACCAGTGCTCTAAATGAGTCCAGCCTCACCTGCATCCGTTCCAGTTTAGCAGGAACTTGTCCAACTTTGTCTTGAATCCCTGGAGGGTGTTTTCCCCTATAACAGACTCCAGAATTTATCCCTTTTCAACTTTAGAGAATACCCTCTCGTTCTCCCTACCTTGGAGAGGGTGAACAATCTGTCTTTATCTGCTAAGTCTATTCCCTTCAGTATTTGAATGTTTCAATCATGTCCCCTCTCAGTCTCCTCTTTTCAAGGGAGAAGAGGCCCAGTTTCTCCAATCTCTCACTCTACGGCAACTCCTCCAGCCCCTTAATCATTTTAGTCGCTCTTCTCTGTAACCTTTTAGTAGTACCATGTCCTTCTTCATATATGGTGACCAGTGCTGGACGCAGTACTCCAGGTGAGGGCGCACCATAGCCCGGTACAGCGGCATGTTAACCTTCTCCAATCTGTTCGTGATTCCCTTCTTAATCATTCCTAGCATTCTGATCACCCTTTTCACCGCCGCCACGTATTACATGGACAGCTTCATTGACTTGTCGATCAGAATTCCCAAGTCTCTTTCCTGGGAGGTCCGTGCATGAGATTTTTGTTACCGACATGCATCACTTTACACTTATCCACGTTGAACCTCATTTGCCATGTCGTTGCCCATTTCTCAAGCTTGATTGTCACTTTTCAGATCTTCGCAATCCCCGTGTCTTCACTACTCTGAATAACTTTGTATCATCCGCAAATTTAATCACCTCACTCGTCGTACCAATGTCCAGATCGTTTATAAAGATGTTGAAGAGCACGGGTCCAAGCACCGAGCCCTGCGGCACCCCACTGGTGACGCTCTTCCAGTCCGAATATTGTCCATTTACCCCCACTCTCTGTTTCCTATGCTCCAGCCAGTTTTTAATCCACGTGAATATTTCACCCTCGATTCCGTGGCTCACAATTTTCCGAAGTAGTCGTTCATGTGGAACCTTGTCGAACGCCTTCTGAAAATCCAGATATACAATGTCGACCGGGTCACCCTTGTCTATCTGCCTGTTTACTCCCTCAAAGAAGTGCAGCAAGTTTGTCAAACAAGATCTGCCTTTGCTGAAACCGTGCTGGCTGGTCCTCATCAGACCGTATCCGTCAAGGTGATCAATGATGCGGTCCTTTATCAGCTCCTCTACCATCTTTCCCGGTACCGAGGTCAGATTCACCGGTCTGTAGTTTCCCGGATCTCCCCTCGAATCTTTTTGAAGATCGGCGTAACATTCGCCACCTTCCAGTCTTCCGGAATCTTTCCCGATTTGATCAACAGATTGGCTATTAGTTGAAGCAGTTCAAATATAGTCCCTTTCAGTTCCTTTATGACCCTCGGATGGATGCCATCTGGTCCCGGGGATTTATCGCTTCTAAGCCTATCGATCTGCCTGCATACCTCTTCTAGACTGACCGTCAACCCTGTCAACTTCCCGTCTTCATTTCCAGCATTTAGCTGTGTATATCCTCTTCGGTAAATACAGATGCAAAAAATGTGTTCAGTTTGCTGGCGATTGCTTTGTCCTCCTTTAGCACTCCCTTTATTCCATGGTTATCCAGCGGTCCCACCGCTTCCTTCGCGGGTCGTTTCCCCTTAATATATCAAAAGAATGGCTTGAAGTTTTTTGCCTCCTTGGCTATTTTTTCCTCGTAGTCTCTTTTGGCCCCTTTTACTGCTTATTCCAGTTTTTATCCGTTCTTGACCTTTTCCTTAAACAAAGTTTTCTTGTCTCTGATTGCTTCCTTCACCTCTACAGTGAGTCACGCCAGTTCCTTGTTCTTTTTCCTCTTAGATCCCTTGTTGATATGCGGTATATATAGATTTTGCACCTCGATGACTGTGTCCTTAAAAAGGGACCAAGCTTGCTCTAGTGTTTTTACAGTGCTTATCCTCTTCTTAATCTTCTTCCCCACCACGAGTCTCATTCCTTTGTAATTCCCTTTTTGGAAGTTCAGTGCCGTGGCCGTCGTTCAGGACCGATGTTTCACCCCTGCATCCAGGTCGAAGCGGATCATGTTGTGATCGCTGCTTCCCACCGTCCCTTCTACTTCTGCACTGTGTGCCGGTCCTCGCAGTCCATTTAGAATTAAGTCCAGAATTGCATTTCCTCTTGTATTTTCCTTGACAAGTTGTTCCAGGAAGCAATCGCCTACAGCATCCAGGAACTTGGTCTCCCTAGCGCAGCTAGAGGTGCCCAGGTTCCAGTCTATCCATGATAACAGTGTTGCCGCCCTTGCAGTTGTGTTTAATCTCATCCGTCATTTCTCCATCAATTTCTTCGGACTGCCCTGGGGGGTCGGTAGTAGAGCAGAGTTTCTTGTACAACCCCACTCTATTCCTGAACACTTGGATAGTTAATCCCATCTCACAAGATCTCTTGTAGAAATTAGGAAGCTTCATTTGCATAGTTTTACTCCTCTTACATCTAGACTGTCCTCCAACTTCCTCTTGTCTTCCTACAAGCAAGACAGTAGGAGCTAGTCTTTTCTGCTCCTGTATATTTTGCCTTTTTCTATAGTATTTTTTCTGCTACTTCGTGTGATTTTTGTGCTGTAGAGGATCCCCTTGTGGGACAGCTCTGGCTGTGGGGGATCACAGACTTTAAGAGGCAAAGACTGATTCCAGGGAGTTGTCTACTTTGCAGTACACCCACCTGGACAGCCTGCATTCAAAATTCAGGTTCTCAGGGACCAGTTCCTTGGGAGCGTAGCTCACCCTAGTTTCGTCCACTATTGGATTTGAGTGCAGACTGCATGTGGCGGTGTATCTAGGATCAGGCCAACGGTGTTCCTCCACCCATTAGCATGAACCTCCAACTGGTGTTTTGGGTCCAAGAGGTAGTCAGAAGACACAGGCAATCCAATTTCCAGGTTTTTATGAGGCAGAGGATCTCCCTGTAAGTTTTTGCATTTTGCTGCTCCCAGTACACCGCAAGGCACAGTAACAGGCTGACAGCCTGGCAGATCGATTTGAGGGGGGGAGTGCATCCTCAATAATCACATTTTGGAAGGTTAGGTGGTTAATCCTGGGTCCCTCCACCTGAAAAATTCTAAAATTGCCACTTTTGGGGGATTGGAATGCCGCTCCTAGGCCATTTTTGCTGGTAAAATTGCAGCTGTGATAGCTGTCTTGGATTTCCTGATTTGAATTAAAATCTTATCTGCCTAAAATCACATTGTTTTTGCTCAAAAATGGTTGGGATGGACCCCTCAGGACAGGATACTGTGGATTCATGCCCTGTTTGTGGTGGATGGCTATTAGAGAAGCATCCTTGTTCCATGTGGCGCGGCGCATGATGGGGGAGGTAGCATCTGCTTTAGCCTCCCATGCCCCTTCAGGGGGTTCTGGTGCCCAGTCCATCTGAGGACCATTGAAAAGTCCAAAGTTGTTCTGGGGAGCAACGTAAGTGTGTCCCTGGCGAAATGCAGCCATGATTTGGTGCCAAAATCCCACAACGTCTCAAAGAGCTCCAAGCAGGGTCCAGAGGGGTCCTCTACCCGTCAATGGCAAAGATTCCCCCCCCCCCAAGAAAAAAAAAAATTATTAATATGATGATTCAGGCTTATTTGATTAATAAAGAGTTTGATGACTCCACCTAATCTTGCGGCCATGGGAATCTTTTTCCCGCAAGCGTGCAGGTCTCCAGCAGCAGTCAGGGGACAGTCCACCTGCAAATGGCTCAGATGATCCGGATGCTGGTTTTATGCCTTTACTATCTCTGACAGGTACTTCACAGTGGGGGAGGGATGATGTTGCAGTCACAGATCTGCAGTATCTGGACCTTGGGGAAGAACCCCACTGAGCGGAGACTGTTCCAAACCTTCAGCGCTGATAGGGATGATTTCAGAATCCCTTCATGAAACTGGAGACTCCTCAGACCTTGGCAACACAGTGCTTCCTTATGAGTAGCATGAAGCCGCAGTCTTCCTGTTTTCTTGACTATCCGGACATCACAAAGATGCTCACGGATCACTACAAGTGGTGAAGGCTATGACTTAACTCTGTCCGATGGTGGATACTTTTAATCAGCTTTTTGTTTCCCCAAAGGTGGATTCTCTGGTGGCGCAGGTTACTAAGCACACTTCTCTTCACAGTGAAGGTGGTGTGGTGGTGAAGGACCCCCAAGACCGCAGAATAAATTTTGTGCTCAAGCAGCTTTTCGATTCTGTGGCCTCTGGTTTGAGAGCAGCCGTGGTGGCATCCTTTGTTCCTTTGTTTGTCATTCCAAGCTGCGTCACAATCCTGATGCGATTGTTGACGGGGATCTTTCGTTTCTGATCACTGAAGTGGACTACCTGACTGATGTCCTCCTATATGACCATTGGCCTCAGCTTTCCTAGCAGAGTGGGCGGAAATCACCACAGATCGCTGTTTGCTGGACATTCTACGAGATGGATACATCGGGTGGGGGCGGGGGAACAATGCTGGTGGTGGAGAGAAATGGTTATAACTCTCCTTGGAGGTAGATGCTTTGCTGGTTCTTGAGTTTGTGTAACTATCAGGAATTGTTTTGCTTTGACTTGAGCTGCTTCCCTGGGCAGCCGCTGAGTACGCCTAATGGTTAAAACCATCTGTTCTGGTTTCTCTGTCTCAAAAAGTTTATAGTGAAACTAGAAAATGTTCACAGAAGAATGACAGTGGCAAAGGTGATGGAATACTGCGTTCAATACTGGTCACCGTACCTTAAGAAGGATATGGCAACACTCGAGAGAGTCCAAAGAAGAGCAACAAAAATGATAAGGGGAATGGAAAACCTTCCATATGCTGAGAGGCTGGAGAAACTGGGGCTCTTTTCCCTGGAAAAACGGAGACTTAGAGGGGACATGATAGAAACTTACAAGATCATAAAGGGTATAGAGAAGGTAGAGAGGGACAGACTCTTCAGACTGGTGGGGGAAACAAGAACAAGAGGGCACTGAAGAAAATTGAAGGGAGACAGATTCAGAACGAATGCTAGGAAGTTCTTCTTCACGCAGAGGGTGGTGGATACTTGGAATGCACTTCCAGAGGAGGTGGTAGAGCAGAGTACGATTTTGGGTTTCAAAAAAGGGTTGGACAAGTTCCTGAAGGAAAAGGGGATTGAAGGGTATAGTTAGAGGGGTACTACACAGGACAAAATGTCTTAAATAAAGGATCACTTACAGGTCACTGACCTGGGGGGGCCGCTGCGGGAGCGGACTGCTGGGCGCAATAGACCTGTGGTCTGACTCAGCAGAGGCGATTCTTATGTTCTTAAGAAGAAAGGCTAAACAGGTTAGGGCTCTTGGCTTAGAAAAGAGATGACTGAGAGAGAATAAAATAAATCATGAGTGGGGTAGAGGAGTAAATAGAGGGTGGTTGTTTGGAAAGTTAAACATTAAAATAAGAGGACACTTCTTGAAATCAGCAACCATTAGATTGAAAACATTCATAGAACATATTATTTTTCCATGTAGAGCATAATTAAGCTATGGAACTGTTGCTAAGAGCATGGTTAAGGTAGCTAATATAGCTGGGTTCAGAGTTGGACAAGTTCCTTAAAGAAAAGTCTTATAAAATTATTTTTTCTAGTAGACTTAGGGACAGCTAAGTACAAGTGTCATAAGAAGTTGTTTTAAGAAAAATTCAGGCTGGAGAAGCTGAGACAGGTGCTGAACTCCATGGACTTTGGTCTGATTCATTGTAGCTTATCTTTATGCTCTTGTGTAAAAGTTTTGACAGTCACTCCAAAATTTCTGGTGGGGGTGAGGGCTCAGTTGCAAAGGTAGAATTCCTAAGAAGAAATAAGTAGAACAATAAGTCAAAGAAGACCTCTGTTTTGTGTAAATTTAAAACCAAACAGTTCACTGTCATCCTGATCGTCATCATAATTTTCAGTAATGCAAGTAGAATTAGCCTTACAATTAAAAGGTAGGAAAAAAATGGATATAGTATTATATTCATAGAACTTCACGGCAGAGCAGATTGGTTGTGAATATTAAAATGTGCAGATCATCGGGCAGGCCTTTGAAAGGGATTGGGACTTGGGACTTGTATACTGCCTTTTTGTAGTTTTACAACTACACTCAAAGCGATTTTACATACAGGTACTTCAAGGATATCAGGAGTGTGTGGTTTCCAGCTTGAATACTACTTGCCCATTTTCACTTGCTGAATACATCCTTGAAGATCTCAAACCACTTTTATAGTAGTGGTTGCCTACAAGTGTCAATGCAAAACTGTGTGATTATAATTAGTGTCAGACACAGGGGAAGCATCTAAAATCACTGTCAGCACTGTATCTCTGACTTGTACGCGGCAAATAGAATTAAAAACAAGTACCAATAAGATCCACTACAGCAGGGCTACTTAATTCCAGTCTTCAAGGCCCAAGGCAGGCTATGTTTTTATGATATCCAAAATGAATATGCCTAGAAGATATTTGCATTCCAAGGAGGCAGTGCATCCAAATCTCTCTCACGCATATTCATTGTAGATATTCTGAAAACCTGGCCTGCTTGTGAACCTCAAGGACCGGAATTGAGTAGTCCTGTACTTACAGAATTCTGTAAAATCCTAAAATCTGATGTTATCTACTTTGCATTGATTTGGGCTGCTATTTATAGTCTTCCCCCCCCCCCCCCCAGTTTATCCATCTGCATTTATGAATTTATTTTTTAAGGTGGCAAGCTTGCACTCTCCTTCTTTCCCACCTTTAGAGACTCATGGTTTATCTCCCCTTCCATGAACACACACAATAAGAGGTGCTTTCAAACACTGTGTACACACTCCAGTTTCATCTTGGGGAATGAAGCAATAAGAGGTGCAAGGTTGAATTTTTATTACTAAACCTAAATAGTTTCTAATATTTCTGTTTTCTAAGCTTTGCTTAAGTGAATGAGCATGCAGCTGACTCTTCTCTTTTGACAGGGCTATACAAAATCAATTGATATCTGGTCTGTGGGCTGTATCTTGGCAGAAATGCTCTCCAACCGTCCTATCTTCCCTGGGAAGCATTACCTGGACCAGCTCAACCACATCCTAGGTGAGGTGCAGAGGCGCCACACATGGTCATGCATGCAGGGATATGTTGATCACTTGCAGCCACAACACCCACACTTTTTCTTGCCCATAGAACATCATTCTGTTAACTTTAAAAACAAGGTTTTTCTGATCACAACATCTAAAAAATGCTTGCCCTAGTTTTTCTACTTAGCACAGAGGGGTGAAATGTTTTTATACTCCCGGAATTAGTGCTGCTAGCTAGGAGCAGAGATAAACATCAACATTTTTGAGAAGTAGGGTATCTCTTGCTGTGATATGAGATAGTTATCATAGCTCCTGGCAACTCAGTAAAAGCCATCATGATGATTCTTCATGTTAGGGCTAGGCTAATATCTGATCAGCCTTTAAGCAGCTTGTTCCCACTGTAGTCCCCTTCCCTATAACTTTCTAGGGACAGTGTCTAAAAAGGAAGATGTCGATTTGATGTGAGTATATGTGTAGGCAAAGGATATATCTCTGAGACAATATTCTGGCACCAAAAGTTTGCATGTAAATATTGTTCCAGAATAATTTAGCATCCAGATTGAAAGCTTATGTTAATGTTGCCATGTGGAACCTTTCCATGCAAAAATTGAGGAGAAGAAGAGCTGAAATATTTAATGAGGGAGTGGGGAATGATACTGTAGAATTGAGTAAAGAGTATGGATGCCTTGAGAATACCATCTTGAGAATTGAGAATTGCCTCTTTTTTTACATGCTTCCTTCATTTCATCAACTTCTTTCCTGGCAGGAATTCTGGGTTCCCCTTCACAAGATGACCTCAACTGTATCATCAACATGAAGGCACGGAACTACCTGCAGTCATTGCCCCAGAAGCCCAAGGTGCCCTGGAATCGACTCTTTCCCAAGGCGGATGCCAAAGGTGAGATGACTCTTTTTTTTATTTTTTTTATTTATAACTGTTTATCGGTTTTGTAAAAACAGTTTATCCCAGGACAAGCAGGCATGATATTCTCACATGTGGGGTGACGTCATCTACGGAGCCTTAGCGCGGACAGCTTTTCAAGCAAACTTGATTGAAGTTTCAAGTTTGCTACACTGCACCACGCATGTGCATGCCTTCTTGCCCACTAGAGGGCGCATCCCCACCTCGTGGACCTCAGTTCAGTTTTTTCCGCGGAGCCAGAAGCCCTGTGGAAATTGTGCTCTTCGAATTTAGCCTTCTGACACCGCGGCTGTGCGTTATTTCACGATCGCTGTGCTTGATTTGCTTTTCTTTCTTTCTTTTCTTTTAGTTTTCGTCGAAAAAAAAAAAAAAGTATTTTGGTTCGGCTCAGGGGGCTCCCGGTAGCCGCGGCCGCGGGACCTCGTTCGTTCCCGGCCGGGTTTTGTGTCCATGTCCCGTCCCTTGACGGGCTTTAAAAAGTGCACCCGGTGCGATAGGTTGCTCTCAATTACCGATCCTCACCGGTGGTGCTTGGTGTGTTTGGGTCCTGAGCATCCTACTGACTCCTGTGATAGGTGCTCAACTTTTCAGTCTAGAGCTCTCCGCCGACGCCGTGCCCGGATGGCGGAGCTCTTCTCTGCGGACCCCGCGGCGGGGAAGGCCTTGACGTCGGCCTCGGCTTCGGCCCTGACCTCGGCCTCCGGTCCCCCGACCTCGCCTCGACCCTCGACTTCCTCCAAGCCTGCTGCCTCGACCAAGCCTGCTTCGGGTAAGTCCTCTCTTCTTTCCTCGACTCCAGGGTCAGCGAAGAAGCCATCCTCGGGCTCCTCGACTGCGGGTGGGTCGTCCTCTGCCCCGCCCCGAGTTGCAAAGCCCAGTGCCCCGAGGGAATACTCGAGACTGAGGTCGCCCTCCAGGAAGCACTCCTCGGCCCCGGACCTGCCTGCCATGATGGGGGTTCCGGTCTTCCAGGACTTGCTCCGAGCGCTGATTGCCTCGGAGCTGTCCGGGGCCCTCGCGCACCTGCAGCAGGCTTCGGCCTCGACTGCCCCGGCGTCCTCAGTCTCGGTGCCTTCGGCTTCGGCCCCCGGGGGTCGGCCGTCCTCGACCCCGACCTTGCCCTCGACCTCAACCTCGGTTGACCAGCCTGAGAGGAGTGTCAGGCCTCGGGACAAGGTGCGTCGGGTTCGGAGGATCTCTTCCACGTCCTCTTCCTCGAGGTCCTCCCAAGTCCCTCGGGTCCCTTGGGACGAGGCGTCGGCCGAGGAAACCTAAGCGTTCTCGCGCTTCCCCTCGGAGACGCGGTCGCTCCTCGCCGACCAGGGGTGAGACATTGCGTGTCTCGGAGCTCCGCCTCGACAATCCGAGGCTATTCCGCACCCCTGGGGGAAGGGGTTCGAGAGACTCCTCGCCCCAAGGGCTCCTCGGGGCATAGGCGGTCCCCGACCCCTTCGAGGTCCCTCGGCACGGCCTCCTGGGGATCAGGGTCTGGTAGGGAGCCTCGGTATTCCCGCGAGGCCTCCCCCTCTTTCTTGGCAGCTACTCCTTCCCCGCCAGCGAGGCCCTCTTCCTTTTCAAAATTTGTGCAGGATATGGCGCGGGCCTTGGACCTGGACTTGCTTGCTGGGTCTCAGTATACGAAGGAGTTTTTGGAGGAACAAGACCTGCCCACTCCCCCGAGAGAAACTCCTCGTCTGCCTCTCAATAAGGTCCTCCACCAGACCTTCCTGAGAAATTTAGACTCCCCTCTTACAGCCACAGCGGTGCCTTCTAAGATGGAGTCCAAATACCAGACCATACCATGGAAGGGCTTCGATAAGGCACAACTGTCTCACCAGTCGTTGCTGGTGGAGTCGGCGCTGAAAAAGTCGCAGCCCGCTAAGGTTTCGGCGGCGGTCCCGCCCGGACGGGAGGGGCGGACCCTGGACAAGTTTGGTCGTCGCCTCTATTCCAACTCATTGATGGCTACCAGGGTCCTTAATTATGCCTTTACATTCTCCTCTTATCTTCGAGGCATGGTCAAAGACTTGCCCCGTTATCAAGGGGTTATGCCGGATTTCCACAAGGAGGGTTTTGCCACGTTCATGTCCAACTTATCTCAGCTGCGTCTATACCTGTTTCATGCTGTCTACGACGCATTTGAACTGGCCTCCAGGGAATCCGCCTTTGCCGTGGCGATGCGCCGGCTGGCTTGGCTACGTACCCTGGACATGGACCCGAACTTGCAGGAACGTCTGGCCAATCTACCCTGTGTTGGCTCTGAATTATTTGATGAGTCCCTGGAGGCGGCGACCAAACGTCTGTCGGAACAGGAGCGCTCTCTTGCCTCCTTGGTCCGTCCTAAACCTCGGGCCCCGCCGCAGAAGCCCTTTCGGCCTCCCCCGCGGCGATACCCCCAGAAGTCAATGCCGGCCTTCTCTAGGCCTCCGCCCCGCCGCCCACCGCAGCAGGGTAGGGGAGGCCAACAAAAACCTCAGGCGCAGGGGATGCCCAAGCCGGCGCCGTCCTTTTGACGGGATGTGCGGATGGGGGCGGGCCCCCTCCGCGCTCTCGCCGAACCCCCTTCCTATAGGGGGTCGACTCCGAGCCTTTTCTGCGGCCTGGACCGGGATCACATCAGATGCTTGGGTGCTCCGGATTATCTCCGAGGGCTACTCGCTCAATTTCTTGATCACGCCGCCGGAACATCCGCCGGCTGCTTACCCATTCAGCCAAACCCAACTTCCCCTTCTTCTCGCGGAAGCGAGGGCCTTGTTGAGCCTTCGGGCGGTGGAACCTGTACCCCCCGACCAGCGGGGGCGGGGGTTTTACTCCCGTTACTTTTTGGTCCCAAAGAAGACAGGGGACTTACGCCCCATTTTGGACCTCCGGAAGCTCAACAAGTTCTTAGTCCGGGAGAAGTTCCGTATGTTGTCGCTTCCGGTGTTGTATCCTCTTTTGGAGGAAGGGGATTGGATGTGCTCCCTAGACTTAAAGGAAGCATATACTCATGTTCCGGTGCATCCCGCCTTCCGCAAATTCTTACGGTTTCAAGTGGGGGAGTTGCACCTTCAATACCGGGTCCTCCCTTTCGGACTGGCTTCGTCCCCTCGAGTCTTCACGAAGTGTATGGTGGTGGTCGCTGCAGCCCTGAGATCTCGGGGGCTACAGGTCTTTCCCTACCTGGACGATTGGCTGATCAAAGCATCGACCAGGGAGGGGGTTATCTCAGCGACCCAACAGACTATCATCTTCCTTCAATATCTGGGGTTCGAAGTGAACTTTCCCAAGTCTCATTTGTGCCCGACTCAATCCCTTCAGTTTATTGGAGCCGTGCTGGACACGGTTTGCCTTCGTTCGTTCCTCCCCCCTCCTTGGTTGGAGGCCCTACTTCGATTGAGTCGTCAGGTCTCGGCTCAGCGCATGATGGTTCTTCTGGGCCACATGGCATCGACGGTCCACGTTACTCCGTTCGCCCGCTTGCATCTGAGGCTTCCTCAGTGGACCTTGGCCTCGCAATGGCGTCAGGATCGCGACCCAGTATCTCGTCCAATAACGGTGACTCCTTCTTTGAGACGCTCACTCCGTTGGTGGACCAACTCTTCCAATCTTTCTGGGGGTTTGCTCTTTCTCGTTCCTCCGCATCGCAAGGTCCTGACCACGGACTCCTCGGAGTACGCGTGGGGGGCTCATCTCGACGGTCTGCGGACTCAGGGTCTATGGTCGGCAGAGGACCGTCTTTGTCACATCAATGTGTTGGAGCTTCGGGCCATTTTTCTGGCGGCTTGAGCATTCTGCCACTTGCTACACGATCAGATAGTCCTCGTGCGGACGGACAACCAGGTGGCAATGTATTATGTAAACAAACAGGGCGGAACGGGCTCTTGGTCTCTGTGCCGGGAAGCCCTGCGCCTTTGGGAATGGGCGGTCTCCCAGAACATATTCCTGCGTGCGGTTTACATTCAGGGAGAGAGGAACTGTCTGGCAGACAAACTCAGTCGTCTTCTCCAGCCGCACGAGTGGTCGCTGAACTCCTGGGTTCTACACGAGGTCTTCGACCGCTGGGGGACTCCTCAGATGGATCTGTTTGCCTCCCCGGAGACTCACAAACTGCCCCTCTATTGTTCTCGGATGTACTCCCGGGACCGTCTCGAGGCCGATGCCTTCCTTCTCGACTGGGAGGGGAGGTTCCTTTATGCGTTCCCTCCTTTTCCTCTGATCTTGAGAACGTTGGTACATCTCAAATCGACCAGGGCCACTATGATTCTCATTGCGCCTCGTTGGCCCAGACAGCACTGGTTCTCCCTGCTCCTTCAACTCAGTGTAAGGGAACCTCTGCTTCTGCCTGTTTTTCCCTCTCTGCTGTCTCAGAGTCGGGGTTCGCTGTTACATCCCAATCTTCAGTCTTTACATCTGACCGCTTGGTTCCTTTCCCCTTGACTTCGGTTCCTGTTTCTCAGTCGGTGAGGAAGATTTTGGAAGCCTCGCGCAAGGTCTCGACTAGGCTTTGTTATTCCCAGAAGTGGACCAGATTTTCATCCTGGTGCTCCTCGAACCATCTGGACCCGAGTTCGGTTCCAGTGTCTTCGGTGCTGGAATATTTGTTGCATCTGTCTAAGTCTGGGCTGAAGACTACTTCCATTCGGGTGCATCTCTGTGCCATTGCGGCGTTCCATCAGCATATCGAGGGTCGGTCTCTTTCTCTTCATCCTCTGGTAACTCGTTTCATGAGGGGTCTCGTGAATGTTCATCCTCCTCTGAAACCTCCTCCTGTAGTTTGGGATCTTAATGTGGTATTAGCTCAACTGATGAAGCCTCCTTTTGAGCCTATCGACAAATCTCATCTTAAGTTTCTCACTTGGAAGGTGGTCTTTTTGCTTGCGCTCACATCCGCTCGTCGGATTAGTGAGCTGCAGGCTTTGGTTGCGGATCCACCTTTTACTGTGTTTCATCATGACAAGGTGGTTCTTCGCACCCATCCTAAATTTTTACCTAAGGTTGTGTCGGATTTCCACCTCAATCAGTCCATTGTTCTTCCGGTGTTCTTCCCGAAGCCCCACTCTCATCCTGGTGAGGCGGCGCTTCACACGCTTGACTGTAAGAGGGCGTTGGCCTTTTATCTCCAACGTACCAAGTCTCATCGGAAGGTTCCTCAATTGTTTTTGTCCTTTGATCCTAATCGGTTGGGACATCCTGTTTCCAAGCGCACCTTGTCCAACTAGTTGGCTGCTTGTATTTCTTTTTGCTACGCTCAGGCTGGTCTCACGCTCCATGGTCGAGTCACGGGGCATAAGGTCCGGGCTATGGCAGCTTCTGTTGCTTTCCTCCGGTCTACTCCTGTGGAGGATATATGTAAAGCTGCCACTTGGTCTTCGGTTCATACGTTCACCTCCCACTACTGTCTGGACACTTTGTCCAGAAGCGACGGCCGGTTTGGCCAGTCGGTGTTACGTAACCTGTTTTCCTAAATTGCCATCCTCCCACCTGCCCTTTTTTGGTTGGCTTGGAAGTCACCCACATGTGAGAATATCATGCCTGCTTGTCCTGGGATAAAGCACAGTTACTTACCATAACAGGTGTTATCCAGGGACAGCAGGCATATATTCTCACAACCCGCCCTCCTCCCCGGGGATGGCTTCTTTGCTGGTTATGGAACTGAGGACCACGAGGTGGGGATGCGCCTTCTAGTGGGCAAGAAGGCATGCACATGCGTGGTGTAGTGTAGCAAACTTGAAACTTCAATCAAGTTTGCTTGAAAAGCTGTCCGCGCTGGGGCTCCGTAGATGACGTCACCCCACATGTGAGAATATATGCCTGCTGTCCCTGGATAACACCTGTTACGGTAAGTAACTGTGCTTTATAGAAAGTGCAACAATTAACATAGCAAAAAATCAACAAACAGTACTTATATACTGTGCTTAAATCATGAAACAATCCTCCCTTTCAACCCAACTCCCCTCTACCTCCCTCCCTTCCTGGATGTGTATGAAGAGTAGTAGAGATAATTCAAATCTGGTAGATATCCAACATAAAATATAACCTAAGCTGTAAAGGTGTTTGACAAACAAATCTAATGGACCACAAATCTCTTTAAACTTCTGGGATGCACCTGATTGTTCTGCTAACATTTTTCATACTGATAATATAAAATGGAAAATTTAGACGATCCCAATTTTTCCAGTTCCTTGTAATCATTGTAACTCCATTTTACAAATCATAAAGTGGTTTCTTGGAGCTCTATTAATACAGTATCAGACTGGTAGACATCATGGTGCCAGATGCTTGCACAACAGGTCCACTTATAGAAGACGATAAAGTATCAGATTGGAATAACTACAGGCTACACAGGACTATTTTTTTCTCAATGGTTATGAGGAATGATCTCTTTACAACCCTTGTAAAGCATGCTTATTTATCTTTAGCTTGTTGAGATTCAGTTCCTCAGCAGATCACCCCCATCTCCTATGATCCAATAGCACTTAACTGAAACAGCAGTTTAAGTAATCCAGAGGACACCAAGTCATTTTATCCTTTTTTACCTTTATAAACATGACCACTTATTTTTTTCCCCTCTTCTCTCCCAACATTTAAGCACTTGACCTTCTGGACAAGATGTTGACCTTCAACCCCAATCGGAGGATAACAGTAGAGGAGTCGTTGTCCCACCCTTACCTGGAGCAATACTATGACCCATCAGATGAGGTGACATATCTAGGGCCGTGAAGCCTACCAGGAGGGATAGGCTAAGTGCTGTCCAAGATCTTCGTCCACTGGGACGTTTATGTGCTTATAAAGTTTGCATATTCACAGATGAGTAGGTCATAGTACTTTTAGTAAATAGTAAAATATGTATATGTGCATTTCTATTTTGTATATGCACAGTCTAAGAAATTGGAGGGGCTCCACCTTTCCATTTTCTGTCTTCCATTCCATCTCTGTTGTGAGAGCATCTCACTCTGGTCTTGTGGAAAATGGGATTCTCCTTTGTACTTGTAATTCAGTGGTCTCAAACCTGCGGCCCGGGGGCCACATGCGGCCCGCCAGGTACTATTTTGAGGCCCTCGGTATATTTACCATAATCACAAAAGTAAAATAAAACAGTTTCTTGATTATATGTCTCTTTAGCTATACATTACAATATTATTATTAAGACTTAGCCAAAAGGAAAGATTTATAAACTATAAAGAGTTTTACCTCATGCAAAATTCTCATTTCTTTAATAAGACATTAACTGTTTTTTTCTGAGGACCTCCAAGTACCTATAAATCCAAAATGTGGCCCTGCAAAGGGTTTCAGTTTGAGACCACTGTTGTAATTAGTATTCCAGTGCAATAGGTGAGACATTCTAGACCAGTGTTTCTCAACTTGGTCCTGGAGTACTCCCTTGCCTCTCAGGCTTTCAGGATATCTACACAGAATATGCAAGTTTATGCATATTCATTGTGGATATCATGAAAACCTGACTGGCAAGGGGGGGGTACTCCAGGACAAAGTTGAGAAACACTCTTCTAGACAGTAGGGTTATTTCCCTGTAGCCTTGTGCTGCTGCAGAAGGAATTCACTCTGGATTTTTCACTCTGCTTCTGTTGTACTT
Source organism: Geotrypetes seraphini (assembly GCF_902459505.1). Taxonomy (NCBI): domain Eukaryota; kingdom Metazoa; phylum Chordata; class Amphibia; order Gymnophiona; family Dermophiidae; genus Geotrypetes; species Geotrypetes seraphini. The sequence goes on from NC_047088.1 coordinate 95,444,121, forward strand.
CACTGGGCTCTCTTAACTCCACCTTCAGTTCTTTCCTTCTGCACCTGTGCCTGCAGAAGTGTTTGTTCTGCTCTTCCCATTTTATTATTTTAATTTGATGTAATTTTGTCCCCTTTGCAGGTAATTTAGTGCTTGGAGTGAATTTGAAGCTCTGCCTGCTTGAAAATTCACAGACCGGTCTGTAGCTGACAGTCCAATTCCACTGGATACCTGTTAGCCAGCCTGCATAGTTTCTCTGAAGCTCAGGGTTGTCCCTGAGGTGGTCTCACCTTCTGTTAATCAGGGGTTGAGCACAGGCTGTTAGGCTCCCTTAGGAGGCTCGACGGGGTCTCGCAGGATGCTGGCTGCATCATCGTGCCTCCGTCCATCCCGGTGCGCATCTGGTGGTCTGCAAGGGTGGAGATGTAGTTAGACATAGGAGTCTGACTGGCAGCTTGAAAATCAGCTTTCCAGAAACATTCCCAGCATTGTGACAATTAAATTTCTCATCCAGCTACTAAGAGAGCTGAAAGCTTCTCTCAGGTCACAGTATGTGCACAGGCTAACAGCCTGTGAGAGGCATCGGGTGAGGTTTGAAAAATGGGGTTTTGAGGGTTTCTGGGTGTTTCCCTGTGTTCCCCCTCCTGAAAAATTTTAAAATCACTGTTTTATAGTTTGAGAAGCTTGAAAAATATCAAAGCTTTGGCGTAGATTTCTTGATGATAGCCATCTTGGATTTTTTTACAATTTTTTTTTTCTAAAGCTCCCTGCTTCTTCAAAACTGCAAATTTTGCCTGGAAACATGCTAGGATGGAGTTCTTGAGCTTTCCTCATGTGGATTCTTGCCAGGATTACTCATATTTACTGTGTTTAGAGCGTTATTGTACCATGTGCCGTGTGGCACAGCCAGTGGGCCTTGCATCCAGCTTAGCCTCTCCCCTATTCAATCAGGTGACCAAATGCTCAGCTAGCCCAGCAGAGCGGCCTTTGTGACTTTCGGGGCTTGGCACGGCTGGTAATTCCATCCACCAGGCTGCGGATCCTTCGCAGCCTAAGAAATGCTAATTTTAAGTCACCTAAGGGTGCCTCTATGCCCCAGGAGCAGGATACTTTCGAAATTTTTATGGTCTGAATTTCAGAACCAGTGTTCTTCCCCTGAACAGTCTCAATCCGCCTCCATGGCATCTCTCAGTGGCATTGTTCCTTTGGACATGTTCTTATTTCACCCGGTCACTGTGCTTGCGCTGCCAGACCCTGGTCTGGGGGATCCTGATTCGGATGACTTGCTTGCTCACCCCTTATTTGCAGTTGCAGTGCTTCACAGGGCTGGAGATTAGGGACTGTCTGCTCTTGATACCCTTGTTCCTCCAATCTCACGTCCTGTTAGGCATGCCAAACCCCAACTCACCCCCCGCATCTGCCACCTGCGCTCATGTGCCCTCTACGCTGAGCATCTCTGGCTTAAATCCTGTGCACTTGCTGACTTCATACACTTCAGATTTATGCTGACATCATTCCAGTCTACCCTTTCGCTGGCCAAACAAGAATACTATATCCACTTAACCACTTCTCTTAGCTCCAATCCTCACTGTGTCTTTGCCACACTAAACTCCTTATTCAAAGCACCTTCACCGCCTATCCCCCCTTCAATTTCTCCCCAGAAAATGGCAGAATTCTTCTACAATAAGATTCAGATCCAGGGGGAGGGAGGGTGGGAGGGGGTATTTCTTTGTATGGTTCTATTCCCTTATGAAATGTTGGTTGGGTGGGGTTTTTTTTTATTGTTGTATGGATTTTGATTGATTATAAATGCATATATGATTAATATTATTTGTATAGATACTGTATTGCATTTTTGTTGGTTTTGAAACTCAATAAAGATTTATAAATAAGATTCAGAAGATTTACCTTGAACTCTCAACCAGGCTGCTTCCCTCTCCCCTCCCTCCATCTGCCCCTTCTGCTAACCTCCCCTCAACACCTGCCACCCTCTCTTCTTTCTCTGAGATCACTGAAGAGGAAACCACACATCTTCACTCATCCTCCAAACCCACTACCTGCTCCTCCGATCTGAATCCTACTCGCCTACTCTGTGCTATCTCGTCCTCTGACATCCCACCTATCTGTCACATCCTCAACCTATCGCTTGCCACTGCAACTGTCCCTGATATCTTCAAACATAGAGTTATCACACCCCTCCTCAAGAAACCTTCACTGGACCCTACGTATCCCTCCAACTATCATCCCATCTCCCTCCTCCCCTTCTTATCCAAGTTACTTGAACGTGCTGTTCACCGCCATTGCCTGAACTTCCTCTCATACTATGCTATTCTGGATCTGCTTCAATCAGGCTTTTGCCCGTTGCATTCCACAGAAACTGCCCTCACTAAAAGTTTCCAATAACCTGTTCTTGGCCAGATCCAAAGGCCTCTACTCTATCCTCATCCTTCTCAATCTGTCTGCCACCTTTGATACTGTTGATCATCACCTTCTCCTTGATATGCTGTCCTTGTTGCGATTCCAGGGTTCTGCCCTCTCATGGTTTTCTTCCTATCTCTCCCATCACAATTTCAGTGTGTGCAATGGTGGTTCCTCCTCCACAGTCTTCCCACTATTGATTGGTGTACTTCAAGGCTCTGTCCTGGGACCACTTTTTTTTTCTCAATCTACACTTGCTCACTTGGAGTGCTGATCTCCTCCCACGGTTTCCTGTATCGTCTCTATGCTGACAACTCTCAGATCTACCTCTCTGCGCCAAATATCTCTACTGAAACCCAGACCAGAGTATCACCCTATCTGTCTGACATTGCCACCTGGATAAGAACATAAGAGATGCCACTGCTCACGCGGCGGCTCTTTTGGTCAAAGACCAGTGCCCTAACTGAAACTAGCCCTACCAGTATATGTCCTTATACTCAGGTACCTGATTGTAAAACCGCTTAGATAACCTTGATGGGCGGTATATAAAATCCTAATAAACTTGAAACTTGAAACTTCTTCAGTAGGAACTTGTCTAACTTTGTCTTGAATCCCTGGAGGATGTTTTCCCCTATGACAGCCTCCGGGAGAGCGTTCCAGTTTTCCACCACTCTCTAGGTGAAGAACTTCCTTACTTCCAGACCAATGCCTTGGCTTCCTGTTGGAGCAGTGCGTTCCTGGTGCCTCTCTGCCTGTTGACATAAGCCACCGCAGTGCCATTGTCAGAGAAGACTGACTGCTTTGCCCTCCAGCAAAGACTGCAGTTGAAAAAGAGGGCGCGTGTGAAGTATCTGATGACATCCAGGACTCAGTGGTCGAATGTTACATGTTCCAAAGCCTCTAGAAAGTCTGAGAGCCAACCTCTATTCTTCCAAGGAGTGTTGTGAGGACTGGCGTCATTGTGGCTTTTTGGTTGGCACTGTGAAGTGGGAAACTGAACGTCAGTTCTTTTGGAACCTTGAAAGGCTCTCTGTGTAGAAGTTACTGAGAAATATTGATGATAGCGCCGAAAGCCATGAAAGAAACCCCCAGCTATGGCCTCTAGGCGCTCAGGGTCTGCTGTCTGGCAAAAATTCAGGACTGTGATCTTGTACACTAGCCATAAGATCATCTAGGCCCATGCCAAACAGCATCTGTCCTTTGAAAGGGAGCCTGCTCAGTGTCACTTTAGAAGTCAAATCATCCAACCATTGCCTAATACAAAGCATTTGATGGGCGGTGATCGAAAAGGCTGAGACTTTCCCCATGACTCTGATAATGTTATATAGGGCATCCACTATATAGTATATTCCCGCCAGCACAAACTGAAGCAGGGGATCAAAGTAAGGCCAAAGCCTCAAACTGCCTCTGGAGGACCAGATCCACTCTGTGGTCCTGCAGATCGTTTAAAGCCACCACTCTTTCATTGAGTGGGGAAGCACGTTTGGTCACTTGGGCTACCCGGGATTCCACTTTTGGCACAACAAACATTTGCTGGAATTCCTGATCCATGGGTTACAGTTTGGCCATGGTTTTAGCTACCTTTAGAGATCGTTCAGGAGTCTCCCAGGGCTCTGTGATTAGGATCTTTATTTCTGAGCACCACAGAAAAATGTGGGCTGAGCCCGGACATCGCTCAGAAGAGAATACTGGTAAGATAGGGTGTGAGGAGGGTCTATTTTCAGTTCTTGAATGGACTCGGTAAAGATCTCCATTAGGGTCAAGGATTTAAACAATTGGCAAATTGAGGGAACTTCTCCCTGATCTATAGTCAATAACTCTGGGTTCTCTGAATGGGAGGCTGCTTCATCCATCAGGGAAGCCTCACTTTGGGACAGTATCATCTAGAGTCCTTGTCTGAAGGGTCATCATAATCCAGAACAGCATCCGCTTTCAGGGAAGAAGCGCTCTGAAACTCAGTGAGGTCTGCACGCTGGTCCACTTGGTCATGGACTTGATTGGCCGATTTCTGCCTTGTGCAGAAGCCTGCCAGGAGAGATTAACAAACAATGGGGTAAAGGCCTGAGAGGGCAAGTCTCCTTGTCCCTTAGGGTGGATCATGTGTCTTTTCTTGGGTTGCAAAGCATCTACGCCCCGACGGTGAGCAGAGCTGCTTTCCCAAAGCTTTAAAAAATATTTCATTCCCCCTGATAGGACCATCTGCTGTTTGTGAACCCTAGTGGCCTACAGGGAGGCTAGGCCTGAAGCTCCTGCCTCCCTCTCCGTGCCACGCAGTACATGGCACAAGGATGCTCTTTAGTTGCCCATCCAGCGCAAATGAAGCATGATATAGGGGTATTAGGGTCTGGGGACTCCATCCCTACAAATTTTGAAGCAAACAAGGTTTTTGAGGGAGTTTGAGAACTTAGGAAAAAAAATAAGGAAATCCAAGTTTGCTGCCTAAAATGGCTTTCAAACACTTCAGGGCTGACTAAAAATAGGATTTTAGGAGGGGGAGGACAAAAATCTAGCTACAGAAACAGTCAAAACACAGTTTTTAAGACTCTCCCTCCCCAAATTTTCCCCATAGGCTGTCACAGCCTGTAACTCACAGACCATGTCCAGTGAAAAAGTACTGCAACCTGCTTCAGCTCCTTGAAAGAGTAGTTGGATCTGGAGGGATTTTCTGCCTCAATCCACAAGTCAGCTATCATGCCAAGAGCTAGGGCACAACCCAGAGATACAGGAGGCAGAGCAGAGAGAAAAAGTAGATGCCTTCTACAGACTTGCGAGTAAAGGAGAATAACCCGCTGGTTCAAGACTTATCCCTTTTGCACTAGAATGTGCCATTTTGGAGGGACACTTTCTCTGGAACTCCTGATCCAATTGTTGAACTGTCTCTCTTCATTCCATCAGGTTTTCTGAGTGTTATTTAGCCCTGATAGTCACACATTTTCAATTTATATATAATTTTCCAATAATCCAAAAACAATAAAGAGTGGAGGAAAAAAACTCACTCTACACTAACAACTCAACTTAGAAGTGTTAAATTCACTGGTGGCACTGCTCCCAGTCTAAAAAATTTTAACCAAGGAAAAAGCCTCAAGTTCAAAGAGAGACAAATAATCAGCTCTACTTCACAGGCATCATAGACATAAAAAAACCTCTGGAACGCTAATGGAATAGTAAATTAAGGGCAATGCAACCATGTGAGTACCTTTTATAATAGATACCCCCCTACGCAGACCCACGTTTCATGGCAAAACAACCACTTCTTCAGGGCAATGGGGCAATAAGTGTGCGGCATTGTTGTTTCCTTTAGTCAGCTTCAGCATTGTTAGTGTAGAGTAACTTTTTCCAAACTTCCATTAGGTTGGAATTAACCAAAAGCTGAAAAAAGTACACCTATGCTTCAAATGAAATGTTCCTCTGTTAACAGGATACAAAATCCAAGTAAAGTAAAACAGGTGAAACATAATGGGTACATTCCCATAAGTAGGTCATTCTTGCTTCAACTAGGAGAAAGATGTGGCTTAGTGGTAACAGCTACAGCCTCAACACCCTGAGGTTGTGAGTTCAAACCCTGTGCTGCTTCTTGTGATCCTTCACTGCTCCAGGTATATTAGATTGTAAGAACCTTCGGGACAGATGGGAAAAATGCTTGAAGTTCCTGTAAGTAAACTGCTTTGAGTGTAGTTGTATAACTACAAAAAGGAGGTATACAAGTCCCCATCCAATCCCATCCCAACTTGTCCTGATCTCAGTCCACAGTTCTTATCACTGCCATGTGTAACTAAAAAGAGATTATGTACTTATCCTGGTAAACAGTAGATAGGTGAGACATGCTAGACAATAGGGTTATTCCCCATAGCTGCGTGCTGCTGCAGAAGATATCCATTCCAGATTTACTTCACTGGGCTTTCTAGCTACATCTTCAGTTAGTACCTAAGCACGTAGAATCTCCCAATACATATGAAGTAGAGGCACCTGTAGCAACAGGCTTAAACAAATTGTTTTGCTCAAAACTAATTAGACAGTACTGTTAACCGTCAAAACTGGATTCAAAGGAGCTCAGATCAGTTTTAAAATAAATATACAAACTCTTCCCAGCCCACAATGGCTGACAGGCATCCAACAGTCAAATTCGAAAAGCATAAAACAGACTGAAACAGTAGGCAGGCGGAGGAAGGACTGGGCAGGAGGCTAGAATGTCTCACCTATCTACTGGAAAAGAGCTTACCAGGGTAAATACTAATCTCTTTTGCCAGTGCAATAGGTGAGACATTCTAGACCAGTGGTCTCAAACTCAAACCCTTTGTGGGGCCACATTTTGAATTTGTAGGTACTTGGAGGGCCACAGAAAAAATAGTTAATGGCTTATTAAAGAAATGACAATTTTGCATGAGGTAAAACCTTCAAGTACCCTATTTTTTCTGCAGCCCTCACATTTAAAGTTTAATATCTTTCCTTTCTCATAAATGACACACTTCAATCACTATATTGAAAATAAAATCATTTTTTCTACCTTTGTTGGCTGGTGACTATTTTTCTGTGCTTTTAACTATGTTTCCAGGGCCTTCTTGTCCTTTGACTGTTTTTCTCTCAGTCTTCACTTTCTGCCTTGCATCCATCTTTAGCATTAACTTAATATTAAATTTTTCTGCTTTCTTTTCAAAATCTACGTTTCCATGTCTTACCTTCCCTTCCTATCTCTCTCTTCTTCCGTCTCTATTTCCATGGTCTGACATCTCTTTCCTTCCTTTCTTTCTGTCCCTTCCTCCTTCCTTATTTTCCCCTGGTCTGGTATCTGTCTCCTTCCCTCCCCCCATGCCCTGGCATCTCTCCCTCCCCCTCCATGGTCTGGTATCTCCTTTCCTTTCCCTCCCTCCTATGGACTTGTCATCTCTTGTTCCTCTCCTCTCCCTTGTCTTCCTTCTCCTTCCTTCCCTCTCTTTCCCCAACTGGGTGCAGCAGCAACAACATTTCCCTTCCCCCTTTCCTGTGCAGCAGAAGCATTTCTCTTCCCTCTTCCTGTGCAGCAGCAGCATTTCCCTTCCCTCTTTCCTGTGTAGCAGAAGCATTTCTCTTTCCCCACCCCCTTCCTTTCCCTTCCTTTTGGAGCAGCAGCATGTCTGGCCGGCTCCCTTGCTCAGTCGATCGTTCTGTTCAAAGCCGCGAGTGGAGGTTCCAAGGGAGCTGGCCAGACATGCTACTGCTCCACAAGGAAGGGAAGGGGGAAGAGAAATGCTGGTGTGGATGGCGCGAGGAGCAGCTTTGACTGCAGCTTTGACCGGAACAATCGACTGCAGCAAGGGAGCAGTTGATCATCGCGTCCAGACCGCAGGCCACAAAATAGCACCTGGAGGGCCACATGTGACCCGTGGGCCATGAGATTGAGACCACTGTTCTAGACAGTAGGGATATATAAAAGCAGTCCCCCCCCAAAAAACTAGATCTTTGACTTAAGAGATCCGCTTTCTTGTTTCTTGCTGTGGCCATGAGATTGAAGCGAGGCCATCCCCAGTGCCTCGCTATCGCTTGGAATGCCTCTGGGGACAGGACCCACTCGCCCGAATCCTGTCTGTCTGCTGAGGAAGTCAGCCTGAACTTTGTCTACTCCTGCCACATGAGCTGCCAATAGCGTTAGGAGATGCCGCTCTGCCCAAAGAAAAAGATGGGCTTCTTGAGCCAGAGGGGTGCTCTTGGACCCTCCCCGACGATTGACGTAAGCTACTGTGGTCGCATTGCCGGAGAAGACCCTGACCACTTGGCTCTCCTAAGTCTTCTTCAATCTCATCAGACTTAGCCGAATGGCACTGAGCTCTAACTGGTTGAGGGACCACTTTCACTGAGAGGGCGTCTAACTCCCCTCAACAGGAGAGCAATTGCAATGGGCTCCCCATCCCTGATGGCTGGCATCTGACAACACTACAATCCAGAAGGCAATGTGTAGCAGTACACCTCCGCAGATAGATTGCAGGAGAAACCACCAGTCCATGCCTGTTCGGCCTTCAGAGTCTAAGGTAGATAGGCTTGCAAGGCATCCCTGTGCCAAGTCCAACGAGAGAGCAAAGAATGTAGAAGAGGACGTCTGTCCGCCCTTGTCCAAGGAACCACATCTAGTGGGGCAATCATGGATCCCAGAAATTGAAGATAAACCCATGCCAATGGAGTTGGAGAAACCTGGGCACATAGGTTCTGCCAGCGGGCTACTGGTAGATAGATGTGGCCTGCAGCTGAGTCGAAGAGAATTCTCATGTATTCCAGTGACTGTTTGATCATCAGATGGCTTTTTGTTTTTTGCAAGTAACTCGCCACGACAACCATCATCTTGGCGCAGGTCTGGAGCGCTGTAGCCAACCCAAAAGGCACAGCCAAGAGTTGGTAATGCTGTTCCAGAACATGAAACTGCAGAAAGTTGTGTTGTGCCAGAATAAAGTAAATGATCAAATATGCTTCCGTGAGAACCAGAGAGGCAAGAAACTCCCCTGGGGCCACTACTGCAATGACTGAAACCACGGCCTCCATTTGAAACCGTGAAACTTTGAGAGCCGTATTCACAAGCTGAAGATTTTATGAGTCTTTCTTGGCATGGGAAAGCATGTAGAGTATCTGCCTGAGCCCGAGAGTTTGCATATCCTTCCAGCGCTGAATGGCGGCTGGAATCTTGAATTCCATGACCATGTGACCTACAGGTGGAAATACACCTGTAGGTCACATGTACCTGTAGGTACATGTAGGTATTCTCCTTTTCTATAATACGAGGGTCATTTCATAAATAATGCACAAGTTGGCAACATTGGAGAGTGGATGATGCAACTGCAGTAAACCTTGTTTCACTTTCACTTCAGTGCTTGAAGCAGCAGGACATGTGCTTAGCTCTGTAGTGTACTTATTGTGGCTGTGACAAGTGTGGGAAATAGAGGCTGCAGGTGTCTCGGGTACTGTGTCTGTTGACGATCAGAGGTCGTAAATTAAGATTGAAACTCTACGTGGTAAAAACCTGACAGAAATCCACAGTTATATTAAGTTTGTGGTGTGTTAACAGTGGACCATAGTACAGTTTCTCGGTGGGCAACTCGTTTTTGGAGTTCTCATGTGAACATAGATGATGATGCAAGTCCCGGAAGGCCGAAATCAACAACCAATGAACGATGTGTGAAACTCGTGGCTGATGCTCTTGAACATGATCGTCGTGCAACATGCAAGGAACTATCTGAAACCACAAGGATTCCACCGACATCAGTATACTGAATTATGACAAATGATTTAAAAAAGAGAGAAATTTCTGTATGATGGGTCCCCCACTCGACTGCTGAACAGCAGTAGAGACGCCTAGATAATGCAACCGTGCTGAAACAAAGATTAGACGTTGAAGATCAAGCATTCTTGAAAACGCATTGTTGCTATTCATGAAATGTGGGTCAGAGACTTTGAGACAGAACTGAAATCACAGTCCAATGAATGGAGAGCTCCATCTTTCCCAAGACCAAAAATATTTCAACGAGCTCAATCAAAAGTCAAACAAATGATGATTTTTTGCTTATGATCATGAAGGCATCATTATCACAGACAAAGTTCCATGTGGAAGAAGTGTCACAGAAGTGTATTATCGTGATTTTTTTGCAAAAAATGCGCAGAAAAATGCACAAAACCCGACCTCAGTTGCTCTTGGCTGGGCCACTCATTCTTCACGACAACACTCACCAGCACATAGGGAATGTTGTCATTGAAAAACTACACGAATACGGTTGTGAGTACCTCGTGCTCCCTACAGTCCTGACATGATGAGTTCACCAGACTTCAACCTTTTTCCAAAGTTGATGCAACCTATGCGTGGATATCATTTTGCATCTCTGGAAGAGCTTTCTTCCGTCATTACCCGAACCATTCGGCAACGGGTCTTGGATGGAGCCATTCGGCAAAAATATTGTCTTGGATGGAATCATGAAGCTTCCCAGATGTTGGGCTCAATCAAAAGCAGGGAGACTATATTGAAGGATTGTAAAGAAATACTTTGAAAAAAAAAATAGTATGCATTATTTATGAAATGACCCTCGTATATTGTAGTTCCACTCCCTTTCCCTGAGCCTCAAATGTACGAGTGGAGGTGTAAGGGATTAGATATTTGTCTATAAAGGCAGGGGTATGGTGGTGTTTGTTTTGTCCCGCAGCTGTGTTCCATATGTTGCAGGATACTGGAGGAAGGGGCAGGAGCTTCAGGCTCGGTCCCTAGTTAGTCCTCCAAGGCCTTGGAACACCTGACATCCTGGAAAAAATGGTCTAAGGAAAGAGATCCTGCTCTGATGAACTGAGCAGCAATGGGGTGAAATGCAACCCTATATTGGTGGAAGATGCATCTCCTCCAGTCTGGAGTTATGCAAGGAGCCCCCAATGCAAGGCTTCTCAGATTTTGTCAGCCTTTTATGAAAAGCCTATTTAACGGGATCAGGAAGTGCTATGCTGCCTATGGGTGCACCTACTCTACCTAAGGGGGATCCTTCTCCCAAACAGGTGTCCCACACCTCATACCACTCTGGCTCCCAGTGTCTTTGAGACAGTGGATGATGTGGGATCACTTTTGGGGTCTAGTATCCAGGAGGCAGGTGTGGTGGCGGATCACAGTGATGATCCCTTTTCAGGTCAGCATCAATCTCCTGTGTCATTTTTGACACCCTGTTTATTCTGAAGCTTGATGCCCAGCAATGCTCCATCATGTGTGGCACTAATGCACAGATGAACTTATTGTCTGCTGTGGAAGATTTTACCTCCTTGGTCACTGACCAGTGGGAGAATCCTGAAGGTAGCCAGAGCTATGTCTCAGCCCTATCCTATATCTCTGGACTTCCAGCAGCTGTTTATCTAACCGAAGGTGGACTCCACAGTGGTCCAAGTTACCAAGCACACCTCCTTTCTAGTGAAGGTGGAGTAATGCTGAAGGACGCACAAGACCATAGAACGGATGTAGTCCTGAAAAAACAGTTTGAAGTGCTGGCTTTGGGTATCAAAGCTGCAGCAGCTGCCTTCTTTGTGGCATACGCCTGCCATGTCAGGCTGCAAACTAGTGCCTCGGAGCTTGGGGACTCCTGTCTCCACATGTTTAAGGAGGAAGTGGATTATGTGACCGATGCTCTTTATGACATCATTAAAGTTCCTGGGTAAGGTTTCAACTTACTCAGCAATAGAAGCAATTTTTATGCTTCCAGGAGAGCTTGTCCAAAAAGCAGACAACATTGGCTGCCTGTGCGAAGGCCTGGAAGTACTTCCAGGCTCAGATTTCTTTGGTTTTAGTTCATCTTCAACAGGAACTTGACAAAGGCCTAGCAGTTAGCTTCCTCAAAGTACAGGTAGTGGGTTTTCGTGCTGAAGGCCATTGGCCTCTCACTCAGATGTGTCTAGATTTTTGAAGGGAGCATTATGTCTATCCTCCAGTATGTTAAGAGTCTTAATCTCGTTTTGTGGGCTCTCTCCAGAGCTCAGTATGAGCCTTTCGAGACAGCATCAGTGATAGACCTGTCAGCTAAGATGACGTTTTTAGTGGCAGCCAACTCCAGATTCTGTCCCTTCTACCTTGCTGTGCTATATGTTTTGAACAAGCTGCCCGAATCCATATGGCAGGCTCAGTCTGGCAGTGTTCAAGGCCCAGTTAAAAGTCCACTTCTTCAAGAGTGCTTTTGACTCCTTAACTCCTCTCACCTTGGGTTCTGCATCCTCAACCCTATATATCATGGCCGTTTTGTCTGTCCAAGTTAGATTGTAAGCTTTTCTGAGCAGGGACCATCTAATAAATGTCAAAATGTACTGCACTGCGTATGCCTTTCAGCGCTGTATAAGTGATTAGTAGTAGCAGAGCTGACCATCTGCTTGATACGAAATGAGGAGTTACAGGACAGCCCAGAGTGAAGGGAGGCAGAGCAGAAAAATAATATTGAGGCTCTCTACACCAGATCTCGCGATCAGAGATACACAGCCCACAAGTTCAAGAACAATTCGCCTATTTACTAGAAATAAGATTATCGGGTAAGTACCTAATCTTCCCTTCAGCACCCTGAGGTGGTGGGATTGAATCCCAGTGCTGCTCCTTGAGATCTGGGCAAGTCACCTAATCCTCCATTGCCCAAAGTACTAAATATGTACCTGTATATATGTAAACTTCTTTGAATGTGTAATCACAAAAAAGCAGTATACAAGTCCAATTCTCCCCTCCCCCATTTAGTGTTTACTCTGTGTGGTAATCTCTAGTAACAGAGCCCTCTAATTTGCTGCTGGTTGCTTTGGGTGCTGCCACCTAGTGGCAGATAGCCACAGCAATACCTATTTCCTTAGTACAGTGTTTCTCAACTTCTTCAAACTACCCAAGCTCCACACCAAGCCCCGCACCATTACTAATTGTAATGCAATTTCTTCCAGTCATTTTTCATATACATTCAATATACACAGCATTCTCAAAACTGACACATTTCAATCACTAAATTGAAAATAAAATCATTTTCCTACCTTTTGTCTGGTGATTTTATTTTTCTAATCATGTTTTCCCAGTCTCTGGCTGCACTTCCTTCTGTCTGTGCTCTTAACTGTGTTTTCAGAGCCGCCTTATCTATTAACTGCTTTTCTTTCTTTCACTTTCTGCCCTGCATCACTGCCATTTTTCTGCTTTCTTCTCAAAATCTACTTTTCCATGTCTTCCTTTTCTCTCTCCTCTCCCTCAGTCTGGCATTTCTCTCTCCTTCCCTCCCCATTTCCACAGTCTGGCAATTTCTCTCTCCTTCCCTCCACATTTCCACAGTCTGGCAATTTCTCTCTCTCCCCTCCTTCCCGCCCCATTTCCTGGTCTGGTATCTTTCCCTTCCTTGAATCATCCCTCCTTCCCCCCCCCAGTGTAATATTTCTTTCTCCCTTCTTTCCCTCTGCCTCTTGCATGCTTCCTCTCCTCTGGTCCTCGTTCCCTCCACCAACCAACATCTCTCTCTCCCTCCATGAGTCCCTCTTCCCTCTCCCCCTTCCTCTTAGTGTGACATATTTCTTTTTCTCCTTTCTGTCCTCCCCATCCAACATCTCTCTGTCTCTCTCTCTCTCCATGAGTCCAACACTTTCTCCCCTCCCCACTTCCATCCAGCATCTGCATCAATTCTCGTCTCTCTCTGTCTCTCCTTCCCATTTTCATCCAGCAAGTGCTCCTCTTTCTCCTTCCCACTTTAATCCAGCAAGTGCTCCTCCTCTCTCTCTCTCTCTTCTTCCCACTTTCATCCAGCAAGTGCGCCTCCTCTCTCTCTCTCTCTCCTTCCTACTTTCATCCAGCAAGCGCGCCTCCTCTCTCTCTCTCCTTCCCACTTTCATCCAGCATCTGCTCCTCCTCTCTCTCTCTCTCCTTCCCACTTTCATCCAGCATCGGCTCCTCCTATTTCTCTCTCCTTCCCACTTCTTTCAGCATCTGCACTTCCCTTTTTCCTCCCCACTTCTATCCAGCTTCTTCTCCCCATCTCTACTTACATTCAGCTCCCCTCTCTTTCTCTCCAGCATCTGCTCCCCCTCTCTCTACTTCCATTCAGCTCCCCTCTTTCTCTCCATTTCTATCCAGCATCTGCTCCCCCTCTCTCTACTTTCATTCCGCCTCCCCTCTCTCTCCACTTCTATCCAGCATCGGCTCCCCCTCTCTCTACTCCCATTCAGCATCTGTTCTCTTCTCTCTCTTTCCCACTTCCATTCAGCATCTCCTCACACCCCTCTCTCTCCACACAATAAACCTGAAGTGCCATTCAACCTCTTTCCTTTGTCGGGCCATCCCCCTCCCTTCCTCTCACCTTTGTGGCACTTTTAAAAACAAAGTTTTTCTCTCAGAGAGGCCAACACATGGCAACCATTCTCACAAATTGCACATGGCTGCCCGAAGCTTCTCCTGTGACGCGATCCACCCTGGTGGAAACAGGAAGTTCTGTCAGAGGAAAAGCTTCAGGGCAGCCATGTGCAACTCTTTTGAACAGTTGCCGCATTCTCAAGAAAACTGGTTTTTAAAAGCGCCCACGAAGGTGAGGGGAAGGGAGGGAGTTGGCCCAACAAGGGGATGAGATGCCCGGACTGTGGAGCCCCCTGAAGCTGTGGGACCAGTGAAGCTGCCCTTTTTGCCCTCCTAACGCCGGCCCTGGGTGGGAGACATACAGCACCAGTACCGTATACCCCCTGACAATGGTACCACTTATTGAGAACCTCTGCCTTAGTACAGTGGCACTCTGATTAATACACAGAATGCATCCTATAAAATGTAACATCTAATAGTTGGCTATGTAGTTTCACATTTGGTTTCATTTTATTTTTCCTTCCAAACTTATGGGATATTTGGGAACCATGCTATTCAAACTTCTCTCTCACACACATGTCCACACACATGATGCTTACCCACACATACAGAGAAGTTAAAAAGAATTCTGTGAGCCAGACACATACAGATGACAAATATTGATATTAAAATCACACATCTCAAAAATGGATTAAAAGGAATCATTCATAAATGTGCTACCAAAGATCAGAGCCACTGATACATAGTATATCGTATAATCATAGTACTATAGTCCAACATTTTTTTAAGTGCTTCTAGCACAGCATGTAGTACTCGAGTCTCGTATACTAAAGCAGTGTTTCTCAACTCGGTCCTGGAGTACCCCTTTGCCAGTCAGGTTTTCAGGATATCCACAATGAATTTGCATAAACTTGATTTGCATACACTGCCTCCATTATATGCAAATTTCGTTCATGCATATTTATTGTGGATATCTTGAAAACCTGACTGACAAGGGGGTACTCCAGGACTAAGTTGAGAAAGTATCCAAGTGTGAAGAATTGCAAATGCTCCTTTTTTAAGATATATATTTTATTAGTAGTAGTTCTATATTTTATTACTAGTATTTCTAGTATTTCTATATTTTATTACTAGTATTTCTTTCTCTCATTTGCCTATAGCCTGTGGCTGAGGCACCATTTACCTTTGATATGGAACTGGATGACCTACCCAAGGAAAAGCTGAAGCAACTGATATTTGAAGAAACGGCTCGTTTCCAGCCTTGAGGGGAGACCACCACACCACAGCCAGAACTTCAACTGGTCAGTATCCCATAAAGAATTCTTAGCTCTCTCCTTCTAGGTAGTTCCTCACTCTCTCATATGTCCTGTTGATATCTCTACCTTATTCCATTTCCATCTGTTTTCTATTTCTCTCATATTTTATAAGTCATTCTCTTTGATTTATGCAGGTTGCCCAGAAACTGGAACCTACAGAACCGGAACATCTGTGGGAGGAGGTGGAAGAACACATGGCTTGGATTGTAATAGCCTCCCTTGCTCACTCCCTTACCCCCAAAGACAAGTGCCACAGGAACATTTCCCCCCTTCCTGCCCCTGATGCCTGCACAGGCCAAAAGCATCACTGGCTTTAGTCCTTCAATTGTCCATCCCATCCTCTCCCCAAAACATCCACAGCTTTTTTTTCTGAAAGCTGACTCTATAATGGTCCTTGCCAGGCCTCTGTCTGTGATTTATCAGTGATTGTCTTGTGACTGCATATTCTGTAGGGACAACAGAAAGGCCTTAACCTCCATTCAAATTCCCCTTTCTCCCAGTACTACCCTCTCCCCTCCTGCTTTTATGGTATTCTCCTTGGCATCATTTTGACTGTCAGGATGGATGGATACTTTTTTTTCTTCTGTATTAGTAGTACTAATTTTTTTGCTGTGGGGGGGTGGTCTAAACTGTTGCTTTTTTGAGAAGGGTCCTGCTGCTACTGCACTCTCATGACTGTATTAAATGTTTCAGTACATTTTCAGAGGTGTGAGAGTGGAGAGTCCAGCACTCTGACACATTGGGCAGGTGAAAGGAAGGGAGCATCCATACTCTGAATGTGTTTCATGGTTTGTTAATTTTGTGTTTAGGATTTTATTATTATTATTGGTGATGGTGATTTCACAGAGGAATCACAAAGAGCATACTAATTTTTTTTTTTTTTTTTTAAAGATGTGGCTCTAAGCCCTTCTTGCTTTACTGTTCTATGATGCTGCCTTGGGGAAATTGTGCTTTTTTATATGTATATAATTTTAAAATGAGTAATCGTATATGGAGGGGCATACTTCTCCCTGAGGGGGGGCAGTTTCTTGCTTTCCTTTTCATTTATATTCTGGGCTTTCTAACTTGTGTCTTTGGGGCAAAAAAGAAGTTATCTGAAACTTAACGTGTGACATATATATTTATAGAGATATATATACACAGTATGTATACAGGACATTTATAGACTATGTATATATATATATGCACTGTATGTATACTATACTGTATATGTATGGAATGTACTGTATGTCTGTGTATATTTGGAGTCTGGAGCAGACAGATGGATATTTTGGTCTGTGAATGGGCTTGTGTGATTTTTAAATAATGGGATATAACCTCTCCCTTGCATGATATCCTTGGCTGGACATTGTGCATTTTAGCTGAAGCACCAGTGCAAGTTTATAAAGTGATTGGCAAGAGGTGGAAAGGATGTGTGGTTTATAGTAGATGGGGAGGGGGAATTGGAGACTGAAAGGGCAGTCTGATCCTTCTTCCCTGAGTTTAGACTGTATAGTAGTCACCAGTAATGAATTTAAACATGGCAGACAGCTGTGCATTGCTCTTGTTCAACTTCTGTTGAGGGAGAAGTGTAAGGGGATCCTAGTGTGGGATGAGGGGAAGATGTCTGCCTTTTGTTTTCCAAATATTGTGCAGTCCACAGGGTGCTTTAAAGAGGAGCCAGAGCCTTTTAACTTCATCTTCCAAGTGCAGCCATGTTCAGATCTGTCATCAGTGACATCACACACTGCATCTAATTGGTCTATTTTGATTAGATGTTAGTGATTTAGATGGTGATGGATCAATGCAATAGCTGTGTCAATGTATGTAATGTCTTAAGTGGTCTTGACGGCTCCTCAAGAAATCATTAACATTTTGTTTAGAAAATGCCCTTGAAGCACTGTATACAGAGACCTGCAGCATGCTCCTTTATGCCCATTCTCATAGAACTTGTTCTGATCCCCAGTTAGAATTAATTCAATTTTGAAGTCAGCTGCTATGAAGTAGACTGAATTATGAGGCAGTGGATATGCTTTGTTCATCTTCTGCTCAGCACAGATAGCAACAGACAGCAACTTTATCTATTGTACAGTGAAACCAGTGCAAGATAACCCATCCAGTGCTTTATAGACCATTGTAAAATTGCACTGCCTGATTGTGGAACTAGGTAACAGGAACTAAGAGTTGCAGAGCAGATACAAGGTATCCAAAGGAGGATTATAGACAGATTTGTTTTAAAGAACATTTTCACTATGTTCTCTCCCTCTCTCAGTATTCTTTTACTGGCTTATCTGTGGATCTCATATGCACATTCCTCAGGAGTTTCCTGGAGAAGCTGAGCAGATACTCGCATGCTTTCTCAGCTGTTGCCGAGAGCCCTGCCCTCTCTTTTTGCACCGTGCTATACCTGTCGATGCTTGTTCCCCTCCCCACTTCCAGCCAATCCTTGCATTGCAAAAACCAACCTCAGGAGAGGAAGAGAAAGGAATAGCCTGGTTTTCATTAATCAAGTTGATTCTGCAGATAAATAACATTAGTTTTGCTGTGGTGGCTTGTTGGTCATGGGATACAAGCCTTCCCTCCCTGTGATTCCTCCACTGTCAGGAAAGCCATGTAAAAAGGCTGCTGTGTTGCCCAGATGGCACAGATCTTTTCTGGAGAAGTTGCAGTCAGAAATTGCTGCTCTGAATGTAATATTTAATCTGTTTGCACTGACTCCTGGAGACTGTAAATGACCTTCAGTGACTACTAGTTACTGCCAGAGTCCGAGTGATTTACCAGTGCTTATTAGTGACTACTTGTTCTTGGTGATTGCTGGTCATAAATTAGTCCCTTGGATCCCCAGATAATTTCAATGTAAGAAAGGGTATGTTTGTAGACTGTAGATTGTGAGAGCATGGGTGGCAGAGCAAGTGGTGCTTTGTGTGCCAAGTTTCACTTTGTAGCACCTCTGAGGGAGGGCCCTGCATGAGATGAAGCCAGAGACTTAGCTACAGTATACACAGATGTTGCTCTGACCAACTGTCCACTTGCAGCAGGGCCAGCTTTTGTTTCTTACATATGTGACTGCAAACTTGAAATTATATAAAAAGGGATTGTTTATTAAAAAGAAATTATATATGTGTATATAAAAAGTTCAGTGTTAGTTTTGTATCTGCTTTGGGGTGGGATGGGTTGGGGTTTGTGGGTGGGAAATTAAAGCGTTCCATACCACCAGTCCTGGGCCTACAGTAGTTTTTGGAGCAGATCCAGAGATTATATTTTCATCAGCCCCTTTGAAAAGGGGAGCCCAATTCAAAGTTAAAATAAATATTCTTCATTATTTTCTGGTATAGTCATGAAAAAAGCATTGCATGGTATCTGAGAGATGTGCACAGTAACTTTGTAAAAGCCTTTGTAGTTAGGGAAATAATGATGATTTTTATCCATTCTATTCAAAATATTGTGATGTACATAAATTAACACATTTACACTGTGCACATACATGCACTCCCATAAACAGATACATAGAGTAATGTACAGGGCATTACTTATATGCACAGCCTCCCTATCTCAAGTGCTAAACATGCATATATCAAGGTCATGACCCTGAGAGGAGTCTATTTCCCATCTACAGTATATGATCAACAGGAACTTGAAGATGATTTCAAGGAGACTGACAGGAGATAGTATTTTAAAAAAAAGGGATTTGCTTTTTAAGCTTCAAATTTAGAATTACTATTTCCTGCATTTTTTAGATCACGAGTCCTGCTCTATTGCATTGCAGGCAGGTTCCCTGCATTCCTTAAAAGTACTGTGAATATAATCATCTGTAATCTGTTTTGGGCTTTTGGGGGAAGATGGGCTAAAGAGCTAAGAAAATAAATAAAGGTAATTTAATCCCTTTGGTAATGTCATAGATAATATGGGCTATGGGAGGGCAACCAGGACCAGGTTACCTGTTGCTAGCAGCAGGAAGTTATATACAATCGTATTTTTTAGCTTTGCAGGACCTGCTGGCCTTTTCCAAGATTTCAACCCCTCCTATCTGAATTACCATAGCAGATCCATATTTTTCAGCCATCTGCATCACTTGTTCCTGCCCATATCTCATCAGGTTTTGTGCATATAACCAAAATGTGCCTGTATAGACTGGGAGTGCTATTTCTGTAGGAGGGGACCATACGATGGGGACAAGTTTGTACATATTAATGTCCCTGCACAACATGTTTTCTGTGTGGAAGAATCAAAATGGTTGTGGTAATTTGGGCATTAAATTGAACAAAAAGACTGGAAATATGGTTATTCTGGGAAGGGCATTGGTGAGGTTTGCATTGTCCCTCCAGCAAGAAGTGCTGTAATAGCAGATGATGTGCAGTATTTTAGTATCTGCCCTTCTGTTTCCATCATACAAACTCCAAAGAAGACATTACAGGTTGCCTATTAAGTTTTCCCTTTGTGGAAATTGATTTGCTTTCCTTATTGACCCATGCAGCCAAGCATCCTATTGGGCATCTCCAGTGATATAAGGTGTGCTGCGCAGCATTTGTTAACAGTGGCTTTCTGTATGCTTCTTAATTGTACAGTAAACTAATAAAACATTCCTGATGTTCCAGGGCTTACTTGTCTCTTTTCTGCATCTTTCTTGTCTCAAAAGGTCTCATTGCAGCTGTGTAGTGTTATCCTTCACTAGTCTAGGAGGTATTGAAAGTGCCCTAATAGAAAGGTCCCATAACAGAGTGGGTTTAGAGAACACTAACTTCCTCCAGATCACCACCTTTCTTGTGGCTAGAGCTGCTTTTCAATGCTCCGCCCCTGCCACCTTTCTATTGGCTGGATCCTACCTATAGCCTCTGCTGCTAGTTACCCTGGAAACGAAGGCATGTTTCATTTGAGGGGGGGTGGAAGATAATAAAACTGCAGCTAGAGGTTTTCTGCTCAGAAAAAAAGATCAGACATAGTAGCCATTCTTCAACCTTATGGACATTAATTTAAATTTCTGTTGAATCTTGAAAATAGCCACAACATTGGCAATTCTAATCTTGAGTACATCTCAAGGTGGACCCAAAGAAGATGCATAGTTTGCCAATAGTTTAATCTGGCTGTGCCCATGGCAACATATATTGGCAGTGCACATAACAACAGCTAAGAAAACTGTATGATGCAGTAAGTCTGTTTTACAATAGAATTAACAAAGGAAGTACAGGGATAGGGAATTTGCCATCTTTATCTGTTGGGGTGTGTATGTGTTTACATGTCTTTATCGCTGGTGTCTGGAGGGATATGATGCCTATAAGAGGGGCAATATAGTACTTGTGAGGACAGTTTGTGATGGGGAAGGAGGCAGCAGAGATGACAAGTTTCATGCAAGGAGTCTGTCATTCTCTTATGAAAGCTTACCTTACTCTTTAAGCCCCTTTTCTCACTCATTACAGAAAGCAGCACAGAACCATATTTGAATAGCTTTTACCATGAACTTAAAACTACACCATGCAGAAAGTTAAATGGATACAAATTTAAAGTGCAGAACTTGCATATTTAGGGGGGGGAGGAATGCTGCCAAATGTGTACACAAAGGTCTTCAGCAGTGAGCATGGCCAAGGAAAATGGGAAATACAGCAAACATTTGCAGCTGCTGTTCTGTGAATGAATATTAACCTCAAAAATTTCTCTGCAGAACTACATATGTGTGTGTGAATGGGCCAAGTGGTCACCTTCTTATCGCTGCACCACCACCTGACTCTTCTGGTCTTCCAGACACACTTCACTTACACACTTCTAAAACATGACCAGGTTTCTGTCAACACTCCTTCCTGGTCAGTCTGGCCACCCGAGGTCGCACCAGTCCCTCTGGTTGCCACCATGTTCTCTTCAACTTTCCCTGGACTTCTGGCTGCTTCCAGTACTATTACCAGTCTCTTTGCTGGTGGATCACTTGCCAGTCACTCTGGTTCTGGCTGCTTCTTTCTGGGTATTTTGGCTGCTTCCAGTACCATTACCAGTCCCTCTGCTGGTCACTCAGCAGACACCATTAGCCTAGTACCTCAAACGTCTGACTGCTTCCCGCTGGGTCACTTGCCAATCACTTCCAACCAGGCTTCCACTGGCACACTGATCTCCCATGGACTCTCCAGTCACCAGTCTCTCCCTGAGGACTCTCCTGGTCACTCACACACACTCCACTGGGCCCTTTGCTAGTTGTCATGCTTGAGCACTCTCCGGTCACACCATGCTCTACTGGACAGGCTTACCAAGAATTAGACATTTGTCAACATTCTTTCCCTCAAGGGTCACTGATCTCCCAAAGCAGCTCTTGCTTTTCCCAGTGCTTCGACAAGGAACAACTCAGGAAACTGGGATTGTTTACCCTCGAGAAGAGAAGACTGAGAGGGGATTTGATAGAGACTTTTAAAATATTAAAAGGATTTGATACAATAGACCAAGAAGCAGCATTGCTAACATTCTCTGATGTGACACAGACAAGAGGTCATAGCCTGAAACTGAGAGGCAGCAGGTTCAGGACAAATGTCAGGAAGTTCTTTCACACAGCGAGTGGTGGGTGCTTGGAATGCACTCCTGGAGGAGTTTTTGGCGGAGACTACTGTACTGGGATTCAAGCGCAGGTTGGATGCACACCTTCTTGCATATCATATTGAGGGATACGATAAAGTCGGGTCTCCAGAAAGGAGTACCTAAATGGGCCGCCACGTGTGCGGAGCACCGGACTAGATGGACCTCAGTCTGATCCGGTAAAGGCATTTCTTATGTTCTTAAGGTACCCCATGAGCGACTACTTAAGAAATTGTGGAGCCACGGGGTGGAATGGGATGTGCACAGATGGATCAAGAACTGGTTGGCAAACAGGAAGCAGAGGGTAGGAGTAAAGGGATAGTACTCTGACTGCAAAGGGGTCAGTGCTGGGACCGCTGCTGTTCAATATATTCATTAATGACCTGGAAACAGAGACGAAGTGTGAAATCATAAAATTTGCGGATGACACAAAACTCTCCAGTAGGGTCAGAACTGTTGAGGAATGCAAAGAGCTATAAGGAGACCTGGACAAACTGAGGGAGTGGGCAAATAAATGGCAGATGAGCTTCAATGTAGAGAAATGTAAAATCTTGCATATAGGGAAAGGGAACTCGATGTACAGCTACACGATGGGAGGGAGAGTACTGGGGGAATGCAACCTAGAAAAAGACTTGGGGGTATTGGTGGATAAAACGATAAAGCTGTGGCACAATGTGCAGCGGCCTCAAAGAAAGCGAACAGAATGTTTGCCATTATCAAAAAAGGTATCGCTACCAGAACGAAGGAAGTTATCCTGCCACTGTATCGAGCGATGGTGCGACTGCATCTGGTGCGTCCAGTACTGGTCGCCGTATCTTAAGAAGGATATCGCGATACTCGAGAGGGTCCAGAGAAGAGCAATGAGGATGATAAAGGGCATGGATAACCTTTCATATGCTGAACGGCTGGAGAGGCTGGGGCTTTTCACCCTGGAAAAGCAGAGACTTAGAGGGGACATGATAGAGACTTATATAAAATCATGAGAGGCTTAGAGAAGGTGGAGAGGGACAAATTCTTCAGACTAGTGGGGACATCAAAAACAAGAGGTCATTCAGAAAAATCGAAAGGAGACGGATTCAAAACGAATGCTAGGAAGTTCTTCACTCAGAGGGTGGTGGACACCTGGAATGTGCTTCCGGGGGAGGTGATAGGATAGCGTACAATATTGGGTTTCAAGAAGGGATTGGACGACTTCCTGAAAGAAAAGGGGATAGATAGAGGGCTACAATACAGGAAATTAAACAATTAGGGAATAAAAGATTTATGTATAAGAATACTTACAGGTGACCTGGGGGGCCACAGCGGGTGCAGACTGCTGGGCGCGATGGACCTATGGTCTGACCCAGCAGAGACAATTTTTATGTTCTGCTCTGGAATTCTTGTTTTTACATCCCTTTTCCAGTCAGGGTGAGTAGAGAGCTCCCAGGTGTTTTTGCAGCACCTCTGTGCAAATGAGCTCCTGCTTCTGAGCCTTCCCTAAGCTGGCAGATGAATATATATCCCATCAAAGTGTGGTGTTTTCATTTTTTATAGAACAGGCACATTGTGGCTTTTACTTCCTTTCTGTATTTTCAAAACCTTTGTTCTGGCTACAAGAAAAATTAGATATTTAATTTTTTTTTTTTTTTTTTTAAGACATGAGATTTTCTCAACCAAACTATGCTACCTTGCACCTGGCAAAAAAATTCTCAAATGCTACCCTTCTGGCATTGTGGGGGTTTCAGGATAGCAGACAGTAGCACAATTTGGCTGGTTGTGATAGCTAGTGCACAGTTTACTGTTTGCTGACTGTCAGGATTGTTGATGTTAGGTGCCATCAACTCATGTTCAAGTCCTAGTGATCTAAAGAGAAACTGGTTGTGTGCTAGTCTGGTAAGGACCTCCAGCATCATTCCCAGAGTTGTTTTCAATGTGTCCAGCCATCTGATTGCAGGTTGTCCTCTTCACTTGGTTCCTTCGATTTTCCCAAACATGATGCCCTCCAATGATCTTTCTCTTCTGATGGTATGACCAAAATATGACAGTTGTAACTTCATCAATTGGGCTTCGAGTGGCGTAGCTGGTTTGATCTCTTCCAGAATCAATCTAGTGGTCCACAATATACACAAAATCCTTCTCCATAACCAAAGCTCAAATGAGTCAATCTTTCTGTCTTGTTTCCATAGTGTCCAGCTTTTGTATCTGTAATTGACCACTCAGAAAATGAGTGCATGGACAAGTCTGTTTTGTTTAGAGTGTTATTTCCTTGCCTTTGAATACTTTGTTGAGAGCCTTCATTGAAGAGCGACCAAGTGCTATTCTATGGAGTATTTCTTCCCTGCTAGTTGCTTCTTTGTTTACAAAAGAGCCCAGGAGACTGAAAACCTTTACAACTTCTATTCTATCACCTTCAAACTCAAAATCTTCATCATTTTCAATATTCATGTTCTTAGTCTTGTTCATGTTCAGTTCTAATCCCATGTTATGACTTTTGGCTTTGACTTTTCTCAAATATAGCATGTCATCTTTGCTTCTGCTGATGAGCGTTGAATTTAATGCCTTTATGAAGAGATTCACCCAAGGCCCTAAACATAGTATCTTTGTTTTCCAGATTCAATAACAGAACAAATCACCTGCATTGCCTCTTCACAATGATCTTGGTTATCTCAGAAATCTGAATAATCATTTCTGCATAACCTTTCCTATCCTTCCCAACCCATAGCTCCACTGTCACAAATTCAACATACACTTCTCCCTCCGTATTCCCGTTGAATGCAGGCGGACCATAGGCGTGAATAAGGAAAAACCGCAAATAACTTTTTATATGTTTGCGTTTTTTAGAAAACGTTTTTATTATTATTCACGGTTTTTGAAATTAGCAGCGATTTCAGGGCTTGGAGCAGGCAAGCAGCAATTTTAGGGCTTGGAGAAGGCAAGCAGCAATTCCCAAAGAATTAAGGGCTTGGAACAGGCAAGCAGCGATTCCCAGCGATTTCAGGGCTAGGAGCAGGCAAGCAGCGATTTCCAACGATTCAAAGAGAATTTAGGGCAAATAGCAGGCTACCAGCGATTCAAAGAGAATTTAGGGCAAATGGCAAGCATCGATTTACCAGCGATTTTCTCCATACGTGCTGGGAAGAAGCCTTTCAATGGATGCTGGGAAGCAGCGTTTTTCTCAGTGCACACAGGGAAGCAGCTATTTTTGTGGGAGAAAGCATGGAAGCAGCGAATTTGTGGGAGAAAGAATGAAACTGCGATTTTCAGAGTGAATGATAAGCGATAAACTTTTTTATCAGTAAAATAAAAGGAAAAAGAACTTTAATGATGATGTAATTTGGGGGGCGGAGTCAGCAGCCATAAAATTGTGAATAAGCGAATCCACAGATACGGAAACCGTAGATACAGAGGGAGAAGTGTATAACTATGAGCTTTGTGTGGAAGTCCTTCCCATATAATAATAATAATAGCAGTTTATATACCGCAGGATCATGAAGTTCTATGCGGTTTACAATGATTAAAAAGAATGCTACAATTGAGTAGCGCTTACATAGTTTAAGGTTAGTGACTAACAGAATATGAGAGCGGTTGTTGTGGGAGAGATTGTGCGGATCAGCTGCCTAGGTAATTCAAGAACAGATATGTTTTTAGGTGTTTCCTAAATTCACCATAGTTGTTTGTATGCCTAAGTAGTTTTTCCAGGTCTTTGCCCCATGATGCCGCTTGATAAGAGAGGAGATATTGATGGTGTCTTTTAAATTTACATCCTCTAACCGGTGGGGAGACGAACTTCGGGTGTGAGCTTCTCTTAAGTTTGTTGGTTGAGAAGGAGAAGAGGTCAGTTATATATTTAGGGGCTAAACCGTATAGTGCCTTAAAGGAGAAACATCCCAGCTTAAACTTCGCACGTACCTCCATTGGCAACCAGTGCAGGAGTCGGTAAGAAGGGGTTATGTGATTGGACTTCTTCAACCCAAAAATCAGCCTAACCGCTGCGTTCTGCAGCAGTTGTAGTCTCTGCAAGTTTTTCTGGGAGATTGCCAGGTGGGCGATATTACAGTAGTCCAGATGGCTTAGTTTAAGGGATTGTATCAGAATTCTGAATGATAAAGTGTCAAAGTATGCTCTGATGGACCAAAGCTTCCAGAGAGTAAAGAAATCCCTTCTAATCAATGAGTTCCCTTTGGTCTTTCATGGTTAGGCCTTGGTTAAGTATTACTCCCAGAACCTTCATTGTAGGTTGAATAGGGTAACTGAGTTTGTTGATGCATAGTGATGTTTTAGTGACAAGTGAGTATGGCGAGGCTGCAAAGAATTTTGTTTTTTCTGAATTAAGCTTTAATCTAAATTTGGTCATCCATTGTTCCATCAAGTTTAGTACTTCTGTTGCCATGGGGGTAGCTTCAGAGAGAGAAGTGGCGAATGGAATAATGATTGTAAAGTCGTCTGCATAACTAAATAATTTTATTCCCCGCTGGGCCAGTTGTGCACCTAATGATGACATATAAACATTAAAGAGCAGTGGGGATAGTAGTGACCCCTGAGGAACTCCAGATGGGTTGCTCCAGGTATTAGAGAGGTTATAATTGAAACGTACTTGATAGGTGCGGGATATAAGGAAACCTCAGAACCAGTCCAATAACTCTCCTCTGATGCGTCCAAGCATTGTAACATTTTCACGTGATCCACCAAATCAAAGGGAATTCTGTGTAAGAAAGAAGTTATTTTCCTCTGTTATTTAGAGGGTTTCCTTCTGAAATTTTCTCTCCTGGGCACAGTGTATTGATGAACCTTCTTGTCCGGTTTGTCTTGACTAGATTGCAAGTTCTTTCGAGCAGGGGCTTTCCTGTATTTTGATGTACAGTGCTGCGTATGTTTAGTAGTGCTATAGAAATGAGTAGTATCATCTACATAGCATGGGTTTTTAATATTTTGGCCACCAACTTTGAAACCAATATGCTTTCCTTCCAAATTTGCTTTCTGAAGAATGCTTTGCTATAAAGGTTGAACAGATAGGTGACAAGATGCATCCTTGCCTGATGCCATGTTTAGTGGAAACCAATTAGTGTTGCCATATTCTGTTCTCAATGCTGCTTCTTGATTTTTGTAGATGCTCTTTATCATCTGAGTTATGTGTTTGGGTATTCCCATTTGTGCTAGAGTTTTATTGTCGAAGCAAAAGTATATAAGGCCTTCCGGCATTATTTGCTCTTCTCCAGTATCCATCTACAATTGGCAGTAATGTCTCTTGTTCCTCATCCTTTTTTGAAACCAGCCTGAACTCCGGG
This sequence comes from Geotrypetes seraphini, assembly GCF_902459505.1. Classification (NCBI taxonomy): domain Eukaryota; kingdom Metazoa; phylum Chordata; class Amphibia; order Gymnophiona; family Dermophiidae; genus Geotrypetes; species Geotrypetes seraphini. The sequence goes on from NC_047088.1 coordinate 95,471,399, forward strand.
TAGTTCTTGCTCAATGTATGATAGTAGCCTTCGTTGTATTATTTTCAGCAATATTTTGCTGTGTGTGAAATTAATGCAATCATTCTGTAGTTGTTACAGTTCTTGGCATTGCCTTTCTTCAGTATAGGTAGGAACAGTGATCTTTAATCGGTTGGCCATGTTTTCTACTTCCAAATCTGTTGACACAGTTAAGTAAGGCCATGATGACACCTTCTGAGCCTTTGACACAGAAAAAGAACTAGATATATTTTAAAAGAAATCATAGCAATAATTAAAGCTTTATCGAAAAACAAGTCAAGTGGTATTGACAGTATTCCAACTGAATTAATCAGTTTCCAGTTCAATTTCCCCAATGCTATCCTCATTGCCTTTATTGTATAAATTTTCCATATATTCTTTCTATCTCTTTTTGATGCTTTCTGGATCATTCAATATAATTCCATTGCTGTCTTTAAGCATCCTCAATAGAGGCTGGAATCTCTGCTGCAATCTCTTAATATCCTGACAATGCTAATCTGGTTTTTCCATTTACATGTTCCAATTCAGTTTTCAGACAACTATCCTTTATATATAGTTCTTTGTCTTGCCGAACTTGATGTTGAAACACTTGGTTCATTTGTGATACTTTATCACCAGAAAGTTTTGCTTGTCTTCCTTGTTCTGCTACTTTTCTGGTTTCTTTGAAATTCAAGGCAGTTTTTTGGCTTTCTTTCTCTCCTGGAGTGTTTTTAGCTTCATCACTAATTAGTTTTGATATCATTCCATAACTTTGGGCTTATTGATAATGTAGCCAAACTTAATGACACCCCAAGAAGAGGTGGTAAGTGCAGCTGTGCTATTAGAAAGCCAGTATCATGGGGTAGCTGTAAGGGAGGAGTGGTACTCCTTATTTTCTCTCCCAAAATGGCCCAGCCTACCCAACGTCTGATGCTCCTTTGATCCCTCCCAGGACCTACTGGCAGTTGTCTTTATGGTGCTATAATGGTCTCCAGGGGCAGGTAAGTGCTATTCTGCCAACCTGGAAGGTGCTGGAATCCAAAGTGACCCTACTACTACAATACTATGGCTGAAGGAGGGGATCAGATGCACAAAAGGAAGGATTGGACCTGTGTTGGTTTGGGAATAGTGCCTCCTTGTCCTATGGTGCATAGTTTTATGCTTGACATGTACCACATTATATAGTGCATGATTTGAACGGATGCTTTCATGATATCTGGTACTTCATGAAATGTGGCATCTAGGCTGTATTACCTGACTGCCCTGTGCATTAAATGTAGGGCATGCCCCTTGTATGTACCACACTCACTGCATATTTGCTTTAAATGTGTAGTAAGTAGGCATACTCAAAGTGCAATATGTGGTCACGAGTACTGTACAGGTTGCCTCCTGTGTTCAACCTTCTCTGCATTGTGTGACCAATAATGTGTGCACATCCTTGTATGTTATCTGTGTGGTTAAGTTTGCAGTAGCTTTCTGCATCAGCCCTTTATTGCTTGATCATTGCTTTCCTGAGATCCAAGCTTGAGAGAAGAAAAGCCAAATTAGGAAGAAATCGAAATATACCTCTCCCAATAGGGTTGTCCAAAAAAAATTAACACATTTTGTTCTGTAAATAAAAAACAAAATTTAACTTAAAGTTTAGGGGTCGCCCTATCTCGCTGTTTTTTTAACCACTGCTAAACTTAACAGTATATTGTAATTTTTGTGCATTTGACAAATGGTCTAAGACATAAGAGCCGCCATTGATGCAGAAGGAAACTTCTTTCGGTGGCCACTAGCCGAAGAACAAATAGCTTCTGTTCATCTTTTGTCAAAGTACTGTATTTTTTTTATTCCTTCTTGTAATGCATTCTTTTGCAGTTGTTTGAAGGTCAACTCTACTCATACAGCAAGAAATCACATTCTGTCTTTGCTTCTATGGGAATTCTCGATCTTCATTTTTAAGTTCAGACATAACATCTTTTTTTTTAAAATATCAAACTACTGAGCCGGATTCTCTAAAGTTCTCATGCATTTAATGATGGTGCTAAACCATTGTTAAATGCATGTATTATAATAATAATAATAATAACTTTATTCTTATATACCGCCAACAATCTTGCGACTTCTAGGCGGTTTACAATGAAGAGAAACTACAGACAGCGAATTACAGAGTATAGCATTGAACATCTAGTGATAGTAACAGGAGAGTTACAGGGCTGTGTATTATATGGTTTCACAATGAGTAGCATTATACAGTCGACGATATTCAGAGCATAAGTAGGAGAAGAGAAAGGAGATTGCGCTTTGAGTTACAAAGGTGCAAGGCTGCGAAGGTGAAAAAGATAACATAAGATGTTGATGAGAAGTAAGTTGTTAAGTTGGTACATTTGAACGAAGGACGGGCACCAGTGGGAAAAACTGGTAACAATTAAAGATAGAAATTTTGGCAGAAGAGGGTAGACGGACTCCTTGGGATGGGAGGAGGCTCCGATTTTAGGGGAGAAGTCTGGTTAGGTTATAAATTTCTTAAACAATGTGGTTTTTAGTTCTTTCCTAAAGATACTATATGATTCTCTGGCGGCATAAGTGAAGTAGCCTGTCCAAGTTTGCAGTCTACCTGCTTGGAATTTGAATGTTCTATTATTATTAAAACTGATTAAATCTGATTATTAAAACTGCTCACTCTGATCTTTTCTGTGCTTTCTAGCAGCCTCTGATTGTACTATGCAAATGTATAGTGAGGTCATTAATATTAAAACTGTAGTATAATGAGGTCATTAACATTAAAATGACACCTCTGGGTGCTTCTCAAAAAGGAACAACCCTTCATTTGCGAGGAATCGGGGCTGATATTTCCTGACAGGCAGTATCTGAGATGTCATAACCTTAACTTTCCTGTTAGTGCTTGAGTGCTGATTGGGCCAGGCACCAACAGGAAAATAAAATGGCTCTCAGATCCACCACCAGCCCCAATTCCTCATAAATGTAGCCCAAAAAATGCCTGGTGGTCTAGTGTCCCCCCCTCCCCCCACACACACACCCACACCCACCCCATGCGGAAAATTGGCAGGAGAGTGGAATCTCTGGAAGAGTATATAGTTGCAGGGACTAGATTTGGGGATGGAAGCAATTTGTGGAATAGTGCAGTTTATTATTTATAGTCCACCTTTTACAAGGTAGATTGCAAGATTAAATACACAATAAATATACAAACAACAATTGAGGTACATTTTGAGTCGAAACAATTTTTGCAGTTGCTGGAGAAGTTGGGGTAGTTTTGACATGGGACAATTTGAAGAGGTATTGAGGCAGCTGCAGGTGAAGGTATTTAGAGGGTGGTACTTGGGAGAGCAGAAAATTAGGAGAGTTTGACAGAAAGAATTCCTTAACTGCTAAGTTTTTTTCAGTTTCTATGTTACAGACGCTGGAACTCATTTTCTTGTAGAAATGCATTGGGTCTTTTTGGGGGACCATTTTGTTAAATTTTCAGTGTGTTATTTTGCCCTGGACAGACAATCTCAACCCCTTTTGTATAATTCTTTCCAGCTTCTGTTGGATTGGAAAGGATATTAAAAGGAAAAGTAATAAAAATGTACACCTGGATCAGAAAGTGCTCATGAGAAACAGCCAGTCAGGCTTATGTCAGGGCTGCATTGACCAATCTCTGTACCTAGAAAAACAAATAGATGGGAATAAGTAAGATTAGGGTCATGGCACACCAAAGGAGGTAGAACTGCTCAAACCAGCTCTACAGGAGGGGTGGAATTTGCTCTCTTTCGCCCTGTCACTCCCTGGCTTTATTGCTCACGTTCTCATTTTGCACAGGGAAGCTGACAGTGTCTTTTAGTGTGTGGTCCCTCTGGAATTACAGTCAGCGTTTGCAAGCACTCCATCTCCCTCTCTCGCTATGGGCCGTGCTCTCTACTATGCACTACCTCTGCTGGGGGGTTATTCCTTGACATCCTGGTACCTCCTGAGGAATCCACACTACCTCCACCAGAAGAAGCATCTTTCCTTCAACTGTCATCACATCTCCCACCGAGGGGGTAAGTTGGGATGGGGTTCAGGGAGGGAAAAAGCAGTGGTTAGTGATAGTAGAAAACTGAGAGATATATAATGAAATATATTACGTTGAAGGTTCCACCCCCTGCCCTACGTCCCTGAGAAAACCTTCCTGTAGTGCTGAACAGATCTGTGTGGAGTTCTAAGAGACCAATTTACATTCAAGGAAGTCATTTATTTTTTCAGCAAATCAATTATTTTGTAGTTGACCCTGTCATACTATCATTTGTCCTAGGTTCTTGAATCTTACATCATACAGAGCCATATTGTGCAGTAATTTAGTACTGGATTAAGGCTTTTGAGACAACCAGAGCACTTAAATTGAACTATGGAGGTGGTTCCATAGGGCCAGTACTTAAAACAGTAAAGCACATTTGATGTTAGAGACTGTATTCTCCTCAATATATTGTAGTACATAAGCTCCAAACAATACAGAATGACTTTGGATGTTTTGAGAAAAACATTCAAAAATCGGGCGGAGAAAATGCCCATTTTCAAACCTGCAAAACATCTTTTTTTTTTTTTTCCTTCAAAAATGGCCCACCTCGATGTTTTGTCCAGCTCAATGTTTTAATGGACTGGCCACACAGACAAGCCAGCAGAGCAGTAGGGCATCCTAGGGGCCACAGCTATGAACTTCACAGTAAGGGTGCCAGCTACACATCTCACTGCCCTCCAAAACTCCCCCAAAGCCTACTGTAGCCTACCATCCCAATAGCCCTTATGCCTGCAGGTGGCACTTATATGGTTGTGGGTTTTTGGGGGTAGACTCACACTTTCCACAAGTGTACTAGTTAGGATAGCATATGGGCCTAGGTCCCTTTGCAGTCTACTGCATTGCCCACAAGGCTACTCCAGAGACCTTGCAGCTCTGCTAGGACTGGCCATATAATTTTCAGCTGTCATAGAGACAGATATGTACTGTCTCATGCAGATATTTGGGAGGTGGGAGGGAGTCAGTGACCACTGGGGAAGGGTGGAGGATATATTTTCATCCCTTCAGTGGTCATCTGCTCAGTTTGAGTACCTTTTGGGCCCTTATTTGTTTGAAAAACAAGTCTAGCCCAAAATGTGCCTTGGATTTTTTGTAAGATGTTTAAAAAAGTGTCCCACAAACTTTCTCGAGCTGCAGCACACTAAAGGTAGTGGCTGCAGCTGGGGGCACCCGGAAGTGGGTGGGTGTTGCCGTGATGACATCATATACATGATGTCATCATATCAACATCTGTGCATGCGCAAAGGTCCTTCAGAAGGGCCCTGAGATGCCAGTAGGCAGGGCCGCCATCAGGGCAGTACTACCAGTCCTGCATTCAGAGGCCCGGAGCTGACAGGGGGCCCAGGCTCCCAGGCCACAGTTCTTCAACCGCCGGTCCATGGACCGGTGCCAGTCCCAGTGGCGTACCTAGGGGGGGGGCGGTCCACCCCAGGTGCACAGGAGAGAGCTGGACGGGGGACTCGCGGAGTTCAATACATCTCGAGCCGCGAGGCTCGTCTTCTGTTCCTACCTGCCCTGCCGCTCACATATAGCCGATCGGAAGTGTTCCCCGATGTCAGCGCTGACGTCGGAGGGAGAGCTTAAGCAAAGCCTGCCCTCTGACGTCAGCGCTGACGTCGGACAATACTTCCGGTCGGCTATTTGTGCGTGGCAGGGCAGGCAGGAAACAGGAGACAAGCCTCTCGGCTCGAACTCCGTTTTGCTGAGAAAGTTGCAAAGATGGGCTGGGAGGCAAACACAGAACACAAAAGGGGGGAGGGAGTGCATTTTGGACACAAGGCATGAACTTGGGAGAGAGGAAGGGAGGGAAAGAGATGCTGAGGTAGGGGAGGGAATGGGTTTTTGGACACAGAAGGCATGGACTTGGGAGAGAGGAAGGGAGGGAAAGAGATGCTAAGGTAGGGGATGGAATGGGTTTTTGGACACAGAAGGCATGGACTTGGGAGAGAGGAAGGGAGGGAAAGAGATGCTGAGGTGGGGGAGGGAATGGGTTTTTGGACACAGAAGGCATGGACTTGGGAGAGAGGAAGTGAGGGAAAAAGATGGTTGTGTACATGGGGAATAGAAGAAAGGAGAATTTTTGGTCATAGGGAGGGAGGTACAAATAGTGGCATACCATGGTGGGGGAGGGTGGGGGGGGCGGTCCGCCCCGCCCCGGGTTTACATCCCAAGGGGGTGCACAGGTGGCCACCCTCCAGTGTTCTCCCTAGGCCGGCAAACTGCGGCTCTTTAGCCACTTGAGTGCCACCGCCACCATCGGGAACAGGCCGGCACCAAGTTCTCCCTGCTTTTCCCTGTGGGGCCGACCAACTCTCGCCACTCGCGTCAATTCTTACATCGGAGAGGACGTTCTGGGCCAGCCAATCACTGCCTGACTGGCCTAGAACGTCCTCTCCGACGTTAGAATTGACGTCGGGTGGCGAGAGTTGGTCAGCCCCGTGGGGAAGAGAAGCAGGGCGAACTCGGTGCAAGCCTGTTCCTGATGGCGGCAGTGGCAGCCTATTCCCCAGTGGCGGTGGCAGCATTTTCCCAATGGTGGTGGCATAGGAGAGGGCAGGGAGAAAGAAAGAAAGGGGGGCACAGGAAGCCAGAAAGAAAGAAAGGGGGCAGGGTGAAACAAAGAAAAATGGGGCACGGAGAGAGAGAGAAAGACAGACATACAGAACGAAAGAGGGTATGGAGAGAGAGAAAAAGAAAGAAGGGGCAGGGTGAAACAAAGAAAAAGTTTGGGGAGGGATGAGGGCTGGAGGAGAGGAAGCATACAGGAGGCTGAAAGAAGGGAAGAAATATTGGATGCATAGTCAGAAGAATAAAGTGCAACCAGAGACTGATGAAATTACCAAAGGTAGGAAAAATTATTTTATTTTCAACTTAGTGATCAAAATGTGTCTGCTTTGAGAATTTATATATGCTGTCTATATTTTGCACTATGGCTCCCTTTTACTAAACCGCAATAGCGTTTTTTAGCGCAGGGAGCCTATGAGCGTTGAGAGTAGCGTGGGGCATTCAGCGCAGCTCCCTGCGCTAAAAACCGCTATCGTGTTTTAGTAAAAAGGGAGGGGGAATATTTGTCTATTTTTGTATAGTTGTTACTGAGGTGACATTGCATAAAGTCATCTGCCTTGACCTCTTTGAAAACCCGCGGAATATAAATGATAATTAACATTTTCTCTGCGTACAGCGTGCTTTGTGTTTTTAAAATTTTATAGTTGGTAGATCATTTTGACTTGGCCACAAAGGTAAGGAGGAGGGAGGGAGGGGAGCTGCTGAAAGACATCTAGTAATCCTTGCAGGCTTGACTGTGCAGGGAATTATTTTTTAAAAATCATGTTTTGTTATGTGACTGGCATTATTTAGACTTTAATTTCTATGAATGAATAGAATGAAAATGATATAAATTACTTGCTTGTTTTTATGTGCGTGCGCTGAAGGAAAATGGAGAGAGAGTGGGCTAAGGACGCTGAAGGGAAATGGGGAAGAGAGAGTGGGGAGAAGACGCTGATTTATAAATTGACAATTGTACAGAATATTGTTTCTTTTTTATATTCATCCATAGCTGCATGTTAATGATGTGCTCATATGCACTTATTTATCATCATAACATATACATCATCATTAACATGCAGCTGTGGATGTGTAAGGACAGGCTGAGGAGGATGGATGGGAAGGAAGGAAGGTGCACATATCAACATATCGTACATTTTTAACATGCATGATGCAGCTATAGGCAAGCTGAGGAGGATGGGATCATACAGATGTGTATGTTCAGATATGCGCTCAGATGTGTAGTTTTTTCTGATATATTTATTAAGCTTACAGTATTTATAAAAACACATTTAATACTTGTTACAAAAAATATTGTGCAATTGTGATCTACTTCTGGCCTACAAAGGTCAAAAGAAATCCTTAACTGAGATTTTACATTCAAAAGTGAATTATAGCTACTAGCACTATTATTTATTATGCAGATGTTTGTTAGTTTGTTATTATTTCAGTATTAGACATATGTTAGTTTAGAATAGATAGGTATAGATTAGTTTAGTTTAGGTTAGGTTAGAGCCCTGCTGAAAGAGTCTACCTTGACGTGGTTGCAGGCTTACAAATCTTTTGGTCAAAGAGTGCAGCGACAGAGAAAAGTATGTGTGTATTCGACCCATGGAAGAAGGGGGGGTCGGGGGGGAAGGGGTGCGTGGGGGGCCCAATAGGATTGCTCAGTAAGGGGCCCAGAAATTTCTGATGGCGGCCCTGCCAGTAGGGGGTGCCAGCAGGGAAGAGGGCTAGAACGAAGGAGAGGCACCGACACCGGCTGACTGCCTACAGAACATGCCTCTCGCTGTTCTGTAGTCGGCCGGCACCAGCACCTCTTCTCCTCCCCAGTTTGCCGAGGCACATAGTTTGCAGTACACTGCTGTAAAACGTCCCAGTGTTAATCCTGCCCAAAACACCTCTAACATGCCCCCTAAAGATTTAGACGTACTGGAAACAAAATGACCAGAAAGACATCTACAAAGTCAGTTTTGAAAATGGCCACTTGGATGTTTTGACTAGTAAGACATCCATGTGCCGGTATATGCCGTCTTTTGGACATCTATCTTTTTTGAAAATGAGCCACATGGGCTACCTAGCATATCTATATCACTGTTTTAACAAAGCATCAGCCACCTTGGTGCTTCAAAGATCCTCTTTTTCATCCCTGTATTAGTTATTTCATTCCTTAGATTGAGGATATTGGGACGGGGGGGGGGGGGGATTCTGTGCAAGTCACTTAACCCTCCATTGGCCCAGGAACAAAAACTTTAGTTTGTGAGCCCACTAGGACCAGAGAAAGTGTGCATTGAGTTGTCTTGTTTGTCTCTCAAAATTAGATTGTAAGCTCTTTTGAGCAGGAACTCTCTCTTGTGTGTTTAATGTACAATGCTGTATGCATCTGGTAGTGCTATAGAAATGATAAGAAGTAGTAGTAGTAAAGTATCTGCATATAATGAGAACCACTCTGGTTGTCTTTTTTAGTTCCAATCTGTTTATTATAAAATCATACAGATATAGAAAACATAGAAACATAGAAATAGACGGCAGATAAGGGCCCACGGCCCATCTAGTCTGCCCACCTTAATGTCCCTCCCCTACCTTTGCCCTGTGAATAGATCCCATGTGCCGATCCCATTTGGCCTTAAAATCAGGCACGCTGCTGGCCTCAATCACCTGTAGTGGAAGACTATTCCAGCGATCAACCACTCTTTCAGTGAAAAAGAATTTCCTGGTGTCACCTCGTAGTTTCCCGCCCCTGATTTTCAACGGATGCCCTCTTGTTGTCGTGGGACCCTTAAAAAAGAAGATATCTTCCTCCGCCTCGATGCGGCCCGTAAGATACTTGAACGTCTCGATCATGTCCCCCCTCTCTCTGCGCTCCTCGAGCGAGTATAGCTGTAATTTGTCAAGCCGTTTTTCGTATGGTAGATCCTTGAGTCCCGAGACCATCCGGGTGGCCATTCTTTGCACCGACTCCAGTCTCAGCACATCCTTGTGATAATGCGGCCTCCAGAATTGCACACAGTATTCCAGGTGCAATTGAGGTACAATATAGCAAACAAATCAGATATTCACAAGCAAAATATAATATATATATTGATAATATCATAAAGATTGAATATAAACATCAATGGGAGCCCAAAGAGATTGGGTCGATAGTTTCTGTCGTTGTGGCATTTTTTCAGCTGCATATTGTTCAAATCTTTTATAAAGGCATAAGGAATTCTACCAGAAGGTGAAATTCAGACGAGACGCTGACTTCCAATTTTGAACGACGTGTTGAATGCCTATTGAAATCATAATATCAATCAGCTTGTCTTCGCAAAGACTGGTTTTAAAGCAAGGATGAAGAGAGCGCTTAACAATAATATCAAAGGAGAGATCAGCTGTACATTTAGTAATATGACATACAAAGGACCAAATCTGCATCCAAAAAGGTTTAATAAGAGGACATGAGAATAACATGTGACTAAGCGATCCATGCGATTGTAAGCAATGCCAGCAATTATCATCAGTAGAGAGGTTTGCTTTCTTCTTTTTATAAGGAGTCCATATCGCTCTCCACATTACAAATAGAAGTGATTGAGACATACTAGCTGATAATAAGGGTCTGTTAATTTTTGACCATAATCTACACCATTCCGTATCAGTCAACTCTCCATCTAAATCTTTGGACCATTTGTCAACAATGGCCGGGGATGATTTATAATAGAAATCTCTTAAGATCTTATAATAAAATGACATAGCTTTTCCTATATCTATAGTCGTAGTACTCCATATATAGATGGACGAGGTATCAGATAATTGTATATTGGATAGAAGAGAGTATAGAGTTGACCATTGATGTTTCTTAGTTGAGAGAGATGGAAAGGATTCACAGAATTTGGAAAAGGGCAATAACTCAGATCCATTATAAAGGGACCGAACTTGCCACACACCTGCATCTTTCCATTTCTTCCAGTTCAAACATCGTTTGTTTAGTTTCAATGACATATTGTTCCAGAAGGTCATATCCATGTGGGAAAAGATGGAATGTACTGCTACCTTATCAAATGCTCGAAGTGCAGTATGAGTTGCTGGGAAGAGAGGGAAATTCTTGAGACATTTAGGCATAGTCATAGTAGGAAGAGCATATATAGGAATTGGTTTACTAATGGAAACTTCCAAGTTTAACCAAGAAGGGATTACAAAAGGATCATCTGATGCTCTATATGTTATCCAGTAGGAACCATATTTGGCTAAGGAGGCTAAATGATATTTATAAAAATCAGGAAAATTTATCCCCCCTAGGGATTTTGCTGCTCTCAATTTGCTGAGCGCTATTTTAGGTCTTTTATGCTGCCATATAAAAGAAGTTAATTGACTGTCTATCCATTTGTACAATTGTGGTTTACATAAGCTTGGAAACATGATGAGTTTAAATAGAATTTGAGGGGATAGAGTCATTTTGATTGCGGAAATACGACCCCACCAAGTAATATAAAGTGGAGACCATTGTGATAAGGTATTATTTATCATTTCTTTCAATTTAGCGATATTGAAGTCCATAACAACTTCAGGGTCTTTATGAACATATACACCAAGATATTTTATAGGCGAAGTGGACCATGAGAATGAAAAGTTTTGTATGTCAGAGTATGAAGCATGGTCATTAAGCGGAAAGATGACTGATTTGCTCCAATTTACTTTATATCCTGAGAAAGACGAGCATATTTCCGTCAGGGGGATGAGTGCAGACAGAGAATCTTGAGGATTTTTAAGAAAAAGCATAATGTCATCAGCATATGCTGCTATTTTAACGTCTTGGGGTGTTGAAGGTATTCCTTGTATGGAAGGGGATTGTCTAATTGTGGATATCAAGGGTTCTAACAAAAGATTAAAAAGGAGAGGTGAAAGAGGGCAGCCTTGCCTTGTTCCCCTATGTAAAGGAATTGGATTAGAGAGTGAGTTATTGATTAAAATTCTAGAATGTGGTTTCCAGTATAATGCGCGTATCCAAGCCACAAAATCTGCACCAAAATGAAACCACTTAAGAACCTGTAGTAGGAACTGCCATTCGACCCTATCGAATGCCTTTTCAGCGTCTATTGCAAGTCCTACCACAGGTTCAGCTAATACTTTTGCACACCCAGAGATATTGTGAAAAATGCGTAGATTGTCTCCTATATAGCGTTGTTTGATAAAGCCTACTTGGTCAGGAGGTATGAGTAGATGTATTACTTTATTTATTCTGTTAGCTAAAATTTTTGCAACTATTTTATAATCCGAATTAAGTAAAGATATTGGTCTATAATTGCCCACTTTGGTGGGATCTCTGTCTGGTTTAGGGAATATTATTATGTTGGCTTCCGTGAAGTTACGTTGTAAATCGGGATGTGAATGTATATAATTGAAATATTTCAGTAAGTGGGGGCTGAGTTGTGTGGATAAGACTTTGTAAAATTCATTAGTAATGCCATCCGGGCCTGGAGATTTATTAGATGGAAGCGTACGGATTGTGGATTGGATTTCCTGCACGTTTATCTGACTCTCTAGTTCCTCTTTGAGATGGGATGGTAAAGTTGGATGAGCAATTGTATTTAAGTAATTTGTTATTTCTTCATGTGAAGATTCCGATTCTGATTGGAATAATTCGGAGTAAAATTTTTCAAACTCCGTACTAATACCCAATGAATCAGTAATTGATTGATTGTGGGAATTAGTGATAGAGGAGATGTGATGAGTCTCATTTTTCTTTTTCAAATAACGAGCTAGGGCCTTACCCATCTTGTTGCCTCCAATATAATGCCCAGATTTTAAAATGAAAATATCGTTGTTTGCTAAGGCAGACGCTATGTTATTATATTCATATTTCTTTTTCATTAGTTGGGCATGCGAAATCATGTCAGAAGGATCAGAAAAAAATTGGGATTCAAGACTTGATATATCAGATTCGAGGGAATTCAATTGGTATTGGATTGTTTACGTTTCCAAGCCATAAGACTAATGAGTTCACCCCGTACCGTGGCTTTGTAAGATTCCCAAATAGTGGCTTGTGACATGGAAGGATCCGAATTAGTGATAAAGAAGTTATTAGTGAATTCTTTTAATTTAGTAACAATTGAATCATCAGATAAAACACTATTAAGTCTCCAGTTACGCTTGATACATGGAAACGAGGAGATTGAGAGAAAAAGCGAAATTGGAGCATGATCGGAAATTATTATAGAATGGTTAATAGCTTTGGAGATGTTTGTTGAGAAAGAAGAGGATATTAAAAAATAATCTAATCTGGCATAAGTATTGTGAGGGGCTGAAAAGTGTGTACATTCACGTTCTTTTGGATGTAAGGTTCTCCAGGGATCAATAAGGTTAAAATTTTTAATAAGGGTTTTAATTTCTACTAGAGTCTTGGACTTGGCCGGTCTGCATTTGGATGTTCTATCTAAAAGAAGATCAAGAGGTTGATTATGATCTCCCCCTATAACAATTGGAACATTCGGATATTTCAACAGAATGTTTTGCAAGGAGTGGTAGAAATCAGGAATGTCAGACACAGGGGCATATATATTTAAGAATAATATAGGTCTATTATGTAGAGTCATATAAACTAAACACCATCTACCTTCTGAATCAGATTCAGTAGCAATAATGGAGTACTGGAGAGATGATTTAAAGTATAACGAGACCCTGTTTTTTTCCCTCAATGCAGGAGAAAAAAAGGGTGTAGAATAACCAGGAATCATAGTTTTTGCGCTATCAGCATGTGAGAGATGTGTTTCCTGGAACATAATAATATTTGGCTTGAGTGAACGCAGATAATTGGTCACCTTTTTACGTTTGATGCAATGATTCAAACCATTGACGTTAAAGGAGAGAATATGTAAGTTAGTCATGGAACATCAGGGAAACAACATACAGTAGATCAAGTAGAAAAAACAAATTATCATTATAGAAGCACAGATATGCTAAAAGAATTGAGAAACCTTTGGAACTGATATAATAACCAAAATGTCATCTCAAAACAAGGCAAACAGTGCCAGAGAGATGACATTTGAAACCAGTTAAAGTGAAACCGGGTGGGGTGGAAACCTATAGAGGTCGAACAGCGCCCCCAACCGAGCTCTCCAAGAGCGGCAGGAAACATGGAAGTAAAACATAATGATATTAAGAAAACATTCACATCACAGCAAAAGCATACAGGTGAACAATAATCACCAAAATAAACTCATTGCATCTTAATAGAATCAATGTATTTCTGTAACTCAACCGGATCTAAATAGGTGGAAGTTTTATTATGATGTGTGACCAGCATTTTGGCCGGATAAAGTAGGCCAAATCGGGCACCAATGTCCTTCAGATCCTGTCTCTGCTGCAGAAAAGCTTTTCTTCAGGCCGCTGTGGATTTCGCCAAATCTGGTACCAGGAGAATTTTTTTTCCCTGGTAAAGAATCTGCTTCTTCTCTTTGCCAGCTAAGAGAATCTGTAGCGCATGTTGGTATCTCAGTACTTTCGCTACGATGGGACGAGGCGCTTTTTGAACAGGATTTATACGCGATGGAACACGATGCGCCCTCTCCAGTTCTAATGGTATGTCAAATTTTAGATCCAGCAAGGAAGGAAGCAAAGATGTTAGAAATGCCCGTGCATCCGTTCCCTCGGCTGATTATGGAATTCCCAAGATTCTTACATTGTTCCGACGGCTCCGGTTCGAGAGGTCTTCCAGATCCGCTTTTAAAGCTGTAATATCCCGGTCGTGCTTAGGGATAAGGGAGACATTTTGAACATGTGCTGCTTGAAAAGATTCCAGCGCATCTAATCTGTGCCTAGCGTCGGTGAATTGCGAGTTTATGGCTTCAATTTCCACCCGAATTAATTGTGATTCTTCCACCTGTTTTGTCATGATATTTTTAAAGGCACGCATCTCAGTAAGGAGTAATTCTAGTTGTGAATCCACTGTTTTCGACGGTTGTTTTTCAGGCGAAGGAGCCTCATGTTTAGGCCTTTTGCCACTGGGGGTTGCAGTCGGCGATTGCTCTCCTTTGCTGCTTTTGGAGAGTGACATGGTAAAGTTGTAAAAGTGAGAAGACACTCCGAAATTAGATTGCAATGATTTAGATCACTGAGAGGAATGTTGTCACTGTAAGTAGCCTGCCACCTCGGAGAGCACTCAGTTAGCGCGTCTGGTCGCCATGTCGGACAAGCCCCGCCTCCACTCTGGTTGTCTTATTTTCTCTTTCCTTTTGTTTTTTCCTCTATTTGCTTACTTCTAGAAATTGTGCTTTTTTTCCCTGTTTCTCCCTTTTGTCTCTGTCTAGTTACATTTTATTGTATATTGTTTGATTAATGTTTTATTATTCATTTTAGCTATTTTTATTACACTTTACTTATTTTCTCCATTTTTAATATGTTGTAAACTGCTTAGATTTCAGTATATTAGTAATGTATCAGATAAAGTAAACCTTGAACCTGACCTGAGCCTTTATAAAAATGTTCCTTTGAGAGCATCTCTACACAGTTACAGCTGCTACTGGGCAGGTGACCCTTTTCTGCTTAAGATGTTTTGGACAATCTGTAGACTCATCTTGAGGCAATAAGAGTGCAAACTCAAACTGTAATATAGTGGCTTTTAAGCTACATCCAAAAAGTCCAACTGCTCCTTGCTATATGTCATTGAAAATTGAAGATTATGATTCAAGGAGTTTAACTATTGGATAAATTCTTGTAGTCGTGCTTCATCTTCCCACAGAAAGAAAACATTATCAAAATATCTTTTCCACAAACAAATATCGTATATAAACCACTGTGAACTAACTATACAAATGGGTTTTCTCAAAATTGGCCACATCTAGGGCCCCTTTTTGTAGCTTGCAGTAGTGATGCTGCAGTAAATGCACCCAAGCCCATAGCAATTGAATGTAGAGAATGACATGGTGACAAAATTCATCACCGTTCCTGTCCCCACGGATAACCGCAAGAAACCATCCAGTGTCATTCTTTAGTGTCTATTTCAACCTCAGTCCTTCTACACCAACATTCTTCAATGCAAGGCTTGAGGATCAGTGGTTGTGTCCATTCATACTCTGACTCGTCCCTCTCTCCTTAAAGAATGACATGGGGATGGTATCGGTGATGAATCTTGTCACCATGTCATTCGCTAATTGAATGGGCTTCAGTATATTTACTGCGGCAGCATGCTACTGTGGCTTTGTAAAAGAAGCCCATAATGTGGTTACTGAAGGAGCTAGCAAGGCTCCCACGGCCATACCTGTGGTCTGTGTAAAACATATATATATGACCCCCCCTGAAAAATGCCTCTGCTGTAAAAGCAGTGGTAGTGGATTTTTCAGGTGGTCACTGAATTTTTGACTATAGCTAGATATAGGGTTACCAGACATCTAGATTCCCTGGATTTCTAGATGTCCTCCTTTTGAGGCACTTTGTTCGGGTTTTGGAAAGCCTCCTTAAATCTGGAGAAGTCCATAGATGCCACGCGATGGTGTCACACGCAAGTGATGTTATCACGTGGCATCTGTGCATGTGCGGACCTCCTCCCTGCCAGACAAGAGCAGGCAGCAAGGGCGGGGCTAGGGAAGGACTGGGGGCGGGATTAGGGCATTACAGGGCGGATCTAGGGGTCTGGATTTTCCAATTGGAAAATCTGGCAACCCTAGCTAGAAAAGACCTGTGGGAGAAGTAGGAAGTCCCCCTCTTCCTAGTGGGAGATGGACGTGTATAAAAGGGGCATGCAGAGCATAGTCCTGGCTTTTTGGTTGTTCCTTTCTCCTGCCAAAGCCCTAAGACTGAGGGTGACTCCCAGAGTCATTTGGGAGGGAACTGGAGAATAAACTGGTGTAATCAAACCAGCTGTGAATTGGAAGCATGGGTTTCGGAAAAGGGGAGGCCACAGGGGCCATGGCCTCCCCCATAATTGCCAATTTTATGTGCTACTTTTATCCCTGGTGGTCCAGAGGTGCAGCGGGCAGCAGCGAGCTTTCTGCACCCCTGCCAACTGCTAACCGGGTCAGTCGCAGCTGGTTTCTTCTACTGGTGAGTGGCAATAAGCAGGAGCGCACTTTGCTCCAGCTTGGCGCTCAGTGACTTCTTTGATTGGCTCCCATGAATTCTCACGAAGCGTGAGAATTTTCAGGAGCCAATCATAGAAACCGCTGAATGCCGAGCATGAGTGCCAAAGTGCACTCCTGCACATTGCAGCTCAGCTGCAGAAGAAACCAGCCACAACAACCAGGTTAGCAGTGGGCAGGAGTGTGGAAAGCTCACTCCTAACCACTGGACCTCTGGACCTCCTGGCCAGAGGAGGTAGGAGGACGGAGCAGGGTGCAGAGAGAGCAAGGGAGGGTGGATGGGTGCAGGGGTAGGGAGTTGGGAAGGCAGGGAGGACAGATGCCCAGGGAGCTGGGAGAGGGTTGGGAAGGACAAATGCACGGGTTTGGGAAGGGAGAGAAAGAAATGCTGTCAGTGGGGGAGGAAAAAGGAACGGATAATTGGATATAGGTGTGTGGTGTGAGAGGGAAAGAGAGATTATGTACATGGGGAAAGGAAGAAAGAAGGAGAATTGTGGGACATGATAATGGTGGAGTGATGACCCAAAGAAGGGAGAGATGTCAGACCACTGGAATGGAAAGGGGGGAGAGAGAGAGATGCCATACCACAGAAAGGAAGGAGGGGAGAGAGATATACCAGACTGCAGAAAGGAGAGGAGAGAGATGTTGGACCTTGGGAAAAGGGAGGGAAGGAGAGAGAGAAGCCAGATCATGGGAGAGGAGAGAGATGCCAGACCATATGAAGGAGGAAGGGGGAAGACAGATGTCTGACCATGGGAGAAGAATGAGATGGTGCATACGGATGGAGGGGAATGGGGAGACAGAAGGAGGAGATGGTGTCCAGCAATGGGTGTGACAGGGAAGAGATAAGAAAAAATGCTCCTTATGGATAGATGGGAATAGGGGAGAAGAAAGATGGAGGAGATGGTACACATGGATAGATGGGAAGGGAAGGCATGGAAAAGTAGATTTTGAGAAGAAAGCAGAAAAATGAAGAAAGTTGAATTTTAAAAGTTAATGCTAAAGATAGATGTAGGTAAACATACTGGGGATTTTAATTACAGTCCACTTGAAGGGTCAATACTTTCAAAATAGAAAAAAACCACAAAAGACCCCCCCTCTCATCAATACTGGGCAAATTTCTCCAGTAATATCATCATATAACATTTAAAGGCTTTTAAATATTTAAATGTGCTCTTAAGTTCTTCAGCAAGGCGCCACAACAGCGGTACAGTGGTACACTTGATGTTGAAATAAGACGTCTTTTTTCAACATCAAGTGTGTAGACCAAAGGACTCAGGCACTGCACACTGCAAATAAAATCAATATAAAAAGCTCATCCTTCCGGCTTCCTGATGTAGCGTAGCAATACACAGACTGTGTTGGAGCCATGAACTGACCTTTTCAGATAAGTGGTCTACTGTTAAACAGCTTTTGTAGAGCCATAACATTTGCCACTCCAGTAGAAGCGAGAATCCTTGCTCCATGCAATGTGTTATGATTAAAATTCAAGCACCTTTCCAGCGACATTGTACCGCTGCTGTGGCGCCTTGCTGAAGAGCTTATGAGCACATTTAATTATTTAAAAGTCTTTAAATGTTATATGATGATATTACTGGATAAATTTGCCCAGTATTGATGAGAGGGGGGTCTTTTGTGTTTTGTTCTATTTTGCAAGATAGATGTATGGCAGAAAGTGAAGGAAAGAAAAATAGCAAATGGATAAGGTGGCCTTGGATACACAGTTAAGAGCACAGACAGAAGGATGTGCAGCTAGAGACTGCGAAAGATGGTTTGAAAACCAAAATCACCAGGCAATAAAAGGAGGGAAAATTATTTTATTTTCAATTTAGTGATTGAATTGTCAGTTATGAGAAATTACATCTGCTGTATATATTTTCCATTGTTCAAGAAGAAATGCATTTGTTTCTATTTCTCTGGGGGTTGTACTACATGCAGAGTCTTGCATCTTAGGGTTTTGTTTGTATATATTAGTACTTTTAGTTTGTGGTTCTATATTTGCATAAGAGTTATCTGCATGTGTGACCAAGGCCAGGTGTTCTGGTAGGAATGAATGTTGAGAAACATACAGTGTGCTTTGTGTAGTTTAATTTTGTGGTTAATCATTATGTATTAACTAGTTTTTTAGCCCGTTACATTAACGGGTGCTAGAATAGATGTGTAGACTTAGGCTTTTCTTTTCTTTCTTTCTCTTTTTCTGTCTCTCCCCCCCCCCCTGTCCAGCAGCACCCTTCCCTGCTCCTCCTGTCTAGCAGTAGCCCGTTTTCCTTGCTTTTACCTCCCCCCTTTCCAGTAGTACCCTTTCCCAGTTCCCCCTGTCAAACAGTAGCCCTTCTCCCTACCTTTTACCTACCCATATTCAGGCTCCCATTTCCCCTTTTACCTTCCCTATTTTTGTCTTGCATTGGTGGTATTTGGGCTCTGGGGCAGCTGACTTGTGCATCGGGTGCCAATGCACTATGGCGCAGGGCCTCTGCTGGGCCACGGGGAGCTGGTTGAGCTTGGTGTCCGGGGTTGTCGGGTAGGTCTTCCGGGCCACGGGAGAAGTAGATTTTGTCTGGGAGGCGACAGGATAGCGTCATGGCTCCCTTAGTCCCTTGCCGCCGCCTCCCCCCCCTTCCCTTTCCTTCCCGCGGTCCCCTCTGCTTGCTCAACTTTTGCTCAAAAAGAAGAAAGAGAAAAAAATGCGTTTGTGTACAGGTATTTGACCTTGAGCGTCTACTCCCTGAACCCCTTGACTACTTCTGCCTTTTTGTAGTTTATTTGCTCAACTTTCTGGCAGCTCCTCTCATGATCACTGCCTGTGTCAGAATCCTTCTCCGATGCAGGAGCGGCTCATTAGAGGGGCTGCCGCAGCATCTTATAAGTTAAAAGGAAACATCGGCCGGTATGTCCGTATTTCCTGGATGGAGGACTGCACGAGGTGGAGAGCAGGGAGGCCATCGCTTTTCAATTTGTCTGACGGCCACTGGCACAGGTAAGTGCACATGCGCACTCCTGGCAGCCAGGGACCTATGGATCACGGATCACGCAGGTAAGAGTGCGCATGCGTGCTTAGCATTTTATTATAGTAGATAAGATTATATTGTGTGTATATATGGAAAAAATGGTATTACAATTAGTACTATGGGGTGGGGTCTGGGGCAGAGCTTAGGTGGGATCTGAGGTGGAGCTTGCAGGCCCCCCCAAACAAAAAAGCGTTCCACTGCCTATGATTGGAAGTGATGGAGAAATCTGTTGATGGAACCAATATGTCTGCCTTCATGCTGAATTTACTGTAAATAGTCAAACCAGGGTGAATTGGATGTCACAGGGAGAAATCTCAAAGTTTCTGCCTTCATGCTGAGATCACTGTAAATAGTTGAAGTCTGTTCTACAATTACATTCAATAAAAGTTCCAGTTTGGTTCATTTACACCTCAGACTGACCTGCCATTTTGTCAGAAGGGAGAGTGAGGAATTTGAGTGGGGTGAGTGAAACCCTGGAATTGCCCATCCTCTGGCTTACCTGAGTTAGATGGCCCTGGCCTGTGCCCAATCTTGATAAGAACTGAGAGTCTATTAGTGACTTACAGTGTATATATTTCAACTTTTTTTGTGTGTGAGCCCTGGTGTGGGTAGGTTAAATAAAAACCATACCCTCACCCAGGAGCTGGCCAGAGCCTTCTATATGGGTGGTTGGGATGCCAGAACTACATGCATATGGATGGATCTTAGCAACATGCACAATGAGGAATCCACTCTGTGATGTTTCATGTCAGTACAGCAGTGATTTACCATTGCCTTCTGTGCAGTGTGTGGCTCCATTGTGTTGCTGCTGCCCAGCATGGGGCCCCTCAGCCTACAGCATCTGGTAGTCCTGGGCGCTCTCCCATCCAGGAACTAGCTAGGCCAGATGCTGCTTGGCTTCCAGTGGTAAGAGCAGGCCTACCCAGGCTGTAGGCTCTATGTATACCTATAATTGTGTGTGATAACTAATGAAGACAAACTCATCAAAAAGGTTTTGACCAATTTTGAGGAAACCTATTTGTATAATTCACATTGGTTTACATCTATTCAGTTGTGGAAAAGCTATTTGGATGATGAGTTCTTTCTATGGAAAGATGATGAAGCATGATTCTTATCACCTCAAGATAAGCCTACCTATTAGTCAGTTTATCAGAGCTTGGAGGAAAAGGATTTTGGGGGGGTTTCTCTTTGAATGCACATGGATCTTGCAACTCTTGCTTCAGCTCTCTTTATGCGTATACTGTAGTAGTAGTAGTATACTATGCACAAATTTATGCTTAGTGTACAAAATTGAATATGCAAATTATAGAATACCTCCAGTTATGTAAGTTAATTGACAAATTAGCTGGTAATTGATGCTAACAACCAATAACTGATGAGAATTGGAGTCAATTGACACTAATGTGCAGTTAGTGCATAACTGAACTTAGTCTATGTTCTCTAATCTTAGTGTACATGTTCTTTAGAGAGCAATTGCAAGGGGGTGTGGATGTGGGAGGTGCATGGGCAGGATAGGGTCCTGTTCTGCCCTGGTTTAGCTTCCTGTCCTGGCTAAATTATACAGATAGTAAAACCTTAGTACACCAACCCAAACACAGGCAGACCTTAAATTTTTTTGAAATATATTTTGTTGAATACTGTAAATAAGGTAGATGTACTCACAATTGGAGAATCTCCTAGATGTTGCAGCTGCAGAAGATGTAGATTTGAAGAATGGAGGATGAGCAAAAAGTTAGGCAAAAAGGTGCTCCAAGTTTCAGAGTTGAAAAGCTGAGTTATTCTTGCATGTGGTTGGATAGCTTAAGGTGAAAATACTGGTACTTTGCTGGGGATACAGCCACATGTTCAAGATGGAAGCAAAACTGTGACTGAGTTCTGAAGACAAAAGATTCTCAAGGAGTACCCAGAAAGCAGGGGAGGGAAGAGAAAAGACCAATAGGGACAAAGCTTGGCAACAGGTAAGAAAGTGAGGTCATATCTTTGCAGACCCATTAGACATCAGAGCAAAGACTGTAGAACAGACCAGGAAATATAGCAGTGAAATAAAGAGTCAAGCTTAGATGTGAGGAAAAGTAAGGGAGTCTTAGGAGAAAGATCACTAGAAAAAAAGCTTATACAGGTAAGCTTGTACACTGACTGCAGCATAGAGTCCCATAGAGAGAGGGGATACATTGAACACATTTTAAACTAGTGCAAGGCTGCCAGGTGCAGAACAGGTAGTGCTCAGCACTACATTACATGACATCTATTTGCATGAACTGCTTTCATGGTATGCTAATAGATCTCATGCATATTCATTGGGGAAATCCTGAAAACCCGACTGCTTTGCGGCCCTCGAGGAGGGACTTTGACACTCCTGAGCTACAGGTAGCCAGTGCCGTTTGAACAAGACTGGTGTGATGTTTTCATTTTTATGCATGCCTGTTATAAGTCTGGTAGCTGTGCTTTGAATCGGATGTGGATGATGCAAATTGACCTGACTTGAACCTAAAAACAGCATATCACAATAGTCTAAATGGCTAGTTTAATGAGATCCTCTGTTGTCAGAACTGGCTTTAATTGCTGCAAAATCAAGTTTTTTTCATTTGAGACTATTATAACATGATTTACTTGAGGTTTAAAACTAATTTCTGAATCACAACGCACCCCCGGCATTGTGATTTCAGACTGGAGAGATAGCAGTTTACCACCTATCTCTGGTGATGTTCTCAAGTCGTGAGTTGCTATGAGAAATTCACATTGCTGTGGACTTTTCCTCATTTAAAACTAGATGATTCTCTGCAAGCCAGTTACATAACTGATCCAATTTGGCATTAAAATCAGATAACACCTGTTCCTGATTTTTTTTTTTTTTTTTCAATGATTACAAACAGTTGGATGTCGTCTGCAAAGATGTCTAACAGGTGTCCAACAAGTTTGTTAGGGGAACCAGATACATATTGAAAAGAGTTGGAGATAGCAGAGAGTGAGTGATCCTGAGTTACTTCTGATTTGACAGTTCATTATTCTAGTTAAATAATCATGAATAGCTGGAAAAATAAGAGGTGAACCATTGTAGCACTGTGTAGGGATTCCTAGGAAGACACCTAAGGGCAATCTCTAGGGCAAGCACAGATGATAAGATAATGGTCCTATGGGGTAGGAGGGAGAATTGGCTTCAAGGCCTTCATTCTTACCATTCGGTACAGGAGTGTTCATAAAAATGTCTACTCCATCCAGGTACTTCATGCAAGTTACTATGACTCTAAATTTAATAGCAATCCTATGGGATCAAATATCAGGAACAGATATTAAGATGAATAGTAGTCAAAAGAACATTTGGGGTTAATTATAGTTTCTGCAGTGTGGCTGACTATCCTGCTGCCCATGGAGAACCTACGTTACAGGTAAGTAACTACACTTTTCCTCTGTTCAGATACACAAGGACTCCCCCACACATTTATTTTGTCTCCAACTCTAGAGTTCAGACATCCTGCTGGTTTGGGCAGCTTGGTAAAAAAAAAAAAGCAAGCTTTCCATGTGGCCACTTCCACACTGTACCTGGGTTAATTCTGAGCTAGGTGTGAGAACTTCCAGATCAGTTTACAGAAGCAGATAACCACTTTTCTCATCCATCTCTTATTGGAGCAGAGTGTGTTCTTGTCCCAGGCCCTGCTACCTGACTGAAGTAGACAAGACAGTTTGGCTTGAGTTTCCAGGGCAAGTTGCTCCCTTATGACTTCAAGTTTCAAGTTTATTAAAATTTTTGATTAATCGCTTAATCTTACTTCAAAGCGATGAACATATATAAAGAGAAACAATTAAAATTACAATATTAAAAAATAAAACATTAATTTAAACATAACATTAAAATAAACTAGACTATATCAAACTTAACAAAACACGAGTAAGAGGAAAAGGGGATTTGAACTACAAAATATTATAGAAAAGGAGGTCAGGCAAAAACACAAGGTTGGGGATTAAAATGAATGGTCAAATACAGCATTAATGAAGTCAGAGTAAGACTTATTAATCAAAAGCGTCTTTGAAAAGGAATGTTTTTAAATTGGTCTTGAATTTATCAATATTATGTTCTTCTCTTAAATAAATTGGCAGAGAGTTCCAGATTTGTGGGGCAGTAACTGAGAAGATAAATTGTCTTCTGGTATTAATGATCTTTAGAGATGGAATTGTCAGTAAATGCTGTTCGTTTGACCGCAATATTCTGTTTGTGGAGTAAGGGATCAATGATTTAAAAATAAATGCAGGTGTTTTAAAAAGTATTGCTTTAAAGGTGAGTAGGCATATTTTATACGTTATTCTGTGCGATACCGGAAGCCAGTGAACGTTTTTGAGAAGTGGTGTTACGTGGTCACATTTTTTTTTCTTTGTTATAAGTTTAATGGAAGTATTTTGTATGATTTGAAGCCGTCTTATTTCATTTTGTGCAATTCCTTTAAAAAGGGTATTGCAGTAATCGATTTTAGAGATTACTAAGGAGTGGATAAGGATATTTAGTGATTTAGAACAAAGATATTGTGAAAGGGAGCGAATTTGACAGAGTCTATAGAATGATGATTTGACGATACTACCGATGTGTTCATGAAAAGTTAATTTACTATCAAATATAACTCCTAGGATTTTAATGGTATTAACTAATTGCAAGGGAATATTTTTTATAGTGATAGGGGCAATAAGTTTAGGAGTTTCTTTCCATGGGAAAAGCATCGTTTTTGTTTTTTCAATATTAAGGGCCAACCTATTTATATATTTCCAAAACCATTAATGTATATGGTTTCATGAACTACCTCCCAGTCCCGCCTATGGTGACGGGCTTAAATAGCTGCTCTGTGAAAAAGTACTAGATATGGTCTCATGCTGATTCCAGGCACATACTTCCCTGCAGCATCCTGTAACTTAGGCAATCATTTTGCTCCCTCTGCTCTCCACTACACATTTAATAACCAGTCATACATAGGGCTCTGGTGTACAAGGTAACAGTTTTGTTTATACCCGTGAAATCATATCCTAAGTCTATTGTAGTTCTAAGCTAATATCTTTCTAGCTGTCGGCCTACTGTACAGAACTAGCAAGCCTGATATTATGGTTGGTACAGCTCTCCAGTACCAGCCCACACCTCCACCCAGCTTTCAGGGGTGGTAATTTACCTCCCATCTTTCCTTTTACTACAACATTTGCTGTATTTCCTCCCCCTTTCCCTAGGTCAAGTTGACTGGTTTAGAATCTGCCACAGCCTATGGGCAGGGGTGGGGAACGAAGGCTGCAATTCAGACAGGTTTCCAGGATTCCCCCAATGAATATGCATGAGATCTCTTTGCATACAAATATATCTAATGCATATTTGTTAGGGAAATCTTGAAAACCCGACTGGATTGCGGCCTTCGTTCCCCGCCAATGGCAATACTTCTCAACCCAATCCTCAAGGTACACCCAGCCAGCCATGATTTCAGGATGTGTACAATGTATATGCATGAAACGTTTTCATGCACTGCTTGTTTATTATGCAAATCTATTTCACTCATATTCATTGTGGATATCCTGAAACCCAGACTGGTTGAGTGTACCCCAAGGACAGAGTTGACCCAGGGAAAGTGGTGTCCTTGCCCTAGTCCCCCAACATTAAGCTCATAATTCCTGGATGTGCCCTATGATTACCCAATCCCACTCTTACCTTAAATTTAGGAAATTATTGAAAACTTACGTATTTGATAAGCAAAAATGTTAACTTTTTTTAATAACATATCAATGATGGTCTATTTTATCTAGGAATTTGTATTTTAATTGAATTGGTTTTTACTCATGTTGTATTTAAAGTAGTAATATATTTTCTGTATTGTATTTTTTCACTGAAATGTCTCAGTTTCTCTTGCTGTGAACCGCCCAGACCTACTGGCAGGGCGTTATACAAGAAAATTAATTATTATTATTATTATAATGGTTCCACCTTCCTCCAAATTGCATCCTACAATGTCATGTTAAATATATCATTCCTAGACAAGTGAACACCATCAGCATGGAAGTCATAATGCCGTTGTACAGGGCCATGATGAGACCTCATCTGGAGTACTGTGTGCAATTCTGGAGGCCACATTACAGTAAAGATGTGCGCAGAATTGAATCGGTTCAACGGACGGCCACCAGGATGATCTCGGGGCTCAAGGGTCTCTCGTACGAAGAGAGACTGAACAAATTGCAGCTCTACACTCTCGAGGAACGTAGGGAGAGGGGAGACATGATCGAAACATTTAAGTACCTCACGGGACGTGTCGAAGTGGAAGATGATATTTTCTTTCTCAAGGGACCCTCGGCCAAAAGAGGGCACCCGCTCAAACTCAGGGGCGGAAAATTTCATGGCGACACCAGAAAGTATTTCTTCACAGAGAGAGTGGTTGATCATTGGAACAAGCTTCCAGTGTAGATGATCGAGGCAGACAGCGTGCCAGACTTTAAGAATAAATGGGATACCCATGTGGGATCCCTATGAGGGTCAAGATAAGGAAATTGGGTCATTAGGGCATAGACAGGGGGTGGGTAAGCAGAGTGGGCAGACTTGATGGGCTGTAGCCCTTTTCTGCCTTCCCAGTGCCCCATGCCTGCTGAGGTATCGCATCCATTTATAGAAATGTTACAAAAGAGAGGCAGCATATAAGATGAAGTCTCTATCTTTTTATTAGCACTGTCATTGCTGAAAACGTTCCCTCCAAGATGAATGATTTTCAGTCTTGTCATCATAGGAAGCAGCTCGTTCCAATGCATGCCATACCTCTCATGCCAAGCCACTCTCATTCCTCTTGGAGCTAACTGCCGATGCAGCCCTATAACAGTAAAATGAGTGACCCACAATCCATATGTCCCTCAGTGGTGTTGCATCTGTACAGAAACAACTTATATAATGTTATCAGATGAGCCTCCTGCTTGTCCCAGCAGTATAATGCATAGACTGAAGCTGTCCATCTTCCAATCCTCTAAATGGTGACCCATGGCTATCTCCAGCACGCTACCTCAGAAGCCACACCTATGGGGAAAGAATGAGCTCTGGCTTCTGGATCTAGCCCACGGATGTTCTTGAAGACTACTGTACACTGGAGCCTCATCAGAGGCAATTACTAATTCTCATGTACTGATTCTCCCCCAACCCCATGTGTGCCAGTGTATTGTTTACTGGTCAGGTAACTAGAGAGGCTGTACACTCGGTTGTCTTCCTTGAACCTATGCACCTTCACTTAGTTTGTTGCCTTTGAAATCCCTATTGCCTACCAGAAGCCCCATTAAATTTATTCCTAAATGCTGCCTCCAGCTCAATTCTCAGCATACCAAACAAGCTACTGAACAAGCCAGTACTGTTATAGAATTATCCCCATAGGGCTAAATTCTATAAACGGTGCCTACATAATAGTGTTTGGCACTATTATTGAGAGGGCACAAAGGGCATAACACAATCCTGCAGGTATTTTGGTGATAGATGATGCACACTTCAGAAAACCAACAATAGCAATTTATACTTGACTCCATATTTCATAGTCAACCAATACAATGATACAAAATATGAGGTAACACGTTCATACTTCCCAATTCCATATAATGCTTGAATAACAGAATTCTGGACAACTTGTAACACATGCATATCAGAAGAAAGATAATAATGTGAAAAGGGGAAGGAAATCAGGAAATGCATTTTATCTGGTCAGAAATTCCCATGCTGGGTGTGGAAAACCTCACCTTGTTTCTGATACCTGAACTGACCACACCCACTCTTTACTGGCACTATCTGCAGAATTGAGCAGGTACAGACAAGCTCCAGTCTCAGCTGCAGGGGGATGAGAGAAAGAATGAATAAGGAAACATAAAACAAAAAATGGATAATAAGTTACTATTTTATTGTACTAACTTAATACAATTTTGACCAGCTTTCAGAGGCCAAGAATTAAAGGAGCACATATCTGTCTCTTGTTGGTCCAAAACAGGAGCCAAGAATATGAATGTTAAGGACTGATGTGCTGACGAAAGAGATTCTGGCCTCCAAAAGCTAGTCAAAAAAGAAGGAATTCTAGAAAGGAAGCGTGCCCTTTATAAAATAGCACTCAGTCTCACTTCTGGCCGCCATACACCTGCTGAAAGCAAGTATAAATGGGGAAGACTCTTTTCTTTAAACTAACTGAACTATGGAATAATAGCCCTTTGTGCCTGAGAGAATTAGGCTCTCTTCAAATCTTCCGTAAACATTTAAACACTTGGTTATTCACCAAATTGTAAATTTTTTCTTTTTACTGTCTCTTCCCTAACATTTCATACTGTAAACCGAGTTGAGCTTTATTCTTAAAAAGATGACACGATATATAAATTCAAGCTTTAATTTAGTTTAATCAGTGCCCAACTTTAATACACTTCAGGTTAATTTTATAAATCTACATGCAAAAGTTTGGGAATGCCCCTCACCACACCCCCTTTTCAGATAGCCACAGTTGAAGTTAGACGCCAAGCTTTATAGAATAGCACATACCAATTTTTAGGAATGCCAATTAATATCAATAATTGGTTGTTAGTGCCCAGGTATTCATGTTTCGAAGTTCATTTTCCAATTTATTTGTGTATGCATCTCTGATGTGTGCACAAAGTTCACCACACTTTGGGTGCCATATATAGAATCATGTCCATATTTTGTTTTATTGTTATTTATTAACCTTTAATGTTGGTTAACACTACTAAAAACTAAACTAAACTAAAGCTTAACTTTTTATACCAGGTCATCAACCTAAGGAAGCTCGACTCAGCTTACAACAATTAAATAAGAACTGAGAAAAGTAAGAGCAAAGGTTTCAAAACAGATTCATTTTCAAAATGTTTAGCAAAGAAAAAAGTTTTTAGAAATTTACAAAAAGATTGGAAAGGACTGGGGCTCCTCAGAGTTAAGGGGAGATCATTCAACGGTTGTGAAAGTTTTTAAAAGCCAGAGAATGACTAAAAATCTTAACTCCTTTAATTCCTCTTGCATAGGAGAATCTGTAAACATTCCATAATAAGGGAATGAGGGGAATAAAAACACCATATAAAATTTTGAAAGAGATGCAAGCATATTTGAATTGAATTCTGCGATAAACCGGGAGCCAATGAAGACTCAGGAGCAAAGGGGTCACATGGTCATATTTACTTTTTCCAAAAATCAACTTCGCAAGAAAATGTGAGCCAAGTGTGAGATGAGAGGATAGGGCGCTATTTCTACAGGCTATAGAAGAGAACCCCAGTGATTCATAGTTGAGTCAATGTGTTTGCCCATCTCAGAAGCTTGCGGCTTCTTTCTTACTACCATGCTCTTCTCCTCAGCACCCTATTCCCAGCCTCAGAGTCTGGGGCAGTGTATCAGTACACCTCAGAGGCAGGGAGCCTCCTACTAACATCAGCATGGTACCATGTATCAGTATGCCTCAAAGGTAGGGAGCTTCTCTCTGGTACTAACAAACTATGTCATACATCAGAGCACACGTCAGAGGCAGGGAGCATCTCTCTCTCTCAACACCCTTCCATTCCCAGTGTTGGAGCCTGGTGCAGTACGTCTGTACATATCTCTCACTATCAGAGTGTGGTAGTGTGTAGCTGCATACCTGAAAGGCAAGGGGGCTTCTCTCTTACTAGTACAATAGTCCCAACATAGGTGCCTGCTTTGAGCCCCTTTAAATCCTGGCCATTTTCACTGGGAGCCACTGTTTCTCGTCTCCATGGTTACCAGCCTTTATATAATCTCTTTGCAAAGAGCTGGCAGCAAGCAGGGAGGGCTGTCACAGCAAGACAGAATGTGAATATCAATTAGCTGAGGTGAAGGAGAAATGGAAAGGTCTAAAATGAAAACAGAAAGGAAGAGTGCGAGGGGAGAGGACTTAAATCAGCGCTGCAGTGGTCATTAGCTTTCCTACTTTTTTGATTGTGTCTTTCTGTGTAGCTCTAACTGCTAGGCCTCTCTTTGTGCTTTGCCCTAAGGAAGGAGTGGGGAATCTCTGAGCATTAACTGTTACATCCCTTTGGATTTTCAGGATATCCCTACTGAATATGCATGACAAATTTGCATACCTTCAGTTATGCCAGTCTATCTCATGCATATTCACTGGGATGTATCCCGAAAATGGGACTAGTGTCTAGGCCTCGAGGACCAAAGGTTCTCCACCCCAAAATTAAGATTTTATTTCTTTTGGGGATTTCCATTCATATACCCACTCGGCCCTGACTCCCCCAGTCTTTCATCTCCCCTAAAAAGGCACTGGCAGCTCTGAGGAGTTCCTTAACACAGCATGTCTCAAGACAGAGCTTTGCATGCACTTTCCCCATACTCAATGTGAGTACCCTGGAAAACAAACTGTCTAGAGCAGGGGTGGGACCTTTATACACAGAAGGCTGCGTTAATGTCTGTTCTGTGCTAGTGGGCTGCAACAATATATAATGTTGGAACTAGAAATACAGAGAGCTCCATAGACCTTTTGTGA
Organism: Geotrypetes seraphini; assembly: GCF_902459505.1. Lineage (NCBI taxonomy): Eukaryota > Metazoa > Chordata > Amphibia > Gymnophiona > Dermophiidae > Geotrypetes > Geotrypetes seraphini. The sequence continues at coordinate 95,501,511 of NC_047088.1, forward strand.
TAAATTTAATAAAATAAAACGATGGAAACAAATTCCTAGAGTGGCTATTCTGAAAATATTTGTGAAATACAGTGTTCAAAATTGCCACAACTCTGATTACCAAGGATGTTTCCTGTGTATACTTCTTTTTTCAGGGTCTTGTGGGCACCATTGACAGCTCTGAAGGGCCACTGAAGTTCTTTTTATAAAGCAGTTTCAAAGCATGTTTTACATGCAGAAAATGGTTCTTATCAAACTGCATGTCGGTGTACATGCATAAAAAGTAGGCCATCATAAATTGCACCTACTTGTATATGAGCTGCACATAAGCATTTCTGGGTGTATACAAGTTTGGGCAAAGCTGGGACAGAGTTGAGATTCACGTATTTTATAAAATCTGCATGTACATTTATGGAGTGTATCCACACATTTACGCCTTCAAAACTGTAAATTTGTGAGAATTTGTATGTTAATGAAGTCATTACATGAGCCTGTTTTCTGAAGGCAAATAAAAGCCTATATTTCTTTTGTACAAAAGGTGCCTCTTTGACATAGGCACCCTGTTAAGAATTATATGAGGGGCGACCCCAATGGTTTTGAGGGACTGCTCATGACTTATTTATCTATGTTGCAGGAGCAGGGGAGAAGATAGAAAACACGATGGAGGCTTTCAAAAAGTGAGTGAGTCTTGTTACTGATAATGGATGTTTTTAGTCCAGGGAAAGGACAAGGAAGGTCTTGAATGTTGGGAGGGTCTCATAAGGAGCATAATATGGTAGCCTGTACCCATATTCTGCAGATGATTCTTGCAGGAACTGTGCTCATTGGAAACTGCTGTCAGATGATGTCACAGCCCCCTGACAGGACTCTACCAATTGATCTTGCACAAGGACACTTTCTCACTACTTTTCCACCTATTCCCCAGTGCGGTTGCCCAAAACACAGATCTGCTGGAACTGGACTGTCACCTGACCAAAGATGGGCGTGTGGTCGTGTCACATGATCTCAACTTGCTAAGGCAGACTGGGCACGATAAAAACATCTGTGACCTTAATTACTCGGTAAGCTTTGCCTGTTCCATATCATGTCATTAGCATAAGGCATCTTAGCCTCATGCCTTTTATTTATTTTTGCAATGTCACATTTATGGCTGTTAAACTCCTTGTATCTCTGTTTCCATGAGTCCATAATGTGCGATTTGCATGATATTGACAGAGCTCCATCCCTTTTCTGTGATGGCACAATTCATTTGGCAGACTAGGGAGAGTAACGGCAGTCACACAACTCAGAGAGCTCTTCAGCACTTGCAATCACTATCTCCCCCCTTTTACAAAGCCACAGTAGAGGTTTCTACCACAGCCCGCAGCACTAAATACTCTGACGCTCACAGAATTAACCCCTCTTTTTACAAAAGTGCGGAAAAGGTTTTTAGCGCTGGCCATCATGCTGAATGCTCTGCGTTGCTCTGACGGTCATAGAGTTCCTATGAGTGTTGTAGTAGCGCAGAGCATTCAAGCACCGGCCGGTGCTAAAAAAAATCTATGAGCGTTAGAGCATTTAGCGCTCCAGGCCATGGTAGAAACCTCTGCTGCGGCTTAGTAAAAAGGGGTGGGTATATTTCTTTCATGTGCATAAAAAACCACATCAAATAAACAAAGAGCATTTTTCACTAATGCTTTATTTATTTTTGTGTTTTTTTATTTGATGTGGTTTTTTTAATATATGTATATAATGGATTTATTCACTCTATTTACACCTCTGACAGGACCTGAGTAGTATGCTTCCCAGTTTTGTTATACAGTATTTATCATATTAATACAAACAACTGCTGCTACTCAGGTATGATAAAAACCATAAGTATAAGATAAACCAATAAAATTCAAACGTACCAGGCAAAGTCCAGCACAGACAGACCTTTACCACATACAGAACAAGGGATTGTAAATAGAAATTGAACTGGGAACTCCAAGAAATTAAACTCAGCAAGTATTACAACACTGGAGAAATAAAAACAGATATGCACTTCTTTCTGTACTGAACACACATTGGTCCTAGGCCCAGGTCCACTAAAAATTATCCACCTCCCTTGCTGTAGCTGGTGAGGATCCCCAAACCCTGCCAGTTGAAGTCCACCTTCTCCAGTCTGGGAGCCAGAAATCTCCAAGCTCTGTAGCTAGCGGCAGTGTTCTGGCCACCGGACTGGAGGAAGAGGTCTTCAGTTGGTGGTTCTTTGGGAAGCCCACCAACTTAGGTTTTTATATTTTGCTTTTGGGCAGGAGGCATAGAACATGGTGGAAAGAAAATTTTGTGCCCACCCACTTTGGTCTCAGGTCCACAGTAGAGAGCTGCACGGGAACGGGGATGACGGGTCACAGGGATCCCGTGGGCACGCCCCCTAGGGTCGCGGGGATCCCGTGGGGACGCCTCCGAGGGTCGCGGGTTTCCTGCGGGGTTGGATACGAGGCTCGTCTTCTCCCTACCTGCCCTGCCGCAGCACAAAGCCGATCAGAACGGAAGTCTTCCACGATGTCAGTGCTGACGTCTGAGGGAGGGCTTAAGCAAAGCCCTCCCTCCCTCCAACGTCGGCGCTGACATCGGGAAGACTTCTGTTCCGATCGGCTGTGTGCTGCGATCGGCAGTGGTGTACCAAGGGGGGGCGGGGAGGACGGTCCGCCCCGGGTGCAGCCATAGGGGGGGGTGCACAGCCGGCCAGGTCCCCTTACCTTTGTGGCGCTTCCTCTGACCGACCGACAACAGGCCCGGTCCGACAAACCTCCCTGCCCTGTAGCCGCGAATCTAAATTACTTTCTTACAATACTCCAGCTGCTATAAGAAGGTAATTTAGATTTGCGGCTAAAGGGCAGGGAGGTTTGTCGGACCGGGCCTGTTCTGTTGTCAGTCAGGAGGGGAAGCGCCACAAAGGTAAGGGGTAGGGAGGGAGAAAGGGAGGAAAGGTGGAGTGGAGAGGAAAAGACACTTAAGGTAAAACTGAGGGGGGAGAAGGACGCTGAAAGCACTGGGGAAGACAAAGGGGTGGAGAAGGATGCTGAAAGGACATGGGAAAGATGGGGGGGGAGAAGGACGCTGAAAGGACATGGGGAAGACAAAGGGGTGGAGAAGGACTCTGAAAGGACATGGGGAAGACGGAGGGGGAGAAGGACGCTGAAAGGACATGGGGAACACGGGGGGGAGAAGGACGCTGAAAGCACATGGGGAAGACAGAGGGGGGAGAAGGACACTGAAAGCACATGGGGAAGACAGAGGGGGGAGAAGGACGCTGACAGGACATGGGGAAGATGGGGGGGAGAAGGACACTGAAAGGAAATGGGGAAGAGAGAGTGGGGAGAAGACGCTGGCAGGGAAGAAGACAGAGATGCCAGACTATGGGAGGAGCGGAGGGAAGAAAATGGTGCCAGACCAATTTGGAAGGGGGGAGAAAGGGAGAGGCACAGTAACAGAGCAAATGAAAGATGCAGAGAGAAGAGAGATAGTGGATGGAAGGAATTGAATGAGAACATGAGGAAAGCAGAAACCAGGCAACAAAGGTAGGAAAAAAATTATATTTCTTTTTTTTTTTTTTTTTTTTGCTTTAGGATAAAGTAGTATATTAGTTGTGTTGATAAAAATGTGTTAACATTAGAAACCCGTTTACAAAGTATGTATTCTTCCCAATTAATATTTCCCAATTAATAAAGTCTTTTTGCTTATTTGTAAATGGGTTTCTACCAGAGCCTTTAATTCAGTAGCATAATTAAATGAAATAACTATTTCTGTAGTTTATAGGGACGGGTGGGAATGGAGGGGATTCCTCGCGGGGATGGGTGGGGATGGAGGGGAGGAACTGGGTGCCAACTGGGTGCCAACATTTTCAAATGTTGGTGCCAACTCAAATTATGGGCACGTCAACACCGGCTATCCAGTTGGTTCAGTCTGAGCAATGAATGACACAGACCGTACCTCAATCTGATGCTCCACCAATGCGGAGACCATCGACACAGGAGTCAATTGATCCATCTAGATGGCACCAGTCATCCTTGACTCAAACATCGAGAGAGGTTACTCCAGTGTGGTACCGGAAGCACTCTCATAAGACCAAGCATCTCGAGGCTTCAACACCGAGAATTCCACACCGTCCTCATTCCATATAGGATTTGGATTTATTTGGAGACTCTGAACAGGAACAACTCTCTACTGCAGATGAGGACTCTTCCATTTCAGATTCACCTCAACGATTGCCTCAAAGACCTTCTGCTTTTTCTGAGCAGTCTTCTTTATCTAAATTTATCCGTCAGATGTCTGAAGGTCTTTCCATCCTACTAGAAGCGGATTCCAAACATAGCAAGGAGTTCTTGGAGGCTCTGGATTATGACCAGCCTCCTAAAGACCTGCTGAGCTCCCACTCCACAATATTCTAGGAGAAACTTTCTATAAGAACCTCGAGACTCCTCTCTCCATTCCTGTGGCTCCTAGAAAACTGGACTCTTTACATACGGTCGTTCCTATTTTAAGTTTTGCTAAACCACAGCTCCTTCATGAATCTTTAGTGATTGAATCCACTCTAAAGAAATTGTCGGGGCTAGTGTCTATGCATCTGTACCTCCTGGCAGATAAGGTAGAGCAATGGACAAGTTTGGTAAGTGTCTTTACCAGAATTAAATGTTGGCCAACAGAGCTGATAATTATAATTTCCATTTTTCATTTTACCCGAAATATTTGGTCAAACAACTTGCATCTGTTCAAAAGTATATTCCATCTCGTAAGCAAAAGAGATTCCAACAACTCATTGTTTCGACTTTTCAAATGCAGAAATATATGGTTCGCACTACTTATGATACTTTTGAACTTATATCACGAGCAGCAGCCATGTCAGTGGCCATGAGGCGCCTTGCCTAGCTTCGTGTTTCTGAACTTGATATAAATCACCAGGACTGCTTGGCCAATGCTCCCTGTCCAGGAGATGAGCTTTTTGGTCCATCAATGGATACGACTATTCAAACGCTATCCGCTCATGAGACCAGATGGGACACTTTGGTTAAACCAAAGAAGCCTCAACCGCCCTGTACTTTCAAGCCAGCTTCTTTGTACCAGCGCAGGTTTTCAGCTAAGCCTGCTCCTCCTGCTCCTTCTCAGACTAGGAAGCAAAACTAGCAACCATGTCAGCAACCTAAACAACAGGCTGGTCAACAAAAGCCCACACAGCCTTTTTGAGGTGTTCTTCGGGAGCATAGCCACAGTTCCCATTCTCCAACCACTACCTCAGCCGATCGGAGGGTGGCTTCAGCATTACATAAATTGTTTGGAGCTCATCACCACAGATCTCTGAATTCTAGACATCATTCGTCAGGGGTATGGCTCTCCATTTTCATACCCTACCTCCGGATCATCCTCCAACAGAGTCTATTTTGAACCCAATACAATCTTCTCCTCTCATTCAAGAGATTCAATCCCTCTTCCTTCTCAATGCCATTGAAGAGGTTCCTTTAAATCAGCAGAGTCAGGGATTCTACTCCTGGTATTTTTTAAGCCCCAAAAAGACCGGAGGTATACGACCCATTCTGGATCTCAGAGATCTCAACAAATTTCTAGCCAAAGAGAAATTCCGGATGCTCTCCCTTGCCCTTCTTTATCCACTTCTGGATCAGAACGACTGGCTATGCTCTCTGGATCTCAAAGAAGCCTACACACATACATAGGTACCTTCGGTTTCAGGTGAATGGACGTCATTACCAATACAAGGTTCTTCCTTTTGGCCTGGCATCTTCTCCCAGAGTATTCACGAAGTGCCTGGTTGTTGTGCCTGGTTGTTGTGGCTGCATTTCTCTGTTCTCACAGTCTTCAAGTCTTTCCTTATCTGGACGACTGGTTGATCAAAGCTGTGTCATCTCAGGAAGTGACTCTGGCAACATCTCAGACCATTGCCTTTTTACAAGTTTTGGGATTTCAAGTTAATTTCCCCAAATCTCACCTAATTCCGACTTAACATCTTCAGTTCATTGGGGCTATCCTTGATACTACTCTAATGAGGGTGTTTCTCCCTCCAGAGCGTCTTAACACTCTTCTCATCCTCTGTCAACAGATGTTGAAGGTACATACCATCTCTGCAAGGCGCATGATAGTTCACCTGAGTCACATGGCTTCCACAGTTCATGTAACTCCGCTAGCAAGGCTACATCTTCGCATTCCTGTGGGCCCTTCCTTCTCAGTGGTCTCAAGCGACAGATCATCTCTTTCAACATATTTCTGTCACATCATCTCTTCAGCAGTCGCTTCAATGGTGGATGACCTCCAATCTATCCAGAGGTCTTCTTTTTCACTTAACCCCTAACCAAAAGGTGATAACGATGGCTGCATCTCTTTATGCCTGGGGGGTGCACCTTGAGGTCCTTCAAACACAAAGTCATTGGTTTGCTAGGGAGTGGAAATTTCACATCAATTTCCTCAAGCTCAGAGCAATATATTATGTTCTCAAAGCTTTCCAGCACCTCTTGAGTCCTCAAGTCCTCCTCTTTCGTACAGACAATCAAGTGACAATGTACTACATAAAGAAGCAAGGAGGCACGGGCTCTCTTCTGTTATGTCAGGAGGCTCAGAAAATCTGGCTTTGGGCGATGGCTAGCAACATTTTCTTAAAGGCTGTCTACATTCAAGGGGAGAAGAATTCCCTGGCAGACAACCTCAGCAGAATTCTTCAGCCTCACGAATGGACTCTCAACTCTGCGACTCTCCATTTCATCTTTACTCAATGGGGCACTCCTCAGGTGGACTTATTTGCAACTCCCCACAATCACAAGTTGCCCCAGTTTTGCTCCAGACTTTACTCTCCTCATCATCTGGAAGCCAATGCGTTTCTCCTGGATTGGACAAGCCTGTTTCTATATGCATTCCCTCCAACCCTTCTCCTGTTGAAGACTGTTCAAACTCAAACAAGAGTCAGCCACCATGATTCTCATTGCTCCTCAGTGGCCCCGGCAGCATTGGTTCTCCCTTCTACTTCAGCACCAGGGAGCCAATTCCTCTACCAATTTTTCCTACTCTGCTTACTCAGAATCAAGGATCTCTTCTACATCCCAACTTGCAATCATTATACCTGATAGCTTGGTTTCTCTCGGGTTGAATTCATATGAATTACATCTTTCTCAGCCTGTTTGCAATATTATTGATGCCTCCAGGAAGCCAGCCACTCAACAATGTTATCAACCAAAGCGGACTCAATTTTCTTCCTGGTATCTCCTTCATCATCATGATCCAACTTCCTTGTCAGTGTAATTGGTGTTGGATTATCTACTTCATCTGTCTGACTCTGGACTTAAATCTACATCTATCAGAGTCCATCTCAGTGCTATTACAACTTTTCACATGCCAGTTTGGGGAAAACCTCTTACTGCTCATCCTTTGGTCTTCAGATTCATGAAAGGAGTTTTCAATGTGAAGCCACCTCTCAAACCTCCTCCAGTGGTCTGGGACCTTAATGTGGTTCTTTCCAGATTAATGAAGCCTCCATTTGAACCAATGGCCACGGCTCATCTCAAGTTTCTCACCTGGAAAGATGTCTTTCTCATTTCTCTCACCTCTGCCAGGAGGTTGTAAGCGTTGGTGGCAGATCCACCCTTCACAGTTTTTTACCATGATAAAGTGGTTCTACGCACGCATCCTAAGTTTCTACTGAAAGTGGTCACGGAGTTTCACCTCAATCAGTCGATTGTCCTTCCAGTTTTTTCCCCTAAGCCTCATTTTCATGCTGGAGAAACAGCATTGCACATTCTGAACTGTAAACGTGCTTTGGCCTATTACATCGACAGGACAAAGCCACATAGAACATCTCCTCAACTTTTTGTCTCAATTGATCCTAATAAGAAGGGGCATCCTGTTTCCAAGAGAACAATTTCCAACTGGGTAGCGGCCTGTATATCATTCTGCTATGTTCACACTGGACTTCGCCTGGAAAGTTATGTCACAACTCACAAAGTCTGAGCTATGGCAGCTTCTGTAGCTTTCCTTAGATCTACTCCTATTGAGGAAATCTGTAAAGCTGCCACTTGATCCTCAGTTCATACATTCACCTCACATTATTGTCTGGAGTCTTTCTCCAGACGGAATGGGCACTTTGGCCAGTCAGTATTACAAAATTTATTTTCTTAGAGGCCAACTCTCCCACCATTCCATTCTAGTTAGCTTGGAGGTCACCCATGTGTGAGAATATGCTGCCTGCTTGTCCTGGGATAAAGCACAGTTATTTACCTTAACAGCTATTATCAAGGGACAACAGGCAGATAGTCTCACAACCCTCCCACCTTCCCTGGTTGGCTTCTTAGCTGGCTTATCTTAACTGAGGGACCGAGTGACTACGTTGGGTGGGAAGGCACTCACGCATGCGCAGTGCGGGCTGATCGCAAACTTTCTAAAACTTAAAATTGCAATTCACTTTTCATGTGTCCATACCAGGGCTCCGTCGGTGATGTGACCCATGTGTGAGAATATCTGCCTGCTGTCCCTGGATAACACCTGTTACGGTTATCTAATTGTGCGTTTTGAGCTGTTTTTTTTGGCACCAAAATGCTGCTGCCATTGTGACCATCTTGGATTTCTTGATTTTTTTTCAAAGTTCTTCAGATTTTTCAAATCACCTTGTTTTGCCTCAAAACTGGCAAAGATGGAGTCCTCAGGCCCTTCTACCCCTAATTCATGCCAGTTTTGTGCTGAATGGACACCAGAAGAGTACCCTTGCGCCACATGCCATGCAGCATGTGAAGGGTAAGTAGGAGCATTGGGCTTAGCTTCCCCTTTGGTCTCTAGGGCTGAGGAACCTCTAAGGGGGCCTGTCTACCATGAAAAAATCCCTCCTGGATCAACGGAACAGCAGCGTACCTAAGCTTAAGAGTGTGGAAGCTGTGAAGCCCAAGACACATAAGGTGGAGTTACCTAAAGGGGACTCAGTAATGCCTAGTAAGGCTTTTTCTCTGGAATTTGTTAATTTGATGTGGAGAGCTTATTTGGATAGCCAAGATCCTCATATGAGGTCTAGCAGCAAGCCAGAGGTCGCACAAGGGGATTTGGGCTCTCAAGGCACATCAGAGTCATTAGCAGTGGCTGACCAGAATCCTGTGGATCTTTCTGATAGGGAGAGAGGGATCATTCTGTATGCCCTTGCTGTCACAGAGCACATCTTCCCTGCTGGGAGATATAGGGTCACAAACAGGAGCAAGTATGCAGGAAGCAGTGGTGGCCCTCGACCAAGGGGAGGATCCCACAATATGCCAGCTGTTCAAGCCTTTGGTGCTATTAGAGTTCATTATTCCCTTCAGGAGTTAGAGTTAGACTCACAGCAGGCCCCTTCCACTCAGTGTTCTATCCTGAGCAGAGTGAGAGCGTAGTCCACTTCTTTTCTCTGGCATCCCGATATGAGTATTTTTTAGTCACGGAGCACTGGGATGCTCCTAAGGGCTCTTTCAAGGTAGCCAAAACAATGTCTAGGCTCTATCCTACAGCACAGGAGTGTCAACAGATGTTCGCTAGCCTAAGGTGGTTTCCTTGGTGCTCAGGTAACCATGAGCACATCCCTGCCAAGTGAGGGAAGCGTAGTTTTAAAGGATAAGCAGGATCGCAGAGTGGATGTGGTCCTAATGAGACAGTTTGAAGTTTGTCCTTAGGGATCAAAGCAGCTGCAGCAGCCTCTTTTGTAGTAAGCGCTTGTCATACCAAGATGCATGGGCTCACCTTCATCGAGGGCCCCTAGGCACCCAAGTGCAATGGGCCCCCTGCCCCGCCCCACCCTACCATGCTCCAGGTGGAAACAGGAAGCGGCATCAGAGGAAAGCTTTGGGCAAGCAGCACCGCTTCCAAAATTACAGTTCCTGTTGCCTTTCTTACCCGCATTGCTTGCTTGTCTTACTTTCCATCTATTGGAGGGGGGGGGGGTGGGCCGTGTTGCCGATCGATGCTGGAGGGGCCCATCGCCGTTTGGGAAAAACAATGTTGATGCCCTCCTTCATCGGGCTCCCCAGACCATTTTGGGCCCTAGGCATGTGCCTACTTGGCCTATTGGTTAATCCTGCCCTGCTCACCCTGACAGAGAATGAGTCTTTGCCCCAATTTATGCTAGCAGGGGTGGATTATGTAGCTGATGTTCTCTACGACATCAGAATCATGAGCAAAGACTCAGTTTATTCCATTTCAGTCTGCAGAATGCTCTGGATTAAGCAATGGACAGGAAATTCCACCTCCAAGGCTACCCTCAGCAGACACCCTTTCAAAGGACAATTGTTGTTTGGAAAGGGTCTGGACGATCTGATGGCTAGTGTGGCAGATTGCTGGCCAAAATCTTTGCTGGACAGCAGACAACGAACCTCTATACATCTCTTATAATAAAACCCTAAGCGGCGCATGCGCACTCTTATCGGCGTGCTTCCATGATCCGTAGGTCCGTGGCCGGCAAGAGTGCAGCATGCTTACTACGGCCCCATGCACGACAGAAAAATTTTACAACGCGGCACTCCCTGCTCTCCTGCAATGGCATTTTTGGCACGGCGGTTTCCCCAGATAGAGGAAGCCGAAGAAGTCAGCTGTTTGCCTGCCGTCTTTCCCTTGCTGGCAAAGGCACGGACATTGAAGAAAAGGTTGCCTCCCCCTGCCACTCTGAAGATAAATTGGGCCTCACACTCGGGGCAAGAGTGACTGGGGATCACTCTTGCCCAGAAGCTCCTAGAATACCAAGCCATATAAAGGTAGGCCAAGGTAGGGTCTTTAGGTGGTGGAAGGGAAGAGGAGTTGGGATCAGAAGGCCAGCCAGTCTGGGAGGACCCACCCTCTCCCAGCAGAAGGGGTTGGTAACGGTGGAAGAGAGTGATGAGGGGGTGGAGAGTTTTTGTTTTAGTGATTTCAGGTCAGTTTCAGTGCCAAATCTAAAATGGGAACCAAACTTTGAGTGGTCTGTAACACTAAACATGAATTCTATATTGGCAATTAGTCACATAATGGCCATCTCTTATAATAAAACTTCCCCGGCACACCCGAACCCCCGTTCAGCCTCCCATCCGACCCTCCCTTAGTCCCTTGCCGCCGCTCCTCTTCTCTTCCTGCGGTCCCAGCAAACATCCTGATTCCAGCAGCGGCCGCAGCACTCTAAACACGCTGCTTCGCGGCCTTCTACTGCCCTGATTTGCTCTGCCCGACACGGCAGAGCAAATTAGGGCAGTAGAAGGCCGCGAAGCAGCGTGTTTAGAGTGCTGCAGCCGCTGCTGGAGTCAGGATGTTTGTCGGTACCGCGGGAAGGGAAGGGGGCGGCAAGGGATTAAGGGAGCCGGCCACACCGCGGGAAGGGAGGGTCAGAAGGGGGCTGCTTTGGGGGAGGGGTGTGCTGGGAGGCAGACAACTTTGCTTTGGGGGGGGGGAAGACAGAAGGGGGCCACAGAGAGACAGTCAGGGAGGAACTAGAGGGGGAGAGGGAAAGGGGGCTGCTTTCTAGCACCCGTTAATGTAACGGGCTTTAACACTAGTTCAGTCATATTTTTTATTGTTCTGGTTTTGAAGGTAATGTTAAATTGCTTGATTTTCTTAATTCTGAATTTATATTAATTATTTCCGTGGCCTAAAGTTAATACAGTAGTTATTTCCCAAAATTATGGCTTGCGTTCCTTATGAATATTCATTAGGGATAGCCTGAAAATCTGGCTGATTTTCAGCCCACAAGGGTTGCATGCAGACTGTGAAAAATTGCAGTCATACCTTAGGACAGGGGTAGGGAACTCCGGTCCTCGAGAGAGCCGTATTCCAGTCGGGTTTTCAGGATTTCCCCAATGAATATGCATGAGATCTATTTGCATGCACTGCTTTCAATGCATATTCATTGGAGAAATCCTGAAAACCCGACTGGAATACGATTCTCGAGGACTGGAGTTCCCTACCCCTGCCTTAGGAAATTAGAAGACTGGGATTCTAAATGACAGATGCAATTTCTTGTGGAGAAATGCAAAGTGCACATTGGGAAATAAATCATAGTTACCAGATGCTAGGGTCCACCTTGGGGGTCAGTGCCCCCCAAAAAAGATCTGGGTGTCATTGTAGACAATATGCTGAAACCTTCCACCCAATGTGCAGTGGTGGCTAAAGAAGCAAATAACATGCTAGGAATTATTAGAAAAGGGCTAGTAAACAAGATTAAGAATGTTATAATGCCTCTGAATCGCTCCATGATGCGACCTCACCTTGAGTATTGAGTTCAATTTTGGTCACTTTATCTCAAAAAATATAGAGTGGAACTAGAAAAGGTTCAAGGAAGAACGACTAAGATGATAAAAGGGATGGAACTTCTCTCGTATGAGGAAAGACTAAAGAGGTTAGGGCTTTTCAGTTTGGAAAAGATGACTGAGGGGAGATATGATTGAAGTCTATAAAATTCTGAGTGGTGTAGAACGGGTACAAGTGGATCAATTTTTTACCCCATCAAAAATTACAAAAAATAAGGGACACTCGAAGTTACATAGTAACATAGTAAATGATGGCAGATAAAGACCTGAACGGTCCGTTCAGTCTGCCCATTAGTTATTCTCATTAGAAATACATGATTAAGTTAACTTGTCTCTTCTTTGATATTTTTGGGCCATAGACTAAAGTCTACCTAGTAATGTCCTAGGTTCCAACTGTTGAAGTTGACATCCAAGCTCACTCCAGCCTATCCAACCATCCTGTAGTTTACAAGATATCTACCATAAAGTCTGGCCAGTAACATCCTCATGTTCCAAGTTAGTGGATTTCCCACTGATGCCCTCCCCAGCCCATCCTACACCAAATCACCACATAGGAAGATACTTTTAAAACCAATAGAAGGAAATATTTTTCACTTAGAAAAATAGTTAAGCTCTGGCAAGAGTCGTTAATGTAGCTGGGTTTTTAAAAAAAGGTTTGGACAAGTTCCTGGAGGAAAAGTCCGTAGTCATCTATTGAGACAGACATGGGGGAAGCCACTGCTTGCCCTGGATCGATAGCATGGAATGTTGCTACTATTTGGGATTTTGCCAGGTTCTTGTGATCTGGATTGGCCACTGTGAAGATGGGTTACCATTGGTCTGACCCAGTAAAGCTATTCTTATGACATCCCTGGTATATACCATGTAGTCCTATATAAATGTGTAACAGAACAACAGCACTAGAGATCTAGTTCCTTTTTTTTTTTTTTTAAATTATTTATTTATTCAATTTTCAAAATACAATTCAAGATTTACTTGTACAGAAAGCTTTAAGTCAAGAAAATAAAACCACAACAATATTATAAATTCAGGGATACCAATTAACTTAAATCAGCTCAAGTCCACAAAAGATCCAAAATGTAATTATAAACGGAAAAAAGCAAAGAAATATTATTAAAGAAAATAATGCAAGTCAGCTGGTAAGGACATCTTAAATATTCTATACTCCTCCATTCTTTTCCTTCTCTAGCCGAGAAAGAGAAAGGAAAGTTGTCAACTGGTAAGGCTCAAAGAAAACATATTTTTGGGAATTATATTGTATAACGCATTTACATGGATATCGCAGGAAAAAAGTTGCTCCAAGAGCTATAATTTCCGGTTTTAACATAAGAAACTCTTTTCTTCGCCGTTGTGTGTCCCTGGCTAAATCTGGGAACATTTGTATTTTGAGTCCCATAAATTCTTTTGCTTTATTTTTAAAGAAAAGTCTCAAAATCCAATTCTTATCCAATGTTAAAGCTAAAGTTGCCACTAATGTTGCAGGAGTAGCCATTTCTTTATCTGATAGTTCCAGTAATGCTGATACATCTAGTGGTCCATGGCTATCTTCCTGTTGCTGAATTTGATTTTTCTTGGGAAGGTAGTACACCTGTGTAAATGGAGGTAATGAACCCTCAGGAACTTCTAATATTTCCGTCAGGTATCGTTTTAACATCTCTCGCGGAGTAATTGTTGTAATTCGTGGAAAATTAATCAGTCTGATATTGTTGCCTCTTGAAAAATTTTCAAATGTTTCAATCTTCCTTCTTAAGTTTACATTGTCCTTAATTAAAGTCTCTTGAAGCTGTTTGGAAGATTTTAATTCATTTTTGATACTGTCTAAAGATGTATTTGAGTCAGCAATATCTTGCTTTATTAAGGTAATTTCTTTTTCTTGGTCTTTCATTTTCCCCTCCACTTGCACTTGTTGGACATTAATTGTTTTCGCCATATTTGCCACCAGGTCCCACAAGGCATCTAAAGTGACTTCTTGGGGCTTAACTATGGTAGGAATTTGTAAATGAGTAATCAAAAGTTTGTGCTCACCATTCGACTGCTCTCCTCCACTTCCCTCTGCTTGAGTAGGTCCAGTTTCAGTTGTTACAGCACTCCCGACCATATTCAGGCTCTCCTGCAAAACCTGTGAGCCTGAATCGGCTTCCTCAACACAGCTCCGCGCAGCCTCTAGGGGAGAGCTCATCCCGACTTCCGGTGAGCTCTCGACCCCTGGGGAGCTGGTTGCACGGGGGTGCAGAGGAGGAGGTCTTACGTCGGGGCTCAAAGTGGTCTCAAGACTTCGGTGAGACACCTCCGTTCCGTTCCCACGGGGTGTCTCTAACTGCAGTCCCGACGTCATCATGGTGCCCTGGATTCGCCGAAACAGCGCTTCTATGTTGCCGGAGGTAGGTGTTCCGGAGCGCAGGGAGGCCCCATCGGAGCTCTTTCCTCTTCTTTTCGGCATTTTGAGGCAAGAAAAACTAAACAAAACAGCTCAATAGAGCTCAGAATCTTCAGCTGTAGCGTCTGTTCGGCGACCTACTTCAGCGGCTTGCATCCGCGGCCATCTTGGATCTTTCTATATTCTTAATACCTCAGAGGCTCTAGTTCCTGATCAAATATTTGCAGTATTGCCATTTTAGAGGTAGGGCCGATACTGTTTGAGCACTGGGAGTAGGTACTTTTATGAAATTCCACTTATAATGAGGGAGTATTGTGTCTTTAAATCCCAGGTATGTTTACTCAATATAACTTGTGTGTTTTAAAGATTATGTATGTTGAATTGTGAGCCACTTTGGTGGAAAATAAATGTTTTGAATAAAAATAAAATAAATTGATTAATCCCAGAATACCATATACTTTTTAAATAATGAAATAAACTCCACTTATATGAATTCACATTCACTCATACGAGTAAGCACAATATATAGGGCTCCTTTTACGAAGGCGCACTAGGGCCTTAATGCACGAAATAGCGTGCACTAAAATGCCCCGCGCACTAGCTGCTGCCTCCTCTTGAGCAGATGGTAGTTTTTCAGCTAGCGTGCGCTAATCCGGTGCGTGCGCTAAAAACGCTAGCGCACCTTCATAAAAGGAGCCCATAGTGTGCAAAATGCTCAGAAAATGGCTACACCGTAGCTCTTTGTGCAATTTCTCAGTCAAAAACAAGACAGCACCATTTTCTACCATCGCACTTATTTTAAGGTGCAATGACAGAGAATGGTGCTGTCTTGTTTTTGATTGAGAAATTGCACAAAGAGCTACGGTGTAGCCATTTTCTGAGCACTTTGCACACTATATATTGTGCTTACTCATATGAATGAATATGAATTCATATAAGTGAAGTTTATTTCATTATTTTAAAAGTATATGGTGTTCTGGGATTAATCAATTATACATTTATGAAATGTCAAGTTTTCTATACATTGTAAGTCCTGAGTACTAAAGGGTGGAGTTTGTGACCAAGGCCAGTGCTACGATTAGGCAAACTAGGTGGTCACCTAAAGCACCAAACTTTGGAGTGGTGGGGGAGGATTGGCAGAAAGTGCCTTCTCCCCAAAACCCAGTCAGTGGTGGCCTCTGCTTTATTTTGTCCCCAGTTAGGGCGGCTGGGCAAGGAAGTCCAGTCCAGCAACACCTTTCCAACCTTATGCCCCTCCGCCTTCCAGATTTCCTTTCTAACACTGTGCCCACCAGTCTTCCATTACCACTGCCATGCTGCAGTCACATCTT
Source organism: Geotrypetes seraphini (assembly GCF_902459505.1). Classification (NCBI taxonomy): domain Eukaryota; kingdom Metazoa; phylum Chordata; class Amphibia; order Gymnophiona; family Dermophiidae; genus Geotrypetes; species Geotrypetes seraphini. The sequence continues at coordinate 95,517,440 of NC_047088.1, forward strand.
TGTGGAAGTTGTAGTAGCGACAATGGCCATTAAACGGAAAGGAAGCAAAGCACATAGCCTTCAATCCCATGGTGTACTGAAGATTTTTTTGTGGCTTAGCAGCCATTATCCAAAGACAAGCAGGCAGATATTCTCATATGTAGGTGATGTCATCCATGGACCCCGGTACAGACAGTCAAAAACTTTACTGCCACTTTAAGTCTTTTGAAAGATCGTCCGTACTGCGAATATGCCGGTGCCTTCCCACCCGATGACTTATGGTACCATCAGTTCTCAGTTTTCCATAGAGCTGAGAAGCTGCTCTTTGGAGTTTCTGCAAGCACATAAAACCTTTTTCCATTTTTGTGCCTTCCCAATTCGTTTTCTTCATAGTTTCTCGGGGAGGGGGGGGGGGTTGTTTGTTTGTTTGTTTGGGGGGGTCAGTTCTAGTGTAAAATTTTTGAATTTTAAATGATTTATTTTTTGAGCCTTCTGGCTCTCCTCAGCTTGTTTTCAGGCCAGGAGCTTAGAGCCTTTTTTGGTTTGGCATTTACATGACTTCCCCAGACCATAGAGTCCTTCAACCTTGCATCAGCAGTTTACCCTTTGATGTCCAAGCCTCCAAGTGACTTCAAAAGGTACACTCGGTGCCAAAGGACCATTTCAGCTACAGACCCACATAACTGATGTGTCCAGTGCCTTGGTCCTGAGCACCATCATATTTAAACTGCAGAAAAGGTTGCTTAAGGCCAGACAGTTACAATACAAAAAACATTTTGGGTCTACTTGGGTACATCGAGGATGTATGTTGATTCCAACGCTGATGGTCAAAGTCCTGTACTCCCAGCATTGACACCGATAACGACAGCATCAACAGTTCCTGCAACTTCTGATTCATCAATGCTGCCTGCCTCAGGAGAAGTTTGCATAAAAGCTAAGAAGTTATACACAACTATACAAAGTAGGGTAAATATAGTCAATTACTGATATTCAATTCATTAAAATGCTATACCAAGAATACCATAACAAACAATTAATTAAATATTTAATTTATTGATTTCTTTAATTCAATTCATATCCTAAAAATTAACAAAATTTATTTCATCTACATTTAAAATCTAATATAACATTTAATACAAAGTGCTACTAGTAACAAAATCATAGGCTGTGGAAAGTTACTATCTAAAGCTTTAAAAAGCTAAGAAGCACAAATACCTGTCTCCCTTCAGGCATGCATCAGCTTCATCCCATGCATCAACCCCATCAAACAATTCAAAGCGTAAGTGCACCGAAGCCAAGTCGCCATTGCTACAATTGGTGTTTCCTCTGAGGCGTGCCTTGACATCGAGGTCACTAATAGAAAATGGCACGAGGACAAATTTCTCCCTTTCCCTGCGGGATCTAACTCCATCCCCATAAGTTCTGACCCTGTCCCAACCCTGCAAGCTTTGTCCTATCTGCATGAGCTTCGACACTTTGAGGACAGAGCTTGCAAGTATGGGACAGGGACAGAACTTGCGGGGATGGGTGGTGATTGAGATAGATCAGTGGTTCCCAAACCTGTCCTGGGGGACCCCCAGCCAGTCAGGTTTTCAAGATATCCCTAATGAATATGCATGAGAGAGATTTGCATATAATGGAAGTGACAGTTATGCAAATCTCTCTCATGCATATTCATTAGGGATATCTTGAAAACCTGACTGGCTGGGGGTCCCCCAGGACAGGTTTGGGAACCACTGAGATAGATCCTGCGGGGATGGGGACAAATTTGTCCCTGTGTCATTCTCTAGTCCCCATAGCCTTGACATCCGACAATGCATGCATCTTCTGTACCAGGTGTAACATCGGTACTGGCACCATCTCTGCAAAATCAGCTTTGAGAGCTGTTGTAGAAAGAGTTTGCTGAGATGCTGAAGTCACAAATGATGCAAACAACTGCTCTGATGCATGCAGCCTCAGTCCAAGTTGAGCCATATCCAGAATCTTCATCGAGGGACCATTCTTGAATGCCACATCATTGACACTCCCATTCCAAGAGACCTGCTTGTTCTTCCAGGGAGTATACAGTTCTTCATCCCACTCTTGGCATTCGTCTGGTAGATATCATTGATGCATGCATCAACGATCATCTCGAGATACAATATGATTCTGATTTGTCTCCCAGTTCTTCTTCAGACTATCCAGAAGGATATCCAGAAGGACTATCCAGAAGGACTATCCAGAAGACTAAGAAGGAGTCTTATGGTATATCATCTGATCCATCGCCACCTCTTCGTAGAAAGTCTCCTCCTGAAAGTCTATCTTTTACAAGATTTATTAGACAGGTGGGTAAGGCTTTGCCTATAAATATGGATTCAGAAATAGAGACCCAAACAGAACTAATGGAGGCTCTAGACTACAAGAGTGGCCTAAAGATTGTGTAAAACTACCTCTCCACAACTTGATGAAAGAAGCTTTGTTTAAAAATTGGGAAGCACCACTCTCAGTTCCAGTGGCTCCAGTTAGGCACCTTGTACAGGATCCAGTCTTGTCCTGACTTTGACCAGATGCAGCTGCAACATCAATCTTTAGTTGTGGAGTCAGCACTTAAGAAGAAAAACAGTTCTAGACTTATGTCAACATGCCCCCTGGAAGAGAAGGCAGGATTCTAGATAAATTTGGGCGTAGGATATTTCAGAGCACTATGTTGACCAATAGAATTCTCACCTATAATTTCTATATGATATTCTATCTGAAGTGTCATATACAGAAGATGTCATGAGCAGTATATACCTTTAGAACAGTGGTCTCAAATTCAAATCCTTTGCAGATCCACATTTTGGATTTGTAGGTACTTGGAGGGCCTCAGAAAAAAATAGTTAATGTCTTATTAAAGAAATGACAATTTTGCATAAGGTAAAACTCTTTATAGTTTATAAATCTTTCCTTTTGTCTGTCTTAATAATAATATTGGAATTTATAGCTAAAGAGACATATGATCAAGAAACTGTTTTATTTTACTTTTTTGATTATGATAAACATACCAAGGGCCTCAAAATAGTACCTGGCAGGCCTTGAGTTTGAGACCACTGCTTTAGAACATCTAAACTCTTTTCAACATCTCTCTAAAGACCTTTTAGAGACCAGGAAATATATGGTACAGTTCACTTTTGACATCACATTTCAAACATCTGCAGTATCAGTTGCCATGAACAGACAGGCCTGACTTAGAATCTCTGACCTAGATGCCAACATTCAGGATCATCTTGCAAATATTCCCTGCATGGAAGACAATCTTTTTGGAAATTAATGAGAGGAAGCAACTCAAAAAATTTAAAAGTATGTAGATTGTATGACTATGTTATCATCTGCTAAGTCAACCTGACCTCAGCTGTCCAGGAAATATTCCAACACTTCCAGATGTTTCTCCTATTATCCTAAATAGGTATAGTCAGTCGATCTTCTCGAGCACCTATTCAAAGATGTCCAAGACAGCAGAGGATTCAGAAGACTCATTCACAACTGCAGTCCAAACAGCAAGTCTTTTTGACTCCACCCTACAGAGCCTAGCCAGTGTTTCCCAATCTCTTCCCCTCACACTTTACCCATAGGAGGTTGAATCACCCATTTTTACCATTACCATGCTAACATCAGACAACTGGGTACTACAGAAATTGAAACACAGTTATGCTCTTCATTTACAAACAACAACTTCACCTTGTCCTCCAAAAGAGTCATCTTTTAACTTCCATTAGAAAAAAAAAACACTCCATCAGGAGCTTTCAGCCCTCCTCCAGCTCAATGCCATAGAACCAGTATCTCTGCAGGAGAAGGGATGAGGGTTCTACTCCAAGTATTTCCTCATTCTGAAAATGACTGGAGGCATCTGTCCAATTTTAGATCTCCAGGCTCTCAACAAATACTTGGTGAAGGAGAAATTTTGAATGGTTTCTCTGGGAACCCTATTACCAATGTGGGATACAGATGGCTGGCTTTGCTCACTGGACCAGTAGCGTACCAAGGGGGGGGGGAGGTCTGCCCCGGGTGCAAGCCCTGAGGGGCGTCAGAGGAGGGGCGGGACCGTGGCGGAGGAAGCAGCTCCTAAGCAGCGTAGGGATCGCTGGCATTGCGATCCCGCTGCGGGCTGCTTCGTAGGTGGTGCGGGGAGGCCAGGGGGGCGAGCAGTCCTTCGGGGTGGGTCAGGGCATCAGGCTTTCGGGGTGGGTTGGGGCATCAGGCCTTCAGGGTGGGGCAGGCGGGCAGGCAGGAAGGCAGGCCTTCAAAGGGGGGACAGGCAGGCAGGCCTTCAAAGGGGGAACAGGCCTTCAAGGGGGACGGGACAGGCAGGCAGGCAGGCTTTCAAGGGAGGGACAGGCCTTCAAGGGGGGGGACAGGCAGGCCTTCAAGGGGGGGACAGGCCTTCGGGGGGGGTGCAGGCCTTCAAGGGGGAGACAGGCAGGCAGGCCTTCAAGGGGGGGTAGGCTTTCAAGGGGGGGCAGGCCTTCGGGGGGGTGCAGGCCTTCAGGGGTGAGATGCAGACCTTTAAGGGGGTACAGGCCTTCAGGGAGGGGGGCCCTGGTGTAGAAATACACAGAGGGAATGGGGGGGTTCAAAGAGACGCACATATGCCGGACTTTAGGTGGGAAGAAATAATGGGTCTGAAAATAGAGAAGAGGGAAAGAGATGATGGACCATGATTTTTAGAGAGGGAAGGAACAGAAAGGGAGAGAAGTTGGACACAAGGGATGATGTGGAGGGGGGATAGAGATACTGGATAGGAGGGTAGTTGGGAAAAGAAAGGGAGAGATGGTGGACCCTGGGGTGGTGGGGAAGGAGGGAGAGATGCTGGATGAAAGGGTAGTTAAGAAAAGATGGATCTGTGGAGGGAGACGAAAAAAGGAAAGATGCCAGACCTCTGGGGGAGGGAAGGGAAACGGGGAGGACAGAGATGGCAGATGGATGGTTAGCATGCAGAAAGAAGGAAGAAGGAGACCCTGGCAAGCAAGTTATCAGAAGACAACCAGAGCCTTGGACCAACAAGATTTGAAAAATAACTAGACAACAAAAGGTAGAAAAACTAATTTTATTTTCTGTTTTGTGTTTACAATATGTCAGATTTGAAATGTGTATCCTGCCAGAGCTGGTGTTAGACCGCAAACGTGAGCTAGGATTTAACAGAGAGAGGAAAAGTCCTTTTTGTTTCTTTATTTTACTTACACCACAGCGCCAGTGTGGTTAGGAGAAGCCAAAGGGGGGTGGAAAAGCTATAAAATAAACCCACCAGGATGTTTGAAAAAAACAAAAAACAAACCCAAAACACCCAATTGGGCAGGAAAGTTGAATCGAAAAACCAATTCAATAGGCTGAATCGAATCAAAAATTTTTTTTTTTTTCCTTGAATCAGGCAGCACTAGTTTGCGCTACTGTCTTAGACTTTAGGACCTGGGATTGGGGAGAGATGGCATCCTCAGTACTTTATAATGCAAGTGAAACGAGGATTTGGTCAGACTTTTGAAGGGTCTGCAGAAGAAAAATATTGTATAGGCCGGGGACATGAGACAGCAGGAAACGGGAACTTTTCTTCCTTCTATTTTTGTGAATGGCAAGTCTGAGGATTGTCAGAGAGTTCAGTTAAAATATGTGCTTTATAAGAAAATATAATCATGTGTTTTATAAAGTTTATAAGCATTGCTGGCCTACCCGGTGAGGTGTTCCTAATGGTGGTGGTGGTGGCAGCATGTCAATATGTTGAGAGGAAGAGGTGGTTCTGGGAAATTCTGCTGAGCAAACTCCGGGCCCATTTCCACCCCTCAGTTAGTCCACTCCACTCAACTGGATCACACATTGAGTGGGTCTTTGGGTGTTGTGCCTGGGTAGTTGTTTTGGGATCTCTTCCAGTGGTTTGTCAGTATCTCCTTGTGGTCCAAGGAAGGAAACTTTGTTAACCTTAGCATTGACCTTCAGAATATGTTTGTAAAAGCGCTGCTTGTGTGGCATTAGGCTATGTAGTGATCGAAAGAAAAAACCAGACCTTTGCACATTTTTGCACTATATGGTGGGTGTATGAGGAGATTCACATTTCCTGCATAGCTAAGTCCTTGTGAAGTTACCTTGTTCTTTCTGTATTTGACATCTAGCAAGGTCTCTGTTTGGAAGGAAAGATCTAAACTTAAAAATGAAGTGGCCAGAAGTTATGGTAAAAGCAGATAGCGTTGCTGATTTTAAGAAAGGTTTGGACAAATTCCTGGAGGAAAAGTCCATAGTCTGTTATTAAGACATGGGGGAAGTGTCTGCTTGCCCTGGATCGGTAGCATGGAATGTTGCTACTCTTTGGGTTTTGACCAGATACTAGTGACCTGGATTGGTTACCATGAGAATGGGCTACTGGGCATGATGGACCATTGGTCTGACCCAGTTAGGCTGTTCGTATGTTATGTTCTTATCTGTAGGGGTCTTTGTTTTCACTTCTTATTTTAATGTATTTTTTTTCTGGGAACTTATCAGTGTTTTTTAGAATGGGAACAAAAATGGAAGAGAATTAATGTGTGTGAAATGGAGGGGGAATTACTAATTTCTTCAGCTAAATAATTAAATCCACCTCAACCAGACATAGGAGAACTCACGCACCATTCACACACCCTCCATCCAAAATCGTCAAAAGAAAAAAAACTGTTCGACAACCTCCTAACACTCGACCCCCCAACTCTACAACCTATTGACCTCGACCACAAACCACAAAACCTTCAAAAAAGAAATAAAAACCCTTCTATTCAAAAAACACATAAAACCGAACTAACACAATCAGAACTGTCCCAAGCATCACCTGCAACTACTCCATATGTACTTCTGATGTCATGACAATTCAGACATAATTTATGTTATGTTTGGAATAATGGTTACATATATGAGGTTCAATAAAAGAAAATTTTCAGTGCCTGTTTCTATTATGACCATTTATTTTTCATGGTTATTACAAAAAATATTTTTTTACATGGGGAAGAGTGTCAAAAAATGATGTGCCCCGGGTGCCACATACCCTAGGTACGCCACTGCACTGGACCTCAAAGAAGCCTGTACATACATCCCCATCTTCCCATTCCTTAGTCTTCTTGGCTCCTGCAGAGCAAGGCAAGATCTCAGAGCCTTCTTTAACACCCTTTTTCACTCTTGCATCACCAGCATTACACCAGTTCGACATTTATCAAATGCAACATTCATCTTCATTCATTTCCCATGGAGGTCATTCAAAAGTTAAGCAGCCCAGTGGCTGTTGAACTGAGATGTTTAATTCAGACAAATTCTGCCCCACTCTGGTTTCAATGATCATGTAGTAAGTCTCTTGCCTTTACATATCTGTATTAAACAACTGGAAACTAAAAGTTTGAATCTCCTCTAAGTGTTGGACTACTTTAGCTATCTGTTGAATATTGCACTGGAAAACTGCAGTGTGAGAAAACAGAGCAAGCTATAATGTTTAAAAAAGGATCCCCCACTAGCCAAATCTTACCTTCCATCAGGATTACCCCGGATACAGAACTACAGTACCAAGCTGCTTAATTCCAAGAGATAGATTTTTTTGGCCAATCCTGATTCTACATATTGAAATCAGTGCTGCAAGACTCAGAGGGCCAAATTCCATAAATGGTGCCTAGTGGCACCTAACTCTTAGGCATCTCTTGGTGCGGTTGTCAATCCATTGCTAGGCTTTGTTTATAGAATTGTGCCTTGTGGCGCCTCAGCTCAACTCAGGCATCCTAATGTTAGGCGCCAGTATATTACTCCAGGGTTTTCCTGGCCTAATTTACCAGTGTCTTACACAAATGCCTAGTGACATCTAAGTCATACCATACTAATTCTCTGCCCCTAACCACACCTACTTTACAGGTAGGTGTGGGTAGGTGCCACTATGTACCTTGACTTATGCATCGCTAGGCGCCACTTCGAGTTTCATGCCGAACCCTTATTTAATCATTTTTTAAATTTTTTAATGAGTTTATAATGGTGTAATCAATTACCATGCCAATTAAGCTCATTTATAAAGTTTGAGTTCTGCGTGGAACTCAGCTAGACGTCATAATCTATACACCTAACAGCGCCTAACCTAGGCAGCGTTCAAAGAATCAGGCCTAAAGTACATTAGGATGCGAGTGTCAAAAATCTAGGACCGGTCTAAAATCTCCCTCCTGGAGTAGGATAACCTGACAGCTTTGCAGATGTAGTATTCTGGTAGGAGGGCAGCAGAAATTTCCACGTATTTTTACTTAGTGGTTCCATCTTGCACTATGAGGTCACTTGATCCCTAGTGGTATATCAGCCCATACCTTCAGTCAATGTGGTATATTTTTTCAATTTATAAATTTATGCAAGCATTTAAATTTTTAGGCAATCAACTCCCAAAATTCACAAAGTACAGAAGGAAGGTTTCCTGGTCAGCCACCAGCAGCGTGTAGGAACCACTGCCAGCGACCTGGAGAGAGACTATCCAAAGTCCTCTGCTGCTGGGTGGGCAGGCCTGAACCAAAATGGGCAGGGTAGGCCATGCCCTCCTAAGCCCCACCCTGTGGCTACATTCCTAGCTCATGCACGAATGGCCACACACTAATGGAAAAATTAGCATTTGGCCTAGGCCAGCTTAACCTATGGACCAGGTAAGGCTCTTGCCCAGGGCGCCAGCTCTAAAGGACACCAAACATCCTGGGCCATGACATCATCATCCCATAAGTTAAGCTACAAGACTTGGCTTCAAATTCTCCTCTTCCTCTCTCCTCCGATGCTGCTGACCAGTACCGACAGGATACATCTTCATAAGCCAGCTGTGGCGAAGGGGGAAGGACAGTGGCGTACCTAGGGTATGTGGCACCCGGGGCCCATCATTTTTTGACACCCCCCCCCCCCCCCCCCCCCATGTAAAAATTTTTTTTTTTTTTTTTTTTTTTTTGCAATAACCATGAAATGGAATAAATGGTCAGAATAGAAACAGGCAGTGAAAATTTTCTTTTATTGAACCTCATATATGTAACCATTATTCCAAACATAACATAACATAAATTATGTCTAAATTGTCATGACATTAGAAGTACATATGGAGTAGTTGCAGGTGATGCTTGGGACAGTTCTGATTGTGTTAGTTCGGTTTTATGTGTTTTTTGAATAGAAGGGTTTTTATTTCTTTTTGAAGGTTTTGCAGTCTGTGGTTGATATCAATTGGTTGTAGAGTTGGGGGTCGAGTGTTGCAGCTCGAATGGCTAAGAGGTTGTCGAACAGTTTTTTTCTTTTGACGTTTTTGGTTGGAGGGTGTGTGAATGGTGCACAAGTTCTCCTATGTCTGTTTGAAGTGGATTGAATTATTTAGCTGAAGAAATTAGTTACCCCCCCATTCCACACACATTAATTCTCTTCCATTTTTGTTCCCATTATAAAAAACACTGATAAGTTCCCAGAAAAAAAATACATTAAAATAAGAAGTGAAAACAAAGGCCCCTACAGATGAGAACATAACATAAGAATAGCCTAACTGGGTCAGACCAATGGTCCATCATGCCCAGTAGCCCATTCTCATGGTAGCCAATCCAGGACACTAATACCTGGTCAAAACCCAAAGAGTAGCAACATTCCATGCTACCGATCCAGGGCAAGCAGACACTTCCCCCATGTCTTAATAACAGATTATGGACTTTTCCTCCAGGAATTTGTCCAAATCTTTCTTAAAACCAGCTACACTATCTGCTTTTACCATAACTTCTGGCCACTTCATTTTTAAGTTTAGATCTTTCCTTTCAAACAGAGACCTTGCTAGATGTCAAATACAGCACAAGGTAACTTCACATGGACTTAGCTGTGCAGGAAATGTGAATCTCCTCATACACCCACCATATAGTGCAAAAATGTGCGAAGGTCTGTTTTTTTCTTTCGATCACTACATAGCCTAATGCCACACAAGCAGCGCTGTTACAAACATATTCTGTAGGTCAATGCTAAGGATAACAAAGTTTCCTTCCTTGGACCAGAAGGAGATAAACCACTGGAAGAGATCCCAAAACAACACCCAAAGACCCACTCAGTGTGTGAATCAGTTGAGTGGAGTGGACTAACTGGGGGGTGGAAATGGGCCCGGAGTTTGCTCAGCAGAATTTCCCAGACCACCTCTTCCTCTCAACACATTGACACGCTGCCACCATCACCACTAGGAACACCTCACTGGGTAGGCCAGCTATGCTATAAACTTTATAAAAAACATTATTATATTTTCTTATAAAGCACATATTTTAACTGACCTCTCTGACATCCTCAGCCTTTCCATTCACAAAAATAGAAGGAAGTAAAGTTCCCATTTCCTGCTGTCTCATGTCCCCGGCCTATACAATATTTTTTTTCTGCAGACCCTTCAAAAGTCTGACCAAATCCTCGTTTCACTTGCATTATAAAGTACTGAGGATGCCATCTCTCCCCAATCCCAGGTCCTAAAGTCTAAGACAGTAGCGCAAACTAATGCTGCCAGATACAGGAAAAAAAATTTTTGATTCGATTCAGCCCTATTGAATTGGTTTTTCAATTCGATTTTCCTGCCCAGTTGGGTGATTTTTTTCAAAACTCCTGGTGGGTTTTATAGCTTTTTCACCCCCTTTGGCTTCTCCTAACCACACTGGCGCTGTGATGTAAATAAAATAAAGAAACAAAAAGGACTTTTCCTCTTTCTGTTAAATCCTAGCTCACGTTTGCAGTCCAACACCAGCTCTGGCAGGATACACATTTCAAATCTGACATGTTATAATCACAAAACAGAAAATAAAATTAATTTTTCTACCTTTTGTTGTCTGGTTATATTTCAAATCTTGTTGGTCCAAGGCTCTGGTTTTCTTCTGATAACTTGCTTGCCAGGGTCTCCTTCTTTCTGCATGCTAACCATCCATCTGCCAACTCTGTCCTCCCTTTCCATTTCCCTTCCCTTCCCAGGAAGTCTGGTATCTTTCCTTTTTTTCATCTCCCTCCACAGATCCACCTTTTCTTAAATACCCTTTCATCCGGCATCTCTCCCTCCTTCCCCACCATCCCAGAGTTCACCATCTCTCCCTTTCTTTTCCTAATTACCCTCCTATCTAGTATCTCTATCCCTCCTCCACACCATCCCTTGTGTCCAATTTCTCTCCCTTTCTGTTCCTTCCCTCCCTAAATCCCATGGTCCATCATCTCTCTCCCTCTCCTCTATTTTCAGACCCATTATTTCTTCCCCCCCCCAAAGTTTGGCATATGCATGTCTCTTTGAACACCCCCTTCCCTCCGTGTACTTCTAAATCATGGTCCCCCCCCCAAAGGCCTGTCCCCCCTTAAAGGTCTGCCTGTCCCACCTTGAAGGCCTGCACCCCCCTTGAAGGCCTGTCCCTTCCCTTGTAGGCCTGTCCCCCCCTTGAAGGCCTGCCTGCCTGTCCCCCCCCTTGAAGGTCTGCACCCCCCGAAGGCCTGTCCCCCACTTGAAGGCCTGCCTGCCTGCCTTTCCCCCCTTGAAGGCCTGTCCCCCCTTGAAGGCCTGCACCCCCTTGAAGGCCTGCACCACCCCCCTCGAAGGCCTGCACTCCCTTGAAGGTCTGCACCCCCCCCCCGAAGGCCTGTCCCCCACTTGAAGGCTTGTACCACCCCCTTGTAGCTTCTCCCCCCCTTGTAGGCCTGTCCCCCCCTTGAAGGCCTGCCTGCCTGCCTTTCCCCCCCTTGAAGGCCTGCCCCCCCTTGAAGGACTGCACCCCCCCCCCGAAGGCCTGCACTCCCTTGAAGATCTGCACCCCCCCGAAGGCCTGTCCCCCCCTTGAAGGCCTGTCCCACCCCCTTGTAGGCCTGTCCCCCCCTTGTAGGCCTGTCCCCCCTTTAAGGCCTGCACCCCCCTTGAAGGCCTGCACCCCCCCTTGAAGGCCTGTCCCCCCCCCTTGTAGGCCTGTCCCCCCCCTTGTAGGCCTGCCTGCCTTTCCCCCCTTGAAGGCCTGTTCCCCCCCCTTGAAGGCCTGCACCCCCTTGAAGGTCTGCACCCCCCCAAAGGCCTACACCCCCCCCCGAAGGCCTGCACCCCCCTGAAGGCCTGCCTGCCCCCCTTGAAGGCCTGCACCCCTTGAAGGTCTGCAACCCCCCCCGAAGGCCTGTCCCCCCTTGAAGGCCTGCCTGCCTGCCTGTCACCCCCTCCCCCTTGAAAGCCTGCTTGCCTGCTCGCCCGCCCCACCCTGAAGGCCTGATGCCCCGACCCACCCCGAAGGACCGCTCGCCCCCCTGGCCTCCCCGCACCACCTATGAAGCAGCCGCAGCAGGATCGCGAAGTCAGCATCCCTGCGCTGCTTCCTGCGCCACGGTCCCGCCCCTCCTCTGATGTCAGAGGAGGGGCGGGATCGCGGCGCAGGAAGCAGCGCAGGGATGCTGACGCTGACTTCGCGATCCTGCTGCGGGCTGCTTCACAGGTGGTGCAGGAAGGTCAGTGGGGCGAGCAGTCCTTCGGGGGTGGCGGGGGACTGAACGGCAAGGCCGGGAACACCCCCTTAGGGCTGGCACCCGGGGCGGCCCGCCCCCCCCGCCCCCCCTCCTAGGTACGCCACTGGGGAAGGATAACATCAGCATCAACATCAGAGGAAAGAGGAGGGACGTACAGCATGTTCCTCCTCCCTCTTGATGCTGCTGCTTGATACTGACAGCTAGCCTTTGAAGCTGCATCCTGTCAGGATCAGACAGTAGCGTCAGAAGAGGGAACTGGCTTGGGGGGCAGGGCATGGGAGTGCCAAATCAGAAGTGGGTCTGGGGTGCAGGGCACCAAAACAAAAGTGTAACTGGCCACCATAACATCTTGAGCCAGCCCTATGTGTGGTCATTAATATTGCAAATAGAAATTCAGCCATTTTATTCCTGTGTGAAAAATGGCCTTAGCATGGGGGGATGACCCACATAAGGACATGTTACAAGACCACTTTTTACTGCAGTTTGAACAAAAGCCCTTATGTATTTTTATGGGATTGTTCTGGGAGTGGTAGTGGTGGAAATCATTGTGATTTTTGGGTTTAAATGTCAAAATCTTTTTGAAGAATTACTTATGGGCCTGAAGTTTAACTAGGGGAGGTGCAAAGCTCAAGGCTTGCCTACAATCCTGGAAAGCCACAAACTGGTCTGGTTTTCAGGATATCTTTTTTTATTGCAATTTTTAAATGGAAAATACCATAAGAGACCAAGGAAAAGAAAGAAATTTGAACAGAAAATATTGCATGAGGCAAAAATTAGAACCAGAATATACTAAAATGCTTTCTCAAGTTCACATCAATGGGGGAGAAAGCAAAGAAAAAAGAAATACCTAAAAATAAATTATCAAGCAAGGAAAAATTATGTTCTTACCTGTTAATTTTCTTTCCTTTAGAAGCAGCAGATGAATCCAGAGACTAGTGGGATAGCTCACATCGACCAGCAGGTGGAGATAGAGAAACTGATTAACAGGTGGTCTTATAGACTGGCATTCCTCCTGTACATTCAGTAACGCTCCTTGCCCAAGCATCCAGAGATAGGAAAATGAGCATCCAAAAAACTTCTTTCCAGTAGCGAATCACAAATAGTAAATTACAGAACACAACTACCAACAATAACCCAACTGAAACGCGCCACACAGAACACTGACAAACCGTCCGCAGACAGGGTGGGGCTCTGGATTCATCTGCTGCTCCTAAAGCAGGGGTGTCCAATATCGGTCCTCGAGGGCCGCAGTCCAGGCGGGTTTTCAGGATTTCCCCAATGAATATGCATGAGATCTATTTGCATGCACTGTTTTCATTGGGGAAATCCTGAAAACCCAACTGGATTGCGGCCCTCGAGGACCGACATTGGACACCCCTGTCCTAAAGGAAAGAAAATTAACAGGTAAGAACATAATTTTTCCTTCCTTAGCAGAGCAGCAGATGAATCCAGAGACTAGTGGGATGTAGCAAAGCAAAACTCAAACTGGGTGGGAAGCTAACGCCGCCTCCGCAATAACTGAAGCGCCAAAACTAGCCTCTACACGGGCTGCCACATCCAACCGGTAATGTTTCGAAAAGGTGTTCCCAGAAGACCAAGTAGCCACACGACAAATCTCCTCCATGGAAAGACCTCCGGACTCCGCCCAAGACGCAGCCAACCCTCGAGTCGAATGAGCACGAAGCTGCTCCGGCAACCGCTTCCCCGCTATCAAGTACGCCGAAGCAATCGTTTCTTTGACCCAACGAGCAATGGAAGCCATTAGATGCAGCCATACCTTTGTTCCTGCCGGCGAACAACACAAATAGGTGGTCCGACCGACGAAAGTCATTAGTCACCTCCAAATAATGCAGAACAATCCTGCGCACATCCAGGAAATGCAAAGAAGAGAAGCGCTCCCCCCAATCCTCCCGCCGAAAAGCCGGGAGGAATAAACACTGGTTCACATGAAAGGAAGAAACCACCTTAGGCAGAAAGGACGGCACCGTCCGAACAGACACCCCAGCATCTGAAATGCGCAAAAAAGGATCCCTGCAAGACAGCGCCTGCAACTCCGACACCCATTTTCAACGTGACATCTTTCAGAGTAGCATTAGACAAAGGCTCAAAGGGCGCCGCCTGCAATCCCCCAAGGACAAGCTTAAGACTTCACGCGGGACAGGTTCGTTTTACAGGAGGCCGAATATGGTGAACCCCTTTGAGGAATTGCACCACGTCAGGTTGAGACGCTAGCGCAGAACGAGAGACCCGGCCCCTGTAACAAGCAATGGCCGCCACCTGAACCTTCAGGGAATTATAGGCCAACCCTTTGGCTACGCCCTCCTGCAGAAAGGAAAGAATAGCCGACAGACGCCTGGAAGGGCGAAAGACCCTGCGCCCTACACCAAGACTCAAAAACTCTCCATACTTTAGCATAGGAGGCAGAGGTAGAAATCTTTTTGGCTTGAAGAAGAGTGGAAATAACCTGTTCGGAATAGCCCCTACATCTCAGCCGCGACCATTCAAGAGCCAGGCCGTAAGACCAAAGTGGGACGGGTTTTCCATGGAGTCACAGGGGAACGTCAGCCGATCGCCCGCCGACAGCTGAATCTGGTCCACGTACCACGGCCGACGCGGCCAATCCGGAGCCACTAGGATCACCCTGCCTGGAAAGAGAGAGACGCGGTGCAACACCCGACCTATCATCGGCCAAGGAGGAAATACATAAAGAAGGCAACCCGGAGGCCACGGAAGAGCTAATGTGTCCACCCCCTCCGACTCCCGTTCCTTGCGTCTGCTGAAGAACCGAGGAAGCTTCGCATTGCGGGGCGAGGCCATGATATCCATCTCCGGAAGACTCCACAGTTGGACCAGCAGATCGAACGCCCAAACGGACAGCTCCCATTCACCTGGATCTAGAAGATTTCTGCTGAGGAAGTCCGCCTGAACGTTTTCGTGACCCGCAATGTGTGCCGCCGAGAGAAGAGGAACATGCACCTCCGCCCATCGAAACAGAACCATCGCCTCGTCGGCCAACTGAGGACTCCGGGTACCCCCCTGTCAATTGATATATGCCACCGCCGTGACACTGTCCGAAAAGACCCTGGTCGGACGGTCCTGAACCATGGACTGAAACGCCAGAAGCGCAAGCCTGATCGCCCTCAACTCCAGCATATTGATCGATCACTGCACCTCCTCCTGAGACCAAACTCCCTGTGCTGAGGCATGCAGGCACTGGGCTCCCCAGTCCAGAAGACTGGCATCCATCGTAACCACGACCCAATCCGGCGTCGCAAGCGGCATGCCCCGGAACAGATTGACCTCGCTGAGCCACCACTGCATGCTGAGGGACACCTGAGGACTCCACTGGAGAAGCCGATCGTAGTCCTGAGACACAGGGGACCACCGGGAAAGAAGAGACTTCTGCAATGGCATCATGTGGAACCGAGCCCATGGAACCACCCCCAGAGCCGCCACCATCGAGCCCAGAACCTGGGCGACCGGAGAAGCAGACGAATCTGAGACTGCAACTTCTCTCCCCGGTCCCGGGGTAGAAACACCTTCACCAGACAAGTGTCGAACCTCACTCCCAGATGTTCCAATGACTGGGACAGGGACAGAGAGCTCTTGGGAAAGTTGATGATCCACCCCAAAGACTGAAGGAGAGAGATCACTTTTCTGTGTAATCGACTAACTCTCCTGCCTGGAAGAGGCGCGGATTAACCAGTCGTCCAAGTAAGGGTGCACACGAATTCCCTCTTTGCGTAGAAATGTCGCCACAACCACCATCACCTTTGAAAAGGTGCGGGAAGCCGTGGCAAGACCAAAGGGCATCGCCCGAAATTGATAATGTTGGCCTAGGATCGCAAACCGAAGAAACCTCTGATGCGGAGGCCAGATCGGAATATGGAGGTATGTCTCTTTGAGATCGAGGGACGTGAAGAACTCCCCTGGTTGGACCACTGCAATAACTGAGCGAACTGTCTCCATACGGAAATGTCGAACCCTGAGAAATTTGTTGACCCTCTTGAGATCCAGCACTGGTCTGACTGACCCCCCTTTTTTGGGCACAATGAAGTAAATGGAATACCTGCCGAGACCTACCTCTTCCGGGGGAACCAGCACCAACGTCCCCAGATTCAGAAGCACCTGAAGAGTTAGGCGTACCGAGTCTCTCTTGGCCGCCCCAATGCACGGGGATACCAAGACAGAATCGGCGACGGGAGAGGAAAACTCTAACTTGTAACCGTCTCGAATAATGTCCAAAACCCACTGATCCGACATTATCTTGGCCCACTCTGCCAGAAAGGCAGACAGCCGCCCCCCAAGGGAATGGCGGAGGGAGCCGAGATCTCGTAATTGTGGATTGCGATTTGCTGGAGCACGGGCTGGCTGAACTGTTGGGGGTTTCGCTGCACGAAAGGAATTATTTTGTGGAAACCTAGGTCTCGAAGGAACCGTAAGCGGGCTGAAAGGACGGCTTACCTGGCCTATATCTCTTAACATCCCGGAAGCGCTGTCTGGCAGCTGAGGATTTCAAAGGGGGGTCCGGTAACTGCTGTGTTTTGGTATCACCAAAATCCTTCACCAACCTATCTAAATCTTCCCCAAACAACAAACAACCTTTAAAAGGGAGTTTCACGAGCCGAAGCTTGGATGCTGCATCCGCCGCCCAATTACGGAGCCACAAAGATCTGCGAGAAACTACAGAAAGATACATTTGCTTGGCAGAAGCACGAATAATATCATACAAGGCATCCGCCAAATACGCCAGACCAGACTCCAGATCAGCCAGTTCTGAGGGGACAGAACCCCTGGACTCCATCATGTTATCTGCCATCAGTTGAGACCATTGCAGACATGCACACGCGGCATACGAACTGCAAACCGTGGCTTGTAAGGTGACCGCTGCCACTTCAAAGGACATCTTTAGCGAAGATTCAATCTTCCTATCCTGGACATCCTTCAGCGCAACACCCCCCCTCCACCGGCAAGGTAGTCTTTTTGGTGACTGCGGCCACCAACACGTCAACCCTGGGCAACTTAAATTTCTCGAGTTCATTCGGAACAATAGGATACAACTGCCGCATGGCTTTTGACACCTGCAGACTGGCCTCCGGCGTGTCCCATTGCGTCGCGATAAGCTCCTGCATGGCTTCATGAACCAGAAAGGATCTAGGCGGCTTTCGCGTCCCTGCCATAAGGGGTTTGTGGACCCAGAAACCTTAGGATCCTCCTGTTAGATGTTCAATCCTTGCAAAGCCTTAGAAATTAAAGAGGAAAGTTCTTCCCTGTGAAAAAGCCGGAGCGCAGAAGGATCATCCACGTCCCTACCCTGTGGCTCCTCTGCATCCAATTCCAGCACTTCACCTTCCTCCAACGACTCAGGAAGAGTCAGAGATAAGGGGGAGACTGGGGCAGGGTCCCCCTTGTCCGCGGCCGCAAGTCTGCGTCGCTTCGTCGCCTGAGACTGCACCGGAGGGGAAACAGTATGAAAAGTAGCAGCACCAGTAGTAGTAGTAGTAGTAGTAGTAGTAGAAGGAGCAGGCAGTAAAGGAAAGTTCAAATGCACCGGCTGAGCAGGCTGAGAGCTCTGCAAGACAAAGGCACGGTGCATCAGCATGACAAACTCCGGCGAAAACGAGCCCAGCCCAAATCTCGCTGGCCTGGCCTGTCCCGCGCAGTGGAGTGAAACCGCGGCTTCCCCCAGCGCTCCAGATGCACTTATAGCCGCAGAACTCTCTTCAGACGTAGGCGCGCTCTGAAGCATGGCCGACTCCACCGCTAGGGAAGAGGAGCTCGATCGCGCCTCCCCAGCGCGGGAAAATGCCAAATCACTCGTCAGCAGGAATGAATCTTTGGCTGGCGCGTCTGCACAACCGGCAGAGCACAGCCCCGATGGTGTTCTGCGCTTCCCACAGCGCGAACACTGTTTCACAGCCTCTGCCGCCATCTTTTTTTTTTTTTAACGGAGAAAGCCCGCCAAAACCGCCGACGCAGTCCTCCAAATAACAACCACCTGGTACCGACCAAACCGCACCAGACACACTCAAACCGGCAAGTATTACTCACCCAAACACTATCCTTCAGCACAACAGCAAGAAAAGTTATGGCTGGCAGTTGTAACAGGAAGCTGACCAAAAGGCACAGCACAGCACAGGAAGGCTCAATACAATTTTTTTTTTTACACTGGAAAGAAGAAAATGTAGAGCCCAAGTAAACCCCTCAATCTACAGGAGGGGAGGGTGGAGAAGGGACCTGGGGGGGCCCAAGTGTAGCTCCCAAAGCCGGCACCGTTCAGCCAGGCACCCCTGTCTCTCTGAAGAGAACTAGTCTCAACAGAAGAATACAAAATTCACATAAAGTCACCCGGCACAGCCAGAATCCAGGAGCTAGATGTATAGCTACGAACCCCTGCTGGGAGATAGAGCATACTGAATGTACAGGAGGAATGCCAGTCTATAAGACCACCTGTTAATCAGTTTCTCTATCTCCACTTGCTGGTCGATGTGAGCTATCCCACTAGTCTCTGGATTCATCTGCTGCTATGCTAAGGAAATCATCATTGCAAAGCTATCAATAAACACTTTGCACATATATACAGGCTAGAGTCCCAAAAGAAACATCAGTGTGGATTTGTATAGGGTCATTGAAGAAACAGCTGTGTCCTTGATACCCAACTACATACTTAGAGGGGAACCTTAGCATAAGGTTGCCATATTTGCTAAGTCAAAAAAGAGGACACCTGCCCCTGCCCCACCCCATCCCACCCATTGTCCCACCCATAGTGTCTTTCCCCATCCTTGCCTCCTGCAAGTCTTTCCCCTAAACCACCCCACCACTGCCTTTTCAGCCCCCCACCCGGGCCACCCTGGAGTTGAGTGTGGCTTTTGTAAGTCTCCATTGTCCCTAGTACCTTCTCCGGTGCTGCATTTTAAAAACTTCAGGCAGCCAGCAGAATTAATGATGTGATCCTTCTGCCATTGGCCTGCCCTTGAATCCTTTACTCTGCAGCACTTCATGTTCCCGCGTAGGCTGGATACTGCAGAGTGAAGGCTTCCGGGACAGGCCAATGGCAGAAGAATCACATCACTAATGCTGCTGGTTTTCTGAAGTTTTTAAATTGCAGCACCGGAGAAGGTCCTAGGGATAAGGGAGACTCACAAAAGCCATACTCAACTCCAGGGTGGCTCGGGTGGGGGGCTGAAAAGGTGGAGAAGAGCAGCTCTGGTTGCTGGAACCTCAACTAACATAGTATGTGCCTACATATTATCTTCAGTCCTTCTCTAGAGGTCTTTTGGCACTTCCTAATATACCTTTTATGAGAAAAGAGGCAAGGAGAAAGAGGGAATTTAGGATTAGGGTTGTGCTGGAGTGGAATAAGTTGCTTGATAAATTTAGGAAGGAGAAGTCAAGCTTGTGGTTTAGGAAAGCAGAGAAAGCGCTGCGGTTTCCTTAATGTTTTATTAATTGGAATTGGGTTGGTTTTTTTTTTTTAAATTAGTGTACATCATCTTGATTGCCATTTTGCAATGCCAATAGGAGGATATATAACTTTTTATAAATGAAATAATAATCTGTTTGATAGGGGACTTTATTCCCTTGATCTCTGTGAATTAGCCCCTCAACTACTCTCTTTTATTTTTTCAGGAACTGCCAAAATACAAGGAGCGTTTGGAAGTGACTTTCAACTCAGGTAGGCAGCAATGTTTGAGAGGGGGAGAACTCAAACATATGTTTCCAAATCTCCTGAGTGTTTCACTTCACGCTGTAAAGACTTTAAGGGCTAGATTCACAAAGCAAACTGATCGGTTTGCGACCCCTTTGTGACTAAAATTTCCCTCAGGCCCCATTCACTAACCTCTCCTGCGATCCGCTTTGAATCTGTACATGCAAATGAGGTAAAACGCATGTAAAGTAGGCAGGGATGCGATTCACATACGACTGGGCTGGCCGATCAACTGAAGAAGTGACTGCTGGGGACCAGTCGAAAACGTCTTTCTGGCTCTCTGCCCTGCTCGCCACCCTCTCCTGCCTGCTCGCCCTGAATCGCCGCATTGCCGCCCTGGTTTTCTCCTGCCCTTCTACTTTGAATTTCTCCTGCCCTTCTCCGAAACTCCTGCCTGCCTGCTCGCTGCATCGCCACCCCAGTTTTCTCTTGCCCTTCCTCCCCAAATCTCTCCTGCCCTTCCCCGAAACTCCTGCCTGCTCACTGCATCTCCGCCCTGGTTTTCTCCTGCCCTTCTTCCTCGAATCTCTCTTGCCCTTCCCCACCCTGCAAGGCCGTGGTTTTAACCCACGGGTTTAAAAGCGGGTTAAAACCACGGGCTCGCAGGGATAAAAACTAATAATAAAAGTTAAAGTTTAAAAAAAAAAAAGATTGCGGCTCAGACAAGTATACACAGACCATCTACAGAGGGTCTGCGCGTGCATTGGGATTGCAGAAAAGCAATCTGTGCCGGCAGATGAGGGCGTTCCTCCAATCGCCCTCATCTGCATATTTTAGTTTGCTAAATTCGTTGGACCTGCTCGGATTGGGCCCGGGTGAATCTGGCCGTAAGATATATCTCTCTCTCCTGTTTACTGATATTACAAATAGCACAGCTTCGTTTTTCTCATTAGGAAGATTAGCAAGTGCAAGTGTGTTAGAATCTAATGACTGTGTGTGTGTGTGTGTGTGTATAGTTCAAAATTTGGTATAAACACCGGGGGATCCTTTTTTTAAAGTGTGTTTGATTTTGCAGTTACCATGCCTTAATACAAGAAATTAACATGCAGTAAGTGCAGATATAATGTGGCACCTATTAGGAGGTGTGGCCAGCATTTCTTTTGCATGTCCCTTATTAAAATATCCATTAGCACATAGCACCCTGCTTGCAGTTAGCACAGAAGTACCTAGCATCTCCTCTTTAGGAAATGCTGCCTGGACTTGCACTTAATGCAAAATTGGCAGTTACGGGGAAATTCTATAAATGGCACCTAAAAATTAGGCACTGAGTATTGTGGCACTAAGCCTGATTCTATAAAAGTTAGGCACACTTTATAGAATCACACTTATTGACCCCCTAGAGTGGGCTTAGGTGTCAGTAGGCATCCTAACCTTAGGCGCACCCTATTTATGCCAGACTTTTCTTCGCCTATATGAGGGAATTCACGGAAGAGAGTGTTTATGAGCAACTTGAAAAACTGAAGGTGGACAAAGCGATGGGATCGATCCCAGGATACTGAGGGAGCTCAGAGAGGTTCTGGCGGGTTCTATTAAAGACTTATTCAACAAATCTCTGGAGACGGGAGTTATTCCCAGGGATTGGAGGAGAGCAGATGTGGTCCCTATTCACAAAAGTGGTCACAGGGATGAAGCGGGAAACTACAGGTCGGTGAGCCTCACTTCAGTTTTTGGAAAAATAATGTAAGTGTAGCTGAAAGAAAGGATAGTGTATTTCCTTGAATCTAATGAGTTACAGGATCTGAGGCAACATGGCTTTACAAAAGGTAAATTGTGCCAAACGAACCTGATTGAATTTTTTGATTGGGTGACCGGAAAGATGGATTGAGAACATATGCTAGATGTAATTTACTTAGATTTCAGCAAAGCCTTTGATACGGTTCCTCATAGGAGGCTGTTGAACAAACTTGAAGGGCTGAAGTTAGGACCCAAAGTGGTGAACTGGATAAGAAACTGGCTGTCGGACAGACGCCAGAGGGTGATGGTTAATGGAAGTCGCTCTGAAGAAGGAAAGGTGAGTAGTGGAGTCCCTCAGGGTTCGGTGCTAGGGCCAATCCTGTTCAATATGTTTGTGAGTGACATTGCTGAAGGGTTAGAAGGAAAAGTGTGCCTTTTTGCAGATGATATCAAGATTTGTAACAGAGTAGACATCGAAGAAGGAGTGGAAAATATGAAAAAGGATCTGCAAAAGTTAGAGGAATGGTCTAATGCCTGGCAACTAAAATTCAATGCAAAGAAATGCAGAGTAACGCATTTGGGGATTAAGAATCGGGAGGAACTGTATATGCTGGGAAGTGAGAAGCTGATATGCACAGACGGGGAGAGGGACCTTGGGGTGATAGTGTCTGAAGATCTAAAGGCGAAAAAACAGTTTGACAAGGCGGTGGCTGCTGCCAGAAGGATGCTGGGCCTGTATAAAGAGAGGCGTAGCCAGTAGAAGGAAGAAGGTGTTGATGCCCCTGTACAGGTCATTGGTGAGACCCCACTTGGAGTATTGTGTTCAGTTTTGGAAACCGTATCTGGCGAAGGACGTAAGAAGTCTTGAAGCGGTCCAGAGGAGGACGATGAAAATGATAGGAAGCTTGCGCCAGAAGATGTATGAGGAGAGACTGGAAGCCCTGAATATGTATACCCTAGACTGAGGAAAGGAGGGACAGGGGAGATATGAGTCAGACGTTCAAATACTTGAAGTTTATTAACATAGAACAAAATATTTTCCAGAGAAAGGAAAATGGTAAAACCAGAGGACATAATTTGAGGTTTTGGGGTGGTAGATTCAAGCGCAATGTTAGGAAATTCTACTTTACGGAGAGGGTGGTGGATGCCTGGAATGCGCTCCCAAGAGAGGTGGTGGAGAGGAAAATGGTGACTGAGTTCAAAGAAGCATGGGATGAACACAGAGCATCTAGAATCAGAAAATAATATTAAATATTGAACTAAGGCCAGTACTGGGCAGACTTGCACGGTCTGTGTCTGTATATGGCCATTTGGGGGAGGATGGGCTGGAGAGGGCTTCAATGGCTGGGAGGGTATAGATGGGCTGGAGTAGGTTTTGACGGAGATTTCAGCAGTTGGAATCCAAGCACAGTACCGGGTAGAGCTTTGGATTCTTGCCCAGAAATAGCTAAGAAGAAAAAAATTTAAATTGAATCAGGTTGGGCAGACTGGATGGACCATTCGGGTCTTTATCTGCCGTCATCTACTATGTTACTATGTTTCTATCTAAGTCCAAAACAGGCACCTACATGAAAAACACCTCCATGATCCATCCCTTAACTATGCCTACTTTCTGATAAGTGAACTAGGCGCCTAGCTCAAAATGGTAGGCACCTACCAAGTTAGGCGCCTACCATCCAGTCAAGTGCAATTAATATCAATTATGAGTTAATTGCCAATTATTGGCACCGATTAAGCATGTTAAGTGCACAGTAACTATTTTTTTTTTGTTTATGCGGGGGAGGGTGTATCCAAGAGTGAAAAATGGGCTTGAATGTACCAATCGGCTAGCTTGCTGACATCACTGTCATGGTAACTGGTTAACATGTCTATACCTTGGGAGCCCTTAGCGCCTTCTAAATAAGAGGCAGTGTGTGCACCTGGGTTTGGCTAGACTAAAAATGAACTTAGCATGCAGGAAAATCCCACATAAGGACTCACTAAGCACATTTCTTAGCACAGCTTAGTAAAAGGGTCCTTATATTTATAAAAAGATACACAAAGAATTTTTAGCGACATGTGACTTAGGTTAAATATCTTTGAATAACTCCCTTTATATAATAATTTATCCTTTGTCTTGTATCATTTTTTTCTCACTCTGGGGCCTTTTAATAAAGCTTAATGTATGCTAACAGAATTAGTGCACTAACCCCCTAATTCTATACAGAACTTTTAAAATTGCACATTCAAATTTGGGCAGTCACCCAAATTGTGCACACAATTGAGCCTATTAGCACTGATACTTGAGTGCTAGCAATCAATTATTGGTGCTAATTGGCAATAATTGGAATTACCTGCACATCTTTATACAGTAGAATCTCAGTTAACCGATACTTGGTTAACCAGCACTCCCATTCAACCAACAAAAAAATTGCCATGGGAAAAAAAAAGTTCCCTGAAGCACAAGTGGCAGCAGTCCTGAACCGTGAAACCCCTCCCTACCTCAAGCCCTGAAGTAATAGACGCGGCAACAGTCTTGAGCCATGAACCCCACAAATCTCCCCTCCCTCCTTCAAGCCCCGAAGCAGTAGAAGCGACAGCAGTCCTGAGTCGTGAACCCCACTTTCCTCCCGACCTGAAGCACCAGTATAGCAGCGGTCTTTTTTTTTTTTTAATTCTTTATTCATTTTATGTTTAACATCAAGTGCACAGAAAGTAACAACAATTTGACTAATACATCACTTGAAATTCCACAAACATTTTCAATAAATAAAATTTATCCCCTCCCCTCCCCTCCCAGCATAATATTAAATAATACATATAATATAGTAAATTCTTCCATCTCTTCATAACAAATAATGAAATCTAAAAGCCCACCACCTCCCCATTTTTTCATTTATGTTAATCAGGGGAAAATGATACCTATTAATTACACAATAATTTATTAATGGCTCCCACACATCCTTAAATTTATTAAAATATCCTTTTTGAACAGCTAATGTTCTTTCCATTGCAGCAGTCTTGAGTCACAAATTCCCCATCCCTCCCTCCCTCAAGCCCTGATGCAGCAGAAGCAGGGAGCAGTCCTGAACCACAAACCCCCTCCCTTCCTCGCTTCCTTACCCAAAGCGGCAACCAGTCAGCAGGAGGCAACTCTCAAAACAGGCTGCTTGTGGCTTGCCCTGGCAGGGCCTTTCCTCTGACATGTCAGAGGAAAGGCCCTGCCGGGGCTGGCTGCAAGCAGTCTGTTTTGAGTGCTGCCTCCTGCTGACCAGCTGCCACTTCGAGGAAGGGAGGGAGGGAGCGAAGGGGTTCGCTGCTCAGGACTGCCTCCTGCTGCTGCTGCTTCAGGACTTAAGAGACAGAAGGAAGGGGGTTGGCAAATCAGGACCACTTCCACACTGGTGCTTCGGGGCGGAGGGAGGGAGTTGAGATTTGGCAGACAGTAAAGTATTATACAGTAGAGAATGACACGGTGACCGTTATCCGCAGCTAGCCGCAGGTAACCTGCAGGAATGGGGGGGAAAAAAAAATCAACTGGTTGCTGCGGGTACAGGGACAACGCCATTCACAGCACCGTGCAGCGGTGAAAGGCCTTGTCCTTCCGTAAAGGATCTACCACGAGTTGCCTCTCTTCCCACCACTCCCGGTCAGTAGCCCCCCTCGCGATCGCTAATCCAGAAGTCTCCCTCGCAATCGCAGGTGCAGCAGTAGCCCACCCCTTTCATGAGTCCAGCAGTCCCCCTCCCTTCCTATTGTGGGTCCAATAGTCCCCCACCCTTGCACCCAATGTGGAGCTACTGTTGTTCGCCACCACCACCGGGGTTCCCATTTATAAATAGGCCTCCTTCCTGTCCTCCAGCTGCATGCCTCCCTCCACCAAAGCCAACGTGGAAGGCTTCCTTCCAATGTCAGAGCCTTCCGAGTCAGCCGGGGATCCCAGTTACCTCAACAGTCCACCTTCCAGGTGGGCTGCTCTTTCTGGCCTTCAGCAGGAAAGGGCACGAATTTGAGACAAAGGCTGGAAGGCAGGGATGGAGGCATGAACTCAGGACACAGAAGGAAGGGACTTGGGACACAAGGGAGGGAGGGAATGGAAAGGGAGAATTGATGGCCATGAGTGTGTGAGTGAGAGGGAAAGAGATGGTGCAAATGGGGGGAGGGAAGGGAAGGGGGCTGGGTGCAGAGCCTGACAGGGAGAGGCTGAGTGTAGAGGTTAGGGAGTTGGGAAGGCAGGGAGGACAGATGCTCTGTTGTGCCATGCCTGCCTGTCTCTCCGTGGCCCCCTTCTGTCTCTCTTCCCCGAGCAAACCAAGATTGCTGCCTGCCCCCATCACACCCCTCCCCCCAAAGCAGCCCCCTTTCCCTCTCCCCCTCTACTTCTCTGTGCAGCAGTAGCAGCCAGACTCCTCGCAGCACTCGCACCCTGTCCGCTTCGTCCAGGTCGAAGGACACCCTCCTGCTGTTGCTTTCGGCACCACTCAAACTGCCGCATGCGCCGCAAGCCGCCGCATGCTGCACGCAACGCAAATTGAACATGGCCACGGAAGCACACAGCACGGCTGCAGGGATCACGGCCTCCTAAGTGTGCATGCGCGCTTAGGGTTTTATTATAGAGCAGTGGTCTCAAACTCAAATCCTTTCCAGAGCCACATTTTGGATTTGTAGGTACTTGGAGGGCCGCAGAAAAAATAGTTAATTTCTTATGAAAGAAATGACACTTTTGCATGAGGTAAAACTCTTTATAGTTTATAAATCTTTCCTTTGGCTAAGTCTTAACCTTTTCCTATCGTAATAAATTTTACGTTACGCTGGATCCAATCGTAATTATTTTAGCAAAGTTTTGTATTATTCACCGTTATTATTTACGGCTATTGTTAAACATAATGTAAATAAGTCATAAGTCTGTAAATTCAAATATTTTATGTTCCTGTCGTGTACTGTATGTCCCATGCCATGGGACATACGATGGCAACAACATTTTTGGAATGTCCCATCAGCCGGGATATACGATAGGAAAAGATTAATAATAACATTGTAATTTATAGCTAAAGGTTTCAAGGTTTCAAGGTTTATTAAATATTTGATGAATCGCTATATCTTTATACAAAGCGATGTACATAATAATAAAATACAATTGAGTTAAAATACATACAATATGTATAAACAATAGAAATCCAACATGACCAACAACAATTGGGAGGGAAGGGGGGTTAAAGTTACATCTATTATGTTGAGAAATACATTTAAGGGAAAAAACATTGGGGAATAAGGGGATTTTAAAAGCGAAATTAATAAAATAAAATAAATTTTAGATATTAAAAGCCTGTTTAAAAAGAAATGTTTTCAGGGACTTCTTGAAGGATAAAATGTCTTTTTCAATTTTTATGTATTGGGGCAATGAATTCCACCATTGGGGGCCAACTACAGAGAACATATCTAATCTTCGAGTGCCTATTATTTTTAAGGAGGGAACAACTAATAGGTTTTGGGAAGATGATCTAAGTGTGCGTGTGGAACTATAGGTAATTAACATTTTAGAAATGCATTGAGGTTGATTGAATATCAAATTTTTAAATATAAGTAACAAGACCTTAAATTCTATGCGCTGGCAAATAGGGAGCCAATGTGATTCGATGAAAAGAGGAGTTACATGATCAAATTTTTTGGCATCATGGATTAATTTAATAGCAGTGTTTTGAACAATTTGCAGTTGTCGTTTTTCTTTTTGAGTAATATTAAGTAACAAAGAGACATATGATCAAGAAACTGTTTTATTTTACTTTTGTGATTATGACAAACATACAGAGGGCCTCAAAATAGTACCTGGTGGGCCACATGTGGCCCCCGGGCCGCGAGTTTGAGACCACTGTTATACAGGATATTAATACTTTTAGTTTGTGGTTCTGTATTTGTATAAGGGTTATCTGTGTTCTGCATGTGTGACCATGGCCAGGTGTTCTGGTAGGAATGAATGCTGAGAAACATACATTGTGCTTTGTGTAGTTTAATTTTGTGGTTAACCATTATGTATTGTTAATAAGATTATATTGTGTGTGTATATGAAAAATGACTGGAAAAATGGTATTATAATTAGTACTGTTATGGGAGCGGGGTCTGGGGCGGAGCTTGCAGGCCCCCCCAAACAAAAAAGCGTTCCGATGCCTATGGGGCATGGGATTGGTGGGCAGTGGTGATAAATGCTGCACATGATCCGGGGAATGAGAGAGAAATGTTGGATGTGGCACTAGAGGAAGTGGGAGAGATACATCCTGGATCTCTCTCTCTCTCTTTCCCCACTCACTGTGCACAGGAGGAGGGAATCATGGAATGGTGAGATGATGAAGGCAGGGAGGTGGGCACAGGGGAAATACTAGAAAGGGACGTATAGAAGACATAGAAAAGAGAGATAAAGAACATGAGGAACAATACATACAGAGAGATAGAAGATGGATGGTGAGCATAGAGAAATGGTCAAATGGTCAGGAGACCCTGGCAAGTGAGTTAAGAGAAGACAAAAGAAAATAGAGACCAGCGCCCGAGACCAACATGATTTGAAGAATAAAATGACGAGACAACAAAAGGTAGAAAAAATAATTTTATTTTCTATTTTGTGATTAGAATATATCAGATTTGAAATATGTATCGAAATATGTATCCTGCAAGAGTTGGTGTTAGACATAACTGGGGAGTGCAAAGCCCAGGCCGTGCTTCTTTAGCTTAGGGCTCTTTTTGACCAGGGGGCAATTACACTAGTTGAACTCCCCTAACACTATTCCTGTCATGTGTGACTGTGGTATTCTGTTAGCATGATTTTTCTGTGGAGGGGATAATTGTGAAGACGAGGGGAGACAGGGATTTTGTTGATCCTTGCTGTGCATTATTTGTGTTTATAAAATGACAATTGTACAGGATATTGTTTCTTTTTATACTTTAGTAGTTTAGTTTAATAAAATAAGTTCAGTATAAAATCATAACTATTTGAGGCTTGTGCGGATGGGATCAGATGGCTTGCAGGGATGGGGATCGAGCTCGTAGGGATGGGGCAGGGATGGGGCAGGGATAGAGACTGAGCTGGCAGGAACGGGGTGGGGACAAGAACTGAGCTGGCAGGGATGGGGTCAAGCCCATGGGGCCAGGTCAAATTTTTTCACTGTGCTATTCTCTATTATACAGTAACTCTCAGTCAACCAGAAAAATAGCTATCCGGTATCCACCAATCTCCATGAGTGCTGGATAACTGAGATTCTATTGTATTCGCAATTCTATAAAGATGTACTTATAAACTTTTTGTATGGATCCAAAAAGGGAGTGTTGGCCATGGGAGGGGTATATGTGGGTCTGGGGCATTTCTAGGCTTCACACAAATGTTATAGGATTTAGGCATGCAGGGTTTAGTTATACCAGGGTTTAGTTGGTGTAAATCCTTGCGCTCAAAATTGGACACAGATCCTGCTATAAATGGCTGTTTATAGAATAACAGCTACAGTACATTTTATGGCACCCAAATTTGGGCACTATGTACAGAATTGAGTCCTAAATGCTAAGAAACCCATAGGTATAAAAATTCCATTAGCATGCAGTAAGCTTTAGTAGAAAGGCCCCTGTGTATTAAACATACCACACCTTTTTTTGTAAATTCTCCCTGGTACCAGCAGGAGGTGCTCTCATCAGCCTCAGGGAGCACTAACACTGCAGTGGGAAAGAAGTCCCTAGTGTCTAGTACAGAGAATAACCCACTAGGAGGTATTTTCAGATAATGATTCTTGCCAAGTGACCTAATTCTTGGTTTTCCTGAAGGCAATTTCTCCAGTGGCCATGACCGTCAGATCCCATTGCTAGAAGAGGTCTTCCAGAAGTTCCCTACTATGCCAATTAACATTGAGATCAAAGAGGATAAGGACGAATTAATTAAAAAGGTATGGACTTCCCTCGTCTCCCTTGGAGTTTGAGGAGAGGACAGGGAAGAGGGAGCAGTGGAACCTGGGATTTTACATCCATTTGAATGTGTGTATCTACACACATAAATAGTCATGTATTTTTCTCCTATATTTTCACTACCAGGTATCAGATCTTGTGAAGAAGTACAACCGTATCGAAAGAACAATCTGGGCCAGTGCCAGCAGCACTATCATGAACAAATGTCGAAAGGAGGTAAGCTAGTTAACTTGGGGTGGAGGTATATGTCATTTCCTGGCTTGATATTTTAGTAAGGAATGGCCAGGCCATTGCTGTAGATAATTCCAGGTGCTTGGCAGCAGTGGTGCCAATTGGATGGATGGTGTACACATCATCCCAAAATTTTGAGATCTCTTTGGATGTCTCCACTGATAATATTCCTACAAATGAAACATGCACATAAATTGTGACTCTACCTAAATTCTGTCTAGAACATGCCTATACCAAAATCACTTACACATGTTTTTACCATATCATTTTCTTTTATACCTGGGATAGTTTTTTAAGAGGCATTCTCCCTTTTATTCTATAATCTTTCATTCATATTTTGCACTTACCTGACCATAACGGGGCGGGGGTGGAGATTTGGGTATTCGCTCCATAGGATGCATCCTTTTTTCCACCCACTTTTGGGGGTGAACAAGTGCGTCATATGGAGTGAAAAATGCAGTACTCCCAAATTCTGTATATGGCACCTTACATTATACACACAAATCAATGTGCACAGCCAATTTGCACACACAACTTAACTAATTGGCCCAATCAGCCTGATAATTGTCAATTAGCACCTCATAATTGATGCAAATTGGCACTGATTAAAAGTTAACACGCACAACTTGGAAAGTGAAATTCTATAAGTTTGCACCAGTTCCAATGCACAAATTTGAAAAGGGGATATGGCCATGGAAGGGGCATGGGTGGACCGTGGGCATTCCTAAATGTTATGCCCAATCTGAAATTCTATAAAAAATAGGAGAGAGCTACAATATTCCAATAGAGAAGAAGGCATCCATTCTGCACCTGAGAGAGCTCCCCACTGCACCAGCCAGCATTGAGTGTTGAAGTTAGAAGGCAATCAATCAGGATAATATTTTAAGACGTGGTGTGTTTTTAAATTGTGAGGTGGAAGTTTCCTTACGGAGATCTAATGGAAGGTTGTTCCATAGTGATGGCTCTCCCTCTGAAGTCGCTTCCTGGTTGTGGGACCAGGAAGTGACATCAGACAGAGAACCAAGGATGGAGATGCTGCTCATGCCAGCAAAGAGTTAAAAAAGTATGGGGGAAGGGAAGGGGTGTGTGTGCATGTGGAGTGGGGATAGGGCAGGGAAGAAGCAGGACAGAAAAGAGGGCAGGGGCCTCCTATCCCATTAGGCCACTGGTAGTAGTAGTAATCCAAACTCCCTACAAGTGAATGGAGGAGTTTTCTCAGTGCATCACAGGTCAAGCAAGACCAAACTGATCCGATTTATTTCATTTTAAAGAAACATTTCCATACTGAAAATGAGATATATGGTTGGAAATTGAATTGACTATCAATATAAATTCCAAGGATCTTCAGAGATTGTACTACACAAATTTGGGTGCCTGCCATAGTGCTAGGCAGAGGCATCTGTTGTTGTGTAGAAGCCAAATTTCAAGGCTTTGGTTTTACTGACATTTAATTTTAATTTATGAGAAGTCAACCAGATAGCAATCTGATCAAGTTTTCTGTTTAATTCCTGTATAGCAGACGGTGAGGAAGGATCAGTTACGCTCAATATTTGAATGTCATCAGCGTACACAAAAGAAATTAAGTAAATGGATTGAATCAATGTTAGCAAGGGAGTGAGAAAGATATTAAACAGTGTAGATGCTAGTATTAACATAAGAAGTCATACTGGGCCAGATCAATTGTCCATCTAGCCCAGTATTCTGTTTCCACAGTGGCCAATCCGGGTCACAAGTACATGGCAGAAACCCAAAGAGTAGCCACATTCCATGGTACAAGCAAGCAGCGGTGGCTTCCCCAATGTGTGTCTCAACAGCAGACTATGGACTTTACTTCCAAGAACTTATCCAACCTTTTTTCTTTTATAAACCCAGCTATATTAACCATTACCACATTCTCTGGCAATACATTCCAGAGCTTAACTATTCTCTGAGTGAAAAATATTTCTTCCTATTAATTTTAAAGGTACTTTTCTGTAACTTCATCAAATTTAAAAGGTATTTCCCTATAACTTCATTGAGTGTCCCCTAGTCTTCGTAATTTTAGACAAAATAAAAAAATTGATTCACTAGTACCTATTCTACACCACTTCAATCTTATGCCATCTCTTTTTCAAGCAGAAGAGCCCTAATCTCTTTAGTCTTTCCTCATACAAGAGGAGTGTCATCTCCTTTATCATCTTGGTTGCTCTTCTTTGAACCTTTTCTAATCTAATATAATAAAATGATAGGCCGCGCATGCGCACTAAAAAAAACGTGTTCCCTGGTCCGTCGGGAAAATACGAGTGCGCATGCGCACCTACAACGTCACCACAGCCTGCTCTCCGTCTCCACCTCGCGCCGCTGCAGGCCCCACACTCGCAACTCACACATCTGCTGCAGCCTAGCAACTCCGACCACAACCTTCCACCCTCAACCGCCTATGCCGGCTCAGGCTGGCGCGTTGAGGAGTCGGAATGCAGACCCGGAAGAGCGAAGGAAGCCTCACACTGAGCAACTGTATTTACACTGTGCAACGAGCCTCTGCCACGGTCCCGGGTTCCTCTCAGCCTACCCTTCTCGCGGTCTGGCCGGCTACCTTAGTCCTTTGCCGCCGCCGCCACCCCCTTCCCTTCCCTACCCGCGGTCGACAAAACTCTTGCCTCCAGCAGCCGCTGCAGCACTGTAAACACGCTGCTTCGCGGCCTCTACTGCCTTCATTTGCTCTTCCGTTTCTCTGATGACATCATCAGGGACATGGAAGAGCAAATCGGGGCCGTAGAGGCCGCGAAGCAACGTGTTTACAGTGCTGCAGCGGCTGCTGGAGGCAAGAGGTTTGTCGACCGCGGGAAAGGAAGGGGGGTGGCGGCGTTGGCAAGGGACTAGGGGAGCTGGCCAGACCGCGAGAAGAGAAAATCGCGTGGGCCACGAAGAGACAGGGAGGAACTGGGAAGAAGGAAGAGGGAAAGGGGCCTGCTTTGGGGTAAGGGTGTGCTTGGAGGCACACAGCTTTGCTTGGGGGGGAGACAGAAGGGGGGCCACGGAGAGACAGGGAGGAACTGGAGCTGGAGAGGGAAAGGGGCCTGCTTTGGGGAAGGGCTGTGCTTGGAGGCAGACAGCTTTGCTTGGGGGGGAGACAGAAGGGGGACCACAGAGAGACAGGGAGGAACTGGAGCGGGAGAGGGAAAGGGGCCTGCTTTGGGGGAGGGGTGTGCTTGGAGGCAGACAGCTTTGCTTGGGGGGGAGACAGAAGGGGGGGCCACAGAGACACAGTCAGGGAGGAACTGGAGGGCCAGAGGGAAAGGGGTCTGCTTTGGGGGAGGGGTGTGCTGGGAGGTAGATAGCTTTGCTTGGGGGGGAGAAAAAATGGGGGGCCACGGAGAGACAGTCAGGGAGGAATTGGAGGGGTAGAGGGAAAGGGGTCTGCTTTGGGGGGAGGGGTGTGCTGGGAGGCAGACAGCTTTGCTTGGGAGGGGAGACAGAAGGGGGACCATGGAGACACTGTCAGGGAGGAATTGGCAGGGTAGAGGGAAAGGGAGCTGCTTCGGGGGGGAGGGGTGTGCTGGGAGGCAGATCATTTTGCTTAGGGGGGGAAGACAGAAGGGGGGCTACGGAGAGACAGGGAGGAACTGGAGGGGGAGAGGGAAAGGGGGCTGCTTTCTAGCACCCGTTAATGTAACGGGCTTAAAGACTAGTTCCACTATATTTTTTTTGAGATACAGCAACCAGAGCTGAACACAATACTCAAGGTGAGGTCGCACCATATAGCAATACAGAGCCATTATAATATTCTTAGTCTTATTTACCCTCCCTTTTCTAATAATTCCTAGCATCTTGTTTGCTTTTTTGGCCGCCACCACACATTGGGCAGAAGGTTTCAGCATATTGTCTACAATAGCACCCAGATATTTTTCTTGGGCGTTGACCCCTAAGGTGGTCCCTAGCATCTGGTAACTATGATTTGGATTATTCTTCCCAATGTGCATCACTTTGCATTTGTCTACATTAAATTTTATCTGCCATTTGAATGCCCAGACTTCCCAATTTCCTAAGGTTTGCCTGAAAATTTTCACAGTCTGCATGCATTTTAACAACTTTGAACAGTTTAGTGTCATCTGCAATTTTATCACCTCATTCGTCATTCCAATTTTCAAATCATTTATAAATATGTACAGATCCCTATGCCACTCCACTATTTACACTCCTCCATTTAGAAAAATGACCATTTAACCCTACCCTCTGTTTTCTGTCCAGTAACCAATTCCTAATCCACAACAAAACATTGCCTCCTATCCCATGACTCTTTAATTTTCACAGAGGCCTCCAATGAGGAACTTTGTCGCAAGCTTTCTGAAAATCTAGATACACTACATCAACCAGCTCTCCTTTAGCCACATGTTTATTGACACCATCAAAGAAATGCAGCAGATTGGTGAGGCAAGACCTCCCATGGCTGAACCTATGCTGACTCTGTCCCATTAAACCATGTTTGTTTATGTGTTCTATCATTTTATTTTTTATAAGGGTTTCAACTATTTTTACTGGCACTTAAGTCAGGCTTACCAGTCTGCAATTTCCTGGATCATCCCTGGTACCCTTTTTAAAAATCGGCATAACATTAGCTACCCTCCAATCTTCAGGTACTACAGATGCTTTTAGCGATAGGTTACAGATTACTAACAGCTTAGTGACTACATATGATTGTTGAGAGAGATACAGTTGAAACTAAGCCAAGGCAACATGTGTCACACCAACAGTCAATCCAAAAGAAGCTTATGATCTACTAGGTGAAACACACTAGACAAATCAAATGAGATAATAATGTCAGTCTTATCCTGAACCAGATGAGTTTTCACAATAGTAGTGAAACCTAACATCGTGGTCTCTGTGGACTGGTTTGTACGAAATCCAGTTTGATATGGATATAGAAGATTAGTAGTGTTATCTCTAGGTCTAATAGATGCTGGCATTGTAATTTAGATGCTGGGACTCTAGATCATTTACTTTTTTTCTGTCCCTTTGTCAATGCCTTTTGGAAGTTAATTTGGTCCCAAATTAATTCAATGTTAGAAAATCATGTTGCCCTATCCTATGATACTATTTTATTTGGAACGTCTATGAGATTCAAGAGTCAAATTTCAGCAAATAACAATAAACTTTTGTTAATACTGACGGGGGTTGCCATTCAACATATTACTGGAAATTGGAAGGACTATACTAAACTTAATTATACATTTTGGTGGAATTCAGTTTGTCATATTTATAAAATGGAGAGAGTGCTTGCTATACAGCAAGGAAATTATAATAGTTTCAAAAAGATTTGGGGGCCATTGATTGCATATTCTAATGATTAGACACCTTGGACACCTTTTTATTACATTGGCATATATTTAATGTGGGGATGGGGAGGTATGTTATGTGATTTAATGGGTTTATTCCTGATGAATGGGATGGGTGGGGGAGGGGTCTTTTTTATATGCATTTGACAATAATTGTTAGAATGTCAAGTGATTTATACGAATTATTTGATTGAATTTTGTACACTTGTTGCAAGAGTTAAAACTGAATAAAGAATTTAAAAAAAAAAAGAAAGTAGAAGTTGTTCTAAGACAATGCGTTCAGTCAATTTAGCAATGATTAGCAGATTCTCAATTGGTCAATAGTTATCTATATCCTGGGAGCTGTTCTTTGTGTCCTTAACTCATGGACAGAGATGCATCTTCCATGCATCTGAGACTATACCAGTTCTCAATGAAGACACTATTATATTGTGAATATAGGGTAGAAAAATCGTCACTAATGATTTTAACCAAATGGATGGAATGGCATCATATGGAACTGTTCTTAGAGCCTTTTGAACCTCAGAAATCATAGGAATGTGAAAAGTTGGCAGGGAACTCCTCAGATAGCTATAATGTTCATTTGACATTCCCTCAGGGTCTACCAAAAACACTAGTAAAGAGGCAATAACCTGTTTCCCCATTATAGAAAAGGAGGTTTAATTATATGCCCTATGGTGAAAGTAGTGTGAGCAGCGTGAACTTGAGAATCAGCAAAGAATGTTCCTGGCTTTTGTTTACTATATTGGGAACCATGATAATTTGCTGGGAATAATGTTTTATTTGCTGTAATAGTTTTTTGCTTATAGATGTTTATGTTTATTAAAATTTGATATCCCACCAAATCTTAGCGGTTTTACATAATGATAAAATTCTTTAAAGTGAGGAAAAGAACACCATAAAAAATAGGACAGCCCTGAAAATTTTTTTAAAAAAATCCACAATCATCCAGAAAAATAAATAAAACAACATACAAACAGTTATATTAAGATGTATAAGGAATGCCTGATAACCTTTCAATGAATAAATGTTTTTTTCTGCCATGTACTTTCTTTCTGGTATAATTGTTTCCTGAAGAAAGAAAGCTGTATAGAGTACTGTAAAGCCCTTGGCTTTGATGTTTGACTGGGTGCTAGAGCTGATCTAATATCATTGATATGGAGCTGTGTGGAAGACTAGCCTGTTTTGCCTAGCTAGCCTGGCTTACCCAGGGAGGTCAGCATGGTGTCCAGTCAAAAGTACGTGAGACAATCGCACGTGGACAAACACGCCCAGACAATCGCGCTCAGGTCATCAGCGCGCTGGATTTCAACACCATTTTAAAGTGCTCCGAGGGGGTATGTGGGTGTGGAACCCCCCACTTTACTTAGA
Organism: Geotrypetes seraphini; assembly: GCF_902459505.1. Lineage (NCBI taxonomy): Eukaryota > Metazoa > Chordata > Amphibia > Gymnophiona > Dermophiidae > Geotrypetes > Geotrypetes seraphini. The sequence continues at coordinate 95,554,079 of NC_047088.1, forward strand.
AATGTTGGTGCTCCCATTGGGGGGGTGGGGGGGAACCCCCATTACAAAGGAAACAGTAATTTTCCCTAAAAAAACAGGGAAAGAGGTTGTTTCCTCTGTAATGGGGGGGTTACCCCCCACACCCCCAACGGGAGCGCCAACATTTCTAACTAAAGTGGGGGATTTCCCCCCACACACACACTCTCACAGCACTTTAAAATACTGTTGAAATCTAGCACGCTGATGTCCTGCGTGCGATTGTCTGGGCGGGTTTGTCCATGTGCGATTGTCTCGCGTGGTTTTGTCTATGAGCCGGTCAACATATACAGTATACAGCCAAGACTCAATTGCATATAAAGAGAATTTTATTTGTTATCGTTTGCCTCACATAAAATAGAATGAATTTGACTTACCTCAGCCAAGCATATACAGGCACCAGTCTGTTTTCCCAAGGCCTGCCTCTGCCTGTCTCTAGGGAAACTTGAGAGTTTCTCTTTCTCCCTTCAGGACCTCTCTAGAATAAACTCAGCCTGGGTAGAAATACCTCTCTCCTGTGAGTCCCGCCTCTGTGACTCAACACTGAGCTCCATAGCCCAATGCATGCTGGGACCTGTAGTTCCACAATTGATTAACACCTCCTGCTGCCCGGGGGCTGGGGGGGAGTATAATATTTGCTTAGGGGAGGGAAAATCCCTTAATATGTTACAAGCTGTTACAGCAAAAGACCTTATTATTTAAAGAGATGGATGAAATTATAGAAAAGTCCAGTTCAAGTTGATCAGAAAGCACATTTTCCATAATAAGATGTAGTGCCCTAAACTGGTTCATAACTGAATCAGCATTGTGGAAGACTTTAATTGTGCACATTAATTAGCACCAATTAGGGTTTGCACATGTATCTGTTGTATGCTATTCTTTAATTCTGGGCACCTAAATCCCATAGTGTGCAACCCAGAAGAGGGTGTGTCCATGGAAAGAGCATGTGTGGTTCAGGAGCATTCCAGAAAGTTACACACAGTATTGTAGAATAATGGCTCAGCACACCCAGCTTGGGTGCCAGGATTCATAGCAGGTTTCAGCAGGTGTAAGTCTGCCACCCAGAGAATCAGCACTTTACGCTATTCTGTAGCGGTCACATGCACTTTATAGCATAGCAATTAGTGCCATTCCTTTCCGGCACTGATTTTTGAATTCCTCCTTTAATTACCTCATTAGATGTGAATTGAGACTAACAATCAATAATCTCTGATTATTGGAATTAATTGGAGCTAATAAATCAGTGGCATATAGCCAGACAGCTAATTTTGGGTAGGCCTGAACTCAAAGTGAGTAGACATTTTTTCTGCCCTACCCCCACCTCAAAATATAAACACTTTAGCTAATGACGACCATCCAAGCTCTGTCAGCTGAAGACTTCCTCCAAAGTCATTCAGAACTACTTTTTACCAACCTTGGCAACCACCATTGCCAGCACCCCATTCATGCATAGTTGTTGGCAGCTTAAGGATGCTGCCACCAACAGCAGAGCTTGTAGTAGAATGTTCTCACCGCCTTTAGAAGAGGTCTTCAGCTGGGCATGCTTGGAGATCCCCACCAGCAACAGCAAGGATCATGGCCAGTGTTAGACATGCTATAGCCCAGGTCAAAAAATAATGGAGGTGGGCCCCTAGATCCCCTCTCCTCTACCTCCCTTCTGATCTCTCCACCTGCCATTACTATCACACTGAGAGATCCTCACAAAATACAGAACAATATGTAGACAAAAATTGAAATTAAATTGGCATGTGCTGCAACATTGGAGAAATGAAAACAGAAATGCATTTTCTTTCCTACTGAGCACAGTACAAAGACATCTGTTATACACATTTTCCAGAGTTAACATATTGCATTTAAAACATTCAAAATAAAATTCTTTTTTCTACCTTTCTTAGCTGGACATTTTTCCATTATGTTTGTTCCAGTTTCTCTTTTCTGTTTTCTGGTCTGTCTTTCTGCTAATTCTCTTTCAAGTGGCTGCTGTCCATTTGTCTTTTCTCCTATCTCCTGTCTTGTTACATTCCCTCACTACACCTGTCTCTGAATACTGATTGTTCCTTTTAAGTTCTTTCCTCTCTGTCCACTCATATTTTACCCTCTTTCACCCTTCTTCTCCATTTTACTTTTCAGCTACCTATCAAATTTTCATTTCCTTCTCTCAACCACCAGCTCTCCCATGCCCCATCTCACTCCTTCCCAAGCCTTTCATTTTTTTTCATCTTCAAACTACTTGCCATTACCACATTTCTACCTCAACCTCTCATTCATTTCCTTGCCACTGGCCTCCTCCCCCTCTTGGCCTCTCCCACATGGTTCCACAATTCTCAGCGTCTTCCTCTCTTCATCCTTCTAGCACAGCATCTGCTCTCTCTTTCTCCTCTCCCCACCTTCTTAGCCTGATATCTCTCAGTCCCTTCTCTTTTCCCTCCTGCTCCCTCTCCCACGGTCTACAGCATTCCTCCTTCTCTCTTTCCTCGCTCCCATTGTCCAGCATTTCTCCCTAACCCTCTTCTGCTCCTTGATCTAACATCTCCTTCTTTCTTCCTTCCCCATCTCCTGTGCATCTCTCCCTGCCACTCTTCCATCCCTATGTCCTATATCTCTTCTTCTGTTCCATTGTCCACCATCTCTTTTCCGGCACACAGTTTGCATTACACTGATATAGGGTTGGCCTGCTTGGTCCAAAATGAAGGGAGTAGTAGAGAATGACACGGGGACAAATTTTTCTCCGTCCCCACGGGAACTCATTTTCCCATCCCGGCGAGTTCTTTTCCTGTCCTTGCCTCATTCCTGCAAACTCTGTCCTCACCTGCACAAGCCTCAAACACTTTAAAATCACGTGTTCGAGGCTTGTGCGGTTAAGGCAGAGCTTATAGGAATGGGACAAGGACAGCGCCGAAACTCACAGGGACGGGATGGGGAAATTGAGTTCCTGTGGGGACGAGGACAAATTTGTCCCTGTGTCATTGTCTAGCGTGTAGCACAACTTGGTAGAAGGAGGAGTTGAAAACCTTGCATAGATTCCTTCTGCACAGCTCGCGAGCATGGGGAGAATACCCTACTGTCCAGAGTGACACACCTATCTACTAGAAAAGATATTAGTAGAAAGGTAAGAACCTAATCTCTTTATAGAGGGCCTTGACAAAATCCTAAGAGGCTTTTGTCCAGCCACCTGCTCCCTCTACCCCTGCCCATTTAAAATAGTGCAGCAGGAAAGCAGGGATATTATAGAAGGAGGCCACAAAAATTATGAACTCCTCTTTTTCTAATGGGCAGCTACCAACAGCATTAAAAAGGGTAGTGGACATCCTCTGCTAAAGAAGAGCAAACTTAACCATTGTCCAGTATCCTCACTAGGTCTAATATCCCACTTCTATGAAAACTTATAGAACAAACGTTCTGGCTAGATCTGTGTGAATTTGGATTCAGACCTGGATATGAAAAGGAAATGCTCCTTATATCTCTACAAGATGATCTTTGGACCACAATATCAGACTAGCGCAACTAGAAGAAACAGGTATAAGTGGCACTGCACTTGCTTGGTTTGGATCCTATCAGATAGGTAACAGCCCATTCTGTTCAGCAGCACCTCATCACTCCCCTGGGCTCTAACCCAGGGGTGGACAACTCCAGTCCTCGAGGGCCGGAATCCAATTGGATTTTCAGGATTTCCCCAATGAATATGCATTGAAAGCAATACATGCAAATAGATCTCATGCATATTGATTGGGGAAATCCTGAAAACCCGACTGGATTCCAGCCCTCGAGGACCGGAGTTGCCCACCCCTGCTCTAACCTGTGGGGCAACACAAGGATCAATACTGCCACCTCAAGTTACTAGCAAAGCTACTTAGTTTTACATTTATGTGGATGATATACAAGTATTCACTGAACAGACTTACACACAGCTCTAAATAAACTCACTATTTGTTTAACAGCAATTCAAGAAACTTTGCCTAACCCCAAGTAAAACTGAGCTCCTATTGGTCCCTAACACAAATGGTCCCATATATGGCATCCAAAAACCTTTTTGGAACTACAAACTCCCTCTTAGATCAGGATTCTTTTGGTACAGCTAGACTCAGCACTTCTTCCTGAATGTCCTGTTATGTAAGTCTCTCCCTTCCTGTCATCTTTGTCCCATGTAGGTATCATTTTTGAAGCCTTTACCGCTACCACTCCATCCCCTTCCCCTAATTTATGGTACTCTTCATGTTCTCTTTCTCCCTTCCTATCTTCCAGCATGTATTGCAACTCTTCTTTGGGCCTTCTATGGCTAACAGGAAGAACACCACAAAATAGTTAACGCTTCAGCTTTATCTGCGCTATGTGGCTAATCTCATAATATAAGCCATAATAGTAAAGGATCTCCTAGTTTATACTGCAACATTGATCTCTTACAGCACAAGAAGCTGATGATATGTTAAGCACCATTCTTCCTGTGGGCAGCATGCAAGATAGGATGGTGTGGATACCACAACAAAAAAAAGAAAGAGGTGGTAATAATGAAAAATAGAGGAAAATGAATCACCTACTAAAAATCCCCGAGAAGTCAAGCTAAACATTTTGAAAAACACCTTAAACATCATGAAAGAAAATTTATATTGTGCTCATCATCAGAGATAGCAATGGCACCATATACTGTCACTAGCAGCCCATAGTCATAGTTTTAATCATTGCACAAGATTAATAAATGTTTTACAGAACAAATGAAATTCAGTCAAAAATACATATAAGAACAGGTAATATTTGGGGGCCACTGATTACATATTCTAATGATCAGACACCTTAACCACCCCTTTTTTTATTATATAAGATTATAAGTAGGGTGGGTTTGGGATATATGATATTTGTTTTAACTGGTTTATTACTAATGGGTGGGATGGGTGGGGAGGGATTCTTTTATGTTTTGATGATTATAAGTAAGAATGTCAAGTGATTTGTAAAATTTATTTTTGATTGAATATTATACACTTGTTGTAAGATATGAAAACGAATAAAGATTTAGAAAAAAAAAAAAAAAAAGAACAGGTAATATTGGTTCACCAATAAAAAAAAAAAGAGTAGTATCTTAAAAGTAAAAGGCGCTTGTGAGTGATATAATGATAAGTAGGCTAAATTGGGCACAAAACATGAACTTATTGTTCATAGCAATTTATAACAGATGGTATAAACTTTCACAGGACCCTGACATGGACTGTTTTTCCCTAGCTGCTTCAGGGAGACCAAGATATCTTCAAAAATATCTCTTTAGAAAATTATAATCCAGAAATTAAAGTGCCCAAAACAGAAACTGTCAGGCAGACCTGGTGCAATTCAATAGCTGATGCTGCCTGAACGCAGAGTGACCCTTGTCTCACTGAAAGGCTGATCCTCTTTGTCTCTCCTGTATCTCCATTCATCAGTCTCTCTGGTGTCTCAGTCTACCTGTCTCTCAAGTGATTCCAGCTCATTTACTCTGTTATGTTAGCATATGTGACACCCGGGGCCCAACATTTTTTGACACACCCCTCAACTCTATGAAAAACATGATTTTTAGTAATAATCCACATATCGCACAAGAAGAGTGTACCTAGGAAAAGGCAACATCTTACATACTGCAGTGAGCAGTAGAACATCAATTCACCCATTGAAAAACTAAACAAGCCAGACTAGTACAGATTGATCCTGCACAATCAATGCTAACAGAAAACCATGTCTTTCGTACACACAAAACTTAGAAAACACCTTCGCCCAGTATGGAATATGTAATTTAAAACTCCCCCCCCCAGCTCCCCATCTCTCTGGTTTACAAAATCGTAGCTCGGTTTTTAGCGCCGGCCACGGTGAAACAGCTTTGACACTCATAGAATTCCTATGAATGTCAGAGCTGTTACCACCGCTACAATTTTGTAAAACGGGGGGAGAGGGGTTAAAATACAAATATGTAGACAAAAGTTAAACTGAACCACCAAGAAGCTGGACTCTGCATGCAATGCAACACTACAGAAACAGTGATGCATGTCCCCTATTATTGTGCAAAATATAAAGATAGCAGATGTAAATTTGAAAAAACAGAGAAATAGCGATCATCACTTTACAAATTAACAAATAAACACCCCACCCCCCTTTTATGAAGCTGTGTTAGGGTTTATCATTTCAGGCCATGGTGGTAAAAGCTCTGACGCTCATATGAATTACCTCCGCGGCCGTGATAAAAAACCCTAATGTGGCTTCATTAACCCCCCCCCTTCTGTTTGATGAAACTGCATTAGGCTTTTTCATCACCAGCTGTGGCAGTAAAAGCTCTAGCGCTCACAGAATTCCTATGAGTGTCAGAGCTAATATTATCGCGGCTGGCAATAAAAAAGCCTGCCTCTGCCCCCTCCCTCCTCCCCGCTTCCATAAAGCGAGGGCTGTTTTGAGTCCAAAAGGGGTGAAGGAGAGCTGACAAATATGTTCTTACTTTGGGCCATGATACAATAACGTTTCTCATCATTCATTCCTACTAGAACATCTGACCTTGATCACACATGTAGAACACAGATCAACCCTATGCAAATACAGGAACACAAATTAAAAGTCCTAATATACACAAACGAAACTCTAATGCCAAACTCTGCATGCATGCAATACAACACTAGAGAAATAGAAACAAATGCATATTTCAATCATTAAGGGCTCCTTTTACGAAGGTGGGCTAGGGTTTTTAGCGTATGCACAAAATTACCGCTCGCCATAGCATGCGGTAGCCAAAAATCTACCGCCTCCTAAAAAGGAGGCAGTAGTGGCTTGCGCGCTCGGGAATTTAACATGCGCTATTGTGCGCGTTAAGGCCCTAGCACGCCTTTGTAAAAGGAGCCCTAAGTTGAAAATAAAATAATGTTTCCTACCTTTGTTGTCTGGTGATTTTATTTTTCTACATATATTTTCCCAGTCTCTGTTTGCACTTCCTTTGGTCTGTGCCCTTAACTCTATTTCCAGGGCCTTCTTATCGATTTGCTGTTTCTCTCTCCTTCACTTTCTACCCTAAATCCATGTGGAGAGAGGAATTAATTTAGGAAAATGCTGAAGACTCAGCTATTTGTTGATGCATTTCTCTGAGCAATTGATTTTATGTAAGACTAAACTTGTCTCTTTTCATTTTTAATTTTGTATAGACTTTTAGGGCTCCTTTTACTAAAGTGCGCAAGCGGAATACCGCACGTGCTAAACGCTAATGCCTCCATAGAGCTTACGTTAGTATTTTTCATTTAGCGCGCGCTAAAAACGCTAGCGCACAATAGCAAAAGGAGCCCTTAATATTTTATGTATGGAATTCCTTGTAAACTGTTTTGGAAAAAAATGGTATAGAAATTTTAAAACTAAATAAATAAAATAAAAAAATAAATCTTTGGCGTTAACTTTCAATATTCAACTTTCTTTAATTTTTCTTCTTCCTTCTCAAGTCTATCTACTATTCCATATCTTCCTTTCCCATCTATCCATGGGCACCATCTCTTTCCTCTCTCTGCCCTTCCTCTCCATCCATGTGTACCATATTCAATGACTAGCGGGGACAACAAAAACAAGAGGGCATTCAGAAAAATTGAAAGGAGACAGTTTCAAAACGAATACTAGGAAGTTCTTCTTCACTCAGAGGGTGGTGGACACCTGGAATGCACTCCCAGAAGAGGTGATAAGACAGAGTACAATTTTGGGTTTCAAAAAGGGATTGGATGACTTCCTGAAGGTGAAGGGGATTGAAGGATACAGATAGAGGGTAACTATACAGGACACTAAATGAATAGGGAATACACGGATTTAGGTAAAGGATCACTTACAGGTCATGGACCTGGGGGGCCGCCGCGGGAGCGGACTGCTGGGCACGATGGACCCCCTGGTCTGACCCGGCAGAGGCAATGCTTATGTTCTTATTTAGCGAAGAAGCTCCCAATATGCCACTCTCAACGGTCCCTCTGTTTGCAACGGAACTCAGACTTTCCAACCCTCTAGCAAACTGCCTCCACTGGGAGGCAGCCCAAAAGTGACCTAAATTATGAAATCAACTTCCTTCTGCCATTAGGGCAATTGATAACCTACTGATCTTCCAAAAAGCAATAAAGACACTTCTTTTCATGGACCGGATCATTTCTTGTCTCAAATTGACAGACCGTGCTTCAACATACCTTACCTCAGAACACTTGTGCCTGCTACAGTTCACTGAAGATATATTAATACTCATTCATGACTTTATGATTTATTTTCTTAGATTCCGCAAAGCATGTGTTCTTAGTCACATTCTCTATAAGATGTAAGTTATTGATTCTATAGCTTTATGTTTTGATCCTGTAGCATGTTATTGACTCTGTTATGTACCTATCTCTGTTCCTGAAAACTTTGCGTATGTATCCTTGTAACCCGTTCTGGGCTCCTGGAGAGGATGGGCTATAAAAATAAATAAATAAATATTCCCTCTCTTTCTTCTTCCCTATTCCCATCTTTTCTTAAACAGCATTTTTTCCATCTTTATTCCCTTACCCACCCCTCCCATCCCTGTGCAGCATCTCCTCCCTCTCTCTTCCCCTTCTAGTTGTCTGACATCTTTCTCCTCTCCTTCCCCCAGTCTGGCCTCCATCACTCTCTCCTCCTTCCCTTCCCTGGTCTGGAATCTCTCTCTCTCTCTCTCTCCTTCCTTTTCTCCCTTTTTGTGGTCTGGTATCTCTTCCTCTTTCCTCCTCCACCTCCTATGGTCTTGCATTTCTGTCCTCCTCTTCCCTTTCCTGCCCCAGAGGTCTGGCATCTTTCTTTTTTCTCTCTTCATCCCCTCGGTCCAGCATTTCTCTAATGCTCCCCCCTGCCATGTTCCCCCAGCGACCCAACCCCCTGCATTCCTCTCCTCCAGAGGATCTGGTAAGGCAGCCACTATTTCATCCTTCAGGCAGCTGGCAGTGTGAGTGAACACACTACCTTCGGCGGCCCATAAGCTTTCCCTCTGCTACTGCTTCCCGCCTATGAGGGAACAGGAAACAGTAGCAGAGAGAAAGCTTCTGGGCCATCAAAGGCAGCGTGTGTTCACGCATGTGCTGGCTGCCTGAAACAGCTGCAGAGATAGATCCCAGTTTGGGAGGGGGGGATGGAACTTCGGACTGCAGGGAGCAGCCACTCAGCCTGCTCCAAGATACATCCTGGTGGTGGGAGGGAGGCAGGAAGTGCTACTTCTGGTGTGCGGTAGACAAGAGCTGGGCTCTGAAGAGAAGTGCTGTTGGCTCTGCTCTGGAACAAGGAAGTGACATAGGATGGGGGTGGACCAGCAGCCACGGGGAGGTGAGGAAGGTCTCGCAATGACTGAATTTAAAGTTTACTGCCACTGCTGCTGGTTCAGGAAAGCAGAAGCAGCAGAATAGGGTAGAAGGTTCTGGACCTGGTGGGCCGGCTGTGCACCTGGGGTGGACCGCCCCCCTCCTCCTTGGTATGCCACTGGTTATGTCTCTATCTGTTCTTCTGTTTCTCCTCTCTCTGTGTCTCCATGTTGTAACTTTACAATTTCTTCCTGTTCTTTCTCTTGTCTTGCCTTTTAAGCTGTCTCTTCTTCATCCCCTTCCTTTCCTTGTGCTCCTCTAATCTCACCCTATCTCATCATATATTGGGAGAGAAAATCAGATATTTCCCCTTCATTGTCCCCCCCATTCTCCTCTTGGATGGATTCCCAGAATCACCAGTCCTCTTTCTCCATTCACCTCCTGTCTTGGCACTTCCATCGCAGGTGAAACATTAATTTAATCTTTTTAATTTGTTCCTTTGTCCTCTTGTAGCTTTAATTCAATCTACCAGCCTTTAATTCTATTTTTATGCTGATGATATCCTCCTTGTTTACTCAACCAATACTTTGGGCTGGATTCTGCAAATAGCATCATTATCAGCAGCTGCCTACAAAATGACCTCCAATCATGTGTCAAGCGTGCAACGGCACTATTTGGAGAATTAATAATAATAATAACTTTATTTTGTACACCGCCATACTCAGGGAGTTCTAGGCGGTTCACATCAATTAATTAAGATTACAAACGATGAAGTCATTGGAGTTAAAAAGTTTAGGAATGTACAGGACATTGGAGTTGACAGGAATATACAAGAGTGTACAATAGGAAGGTAATATTATTTACGGGAAAAAAAAGGTCATTGAAGTTAACAAGTTAGGCGAGTATAATAAGAAGGAGTAGGTGGAGGTTCACGTGCATTGAAGGGAGTTGAAGAAGTAAGAGGGGGTGTTAAGGGTTCTGTTCGTGGAATAAAGGTGTTTTGAGTTTTTTTCTGAAATCAAGGTAGGTGGGGGTGTCGAGCACAATTTGGGCTAGCCATGGGTTCAGTTTAGCCGCCTGGAAGGAGAAGGTTTTGTCAAGGAACCTTTTGAGATGACATAATTTTAGGGGGGGGGAGAAAGCGAACAGATGAATTCTGCGGGAGTTCTTATTGTTGTAATTTGGGTTGAGGTAGCTTGGGGATATACCAAATACTGTTTTGTAGCAGAGGCATGCAAACTTGAATAAGACTCTGGATTCAAATGGTAACCAGTGCAATTTATGGTAGAAGGGGGTGATGTGTTCCCATTTGTTTAAGCCAAATATAAGGCGGACGGCGGTGTTCTGAATCAGTTTTAGTCTCCTGGTGGTTTTCTTCATGGAGCCCAGATAAATGATGTTGCAGTAATCCAGGATGCTGAGAATGGAGGATTGTACTAACAGGCGAAATGAGTTGTCATCGAAGTATTTTTTTATGGTGCGGAGTTTCCAGAGCACCGAGAAGCTTTTCCTGACAGTAAGATCAGTGGCTACGTGAAAGGTAAGCGCTGGAAATGTAGACCAGGGTTATAAAGGCTTACATTTCCGGTACCTACCTTTCACAAGAATCACATCTATAGAGGCACCTAAGGTAACTACGCCTACAGTGTCCAAAGATGCCTCTTTAGTTGGACAAAGGTGACATTTTTGGAGGCACCAAACAACGTTTTGTTTTTTAATTGGGCACAGTCAATTACTGCACTGATTGAACCAATTAAAATGATTAAGTTAGGTGGCATTAGGGTGCCTACCACCGCCTAATGGCGCCATTTTGAAAATTTGCTCCTTGTTGTTTACCCTTGGTCCCCTCCAGGAATGTCTGAATCTTGTTGCAAAATTGCTTTTTGATCACAAACTGGTCCTAAATAAGGAGAAGACAGTTGCCTGCTGGTTTTCAGGTAGCTTCCCAATACTACTACTATGTATCATTTCTTTAGCGCTGAAAAGCTTACATAGCACTGTACATTCAACATGCAACAGAAGGTCCTTGCTCTGAAGAACTTACAATCTAATTTGGACAGACAGACAGGACATATGGAGGGGGAAGGGGTTTGGGGAGAATGATAGGATGGACATAGGTAATTTTATGGTGAATGGGAGTTAGGAGTTGAAAACAGCACCCAAAAAGCAGGCTTTTAGCTTGGATTTGAATACTGCTAGTGACGGTGCCTGACATAAAGACTCAGGCAGTTTGTTCCATGCATAAGGCGCAGCAAGATAAAAGCGATGAAGTCTGGAGTAAGCAGTAGAGGAGAAGGGTATGATAGAAGGGACTTGAATGGAGTTCACAAGTGGGAGAATAGGGGGAGTGAAGTTTGGAGAGATTGCACTTGCAGAGTGAGTGCACTTGCAGGTCAATGAGAGGAGTTTGAAATGTATTTGGAAATGAGTGGAGAGCCAGTAAGGTGACTTGAGTAGAGGGGTAATATGAGTGTGGTGGCTCTCATGGAATATGTCATGCAACAGAATTTTGCATGAATTGAAGGAGAGAGAGACTGACCCTTCCATTACAGCTTTTTGGAAATGCATTATACCTGTTGAGTCTTTTTGTTGCTTACGCATTACTCTTGATTCCCACCTCTCCTCAAGTCTTGAATTTATGTAAAAATAGGTTTTTTTTCTCCTCCATCAACTTCATTCTGTCAATCGATTCTTTAACCGTGATTCATCAAACTCGTTTGTATTTCCCTCTTAGTCATCAGACTGGATTACTGTAATGTGGTCTACTCTGGTTGTTTTTGCACAATCTTCAGGAAACTTCAGTTTCTACAGAATACAGCTATCCTTCCATAAAACTGACTGTGTTTCCCTACTCCTCAAAAAGTACCATTAGTTACCGATTGAACAGCATGTTACCATTAAAATCTTTTTACTAACCTTCAAGGCTTTTTGGTCGGACTCTTCCCTCCCCCCCATCTAGCATCCCTCATCATTCCTTACTCTCCTACCCATCTGTTTCACTAAAAAAAATTATCACCACTTAATTCGTCCAGGCCCAAAGTCTGCTCAGTTAACATCAACAAGGTGTAATGTCTTCTACTTCAGAGCTCCATCTCTCTAGAATAATTTTTCCATTAAATATCCACTCAGAGTCAAACTTGAACAAATTCAGTCTACAATAACAAATTGGCTTCTTTTTATTTATTTATTTATTTATTTATATTCTTTTTACAAGTTGATAAAACATCACTTGAAAGGAAATATAATAATTGAAAAAAGAAACTAGTAATCGAACTATAAATTAATTCCACATTAGTAACTAAACCTAAAGTCCACACATGAGGAGAATCAATCACATCCAAGGGAAATTGGATTCCAGGAAATAATCTAAATTAATTTCAAATTACAGAGTGCAGTTGAAGTCCATTAATGGCCTGGTTCAGTGATTCCATGAATGTCTCTGGAATTCTTTTAGCTGCTTTACCCTCAAGAAAAAAGTTCAATTGATCAGGTTCATAAAAAATATGTCTGTTACTCTGATATGTAATGCAACATTTACAAGGAAAACGTAACTGAAAAGTTGATCCTAAACTCAAAACAGATTGATGATAAACCAGAAATTTCTTACAACTGGCTTGTGTCCACTTCGATACATCAGGAAAAATTGAAATTTTGAATCCATGAAATTCCACATTATCAGTTCTATAAAATAGACGAAGAATTGCTTCTTTATCTTGAAGAAAAACAAAAGTCACCAATAAAGTGGCTCTACCCACAATTTCCTCCTGGGATGTCTCCAGTATACCAGTGAGATCCAATTCTCCTGATGCTGCTTCTCCTTTTTCTTTATCCTCTTTAGGCAAATTAAGGAAATATAACTTTTGTAACGGTGGCATATTATTTTCAGGAAATTTCAAAACTGAATTTAAAAAGGAATGAAATAAGTCTCTAGGTAATTGAAATTTGGAGACAGGAAAATTTAAGAATCTCAAGTTCAAATTTCTATTTGCATTCTCCAAATTTTCTATTTTCCTAGTGAGCAAAAGTTTTTCCTTCAGTTGTAAATTAGAAGAAACCTTCACTTCTGAACAAGTTGGCTTTTTTTTTTTAAATTCTTTATTCATTTTCAAAAGTACAATAAGTGTATCAATATGTTAAAACAAATGAATCATAAATATATCACTTAATAATCATCAAGACTACACATAAAATGCTATTAACCCCCACCCATCCCATCCCTTCCTATTATATAATCAAATTTCTATTTGCATTCTCCAAATTTTCTATTTTCCTAGTGAGCAAAAGTTTTTCCTTCAGTTGTAAATTAGAAGAAACATTCACTTCTGAACAAGTTGGCTTCTTAATCATGCTTTGATGACACTTAAGAGAATGGTGTCATAGCTTCTGACATTTACCATTTTTCATTGTCTGCCCTTTATGCACTCCCTAGCATACTGCTTCTCCCTTTCTCCGTATCAACCTTTTCCCAGCCCTCTGTCCTATTTCTCCTCTATTGTTTTGATTGCTTAGGTTGCTGGACCTTTTCTCTTTCCTATCTTAAGATTGTTGTTCCTTTCTGCCTGCACAATTTTTGATTTAAGACTGTAAATTGCCTTGTTCTGCAAGTTAGTAAAGGCAGTTTATCAAATGGAAATAAACTATAAAGTATAGTCTTATCCCTCAGCAACAGTAACATTTGTACCTGGGTCACGGAGGGGCAAATAACGCAGGTGAAGAGGTTTGATGGGGCAGACTCTATAGAAAAATCATATGGTATTATAGCTGCTAATTGTTTCAATTACTTGTGATAGAGTGGCAGATGTAGGTCTGTGGGCTCATGCCTTTCTTCTCTGCTTCCCAGAACCCGGACATGCCATTCGGTTTTACACGGTTTCGTGGTATACTGCTGCTGCTTCTATTCTACACAGGGCTTCTGCCATTTGTGCCCCTTGAAGAAAGTGTTGCGTCAACAGTCATGCCCTCTATTATCAACAGGTATGGGACATTATTGTTACAGTATTCCCACTACAGTCTTGATGGGGGACTGCAGGCATAAGAGCCAATTTTTAAAATGATTGGAAATGCAGAACTCATGAACAAAAATTTGCTCCCTCCCCCAGCAAAAAAAGCCAAAACAAGGTAATATGTTAAGGTACTGTGGACTTAGAAAAGCACTTCCCTGGGTGAATCTCTTCATCAAGACAGTTAATAAATAAATAATAAAAACTGATCAGATCAAAAGCTAAGAGAATACTCAGAATCCTGCCAGATTCTCCTTTGCTCTTATCCCCTGCAGCCAGTCCATATCATACTCTCTCTGGTACCCTTCAGCCCATCTACACAGTGGCGTACCTAGGGTATGTGGCACCCGGGGCCCATCATTTTTTGACACCCCCCCCCCCCCCTCATGTAAAATTTTTTTTTTTTTTTTTTTTTGCAATAACCATGAAATGGAATAAATGGTCAGAATAGAAACAGGCAGTGAAAATTTTCTTTTTTTTTTTTTTTTTTTTTTTCCAAAGTATTTTTATTGAGAATGGCAAAAGGTCCAGACAAGCAACCATGGTCTGTACAGAAACTTATACATTATCAAAAAGAACACAGAATGAGAGTAACAGCAACAACAAGCATGAACAAGCCTCTCCCAAGAGAAAATTGCCAATGAGAGGCATAGCAATACACAACAAAAGGCCAAAACTTGGGGCAAGCAAACAAATCCCACCCCAGAACCCACAAGAATAATAAGCCGGACTAGACCCTCAGCCATATTTTATAATGAAAAAAACCCCCACAAGCAACAACACCCAGACCGCTCACCAGACACACCAATCCGCACAACAAGCACCCAAGAAACACCCAGCCACCACCCAGACAAAACTACCAGACACACCTACCCCACCAAGCCCAGACCCAACCCCCCCTCCCCAGAGAGTGCAAGCGCAAAGTGGACCGTGAAAAGGGCAGCTGCAGAAGTGGAAAGCCCCAGATAAGTAGGTTAGCTAAAGAAAGCCCACAGATAGAAGAAATCAGGATAACAGAAGTTCCAACAAATGCTCCCACAGAAAATTTTCTTTTATTGAACCTCATTTATGTAACCATTATTCCAAACATAACATAACATAAATTATGTCTGAATTGTCATGACATCAGAAGTACATATGGAGTAGTTGCAGGTGATGCTTGGGACAGTTCTGATTATGTTAGTTTGGTTTTATGTGTTTTTTTAATAGAAGGGTTTTTATTTCTTTTTTTAAGGTTTTGTAGTTTGTGGTCGAGGTCAATAGGTTGTAGAGTTGGGGGTCAAGTGTTGCAGCTCGAATGGCTAGGAGGTTGTCGAACAGTTTTTTTCTTTTGACATTTTTGGTTGGAGGGTGTGTGAATGGTGCGTGAGTTCTCCTATGTCTGTTTGAAGTGGATTGAATTATTTAGCTGAAGAAATTAGTTACCCCCCCCCATTCCACACACATTAATTCTCTTCCATTTTTGTTCCCATTATAAAAAAACACTGATAAGTTCCCAGGAAAAAAATACATTAAAATAAGAAGTGAAAACAAAGGCCCCTACAGATGAGAACATAACATAAGAATAGCCTAACTGGGTCACACCAATGGTCCATCATGCCCAGTAGCCCATTCTCATGGTAGCCAATAGTGCTGCCCGATTCAGAGAAAAATATTTCATTCGATCCGATTCACCCTGTTGAATCGATTTTTCGATTAGATTCACTGTTAATGACACCGCTTTTTAAGTTTAAACAAAGTATAACAATAAATTTCACAACAACAATAAATTTCACAAAGTACTTAAAAAAAAAAATCACATTTTTCCATTAAAGCAGTTCTGGAGACATTTGCTTGAACAGTCTTTTTTCCCAGTCCATAAGCAAGCAATATGAAAAAGATTTCCTTAATTATCTACTCAAACATTTTTGCTATTTACTTTCATTGTACCTATACTATTATTCAGTAGAAAAAATGGACTTAACTGTGCAGGAAATGAATCTCCTCATACACCCACCATATAGTGCAAAAATGTGCAAAGGTCTGTTTTTTTCTTTCGATCACTACATAGCCTAATGCCACACAAGCAGCGCTGTTACAAACATATTCTGAAGGTCAATGCTAAGGTTGACAAAGTTTCCTTCCTTGGACCAGAAGGAGATACTGACAAACCACTGGAAGAGATTCTAAAACAACTACCCAGAAATAACACCCAAAGACCCACTCAGTGTGTGAACCAGTTGAGTGGAGTGGACTAACTGGGGGTGGAAATGGGCCCAGAGTTTGCTCAGCAGAATTTCCCAGACTACCTCTTCCTCTCAACACACTGACATGCTACCACCACCACCAACACTAGGAACACCTCACCGAGTATGCCAGCAATGCTTATAAACTTTATAAAACACATTATTATATTTTCTTATAAAGCATATATTTTAACTGAACTCAGCCTTGCCATTCACAAAAATAGAAAAGTTCCCATTTCAAGCTGTCTCATGTACACTTTTCAAATCTAACATATTGTAATCACAAAACAGAAAATAAAATTATTTTTTCTACCTTTTGTTCTCTGATCAATATTCAAATCTTGTTGGTCCCAGGCTCTTGTTGTCTTGCTTGCCAGGGTCTCCTTTCTCCGTGCTAACCATCCGTCTGCCATCTCTGTTCTCCCCTTCCGTTTCCCTTCCCTCTCCCGGAGATCTGGCATCTTTCCTTTTTTTTGTCTCCATCCACAGATTCACCTTTTCTCAACTCCCCACCACCCCAGGATCCACCATCTCTCCCTTTCTGTTCCCAACTATCCTCCTATCCAGTATCTCTATCCCCCCTCCACACCATCCCCTGTTTCCAAGTTCTCTCCCTTTCTGTTCCTTCCCTCCCTAAATCCCATTATGCACCATCTCTCTCCCACTCCTCTGTTTTTAGACCCATTATTTCTAACCCCCAAAGTCTGGCATATGCATGTATCTTTGAACCCCCCCTTCCCTCTCTCCCTCTGTGTACTTTTACACCAGGACCCCCCCCCCCCGAAGGTCTGTCCCCCCTCCGAAGGGCTACACCCCACCCCTGAAGACCTGCACCCCCCGAAGGACTTTACCTCCCACCCGAAGGTCTGTCCCCCTCTGAAGGCCTAAACCCCACCCCTGAAGGACTGCACCCCCCCCCCCGAAGGCCTGCACTCCCTTGAAGGCCTGCACCCCCCCTTGAAGGCCTGCCTGCCTTTCCCCCCTTGAAGGCCTGCACCCCCTTGAAGGTCTGCACCCCCCCAAAGGCCTACACCCCCCCCCCCGAAGGTCTGCACCCCCCTGAAGGCCTGCCTGCCCCCCTTGAAGGCCTGCACCCCTTGAATGTCTGCACCCCCCCCCGAAGGCCTGTCCCCCCTTGAAGGCCTGCCTGCCTGCCTGTCACCCCCTCCCCCTTGAAAGCCTGCTTGCCTGCCCGCCCGCCCCACCCTGAAGGCCTGATGCCCCGACCCACCCCGAAGGACCGCTCGCCCCCCTGGCCTCCCCGCACCACCTATGAACAGCCGCAGCAGGATCGCGAAGTCAGCGTCGGGTACCAGCCCTAAGGGGGTGTTCCCGGCCTTGCCGTTCAGTCCCCCGCCACCCCCGAAGGACCGCTCGCCCCCCTGGCCTCCCCGCACCACCTATGAACAGCCGCAGCAGGATCGCGAAGTCAGCGTCAGCGATCCCTGCTGCTTCCTGCGCCACGGTCCCGCCCCTCCTCTGACGTCAGAGGAGGGGCGGGATCGCGTCGTAGGAAGCAGCGCAGGGATGCTGACGCTGACTTCGCGATCCTGCTGCGGCTGTTCATAGGTGGTGCGGGGAGGCCAGGGGGGCGAGCGGTCCTTCGGGGGTGGCGGGGGACTGAACGGCAAGGCCGGGAACACCCCCTTAGGGCTGGTACCCGGGGCGGCCCGCCCCCCCCGCCCCCCCCTAGGTACGCCACTGCATCTACATCATATATTCTTCCCAACCAGTCCTCACCAGTCTCACTGTCCCCTCAGCCCATCTTCTCTCCATTCTATTAACTCTGAATATCCTCAGCTTTCTCTGTTCATCACTTAGCCTTTTGTTTTCCTACACTCGTAGCAGGTTCAAATGTACCCCTCTCTGCAGGTCCCACCTAAATGGGAACAGGAAGTCACAGCAGAGAGGCTCCAAGTAACAAGGACAGTGGTGAATTTTGGCAAATGAGGACCTTTAGGGGAAGGGATGCAGAAGAAAGAATATGTGCAACTGGGAAATACCTCCCAGGGCACTAAAGGACAGATTCTATAAAGGATGCTTACATTAGGTGCCCTAATCATGGATGCCTAGCAACGTCTAACTAAAATTCACATGTAACCCAAATTGTTTTAATTAGCTTAAATGGTATGGTAATTGACCATGCCATTGAAGTTGTTACATTTTTTAAGGAACTAATTAAGAGTTCCACGCGGAACTCAGAGTGGGGCCTAGCGATGCCTAAGTCCAGGTGCCCTCCGATGTCTAACGATGCCTACCTGAAAAGTAGGTGTGGTTAGGCGCAGAGAATAGGCGTGGTTGACACGTGTCACTAGGCATCAGAGTTAGGCACTAGTATATTAGGCCAAGTAAAACCTGGTTTAATGTACCAGCATCTACCTCTAGGATACCTAGCAACGCGAAAGCATGCCTAGGCACCACTAGGCTAGATTATATAAAGGACGCCTAGCAGTTAATTGACAACCACGCAGAGCACCGCCTATGTAGGCATGCTTAGGTGTCCTTTATAGAATCTGGCCCTAACTGCTTTAATAAGGCCTGTCTTAATGCAGCTTTGTTTGCATTAAGACAGCTCCTACTGCATCTCTAAAATAAATAACTTCACTCCAGAAAAGCCCAGTTCAAATCCCACTGTGGCTTCTTGTGAGTTTGTGCAAAATCATTTAACCCTCTATTGTCTCAGGTACAAATTAGACTTAGGAATGGAAAACATCTACTGTATTTGAATGAGCAACAACTGAATATGGCATGGGCTAAATTAAAAATCCCTTCTCCTTCTCCATCTTGCCCCTGAAGGACAGATACTTAGTCACACACAGAGAAAATGACAGCAGATAAAGACCATATAGCCCAGTGGTCTCAAACTTGTGGCCCGCCAGGTACTATTTTGAGGCCATCGGTATGTTTATCATAATCACAGAAGTAAAATAAAACAGTTTCTTGCTTGAGTACCTGATTGTAAAACCGCTTAGATAACCTTGATAGGCGGTATATAAAATCTTAATAAACTTAAACATATGTCTCTTTAGCTATAAATTACAATATTATTATTAAGACTTAGCTAAAAGAAACATAGAAAATGACGGCAAAAAAGGGCCACGGCCCATCCAGTCTGCCCACACTAATGACCCACCCCCTAACTACGCCCATGAAGTGATCCCACATGCCAATCCCATCTTTTCTTAAAGTCTGGCACGCTGCTGGCCTCAATTACCTGTTGGGAAGATTATTCCAGTGATCAACCACCCTTTCGGTGAAGAAATATTTTCTGGTGTCGCCATGGAATTTCCCTCCCCTGATTCTCAACGGATGCCCTCTAGTTGCCATGGGTCCTTTAAGAAAAAAGAGATCTTCTTCTGCCTCGATACGGCCCGTGACATATTTGAACGTCTCGATCATGTCTCCCCTCTCTTTGCGTTCCTCAAGTGAGTATAGCTGCAACTTACCCAGCCGTTTCTCATACGGAAGATCCTTGAGTCCTGCGACCATCCTGGTGGTCATTCGCTGAATCGACTCAACTCTCAGCACATCTTTTTGATAACGCGGTCTCCAGAATTGTACACAGTATTCCAAATGGGGTCTTACCATGGATCTGTACAGCGGCATTATCACCTCAGGCTTACGGCTGACGTAACTTCTACGGATACAGCCCATGATTTGTCTAGCCCTGGATGAAGCTTTCTCCACTTGATTGGCAGACTTTATGTCTTCGCTAATGATCACTCCCAAGTTGCGTTCTGCTACAGTTCTCGCTAGGATCTCACCATTCAGGGTGTAAGTCCTGCATGGATTTTTCCCGCCAAGATGCATGACCTTGCATTTTTTGGCATTGAAATTTAGTTGCCAAGTCTCTGACCAATGCTCCAGCAGGAGTAGGTCCTGCATCATAATGTTGGGCACTGAGCTATTGTCAGGCACTGTGCTTTTGTCTGTTGTGCTTTTGCCTACTATGTTGCATAGTTTGGTGTCATCGGCGAATAATGTAATTTTACCTTGAAGCCCCTCAGCCAAGTCTCTTATGAAGATGTTAAATAGGATCGGGCCCAAGACCGAGCCCTGCGGTACTCTGCTGATCACCTCCGTCGTATCGGAGGGGGTACCGTTTACCACCACCCTCTGAAGTCTCCCTGTAAGCCAGTCCCTAACCCATGCAGTTAATGTTTCACCCAATCCCATCGAACCCATCTTGCTCAATAACCTATCAAATGCTTTGCTGAAGTCTAAGTACACGACCAGGGACTCCCCTATATCCAGCTTTCTTGTTACCCAGTCAAAGAAGCTGACCAGATTTGATTGGCAGGAAAGATAGGAGGTGACTATTTTTTCTGAGGCCCTCCAAGTACCTACATATCCAAATATGGCCCTGGAAAGGGTTTGAGTTTGAGACCACTGATATAGCCTATCCAGTCTGTTCATCCATACCAATCATTAAGCTCTACAATTTCTTCCTCTCACTTAGAGATCGAGTGTGCTTGTCCCATGATTTCTTAAAGACACTCTCCACCACCACAACTACCAGAAAGCCTTTCCATAAAGTAGTATGTCTTTAGACTGTTCCTGCCTATACCCTTTCACCTCCATCCTATGCTCTCTCATCCCAGAGCTTCCTGGCCTCCTGTGTATTTATGCTAAAGAGATATTTACTGTATTTTTCGCTCCTTAAGGCGCATCTGACCATAAGACACACCCTAGATTTAGAGAAGGAAAAACCAAGAAAAAAATATTCTGAATCAAATTGTGCCTCTGAACCCAGCCCCTTAGAAAAATAGACAAAGATTTTGATCACTAAATTGAAATCCTACCTTTGTCGTCTGGTGATTACTGGTTGCACTAGATAGTTCTTTCTTTCTTTTTCTTTCCTTCCTTACTTCCTCAGGCCAAACAATTGTCAATGTTTTTGTGATTTCTGCATAGCAAAATAAACTTATAAAGAATATACCCTTACACCGCCCTCCCTCCTTCCTTCCTATGTCCTGAGTTCTTGCCCCCTTCCCCCTCACTACCTTCCAGCTTTTGTCCTTCCTCCCTCCTCCTACATCGAAGCCTGCCTGCCTTCCTCCCTGCCGATTCCTCCTCCCTGGCCTACTACTCGCTCACTGCTACCGTAACTCCACGAAGCCTGCCTTCCTCCCTGCCATGCCAATTCCTCCTCCCTGGTCCGCCAACAGGCACGGCCACCGCTGCAGAATGACCCCTCTGAGCTCCACCACCCCTCCCTCCCCTGGAACCAGACTTTTTAGCAGGCGCCATAAAAACCCCTTCACCAAACCCTGGTAAACCCCAACCTACCAACACCCCACTACTCCAAATAACCAAAGGCTCACCTCCCAGGCCGTGCCCCACCAGTGCAACTAGCACACCCACATCACTAGCACCTGCTCCCCACACACACACAGCCCCACTGAACTTGCCAAAGGAACGGGCTGTCAAGATCCTCAAGGACACACCGCAGTAACTGGAGCACTGCCAACGTTCCAGGAGCCCGAAAATCCCAAGAGAGATCCCTTAACAGAAGTCCAAACAGCTGGCTCCTCTGACCAAAATGAGGCTCCTGCACTCCTGGACCGCAGAGCACTCAATATGCACACCTGACGCCGACACCAATACAGCAAAGCGGCCGATTCCTGCTGCCGCAACTCCACGAAAGGAAAGGCCGGCGGCGTGCAATCGGACCCACAAGCCTTCCCCCAACAATTCTGACGACGGAGATAAGATCCGGGCCAGCTAACCATTTTAGTAGCCATTCTCTGGACTAACTCCATCCTGTTTATATTTTTTGAAGGTGTTTATATTTTTTGAAAGTGTGGTCCCTATTCACCCAAGTATCCTTCTAGTTTCATTGTCTCCTGTTCCACCTGTTTGGCAACCTTAAGATCATCAGATACGATCACTCCCAAGTCCCACTCTTCTTTCATGCACAGAAGTACTTCAGCTCCTATACCATACCATTCCCTCAGCTTTTGCAACCCAAATATATATCCCTGCATTTTTAGCCTTAGATTTTAGCTGCCACATTTTAGACCATTTTTCAACTCCCCCTTTATATTTTTCCTTTCCCTTTCCTATAAATCAGGGGTGTCCAACCTGCGGCCCCGTGAAGGATTTTGTGTGACCCCCGGTCGAGGGCGATGCAGTGTTTTCCTCTGCTGCCCCTGGGTGTTTACCATCTTGCCTGCTCCCTCCTCTGTCTTGCTGCAGCATTTGCGCCTTTGTTCAGCCCCAGAAACATTTTTTTCGGCCAATGCAGCCCAGAGAAGCCAAAAGGTTAGACACCCCTGCTATAAATGATTGTAGTTCTACCTCACCTTCCTTTATATTTCAGTTTGTCTTGTATACTGTATTTTTCAGTCCATAAGACACACTTTTCCACCCCCAAAAAGGGGGTGCGTCTTATGGACCAAAAAATACAGTATGTCTTAAGTATTAATTATATTTTCCCAATTTTTTATACTTTTTTATGTAATGTACAACGCTTTGACAATGTTTAAGCAGTATATCAAATTTTAATAAACTTGGAAACTTGTTGGAGGGTGGCCAACTCTGTTAGGTAGTCGGGGGCATTCACTATCAGGATCTTAAAGGCAGTAATGCCTAAAACTTGATCCTTGCAGTAATGGGCAGCCAATGTAGTTTCATATAGTAAGGCTGTAGGTGTTCCGATTTCCATGGCTTGACTTAAGCCCAGATATTTAATGCGGGCATGTAAGGCTCCCAGCATTGAATATCTCGGTATAACCACCGACCTGGATGTTAACTAGACACCGCCCAATATTTGACTGGTGCCTATTTAACTTACCAGTTAAAGTCAGGGCAGCTGCTTTGCTACCCTAACTTATACAGTTATTTAGGCAGTTAGCGGACTGAAAATCACCTCTGACTGGCTAAGTTTCCACTCCTCTAGACTGTCTGTGAACTAGCTGTTTTTGGCATAGGTTAAAGGGAATATTCAGCAGCACTAACCAGTTAAGTACCCCTTAATCTTCTTGGAGAGCCCCACACAAGTGATTTGAATGTCAACTCCATAGACTTCTCTGTGTGTATATAATATATTAAGGTTAAACCAGCATAATATGTGGCTAGACTGAAGGGCTTTTATATATAATTTTATAAAAATATGTTTGTAAATCATGGTTCCACTCATGTTCTGCCAAACTGTGTCCAAGAGCCTGCCTGCATGTACATCATACTAAACTATGCACTATTTTGTACACATTTTTATATGTGCAACCCTGGGGTAATTTTATGAAAGCCCTTTTACGTGGGTAAAAAATGTTTTATTTGTGTAAACATGTATAAAATTGCACCCTTGAAGTCTAAAGTCTTCCTTTGAAGGTTGCAAATTATATTACTTTGCAATCTTACAAAATGCACCTCCATGATCTCTATTTGGCCCTTTGTGTAATCTAATCAAATTTTTAGTTAAGTCAGTGCAAAAGGCAACCTGATTTTTAGTGGAGCATAAGGTTAATATGAGTGGGCACGAGACAGTGCAGATGGTAACACCTTCAGTAACTTCTCTTATTGGTGTGCCACTGCTGCTGATTGAATGGGTCTGACTCCAAAGTGTGTATGGGAGGAGGGGGTGCATGGTTCACCCAGATCCACCTGTGGCTATGTCCATGTTCATCATCTTTATTTCTACTTAAATAACACTAGTTTTCCTGTAGAGAGATGCCTCCATGTCCCCTTTATCAGGTCGACAAATAAAAGAGTCGTAAGGAAGAGATGTCAATTATTCAGCCATGAATTATTTAGGGTACACTTTAGTGAAAGAAGTAATTGTAGACTCGACACTAACAGTGGTTTGGCAAAAACGCCTTTGTCAGTCTATTAAACCATAAAAATATCTTACAATATCACGTGTGTTATACAATAATTCAAAGAGCAATAAAATAAAATTATATGGCTGAATAACTGACATCTCTTCCTCACAACTCTGGTTTGTCTTGCTGCTTTCTTCGTAGAGGCCTTTCGGGCTTTTCTTCAATCCCTTTATCAGGTCACTACCCTTTCTTTATATGAATGTTTCTATTTATTGTTATGGTGTCCAGAATTTTTTTTAAAAAATTTTGCCAGAAAGCTGTCTGATGTAAATGCTTCTTTTAGTAAAAGGCCAGAGAAAGTGCTCCCTGACTGCCAAGTGACTTATCTCTCTCTCTCCCCTCTTTCTTCTGTAGTGCATATTACCCACAAAACAGGATCATGCGGAATTGGATTTCGGTGCATCTGATGGAGAAGTGAGTCAAAAGGGAGTTCTGTAGCTCTGTATAAGCCAAAGCAAAGATTCAGGGCTCCTTTTACAAAGGCGCGTTAGGGCCTTAACGTGTGGAATAGCATGCGCTAAAATGCCCCGCGCGCTAGCCACTACCGCCTCTTCTTGAGCAGGTGGTAGTTTATCGGGTAGCGTGCGCTAATCCAGTGCTTGCGCTAAAAACGCTAGCGCACCTTTGTAAAAGGAGCCCTAGGTTTCTTGTATTTACACAAGTCTTTTTTCCCAAGAATATACAACTGAAGTATGCACCTGAGGCACAGGGAGATAGTATGTAACTTTGCCTCAAGGTCATACAGACAGTCAGTGCCACACCTGAATTAGAAATAATCAGTTTGTTGATTAAGGCTATATCTGCTGCCCTGACTGATGAGGAGTGCATGCCTGTTCACTGTCACTCTGTCTCCTCCTCATCCGCAGGCTGATCATGAGGAAATCTCTCATAAAACACCTCAAGGACAGAGGCATCCAGGTAAGTCACACCACACTAGATCATGGTGCTGCACAGAAGATTCTCATCATTTTATCAATATGCATTCCAAAAAGAATAAACATTAAAACCTTGGATTGTAAGTAATTTGTTTTGCAAGTGTTTTGCAAGACAAGCAAAACATTTTATTAAATTTTAACTTGATATAGAAGTGATGTCTTGCAATACAAGTACATACAGTATACACACATCACAACTGAGCCGATGGCTCTTCTCTCTCTGACACTGCAAGAGTGAAGTGACTGTTCTAAATGAGCAATACAAGTATGTATAGTATTTTGTATTAAAGTTTTTGGGTTGTGGAATGAATCGTCTGAGTTTCCATTATTTCCTATGGGGAAATTTGCTTTGAAATACGAGTGATTTGGATTACAAGCATGCTTCTGGAACAAATTATGATCACAAACCAAGGTAATACTGTAAAAGGAAATGCAGGCAAGAAGAAGAAATAGCATACATTAGACAGAAAATTGTTCCTTCTACATAATCAAAACAAGCACATGCCCACATCAAATGAGAAACAAACAGAAATAGAGAAAAATGAAGGCAGATAAAGACCATGTATAACCATCTCTGGAAAAAGTGACCAAAGGAAAGGGTAGTTGATGCCTAGAATGCCCTCTCAAGAGAGGTGGTGGAGATGAAAACGGTGAAGGAATTCAAAAAAGTTTGGGATTAACACAGAAGATCTCTAATTAGAAAATGAATGGTAAAAATTGAAGAACTAAAGCCGGTATTAAGCAGACTTGCACGGTCTGGGTCCCTTATATGGCAATTCAGTTTAAGATGGGCTGCCATTAACATCTTTTTGTCATGATTAAATGCCATCTTTCTATTAATTATACACCACTTAGTGATGAAAGAGGGGAAGGGTTTAATGGGAGGGTTTATGATCTTATAATAAATAATGGGCTTAGAGGGAGGATGGAGGGAGGGTTGCATTTATATTTATATGATATAATGATAAGATGTTCAAGTGATCTAATTAATGGTGTTTATTATGATTTCTGTACACTTGATGAAAGTTTAAAAACGAATAAAGAATTAAAAAAAAAAAAAGTTTAAGATGGGCTGGGAAGAGTTTCGATAGAACTCCAGTAATTTGGAACTTGAGGTCAGTGCTGGGCAGATTTTTATGGTCTGTCTCCCACAATTGATGAGATGGTTTGGATAGACTGGAGTAAGCTTCAACAACAGCTCCAGTAGTTGGAACCTAAGGATAGTACAAGGCGGACTTCTTTGGTCTATGGCCCAGAAATATCAAAGAAAAAAAACCAAATTAATTTAATCATGAATTTATAATGTGGGTAACTATTGGGCAGACTGAATGGACCATTAAGGACTTTATCTGCTGTCATTTACTATGTTACAAAAGTCACTAGAAACAAAAAAAAGTTAAATTTTAATGAAGTCTGTTAGAGCAAACAATTTGTAATAATACAGTCGAAACCCCATCATTTTATGTGGAAAAATAAAAAAGTTAGAGAAGTTCAAACATGTACGGGAATTTCTGCAGATTGCTAATAGACCCATGATATGGAAAAATTAGCCATTCTCAACATTTTGAATCTGCTATTTTAGTCACCTTTCCCCAGAAATGATTACATATGTCCTAGCCAGTCTATCTAGCCAACTAATAATCTCTACAATCTTTTCCTCTTCCTGAGAGATCCTATGTGTTTGGCTCATGTTTTCTTAAATTTGGATATAGTCCTGTTCTATACCACTTTCAACGAGAGACCATTCCACCCAGGCACTACCCTTTCCATAAAGAAGTATTTCCTTAGATTACTCCTTTCACCTTCACTTTGTGCCATCTCATTCAAGAGCTTCCTTTCAAGTGAACAAAAATGTAAAAAAACAGAAATATCAAATTGGTTCCCATTTCCTAAACAACATATCTGATCTTCAGGATCTTCTATCTACCTATTGCTATTCCATTAAGGATTACCCTCCAAGGCAAGTTCACAAATAAACTTTTTCCCAGTACAAAAGGCATATCAGTGTTGAACCAGTGGGTTTTGTCCTCCAGAAGGCATCAATCACATTCTTTTCTCCGCCTCTACCTCCTTCCTCAGTGGGCTGTGCCCCAGCTCCTTAGTCTTTTCTTTCTGCAATCTGAAAGTTCTTTCTGATCTGCTCTGAGATCTTCTTTAATAATTTATTTATTTATTTATTTTTTATCTGGATTTTGAGGCTTTCGGTACTTCAGAGGTTCCCAGCAGTCTTAGGATAGCTCTGGCTGTAAGAAGGCACAGATTCTCAGTGCAGAAGTCTGTTGCTAGTGGGATTCCCCCTTGTACAGGGCACCTGCCTAGCCAGCCTCCACTATTTGGATTTTAGGCTCAGGCACTGTTCCCTCAGGGGCTCTGCTTGTTCCTGGTTTATCCGAAGCTTGAATGCAGGTTATGTGGCTCTGAATTAGCCTTTGCAGTTCTAGCGGGGCCTGGCTGCATTCCCCTCCTCCCCATCATTGAAAGGGATCCTGTGGGGGTTCCTGAGGTTCAGTCCAGACTTGGGTCCAATTGGCAGCCCTAAGAAACAGGCATCTGAGCTTCCTACATGCTTGTTTGAGGCACAGTCTTCTCCTGATTGCAGCTTTCCCTGAAGCTGAGCAGCTCCCAGCACTAGTGCAGGCACAGTGAGTACAGCCCATAGAGGTCTATGGGGAAAATTGTGTGTGTGTGTGTGTGGGGGGGGGGGGGTTCCTGAAGATTGTATTTTTAAGGTTCCTAGGGCCAGGATTCAAGTTCCCTGCCTCCAAAAACCTTTTTTTTTTAAGTTTTATTTAGCTTCCCTGATTTTTATTGTTCCCTCTTATTACCCCCCCCCTGGGGCCATTTTTTTATTTTAGCATAAAATTGCTGTCACAGCAACCATCTTGAATTTTCCAGTTTGGAATTAAAAGCTTCTATTTGCTTCAATACCCCTAGAATGTGCTTAAAATCAATAGGGATAGATTCCTCAGTAGTGCTGCCTGATTCACAATTTGAATTGATTCACCAATTCAGTTTGGCAGAATCAATTTGTTTTGAAAATAAATTGAGACTCACCAATTCAGACCTGCTCTTGGTCTTTCCCCTCTGCCAGAGCCTTCATTTTTATGTAACTTCCTGTACCCTGGATTTTGTGAGCCTGATGTTTGAGGCCTATCTGAATTACAGGATCAGGCTATATTATCCAGGGATTTGTTGGCGGCTATGCAGGGGGATCTGCCATGTTAAACTTTAGTCCATTATGCCAGGTTCTTCTGCAGGACCCTGAAGTCCAGTTAGAAAAGGCTGGGAAGATCAGGGGTCAGAATCTATTCCTTTGCTCTCCCCTAGTGGATCCTCAGGGTTAGAGGATACTACTGCTACTACCAGGGTCTCAGGCTGGGACAACCAGTCAGGAGACAATTGCAGCTCTATATCAGGAAAAAAAATCTGACAGCCTGTTTAAACTGGCGGCTTTGACGGAGAGCATAACAGAGATGCTACAGAAGTTAAAATTAGATTTATCACAACTTTGTACTTCTCAAAGCTCTGTTATGAACATATCTAAGGTTCAGACATGCTTTCCTGCATATCCAGATATCACACTTATGCTCATGGAGCAGTAGGATGCCCCAGAGGCTCCCTGAAGGTGGCTAAGACAATGGCCAAGCTGTACCCAGTGGATCCGGAATTTCAGGGACAATTGTTACTGTCCCTGAGAAAATGGCTGATCAACAGGCTGGAACTGCAAGCCATTTGGTTAGCTCTACAATTGCTGCAGAATATCCTTGAGGGGAAAGCGGTCAGGGTATTTTCAGACAATGGCACTGTAATGGCCAAAGTCAAAAGGCAGGGGGAGGGAGGAAACCAAGAGTGCTCCGTTGAAGATAGAGTCTCAACTGTTGTTTTGTTGGATGGAAGTCCACCTGCTGGCTTTCTTGGCAGTGCATGTTGCAGGAGTGGGCAATATCCAAGCTGACTTCCTCAGCCAGCCGACTCAGGACCCAGGAAATGGTCTCTGTCTCCAATAGCCTTCAACAGAATAGTGAAGCATTGGGGGCGTCCAATGTTCAACCTCATGGCAATGGTAGCCAACAGGAAAGTCTCTTGGTTCTTCAGCTGAAGATTTGAGTACAGAAGCGCCAGCATGGGTGCCCTGGTCCAGCCATGGCCAGAGATAGGTCTGTTGTATATACAAAATTTCCACCAAGGCCAATGAAAGGCTGAGTCAATTGCTGAATAGCAACTCATTCAGGGTTGGTAATTTTGATGGCTCTAGATTGGCTTTATTGCCCATAGTATGTGGATCTGGTGTGGCTACAAAAGAACAAGTGTCTCAAGCTACCGCTTCATCCAGCTCTTCTCTTACATGGTCCTATTGCTCTGGAAGATCCAGAACACTTTGGGCCTATGGCATGGCTCTTGAACACGCAGCCTTGGTGCCCAAAAGCTATTGGGAGATGATCACAGCTATTCTCCTTAGATCTAAGAAGCCATCAACGGTTGTAGCACATGAGAAAGTTTGGAAGAACTTTGAGGACTGGTGCAATATTCAAAACGAGGAGCTCTTTTTGTGCTCTGTTACCCATGATTCTAGCTTTTTTCCAAGAAGGTCTTGAAAAGGGTCTGGTTGTCGGGTCTCTCAAAATACAAGTCACAGAGCTATCATGTTTTAGAGTTTGAGTGGAGAAATTTTCATTGGCATCTTATCCAGATGTGTCCAGATTTCTGAAGGGAGCATTACGGCTACATCCTCCAGTGTGTCAGCCATTTTCAATGTGGAACCTCAACACTGTGTTGCAAGTTCTTAGCAAAGGTCCATATGAGCCTCTGAAGGAGGCATTGCTCATGGATCTTACAGTCAAGATGGTGTTCCTGATTTCAATGGCCTTGGCAAGAAGAGTTTCAGAGCTGAAGGCCTTATCCTGCAGAGATCCTTTTCTCAGTATCACTCCGCACAGTTCCTTCCTTCTTCCCAAAGGTGGTTTTGGGTTTCCATGTCTTTCAGGAAGTTTGTCTGCCCATATTTAGCTCTATGGGCTCATAGAATAAGGACAAGATCCTGAAGAGTCTGGATGTCAAGAGAACTCTTCTCTGCTATCTCGAGGTGATGAACTGTAGTTGTTCACCTGCTCAATGGAGTCTTGGAACTTTATTATATTCTTCAGGATCTTTGCAACTTGTCACTGGAGCTTTTCAAGCCCATTGGTTCTTTCAGTCACTTCCAGTTGCTTGGCTCCTCCAAGTTGATTAGGTTTTTATATACCGCCTATCAAGATTATCTAAGCAGTTTTTACAATCATTTTCCCTATCTGTCCTGGAGGGCTCACAATCTATCTAATGTACCTGGGGCTATGGAGGACTGAGTGACTTTCCCAGGGTCACAGGGAGCAGTGTGGGGTTTGAACCCAAAACCCCAGGGTGCTGAGGCTGTAGCTCCAACTACTGCGCCACACACTCCTCCGGTTCCTTCTGGTCGCTTAGCTCCTCCGGGTCACTTTCGGTCACTTATTTATTTATTTCGATTTCTATCCCGTTCTTCCAGAAGCTCAGAATGGGTTACAAGTAGACATTCACAACCACCATCACCAAGACATTGGACCACCATCAGTCACTCGGCTCACCACCAATAGGTTAAGCTCTTGGCCACACTCTGGCAGAAACCAGCATGCATCCCCCCAAAGGTCACCTAGAAGAGTCCTTGTTGCCAAGAATTCCTTCTTGGTTCTTTCAGTCTGGAGGTCATGAGAATAGGTTACTCTTAATATCAGGGTGAAGCTTTGGGTCTTTCCCAGCTGGCAATTCCCCAGTATGCAACTGAATTGGCATCAGTTTCTTTAAGACAGTGTCTCTCAAACTTTCTCAAGCCGAGGCACACTAAAGGAAGTGGCCACGGCTTTAGGCACCCAGAAGTGCATGAACGTTGCTGTGATGACATTATGCATGTGCGCGACATCATCACGTCGACATCCGCGCATATGCAGAAGCTCTCCAGATGGGCCCTGAGATGCCAGTAGGGGGTGTTAGCAGGGAAGAGGGCTGGAGAGAAGGAGAGGCACTGGCACCAGCTCAGTGTTTCTCAACCACTTCAAGCTAAGTACCCCCTAAGTCTAACAAATATCAACTGAGTACCCCAACCACAGACCTCCCTAGGCCCACCCAAGCTCTGTCCCAGATCCCATCCCCTTTACCACTTGTAATGCAATTTTTTCCATTCATTTTTCATATATATATACAACTTTTCCGCAAACATCTGAAGACCTGGCTATTTTCAAAAATCTGATACCTACTCCATCTCTGGCATTCTAAGCCCTCTAAAAACTCTTTCATACTTGGACCTCTAACCCTCCATTGTTAGTTCCTTTCTATCCCATCTCCTGTAAACCGTGCAGAGCTCTACGAATGTGGAGATGATGCGGTATACAAACCTAAGGTTTAGTTTAGTATATATACAGCGGTCACCATACATGAAGAAGGACACGGTACTACTCGAAAGGGTCCAGAGAAGAGCAACTAAAATGGTTAAGGGACTGGAGGAGTTGCCGTACAGTGAGAGATTGGAGAAACTGGGCCTCTTCTCCCTTGAAAAGAGGAGACAGAGGAGACATGATCGAAACATTAAAATACTGAAGGGAATAGACTTAGCAGATAAAGACAGATTGTTCACCCTCTCCAAGGTAGGGAGAACGAGAGGGCACTCTCTAAAGTTGAAAGGGGATAGATTCCGTACAAACATAAGGAAATTCTTCTTCACCCAGAGAGTTGTAGAAAACTGGAATGCTCTTCCGGAGTCTGTTATAGGGGAAAACACCCTCCAGGGATTCAAGACAAAGTTGGACAAGTTCCTGCTAAACTGGAACATATGCAGGTGAGGCTGGACTCATTTAGAGCACTGATCTTTGACCTGGGGGCCACCGCATGAGCAAACTGCTGGGCACGATGGACCACTGGTCTGACCCAGCAGCGGCAATTTTTCTGTTCTTATATTGAAAATAAAATCATTTTATTTACTGGCGATCCTCTGCAGGCTTCTGTAATTAGCTTTAAAGGTGAGACTGGGAGGCCAGGGGGGAAGCCGGAGGACACTAGAGAGAAGGGGGAAACATTAAGGGCTTCAGCAAATCGGGCAGCACTGGCATTGTACCGCATAGGGAAGTCAGCTGGCAGACACCTCTCTTCCTCCTCAGAGTGCCGTGGCACACTTGGAATCTCAGAAGGCACACAGTTTGAGATACACTGCTTTAAGGGCTCTGTTGCCTTCTCTCTTAGGCCCACGCTGTCTTCTGGTAGTGCTCTCTCAGTGCAGTGTTCCTCTTCAAGTTCATGGTCTCTGGTAATGGGATGTACACCCCATCATATGAACAATTTTTGTCTGCACTTAGCCTTCAAAGCCAAAAAGACTTTCCTGGCTAATTGAGTAGTGTTAGCCATGTCAAAGTATGCAGTACTTGCTTCTTCTGACCATAAACCTTCTCCTTTAATTTGAATTGCTTGTTTTTCTGTGTGACAGGTATATTTCTGGGTCCTGAACAAGGAGAAGCATTTCCAGAGAGCTTGGGAATATGAGGTCACTGGAATCATGACTGATTATCCATCCAGTCTACAAATGTTCATGAAAAGTACAGAACACTGAAGCTTCCTAAGACTAGGCAAGCCGAAGGGTGCTGTGCAGAGAATGTTTGGGACAGAGACAGATGCGAGATGAACTTATGGTGGATTTATATGGGAAAAGACAGGGTGCTCTATAGAATAGCCAGCTGGAAGGGCAGTAGCAGCGGTGCTTCATTCACAGAGATATCCAAGCTACAGATTGTAAACAATGTGACTTATTTCCAAGCTTGGAAGGGGAGCTGAAGGGGCATTGAGGCAAAGGATGAGGGAATGTGTTTATAAAGTTTTCATTTCTATTTCAAGTTATAATTTAATAAAAATAACTATTTCCTGCACAAACTCGACAGCAGTGCTTATCAAACTTTCTGTGGCTATGACCCCATTGCTGTAGCCACTGCATACAACCTCTGGAAGGAGCAGGTTTTGTGACCCTGTTTGGGGTTGCGACCTATACAGTTTGGAAAAGGCTTGTTCAATCAAATAATTTCACCTCAGCTACACATTCAGAATACAAATCACTTGTCACCAAATACAGAATAAGTGACCACAAATGTAACTAAAAACTGGTACAGAAAACCCGCAAAACTAAACTCTGTATGCTGCACAACACTGGAGAAAAGGAAACAAATGCATTTCCTCCACTATTGTGCAAAATACAATATATAGAGGGACATTTTTTGAAAACACACTGAGAAACTAAAATGCTTCCTATAAAAGAATGAGCAGGAAGCACTCTGTATAATTCTGAAGAATCAGGAGACAGAGCAGAATATGTTGTAGTTGGAGCTGGTTCAGTGACTTGGTTGCTACGCTGCTCGTTCCCATGTTAGCTCATAGTTGAGGACCTGTATTCATTTCCTATGTTAGGACTCTGCTCCCCGCAGCCCCCGAAGAGGAGGTGGAAAGGAGTTTCAGTCATTGTTCAATGGTGACATCTAGTGGCCATGCTACTATCTTGACAGGATAAAGGTCTGTTAGAGCAGGCCAAAGTCTGTTAGAACAGCTGTCTAAGGTGGGAGTGGAATGTGTGAAAATGGAGAAAAGGCCAGGTTATTCCAACTGAACTAGAAATCAGAGCAGGAGAAGACTAGCTGACAACAAAAATAGTCTATTGCGAGCACGTCATACACTTGAGAGCTATCTTATAAAAAATTACCTAGACCAAGAGGGCAAAAAGTGATTTAGGTTTCAGGTTTATTAAAAATTTGATATACCGCCTTATTAAAAATTAAAAGTGGTTTTACATAATATAAAAACAGAGTGCAATAAAAATATACTTTAAAAACAAATTACAAACAGTGTTACAAACAATCAAACTCACTTACAAACAAACTTACCGATACAAAGATGGAGAGGGGGAGAAATACAATTTGTATGAAGAGAAAGAGAGGGGGGAAGAGGGATCAAAACAATAGGAAGGGGAACAAAGTATAAAAAGTCTAGAATTATGTAAAATAAGCTAAAAAGGTTAAAAGATGGCAAGGAATAGATTTCCATTACCGTCCTTAAAAGGACTATTATACACCATATGCGTCTTGTTGTTTACAGTTGTTTTACAAACACACATGGACAGTTCCATGTTTTTATAAAATATTTGTATAAATCCTGCAGAAATCATAGGTAAAATGCACCTGCATATATTTACACCTGCTTAGCAACATATGTGATCTTCATTGAGTAATTGTAGCCTGCACTTGCTCAAACCCACGCCAAAGCCCAACTCCACTCTGCATGTGTATAGCAAGCAACAGATCAACCTGCCTCCTTTGTCAGCATATGTAGCTTCTGCCATCCAATTTGTGCCCAAGTATTGCCCCTGAAGTATCCATCTGTGTTTTTCAATGCAGGACCCAGGGGTGAATGGCAGCCACTGGAGACCTTTTTTCACTATGTTCAGCCTCTCTACTCATGCTCGTGAAAGAAAGGAGGAAGTGGATTGGGAGAGGAGTCGCATGCTTGAAGTATAAGGCATTTTTCAATAGAAGAGAGAGCATTTTGAAATACCCACCTCCTTAAGAATATCCACAGTGAAAAATCTGAAGGCGGGATGGAAGGCATGGATGTCATTGATATATGCTGGTTGACACATGCTGGTCACTTGATCAGAGGTATTTCAGCCATATGTAGAATATTTGGTGGCTCACCTTCAGCTGATTTGGATCCAAAGTGGCTCTTTAGTGAAGAGCACTGGCCTATTTAGTCACACAGTGTATGTCTCTGTGTATTTTCTGCTGTTGCCTGATGCAAAACAGTCTCTGTTCACTCCACTTTCCCTCTCCCAACTGGTGCAAATTAAATGTCTGGTCAAAACACTGAATTTACACTGCCAGGAGCATGGCCTGCCACCTACTTCCATCAAAACAGGTGCTTCGCTACATCTCCCCTACTAGGCCTCAGTGCAGCCTGAGCCCTGTAAAACTGAACCTGTAGTACAGCTGCCCTTCCTCTATAGCTGACTGCTCACTGCTGCCACTGCATACAACATGAATACTATTTGGGAGCCCATGTGCCTGCATCTCTCTCTCTCTGCTGATTTCTGCAGCTGTAAGCCAGAGGATGACACATCAGTGCAGTACATGAATCAGCCTGTGGACAGTGGACTGGCCTGGCCTTATCTATCAGCAGACAGAAGGGCTGGGGAAGAGCTCAAACTGAGGAGTCCAGGAGAGGAATACAGAGTGTGAGGGAAGGACTGACAGGAAGGGAGGAGAGCTAGAGCTCTGAATAGGAGCAAAAGGACTAGCCTTTGTGGGCAGGAGGAGAGAGCATGAGAAATTATAGGACAGGGTAGGGGTTAAGAGAAAGTAGTTGGACAGGGTAGGCCAGGATTTGAAAGAGAGCGAGACTGGTGGTACACAGATAGGAGATAAAGAGGTTGGACACATACCTACCCACATAGCAAGAAATGCATTAAAAAAATCAATTTGTTTCAGCAATTTTCTCAATATTTACTTTCTAGGAATTCAAAGATTCACTAATTCAGTCCCCTCCCATTACCTCACTCTTAAGATCAACACCAACAGACTGGCAACAAAGGATTAACATAGTAACATAGTAGATGACGGCAGATAAAGACCCGAATGGTCCATCCAATCTGCCCAACCTGATTCAATTTAAATTTTTTTTTATTTAAATTTTTTCTTCTTAGCTATTTCTGGGCAAGAATCCAAAGCTTTACCCGGTACTGTGCTTGGGTTCCAACTGCCGAAATCTCTGTTAAGACTTACTCCAGCCCATCTACACCCTCCCAGCAATTGAAGCCCTCCCCTGCCCATCCTCCACCAAACGGCCATACACAGACACAGACCGTGCAAGTCTGCCCAGTAACTGGCCTAGTTCAATATTTAATATTATTTTCTGATTCTAAATCTTCTGTGTTCATCTCACGCTTCTTTGAACTCAGTCACAGTTTTACTCTCCACCACCTCTCTCGGTAGCGCATTCCAGGCATCCACTACCCTCTCCGTAAAGTAGAATTTCCTAACATTGCCCCTGAATCTACCACCCCTCAACCTCAAATTATATCCTCTGGTTTTACCATTTTCCTTTCTCTGGAAAAGATTTTGTTCTACATTAATACCCTTCAAGTATTTGAACTTCTGAATCATATTTCCCCTGTCTCTCCTTTCCTCTAGGGTATACATATTCAGGGCTTCCAGTCTCTCCTCATACGTCTTCTGGCGCAAGCCTCCTATCATTTTCGTCGCCCTCCTCTGGACCTCCTCAAGTCTTCTTACGTCTTTCGCCAGATACGGTCTCCAAAACTGAACACAATACTCCAAGTGGGGCCTCACCAATGACCTGTACAGGGGCATCAACACCTTCTTCCTTCTACTGACTACGCCTCTCTTTATACAGCCCAGCATCCTTCTGGCAGCAGCAACTGCCTTGTCACACTGTTTTTTCGCCTTTAGATCTTCGGACACTATAACCCCAAGGTCTCTCTCCCCGTCCTTGCATATCAGCTTCTCTCCTCCCAGCATATACGGTTCCTTCCTATTATTAATCCCCAAATGCATTACTCTGCATTTCTTTGCATTGAATTTTAGTTGCCAGGCATTAGACCATTCCTCTAACTTTTGCAGATCCTTTTTCATATTTTCCACTCCCTCTTCGGTGTCTACTCTGTTACAAATCTTGGTATCATCTGCAAAAAGGCACACTTTTCCTTCTAACCTTCAGCAATGTCACTCACAAACATATTGAACAGGATTGGCCCCAGCACCGAACCCTGAGGGACTCCACTAGTCACCTTTTCTTCCTTCGAGTGACTTCCATTAACCACCACCCTCTGGCGTCTGTCCGACAGCCAGTTTCTTATCCAGTTCACCACTTTGGGTCCTAACTTCAGCCCTTCAAGTTTGTTCAACAGCCTCCTATGAGGAACTGTATCAAAGGCTTTGCTGAAATCCAAGTAAATTACATCTAGCATATGTCCTCGATCCAGCTCTCTGGTCACCCAATCAAAAAATTCAATCAGGTTCGTTTGGCACGATTTACCTTTTGTAAAGCCATGTTGCCTCGGAACCTGTAACCCATTAGATTCAAGGAAGTACACTATCCTTTCTTTCAGCAACACTTCCATTATTTTTCCAACAACTGAAGTGAACTGTTTTGTGCTTGCTGGTTGGTGTCTGTTTTTTGTGTGTGTGTTACTATGATTACACACACACAAAAACCAGACACCAACCAGCAAGCAC
Organism: Geotrypetes seraphini; assembly: GCF_902459505.1. Lineage (NCBI taxonomy): Eukaryota > Metazoa > Chordata > Amphibia > Gymnophiona > Dermophiidae > Geotrypetes > Geotrypetes seraphini. The sequence goes on from NC_047088.1 coordinate 95,591,624, forward strand.
AAAACAAAATACATCTACAGCTTATAAGCATAAGAAGGGTACATAGGATCATTCCTCAATCAAATAATGTACTTTGGAAACAAGCACAGTCAACAAGCACAAAAACAAAATACACCATGAAAAGAGGAGGCCTAGTAAACACAAGATCCATGAATAAGAATGGAACTCAGATTGCAGGCTTAATAGAGGAATACTCACTGGACTTCCTAGTGGCAACAGAATCCTGGCTCACAGACAACACTGGGGTCGTCATAAACGAAGTGTACCCACCAGACTACCACATCATGCTCCAAAATAGAATATGTTTTAATCTCACCCATTGTGCAAATTCTCTCTCCCCCAAGGTACTTGGCTTCAACAGTAACAGTGTGATCTGCCTTGGTCTTAGAATTCCCGTATTGGTGCATACTAGAAATTATTCTTCTAAGAAACCTTTCCAGGATGTCAATTATGCCTCTCTAAAGCCTGTACCAATTACTAATTTACCTAGTCTAGCCTATGACTCTCTACTCCTGTCCCGATAATATATTGCAATGCCAGATCAGTATGCAAAAAGGTTCAAATACTAAATGACTTACAAGGGGATCTTGATCTTGGTTTCTTGTGCATTACTGAATCATGGATTGCTAAAGATGATTTATTTACTTAAAATTAGCTCTGTTCCCATGGCTATCGAGGTCTTTTCTCTTCCAGAAACTGCCGGAATGGAGGTGGTTTAGCACTTCTCTATAAATCATTTTTCCATGTACAGCTTTTTGAAAAAGGTAACGATGCATCGCTAGAATATATGTTAGCTACTGCTAACGATGAGCTCTCCTGCCACCCATTAGGTATTCTGTTATTTTATCATCCCCGATTCCTTGGAATTAAATTTTCTAAACTAGTATTCGAGACCATAACAAGTGCTTTCCTAAAATTCCAGAGACTATTGATTATTGGTGACATTAATCTTCATTTAGATGATAAAGCTAATAAAGATGTTATCGAATTCAGCAGTTTTCTCACTTCTCTGAGTTTACCTCCTCTTACGTCCGATCCAACTCATGAAAAAGGGCACTCTCTCGATATCATTAGCTTTCTTGATCTCTGCAACAAGAAAGAAAAAGAAAAATAAAGGAATTAATTACCTGATGTTATTGGTTTGTCTTACTTCTGAAAAGATTAGAAGATGATGGAACACTTTTAATGTAAAATTTACAACATATCAGAGGTAGCTATCTCAGATTTGAGATTTAGCAAAAGAATTACCGTACTTATTTCCTCTTCTTGTAGAGTGAGGTGAAGTTTTGGATTTGTCACATTGTTCTGTCCCCACAATTGAAGAAAGCTGACTTAGATCCATCCTCATTGACCTATAGCGAATATTCCTCTACTGGCCAAAATGTTAAGAGTCCATTATATCCGCTCAGCTTTCATCATATTTAGAGAGATTTTCCATTCTTTTATCTTGCCAACACGGATTCAGACCTAATCTCTACTGATCTCACTAATCTCTAAGGTTCAGCAATTGCAAGTGCAATAAGTTTGCAATTTTGCTACAATTCGACCTATCGGCGGCCTTCAACGTCGTTCACCATGATATTTTGATTTACCAACTTTCTGAGATAGGTATTGATTACCACAGTCTTAGACTGGTTTTCTAAATTCTTATGATCTTGCTCAAATACTGTTAATATGAATGGCACCATGTCATCCTTTTGGAAGCCTTTATGCGGAGTCCCACATGGATCACCTTTATCACCTATTATTTTCAACATCTACATGACTATTTTGAAACTTTTCCGTTTATCCCCCTGTAAAACACTATTTACATATGCAGATGATATCTTTGTTCTCCTTGAGATTGATTCGAACCTCACTAACTTCGTTGGGAATATAATAGAATGTATAATGAAACTTCAGTCTTGGGCCCTTCAGTGGCGTACCTAGCATGTGTGACACCTGGGGCCCATCATTTTTTGGAACCCCCCCCCATCTGTACGAAAAACATGATTTTTAGTAACAAGCCACACATCACACATGAGTACCTAGGAAAAGGCAGCATCTTACATACTGCAGTGAAAAGTACAACAGCAATACACCCATTGTAAAACTAAAGCCAGACTAGTACAGATCAATCCTGCAGTCAATCCTAACAGAAAACCATGTCTTTCGAACACACAGAACACACCTTCGCCTAGTATGGAATGTCATCACAAACTTTATTCCTCCCCCTTTTACAAAACTGTAGTGTGGATTTTAACCACGGTGGTAACAGCTCTGACGCTCATAGAATTCTGAGCATCAGAGCTGCTATCACCACGGCTGGCACTAAAAAACGCTCCACAGTTTTGTAAAAGGGGGGATAATAGAAATACATAGACAAAGGTTAAATTGAACCAGCAAGAAGCTGGACTCTGCATACAATGCAATACCACAGAATCAGTGACACATGTCTCCTAAAGCAATAAATAAATAGAAAATTTTTGTTCTACCTTTGTCTTCTCTGGTTTCTGCTTTCCTCATCTTCTTGTTACTCTCTTCCTTCCATCCACTGTCTGCCATCTCTCTTCCCCTATATGGCATCTTCTCTCTTTCTATGCTCCTTCCAGAAACTGTATGCCTCCCCCTTCCATCTCTCCTTTCACCCCCATTGATCTGGTATCTGTCTCCTCTCCTTCCCCCCTGCTCTGGCATCTCTCTCTCCGCTCCCTTCCTCCTGTTCTTCCCTGGTCTTCCTTCTCAATTTATTTTCTGCCTCTGTCTAAATTCTTTTTTACTATTCAGTCCTCAATTTCCCTCTTTCACTGTGTCTACCTATAGCTTGCCACCTCTTTCCCTCACCCCTTCCAGTAACTAACTCTATCCTCTTCCCTCAATCCTGCATGTGCCCTTTTTTTCATTCTCCTCCCCATTTCCTTCCAGCATCTGCTCCCCCTTTCCCTCACACTTCCATTCAGCAGCTGTCCTTCCGCTCCCCCACACTTCCATTCAGTGTCTGTTTCCCTCTCTCTTCCCCTTCCATCTACTACTCACCCTCTATCTTGCCCCTTCCATACACTGCCCTCTGTGCTCTTTCTATCCAGTGTGCACCCTCTCTCTCTCTCTCTTCCATATGGCATCTTCCCTCTTTCTATGCTCCTTCCATAAACAATCTATCCCGTGCCCCTTCTCCCCTTTGTACATGATTGATTTCAACTCTGTCACCTCTCCGTTTTTCTCTCTCTGTCAACACCCTCTCCCTTATGCTCTGGCATCTCCCTCTTCTCCTTTCTTTCCTTCCCACCTCACGGTCTGACATCATCCCTTCCCTGATTCCCGGCATCTCTCTCCTTTCCTTTTCTTCCATCTCTCCCTCCCCCTCCATGCTCTGACATCTCCTTCTTCCTTTCCCCATGATCTTGCATACCTTCCTCCTTCCCTCCATGCCCTTGCGTCTCTTCTTCCCTCCAAGCCCTGGCATTTCCTTTCATTCCCTCCCTCATCTTCCTTCAACACTCTCCCCAATTCTCCCCCCTCTGCTCCCTTTCCTCCTGGTGTCCTGAATTTCATCGGGCAGCAGCAGCATTCACAATTCACTGCTGTTGCCCGCTTCAGGCCTTCCTCTCTGTCGGGTCCTGTCTTCATGAAAACAGGAAGTAGGCAGGACCCGGCAGAGATGAAAGCCTGAAGCCGGCAACAGCAGCGAATTGTAAAAGCTGCTGCTGCCCGAAGAAGGTAATGGCGCCAGACCTTGGAGCACAGAGGCAGACTGCTTCTTCCACCTCTCAGCCGAACCCCCGCTGACCCTCCTATCTTTCCTCCCCCCAAGTGAACCTTTCCGACCCTCCCAGCGAGAGCAGCAAACTCCCTCCAGTAGCATTGACTGCTTCGCGGCTTTCTCCTGCCGGTGAAGCGTCACTGATGACATCATCAGTGACGCAGCAGAGGGAGGAGAAAACCGTAAAGCAGCTGACTCTACTGTAGGGAGGTTTGCTGCTCTCGTTGGGAGGGTGGGAGCGTGATAGGGACCGGGCCGGCTATGCACCCCCCTAAGGCTGCACCCGGGGCGGACTTCCCCCCTTTGCTACGCTACTGGGGCCCTTACTCTACAAATGAAACTGAACGAGTCCAAAACAAAGTTACTTTGGTTTGGCCCAAAATTAGAGCAGCTAACTTCGTCCATTCTGTTGCCTTCAGGATCCTCACTGCAGATTGAATTCTCAAGTAAAGTTCTGGGTGTCATTATAGATTCAACACTTTCATTCACTGACCATCTTAATTCTCTGGTAAAAAAATGCTTTTTTAGTCTCCATATGTTGAGGAAAGTGAGATCCTGTTTCCATCATCAACACTTTACTGTCCTTGTTCAATCAATCATCCTTTCGAGGTTGGATTATTGTAATTCAGTCTATTTAAGCTTGACCAAGAAAAGCTTTCAAAGACTTCAACAGAATACTGCTGCTAGGCTGATCTTTGCAAAAAGTAAATTTGATCACTTCTCTGCTCTTGCAAAAACTTCATTGGATTCCTATAATTTCCAGGGTTTATTTTAAATGTGCCTGTTTAACATTTAAGATCTTGCATGGCATCCTTCCTCCTTTAATTCCCCTGTCTCGGAATTCTGTAAGATCTGAAATTACCAAATCTACTCAAAAATTTAAATTGTCCTTTCCTACGCTGAAAGGTGTTACCTACATTGGCAAATTAGGGAAGTCTCTACTTTTCAAAATTACTGAGCTGTGGAATGATTTTCCTATTCATCTGCACGATCTGGGCTCTTTCCAATCATTTCGAAAACATCTGAAAACTTGGCTATTTTCAAAGTTGTAGATTCCGCTCCTCTCCATACTATTCCAAATCCATATTGTATCTGTTCTCCTTTCTAAGTTTCTTGTAAACCATGCCGAGCTCTACTGTTATAGAGAAGATGCTGTATATAAGCCTAAGGTTTAGTTTTTATTTATTTTTAGGTTTGTTTTTTAATTTTTTTAGTAATGCACAAATCTAACCTGGGATTCCAAAAATGAAAACTACCCAACAGCCTGCTCCATATCTGGGGTTCAGCTGCACAGTTCCTGCTCAAAAAGCTATGACAGCTCGATTGCTCTCTGGCCTTTGTGAAACAATTCAAGTCCAGACAGACAGGGTTGACAGGAAATGAACTATAAAAACAAACATCAGCTCTCTAGCATGCTTTTAAAGAGGAGGAAGTGTGTCAGCAAAACATTAAGGAATGACATTGTTTCTCAAAAGCATTCTGGTATCTGGGCATCCAGTACAGCAGGCAGTGATCTCACTGTGGTAGGAGTTATGACAGGTAACCTTTATTCCCTACTTTTTGGCTTTCAGCGGTTTTCAAATATACATACATAGATCAAAAATAATACAAATCAATCTTCAAAATGATATCAACACATATCAAAACAAGAGCTACAAATTCTTCAGTAACGTATTTAAAAAAAATCTTACAAAATGCCTAACAACGTTAGGAAAGACAGACCAAAAGGATGCGTCTACAAACAGCTTAGATCAACATCTTAAAGCTGTAATGATCTACGCATAATCTTAGTTCTCTGAAAGAAGGTAAACATGCTATTGCAGTCATACGTGGAGCTGAATAATGGCAGTCTCTAAGTAATCTGGCTAACCAGTGTACAACAAAAACTTCCTAAACAAAGATACTGGTTGCTTTAGTGACCTCTAGGCTTATAATAGCAACATTGAGGGGGGTATATTCATGGGCGTAGCCAGGATCTGAGCCAGGAGGCTGCAAACGATCTTAGACTAAGATAACTACACTGGAATTGGACTCAAGCTTGAATACATGGGTATCAGCTAAGTAAGCAGACTTTTGTTCAAGGTTGGAGGACATGACAAAATAGGCTATTGAAAAAATGTTTTTATTTTAAACTTATGTTTATGTTTATTGAAAGCTTCTATACCGCTACTAATGACTGGGGAGTCAGTTCAGAGTAGTTTATATGAGCTTCTGTAGAGATGTTACCATACATGGGCTCTATGCTGAAATACACAGAGCTCTGTGGTGGTGTTACTTAGTCTTCAACTTAAAACTAAAACAATTTTTTTTCTATCTGTGCTAAACCTTTCCAGAACTTCCTTTTCTATTTTATCCTTTTTTCCCCGAACCACCTTATCATGCACACCCAACATACACAGCACGTTCAAGTGATCCTCTGTCCTTATATCCATCGTTTTCCTTACAACGCCAAAATCCGAGTAATTGCACTAAATTGCTGTAAGTCACTTTACAAAGTTGGTTTTAAACCAACTGACTGAAGACTAAAATTGAATAACAGAAGCAGAGAGTACTCATTTTACATATGTTTCCAGAATGTAGCAGCATCCATGTCCCCTCACCCCACTCCCTCTCTTGCTCTCATCCCTTCTTTCCCATCCTCCTTTCTGATCTTGGTCACTTTCTTCCTCCCCCACTTATGGGTCCCGCATTCCATCTCTGACTTCTTCCCTTCCCTTCATCCTGTGGATCCACCATCCATGTCCCCTTCCCCTCCCCACCTCCATCTGTGGGTCTGCTCTCTCTCACTCTCTGCCCCCCCCCACCAGTGGCATCTCCCTGCTGTCCTGCTCCTAACCCAAAAACCCTCTTCCTCCCCCGTTTGGGGTCTGGCCTCCAATCAATTCCCCTCCATGTTTGGAGATGATATTTCTTACCTGCAGGCCTTCCCAAAGCAGCAGCGGCGGCAAGTGGCCAGCAGAGGAAACACTGTAAACGGGCTGCTTGCGGCCAGCCCTACCAAGGCCTTTCCTCTGCCACATCAGAAGTGAAGCGGCAGAGGAAAGGCCCTGGTGGGGCTGGCCACAAGCATTTACTATTGCATTTGTTTTCATTCAGTTTTGGGGAGTGCAACTGCACCCTGCTGGCTACACCCTTGGGCATATTCAATATGATATCTAAATCTGCACACAACCATATCAAACCAGAAAATCCTTGAAATTTCGGGTTTGATTATAACTTGGAGCTAGACATTTTCAGGCTGAAAATAGCCATCTGTAAGTACCACTTAAAAAAAAATTCCTAGAGAAAATCATAGAAAAACAAGCCATAGGGACGAGCCACAAAGTCATCCCAACAGTGCAATGAGGCAGCCTAGTGGTACAAATCCCATCTAAACCCCTTGATATTGTATTGTGACTGCTCTCCAGGAGCAGAGAGAACCTATTCTAACTGACGGTCCACCACTAAAACATCTCTCAAGCTTGCAGGTCACATATATTTAAATTTCTGTGTTCCAGAAGAGCACACATATTTGTACTGAAATTATAAAGTGGTAATTGATCCTCAATGGTAATTGAACTGACTACTAGGCTACTCCATCCATTTAATGGCTCCTTTCTTAGGAATGGCCCTATCTGGAGCTGTCAACCTATTTTTTTTTTTTCTATAATAGTTTTATATCTCCCTTGTGGAAGAAAAGCAAAAGGTTCCTTGTTTCCTCTATTGAAGTAGGATGAGGACATATATAATTTCATATTCTTAAAAATTAAAAAAAAAAAAAAAAAGAATTCTTTCATGTTTTTGTCCAGAACCCTATAAAATACAAGCATCACCTACCAGTTTGATTCTTCTTTAAAAAAAAGCACAACCAGACACAGAAGAAAGAACACAAGGGGAATTCTTAGGTGACAGACACATGCCAGTCAATATTCAGCCGATGACGGTCAGCATTGTTTTAACTGCTTATGGCTGTCGGCTGAATTAGGTCCCGATAGTCAGTGCTATCTGGGCTCTGGGCAACAGGTCAACAGGTCCAATATTCAACTGGTTTCTCGGCTTGCTATCTGGGCAGAGGGCTGAGCATGAGCGAATAATGTCACACACATCCGCACATGCTCCAGGCCCTCCAGACGTGGCCATAGCTCGTCCAGAAGAAGAGAGAAGGCTTTGTGGGGGCAGGACTGGAGGCAGAACTGGGTGGGATGAAGGTGGGGCTGGGGTGGAATGGAGTGAGGCTGGAGGTGGAACAGGGTGGGGTCATGTGTCTGGGGTTTCCTGGAGAAAAGTATGGTAACCCTACCCAACTCCTCCTCTAGAGCAATCCGGTGCTTAACCAGATAATGCAGAGGTGGTCACAGGCAATATTCAGCAGTAGCGTTGATTACTGGTGGGCAACCAGCTCAGTGGGGTTTAATCAACCAGGAGACTGTCCTGCCCTGTTAAACGCTTTTGAATATCAGCCAGATGGTTTCTAACAAACTTGAAGGCCCATATCAACAGTACAACATAAGAACTGACAATAAAATACAAACATTACCAAACAGCACTGATTCCCAAACCTGTCCTGGGGAAATCCCAGCTAGCCAGGTTTTCAGGATATCCACAATGAATATCAACTTGCATGCACTGCTTCTATCATATGCAAAATTACATGAATATTCATTGTGGATATCCTGAAAACCTGGCTGGCTAGAGTTCCCCAAGGACAGGTTGGAATTACTGTAAGACCATTGGTCAGAGCTCCTATATCTAAATATATAAGGACAGGTTGGGAATCACTGTAAATGACATGTCCATTTCATTCATATGACCTTCTATGACAATTCCAGTTGAATTGCTGTGTAATAGCATCCTTAAGGTTTTCCCCTTTACCATGCATTTTGCACCTTCCTCATTCCCACAAAACCCCACTGTGATTTACTGTAGCCACAAGAATAAACACCTTTGATCCCTTCAGACTACCTGGTGGAATTCAGTTAGATCAGGGGTTGGGAACTCCGGTCCTCGAGAGCCGTATTCCAGTCGGGTTTTCAGGATTTCCCCAATGAATCTGTATTGAAAGCAATGCATGCAAATAGATCTCACGCATATTCATTGGGAAAATCCTGAAAACCTGACTGGAATACGGCTCTCGAGGACCGGAGTTCCCTACCCCTGAGTTAGATGGTAAAAAAGGATACGAAATAGAGAACAGGAAAAATGATGGGCTATGTCGTGCAGTGCAAAGTAGTACAGACTGATATGTGTAGGAAGCCTGAATATCGTCGTCTGACTAGACTTGGGTAAATCACTAGAATTTATGCAGGGTCACTCTGGACGACATTCAGCTAGAACCCACATAAGATACTTATTAGAATGCGACCAAAACTGATTTCTTTAGCTCCAGCCAACCAAATCTGTGGCTAAAATTTGCTGAAACTGGGGATTACTGCCCTGCCCTCACTACCCACTAGATCACCAGGGGATTAAGGGAGGGTGTGGCTGCTTGTTCTGTGCAGGGGCTGGGCCCTATCTGCCAAAATTGAAACAAGCAGATAGGGCCCAGCCACACCCTCCCTCCATCCCCTAGTGGGTAGTTAGGGGAGGTTAGTAATCCCAAGTCGCTCCTGCTCATGTCCTCTCTTTTGCCAAAATGATTGCTACTGGAGGTCAAAGCAGCCATTTTGGCATTGGAACTGGCATAGGCAGGAGCAGAATGCTATATCAGATGCAGTAATAGCCCTCCCCTACGACTGGCACCAACGATCAAGAGCTTCACACTGGGCCAACACAAGACCCACCCACTGATGACATCAGCACGGAACTACAGGGGAGGACAGCACACTGGAGCGGATGAGAGAGGGGAGCCTGGAGGGTCCACAAAAAGCTCTAACTCTGCCCTTCCACCGGCCATAGGCCCTCTCCCATGACTGGCACCAACAATCGAGTGCTCCACACTAGAACAATACAAGCCCTGCCCACTGATGACATCAGCAGCAGTGCGGGACTAAAGGAAGAGACAGCACACTGGAACGGGTGAGAGAGGGGAGCCTGTAAGGTCCACAAGAAGATCTGCCTCTGCCCTACCACTAACCACAGGCTCTCCCCCACAACTAGCACCAACTATGTACAACAGGACAATGCAAAACCCTGCTCACCAAAGACATGCAGACTAAAGAAGAGGACAGTATGTTGGAGGGAGCACATTGACGCAAACAAAATAACACAAACAAAATAACACAAAATATACAGGCCCTAAAATCACAACCAACAACCCACACATACTATCAGCTCACCTACTTAAGTTGGGTCCCAGACAGTCGGATTTTCAAGATATCTCTAATGAATATGCATAAGGCAGATTTGCATATAATAGAGATGATAGGCATGCAAATCTGCCTCATGCATAGTCATTAGGGATAACTTGAAAATCCGACCAGCTGGGAGTCCTCCTGGACAGATTTAAGAACCTCTGGACTAATTAGATACTTTGAAATAACACTGACAATTTCCTTAACACTAAGCAGGAGGTGAATGACGCAAACCTCTATGCTATGGTTATTGATTGCAAGCATTTGGCTAACAGCTATTAGCGCGGCTTGTTAAGACTACAAACTTAACTCAGATTTCTTAAAACAAGATTCCTGTTATTATATCTGATCTTTAAAAACTGCAACCAATTTTACCAGACAATACCACACAGAAATGCCTAATAAATTTTAAGGAAAGGATACCACAGAATATTGATGAGAATAGGAAATCTCAGAATAGAAATACCACTAATAATATCTGTAGAAATTTGAAAAACATAATTTATAAAAAAAACCTTAAACTTCACTCAAAATCACAACCCTTATCATGCTGTTATGTGAACATAAGATCTGTTTATAACAAAATCTGCTTGATCCGTGACATGATTGTAGAGTCTGACATAGGAATTATATTTATTGTAGAGACGTGGTTAAAGAACAGCCATGACCCCTTAACTTTGGATGTTTGCCCAGCAGGCTAAAAAATGATACAAGTAAACAGGCAGAGAAAAAAAGGGAGGAGGTATAGCTATGACATACAAGAACTCCTTGGCAGACAAGAAAATTAGTTCCCTATGTGAACCAGAGGCAGAGCTTTTACATAGAAACATGATGGCAGAAAACGGCCAAATGGCCCATCTAGTCTGCCCATCCACAGTAACCATTATCTCTTTCTCTCTCCGAGAGATCCCACGTGCCCTTTTGAATTCAGACACAGTCTTTGTCTCCATCACTTAAAAAATTACCCTGCACAACAACCTCTTGGTTGTTACAGACCACCTGGACCCTGATCAAAATGTACTCACAAAGCATACAAATTCATATCCAATGCAGCACTATCATACTTTTCCTCAATACTACTAGGTGACTTCAACCTGCCATTAGAATAGTATCCCGCAAACCTTTTGATACCGTGGCACACTAAACTGAGGGCCGTGGCTGGAGGGCATCTGGAAATGTGTGGACGTTGATGTGATGACATCATGTGCATGTGTGATGTCATCACATTGACATCCATGCATGAACGGAGGCCCTCCAGACAGGGCCCTGAGCATGCTACCACTATATCAGTGGGGGGTGTTGGAGGAGGAGAGGTGTCGGAGGCGCTGGCGAGGAGGAGAGGTGCTGATGCCAGCTGACTGCCTATAGGACGTGCCTTTCACCGTGATAGGCATGTCCTATAAGCAGTCAGCCAGCAGCTCCTCTTCTCATCGGCATCTCGTGGCACACTGGAATCTTGCCACGGCACACAGTTTGCGATACACTGCGTTAGAAAATACCCTAGATTAAAATGAGAAAGATCTCAGGCTATTTCTTTGCAACTTCTCCTTTATATATAAATGTAGTAGACCCGTCTCATGAAAAGGGTCACTCACTGTATACAGTTACAACAAATGAGCCAAACTTGTTATCCTTTAATGAATGGTCACCTCTAATCTGGTCAGACCACTACCTAGGTAGATTCACTTTAAAATTATGAATCAGGACACTCAAACCCAAATCCAAAGGAAAGCTAATCAAAACAAGAGGGAAGATTGATGCTCAGTTTGTTTTGGGAAAGACTGGGAACTTCCCTACAGACACTCCATTCCAATCCACACCTAAATCGCAAAGAGTGGATGGAATCCATAGAGATGACATTAGAGTCTATGGCCCCCTTAGTGGAGATAAAAATTACCAAGAAGGGACAAAACCCCATGATTCTCCACACAATTGAGGATATGAAAAAAAAAAGACTGTCAGAAATTAGAACAGGCTTGGAGGAAGTCTGGAGACCAATTACTGAGAGAAAACTGGAGGAAATTATATTCACAATACAATTATCAAATCAACCATTACAAACACAGATATTATTCAGACATAATGGGAATAGATAAACCAGACCTAAGGAAGCTATTTAAAATACTAACAAAAATAACCAACTGCTCCTCTACGATCTCCTCAAACATAGATTCTCTCACATCTAATACACTAACATTATACTTCTCAAATAAGAGAGATCATGTTCAAGTCTTTCAAAGAAAATATTTTAAAAACTCATCAGATGACTCCAATTCCAAGGGCTGCTTGGTAAATATACCAACAGAATATGGTCATCTTTCAATCCTGTCACTGGGAAAGAATTGAGACCACTAGTAAATAGGCTATCTAAAATAAGCTGATGACTAGACCCATATCCATCATACCTATATCACGAGATGTCAGATGAAACGATCAACTGGCTAATGGAGATGATCAACTCTAATATGGTACACGGATGGTTCTCCAAAAGCTTTTAGTGAAATCTTACTTACACCCATCCCAAAAGGAATAGACTTAGATCTATCCCAAACTGCCAATTATAGACCAATAGCTAACCTACCTTTCGTGACTAAACTAACAGAGTTTATCGTTTCATCCCAACTAAAAGATTATATTATGAAATGGAACCTGCTATCACCTTCTAAACATGGATTAAAAAATTCACATAGCACAGAGATATGCCTAGTTGACCTAGTATTCAGGGTAAGATCAGCTTTAAGTGCAGGTTAACAAATGCTGCAATTGCAATTCGATCTCTGTGGCATTTGATATGGTAAATCACATTCTGCTACTAAACAAATTATCCAAACTAGGAATATCAGGACCTGTCCTTCAGTGGTTTCAAGGTTTCCTCACAAATAGAGTGCTGAAGGATGGAATCTACTCTAACTAATGGACTTTGTGTGGTATACTACAGGATCTCCTACAATAAATCACCGATACTATACAACCTAGTCATGACCACTCTAAAGTCAATCACCCTAAACCAGTGGTCTCAAACTCGCAGCCCGAGGGCCACATGCGGCCCGCCAGGTACTATTTTGAGGCCTTCGATATGTTTATCATAATCACAAAAGTAAAATAAAAGTTTCTTGATCATATATGTCTCTTTAGCTATAAATTGCAATATTATTATTAAGGCTTAGCCAAAAGGAAAGATTTATAAACTATAAAGAGTTTTACCTCATGCAAAATTGTCATTTCTTTAATAAGACATTAACTATTTTTTATGTACCTACAAATCCAAAATGTGGCCCTGCAAAGGGTTTGAGTTTGAGACCACTGCCCTAAACCCAGGTGAATGCTTATTCTCAGGTGTAGATGATATCTTTCTTCTAATCCCTGTGGACCTGAAGCTAGCAAATGTGCCCAGCAAACTAACAAAAGCTTTAACTAAATTACAAACTACCATCTGAAACTAAAAACAACCATCTGAACAAACTACCATCTGAAACTAAACACTGTAAAAAAAAAAAAAAAAAAAAAATCAAACTTCTGTGGTTTGGAATACAAATACAGCTGATACCATCTTCTATCATATTAACAAATGGAGTCATTATCAACATTGAAAAATCCTCTAAAGTCCTCTAAAGTCCTAGGAGTTACCTTAGATAGCTCATTGAAATTTAAAAACCATAGTCCGATGAAGAGCTGACACTTAAAGCCTTGAACAGTAAGAGCTTTTCAAGTTCAAGGTGGTGTCGCTGAGGACCGGGGTGATTTGTTATATGGGAGACATAACGGTTGTGGTTTACATACTGCTTCTTATGATCTTATCATTAAGTTTCCCTCATAAATACTCATATTAAGGAAGAGGTATTTAATACAGTATAACACAGTGGTCTCAAACTCAAACCCTTTGCAGGGCCACATTTTGGATTTTTAGGTACTTGGAAGGCCTCAGAAAAAATAGTTAATGTCTTATTAAAGAAATGACAATTTTGCATGAGGCAAAACTCTTTATAAATCTTTCCTTTTGGCTAAGTCCTAATAATAATATTGTAATTTATAGCTAAAGAGACATATGATCAAAAAACTGTTTTATTTTAATTTTATGATTATGATAAACATACCGGCCCCTGGGCCACGAGTTTGAAACCACTGGTATAATATAACATAAGACCACTGTATGTAATATCTTCAGTGCTCTTGAAATTACTTAGATTGTAAAAATTATATTTGAGTATCTCAGATAAAAATGGAGTGTGAGAAAGGATCCATATGGGACCCTCCCTTCTAGTTTATTAAGCAAAAGTTTTCTTTTGCATACCACAATCCATACTCTCCCATTATGATAAGTTAAACCATTTGTTTTTTTCATTTGAGGATTTTGCAACAGTTGTTATCTTCTTGCCAAGGTGAGGTTATTTCCTCCTCTTGTTGCCAGCAGTGACATAGCTAAAAGCAATTTCTTCTGAGTGAGCCCAGGGATGAAATGGATGGGCACATGCATCTTCTTTCGATCTCCTCTCCCCCCCAACATAAATAATTAATATATCAAGTGGCTAGCAATGAACCCCAAGCTCCGCTTGCTGGAAACAAACATTCTCTGCAGAACCCCTGAGCCTTCAGAACGCTGTGGCAGTCAGCTGCCAATACTGGCACCCCAGCCACACATGCTCTGTCTTTGTGCATGGACTGAACATGTGCATAGGATGCCAGTGTCAGCGGCTGGAAGCAGAGCCACTGACTGACACAGCATTCAGAATGCCCAGAGTTTCCGCAGAGAATGTTTTTAGCTAGTGGGGCTTAGGGATCACTGCCAGCTACAAAGACCATGCACACTGAATCAGGGTGGGCCCATGCCCAAAGCACATGGGCCCATGCCCATTTGGGGCCACCCACAGTTACACCACAGCCAGAACATCTGATCAGTTGATTCCTGAACAGCTTTACAACAGGCCTTTACCATGAATAACCTGCCACTATCATGCATGCTTACCTCACTGAAGTCTACCTGCCACAGCACTAGTAATCAGTGTGGAAGACATTCAGGATATATCTAAAAAGGGGAAAGTTTTACTAATAGGTGATTTTTAACATGCTGGGTGTTGACTGGGGTATCCCTATTGCAGGGTCTTCTAGAAGTAGGGAGATCCTGTATTCTCTGCAAGGAAAACTGTTCCAGCAGTTGGTAATGGAACCTAAGCAGGATGGGGTCATACTGGTCTTAGTGCTTACAAACGAGGAAAATGTTTCTGATGATACAGTGGGTGATCATCTGGCATCCAGTGATCACTGCATGGTACGGTTTAATATTAAGACAGGTATAGAGAGGGCTCATTCAAAAGTAAAGGTTCTAGGTGGGAGAACTAAGATGACTGATGGTGCTTGACGGTGTCTATGCTTCTCCGTATTTCTTTAAGTGGCTTACCTTTTTGGACTCTTCTAGTTGTCTTTTTTCTTTTCTTGTTTGATAGGAAATGCCACATACAAAGAGGAAGGGGTCTGTGAGGGTCATGGTGCTGGCTCACCTGTCGAGTTCGCTCCAACAAACTATTCCCCAGGTTTTGGAGAGGCTAACGGCCACCACCTACCCTCGGGCCGAATGTTGAGTTCTGTGTCTGGGTCAAGCGTGGGAGTGCGTGACCTGGAGGAACGGGAGATTTGTCTCCCACAATTCTCAATGCTCCACAGTGTCCAGTGGAGGAATGCAGTCTGGAGTCAAGCCCTGGGTTTGTGGAGGAGGAGATCCCGGAGATGACTCTAGAGGCAGTGTCTGCCCCGAAGAAGTTGCAGAAGAGGAGGACATCGGGAAGACTGGGACACCAGCACTAGAGTCAGCAATAACTTTGGGGACTCTTCTTGAGGCTATAAAGAGACTGGATATGACAGTTGGAAAGACTGCTCAGGATCTTGAGGTACTGGTTTCTAAAGTTGACGCCTTTTCATTAAACATAGATAAAGTTCACAGGGATTGTATGGAAATAATTCAAACTGAGACTACTTCGTTGAAAGATACATTGTTTGAAGTGATTAAAGATCAGAAAGCTCTTTTAAGAAAAATAGAGTAAATTGAGAATTATAATAGACGTTTAAGGGCTCCTTTTACAAAGGTGTGCTAGCGTTTATAGCACGCGCTACCCGAAAAACTACCGCCTGCTCAAGAGGAGGCAGTAGTGGCTAGCGCATGCGCCATTTTAGCGCACGCTAAGCACACGCTAAAACCACTAGCGCGTCTTTGTAAAAAGAGCCCTAAATCTCAGAGTGCTTAATTGCCCCCCAAATTTTGGCTTGTTACCTGTAGAAGTCTTCAAAAAATATCTCTTGGAAAAATTAAAGTATTCCACAGGAAGCTATTCCCCCGATAAATAAAGCTTATTATTTAACTGCTACCAAATCCAAGAAGGCTGAAACAGGAGATCAAGTTAATGATTTATTCCCTGCGAACATTATACAGTGTAATAAAAATTTGCATAATATTACTGAGATCCTAGAAGACGCCCTCTCTCAAGTTAAGGAACGGGCTACACTTATTGTAAACTTTGTCTTTGAGCAAGATCTGAATTCTATCATGAGGATATATTTCAAAATTTCAGCTTCTTATTATTGTGGACAGAGGTTATGGTTATATCCAGATGTAACTAAATCTACTCAGGAGAGAAGAAAGCAATTCCTAGCAATGAGAGAGGAAGCGAGGCAACTAGGAGCTAATCTATTAGCATATCCATGCAAATGTGTGATAAAATATTTAGGCTTAAGATGTTTTTCCAATTTGAACACCTGAGGTCTTTTTTGGACCTCAAGAAGATAACAGTGGACACTATATATAGAGAAATACGGTAATGTAAAGGCCCAAAGTATAGCTGTCTTTGCTATTTGCCTTTGTTGATGTATAGTTTAGTAATGATTCTCCCAAATTCTTTTTTTAGTTCCTCCCTCTTTTCATTTTAGTGGTGTGAGGAAGTGCCTATGTTTTTACTTATTTTTCTTCTTTAAAATGTTAAAGCTTTAATATTGTGTTAGGCACTGTATTGCATTAACAAGTGGTGTAACTTGTAATTATTTGTTATAAATCAAAAATAAAGTTTAAAAAAAGGGTTGGTTCTAGACTTTTCTAAAAACTACCATATTTTTCGCTCCATAAGACACTTTCTTTCTACCCAAAAGTGGGTGGAAATCTCGGTGCATCTTATGAAGCAAAGGTACAAATTTTGTTACCCCCCATACCATTGTAAAACACTCCCATCCCCGCCGCACCACTTTTTAAAACCCACCCGCCCACTGCCGCACTACCTTTTTTTTTTTTAACTGCCCCACCCACCTGTCATCGTCGTCCCCTCTCGACGTCGTTCCCCCTTTTTAACCTGATGGTCCAGCATGTATCCTTCCCTCATCTTATTTCCCGGCCAGCGGTGCACAAATCAGGAGCGCAGATGTCAGGAGCAAGCGTTACGCTCTCCCGCTTGGCCCCGCACTGCTTTCCGAATGGCTGCCGTAGGTTCTCACGGGACTCGTGAGAACTTACAGTAGCCATTCTGAAAGCAGCGCAGGGCCAAGCAGGAGAGCGTAAAGCTTGCTCCTAACATCCGCGCTGCTGATCAGTGCGCTGCTGCTCAGAAAATAAGGAGGAGCCTGGCAGAGTGAAGGCTGAGAGCACCGTCTGCAAGGTAGGTGCCACGGCAGGGAGGGAGGGAAGACGGCTGGAGCTGGGTCCATGAGCAAGGGTAAATGAGAGTCCCCCTCTTCTTTGCTCTAAAATCGGCTGATAACATACCAGGTTTAAAAGATCCATTACTACTTATAGGCAACAAGGGAATGATTTGAAAATTAACTGTAAATTTACCACAAATTTGACACCAAGGGCTCCTTTTCCTAAGCTGCGATAGCGTTTTTAGCACACGCAGAATTTTATCTTGTGTTAAACCCGGCAATTCTGCGTGCACTAAAACCGCTATCGCAGCTTAGTAAAAGGAGCCTCAAGTGACTCTTAAAGGGGGCAAGCAAAAAGTAATAAGGGTTCTTTAGGACAGCAGATTCTAATCTAGAGGAATTTAGAAGATAAATAAAATAGTAAGGCTTCCAATAACAAATTTCCGCCGGAGTCCAAGAAAAATAAGATGTTGAAAGAAACCAACTGTGCATGTCTCATATGACAGGATTCCACAAATTGACGCAAAGGTAGTAATCCAAGACCACCTTTGTCTATCGATAAAGTCACTGTACTGAATGGGAGACGAGGCCGACCCCCTTGCCAAAGAAATCCTCGAATAAATTTATTCAGTTGTATCTCAATTCTTCAATAAAGAACAAGAGGTAGCATCTGATAAATATACAAGTTTCAAGTTTATTAGTATTTTATATACCGCCTATCAAGGTTATCTAAGCGGTTTTTACAATCAGGTACTCAAGCATTTTCCCTCTCTGGCTCACAATCTATCTAACGTACCTGGGGCTATGGAGGATTAAGTGACTTGCCCAGGGTCACAAGGAGCAGCGGCGGGGTTTGAACCCACAACCGCAGGGTGCTGAGGCTGTAGATCCAACCACTGCGCCACACACTCCTCCAACCATTGAGGCAATATAATCATATTGCAGAGAGCAATACGTCCCATCAATGAAGTCGGAAAATGACGCCACAACAAAAGACGAGATTTAGGGCTCCTTTTATTGTGCCACGCTAGCGGTTTAACGTGCATAATAGCGTGCGTTAAACTGCTGGACGTGTTAGCCGCTACCGCCTCCTCTTGAGCAGGCGGTAGTTTTTGGCCAGCGCGGGGGTTAGTGCGTGATGAAAAGTCGCACGTGGCTTGATAAAAGGAGCCCTTAGTCTTGTCTAACAAAGGCTATATATTTGCATCATGACGCTGAGCAAGATCTTGCGGGATCGTTATTCCAAGATATATCACTTTACCAGGTGCCCAGGTGCAAACATCTTCTTAGATATAAACAAAGGGTTAATTCAAAAAACATGAGTGACAGAGAATGAACTACTCTTTTCTCCAACACATGCAAGCAATAATAGAAGTTACATATGTTCTTTATACTTATTCATTCTATTTGCTTAAATAAGTCATTTTGTGTTCTAATTATATGTTTGTGTAAAAATGAATAAACAAATAAATAAAAATTAATTATGTAAATACATAGAGATATATATGCAAAATATATAAATAAATACACAAATAAGCATGTAATTGATTAACTAAATAAGGGCCTGTTTTACAAAGCCACACTAGCAGCTGCTGCGCGGTAACGGCCCTGAAGCCCAGAGATTTAAAGGGTTTCGGGGCTGTTGCCATGCGGCAACCGCTAGCATGGCTTTGTAAAACAGGCTGCGAGTGTAAATGACTAAAGGCTCCTTTTATCAAGCCGCGCTAGCGGGGTTAGCGCGGACATTTCATCATGCGCTAACCCCCACGGCCGGCTAAAAAACTAACACCTGCTCAAGGCAGGCATTAGCGGCTAGCGCGGCAGGCGGTTTAGTGTGCAGTATTCCGTGCGTTAAACCCCTACCGCAGCTTGATAAAATGACCCCTAAATATATAAATAAATAGATAAATAATTAAATTGATGGGCCTGTTCTTTTTAACATTTTTATAGGCGATATTACTGAAGGGCTGTCAAGTAAGATTTGCCTCGTTGCGGATGATACCAAAATCTGCAATAGAGTAGACACGCCGGATGGTGTGAATAACATGACGAAAGATCTAGCGAAGCATGAAGAATTTGGCAGCTAAAATTTAATGCGAAGAAATGGAAGGTCATGCATTTGGGTTGCAAAAACCCAAAGAAATGGTACAGTTTAGGGGGTGAAGAACATGTGCACGACAGAAGAGCGGGACTTGGGTGTGATTGTATGTGATGATCTTAAGGTGGCCGAACAGGCTGAAAAGGTGACGGTGAAAGCTAGAAGGATTTTAGGGTGTATAGGAAGAGATATGGCCAGTAGGAAAAAGGAGGTATTGATGCCCCTAAGATTCTGGTAAAACCTCATTTAGAATATTGTGTACAATTCTGGAGATCGCATCTTCAAAAAGATAGAAAAAGGATGGTCGGTCCAATGGAAGGCTACTAAAATGGTGCGTGGTCTTCATAATAAGGATATGGGGGACAGACTTAAAGTTCTCAATTTATATATACTTTAGAGCAGTGTTCTTCAACCTTTTTACACCTATGGACCGTCAGAAATAAAAGAATTATTCTGTGGACTGGCGATTGAAGAACACTGGGCTAGGTCGTGGGCCAGACCCCGTCCATCTCTACCCAAACTCCACCCCAGACCCCGCCCCATAATAGTACTAATTGTAACACTATTTTTTCCATTCATTTTTCAGATACACACAATATAATCTTATTAACAATACATAATGGTTAACCACAAAATTAAACTACACAAAGCACACTGACAGCAGATGTAAATTCTCAAAATTGACATAATTCAATCACTAAATTCAAAAATAAAATTATTCCCCCCTACCTTTGTTGTCTCCCTCCATGCTATACCTTACTTTCTGGCCTGCTCCCGCCTGGCCATTTTATGCCGCCCTGGTATTATCTTCAGGCTGGCTCCCTCTTCCTCACTGATGCAGTGCACAAAGCTGCGGGCAGCGGCTCCTTGCGCGTCCCGTGACTCATCTGGAAGCCTTCCCTCTGATGTTACGTCAGAGAGAAGGCTTCTGGTTCAGGCGCAGGACGCGTATAGGTGCCACTGCCTGTGGCTTTGTGCACTGAATCAGTTAGGAAGAGGGAGCTGGCTCGAAAATAACGCCTCATCGATCGCACCGTGGACCGGCGGTTGAAGAACACTGTTTTGGGCCTGATGCACGTACTGGCCCTGTGCACCGGCAGGAAATTTATGTGGACTGGCACCGGTCCATGGACCGGTGGTTAAAGAACACTGCTTTAGAGGAAAGGCAGGAGAGGGAAAATATGATAGAGACGTTTAAATACCTAAGTGGCATAAATGCGCACGAGTCTCTTTCAATTGAAAGGAAGCACTGGAATGGGAGGGCATAGGATGAAGTTAAGAGGTTGATAGGCTCCAGAGTAATCTAAGGAAACACTTTTTTACAGAAAGGGTGGTAGATGCGTGGAACAGTCTCCCGAAAGAAGTGGTAGAGACAGAGACTTTGGGCTCCTTTTACTAAGGTGCGCTCGCGTTTTTAGCGCACGCAGGATTTTAGCGTGCGCTAAACCCGCGCTACGCTTCTAGAACTAACACCAGCTCAATGCTGGCGTTAAGGTCTAGCGTGTGTGGCAATTTAGTGTGCCCTATTCCGCGCGTTAAGGCCCTAACGCACCTTTGTGAAAGGAGCCCTTTGTCTGAATTCAAGAAGCTATGGGATAGGCACGTGGGATCTCTTAGAGAGAGAAAGTGATAATGGTTACTGCGGATGGGCAGACTAGATGGGCCATTTGGCCTTTATCTGCCATCATGTTTCTGTTTCTATATATCAGAAATGAAACATGTCAGCAGATTGCAAATCATACACCATACGTGCCAACATTTCAAAATGAGTGGAGATGCCACACATTACAGATTTCTATTTCGCCATTACCTTGCGGTTCAAGGCGGATTACAAAAGAGTTATAAACTGTGGGTTACAAAGGAAGATCATTGGCTATTTCTAGAGAAGGTAGAGAGTGGATGAGGTAGTATCTGTGCGGCAGGAGGAATGTAGGAGGAATTACCCTTCCTTGGATACAGTGAAGGAGCTTGCTCAATATTTGGGCTGCTCAGCACTCTCAGGTTGTGAGACCACCAGGACAGATAGAGAAAATGCTTGAAGTACTTGTATGTAAACTGCTTTGAATGTGCCTACACAGGAGAATTTTACGCCTGTTCCGTTTGATTTTGGGTTTTCCAATCTGGTTTTTAAAAATTCTACGCACCACCATCCAGGACCCCTGAGGAAGAAGTGTTTTTTGAAATACGGACCGTGTCGGGTCCGGTCCACATGAATACTAGGACCAGTTTTGGAATTTCTTTTATTATTTATATATGTTATACATGTTTTTATGACTTTTTAATAAATTCCTGCTCCTTGTACATTCTACTGCAGTTTTGTTTTTGTTTTCTGCTTTGCATTTTTCTGCAGTTTTTGTTGGTTTCTTTCATCTTGCTTTTGTACTAACCTGGTAACACATCGCCATACTGAAACAGACTGAAGGTCCATCAAGCCCATTATCCTATTTCTAATAGTGGCCAATCAAGGTTACAGGATCCCAAAAGAGTAAAACAGATTTTAAGCTGCTTATCTCAGGAATAAACAGTGGATTTTCCCAAGTCCATCTTAATAATAGCTTATGGACTTCTTGCAACATAGTAGATGATGGCAGATAAAGACCCGAATGGTCCATCCAGTCTGCTCAACCTTACCCACTCTTTAAATTACTATTTTAATTTAAATGTTCCTTCTTCTTAGCTATTTCTGGGCCAGAACCCAAAGCTCTACCCAGTATTGTGCTTAGGTTCCATCTAAGAACTCAAACTTTTTTTTAAAATCACATTCTCTGCTATGATGGTACTTGTGACCTCAATTGGCCACTGTCGAAACAGGATACTAGGCTACATAGACCATTGGTCCATTCTTCTGGGAAAAGTTAGGAGGCTAACTTGAAAATTGTTGTTTAGGAAGTAGTATTTGATATGGCTAACTGCAAATTACTTTTCACACCCATTTCCATTCATGCTTCACATAATTATTCCCCCAACACAAAATTCCCTTAATGTGCAAATTAGCCTGCACTAATTATAAAAATACATGGTCAAGTCACATTATTATGACCACCGCCTACCTCTGTCGTCAAAGACACACAGCCAATGGAACAAAGGCCTGTAGCATGCACAGACTTTGTGGGTATATAAAGTGAGATGTCAGCAAGTGGCCAACTGTGGCTGTCAGGGGGGAAAAGCGTGATTTATCAGCTATTGAGAAAGGCAAGGGCAGCAGCATTTTAGAAACGGCGGAGTTTATGAACCGTTCACGGGCAGCTGTGGTTAAAGTGTACCACGAGTGGACAGATTTTCAAAAATCTGATGTGGTAACTGGGGGGGGGGGGGGGGGCGCACGAGCCATCGATGCAAGAGGTGAATGCCAGCTGCGCAGGTTGGTGCAAGCCAATTGGCATGCTACCGTGAAGCAACTCACCATCCAAACGAACCATAGGGCTTCCAGATGTGTATCCAAAACAACTGTTGCGAATGAGGCTCCACAGCAGACGGCTGGTGACTGCACCCGTGCTCCTGAGGGTTCATCACAAAAAAAAACAGCTGCAATTTGCAAAGGAGAACCAGCATTGGACTTGCATTGACTGGCAGAGGGCTGCCTTATCCAATGAGTCATCTTTGGAGCTCCATCGAACAGATGGACGTTGGCGAATCAGGCATGGAACCGCCAAGAACAAACACCCCGCAACCACCAGTGAACATACACAAGCTGGTGGCGGCAGCAGCATTATGGTCTGGGAAATGTTTTCTTGGTATGGTCTGGGTCTCTTGATACCTTTGGAAGACACACTCAACCGATATGGGTATCTCTCCATCCTTGCTGATCAAGTACACCCATACTAATACTACTATTTATTATTTCTATAATGCTACCAGGCGCACGCAGCGCTGTACATTAAACACACAAGTGACAGTTCCTGCTCACAAGAGCTTACAATCGAATTATGACAGACACACAGGACAGAAATGGGGGGAATCTATACATGTTGCTCATGTGGGAAGTAAGAAGGTGGCTGAAAGGGTGGAAGGGATGGAGGACTGATACGAGACAGGATTAGGATTTAAATGCAGCCTCAAAAAAGTAGGTTTTCAGCCTGGACTTGAAAACTGCCAGAGACGGAGCCTCACGTACCAAGTCAGGCAGGTTGTTCCAGGTATACAGCACAGCAAGGTAGAAGGACAGAGGCAGGAGTTGACGGCCTTCCCTATGGCCGATGAGATCTTTCAATAGGACACTGTGATATGTTATACCGCCTGTATGCGAGTAGTTCACAGAGCACGACCAAGACTTCCAGCTTCTTCCCTGACCTCCGAATTCCCCAGGCCTTAACCCAATCGAGTACATTTTAGACCAACTCAATTGACATGTTCAATGACCGGATCCACCACCTCATCGTACCTGTCAGCAATTGTCGGATACACTTTAGTCTGTATGGCTCATAGATCTAGCAACCATCCAGCATCTTACTGAGTCACTCCCACTGCCTCTGGTTGCTGTCCTTGCTACCAGAGGCGGTTATTCTGGATATTAGCAGATAGCCATAATAATGTGACCAGACCATGTAATACAGAAGCTGTTACTATATGTGTGTGGTAGCTATTAACTGTCTAACACACTTTATGTTTAAATATCGTTATTAACTTTCAAAAATAAACCAAACACTGAAAAACTGTGGTATACAATTTTCCCCTCCCCCCCCCCCCATCAGCCTAACACACTTTAAAGGTCTCCAATGTAACATCTTAATAAACAGAAAAAAATAGGTTAAGACAAAGGCATAACTAGACAGAATGGAAATTAAATGAATAGTTGACTAAGGTATGCGGAACTAGGGTGTGTTGCATACAGGTTCATACCCAGCGCTGTACCTACCAGCGCTCGCTGATTAGCTGCTTTGCAGTTTTTCACTTCATCCTAACCCGGCGCAAGTCCTCTTGCAGAGGCCTCGCCTTCTTTTCGAACAGAGCGACGTGAATTCAGCCAATTGACTTCTGAGTCTGGCAGCTTCGTTTCCCTACTAGTCGCTGATTGGGCCAAGCCTTGTTGATGTTATGAAACGAGGGCAGTGGGGAAGGCATTTCTGTGTAAACAAGGAGCCGAGGGACAGCTGATGGCGTCACTATTGCTTTTCTAAAGGCAAATCTTTCCGAGGCAATAGACGTATTTAAGTCAAGGGATAAAACCCCTAGATCGGCCGCTTACAGCCCGCCCAGGTGAGTTCTGCAGCCGAGGGAAATAGAGGCCGGCAATGCAGGTTTAGACCTAGGTTGCAGCACTCGGGAAGTAAAGACGTGGCAACGTATTTAGCAAAGCCCCTAGACTTTCTAAAAGGAAATAAATAAGCTAAAAAGCGTGCTTGTGTCTGCCGGCTGGATCAGTTGATCCTCTATCTGCGCTTTCTTCTTGATTCCTCTTTTGCAAAAAGAAAACTCCTAATCATATCAGGCGACACACACACAAAAATCACCTCCTAAAGAAGAAAAGCAAAGATTAGAACTGGAGGGGGGATTAAGTATTTTTGTTTAAAAAGAGGGGTGGAAAGGTTGTTTTGCTGACTGCAAATTGCTGCTTTTCTGAGAAAAGGTGCAGAGCAAACAGTTTTCTCTTTGTTGAGGCCCAGCGCTGCAGGATACTCCATTCCCCAGCTGCAGCTGATTTTGTAATAATAATAATAATAATAATAATTTTTTTAAAAACCCCAAAAGCAACAACCCAGTTTGTTGTGCTCTTAAGCTTCATTTTGCTGCTGCTGCTGCTTCACTTCCTGTGTTCTCAAAATAAGGTAGATTTAAGCTGGTTGTGGCTTTCCGTTTCTGTTAGCATGTTGTGGGTTTCTTCCTTATTCTGGCCACAACATGCCCTGACTTTAACCCCTGCCTGTCTCGGATCCCTCCCTGCCATTATTATTGTTGTGCTCTAGGGACGTTTACAGAGCTGTGTATACAGACACATTATTCAGACAGACCCTGCTCCGTGGAGCTTACAGTCTAGAGAAGACGGATAAGTCTTCAGGTGTGAAGGCGCCTCAGCTCTTAGATTTGATTTTAAAATGAGCCCTGGTTCTTTCTCCTGTGGGTTCACCTATGTTAGAATTTGGCTTTCCTTTTTCAGAATAAGAGGAACTGAAAGCACCAGATATTACAAATGTTTTTAAGGTACTGAAAGCTTCCAAAAACAGTCGTTTGTTTTTGTGCACATATCTATTTCGTATGTACGTGTGCATAAAAATAAAGCTGCATAAAATATATATATACCATGTATGCCTTTATATGCTATAAAAAAAATGTAAACACTCTACTTGTTTGTATAAAGCTTTGTGTATGTTTCCTTGTTTAAATATTTACACAGGGAAACTCTGATCTCTCTCTGTGTAACAGATTGGCCAAGACCTAGTAAATATGTTAAGAGCATGGTACACCCAGTTGTACCAAGGTGATTATTCTCTGTCCCTGTCCCAAACAGTTTATCACGCCAAATGTTGAACCTGGAAAGGAGAGGGGAGGAGGGAAAATTGGAAATATCGGGAAAAGTCTACTTCGTTTCCTCATTTGGGATAGGGGAAGGAGAGAGATCTTTGCTATATTATGATAGGGGCTATATCATATGTATCTGTATAAAAGAGATCTTATTTTGCCACGTAAAATGTTTTGTGCATGTTCAGAGGGATATACCATGAGGCAGCAAGGTAGGCCATTCCTTGAGTGGGCAAGCTTCCTCTATTCTCTTTATTCTGTGTTCCAGGAAGGTAGGGGGGAGGGGAAAATCCTTTGTAAATAATAAGCTCAGGATTCTGATGTTTAACCAGAGCACAAGGCAGACTTCAGACCTGGAGCTCGGTTTTTGGCAGCACAAAAAGTCCCTTTCCCCATCTCATTTGTACCACCTCATCCCAATCAAATTCCTCTGTAATGCCCCCTTCTTCAGAATTCTGCCATCTGTAGCTTTCCCCCTCAACCTATCTTTAACATTCCTCTCTGTAACACCCAGTCCATTAGACGTCTCCTCTACTCCATCACTTTCTCGTTTCTAAGGCCTTGTGAAAATGCTGACAATTGCGTGGGGGGTGGCTCAGTGAGCTGTGAACTGCTGATGTCAGGATCTGTAGCTGCCAGTATTTATATACACAGATAGGAGTTTCCTATCACTTTATAAATTGTAACATCATCCTGCTTTGCTATTTTCTGATTGTTCATCCATCCCTCCCTCCCTCCCCCTAACTTCCCCTACTGTTAGAATGCTTTTATGTTTCACCTATAACAGTGGTTCCCAAACCTGTCCTGGGGGACCCCCAGCCAGGCAGGTTTTCAAGATATCCCTAATGAATATGCATGAGAGAGATTTGCATATAATGGAAGTGACAGGTATGCAAATCTCTCTCATGCATATTCATTAGGGATATCTTGAAAACCTGACTGGCTGGGGGGTCCCCCAGGACAGGTTTGGGAACCACTGACCTATAAATATGATATGTTCAGGGTTCCTTTATAATCATATATATAGGGTACTTCATAGTCCTCTATTTTATATGTATTTACTCATACACAACAAGAAAAAATAGTCTTTGGGTGGCTTCAAGAGCTGATTTTGAGCTCTGTTTCTGTATCCTGGACTTCCCCCTGGAGTGTGGCTTTTCCTTTCTTGACGACTGCAGTTTCTCTCTGTTTCTGTCTGAATTTGTCTCTTGCACCCCTTCCTCCTTGGATTCCATTGGGCTCTTGTATTTATAAATCATTACTGTATAACCATTTTAGGGGACAGGAACTGGGGACATAACCTCAAAATGCTGCATACATCCAAGGCCTATGGGAAGTCGTTACAGAAAAAAGATTGAGGGTCAACAGATAGAAGCGCAGAGAGAGAGAAACACACACACAGAGATGGGCATTGGAGCTGAGGTGCAAAAGGAAGACTTGTACAAATTTCAGAGTAAGTCCTGGGAACTTCTCTGACTTACTTTTTTTTGGTCCTGTGTGTGACATGACAATGCCTAACTGTGGGGAAGTGGTATTACTATCCATTATCTGTGACCTCCGAGATTACTGTCACCTTTCTCTTCTGCTTTTTTTTTAATTTTAAGCTGCTTCAGCAACCTCTAACAACTGCAGGAAGTCAGAAGCCGCAATCTTCTCCTGATTGTGTCCATGATGGTGAGACTCACAAAGCCTAAGACTTTTCAGGCATATCTGGACAACTGCAGCCGGAGGTATAGCTGTGTGCACTGCAGAGCACACTTGGCCAACCATGATGACCTTATATCTAAGGTAACCAGGCATTAATTATAGCAAGGGAAAGATAGGGGAATAGGCATCAAAAAAGCCCATGGATATCTGGGGAGAGTTTGAACAGTTGACCTAAACAGGAAGTTTTCTCTTACTTCCTGTGGTGTAGCAATGGTATACAAAACTCAGAATGTGTTATAATATTGATTTTTATGCTAGGTTATGTTTATTTCTGCCTTTCTGCTTTATTTCTTTTATTTTGTATATGATAGTGTTTTTTATACTTTTTTTTTTTAATATAATAAATATTTAAGCGTATATAATATATTTCATACTCTTTGGGCTCCTTTTACGAAGCTGCGTTAGCGGCTTTATCACACGCACATTTTTAGCGCTAGCCGAAAAACTACCGCCTGCTCAAGAGGAGGCGATAGCGGCTAGCACAGCCGGCAAATTAGTGCGTGCTATTACGCGTGTTAAATCACCAACGTGGCTTTGTAAAAGGATCCCTTTATTTCTTAGGCACTTTAATTTAGATTGTAAGCCTATTTGGGATAGAGAGGGAAGTTCAATGTGCCTTCAATACAATATATAGAAATGGTGAAAATAAATGTTAATAATTTTATTGTGTGTGTTCTTATGTAACCCACACAGAACTGTGGATGCAGCAGGCTATACATTTTTTTTAAATAAATGAAATAATATAGATGAGGACATCAACACATAGCCAGCTGCCTGCCGGCATTAGGTCAGGCAAGAGCCACTTTTATGTAGGTGCAGAAGATGCAGCTGGGCCAGGGAGGAATCCAGTCGATAAAGATCACACCCCACACAGGTCTATATTAGAGAGTTGCATGGGGACAGAAATCCCACCCATCCCTGCGTTCCCACCAGGATTCTCTCTGTCCCCATCAGGATCCTCTCCGTCCCCACCCATCCCCGCAAGGAATTACCTCCATCCCTGCCCATCCCCATAAAAAGCAGCAATTACTTCTGACATGATCATCAATTCCACAGTTTCTTTTGTGTTTGCGCTGCTGTTTTCCTTGTGGAACCTCTTTGGTGGAACTCTTTTTTGTTTTCTGTTCAGGTAATTAACTTATAAACCCCCCTCTTTTACTAAGGCTGACGTGTCCATTATATTATATGGACGAACCCTGCTTCCAAAGCCTTCCATCCCCGTGGGAGTCCCGTTGGCTAGAGGGGGGTCTCTGTGGGAGTCCCGTGGGTTAGGGGGGGATTCCCACGATCCCCGTTCCCGTGCAGACCTCTAGTCTATATTTGACCCTGGAGTGTTGGCTAGCAGCAACAGGAAGGAATTGGGTTAGGTGCGTGGGGTGTGCATCATCCTAGGCCAGCTGTGTCCCAGTGTGTGGAAAACAGCTAGGTCTATTTGTGGATTTGGCTGCTAGGAAAGCAAGGTAGTAACAGATTATCCTCACATAAAGAGTTAGCATTTCTCTACAGCACCAATTCCCACTCTGGTCAAACAGCACCTTGAAATCGGTGGGGAAACCCAGTCTGGATTTTGCATCTGCTCATGGGTGAACTTTGATAGAAACATTCTTTTTAATGCTGTAACCACGCCAAGAGAGAGGAGTAGAGTAGGGCTGAGGCGAGAGAGAGCGCATTTAAGGAAGGTCATTGGGTCCTTGCTGCAGTCTCTCCCCTGCAGGGCTCGGGAATGGATAGATGAGCCCAAGCCAGCTTTCTCTGGCTTAGCCATTTGCACCTGCCACAGCAGCTCCCAAAGCCTGTTTCCAAACTTTCTCTATTAATCATTAAACTGCCCAATCCCTGGAGTGGAGGGGGATAGACACAGGCAGGCAGGGGCAGATAAGTGCTGGTGCTTTGTTTTCTACAGGCTGGTGTTTTATGCTTCAGCAATCATGCTTAACAGATTTATTAAGATTATTTGTTCCTGAAATGATTTAGTGTTTTTTTTTTTTAATGATGACTTTGTTATCAAGATTTTAGATAGTGCTGGGAAGGAGTCTGCTCTCTTGGTGCATGTGGGTACCAGTGACATAAAGAAATGTGATAGGGAGGTCCTGGAAGCTAAATTTAGGCTCTTACCCTCCTTCTCCCCCTTTATTACAAAGTTGTGCTAGTGGCTGCTGAGCAGCAAAAGCCCTGAAGCCTTTTAAATCCCTATGGGCTTTGGGGAGGTTACCGCAGCGGCATCTGCTAGCACGGCTTTGTAAAAGGTGGGAGGGTTAAGTTAGGAAGTTAAAATCCAGAACCTCCAGGATAGCATTTTCAGAAGTGCTTCCTGTTTCACGTGCAGGACCCAAGAGACGGGCAGAGCTCCAGAGTCTCAATGCGAGGATGAGGCGATGCTGCAGAGGAGGGTTTCAGATTTGTTAGAAACTGGGTGCCATACTGGGGAAGGGGGGAGCCTGTTCCACCTTAGCCAGGTGTGGAACCAGGCTGCTGGCATCAACATTTAAAAAGGAGATGGAGCAGCTTTTAAACTAGAAAATAGGGGAAGGCCGACAGTCGCTCAAAAGAGCATGGTTTGGAACAAGATATCTTTAAAAGATATCATCATAAAAGGGAAGATAGAGCATTCTGATAGTGAGATTGCAATACCGGCCACAGTAGACCAGGTTTCCTTAAATATAGAGCAGCCTGATTTTAAAGATTGCCAATTATCCATGCCAACTGCTGAGTAAATTGTAAATACAGTAGATATGACAATAACATTGTTTGAAATGTCTATGCAAATGCCAGAAGCCTAAGAAACAAGATGGGAGAGATGGAATATATTGCACTAAATGAAAAGATAGATTATAATAGGCATCTCTGAGACCTGATGGAAGGAAGATAACAGGACACTGTCATACCGGGATACAAACTACCGTGTTTCCCCCAAAATAAGATAGTGTCATATTTAATTTAGGGTCCAAAAAATGCGCTAGGGCTTCTTTTCAGGGTATGTCTTATTTTTTTTAATGTAAAATGATCAGCTCTCCCTTCTCCTTCACCCCAATTCTTCTCTTTCCTTTCTCTCCCCCACATGTGCAGCATCTTCCTCCCCCTCTCACCCATCCCCTTGTGCCTTCAGTCTGCAGCATCTTTCTATCCCTCCCTCCCATACCCCTGTGCAACAGAACCTTTGAGCAAGTATCTTTCTATCCCTCCCTCCCATCCCCCCGTGCAGCCGAACCCCCGCTGACCCTCCCATATTTCCATCTCTCCCTCCCATCCGAATCCTGCCGACCCTCCCACCGTAGAGACCGACGTACCTCCCTCCTAACAACAGTGTCGGTAGCATTTTAAACAGGCTGCATCATGGCCTTTTCCCGCCGGGGCCTTCCCTGTGCTGCTTCACTGATGACATGATTAACCCCCTCTTCTACAAAGCCGCGCAGTAACAGCCCCGAAGCCCATAAAGATTTAAAGGGCTTCGGGGCTGTTGCTGCACGGCTTTGTTGAAGAGGGAGCAAATGAATTCTTTGCTTTGGTCTTCACCAAGGGAGATGTGGAAGAGTTACCAGTGCCAGAAATGGTATTCAATTCTGATGAATCAGAGAAACTCAAACAAATTTCTGTAACACTGGAAGATGTAATAGGCCAATTTGACAAACTGAACAGAAGCAAATTGCCTGGACTGGATGGTATACATTCCAGAGTGCTGATAGAATTGAAAAATTAACTTGAGGAAATTGTTAGTCATTTGTAATTTTTCTTTAAAACCCAACATAGTACCAGAAGACTGGAGGGTAGCCAACGTGATGCCGATTTTTAAATAGGGATCCAGAAGTGATCCAGGAAATTATGGATCGGCGAGTTTGATGTCAGTGCCGGGCAAAATGGTAGAGACTATTAACAACACAATGACAGAACATATACATAAGCATGGATTAACGAGAGAAAGCCAACATGGATTTAGTTAGGTGAGACCTTGCCTCGCCAATCTAATGCATTTCTTTGAAGGGGTGACTGAGCATGTGGAAAAAGGTGAGCCGGTTGATATTGTGTGTTTGGATTTTCAAAAGGCATTTGACAAAGTACCTCATGAAAGACTTCTGAGGAAATAAGAAAGTTATGCGATAGGAGGTGATGTCCTATTATGGATTTCGAACTGGTTGAAAGACAGAAAACAGAGAGTAGGTTTAAATGGTCAATATTCTGATTGGAGACGGGTAAATAGTGGGGTTTCCCAGGGGTGGGACTGCTGCTTTTTAACATACTTATCGGTGTTTTTCCCCCTAACCTATTGTTTTTCCCTTTTATGTCGCTCCTTTTCTATAATAATTGTAGGGTTCCTCCCCATTACCCTATTGTTTGAGGTAGTTCCGTACATTTCATCGAAACCTTTTGCTATGTTTGGATGTTATTTAGTATCCCTTGTTTTTATGTGTTTTTATGTCATTTTACATTGCAAACTGCTTAGAAACCTGAATAAGCGGTCTAAAATTTTTTTTAATAAACTTGAAACTTGATCTAGAGATAGGAATAACTAGTGAAATAATTAAAATTTGCTGATGACACAAAGTTGTTCAAAAGTTGTTGTTAAATTGCAAGAGGATTGTGAAAAATTGCAAGAGGACCTTGGGAGACTGAACGTCAAAATGGCAGATGATGTTTAGAACTCATTTTACTAAGCTGCGCTAGCGGTTTTAGCTTGCGCTTAGCGCGCACTACACGCTAACGCCTCCATAGAGCTGGTGTTAGGGGTTAGCGCGTGCTAAAAACGCTAGCGCAGCTTAATACAGGAGTCCTTAATGTGAGCAAGTGCAAAGCGATGCATGTGGGAAAGAGGAACCTGAACTATAGCTACATGATGCAGGGTTCCACTTGAGGAGTCGCTGCCCAAGAAAAGGATCTCGGCCTCATCGTTGATGATATGTCGAAGCCCTCAGCTCAATGCGTGGTGGTGGCTAAAAAAGCAAAGAGGAATTATCAAGGAAAAGAAGGGAAAATAAAGATGAAAGTGTTATAGTGCTGTTGTATCGCTCTACAGTCCAGCCGCACCTCAAATACTGTGTGCAGTTCTGGTCGCTGTATCTCAGAAAAGATATAGCGACATTAGAAAAGGTACAGAGAAGGGTGATGAAAATGATAAAAAGGATGGGTCGACTTCCCTATGAGGAAAGACTAAAGCGTTTAGGGCTCTTCATCTTGGAGAAGAGATGGCTCGGGGGTAATATGAGTGGAGTGGAAAGGGTGATTGTTTACTCTTTTTTTTCAAAAATACTAGGATTAGGGGACACGCACTAAGTAAGTAGATTTAAAATAAATCGTAGAAAATATTTCTTCACACAACGTGTAATTAAACTCTGGAATTTGTTGCCGGAGAATGTGAAATCAGTTGGCTTAGCAGAGTTAAAAAAAAAAAAAAGTTTGGATAATTATTGAGATGGCTTGGAGAAATCCACTGCTTATTCCTGGGATAAGCAGCATAAAATCTGTTTTACTACTTGGGATCTAGCAAGGTACTCGGGACCTGGGTTGGCCACTGTTGGAATCAGGATATTGGGCTTGATGGACATTTTGGTCTGTCCCAATATGGCAATTCTTAAGTAAATCAGGGGTGCTACAGCATGGATCATCATCGGAAATTATCCCCTTTCTGGCTTTGGATTTCTTACTGATATTTTTAACATATGATATAGCACAAAAGCAATCATCAAACTCCTATAAAGTCATAATGCTGATATGTGTAATGCATTAAGCAGGTAGGACTCATTTGTATTTAGTTCCCCTGATATTTGCAAGAGACCGTGAACTTTAATCCTTCCAAAATATTTTTTTGGGGCCTAGCCATTTCCTTCTGCTGCCTTTGGCTTCCAGGTATAATTGAAGCTGGCCTCTTGGATGATGATGTGAGCCTTCATTCATCACTACCCAAGGTGGGGAGGCTCACATCTTTATATTGCAGTTATTTATTGCCAAAATCTTATGATGAGGGGCCCCTCCATGCAGCCACTTATGTTCAATGTAACAGGAGCAGTTAAGTGGCTCGTTCAGTTGCCTGGTTGAGATTCTTCCACTTAAGGTAGAACATTGTACACCACCCTGAACTTCTCCAAGATAGGGTGGTATTTCAAATGCCAATAAACATGAGTTGTATATGGAAATCTGTATGCTCAACATCAATTCCACCTATCTCCATCTTGTTTCTTACCTAACCTCACAGCCCCTTCCAAGTATCATCTTCCATATCCATTCCAAGAATGCTCAAAATCCTCTAAAAGTGCTTCCCCTCCCCCCCCCACTAAGTCTGCTAATAGACTTGTTTTGAGTCTTCGCTTCAGCTTTAATTCTAGCAGGGTTGATGCTTCAACCAACAGATGTTCCTCTTTCCATATTGCCAGCATTTTGAAGTGATCTCCCCCACAGCCACATAAGTTAGTGAGGCTGTTGTCCAAAGACATCTAGCCCACCTGCGTTTGCTGAGATTAGGGTGTTGGCTCTAGTCCTTCATGCGGCCGTATGATTTGTATTGCTTCTGCCGGGGAGCTGTGAATACTTTCTCCACAGCACCTCCCAGTCAGCTCAGGGAATGGAGGACCTGACCCATTATGCAGACCAGGGAGCTTACAGTCTAGTAAAGATGGACAACTCATCAGGTATGAATGCGCCTCAGCTATTAGATTTAATTTGAAAATGAGCCTTGACTCTCCTGTGGGTTCACCTGTTTTACAATCTTGCTGTCTTTTTCTAGCATAAGAGGAACTGAAAACACCAGATATTTAAATGTTTTTAAGGTACTGAAAGCTTCCAAAACAGTCATAGAAACATAGAAAAATGACGGCAGAAAAGGGCCAAAGCCCATCAAGTCTGCCCACTCCAGTGACCCTTCCCCCATGAGTTTGCTCACCAACCTCCTGCCCTTACCTCATTAGAGATCCCACATGAATATCCCATTTATTTTTGAAATCTGCCACGCTGTTGGCCTCAATCACCTGCCGTTGGAGTTCATTCCAATGATCGACCACCCTCTCAGTGAAGAAATACTTTCTGGAGTCCCCATGAAATTTCCCTCCCCTGATTTTCAGCGGATGCCCTCTGGTGGACGAAGGTCCCATAAGATGAAAGATATCCTCTTCCACCTCGATACAACCCGTGATATATTTAAATGTCTCAATCATGTCTCCTCTCTCTCTTCGTTCTTCAAGTGAGTACAGCTGCAATTTATTCAGCCTTACTTCATACGGAAGATCCTTGAGCCCCAAGACCATCCTGGTGGCCATCCGCTGAACTGACTCAACTCTCAGCACATCTTTCCGGTAATGTGGTCTCCAGAATTGAACACAATATTCCAAATGAGGTCTCACCATGGACCTGTACAGTGGCATTATGACCTCTGGCATCCTGCTGATAAAACCTCTACGGATACAACCCATCATTTGCCTTGCCTTGGAGGAAGCCTTTTCCACTTGATTGGCAGTTTTCATGTCATCACTAATGATTACTCCTAAATCCCGTTCTTCCGTGGTCCTAACTAAGGTCTCGCAACGCACGCAAAACACAGGGGAAACATTTAACGTGTAAGTCCTGCACAGATTTCTTTTACCCAGGTGCATCACTTTGCATTTTTTAGCATTGAAGTTGAGCTGCCAAGTCGATGACCATTGTTCTAATAGTAGTAGGTCCTGCGTCATACTGTCAGGCATAGTGCTTTTACCTACTATGTTGCACAGTTTGGCGTCATCGGCGAACAATGATATTTTTCCTCTGAGCCCTTGGGTCATATCACTTATGAATATGTTGAATAGGATTGGACCTAAGTCCGAGCCTTGTGGCACTCCACTGGTCACATCTGATGTTTTGGATGGGGTACCATTTACCATCACCCTCTGAATTCTACCGCTCAGCCAATCCTTAACCCATGCAGCTAGTGTTTCCCCTAATCCCAGCGATTTCAACTTGTTCAATAACCTGCGGTGTGGGACGCTATCAAAAGCTTTGCTGAAGTCCAGGGACTCCCCGGCATCCAGTTGTCTTGTTACCCAGTCGAAGAAGCTAATCAGATTTGATTGGCAGGACCTGCCCTTGGTAAATCCATGTTGATGGGGATCACGTAGATTTTCTTCATCCAGTATTGTATCAAGTTTCTGTTTGATCAGTGTTTCCATGAGCTTGCATACTATGGATGTGAGACTTACCGGTCTGTAATTTGCCATCTCTGTCCTGCAGCCCTTTTTGTGGAGTGGAATAACGTTAGCTGTTTTCCAGTCCAAGGGGACTCTTCCCGTGCTTAGGGAGAGATTGAAGAGCACAGACAATGGTTCCGCCAGGACTTCACTCAACTCTCTCTGAGCACCCTGGGGTGTAGGTTGTCTGGTCCCATGGCTTTGTTCACTTTGAGTCTTGAAAGTTCGCAGTAGACGCTACTGGGCATAAACTTGAAGTCTTGAAGCGGGTCTTTCTGGCTTTCCCTTGTCTATAAAAGTGGACCGGATCCCGGTGCCTCACAGGTGAAAACCGAGCAGAAGTATTCATTTAGTAGCTCGGCCTTAGTGGAATCCGATTCTGCATAATTCCCGTCCAATTTCCTGAGTCGTTCTATCCCATCTTTGTTTCTTTTCCTGTCACTAATATACCTAAAGAAGGATTTATCCCCTTTCTTAATGTTCCGCGCTAGATTCTCCTCTATTCGGAGCTTGGCTTCTCTGACTGCCTTCTTGACAGCTTTAGACCTGTCCTGATAGTCTTCTTTTGCCTCCTGCTTTCCTAAATGTTTGTAGGCGATAAATGCTTTTTTCTTCTCCTTAACGAGGTCCAAAATTTCAGTACTGAACCACTGGGGTCTCTTGTTTCTCCGACTTTTGCTGACCGTTTTTACATAGCGATTTGTTGCTTCATGCAGGGTGGATTTCAGAGTCGACCACATATTCTCCACGTTGTCGGTTTGTGCTTGGTTTTGCAGCTCCCGGTGGACAAAATCTCCCATGCGTTCGAAGTCTGTGCCTTTAAAGTTGAGGACTCTCGTCACTGTATTTGATCTAGAGAAACCCCATCTGAGGTTAAGCCATACCATGTTATGGTCGCTGGAGGCCAGCGTATCTCCTACCAATACTTCTGTGACGCTGTCTCCGTTGGTGAGTACCAGGTCTAGTATCGCCTGGTTTCTAGTGGGCTCCAGTACCATTTGTTTGAGTCGTGCTCCCTTTATGGAGGTTAATATTCTTCTGCTGCCAGAGGTAGTCGCAGAGAGTGTGTTCCAATCTGCATCGGGCATGTTGAAGTCTCCTAGCAGAACTGTGTCCCCGCGCAAAGTGATGTTCTCTATATCCTCGATCAGTTCTATGTCTTTGTCTTCCTGTTGTCTAGGAGGTCTATATACCACACCAAGGTATAAGCATTTTTCGTTCCCTCTGGCCAGGTTCACCCAGAGGGATTCCCCGGAGTATCTAACATCTGTGATTCTGGTAGTCTTGATGTTTTCTTTAATGTATAGTGCTACCCCTCCTCCTAACTTTCCCTCTCTGTCTCGACGAAGCAAGTTGTAGCCCGGTATAACCATATCCCACCCGTGCGAGTCCGTGAACCAAGTCTCAGATATTGCCACCACATCTAGGTCTGCGTTCATTATTTCAGTCTCCAATTCCAGAATTTTGTTGCCCAAACTGTGTGCATTAACATACATTGCCCTCCATACCTTATTATTGTTTAGTCCCTGTGAAGAGATTCCCTTCTGATTTAGTGTGACTCCCATTTTATCTTGTATAGTATGGGTACTTACCTTGGACTCAGAAGTGTGGTTGTGGCTCGCCACCTCAGGATAGTTTCTTACTGCTCTGGAATGTGAGTGGATACCCTCCCCCAACTTACCTAGTTTAAAGCCTTACGAAGTAGGCGGGCTAGTCGATGTCCAAATACGTTTTTACCTCTCCTGGTCAGGTGGAGTCCGTCTGGTCCCTGCAGTCCCTGTAGCGCGTCTCCGTGGTCTAGAAATCCAAAGTTCATCTCTATGCACCATCTGCGAAGCCACTCATTAGTCCATTTGATACGCTCTTCTCTGGCTTTGCCGTTGTCTCTTACTTGGAGGATCGATGAGAAGACCACCTGTGCTCCTATCTGCTTTAACTTCTTACCCAGGGTTCCGAAGTCTTCGGGTATGTTCTCCGAGGTGCTCCTGGCAGTGTCGTTCGTACCTACATGGATGAGAAGCATAGGGAAATGATCATGAGGTTTTAGAAGTTTATCTAGACAGGTGGTGACATCTTTGATCTTGGCTCCAGGGAGACAGCAGACCTCCCTGGAATGCATATCCGGTCTGCAGATTGGTCCCTCAGTGCCCCGCAGCATGGAGTCCCAATGACCACCACTCTGCGCTTCTTCCGTGGGGGCTGAACCGTGAGCTCCTGAACTGAAGTTATGTGCTGGGTATCTTCTTGAGCCTCTTCTGGTACCTCCTCAGCAGTTCCATCTTGTAAGATCTGGAATCTGTTTCTTAGGGTGAGTTGTGGGGTTGATGTAGAACTACCCTGTTTGTGAGAAAAGAAAGAAGAGGAAGAGGTTACCAGCTGCCAGGATCCAGCATCTCCAATCATTTCCTGTACCCCAATTGTTGAATCTAAAGCTGGAGGTTTGGGTGTCACGGGGATGGACTTGTCATGGGTCTGGTCTGTGATATGGGACAGCTCCTGGATGACACCATCGATGAAGGCCTCGTCTTCCCTGATGCTCCTCAAGCGCTTCACCTCCTCCCTGAGGCTCCACAGTTCCTGTAAGGTGTCCTCGTCTAACTGTCCTACCTCCTCACAGGGTAGTCCTGTGTTTTGTGCGCATATCTATCTATATATGTGTGTATAAAAATAAAACTGTATAAAATGCATAGATATTAAGCATATGTTGGTTATAAACAATGTAAACGCCATACTTGTTTGTATAAAGCTTTGTGTTTTCATATGTAAATATTTACACAGGGAAACTGATCTCGCACTATCGCATTCTTTCTCTCTCTAACAGATTGGCCAAAACCCAGAAAATGTGTTAAGAGCATGATACACCCAGTTATACCAAGGTGATAGAAACATGATAGCAGATAAAGGCCAAATGGCCTATCCAGTCTACCCGTCCACAGCATTTGCTATTTCCTGCTCTCCCTAAGAGATCCCACATGCTTGTCCCACACTTTCTTGAATTCAGACAAAGCCTTTGTCTTCACCACCTCTACCGGGAGACTATTCCATGTATCTACCATCTTTTCTGTAAAACAGTATTTCTTTAGGTTACTCCTGAGCCTGTCACCTCTTGACTTCATCGTATGCCCTCTCATTCCTGAACTTCCTTTAAAATGAAAGAGGCTTACCTCATGCACATTTATGCCATGTAGGTATTCAAATGTATCTATCATATCTCCCCTCTCCTGCCTTTCCTCTAAAGTATACATATTAAGTCTTTTCCCATACGCCTTATGATGAAGACCATTGACCATTTTAGTAGCCTTCCTCTGGACAGACTCCATCCCGTTCATAACTTTTTGAAGGTGCAGTCTCCAGAATTGTACACAATATTCTAAATGAGGTCTCGCCAGAGTCTTATACAGGGGCATAAATACCTCCTTTTTCTTATTGACCATACCTCTCCCTATGCACCCTAACTTCCTTTTAGTTTTTGCTGTTGCCTTTTCAACCTGGTTCGCCACCTTAAGATCTTCACATACTATCGCACCCAAGTCCCGTTCTTCTTTCATGCACAAATGTTCTTAATCCCTAAGCTGTACCGTTCCCTCAGGTTTTTGCAGCCCAAATGCATGACTTTGCATTTCTTAGTATTAAATC
The DNA here is from genome assembly GCF_902459505.1 of Geotrypetes seraphini. Taxonomy (NCBI): domain Eukaryota; kingdom Metazoa; phylum Chordata; class Amphibia; order Gymnophiona; family Dermophiidae; genus Geotrypetes; species Geotrypetes seraphini. Next base: position 95,631,287 of record NC_047088.1, read on the forward strand.
TTAGCTGCCATATTGCAGACCATTGTTCAACCTTCACTAGGTCCTTCCTCATGCTATTCACATCATCAAGGGTGTTACTATATTGCAGATTTTGGTATCATTCTCAAAGAGGCAAATCTTACCTGATAGTCCTTCTGCAATATCGCTTCTAAAAATGTTCAAAAGAACAGGCCCAAGAATCAAACCTTGAGGCACATCCTTTCCCTTCGAACGATATCCATTGACTACTGTTCTCTGTCACCTTCTACTTAACCAGTTTCCGACCCAGTCCGTCACTTTGGGGCCCATAATGAGGGCACTCAATTTATTTATTAGATGCCTGTGTGGAACAGTGTCAAAGAATCTGCTACACTCCCTCTATCCAATTCTCTTGTCACCCAGTCAAAGGAATTGATCAGATTTGTCTGACAAGACCTGCCTCTAGTGAATCCATGTTGCCTCGGGTTCTGTAACCCACTAGATTCCAGAAACGTCACTGTTCTCTGTTTTAAGTGTTTCCATTAATTTACTTACCATAGAACTCAGACTTACTGGCCTGTAGTTCCCTACTTCTTACTTACTACCACTTTTGTCAATTCCCTCTAGCAGCCTCGGGGCCTCTGCTAGGCCATCCCGCCTCCGAGGAAGAAGGAAGTTACATCATCGGAGGTGGGACAACCTAGCAAAATCCCCAAAGCTGCAGAAGGGAATGGACTTGCTAAAGCTACAGAAGCTGTCAGGCAAATTACAATAAGGAGAGAACGATGCAGCTGCTAGTCCAGGCTAGTGTTACGGGGAGGGTTTGAAAAATCGGCTGGTTTTTCGGGGGGGGGGGGGGTATTTTTTACTTTCTATGGCTGGAATTGAACACAGAACTTTAGGCTGTGCTGAGTCAGGCCGGGGAATCCCCAAGCCGGTGAAAGCCAATGAGAGCCTGTTAATCGGGAGGGGGGAGTGGTGCCGATGGACCTGGGAGATAAGAGGGAGTGGTGCTGCTAGACCTGGGAGGTGAGTGGGTAAGGTACTGCTTCTAGTCGGAGAGGAGAGGTGCTGATGGCCCTGGGGGTGGAAAGGAGAGATGCTGCAGCTAGTCAGTGGGGGAAATGGAAATATAAGGGAAGGAGAGGTGCTGTTGGAGCTGAGTGGTGAAGGGAGATGAGAGGGAGAGGTGCTGCTGGATTGGGAACAGAGGAGAGTGATGCTGGACTTAAAATGGAAGAGGGAAAGCTGCAGCAGGACTGAGGGGAGAGCAGTGGAGGAGAAGAGTGAGAGGGGAAGGGGGAAGAGAAATTCTGCTGCTGTTGCTGCTGCTGCACCCAATTGGGGAGAGAGAGGGAAAGAGGGAGAAGGAAAACCATGAAGGGAGAGGAGAGGAAAGAGAGATGCCAAGACCCTTGGAGGGAGGGAAAGGAAAGGCGATACTAGACCATGGAGGGAGAGATGTCAGGGCATGGGGGGAAAGAGACAGATGCCAGACCAGGGGAAAGGAAGGGAAATGGAAGAGGAGAACACAGATGAATGGTTAGCACGGAGAAAGAAGGAGTCCCTAGGAAGCGAGTTATCAGAAGACAACCAGAGCCTGGGATCAACATGATTTGAATAAAGACCAGACAGCAAAAGGTAGAAAAAATAATTTTATTTTCTGTTTTGTGATTAGAACATGTCAGATTTGAAATGTGTATCCTGCCAGAGTTGGTGTTAAGACTACAACGTGAAATGGGATTTAACAGAGAGAGGAAAAGTCTTTTTTGTTTATTTATTTTGTTTACACCACAGCACCAGTGCGGGTAGGAGAGGGCAAAGGGGGTAAAGAGGCTATAAAATAAACCCACCAAGATGTTTGAAAAAACAAACAAACCACACCCGGGCAGGAAAATCGAATCGAAAATTTGATTCAATAGGCTGAATCGAATCAAATCAAAAAATTTTTTCCTGAATCGGGGCAGCACTAGTATATACTGCTTTCCAGACATTGCCCCCTTTTCCATTTATGTAGATATATTCAGTGATGATTCCGTGTCCCTGCCCCAAACAGCTTATGCCAAAATACTGAGAATAAAGAGGAGAGGAGGGGGAATTGGAAATGTCAGAAAGGGAGTTTGGGGGGGGGGAATGCTACAGATAACTTTCACTGTTCACCCAGAATTTTCTCATTATGGATGAGAGAAGAGCAGAAATTTTTGCTGTATTATGGTAGGGGCTGCTAGATCATATGCATCTGTATAGAAGAGATCTTGTCTTGCCATGTAAACTTCTTGTGCATGTTTAGAGGGATATGCCTTGAGGCAGGCAGGGTAGGTCATCCCTTCTGAGTGGGCGAGCTCCCCTATCCTCTGTATTCTTTGTTCCAATGCAATAGGTGAGACATTCTATACAGATGGGTAGTGTCTATGGCAGCATGCCATCTGCAGAAGGAATCCACTCCAGACTTTTCCTGTTGCCTCTGCTGTACTTCACTGGATCTTTAGCTCCACCTACAGATCTTCCTTCAGCGCATGCCTGCAGGAATGTTTGTTCTTCTCTCCACATTTTATTGTCTTATTCAGTGTATTTTTTTTTGTCCCTTTCTCGGAGCATTTTTTCAGCTCTGAGAACACACAGTCTTCAGTCTGTAGCTGACGGGCTAATCCCAATGGGTACCTGTTAGCCAGCCTGCATAGTTTTCTTTGGAGCTCAGGGCCGTCCCTGAAGTGGTCTCACCTACTGTTAAGCAGGGGTCAAACGCAGGCTCCCCTATACACGTGTGTCAGGTTTTACAGAGTGGATGTGGTGGCAAGACACGACTCTGCCTTTGGGTCCTCGGTCTTACGGGCCGGCGCAGCAAGGCCACCCTAGCTTTCTGGGGACTTCTTTTGTATGTCCCATCTGTCTAAAATGTTTCACCTATTATACTGGAAAAAGAGATTATGTACTTACCCTGGTAAACTCTTTTTCAAGTTTCTTTATTTTTGATATACTGTTTATCATACAGGTATCTAAACGGTTAACAATAAAATAGAATATAAAAATTAAAAAATAGAAATAAAACATGTCTAAGCTAAAAGGGAAGCACTTACGCTTTGACGTACATGATACGGAAGGGAAAAACGGGGAGAGGAAAATTATTAAATACATCGAGATGGAAAATAAAAATAAAGGGAGGAAAGTGGAAGGGGGAAATACATTTTGAGTAGGGAGGTTGCTTCAAAAGAAGCGTTTTGATTGTCAAAGAAGTTCTGCAAAAGAGGAACAATTGTTATTGAAGTCAGGGTTTACAGGGTGTAGGAGTATTTAAAAAGGAAGGTTTTGAGTTTGATTTTAAATTTATCTAAAGAGTTTTCTAATCGAAGGTCGGCAGAAAGAGCATTCCACAGGGTGGGAGCAGTAACGGAGGAGATGGATTTGCGGGTAGTGTCAAGTTTCAAGTTTTATTAAAATTTATTGTGCATGCAATGTCAAATATTTCAAAGTGTATTACAAGTTAAAAAAAAATTTGGGGAAAAACCATGAGACATTTTGCTACAAAATAATAATATATATACATACAAATTTAGTACCGATACAGAAGGAGAGGGGAGATGAATTACAATCGTTAAAGAAAATGGAGAAACATTTTATGGGTAACACATCAGGGGGACAAAAAGTGAGAATAAAGAAGGAGAGAAAAAAGAAGAACAACAAATTTTTGAGTCCTATAAATGAGAGCTAAATAAAACTGGTTATTAGGATATAAAATATAAGATTTTAACCGTAAACTGGTTATCTTGTTAGTCTCAAATGCATCCTTCTACAGGAAACTTTTTTTAAAAAACCTTTGAATTTTTCTAATGAGGTTTCACCACACAAATAGTTTGGTAGATTATTCCAGAGCTGAGGAGCTATAACTGAAAAAAATAGTAAATCTCCTAGTGCCTATTACTTTTAAGGAGGGAATGGTCAGAAGATGCTGTTTTGTTGATCTGAGTGTCCTAGATGGGGTGTATGGTCGTAGAAGAGTTCTCTTATCAAAGGGATGGTGAATAGATTTTGATTACTAGATCAAAGAATCCTACAAGATGCATACGGAATTTGAAGTTTTTCAATGAAAGTTGGTTGATGGGAGTGTTGTTTTGAAGGCAAGAAGTAGTATTTTATAGGTAAGGTGATGTGTGATGTGCTTTGCAGAGGAGAGGAGTGACGTGATTGAATTTTTTTGCATGGTAGTTTAGTTTCACTGCAGTGTTTTGTATTAATTGGACGCAACAAATTTCTTTCTGGGTTATGCCTTGGTAGAGAGCGTTACAGTAGTCTAGGGTCGAAATAACAAAGGAATGGACCAGTATATTAATTGAGGGAGAATTGAGAAGAGAGAGAGCGGATGAGTTGTAGTTTCTGAAAGCATTTTTGTGTTACGGCACTGATTTGCTGATGGAATGTAAGAACTTTATCGAGGATATCGCCAAGAAGCTTAACTTTGTTGTCCATTTGAATAGGAGAGGAATCAATGTTAATGGGAGCACAGAGATGATCATCTGTAGAGGTGGGAAAGAGGACACCTGTAGTTTTAGAAATGTTAAGTGCCAGTTTATTTTGTTGGAGCCAGGAACTGATTTTGTCAAGTTTCAGGTTGATCTCATTTATTTCTTCAGGGGATGTAGAATTTAGCGGATGAAGTAATTGGATGTCGTCAGCATATGTGAATACTGTAAAGCCTATGGTTTGAGCTAGGATGAGGAGGGGGGTCAGGAAGATATTGAAAAGAGGAGGAGAAAGGGTCGAGCCCTGGGAAACCCCATAGGTTTGGGCGATTGTAGAGGAAATAGTGTTATTGAAACTTGACTCTGTAGTTTCGATTGTGAAGATAAGAAGAGATAGGTGAGACATTTTAGACTCCCACCCTGTCTTTCCTGTGCCTTCCTTCTGTTTCTGTCTGGTTATGCTTCTTCAAGCTGGTTCTTAGATGCCTTCCAGTTCTAGGGGGCTGAAAATAATATTGTATATTTCCATTTTATTTGAGAATAGTTTCTGAGCTCCTTTGAAGCATTTATTTGCGGTTAACATTACTGTTTGATTTTACTTCTTGAGCAGAACAGTTGTTTCTTAGCCTGTTTACTACAGGTGCCTCTACTTCACGTTTATTTGGTGGCTCTCAGTGCTTGGGTACTAACTGCAGGTGGAGCGAAGGAGGCCAGTGAAGTACAGCAGAGACAAAAGGAAAAATCAGGAGTAGATTCCTTCTGCAGAAGGCATGCGGCCATGGGGACACTATCCATCTGTCTAGAATGTTTCACCTATCTGCTGGAAAAGAGCTTACCAGGGTAAGTACATAATCTCTTTTTCCAGGAAGTTGGGTGAGGGGAACATCCTTTGTAAAAATTAAACTCGGGGTTTTGATGCTTTATTAGAATACAATACAGACTTCACACCTGTAGCTCAGTTTTTGGAAGTATGAATTAAAATGCTGGGTTGTCAGAATAGGAAAAAAAATCACCATATTTCCTAACAGTCACATGAACCAAACAGTTTGATTCCTGAGAATATTCCTTGGGGAAAAACTGTTTCCTTCTGCGTTGTGGCATACATTTAGAGTCAAACTATATAAAATATGCTTTATTAAGAGTTTAATCCTTATACCTTAGTGTTTATGTTGTCATATCCCCAGTGGGACAGAGTGATAAGGAGTTATCCCCCTCCTATTACAGTGTTCCCCCATGAATTCGTGGTTCGCGAATTGTGGACTCGGTAATTTGCAGTATGATCTGGCTGCCTCTTCTGTACTAAAGTCAGGCTACACCAATCAGGAGCTGCGTGTCAAAACAGCTCCTGATTGGTGTAGCCTGACTTTAGTAACAGGAAGAGGCAGTCAGAGCATACCGCAAATGATTTTCTGCACCCACTGGTGCCCCAGCTGCCCTCTCCTGCCTTTTGACATACGCAAAAAGCTGTGTAATATATCTGCTTCTGGAACGGAACCCCCGCGAATTTCGGGGGAGTACTGTATATCAATTTGCAGTCTTGGGTATAAGGCCAGAAAGAGAGCATTCGAGTCCAGACACTTGGATCCCAGCATGGACATACAAAGTAATTGGGACTTGTGAGCATTTGGACCAGTCATCAAGGTTTCCAGCCTAGCTACTGTTAACTTATCTGTCGTATGCGTTCATTCTTTTAAATACCTCTCTCTAAAATACTTGGATTGGAAAGGATTTGGAATTTGGCTGCAAGATCTTAAGGACTTTCCTTTGGAAGTGTAAATATCAACGGAGAAGGAATTTGCAAAGAAACCAGCTTATCTCATCTATGAAATCACTTCAGAACAAAAACTTTGATAAAAAAAAATATTGTACATTTTACTAAGCAATTAGGTGAACGTTGTGCATACAGCTGAGGACGATTCATACTAACCACAGCAATCGTTAAATCAGCATGGGGTCAATTATATAAGTTGTAACTGGTAGCTTACTGAAGGCATTTGTTTGCTGAAATAAAAGCATTAACAATTGCTAGCATTCAATATAACTGCATGAGTTAAAATAAAACCCAATTACCATCTGTTGTGTTGTGTATACAACCTGTTAGACTGACCTGGTTGGTTTCTGTAGGTTTAGAAAGCACACTTCTCATTCCTTTTTATTTTTTTAGCAGGAGGTTAATGTTTTGGCAATATTCCTTACATCTTTAATGGATTTCTGTGGCGGGATATTAATTCTACCCCTCTCCTCCCCACCCTCCCTCCCCCTCAAAAAAAAAAATAATTGTTTAAACAGGTTTTTAGTCTCAGCCAAATGTAGTGGTATTATTTAGCATGCTGGGTAAATCACAGAAGAGTTTGTAAGTGATTTTCTTTTCTTTTTACTTTTTGTAATTTCAGTCTTTCCAAGGAAGCCAGGGAAGGGCGTACCTCTTCAACTCAGTGTGAGTACACCTTCTTGTTCTGTAATCTTTATCTCTGTTGTGTGAATTATTCAGTGAAGAGAGGGGAATAAGTCAGTCCAGTCCTCCTCTCTCTCTCCCTCCAGCGTAGCCTCTGCAGCAGGCTGCTTACAGGCTGGACTTTGTGGTTTTCCATTGTGTAAATCGTTAGGCCAGATGCATTAGGAGTGGTGAGGGAGGAAACTGAAACTATGTCAAAAACAGGGAGGGGACAGCAGCTCCGACTGCCAAATTGCCTGAATTCTTCAGCCCTTCCTCTCTGTCTTTCACCAAGTCTGCCTGGCCCTGGCTCTCTGCCTCTTATCTTCAGTTTCATAAAAAAACTTTTATTGGCACTGAAATGCCAAGGCAAAACCATTGCAAAGAGTGAGGTGGAGTTTTTTAACCTCAGGTATGTCTGGGGTATATATTTAGAAACATGTAAGTATAGGTATTGATTTAAAGATGGGAAGGGTGGAAGCAGCAAAATATGAAATAATAGATGTAGATAGACTGGAGGTAATGTGAGACAATTTTCAAAGAAACTTGCCCATATATATGTAGGCTGTACCTATAGGTGCAGGGGAAAGATATGGAGCAGAAGCAGATAAATTACACAGCTTCTTCTGGTTAGCAGGGATGGGATTATCAGGCAGGTGTCTAGGGCAGAAACTGGTGAAGGGATCCCAAAGCTCAACTTTTAAGATGGACTTCTTTTGGCTTGGGGCCCCTTCTGGCATAGGGGTACAAGGCAGTTGCCCTTGCTGCCAGCCCTGTTGGTTAAGCCACATGGCTGTCTTACTCTTAGGCTTGCTTCTTCTGAAAGCAGTGGTTTGATACAGTGCATTCAATGAGGCTGTAATGAACTAGAGAGCTGCATGGGAACAAGAACAATGGGGGTAATGGGGATCTCACAGGGATGGAGACATCTCAAGGGGCTCAAGTTAACCAAGTAGTGTGCCTCCATTTCCTGCCCTCCAGCCGCACTCGATCCCTTCACAAAGCAACTTCTGGCGCATGCATCCAATCCAGAAGCTTTCATCGGAGCTGACATCACTGGGAAGGCCCTGCCAAGATGGAAGTGTGGCTAGAAGGCAGAAAGGAGGTAGCTGACCTGGACGGCTCCGGTACAGTTTCGTGGGAGGAGGGCATGAAAGTAGTTTCTCCACAGAAAGGAGGGAGTGTGCAAGCGCACATTGGGCCAAGGAAGGGAGAGAGAGGGGGCATGAACTTGGGATAAAAGAGGGAGCACGTTGGGACACAGGAGGGGGCATGAATTTAGGACAAAGGCTGGAGGAAGGGGGCACAAACTGAGGACACAAAAAGGGAGGGAAGGAGCATGTTTGGACACAGAAGGAAGGGAGGGGGCATGAACTTGGGACAAAGGATGGAGGGAAGGAAAGAGATGCTGAGGTGGGGGAGGGAATAGAAAGGGAGAATTGTTGGGCATGGGTGAGTGAGAGAGAAAGAGAGATGGTGCACACAGGGAATGGAAGAAAGAGGAAAATTGTTGGGCATAGGGAGGGAAAGGAGTGATGTAAAGATGCATGGGAAAGAGAAAGATGGAGAAATGTTGGATATGGTAGTGGAGGGAATGGAGGAAGAGATGTGGCATGGTGCTGAAGAGGGGTGATAGAAGGAGAAGTGTTGGGCATGGGGCTGGTGGGCAGGGACGAAAGATGCTGCATATGGTCCAGGGGATGAGAGAGAGAGAAATGTTTGAAGTGGCAGTAGAGGGGATGGGAGACATGCACCCTGGATCCCTTTCTTTGTTTCCCTACTTCCTTTGCACCTTGAGTGGTGTCCTTGAGGTTCTGGGATAAAAGGAAGTACTTGGGGTGTGTCTATATGCCGGGTTATGAAAAGCCGTCCAGACGCCCGGACAGTCCTCTGAAAAGAGGACATGTCCGGGTACATCCGGATGTCTGGTAACCCTACTTTAGAAAACTTTCTTCAATTTTTACCCTAGGCCCTTTAAATAAGTCTAGCACTAGCCCTGCTTCTGCTTTCCTTGGAGCTTGATGCTCACAGTCACTACTTCCCAAACAATTGTTCTCAGTGTGTTTGAGCCATACGAATCATAAACTGTCTTCTCCTGAGAAGCCTCCTGAGAAAGTGAGAAGGGAATTAACAAACTGGGGAGATGGAAGAATCAACTTGGGAAAGATGGGGATGGGAGTGGGGCTAGACACATGGTGGAGACATAGGAGGGAGAGGTGGCTCCAGGATGAGAAAAGCAGGGATGCAGGTGAGGGGAATATCTTTTTATTGGATTAATTATACTGATCCATGAAAGAAGTATGCTTTTGGTAAGCTAGGTACATGTTGTCATCGAGTACTTTTAACAGCTGTTTATTGTGAAATTATCCATGGTGTATATATTTTACTGCATAAAAGGACCTTGGAACTTCTACAGTTTCTTTACAAAGTTGCTGGATGCACAGCGCAGAATTCGCTTGGGGCAATATGTGCAGCAATACCCAAGAAAGCAAAAGGCACATGTGGTAGCTGCAACTGCTCACATGGTTTTCCCCTTCCACTTCCATACCCCTCTTGGGATAGGGACAGATTCTTCAGACTGAAGGGGACAACAGGTACGAGGGGGCATTCGGAGAAACTGAAGGGAGATAGGTTCAAAACAAATGCAAGGAAGTTTTTTTTTCACCCAGAGGGTCGTGGACACTTGGAATGCGCTACCGGAGGAAGTGATCAGGCAGAGTACGGTACAGGGATTCAAACAGGGATTGGACGGATTCCTGAGGGATAAAGGGATCGTGGGATACTGAGGGAGGAGCTGGGATGTAACACAAGTATAGAAAGCTAACCAGGTAATGAGTATAGAAACCCAACCAGGTCATGCATGTGCAAGACCGGAGGGTTAGGACTTCGATGGGAAGATAGGACTTCAATGAGAAACCAAGGTGGCGAGGGAGCCCCTTCTGGTGATTCAGACAGGTCGTGACCTGTTTGGGCCGCCGCGGGAGCGGACTGCCGGGCAGGATGGACCTATGGTCTGACCCGGCGGAGGCACTGCTTATGTTCTTATGTTCTTGCACTGATCATGGTAAAAGACAGGAAAAAGAAAACGACTGTCATATCTTCCTCTGCCATTCTTTGGAGGGGAGACAAAGGAGCAGAGAGAGAGAGAGAGCCAACAGATGTCCAAAATGGAGTAAGAACAGAGAAGGCTTCTGGGTTGAAAATGCTGGCATGGGGTGAGGTAGGGAATAGGGAGCATGGAACTTGGAGGGTGATATTGCATTAGTGAATGACACGGGCACAGGAATTCAGTTTCTCTGTCCCGTCCCCGCGAGTTTTGTCGCAATCCTGTAAGCTCTGTCTTAACTGCACAAGCCTCAAACACTTTCGATTTTAAAGTGTTTGAGGCTTGTGCAGATGAGTATGGTGCTTGCAGGAACAGGGCAGGGTCAAGAAAAGAACTAGTGGGGACGGGATGGGAAAAGGAATTCCTGCGGGGAAGGGGAAAAATTTGTCCCTGTGTCATTCTCTATATTGCATAAGGTAAAGCAGCGGTGGGTGTGTGTGTGTGTGTGTGTGGTGGGTGATAGGAATATCGGGCCTCAGGCATGAAAGAGCCAGGCGTTAACGATGCATGGAGTTCTGCACAAAAAAAATATAAATATGAGTGCAAAGCCAACTCCCTTGTTAACAAAAGCTTCAAATCTAATAAAATTTGGTCACCAATAGAAAATTTCTTTGTAATCTAATATTTTCCAACTGGTTTTATTATGAACAATATATTATATAAACAAATAAACTTAGTAGATTTTTATAATCAAAACTAGTGTTTAAGCCCGTTACATTAACGGGTGCTAGAGTAGATGTCTGTCTTTCTTTTTTTCTGTCTCTCTCCCTTCCCCACCTATCTTTCTTTCTTTCATTTTCTCTCTCTCCCTCTGTCTTTATTCCTTTCTGTCTCTCTCCCTCCCAGACCCTCACTGAAGCCGCTTTCCGGCTGTGCCAGCTAAGGGATCCCTTGCCCTTTCCTCAATCCAGCTGTGGCCAGTTGCCCCACACACCTGCCCAGCTACACAAACGCAAACGCAGCCCGTCTCCCCTCTGAACCCCGTTCACTCACTCTTGGTGCTGGATCGCTGCCCGATGTTTAAACCCGTTACATTAACGGGTGCTAGAATAGATGTCTGTCTGTCTTTCTTTTTCTCTCTCTCCCTACCCCATCTATCTTTTTTTCTTTCTTTCTTTTTCTCTCTCTCCCTGCCCCATCTATCTTTTTTTTCATTTCTGTCTCTCTCTCTCTCTCTCTCTCCCTGCCCAGACCCTCACTGAAGCTGCCTTCCAGCTGTGCCAGCTAGGGATCCCTTGCCCTTTCCTCAATCCAGCTATGGTTGCACTTTCCAGTGGCTATCCCATGTCTCCCTCCTCACCAATCCAGTAGCAGCGGCAGCAATCCTGACCGGCCAACTCCCCATTCCTTACCCAAAGCAGCAGTGGCAGCGCTGTAAACAGGCTGTTCGCGGCCAGCCCCGACAGGGCCTTTCTTCTACCGCATCTGAAGTGATGCGGCAGAGGAAAGGCCTTCTCTCAGTTTGAAAGCCCTAAGGATACTCGACTGATACAAAGGGGTTGGAAAGAGGAGTTACGTAAGGAATTGGGTCACTAGGACATTTTGAGGTTCCATTAAAGGGATCCCTAGTTGGTTACTGGAGTGTATTAGGGAGTGCTATGCCCGGGTGCAATATAGAGCCTGTTATATGGAGGTACAGCTACATAAAATTGGGGGCATTGATTCTCCTCTTTGTCTCATATGTGGCAGAGGACCCTAATGCTTTTGTCTATTCCTTTGGGATTATTGGCATTGTTTGATCCTTTTGGACCTCTATAGTGCTTTTCGGGGCTTTTTCTCACAGGGGGTTAAGAGGGGATTGGGCAGTTGGGGGAAGGGTTTTGAGTTGGGGGGGAACATAAAGTTGTATTTGTTGACCATTGGTTTGGATGGATTCAGTTCTACTTTTTTTTGTTCAACAATAAAATTATTTGAACATAACTTCACCATTACGTTTTACTTGATCCTTCTGATTTAATGAGGTTCCCAACATGTGTTTTACAGTGGAAAGTAAAATTAACTATTACTTCCATTGAAACTTTTATTCTTTTGTTAAACTTAACAACCACCTCTGACCATTGAATTGGAGTCTCTCTAGTTTAGTCCCCCCCTGTCCTGGGACCCCCAAGGCCTAGAAACAGTCCCAAGATCAGAGTCTGACACTCCACCATGTTCTAGCCTGCACCCACACTAGTGGTAGCTCAGTGATTAACCTCAGGTATAGACGTAGATTGTAAGCCCTCTGGGATAAGGGAAATAACCTATTGCAGTGTTTTCTCAACCTTTTCAAGCCAAGTATCCCCTAAGCCTAACAAAGACCAACCGAGTACCAAGCTCTGCCCTTGACCTGCCCAAACTCCACCCCTGACTCCATCCCCATAATAATACTAATTGTAATGCAATTTCTTCCATCCATTTTTCAAATACACATAATCTAATCTTATTAATACATAATGATAACCACAAAATTAAAAAATACAAAGCACACTGCATGCAGAGAAAATTTTAATTATCATTTATATTTGGGGGGTTTTCAAAGAGGTCAAGGCAGATGACTTTAAAATATGCAATGTCACCTCAGTAACAACTATAGAAAAATAGACAAATATAGTGCAAAATATAGACAGCAGATATAAATTCTCAAAACTGACACATTTTGATCACTAAAGTGAAAATAAAATCATTTGTCCTACCTTTGTTGTCTGGTGATTTCATGAGTTTCTGGTTGCACTTCCTTCTTACTGTGCATCTCTTCTTTCTTGATGTGTCTAAAGTTGTCACTTCTTCCTGTATAGTGATTTGTGTCTGCCACACCATTTACTACAGCACCAAAATAGTACATTAATGTGGAAATAAGCTGCAGAAGGCCTAGAATAAGCCCCAAAGTGACCAGATCCTCTGCATATGGCAGCCAGTTGATTTCTAATTCCATTTTAGTTCTGAGAATAAGGAGCCCTAGAAATATGGAGAAACTAATGTAAATATTAAGAAAATAGGACCGAGGCTCTTGCTGTCATCTGAAGCTGGCTGTTCAGTTTAGTGACCTTTCCATCCCCAAATCTCTCTTGCTGCATCAAATTATCTAATACATCATGGCACTTACTCCTCATCAGCAGGCTTTCTCCTGCCCACATTCTCGCTACTTTCTATTAGAGGGTGTGTTTTTGTGGGGAGGACATTGTACTTTTTATTAAACACATCATCCTTCTCATCTTGAAAGATGCCGCCATCTTTCTTTTCCAAACTGTTAGATGTCTTCTCACATCATTGTCTCCCCTCTTTCCAGTCCCTTGGATCCTTCCACTATAGTATTTTCCCTAGCCCATCCTCCCCATCTTTTGAGGACCTGTATCCTGCCAGCAGGCTTCCCCACCCACACTTCTTCAGTCTCCTCCCACCACTCATGGCCCATCTCATGTTAATAGGTTCTCTGCTGTTTACTTGCATCTCTTATGTTGCTCACCTTTTGAATGGCTCTCTGATTCCCAAACCCCTGCTCCCCTCTCCTGTTTTCATGGCTCTACTGTCATTGGCAGGATCTTCTTACCCTTCTCCCTCACTTACCACAATGTCACTAAATGTTTGCTTGGTTCCCACAGGGTTAATGTAGGATGTGGTCCTGCAGAAGAGAGAGTGCTACTCACAGGTCTGCATGCTGTGGCTGATATATATTGCGAAAACTGCAAGACCACACTGGGGTGGAAATATGTAAGTTTTTTTTGTTTGTTTTTTTCTAGTTTCCTGATTTGGATTTTAGATTTCATTGCCTGCTTTATAAATTTTGCTCAAGGTGAACCCCTGAGTTTCTCTGATGTTATGTTGGCATTGGATCCACAGAACCCTACCCTCATCTGTTACTGCAGCTTCTGTCCAATTCCCAGTTACTTCCTTGCCTGAATACATAGAGGTGGTGTCCTGTGACCAGGCCTATGGCCCGCTCTGAACCCTCAGTTCTAGAGAATTGTAACTCAGCATGTCTTCTTGGCCCATAATCAGGATATCCTTCTCCCTAGACCAGTGGTATTTCCTCCCTGCGTCTTTACTGACAATAGTCTCTACTTATTTTCCCGGCAGGAGCAGGCATATGAGAGTAGCCAGAAGTACAAAGAAGGAAAATATATCATAGAGCTCAATCATATGATCAAGGACAACGGTTGGGACTGAACTGCTGCCACCCGGAGAAGGAGATGGCATCTCCCTTATGTTCTCCACTACTGTTTCCTGGTTTCCCCTGGAGGCTCAACACCTCTATTGCTGTCCAGGTCACCTTCTAGACATGTGCACTCTCATTCTTATTCATATTTGTGTGTGTGCGTGTGAAAGGAATCAGGATGAAAGTTGGGGAGGGAGCAGGGCTGCCACGTTTCTGTGACCTTTACAATAACTCAGAAGGCCCTTGTTCCATTAGTGGTGTTGGTGGACCCTGAGGAGCTCTGTCCTCCTTACACCTAAGGGTCGGGATTGGGAGAAGGCAATGATTCTATAGAGAGCTGTGTTCTGTTAGACTAATTAGCATGGAACAAGGAAGCCATCTTGTCCCATTTTGTAGACCAAGTCTTTCTGTCTGCAAAGCTTTTGTCATCCTTAGGTTTAGCTCAGGGCTTGTCTCTTTTTTCGGTGTTTTAAAGAAGATAACTGGAGTTAGAAAGGGAAGGTTGTACTGATCCATTACAACAGTTGGATGGGGAGATGGCAGACATGAAAAAAATTATTTTTATGGACCATACCATGTACAACTTAATGGACACTTTCTACTGAACACATTAGAGATAAATAAGGCCAAATCACATCGGAAGAACTTAGGGGTGGTGAAGGAAAGTTGTCATTTGTATTTCTTTCCCCTTTTCATTGAGATTTCAAATCTCCATTTATCTTTCAAAGTGAGGGCCTCCATTTATTTTGACCTTCTTAGAAGCGTCATGATATTACAGAATCCATTCTGGAGTGAGTTGGTAGCAGAAGGTGGAGGGTGTGACTATTTGCCATCTCTCCCTCACTGATTTTGAATTTTCCAGTTTGTTTTGGTAGCTGAATTTTTCTTCAGTATAGGTTTTGGACAAGGTACATCAGAGAAGTATAGGGATGCTGGACGTATCACCTCTTTTGTAACAGCTGATGTGAGTGTCAGCTCCTCAGGACTCGCAGTGAGCTATGTGATTGGATACGGGAATTAGCAGTAATAAATAACCATTTCTTCTTAGTACCAAGTTGAGACATTTACAGATACTCACAGAGATAATGAGATAGCAGTAACTGTATTGCTCACAATTGTCAAAGCCATGTTTACAGTGCAATCACTGATAACGTATAATAAAAATGTTTTTTTCTTTCCACACCTCCTTAGGAAACTCTCTGCATCCCAGAACTTTTAATACCATCATTTGTAAGTCCATAAATGCAGCATGTTTTTCATGTACTTTGCCATCGCATGGTACTGTTTAGGTTGAAGAAAGGCCCCAGCTACTCTTAGAAGGCTATGTTTACAATGTACCAGAAAAACAAGCCAAATTAGAGGTCAAGAAAGGTGATTTCATATACACAGGGGAAACAGCCCAGACCATACCCCAGAAGTCTCTTCCTATGTGGATGTATCTTTTGCATGGACAACAGTATGTGTATGAAACCCATGCATGTTTGAATGGGAGAGGGGGAGGAGGAGGAATATCTTGTGTCCGCCATTTTTTATTTCTCCCATTCTCATTTTATAGTCTCAAGACCTGGATCAGTAGCGCATGAAACATTTAAGAATTTAATTGTGAATACCTGTAAAAAAAAAACAAAAAACGTTTTTTAAAAAATGTTTTACTTGTATGACAACCTTTATGATGTGCAGGAATCTAATGAAGTAGCACAGCTGATCGCCTTTTAATGCAATTTTCACAGTTTTAATGTATTTTGTGTGTCAGTATGTTTGTGTATTTACTGTTGAAGACCATTCTTAAGTTCTTGCACTTAACGTTTTTGTATGTATTTATCTGTAGCTTATGTATAAGATACGTGTTGTATCTATGTTAGCTCTGAGCATGCTAAGGAGAAATGTGGCTGAAATACATTTTGAGATTTTTGTAAAGTGAGCAGTCACTTGGGTGCATTTATATTGCTGATTTAGGGCCCCTTTTATAAAGCTGCAGCTCACTACTGCAGTAAACTCGCCAGAGCCCATAAGAATTGAATGGGCTTTGGTGCGTTTACTGTGGCTTTGTAAACAGGCCCTTAGTGTGCATTTGGTCTTGGTTTTTGTTGGTCAGCTGGAAGAGAGAGGCTATAATGTGTATAGTTGAGTCGGGAGTTAAATTAGGACAGAGGTGATAGAAAACAGCCCCACTCCACTCCTTTGTTCTTTCAGCATGGGGGGGTCTTGAAAACAAGCAGTGGAAAGCCATTTTCAAGAAGCCTCTGAGAGGTTTCTCTGCTTTTTCCACCCACTTTTTATTCTGTGTATGCTCAGCGTTGTGGCATTGTTGTCAGATAGCAAGGTGCATGCTCAGAAGAGAGGAGAAACAACTCTGCATGCAGACTCCTTACTCCTTTCCCCTTCCTAATGGGAGCTGCGTATGTACCTTTCAATCACTTTTGTGTTGTTGTCTCTGTGTGCGTGCATACAGTGGTTTTATAACTTGTTTACGTGTACAGAATTGGGGCCATGAACCCCCTTTTTTATTTTCAATTTCTGTTTGTGTGAAATTTCTCTTGTATTTGTAACATCTAATAAATGGACTTATCTGTGTTTCCAATGTGTGCTGGGTCTTATTTGCTTATACAGAGGAGGATAGTTGTCTATCTCTGATTTAGGAATATATTTTAGTCTCCGAGCAGACTAAGGGCTAGATTCACTAACCCTCCAATCCATGTGCAATCCGTTTCCGTTTGCATGCAGGCTGACAAATTCACAGGTCTGTGTTGGGGGAAGAAAAAGGTGTGTGTGTGTGTGTTTGTGTGTGTGTGTCCTGTGTGACTTGCCCACTTGTGTGTACTACTTCGCCTGCTTCACAAGTGAGAGTGCTCCCAACCTACCTCCTTTTTGTGCCCTGTATGGCTTCCCTTCTCACACAGTCCTTGCTATGGTGCAGATTACAGAAATATTGAGTCCTTTATAGCCTTTGCTGCTGTTTCATGGCAGAGGCTTTGTGGGAAAAGTCAGCCTTTTTATACATTCTATACCAGGGGTCTCAAAGTCCCTCCTTGAGGGCCGCAATCCAGTCGGGTTTTCAGGATTTCCCCAATGAATATGCATGAGATCTATGAGCATGCACTGCTTTCAATGCATATTCATTGGGGAAATCCTGAAAACCCGACTGGATTGCGGCCCTCAAGGAGGGACTTTGAGATCCATGTTCTATAGCAACCAACCTTCCTAAACAGTTTGAAACAGCAGTCCCTCTGACAAGGTAACCAATTCACTAACCCTTGGAACTTTCATTCATTGATGGCAATCTTTGTGAAACGTCACTTTAGGCTGCAAATGAGTTCTAGCTTTGGCTGGAAGGCTGAGTGTTACTAGTGCATTCTGCTAGGATCAGGCACCATAGCTTTGGATGGGGAAATTAAAGTATGAAATGTTTCTACCTTCTTCTGATTGTCCCCCTACCTCCCAATCGGCAGAACCTGTGGTTGCTTATGAGTGTAATTTTGGTTTGGGATTTTTTTTTTTTTTTTTTTGTAAGGAGGCAGCCCTCCATGAGAGGCTAGGAGGGGGCTGTCTTTGAATATTGATCCTTTAGGGGAAGAGGATCCCTGATGGTGGTGGTGGGAGAGAATCTTAGATACTTAGGGTCCTTTAAAACACCATTACCATTCTGCAAAATGTTGCCCTGGAATTAAGGGGAAAAGGTCACTACAACAAAACATATTAAAAGAACTGTTTTGTATACAATTTACATGGCAGCATCTCATTCACGTAGAATTTACCTAACATTTGCATGAAGTCCATTTCACATGAACCCTTTCACTTACAAAGGACACTACAATAAAGCTAGTCGACAAAAGTGGGCCTTGTGGCCAACACCCCCCCTCCACACACACACACACACACATAAAGCAGTCTAGTTTTGTGAGATAGATTTTTTTTTTTTTTCCTCTTCCATACCAAACACCTCTGTGAAGGGGCTGTACACTGTGGCATATCTGCCTAATTAAGATGTGTGCCCTTTCCAGTTATTGGCTGCTTGGTAGCACAATACTGATAAGTCACTCTTCCTCATTAACTTTAAGAATTTCTCTAATGTCTATATCTATCCCTTGATCACCGTGTTTCCATAGCCCCATCTCTTCTTACAAGAGTGACCTCTCTATGCCACTGTGCTGGCTGAATATAGGCTGCACTCAGTGGCGTGGTGAGGGTAGAAGGCGCTCGGGGAAATGGCATCCTCCTCACTACCCCCTGCTCCTTCCATGCCCCCATCCACACGTGCCCCCTCCCTTCCCACCCCCGCACCTCCTTAAATCTTTGCCACCATGCACAGCTTCTCCAGCCTACTGCTCAAGCTGGCATTGGCTTTCCCTCCGACGTCACTTTCTGGCCCTGTGACCCAGAATTGATTTCAGAGAGAGCCAGGCTGGCGCGAGCAGCAGGCCAGAGTAGTTGCTCACTCTGGCGAAAATTTAGAGAGCTATGAGGGGGCGGGGAAGGGAGGGTGTGAGCGTGGCATGGGGTGTTGGAGAGGTGAGGGAGCCCCCACCAAGATGGTACCTGGAGCAGTATGCCCCCCTCCTCCCCTTTATACTACCTGCACCTGCATAATTTTTTCTAGTGCAATGTGTCTAGTGGTCCTGAACGCTAGGGTCTTATATCTGAACCAGCAAGTTGCTTGCAGAAAACTGTCAATCATGTTTTCCAACTCTACCTCCCTCCCAGGGAGATGCTCCTGCCCCCTCAGTTTGTTTTCTGCAAGCAAGTTGCTGAGAAGTGTTTTTGATCTGCTCTCCGATTTTATTATTTTGGGGTATATTTGCTCAGTGTTCTTTGGAGACTCAGTGCCCAGAGGTTCCTGCTTGCTGAGACCTCTGCCTGGGAGAATACACAGACTTGCACGGTGGAAGTCTGCTGCTAGAGGGATCAGTCCCTCGAGGACACTTAGCTATCCAGCTTGCAAGTATTTGGTTACTCAGGGGCTGTCTCCTACGAAGCTGCTCGCATCCCTGATTCAGTCAGAAGCTCGAGCACAGGCTTTGTGGGTTCCTTCCCGGCTCATCTGGGACTAACAGTTGCCAACTGCGTGGACCTCCCCCATTTGCAGCGTGGTTTTGCGGAGGTTGAAGTTCAGTCCAACCTCGGTCCGACTGGCAGACAGAAGACCAGGTTTGTCCAGTGAATCTGTGAGGCAGATTCTTCACCCTTTGATTCCAGCTGAAATCCTATGCTAAAGCAGGCAAGCACCACATGGCATAGTAAGACTATTGAAGTCTATGGGGAAAATTGTGAAGGGGGGTCCTTGAATTTGAGGGTTTCTGAGTCCAGGTCCCCCACCTCCAAAACTCCTTTTCCTGTGCCTTTTTTTTTTTTTTTTGCCTCCATCTGCCTCAACTGGGATGGACTCGTCAGGCCTTTTTACCTCTATATCATTCCAGGTTTGCACTGGATGGCCAGTCAAGGAGCATCCAAAACTATGGCCAAGCTTTATCAGCCCCAGATTTCCAGCAACTGTTTGTTCAACTGAAAATGAATTTGCTGGTTGTGCAGCTCATTAAATGAAGCTTCCTTCCTAGTGAAGGTGGAGTAATGTTAAAGGATCCTCAGGACCACAAAATGGACTTGCTCCTCAAGCATCAATTTGAAGCTTTGGCCCTAGGGATTAAGGTGGCAGATGCGTCTTCCTTTGTGGTCCCCTAAGTTGGACTTGCTACAACAGCTGCTCCTCTGGCTACCTACAGCAAAAAGCTACTTGCAGTGGTGACTCAGGCTAGCTGTCCTTTCCAGGAGCATGCCTCTTCATATGTTCTCCTGGGAGATACTAATGACCGATGCCAGCCTTTGGGATTGGTGTAGTCTTTGCTATAGACACCCAATCCAGGGGTGTTGGACTCTGGCTCAGCAGAAGTGGTCCATATATCGTCTGGAACTTGGAGCCATTCATTTAGCACTTTAGGCACTGGAGAAGTCTCTGGAGGGCAAGATGGTCAGTCTTCTTGGACAATGTGACAGTAGTAGCATTATGTCAACAGGCAAATAGGCACCAGAAGTGCCCCTTTGCATATAAAAACATAAGAATAGCCTTAATGGGTCAGACCAATGGTCCATCAAGCCCAGTAGCCTGTTCTTATGATGGCCAATCCAGGTTACTAGTACTTGGCCAAATCTCAAAGAATAGCAACATTCCAGCAGTGGCAGTGGCTTGCCCCATGTCTTTCTTAATAACAGACTATGGACATTTCCTCCAGGAAATTGACCAAACCTTTTTTAAAGCCAGCTACGCTATCCACTTTACCACAACCTCTGGTAATGCATTCCAGAGCCTAACTACTCTGAGTGAAAAAAAATTTCCTTCTATTGGTTTTAAAAGTATTTCCCTGTAACTTCAAGTGTCCCTCTAGTCTTTGTAATTTTTTGATGGAGTAAAAAAATCGATCCACTTATACTCGTTCTACTCCATTCAGGATTTTGTAGCCTTCAATCATATCTCCCATCCAATGGCGTACCTAGCATATGTGACACCCGGGGCCCATCATTTTTTGACACCCCCCTATCTGTACAAAAAATATGATTTTTAGTAACAAGTCGCACATCACACATGAGTACCTAGGAAAAGGCAGCATCTTACATACTGCAGTGAGCTGTACAACATAAGTATACCCATTGTAAACAAGCCAGACTATTACAGATCAATCCTACACCGTCAATCCTAACAGAAAACCACCACGGTTGGCGCTAAAAAATGCTCCACAGTTTTATAAAAGGGGGGATAAAATAGAAATACATAGACAAAGGTTAAATTGAACCAGTAAGATGCTGGACTCTGCATACAATGCAACACCACAGAAACAGTGACACAGGTCTCCTAAAGCAATAAATAAATAGAACATTTTTTTCTACCTTTGTCTTCTGTGGTTTCTGCTTTCCTCATCTTCTTGTAACTCTCTTCCTATCCACAATCTGCCGTCTCTCTTCCCCTATATGGCATCTTCTCTCCTTCTATGCCCCTTCCAGAAACTGTATGCCTCCCCCTTCCATCTCTCCTTTCACCCCCATTGGTCTGGCATCTCTCTCCTCTCCTTCCTTCTCCCACACCTGTCCTCTGCAATCCCTTTCCATTTTTTCCTTCATTTCCTTTTTCAATTTATTTTCTGCATCTGTCTAGATTACGTTCTTACTACCCTCTCATCAATGTCCTTTTTTACTGTCTACCTAAAGCTTGCCACCTCTTTCCCTCACCCCTCCAGTGTTTCCCTAACTCAATCCTTTTCTCCCCATCATGTGCCCTCCCCATCATCTACACCCTCCCAGGGCTTCAATGGCTGGGAGGGTGTAGATGGGCTGGAGTAAGTCTTAACAGAGATTTTGGCAGTTGGAACCCAAGCACAGTATCGGGTAAAGCTTTGGATTCTTGCCCAGAAATAGCTAAGAAGAAAAATTAAAAAAAATAAAATAAAAATTTTTTTAAATTGAATCAGGTTGGGCAGACTGGATGGACCATTCGGGTCTTTATCTGCCGTCATCTACTATGTTACTATGTTATATTTATCCCCTCCTTCCATCATGCACTTCCATCCAGCGTCTGCTCCCCTCTTTCTCTCCTCCCATTTCCTTCATTTGCTCCCTTATCTCTCCCATCTGCACTTCCATCCAGCATAGGCTCCCCACTACCATCCAATGTCTGCCATTTCTCTCTCCATCCACTCCTCTTCAATTAGCATCTGCCCCCTTTCTTTTCCTCCAATATCCTTCCCCCTTATGTCTCTCCCCTTTCTCTGTACATCAATTCCATCAGCACCACCTTTCCATATCACCCTGCCCCCTTTCTTTCCCTCCACCACTCTTCCATTCCAGCAATCCTGCTCCTTTCTCTCCCTTCATGCAGCAAGGTTCCATGATGATTGTAGCTGCTGGATGCCAGTCCACCCCACTCCGACGTACTTGCTCTGGAGCGGACTTGGCAGCCGCATGCTAGAAGGTCCCGCGATGACTCGTCTACTGGCTCTGCTCCGGAAGAAGTAAGTTACGTTGGAGGGGGTGGACCCGGCAGACGCAGGGAGTTGTGGCAAAGTCCCGCAATAACTGTGTCTGCCGGGTCCACCCCCTCCGACATAACTTACTTCTTTTGGAGCAGAGCCAGCATACGAGTCATTGCGGGATCTTCCTGCACCTCAGCGCGGCTGCCGACTCTGCTGCAAAGAAAGTAAGTCAGAGGTAATGTGACCATTTATTTTTTTCATCAAAAGGGGACATCTGTTAATTGACTGTGTATCCTTTCTTTCATTTCTTTCTGCACTCAGGCCCAACAATTGTCCCTTTCTATTCCCTCCCTCCTTCCTTCCCATGTCCATAGTACCCCCAGTGCCTCCTTCTCATGTCCTTAGTGCCACCAGTGCCCCTGTCCTGTGTCCTTAGTGCCTCCTCATGTCCTTAGTGCCCCCAGTGCCTCCGTCCTGTCCATAGTGCCCCCAGTGCTTCCTTCCCGTGTCCTTAGTGCCCCCAGTGTTTCCTTCTTATGTCCCCCCACTGCCTTCCAGATTTTGTCCACCCCCAAAGCCAGCCTGCCTACCTATCTCCCTCCCTCCCTGCTGCGCTAAAGCCAGCCAGCTTGCCTGCCTACATCCTTCTCTCCCTGCCGCAGAAAAAAAAAAGCGCCTCTCTCCTTCCTTTCCCCCGGTCCACGCCGCAGCAATCTTACCTCCCCGTTGCTGCTGCTAATTGCCGCCGACAATACATCTTCTTTCCGACGTCAGAATTGACATCGGAAAGAAGACGTATTGTCGGCCAATTCTGACGTCGGAAAGAAGACGTTCCATTGTCGGTGGTGATTAGCAGCAGTAACGGGGAGGTAAGATTGCAGCGGTGCGGATCGGAGGAAAGGAAGGAGAGAGGCGCTTTTTTTTCCCCCGCGGCAGGGAGAGAAGGATGTAGGCAGGCAAGCTGGCTGGTTTTAGCGCGGCAGGGAGGGAGGGAGATAGGTAGGCAGGCAGGCTGACTTTGGGGGTGGACAAAATCTGGAAGGCAGTGGGGGGACATAAGAAGGAGACACTGGGGGCACTAAGGGCACGGGACGGAGGGACTGGGGGCACCATGGACACAGGACGGGAGCACTGGGTGCACTAAGGACACAGGACGGGGGCACTGGGTGCACTAAGGACACAGGACGGGGGCACTAAGGACATAGGAAGGAGGCATTGGGGGCATAAGACGCACCCTAGATTTAGAGGAGGAAAACAAGAAAAATAAAACATTCTGAACCAAATTCTCTCTGCCAGGCTCTGTGCCATACTCCTTGTCAGCACCCTGTCCTCCCTTCCTGCCAGGCTCTATACCTTGTCCCCCCTCTGGTGGTCTAGTGGTAGGCAGGGGCAGGGCACAGGGCAGGCAAGCCTAGTGACAAGCAGGCTGGCCCCATACCCCTCACGTACCCTAAATCATCCCCCCCAAACCCCCCCAAGTACCTTAAATCATCCCCCTACGTACCCCCCAGTACCTTTTTTAATCATACCCCCTGTACTTTTTAAAATCCCTCCTTCCCTCCCTAGACGGCTAACCTGGTATTTTAAACATCTCCCCACCCTCGGTACCTTTTAAAATCCCTCCGTCCCTCCCTCCCTAGATGACTATCCTGGTATTTTAAACATCCACTCACACCCCCCCCCCATGGTACCTTGATGCAATATTGGGGGTCCAGCGCTGCATCGGCAGCCTCCCCTGCTGGACAGCCGCCCAAGTCCCCATCTGCCGCGACAGTAATAGGCAGGTGTGAGCTCTGAGTGCGCCTGCCTGGTCTCGTGCCACCCGGTCTCAGTTCGGTCCAGAGTTGCATCGGCAGGCTCCCCCATCTGTGCCGGAAGTGAAAGCCAGAAGTGAGCCCCGAGCGCACCTGCCTGGCCCCACGCCGCCACTCAAATGGTGCTGTCAGCTCCTGCGAGTCTCACGAGAACCAACAGCACCATTTGGACGGCGGCACATGACTAGGCAGGCGCGAGCCCCAAGTGCGGACATGGGGAAAAGGAAGGGCAGGAGGACCCGGGCCTGGCCGGCTATGAACCCCCCTAAGCCGTGCACCTGGGGTGGACTGCCCCCCCGCCCCCCCTTTGGTACGTCACAGCTCTCATCAGACGTCTCTTTTCCAAGCTGAAGAGCCTTAACTATTTTAGTCTGTCCTTATACGAGAGGAGTTTCATCCCCTTTATCATTTTGGTTGCTCTTCTTTGAACCTTTTCTAGAACCACTATATCTTTCTTGAGATAAGGAGACCAGATGAGGTCGTGCCATGGAGCAATACAGGGGCATTATAACATTCTTACTCTTGTTAACCATCCCTTTTTTTTTATTTTTTTAAATAATTCATAGCACCTAGAAGCTCAATTTCTCTTCTGATGGGCAGAGGCTCACTTGTAGGCTCTCTCGACTGTGCATATGACAGGAGTGGAAAATGTGCAGGCTGATTTTTTTTTTTTCAGTCCGCAGACTCTCGACCCGGGGGAATAGACTCTTATCTCCACAGACATTTGCTAGTGGGGGCTTCCACAGATGGATCTTATGGCCTCGACGGTGAACTCCAAGTCATCTTGTTTTTACAGCCAAAGATCCAAGCTTGGAAGCAGGGGGTTGGACACATTAGTCCAGTTGTAGCCAGAGAATGATCTCTTGTACATGTTTCCCCTGTGGCTCATGCTCAGTTGAATCATTCACAGCATTTCAATTTATGTCAGCTTGGTAGTCCTAGTGGTTCTTGATTGGCCTCGCTGACCATGGTATGCCGACCTAGTTCGTCTTCAGAGGGACGAAGGCCTCAGACTTACGGTCCAAGTGGAACTGCTAGCTCATTGATCATTCCCTCCTCTTAAAAAGACTGCATTCTATAGGCGTTAGTGAACTATCACTTCAATGGTTTACTTCTTTTTTATCTGATCGTATTTCAACGGTACGTTTCAATAATACATCTTCTAAACCTTTTTCTCACAACTATGGAATCCCTCAGGGTTCAATTCTATCTCCTTTATTATTTAATATTTTTCTAGCTCCTTTACTTAATTTAAGCCAATCTATAGGTTTTACCACTTACGCCTATGCTGACGATATTCAATTAATTCACACTGTTAACCCAGAAAATATCAATGACATAATTCAAATCAATCAAAAATTAGAAAAAATTAAAAATTGGTTGGCTCAAAATAAATTAGCTTTAAATATATCCAAGACAAAGGCTCTATTTTTCCCTTCAAGACAGGATCTAAAGCTTTCCACTTCATTTTCAATTGAAAACACAACTATCGAACTAGTACCATCTCTTAAGATCCTAGGAGTAATAATTGAAGCTAAATTCTCTTACCAGGAACACATCAATAATATTGTCAAAAGTTGCTTTTATCGTCTGCGTTTAATTCGCTCAATGTCTAAGTACTTAGAGCCAAAATCATTAAACATTTTAGTCCATTCTCTCATAATTTCTAAACTAGGTTATTGTAATTCATTGTTATTAAATATTACATATAAGGAACAAAGACGACTACAAATAATACAAAATATCGCTATTAAAATAATCCATCATGGGAAAAAATATGAACATGTAACTCCCTTTATCCCAGGACAAGCAGGCAGCATATTCTTAACACATGGGTGACGTCACCGACGGAGCCCTCGGTACGGACCTTTTTAACTAGAAGTTTCTAGTTGGCCGCACCGCGCGTGCGCGAGTGCCTTCCCGCCCGACGGAGGAGTGCGTGGTCCCCAGTTTCTTCGTTTCCGCGGAGCGAAGAAGACGCGTGTGTTTTTTCAACGGCCGTTGAAACCACTTTTTTGCCTTCCCGCTCGCGCTTTTTTCCTTAATTTTTCTTCCTTTACCTTCGGGTTTATTTTTCTTTGATTTGCAAAAAAAAAAAAAAAAAAAACTTTGCTTTTTTCCCTTTTTCTTTCGTTTTTGCCCCGGCGGGGCCTGTTGCCAGTATACAGGCCTCGGGCTTCGATTTTGCGGAGGCTATCTTCCCCTTCATGCCCCCGCAGGTCGGTTTTAAGAAGTGCCAGCGGTGTGCACGCCCGATCTCCATAACTGACCCACACAATTGGTGTTTGCAGTGTCTGGGTCCGGAGCATCGGGCGGACTCCTGCACCCGCTGTGCTACTCTTCAAAAAAGAACCCTTAAAAACCGAAGAATTCAGCAAACTCTCCTCTTCGGCACCGAGTCGGCGATGGACTCCTCACCTTCAACAGCGGTACCTCAAAAATCGGCACCGTCGTCCTCGACACCGACCGACCCCCGCATCGGCGTCACTGGCGCCAGGTAAGCCGGCTAAGAAGCCTTCCTCTTCCCTCGAGCGCCCTCCGGCTACGGTGGCGACACCGTCCCTACCGGCATCGCACCGGTCCCGCAAACGCTCCGCCCCGATCTCGGTGAGTGCCTCGTCATCGGCCTCCTCATCGCCGGGGCGTGGAGCGGCATCTAAGGAACCGAAGAAAAAGAAAGCGGTTCCGATGCCACCCCTAGATGACCGTATCTCGGCCATCTTAAAGGCTCAACTCCAAGAACAGTTGAAGAAACAACTTGAACAACTGTTGCCCACTATCCTGGCACCGCTCCTTCCGGTACCAGACCGGCCCGAGCCCCGTACCGAGCCCCCGGTGTCCACCCCTTCGGTACCGGTGAACACTTCCATGCCGATCCTTTCGGCCCAACAACTTCAAGGCGATCCGGTGGTTCTTTCTCAGGCCACATTGGATCCTCCTCGGCACCAGGCGGTACGGCATTCTTCTCGGGACCGAGATAGACGCCGGTCGTCCTCCCCTGGTACCGTTTCGGTGCGCTCTGGAAAGTCCTTGTCCAAAACTCAACATACCGCGCCCTCCACCCCGGTGTCTCGACCAGAAGTCAGGGACCCTGACTTATGGGAGGAAACTCCTCTCGGTACCGAGGAGGATCCCTCCTCATCTGATGAGGAACCATCGGCACCCGATGCCACCTCTAAACCAGAGCAGTCCTCATTTTCTAAATTTTTGAGGGAAATGTCTGCTGCTCTATCCCTTCCTCTGGAATCGGACTCAAAAAAGTCTCAAGCCTTTCTAGAGGCTCTAGACTTTGAGCAACCTCCTAAGGAGTTCCTCAAGCTTCCCGTGCATGACATTCTATGGGAAACGTTCTACAAAAACTTGGAAAATCCCCTCACGGTACCGGGAGCCCCCCGTAAACTGGACAACCTTTACCGTGTCATTCCCATTCCTGGATTCGACAAATCTCAATTGCCCCATGAGTCCCTTCTGGTTGAATCCACCTTAAAAAAGACTCAGGGCTCCAGTGTCTATGCCTCTACCCCTCCTGGCAGAGAAGGTAAAACCATGGACAAGTTTGGCAAGAGGCTTTACCAGAATGCCATGCTTGCAAACAGGGCAAACAACTATTCCTTCCATTTTTCCTTCTACCTGAAAAATTTGGTCCAACAACTGTCTGCCCTCCAAAAGTACCTTCCTGAGCGCAAGGTCCCGCTATTCCAACAGCACATCTCTGGCCTTCTCCAAATGCGCAAGTATATGGTCCGCTCGATATACGACTCCTTCGAACTCACCTCTCGGGCCTCTGCCATGGCCGTAGCCATGCGTCGCTTGGCCTGGCTCAGAGTCTCCGACCTGGACATCAACCACCAGGATCGTCTGGCCAACGCCCCCTGTCTCGGGGATGAGCTTTTTGGAGAGTCACTGGATTCCACCACCCAGAAACTCTCTGCCCATGAGACCAGGTGGGACACCCTGATCAAGCCGAAAAAGAAGGCACCGCCTACCCGACCTTATCGGCCACAAACATCTTATCAACGGAGATTCTCAGCCAGACCACTCAACCCGCCTCCCCAGCAATCTCGGCGGCCCCGTCAACAGCAACATCATGCTCAGGCTCGATCTCAGGCCACTCAACCCTCTAAGCCTTCTCAGCCTACTAAACAAACTCAGCCCTTTTGACTCTTTTCTCCAGGGCATAGCCAGTCATCCACCCTTGCTACCTCTTCCACAACCCATCGGAGGTCGTCTCACCATTTTCTCCAGCCGTTGGGAAGTCATTACGTCGGACCAGTGGGTCCTCAACATCATCCGCCACGGCTACTCTCTCAACTTCCAGACTCTACCTCCGGACAACCTTCCCGTAGAGTCTGCTTCAAACTCATCCCAAACCCCCCTCCTCCTGAGGGAGGTTCAATCCCTCCTCCTTCTCAATGCCATCGAAGAAGTACCTCCAGATCAAAGGGGTCAGGGATTCTACTCCCGCTACTTCCTGGTCCCCAAAAAGACGGGAGACCTCCGTCCCATTCTCGATCTAAGGGACCTCAACAAGTGTCTAGTCAAGGAGAAGTTCAGAATGCTCTCCCTTGCCACGCTTTACCCTCTTCTTTCTCAACACGACTGGCTATGTTCCCTGGACCTCAAAGAGGCCTACACTCACATCTCCATCAACCAGAATTCTCGCCGCTACCTACGGTTCCAGGTACTGCACCACCACTATCAGTACAAGGTGCTACCGTTCGGCCTAGCTTCCTCACCCAGGGTCTTCACCAAGTGCCTTATAGTGGTAGCGGCCTTCCTCAGGTCTCACAACCTCCAGGTGTTCCCCTACTTGGACGATTGGTTGGTGAAAGCACCTTCATCTCAACTCGTGCTACAAGCCACTCATCACACCATCTCTCTCCTCCACCTCCTGGGGTTCGAGATCAACTACCCCAAGTCGCACTTGCTTCCCACCCAGCGACTTCAATTCATTGGAGCAGTTCTGGACACCACGCTAATGAGGGCCTTTCTCCCCTCCGATCGCCAGTGGACCCTGCTCCATCTCTGCCGTCAGGTACTCATGCACCCCTCCATCCCTGCCCGACAGATGATGGTCCTACTGGGTCACATGGCCTCGACGGTGCATGTCCTTCCTCTGGCACGCCTCCACCTTCGTACGCCTCAGTGGACTCTCGCCAACCAATGGTCACAGACTACGGACCTTCTTTCTCATCCCATCTCTGTGACATCATCTCTTCAGCAATCTCTCCAATGGTGGTTGAACTCCTCAAATCTTTCCAGGGGTCTACTTTTTCATCTGCCCCCCCACTCTATGATCATCACCACAGATGCGTCCCCCTACGCGTGGGGAGCTCACCTAGGAGATCTACGCACCCAGGGACTTTGGACCCCACAGGAGCGTCGTCATCACATCAATTTCCTGGAACTCAGAGCCATGTTCTATGCCCTCAAGGCTTTCCAACATCTCCTCTGCCCTCAAGTCCTCCTCCTTTGCACGGACAATCAAGTCGCCATGTACTACATAAACAAGCAAGGCGGCACCGGATCTCGCCCCCTTTGTGTGGAGGCTCTGCGCATCTGGACCTGGGCCACGGACCGCAATCTTTTTCTCAGGGCGGTCTATATCCAGGGCGAACAGAACTCTCTGGCCGACAATCTCAGTCGCATCCTTCAACCCCACGAGTGGACGTTGGACCCTCCGACTCTGCTCTCCATCTTTGCTCGATGGGGCACTCCGCAGGTGGACCTCTTTGCAGCACCTCACAATCATCAGCTGCCCCAATTCTGCTCCAGACTCTTCTCTCCTCACCGTCTGGCCCCGGATGCATTCCTGCTCGATTGGAGGGATCGGTTCCTGTATGCCTTCCCTCCACTTCCTCTGATGTTGCGGACCTTGTCCAAACTCCGCAAAGACCACGCCACCATGATTCTTATCGCACCTCGGTGGCCTCGCCAACACTGGTTCTCACTCCTGCTCCAGCTCAGCTCCAGGGAACCCATTCTACTTCCTGTGTTTCCTACTCTACTTACGCAACAGCATCAGTCTCTGCTACATCCCAATCTGTCTTCGCTCCACCTGACAGCTTGGTTTCTCTCGGGCTGACCTCTCCGGAGAATCTATCTCAACCGGTCCGCCTCATTTTGGACGCTTCCAGGAAACCGGCCACTCTCCAATGTTACCATCAGAAGTGGACCAGATTTTCCTCCTGGTGTCTCCGGCATCATCAAGAACCCACCTCCTTAGCGGTGGAAACTGTCTTGGAATATTTGCTCTCACTGTCCAACGCTGGCCTCAAAACTACCTCCATCAGAGTCCACCTCAGTGCCATCACTGCGTTTCATGAGCCTATTCTCGGAAAACCCCTCACGGCTCATCCTCTGGTTTCCAGATTCATGAGAGGACTCTTCAACATCAAACCGCCTCTCAAGCCTCCTCCTGTCGTCTGGGACCTGAATGTGGTTCTCTCAGCTCTCATGAAACCTCCGTTTGAGCCTCTTGCCACAGCTTCTCTCAGGCTTCTTACCTGGAAGGTGCTTTTCCTAATTGCCATCACCTCTGCCAGGAGGGTTAGCGAACTGCATGCACTGGTTGCCGACCCACCTTTCACTGTTTTTCACCATGACAAGGTTGTTCTGCGTACCCACCCTAAATTCCTTCCCAAGGTGGTCTCAGCTTTTCACCTCAACCAGTCCATTGTGCTGCCCGTCTTCTTCCCTAAGCCTCACTCGCATCCTGGGGAACAGGCGTTGCACACGCTGGATTGTAAGCGTGCCCTTGCTTACTATCTTGATCGTACCAGAGCTCACCGAACAGCCCCTCAGCTCTTTTTGTCTTTCGACCCCAACCGTTTGGGTCGTCCTGTCTCCAAACGGACACTTTCAAATTGGCTTGCTGCCTGTATTGCTTTCTGCTACGCTCGGGCCGGTCTCTCACTGGAAGGAACTGTCACGGCCCACAGAGTCCGAGCTATGGCTGCTTCTGTGGCTTTCCTCCGCTCCACGCCCATCGAGGAAATCTGCAAGGCGGCCACTTGGTCCTCAGTTCACACGTTCACTACTCACTACTGTCTGGATGCGTTCTCCAGACGGGATGGACACTTCGGCCAATCTGTGTTACAAAATTTATTTTCCTAATGGCCAACCATCCCACCTCCCTCTTTGTTAGCTTGGAGGTCACCCATGTGTTAAGAATATGCTGCCTGCTTGTCCTGGGATAAAGCACAGTTACTTACCGTAACAGGTGTTATCCAGGGACAGCAGGCAGATATTCTTACGTCCCACCCACCTCCCCGGGTTGGCTTCTTAGCTGGCTTATCCTAACTGGGGACCACGCACTCCTCCGTCGGGCGGGAAGGCACTCGCGCACGCGCGGTGCGGCCAACTAGAAACTTCTAGTTAAAAAGGTCCGTACCGAGGGCTCCGTCGGTGACGTCACCCATGTGTTAAGAATATCTGCCTGCTGTCCCTGGATAACACCTGTTACGGTAAGTAACTGTGCTATTTAATAGATTCACACTGGTTACCTATAAACCAAAGAATAACATACAAAATAGCTTTATTAGTATTCAAAACAATAACTACTAATGAACCACAGTTTATTGACCGTTTTCTAATTCCACACACCTCAAATCGTCTTCTCCGGTCCAATACTCAAGAGCTATTAATGGTCCCTTCACTAAAAATAATAGGAACTAGACGCCACGATATCTTCTCAGTCAAGGCGCCGCTTATCTGGAATACACTCCCCTTATACATTAGAAATATTAAAGATCTCAACTTATTTAAAATTAATTTAAAAACATTCCTCTTTAAAGCTGTATTTAACCTCTAAAAAAAAAAAAAATTTCTTTTCTCTCTGATAATTTAAAAATTTCTGATTTTACTTATATCCCAACCCTATTGTTTTACCCTTCCCCCTCCAACTCTCTTCTCCTCTATCTAGGAAACAAAATATTGTAACTTTTTTTCCCTAATGTTCTTTCCCAATCCTATCCAGTTTTGTCCGTATTGTCAGATAAGAAAGCACTGTTTTTAACTTAAAATAACAATTATATTAATTTTCTTTTTTTAATGTTTTTACCCCAATTGTATTTTCTTATGTAATTCGCTTAGAAATGTTAAGCGAACCATCAAATTTAAATAAACTTGAAACTTGAAACTAAACTCAGGGACTGAGTGCTATCGAGAATCCAGAACATTGGGCTTACGTCATGGCCCTTGAGCGGGAGGCCCTGACAAGCAAGGGTTATTCGGATGCGCTTGTTCCCTCTTGGATCTTAAGACAGTGTTCCATGTGGAGATTAAGTTGGGCAGACAGGTTTCCAAGTTACAAGCTATTTCCTGTTCCTTAGGTTCAAAGAAGCAGGGCTCTCCTTAAGCATGGTTCCATCTTTCTTACCAAAGGTGGTCTCGGCCATCCACATCAATCAGGAAGTCTGTTTGCCCACTTTTCACCCTATGGGGAATAAGATAAAGGATAAAGCGTTGCATTTGCTGAATGTCAAGTGAGTGCTTCAGTACCTCGAAGTTACCAACGAGTTTTGCCTTTCAGATCACCTTTTTGTTCTCGCCAGCCAGGCCAATAAAGGGAAGCAGGCATCTAAAGCCTTGATTTCTAGATGGATTAAGATGGCCATTTCCGCCACATATGTGGGTTGTTGTAAACAAGCAGTGACCGCATTGAAAGCACACTTAACTAGAAGAGTTGCTGCCTTGTGGGCGGAGACTAGCACTGTCTCGCCTGAGGAGATTTTTAGAGTGACTTCATGGTCTACCATAGGTCTTCACTAGGTTCTATAGGGTGGACATAACAGCTGGGGCAGACGCCGATTTCAGGGCCTCTGTCTTAAAGGCAAGTGCAACAGGCCCACCCTAAACTCTGGGGACTGCTTTGGTATGTCCCTAGAATTCAGGACCACTAGACACATTGCACTAGAAAGAAAAATTAGGTTCTTACCTCTGTAATCTTTCTTGTACATGTGTCTGGTTGTCCTGAAGCCCCACCCTATGTATGGGCTTTGCCTGCCTTCTGCTTCAAAATCAATCTGGCTTTGATTAATTTTTATCTTTCAGAGGAACTGAGAGGAGAAAAAGAAGGAAAGATGATTCATAGGTAATTTCATCATACAGTTTGGTTTCAGTCTCTGCTTGTCACCAGGTCATGCTAGTAGCTATGAGCTCTATACATGACTGGTGCTAGTTGCACAATTTTGGATGTTACTGTGCTATTTCTTATGTTTGTTACAGAGCAAAACAAAATTGTAGTGTCGGATTTTCCCTGTTTTACTCCTTCCTGTTATTGTAGTACTATTTGATTGCTTTTGTACAAATGGAGGGGTTAGGAGCAGCTCCCTGCGAGGGAGGTGGAGTTGGGATCAGGCAACTTGCTGGTTCAGATATAAGACCCTAGTGTTCAGGACCACTAGTCACATCTACAAGAAAGAAGACTGCCAAGGTAAGAACCTAATTTTTTTTTTTGCCTGGTAAAGCCCACACCAGTCCACTGCCATAAAGAAGTCCTACTGGGCCTACCTGATGATGTCCCCTTGCTCCTTCCCTAAGAAAATGCAAATCTAGCACATGAATCTTCCTTGCAGATATCCTGAAAACCTGACTGGCTGGGGGTCCTTAGGTAAGGTTTGGGAGCCACTGACTCAGCTGCTTTACTGCCATTTACATGTGTACGTGTACACTGGGGGTGTCCAACCTTGGTCCTTGAGGGTTGCAACCCTTTTGGGTTTCAGGATTTCCCCCAATGAATATACATGTGATCTATTTGCATGCTGTGCCTCCATTGTATGCAAATAGATCTCATGCATATGCATTGGTGAAATCCTGACAACGGAGTGAAAGCCAAGATTGGACATCCCTGATATACACTTAAACCTGTGGAAATGCTGATATCCTGCTGTGTACAGATGGGCCCCCAGTTATGAAATTGCCCTTTATGTATTGCTCTTATGAATTGAGAGGGCTGTGAAACCCTTACCTTAAAGTAGGAGTTCTCAACCCGATTCTCAGGCCATATCAAGGAGGATTGTTGCTGGCGCTGCTGCTCTCCAACCCTCCCTATGAGTAAAAATAAAAAATTGTTTTGAAAAGTAGCTGAGTCATGGGCACCGAGGTTCTGGTTCAAGAAAGCCTCTAGATCAGGGGTGTCTAACCTGCGGCCCAAGGGCCGCATGTGGCCCTGTGAAATATTTTGTGCGGCCCCGGTTGAGGGCAATGCAGGGTTTTCCTCTGCTGCCCCTGGGTGTTTACCGTCTTGCCGGCTCTCTCTTCTGTCTTGCTATAACGTTTGTACGGCCCCAGAAACATTTTTTTGGGCCAATGCGGCCCAGGGAAGCCAAAAGGTTGGACACCCCTGCTCTAGATCTTACTTATCAGCAGGGTCAAAGTCTGATAATCCTGTGATTTTTTTTTTTTTTTGTGACCTTGACTAAAGAGGGAAGTGGGGGGAAGGGTTGTTTATGAAAACAGAGTTCTTTGTTTTCTAAGAAGAGTAGGTGTCCAGGCATGCAATGTCATCTGTCATTGTGATATGGCAGGATGAGGGTGTGCATCCACATTACTGGTAAAGCTGATGTTCTTTTAAGACTGCAGTGCAGACCAAGGAAATTTTATTTTCCAGATTTAATAGAAGATTAGGGGATCTCATGGCGACCTTCGCCAAAGAGGTGCTGGGAAATGAGAGCAGCTGATTCCAAGCTGAGAATGCCAAGTGGGGGGAGGGGGGTCAGCAGCCAAGCCAGACCACAGCAGATGCATGTGGGGGAGCTGGAGTGCAGCTCACTGCTGCCCCTTAGCGTCAGAAGAGTAGGGTGCAGCTAGGATTCCTCTGTGGATTCCAAGGTTTCTTATAAAAATTTCATATTGCAAAACAGGAAAAGAGATCTCCTAAAACAGAGTAAGTAACTAAAGAATGAGAGAGCCAAACCAACGCAGACATTATAAACTAAGATTTGCTGAAACTAAAATAGTAAAATTTAGCTCAAAGTTTAAGCATCCAATATTCAGCCGGAGTTGGTGAGGAAAACAGCCGCATCAGAGTTATTCCTGGATAATCAAAGCCAGGACCTTTATGGGCTTGGTCTTTGGCTTTGAATATCTTGTTATTTGTAAGCCAGCTAACACAGCTGCTTAAGTCGATATCAGCATGTAAGTGGCCATGGAGTAGCACATAACAATAGGACAGACTTTTAGGCAGTTTAGAGTTAAATTTCAGCACATAAGTTACCAAATGCTGACTCTGCCACGGTCCACCTCCAACATAGCCTAACCACCACAAATTTCAGTAGCATGTAGCTGGTTAAGTGCCACTGAAAATTAGTGGCTAGCCCTGACCAAGCAAGTTAACGGCTAAATCATTTTGAAGATCGGCCCCTAAAGTTATAGAGAAGGCAGGGAAAGCAGGGCAAAAGAAATGGCATCATAGAAAATACATAACAAATGAAATGTAATGGGAGGACAAAACACTCAGAACAGAATAAAATTAATACAATATCAACATGCACTGCTGCTGTAGCCTATAAATTGGTGGTTTTCACTATTTTACCAGTGAGGCCCCTGCTTGAAAAAGAGACAGTGTAAGAACCAGAACTATTGCCAAAGTGCCTGTTGCTCTGTACCTCAAATCACCCTGCCATGATGCATCCTATCTGTTTAAGCACACAGATCAAGAACTGTAAATAAAATGAAGTCCTATTCCCCAGATTTGCTTTTTCCCTGAGCCCATCTTATTTCCCACAACACATAATCACCCCAAAATTATCTCTCTAGTACACACACACACCCCTCCCCCCCCCCACCCAGTGCTTTCTTGGCCTGCCTCAGTCCCATCATCTCGCCTATTTTTCTAAGCCAGATCTCTATTCAGTCTTGCTGCTGGTGTCTCCTCTGGAACAGCTGCTCTGTTTTGTTTTAGTATCATGTGTAGGGTTACCATATTAAAAAAAACAACTCCACTCTCCTCTTCCTCCAGCCCCACCTGGTTCTGCCTCCAGCCCTGCCCCATTCTGCCCTCCAGCCTCAGCCCCAAAAAGCCGCCTCTCTTTGCTACAAGCTCTGGCCACGTCTGGAGGGCCTGGAACATGCGCAGCTGCGTCTGACGTCATCTGCGCATGCTCAGGCCCTCCAGATGGCGCCAGAGCTTGTAGGTCAGAGGTGTCAAAGTCCCTCCTTGAGGGCCGCAATCCAGTCGGGTTTTCAGAATTTCCCCAATGAATATGCATGAGATCTATTTGCATTCACTGCTTTCATTGTATGCCCCTGTTATAGGTGCTTTCCAAAACCCAGACATATGCTGGATTTTGGAAAGTCCATCCAGAAAACGACATGTCCGGGTTTTCATGGACATCTGGTAACCCTAATCATGTGGCTCTGGGTGAGTTTGAACCACGTAGTATTCAAATCACTTCATGGTCTTGTGAGAATAACATGGGCATTTAAACAGTTCATGGTGAGCTGCACAGTTCCAAAAGGTTTGCAGAGCCCAAGGAAGGGGATGGAGGGAAGTAGGAAGGCTACCACACTAGACCTGCAAGAGGGAGGGGGAAAGACTCGGGAAGAAGCTGCACCTGAATGGAAGGGAAGAGACAGGAGAGAAATACTATACATAGATGAAAGGGGAGGAGGAGGGAAATGCTGTACATGGTTGGAAAGAAAAGGATAGGGGCTAGGGTTACCGTATTTGTAAAGACAAAAAGAGTGACACATGACCCCACACACACTCCACCCACAGCCTCATCCACACTCCACCCAATGCCTCCCCCCATCTTTTACCCATTTCCTTGGTTCCTCTTCCCATCCTCTGTACACTTTTAGTGCTTCTCTCTCCCTCCTAACCTCCTCTCCCACAGGTGCTTCTCTCTCTTTCCAGTCCCCCTCTCCTGTGGATGGTTGCTTCTTTCTTTCCTTCCATCCCCTCCCCCTGTGGGTGCTTCCCTCTCACTCTCCTCCCAGCCTCCTCTCCTGCTGTTTTTGTCTCTCCCCTCCCATCCAGCACTACCCTACTCTATGCTTTATTCTCCAGCACCCATCTTCTCTGTATAATGCTTCTCAAGCCCTCCTTCCCTCCCTCCATGCTGTTTCTCTGGCCCCCTTCCCTCCGCTTCTGAAGCTGATTCTTCAGTCCTCCCTCCTCCGACCTCCAATGCTGCTTCCCTTCATGACCTCTCTAGCTTCCAACTCCCTCACCTACCACCTCTCAAGCCACTGTAATTCCATCTTCAGGCAGCCAGCAGTGGCAATGAGGTAAGCTTGCTGCTGCCAACCTGCCAGGAAGCAACTTCCTGTTCCTGCATAGGTGGGACTTCCAGACAAACAGCTTTCAGGGCAGGTTGGCAAAAGCAGGCTCACCTCCTTGCTGCTGCTGGCTGCCCAAAGATTCAAAATCGCAGCAGCTGTGGAGGTAGGTGGGGGAGTCAGGAGAGCCAGCTAAACCCGGACAGACTCCCCTATTTGAAGAAAAACCATCCAGACACCCAGACAGTCCTCTAAAAGAGGGCATGTCTGGGTTTTCCTGGTTATATGGTAACCCTAATAGGGTCAAATGGGAGAGGAGAAAACAAAGAAATACTGGAAGAGTGATGGGAGAGAGAAAGATGTCAAGATGGATATCGGAGGAGAGGAAGAGATGCCAAAATAGCTGCCAGGAAGAGAAGCCAGGATGGTGGTGGGGGAAGGAAGATGCCAGCACAACTGCTAAGAAGAAGGGGGAAGGGGAGGAAGAAATGCCAGGAAGGAAGGGAGAAGAGAAGCTAGGACCTGCAAGGAAAAAAAGGAAGTGAGGGAAGAGAGAGGAACACTTGTTGGATCCATGGGGGGGAGGGGGGTAGTAGAGGGAGAGATGCTGACCTGGGTGTTTGGGGGGAGACAGGAAGGAAGGGAGAGAGAGAGAGAGAGATACTAGCACATGGGACCCAGAAGAGTTATGTTGAACAGGGCAAGAACAGGGATGCAGAAATGGGAAAAGTTCAACATAGGGTGACTAGCTCTCCCTTATTTCCTGGTAACTCCTTTATTAGAGAGCTAATTTTTTTTGGATCTTCGAGGTTTAATTCTGCAGCAACACTGGACAAATACATATAGGATAGGACTGTGTGTGTGAGGAGTGTGTGGCACAGTGGTTAGATCTACAGCCTCAGCACCCTGGGGTTGTGGGTTCAAACCCCGCACTGTTCCTTGTGACCCTGGGCAAGTCACTTAATCCTCAATAGCCCCAGGTACGTTAGACAGATTGTGAGCCCAGGGGGACAGAGAGGGAAAAATGCTTGAGTACCTGATTGTAAAAACCGCTTAGATAACCTTGATAGGCGGTATATAAAATCCTAATAAACTTGAAACTTGAAACTAAGAAACATGCAAATTTGTACATTTTTATTCTATATGCTGACCTGTATATTCTTTGTTTTGTTTATTATCTGTTCCATGAACATTTGCTAAAGTGATGCCATGCCGCTAAAAATTTGTTGTGACTAAATCTCCCTTAAATTTATGGCTGACAGTTGGTCACCCTAGTTCAGCATGGTGAGAAGTAGTGCTGCCCGATTTAGGAAAAAAAATTTCAATTCGATTCAGCCTATTGAATTGGTTTTTTGATTCGATTTGATTTTCCTGCCCAATTGGGTGTGTTTTTCCAAACATCTTGGTGGGTTTATTTTATAGCTTCTTCACCCCCTTTGGCTTCTCCTAACCACACTGGTGCTCTGGTGTAAACAAAAAGGACTTTTCCTCTCTCTGTTAAATCCTAGCTCACGTTTGCGGTTTAACACCAGCTCTGGAAGGATACACATTTCAAATCTGACATATTGTAATCACAGAAAATAAAATTATTTTTTCTACCTTTTGGTGTCTGGTCAATATTCAAATCTTGTTGGTCCCAGGTTCTGGTTGTCTTCTGATAACTTGCTTGCCAGGGTCTCCTTTCTTCTTTCTCTATGCTAACCATCCATCTGCCATCTCTGTCCTCCCCTTCCGTTTCCCTTCCCTCCCCCGGAAGTCTGGCATCTTTCCTTTTTTCATCTCCATCCACAGATTCACCTTTTCTCAACTACCCTTTCATCCAGCATCTCTCCCTCCTTCCCCACCAACCCAGGGTCCACCATCTCTCCCTTTCTCTTCCCAACTACCCTCCTATCACTATCCCCCCTCCACAACATCCCTTGTGTCCAACTTCTCTCCCTTTCTGTTCCTTCCCTTCCTAAATCCCATTGTCCATCATCTCTCTCCCTCTCCTCTATTTTTAGACCCATTATTTCTTACCCCCCCCAAAGTCCGGCATATGCATGTCTCTTTGAACCCCCCTTCCCTCCCTCCCTCTGTGTACTTCTACACCAGGTCTGCCCCCCTGAAGGCCTATGCTACCATCCCTGAAGGCCTGTACCACCATCCCTGAAGGCCTGTCCCCCCCTTGAAGGTCTGTCCCCCCCTTGAAGGCCTGTCCCCCCCCCTTAAAGGCCTGTCTCCCCCCTCGAAGGCTTGTCCCCCCTTTAAAGGCTTGCCTGCCTTGCCCCCCTGAAGGCCTGCTTGCCTATCCCCCCTGAAGGTCTATTTCACTCCCCCCACCCCAAAGGACTGCTCACACCCCCCCCCCGGAAGGCCTTTGTGTTCCCCCCTGGCCTCCCACTGGTGTCCGGCTTCCCCCCCTGGCCTCTCCGCACCGTTTACCTTATAGGAGCAGCCTGCAGACAAGATCGCGGTGCTAGCGATCTTTGCAAACTGCTTTGGAGCTGTTTCTTCTGCCGCGGTCCCGCCCCTCCTCTGACATCAGAGGCAAGATCACGGTGGAGAAAACAGCTCTGAAGCAGTTTGCAAAGATCGCTAGCACCACGATCTTGTCTGCAGGCTGCTCCTCAAAGGTTAAACAGTGCGGGCAAGCCGGGGGGAAAGCGGGAGGCTGGGGGGGGAAGCCGGATGCCAGGGGGGGGAGCCGGACAGCAGCACTTCCCGACTTACCCTCCCCCCTTGCCCTCTAAAGCAGGCGGCAGTGGCTGGCCAGCAAAAGCAGCGCTGCCGCACCTGCTTTAGGGGGCAAAGGGGGAGGGTCTGCCAAATCGGGAAGCCGTTTTTTTTGGTTTGTTTTAAATCGATTCGAATCGATTCACCCGAAGTGAATCGGTGAACCGATTCGAATCGTGAATTGGGCAGCACTAGTGAGAAGATAGGTGCAAGGGCACAGGGGTGATACTGGATCGGATAGATAAGAACACAGAGAGATGGAGGATGGACATGGGAGAAAAAGAAAATGCTAGATGCGTAGAATCTAGTAAGACAGTTAAGAAAAAAAAAAGAGGAAAACAGAGACTGGAACCAGAAAATCAAATGACCAGACCAGAAAGATAGAAAAGAATAGTTTTATTTTCTATTATATGTCAGTTTTTGGAATGTACATCTGCCAGAACTAGTTTTAGATATAGTTGGGGCCCAGCTATTAGAAAAACCTCACTCATTGGCCTCCAATCTCCAGTACTGCAGTGGAAAATCTCTAGTTTGGGATGGGCCACCCTTGGTATCTCTGAGAACACTGTTATAAATCAAGGTGTATGAAGACTGGTTATCCAAAAGAGAACAATATTTAACTTTAAATTGCTTATCCTCGAGAAAAGAAATCACATGATCTAGAATTCTAGATAATGAAATATATAATTATTTTCAGAAAAAAACACTTCCAGCGAATGTTAGTTGCTTTTCTCATTGTTTTAAGTACATCTTCATCATTATAGAACATGCTTCCTTTGACTCCTCAGAATCATACAAATTTTGAAATCATAGGAAGGGAGATCATTCCTCAGGAAGAAAATCTCAGACGATGTGCTGTGACCTGGTTCTACCAGACGAGAGACTTGTTTTAAAGTGTTGTGGTTTAAATCCTGCTTAGGCAGAGATATCTACCAGACTAAAAGCAAAGAAATGTACTGGACTTTGGAATCCTCTATAAATTCAGTTTATGGCTCCGCAGATAGCATCCAGCAATCTTTTCCAAAGAAGACAATAAACCTAATTTATAGGTGGAAGCAGGGCTGGATTTAAAACTTAGGGCCTCGTGCTTCACTAAAAAATAAATAAATGCATTTGTAAATAATGAAAATTACAGTATAAAATAATCATGAGCATTGTTTTATGTTGACTAATGTTGGTGGTTTTATATTTATTTATGATTATTGAACCTAAAATGTACTTCCTGCTTGGCTTGGAAGCAACTTTCAGGGCATTTGCAGGACTTCACAAAGATGGTTTGTTTGGGGGGTTTTTCTTTTAACAAGGTCTGTGGGCAAGAGCCTGCCATATTTTAGGAAATTCATAATATGACGATTTTTTTTTTTTTTTTACCCATATGCTCCAGATTCTCAGGTTTTCCTCCATCAGAGGCATTATTTTATTTATTAATTAAGATTTATTAACTACATTTATGAAGAGATTCACCCCAGGCAGCGCATAATAGGTCCAGCATGACATAACTTACACTGTATTAACAGCATAACAATTGTAAAATGACCAAAGGAAAGTATAAATCTAATCAATGAGGTAAACTAGCAAATTGAATCCTAGTAACTGCAATAATATGATTCATATAATAGAAATAAGAT
The DNA here is from genome assembly GCF_902459505.1 of Geotrypetes seraphini. Classification (NCBI taxonomy): domain Eukaryota; kingdom Metazoa; phylum Chordata; class Amphibia; order Gymnophiona; family Dermophiidae; genus Geotrypetes; species Geotrypetes seraphini. Next base: position 95,672,710 of record NC_047088.1, read on the forward strand.
AAATGTTAGCAGAACACAAATGATACCCTATAATAATAATAACTTTATTCTTCTATACCGCCACAGTCGAATGACTTCTAGGCGGTTCACATCGAAGAAGGCTGAACAATCAGCGAATTACAGAAGCAAGAAGTGAGGGTACAACTTATTACATAAGAAATAGATAAAAAGAAAATATGAATCTTAAGTATGTGGTATAGATCTCTTGTATGCAACCCAAGGAATAAAGCTGGACAATCTGCAAATTTTAGAATAGAGCTGGACAATTAGGCAAATTGCAGAATGAAGCGAATTACAGAGTAAAGCGAGTTCCAGAATAAAGCAGATTACAGAATAAAGCGAAATACTGGATAAAGCGAATTACAGAATAAAACTGGACTGTCAGCGAATTACAGAATGCAAATAGTGAGACTACAACTTATTAACAAGAAATAGGTAAAATGAAAATATGAATCTTAAGTATGTAATTTAGGTCTCATGTATACAATTCAAGGAATAATGCTGGATAATCAGCGAATTGCAAAATGCAGAAAGTGAGGGAACAACATATTACACAGGAATTGACAGAGGGAAAAAAATAACTTTGTAAGTAGTGAGGCTTCTGTTTAGGAGATGAATTTGTCAAACAGTACGGTTTTAATTGCTCTCTGGAAGGCGCCGTAGGTCAGCCTGGCTCCATTGATATAATTACCCGGCAAGAACTGCTGTTTGCTTGCTTGGAACATGAAGGACCTGTCCAAAAAGGATTTGTATTTGCAGCCTGTGATCTTAGGGTATGTAAATATGTTACGGTTTCTGGTTGACTGTGTGGGGCTGTGTAGTACGAAATGTGGTAGTAGGTAAGAAGGCGCTAGTCCCCAGACCTGCTTGAAACAAATACAGGCAAACTTGAACATTATTCGCGCCTCCATTGGCAACCAGTGCAACCTTCTGTAGTAAGGGCTAATGTGGTCGTTTTTCCTCAATCTGAAGATCAAGCGAACTGCAATGTTTTGCACTATTCTTAATTTTTGTACTGTTTTCTTTGGGATACCTAGATAAACGATATTGAAGTAGTCCAGAATTGATAGGATCAGAGACTGTAGCGTCAAAGTATACAAAAGCATTTTTTCACCACTGAGTTCGTGTGGTCAGCCATGGTTAGATGTGTGTCTAGTGTGATTCCTAGTATTTTTACAGTTTTGGAAATTGGGTATTCGTGGCCGTTTAATTGTAACGATGTTCTGGTAATTTTGAAGCTGATTGTCCATTTTTCAATTTCGGTCGTTATATGAGAGATGTGATCTAGAATTTCATTTGTTATGTTATTTAAGGGAATTAAGATAGAAATATCATCTGCATATATATGATAGTTTAAGTTTAGCATAGTAGAACATTCATAACAAATGTGATACTTACAATGTCAATATATTACCATAAAACATCTCAATAAGCAGCAGAGAGGACATGTGCAGTTGGGACTTACATTAGAGAGCCACATGGGAATGGGGATTGCAGGAATCCTGTAAAACTGGCAGGATTCTTGCAGGTATGAAAGAAGTTGCCAAGGAATTCCTGTAGGAATAGAAGAACTTACTATGGGATTCACATGAAGATAGAAAAAGTAGCTGTGGGATTCCCACTGGAGAATGAGACAGAGACAATTTTACAATTTTGTCCCCGTCCCCACAGGAACTCAATTCCCCCCCCCCCCCCCCACCCGGCAAGTTTTGTCCCCGCCCCATTCCTATAAGTTCTGCCTTAACCACACAAGCCTCAAACACTTATGACTTTAAAGTGTTTGAGGCTTGTGCAGATGAGGATAGAGCTTACAGGAATGGGGCAGGGGCAGGGACAGGAAAATAAGTTCCCACAGAGATGGGGAAAAATGTGTCCCCATGTCATTCTCTAATTCCCGCAGAGTGAAGTCAAAATCTCTGATGACTCCAGAATGAGGCTTGGAATGCACAGAGAGAGACAATTGGAGCACCAGAATGAGGCCTGGAACGTATGGAGCGAGGGACTTGGAACGCCAGACTGAGGTTTGGAATACTCATTGGTTGAATAGTAAATACCATCCAATAAACCATGGGAGATTATTGGGACTGCAAGGAAACAGAGGGCTGCAAGCAAGTAAATAATAGTGTTGATGCCTGAGTATGGGTAAAGATGAAGGAGATTAATTGTTCAGATGGATGGGGATGAAATGGAATTTAGCAGATACAGGTGGGTATGAGTTAAGAGTTGCACAGGGACAGAAATTTCACTCATCCCCCAAAGGAATCTAACAGAGAAGGGTAAGACTAAATGAATGTTTGTTTTTCTTTCAGTTTAGGTTCAAACAATTTTTATTGATGCAAACCACAATGCAAGCAATACAAGGAAACATGAAAGTGTCAAAAGACAAATATTGATGCATCATATTCAACATGATAACAAGTACATACGGGAGATAAGAACAGCAATAACCCTCCCCTACCCCCCAATTGACTCATGGCAAACAAGGCCAGAGTCAGCAGAATGGCCCTCTGAGGCCCTGGACTCTGATGAGCCCCGAAGAAGCCACTCCACCTCCCTCCCCCAACTCATTCCCAATACATAACCTGTGACTAAGTGTGAGAACCATAGAAACCCCCCCTGCCTCCCTCCCCAGAACCCCCTCCTCACCCCCACCCCAATGGTACTCCCCACCCCATCCCACCATAGCTCCCCAGCGCTCTCTCACCCCAGCAAACGGTGCATTTTCTTTCAGTTTAATTTACTGCTTATCTATTGGGAAATCAAGGCAGTTAACAATTCAAATTAATAGGAATCAGAAGTAGAACGCCATCATAATAGGGAGAAAAAGGAAAGAGAATTAGTAAAAATAGAAATTAAAAGAAAGCAGCAAAAGTGGAGCTAGCACAGTCCTCTGCAGTCCAAATTACTATGGCTTTCAGTAAAATAATAATAATAAATTGTGCTTTCAAAGAAGCCTCGATTGCAGCAGGATTAATAAATGGGTGGCTGGATTGAATAAGATATATGTAACTGCTGTCAGGTGCTGGTCCAGGAAGGAGTGCATAGGGAAGCATGAGTTAGTGAGACATTTGCATGCAATTTTATGGCCACATGATGCAGAGAAACATTTCACACAAGATAATGCTATACAACTCCTTGCATAAGACACTGCTACATGGCCTATTAAAATGAATGGTAACAGGCTATTAGCTACACAGCCTCAATATACAGAAGTACATAGAAGACTTTACAGCAAGCACAAAGCTAGAACTTGAGTGCTAGGTCCCAAGAAGTGTTATAAAGTTCTGATCATGCAGGTATTTCATTTGAACTAATTTTTAACATCTCCCCTAATCCTCCCCCTATATGGAGATCTAATGTAGCTTTATTGATGGATGAGAACTTTATAAAATACCGGTATGTGTATAATGCTATTAATGATTACTATATTACCAACACTGGCTCTGTAAAATCAACCCCTATTGCAATGTATCTCAAACTGTGTGCCTACTGAGATTCCAAGTGTGCCGCGTCACATTGAGGAGGAAGAGAGGTACTTGCCAGCTGACTTTCCTACATGGTACAGTGCCAGCGCTGTCCGATTCACCGAAGACCTGCATGTTTCCCCCTTCTCTGTAGCGTCCTCCGGCTTCCCCCCTGGCCTCCCGGTCTCACCTTTAAAGCTAATTGCAGCAGCCTGCAAAGGATCACTGGTAGGTAAAATGATTTTATTTTCAATATAGTGATTGAATATATAATCCTTCTCCGACATCTTATGAATCTCGTGCACACATCCTTCCACCGGGGTGGGGGAGGGGGGAGCAGGGTGGGAAGGGAGTGTTGTGATATATTAAACATCATAGATAATTTGAAATTTTCAGTATTTATTATGAAAAAGATATACAATGAATTAACGTATTGTTTTGGATATGACTGTATAAGTCAGATGTTTTTAATTGCACCAAATTTTCAATAAAATTTACCAAAAAAAAAAAATCAATATAGTGATTGGAATGTGTCAGTTTTGAGAATTTATATCTGCTGTGTATATTGTGTGTATATGAAAAATGAATGGAAAAAATTGCATTACAATTAGTAAAGGGGATGGGATCTGGGGCAGAGCTTGGGTAGGCCTAGGGAGGTCTGTGGTTGGGGTACTCAGTTGATATTTGTTAGACTTAGGGGGTACTTAGCTTGAAGTGGTTGGGGTACTCAGTTGATATTTGTTAGACTTAGGGGGTACTTAGCTTGAAGTGGTTGAGAAACACTGCTGTAGGCAATCAGCTGGCACCTCTCCGGTCCTCTTCCCTGCTGGCACATCCTACTGGCATCTCAGGGCCCATCTGGAGGGCCTCTACACATGCGCAGATGTTGACGTGATGATGTCACGCATATGCGTGATGTCATCACGGCAACGTCCACACACTTCTGGGTGCCTCAAGCCGTGGCCACTACCTTTAGTGTGCCCCGGCTCGATAAAGTTTGAGAGACACTGCACTATTGTATGGGATGCGTTTAAGGCAATTATGAGAGGTCTTATTATTCAATATACTACAAGAGTTAATCAAAAGAATAGAGCAATTATTCTAGACATGGAAACATCAATTACAGATCTTGAAAATAAAATAATTGTACAGTTGACCTCAGACACTGTTAATGAGTTAATGAAATTTAAATTTACTTATAATGAGTTGTTAAGCAAGAGGAGAAATATTCTAACAGAAATCGTCTTATTCCACCCCTTTTACAAAACCACGCTGCGAGTGTAAAATCATAAAAGTTATAGCTAGGATACCAAGAAATTTGCTCCATTTGTCAAAAATAATGGCAAATTTTAAGAAAAACTGAGCTTTATGTAGTCACTGGCTTTGAAAAATTTTTAACAATTATTTTTTGATCAAGCACAAATCCATGGGAAAAACTTCAATTCGCACAGTTTTTCCAACTTTAGGTTTTTCTGGACAAGCTACTACCACGGTAAATGCATCAAAGTTCGTTCAATTGCGATGGGCTTCAGCACATGTACGGCAGCAGCATTGCTACAGTGGCTTTGTAAATGGAACCCTATATCTATTTGTCTTTTTCTATAGGAAGCCTATTGGGAGAATGTTGTTTAACTAAACTAAAACTAAAAAATATAAAAACTTCCGGCAGCTGGTTTTCACTTTTTTTCCCCTTTTATTGGAACAGATTTGGCTAATGTCATTGCTGATTTTACACTTCGTAAAACTGCAAAGCTTTTAATCTGTTGCATTCTCAGACATATTCTCAGCTCCATCTGGCCTAGTTATCCTGTGCCAAATAATTAATTTCTTTTAAATATTGGGTTCAATATTCCGTCTGCAGCTTGTAAGCCATTCACAGCCAGAGGGAGAGTGTGGTGCAGTAGGTTAAAGCTACAGCCTCATTACCCTGAGGTTGTGGGTTCAAACCCATGCTGCTCCTTGTGACTCTGGGTAAATTACTTAATTCCCGCATTGCCTCAGGAATGGAAGTAAAACCCAAATGTCTTAATCTGTCCTCCTTTTTCTGGAGCCATATGGTAACCCTAGTTCAGTGGTATTTAACTAGGAAGAAGCATCTCTTCTATAGAGTTAGGCTTAGCGCTATCTCCTCTGGATATATCTCTTTCTGGAAATTGCATCATATGACAATCATGGACTTGACTTCTTTCAGCTCATTTTTAATAGAGGAGACTGTGTCCACCTTACAGTTTGCCCTCGAATTGTCAGCTGGCTCTGGATTTGTCCAACTGGGACAGATGCCAGTTTACCCCCAGTGTATGCAGGGACTTGTAGTCTTGCTTTTCATGGACAATGAATGCAACTGGAAAAGCTGTGGAAGAGAGATGATTGATGTGTTATCAGAAGATAACAGGCAGTAGAAGATTTTTGGGCTCATAATGAGTTAGAAAGCCTGGATCATTGGTCGATCCTTTCTTGTCAGATCCGTATAAAGCAGAATCCATATGGTACATACATATAATTTATTTTCATATCATTGCATAGTACTATTTTTAATGAGGTTTGTACCACATTACATCAGTGTTTTTCAGTGTAAAGTCCAGGAACCAAAAGTAGCTAAGGGGACCCCCTAGGGAGCTGCTGTGGATCCCCCTTGGACATCTCCCGACCACCCCTTCCCCCAGCCACTTCTCCTATCCCCTCTGAGTACTCATCTGACCCCCCTCCCCCTAAAAACAGGAACAGTGCAGCCAGCTCTGCCATCTTTCAAAATAGTGGCACCTGACCCCTAGCACAGTATCAGAATGCACTGCTAGGGTTCAGGTATCACTGTCACCATTTTGAAACATCACTCTTGCTTTCAGAAGTACGGTAGTTTCAAGTTTTATTAAAATTTGTTATACCACGGTAGGTGTTAGGAATTCTGAACAGATCAAAAGAGAAGGGGGAGTCATGGAGGGAAAAGGAGATACGCTGAACTTGCAAGGAGGAAGGGGAAGAATATGAAGAAATGCTGGATGGGGTGGGGAGGAGAGGAAAAGAAGAAATGTTGGACTTCGTTGAGAGGGGAGGAGAAGGAGAGATATTAGGCCTGGTGGGCGAGTTGCTGGGAGGAAGGGGAAGGGAGGGAGGAAAGATGCTGGGTCTGGTGGAAGTGGGAGAGAAAGAGAGATTGGTAAGAATGGATTTCATTGGCACACACTGGTTAGTGTCCTGGCCCTAGAAGGAAAGTTATTTGTTAGCTCTCCTTCAGCTGTTTTGGAGCAAACGTGATATTAACTTAAAAACTAACAAAGATGTGTTAGATACTGTACATTCTGGCTGTATTAGATGATTCTTTTCTTTCTTATCATTCTGATTCAGTATTCTTCAATGTCATAATCAGCCCGATATTCAAAGGCACTTATGTGGGAGCAGTAACTACCACCCAGAAAAGTGTGACAGACGGTAATTATCCCTTCATTTTCAGCAGCATTATTTATTTATTTTTACAGTGTTTGATAGAACACCCTTCATCATGCTGGACACGTAAGCAGTATACAGCAAAAGCAAATATTGCAGTGTGAAAAAAACACATGTAAAGTGTAACTTTGGGTTGTGCCACTGAGGCTCAGATGCACTAAAGTCAGCGATTGTCTAACGATCGTTGCTAAACCGGTTTTGACTGGTGTAGCGACGATTGGATTTATCGACCCGATCCAGAAAACGGCTCAACACGTGGTTTTCTGCACGATCGCTCATTCTCTGATCTGGCCATGCAAATAAGGTCATTAATATTGAAATGCCATGTAAACTAACAGAACGATTAATGCTAACATCATTTCGCGATGCACAAAAAAAGTGATCGCTTTTGCGATCCGATAAAAGCACAAGACCAGTCGCTTATGTGCCTTAGTTCAGCCCTGAAATGAACATAATATTTATAACATTGATACTATAAATACAGGTTTTACAAGAGCAGGGATGTATACGTGTTTTATATGCATGTTGTGAGCACGTGTGTTGAAGGCGCGTCTTATGCATGCGTAAAATATAAAAGAGAGGGCAGCAAAAAGATGGGGCCATTGTGAGAAGGCTAAAATTTTCATTCCTTATGATTAAAATATGTACAAGCTGGGTCATTTATGCCCCGCATTTGCATAGTCTGCTACTACCTCTCCACAAATTATCAAAGGATTGCCTTCGCTGTACTATTTAAAAGCGCTAAGGGTTACCAGCGTATGTTAACCGTGTGTACTTTGAGCTCCAATGGTGCTTGTGCTCCAATGGTCAATATTATGGACGCGGTTATGGGCTCTGATTTATGCAGGCTGCCCTTTCCCTGGGAGGAAGAGCAAACGATGATGGCGATCAAAGGAGGGAGGACCAGCTTCCACGGAGGAGTCTGACGCACATCTGGCGCATGCATACATTGTCACTGTATCAACTGGACTTTTCTGTGCATGAGTGAGAGTCGTTTCACAGCGATCGATCGGATGAGATCGGAGATTACAGCAAACCTCTGTGCAAATCATTTGCATGCAAACTTGTTGAGCACCAATCACTGTTTCGGAATCAGTCAAAAAAATTGGCCCACAGTGATCCACATGGTCTTACTGACTGTGTTTAGTGCATCTAGACCTGAGTCAGCCACTGATTCATGGCAACAGAAACGGGGGAAAAAATCAACTGGTGGCCGCGGGTACAGGGACAAGGCAATTCACTGCCCTGTGAAGTGGTGAATGGCCTTGTCCCTGCAGTAAGGGATCTGCCACGAGTTGCCTCCCTTCCCACCCCTCCTGGTCAACAGCCCCCCTTGCGATCATGCATCCAGCAGCCCCCTTCATAATCGTGCATCTAGCAGCCTCCTTTGCGACTGCAGGTGCAACATCAGCCCCCACCCTCCCTATCGCGGGTCCAACAGTCCCCATCCCTTGCACCCAGTGTGGAGCCATTGTCATTCACCACCGCTGGGGATCCCATTTATAAATATGCCTTCTTCCTGCCCTCCAACTGCATGCCATCCTCTGCCGCAGTCGACCCGGAAGGCTTCCCTCTGATGTCACAGCTGACATTGGAGAGAAGCCTTCCGGGTCAGCCAGGGATCCCAGTTACCTCAACAGTCCTCCTTCCAGGTGGGCTGCTCTTTCCTGCCTTCAGCTGAATATGTTCTTTGCAGGGACGCAGGGATGTCGGAGAGATGGCTTCCGGGTCAGCCACATGAAGTGTGCAAAAGATGCTGCCTGCATCCCTACAAACAAGTGCCACTGAAGGCAGGAAGGAACAGTCCAGCATGATGGCCCCGAAGGGAGTGAGTACAGCCCTGAAGGGAACAAGTAAGGCAAAGAGAGGGGATATCAACGTGGCCCAAAGTGAGAAAGGAGGGGGAAGAGCACATTGGGACATGAGAGATGTTACCTCATGCTTCCTACAGTCCAGACATGAGTTCACCAGACTTCGACCTTTTTCCAAAGTTGAAACAACCTATGCATGGACATCATTTTGCATCTCTGGAAGAGCCATTCGGCAATTAAACAAAAACGGTGTCTTGGATGAAATAATGAAGCTTCCCGGACATTGGGACTCGGTCATTGCAAAGCAGGGAGACTATACTGAAGGATTGTAAAGAAATACTTGAAAAAAAAAAAAATAAACCATGTAAATTTTTTTTAAAGTGTGCATTATTTATGAAATGACCCTCATAGAAAGTGACATATAGGAAACACAGAGAAGGTAGATACTGTACATGGGGAACAATACATACAGAGAGCTAGAAGATGGATGGTGAGCACGGAGAGAGAAGAAATGTCAAATGGTCAGGAGACCCTGGCAAGTGAGTTATGAGAAGACAAAAAAAACAAACCAGAGACCAGCGACTGAGACCAACATGATTTGAAGAATAAAATGATGAGACAACAAAAGGTAGAAAAAAATAATTTTATTTTCTATTTTGTGATTAGAATATATCAGATTTGAAATATGTATCCTGCTAGAGCTGGTGTTAGACATAACAGGGGAGTGCAAAGCCCAGGCCGTGCTTCTTTAGCTTCCAGCTGGCTTAGGGCTCTCTCTGACCAGTGGGCAGTTGCCCTAGTTGCACTCCCCTAAAACTATTCCTGTCATGTGTGACTGTGGTATTCTGTTAGCATGGTTTTTCTGTGTAGCATTCTGTAATAATTTGGCTTATTTAGTTTTCTCGATAGTGGAGGGGATATTTGTGAAGGGGAGGGGAGATAGGGGTTTTGTTGATCCTTGCTGTGTATTATTTGTGTTTATAAAATAACAATTGAACAGAATATTGTTTCTCTTTATATTTAATAAAATAAGTTCAGTATAAAATCAACTATTTGAGGCTTGTGCTGATGGGATCAGATGGCTTGTGGGGATATGGACTGAGCTCGTGGAACTTTTTCCCCCATGTCATTCTCTAATGTACAGTGAGGAATCCACCCTGTGATGTTTTACAGCAGAGTACAGGAGTGGTTTGTTATTGCCTTCTCCTATGCAGTGTGTGGCTCTACTATGTTGCTGCTGTCCAACATAGGGCCTCTCAGCCTGGGCCCCCTCAGCTCGGGCTAGGCACGTGGAATCTCTCAGAAAAAGAAAGAGATATTGATGCCTCTGTATAAGACTCTGGTGAGACCTCATTTAGAATATTGTGTACAATTCTGGAGGCCGCACCTTCAAAAAGATATAAAAAGGATGGAGTCAGCCAAGAGGAAGGCTACTAAAATGGTGCGTGGTCTTCGTCATGAGGCGTATGGGGACATACTTAAAGATCTCAATCTGTATACTTTGGAGGAAAGGCGGGAGGGGAAATATGATAGAGACGTTTAAATACCTACATAAATGTGTATGAGTCAAGTCTTTTTCATTTGAAAGGAAACTCTGCAATGAGAGGGCATAGGATGAAGTTAAGAGGAGTAATTTGAGGAAATATTTTTTTACAGAAAGAGTGGTAGATGCGTGGAATAGTCTCCCAGAAGAGGTGGTGGAGACAGAGACTGTGTCTGAATTTAAGAGGGCCTGGATAGCCATGTGGGATCTGTCAGAGAGAGAAAGAGATAATGGTTACTGCGGATGGGCAATTTGGCCTTTATCTGCCATCAGGTTTCTATGTATTCCCACAGTGTCTCCCATCCAGGTACTAGCCAGGCCTAACACTGCATAGCTTCTGATAGTAAGAACAGACCTATTCAGGGTGGCCAGGCTGTACCTAGACCAGCAGTATTTCTAATATCACTGAAAGTCATTGCAGAACGCCCTGCTGCTATCTAGATAGCAACAGGATGATCCGTGGGCAGAGAAAAGGCGGTCCCAGAAATTAATTGGTTAGCAACGGTATTAGGTTCATGAATCTGAAATCTATTCAGATCAGGGGTGTAGCCAGACACCCAGTGTTGGGCAGGCCTCTGCCCAAAGTGGGTGGGCACAACCCCACCCTCACTTGGCTTTCTCCCTGGCTCCCTAGGCAATTGGGGACAGGGTCACGTAACTCCATTCCACTGATACCCCTCCCCCCGCTATCTTTACATCCTTTAAGTCTTTGCCGGCAGCAAGCAGCAACTCATTTCCTTTGCTTGCATTGGCTTCAAGCCTTCCCTCTGATGCAACTCCTGGTTTTGCAAAGAGAAAATTGCATCGTAAGGAAGGCTAGGGTTGGCATGAGCAAGAAGAATGTGTTGCTCATTGCTGGCGAAGAACTAAAGTATTTAAAGGTACCAGGGGAGAGGAATTAAGCAACCTACTGAGCTCCTGGAGGGATGAGTCTTCAACGGGCAGGGCTTGGGGATCTCTGCCAGCCACATCGCTGCCGGGTGGGCCTCTGCCCATCGGGGCCTCCTAGGGTCACCATATGGCTCCAGAAAAAGGAGGATAGATTGAGATATCTGGGTTTTACTTCTAATGGAAGTAAAAACCCGGATGTCTCAATCTGTCCTCCTTTAGCTGGAGCCATATGGCAACCATATAAGGGCACACCCACTATACTACTGATTCAGACAGAGTTAGGACAGCAAAGAGGCCATCCAGTTCCAATTAGAGAAGTGACAGAGCATCCTATTATTATAGCCCCAAATATGCAATTATTCTGTACTTGTCTGTGCAGTGGTTATATCAGGATACAGCTCCTGGTTGATATATTTATTACATTGCAGTCAGCTCTGGAATGTGAGTCATGGACAACATTTAAAGTAGTCTGAATTATAAGATGGAATGCAGGTCAAATATAAAAAAAAATATTGAAGCACAACTGACACAGCTCCTCTCCTAATGCATTCTTCTGGTGATGTCAAATAGAAGGAGCAGGGACTACCACAATGCACCAAGGGTGTAAGTTCCAAATCCCAGGCTTGGTTTATCCCTCACAATCTTTTTGCAGCATCAACTCCCCCGTGAGTCACTGTCAGTGTAGGAGGGTGACATAGACACCAGGAGCAGCCAGCAAGTATATTTCCAGTGATGCCACTTTGCCTCTGATGGCTCAGAGAGAGAGAGAGCCTGAGGTCCCAAGAAAGGAGCCCGGGGGCCACAGGGTGAATGCCACTAAGCCTCAAAGGAGGAGAAGGATGCGAAGACAGAGTTCAAGCTGCCAGCAACACAGACAGTGGAGAGTCTCCCTCGTTGACTGAAGGATGGCAAACTATTTGGGATGTTACCTGAACTCAGCGCTGCTGCTGGATATGCATAGCTGAAAGGAAAGAGAGAGAAAATATGCTTGGGGAAGACAGGATAGAAAATGAATTAAATAAATAAATGTTTCAACACTGCAAACAGAGAAATACACAATGTCCTTACATGCCATTTTCTCTGAGGTGAATATTGACTGGATAGCTGAATCACAAGAAACAGGGAAAACTTTTCCCCCCATTGCAGTGGCGTACCTAGCATATGTCCTATAATGTGATTTAAAGACAGCATAGGCTATTAAATAACTCAAAATGAAGGAAAAAGCCTCAGAAAAGGGCCCTCCCACCTCCACCGGGTGGTTTGTTAAAGGTGGTTGAGCGGTCATCTCATTGGCAAAAACCTTCAGTGTAATAAAATCCTTGTGCTGTACTTCTGTACTTCACTAATGAAAAACAAAGAGAAGAAAACTTTTCAACTTATCTTCAGCTGATCGGTACACCAACGGTGGCCAGCGTTTCACAAATCAGATGTTTCAGGGTACCTTCCCCATCCAGCTCTTCCACATAAACGCAAAGAAATATCAGAACATACTTTAACCTACATTTTTATAGGATGTTTCCAAGTTGATCATGATTGTTGAGTTTAATTATCAAAATCTTGGAGACAGGGAAAGTTTTCAACCTAGGGGGGGCCTGAAAATTACTTGAGGAGGGTATAAGGCTGAAGGTTTGCCTAGGGAGTCTACCACCCTTGCACCAGTCTTGTTTTCAGCATACCCAACTCAGAAAAAAAAAAATGGGGCCCTTATGCACCGAAGTGCACAGCACAGCAACTGAGCCACCAGGCTGGCTCTAACAAGCGTTTTTTTGAACAGTCTTCCTCAATCCATCCCTACTCATTGCTGGATAAAAATTAAGAACATAAGAAACGCCTTCACCGAATCAGACCTTTTTGGTCCATCCAGTCCGGTGACCCGTACACGCGGAGGCCAAGCCAGGTGTTCCCCGATGAAACCTGTTTACCCGTATCCATCGATGTGATTTGCAAGAAGGTGTGCATCCAACTTGGCCTTGAAACCCAGAATGGTGGTCTCCGTCACAACCTCCTCCGGGAGAGCATTCCAAGCGTCCACCACTCGCTGCGTGAAACAGAACTTCCTGGTATTTGTCCTGAATCTGTCACCTCTCAACTTCAATCCATGACCTCTTGTCTGATTCACATTTGACAATGTGAATAACGATGCTTCTTGCTCTATTTTGTCGAATCCTTTTATTATCTTATAAGTCTCTATCATATCCCCTCGCAGTCTTCTCTTCTCAAGGGTAAATAAGCCCAGTTTCCTGAGGCGTTCTTTGTAGCTCAAATTTTCCATACCTAATACTAGCTTCGTATCTCGTCTCTGCACCCTCTCCAGCAGGGTCACATCCTTCTTTAGGTAGGGAGACCAGTGCTAGACACAGTACTCCAGGTGTGGTCTGACCATTGCTCTGTAAAGCGGCATTATGACGTCCGCCGATCTACTCGTGATTCCCTTCTTTATCATGCCCAACATCCTGTTTGCCTTCTTCGCCGCCGATGCGCACTGCGCCGACGGCTTCAGGGTCTTGTCAATCACTATCCCCAGATCCCTTTCTTGTTCGCTCTTGCCCAATGTCACACCTAACATTTTATATTCATGTTCCTTGTTTTTCCTTCCCAGGTGCATCACTTTGCATTTCTCTACATTAAACTTCATCTGCCACTTTTCCGCCCATTTCCCTAGCTGGTTCAAATCTCTTTGGAGTTCTTCAATGTCCATTAGTGACCCTACTGTCTGGCATAGTTTCGTGTCATCTGCAAACTTGATTATATTACTCGTTGTTTTCTCTTCCAGGTCATTTATGAAGATATTGAACAAAATGGGCCCAAGAACCGAGCCCTGGGGCACACCGCTTGTCACTTTTTCCCAGTCCGAGAACTTCCCATTTATGCTTACCCTCTGCAATCTGTTTTCCAGCCATCTACCTATCCATCTTAGGATGTCCCCCTTTATTCCTTGACATTCTAGTTTTCTCATAAGCCTCGCGTGTGGGACCTTGTCGAATGCTTTCTGAAAGTCCAAGTATATTATGTCCACCGGGTCTCCTCTATTGAGACCCGGTGGACATAATATACTTGGCCTTTCAGAAAGCATTCGACAAGGTCCCACACGCGAGGCTTATGAGAAAACTAGACCCCTTGAGACCAAGCGGCCAGAGACCTAAATGTGGGATGACCACAAAGCTATTGTTTGTTTATTTATTTATTTATTTATTTAATTCATTTTCCATCCCATTGTCCCCCAAAGAACTCAGAACGGGTTACAGATTGAACATACATAAAAGACAGTTAACATTTTATGATTTGCCATCATTACAAGTTTTTATCCTAAGTTGTTATATACTAGGGGGTCTAATACCAATATACTTAATATACAGTTTATAGGTTACGATTTGTCATAGTTATCCTTACAGTACAAGTTTTTCAGTACAAGTTATTATTCTAACTTGACATACACTAGGGATCTAATACCAATATACATAATAAACAATTTACAGGTTAAATTTTCCATAGTTACTACGGAAGAATTTCAATTCAAGTTTTTGTCCTAACGTGACACATACCGCATTACTATCACTATTACTATTTAACTGTCAGACTCTGCACTCAGCTCCCTTCCCTCCCAATACCTGTCAGACTCTTCACCCAGCCCCCCTCTCAGGCTCTGCAGTGCACCCTAACCCATCCTCCTACCTCCTCCCAGTCTGTAGCAACTGATTTCTTCTGCTGCTGAGCGGCAACAAGCAGGAGCGTGCTTTGGCGCTGCCTGTTCAGCGCTCAGTGGTTTCTTTGACTAACTCCTGCAAATTCTCATGATTCACGGGAGCCAAAGAAGCCACTGACTGCCGAGCAGGCAGCGCCAAAGCACGCTCCTGCTGGTTGTTGCTCAGCGGCAGAAGAAATCAGCTGCCACCGACCGGATTTGCAGCGGGCAGGAGCACGGAAAGCTTGCTCCTGCCCATTGCTCCTCTGGACCACCAAGGATCAAATTTTTGGGAAGGTCAATGGCCCCTGTGCCCCCCCCTTCTGGCACCTATGTTGATAGGCATATTTAAGAGATGGTCTCTGCTCAGGAGAGCTTACAATCTAAATTAACAGACAACAGAACAAGTAGGGGTTAGGGAGTTTCTTGGGGTGCTTAGGGTGAGAGGGTATGAGTTAAATGCATTCTTGAAGAGGTGAGCTTTTACTCTGGATTTCAGTAGTTCCAGGGACAGCACTTGATGTACTGACTCAAGCAGTTTGTTCCAGGCATAAGGTGCAGCAAGAGAGAAAGGACACAGTCTGGAATTGGCAGTAGAAGAGAAGGGTACGGATAAGACAGATTTGCTTGATGGAGTTCCCGGGGAGGAGTGTAGGGAGAGACGAGAGATATTGAGGAGCTAAAGAGTAAATACACTTTATGCAGAAGTGGATGGGGAGCCAGTGAAGTGATTTGAGGAGAGGGGTAATGTGAGCATAGTGACTGGTGGAATATATGTCGTATAGCAGCATTCTGAATGGATTGAAGTGGAGGGGCTAGTGAGAAACAGGTTGCAATAGTCTAGGTGAGAAAAGCTCTAGATAAATCAAGAGAAGACTGGTCTACCCTAGATTTTTACCCCCTCCTCATCTGTGGATACTTTCATTGTCCCTTATAACATTTACAACTACAAAAACATATATGCAATGAGCTAGGCTAACTGGGCATCTTACCTAACTGCAGGTCCCATACAGCAGAAAGAAACTGACTGTCTACCAAATGAGAAATAAGAAACTACGTGTGGATAAAAAGTAGTCTGATTTCATAGGGAATATAAAAGACTCAGAGAGATCCTAGCAGGCGATGGATTGACCTAGCCTAGGTGACAGAGAGTTATCTAATAACCTGTGTCATGGGAATACAAAGCATTCAAACTGCCGAGCCAGATCCAGGATGCAATAGGTAACGATTCATTTCGGAATCTGCAGAAAGGATTTTAACACATCAGGATTAGGTCAGCTCCTTCTTGGGCTTAATCTGGCACATGATACACTCTGCTGTAAAGCAAGTAACTGTTTAAAATAAACTACATGTAGCAGGACATCAGGTTCAGAGGTTAACAGGAAGTTTTAAACAACATCTTTATGTGAACACTTCAGTGTGAACAGTGAGATATTCCCCTTCCCCCTTTTTTTTATTAGGTCCCTTAAATTCTTCAAAAAGAAAACATAAAATCCTAGACACAGGATCAGTTTCACATCCCCTCCTTGAACTTTGAGTTCAAACTTTTGGTACTCTAGAAGACAGTCAAAAGTATCTGAACCATAAATCTTGATCTTTCTCACAGTGGGTTTCTTACTATGGCCCAATCATGTAACAAGGCTGCCTCCATGAGTGGTTTCAGTTAAAGATGCCGCAGCCTCAACTGTTCTGCTGTCAGCTACATCTGCTAGAACTATGTGTCTCTGTTCAGGTATTGCATCTAACCCACTTGTGATTGATTCTAGTGAAGTTATTGTACACTTGTGGAATTGATTGTATGGGGTCTTCAGGTTCTACTCATAGATATTCTCTCTCTGTCTACACTCAAAATGAAAGGAATATACCATTGGCTCTTAATACAATAAATATAGGCCGCTTCCTGTTTGTACATCTCGTGTTATCCTTATCTGCTCAACTGTGTGGCTCACTACTACTACAATTTATCGCTTATATAGCGCTGAAAGGCGTATGCAATGCTGTACATTTTGACATTTAATAGATACTCCCTGCTCAGAAGAGCTTACAGTCTAACTTGGACAGACAGACATGACATATAAGGTTAAGGATACAGAACCCAAGGTGAGAGAAGTTAGGAGTTGAAAGCAGTCTCGAAGAGGTGGGCAAAAGACCCTTTCCCTCAAAAATCTTGGTTTAAAATGAATTAAACTCTGGCATTCGTTGCCAGAGAATGGGGTGAAATCAGTTAGCTTAGCAAGGTTTTAAAAAAGGCTTGGCTAATTTCCTAAAAGAGAAGTCCATAGGCCATTATTGAGATGGACTTGGGGAAATCCACTGCTTATTCCTAGGATAAGCAGCATAAAATCTGTTTTACTACTTTGGATCTAGCTAGGTATTTGGGGCCTGGGTTGGCCACTGTTGGAAACAAGATATTGGGCTTCATGAATCTTCGGTCTGTCCCAGTATGGCAAGTCTTATCTTCTTAAAATAACCTTCTAGCTCCTCCCCTGGAAGTGGCACATCCTTATTGGAAGTCAGCTAGAACCATGCTAGAGATCTAACCCTAGGCTGCTTCCAGGGCAGTTTCACCCCTGAAAGGACATGTCAGAAAAAATCACCTTCTGTTGCAAAAGTTTATAGTGACACCCAGCTCACACAAAGAAAGAGCATCAGCAAACTGGTAGACACTGTGCTATGGGGTGGAACTCAGACCTGTATAAACCAACATGTGCTAGTATCACAGGAAGTTTTGTCAGCATCTCCTTCCATCTCTTACTTTCCCTCCAAAGTTATAAAAGGCTTTAGTTGCAGTCTGATACTTGATGAAGAAAACAGTTGCATCCAAATAAATTTTAAATGACACTGCTGTTTTCCCCGAGCTTAGGCTCATGCAGCAGATCAATTCATTATCTAGAATTATTTCTTAATTTGATATGGCAAGCCCAGAAACAGAGAATCTGCTTGGCTAGGCTTGAGTCTAGGAGTAACCAGGCATGTTTTGTTTTGCACAATGGCCTAAAGCCTATCACATAGGTGGGGCTTTAACTAGCTAGTTAAGGGGCAATTCTAAAATTGATACAGGTAGAAGATTCTTCATCTGAAATCCTTGGGACCAGGCATATTTTGGTTTTCGAAGCTTTTTGTTTTTTGGAATGGATCTGGTATCTATACCATTATATACTCCCTCCCTCTTCACCCCACCTAGAAAAGTGATGCCCCACCCCCCTCCTGGACCCAGCAGCAGGACCCCCCAGGCCTACTATGCTTCCATGGTGGTCTAGCGAGATGTTGGGGCAGGAGTGATTCTCACCCGCTCCTACCCATGTTCACTTGGTGCTGAAAATGGCTGCCAAGACTTCCAGATAATCTTCTACACAGGAACCAAGGAATGCCTACTGATAATTAAACCCAGAAAAGCATGTGGCCTTGACAGGCTATTAAAGGAGATGCTCCAATAGACTAGTGGACAAGTCAAGGAAACAGTAAAATTATTTAACCTGATTTCACCATCTGGCATTTCCCAAAACATAGTCAAAATGTTATTATCTGTCTACTTATGTTATTTGGCCCTTTGGGGGGAAGCAGATCTTAGTGAACAGTGCTGGCAAGAGAGGTGGAATATGGGGAAAGGAGAAGGGATCTGGGGGGTGGAAAGAATGGGAAATCTCAGAGGAGGGGATCTCAGGCAAGATGGATGAAGGCATCGAAGGAGGGGAAAACTGGGTTAATCAGGAAGTAGAAAAAAGAGAAGAGGGGTTTCAGGATCAGGATAAGGAGGAACAATTTACTTGACTATTGTAATTCCATTCTCATTGGACTTCCGAAATATCAATTACATTGTTTACAATTAGTCCAGAATACCGCTGTAAGATTACGTCATTGCTGTTCTAAGTGTGATCACGTTACACCACTTCTAAAATCAGAACACATTCTCCTGGTGTCATATCGCATTCCTTTTAAATATAATATTCTTTCTCATCAGATTCTATCGAGTGGTCTTCCTTCTTTTCTATACAGTTTCCTGGTTCCATACTCGCCACAAAGAACTCTACGATCTTCACAACAGTTATTAGTCATTCCCTCATTCCAACAACTCTTCCTTGATTGTCATAGGAATTTTTCATTTTCTGTCATGGCTCCTATTTTCTGGAATTCTCTGCCTTTTTATCTCCATTCAGAAAAATCATATGCGAATTTCAAAACACAATTAAAGACATACTACTTCTCCTTGGCCTTCTGTTCTTAATTTTCTAGGTAAACCTTTCCCTAAAGTTCCATTTTTGGCTTTATCTCAACTAATGTGGGCAGAATAAACTTTAGTTTTTTTCCCCTACCATATTATTCATTCCTTCCCTTTCCCCAACCTTTTTTGTTTTATTGTAACCTACTGACTCCCTCCTTTCCTCGTATTTCTTTGTTGGTTTGACTGTTTAATTGTATTTTATGTTTTGTTTATTTTTTGTTCCCTACCCTATTTAATTTTTATATTAATTAATTTTAAATTTTTATTGTAAACCGCTTAGATTTACCTTTGGCTTTATATTTGCGGTATATTAAATAAATTGAACTTGAACTTTCACCCTTCTTCATACTGATCTCCAACACCCTTGCTCTTCCTTCTCAGTCTTTAAGGTCCATCAATGGGTAAGGTTTTCAGGATATCCCTAATGATTATGCATGAGAGAGATTTGCATGACGATTACCTTTGCTGTATGCAAATCTCTTTCATGCATAGCCTATAGAGATATCCTGAAAACCTAGCCTGTTGGTGGCCCTCAAATACTGAGAACAAAAGCCAAGGCTGTACACTTAACACTCCCCAATCCCTTTGTTTCCTATATTCATAAGAACTTAAGATTTGCCGGTCAGACTTGTGGTCCATCGTGCCCAGCAGTCCGCTCATGCGGCGGCCCTTAGGTCAAAGACCAGTGCCCTATTTGAGTCTAGCCTTACTTGTGTATGTTTTGTTCCAGTAGGAACTTATCCAATCTTGTCTTGAATCCCTGAAGGGTGCTGTCCTCTATAACAGCCTCCGGAAGAGTGTTCCAGGTTTCTACCACTCTCTGAGTGAAGAAGAAGTTTCGTACATTTGTACAGAATCTTTTCCCTTCTAACTTTAGCGAGTGCCCTCTCGTTCTCTTCACCTTGGAGAGGTGAACAGTCTCTCTTTGTTTACTAAGTCAATTCCCTTCAGTATCTTTGAATGTTTCAATCATGTCGCCTCTCAGTCTTCTCTTTTCAAGGGAGAAGAGGCCCAGTTTCTCTAGCCTCTCGTTGTACGGCAACTCCCCCAGTCCCTTAACCATTTTTGTCATTCTTCTCTGGACCCTTTCAAGTAGTTCTATGTCCTTTTTCATGTATAGTGTTGAATGCAGTATTCCAGGTGGGGGCGTACCATGCCCAGTATAACGGCATGATAACCTTTTCAGATCTGTTTGTGATCCCCTTCTTAATCATTCCTATCATTCTGTTTGCCCTTCTCTCCTCACATTCCCTTCTGATCTCCTTACTCTGTCCCCACAGTTCCTTAAATTCCCTCACTCACTTTCATTTATCCAGTCCTATAACTCTCCAAAGATCTCTGATCCTCTTATTCAGTGTTGCCCCACATTCACTCACTCATACTCATAATAGCTGCATCCTTCCCCTCTCCAGAGGACCATATTGTCATGCTTTGAAATGCATAATTTAAAAAACAACAGCCAAAAGAGGGGAAGGACACAATGCTGCTGTGGGCATCTCCATTACTTTTGGTATTCTATCTTTCATGAGAAATCCTTAATATAGTCCAGATTTTGTGACCCTTCCCATGGCCATAGAATTATGGTAGGTTGGGGGGATCTGAGTATCCCAAGTTACATACATGGGGCTACCACTAATCCAAATAATTTTTGCTTGTAGCAACCTATGATTCATTTTCCTCTCCCACCAGTCAAGCTTCCAAATCTTCTCTCTTGCTACCACTGGGGGGATTTCAGTGTCATTATGAAGCCAAGCACAGAAGGATAAGAATAAAGGGGATCACTTCTGCCCTACCCTGTAGATTTGGAGGGGGAGGGGGTACACTGGGGCTGTTTATCTGGGTGTGGGGGGATTAAGAGATGTTGAGGGTTCAACTCTCTAAAAGACAAACAGGAGAAACTGCCTTCACACCGGAAAAGAGCACAAAAACAACAAAGGAGACCAGATGGTGCTCAATCCTATTTATTTAAACAGACTCGACACGATCAAGTTTCGGCCCAAGAGGGCCTGCCTCAGGAGTCTTGATACTGAGTAATAAAACCAATGATGTGGGTAGCAGTGTGTTGGGCTTCTCTGCGGCGTTGGCACCAGTCTTTTTCAGTGTTTTTATTGCAACATTTGGAGATATGGATTGACACGTCATTGGTTTTATTACTCAGTATCAAGACTCCTGAGGCAGGCCCTCTTGGGCCGAAACACGATCGTGTCGAGTCTGTTTAAATAAATAGGATTGAGCACCATCTGGTCTCCTTCGTTGAGGGTTCAACTCTCCCATCACCAGCTCCTTTAAAAGATAGCAAGCCCAACTCTGAGCCTAATGTCTTTCAAGTTTCAAGTTTATTAAAAAATTTTTTATACCGCTTATTCAGGTTTCTAGGCGGTGTACAACAATAATAAAAGAGATATCTTTAAAAGAGACAATACATTGCTGTGGTCAGGAATATGCAATGTCACAAGAAATGTACTGAGTTACCAAACAGCAGTACAGAGGAACAGCATGTTAGTGAGTTATATGGAAAATGTTGTTTTTTTACCACAGCTTAATAGCTACAGCCCTAAATGTTTTTAGCTTGCTATTAATTTTTGTCTCATTATTTTGATTTTTATGAGGTTAATTTTGGTAAAGGGTGCCTAGGCAGTCACAGCACAGAAAGGGTACATATTGAGGTCTATATTCAAAGGGATTCAACTGGCTAGAAATGGCTTCTGGCTGGTTAAATCACTTAAGCTCTCTTTTACTAATCCATGGTAGAGGTTTCTACTGTGGCCCAGGGTGCTAAATGCTCCGACACTGTTCTAATGCTCAAAGGAATTCTATGAGTGTCAAAGCATTTAGTGCTCCCGGTCGCAGTAGAAAATTTTACCGAGGCTTAGTACAAAAGAAAAGGGGGGGGGGGATTCAGGGTTAATCAGTCATATTCAGTGGCACTTAACCGGATAGTGCTGAAAGCAGCTGAAAATGGTGTTTCTTTCTGTATTAACAACTTGCTTAGCAGATGACAGTGATAATTTGTAATCTGTCAAGTCTTCCCTTTATTGAAAGGCATCTAAATCCCATACTCGTTTCAAGTGTTATACCAGTACAGTCTTGGAACCTCAATCCCTCCTCCCCATTTCTCCGTTCATAACTCTGTCCTCATCAAATTGCTATAATGTGCATATGCATTCTATTATTCCTTATATTGCAAGTGGCCTTGAACCTATTTAGGCATAGCGTGACTCAGAAAATATAATTAAATGAGATTAGATTAGATCTAGACTACTTTTGCCTTTATTACATCCTCTCTCTTAGGATACCCTAACTTCCTTACGGCCATGAACTTATTAAACAGGCAGATAGACAAGGGTGATCCAGTCGACATTGTATATCTGGATTTTCAGAAGGTGTTCGACAAAGTCCCGCATGAACGACTACTTTGAAAAATTGCGAGCCATAGAATCGAGGGTGATATACTCACATGGATTCAAAACTGGTTGGCGGATAGGAAACAGAGAGTGGGGGTAAATGGACAATAATCGGACTGGAAAAGCGTTACGAGTGGAGTGCCACAGGGTTGGTGCTTGGGCCCGTGCTCATCAACATATTTATAAATGACCTGGAATTTGGTACGACGAGCGAGGTGGTTAAATTTGCGGACGATACAAAGTTATTCAGAGTAGTGAGGACACAGAACATAAGCAATGCCTCCGCTGGGTCAGACCTGAGGTCCATCGTGCCCAGCAGTCCGCTCATGCGACGGCCCAACAGGTCCAGGACTGTGCAGTAATCCTCTATCTATACCCCTCTATCCCCTTTTCCAGCAGGAAATTGTCCAATCTTTTCTTAAACCCCAGTACCATACTCTGCCCTATTACGTTCTCTGGAAGCGCATTCCAGGTGTCCACCACACGTTGGGTAAAGAAGAACTTCCTAGCATTCGTTTTGAATCTGTCCCCTTTCAACTTTTCCGAATGCCCTCTTGTTCTTTTATTTTTTTGAACGTTTGAAGAATCTGTCCCTCTCTACTCTCTCTATGCCCTTCGTGATCTTGTGAAGACCTACAACGAGACATAAACACGCTTGAGGAATGGGCCGTGAAATGGCAAATGAGGTTCAATGTGGATAAGTGCAAGGTGATGCATGTCGGTAACAAAAATCTTATACACGAGTACAGGATGTCCAGTACTCAGAGAGACCCCCAGGAAAGAGATGTAGATGGTTCATAGTCTAAAGCGCGCGAGGACAAAGGCGCGCCGACATCCGAGCGCGGACAACTGAGCACAGAATTTCATTGCGCCGAAGAAAAACATATTTTAAAGGGCTCCGACGGGGGGTGTTGGTGGGGAACCCCCCCACTTTACTTAATAGAGATCGCACTGGCGTTGTGGGGGGTTTGAGGGGTTGTAACCCCCCACATTATACTGGAAACTTAACTTTTTCCCTGTTTTTTAGGGAAAAAGTTAAGTTTTCAGTATAATGTGGGGGGGGTTACGCCCCCCACGCCCCCCCCAACATGGCAGCGTGAGGCAGCGCAATCCCTATTAAGTTCCCCACTAACACCCCCCGTCGGAGCCCTTTAAAATACATTTTTTCTTCGGCGCGATGAAGTCCTACGCTCAGTTGTCTGCGCTTGGTTGTCGGCGCGCCTTTGTCCTCACGCACTTTTGACCCGTCACCCTTGAAGACAAGTCAATGAAGCCGTCCGCGCAATATGCAGCAGCAGTGAAAAGGGCAAAAAGAATGCTAGGAATGATTAAGAAGGGGATCACAAACAGATTGGAGAAGGTTTTCATGCCGCTGTACCAAGCCATGGTGCTCCCCCACCTGGAATACTGCGTCCAGCACTGGTCGTCGTACATGAAGAAGGACATAGTACTACTCGAAAGAATTCAGAGAAGAGCAACAAAAATGTTTAAGGGACTGGAGGAGTTACCGTACAACAAGAGGCTAGAGAAACTGGGCCTCTTCTCCCTTGAAAAGAAGAGACTGAGAGGAGACATGATCGAAATAGAAGGGAATAGACTTAGTAGAGAAAGACAGGTTGTTCACTCTCTCCAAGGTAGAGAGAACGAGAGGGAACTCTCTAAAGTTAAAAGGGGATAGATTCCATACAAACATAAGGAAGTTCTTCTTCACCCAGAAAGCGGTAGAAATCTGGAACGCTCTTCCAGAGGCTGTTATAGGGGAAAACACCCTCCAGGGATTCAAGACAAAGTTAGACAAGTTCCTGCTGAATGCAGGTAAGGCTAGACTCAAATAGGGCACTGGTCTTTGACCTAAGGGCCGCTGCATGAGCGGACTGCCGGGCACGATGGACCACTGGTCTGACCCAGCAGCGGCAATTCTTATGTTCTTAAAAATTTATATAACGTCTGTTACCAAGCGGTTTCCAATTAAACATACTTATCATTAAAACAAATATCAATACGAAGACAAGAACATCTTACTTTATATCTTCATTACTAACTGCTGCGATATATTACATAAATGCAATAACAAATAACTATGTTTTCAGCAACTTCTTGAAATTTACACGATCAGCACAAAGTCGCATGTTCCCTGTTAATGCATTGCACATTTTCACTCCAGCTATTGAGAACATTGTAGTCCTCATCACAGCATAATTCCCTCCCAATTCCCTAGTCACTGTAAATCTCATCCCACCCTTGGACTTCAACATTCTTCCTGGTCGATATATTTTCAGTAACGTTTGAAAATACACTGGGGCCATCTGACATAAAACTTGATGTGCTATGGATTAGAGAATGACACGGTGGATGTTACCCGCGGCTAGCTGCGAGTAGCCGCGGTAACCCACCAAAATAGTGGAGGGGGGAAAAGGTGCTCACTGCAGGTACGGGGACAAGGCTATCCACCACCCCGCGGAGCAGTGAATGGCCTTGTTCCCGCAGTTAAGGGAGGGAATGTGCGTGGTCACCGATCGCACGCGGCCTCCTCCCTCCTTCCTACCTACCCGAATCTATCTATCTCCCTCCCTCCCCCTTACCTTCGCGGCGCGTTTTAAGGTTTGAGACTTGTTGAAAGCCGCCGGAGCGTACATGGCAGTCATGTGTGTGTGTGGGCAGAAGCTTCTCCTCTGATGCAACTTCCGGTTGTGTCAGAGGAGAAGCTTCCGCCCACTCACGCACGCGACTGCACGAACACTCTGGCGGCTTTCAACAAGTCTCAAACCTTAAAACGCGCCGCGAAGATAAGGGGAGGGAGGGAGATGCACGGACCGCGCGAGGGGTGCCGAAGGGAAGGGTGGATGCTACAGGGACGGGGCAGTGAAGGGGACGACGGGGACAGGGCAACGAAGGGGATGGCGGGGATGGGGCGGTGAAGGGGATGGTGGTCCAATGACGGGGCAGTGATGGGGACAAATTTTTCCCTATGTCATTCTCTACAATGGATAACACCTTATATTGCACTCTCTGCTGTACCGGAAGCCAGTGTAATTGTTTCAAAGCAGGTGTAATATGGGTTATTCTAGAGACCCCAGTAATCAGCCTCGTGGCTGAGTTCAACAGCAATTGTAATGCCTTACATTTTCTCTAAGCTATTCTGAGACAAAAAAACTAATAAATTATTGTGATAAAAATAATGCGGCAGTGTGCAGAATATCAAGGCAGGAATAGTATTTTCTAACCAGGTATGAAGTATAAATCAAATCTCTGAAACAGCTGGGTCTTCATATGTTCTTGGAATAACATAACTATCCGTTTCCTTAAGAATTAGGGATAATTAATTTCATTATCTTGTTTCACTTCTTGTTCAAGATAATCCTTAGGAAGAGAGTCTCACCTGTATAATTGGCTGACCGGCTTGTCATTAACAGGGCAGGTGCAAGATTTCATAGGTGACATTCAGAGTACATAATGGACACTTTTTTGTAGAAACTCTCCACTCCCAGAAATTGTGCAGGTAACACAAAGAACAAAAACTACATTCTAAATCTCTATAATAACCATCCATATCAAAATGGTACTAACGCCCTGGACTGAAACACTTTTATCCTATTACGCCAGACCCTAGAATACCAAATGCACAACCTATTGAGAAAACAGAACAGGGCAGATTGGCTAAAAAAATGACCCACCTCATGTCTGTTATAGAAGCTGTACTCAAAAAGATCCCTCACCAAATAGTGGAATTACTGGTAGTTCTGATTTCTCAATTGCATTTCTTAAGAATGGAAAGGAGTAAACCTAGGGTTGCATCAGATTATCCTGAAAATTTGGAGTCACCATAATAACTTGAAAAATCTTCCACTGTAACTATGACAAATTTAACCTGTAAATTGGAGGAGTGTGTGGCGCAGTGGTTGAAGCTACAGCCTCAGCACCCTGGGGTTGTGGTTTCAAATCCCACACTGTTCCTTGTGACCCTGGGCAAGTCACTTAATCCTCCATAGCCCCAGGTACATTAGATAGATTGTGAGCCCACCGGAACAGACAAGGAAAATGCTTGAGTACCTGATTGTAAAACCGCTTAGATAACCTTGATAGGCGGTATATAAAATCCTAATAAACTTGTAGATTTTGTATACTGTTATTAGATCCCTAGTTTGTGTCAAGATAAGATAAAAACTTGCATTAAAAAAAAAATTGTATCGTAAGGATAACTATGGCAAATTGTAACTTGTAAACTCTATGGGGTCCTTTTATCAAGCCGCAGTAGGGGTTTAACGCGCGGAATACCGCGCGTTAAACCGCCTGCCGCGCTAGCCGCTAACATCTGCATTGAGCAGGCATTAGTTTTTTAGCCGGCCGCGGGGGTTAGCACGCGATGAATTGTCCGACGCGCTAATCTCGCTAGCTCGGCTTGATAGAAGGACCCCTATATTATGCTCATTGGTGTTAGGTATGCATTGAGGTGAGAATACAACCTTGTATCACAAACTTGTACTGTAACTATGTCAATCTGTTAACTGTACTGTATATTATGTATGTTAACCTGTAACCCATTCTGAGCCCTTTGGGGAAAATAGGATAAAAAACGAATTAAATAAATAAATAAAGAACCACAAGTTACAATCAGAAACCTCAAGTGTGTACGTATGTAACTTGTATGATTCTGCTGTATGTGTGCTATTGTTTTAATGGAGTTCCTTTCCTTTTTTGCTTTTGTTTCTTTTGTTGATTATTGTACCCTCCTGGATCTATTGTTAGCTAAGGCAGTGTTTTTCAACCGCTGTTCCGCGGCACACTAGTGTGCCGCGAGATATTGCCTGGTGTGCAGCAGGGCCGCCATCAGGGCAGTACTACCAGTCCTGCATTCAGGGGCCCGGAGCTGACAGGGGGCCCGAGGCAGGGGCGCAGTAGCTCGCCAAGGCAAAGTGAGTCGATCACCCAGGACTCACTTTGTCTTGGCGATCTAATCTATCGAGCCGATAAGTCTTCTTCTCCCCGACGTCAATTCTGCAGTCAGAGAGGAAGTTCGGGCCAGCCAATCGCTGCCTGGCTGGGCGGAACTTCCTCTCCGATTGCAGAATTGACGTCAGGGAGAGCATGCGTCGGCGTCGGCTTTGGGGCCTGTTATCCATTGGTGGGTCCTGTTCCCCGATGGCAGCGGCAGTGGCTTGGGGAACGGCAGGGAGAAAGAAAGAAAGGGGGCAGGCAGGGAAACAGAAGGAAAGAAGAGAAACAGAAAAAAGAAAGAAAGGTCAGGGAGAGAGGAAGAAAAAGTTGGGGGAGGAATGAGGTGTGGTAGGAGAGAAAGCATACGGGCTGATAGAAGGGAAGAAAGATTGGATGCACAGTCAGAAGAAGAAAGTGCAACCAGAAATCACCAGACAAGGTAGGAAAAATGATTTTATTTTTAAATTTAGCAAAGTGGAGGCAGTATTACCACAGTTTTCAAAGGAATTTGCCCAAATAACTTAATAGTTAACTGGGTAAATTCCCAGAGATGAAAACTTCCCTTCACTTACTATGCACAGTTCTGAATTTTTATCTGCTGTCTATATTTTACAATATGGTCACCTTTTACTAAACCGCAATAGTGTTTTTTAGCGCAGGGAACCTATGAGCGTCAAGAGCAGCGCTGGGCATTCAGCGCAGCTCCCTGCACTAAAAACTGCTATTGTGGTTTAATAAAAAGGATGGAGGGTATATTTGTCTATTTTTGTATGCTATAAAAACCAAATACAGAGAGAGACTGAGAGCTGTTGACGAAGAGCTACGTGTGTGTCTTCCTTCAATTCCACTTTTTGGTTTACACTTGCGTGAGCATGCGCACGTGATTTTTTAGGAGATAATATAAGGCGCATGTGCGGCGTTTGTATCTCGCCAGCGCCATTTTTGTGTCAACGAGAATACTGTTGCACGGTAAGCACACCCGTCTTATTTATGTAGAAAAAGTTTTTGCATGTTTATATTTCATTTAGAAAATCTAACTAGATATTTTTTGTTTTTTGTTGTTCATTTGCAGTTTCTAAACGTAAGACCCCTGAAGAAGCCCTTTATTTGTGGTGAAACGGGTCCCGTAGGGCGTTTAGCCATGTAACGAACAACTATGCACCACAAGCCAGCTCTGTGAAAGTTAAGTGCGAAAAAGTTTTTTTGATATATCTTTTAGCATATTTATTATAATTAGCACTTTATACGAGCTTGCTGTATGATTGTGGTTTTTGCACATAAAATACCGACTCAATGAAAGACATCATTTACCTGGAAATATGGTTCCAAACACTATTGTGTTGGGACATTACAGGGTTCTGAGAGCGGTACTATAACCAGCAAGGATTGATTTCTACTTGAGTCCTCACTTGTTGCAGTTGATATTTCTTCGATTCCAGCCAGAATATCAGCTTTGTGTTCAGCCAAACAGGCCCAGGTTTCACACTGAATAAAGTATTTTATAATTTTTCACTATTCTGTTTACTTAATATTTCATAATAAAGTAATTATAAAATACTTTCTTTGTGTTTATTTGATTCCTATTCAAGAGAATTACTTTATATATAGTCAATATAGGCACAGAGTTAAATTTTTTAACATTTTCTAATGGTGGTGTGCCTCGTGATTTTTTTCATGAAACAAGTGTGCCTTTGCCCAAAAAAGGTTGAACAACACTGAGCTAAGGCAATGGATTACATTTTTAATAATCAAACATATATAGCCTAATTCTATAAATGGCACTAAAAATTGCATACAGAAATATGGGCATGCACACAATTTCCACACGCAATCTAATTGAATTATCTCTGATAACTGGGTGCTAATCAGTGGCATAGTAAAGGGGGGACAGACCGCCCCAGGTACCATCTTTAGGGGGGGGGGCAGTGCATCTCCTCCTCTCCGTTGCAATAGTCTAAGTAAGGAAGCAGGACCACTTGTGCTACTGTCCTGAAGCTAGCTACTCAGAGCTGATTTAATTGATTTTAATTGTCTTGGTCTGTAGAAAAATTTTCTAACCTAAGCCTAAAGCTCCTTCCCCTTATATCCGGGATACAGAGGTAGCCTAAGGGAGTCCCTGATTGGCTCAGACGCCTATGACCCCGCCCAAGGAGAGGTGCCTAAGACCCGCTTTGCAGACAGCAGCTGGCGGAGGAGCAGGAGGGACTGACGGAGCACACCTCCTGCTTCTATCTTATAAGTATGGGGGGATGACGGGGGGGGGGACGATGGCAGGAGGGAGTGGGCATCCCTCCTGTCATATTTAAGTTTGGGGCGGGGCAGGGGGAGCATCGGGGGGAGCATCTGTTGGCAGGAGGGAGTGGGCATCCCTCCTGGTTTTTTTTTTGGGGGGGAATGGTAGGTTCTTCATGGCAGGAGGGAGTGGGAATCTCTCCTGCTATATTTAAGTTTGGGGTGCAGTGGAGGAGGGGGGTCTGGTGGCAGTAGGGAATGTGCATCTGCCCTACCATATTTAAATTTGGCATGGGGGCGAGGTAGGGAGAGTGTTAGGGGAGCGTCTGGTGGCAGAAGAGAGTGGGCATCCCTCCTGCCATATTTAAGTTCGGCATAGAGAGGGACCATCTGGTGGCAGGAGGAAGTGGGCATCCTTTCTGCTGTTTTTTTCTGGGGGAGGATGGTAGGTTCTTTATGGTAGGAGGGAGTGGGCATCTCTCCTGCCATATTTGAGCTCGGGGTGGGGTGGGGAAAGTATTTGGTGGCAGGAGGGAGTGGGCATCCCTCCTGCCATTTTTTTTCAGGTGGCGGACGATAGGTTCTTCATGTTAGGAGGGAGTGGGCATCCCTCCTGCCATTTGTGGGTCGCTGCTTGGGGGGGGCATGTTTGTTGGGGGTCTTTGGGGGCCAGCGGTGGATTAAAATATATATATTTTTTTATGGGACAGATATTTTGCATGTGTAATACACACAAAATATCTGTGCCATAATAAAAATGGAAAAAAAACCCCAACCTGGCAGAAGCCCTGACAGCAGTGCGAGGAGGCTGCTTCCCCTGTCACTAATGCGCATGTCTCAATCGCTCACTGAGCGATTAAGTCGGTGGGTTTGCATGCAAATTTAATAGTGAATCAATTTATGTTGGAAAATCGGCTAGAGAATCGGCCAACAGCGATTGAGTCGCTATTGTTAGTGAATCTAGCCTTTGGTCTTCTGTTTGTTGAGCTTGAGAAAGTTTTCCATTGTCCATGCACAAAGATCTTCCACAACTCTTCTTATATATTAGGTGGTAGCCGTGAAAATGTCTTTCATTGGACACAACAGGAAAATATCTGCTGCATAGTAGATTAAATCTCTTTAATTACCCATCTCTAAAAACATGTCACTACAAGAGGTTCCTTGACAGAATGCTATCGTTCCAGGCAGCCAAACTGAACACATGGCTCGTAAAACCCATACTCGAGGCCGCTTCATACGCTAACTTCAGAAAATCTAAGACCCGTCTTTTTAACACTATCTGAGTTCCCTTCCATTGACAATTCTATATCCCTGTAAGTGCTTTCTCTTCCCATTACCCCTCTTACCCCATTGCATGTATATTGTTGTAAACCTCTCTTTCTCATGGCATGCTTCTTCTTGTAAACTGCCCCTAACTCATGTATCCTGTTGTAAACCGCTCCATACTTCTGTATCCTGTTGTAATCATTTGCTGCTTGTTGCAAACACCTCATACTCTCATTGCATGTATCTTCTTGCAAACCGCTCTGAACTCATGTATCTTGTTGTAAACTTTTGTTTCTTGTCGTAATCATCGCATACTCTCATTGCATGAATCTTCCTGTAAACCGCTTCGAACTTATGGTATAGCAATATATAAGAAATAAAATTATTATTATTATTATACGTGGACTTGTGGAAGTGAGAATTTTCTACCTAATAATAATAATTTAATAATAATAATTTATTCTTGTATACCGCCATACCCAAGAAGTTCTAGGCGGTTCACATCAGTTAATTAAGATCCGCGATGACACACGGATTTACAAAATTTTGACAGAGTTACAGGCAACGAAGAAGGGAGAGAGGGAACGCTTTAACAGAGTTTTAACAGAAGTACAAGCAACGTCGAAGGTTGGGTTGGAAGGAAATAGATAGCGAGAGAGAAACCAAGTAGGGGGAGGGGGAAAGGGGAGAGCAGAAGGAGCGGGGTGAGTGTGAGAGAGGGGTTATTGCGGGGGGAAAGGGGTTAAAGGTCCTGTTCGCGGAAAAGGTGCGTTTTGAGTAGCTTTCTGAAGCTGAGGTAGGTGGGGGCCTCGAGTACCATTTGGGATAGCCAAGGGTTCAGCTTAGCTGCCTGGAAAGCAAAGGTTTTGTTGAGGAATCTTTTGAGCTGACATACCGTATTTTCACGCAAATAACGCGCACCCGTATAAAACGCGCACACGGGTATAGCGCGCAGAAATCACGATAATATGTACAAAAACTTTGGTATACCGCGCTCACGGGTATACCGCGCATGCTGCCCGACGCTCCTTTCGCCCGCCCTGACTTTCCGTGCGCTGTCCCGACTCTCCGTTCACCCCCCTGACTTCCGTGCACTGTCCCCCCCTTGAAGGTCTGTCCCCTTCCTGAAAGCCTGATGCCCCCCCCCCCCGACGTCCGATACATCCCTCCCCCCGAAGGACCGCCGACTCCCCAACAATATCGGGCCAGGAGGGAGCCCAAATCCTCCTGGCCACGGCGACCCCCTAACCCCACCCCGCACTACATTACGGGCAGGAGGGATCCCAGGCCCTCCTGCCCTCGACGCAAACCCCCCCCCCCCCCAACGACTGCCCCCCCCCCAAGAACCTCCGACCGCCCCCCCAGCCGACCCGCGGCCCCCCTGGCGGCCCCCCCGACCCCCCCACCCCCCGACCATGTGCCTCAGGCCGCGCCCCCAGGTGGGACCTAAGGCTCCAGGGCCTATTCTGATTGGCCCACGCGCCTTAGGCCCCACCAGTAGGCGGAGCTTTAGGATGGATGGGCCAATCCGGCCTCATTCCTTCGTTGGCTTGCCCTGCCGGACAGGCGGGTTTGGCTCCCGTCTGTCCGGCCAACTACCAAAGGTACGGGGGAAGGGGGGGGGGGGGGGGTCGTGGGGGTCGCCAGGGGGATCGCGGGTCGGCTGGGGGGGGCGGTCGGAGGTTCTTGGGGGGGGCGGTCGTTGGATGGAGGGGGGTTTGCGTCGAGGGCAGGAGGGCCTGGGATCCCTCCTGCCCGTAATGTAGTGCGGGGTGGGTGGGGTTAGGGGGTCGCCGTGGCCAGGAGGGTTTGGGCTCCCTTCTGGCCCGATATTGTCGGGAAGTCGGCGGTCCTTCGGGGTGGGGTGCGAGTGGTCCTGCCGGGGGGGGGGATGTATCGGACGTCGGGGAGTCGGCCGGGCAAGAGGGCTTGGGCTCCCTCTTGCTCCGATCGTGGATGCGGGGTGCGGGTGGGAGCGCGTGCGAGCGGGGGTCGTTCGGGGTGGGGGGTGCGAGTTGGTCCTGCCGGGGGGGGGGGATGTATCGGACGTCGGGGAGTCGGCCGGGCAAGAGGGCTTGGGCTCCCTCTTGCTCCGATCGTGGATGCGGGTGCGGGTGGGAGCGCGTGCGAGCGGTCGTTCGGTCGGTGGGGGTGCGAGCGGTCCTGCTGGGGGGGTGAGTCGGGCGGGGTGGAACTATGTTTTAAAACTTTTGGTATACCGCGCTCACGCATATAACGCGCGAGGGGTATGCGCGGTAGGTAAAAACGCGTATAACGCGCGCGTTATATGCGTGAAAATACGGTAATTTTAGGGAGGGGAAGACGAATAGCTGGATTCTGTGGGATTTCTTATTGGTGAGATTCATAGTGAAGTGGTGATTGAGGTATCTAGGTAATAGGCCAAAAGCTGTTTTGTAGCAGAAGCAGGCGAATTTGAATAAGACTCTGGATTCGAAAGGCAGCCAATGCAGTTGGTGGTAGAAAGGAGTGATGTGGTCCCATTTGTTCAGGCTGAATATGAGGCGGACGGCAGTGTTCTGGATCATTTTTAGTGTCCTAGTGGTTTTCTTCGTGGAGCTCAAGTAAATGACGTTGCAATAGTCCAGTACGCTGAGAATGGAGGACTGTACCAGTAGGCGGAATGAGGTGTTGTCAAAGTATTTTTTTATGGTGCGCAGTTTCCAGAGCAACAAGAAGCATTTCTTGACAGTAAGATCAGTGTAATTTTCTAGAGATAGATGTATGTCTAGTGTGACTCCCAGTATTTTTAATGTTTGTTCGAGGGGGAAAACCAATCCTTTCACTTGGTTTGTGGTGTCTTTGATTTTGTCTTTGGGGGTGGCTAGGAAGAATTTTGTTTTGTCTGGGTTTAGTTTTAGTCTGTAGGCAAGCATCCAGAGTTCTATCTGATTAAGTATGCTAATGATGTAGTTGAATAGTTCTGGGGAGAAGCTAGTAAGTGGGATGGCTATTGTGATGTCATCTGAATAGATGAATAATTTGAGCTTGAGGTTATGAAGGAGGTTACCCAGGGAGGCGAAGTAGATATTAAATAGGATGGGGGACAGGGGGGTGCCCTGCGGCACTCCGCAGGAGTTATTCTAGCTATATGAGGAAGAGTCGTTTTTGAGTACCCTGTAGGATCTGTTTTGTAGGAACCCGTGAAACCAGTTGAGGACCTGGTAGGAGATGCCAATGTGGGTCAGGCATTCTAGGAGAATGGTGTGGTCGACTAGGTCAAACGCACTACTCAGGTCGAGTTGAAGGATCAAGGCGCTGGAGCCCTGGCTAAAGAGTGTGTGCAGGTGGTCAAGTAAGGCTGCTATAATGGTTTCGGTGCTGTGGTCCGTGCAAAAGCCCGATTGGTTGTCGCTTAGGATGTTGAATTTGTCCAGGTATGTGGTGAGTTCAGCTTTTACCACCCCTTCTGCTATTTTGGTGAAAAGTGGGATGCTAGCGATTGGTCTGTAATTAGATGGGGCGTTTGGGGGTTCTTTTGCATTTTTTATGATAGGGGTTAACATAATATGGCCTTGCTCTGGTGGGAAATTTCCTGAGGAAAGTAGGAAGTCAACCCAGGTTAGCATGTTAGCTTTGAAGTGGATCGGAACAGTTTTCATAACATTTGGGGGGCAGGTGTCCAGTTTGCAGAAGGAGTTAGAATATTTGTTGTAGAATTTGTTGAAGGTTTTCCAGTCGAGTGTTGTGAATTGGTTCCAGTTTAGATCTGCTCTGGACTCTTGGTCTGGTTTGGCTATGTCGGTGTCTGGAAGAATTGGAAAGAGCTCAAGGGGATTGGTCGAGGTGGGTAAAGTAGATCTTAGTTTTTGGATCTTGGAGTTGAAGAAATCAGCTAGGGTGTTTGCGGATTAATGTGGATTCTTCATGGTTGTTAGTGAGTGTCTTGATGTTGTATAAGTCATTAACCAGCTTAAAGAGGTTGCTACTGTTCTTTGTAAAGTCGTCAATTTTTTTGTGAATAGAATTTTTTTCTTTTTTCCTTGGTAAGGTTTTTGTAGGTTTTTAGTTTAAGTCTCCAGGCAACTCTGTGTTCCTGGGTTCCGGACTTTAGCCATGCTCTTTCAGATTTTCTAAGGTCCCTCTTTGTCAGTAGCAGCTCTGTGTCGAACCATCCCTCCTGCTTTGTAGTTCTGATTTGGTGGGTTTTTATGGGGGCAATTTCGTTTAAAATGTTTGTGCTGTCATTGATCCAGCCGGTCATAAGTTATTCTATTTCTTCGCTTTGTTTAGTGATTATTTCGTAGCGAGACCAGAATTCCTCTGGGTCTATCTTTCCCCTGGTGGTGTGAGTTTTGATGTTTCTTGTTTTGCTGTTTTTTTGAGGGTTTTTGTTGGCAGCCAATGGAAAAATCACAGAGTCTGTGATCAGATGACCTCAGGTATAAATTAAACAAGGACGGAGATAGCAGTGATCCCTGCGGTATGCCACAGAAGGCTTTCCAGGCTCCAGATTTGTCATTTCCCTTCCTTACTTCATATGTTCTTTTGGTCAGGAACCCTGTGAACCATTTTAATACTTTATCCTATATTCCTAGCTCACTTAGGGCTCCTTTTACAAATGCGCGCTAGGGCCTTAACGCGCGGAATAGTACTCCAGGTGAGGGCGCACCATGGCACGGTACAGCGGCATGATAACCTTTTCCGATCTGTTCGTGATCCCCTTCTTTATCATTCCTAGCATTCAGTTCGCCCTTTTCGCTGCCGCCGCATATTGCATAGACAGTTTCATCAACTTGTCAATCAAAACTCCCAAGTCCCTTTCCTGGGAGGTCTCTCCAAGTACCACCCCGGTAGATCAGTGATCTCAAACTCGTGGCCCAGGGGGCAACATGTGGCCCACCAGGTAATATTTTGAGGACCTCGATATGTTTAACATAATTAAAAAAATAAAAGTTTCTTGTTCATATGTCTTTTTAGCTATAAATTACAATATTATTATTAAAACTTAGCCAAACAGGAAAGATTTATAAACTATAGAGAGTTTTACCTCATGCAAAATTGTCATTTCTTTAATATGACATTAACTATTTTTTTTTCTGAGGCCCTCCAAGTATCTACAAATCCAAAATGTGGCCCTGCAAAGGGTTTGTGTTTGAGACTACTGATATAGATGTACAAAGAAAAAAGAGAACTACAGTTCCTAACAAACAGAAAAAAAAAGTTTCTCTTTAAGTACTGAACCACTGACAATGATTAACAAACACATGAAAATAATATGCCCTTGGGGGAGAACATTTTCATGTTATTGACCTAATACCTAATTTGCCTTAGTCTGGCATCCTTGATCTTCAGATGGGGGGGGGGGGGGGACCTCTGCTACAATTAAATCCATGAATTTATTCATCATCTCTAAGGTAAAAATAAATAACATGCAGACACAGGTTCAGTCAAGAGCAAGGACTGAGATAGGGATGTAGCTCAAGCCCCACCCTCTTTAATCTATATTAATGATTTCTCATACCACTCCTCAGCCCCGGGACTGAAACAAATGACTCAGAAATCAAAAGTAAATGTGAAGTTGCTGTACTTTTAATGTTATTCAGTTCCATTTTTCACCTGCATGGGCCAACCCAGTCTGTCCAACAAGGAGGTCAGAACTGCACCCACCACTCTGTGCAAGTTACAGTCCTTCATGATTAAACACTGGCATCACTATCAGAGCACTTGGCAATCTGTTACTATGCTTATCACATGCCAGTGGCAAAGCCAGACCTGGTAGTATGGATGGGCCCAGTGTTAATTTTGGTGG
This sequence comes from Geotrypetes seraphini, assembly GCF_902459505.1. Lineage (NCBI taxonomy): Eukaryota > Metazoa > Chordata > Amphibia > Gymnophiona > Dermophiidae > Geotrypetes > Geotrypetes seraphini. The sequence continues at coordinate 95,709,371 of NC_047088.1, forward strand.
GCCCTTCTACCCTCCACCCTGTAGATATAAAACTTACAGGGAATTTTTCATCTTTCCCTCAGCCCCCACCCTCACCCCCACCCTGTGGATTGGTATATGCCCCTCTATGTAGCCTCCCCTCTCTTGTCCCGGCCTGGTATACCTAATGTGACCATTTATTTTTTTCATCAAAACGGGACATCTATTAATATTCAGTCCTGCCCCCAATCCCCAAAACCACAAAAATGTCCAATTTCAAAACATCCAAATCCAGACCATTTGGATGTGGGAGGAGCCAGCATTGTAATAGACTAGCCAAACCGACATGCAAACAGAGCAGTGGGGCACCTTAGAGAGCACTGCTCTGAACTTCACATAAAGGGTGCCAGAAGTATATCTCACCATAACGCCCTTCTAATGTATGGTGAACCCTTCAAAACTCCCCTAAAACCTACTATGCCCACCTACTACCCCAATAACCCTTATGGCTGCAAAAGCACCTTTATTGCAGTATAGAAGGATTTTGGTGGGTTTTGATGGACTCACACTTTCCACCATAAATGTAGTGGTTAGAGTGGCTTATGGGCCTGGATTCTCCTCTCTATGGATCATTAGCCCACCCACCAAGCTACTTAAGATACCTGTGTGATGCTTTACTAGCATTTCCTATACCTGGTGCTACTGTTCTAGAGACAGTCTCATTCAGATTTTGGGAAGGCGGGAAGGGGTCAGTGACCCCTGGGGGAGTGTGGGGGTCATTATTTAATCCATCCAGTGGTCATCTGGTTAGTTTGGGTACCTTTTTGGCACTTAGATGTTTTTATAACAGGTATAGCTCTGGACGTCTAAGTTCTGTTCTGGAAGTCTTGGAAAAGGTTCTATTATCGCTGCAAGACATCCAAGTCTAAGCACATCCAAAGCCTGCCCATAACATGCCTCTAACACACCCCATCCAATTTTGGATGCACAGTGACTAGGAAGCTAAGCAAGACGTCCAGAAAGTCAGTTTCAAAAATCGGCTCTTGCTGATTTATGCTATTTTTTGGACACCTTTATTTTTTTGAAAATAAGCCCCATAACCTGAAAGGTAAATGAGACAAATATGAGCAGAACCAGTTCAATACTTATATCTTTTCATCCAGAATGCTGGAAATATTCAAGGAAGAGAGAACGTTCTTCCATGTTAAATGTGGAGATCCAACAGAATGAGCATCACATCTTTTCTTGAATCTGGGTGACAGATTAAACCAGTGTATCTCAAACTGTGTGCCAAGGCACGCTAGTGTGCCTCCTGAGATTTCAGGTGTGCCGCGCTACACTGGGGAAGAGGAGAGGCGCCAGCGCCAACTGACTGCCTACAGGATGTACCTCTCATGGCAAGTGGCACGTCCCGTAGGCAATCAAGTTCAAGTTCAAGTTCAAGTTTATTTGTTCTTGATGAATCGCCTATTTAAATTGCTAGGCGATGTACAACATAATAACATATACAAGTAAAAAAATACAAGTGAAAAATGTTAGTATTAACATATAAAATAACTTTTGTTATAAGATAAAACTTAACATACTAAACACGTACATTTAAAATAATGTTTATGGGTTAAGACTAACAGGAGTTGTGAGGGTAAGAGGGGAAAAAGTTACAATGTTTGGATAGATGAGAGGAAAAAACATAAAAGGGAAGAACAAAAAGGAGGGAAATGTTAGCTGCTTTAAAAATCGATATTTAATATACTAGGAGTCGTAAGCATCCTTAAAAAGAAATGTTTTTAACATTTTTTTAAATAAAGTTAAATCTTTTAGATCTCTTATATATTGGGGTAAGAGATTCCAGGAATGAGGGGCCATAACTGAGAACATATCGTGCCGTCTGATTCCTATAACTTTCAATGAGGGAACGGAGAGAAGACTATAAGAGGTTGAGCGGAGAGATCGTGCTGTACTATAGGGGATTAGCCATCTGTTGATGAATTGGGGTTCATTAAATCAGTGGGCAACAGCACCTATCCTTCTGTCTGGCCTTCTTCCCTGCTGGCACCCCCCAATGGCATCTCAGGGCCTTCCTGGAGGGCCTTCACACACACGCCGACATCAACATGATGATGTCATGCATGCGCGTGATGTCATCACGGTGATATCCGTGCACTTCCAGGTGCCTCAAGCTACGGCCACTTCCTTTAGTGTGCAGCGGCTTGAGAAAGTTTGCGGGACACTGGATTAAACCTTTAAGCAGGGAAAGGAAGGATCGATTATTTAGGACGAGAAGTGTTTTTTGAGTTCCAGAACCTATTGACTTGTTGGAAAACTGCCTTTTCTGTACATTTAGCAGAAAAAAGGAAGGTTGGCAATAGGATGGAACTCTCCCAGGGAGGTGTTGTTGAGGGCGGGTTTCTAGCACCATCATAGAAGGAACCAGAAGATCTGATCGAGCCAATGAGATTCTGAAGACTCAGTAAGACAGAGGAGTGAAAGATGAGAAGAAGCTCAGCTATTAAGGGTAGCACGAGCAGTTCCAGGACTAGATGGTGGGAAGAGTACAAGGGAGGAGTTCTGATAGCAGATGAGCAAGACCTGTGAGTGCTAGTTTGCTGGGAAACTGAGTGGTTTAAAGCTTAAAAGAGAAGAAAGTTATTGAGTTAAATTTAAAGTGATTATTTACCCCCCTTTTACAAAACCGCAATGGCGTTTTTTTTAGCACAGGCCAGCACGCTCAATGCTCTGCACTACTCCCGACACTCATAGAGTTCCTATGAGTGTTGGGAGCCGCGCAGAGCATTCAGCGCACTGGCTTGTGCTAAAAAACACTATCGTGGTTTTGTCAAAGGGGGGGGGGGGGTAAATAATCACTTTATATTTAACTCAATAACTTTCTTCTCTTTTAAGCTTTAAACCACTCAGTATATGATTATATTTGATAGTGTGTCTTAATCAAAATTTCACAAGGTGTAGTACAATAAAATAAATCAACACAATAGCAATCCTAATAAATAATACACAAAATTTTAAAATGTAAAATATAGTCCTATGTTCAACCCTCATTTATTTATACTGTCCCCAAAACTACAAAAGCTCTTTAATACATCCAAATTTTATAAATAACGGGTTTGTACAATAAAAAATCTAATATTCTTTATATATTTAAACAAACAATATCCCTCTTACAATGGAAACAACCATGTAGAGAACTTCAAACAGTTGTTATAGAAACATAGAAACATGATGGCAGATAAAGGCCAAATAGCCCATCTAGTCTGCCTATCCGCAGTAACCATTATCTCTTTCTCTCTCTGAGAGATCCCACGTGCTTATCCCAGGCCCTCTTGAATTCAGATACAGTCTCTGTCTCCATCACCTCTTCCGGAAGACTGTTCCACGCATCTACCACCCTTTCTGTAAAAAAGTATTTCCTCAGATTACTCCGGAGCCTATCACCTCTGAACTTCATCCTGTGCCCTCTCATTACAGAATTTCCTTTCAAATGAAAGAGACCCGACTCATTCACATTTAAATTACGTAGGTATTTAAACGTCTCTATCATATCTCCCCACCCGCCTTTCCTCCAAAGTATCCAGATTGAGATCTTTACGTATGTCCCTATACGCCTTATCACAAAGACCACACACCATTTTAATAGCCTTCCTCTGGACCGACTCCATCCTTTTTATATCTTTTGGAAGGTGCTGCCTCCAGAATTGTACACTATATTCTAAATGAGGTCTCACCAAAATCTTATACAGAGGCATCAACACCTCCTTTTTCCTACTGGCCATACCTCTCCCTATGCAACCTAGCATCCTTCTAGCTTTCGCCGTCACCTTTTCAACCTGTTTGGCCACCTTAAGATCATCACATACAATCCCACCCAAGTCCCGCTCTTCTGTCATAACGCCCAGGGCCCAAAATAAGCAAAAGCCGTCGTGTACTTGAGCTGGTAAGGTCTAAATGAGCTTTATAAGATGTAAGGAATAAGCATGCCAGCCAAACACTATAATGTGACAGCTGCATTCATAAGGCCCAGCATAGGGCTTCGGTGTATTTACCATGGCAGCATCACTACCACTGCTTTGTAAAAGAGGCCTATAATGTGGAGTGAAGGAATGAATAATAGCTAGTAGAGCAGCCTAAAAACCTGGGGAAGTGGGTTCAATTCCCACTGCAGCTCCTTGTGACTCTGGACAAGTCACTTAACCCTCCATTGTCCCATGTATAAAATGTGACAATAAATAATATGTAAAACTGCTTTGATTGTAACCACAGAAAGGCAATATATCAGGTTCCTTCCCCTTCACAATTTGATTCTGCTCTCCACAATATAGAGACTAAGGGGTTCTTTTACTAAGCTACTCAAAACTTATCTTTTCAAACAAGTTTTTGACTTTGAACCCTGATCCCCAACTTTAAAGGGGACAGTTTTGGCATAAGGATTTGTTGTATATATGTGAGGGTTTTTGTTGGGGTTGTTTTTTTTTTTTTTTTTTATTTTTTTACTATTTTTTTAATACTGCTTAATAATTTCCTTTACAATAATGATGGTGTTCCTTTCATTCTTTTTTGATTGTAAATCGCATGGGCCATTCCCTTGTTTAGTGGAATATCTAGGGCTTTGTAAACTATAAACACTGCAAAATTGAGGATTATGTTAGACATTTAAATTTGAGGATTTTTTTTTCTCATCTAACCTTTTTCTTAATAGGTTCTCAAAAGAAATTCTCAATTATACTGAATCTGGATTACTACCTTTGCAAAAAATCGATTATGTGCCTGTTCCTTAGCCTCACTCTTCAATGGAAGGTGAAAGACCACTTGAAGAAGTTTCTATTGATAGTTTGAATATGACTAAAATGTTAGAGAATTCAACAGAAGACATTATATCCAGATCTAACATGTTAGTAACTTTGTATTCCTCCAAGATACGGATGCATTGCTCCACTTGTATTTTCCATTATTGGACTGTAATTTTCTTGTGGGTAAAATATTTATAGACTCCTTTTACAAAGCCAAGATAGAAGTGTCTACCATGGGTCGGCGAAGTATATTCTCAGACACTCATAGGAATTCTGTGAGCGTAGGACCATTTACCTCGCTAGCCCATGGTAGAAACCTCTACCACTGCTTTGTAAAAGCCAGCATATATTTCCTGATGTTTGTGGATGAACACAGAATAAAAAGAAGAAATTTCTAGAATATCATCAGCAACTCGAGGATATTGGTACAAACTTCCAGTTACGATATCTGTGTAAATGTCTTATTTTCCTAAATAATCATTCTTATGTTTTTTTATGATCAGTCCCAATGTTACATAAAACTTGTTAGTTTAATGGAATAGGCTCTTTAAGACTTTTTGTTTCCATTCCTATTTGGTTTATCGGTTCTCTATCCCGTCATAGACTATAAGGGTGAAAACTAATTTAATTTCTGTAAAGCAATTTTCTTTTTCTGTTGAAGAGTTTGCTAATCCTATTAAATGTTTTCTTTGATGTACTAATTTTGAAATATGATTTTAAAAAATTATGAAAGAGAAGCAATAGGAGATGAGGTAGAGTAAGACATAAAAATGTCCTGGAGACAAGGGAAGAAAGAAAAGTCAGGAACAGAGCTGGGGCTGGTAAGGGGATGAAGGCTTTGGCATGTCTCTCTTCTCCTTCTTTCCTCTCTTCCCACCCCATCCCATGGTCTAGCATCTCTACCTCCTTCCCTTCCATTCCCCCATGCCTTGGCATCACTCTCATCTCCTTCCTTTCCATCTCTCTCTCCCCCTCCATGCTCTGGCATCTCCTCTCCTTCCTTTCCATCCCTCCCTCATTCTCCCCTCCTTGCATCTCTGTCTCCTTTCCTTCCCTTCCCTTCCTCCATGCCCTGGAATCTTTCCCTCCCCCTCCATGGTTTGATATTTCCTTTCCTTTCTTCCTCCCTTCCCTTCCCCCCCCTTCTCCATGGTCTGTCATCTCTCTTTCCTCTCCTCTCCTTTTCCTTCTCTCTCCTCCCAATTGGGTGCAGCATTTATCTCCCTCTCCCCTCCTTCTTTCTTTCTTTGTTTACACCCCTTCCACTTCAGCAGCATAGCATTCACAATTCGCTATTCTTGCCGACATTGGGACTTTCTCTCTTACGGGTCCTGCCAAATTCCTGCTTCCACAAAAGCAGGATTTAGCAGAGAGGAAGGCCCAAAGCAAGCATAGCAGTGAGTTGTGAATCTTACCGCTGCAGCCCTGGAAGCATCCACTTAGAGGCTGCACACAGAGCAGACTGCCCCCCACCTGCACCCCTCCTTGGTATGTCACTGTAAATATCTCTATAGCATAAATGCACAGGAGGTGAGTCTCTTTCATTTGAAAGGAAGCTGTGGAATGAGGGGGCATAGGATGAAGGTGAAAGGGGACAGACATAGGAATAACCTAAGGAAATACTTCTTCATGGAAAGAGTGGTGAAGAATACATGGAACTGACTTCTAGTGGAGGTGGTACAAATGAAGCATATAGAATCTCTAAAGAAGAGAAAGGGATAGTAGATGACATGGATGGGTAAACTGGATAAGCTCTATGGTCTTTATCTACCTTCATTTTCTCTCTTTCTATGTAACCATGCTCAGAATACAGCTCCTTCAGTTCTGTGCATGCTACAGTTATACACATGTAGGTAGGGAGATATTCATTCATTCAGTTTTCTATACCGTTCTCCCAGGGGAGTTCAGAACGGTTTACATGAATTTGTTCAGGTACTCAAGCATAATTCCCTGTCTGTCCCGGTGGGCTCACAATGTAATGTACCTGTGCATTTCCTTTTGCACTTGTATTTAAGCATTTTGCATGTGCAAATAGTGCCTAAACCCCTCTAAAAGGGATGGGACTTGATATACAGTACTCTCTTGATATTTGCGGGGCTTCCATTCCAGGAACCCCCGCGAATCTTGAAAAACCACGAATACGGTTTTTCATGGGGGAGACTGGCAAGGGCAGCAGGAGAGCAGCCGGAGCACCAGCGAGTGCAGGAATTCACTCGCTGTATGCTCCGACCGCCTCTTCCTGTAGTAAGTTGGACCTTACCAATCAGGAGCTGCGTGTCAAAGCAGCTCCTGATTGGATAAGGCCCGACTTAGTGCAGGAAGAGGCAGTCGGAGCATACAGCCAGTGATTTCCTACACTCGCCAGCACTCCGGCTGCTCTCTCCTGCCTCTCCCGTTGCCCTCTCCTTGTCAGCGGTTCGTGGTCGGAAAATACCACGAATGACCGGGACCGCCAACCGCGAACAACCAAGGGAACACTGTACTGCTTTTTCTGTGTGGTTACAATCAAAAGCACTTATTTTGTATCTGAGGCAATTAAGTGTTAAGTGACTTGCCCAGAGCCACGAGGAGTTGCAGTGGGAATTGAACTCACTACTAGTATTTATCACTTCTATAGCATATGAAGCGCTGTACATTTTGATATTAATTAGACGGTCCACTACTCAGAAGGGCTTGCAATCTAACTTGGACAGAAGGACATGACATATAGGGTTGGGGAAGCAGAACCCACGATGAGAGGTGTTAGGAGTTGAAAGCAGTCTCGAAGAGGTGGGCTCTTAACTTGGACTTGAGCACTGCCAGAGACAGGCCTGGGTTCAGCTCTAACCACTAGGACACTCCTCTAAAATTACCTCTATTACGTACCGTTTTAGCAGGGCATGTTGAACTTGCAGCAAATACAATTTCTGTACTCTGACTGTGAAGCAGCGAAAAGAATCAGACACAGAATCAGAATCAGATTTACCCGGACGTGGCCTCTTTTTAGAGGACCATCCAGGCGTCCGGTCGGGTTTTCAAAACCCGGCAGTTTGTCTTGGTTTTGAAAACCATTGAGCTCGGGGCTTCGTCTGGAGGGCATCTGGCTCATGGGTGGATGTGACATTATCGTGCATGACATTATTGTGTTGCATCTGCAAATGTGCAGATGTCCTCCAGACATGGTCCCGAAGAGACAAGGTTTGTGTGTGGCCGGGGTTGGCGGTGGAATGATGCGGGGCTGTAGATGGAATGGAGTGGGACCATGTGGCCTCTTTTTTTTTTTTAAGAAAATATCTGGTAACCCTAAGTGGGGTAGCACTCTTTCCTAAGCACATGTACATACCCTTCCCACTTTCCCACACTGAGATTCTTTCAAACTAACCTATAGCCCACCAGAGGGTACAGAAGGGAAGGGCTTGGGGTGTCTGAAGATGGGGCATCATGGGAAGGAAAGCCTCAGGGAGCTGCCTAGGGGAGACTAGGCACTCCAAGGCAATTTTCCTCGCCTCCTCTAACTTGTTCTGCTTTCTCTGTCTCGTGTAGCCTCTCTTCCCATCCAGTGTCTGGGCTCTTTGTATCCAGAAGCATCTCCTCTCTTCCAGCTCCTGTATTCTCTGGTGAATATTTTGGTTTCTTGTATTCTGCAGGCATAAATGAAATAAACAATAAGGCCAGAATATTGCTCCTCTGTCCCTCCCATAGTACCGCAAATGTTACTGCCTCCCCAGTGCCATAAATGTGAGAGTGCTGAATATTCGCCAATGAAAGAAAGAGCAGAGATGACCAAAGAACCAAGCTGGAGAATAATATCAGTACAAATATTTAATACATGTTTGACATGCACATCAAATTAGAAAAGCAAAGACCAGACATGGGCTGTGTTTTGGCGCATCTGCCTGTATCAGGGGTCCAATATCATCTATAAAAATCATACAAAGGTAACAAAAATAAAAATCATTGTTAAAAAAAGACTTGAAGGAAATATACCTTAGGTACATGTTTCATAGCAGATATATTATTTTCTTATTGTTATTTTGCTGGAATATTTTATTATTGCCATTCTTTTGTTTATAAAATATTTTTATTTCTATAGGCTGTTTATTTCTGTAATTGTGTTGTTACTAAGGGCATCCGGAAGTTTTGCCCCCAACAATTTGCCCCCAGGTACATTTTGCCCCCAGAATTTTTGTCCCTACATATTTCACTCCTGGGATCTTTCAACACCCCCCCCCCCCACACACACACACACACATACACACATTTCACCCCCGGATGTTTTGCCCCCATCGTTCACAGCTGTACTAAATTGCAATATCAATCATTACTGACCCAGCATTGACTTCTCATTTTACGAATGTTTGTTCATCTGAAGATACACAGTGTAAACTGAATGAAATAATTGGAAACCAAGTAGTGTCCAAAAATATGAATATTGAAATCAAACAAATATAATGGAACACCAATTGTGTATATAATGTGATTCAAATCAAGGGAGAAAAGACCTCAAAATACCCCAAGAATGCAATCGTATTGGGATTGGGTATCATCACTGGTCAAAAACTTATCTTAGTAACCCTAATTTGCCAGTTGAAATTCAAAATTGCTCATTGCTCTTAAACAAAAGAAGAAAAGAAATAGAGACATTATATCAATATTTTACTGAACAAATCATTGGACTAGTGCAGGGCTGCCCAAGTCCGGTCCTCGAGATCTACTGGCAGGCCAGGTTTTCAGGATATCCGCAATGAATATGCATGAGAGAGATTTGCCTGCACTGCCTTCTTAGTATGCAAATCTCTCTCATGCATGTTCATTGTAGTTGGTGCTTTCTGTAGCTATCTTAACTTTAAACACTAGTCCAATGATTTGTTCAGTAAAATATTGATATAATGTCTCTATTTATTTTCTTCTTTTGTTTAAGAGCAATGAGCAATTTTGATTTTCAACTGGCAAATTAGGGTTACTAAGATAAGTGCTTAATGGTATTTTATAGATAAGCCAGATAAAATCAGTTGAATTTTGAATACACAATTGCTGGTCACGAAGAAAGTTTTGATATTTAATCACAATGTTATTTATTAAAGAGTTAATCATGAAAGCATTATGAAATTATCACAAAAAGTTTAAAATTTAATCAAAAATTAACACATTCAAGGGTTTTTGACCAGTGATGATACCCAACCCCAATACGATTGTGACTTATTGATTGCATTCTTGGGGTATTTTGAGGTCTTTTTTCCCTTGATTTGAATCACATTATATACACAATTGGTGTTCCATTATATTTGTTTGATTTCAATGTTCATCTGAAGATGCCATTGTAATCTTTCTTCACTTGACCCAGAATTTTTGACCCATTCATAATAAGGCCATGATGAAATTTTGTTTTTCATTTCATTTCGGGGGGGGGGGGGGGATTGTCCCCTCGCATGACCAGGAGGGGTACAACAGTGACGCTGCAATAGGGAGGGCAGGGAGGAGAATCAGATTCATCATGGACAATTCATTGCACTTAAATGGCTGCAATGAAACTGTCCTAGACCCTAGATTTGAAATGCGCACAAGGAAAAAAAGCTGTGTAGCCATAAAAATGTACTTGTTTATATAGGCCAACAAAAATGGTAATGATGACAATGCTTAATTTAGTAATTTAGTACTGCAGTGAATGCTGGGGATGAAAGTTCCTGTGGGGAGGTGAAATGCGTGGGGCGAAAGATCCCGGGCATGAAATGTGTTGGGGTGACATATACTTGGGGGGGCTAAGCTTCCTACAGCTGTCGATCAGTTCTGCGAAACATGTGCACTAGGGTATGTTTCCTTCCAATCTTGATCGAGTGTACTTCTTAATGTACAGTATATTCTTATATCAATTATTTTATAGATAATATTGGACCCCTGATGCAGGCGGATACACCAAAACACAGCCCGTGTCGAGTCTTTGCTTTTTTAATATGATTATACATATCGGACGTTTCTTATATATTTGTATTGACATTTGCAACGTTGATTCTGTAGTTATCTCTGCACTTTCTTTCATCAGATTATTGGTGCAGAGGTCTTTTTCTCCTTTTTTTGTTGGCTTGAATATTCACCAATAACTGCATAATTTCTAAATCTTCCAGAATATTGAATATTCACTGCTGGTGACCGGACATGACCCATCCCTGAATAGCCAGGTCAGATTTAGCCCACAGTGATCAGAGGCTTTAAAGCCATTGACCTCCACAGGCTGAGGGATTAGACTGTAAACCCTCTGGGGACAAGAAAATACCTACTGTACCTGAATATAACTTGCTTGAGCTGCAGTTGAAAAAGACCTCAGCTAAATCCAAAATCCATTCCCTTTCCTTTGAGCCCAAGCCCCAAAACACTTTAGAATCCCTGTGCCTCAGAAATAGGCTTGCAGTCACATGCTTCTCTCCCTCCTTTCAATATATCCACAGAAGGCTACATAGAAACACTGACAAGACTAACCAGGCGGCCTCTCTTCCTCCTCGTCCTCTAATTCACTCCTCTCCAGGTCATTCTTCTTCATCTTCTCCCTTTTAAAAAAATAATCCATAAATGGTCACCAAAACTGGCTCTAGACCAGTGGTCTCAAACTTGCAGCCCGGGGACCACATATAGCCCGCCAGGCTGTATTTTGTATGTATTTTGAGGCCCTCGGTATGTTTATCATAATCACAAAAGTAAAATAAAACAGATTCTTGATCATATGTCTCTTTAGCTATAAATTACAATATTATTATTAAGATTTAGCCAAAAGGAAAGATTTATAAACTATAAAGAGTTTTACCTCATGCAAAATTGTCATTTCTTTAATAAGACATTAACTATTTTTTCTGAGGCCCTCCAAGCAGGGCAGGATTAATTCATGAAGGGCTCCTAGGCACACAAGTACACTGGGCCCCTGCCCTGCCCCACCCCACCATGCACCCAGGCGGAAACAGGAAGCTGCATCAGAGGGAAGCTTTGGGCAAGCAGCACCGCTTGCACAATTACAGTTCCCGTTGCCTTTCTTACCCACGTTGCTTGCTTGTCTTACTTTCCGTCGATGGGGTGGGGGGTCTGCCTTGCCAATCGGGGTGGGGCCCGCATTGCAGATTGGGGGTGCCCGCATTACCTATCGATGCTGGAGGGGCCCATCGCCATTTGGAAAAAACAATGTTGATGCCCTCCTTCATTGGGCCCCCCTGACCATTTCGGGCCCTAGGCACATGCCTACTTGGCCTATTGGTTAATCCTGCCTCCAAGTATCTTCAAATCCAAAATGTGGCCTTGCAAAGGGTTTAGGTTTGAGACTACGACTCTAGACTAACCAACACCCTGTACAGAAACTGAAATTGATTCCCCTCTTTGCTCTCCGGCACAATGTTCCCCTCTTCAGTACTGCTGGTGGCCCTCTTTTTCTCTCTGGCCTCCTGCTCAGCAACCTCCAGTGGTGTAGCAAGAGAAGGAGAAGCCTGGGGTGTAGGTCTCTGACATTGCTGCACCATGTGCCCTCCGCTGTACACGTTAACATTTACTCCTGCCCATGAGCAGGCCTAAACAACCGCAACTTTAATCTGCCCATAATTTTTGCCAACTTACACTCAGAATGTTATAAAGAGACTTGGGTACCTATGGTACCTATTTTCGAAGCATATGGATGTCCCAAAATGCCGAAATGGGCATCCATGTGCTTGGAACAGCTGTATGTCCAAATAGCAAGGGGGGAGTGTTGTGGACGTGTTTGGAATGGGGCTAGGGAGCGCCAAAAATCCGGATATTCACCAATGATTACCAAAGTGGAAGACATGTCCAAGTCTAAAAAGAAAGATGTCCTTAATTACACCTGTTTCAATCATGCCTAGGGTACAAAAAGGTGCTTTGATTCAATAGCTGACTACTGGAGGAATTAAGGTATGACACCTGCTTAATCCTCCGGTGGTTGCTATCCCCTTCTTCTCCCTTGAAAGTGAAACTGGAACGGAGTATCAGACTTTGCTACAGCTTCAGGTATTATGGGCATTTTTAGGATTATCCTATTTCCTCTATAAAAAAGAAGACACCTAGTCCTGCTCTGCTCCTCCTCAGCCCCGCCCCACCCTCCCACGAATCTCGTGTCTCCTTCCCCGAGCTCGGGACCCCATATGGAGTACCTCCGCGCATGCACAGACATTGGCACGATGACATCACATGCATGTGTGCATGCATGTGACATCATTACATCAACATCAGTGCATGCACAGAGGCCTTCCAGATGCGATCCTGATCTCGGGGCCTTCCAAAACCTGGACAAACTGCTGGGTTTTGTAAATCCCTCCAGGGATCTGGACAGTCCTCTAAACAGAGGACAGATGTGGGTTTTCCCGGACGTCTGGTAACCATTGGCATTCTGAACAGAGAGGCATACAGGTCTGATGAGTGGGTGGTGCAGTAGACTGTAAACCAAGGGATCCAGGTTCAAATCCCACTCTAATTCTTTTATTTTTTATTTATTGTAAATCTTTTTTTAGTAAAGACATAGTGCACATAAACCATACAAAAGACAAAGTGAATACAAATCTAGTGACACATAATGCGCAAATGAATCTCATATATTACAACAATTTAACTATATTTCACCCCTCCCAGTATGTACTGCCTAGACTTTAACCCCCCCCCCTTCCCGAAACCTAAATGGCCAGAGTGTCTTTGCTCTTAAGGCACCCCAGCAATAGAGAAAAGTCCTATGTACAAGCCCACTAAGGACTCAATCCCTTTCCTAACTTCCATCCCTCCCCATCCCTCCCAGATTGAGGTATGTACCGTATATACTCGAATATAAACTGGGATTTTTGGGCCAAAAAATTTGCCCATTCCTGGTTTATATTCGAGCCAACAATACAATCCTCCCAGAATTATTGCAGGCTGCCGCCGCAAGGCTCTGCCCCATGCCCCCCTCCCTGCCCTAGCCTCATACCTCATCTTGCCGATCCCCGGTGGAGGTGCAGCGGGCAGGAGTGAACTTTCCAAGTTCCTGCCCTTCTGCTTACCGGCTGCCACGAGTTCCTTCAGCCTCTGAGCGGCACGAGCAGGAGTGCAGTTTGGAACTGCTGCTCGGTACTGAGAGGCATCCTTACTTGCTCCCGCAAATTCCCACAAAACACGGGCCATGCGATTAGCTAGGATCTTCGCTAGCAGTTTGGCTTCAAAATTTAGCAGGGAAATTGGTCTGTAGGATTTCGGACATTCCAGATTCTTACCAGGTTTCAGAAGCACTATAACTCTTTTTTAATTTTTTGAAATTGTGTGCCCTGCAGGAATAGAAAAATATCTACAGTACCTAAATATATATATATTTTTTTATTCAATTTTCTATACTGTTCTCCCAGGGGAGCTCAGAACGGTTTTACATTAATTTATTCTGGTACTCAAGCATTTTTCCCTATCTGTCCTGGTGGGCTCACAATCTATCTAATGTACCTGGGACAATGGGGGGATTAAGTGACTTGCCCAGGGTCACAAGGAGCAGCGTGTGTTTGAACCCACAACCTCAGAGTGCTGAGGCTGAAGCTTTAACCACTGCGCCACACTCTCCCTCCTGAAGACTACTCAAGTGGTGAATCTTCAGGGATAGTAGGTATTTTTCTGTTCCTGGAGGGCTCACAATTACAGAATAAAAGAGTTAAAGTGGGATTTGAACCTAGTTTCCTTGGTTTATAGTCCACGGCACTCATAGGCAGTGGAACGCTGTTTGGTTTGAGGGGGCCTAGAAGCTCTGCCTTAGCCCCAGCAGAATCCTGCAGCATGGCCTATCACCAGCTCCCTACTCCACCCCCTTCCTTCTCCTGGTGTTGTACTTTAAATCTTTAGGGCAGCTGCCGCGCAGCCTATCCCCGTAAGTAGAATGAAGGGTTCCGGAGCAGGTCTGCTCGTTGACGCTGCACGGCGGCTGTCCCGAAAATTTAAAGTACAACACCGGGAAATGGGAGGGAGGGAGGGAGGGCACCAACCGGTGACCGCCAATTTTCAGGGAAGCAACGGCCCCTGTGGCCTCAGCCGTTCCGACATCTATGACTGCACTAACCACTAGGTTGCCCCTCTGCTCTGCAAAACATCTTTGTGGCCATTTTCTAAGAATGCTGCCACACAGCAATCCATATGCTTTGTTTTCCCCTGTTCATCATTTAGATATTCCAGTTTGTAAAATGGCTGTTTATGCTGGATGTCTCCAACTCACGGATGTTCTTCTCATGTAGTTTCAAACAGGAAAGCTCTACATGTTTCCTGTTCAAATATACAGGGTGCCCACAAAAACACTCCTTGATTTTAAATGGTTACAAAACCAAAATTTATTGGAATATTCCTTCACCTTTGAGGCTACAGTTTCATCAACTTATAAAGTTTCATAGGGTGTCTGTTGATTACATACACTTGATGTGTGCCTCACCTGTTACTCAGCAAACATCGATGTGATAATCGAGTTCGGACCAGACTCTCCGAAGCATATCTGGCATGATCGTGTTTGTAGCTTCAGTGATGCGTTCCTGCAGGTCATCCATAGTTGCGGGTAGTGGAGGTATGTACACTCTGTCTTTCACGTACCCCCAAAGGAAAAAGTCACAAACAGTAATGTCCGGTGATCTTGGGGGCCACTTGAGGAGCACCTGGACATTTTGTTGTGTTGCATTGTCTGAAGGTTGTAACTTCTGCACCAATTGCAGCTTATAAGGGTGAAAGTGCAACCGATTGTGTAAGATCTTGCTAACCGTGCTTTCTGGGACTTGTATTTTCTGTCATCTTATTTATAAACATATTCCAATAAGTTTTGATTTTGTAACCATTTAAAATCACGGAGTGTTTTTGTGGGCACCCTGTACATGTGAGATCCTTCTGACAAGGACGTCTCTATTCTGGCTTGGCAATCCTTTCAAAAATGCCTGTCCACATCTCCACGTGTCTTTATAAGGGAAACCAAAACTAGGCACCTGCTGGCCCTCCAAACCTGGGCAACCTGTTATAAAATGATCTTCTGTATGGCCAGCATGATGTCTCAGAGCAGGGGGCATCTTTAGACCCATTTTCCAATTCTGCTGGTACTCTCATTGTGTAGTTTTCAGCAGAATCACTGGGAGCTATGGGAAGGGAGAGAGTGGCAGAAAAAGAGACCTGCTGGGAATAGTATATCTTGCAGTCAATTGTAAGATACTGCAATTAATTACTCTTCAAATACAAAACAGTATCATATATATATATTCATTTATCTTTATTCCCCTTCAAATACAAAACAGTATCATATATATTCATTTATCTTTTTTATTTGTTTTTTTCTAAGGGCTTCAGAAGTGCCAGTTATTACCCAAGTGTTTTCAATGGCTAAGAACATTAGTGTAGTATTGGCCTCCTCATTAGCCCCGCAATAAAAATAAATAGAGACCTAGCACAGGTCTGGGGGGTGAGCTACCAACTTACTGTTCAGTCATGTCTGTGACCTGAATTTAAAAGAGGAAACCCTTCTGTCCTGTTTGTCTGTAAGCTCTTTCAAGGAGGGACTGTCTCTTGCATGTATAATGCACAGTGCTGCGTGCACCTGGTAGCGCTATAGAAAAAATACATAGTAGCAGTAGTAGCCCGGCACTCACCTTCTCTTCTGTTTTCTGAAGTCCTTGATCCCCTTGGCGAATGGATTCTCCTCAATCTTCAGCTGTGAGAGCTGTGGACACAGAGGGAACTCGGTCAATGAATGACTGCACTGAGATATGAGTGTGGCTGAGGGCTTGTGTTATCTTGGGATAGCAACTGAAGTGTGTTATGCATAATATTTTCATAGCAGTGATTCTTCATCAATTAGAAGTATTGAACAGGACTGGTAGAATAATAATAATAACTTTATTCTTCTATACCGCCATAGTCAGATGACTTCTAGGCGGTTCACATCGAAGAGGGCTGGACAATCAGCGAATTACAGATAGTAAACGGTGAAGGTACAACATATTACACAAGGAATAGACAGAAGAAAAATATAAATTGAGTGAGGCTTCTGATTAGGAGATGAATCGTTCAAACAGTATGGTTTTAATTACTTTCTGAAAGGTGCCGTAGGTCAGCCTGGCTTCATTGATGTAGTTACCCAGCCAGGACTGTTGTTTGCTTGCTTGGAACATGAAAGATCTGTCCAAAAAGGATTTGTATTTACAGCCTTGGGTATGCAAATGTGTTACAGTTTCTGGTTAACCGTGTGGGGTTGTGTAGTACGAAATATGGTAGAAGATAGGAAGGCACTCATCCCCAAGCCTGCATGAAACAAATACATGCAAATTTGAACATTATTTGGGCCTCCATTGGCAACCAGTGTAATAGTCGATAGAAGGGACTAATGTGATCACTTTTCTTCAATCCGAAGGATTATAGCATTGGGCAACACCGTTAGCCCTGGTAAACATCATGATGTTGTAATTGTGTCTTAAATCCCAGCCTGCTCCTTATGGCTCTGGGCAAGTCACTTAACCCTGTATTGTCCCAGGTACCACAGTTAGACTGTGAGCCTGCCAGGACAGATAGGAAAAATACTTACAAGTACCTGATTACTATTCAGTGTATTGTAAATCGCTTTGGGTGAATCTTTTCATCAGAAAGGCGATTATTAAATCCCAATAAATAAATAAAACCTTATCCTGTCTAGGGTACACTCTCAGTATTCCTCAGACTTCAAAACATCCCCTTTTAATTTTAGCAAGGATCAATCTGTCTCCCGTTTCCTATTTCAGAGGAAGATTCTCTAATATCGCTGGAAAAATCCAACAGGCCGCTGTTACGGCCGTTATTGGAATAATTTCAAAAAGATGAGTCATTCTCAAGAAGCGCGCATACAAATGAGGTTTGCAGAGTTTCACGAAGGGTCACTAAATTTATAAGTGATGAGTCGCTGGTGATAGCAATCGGCACGTGTGCAGAATACACCACAATAAAAGAGCCTTAAAAGTGCTCAGGTGCCGGGAAACGCAATGTCATCATCGCCATCATCATCTTCAGGTCTCATCGCGTATCTTCTCATCAGCACAACATGGAAAGCACGAGGATAAAAACAACCATCCATAATGCCATCTGCTATTGTAGCACAAAACACGCGTGGCTCACAAGCACTTATAATTCACGGGCTTTTGAATTTTATAATTTATTTTATATCAAATTTTATCATGACTACAAAAATGCCCCAGATACTTAAAAGACACAATAATATGAGCAGTGTATGCCCTAGGGCAGGGGTGCCCAAATGGTTGATCGCAATCGACCAGTAGATCGCAAAGGCAATGCGAGTCGATCACGTTGCCTTTGCGATCTTGTTCTTCCTGCCTCCCTGAGCCAGGCCAGGTGCGTACAAGCGCCAAACCTACAAGCCTTCACCTCTGACATCAATTCTGACGTCAAACATCTGACGTCTGACATCAAATCGCTGCCTGGCTGGCCTGGAACTTCCTCTCTGACATCAAAATTGATGTCGGGTGGGGGGGGGGGGGGAGAAGGAAGGCTTGTGGGCCTGGCGCTTGTACGCACCAGGCCTGACTTGGGGAAGCAGGAAGAAATAGGCATGGTGGCTTGGGTGGGGGCAAGGAGAGAGAAAGAATCAGGGAAGTGGAGAAATTGGCGCGATGGCTTGGAGGGGCAGGGAGAGAGAGAAAGAAAGACAGAAATAAAGAGGGGGCTGGGGGAGAGAGAAAGAAAGTGTGGGGGGGGGGGCAGAAAGAAAGAAATAGTAGATTTACAATCAGAAGAAGGAAGTGCAACCAGAGACTCATGAAATCACTAGACAAAACGGTAGGAAAAATGATTTTATTTTCAATTTAGTGATCAAAATGTGTCCGTTTTTATATCTGCTTTCTATATTTTGCACTATGGCCCCCTTTTACTAAAATGCAATAATAGTTTTTAGCGCAGGGAGCCTATGAGTATCGGGAGTAGTGCGGGGCAATCAGCGCAGCTCTCTGCGCTAAAAAACTGCTATCGCGGTTTAGTAAAAGGGGAGGGGGTATATTTGTCTATTTTTGTATAGTTGTTACTGAAGTGACATTGCATATTTTAAAGTCATTTGCCTTGACCTCTGAAAAAAATCCCAAATACAAATGATAATTACATTTTCTCTGTGTACAGTGTGCTTTGTGTTTTTTAAAAATTTATTGTTGGTAGATCATTTTGACTTGGTCATTTTAAAAGTAGCTCGCAAGCCAAAAAAGTGTGGGCACCCCTGCCCTATGGCATTACAGGCAATATGATTCCCTGGCCTCCACACTTGAAAACAGCAAATAAGCTTGAATTTAAGTTATAAATTTTTGAGTGAAGGAGCACCCTCAGCGTGGGTTTGAAAGCTCTTAAGAGCAGCTCGGCAGAGCCTCTCTGATGCTTAAAGAAACAGAGCCGGCAAACAACAGAGCAGACAATACTACTCCAACCAGCCGCATACCATCATTTAGGTGCTCCTGTGTGCTTAACAAGTGCAAATTCAGTGACAAACAAGTGCCCAATAAATAAGTGGAATGCCAGTAAAAAGCAGGGAATAACTGTCATGTAATAGAAACATAGAAACATAGAAATAGACGGCAGATAAGGGCCACGGCCCATCTAGTCTGCCCACCCCAATGACCCTCCCCTACCTTTCTCTGTGAATAGAACCCACGTATCTATCCCATTTGGCCTTAAAATCAGGCACGCTGCTGGCCTCAGTAACCTGAAGTGGAAGACTATTCCAGCGATCAACCACCCTTTCAGTGAAAAAGAATTTCCTGGTGTCCCCGTGCAGTTTCCCACCCATGATTTTCCACGGATGCCCCCTTGTTGCCGCAGGACCCTTGAAAAAGAAGATATCTTCTTCCACCTCGATGCGGCCCGTGAGATACTTGAATGTCTCGATCATGTCACCCCTCTCTCTGCGTTTCTCGAGTGAGTACAGCTGCAACTTATCTTCGTACGTTCACCACCGCGAGCAACAAGAACTTCAGCGTGCTCCTCACAACCCCATCGTCTCTCCCGCTGACATCACTTCCTATGTGACATCAGCGGGAGAGACGCCACGGTCACGGTTGTTGCTTGCGGTAGTGAACAAATAGAGGTATGGGGAATGGGAGGGGAGGAGTGGGAAGAGGTGAGGCAGAGAGGAGGAAGGGTGCCAGTGCCCCTACCAACATGGTGTCTCGGGAGGACTACCCCCCCTTTCTACGCCACTGCACAAGAGTTATATATGTGGGACAACATATTGTACAAAGTGGACCTTCTACGTCCTCCTTTTTCCTTGTGCTTTGCCACTTTTGATACTGCCCACATCCCCTCCCCTTTACCTTTTCATTTTGGTAGCTGGTAACTGCAATGAAGGTGGTCTCGGGGAATGTGGTGGCAGAAAAGGTGGTACTGGTGGTACAGGACCCAGGCTGTACGGTCAGGACAATGCAGAGGCGCAGGCGATACTTGTGCATGGAGCACAGGATTAGCTGAGGAAGGGGGACAGGAACCATGATAAGAAAAGAAAGGGCAATCGTAAACAATTCAGTTAACAATAACCCATAGACCCTGCAGAGTGACAAAAACCTACAAAGTCCTGAATGTGTTCTCTGCTGTAGGACAGGTATTATCTAATAATCATACTTAGAACTAGGAACTGAAGAAATATTAAAAGGACTGTGAGCCTAGGCGTCTGACAGGAGCTTATTCTATAAAGGCAAGTAGGCTCTCCATCCTCCGACTCCATCCTGTTTATATCTTTATGAAGGTACGCTCTCCAGTATTCTAAATAAGGTTTCACCAGAGTCTTATACATCATAACCTACTTTTTCCTACTGGCCATTCTTCTTCCTATGCACCCTAGCATCCTACTATCTTTTGCCATTGCCTTTTCTACTTGTTTGGCCACCTTAAGATCATCACATATGATCACACCCAAGTCACGCTCCTCTTTTGTGCACAAAAGCTCTTCACCCCTAAAACTGTACTGTTTCCTTTTTGCAGCCCAAATGCATGACCCTGCACTTCTTAGCATTACCTCAGATACAAAGTTATTGGATCAGTGCTATCGGATCAGTACTATTGGATCAGTGCTATCCAGCTATTGGATCAGTGTGTGCTGTTAACAGGACTTGCAGTAGTCCTAGCATGGTAGCATACAATAGCTAATCTGGCTCGTTAATTGTAAACCCTGTAATGAAGTATATTACCTATTACACCTGAACTATAACTCACCTTCAGCTGAGTCTAGGACGATTCAGCATGGCTGTTTCAGCACGTTCAGTTCAGTGCGGCATTTCAGCGCTGAATTGGCCATGATAAATCTTCCTACACCCAGCTGTCAGTTCGGGAGCATCATAGCAGCACCTAACTTCATTTGGGGGGCAATGCCCCCCACACACCCTCAAACTAGGGATGCCCCCTTAATCTTCCCCACCGCTGCCACAGCATACTTCTTAAAAAGTTCACCGGTGCGAGCAGCATCTTCCACCTCCTGCTCACGCCAGCCTCAGCTCTCCTCTGATGTGATGTCCTGGTCCCGCAACTAGGAGGTGGCGTCAGAAGGGAACCACGGCCGGCGCGAGCAAGGGGTGGAAGAAGCTGCTTGTGCTGGTGAACCTTTTAAGAGGTATGCGGGAGGGGCAGAGAGGAGGAGAGGCACTGACGCCTCCCAGCAAGATGGCACCCAGGGGGGGTGGTCTACACCCCCGCTCACCCCTCACTATGACACTGAGGCAGAGAAGAGGAAATGTGCCAACAGTGATGTGGATAGGACGATTCATCCTGGCTGCTTCCGCTGAAATGGCCACGATGAATTGTCCCATTCTGCCTTCAGCTCTGATTTGGAAAGATGAGTAATCATATCCAAATATAATCCAATCCAGTAAAAGTCCCTACATATTTTTTGTGTGATATGAATGCTTTACGAAAACCATCATAATCTGTTCGGTTTAGTAGACAAAAATCCCTCTTTTTTTTTACTCTCACTGCAGAGTGACAATGCAAAACAAAGCTCAGGATGTGTTTTGATGTCATGTTATCATATTATGCATATAAACTTTCCTATGGCCCATTTTTTCCACCTTTTCTGCTTAGCAGTGACTGGTACTCACATGGCCACTCTGGTCTAGCATGCTATTAGTAACTTTCAATTTGCTGAATGAGATAGGACGGTACATCCAGTGGCCCCCAGGGGCCGGGGATTCTGGATGCAGGTACAGCCGTGCTGGCAGCTGGGTCTCAGCCTTTCCATTCTGTTGCCAGCCCTCAGCACCACCACGCCACCTGTAGCGGAAGCTATCTGTGGGCAGCGCCTCCACAGTCAACGCATACAGAGCAAAAGGATCCAGACCTGAGATAGAAATGCAGAACTCTGGGAACATTCGCCTGAAATAAAAAGAGGACAAGAGGGGAGAGAGTCGTTTTGGTCCCTAGACCTTTGCTTCTCTTCTCCAAGTTTTCTTCCTTCCTCATTTCACTCATTCCTTTTCTTTCTCTATCTCTTTCCCTCCCCAGAGCAGATGCAAGCTATTATATACCCTAGGCCAGAGGTGGGCAACATGTGGCCCACAGACTGAATGAATTTTATGTGGCCCATGAAATCGTAGGATAGGGTTACCAGGCGTCCCCAATTTTCAGGGATTGTCCTCAATTTGAGACCCCTTTTCCCAATTTCCCCAATTTTAGTAATGGGGAAAGACGCACCATCGTGTAATTTTAAATTTATTTATTTTGGGTTTTATCTCATCCTCCCCAAAGAACTCTGAATGGGTTAACGACTAAAATACATAATTTACAGTTAACAGGCTACAGTTTGCCATACTTATAGTACAAGTTTTTATCCTAACGACACACATTAGGGATCTAAAACCAATATACATAATATACAGTCTACAAGTTAAATTTTTCAGTTACAGTACAAGATTTTTCAATACAAGTTTTTATCATAACGTGACACATGCTTAACATGACCATTAATTTTTCTCATCAAAACGGGACATCTATTAATTGTCAGTCCCGCCCCCAATCCTGTCCTAGCCCCGCCCCAATCCCGCCCCCAATTTCTTCCATTCGTTTCATGTACTCATAATAGCTTATTAATTCATAATGGTAACCATAAAATTAAAAAAAAACTACAAAGCACACTATATGCAGAGAAAATGTTAATTATCATTTATATTTGGGGGGTTTCAAAGATGTCAAGACTTTAAAATATGCAATGTCACCTCAGTAACTATAGAAAAATAGACAAATATAGTGCAAAATGTAGACAGCAGATATAAATTCTCAAAACTGACACATTTTGATCACTAAATTGAAAATAAAATCATTTTTCCTACCTTTGCTGTCTGGTGATTTCATGAGTCTCTGGTTGCGTTTACTTCTGACTGTGTATCTTTCTTTCATTTCTTTCTTTCTGCACTCAGGCCCAACAATTGTCCCTTTCTATTCCCTCCCTCCTTCCTTCCTGTGTCCTTAGTGCCCCCAGTGCCTCCTTCCTATGGCCCCCTCACTGCCTTCCAGACTTTGTCCCACTCCCACCCCCGAAGCCAGCCTGCCTGCCTACCTATATACCTCCCTCCCTCCCTGCTGCGCCAAAGCCAGCCTGCTTACCTCATTCCCTCCCTGCCGCGCAAAAAAAAAAAAGACTCCTTCCTTCCTTCCCCCTTCCCCCGGTCCGCCGCTACTCTCCTTACCTCCCTGCTGCCACTGCTGCTGCTAACTGCAACCCAGAAGCCTTCTTTCCGATGTCAGAATTGTCATCAGGGCTGGAATTAGCAGCAGCAGCAGGGAGGTAAGAGGAGAACAGCAGCGGCGGCGGACTGGTGAGAGGGGTTTGAATCGGGCGCTGGAGGGAGGCTTTTTTTTTTTGAGTGGCAGGGAGGGACAGGAAGCGATCGTATGTCCCATTGTCCCTGTGTACAGCTTCAGGATGCTGTCCCTGAAAACGGGACATTTCAGCATTCCAAAGCTGTGTGTGGGGACAATAGGACAGGGGATCTAAAAATAGGATGGTCCCGTTCAAAACGGGACATATGGTCACCTTACACATGCTTGCCCTGCATGCCTCTTCTCACATGATCCAGCTGCCCCCCTCTTGCCATCACCATCAGTGTCGGCCTCTGCCCTCAAGTCTCCTTTTTGCTAGCATTAGGAAGTGCAGTGCTGTGATATGGAAGCTCTCTTTAACCACCTTGTGCATTTCTTCAAAGTCCCGCCCCCATGACAATAGGAAGCGTATACTAGAGGGGCGAGAACCCAGCAGAGATGCTTAGCCTGGTTAAAGAGAGCCACCATATTAAAACACTGCACTTCCTAATGCTGACACTAGAGGGAAGAAGCTGCAAGCTGTGAAAGACGGTTGGGGGACCTGGAGGAGGGATTAGAGGAATGGGAGAAAATTTGATGCTCCTCTCTTAGGGCTAGATGCACTAAAGCCAGCGATCGTTGCTAAACCTGTTTTGACAGCTTTAGCAATAATCACATTTGCCAACCTGAAGCACAAAATGGCTCACCACGTGTTTTTCCCATCGATTGCCCATTTTTCAACCCGGCCATTCAAACTAGTCAAGCGATTGCGTTTAACATGCACAGCATCTGAGCCCATTTTTTAAAAAAGTTAAAAAAAAAAGGTTTTCTTGCTCGAACAACTGAGTGTCCAGAGGCTGCTTTTGGGACTTCCCCTGCCTCTCAACTGTTTGGGAAGAGCCTGAGCTGTTTCTTCTGCCCCTGGAATAGACATGGTATCCACTTACCTGCCACTCTTTGTGACTATCATCTCAGTGCCCACGCTGCAGAACTTCTCCCAGAGCTCCCTGTTCTCCAGCCTGGCTAGGACTCCCACCTGGGGCTCTAAGATCGGAGGAGGTGGTAAAGGCCAAAGTGGAGAGAGGACAGTGATACCCGCCTCATGACAGCAAGGATGATCCTCCCCCCCAAAACAGTGAGAACAACTGCAGCCTTCATCAAACGAGAAAGAAAACACAGAGGTGTGAAGAAATCAATGCTTACATTCATTTCTGCCCTGTGATGCCTTTTCCTATACTAGGGGGTACGCAATGAAGCTACTAAGTCGTACATTTAAAACGAACTGGAGAAAGAATGTGGTGAAAGCAGTTAGCTTAGCAGGGTTTTTAAAAGATTTGGATAATTTCCTAAAAGTCCATAAGCCATTATTAAGATGCACTTGGGAAGATCCACTGCTTATTCCTAGGAAAAACAGCATAAAATCTGTTTTACTCTTTTGGGATCTTGCCAGGTACTTGTGACCTGGATTGGCCACTATTGGAAACAGGATACTGGGCTTGGTGGACCTTTCGTCTGTCCCAGTATGGCAACTCTTAGGTACACCAGTACTATAGTGTGATTTTACCCTGTTAGTCCAGTTTGAAGGTAATAAATAGAAAAATAAAACAAAACAAAGGAAAATAACGCTTTTTTAATTAGACTAACTTATTTTCCTCTATTTCATTTTATTTCTATTTATAGATTGGTATTTTACTTAGAAGAACACATATACAGTTCTATCAATGTTCCTCGGTCCTATCATACTCTACCCCTTGTTATTCCACTACTGAGACCCACATATAGAGCTCTGCCGGTATACCTCGGTTCTGCCACACAGCACCCCCTATTCCAATTCTAAGAATCAAAAACAGAGTTGTAGGTTTGAAGTCTCTTGGCACAATAGCCCCCAGTACTGAAATGTACATATAGAGCTCTGCCAATACACTTCAGTCTTGCTGTACAGTGCCCCCTGATTTAATCTATCTACCGTACTTATAGGCCTCTTAATTTCCTGCTACTCCTTTACTGAGACCCACTTGCAGAGCTGTGGTAATCCAGTCCTATTGCTCCCTTTTCTAATGCTGCTTTTTGCTACCTACTCTCCTCTTCACTTACTTTTTATGGACGAAAACAGATGTATGTTCGGAAAAGATGCTGGGGAGCAGGAAAAGCTGCATCTGGCTCTTGGGTATCCCAGCTTTGGCGTTTCAAACATGACTCGCTGCCTTTGGGTTTTAAGATAGAAAAGAAGATATTCCTCAAGTCCAAGGCACCTATGACCTTTTATAGCAAAAGCGCAAGGGCTATGATTGTGCTGGGGGCCACCCCAATTGGTCTCCATCCCCAGCTGTTTTCAACAGCTGGAGAAACAAGAACATCAATTTCTATGGCCTGCTAAAAGAAAAAAAGAGGGCCAAGTCCCTGCAAGAAATGTTTTTAGGGTGTTAATGATACCATTAGGAGTCTTAAATGAAACACAAACAGAGGAGGGGGGAAAGAGAACAAAAGGGTAGGATACCCCCAGTAATTCTCTGTCACAGAATCTGTGAAAAGAAAAGCTGTCTGTAAAGAAAAATGACATAAGTCTACCTCACATGGGGCTGATGCTCAAAATTAACACCAGCTGTAATAGGTGTTAGTGTTGGATTTGTGTGCTCATTATGTAACACCAAATGCTTAGAGAGCCTGAGCGCTTTTGCTAAACTGTGTGTCAAAGATGGTTGCAAATTGCATTCTAATGTATTTAAATGGATGCTAATTTTTGAAGGCTAAAGGCATTATGGGTAGCATTGCTTAATTTTTTTACATTTAATATTGGGTCATTCACTTTTTTTTCATTTGAGGATATTATATTTTAAATTTCTGCTCAACTGCCCAGTTTGGTTTCAGGCCTGGCCACCCAGTATCTACAGGCCACTGGCAGCAGTTTGTACATGCTGCTGGCAGCTGACCTGGAAGTCTTCCCTCTGATGTGTTTGCATTTTGCGTCAAAGGGAAGGCTTTTGGTCAGCTACTGGCAGTGTGTAGGAACCACTGCTGGCAACCTGAAGAAATGGTACACAAGCTGGGAGGGGGAAAGGAGGGAGGGAGAGAGAGAATCTGCTACAGAGACTGGGGGTATGGGAAGGGAGGGAGAGAGAGACTGCTGAACAGGCTGGAGGAAAAGGAGAGAATGAGAGAGCCTGCTGCACAGGCGGGGTGGAGAGGGAGGGAAAAAGAGATATCCGCCCACTTTGGGCCCAGGCCTGCCCAAAATTGGCTTTCTGGCTACGCTACTGCCAGGGTCAATATGAAAAATTATTTTGGGTAAAGCTTATATTCTGGAGAAAAAAGTGTATACTTAATCATTGATGCTTTTACATTACATTACATAAATTCTTATATACCGCAGCTACCTTGCGGTTCAGTGCGGTTAACAGCTAAGAGATACTAACCATATATAGTATGATCATAATAAATTAATCAAAATATTTACCAAACAAGTGGGTTTTCAACGATTTACTAAAGACTAGGTAAGAGGCTGAGAATTAACTTGTCTTTTCAATGTGCAGTGCCCTGATGAAACGATTTTTAGATCATGAAACGATGGCCATGGCAACGTGTAATCTGTTGCAAGCAGTGTCTGTGATGACAGTGAGGGAAGACAGAAGTCCAGCAAAACTTCATTAAAGACCGGCATTAAGATAAGCATTTTCTGCATATTTTACATTTTTTCATATTTCAGTATGTGTAAAGTTAGGGTTACCAGATTTTACGTCAGTAAAATCTGGACCCCTAGACCCACCACCCAGGCCCACCCAAGCTCCACCCACTAGCCCGCACACCCCACTGCCTGTTTATTGGGCAGGAAGGCATCCGTGTATGTATGGATGCGATGTGATGACATCCCGCGTATATGCATGACATCACTGCGTTGTGTCCACGCATGCGTGGATGTTCCCTCCCTACTTGATTTCTTTTCAAAACCATGACAAAGTGCCAGGTTTTGAAAACCTGTCCGGACCCCCAGACATGTCCTCAAAAGGAGGTCGTGTCCAGGAAAATCCAGACATCTGGTAACCCTATGTAAAGCTTACACATAAAATTTACATTTGAAAACTACACCTATCATAAAAAGGAGGTTTTTCCAGTGGCCTATGATAGAAGTGTGCAGGGGAGCCTGTGTGTACATATAGCTCTTTCCTTCACAGCTCCAGGGTAGTATTTCTCCCCGTGGCTTCTGAGGCCTTTTTCTTCCTACTAGATGACGTGTTGTATCGAGGCAGGAAATAGTAAGGCAGTGCACTCAGCAAAGATAACTGGGGTGTGTATTGTAAGTTTGTATTTTAATATTCCAGTTCCTCCATTTGGTGCTAAATTGTACTTAATCATTGGTTACCGCCTTTCCCGCTGACCTGTTTGTATTGGAGAAACAAGCTCCATGCCTAAATGTTGTGGGTGGCAGTACTCAAAGCTTTGCCGGGCAATCAGATCACAAAAAGACAACGAGGAACTCCAGAGAGATTTGAACCAACTTGAGAGATGGGCAGAAAATTGGCAGATGAGTTTTAATGTAGAAAAATGCAAAGTGATGCACCTGGGCAGGAAAAACAAGGAGCATGAGTATAAACTGCTAGGTATAACATTGGGGAAGAGCCAACAGGAAAAGGACATGGGGGTACTGATAGACAGGAATCTGAAGCCGTCGGCTCAGTGCGCGGCGGCGGCAAAGAAAACTAACAGGATGTTGGGCATGATAAAGAAGGGAATCACGAGTAGATCGAAAGAGGTCATAATGCCGCTTTATAGAGCAATGGTCAGACCACACTTGGAATACTGTGTCCAACACTGGTCTCCGTACCTGAAGAAGGATATAACACTGCTGGAGAGGGTGCAGAGGCGATCAACGAAACTAGTAAAAGGTATGGAGAGCTACAAAGAATGCCTCAGAAATCTGGGATTATTCACCCTTGAGAAGAGAAGACTGAGAGGGGATCTAATAGAGACTTTTAAAATATTAAAAGGAATCGACAAAATGGAGCAAGCTCACTCACCGACAAGGGGAAAGGATGGAGAGCAAGAAACAGCGTTATTCACTTTGTCAAATGTGACTCGCACAAGAGGTCATGGACTGAAGCTGAGAGGGGTCACGGCCATGACCAATGTCAGAAAGTTCTGCTTCGCACAGCGGGTGGTGAACGCCTGGAACGCTCTCCCAGAGGATGTGGTGGAGGAAACCACCATTTTAGGATTTAAGGTAAAATTGGACGCACATCTTCTTGCGGGACACATTGAGGGATACAAATGATTAAGGTATTCGCCCAGGTATTCCTGGCTGAGCCTCCGCGTGTGCGAACCAACAGACTGGATGGACCCCAGGTCTGATCCGGTGCAGGCATTTCTTATGTTCTTATTAGGATTTTATATACCACCTATCAAGGTTATCTAAGCGGTTTTTACAATCAGGTACTCAAGCATTTTCCCTATCTGTCCCGGTGGGCTCACAATCTATCTAACGTATCTCATACAGCATTAATAAGGGGTTGTTTCGCCAATGATAGAATGCTGGAGGGGAGTTAAAGAATAATTAAACTCCCCTCCATAGCTCCAGAGCAACGTTTGCCCTGTAGCTTCTGAGGCGTTTTCCCCTATTCAG
Organism: Geotrypetes seraphini; assembly: GCF_902459505.1. Classification (NCBI taxonomy): domain Eukaryota; kingdom Metazoa; phylum Chordata; class Amphibia; order Gymnophiona; family Dermophiidae; genus Geotrypetes; species Geotrypetes seraphini. The sequence goes on from NC_047088.1 coordinate 95,738,486, forward strand.
TTATGCTTGTTTAAAAATGAAGTTTAATGCTGACAAGGGGTTAAGCCATTGAACATTTTTGCCACCAGCGCAGATCTTAACTGGAGATATATCAATTGATTTATTTGAGTACTTTTCTCCAGTTACTCCATGTTTATTGCTAATGTGGGATTCATATGGGGCTAGATATTCTCCAAAGAGTCAAAAGTGTTTTTTATTACTCTGGAACCCATATATGTAAACATTATCCCCCAAGGTCTGCAGTCAAGTTTTGAATAAGCTGCAGGATAAGACTAAGGAATCAGATATATGAGCTTTCAGGCTGAGAGGGGAAGGGGTTTGCTGTTCTGGGTATTACTTCATTGTTGAGGAATTTCGGGTTATAAGAGAACAGACAACGGATCATCTTCAAGGTTTCTGATATCTGTTTCCTTGCCTTATTGATATTTTGTTAAATACTTGTATATCGATTAAAAGATTTCAAAATAAAATAAATAGATGCGAATGAGCTCAGTTGGTATTCCCTCCCAGTGCTCAGAGAGAAATGCTGCAAATTATGGCTTATAATCCTGAAAACTTACCAGCTCAAAGGTCGCCTAAAACTTTTTGAGGACAGGATTTCATGGCAAAATTACACAAAAATTGCAGATTTTGTCTTATTTCACAAGCCGAAGGAAGTCTGAAGTGCAGAAACAAATATGTGCATATCCAAATCAAAATTGAAAGCAAAAGCCTGCTTTTCTGCACCATAATATGAGTTGTTCAGAAATTTAAAGTGCAACAACTTTTTTTGAAAGGCTCATATTAAAAGCATAGAAGAACAGTGCTGATGTGTGCTTGCTCTCCTGTTTTTTTGTTTGGGTATGTGATGAAGAGCCATTGCAGATGACTTTTGAAAACCACTCTGAATTGGCCCCACAGTCATTAGTAGCGGTATAGAAGATTCCAATAAAGATAAAGATATCCTTCTAGAACAGGGGTGGGCAACGAGGGCCACAATCCAGTCGGGATTTTAGGATTTCCCCAATGACTATGCACAAGATCTATTTGAATGCACTACCTCCATTGTATGCAAATTGATCTCATGCATAGTCATTGGAGGAAATCCTAAAAACCCGACTGGATTGGGGCCCTCGTTGCCAATCCCTGTTCTAGAAAACAGGCTTCAAAAATAACGAATTGGAAGGGTTCGGCATGAAAAATGTCCATTTGCCACTTTTTGGATGTTTCTCTCTTTTGAGAATGAGCTCCATAGTATTCTATAAGTTACATGCGTAAGTTGGCATCATGCCCATGGCCCACCTATGCTCTGCTCACACATACACCCACATGCAGATATGCACCATAGCGCAGAACGCCCTTGCACATGTACCAGTTAAAGGGACACGCACACAAGGTGCACATAACTGCATCTGCCCATTTATAGAATCAGCCTTTAGCCCCCTAATTCTACCATCTGGTGCACATGTTTCTGCGTTTAACACACATAATTCCATATATTTGGGTCGATATTCAAAGCAATTTAATAAGCCAGAAATAATAATAATGGTTTATATACCGCAGGACCGTGAAGTTCTATGCGGTTTACAATGATTATAGAAAAATGTTACAAATTGAATAGAATTGACAAATGGTTCCTGGCCAGTTAGATCACTTGTTTGGAGTTAGCCAGTCATTTTCAGTGGCACTTGACTGGTTAATGCTGCTGAAAATAACCAGTTAATGCTGACTGTTTTGGGGGCATTTGGCTAGTTAGGTGCTAATATTCACCACTTAACTGGACAGGTTAACCACATAAATAGGACCGCATAAAGGTCAGTCCTATCTTTTTTTGTGTGTATTTTTCATGGTTCAACAATTTTTATTGGTTTTCAAATTAAAATACAAACAAGCACTCAGGACATAGCCCCAGATCAAAACAAGTCTCATACAGAACTAGAACTACAAGCAAGAATAAACAGCTTAAACCCCCCCCCCCCACCCCCTACCCGAAGCAGGAGCCATCCTCCAAAATACAGTACAAAAATACTATGACATCCGCAAGAAAGTGGACCACATCCCCCCACCAGATAAAGGCCCATAAGACAGACAAATCAAGAGACACAATAGTGCAGTGCAACAGCAATTCCAACATAAAAAAAAGAAAACCGACATCGCTATGAACCAGACTATAATACCCCCACCCCCAACCCACCCAATCCCATCTCAGATCGTTACCGTAACAAAAACTCTGAAAACTATGAACTCTGCTAGTCTTTCGAGATACATCTCCCGCATTCCAGGAAGCGAGAGGACAAGTAAACCTAACCCAGATAGAGCAGAGAGAGAGAAGGGGGGAAAAAACTCTCCCCTCACGCGCCCCCGACGACGGTCAGTCCTATCTTTATGTGGTAGCCCATAACCAGTAAGGCCGATGTTGGTGGCCACCTTAAACGCAGCTGCCAATCATGTGTCATAAGAACATAAGAACATAAGAAGTTGCCTCCACTGGGTCAGACCAGAGGTCCATCTCGCCCAGCGGTCCGCTCCCGCGGCGGCCCATCAGGTCCGCGACCTGTGAAGTGGTTTCTGACCACTTCTATAACCTACCTCAAGTTCTATCTGTACCCCTCTATCCCCTTATCCTCCAGGAACCTATCCAAACTCTCCTTGAACCCCTGTACAGAGTTTTGACCTATCACATCCTCCGGAAGCGCGTTCCATGTGTCCACCACCCTCTGGGTAAAAAAGAACTTCCTAGCATTTGTTCTAAACCTGTCCCCTTTCAATTTCTCCGAGTGACCCCTAGTGCTTGTGGCTCCCCACAGTTTGAAGAATCTGTCCTTATTCACTTTCTCTATTCCCTTTAGGATTTTGAAGGTTTCTATCATGTCCCCTCTAAGTCTCCTCTTCTCCAGGGAGCACAGCCCCAGCATTTTTAACCTGTCAGCGTATGAAAAATTTTCCATACCTTTTATCAGTTTAGTCGCCCTCCTCTGCACTCCCTCGAGTACCGCCATGTCCTTCTTGAGGTATGGCGACCAGTATTGAACACAGTACTCCAGGTGTGGGCGCACCATTGCACGATATAGCGGCATGATGACTTCCTTCGTCCTGGTTGTGATACCCTTTTTGATGATGCCCAGCATTCTGTTTGCTTTCTTTGAGGCTGTCGCACACTGCGCCGATGGTTTCAGTGATGTGTCGACCATCACCCCCAGGTCCCTTTCAAGGTTACTCACCCCTAGCAGTGTTCCCCCCATTTTGTAGCTGAACATCGGGTTCTTTTTCCCAATATGCATGACCTTGCATTTCTGTACGTTAAAACTCATTTGCCACTTTTTTGCCCAGTCTTCCAGTTTCGTTAGGTCCCTTTGCAGGTCTTCACAGTCTTCCGTGTTTCTAACCCTGCTGCAGAGTTTGGTGTCATCAGCAAATTTGATAACCTCACATTTTGTCCCTGTCTCCAGATCGTTAATAAATATATTGAACAGTAGAGGTCCCAGTACCGACCCCTGTGGAACTTGACCCCTGTGGAACTCCGCTCGTGACCCATTGCCAGTCTGAGTATTGGCCTTTTATTCCAACCCTCTGTTTCCTGCCTGCCAACCAGTGTTTGATCCATCGGTAGATATCCCCTTGCATCCCGTGGTTCCACAGCTTTTTAAGTAGCCGTTCGTGAGGTATCTTGTTGAAGGCTTTTTGGAAGTCAAGGTAAATGATGTCTATGGATTCCCCCTTATCCATCTGGCTGTTTATTCCCTCAAAGAAGTACAGCAAATTCGTGAGGCACGACCTTCCCTTGCAGAAACCATGCTGGCTCGCCTTGAGTTGTCCATTGTTTTCTATGTGTTCGCAGATTGTGTCCTTTACCATTGCTTCCATCATCTTTCCTGGTACCGAAGTCAATCACACGACGGCGCCGGTTAGAGAATCTTGCCTCCAGCAAAGGTAGGCACCAGAAATGTAGGCCAGGGTTTTCCAGGCCTACATTTCCAGCACCTACCTTTCATTTGAATCACGACTCTATAGGCGCTGTACAATGCCTAACGCCACTTCCGCTGTATAGAAGCGTTAGGCGCCGCAAAGCAACGACAGAGGCATGATTCTGGCACCTTGAAAAACTGTGAAAAACATCACTTAAACAGCGTTTTTCACTGAGCTTGGGCACCCAGCAGCATCTAAAAAAAAGGCGCTATTTAGAGAATCCAGGTCTAAGTGCTGAATATCACACTGAACCAGCTATGTGTTAGCTAGCTCTGAAGCCCAGACATGACCCGACGTTGAATTTCCAGGTTTAACGCCAGCGATGGTCAACAAAACACTAAGGGCCAGATTCTCTAAACGGTACCGTTAGCGACGGCCACTTAGAAAAGTGGTGCTGATCATGTGTCAATCACGTGACAGCGCTGTGTAGAAAATCATGGCCATGCCAAAAATATGCGCCAAAAATGCAGGCCAGGGTTTTACAGGCCTACCTTTCTGGCGCCTACTGTCTACTAGAATCGCGTTCATCGAGGCACCCGCCTGCACCTACATCCACTTCCGCCATAAGCCATGCCTACTTTGGACATAGGTGCAGGTAGGCACCTCTATGGATGGGAGTTGGACGCCATTATTTGCAGGCAGTTGCAAATGCCTACATTTTTTAAAAATTTGATTTTAATTGGTTTTAAATGATGTGATCAATTACCACTTTGTTTATCACCAATTAAAACCATTAAGCTAGATGACGGTAGGGTGCCTACTGCTGCCTGACGTATGGCGCACTATAGAGAATTTGGACCTAAGTGCCGCTGCCTGAATATGGGGCCCATAGGTAGAATATTGGTAGGTACAAGCGTAATTTAATTGGCAAATTAGGCACTAATTGCTACTAACAACTAATCAGTGATAATCGGAATTAATTACATAGAAACTGGCATTAATTTGCAGTTATACACATAACTGCACTTGTTACTCTATAATCTTAGCATTCAAAATCAAGAGTGCATAACTGTAAGGGGGATGTGCATGTGGGAGGGGCCTAGACAGGTCAGAGGCATGCCAGACATTTACCTGCTAAGCTTCTAGACAACTGATCCTCTCTTCTCTCTCCCCTCTATAGCGATTAACTTGTTCTATTGATCACTCTCTCCTCAAAAATGGATTTCCTGTCCTATTAACCCTCTTTCTTCCTCCCCTCATAAAGTCAATCAATTTGTACCTTTGCTTAATCTTTGTAAACCGCATAGAACTTCACGGTATTGCGGTATATAAGCTGTTATTATTATTATTATTATTATGTCAGTCATGTGAGCAACTGTAACATTCATTCACGGACGTTTATATCAGCCCTTAACTTGGTGCAAGCAGTCGCACCTAAATGTAACCGCTAGAGAATGACACGTGAACGGGTACCCATGGGTACCTGCAGGGTGGGGATGGGGACAGAGCCCATGGGGACAAAATGGTGTTGGGGACAGGGACAGGGACAAACTTTGTCCCCATGTCATACTCTAAAAACTTGAGACTAGTATCAATATGTAAAAACTTAACACATCTTAGACAATTGGCAACTGAATTCAATGATTTTAAAAAACAGCAGAAACTGCTTTTGGATTACAATGAACTACTATTAAATTACATCATTTGTGTCTTGTCTGCTATGTGCAACGTTCTTTCATCATCCATCATTGCAGTAACATTTCTAACACTTAATAAACACTTATTTTCTTGTTCATCCACTACACAGTTTAGGTTCTCTTCTACACCCATGTCTGAAGGACAATTCGGTTACCTTCCCAGATGATGTAAACACACAAGCAACTGAATTTTTGGGAGGATTGTACCCAGGGTTGCCAGATTTTCTCCATGAAAAAAGAGGACTCCTGGCCCCGCCCTGTTCTGTTTGATGGAGCAATGGATGACTGAATTCAAACTGAAACTTAATTCAGAAAAAACAAAATTTTTTTGTAGCGTCGCCACATCCTTTTGACACCAAAACACCACTATGCATCAATAAACTTAGTTGTCCTATTCAGACTACTATGAAGGTATTGGGTGTAACACTAGATCAGTGCCTAACCATGAAAAACCAAGTAGACTCCTTAATCAGAGAGGGTTTTTTCACTCTCTGGAAACTTCGATCCATTAGAGCATATTTTGATATGTCAGCATTTAGAATTCTGGTACAATCCCTCGTACTGAGTAAACTTGATTACTGTAACATCGCCTATTTAGCAATTTCCCAAAAGAATATGCGACGATTACAATTAATGCAAAATGCAGCGGTCAAACTGATTTTCGGGCTGAAGAAGTTTGATCACGTGACACCTTACTGCCGACAGCTGCATTGGCTACTGATGGAGGCACGCGTAAAGTTTAAGTTCGCTTGTCTCTGCTTTAAAGTACTATACGGTTTAGCCCCTAAATACATAACTGACCTTTTCTCCTTTTCAGCCAACAGACATAAGAGAAGCTCACATTTGAACTTCGTTTCCCCCCCAGTTAGAGGATGTAAACTCAAAAGACACCATCAACACCTTTTCTCACATCAAGCAGCATTATGGGGTAAAGATCTAGAACAATTTCTTACGCCTACTACTTATGGGGAATTTAGGAAACGCCTAAAAACATATCTGTTCCTGAAGTATCTAGACAGCTGACCCGTACAACTCTTTCTCTTCAATAACGGTTCCCTTGAGCTGTTAACCACTATCTTTAACCTCTGTTAAGTTCAATCAATTTGTACCATCTTTTAATCTTTGTAAACTGCATAGAACTTCACGGTCCTGTGGTATATAAACTGTTAATATTATTATTATTCTGTCTCCAGTCCTGCCCCATTCCACCTCCGGCTCCGCCCCATTTCTCCCCGAGACCCGCCCCCCCCGCATGAACCTCCCTGAACTTGAAGGCCGCATTTGGAAGCTTTTGTGCATGGGCAGAGGTCGATGCAGTGACATCACATGCATGCACACATGTGTATGACATCATCACAGTGACGGCCACGCATGTGCAAAGGCTTCCAGACACAGCCTCTGAGCTCAGGACTTCCAAAACTCAGGGTTTTGGAAATCCCATCAGGCGCCCGGACAGTCCTCTAAAAAGAGGGCATGTCTAGGTTTTCCCAGGCATATATGGACTCTGCTAGTTGTACCAAAACCAGATAGAAATGGAAGGCTCTATTTTTGATTTATTGTATAAACAGTTGTACAGAATATTGTCCCTTTATATACTTTAATATAAAATCATAAGTGTTTGAGGCTGACTGCTTTGTGCTCAGTACAAGGGCTGGAATGAGAGTTATGCATCTGTTTCGGACCTGCCAATGGTCCCTGTCTGTCCAGCTGGGAATCGCTGTGGTTCTTCTAATACCACAGGGCTCATCACCTCAGCTTCCCTTTCTCTCACACATTGGTGTTCCACAACTTTGCTCTCTTTTAAGATTATTTTTGTTTCTCCCTCTCTCATGTCACATCAGGTGTCACGTTTGTAATGAGGGGTTTGATGTGTTCCAGAGACCCCAAGGTGTGGATTCTCACCCCCTGCCCAAGCAACTCAGCACAACTGGCCTCACATCTTGGGAGGATTCTCACACCACCACAGCCAAGAACAGAGGCAAGCACATCTATAGGCCACATGAAAGGCCCCCTACCTGCTCTCTGGAACAGAGCCAGTGCAACCTCTATCATAGCCCTCCTCCCCCAAGAACCACGATCACAATGACCCCCATCACCTTCCCCCGCCAGAAAAATTCTGTAAAAGTGCATATTTGGACAAAAGACCATTTTCAGCAAGCCAAACATGCCTATAAAACTGATTATTCCAGATACAAAAGCTTGTTGAAAATTACCCATCATCCTAAAGGAGCTCACAGTGGAAAAATATTATTGCACTGTTCCCCAGGTAAAAATACCTGCACACTTGGTAGCAAAATGTAGTTTTGAAAATTGCTCCCCTTACTTTTAAATATAAAGCTATCAGATACAACCTTAAAGGCAAAGTGGGGGTAGATCGCTTGGAGTCACATCTACAACCCTGGTCACCTCTCTGGGCAGACTGGATGAGCCATGCAGGTCTTTATGTGCTGTCATCTACCCCTAGATTTTATAAATGGCACCCAAAGTTACACATACCCAATTTGTGAATGAAATTTAATAGAGAAATGAGCCACATAGTACCAGTTATTGGGCACTAACAATCAATTATTGGCGTTAATTAGCAACAATTTGTATTTGCGTGCACATCCTGCTAAGCTAGGGTTACCAAATGTCTGGATTTCCCCAGACATGTCCTCCTTTTGAGGACATGACCGGGGGTCCGGATGGCTTTTCAAAACCCGGCACTTTGTCCAGGTTTTGAAAAGCTTTCCTTCGTGTAGGAGGGCATCCGCACAAGCACAGATACAACGCGCATGATGTCATTACATCGCATTCGTGCATACGCGAATGTCTTGCCCGACGAGAGAAGCAGTGGGGGGGGCTGGGGTGGGATTGGAGGCGGGGTTTGGGGGCAGGCTTGGGGGCGTGACAGGGCAGAACCGGGGCGTGACGGGACAGGGATGGGTGGGACGGGGCGGGACTAGGGGTGCAGATTTTACAGATGGAAAGTGCTATTCTATAAAGATGCATGCGCAAATCTTAGTGTGTAACTGAAAGGGGGCCTGGCCATGAGAGGGGTGTTCACTAAAGATGTGCGCACTATGAGTTCAGGGGAACCACGCCTAATTTATACATGAAGATTTACATCAGGTTTCAGTAGATGTAAACCCTCATGCCCAACTTACAGGGGCGGCCTTATAATGAGGTGGATTGAGGTGGTAACCTCAGATGGCACTTTCCAGGGGGCGGCCTTCCCTCCCCGTATCGAACCGTGGCTGGCTGCAGCAGCGATATACAAACACTGCTCTGCCACCGGCCCTGGAGTCTTCTCGGCAGTGTGTCCCGCCCTCTGTGATGTAACTTCCTTCTTCTTATGACAACTGCTTGACACTTGGACAACAATTCTATAAATTGGTGCCATGATGTAGGTCCACAATGGACACTCCTAACATAATGTGACCATATGGCTCCAGAAAAAAGGGGACGGATTGAGACATCCGGGTTTTACTTCCATTGAAAGCAACCAAGATGTCTCAATCTGTTCTCCTTACTTCCATTGCTTTCAATGGAAGTAAAACCCGGATGTCTCAATCCATCCCCTTTTTTCTGGAGCCATATGGTCACACTATCCTAACACCAATTTTCTAATGGCTTCAGGTTGCCCCTCAACCATCATAGAATACTAGTGTAAAAGGGTGGATGGGGCTTGATATACTGTGTGGTTACAAAGTGGTTTATAAATTTTAGACGGGTACTTATTTTGAAGTGTTAAGTGACTTGCCCAGATTCACATGGGGTTGCAGAGGGAATTGAACTCATGATCTCAAAGGTGCTGAGGCACCTGCTCTAACCACTAGGCCACTCCTCTACTCCCCTGTGTGCCAATGTGCATGTAGTAGAGGTCATAAGCATGCAAATCTGTCTCCTGCATATTCATTATGTGCCTACTCAAATTTGCTATTACACCAACTCTATTACTTTAAATTTCAAATATTTATTGTTTTAAAAATGTTATAAAATAATATCATTTATAATATACACAATTTCATTCACCCCACTATTCTAAATGAAACCCTCCCATTCCTTTCAATCATCCCAAAGTTCACTCATTTGTTGTGCAAATCCTGCTACGAGTCTTTGTGCAAATATTTGCCTGTCGTTCAACCACAAACCTCTGGTCTCACTGTTATTTCATGGATACATTTTCAAATCCCTTCATGTTGTCCAATTCTCCATGTTTTCCTCTTCAAAAGCAAATCAATCATCTCAACACTCAGCCCGACATAGGGCTAGATTCACAAAGCAAACCGATCGTGTACCGATCAGTTTGCGACCCCTTAGTGACTCCGGCCCAATTCACTTACCGTTCAGCCGACCATCCTCCGATCCGCACATGCAAATGAGGGCAACGGCATGCAAAGTAGGCAGGGACCCGATTCACTATCCAAAACCCTGCAACACCGACTGGGCTGGCCAATCACTCCCAAGCGACTGCTGATGACCAGTCGCTCAAGCCCTTTCCGGCTGCCCTGCCTTCTGCCGCCCTGCTTCTGCCCTGTCAGCCCCGATCTCCTGCCTGCCCCGAAGTCCTGCTTGCCCCGAACTCCTGCAGCCCAATCTCTCTTGCCGCCCCGACTCTCCCACCCTTCCCTGTGTGTGCATAAAACCCCTCCCTTAAGAAGAGGGAACAGTAGTGTCCCGGCGAGTCCTACGCCCGTCACTCGGTCTCTCTCAAGCCTCTCATCCCGCTCCAGCACTGCCAAGATCTTAGGGATAGATTCCCCGTAGTGCAAGCCCATGGTTTTAACCCGTGGGCTTAAGCAGGTTAAAACCACGGGCTCCAAACGTCCTTTCTCTTAAACCTGCCTGTTTTACATTCCCTTTCTCTCTGCCCTAGAAAAAAGAAAAAAAAAGTTAATTATATATATATATATTAAAAAATAAATAAATGGCCCCGGCTCGGATGGGCTTGCACAGACCATCTACAGACTTTAGGGCCCTGAACAAACATTTAGCCACACAGAAGTTCTGGATGCTTTTCATGGGCACCCCAATTCCCATTTTACAAACAGGGAATTGGTTATGCTCTCTGAACTTGAAGGTTGCTTATACTCACATACAGATACACCCAAGTCTCAGAAGGTATATGAGATTTGTGGCGTCGGCTTTTGGTGACAAAAACTCAACAACTGGTCCGGGGGTGCCGGTACAGTGTCAGCACCGTGAAAAGTGCATCTCATGACATGTGTTTTGACTGTGACTAATAAAACAAAATAAGAATTACATGAATCAGATAAATTAGTTTTTTTATTTTTTATTTTTAGAAGAAGTGGTAAAAGCACACTCCTTGAGCACATGTATTATAACCATGTCTTAGGAATTATAGTAGTTTTTGTGGGATTAAAAAGGCATGTCTTATGTGCACTTGTTAAAAGCCGACATTGTATCTCCCCTCCCGCTGCCAAGCAACACCCCCCCAACACCCCTTCAGCAGCGGGAGTGATGCCCACTCTCTTCTGCCGCCAAGCAACATCCCGCTAACACCCTCTTGGCAGTGGGAGAGATGCCCACTCTTTCCCGCCACTAAGCAACACCCCCTCGGCAGTGGAGAAGATGCCCACTCTCTCCTGCTACCATATAACCTCCCCCCGTGCCTCTGATGACCCCTGCCCTCTCCCCTTTACCTTCCTTAGATGGCTGGCCGGAGGGATGCCTACTTCCTCCGGCCAGCAGGCTCCTCCCTGGTGCATCCAGGGAGGGGCTTAAGGCTCTGATTGGCCCAGACACATAAGGCCCCCACCCATAGGAAGGGTCTTAAACAACCTGGGTCAATCACAGTCTCAGGCCCCTCCCCAGTGCATCCCAGGATGCACTGGGGAAGGGAAGGCCCGTCAGTGTGAAGAGGCAGGCCTGCTGGCTGGAAGGAGTAGGCATTCCTGCGGCCAGCCATATAAGTAAGATAAGGGGGAGAGGGTGGGGGGTCATTTGAGGCATGGGGGATTGCGTGGCGGCAGAAGAGAGTGGGCATCTCTCCTGCTGCCAGGTGGAGGGTTGCTTGACTTCAGCGGCTCAGTTTGTTGTTGGGTTGGGTTTTTTTGCATTTTTTCTGCGCATGTGCCCATCGCTATCACCAGTGATGGGCACATGCAAATTTAGCGAATCTTCACTGCTCTCTGCCAACCTCATTTGCATGAGTGTTTTTTGAAGAATCGCTTGCTTTTTTTAAATCACTACTATAAGGGCTGCAACAGCGGCCTGTCAGTTTTTAACGCAAATTTTTGAGAATCTAGGCCTGAGTATGTAAGATTGAGGCAAGTCATTTTATCTCCTGTATATATCAGTTCTAATTCACAGAAGGCTCAGAGTAAACCAGCACAACCTCTTTAATGTCTGTAGGGAGTGAAGTTTGGGAGGTGTCAGATAAAATGTTATTGCATGTTAAGGTCTGTTGCTTGGTTAGCATCAGACCAAAGGCAGAACAAGTGATGAGGTGGGGAAGAAGAAAGCTTTGATGATTCACTAACATACAGTACACACAAACATACACATTGTACAAAGGGTAAAAATACACAGAAACAGGGCCAGATTTAAGACTATGATGCCTATAGAGGCAGAGGTCTAGGGGATTCCTCATAGATTGGACACTGGACAGTGGAGAATGCAGAGCTCCAGGTTTTGGGCACCTTCACAGTTTGGAGCTCTAGGTATGCACCTGTCCGGGTGTTGAAAAGAAATCGCATTGGGAGGGGGCATCAGTGCATGCACAAATGCAATGCAGTGACATCATGCGCACGCGTACATATGTATGATGTCATTGTGTTGCATCCGCGGATGCCTTCCTGCCTGACAAACAGGCAGCGGGGGCAGGTCTGGGGGCAGAGCTGAGAGTGGAGCTAAGGGCGGAGCTGGGGCATAAGGGGGCAGGGATGGGTGAAAGTGGGCAGGACTGGGAGGATGGGTCTAGCAGTCCGGATTATGCTGACATATTATCTGGTAACCCTAAGCCATACAAAGGTACACAAGTACATACACAAAAACACAGTGCCCTCCCTTCCCCACCCCACTCCCACCTCTTTAAATCTTCGCCAGCACGAGCAACTTTTCCAACCTGCTGTTCGCTGGCCTAGCTCCCCTCTGAAATCACTTCTGGGTCATGGGGCCAGAAAGTGATGTCAAAGGGAAAGCCAACGCCTGTGTGAGAGGCAGGCTAGAGAGGTTGCTCGCACTGGCAAAGATTTAAGAGGTATGGGGGAAGGGAGGGCGCAAGTGTGTTGTGAGGGGTGGGGAAGGAGCAGGGTGTGTGGAAGGAGCGGGCGGGCGCAGGAGCAGTGGGATGGCAGAGAGGAGGATGCCACCACCCAGGGCGCCTCCTACCCCTGCTATGTCTCTGAGCACCATGACTTAGCTGCCCAAAACCCAGATTCTGCAGGTGGGGGTGCTGAATCCCAGGGAAACCTGGGATCGGGTTTCCAGATTTTGGGATGCAAAACCCTGGACACCTGGCCCCGCCTGTTCTGCCTCTGGCCCCGCCCTGTTCTGCCTCTGGCCCCACTCCTTTCTACCCCTAGCCCCGCCTGGTTCTGCCTCCAGCCCCACCCCTACAAAGCCTCCTCTCTTATTCCCCAACGAGCTTCGGCTGCATCTGGAGGACCTGGAGCATGCACGGATGTGTGTGACATCATTCGCGCATGCTCAGAGACTCTCCAGATGTGACCGGAGCTTATCAGGACTTTCCAAAACCCGGACGAACTGCCGGGTTTTGGAAAGTCTGTCCAGGCTCCTGGACAGTCCTCTAAAAAGAGGACATGTTTGTGTTTTCCCGGACATCTGGTAACCCTAACCTGGGATGAAGGCAGAGAACTCGAACATACAGGATGCACCTGAATGAATGCAGGGATGCAGGAAAGGAACAAAAAAACCAGGCAACACAGACAAACTCCAGAAAGTCACTGACTTTATATTGGTATCCAAAGAAGAAACTCTGGCAGAAAACATCATGTTTCACCAAGTAGACTAGTCACTTCTATTCATCTCATGGCTGCTGACACTATTAGTAGGAGGACAGAAGTTCATCTCTGCATCTCAGCATCTGTCCTTGAAACTGAGCCCCCTACAGGTTAGCAGTTGAACTTCACAGGCTTAGTCCCAGAGGCCAGAATTAGAAAATGACACAGGGAAAAATTCTGTCCCTGTCACCGTCCCATCCCCGGACCACCATCCTCTGCACCGCCCCGTCCCGCTGGTCCTTTCAACGCCCCGTCCCTATCTCTGCCGTCCTCTTCACCGCCCCGTCACCGTCCCCACTGTCTCTTTCACCGCCCCGTCACCGTCCCCATTTTCAGCGTCTTCTCCTCTCCATCCCCCCATCCCCAGCACCCTTCACGCGGTCCAGCAGCTCCCTTCCGCCGGCCAGCCATGCATTTCCCTCCCTTCCTCCTTTTCCCTTACCTTTTCTTCTTGAAACTGGCAATTTCTATAAGGCTACGAGCTGTATTACAGCCGGAGCCTTGAAGTCGCGTCGGGTTGCCTGCTAGAAAAGTCTCCTCCGATGCAACTGGAAACAGGAAGTTGTGTCAGAGGAGACTTTTTTCAGCAGGCAACGCGACGCGACTTCAAGGCTCTGGCTGTAATACAGCTCGTAGCCTTATAGAAATCGCCAGTTTCAAGAAGAAAAGGTAAGGGAAAAGGAGGGAGGGAGATGCATGGACGGCCGGCGGGAGAGAGTGGGCTGCCAGATCGAACGCTCGTTCACCGCGTGTTCACTACTTGTTCACCGCCCCGTGCTACCATTCACCACACCACGGGGCGGCGAATGGCCTTGTCCCCGAACTCGCGGTGACCTTTTTTTTTGGTCACCGTTTTGGCGGGTTACCCACGGCTAGTCGCGGGTAACAACCACCGTGTCATTCTCTAGCCAGAATCCCCAGCTGCTTTTGCTGTCTTTGCCCACACAGCACCTCTATCCTCGCCATGTTTTGTTTATTAAAACTTCATATACCACTCGACTCATACAGATCTCAGTGTTTTACAAATTACAATACAAATAAAATTTCAAAGGAAAGAAACTAACCCCCTTTTACTAAACTGCGATAGCGGTTATTAGCGCAGGGAACTGCGCTGAATGCTCCGTGCTGCTCTCAACACTCATAGAGTTCCTATGAGCATTGGGAGCAGTGCGGAGCATTCAGCACAGCTCCCTGCGCTAATAACCACTATCGTAGTTTAGTAAAAGAGGAGGGGGAGGGGGAGGAAAATGTCTAACGCTTTCTTATAGACCAATCATGCAAATTCTATTTAAAAAAGCAGCAACAATAATAACAACTTTTTAAATTTTATATATCTTTATTCATTTTCAAACTAAAAACAGTGCATACAAGAATTCATTTTCAAGTTATTTGAAAAACAGCACTTACATCCAACAATAAAATACTTAAAAATCATTTTCACCCCCCTCCCCCCTGATTTCAATGTATTCAAAATACTTACAAAACATTAATAAACCAGTCCCTATACACTAACCTTCTCCCTCCCACCCACCCACACCCTTCCCTGGATATGTAAAATATAACCATAAGTAAAGTGGAAAACCATTCAATTAGAATCAATAAAATTGGTCAATGGGCCCCACGTCAGATTAAACAATTTATTACCCCTTTGCTCAAAAATCATTTTCTTGTATCTATAACACAAGCATAACGAGCAATAATAACAACTAACTGCAATGCAAAACAACAACTAACCCCAACCTATCCCGCTTGGAGCTATGTAACAATAGCTATCCTACAAAAAACATAGGGCTCCTTTTACCAAGCTGCACTGCATTGAGCTGGCATTAGTTCTTGGCACGTAGCACAGGGTTATCGCGCGCTAAAAACGCTAGCACACCTTAGTAAAAGGAGCCCTTAGTCTTCAATACAGTTTTAAATTTCTCTTAACTTCTCTTTGTCCAAATCTGTACAGACACTGCGTTCCACAAAGAGGGTGCCATCCAGAAGAACACACACATTTGCATCGGTACCATCAAGCACTAGATGGATGGGGTATCACCATTCTCAATTCCGAGAAGGAGCTAAACAGTCTGTTAGGAAGATATAGTGAAGCCAAAGAAGCTAGATAACTCGGAGTATGATCATAATAGGCCTTGTGTGGGAGAACAAGCAATTTAAAGTCAATTCTGTACGTGACTGGCAACTAGTGGAAATGGATCACGTTACTCCTTTATTTATGCATTTCCACTGGTTGCCAGTCAAGTACAGAATTGACTTTAAATTGCTTGTTCTCCCACACAAGGCGTATTATGATCATACTTTACAAAATACTGCAATAAAACTGCTGAGGAATGTGAGACAAAGGGATCACGTTACTCCTTTATTTATGCCTTTGTCCCACATTCCCCAGCAGTTTTATAGCAGTATTTTGTAAAGTCTTTAAATGTTGTAAACTATTATTGGGTAACCCAACATATATTACGTTGCCATAATCAATTTTTGGAGACAAGCATGCGTTTTAGTCCTAGGGTACCTCAATAAAGAGGGTCCACATACAGAGGGATGGACATAAGTGGGAAGTAAGGCATTTTCTTGCAGAAATACCCAGAAAGTATAAAATGATGCATTTGGATTACAAAAATTCACTTAAAGAACGTAAGTATTGCCAGAGTGGTTCATATCAAAAAGTCCATCTAGCTCAACATTCTGTTTCCAGCGGTGGCCAATCCAGATCGCAAGTACCTAGCAGGATCTCAAAAGTAGAAAGGATCTATGCTGTTCAACCCAACACCTCTACCCTCCACCCCCACAGATAAATAGTTGCTTTCCCCAGATCCATCTTTATAATGGATTATGGATTTTAATTTCAGGAATTTCTCTAAACCTAGCAGTGGTGTACTTAGGATATGTGACACCCAGGGCCACTCATTTTTAACACCCCCCATATCTAAAGGGATCAGAGGAGCATCCCCTAGGAGCTGCATCCGGGGCATACCCATCCCCCACCCCCTTGGTATGCCACTGACTGAGAAAAGGGATTTTGGTCTCCAAAAGTTAGTAAAAACATGATATTAAAATTAGTCCAATAAAAATATTTTACCTTATTTCCATTTTCTGTGTATAAATGTTTATCAATACAGCTACAATACTACTTTATCCAAAGCAACAACAACAAAAAAAAAGGGTTTTTCCTACCTTTTGTCATCTCTAGTTTCTGCTTTCCTCATCTTCACTCTCCATTCTATCCAGCTTCCGTCCTCTTTCTCTGTCCCTTCCATTTTTCTCTTTCTATCTCCACTCCCTTCCCCATGCTTTGGCATCTCTCTCTTCTCCTTTTCTTCCCTCCTTCCCACTGCAACTCACCACATTATTGGGCATCTGCTTCCCTTCCCCTATGCCCTGGGATATCTCTTTTCCTTCCATCTCCTCCTCTTCCTCCATGCTCTGGCTTCTCCTTTCTTTCATTTTCCTCCCTCCCTTCCTTCCCAATGGTCTGGCATCTGTCTCCTTCCCTTATGATCTGCATCTGGGATAGACCGGCCCCGCCCCCACCCCTCCTTGGTATGCTACTGAATTAGACTAATCTATCTTTCAATTGGCTTTCAGAAGTCAAAACCTCCTTCTTCACATCAGTACAGTATACTGCTGTTACAGTATCCTGTTCTGACCTGAGGAAGATGGTTTTGGCTTCCGAAAGTTATTAAAAAATTAGTCCAATAAAAAGATTACCTTATTTCCATTTTCTATTCATAAACATTTATCAATATAGCTACATTGCTAATTTATTCTAAAGAAAAAAAAATATTTTTTTTTCTACCTTTTGTCATTTCTTCTTTAATCATCTTCTTCACTATCTTTTTCCATCCAGTGTCTGTCCTCTCTCTCCCTTCCATGCCCTCTCTCACTGCCCCTTCCAACTAGTGTCCGCCCGCTTCCTCTTCCATATGGCGTCTTCTCTCTATGTCCCTACCATAAACTATCTACCCAGTGCTCCTTCTCTCCTTTGTACATGATACATTTCAGCTTCACCCCTCTCTATTTTTCGCTCTCTGTCTCCACCTCTTCCCCTATGCTCTGGCATCTCTCTCTCCTTCCTTACATCCCACCCCACCTCACAATTTGGCATCTCTGTCTCCTTCCTTTCCTCCCCCCATGCTCTGCTATCTCCTCTCTTTCCTTTCCTTCCCTCCTTTCTCCCTGGTCTAGCATCTCTGACTCCTTCCCTTCCCTCCCCTCCCCTCCCCCAATGCCTAGGCATCTCTTCTTTCCCCTCCTCAATTGAGAGGTGATGTATCTTACATCATAGTAAGTATGAAGTGGATATTATATGAGTAAGCAATAAAAAGTTAATTAATTTTTCTATCACTTCATGTATGTGGCATATAGTTGGATAATGCAGTATTACATTTACAGTAGTTGTAATGTTAAATGGGGGCTCTCATTGATAGGGGATAGGGGGAGGAGCTATTGATGATGTCACCACATGGCATCGGCAGGTTAGTTTATGTAAAGTCGCTGGAGAGTTTTGTCTCCATGAAGAGCTGTGCTGCCTGAGTGTGGTTTGGCACTGGTTTTTTAATGTGAACGTTAAGACCGTGTGTTTCCTTTTGTTTGTTTTGTATTTTGAGCGAGATGTTTATGTATTGTAGAATTGATTGTATGTTTTTGCTTTCATATGTGTGCGGCAGATAAATCCCCCAAGGCAGGTCTTGATTCCAAAATGCTTCAGGTGGTCCACTAGTGTTTGGCCTGCTGGTGTCTGGAGTAAGTAATCTGTTCAATGCTGGAGTTCTTGTGGACAAGCTAAGTGATTTGCCTCACACTTTTCTACAATGATCACATTCAGCACATGGCATTTTAGTGCGCGCTAAAACCGTTAACGCACCTTTGTAAAAGGAGCCCTTAGCTCCTAGTCAGCCCTAGAGCCCGATTCAACATCTTCCTGTTAGCCATCTGAACCGTGGTGTTCAGCAGCACTGTAACAGAAATCTTCAGGTTACTAGAAACCATAAAATGATTTGCCTATCAGTGGTTTGGGTAGGTTGCCAAATGACCACCAGGTTTCAGATCTGCTGACCTTTTAGTTGATTGGAATATATATTTGCTATACCTAATGTTAAAGACAGCAGACCGAGAATTAGGGAATCCAGAGTTCAAATCCCACTGCTGATCCTTGTATAAATCATTTAGGGGTCCTTTAACTAAGCTAAAGTAAAAAGTAGCCTTAGTGCGCCTTTGCGCAGGTTTTTCCCTTGCACTAAGGCTGTTTGTAACAGAGTCGTACAAATGGCTTTTTTCTATTTTTGGGATTAATGGCTATGCGGTATTTCTTAAGTCAATCAGTTAGCATGCTGGAATATAGCTCCTCCTTTCTTCCCAGCTCTCCTGGAGGACTGCCATTGATTGATTTGTTCAGTTATGGGTTCCTGAGGAAGGGACTTGTTCCCGAAACCAGGCTGGTTGAACCTGGTCTTCTGGCGTTCCATCTGCCCTGTCTCACTTCCCTTGGACATTGGATGAAAATCTTTTGAAGCTAAGTTTTGCTTTTTCAATTTTGGGAGTTGGCTGGGGGGTTCCCTGTTTGGTTGCTGTAATAGTGCCCTGTGTTTATTTTGCACTGCTTTTGTTGGTGATAGTGTTATTTTGATTTAAAAACACACACTCTGGTACCCTATGATGGTGTGTAGGTGTACGCCTTCCCGGCGCCACCTTGATGCGTGAAGCGTTAGAGCTACGCTCCCGTCGCTGTCCCTTTGCACTGAGGGTACCTAAGTCTTGTAAAATTCTGATAGTTATTTACCTTATACACATTATTGTGTTGGTTATTGATTTAACTTTTGCTGGGGACACTGTTTCACTACCACTCTTGGGAACCTTTGACCTTTTTGCCTTTTTGTGGGTCTCTTTATAAGGTTCTTTGGCATTTCTGTTTTTGGAGTTTGTTGTAATATAGCTGAGCCTACTGATTAGCACAGGAATTGCTATTCAGTGCCCCTAGACAAGTATTTTTTAGTACATGGATAGTGTGTACACATATGGCACTTTCTGAAGGATGCCTGAACACATCCCATGATACACCATTTTAAACTGCATTAGGCAAGTATTAGGACCTAATACAGCTTAGTAAAATTGTCCCTGAACCTTCCATTATCTCAAGTACAAGCTTAGGAGTCTTTTTACTAAGCTGCAGATAAAAGTGACCTTAAGAACATAAGAACATAAGAAGTCGCCTCCGCTGAGTCAGACCAGAGGTCCATCCTGCCCAGTGGTCCGCTCTCGCGGCTGCCCATCAGGCCTAATTGCCTGAACAGTGTCCATGACTAATTTTGTAACTGCCTCTAATCCTATCCCTATTACCTACCTCTACTCCTATCTGTACCCTTCAATCCCTTTGTCCTCCAGGTACCTGTCAAGACCCTCTTTGAAGCCCTGTAGTGTGCTTCTGCTTATCACATCCTCCGGTAGCGTTTTCCATGTATCCACCACCCGCTGAGTGAAAAAGAACTTCCTGGCATTTGTTCTAAACCTTTCCCCTTTCAATTTCTCCGAGTGCCCCCTTGTGCTTGTGGTTCCCCGTAATTTGAAAAATCTGTCCCTGTCCACTCTTTCTATGCCCTTCATGATCTTGAAGGTTTCTATCAAAGGGCAAAGGGCTCGGTTCTGGGTCCAATTCTATTCAATTTATTCATAAGAGATATGACACAAGGACTTAAAGGAAGGGTAGCACTATTCGCTGACGACGCCAAACTTTGCAACATAATAGGCAAAAGCTTATTACCTGATAATATGACACACGATCTACGACTGCTGGAAAGATGGTCAACTACTTGGCAGCTAAGCTTCAATGCTAAAAAATGCAAGGTGATGCACCTGGGAAAGAAAAATCCGCACAAAAATTATGTACTGAATGGTGAGACCTTAGTTGAGACCAAGGCAGAACGCGATCTAGGGGTGATTATTAGTGAGGACATGAAGGCTGCCAATCAAGTGGAGAAGGCTTCCTCCAGGGCAAGACAGATGATAGGTTGTATCCGTAGAGGATTTGTCAGCAGGAGACCTGAAGTCATGATGCCGTTGTACAGATCCATGGTGAGGCCTCACTTGGAGTACTGTGTTCAGTTCTGGAGACCACACTACCGTAAGGACATACTGAGGATCGAGTCAGTCCAGCGAATGGCGACCAGGATGGTCCTGGGGCTCAAGGATCTCACGTATGAAGAAAGACTAAAAAAATTGTGGCTGTACTCACTTGAAGAAAGAAGAGAACGGGGAGACATGATTGAAACGTACAAATACATCACGGGACGTATCGAGTCAGAAGATAATATCTTCTGTCTCATGGGACCCTCAACAACCAGAGGGCATCCGCTGAAAATCAGAGGAGGGAAATTTCATAGCGACTCCAGGAAGTACTTTTTCACCGAGAGAGTGGTGGAGCGTTGGAATGGACTCCCACTGCAGGTGATTGAGGCCAGCAGCGTGACTGATTTTAAGAAGAAATGGGATACTCATGTGGGATCTCTAAGGGAATGAACTCTGGGGGGAGGCTAATTGCAATGGGCAGACTTGGTGGGCTATAGCCCTTTTCTGCCGTCATTTTCTATGTTTCTATGTTTCTATGTTTCTATCATGTCTCCTCTAAGTCTCCGCCCTTAAGAACATAAGAATAGCCTTACTGGATCAGACCAATGGTCCATCAAGCCCAGTTCTTATGGTGGCCAATCCAGATCACTAGTACTTGGCCAAAATTCAAAAAGTAGCAACATTCCAGCAGTGGAGGTGTCTTTCTCAATAACAGACTATGGACTTTTCTTCCAGGAAATTGTCCAAACCTTTTTTAAAGCCAGCTACGCTATTCATTCTTTCCACAACCTCTGGCAATGTGTTCCAGGGCTTAACTATTCTCTAAATGAAAAAAATATTTCCTCCTATTGGTTTTAAAAGTATTTCCATGTAACTTCATTGAATGTTCCCTAGTCTTTGTAATTTTTGAAGGAGTAAAAAATTGATCCATTGAACCCATTCTACTCCACTCAGGATTTTATAGACTTCATTCATATCTCCCCTCAGCCATCTCTTTTTCAAGCTGAAGAGCCCCAACCTTTTTAGTCTTTCCTCATACGAGAGGAGTTCCATCCCCTTTATCATCTTGGTCGCTCTTCTTTGAACCTTTTCTAGTGCCACTATATCTTTCATGAGATAAGGAGACCAGAATTGAACGCAATACTCCAGGTGAGGTCACACCATGAAGCAATGCAGAGACATTATAACATTCTTAGTCTTGTTAACCATCCCTTTTTTTAATAATTCCTAGCATTTTGTTTGCTTTTTTGGCTGCCACCACGCATTGGGTGGAAGGTTTCATCATATTTATTATTTATTTTAAAAATTTCTATACCGTTTTTTTTTTCAAAAATGGTTTACAAGGAGTAGCATACATAAAATGTTAAAAATCTATACAAAATAAAAAAATAAAGCAGACATGTTCAGTCTTACATAAAATCAATTGCTCAGAAAAATGTATCAACAGATAGTTGAGTCTTCAACAGTTTCATAAATGAATTCTTCTCTCCACATTTTCGAATCTGTCCAACAAGGCCATTCCATAGCTTGACTCCTGCACATGTGAAAGTCATAATAATTTATTAGATAACCCGGTGGCATTATCCTATGATATTTGGTATGGAAATGAGAGCAAAAAGTCAGATTTATGCAAATAATAATAAATTATTACTTATAATGACTGGAGTTGCCATTCAGCAGATCACATTTAATTGGAAGGATTGGAGGAGATTAAATTACAACTTCTGGTGGAACTCTTTATGCCATATATATAAAATGGAAAGGTTTATTGCAGTACAGCGGGGTTATTTTAAAAAGTTTCAGGATGTGTGGAAACCATTAACGAAGTACTGTATTGTAAAGATTAATTTAAAATTGGTTCCCTTATATTTATTTGTTAATTTAAAGTGCAGGGAGGGGGGGATTTTATTATTACATGTTTTATATGATAATGGAATATATGGAAGGGAGGGTTGGGATAGGGATGGAGATATGAATTTGTGAGATGTGTCAATGATTATTCTAAGTGATGTATTTATGGTTTATGTGATTGAATATATTTTAACACTTAATGTAATCTTGAAAATGAATAAAGAATATTAAAAAAACAAAAAAAACAAAAATATAAAGAGCCCAAAATTGAAAGAGAATAGAAACGTGTCAAGAATCAGGTGGAATTCTTTTTCACACCACAGGGAGGTCCACAGAGAGGGAATTAATAAATATATGAGATCATGTGAACAACTGCATATCAGCACATCAAGTCATCAATTACTGTATTTTTCGCTCCATAAGACGCACTTTTTCCACCCCCAAAAAGGGGGAAATAAGGGTGTGTCTTATGGAGCGAAACCCCCCCCCCCCCTGTAGGCAGCCCAGGCACCCCCGGTACCTTTTTTAAAATCCCCTTTCCGCGCTCCTGCCTGTCTCCCTCGCCAAACTGCTCTTCTTCGGTTCGGTGCCAGGCAGAGCGGCGCAGAAGGCAGGTGTGTGCTGTTCGCATTCCGGTGAGGGAGACAGGCAGGAGCACGGAAAGGGGACTTTAAAAAAAGGTACCGAGGGGAGGGTTGTGCCTGTGATGCCTATGGGGGGTGTCTCTGTTGCCTACAGGGGGGGTGCCTCTGCTACCTATGGGTGGGGGGTGCCTCTGCTTTACCCCTACCCTCTATTTTCTATCTGATAACCAATTCCTAATTCACAACTGAACTTTGCCACCTATCCCTTGACTCTTTAATTTTCTCAGGAGCCTCTCATGAGGAACTTTGTCAAAAGCTTTCTGAAAATCTAGATACACTACATCAACCAGTTCACCTTTATCCACATGTTTATTCACACCTTAAAAGAAGTCAAGCAAATTGGTGAGGCAAGATCTTCCTCTGCTGAATCCATGCTGATTCTGTCTCATTAAATCATGTCTGTCTACGTGTTCCATAATTTTATTTTTTTATAATTGTTTCCATCATTTTGCCCGGCACTGAAGTCAGGCTTACCCTTACACAGATCTTTCCCTTGTGCTAATGCCATTTTCACTGCAGCCAAAAAATAGCTAATTTTCCATTTTTGCAATTCCCCCTCCCCCTTTTTACAAAATCATAGCACCTTTTTAGCACCCGCCGCAGCAGTAACAGCTCCGATGCTCATAGGAATTCAATGAGCATTGGAGCTAATACCGTTGTGGCCAGTGCTAAAAAGGTGCTATGATTTTGTAAAAGGGGGAATTAATGGCCATGCGTTAATGTTACACACACTTGCTGCCATTGAGATTGTGTTGGTGCACGGTGTTATGGGAAAAAAAAGACCTGAGGCAGCCGAGGATTTGGCGCAACAAGGACCCTTGTCATGTGGATTTGATTTTGAGTCTCACTGGGACATGTAGAAGATAAAGAGGAACGGCATCATGGGAGTGAAAGCAAAAGTACCTTCTGTTGCATCAGATAAGTCCCAGCTTTTTTATTGTTAAATTTTTGTGCACATGAATGGCTGATAGTCATTTTAAGACTTATTGAAGTTTGGATGTGTGGAGTTTTTTCTGCCTATGATAGGACTAAGATCCACAACAACCAGAAGTGGGGAAGAGAAAATAGACAGTAGAAAACTCCCCCAATTGCTTGCTGCACACGCCACCTTTTTTTCCTGCAATTTTTTTCAAACCCAGATTTCATTTTGGAACCTAGACACCACAGATCCCTGATGAAAGAAGTGGAATGGGGTTCTCATCTGAGTTGGGGATACATATTTCATCCTGAATTAAAAATAAAAATGTTTTTTTTTCTACCTTTCCTATCTGGCCATTTAATTTTTTTCTAGTCTAGATCTCAGTTTCTGCTTACTGCTTTCATATGTTCTCTTAAATCTCTTTCCAGAGTCTTCTGTGCATTTTTTATTTTCCCTTCTGTCTTTTTCCCTTCTTTCATTATATCCATCTCTGACACTGATATTTTTCCTTCAGCTTTATTCTATGTTTCTGTCTATTCAGTTTTCATTAATCCTTTCTATCCAATCTCCTTCTTTTGATTGCATCCACCTAAAGAGCTTTTTGTCTTCTTCTCTCAAGACCAGTACTCCCATTCTCCTTCCTCTTATTCCCCAGTCTTTAACTCTTATCCTCCTGATATTCATTGCTATTTAACCAGCCAGGAGCAGTTCCTGGCTGGTTAATTTATAACATTTTAATGAAGGAAATAATGAAATATAATATAATACAAATAGATTTCATTTCAAATAGATTCACAATTATAATAACAATAATATCCCAATCCATCCTTTTTCCGGAGCCAACAGTGGCCAACCCAGGTCCAAGTACCTAACTAGATTTTATGCTGCAGTGTATTTTCCTAAACCCATCTCATGTATTTTGTTACAGCACTCTTTCCAGAGAGCTTGTCAAGGATGGGGACTGTCCAATATACAAGGGGAATCCCCAGATCCCACTGACCTGCTGGGAGCTTCTGCATGCAACTTGTCCTACGTTGCCTCAAGTCCTGCTGCCCCTTAATCCACTTCCTACCACTATGCTGCCACTCGCTGCCTCAGAGAATTCCCCACCCTTTGCCAGCAGAATATGAAGTACTTTCAAATCTCACAGACTGGTTTTCCTGGTCTTGAGCATAACAGTCTGCAAGCCTAGTGGATTAGAGCAGCAGGCTGTGAACCAGAGAGACCAGGGTTCAGGTCCTACTAGCACTCTGTGACCTCAGGGAAGCCACTTAACACTGAGGTACAAATTTAGCAGTTCTTCTATTAAGCTACTTTAGGTGCTAACACACACCTAATGCAGCTTAAAATGGCATACTGCAGAATGTGCTCAGGGTTCCCGCAGTAAGTGCCATTTTAGTGCACGCTAATCCACACATGAAAACATAGAAACATGATGGCAGATAAAGGCCAAATGGCACATCCAGTCTGTCCATCCACAGTAACTATTATCTCTTTCTCCCTCTAAGAGATCCCAGGTGCCTATCCCAGGCCCTCTTGAAATCAGACACAGTCTCTTTCTCCACCACCTCTACTGGGAGACTTTCCACGCATCTACCACCCTTTCTGTAAAAAAGTATTTCCTTAGATTACTCTGGAGCCTATCACCTCTTAACCTCATCCTTGCCCTCTCATTCCAGAGCTTCCTTTCAAATGAAAGAGACTCGACTCATGTACATTTACATCACGAAGGTATTTAAACATCTCTAACATAATCTCCCCTCTCCCGCCTTTCCTCCAAAGTATACAGATTGAGATTTTTAAGTCTGTCCCCATATGCCTTATGACGAAGACCACGCACCATTTTAGTAGCCTTCCTCAGGACAGACTCCATCCTTTTAGATCTTTTTGAAGGTGCGACCTCCAGAACTATGCACAATATTCTAAATGAGGTCTCACCAGAGTCTTATACAAGAGCATCAATACCTCCTTTTTCCTACTGGCCATACCTCTCCCTATGCACCCTAGCATCCTTCTAGCTTTTGCCATCACTTTTTCAACCTGTTTGGCCAATGAAAAACAGTTGAAGAATGGGTGACTGGCGTTTGAAGCTGTGAGGAGGATTGCTGTGAATATTGATGAGGATAGCTGTTAATTGTTTTATGTTTTTATGTGTTCCTTTAGATTGTATTTTCATATGGTTTTATGTTTGTAATGATATATATTATGTTTGTTGATTTGTACTTCGCTTTGTATAAGGCAAATAATTTTTTTAAAAACCCACAATACAATACAATAATATTAGGTGCCAGTATATTAAGCCAGGGTTTTCTGGCGCTTAATTCAATCAATGCCCAAACTCAGTCTCTAACCACACCTACTTTTCGGGTAGGCACCTTGGTGTAGACACCTACTGAGTTAGGTGCCTACTAGAAAATTAATTTTTGTTAAATTGATTTTTAACTGGTTTTTAATGGCACTTTCAATTATCAGCACCAATTAAGCCAATTAAAAAATATTAGGTTAAGCGCCTTTCATAGTATCAGGGCCTTACTGCCTACAAAATGGATGACAGTATAGCCATTAGTATAAAAAAATGGAAAATCAGACATTTTACAGCTGCAGCAAAAATGGTTTTAGCATGTGAGAAACTAAACTAAACCTTAAGTTTATATACCGCATCCTCTCCATAAAGATAGAACTCGACACGGTTTACAGGAACTTAATATAAGGAAGGAAAGATATAATAAGAATTAGTGACTATAAAGAGGGTAGTGAGAATTACATTTTTGAGAATAACCAAGTTTTCAGATGCTTTCGTAATAATTGGAAGGAGCCCAGATTCCGCAGCTGGGCAGGAAGGTTATTTCAAAGCTCAGTGATTTTTAAAGAAAAGAGATTTCCCTAATTTTCCCACATAGATAATGCCTTTTAACGAGGGGAAAGATAGTTTTAAGTTTTTGGGTGGATCTAGTAGTGTCAGGTCTCGAAGAATTCCAAGAAAGTGGAATTAGGGGAGGAAGAATGCCATGCAGGATCTTGAATGTTAGGCAGGCACATTTAAAGTGAACCCTAGAAATTACTGGAAGCCAGTGAAGTTTTGACAGAAGCGGGGAAACATGCTACTTTTTGCTGCACCTTAGTAAATAGGCCCCTTAGATTACATATAAGTTCGCTGGGGACAGAGAATTAGCTAGTAAGTAACCTGAATGTGCTCGCCTTGAATTATTACTGGAAGTGCCTCAGCTAGACACTAAGGAGTCTTTGTACAAAATTGTAATGGCCCTTAGCAAGCCCTTATGTGGGTTTTTCCCACACAATAAGGCTGTTATTACTTATTACCACAGCCAGAAAATGGCCAATTTTCCATTTTTCAAATTAATAGTCATATGCTAATATTGCCATTAGCATGTAGCCATTACCAAAAATTAGCAGGTATGCCCCTTGCTACCACCTATTTTGTAGAGGGTAAGGCCTGAATTTTGTGACTAGTGCCATTGTCAGTGGCCGCCGGTTGTGTGGCAATCACATGACGGCACCGGGTAGAGAATCACACCTCCGGCAAAGATAGACACCAAAAATGTAGGCCAGAGTTTTCCAGGCCTACATTTCCCGGCACCTACCTTTGATGTGAATCGCGCCTCCATAAGCACTTTAGGCCGCCCAACGCCGCTTCCGGCATTAGCCGCAACCACAGTGGCGTTAGGCGACCTAAAGCACCTACAGAGGCATGATTCTGATGCCAGTTTTTTAGGCACCTGTAAGCGCCTTGAAACTCAGTTAAAAACATTGTTTAAACTGCATTTTTTATACTGAGCTTGGGCATCTACCAGCACCTAAAAAATCAGCACAAGTTAGAGAATCCGGGCCTAAGGGTTTATGAGTTAATCTTGTGCTAACCAGCCCGCAGCAATGTAGATGTGCTGATTAGCACAGAAATGCCCACTTTCCATCCCCCAGATACGCTCCCTCATAGAAAAATTAAAAAATATTTTTCCAGTTCAAAGATTTTTATTGATTTTAATAAAATACAATATAAATGTTACCAAGGCAAGATACAGACAAGTTGTACAAAGCAAAGAATCATAAAATAAGTCTGGGAAACCATTTCTACAGTCTTGAATATACAAGAGCCCTTAAGTTTGCACATTATCATACTGGGTCATCATGGCCTATGCACACGCTCCCTGATCATAATGCGAGGCTGTTTAAATTAAATAAATAAGAACATAAATAAGAAACGCCTTCACCGGATCAGACCTTAGGTCCATCTAGTCCGGCGACCCGCACACGCGGAGGCCAAGCTAGGTGCTCCCTGATGGAGACCTTGATTACCCGTATCCCTCAATGTGATTTGCAAGAAGGTGTGTATCCAACTTGCACTTGAATCCAGAATGGTAGTCTCCGTCACAACCTCCTCCGAGAGAGCATTCCAAGCGTCCACCACTCGATGTGCAAAACAGAACTTCCTGACATTTGTCCTGGACCTGGCGCCCCTCAGTTTCAGCCCATGACCTCTTGTTCGTGTCACATTTGACAATGTGAATAACAATGTTTCTTGCTCTATTTTGTCGAATCCTTTTAGTATTTTAAAAGTCTCTATCATATCCCCTCGCAGTCTCCTCTTTTCGAGGGTGAACAGTCCCAGTTTTCCGAGGCGCTCTTTGTAGCTCAAATTTTCCATTCCTTTTACTAGTTTCGTGGCTCGCCTCTGCACCCTCTCCAGCAGGGTTATATCCTTCTATAGGTATGGAGACCAGTGTTGGACACAGTATTCCAAGTGTGGTCTGACCATTGCTCTGTAAAGCGGGCATTCGGATGCCCGCTGATCTACTCGTAATCCCCTTCTTTATCATGCCCAACATCCTGTTTGCTTTCTTTGCTGCCGCCACGCATTGAGCTGACGGCTTCAGGGCTTACATGGTTGGAAAGACCTATCTAAGATGAATTATATTAATTGGTGGAATACGTTATGCCTTACAGTAAAATATGAAAGTGTCATAGCAGAAAGGCACAAGTCTATGAGCTCATTTATCAAAATCTGGAGTCCGGTCAACTGTTATTGCAATACAGGCTGATGGCAATCAGTTATTGTGCTAGGATATAGATATCTACAACAGAACTTATGCATTATATCATGGCTCACTATTTATATTTATATGGGGGTATAACTCCGGTGTTCCTCTGTGCTTTGGATATTGTATATGGTTATGGCTGCAGGTTGCGCTGACACTCTTTTTTTAGATAGGCAGGGGTCAGCTTGTTGTAATGCACAGATAAAAAATGTTTTTAAATGTGTTTTGCACACGCACATTCAGAACTTATTGTGGAAGGCCTCAGCATCTCCCACTAAAAGCTCTTTTAAGCTGTGCTAAGCACATCCTAGTGCTTACTGCAACTTAGTAAAATGAGCTGTAAAAAATAAAAATTAAAGGAAAAAAGAAATTGCTCACAGTGCCCTGCCATTATTCTAGATAACTATGTGAACCAGCTCGCCTTTATCCACTTTTGTTAACTCCTTAAAAAACACATATAGAGTGCAGTTTGATTGGTCCATGCTGTATATGCATCAATGACTTCCCATGTTGGTGTGATATCACCAGTGACATCATGACCCTATATATAAAGTAATTTGACATTCCCTTTCTAATAATAAAGACAAAGTGAAAAACACTGTAAGCATCCATGCTCCCTTCATGGAAGAAGTTAATAAAAAGACAAAATTCTAAAAGATATTTCCCCCCAAAAAGGGCTTTCAGATTCTACAGTTTTCCTGGAGTTTGGGAGGCATTAAATGAGGGACGAGAGGCTGATTGAGAATGAACAGAGCTTACTAACTAGCACTAGTGTGTTAAGTGGAAAGGAAGGTGTGATGGCCATCAGGGAGTGAACATCAATAACAGGGCCTGAAACGACCCAGCATTTTCACTCCCTCTATTCAGTTGGGGGGGGGGGGGGTTCTGCCAGTAGTTTTTCAGCCCTTACATTCTGAATTATGCTGGGAGCTCCCCCTGGTTTTTCCAGTCTCTGCTCTCTCTGTCAAGGTAATTTTATAACTGGGTGCCACAGTTTAGATGCCCACAGCAATCCTCCTCACAGCTTCAAAAGTGGGTCACCCATTCTTCAACCGTATTTCATTAGCCAAACAGGTTGAAAAGGTGACGGCGAAAGCTAGAAGGATGCTAGGTTGCATAGGGAGAGGCATGGCCAGTAGGAAAAAGGAGGTATTGATGCCCCTGTATAAGACTCTGGTGAGACCTCATTTAGAGTATTATGTACAAGTCTGGAGGCCGCACCTTCAAAAGATATAAAAAGGATGGAGTCAGTCTACAGGAAACTAAACTAAACTAAACCTTAAGTTTGTATACCGCATCATCTCCATAAAGATAGAGCTCGACACGGTTTACAGGTAATTCTAAAATTGTAGGTGGTCTTCATCATAAGGCGTATGGGGATAGACTTAAAGATCTCAATATGTATACTATGGAGGAAAAGTGATAGAGGGGAGATATGATAGAGACGTTTAATTACCTATGTGATGTAAATGTGCAAGAGTCGAGTCTCTTTCCATTGAAAGGAATCTCTGGAATGAGGGGGCATAGGATGAAGTTAAGAGGTGACAGGCTCCGGAGTAATCTAATGAAATACTTTTTTACAGAAAGGGTGGTAGATGCATGCAACAGTCTCCCAGAAGACGTGGTGGAGACAGAGACTGCGTCTGAATTCAAAAGGGCCTGGGATAGGCTCATGGGATCTCTCAGGGAGAGAAAGAGTTACTAATAATAATAATAATAATTTTATTCTTATATACCGCCATACCCAGCGAGTTCTAGGCGGTTTACAATAAATTAGATTAGGATCCGCATAGACTTGTAGATTTACAACAAATTTATCGGATTTACAACAACTGTCGCCAAACTTGGCAGATGAGAAAGGGAAATTTACAACAAATTTAGCCAACTTCGTAGATGAAGAGGGCAGAATTACAACAAATTTATCGGATTTACAACGGATTTGGTCAGACTTGGTGGATGAGGAAGGAAGTGGGTAGGAGAAGCAGGGGGAGATAGGAGCTATCGTGAAGGAGAAGAGTCGGGTAAGGGGCCCTGAGATTATCTGAAGGGTCGGTTAAGGGTCTTGTTTGCTGAAAAGGTAGGTTTTGAGTGATTTTCTGAAGTCGAGGTAGGTGGGGGCCTCGAGTATCATTTGGGCTAGCCATGGGTTCATCTTGGCTGCTTGGAAGGCGAGGGTTTTATCTAGGAATCTTTTGAGTTGACAAAGCTTTAGCGAAGGGAATGCGAACAGCTGAATTCTGCGGGATTTCTTGTTGGTGCAGTGAAGATTTAAGTGGGGAGTGATGTATCTTGGCGAAAGACCATTTATCGATTTGTAGCATATGCATGTGAATTTGAAAAGAACTCTGGATTCGAATTGCAGCCAGTGAAGTTGGTTGTAGTATGGGGTGATGTGTTCCCATTTCTTCAGGCCATAGATGAGGCGAATGGTTACTGCGGATGGGCAGACTAGCTGGGCCATTTGGCCTTTATCTGCCATCATGTTTCTATGTTGCTATGTTTATGAGTGTAATTAACTTTACTGAATTTTATCTAGCATATGTAGGCACTAACATTAGACGCCAACGTTTATGCAGGCCTACGGCTGCCACAAAAATGGGAGTGCCTGTGTATCATTTACACATGTTAGGGCCAGACCCTATAAATGGTGCTCAAATATGGGCACCAGGAAAGATTTGCACTAAGCACATGCTCAGAATTGCACTTATTTATTAAATATATTTATTCAGTTTCTATAACGTTCTCCCAGGGGAGCTCAGAACAGTTTACATTGAATTTGTTCAGGCACTCAAGCCCAGTGGGCTTACAATCTATCTAATATACCTGGAGCAACGGGGGACCAAGCGACCCATCCAGGGTCACAAGGAGCAGCATGGGCCTGAACCCACAGCCCCAGGATGCTCAGGCTGCAGCTATAACCCCTGCACCACTTTCTCAGTGTGGTAGGAGATAGCCTGGCAAATATTGTCTGAACCCATCTCGTGCCCTATCTTTGGATGCCAGACTTACGCCTGTTGAAAGCTGGTGTAAGTGCTGGCGCCCAAGCTGGGCACAGAGACCCAGTATTCTGTAATAATGCACACAACTTTTTGGAATGACCGTGCTCCTACCATGGCCTTGCCCCATTATGAGTTGCACATGATAACATTTGAGCACCATGCTTTATAGAACAGCGTGCAGCCAGATGCATGTACAAATCTTAATTGGTGCTAATTAATAATTGTTGTCAGTGACCACTTATTTCTCATTCTCTCAGGGTTTCTGCAGCTGGCATTGTGCTTGTTGCAGATTTCTGGGTCTCGCTGCGTCTTTGTCAGGTAGAAACCGACGTTTCAGCCATCATGCTGTAGCTTTCTTCAGGGTAGGCTCTGAAATCTGCAGTGTGACTTTGGAAATAGTGGGTTCGCTGACCTGATTGGGAACAGGGCACCACCAATTTGAATTTTGGTGGGAAAGTCAGTTGGTCAGAAATTTGAATTTTGTTGTGAAAGTCCATAGAATAGAAAAGTCTCTGGTAGAACATCTAACCCAGCTCCACGTGGAAAACATCTTTAAACTTACCAGAGACTTGAGGCTGTGGGTTTAACCACACTCTGCTAAATATCAATGCCTAGCTGGCTCAGCAGGATTTAATGGGGCAGAAGCCCCCCTTGCCCAGTTAAACCCCTTTGAATATCTACCCCCATGGGCCTCAACCCTGGCCTATCCACAGCCATGCCTCTTCCGTGATTTGGTTTTTGAAGCGCATCATATGCGGAGCTTCTACGCATCTGTACTTTTGGATTGTTTAGCCTTTCCACATATCTTCCATCCTAGGTCTAGCAGGACCCCTGAGGAAAACTCTACTTTCGAAACACAGACCGTGTTGGGTCCAACGCTCCCAGCGGACTAGATCCTTAAGGTTTTTATGTGGATTGCTATGTTGATTTTTTAATATACTAGTATATTTTTCAATAAAATCCAATTCAGAAACATCGTCTCTCCACAGTGGTTTGTTTTTTTTTGTTGCTCCCGTGTGAACACCATTTTAGTGTGTATTTATATGGGAATGGGGACTTGCATACTGCCTTTTTGTGGCTTTGGCATGTCAAAATGTACACTCAAAGCAGTGAGCACTGGAGGATTAAGTGGCTTGCTCAGGGTCACAAGGAGCAGCACTGGGATTTGTTCTCACAACCTCTGGGTGCGGAGACAGCAGCTCTACCAGTGAACCATACAACTGGCACTACTGCAATTTATGTGCATAAATGCTAGTATTTTACAAATTTAAGCGCATAACATAACATAAAAGTTTATTTATATACCGCAATACCTTACAGTTCAATGTGGATCACAAAAGATAAGACCTGAACAATCCAGTGAATAACACATATCAATTAACATATTTATTTTAAAAATTTATAAACCGCTAAAAATCTAGGCGGTAGACACAAGTTACATACATAATGTTAAAGCAAACAGCAGTTCACAAAGACAAACAATAACATACTACTCTTGATATTTTCAGATATTTGAGAGATGCTGAAAATATCAAGAGTAGAATGTTATTGTTTGTCTTTGTGAACTGCTGTTTGCTTTAACATAACCTCAAATGAGGAAGTAACATAACCTCAAATGTGACGATGACCTCCCTTTAAACATCACATGAAGGCATCTACAAATAAATGTGTTTTTAACTGTTTCTTAAACCACATTTCAATCTACATAAATATAGAATGCAGACAGGTTTTTAATAACTTTCTAAAATGTGGAAAAAGATGATGAAGCCAACGCTAAAGGCCGAAACTCAGAATCCCAGCTGGCAGACTGATAGGGAAGTAGCTGACCTACATATCTTTTATAAGAGCAGCCCAATATTTATTTCAAACATTTTTAATCCGCTTTTGACCACAGCGGTTCACAAGTGACATACACCGTCTCAAAGACATACATGTCTACAAATAGCTAAATAACAAACCTAACTAAATAATACAAAGTTAAAATAGGGGTACATCTTGTCATATCTATCAGAAAGGAAAGTTATATCATCATAATCAGGGAAAAATACCACTGGCAAAAAAAAAAATGTTTGTGCAACGAGGCGAGTCTTCCATAAATTTCTAAACTGTGACAGACTTCCACAAAATCTCAAAATACCTGGCCGGAAAAGCCAAAAACGAAGGATTGCGCAAAGAACGACCTGATGGCGCAAATAAACACTGCTCAATCAAATAACATTAAAAAAGCTATTTCTTTATTATAATGCTGTCATTTTGGAGAACCATTGTGAAGTTTTGCCGCTTCAAATCATAAAATGCAGAAGCGCACAACAGACACTTAAATGTAGTCAACCTGTAATGGAACGAGGGAGTTATGTGTTTCACTCTCCTTTACAAACTTTCTTTAGAGACTTTTCTAATCATCCCTCTTTTTTTATTTCCTCTTCCACTTTCACTTGTTTTCTTACTTTTACAGTTGGCAATTTACTTTAAAGAATACATTCTAATCATCTGTCCCTTGTGTTCATCTGTGCTTTATTTTCCTCCGTAAAACATTTGTCTCACTGGGAGAGAAGGGGACTTGAGAAGGGTGTATCAGGGTCCTCTTAATACAGTTGAAATCTAGTGCTAATGTGTTAATGTGGGAAGCAGCAGCAGCCCTTCTCCCCTCCTCTCTTCTTCCTTTCCCCCTCCCTGTCTCACCTAGTGTGAAGCCTTTGGGAATCTCATATCAAAGGGGAGAGGATGGGTTATAAGTAGGACCCCTGGGGACACAGACAGCATTCAGTGCTAAAGGCTCCTAGGGATCTGTGGACTGCTGCAACTCTATTCTGTGTCTGGGACCCATGTACCACCCGGACTTGTTCCCGCAGTATGGAGCCCCATATGGCATGAGGCCACCGCCACGTCTGGCTCCAGCATATCCCCAACCCCAGCTTCACCATGAAACCTTCTGTTACCCAGGTAAGGGGTAGGGAGAAATCATTTGAGACCTACCAAATATCTACGAGGGGAAGATTTGACCTTTGAGGCATTTTCCTAGGCATCAACCAATTTGTTTCTGGGGTTCTTTGGCAGCCTCTCTTGAGTCTTATTGCTAAGTCTCTTTTCCCTTGCATTGTAATTGAATTTCAGTTTTTATATTTTTACACTTTACTTGATATAAAAGCTTTTTATTTTTTTATTATAGCCATATCTCCTGTTTAAAAAAAACAAACATTTTCTTCATGAAGTCCTTCTCTTCTGTTGTCTGAACTTTACACTGGGATGGGTATAATGCCTGTGTGACACTTTGATACAAGAAATAATTTTTATATAGATTTGATAGCAAACGTTCTCTTAGATAGACACAGTTTATTTTTATATACTGCTGTCAGCATTTGCAAAGTGCCGCACTGTTGCCTGTGATGACCTCATGTACCACAGAGAGTATCAGAGCCGCATTGTGATGTCATCAAGCCTGTCATGACCTCAGAGAGTGGAATAGCTGCATTGTGATGCCATTAAACAGTGTCACAGTACATGTTTGTTCATTGTGATATCATCAGAGACTGTTTACAGCCGCAGGGAGAACCATGCTACCTTGTGATGTCCTTTAATAATAATAACAGTTTATATACCACAGGACCAGGAAGTTCTATGCGGTTTACAATGATTAAAAAATGCTACAAACTGAGTGGAGTTAACAAAGTTAAAAGCTAGTAATTAACATCTCTAGGGATCAGTTATTGTGGAATAAGATTGTGCAGGTTAGTTGCCTAAATACTTCAGGAACATATATGGTTTTAACACTGTCACAGCCCCTGAGCAAAGCACTCTGTCTCTGTTCTAGTCTCTATTTTTTTCAGTACGGAAGACCCGCATGAATTTAGCTCCTGCTTATTCTCTGCAAACGAGGAGACAGGCTTTGGCACTAAATTCATGACTGGACACAGGGCACCTGCATCAAAGTTCTAAAATAGTGAAAGAAAATGGGGACAAATTTTTTCCCGTTCCCGCGGGAACTCTTTTTCCCGCCCCATCCTGGAGAAATATTTTCCTTCCTTGCCCCGTTCCTGCAAGCCCTGTCCTCATCTGCACAAGCCACAAACACTTTAAAATCCTAAGTGCTCGAGGCTTGTGCAGTTAAGGCAGAGCTTGCAGGAATGGGGCAAGGACAGGGACAGCAACAAAACTTGTGGGGACGGGACGGAGAAATTGAGTTCCTGTGGGGACAGGGAAAAATTTGTCCCAGTGTCATTCTCTAGTCTAAAACAGTTGTAAATGTGTGCATTTATGTGCACACATGTACATGTATATTGTACAAAATACACACATAGTTAGTAACTCTTTCCCCACCTGTCCCCTCCTCCCAAAAATCATATCAAAAAGTGTGTAATCTTTCCATGTGCTTATTTTTATTTTTACATGTGTATAGTCCTGTGCAATTTTATAAGACCCATTCATAAAATTACCATCTTTGTGGCCAAAAGATGGGGACACACCACTAGCAAATAAGAGCTTGTCTGGGCCAGTAGGAGCCCATTCAGTTGCTAAAGAGTCGCCCGTAGGCTGCATCCTGCCACTTGAGAGAAATTCTGTGTATTCCATTAACTATCCCGGATAAACCCTCCCCTACTTGATCTCACTGATATAGTACATGCAGCTTCCTGTCAAACGCTACAGCATCTTCAGTTCCTTTATTTAGAAAAAAAAAATCCTTATTTACATTGCTACTGCCTAACGATAACAGAATGCAATTCTCAGGATGGGTTCTCTTCCACGATCAAGTCATTAGACAGTATATAGAATACGAGCGAATATTATTGCAGCTCAGTGTCTCTTTACAGGACTGATCTTTCAAGGATGTGACGAGATGATTATTTTTATGTAGATCCACTGGGTCCTGGCCCAAGGTTTGAGCCCCTCTTTCCAATACTGGAAGGTCCTCAACGAGGGATCTCAGGGGATGTGAAGGTGACACTGGAGAACAAGGAGCTCTGGAAGCAATTCAGTGCCATTGGCACGGAGATGATCATTACCAAGTCTGGGAGGTGAGAAACGAGGTAGGGGTGAGAAGGAGGGGGTAATCTTGTACAATCTCTTATAAAATCTCTGCTGATAGGGAGGGGATCCCTGTAGAGGCCATGCGCTGCAGAAAGGGAGGGTAAAACTCTATATAGATGGATTTCTATATAGTCTATAGTAGAGAATGACACGGGGACAGATTTGTCCCCATCTCCGCAGGAACTCAATTTCCCCATCCCCACAGATTTTGTTACTGTCTCTGTCTCTGCCCCATTCCTCTAAGCTCTGCCGTAACTGCACAAGTCTTGAACACTTATGATTTTGAAGTGTTTGAGGTTTGGGCAGATGAGGACAGAGCTTGCAGGAATGGGCAGGCCTGAGGAGAGGGGGGTGCAGCCGGTACATCACTCCAGGGCCTATGAAGCTCAAGGGGGCCCAATGAAGCCCAAGAAACATCATGAAAACTAAAACGTGTCGTCTCGAGAAGGAGACGTCCTTATAAACTAAGGCAAAGAATGGCGCGAAAACTTTTGCCTACGAGATTGTGAAGCGTTGAGTGAACGCAAAGCAACAGAAGGCCGTGACAATGATAAAATAATTTTGAGTGACATATTGAGTCTGATCTAGCAAAACAGATTAATTTTGATTATGTAATTTAGAGTTTCGCTAGGAAAAAGGCCAGGAAGGCACCTTTGGTTGGCAGACAATAAATGCTATTATAAACATCTTTTAATATTATAAATATACAAATGTTTAAGCCCGTTACATTAACGGGTGCTAGAGTAGATGTGGCTGTCTGTCTTTCTTTCTTTCTCTCTCTCCTTTTCCGCTATCTGTCTTTCTTTCTTTCTGTCTGTCTGTCTGTCTCTCTCTCTCCTTGGCCGCTTTCTACACTCAGGCCCAACAATTGTCCCTTTCTATTCCCTTCCTCCTTCCTTCCTATGTCCTTAGTGCTCCCAGTGCCTCCTTCCTATGTCCTTAGTGTCCCTTCCCATGTCCTTAGTGCCCCAGTGCTCTTTCCTATGTCCCCCCTCACTGCCTTCCAGCCTTTGTCCCACCTCCCTCCCCCGAAGCTAGCCAGCCTACCGCCCTCCCTATCTGCTGCGCTAAAGTCAGCCTGCCTGCCTGCCTCCAGCACCAAAGCCGAAGCCTGCCCCTCCCCCCATACTGGCCCCCACTGCTGCTACCTACCGTCTGGCCTACGGCCACTTCAAACACCACCACCCCAGGTCCGCCCCCGCTGCTGCCCGCCGCAACTAAATCAAAGGGAAAAAGGTCCGCCGCATACAAACCACTGCAGGCTCTAGCTGAACGCGTCGAACACTTTCACAGAGCTACAGATCACGGAGGCAGGGATCACGAAGTTGTAAGTGCGCATGCGCGCTTAGGATTTTATTACGATAGATTACATTAGTATTACATTTATAGCTATATATACTAATCTAAATGTATCAATGTAATCTACGATTGTTAGAAATAAATAATAATATACACATATACATGTGTGTAGAATTTTGTATAAGGGCCCACACGCCTTTTTTGTACTGGGGCCTGGATTTTCTCTCAGCGGCCCTGGGAATGGGGCAGGAAAAGAACTCGCCGGGACGGGACAGGAAAATGAGTTCCCGCGGGGATAGGGAAAAATTTGTCCCTGTGTCATTCTCTAGTCTATAGCTCAGCTATCAGGAAGGGGAATAGAGGTAACCTAGTCAATCCCTGACAGAATTGGAAATGTGAGTAGCTGGTTCTGATGCAGGAAGCAGCAAAATGGAAGTGTAAATTTAAAATGCAGCAAGAGAAATTTATAAGCTCTGCCCCTACCCCCAGCTGTCCGTGTTTTTTCTGTTTCTCACACTATCTTCCTCTTCCTACTTGTCTATCTCTAACCCTGATTAGGCGAATGTTCCCTCAGTGTAAGATCGGCGTGTCTGGCCTCGACCCAGACACCAGGTATGTACTGCTGCTGGACATCATTCCTGTGGACAACACACGCTACAAGTGGCAGGACAAGCGCTGGGAGCCCAGTGGCAAAGCTGAGCCACCCCTTCCAGACCGGGTCTACATCCACCCAGACTCTCCTGCCCCCGGGGCACACTGGATGAGGCAGCCCATCTCTTTCCACAAGGTCAAGCTCACCAACAACACGCTGGACCAGCTGGGACATGTAAGAATTTCTTAGGAAGTTCATCACTGCCTGAAATGTATCAGCAATACCCAGAGTCATATAGAGAGTCAGCAGCAGAGCCTTGAATAGAAGTGTGGTGCAGGGAGAGAAAGTAACTCACGGCACAGCTGGGGCAAAGTTGGAGATTAGAATCCAAGAGTTCCACCTCCAGTCTGCCACTTATGTCATTCCTCGTCTTTTCTTGCTAAAGTAGTCTGTCTTGTAAGCCAGACCTATTATTTTGGTTGGGCCTACAGTTATATTGGGTGGGCCACATAATTTATCCTGCATCTTGTCCCCTTTCCTTCTGCCCCTGGACCTGGTATATGCTGCCGCCCTCCCCTGCCCACAGCCTAGCAGCTGTCTCCCTGGTGTACTTCAGTTCCACGCTGGCGACCTACATCTACTACTTATGCTGATACCAAGAGCTTCCCTCTGCCCCGTCCTGCCAGAGTGAATACAGAAAGTGACATCAGTGAGGGTGGGGCACAGCAGAGGGAAGTCTTCAGGGTCAGCGCAAGAAGTGAATACAAGTCGGTACTCCTGCCTGCATAGGAGATGAGGTTCGGGAAGGGGGGTGGTTTTGAGAGAGGAAGGAGTTGCCAGGCTGTGGGCCGGTGAGTGGGGGCAAATGGCAGATCCAGGTGTGGGAGAAAGTAGAGAAAGGTGGCCATTGCTGAACTGTCATGGGTAGGCTTGGGCCCACCCAGGCCCACCTGTAGCTACACCACAGTTTGTATGCCACAGAATATGCCAGAAACCCCATCAAACACAGTGGAGCATTTGTAATGGAAGATAATTCTCTTTCTTGACCTTCTTTATTAGAGACTCACTGGCTGATATTCAAAGCATGTTAAGCAGCTGGGAATGGTTATCCTCGCTGAAAATGACCAGTTAACGCCAAACTTCAAACTAGCTATGTCAAGGGTGTTCTAGGGACAGAATCTGATTAGGTTCCAATATTTAGCGCTAACCAGCCAAATTCAACCCCCCACCCCCACCCCTCTGCCATTTACAAAACCGCAGCACGGTTTTTAGCGCAGGCCACAGCGGTAACAGCTCCAACACTCATAGAATTTCTATGAGCATTGGAGCTGTTACCGCCACGGCCGACACTAAAAATCATGCTACGGTTTTGTAAAAGGGTGGGTTAGTGTATAAATAATTAAATTGTCTTTTCTTCTTTGATATTTCTGGGGACAGACAAGGAAAAATTAATGAGTACCTGAATAAATTCATGTAAACCATTCTGAGCTCCCTTGGGAGAACAGTATAGAAAATTGAATAAATAAATAAATGAATAAACAGAACCACATAAATAGTTGTCTTATCTTTATGCACTAATCCATGGCTAGTTATGTGAATATTAATTTAACCGATCATGCACTAGTCAGCTTTTAGATAACGAGTATTCAGTGCTGAAGGCCACGCAGGGCCTGGCATTGAATAGTTGGTTTTAGCACTGGCACTATCCACCACAGGCTGAATGTAAGCCAGTCAGTATCCACAGTGATATATATTACATTCTGTCTCTTTCTGTCCTCACAGATCATCCTTCATTCCATGCACAAGTACCAGCCTCGTTTCCACATTGTCCAAGCCAATGATGTCTACAGCAGGCACTGGTCTGGTTGCTCATCCTTCACTTTTCCTGAGACTGTCTTCCTCACCGTGACTGCCTACCAGAATGAAACTGCAAGTATCTCTCTTTTTGCCTTTTACCTCTGACATATCTCTCTGTCCATTTATTCATCTGTCCCACTATCCCTCTCTTTCTATCAATTCTCTCCTATCCACTCAATTATTTCTCTATTCCACTTTGTGAACTTCCACATCTCCGTGTGACACTGTCTATCCCTCAGTCTATCCTATCCTTTCCATATCATCTATCCACATTTCCATCTGTTATAGATCATCTTTCTGTCCTTAATTTATCTGCTCACCATCAGGGCTGGGAAAGGGTTTCTTTAGTTATTATTTTTTTTAGATTTTATGTAGTTATTTGGATTTAATTCACACCTTTTCAGTAGTAGTTCAAGGAGTTACATTCCAGGTACACAGGTATTTCACTGTCCCTAGAGGGCTTATAATTGCCTCAGGCAATGGAGTATTACGTGACTTCCCAAGACAACAAGGAGTATCATCAGTACTTACCTCCTCACAGTTCTGAACACTATTATCAAACAGCACCAGCTCTAGTCCATCAGTAAGCTTGGGGACTGTGAGTCAGGTTGTGCTGACAGACCCCCAGTGGCTCCCTCAGCCCTTCTTCCTGCCCACACTTACAAAGAAAACCTCTGCCAGAGGAGGCGGGGCTACTATAGGAACTGTGAGTGTATGCTGGCTTGTGGTTTCCAAGTTCACGGACAAACAGCATCTAGGTCCTCCAATGCAGGTCAGTTGTTTGAGGCTGTGATGTGGAGTGAAAGAACGTGGAGACAGGCAATTGGCAGTCAGTAAGCGCAAGGAAATTCAGCCTCGAGAGGCAGGGAAAAAGTTTCCTGTGCTAATAGGTCATGTCATCCTTGTCATCCATCCCTCCATTCCATTTTTAGTTCTCCATTCTACATCTTATATAAAACCTAACCATATTGCAATCCTCTTTTCATATATCCATTGTACTGTCTGGCCTTCCATTCATTTTTCTAGTTTTCTATTCATCACATTCTGTCCTTCCATTTACCCACCATCTACATTACAATGTTTCCTCTATACCTATTCTCTGTTATCTCCATCTGTTCATCTCAAGAAGAATCCATCTCATTTTGTCTTTCCATTCAGTTATTAATTATTCAGCTCTTCTATGCCTCAATATCCATTTTGC
Organism: Geotrypetes seraphini; assembly: GCF_902459505.1. Classification (NCBI taxonomy): domain Eukaryota; kingdom Metazoa; phylum Chordata; class Amphibia; order Gymnophiona; family Dermophiidae; genus Geotrypetes; species Geotrypetes seraphini. Next base: position 95,780,541 of record NC_047088.1, read on the forward strand.
CAGTTCCAAACTATCCTTCTGAAACCTTATTGAGTCCTTCATCAATCCCTGTATTCCTATGCATTCAACTTTCTCTTTCATCTTCAAATGTGTCCAAAATTTATATGTCCTGCTAGCAATCTCTTCTGTTCACACACACATTGTATATCTACTATTCAACAGCTCCATTCTACTCCATACATTCAATCTTCTTTCAGTCAATATTGTTACATGAATCCAAACAGTGTATTACCTAAACATTTCTTGTTTCCATGTATTCAGACTCCATGCATCTATCATCTACTGTACATCCAAATGCCATTGTCTTACCTTCATTTCTCCATGTGTCCAATTTTCATCTATTCTGTCATCCATTCATGCATCATTCTACCATATTTTCAAGCTCGATCTGTCACATTCCTTATCTCTATATGTACCCAAACTCTATCCATTCCATTATCCCGAGCAACCCTGAGTCCAGACAACTATTATCACGCTAGCTGTGCTGGAAATTCTAGGATTCTGGAGATCAAAATCCCTCTCTTCTCTTATTGCAGATCACTCAGTTAAAGATCCAGACCAACCCTTTTGCTAAAGGCTTCCGAGAAAATGGCATGAACAATAAGAGGTAAGTTGGTGAATAGGGTTACCCATCCAGAGGATTAAACCCTATGTATATTTTGGGGGAAATTCGATAAATGGTACTCAAAGTTAGGTGATGAGATGATATGCGGTAAACTAGTATTCTATAAAGGGCACTCTAACAGAATAACTTTTACAGAATAGCACACATTTTGGGCCAAATTCTATAAACGACATCCTGATTGTAGGCAGCAGTAGGCATCCTACTGCTGTCTAACTAGCCAATCAGGACACACGTTTTCTAAAAAACCATCCTGAGGCAGGTTGTTGACACTGTAGGTATCTGTCATAGGTGCAGGGAGGTCATGTATTCAGGGGGGTGCCGGCAGGAGGGAGTGGGCATCCTTTCCTGCTGGGGATGTTGGGGGGTGCCATCAGAGGGAGTAGGCATTCTTCCTGTCACAGACAATGTGGGGAGTTTGAGGATGGCAGTGGGAGGGAGTGAGCATCGCTCCTGCCAGCCAACTTGCAGGGGGAGGGTGTTCGGGGGTTCCCTGCTGCTGCCACTCAACTGATTGTGGCAGAGAGTTTCCCTTTCTGCAATCAGCTCAGCGGCAACGCGATTCTGTAGGCGGGTTTAGGCATCTGTCCATTAGGACAGACGCAGTTCTTTAAAGGATGCCCATGTGCAATTCTCAAAAGCCACTTAGGCAGCTGCTGAGACTGAGCATCCTATAAAGAATCAGACCCTTCATGCCTAACATTGTGCGTGTGTATATGCTCACGCCCTACCGATGGCAGTTAGGCGCACAAATCCAAATATTCTAAAACATTGTGTCTAATTTATGGTAGCCTTCTTTGGAGTTGCATGCTGTAAAATGTAGGCATAGGGCAGATCTGCGCATCACTCCTAATTCCTGCCAATTAAATGCATACTAACTCCAATAATTGAGTGCTATTGCTTACTTAGCAAATTAGTGTGCACATGGATCTGTGATCCACAACCAAAATTGTGCACTCAACTCTGGGTGACCTGTAAAGAATCTATGGGATTATAATCTCTTCTCACATACCCTGTTGAAAATACTGACCATCCTCTACCCAAAGCTGTCACAACTGAAACTTTCCTATACCTCCCTTCTATAGTAGCTGCTATTAATACCCAATTGTCTCCTCTTCTATTAGCCATACAATAACATAGTAACATAGTAAATGACAGTAGATAAAGACCTGAATGGTCCATCCAGTCTGCCCATAAATTATACCCATTAAAAATATACATGATTAAAATAATTTATCTCTTCTTTGATATTTCTGGGCCATAGACTGTAAAGTCTGGTATTGTCCTAGGTTCCAAATTCTGAAGGTGATTGTTGCAGTTGTCCGAGTCTCTTTGTGTCTGGATAGGTAGAGCCAATGTTTCGGGCCATCATATTGTGGCTTTCTTCAGGGTCTGCAGTTTGTCTTTATATATATATATATATATATATATATATATATATATATATATATATATATATATATATATATATATATATATAGTGGGTTCTCAAAACTGATTGGCAGGCACTTGAGGTGATTGAAAGGAAAGTCCATTGGTCACAAATTTGAATTTTGAGAACCCAAACTGCAGACCTCACAGCACACAATATGATGGCTGAAACATCAATTGTACTTACACAGACATGTCGAGACCTGGTCAAAAGTAACATTCGTAATGCCAACTGCAGAAACTTAACAGAACAGCCAGATAAGGTATTCATGATCCTCCTGTAGTAACTTCCCTATCTACCCTTAGGAAGCATACGTATCCCTACTGGCAAAAATCTCTTTTCTCCTAATGGATTCTCATAAAGAATAGAAACATAGAAACATAGAAATAGACGGCAGATAAGGGCCACGGCCCATCTAGTCTGCCCACCCTAATGACCCTCCCCTACCTTTCTCTGTGAATAGATCCCACGTGTCTATCCCATTTGGTCTTAAAATCAGGCACGCTGCTGGCCTCAATCACCTATAGTGGAAGACTGTTCCAGCGATCAACCACTCTTTCAGTGAAAAAGAATTTCCTGGTGTCACCTCGTAGTTTCCCGCCCCTGATTTTCCACGGATGCCCTCTTGTTGTCGTGGGACCCTTGAAAAAGAAGATATCTTCCTCCGCCTCAATGCGGCCCGTAAGATACTTGAACGTCTCGATCATGTCTCCCCTCTCTCTGCGCTCCAGCAAAAAGCAGACTATACATAAGAAAGGGAAGAAGCAGAACAGTTGGAACCATAAATCTCCAACCTCTGAAAAAAGACCATCTTCACCATGCGACAACTGAGACTCACTAAGCCATACTTCCACCCACATCACTTTGCTCTCATCGTCCAGATGGTCTTGCCTCAACTAGACTACTGTAACTCCGCTTACTCGGGAATCAACACTACTCTAATCCACAGACTCCAGCTCTTTCAGAACACAGCTGCAAGACTCATATTCAACCTAAAGAAATATGAGTCGATCACAGCCCACATCAAAAATTTACATTGGTTACCCATACCATCGCGGATAAACTTCAAAATATCATGTATCCTACATAACATACTTCACGGAAACACAGCTACCCCTCTCATCCAACTATTCACAACGGCTTGGTCCACCTCTAGGAGAATCCTCAATAGAATGCAACTAAACATGCCATCCACAAAAAATCTCCACTACAGGAGAATATTCTACTCCATGTTTACCTTCCTGGGAATAAAGGCTTGGAACGACCTCCCAGTTGCAATCAGATTGGAAACAAGCTACACCTTATTCCGGAAGAAGATGAAAACTCTTCTCTTCGACAACACTGCACAACAAAGTTTTTGCTTCCTGAACACTGCTGGGTGTTTCTTATAGAATTTTGGGTGCTGATCATGAATATTACATCAAAAATTACCCATCACGTACCATTTCAGAGAAATCTTCAATTTTGTCGTGATTTTTTCTTATATTTGGATGCAAACAATTTTTTCTCCCATAAGTGTCTTATCAACAACGGTTTGTGCCGCCTGGGTATGTCCATGCATAAAATCTAGCCAGGTTGGAAGCTGTTTTATGGAAGATGACATCCTGGGCATGTCTGGGCAGGTCTGAACGAGCTTGCGCTGTCTCACCATGCTATAATGGTGGCTTCCATACACCGATCCTGCTCATTTGGTTAATATAGATAGTCCGTGTGTGTATATAGTATCAGTATAGTAAAGTATAGTAGTATAGTAGCTGTAGCAATATAACAGTAAGTAAGCTTGATGCTATAGACGTTTTGGTGTCGGGCAATATGTCTCGTCGGTGTCGTAACAGCCGCGACACATTCTGCTATATCTGTGGGGAATATACACTTACGCCTCAGAGACGTTCGATGACTGCCCTTGTAAAGAAAGCCTATCATCTGTATTTTGGCTGCAAAATAGGTGATCAAGACAAGCAATGGGCGCCTCACATTTGCTGTGCGACATGTGCTGTTAGTCTGAGAGCCTGGCTCAGAGGTACTCGAAAGACGATGCCATTTGCTGTTCCGATGATATGGCGAGAACAGAAAGACCATGTGACGGACTGTTATTTCTGTTTGACTAATGTGTCTGGTTTCTCTGCCAAAAACAAGAAGTCAATTGAATATCCTAATCTGCCTTCAGCAATGAGACCCATGCCACATGATGACAGTCTTCCAGTTCCGAAACCACCAGAGGATTGGACCTTAGACGAACCAGATGAAGAAACTGCAGTGCAGGGTTCTAACAGTGACATTGACCCGGATTTTGAACCATCCTCATCAGGCGATCCACATCTGATAACACAGTCCGAATTGAACGATTTGGTCAGAGATTTGGGTCTGTCAAAAGCAAAAGCTGAGCTGCTAGGTTCGAGACTGCAGGAATGGTGTTTGCTATCACCAGGTACGAAAATTTCTGTGTTTCGAGACCGGCATCATGATATAACCAAATTTTTTGCACAAGTCGACAGTCTCTGTTTCTGTTGTGACATTGAAGGATTGTTCTCGGTCTTTGGTTGTGATCACAACCCGGAAGAGTGGCGTCTTTTCATTGATTCGTCAATGTTAAGCCTGAAAGCTGTTCTGTTGCACAATGGCAACGTTTATCCTTCAGTACCTGTTGGCTATGCAGCACATATGAAAGAAACATATGAGAATATGGAAATGTTACTAAAGTATGTCCAGTATACCAGGTATAACTGGAATATCTGTGGAGACCTCAAAGTCGTTGCTCTGTTACTAGGACTGCAGCTTGGCTATACAAAGTACTGCTGTTTCATCTGCGAATGGGACAGCCGAGACAGAGAGTCGCACTATTCTAGAAAGAACTGGCCACTCCGTAAAAAGTTAGTTCCAGGACAGAAAAATGTAGCACATGAATCGCTTGTTGACCCGACAAAGATATTTTTGCCTCCTCTTCACATTAAACTGGGACTCATGAAGAATTTTGTGAAAGCAATGAACAAGGAAGGGGAAGGTTTTCGTTATTTAAGACAGATGTTCCCAAGAATAACTGATGCCAAGATCAAAGAGGGTATTTTTGTTGGCCCCCAGATCAGACATGTTATGAGTGACAAGCGATTTGAAGATCTGTTAGTTGGGCCGGAAAAAATTGGCTGGAAAGCCTTGAAAGACGTTGTTGACAATTTTCTGGGCAATTACAGAGCCCCAAACTACATTCAGCTGGTAGACAAACTTCTCAAAGCATACAAGAGAATGAAGTGCAATATGTCACTCAAGATTCATTTCCTCCATTCATACTTGGACTTCTTCCCCGCAAATCTCGGTGCTGTGAGTGACGAGCACGGTGAAAGGTTTCATCAAGACATAGCTACGATGGAGAAACGATACCAGGGCAATTGGAATCCGTCAATGCTTGCCGACTATTGTTGGATGCTACAACGTGATGCACCAGACACTGAATATAAAAGAAACTCGGGAGCAAAACACTTTTAATTCTGTTTCATTTAGTCGCTTGTGCGAAACGTAAACTTGACTATATATTTTATTGTCAGTAAACATAAAAATGTCTATTTCTCATAGTTCTTACGTGATGCAGTAAAACCAAAACCATATTTGAGCATACCAAGTTGGTACCTGTCATAATCACCAAAAACTTTTCAGGAATCAAGACTTAACCAAAAAATTGTTGTGCAGTGCAATTAAATATTTATACCCCCCTCTTCCCCCTCCTCTCTCTTGCTTTTCCCTCAGTCCTTCCCTGCCTTTTTCCCCTCTCTCCTTTCTATGTAAGTCGCCTAGAGCCTGCACAGGTTTGTGCAACACACAAATGGAAGATTAGATTAGCTGGAGACTGGAAGACATGTTATATTTTTATATAAATCCTGTCGTATCTTCTAGTATACTATAGGGGACTATATTTTTATATAATCCACATTATAGCAATTGTTATTTGAAAAGGTAGTACATCATGTCCAATCCCAAAAAAATGCCACTTCTTTGGCATATGAGATGAATGCAAAACACTGAAGAGAAATGACCCTTTCCCATTATCCTTAACTGCCATATCCTTTATCTCTCAACCTCACACAGAGAGCGACAGACTCGGAGCAAAAGAAGCACAGAGAACTCTGAGAATAAGGAAGAGGCTGAGAATACCAAAAAGGGTGAGTCACATGTACTCCCTTCCCCAGGTCATTCCCTGATGCCCCCTTCACAGAACCATTCCTTGAAGACTTTATTATTTGATTGAAGCACATGCATTATCTAGTTCCCTCCATATAACAACCCACCAGGTTATTAGCACTATTTATTTCTCTACCAATCCTATTCCTGGGATAAAAATAAAGAAATACAATCCTCAGTAACTCAGCAGGGTGAAATGGAGAGACATCAAGTCAGCAGAGCAAGAGGGGACAAGTATACTCACTTCTCAGACTCTACCTTGTGAGGGGAGTGAGCGTTAGGGATTTGCATTTACTAGTGTGCTCTTGGTTCAATAATGCACCTTAAAAATTTTACTGTGCATTAAATTGGTTTCATATGCACTAAGGGGGCAATTCTAGAACTGTGTGTCTCCATTTAGACACCCCAAGGATGCATGGTAACAAGGGTATGGGGGTGCCTGGGGCAGAGGCACACTGGCCCCCCCCCCCCATGCGTGCACTCCCTTCTTTCCAAACCCCCCAGAACCCTCTGCAAATACATCGCTAAGAGCTCATTAGTATTTAAATGAGCTCTCCTAGCAATGCACAAAAGGGAAAACCCCACATTTCCAGTCACTAATTACTGGCAGCTCTGGAGCTGCCGGTCACTCTTGTGCATGTGTTGTGCACATACAACACAGATACAACAGCATTAAAAAAATACACAGCCCTGCTGGCAGAGAGGCCCAAAACCGGGACCCCCTGCTCCCCCCCCCTGACACTAAGCCTCCCTTTCTGATCTCCCTCACCACTTCCACCACCCCAAAACATAATCCTAGTGGTCTAGTGGGCTGGAGGGGGGTCAGGTCTTAACCCCCCCAGCTCAAGGACCCTCCAACAATGACAACGCCCCCCGTACCTTTTGCCGAAAATCAGGCAGGAGAGATACTCACTCCTTCCTGCCTTGAAGGGCCACCTCTTGCATTTACATGCTATGTAAGTTAGGAATGCTTTCACAGAATAGCATTTAGGATCCCTGCTGACACTTTTCTGTGCTAATATGCTAAACATTTATGCAAATGGTTCCGAAACCTGTCCTGGGGATACGCCACCAGTCAGGTTTCAGGATATCCATAATGAATATGTAGGGTTAATATATGGCTCCAGAAAAAGAAGGACGGATTGAGACATCCGGGTTTTACTTCCATTGCTTTCAATAGAAGTAAATCTGGATGTCTCAATCCGTCCTCCTTTTTTGCAGCCATATGGTGGCCCTATGAATATGCATAAGATAGATCTCCATACTAAAGAGGCAGTACATGCAAATTTATCTCATACATATTCATTGTGGATATCCTGAAAACCTGATAGGCTGAGGTTACCCCAGGACTAACTCAGTACTTCTCAACCTCTCTTGGGGGAACACCTAGCCAGTCAGGTTTTCATGATTACCACAATAAATGCAATATACATATGATACATTTGCCAGATTTCCTCTTTGAAAAAAAGAGGATGCCTGGCCCCGCCTCATTCTGTCCCCAGTCCCGCCCCATCCTGCCTCTGGCTCTGCCCCATTTCTCCACCCAGCTCCGCCCCCACATGAGCCTCCCTGAGCTCGAAGGCCGCATTTGGAAGCCTTTGCACATGAACGGACGTCAATGCAATGATGTCACACACATGCAGAAAGGCTTCCAGACATGGCCTCCGAGCTCAGGATTTCCAAAACCCAGACAAACTGCCAGGATTTGGAAATCCCTCCGGGCGCACAGACTACTAAAAAGAAGACATGTCTGGATTTTCCCGGACTTGCATATATTGAAAAGCCATGGTATGAAAAAACTCTCATGCATATTCATTGTTGTATTCCTGAAAACACGACCAGCTAGGTGTACCTCCAGAAGAGAGTTGAAAAACAGCGCACTAACCTGTCCCACATTTCTGTTCTCCCAGACAGGATATAGAATTATAATAACTAATACCATTAAATGAAAAGATTGGTCACTACCTTCTGCCTTACTCTCCTCCCTAACAGGCTGTACACAGGTGAGACTCTCAGGACCCTGTGACTCCACACTGAGTGAAGACTTGGAAGTCAGGAATCTGGGCCTTGGGATCTCACTACCCAGTCCAGACTGCTCCTTTAATCCCGTCACACCTCCTCCTTCAGCACCTTCTGCCAGTTCAGCAGCTCCCTCCTTCCTGCATGCCACAGAAAGACCACCAGCACGGGCCCTGGAAGTGGGAAACCCCAGCGCAGAAGCCTACCTGCAGCATCCAGCTTCCTTCCATGGCCTGAATTATGGAAAAGAGAATGCTGCTGTATTTGCCAGGTATTTAGTTCCAAGAAAACAAGGCCCGGTGTTCAAAAGAAAAACGTAGCTCCTATGTTATGACCAATTTTCAGACAATTTAGGAACCTTAAGTTTTTGGTTGAAAATTCATCTTAATTTAAGAGTTTAAATACTATAGGGCTCATTTTCAAAAAAAGATAGATGTCCAAAAGATGGCATAAACTGGCACTTGGGCATCTTACTAGTCAAAACATCCAAGTGGGCATTTTCAAAACTGACATTTTAGACATCTTTCTGGTTGTTTTGTCTGCAGTGCATCTAAATCTTAAGGGAGCATGTTAAGAAATGTGTTTTGGGTGGGATTAGGGTGAGTTTAGCACTTGGACATAATAAAGCGACATTTTATAAAACATCCAGGGCAAAATTTCAATGTTTTAGGTTAGAACTGTTTTTAAAATGAATAAGAGCCAAAAAGGTACCCAAACTGACCAGATGACCACTGGAGGGATGAAAATATGGTCCTCACACACTCCTCCAGTGGTCAGTGACCCCCTGTCAACCCCCCAAAGATCTGAATGAAGTACATGGTATGGGAAATCATAGTAAAGCAGCAAGCAGGTGTCTGGAGTAGCTTGGTGGGCAGTAGAGTGAACCGTAGAGAGGGGGGACCCAGGCCCAAATCTCACTCTAACTACTACATTTGTGGTGGAAAGTGCGATCCCACAAAAATCCTACTATACTACCATATAATAATAATAATAACAGTTTATATACCGCAGGACTGTGAAGTTCTATGCGGTTTACAATGATTAAAAGATGCTACAGTTTGAGTAGGATTGACAAAGTTAAGAGCTAATGATAAACAGCTTTAGAGATCAGATATTGTGGACTAAGATTGTACAGGTCAGTTACCTAAATACTTCAATATAGATGATACCTGCAGCCATAAGGACTATTGGGGTGGTAGACAAGTGGGCGGTTTTGGGGGAGTTTGGGAGGGCTCATCATACATTATAAGGGAGTTATGGTGAAATGTATATCTGGCACCCTTCAGGTGAAGTTCACAGCAGTGTCTTCTAAGGTGTCCCCCATTAGAAATGCTGGCACCTCCTAGATGCAATTGCAAATGGCCAGGGCAGGATTAATTCATTGAGGGCCCCTAGGCACACAAGTACACTGGGTCCCCTGCCCCACTCCACCCCACCATGCGCCCAGGCAGAAACAGGAAGCTGCGTCAGAGGGAAGCTTTGGGCAAGCAGCACCGCTTTCAAAATTACAGTTCCTGTTGCCTTTCTTACCCACGTTGCTTGCTTGTCTTACTTTCCGTCGATGGAGGGTGAGGAGGGCTGCGTTGCTGATCGGGGTGTGGCCTGCATTGCCAATCAATGCTGGAGAGGCCCATCGCCGTTTGGAAAAAACAATGTTGATGCCCTCCTTCATCGGGCCCCCCTGACCATTTCGGGCCCTAGGCACGTGCCTACTTGGCCTATTGGTTAATCCTGCCCTGCAAATGGCTTGTTAAGGACATGTTTTATCTGGATGTCCTATTTTTCAAAAGTGGCCAAACATGATAGACATCTTCCTAGCCTAAGGGCCTTTTTTAGAAAGCCGCACTAGCAGCGCGGTAACGGCCCCGAAGCCCATAGAGATTTAAAGGGCTTTGGGGCTGTTGCTGCGTGGCTTTGTAAAACAGGCCCTAAGACGTCTAGCAGGTCATTTTCGGAAAAAAAAAAAAAAAAGGTTAGGCATCTTGTGGGTTCAAAAAGGGTCATTTCTTCCACCTGATATTTGGACGTCTTGTGGCAAACGTCCAAAGTCAGACTTGGACATGCTTTCAAAAATGCCCTTCCATGCTTATAAATTTAGAAGCTAGTGCTGAAAATCAATGAAAAGCTCTTAACTCCCCAAATCTACTCCTGTTGTTTTATTTTCCGACATTTAGGAATTTAGTGGAATTTTGAGTATAAACATAAGCACTTAGGGCTCCTTTTGCGAAAGCGCGTTAGGGCCTTAACGCTTGAAATAGCACGCGCACTAGCCGCTACCGCCTCCTCTTGAGCAGGCGGTAGTTTTTCGGCTAGTGCGTGCTATAGCTAAAACCGCTAGCGCACCTTCGTAAAAGTAGCCCCTAGACCTAGTAAATTTTCAGAGATGCTAATTTAGAAAAATAATTCTCAAAGGAGACTTTTTGCTAACGTACATTAAAGTTTTACACATGGATCAGTGCACAATAACTGTTACCAGGCAAGCGCAGCAATACAGTGGCGTAGTAAGGGGAGGAGGGCATTCCACCCCGGGCGCCATGTTGGCGGGAGCACCGGCACCCCTTCTCCTCTCTGCCCCCTCCACCTCTTCCCACTCCTCCGCTCACCACGTGCACGCCCCTTCCCTTCCCCCACGAGCAACAACTTCAACGTGCTCCTCATGACTGCATCATCTCCCGCTGACATCACTTCCGGGTGCAGCACAAAGGAAGTGACATCAGAGGGAGAGCTGATGGGGTCACAAGGGGCACCTTGAAGTTCTTGTTGCTCACGGCGGTGAACAACTATATCAGTGGTCTCAAACCCAAACCCTTTGCAGGGCCACATTTTGGATTTGTAGGTACTTGGAGGGCCTCAGAAAAAATAGTTAATGTCTTTTTAAAGAAATGACAATTTTGCATGAGGTAAAACTCTTTATAGTTTATAAATCTTTCTTTTTGGCTAAGTCTTAATAATATTGTCATTTATAGCTAAAGAGACATATGAGCAAGAAACTGTTTTATTTTACTTTTGTGATTATGATAAACATACCGAGGGCCTCAAAATAGTACCTGGCGGGCCACATGGGGCCCCCAGGGCGCGAGTTTGAGACCAGTGAACTAGAGGTACAGGGGAAGGGAAGGGGGGTGTGATAGAGGGGAGTGGGGAAGGAGCTGGGGGACGGAGACAAGGGCGGAGGAGGGGCACCACCACCCCGGGCGCCTCTCACCTTTGCTATGCCATTGCATCGATATCTACTGTAGTGCATGCTAATTTGCAAGTTAACTGCAGGCAGAATCTAGGTGAGTCATGGATGGGCAATGGCCGTGGTCTGCGTACCACAGTTAGAGCACAGTATTTATTTATTTAAAAAATTTCTATACCATTTAAAATTAAGCATACATACATACATAATTTTAAAACGAAAACATGATAAAATAAACACACAAACAATCCTCAGAAAACATATCTATAAAAACAATACCAGAGCTTGCATAGTAAAGATCATGAATAATTCATCAACTCTGCCAAAGAGGAAAATTATTGACTAGAAAAAGACATCTATAAATAGTTGCATATTGAGTAATTTTCTAAGCATGTCCTTTTCGCGGCAATTTCATATCTGACCCACCAGGGAGTTCCATATCTTAACGCCTGCACAACAAAGAATCGATTTACCAGTCTCAACAAGCCTTGGATTCGCAGTCATCTTCAGTAAAGCTAGATTCTCAGAGTGCAATGATCTTTTTGGTGTATAACTAAGTGTATTATTTTTATTCAGTAGTTTCATAGATTATTAAAATTTGATTAAACGCGTTGCATAAAATTCAAAGCGTTGTACAATAAAAGTTGTTTAAAATATGATTAGGGAACAAACTACAAATAATAAACATAGTCATACAAAACAGACCAATTTGAGGGGGAGGAGGATTGGGAAACAAAAGGGGAAAAAGGGAAGAACTGCAATATGTAAGAAAAAAAAAATAAACGGGAAGAAACAGTAGGGTATGACAGGGTAGGGATTGGTAGAGAGAGAGAGAGAAGAAAACAAAAAGTGAAAAAATTCTAGATAAAGAAAGATTGTTTGAAAGGATAAATCAGTTGTAGGCATCTTTAAAAAGAAAGCATTTTAAACTACTCTTGAATTTATCCATATTATGTTCAGTTCTGATGTTTAGAGGGAGAGAGTTCCAAATTGAAGGAGCAATGTGTGTTAACAGCCATCTGTGCAGCTCTTGCACTAATTCCAACCAAGTGTAGGACACACTCCTGTGCATTTGTGTACAGTACCTAATTTTAATTTCAATTTTAATTATTATTTTTATTTTATTGTAACCCGTTCTGAGCTTCTGGGGAGGACGGGATATAAAAATGAACAAATAAATAAATCAATTACTGCAGAGGTCGGGTTGGGCCCCCCCAACAACTACCAACACAGTAGGGTTAGCAGATGTCTGGATTAACCCAGACATGTCCTCTTTTTAGAGGGACCGGACAGGTTTTCAAAACCCGGCAATTTGTCCTGCTTCTGAAAAGCATTGAGTTTGGAACCTGCGCATTTTTGGATGTGACACGATCATGTCGCACATATGCGTGCATGTGTATGATGTCATTGCATCACATCTGCACTTGTGCAGATACCCTCCAGACGCAGCCCTGAAGAGGTTTTTGGGGGGGCAGGGGTTGGGGGGAGTAGAATGAGGTGGGGCCACACATCCTCTTTATGCCTATCCAAAAATTACTGGTTGTAGATACAGGTCTTTTCTGGATAGGACTTTTTCGTTTCAAGCAAGTAAACAGCAGTCCTGGTTAGGTAATTATATCAGTGGAGCCAGGCTGTCTTACGGCACATTTCGGAAAGAAATTAAGACTGTACTGTTTGATAAATTCATTTCCTAAATAGGAGTTATATTAATAACAATAATTCTACTCTGACTACTCTTAGGAAATTGTTGTACTCTTGCTATTTGTATTGTGTACTTCGCTGATTGTCCAGTTCTCTTCAGTGTAAACCGCCCAGAAATCGTCTGATTGTGGCAGTATAGAAGAATAAAGTTATGTTATGTTATAAAGGGGGGGGGAAGAGAAAGAAAACTGTTGGCAAAATTACCTCTCAAAGTGCACCACTCCTTTTAATAGCAAAAGCTTTTTCAAGCACTAAAAAATAGAATAAAGCACTAATCAACTCGTATCAGAGACAAATCAGCTTACAGTATTCAAAGATCTAAAAAACAGAGGCTGTACAATATAAAAGGTTTAAAATTATCTTCAAATACAAAAAGAACTTTAAAAGCTAAAAATTCCCATATAAAAACATTTTCTATGCAAATTAGGCACTACAAACAAAAGTGAAAGTAAAAACAGCTCACTGAAAACATCCTTGATGATATCATCGCCATTAAAAACATTTAAAATGACTTTAAAATGAATTTTAAAAGTGTTTTTTAGGGACCCTCTTTTTTTAAAAAAAAAATGGGATACAGTAGAAACATGTATTTATTTTTGCAAATGCTCAATCTCAAGCACACAAAGGGCACTACTATATATATATATATATATATATATATATATACATACAAGGGCCCGCTGAAAAGTTTCTCAGCCCAACCAACAAAGCTGGGGCAGTCTCCATCAAGGGCTATACACTTTAGTCCACTTATTTTCCACTTTTTTCATTCTGTCAGAAAAATACGGAACGAAAAAAGTGGAAAGTTGCTGAACTAACCCCCTCTTTTACGAAACTGTGATAGCAGTTTCTAGCGTGGGGAGCCACACTGAATGGCCCTGCTCTCGACGTCCAGACTTTGTAATAGATACCAGGGTTTTCTCAATTTCTGTTTGTTAATTTGTAAAGTGATGATTGCTATTTCTCAGTTTTTTCAAATTTACATCTGCCATCTTTATATTATGCACACTATAAGGCAGGGGTGTCCAACTTGCGGCCCAGTGAAGTATTTTGTGCAGCCCTGGTCGAGGGCAATGCAGTATTTTCCTCTGCTGCCTCCTGGTGTTTACCGTCTAGCCGGCTCCCTCCTTTGTCTTGCTGCAGTGTTTGCGCGTTTGTGCAGCCCCAGAAACATTTTTTTCGGCCAATGCGGCCCAGGGAAGCCAAAAGGTTGGACACCCCTGCTATAAGGGGACATGCATCACTGTTTCTGTGGTGTTGCATTGTATGCAAAATCTGGCTTCTTTGTAGTTCAGTTTAATTTTTGTTTATATATTGCTATTTTCAGTTTGTGATTACATATTCCATACTGGGTGAGGGTGTTTCTGTGTTCTGTGTGTACGAAAGATCTGTTGTTAGTGATCTGTAACTTGTTGCTAAAATTGATTGTAGTACCTGAAAATTGGAGGGTGGCCAATGTTAAGCTGATTTTTAAAAAGGGTTCTAGGGGAGATCCGGGGAATTACAGATCAGTAAGCCTGACCTCAGTGCCAGGCAAAATAGTGGAAACAATTATAACAAATAAAATTGTAGAACATGTGGACAAATAGGATTTAATGAGACAGAGTCAGCATGGGTTCAGCCGAGGGAGATCTTGCTTCACCAATTTGCTTGACTTCTTTGAAGGTGCGAATAAACATACGGAAAAAGGCAAGCCGGTTGATGTAGTGTATCTAGATTTCCAGAAAGCTTTTGATAAATGTAATGTAATGTAATTTATTTCTTATATACCGCTACATCCGTTAGGTTCTAAGCGGTTTACAGAAAATATACATTAAGATTAGAAATAAGAAAGGTACTTGAAAAATTCCCTTACTGTCCCGAAGGCTCACAATCTAACTAAAGTACCTGGAGGGTAATAGAGAAGTGAAAAGTAGAGTTAGAGGAAAAATAAAAATAAAATAAACATTTTAACAAGACAGCATTGATCTAAATACTTTGAAAGGTAGAAGAGAGGAGAGAAAGGAATAGAAGCAGAAGGGGGAGCCGTTGAACAGTAGAATTCTGGAGAAATTTAAATGATAGAAATAGAACAAAACAAAGACAAAAGGCAAAACAATAGATAAGATTAAAGATAAATCATAAGCTGGAAAGAAAAAATAAAATAAAACTTTGTCTTCAATCCACGGTTTCAGCGTCAGTGATGAAGTGGAGCAAGTAAGTTTAGGAGGAGCGATTGACGTTTCCAGAAAGGGCTTCTTCAGGGAAGAGACTTGGCAGACAGTCCCAGGATGCCTATGTCTCCTCCCCTGCGATGTTCTCCCATCCATGCATTCCCTCCCAGACACACTGCCCGTGCCCCAGCCGCTCCAAGGAGGCTGCCCCAGATGAGGCCCACGGTGAATGCAGGATTCTCTCCTCCTGAGAAAATTAAAGAGTTATGGGATAGGATGCAATGTTCAATTGTGGATTAAGAATTGGTTATCAGACAGAAAACATAGGGTAGGGTTAAATGGTCATTTTTCTCAACGGAGGAGGGTAAATAGTAGTAAGCCGCAGGGATCTGTCCTGGGACTGGTGCTATTTAAATTATTTATAAATGATTGGGAAATTGGAACTATGAGTGAGGTGATTAAATCTGCAGATGACACTAACTTGTTCAAAGTTGTTAAAACGCATGCGGACTGTGAATAACTGCAGGAAGACTTTAGGAAACTGGAAGACTGGGCATCCAAATGGCAAAAGAAATTTAATGTGGGCAAATGCAAAGTGATGCACATTGGGAAGAATAATCTAAATCATATTTACCAGATACTAGGGTCCACCTTGGGGGTCATCGTGGACAATATGCTGAAACCTTCTGCCCATGTGTGGTGGCGGCCAAGAAAGCAAACTAGGAATTATTAGAAAAGGGATGGTAAACAAGACTAAGAATGTTATAATGCCTCTGTATCGCTCAATGGTGCGACCTCACTTTGAATATTGCATTCAATTCTGGTCTCCTTATCTCAAAAAAGATATAGCAGCACTAGAAAAGGTTCAAAGAAGAGTGACCAAGATGATAAAGGGGATGGAACTCCTTTCGTATGAAGAAAGACTAAAAAGGTTAGGGCTCTTCTGCTTGGAAAAGAGATGGCTGAGAGGAGATATAATTGAAATCTACAAATTCCTGAGTGGTGTAGAATGGGTACAAGTGGATCGATTTTTTTTACTGCATCAAGATTTACAAAGACTAGGAGACACTCAATGAGTAATATTTTTAAAACCAATAGCAGGAAATATTGAAGTTCTGGAATGCATTGCCAGAGCATTTAATGTAGCTGGTTTTTAAAATGAGCAGTTAATGTAGCTGGTTTTAAAAAGATTTGGAGAAGTTCCTGGAGGAAAAGTCCATAGGCTGCTGTTGAGACAGACCTGGGGAAGCCACTGCTTGCCTTGATCGGTGGCATGGGATGTTTCTACTATTTTGGGGTTTTGCCAGTTAATTGCGACTTGGATTGGCCTCCGTGAAGACAGGACACTGGGCTAGATGGACCATTGGCCTGATCCAGTAAGGCTATTCATATGTTTTTATGGCTTTCTGATAGCTTTGACTGTGCAGGATCACTCTGTACTAGTCTGGCTTGTTTAGTTTTACAATGGTTGTACTGATGTTCTACTGCTCACTGCAATATGTAGGATGCTGCCTTTTCTTAGGTACATTCTTGTGCGACGTGTGGATTATTACTAAAAATTATGTTTTTGATATAGAAGAGGAGGGTGTTAGAAAATGATGGGCCCTGGGTGTCACATATGCTAGGTATGCCACTGAACGTGGAAGATACAATGGGGCTCATTTTCAAAAAAGATAGACATGCAAAAGACGGCATAAACTGGCACTTCCTAGTCAAAACGTCTGAATGGATATTTTCAAAATTGACTTTCTAGACATCTTTCTGGTCATTTTGTCTTCAATGGGCGTTTTAGAGGTGTGTTTTGGGTGGGATTAGGGCGGGCTTAGCACTTGAACATTTTACAGCAAGAAAACATTTTACAAAATGTCCAGGGCACAATTTGGACATTTTGGGCTAGACCTGTTTTTAAAAGAAATAAGGGTCAAACTGACCAGATGACCACTGGAGGGATGAAAATATGGACCTCACACACTCCCCCTGTGGTCACTGAGCCCTTCCACCCCAAATATCTGCTTGAAATAGTACATATCTGTCTGTATGACAGCTACAGATATTATGGTCAGTCTTACTTCAGCTGCAAGTAGGTCTCTGGAGTACCTGCTGGGAAGAGCAGAGAAGGAAACCCAGGCCCATATGCCATCCTAACTAGTGCACTTGCAGTTGAAAGTATGAGCCAACCAAAACCTACCAAAACCCCACTGTATTGTCATATAGTTGACACCTATAGGCATAAGGGCTATTGGGGTGGTAGGCAGGTGAGTAAAGTAGGTTGGGGGGGGAGTTTTGGAAGGCTCACTATACAACATACTGGGGTGTTATGGTGAGATGTGTACCTGGCACTCTTAATGTGAAGTTCACAGCAGTGTCCCCTAGGGTGCTCCACTGCTCTGCTGGCATGTCTGTGTGGCCAGACCATTAAAAATGCTGGCCCCTCCTACAGGTAAATGGTATGTTTTGTATGTTTTTATTTTAGACTTTTTTTTATATAAGATTATTCATTTATTACAACAAATAAAAACTGTAAGCAATTACAAAGAAGTTTCAGGAAACAAAAAAAATCTACACCAACTTAAATTTCTAGTCTACATTATTAGGAGGAGCACATATATAACATATATAATCTAGAAAGTATATAATCACCTTATCTACAAGCAGGAAGTTCTTCATCTTCATCTTCTTTTATATCTCCTCTTTTCAAACCTCTGAATTAGTCTGGGGTAAATTATCCAATTTAGGTTTATCTTACAAAAATATCTCCAACTGAGATGGATCAAGAAAAATGTATTTATTGTTCTCATAGACTTTCTTTTTATAATGACAAAAAAAAATAGACGTCTAGCTGGACAAAAAACATCTAGATGGGCCATTAAAAAGATAGATTTCTTACGGGTTCACAAATGGACATTTTCTCTACCTGATTTTTAACATTTTTCTCATAAAGTCCAAAGTCAGACTTAGACATCCTATCGACAATGCCCCTCATTGTGCATACAATATGGAAGTGTTGGATCAAAAAGAGAGAGATTTTACTGTGCAACAAATTTTAGCTTTTTTTTCTGGGGCAAGAAGAAAATGAGGTTTACTTTATAGAATTTGACCTCCTATGAATGAAAATAGCCTGTTTTCTCCTATCACGTATAATTTTTGAGCAAATAACAAATATTTATAGCATGAGAAATCATAAAGTAATGCATTGCGCCGATTTAAGAGTAACTATAAATATTATTTTCTAGAATCATTTTGCTGCTGAAGTGCATTTATAAACGAGATTTGGACCATCTCTAATTAATGTTCAACAATAGTCAACCAGCATTGATGAATTCCATCTGCCCTGATATCGTTTCTCCATTGTAGCAATGTCCTGGTGACACCTTTCCCCGTGCTCATCACTAACACTACCAAGATTATTGGGGGGGAAATCCAGATGCGAGTAGAGAATATAAATTTTTAATGACATGTTGCATTTGAAATCACAGAATGCTTTAAGCATCGTCTCCACCATTTAGATATAGTCTGGTGCCTTCCTATTCCCCAGAAAATTCTCGATTACGTTCTTCAATGCTATCCATGCACTTTTCTCACTTTAGCTTAAAAATCTAATTTGAGGCAAACTGTTTTAATATTCCAGAGATTGTTATAACATTTACTCCAAGCATTAGAAAATATAGCAATAATGTTAATTTTTGCTTTATAATGCCCTTTTGCCAAAAATCAGAGAGTTATACCAAAAAAGTAAGATCATTTTTTAATTCAGCGACCCCAAATCACTATAGAACACCCGCTATAATTCATGCCCCCAAACCTCTGTTGCACAGTGACATAATAGGAAGATACAATGTTACTTAATAGGTAGACATAATGTGGAATCTGGGATGAATTTATATGTTACATAGTAGTGACTTTGGGGTGTTTGATGGATGAATGTTTTTCACATTAAATTATGGATATCTAAGGACTACCAGTTGTTAGTAGCAAAGGTTCTTAATTATAGCTTGGGTTTCTAAAGGTTACAGTTGATTAGCAGCATTTGTTGCGTAGCTATGGACATACAGTACATTACAAAAATTCAAAAATATCATTCCAAAACAAAAGCACCACACAAGCCAAGAAAGCTAGCTTATTACTTAAGCGAAAGAAAAGCCTCAGACAAACGGAGAGGTGTACCCACACTCTTCCACCTAAGTATCATAGGCAAAAAATTTTCACACAAGTTTAAAGTTAGCAGGTGGGAGCAAAAAATAGCCGAGAATGATTAATGGTAAAAAACACTGAACATTTTGTGGCCGGTAACCACTGCTTCAGGGCCTTAGCGCCAAATCCAGGCTATCAGTACGCAGATCCTAGCTGCTGCTTTCAACCACCAGCAACAGCTGGGAAGTAAAGGGTAGGAGTGAAGGGTCACTACTCTGACTGGAGGAGAGTCACGAGTGGTGTTCCGCAGGGGTCGGTACTCGGACCACAGCTGTTCAATGTACTGTATTTATAAATGATCTAGAAACAGGGACGAAGTGCGAAGTAGTAAAATTGCAGACGACCTCAAACTATTGGATAGGTTCCTGGAGGATAAGGGGATAGAGGGGTACAGATAGAACTTGAGGTAGGTTATAGAAGTGGTCAGTAACCTCTTCACAGGTTGCGGACTGATGGGCCGCCGCGGGAGCGGACCGCTGGGCAGGATGGACCTCTGGTCTGACCCAGTGGAGGCAACTTCTTATGTTCTTATGTTCTTATTTAGTGGAGTTGGGACTAAAGGGGACTGTGAGGATTTACAAAGGGACCTGAACAAACTAGAAGATTGGGCGACGAGATGGCAGATGAAGTTTAATGTAAAGAAATGTAAAGTCTTGCATGTAGGAAACAGAAACTCAAAATACAGTTATACGATGGGAGGGCTGGTAATGGGTGAAAGTACCCTAGAAAAGGACTTGGGGGTAATAGTGGACAAGACAATGAAGCCGTCGGCACAGTGCGCAGCAGCCTCTAAGAAGACGAATAGAATGCTAGGTATTATCAAAAAAGGTATTACAACCAGAACAAAAGAAGTTATCCTGCCGTTGTATCGGGCGATGGTGCGCCCGCATCTGGAGTACTGCGTCCAATATTGGTCGCCGTACCTTAAGAGCAACGCAATTAATAAAAGGTATGGAAAACCTTTCATATGCTGAAAGGTTAGAGAAACTGGGGCTCTTTTCCCTGGAAAAGCAGAGGCTTAGAGGGGACATGATAGAGACTTACAAGATCATGAAGGGCATGGAGAAAGTGGAGAGGGACAGATACGGTATTGGGGTTCAAAAAGGGATTAGATGATTTCTTGAAGGAAAAGGGTATAGATAGAGGATTACTATACAGGTCCTGGACCTGAGTGGCTGCCGGATGAGCGGACTGCTGGGCATGATGGACCTCTGGTCTGACCCAGCAGAGGCACTGCTTATGTTCTTATGATATGCTGTGATAGTTCACCATGGCTAAAAGTGTGTCCATGGCTAAAAGTGTGTTCCTGCTGATTTTCATTTGTACTCAGTGTCCGGTGCATTGTGTTGCAGTGTCCAACAATAGTCAGCCAGCATTGATGGATTCCTATTGCCCTGATATCTTTTTCCCATATTGGCAATGTCCTGGTGAAACCTATCGCCATGTTTGTCGTTCACTGCACCAAGATTTGCGGGGAAGAAGTGCAAGTGTGAATGTAGAAAGTACATCTTCAGTGACATGTTGCACTTCATGGTTTTGTATGCTCTAAGAAGTTTGTCAACCAGTTGAATATAGTTTGGTGCTCTGTAACTGCCAAGAAAATTCTCAACGACGTCCTTGAATGCTTTCTAGGCGATTTTCTCTGGCCCGACTAACAGATTTTCAAATCTTTTGTCATTGATGACATGTCTGATCTGTGGACCAACAAAAATGTCTTCCTTAACCGTGGTGTCAGTTATTCTGGGAAACATCTATCTTAGATAAAGAAAACCTTTACCTTCCTTATTCATCGCTTTTATGAAATTTTTCATCAGTCCAAGTTTTATGTGAAGAGGAGGCAAAAATATCTTTGTCGGGTCAACAAGTGGTTCATGTACCACATTTTTCTATCCTGGAACTAAGGGCTCGATTCATTAAGCCCACAAATCCGATTTGTTGGTGATCCGAGGCCGGGTGACCGATTCTCAACGCGTCCTTATGCAAATCGCATCGATCGGAGGCACGCCCCATACCGACCACTCAGATTGCTGAAGAGCGCACAAGGGCTGGGAGAAGACACTGAAAAGATGAAAGAGGGGCGAGGGGACAGGGGGATCATGTCCAGATAGGGTGGAGAGGGAAAAACAAACAAACAACCCCCCCCCAACTGAAGTAAGCTTAACCTTCATTGATGTGATTTGCTAGGAAGGAAGGAGCATGTGCCTTCTCTCATCCTTTTCCACTTCCTCTGGGACACTTTTTTACACCTTCCACTTCAAGGACTGTGCTGTGGGTTCTGAATTTTGTGCTGATGTTGTAGTTTAAGGGGTAAAAGGAGGCACCAGACTGTTCGGCGTGTGCCCCGTTCCATATCTAACCCTGCCCGCATCCTGGGCAGCATCGGGCTCCTTTATGAGCTGGTTTGTGGCTGAGGGACGATGTTGGAAATGTGTGTGGGAGAAAATGAATCTGTCCTTAGCATCACAGCGAGACCCAGGGCAGGCTCCAACACTGCTCCTTTCTTCTCCTCTCCCCCACCTATTTGTTTTGCTCCTCTGTACCCTTTCAGTTCACTTTTTCCCTGCCCCTTTCCGCTTTCACTCTTACTCCTCATTCCTGCTGTGCACTGCTCTTCAGTGCTAGAGATCCTGATCAATGGAGTTGAGGGGACTTTTTATTTTTTATAACAGATATAAGTCACTGGAATAAATCACAGTCCCCAAACAGCAGATGAGGGTGGGCTGTTGGACGAAGAAAGAGAAAAAGAGTAGGAGATCCCAAGGAAGGAGAGAGGTGCACCATTGTGTTACTGGAACTCTTGCAACTGTTTTCCTTTAGGAGAGTCGGGGCGGCAGAGAGCAGGAGAGTCGTCAGGGATGCAAGCAACTGGTCCTCAGCAGTCGCTTGTTTTTGCATCGGCCAGCCCAGTCGGTGTTCCAGATTGTGTTTAGTGACTCGCTGCCTGCCTACTTTGCATGTCATTTCCCTTCATTTGCATGTGCGGATGGAATCGGATCGGAGGTTGATCGGCCACGAGGTTAGTGAATCGGATCGGAGGAAAATCAGGTCGGTACATGATCGCAAACACGATCGTTTGGCTTAGTGAATCTAGCCCTAAATTCTTACGGAGTGGCCAGTTCTTTTGAATGTAATGCAACTCCTTAGTACAGCTGTCCCATTCACAAATAAAACAACAGTACTTGGTATATCCAAGCTGCATTCCAAGTAGCAGAGCTTCTGCTTTAAGATCACCGCAGATGTTCCAGTTGTATTTTGTGTACTGGATATGCTTTAACAGCAGTTCCATGTTTTCATATGTTTCTTTCATGTGTGCAGCATAGCCAATAGGTATCGAGGGGTAGATATAGCCTTGAGGCTTAACACTGGCGAATCAAGAGGGCATCCATTGAAAATCAGGGGTGGGAAACTTCATGGCGACACCAGGAAGTATTTCTTTGGTTCATAGACAAAATCGCGCGAGACAACGGCGCTCAGACAACTGAGCGCAAGGTTGATGGCGCGCCAAAGAAAAGCACTATTTTAAAGGGTTCCAACGGGGGGTGTTGGTGGGGAACCCCCCTATTTTACTTAACAGACATCGCGCTGGCGTTGTGGGGGGTTTGGGGGGTTGTAAACCCCCTCATTATACTTGAAACCGAACTTTTTGCCTGTTTCTTAGGGAAAAAGTTCAGTTTTAAGTATAATGTGGGTTACACATTATACTTACAACCCCCCAAACCCCCCCCCCAACGCCAGCGCAATGTCTGTTAAGTAAAATGGGGAGGTTCCCCCCCCCCCACACCCCCTGTCGGAGCCCTTTAAAATAGTGCTTTTCTTCGGCACGCCATCAACCTTGTGCTCAGTTGTCTGCGCACTGTTGTCTCGCGCGATTTAGTCCCATCACCTATTTCTTCACCGAAAGGATGGTTAATCATTGGAATGATCTTCCACTGCAGGTAATCGAGGCCAGTAGCGTGCTAGATTTTAAGAAAAAATGGGATAAGCATGTGGGATCTCTTCATGGAGGAAATTAGGGGGGTGGGTCATAAAAACATAGTAACATAGTAGATGACGGCAGATAAAGACCCGAATGGTCCATCCAGTCTGCCCAACCTGATTCAATTTAAATTTTTTTTTTTTTTTTCTTCTTAGCTATTTCTGGGCGAGAATCCAAAGCTTTTCCCGGTACTGTGCTTGGGTTCCAACTGCCGAAATCTCTGTTAAGACTTACTCCAGTCCATCTACACCCTCCCAGCCATTGAAGCCCTCCCCTGCCCATCCTCCTCCAAACGGCCATGCACAGACACAGACCATACAAGTCTGCCCAGTAACTGGCCTAGTTCAATCTTTAATATTATTTTCTGATTCTAAATCTTCTGTGTTCATCCCACGCTTCTTTGAACTCAGTCACAGTTTTACTCTCCACCACCTCTCTCGGGAGCGCATTCCAGGCATCCACCACCCTCTCCGTAAAGTAGAATTTCCTAACATTGTCCCTGAATCTACCACCCCTCAACCTCAAATTATGTCCTCTGGTTTTACCATTTTCCTTTCTCTGGAAAAGATTTTGTTCTACGTTAATACCCTTTAAGTATTTGAACGTGAATCATATCTCCCCTGTCTCTCCTTTCCTCTAGGGTATACATATTCAGGGCTTCCAGTCTCTCCTCATACGTCTTCTGGCGCAAGCCTCCTATCATTTTCGTCGCCCTCCTCTGGACTGCCTCAAGTCTTCTTACGTCTTTCGCCAGATACGGTCTCCAAAACTGAACACAATACTCCAAGTGGGGCCTCACCAATGACCTGTACAGGGGCATCAACACCTTCTTCCTTCTACTGACTACGCCTCTCTTTATACAGCCCAGAATCCTTCTGGCAGCAGCCACTGCCTTGTCACACTGTTTTTTCGCCTTTAGATCTTCAGACACTATCACCCCAAGGTCCCTCTCCCCGTCCGTGCATATCAGCTTCTCTCCTCCCAGCATATACGGTTCCTTCCTATTATTAATCCCCAAATGCATTACTCTGCATTTCTTTGCATTGAATTTTAGTTGCCAGGCATTAGACCATTCCTCTAACTTTTGCAGATCCTTTTTCATATTTTCCACTCCCTCTACGGTGTCTACTCTGTTACAAATCTTGGTATCATCTGCAAAAAGGCACACTTTTCCTTCTAACCCTTCAGCAATGTCACTTACATACATATTGAACAGGATTGGCCCCAGCACCGAACCCTGAGGGACTCCACTAGTCACCTTTCCTTCCTTCGAGCGACTTCCATTAACCACCACCCTCTGGCGTCTGTCCGACAGCCAGTTTCTGACCCAGTTCACCACTTTGAGTCCTAACTTCAGCCCTTCAAGTTTGTTCAACAGCCTCCTATGAGGAACTGTATCAAAGGCTTTGCTGAAATCCAAGTAAATTACATCTAGCATATGTCCTCGATCCAGCTCTCTGGTCACCCAATCAAAAAATTCAATCAGGTTCGTTTGGCACGATTTACCTTTTGTAAAGCCATGTTGCCTCGGATCCTGTAACCCATTAGATTCAAGAAAATATACTATCCTTTCTTTCAGCAACACTTCCATTATTTTTCCAACAACTGAAGTGAGGCTCACCGACCTGTAGTTTCCTGCTTCATCCTTGTGACCACTTTTATGAATAGGGACCACATCCGCTCTCCTCCAATCCCCAGGAATCACTCCCGTCTCCAGAGATTTGTTGAACAAGTCTTTAATAGGACTCGCCAGAACCTCTCTGAGTTCCCTTAGTATCCTGGGATGGATCCCGTCTGGTCCCATCGCTTTGTCCACCTTCAGTTTTTCAAGTTGCTCATAAACACCCTCCTCCGTGAACGGCGCAGAATCTACTCCATTTTCTCATGTAACTTTGCCGGACAATCTCGGTCCTTCTCCAGGATTTTCTTCTGTGAACACAGAACAGAAGTATTTGTTTAGCACATTTGCTTTCTCCTCATCACTCTCCACATATTTGTTCCCAGCATCTTTTAGCCTAGCAATTCCATTTTTTATCTTCCTCCTTTCACTAATATATCTGAAAAAATTTTTATCTCCCTTTTTTACATTTTTCGCCATTTGTTCTTCTGCCTGTGCCTTCGCCAAACGTATTTCTCTCTTGGCTTCTTTCAATTTCACTCTGTAGTCCTTTCTGCTCTCTTCTTCTTGGGTTTTTTTATATTTCATGAACGCCAACTCTTTCGCCTTTATTTTCTCAGCCACTAGGTTGGAGAACCATATCAGCTTCCTTTTTCTCTTGTTTTTATTGATTTTCTTCACATAAAGGTCCGTAGCCATTTTTATCGCTCCTTTCAGCTTAGCTTACAAAAGGTTTCACGCCCTCACCAAGCTCCCGAAAAGCTTTCTGTGCTGCAAGTGTGGAGTTGTTGGCCAGGTCATTTGTTCCCAGATGGATAAGAGTGGGCAGACTTGGTGGGCCGTGGCCCTTTTCTGCCGTCATTTTCTATGTTTCTATCAGAACAAGATGCTACTCCTGTGGGTCATGCATACAACCCAAAGCTTTGATGTCAGTGCAGATACATAGGTTTTCAACCTGTGCAAATAAATTTGTTAAATTTTTGTACCAGGCGAGAGCAAATACTATCCCTGCAGTCTTGAACAGGATAATTCTGCTTTTGCCAAACCTAAGTCCCTGACCTGGTCATTTAATTTTGACTTTGTTATAAAATGAGGCTTACTAGATGTACATGACTCAAAATCAGGATCAATGTCACTGTCAGTGCTTGGCTGGTGCATTGCAGATTCTTTGTCAGTTTTGTTTAAGCTGCATTTCTCTGGTGGCTTCAGTACAGGAAGATTGTCATCATGAGGCACTGGTCTCATGGCTGAAGGAATATTGGGATAGTCAACTGATTTCTTATTTTTACCAGAGAAACCAGATACATTTGTCAGACAGAAGTCAAGTGATCCTTCTGTTCTCGTCATACCATTGGGATAGCAAATGGCATTGACTTCCGAGTACTTCGGAGCCAAGCTCTAAGATTAACGACACATCTTGAACAACAAATGTGAGGAACCCATGGTTTGTCGTGATCACCAATCTTGCAAGCAAAGTACAGCTCATGTGCTTTCTTAACAAGTCAAGTCATGGTGCATCTTTGAGGCTTAAGTGTGTACTCGGCGTCACAAATGTAGCAGAATGAATCACAACCGTTGCGACATCAGCAAGATATTTCTGCTGTCACAAATCATCCTATAGCAATTAATAATTAACTGGCTTACTAATTAAGTTACTTACATAGACAATACTATGCATTGAAGCATCAAAATAGACACAAACTGACAGACACGTAATGAAGATTATCCCTGTATGCAAACTGCTTTTATATAGCCTTACCAGGCAGCATCCTTCAAGCTCATGTACAAGCATGCCCAGGTGTGCCCAGACTGCATCATATCCATAGATGTTATACAACCTGCCCTGAATATACACCTGGACATGCCCACACTATATCAAGCAAGGTATAACGTGAGCAATAGATCTATATTAAGAATTAGGTTAAGAATTAATTGCATTAGCCTGAAAGTATAACAAGAAATTATAAAAATCTACTTTTTTGTTAAAACAGTACATGATATGTAACTTTAAACATGATTTTCATGATCAGCAGCCAAAAATCTGTATAATACACCTGAAAGTGTTGAAGAAGCAAAACTTTTTTGTCCATTTTACTCATTCAGGAAGAAATTAATTTCTTTCTATTTCTCTGGTATTGTACTGCTTATAGAGTCTTTTAGTTTGCGGCCCTGTGTTTTCCTAGAGTTATCTGTGTTCTGCATGTGTGACCAAGGTCAGGTGTTCTGGTAGGAATGAAAGTTGAGAACTATGCCGTGTGCCGTAGTTTAATTTTGTGGTTAACTATTATGTATTGTTAATAAGATTATATTGGGTGTACATATAAAAAAGAAAGGAAAAATGGCATTATAATTAGTACTATCGGTTGGGGTCTGGGGCGGAGCTTTTGCCCTTCCCCCCAAACAGAAAAGTATTCCACTGCCTATGGTGGTGTCCCATCCTGCAATTGAAGTTTCTTACCCTTCATATATTGATTAGTTTGTACTCTGCTGTAATTTGAAAGCTAAATGAGATCATTCTGCTTGCCTCCATGCTCCTTTGATGGCATTTGAGTCCTGGTTAACTTACAGATACAGGAGCATGATTATCTGACAGATTTTAAGAAAAGATGGGATTGGCATGTGGGATCTCTTCATGGAGGAAGTTAGGGGGTGGGTCACTAGTGTGACTAGATGGCAGACTAGATGGGCCGTGGCCCTTTTCTGCCATCATTTTCTATGTTTCTATGAGGAGCCAGTCCTTCACCTAAAAGCTAGATTTTGTAACCGGTGTCTGTCAAAAAGAACACCGGTTACAGAATCCACCACACACACACACACAACCCCCCACACACACCCCAGCAACGATCGCAGCAGGAGACATAGCCAATCTCTCCTGCTGCGATCCATCACCCCCTCTGACCCCTACTACCCCCACCCCCACTAAGATACGGGCAGGAGGGATCTCAGGCCCTCCTGTCCTCGGTGCACCCCCCCACCCGCTGACCCCCGCGACCCCCCGACACCACCCCCAACCCTTGACACCCCCTGTACCTCAAAACAGTTGGATGGATGGACGGGTCCCCAGCCCGTCCGTCCAGCAGGCCCACCATCCATCGAATGGTGGGTCTTAGGGCCTTATTGGCCCAGGCGCCTCAAACCCCGCCCACAGATGGGGCCTGAGGCACCTGGGCCAACCGGAATCAGTCACTACCCCGGGCGCTTCTCACCCTTGTTACGCCTTTGCTGCCACCCAAAATTAAACGTGCTGCAGCATTCTGAACCACTTGTAAAAATCTACATTTGGATGATGACCTATCCACATACAGTGCATTACAATAATCCAGGCTTTGCAATACAACACTCTGAACTACAAGACAAAAATCATAGGAGGCAGCATTGGTTTTAATCTACTCAAAAGCCGTATCTGAAAGAAAGTAGATTTAATGACATAAAACCTGATCCTTCATGGATAAAAGAGAATCTGTCCAAAGACCTAAAACATACATCGATACATACTTACAAATAATATTGGATTATCAAAAATACTAGTTGGAATCTTGTTTTTAAAGCGATAGGATTCACCTGATCTTTAATGAATGCTTCTCTTTATAATTATTCAGTGTTTGTTTTCAAACTGCGTTACCTCTTGCTTTTTCCTTGGGTTTGCGGCTCAGTCAGAATCAGTATCTAATGGGCAATAGTTCCATATGCACTCATTTGTATATAATCCGGGGGGAGGGGATGAAGAGGTGAAGAAGAGGGTAATGATTACTCTTGACTGGAGGCTCACATGCTGTTTTCCAGAACCCAGTGTATCTGCATCTGAGTACAGCCACTAGAGGGCACTGTTGTCCTTTACTAGCCAGCCAGCCAACTTTTATAGGAGGGGTGCTGAAAAGTTCTCCGCCCAACCAAGAAGAGAATAATGTGGATATGGTTCAATTAGTGATCTGAAACAATGTCAAAACATAGAATCCCGTTTCTGCAAATTGGCAGTTAATGAAATAAGATAAAACCATTTTCAGCTACAGTGGCAAAATAACACTCAGAATTTAGGAAGTTGGTTGTTTGGGCGGAGAACTTTTCAGTACCCCATCATATGTAGCGAGAGAGAGAGAGTTAAATAGAATGATTCTCTTATAATTTGCCTGTGGTCCCAGTGAGCCAAATGAGCACCATGACATTGAACCATCAATACTACTGTAAACCTTTATTCTTATTTGCAAATGATGATTGAACTATAGTTTTCAGCAACTTATGAAACATATAGTAACATAGTAACATAGTAGATGACGGCAGATAAAGACCCGAATGGTCCATCCAGTCTGCCCAACCTGATTCAATTTAAATTTTTTTTTTTTTTTTCTTCTTAGCTATTTCTGGGCAAGAATCCAAAGCTTTACCCGGTACTATGCTTGGGTTCCAACTGCCGAAATCTCTATTAAGACCTACTCCAGCCCATCTACACCCTCCCAGCCATTGAAGCCCTCCCCTGCCCATCCTCCACCAAACAGCCATACACAGACACAGACCGTGCAAGTCTGCCCAGTAACTGGCCTAGTTCAATATTTAATATTATTTTCTGATTCTAAATCTTCTGTGTTCATCCCACGCTTCTTTGAACTCAGTCACAATTTTACTCTCCACCACCTCTCTCGGGAGCGCATTCCAGGCATCCACCACCCTCTCCGTAAAGTAGAATTTCCTAACATTGCCCCTGAATCTACCACCCCTCAACCTCAAATTATGTCCTCTGGTTTTACCATTTTCCTTTCTCTGGAAAAGATTTTGTTCTACGTTAATACCCTTTAAGTATTTGAACGTCTGAATCATATCTCCCCTGTCTCTCCTTTCCTCTAGGGTATACATATTCAGGGCTTCCAGTCTCTCCTCATACGTCTTCTGGCGCAAGCCTCCTATCATTTTCGTCGCCCTCCTCTGGACCGCCTCAAGTCTTCTTATGTCTTTCGCCAGATACGGTCTCCAAAACTGAACACAATACTCCAAGTGGGGCCTCACCAATGACCTGTACAGGGGCATCAACACCTTCTTCCTTCTACTGACTACGCCTCTCTTTATACAGCCCAGAATCCTTCTGGCAGCAGCCACTGCCTTGTCACACTGTTTTTTCGCCTTTAGATCTTCGGACACTATCACCCCAAGGTCCCTCTCCCCGTCCGTGCATATCAGCTTCTCTCCTCCCAGCATATACAGTTCCTTCCTATTATTAATCCCCAAATGCATTACTCTGCATTTCTTTGCATTGAATTTTAGTTGCCAGGCATTAGACCATTCCTCTAACTTTTGCAGATCCTTTTTCATATTCTCCACTCCCTCTTCGGTGTCTACTCTGTTACAAATCTTAGTATCATCTGCAAAAAGGCACACTTTTCCTTCTAACCCTTCAGCAATGTCACTCACATACATATTGAACAGGATTGGCCCCAGCACCGAACCCTGAGGGACTCCACTAGTCACCTTTCCTTCCTTCGAGCGACTTCCATTAACCACCACCCTCTGGCGTCTGTCCGACAGCCAGTTTCTGACCCAGTTCACCACTTTGGGTCCTAACTTCAGCCCTTCAAGTTTGTTCAACAGCCTCCTATGAGGAACTGTATCAAAGGCTTTGCTGAAATCCAAGTAAATTACATCTAGCATATGTCCTCGATCCAGCTCTCTGGCCACCCAATCAAAAAATTCAATCAGGTTCGTTTGGCACGATTTACTTTTTGTAAAGCCATGTTGCCTCGGATCCTGTAACCCATTAGATTCAAGGAAATACACTATCCTTTCTTTCAGCAACACTTCCATTATTTTTCCAACAACTGAAGTGAGGCTCACCGGCCTGTAGTTTCCTGCTTCATCCCTGTGACCACTTTTATGAATAGGGACCACATCCGCTCTCCTCCAATCCCCAGGAATCACTCCTGTCTCCAGAGATTTGTTGAACAAGTCTTTAATAGGATTCGCCAGAACCTCTCTGAGCTCCCTTAGTATCCTGGGATGGATCCCGTCTGGTCCCATCGCTTTGTCCACCTTCAGTTTTTCAAGTTGCTCATAAACACCCTCCTCCGTGAACGGCGCAGAATCTACTCCATTTTCTCGTGTAACTTTGCCAGACAATCTCGGTCCTTCTCCAGGATTTTCTTCTGTGAACACAGAACAGAAGTATTTGTTTAGCACATTTGCTTTCTCCTCATCACTCTCCACATATTTGTTCCCAGCATCTTTTAGCCTAGCAATTCCATTTTTTATCTTCCTCCTTTCACTAATATATCTGAAAAAATTTTTATCTCCCTTTTTTACATTTTTAGCCATTTGTTCTTCCGCCTGTGCCTTCGCCAAACGTATCTCTCTCTTGGCTTCTTTCAGTTTCACCCTGTAGTCCTTTCTGCTCTCCTCTTCTTGGGTTTTTTTATATTTCATGAACGCCAACTCTTTCGCCTTTATTTTCTCAGCCACTAGGTTGGAGAACTATATCGGCTTCCTTTTTCTCTTGTTTTTATTGATTTTCTTCACATAAAGGTCCGTAGCCATTTTTATCGCTCCTTTCAGCTTAGACCACTGTCTTTCCACTTCTCTTATGTCCTCCCATCCTAACAGCTCTTTCTTCAGGTACTTTCCCATTGCATTAAAGTCCAAACGTTTGAAATCTAGGACTTTAAGTATCGTGCGGCCGCTCTCCACTTTAGCCGTTATATCAAACCAAACCGTTTGATGCCTGGTCCTTTTTCAAGAATACAGTGAGCGAGGCGCAAAATCTGTATATCCCCAAATTCAGAAAAGGGTGCAACAAGAGTCGAACAAAAGACCCGGCGTGGATAACTAAAATAGTGAAGGAAGCGATAGGCAATAAGAAAAACTCATTCAGAAAATGGAAAAAGGACAAATCTGAGGGAAACTGGAAAGATCACAGAAAGTATCAAAAAGAATGTCATCGTGTGGTTCGAAAAGCCAAAAAAGAGTATGAAGAGAGGCTAGCCAGGGAAGCACGAAATTTCAAGCCGTTCTTTAGATATATTAAAGGGAAACAGCCGGCTAGGGAAGAGGTGGGACCACTGGACGACGGAGACCAGAAGGGAGCGGTGAAGGAAGAGAAAGAGGTCGCAGAAAGACTTAACATGTTCTTTTCATCGGTATTTACAAGCGAAGACACAACCAACATACCGGAACCTGAACAAATCTTCAAGGGAAATCAAGCACAAAAGTTAACATCCATGGAAGTGAGCCTTGATGAGGTGCGCAGGCAGATAGAAAAACTAAAAACTGACAAATCGCCGGGTCCGGATGGAATCCATCCAAGGGTTCTGAAGGAACTAAAGGAGGAAATAGCAGAACTACTGCAGCAAATTTGCAACCTATCTCTGAAAACAGGTGTGATTCCGGAGGATTGGAAGATAGCCAACGTAACGCCCATCTTTAAAAAGGGATCAAGAGGGGACCCGGGAAACTACAGACCAGTGAGTCTGACCTCGGTTCCGGGGAAAATGGCGGAAGCACTGATAAAAGAAAACATCGATAAACATTTTGAAAGAAACGAACTTCTGAAAACCAGCCAACATGGTTTCTGCAGGGGAAGATCGTGCCTGACTAACTTACTGCACTTCTTCGAAGGAATTAACAAACAAATGGACAGAGGAGACCCCATAGACATCATATACCTAGATTTCCAGAAAGCCTTTGACAAGGTGCCTCATGAACATCTACTCCGGAAACTGAAGAACCATGGGGTGGACGGAGACGTGCATAGATGGATCAGAAACTGGTTAGAAGGTAGGAAACAGAGGGTAGGGGTGAAGGGCCACTACTCAGACTGGAGAAAGGTCACGAGTGGTGTTCCGCAGGGCTCGGTGCTCGGGCCGCTGCTTTTTAACATATTCATAAATGATCTAGAAACAGGGACGAAGTGTGAGATAATAAAATTTGCGGACGACACCAAACTATTTAGTAGAGCTCGGACAAAGGAGGACTGCGAAGAATTGCAAAGAGACTTGGACAAACTAGGGGAATGGGCAGAGAGATGGCAGATGAAATTCAATGTTGGGAAGTGTAAAGTATTGCATGTGGGAAGCAAAAACTCGAGGTATAATTATGTGATGGGAGGGAAGTTTTTGAATGAGAGTGCACAAGAAAGGGACTTGGGGGTGATGGTGGACATGACAATGAAGCCGACAGCACAGTGTGCAGCTGCCGCTAAGAGAGCGAATAAAATGCTAGGTATAATCAAGAAAGGTATTACAACCAGAACGAAAGAAGTTATCCTGCCGCTGTATCGGGCAATGGTGCGTCCACATCTTGAGTACTGCGTCCAGTATTGGTCACCGTACCTTAAAAAGGATATGGCATTGCTTGAGAGAGTTCAGAGGAGAGCAACATGACTGATTAAGGGGATGGAAAGCCTTTCATATGCTGAGAGATTGGAAAAACTGGGACTCTTTTCCCTAGAAAAGAGAAGATTAAGAGGGGATATGATAGAGACTTACAAGATCATGAAGGGCATAGAGAGAGTAGAGAGGGACAGATTCTTCAAACTTTCAGAAAATAAAAAAACAAGAGGGCATTCGGAAAAGTTGAAAGGAGGCAAATTCAAAACTAATGCTAGGAAGTTCTTCTTTACACAACGTGTGGTGGACACCTGGAATACAATTCCAGAGGAAGTTATAGGGCAGAGTACAGTACTGGGGTTTAAGAAAGGTTTGGACAAATTCCTGCTGGGAAAGGGGATAGAGGGGTATAGATAGAAATTTACTGCACAGGTCCTGGACCTGTTGGGCCGCCGCATGAGCGGACTGCTGGGCGCGATGGACCTCGGGTCTGACCCAGCGGAGGCATTTCTTATGTTCTTATGTTCTTATGTTCTTATGATCGCTACTTCCCAGGTGAGCACCCACTCGATCATTAGAGATACTCTCTCCATTTGTGAGGACCAGATCCAATATCGCTTTTTCCCTTGTGGGTTCCGTCACCATTTGTCTGAGCAGAGCCTCTTGAAAGGCATCCACAATCTCCCTACTTCTTTCCGATTCCGCAGACGGAACATTCCAGTCCGCATCCGGCAGGTTGAAATCTCCCAACAGCAGAACCTCCTCTTTCCTTCCAAACTTTTGGATATCCACAATTTGCTACGATTGAGTCAGAGGTCTGTAGACTACACCCACGTAGATAGAAGTTCCATCTTCTCTTTTCAGAGCAATCCATATCGCTTCTTCCTCTCCCCAGGTCCCTTGCATTTCGGTCGCTTGGATATTGATCTTTACATAGAGAGCTACTCCTCCACCTTTATGACCATCTCTGTCCTTCCTAAAAAGATTATATCCCGGTATGTTTGCATCCCATCCATGTGATTCACTGAACCATGTCTCTGTGATAGCAACAATATCTAGATCTGCCTCTAATATCAGGGCTTGCAGATCATGAACTTTGTTGCTTAGACTGCGAGCATTTGTGGTCATCGCTTTCCAGCTATTTTTCAGCGATAATCTCCTTTTTCGTATGGATTTTTGTGTCGTTTCACTTTCCGTTGCAATACTAAGAAATGAGTTGCTGATATTGCTTATGTTGCAGCCTTTACTACTATCACATCTTTTCTTTTGCCGGGGGTGGTCTCTATAATTGTCCTTCGTACATACACCACCCCCACCTTCTGATGATAGAGCAGTATGGTTGCTATGTATGTTAGTTCACTTTAATGCATAGAAATAGGAAATAACAGTGAAAACAATAAGATGATACCTTTTCATTAGATTAGCTGTTCTTCAAAGCTAATCAAGAGGCTTGCTGTTCTGGCTGGCATGTAAGTGGGAGCGTGTTTGAAGACCCCTCAATTTCGGCACTAGCTAATGGGATGCCAAAACTATTGAAAGGGAAAACAATTAAGAATTTGTACAGCTATGAAAAATAATATAGTGGCTTCTGAATCTGTGACTGGGGAGAACATGGAACATGTAGATACTCCAGAGGTGAACAAGCATTCTGCTTAAAGAGATTTGTGACTCAAAAACCAAAATATTTACAAAGGTATTGGAGTAGTTTGAGGAAAGGTTAGAGGGGAGTATATACATTGGGGAGAGGTTCAATGGACTGATACTTTGGGGAGAGTGTGGCGCAGTGGTTAAAGCTACAGCCTCAGCACCCTGGGCTCCTTGTGACCCTGGGCAAGTCACTTAATCCCCCCATTGCCCCAAGTACATTAGATAGATTGTGAGCCTGCGGGGACAGACAGGGAAAAATGTTTGAGTACCTGAATAAACTCATGTAAACCGTTCTGAGCTCTCCTGGGAGAATGGTATAGAAAATTGAATAAATAAATATATGAGGGCAAATCAAAAATTAAAGGCAATTGTTAAATTACGTGATAACCGGAACAAAACTAGCAAAATGCAACACGTGTTCTCATACATTGCCTGTTGGATAGTTCGTCCATGCATAGTGCATCACTTGGCCTTTAGTTGTAGGGCAGACATGAGGTCAGAAACATGGACACTCCAGGGATTCCAAGTTTATTATATAATTTGATTAATCGCCTATTCGAAGTTCTAGGCGATGTACAAATTGTTAAAATATCTAAAATATAGGTAACAAATCACACAAATATACAGCTTAACAAATTTGGACAAGTTCCTGCTAAACTGGAACATACACAGGTGAGGCTGGACTCATTTAGAGCACTGGTCATTGACCTGGGAGCCGCCGCGTGAGCGGACTGCTGGGCACGATGGACCACTGGTCTGACCCAGCAGCGGCAATTCTTATGTTCTTATTGCAAGATTGCACCGTTGAAGAACAACGTGCATTAGTGCGCTTTCTATTTTGTTACATTGAGATGGGAGGATGCATGAAGGGCAAATAGATTTGAAGATAACTGGGCTATGGAGGTGAACTGGGTGGTCCACATGTTTTCTTTGGTTTTGGCTCTCCTCAAAATGCCCCTTCCCCGACCCCTCCATATCTCTTTCTCCCCAGACGATGGCTGAATACTTCCATGATAAGGTTTACAAGATCGCCCTTGAATTCGCTGCAAAGTCACATCCTACTCCCCTTTCCACCATCCACTCTCCTGACTTTCAGGCTCACACCCCATTCCTTCTTCCTTTGCCCAAACAACTCAGGAAGCATCCGCACATCCTCTTCTTGTCAGTCCCACCCTCACGACCCTCCTTCAACTACCACTGACTTTTCTTCCTTTCTCTTAAATTACAGAGGAAGAAACTGCACAACTTCTGTCCTCAGCCAAGCCTACTACATGCCCCTCAGTCCCTATTCCCACCCCTCTACTTGACCCCATCTCACATACTGTTATCACCTCTCATCTGCCATATCCTCAACCTATCCATTTCCACTGCAACTGTCCCTGATGCCTTCAAACATGCAGTGGTTTAGCTGCTTCTCAAAAACCCTCACTGGACCCCCACCTGCCTATCCAACTTTCACCCTGTCTCCCTTCTTCCATTCCTATCCAAGCTACTCGAGCGTGCTGTCCTCTGTCGCTGCCTTGACTTCCTTACATCTTAACAGACTCTTGATCATCTACAATCAGGCTTTCTCCCCCTACACTCCACAGAGATTGCCCTCACCAAAGTCTGCAGTGACCTGTTCCTGGCCAGATATAAAGGCCTTTACTTGATCCTCATCCTTCTTGACCTTTCTGCTGCCTTTGAAACTGTTAATCACTGGTTACTCCTCAATATATCTCAAAAACTGTGGAAAGGGTAAACTAGTTTTAGAGTGTATTGGATGCGTGCTTGAAAAGTGTAATCAAGTATTTTGATCTGTAGAGCATTATCAATCTAAATTTGTATGTCCAAAAAGGAAATACAATTATAGTCCCATTGTAGCTCAAAATGAAAAGAAGGATGACATGAATTCAATGCATTTATAAAACTCTCTAATTGTGCAGCGATGCCCATCCAAATCAAAAAGATATCATCAATATAACACAACTATCCTACAACATTTTGAAACCATGGAGAACTGTAAATCCACTTATGCTCAAAGTCATTCATAAAGAGATTAGCAATAGAAGGACAAAGGATGCCCCCATTGCCACACCCTTTCATGCATATAAAACTTCCCCTTGAACAAAAAATAATTATTAGTCATTGCTAGCTCTGTTAAACAGAAAAGGCAAGGGAGGTGTCTTTTCAGCCAATGATAAGTCTTTATTGAACAAGTAAACGTCCCAAGGATCCCTGTTTCGGTGTATACAAATGCCTTCCTCAGGGGATACAGCAGTACTCAGGCAGCAGCATGCAGAGCGCTATGAAATAGACAATGAGCCCAAACTTGCTAATAATCATCAGAAACAACCTTAATTTACCACTGATTATCATTCTTTTAGAAACACATATGTTACATGCTCTAGAGTGCAAATAATGAAAATCAAGATCTGGAAAGCTTTCAGGCTTGTTACTCAAATTATCATGCTTTTTGTAAAACTACCCAGCAAGCCCACTATTCTCAGTTAATTTTGATAGCTTCTAATAAAATGAAACAACTTTTTTTCAATAGTAGCCCGCTTGTCAAATCTTGCCCCACCACCTGAAAACAGGTCTACACTTTCGGCTCAATGTTTAGCAGATTTTTTTCAGTAAAAAAAACTAATAATCGAGTAATGTTTCCTCCCTAACCTCCTCCAATTGTGGCCCATAATTCACTATTAGCCTCTTTAAATGACTTACCTATCTCTATTGTTCCAACTTGGTCAGAATTCTCTATCCCATCACCCTCTAACTTTTGAGAAGAATTTATCAGCGATTTTAAAAAATGCTTTTGTTCTTAACCCAATCCCTTCCCCATGGCTCCTGCTATTGAAGCACAGTCTTTCACCCCTGGCCAGAAATATGGTTGGTAAGAGCCTTTCTTCTGGTTTCATCCTGGATGTATGGAAAAAGGGCCACTGTATGCCCAATCCTAAAAAAATCAGTCCCTGGATCACTCACAACCATCTAACTACCATCCAATTTCTAACCTTCCATTCCTTTCAAAACTTTTAGAACATTTGCATTCAATCAATTATCTCAACATGCAGAATCTTCAAACTTTTTATACTCCTCACAGTCAGGTTTTCAGAAAAATCATTCCACAAAAACCATCATCGCACTTTTCAATGACTATTATTCAGCACTCAATCGTGGCAAATCTGTTCTCCACATCTCTTTGGATATTTCTGCTGCTTTTGACTTGGTCAGTCAGTCATGGCTTATTTCTTGTTTTGCTTCTCTTGGTCTCTGGAACTGTTCTGTGCAGGTTTTCATCTTTTCATAGCAACAGATCTTTTCAGGTTTCCTTGCAAGCTTCAGTCTCTGCACTCTCTAAACTTTGTTATAGAGTTACACAAGGTTCAGTTTTATTACCTTTACTATTTAACATCTTCCTCAGCCCACTTGCACTCCTAATTCAGGAATCTCATATCAGATCATATATATACACAGATGACATTCTACTAGTTTCTGTTCATGAAACCCTCTTATCCAATTTGGTAATTATATAAGCTTAACTAGAAAAGGTTGATTCTTGGCTTTCTGACAACTGCCTGGTATCAAATCCGTCGAAATCATTGGCAGTTTGGATCACGGAGACTCATTCTACTCCTCACACTGTACCTTCTATTCACCAGTGAAGCTAGTTGACACTATGAAATATCTTGGAGTTTACATAGACTGTGTGCTTACTTTCTATTCTAAGATTTTGTCAGTGACAAAATCTTGCTTTTATTCCCTCCATCTAATCCATTCAATATGTTCCTTGTCACTTCAAAGTTAGATTACTGCAATGTCATTTACATAGGTCTTCCATCTGTAGTACTCAAAAAAACTGCATACTATACAAAAGTTTCAAGTTTTATTAAAAATTTGATTAAATCACAATACCAAATCTCAAAGCGATGTACAATTTAGATAAAAATCTGGGGAGCAAAAAACACTTAAAGACAAATGCAGAGACTAACATGCAGAAAAGGAAAGTGGGGAGAACTACAATAAATTAAAGGAAAAAAAGGGTAAAAAAAAATTAGGTGAGGAGTTTTAAATTGTTCCTAGTAAAAGAGGCCTCATATAAGTTTTAAGAATCAAATGCATTTATAAGCCAGTTTAAAAATCAAATGCATCTTTATACAAAAAGCATTTTAACATTTCTTTAAATTTATTAAGGGTTGTTTCTTCCCTAAGCTGTGCTGGTAGTGAGTTCCAGATCTGGGGAGCCATGACCATAAAGATTATGTCTCATCATGTGTTAATAACTCTCAAGGATGGAACGGAAAGTAGGTTTTTATCATCTGATCTTAAGGATCTTAATGGAATGTATGCAGTGGTGTACCTAACATATGACACCCGGGGCCCATCGTTTTTTGATACCCCCCATCTGTACAAAAAACATGATTTTTAATAATAATCCACACGTCGCACATGAGTACCTAGGAAAAGGCAGCATCTTACATACTGCAGTGAGCAGTACAACATCAATACACCCATTGTAAAACTAAACAAGCCGGACTAGTACAGATCAATTCTACACCGTCAATCCTAACAGAAAACCATGTCTTTCGAACACACAGAACACAGAAAACACCTTCATCTAGTATGGAATATGTCATCACAAACTAACCCCTCCCCCTTTTACAAAACTGTAGTATGGATTGTAGCCACGGTGGTAACAGCTCTGACGCTCATAGAATTCTGAGCATCAGAGCTGCTACCACCACGGCTGATGCTAAAAAACGCTCCACAGTTTTGTAAAAGGGGTGATAAAATAGAAATACACAGACAAAGGTTAAATTGAACCAGCAAGAAGCTAGGCTCTGCATACAATGCAACACCACAGAAACCAATAAATAAATAGAAAATTTTTGTTCTACCTTTGTCTTCTCTGGTTTCTGCTTTCCTCATCTTCTTGTTACTCTCTTCCTTCCATCCAGTCTGTCATCTCTCTTCCCCTACATGGTATCTTCTTTCCTTCTATGCCCCTTCCAGAAACTGTATGCCTCCCCCTTCCAGCTCTCCTTTCACCCCCATTGGTCTGGCATCTCTCTCCTCTCCTTCCCTCTCCCACACTCTCTTCTTCAAACCCTTTCTTCCCTCAATTTCCTTTTCAATTTATTTTCTACATCCATCTAGATTATGTTCTTACTACCCTCTCATCAATTTCCTTTTTTACTGTCTACCTACAGCTCGCCACCTCTTTCCCTCACCCCCTCCAGTATTTCCCTAACTCAATCCTTTTCCCCCCATCATGTGCCCTCCTTTTATTTATCCCCTCCTTCCATCATGTGCCCTCTTTCTCTACCCCTTCCATCTAGTACCTTCTCTCTCTGTCCATTTCCATCGTCTGCTCCCCTCTTTCTCTCCTCCTATTTCCTTCCTGCATTTGCTCCCTTATCTCTTCCATCTGCATTTCCATCCAACATAGGCTCCCCTCTACCCGCCACACTACCATCCAATGTCTGCCCTTTCTCTCTCCATCCACCCCTCTTCAGTCAGCATCTGCCCCTTTCTTTCTCTCAAATCCAATTCCATCCAATATCCTTCCCCCTTATGTCTCTCTCACCTTTCCCTGTACATCAATTCCATCAGCACCACCCTTCCATACCACCCTGCCCCCTTTCTCTCCCTGCACCACTCTTTTATTCCAGCAGTCCTGCTCCTTTCCCGCGATGACTGTAGCTGCCGGCTGCCGGTCTACCCCACTCCGATGTACTAGCTCTGGAGCAGAGTCGGCAGCTGCATGCTGGAAGGTCCCACGATGACTCGTCTGCAGACTTTGCTCCGGAAGAAGTAAGTTACGTCAGAGGGGGTTGACCCAGCAGACGCAGGGAGTTGTGGCAAGGTCCCACGATGACTGCATCTGCCGGGTCCATCCTCTCCGACGTAACTTACTTCTTCCGGAGCAAAGCCGGCAGACGAGTCATCGGGGGACCTTCCTGCACCTCAGCGCAGCTGCTGACTCTGCTCTAGAGCAGTGTTTTTCAACCTTTTTATACCCGTGGACTAGCAGAAATAAAAGAATTCTTTTGACTGGCAAACTACTAGGACTGAAATTTTTTAAAAAACACATTCCCACCCGTCTCTGCAAGCTCAGTCCCCGCAAACCATCTGTTCCCACCCACACAAGCCTCAATTATGATTTTATATTGAATGTATTTTATTAAAGTATAAAAAGAAACAATATTCTGTACAATTGTCATTTTATAAATATAAATATACAGAGCAAGGACCAACAAAACCTCTGTCTCCCCTCCCCTTCACATATATCCCCTCTACTATCAAGAAAACTGAACAAGCCAAATTATTACAGAATGCTACACAGAAATATCATGCTAACAGAATATTGCAGTCACACATGACAGGAGTAGTGTTAGGGGAGTTCCCCCCTGGTCCGAGAGAACCCTAAGCCAGCTGGAAGCTAAAGAATGCCTGGGCTTTGCAGTCCCCAGTTATGTCTCTAGCAGGATATATATTTCAAATCTGATATATTCTAATGACAAAATAGAAATAAAATGATTTTTTCTACCTTTTGTTGTCTCTGGTTTCTGCTTTTATCTTCTTTTCACTCTTTTCCTTCCAGTGTCTGCCCTGTCTCTTCAATCCAGCATCTGCCCGTTCCATCCACTGTCTGCCCCTTCCAGAAACTGTCTATTTCCCCCTGCTATCTCTCATCTAGACACCCCCCCCCCCCTTTGGTCTGGCATCCATCATCTTCCCTCTATTCCCTCATGGTCTGGCATCTTTCTCCTTTCATCTCTCTTTCCCTCCCCCCCTGTGGTTTTTAGCATCTCTCTCTTCTCATTTCCTCCACTCAGATCTGATATCTCTGTCTCCTTCCCCGTTCTCTGGCATCTCTCTCTCCTCTCTCTCTTCCCTTTCTTTCTCTGGTCTTCCTTCTTTATTTTCTGTCTCCGTCTAAATTAATTTATTTCTTACTATGCAGTCCTCAGTTTCCCTCTTTTCACTGTGCCTACCCACAGCATGCCACCCCTTTCCTTCACCCCTCCACTATCTCACTAACTCTATCTTCTTCCCCAATCCAACATATGTCCTTTTTCTTTATCCCTCCTTCCATCCAGTATGTGTTCTCTTTCTTCACTTCCATTCAGCATTTGCTCTCCCTTCTCCCCACTTCCATCATCTGCCCTCTTCTCTCTCCCCACTTCCATCATCTGCCCCTTCTCTCTCTTTCCCCCCACTTCCATCATCTGCCCCCTTCTCTCAATCTCTCCATCCACCACAGGTCCATCTCTCTCCCTTCCTCTCACCTTTGTTTCCGATTTTGGCAACAAGATCGGCAAGGCCCCCCCCCCCACCGCGATGACACTCAAGTTCGGCAACAAGCCTTCTTCTCCCCCCCCCCCCCGGCATCAACAGTACTTCAGATCAGCAACTATGGTGCTCAGGCCAAAGCTTCCGTCTGACTCAAACTGCCTGGGTAGAAATAGGAAGCTGAGTCAGAGGGAAGCTTTGGGCTGAGCACTGAAGTTACTGATCTGAAGTACTGTTGATGCCGGAGGGAAGAAGGAGACCCATTGCTGATCTTGAGTGCCGGGGGGCCCATTATCGATCTTAAATTGTGTCGCGGGGGTGGGGGGCGACGATGCAGCCCAAACACTGCCAATGGTTCCAATCCGATCTTGCCGGCCCTGCGCAGACCGACAGGAATTTTCTGCGGACCGGAACTGGACGACCCGGACCTGGCCGACTGTGCACCCCCCTTAAAGTGGGCCCCCAGGGTGGACCGCCCCCCCCCCCCCCCGCGGTACGCCACTGAGGGTATGGAATCAGATATCTTTCTAAGAATAGTGGAGCTTTAACTGTTAGAATTATAAAGGTTAATAAGGCTATTTTATAAGTCATTCTGTATGTTATGGGTAGCCAGTGAGCTTTTCGAAGTTGAGGATAGAGAATGACACGGGGACCATTTCCTGCGGTAAACCATAGTCACCACAGTAAATCCGCAGTAATGGGGACATTTGCAAATGGTTTACCGCAGGAATGGGGACAAGATCTTTCACTGCCCCATGGAAACGGTGAAAAGTCTTGCTCCTGTGGTAAAGAAATAGCACCCGTGTCAGACTCAGCATCTCCTCTCCAGCTCCTCTTAGGCCTATTTTACCTTCAGGAGTCAGCCATGCCACGATGAAAACAGAAGGAACCCAAAACCAAAGCCTGAGACCAAAGTGATTTGAAGAATAAAATTACCAGACAACAAAAGGTAGAAAAAAACATGTATTTTATATTTTATGATTAGAATATTTCAGTATCGTATATAAAGAATTGAGGAAGATGGGATCCTAGGATGCAGGCCTTTTTCAGGAGACCCATTGAGGAAAGATAATCTAATCTAATCTAATCCTTAGGTTTGTATACCGCATCATCTCCACGTTCGTAGAGCTCGACGCGGTTTACAGTAGGAGAAATAGGAAGGAACTACAACAGAGGGTTAGAGGCAGAAGTGTGAAGAAAATTTAGAGGACTTGGGATGCCCAGATAGAAGAGTTTCCTTGAATAATCCGTGTTTCTTGCAGCAGCAGTCTTTTGATTAGATCTTTGCCCATAGTAGTCCAGTGGGAGGTAAGACATTGGGTGTGGCGATTTTAATTTTTACATGACCACCTTTTGCAGTGCAAGAAATTTATTGTGACTTGTCTGGGAGATATATTACAATCCAAGAGAAACTGGCTGATCTGTTAGCAGGTTATCTGCCTGACCTTATTCACCCTGATCAGACCAGCTTTGGTTGTAAGAAAAACGTGGCAGACAATGTTCGCAGAATGCAGCATCTTTTATGGCATGAACAGCAAATTTGCACTAGAGTTGCCTTGTTGGTCATCAGTACAGAAGAAGCCTTTGAAAGGGTAAACTGGCAATTTTTATAGGCGGTTATGCAGAAGATGGGGTTTGGGAGTCATTTTTTACTTGAATTAAGAAACTTTATGAAGCCTCCACAGGCCAGTGGGGTTATACAGAGCCCTTTTTGATAGGTCTGGATACCAGCAGGTCTCGCCTCTGTCTCTGCTGCATTTTGCAAGTTTTGTGGCATTAGTTGCATCAATGTGACAAATATAGAGAATAAGATTTCATTATTTGTAAGCAATATTTGCTCTCTGTTTGCAGACATGAGATGTCTCTACCAATTATTTTGAAACATTTCAATGACTATGGTTCT
Organism: Geotrypetes seraphini; assembly: GCF_902459505.1. Classification (NCBI taxonomy): domain Eukaryota; kingdom Metazoa; phylum Chordata; class Amphibia; order Gymnophiona; family Dermophiidae; genus Geotrypetes; species Geotrypetes seraphini. The sequence goes on from NC_047088.1 coordinate 95,824,735, forward strand.
TTGTCAGGTTTCAAAGTTGGGCATCACTTCAGATCCTGCAGGCCAGAGTTTGCTATGACAATTTCCTGTTTCTCTGGGCAAAAAGCCACTCTCATTAGCATTGCAAAAACTCAGAACCTAGATCTGTTTTACCAACATAATTATTTTCCATCATTGAACCAAATCCATTTTATCCAGATTGAGAGGGGCAGGAAGGGGGGGTGGGGCGGGGGTCACGTGATGCAGCCTCCCTAGAAGGACATGTGCTCGTGGAGCTCTGCTCTCCCCTGCAAAAATCAGCTATTTCTAATCTCATTTACCCCATTTTCTTTGCCTCTTTCTGGTATTCAGTGTGGAGTAAAAAGTGGTAAGTGTACTCCTGGGCTGCCAAGAGCTGTGTTTACCCGTTATGCCGGCTAAGCCTCTGAGGAGGATACTGGATGAACAAAAATCACCCTTGCCAAAAATGGCGGCAGAACCTACCTCCTTCATGATGCTGGCTGGTGACTGGATACAGGAAATGACCAAGTCAGTCATGGCGGCGCAGGCAAACAGCCTCAACAAACTACAATCGACTATGGATGAACTAAATGAGAAGTATGATTCCCAGGGTCGCAGATTAACAGAAGTAGAGCAGCGAATCACCATGCAGGAGGATCAAAGTGTGAGCATGACGACCCAAATTGCTGCACTTCGGAAGAAGATGCAAACCCTCCAGGAGAAAGCCGAGGAACAAGAAAACAGAAGCAGATTGAGAGGGGCATGGCTATCCCATGGTGGGTAGATTTTCAGCTGTAAAAATTAGTATCCTTTCATGCTTACTTTTTCTTTTTCCAATATTACCTATACTAGTCCTTCACCAACATTTGCTTAGGCTTCAAAAAGATATAATGTTCTTTATTTGGGAAGGGAACATGCCAAGAATATCGAAAGATCTGTTGTGGCACCTGGTAGATTTGGTAGGAAGAGCTGTCCCCAATTTGGTCAGGTACATAACACCACTTTTTATTGTGGTGCCAACTAGTAGATTGGGAAGCGTGCCCAGAGAACATAAGAATAGCTTTACTGGGTCAGACCAAAGGTCCATCCTGCCCAGTATCCCGTCTTCACGGAGGCCAATCCAAGTCACAAGTACCTGGCAAAAACCGAATTAGTAGCAGCATTCCATTCTATCAATCCAGTATTCCAATGCTGTTTATTTTGCTAGTTTATAAATTCTATTAAAACTATAATATAGCCATTTAATAATTTAAGCCACTTATCTTTGAGCTAACATGACTCGGGAGAGACAACCCGACATGTTTTGCACCACCGTGCTTTATCAAAGGTCTCCCTAAAAATAGAAGGAAAGCGTTTAAACAATCTTATAAAACAATAACCTTCTAATGTATCTACCTATTTTCTGTTTACAAGCCATTCTTATTGAGGCAGTCGCTGTCATCCGACTCAGTGTAAATTTAAAGAGTAAGATGGCGGCGGCGTTCTCCTTCCCTGTTTAAATATTTGTTCATGTTTAAAGTTACCTCCCATGCACCCTATTGGGTCCTCTTAACCTATCGGTGACACCCATTCTAGCACCCATTCAACCCTTTTGGTTCCACAGTATCAAGTTGGAAAATATATCTCTGTTCTCTCTCATTCAAAATTCTTTCCTTATTCCTACCATCCCTCCCTTTAATCTTATCGATGACCCGCCAACGTATATCCTCAACCTTATGATCTTTAGTGATCCAGTGCTGAACTATGGGGGCCTATAGGTGTCTGTTGACTAGTCGGGACTTATGCTCTGTAAGCCATATCTTAACTGGTCTACTCGTACGTCCTATGTATATTAAATCACAAGGGCATACTATAGCATATATTACCTCCGCCGAATTGCAGCCAGTGCTTGTTATAGACTTTAATGTAACATCTCTCCCCCAAACCTTCCAAAATGTCCCCTCTATAGTCATGGAACACCATTGGCATTTGTCACATTTCTTATGTTGGCCCCCTTTCTTTCACCCCGTATTTCTGAAAAATTAAATCTTTAGCCTATCGTAATCCTCTAGAGAATGCTACCCTCAGAAATTCTTGTAGAGCATGATGTATCTGTACCACATGCCAGTATTGTTTCATAATTCCAACCATCAAGCTAGCTGCTTGAGAGAAGGGGAGGACACATGTCAAACTCTCCCCCTCCACTGTGGGTGGTGACTCCTCCAATAGGAGCTCCCTCTGGGCATATTTGGCTCATGTAAAGGCTTGTTTAATAGCTCTACCTGGATAACCCCTCTCAAGAAACCTCTCGGATAAATCTTTCGTCTGACTTTTAAATTCCCCTATAGATGAACATACTCGGCGAACTCTCAGGAATTGACTGATAGGGAGATTGAAACGCAACCTGTAGGGGTGAAAGCTGTCAAAGTAGAGTAAGGTAATCCATGTCACTGGTTTCCTAAATAAGGAAGTGCATATCACCCCATCCAATAGTGAGACAGCGATATCCAAAAAATCAATACATAATTGGTGACATGTCATCATGAAATGTATGTATTCATCCACAGAATTCAAGTATAGCAAAAATTGGACCAGCTGTTCACGTGTCCCTTACCATAATAAGAACACATCATCCAACAAACGGACCCAAAATGGAATAAAGGAAAAATGGCCAGATTTGAAGACCATTTTGTTTATGGAGCCACCCATTTTTCCTTTATTCTGCTTTGGGTCCGTTTTTTGAATGATGTGTTCTTATTATGGAGAGATGCTGGATGGGAGGGCAGTTGAGAAGAGAAAGGGAAAGATGGTGGGCTCAGGGGTGGTGAGGAGGGAGAGAGCAATACTTGATGGAAGGGCTTTGGTGAGTGGGGAAATTGGAGGGGCAAGGAAAAAAAATTGAGGTCCCCCTCCTTAATTTCTGCCCTGTGCCCCAGCAGGTCTGACACCATCCTTGCTTAACAGTCCTGCTACCCTTCACCTCAGAATAGCCGATCTCTCTCCCCTAGAGAACTGCTAGTGCTGCTGCTGGTGGCACTGCCCCCCATTCCCCGGCAAGCTGCTGGTGTCGAGATTTCAGATGTCCCACAGTACACAGGGGAAGAAGAGAGGCACCAGTGCCAACTGACTGACCACAGGACGTGCCTCTTGTAGCAAGAGGCACATCCTGTAGTCAATCAGCAGACACCGGTGCGTCTCCCCCTCTCCAGCCATTTTCCCTACTGGCACCCCCCCCCCCCCCTTACACACACACACTGGCATCTCAGGGCCCATCTGGAGGGCCTTTGCAATATGATGATGTCACACATGCACATGATGTCATCATGGCGATGTCCATGCACTTCTGGATTCCTGAAGCTGGAGCCACTACGTTTAGTGTGCTGTGGCTTGAGAAGTTTGCAGGATACTATGCCAGTGCTACACAGAACTGTGCTGAGAGCACAGGGAAGCAGAACCAAAGTCAGGATATGAGAAGATTAGATTAGAAAGAAAATCACAAGATACAAAAGGTAAGAAATTATTTTATTTTTAATTTACTTAAAATATGTCAATTTTGAGAATTTACATCTGCTATCTCTGTATTACACTGTGCAATTAAAATTTTTAATCATACAATTAATCAATGTACAGCCCTATTAAAAACATATACTCCTAATGCAAAAACACAATAATGTATTATACACCTGCTGTTCTCAATACATTTTAACCACAACACAAAATAATTTATACCACTACAGATAACTAATTTTGCTGCTCCAGATTGCAATTGTTACATCGCTATGTAACCATCGCTATGATAATTTTAATTAAGATAAAATTGGAGAGTTACTCTTCTGTTGTAATCTTGATTTTTTGTGACTTTTAGGTTTTTTTTTATTTAAGACAGTCAAGGACCCTATAAGACCCCTTAGGAAGGCATTTTTATTTTGCCGAAACAGGGTCATTTTATTGTATACATTATTTGGTTTCTAGCCTGTGGTTCACTTATGACTGTATATACCCTTTGTGGATTGGTTTTAGATTGTTGTTTTTAAGTTATTTGGATGCTTATTAAACTACAAGCTGGCACATCCGATCTTCTGTTCTACAATCTTTTTGTTGTTTTGTTGCCTTGGCATTATTTTATACCATGTCTGCAGGCCCTTCCATAGTTCCAGGACAGGTTGAATGGCTGTTTGTATTGGTGTTGATGCATCTGGGCTAGTGACCTTTGCTAGATGATGGCTTAAATCTTCTGGGTCTTCCTAGCCAGTTTCTCCTTGAAACCCCCTGACACGAAAGTCACCTGGGAATAGTAGCAGAGTTGACATTCTGCTGGGTCATTTGAGATATATCAGTGGTTAAAATCAAAACAGCCCCCAAATATGCTCAAGGATCAGCAATCTTTCTGTGCAGATAAGAACATAGGAATAGCCTTACTGGGTCAGACCAACGCTCACATCAAGCCCAGTAGTCATTCTCACGGTGGCCAATCCAGGTCACTAGTACCTGGCTAAAATCCAAAGAGTAGCAACATTCCATGCTACCAATCCAGGACAACCAGAGGCTTCCCCATGTCTTAATAACAGACTATGGATTTTTCCTCCAGGAATTTGTCCAAACCTTTCTTAAAACCAGCTACCTATCCATTTTACCACAACCTCTGGCAACGCGTTCCAGAGCTTAACTATTCTCTGAGTGAAAAAATATTTCCTCCTATTGGTTTTCCAAGTAATTCCCTGCAGCTTCATCGAGTGTCCCCTAGTCTTTGTAATTTTTGACGGAGTGAAAAATCGATCCACTTGTACCTGTTCTACTCCACTCAGGATTTTGTAGACTTCAATCATATCTCCCCTCAGCCTTCTCTTTTCTGTGCTGAAGAGCCCTAACATTTTTAGTCTTTCCTCATACAAGAGGAGTTCCATCCCCTTTATCATCTTGGTCGCTCTTCTTTGAACTTTTTCTTTTTTTGAGATATCCCCATGTCTAGCATCATGCATCAACAAGAATAAATGTTATCTGATTCTTTATCTTTATTCTACACCAGGGGTGTCCAATCTGCGGCCCTGTGAAGTATTTTGTGCAGCCCCGGTCGAGGGCGATGCAGTGATTCCCTCTGCTGCCCTCAGGTGTTTACCGCCTTGCCGGCTCTCTCCTTTGTCTTGCTGCAGTGTTTGCGCAGTCCAGAAACATTTTTTTCTGCCAATGTGGCCTAGGAAAGCCAAAAGGTTGGACACCCCTGCTCTACACTCTATATTGGTGTCCCTGTTGATGCTTTCGAGACCTGATTTATGCAAGACAATTCGATGCTTCTTTCTAAAAGAAAAACAAAGAAACTTTTTAATCCTCCTAACGTTTTGACTTACACGAGTTAATTCAATGCTTCTCTCTAAAAACAAAAAAATCTTTTTACTCCCCTTATGTTTTGACCTTTTTTGTCTGTTTCCTATATTTACTGTAGTTCCTCTTGCTCTCCTCACATGTAAGTTTGTAATTTCTTTGTCTCCAATGTATTTTAAACAGTATGGACCCCTTCTTTTATTTGTAAATCGCTTTGAAATTATGATATCAAGTTTATTATTAGAATATTTGAAACTCCATGATGTGACCACACCTTGAATAATACTGTTTGCAATTCTGGTCACCACCTCTCAAAAAATAAAAAAATAAAAAAAAATAGCAGAATTAGAAAAGGTTTGGACAAGTTCCTGGAGGAAAGTCCAGTCTGCTATTGAGATAGACCGAGGGGAAGCCACTGCTTGCTCTGAGATCACTACTATCAAACGTTGCTACTATTTGGGTTTATGTCATGACATGGATTGACCACTGTTATAAACAGAAAACTAGGCTAGATGGACCATTAGTCTGACCCAGTATGGCTGTTCTTATGTACTTTTTAGGATCCTAATCATAAAGGTTCAGTGTAGAAAGCTACTGTAGGCAGAATCACAGGGTTACCAAGCATTTTGCACACATAATGAAAAAAAGGGGTTCACTTTAGCAGTTACCTCATGCAGTAGACATGGGCACACACTATGTTAAAACAAAAAGTAATGAAGCCATGAGGTATTCCTCTGCATTGCATAGTAGTAAGCAGGAGTTTTTAATGTGTACACACTGGGGCCCATGCAAATTGCCTCATGGTACAGACTGCTGTAAACACTACCGCATGCTATAATCAATTAGCATGTAAATTACTGCCTCATTAAAATTGCTGAGTAATCTACAGCTCACAGCTAGATGTCACCGTCCCTGTCAGTGCCTGAGCAGTGACTGATTCGGGCACTGACAGGAAGGAGGACATTGAATAACCCCCTGCCCCAAACTGCCAACCCTGACCAAGTTTTCTGCACAGACCCTATACTAGGTAGTCCAGCAACCTCTCTCCCTGACGTAATCCTCCCATTCCTCCATCATAGTAAAATTTAAAAATACCTGCAGTCTAGAAGACCCCCCACCATCCCTGGTGGGTTAGTGAGCCCCCTCCTTTCCCTCACCCCACCCAACCCCTGCATATTAAAGGAAACCTCCCTGGTGTCTAGTAGCACCCCCATTACCCATACCTAAAATTATCTTATAGGGTAGACAAACTCTGCCCAGTGCCAGTGATGTAAGTAAGGGGGGGGGGCAAATGGTGGTCCGTCCCAGGTGCCATCTTGGGTAAGGGTGCAAGCACCCATCCTCCTCTCCACCCCTCACCCCCAATGCCAAAGCACTTCCCTTCCCCCATACCTCTGTAACGTTGTTGGCATGAGCAGTAACCCCCAACCTGCTGTCGTGCCAGCATTGACTCTTCCTTTGACATCACTTCCTGGACCTGCGCCTAGGAAGTGACATCAGAGAAAGAGCCTGGCACGACAGCAGGTTGGGGGGGTTGCTGCTCGCGCCAGGAACACTGCAGAGGTATGGGTGAAGGAAATGGCAAGCAGGGAAGGAGGGGGGGAGAGAAGAGGGCGGGAGAGGGGTGTGACCGCCCCTGGTACCTGTCACCCTTGCTACGCCACTTCATCCCAGAATGCACTGCAAAGGGCAAGGCACTGCATTTTGAATATTGCAGTGCCAGAGGCAGGAGCAAGTAGACATTGCCCCTATCTTCAGGTATAGGGGGTTTGAGAGGCTTGACAAAGGGATGCCACCAGGCGGGTTTCCTTTAACATGTGGGGCAGGTGAGTGGGGCCCACTGTGAAAAGATTTTTACCAGAGCACCATAGAAGAGTTGGTTGTTAGAATTTAATGCCAGTCCTTGGGATTTAAATGCCTTGTTTTTCTTTTCTCTGCAACCAGACCTGCAATGGTAAATGGAAAGAACCAGAAGTAACAGCATAATGTGCATGTCCCATGTATAAACAAGTGACAGCACACGTACATAAACTGTAATGTCATTCTGCACATAAATATTAGCCTCACAAAAATGTTATGTGCAATAAATTTTTGCAAGAACATTTTGATTCACGTGCTGACACTTAATATTTGCTCAGACCTGCACATAATAAAGGCACCCTTACTGCAGATCTTGGGCTCACATACTAGACAGGGTTTCCCCAATTAATACACAAGTTATGCATGTGCTGAATTTGCATATCCTTAGCTTACAGCATCGCCACAAGCTCAGCCATCAGTGCACTGCTCTCCTGCATGCTTTCTACACCAGCCCCAAAATTATTAGGGTGGTGGTCTGATCACCCCACCTCTCCCTGAATCACAGAGCCGTCACCTTGCTCTTTATGATAAAAGTGAATGTCTCTCTAAGTTTGAAAGCTGGCTTCTTTCACAAATGTACTGTATAATCCTTCTTTCCATTCTTTACAATAAATACTACGTGGTGTACAATAAGAACAGCATGAATAGGGTCCATTTACCATTTGGAGAATTCAGACTTCCTGTAATATTTACTGGTATAGTACAGGGTTTTGATTCATTTCTGAGCTTATTAAAAACATGCTTTTTGCTAGTTTTTTTGTTGGCAGTAAAGTATCAGCACATTCTGGGTAGTTTTAAGAGAAGAGGCAATGATTTTAAGGTTGTAGCATTTTTGTTTAAATTAACTCAGTAAGAACAGTGAGGTGTTTCCCCTCTCTTTGAGAGAAGAGGCTCTCAAAAAATTTGAGAATTCTTAATCCATTCCATCCTTCAATCAGATTCAAAATTGCCTAATCTACAGTCTATTTGTTTTTTTTTTTTTGTATAATGCAATGTCAACCAGCAATGGCTACCCACTTCATCTCCATAGACAGAAAAGACTGCCTTTACAAGTTTAACTTCACCCTTCACCTACATAAAAAGTCCATTAGACACAACCAAGCCCAAGATATCACTGTATGCTATAGACCAGGGGTTCATGGTGCTCCTACTGTATATACTGTATCATGGAATAGGGAAAAAATGCAAAGAGAGATAAAACATTAGCAAAAGATGGCAGGCATTAAAGGACAAGAATAAACTTATACATCCCAAAAGGCAAGGGAACATTGCTGTAGGGTTTGGGAAAGTAGTAGGGAGGAAGGAAAACTCATGCTTCTCAGGATTTGATCATCTGATCAGGATCCTAAAAAATAAATGGAGAACAATTCAGGAATGTAAAATATATCATGTTAAAATATATGAACACTTCAACAAAAAATGGAATTTTTTTGCAATTTGTAGAATTCCTCAAGGTTTACTTGGGAGTTCAACCTCAAATTCCCACAAGAGTAAACAACCTAATCCTAGAGCTGTTCTAAATATCTTTTACCCCAGTTCAGGCAGTCCCCAGTTTAAGAATGAGTTATGCTTTTAAAGTCGTTCTTAAGTCAGATTTGTATGTAACTCAGAACTTGAAGATTTTAAGATTCTTGCTGCTTACCTCTGCTCCCAACTAACAAAAGGGTCAACTGTCCCTAGCAATGTTCCCTCTAAGGTATAGCATGCACTACCACACACTGTTCTTAATGTGGCCATACATCATTCCTGAATCTGCTACAGGAGAAGGGTAGAAGTCGATGCCACTGGAAATACTTCTCAGGGAAATCAAATGAAGACGCAACCACGTTCTTAAGTATGAGTCGTACTTAAGTCGGGCATCTGTAACTTGAGGAATGCCTGTATATGAACTCATCAGGTTCCATACACAGGGATTGCACAGGAATCTCACATATTTCAATGCAAAATGACCTCAAATTACAACTACTCTGTCCAGATTACAAAATCACTCACCTACTGAGAATTGGTTGCAGGGTGGTGGTCTGGCGATACTGCACAAAAAGAGATTAGGCTCTTACCTTGCTAATATCATTTCTAGTAGATAGATGTGTCATTCTGGATGGATGGGTAATATCCCCAATGTTCACGAGTCATGCAGAAAGAATACACTCCTGCTTTTGAATCCCTCCTCCTTCACTAGAGGATTCTGTCTGCTGTCCCTTCAGTTTGTACCAAAGCAGGCAATAGTCCCAAATAGAAACACTTGTGAAGGAGTGGTATGGGGAAACTTCCCAAACTACAACTTTGTTCTCTCTGAAATTATAACAAACATGTTATAACATTGCTGTTGAACAATCAAAACAGCAAAACAATCATGCCAAACAGAAACATTATAGCAATAGATTATTCTTCATAGACTTAATGTCTGACCGACAACCAAATTTCAGTTTGGACTCAAACTTTCTGAATGAGACAGTAGTCAGGCACAGGAAATAACAGAGAATGGGACTCCAGAATGACACACCTATCTACTAGAAAAGATATTAGCAAGGTAAGAACCAAATCTCTTTTTCTAGTGCAATAGGTGTGTCATTCTGGACAGATGGGATGTACAAAAACAGTCCTAGAAATCAAGAGTGGTACCACTATGCCAGCTCATAATACTGAGGAACCAAAGACGGAGTCTTCCCTTGTCGTTACATCCCCCTGTAAAACTTGGAAAATGTAGAATGGACTAAGTCGCTGCCCTACAAATCTCCTTGGGGGAGACTGCCTGAGCTTCCACCCATGAAGAAGCCATGCTTCTAGTTGAAGGGGCCTTTACACAGACTGTTTTCAACAGGCAATATATGCTGACAATATGGTCCTATGGATCCATCTGGAGATCATGGCCTTGGAAGCCAGTGTGCCTCATTTAACCTGGCTAGTGAGCCCCCCAAAATCATCAGATAGTCTGAACTCATTGGTGACTTCAAGATATCGGAGAAGCACTCTTCTCACATCCAACTTTTTCAGAATCCTAGCCTTCTTCTTAGAACCAGTAGACTAGAACACTGGCAATCTGACCTCTTGATTGACATGGAAAGTTGAAACAACCTTCAGCAAAAAGGATGGAATGGTGTGCAAAGAAACTCCAGCCTCTGAACTTGAAGAAAATTTTTCTGTAATAAAAAGCCTGGAGCTCCAAGACTCTTCTCACTTAGGTAATAGCCACAAGAAAAACCATCTTGAGCATCAGATCTATCAAGGACACATCCTGCAGTGGCTCATATGGAGCCTTACTGAGGCCTTGCAAAACCACGTTAAGGTTCCATGATATTTTACCATGGACCTCAGCTGAAGCACCCTCTTTAGGAATCTGCCTATGTCCAGATGAGTCGCCAAGGAAGCTTTATGCTCTTGTCAAGGTCAGCCAGGAGGAAACCTAACACCATTGAGATTGGAGCAGAGAATGGCTCCTTGTTCTCCTTAAAGCACCAGAGCTGAAATGTTTCCCATGCCTTAGCATAAGCAGAGACTATTGTATGCTTTTTGGCTCTGAACAGAGTAGCAATCACTACCTCTGAGTATTGCTTGTGCACTCAAGAGCCATGCCGTAACAGCAAAGCAATCTAGATCTTCTATGACCCTGGTCCCTGAGAAAGAAGGTCCAGCTGTACTCACAGTCTGAGAATTGCACCCCTCTGAAGATGAACTAGGTCTGAATACCATGGTCTGTGTGGCCATCAGGAGCCACAAGAATGACTGTTCCCCGATGGCTTGCACTCCTGTGAAGTATCTGGTCTATCATGGGCCACAGATGGAACATGTACAAGAGCTTACTCTTTGCCATAGCTGGATTACAGCATCCAGCTGCACTTCCAAGCTCAACTGAAGAATTGGTCCACTTTCTTGTGGTCCCCATCAGATTGAATGTTAGGCAACCCCTGCAATGAACAATGTTTTGGAAGGCTGCTGCAGACAATGTCCATTCTCCCACATCCAATGTCTGTTTGCTGAAAAAATCGGCCCAGACATCATCCATCTCTGCTACATGCACCATTGAGAGAACCTAAAAATGAAGCTCTGCCCACCTGAACAGTAAGCAAGCCTCCAGACTCAGCTGCACATTCTTGGTGCCTCCCTAGTGATTGACACGCAACCGCAGTAGCATTGTCCAAGAAGACTCGAACCGCTTGTCCCTCCAAACTCTATTCCAGCTTCTGCAACACAAATTGCCTGAACTTCCTTTCTTCTCATGATATTCTTGACCCGCTTCAATCGGGCTTTCACCCTCTCCATTCTATGGAAACTGCCCTTGCTAAAGTCTCTAATGACGTGTTCTTGGCCAGATCCAATGGCCTCTACTTTATTCTCATCCTTCTCAATCTGTCTGCTGCAAATGTTACGCCCATCTTCAAGAAGGGCTCAAGGGGCGACCCAGGAAACTACAGGCCAGTGAACCTGACCTCAGTCCCGGGAAAGATGATGAGGCACTGATTAAAGACAGCATCTGTGAACACATCGAAAAAAATGGGCAGCTAAAACCGAGTCAACATGGCTTCTGCAAGGGCAGGTCATGCCTCACAAACTTATTGTACTTCTTTGAGGGGATGAACAGCCAGGTGGATAAAGGGGAATCTATAGACATCATTTACCTTGACTTCCAAAAAGCCTTCGACAAGGTACCACACGAGAGACTGCTTAAGAAGATATGGAACCACGGGGTGCAAGGGGAGGTCCACCGATGGATCAAAAACTGGCTGGCAAACAGGAAGCAGAGGGTTGGCGTAAAGGGCCATTACTCAGACTGGAAAGGGGTCACGAGCGGAGTTCCGCAGGGGTCGGTGCTAGGACCGCTCCTGTTCAATATCTACATAAACGACCTAGAGGCGGGAACCAAGTGTGATGTCATTAAATTTGCAGATGACACCAAACTATACAGCAGGGCTCAAACCAGGGAAGACTGCGAAGATCTCCAAAAGGATCTGACGCAGCTGGAAAAGTGGGCCGAAAAATGGCAAATGAGCTTCAACATAGGGAAATGCAAGGTCATGCACGTGGGGAAAAAGAACCCAATATTCACATACAAAATGGGGGGAACACCACTAGGGGTCAGTAACCTGGAGAGAGACCTGGGAGTGATGGTAGACACATCACTGAAGGCATCGGCGCAGTGCGCCACAGCCTCAAAGAAAGCAAACAGAATGTTGGGTATCATTAAGAAGGGTATTACGACCAGGATGAAGGAAGTCATCATGCCGCTGTATCGTGCAATGGTGCGGCCGCATCTGGAGTACTGTGTCCAGTACTGGTCGCCGTACCTCAAGAAGGACATGGCAATATTTGAGGGAGTACAGAGAAGAGCAACTAAACTGATAAAGGGAATGGAAAATCTCCCATATACCGACAGATTGAAGCAGTTGGGACTTTTCTCCCTGAAAAAGCGGAGACTTAGAGGAGACATGATAGAAACCTTCAAGATCCTGAAGGGCATAGAAAAAGTAGACAGGGACAGATTTTTCAAATTATGGGGCACCACAAGTACAAGGGGGCACTCGGAGAAATTGAAAGGGGACAGGTTTAGAACAAACGCTAGGAAGTTCTTTTTCACTCAGAGGGTGGTGGATACATGGAACGCGCTTCCAGAGGCTGTTGTAGACAAGAAAACATTACATGGTTTCAAAGAAGGCTTGGATAGATTCCTAGAAGAAAAAGGGATTGAAGGGTATAGATAGGTATAGACCACTACTCAGGCAATGGGCCTGATGGGCCGCCGCGGGAGCGAACCGCTGGGCAGGATGGACCTATGGTCTGCCTCAGCGGAGGCAACTTCTTATGTTCTTATGTTCTTTGATACTGCTGACCACCACCTACTCCTTGATATGCTGTCCTCGGGACTCTAGGGCTCTGTTCTCTCCTTGTTTTCTTCCTCTCTCTCCCATCGTACTTTCAGTGTATGTTATGGTGGATCCTCCTTCACTGTCATCCCACTGTCTATTGGTGTACCTCAAGGCTCTGTCTTGGGCCTTCTCCTTTTCTCCATATATACCCGCTCTCAGTACACTGATCTCCTCCCATGGTTTTCAGTATCACCTCTATGCTGATGACTCCTAGATCTATCTCTCCACATGAGATATCTCTACAGGAATTCAGGCCTGAATCTCAGCCCACCTATCCAGTATTGCTGCTTGGATGTCTCACCATCATCTAAAACTGAATATGGATAAAAATGAACTCCTTATCTTTCTGCCTAAACCTACCTGCCCCCTCCCACCATTCTTTATTTCTGTGGATAACACTCTCCTCTTCCCTGTCTTGTCACCTCCCAACCTCAGGGAAATCTTTGACTCCTCTCTCTTCTCCACTCAGATCCAACACACTGCTAAAATCTGTTGCTTCCTCCACTATAATATCTCTTCTCCTCTCCGAGCACACCCTCATCATTTCTCGCTTAGACTACTGTAACATACTTCTTTCAGGTTTTTCACTCAACTGTCTCTCTCCCCTTCAATCTGTTCAAAATAGAAAAGAGTTGAGGGTGTGAGGTCATCCCTTTGATCGAGGGCTATCACTGTATCTTGAGCACTCACATCGGTCTGCGATCCTGCATCTCCCAACAGGGAAGACATAGAAATAGACTCATCATCATCATCTCAGTCTCCCTCAGAAAGGCCCACTAGATCCTAGTCAGGCTCTGACACCTAGATGCATGTGCCGTGGGAGCCCTCGCCCCCTTAAGCACCTCCTGGTGTTCTGCCAGACATCCCCTGGGGATCTCATCTATCCAGATAAGCTCTCCACATCAGATTGACAAACTGGAGAAAATTCTGTATTAGGCAGCGCAGTCTCCTTTAGATAACTCCAGTTTTTGTCTCTTGGGCTCTGTGGCCTCCATGCTCATGCGTTTAGAATGACTGCCATTCTGAGACTCTGGAAGGGATTTACTCCCAACGCATAGTCTCCCTGACCATTCTTCAGCCCAAGAGAGTAAAGGAGAGGTTAAGCTGGCTGCTCATGCCCCTCCTTCATATGCTGCAGGGCCTATGGTACAAGAAGTTTCCAAGTTTATTTACATTTTAATATACCGACCATCAGCGTGTATCTGGCCAGTTTACAGAGCTAAAAACATAAAAGTAAATGTAAAAACTGGGTAAAAAAGAAAAGGTGAAACAAAGTAGACGATGACATACCTGGACTTGAGGGAGTGGGGGAAAGGAAAGTTTATAATTACATTGTAAAAATAATAGTAAATGGAGGTATGAGTGGAGGGGAAAAATATCAGGGAATGGGTGTCGCTTCATAGAAACAGTTCTTTTGTGGAGTGTGTTACAGTTGAAGAGGGTTATTGTCAAGCGCTATGGTATGCAATGCATCTTGGAATAAGAAGATTTTGAGTTTGGTTTTGAATTTATCAAGAAAATTTTCTTGGCAGAGGTGAGATGGCATAGCATTCCAGAGAGTAGGGGTTGTAAAGGAAAAGTTTGTATTTCAAGTGTAATAAAGTTCCTTGATTGGAGGGACAGTCATCAAGTTTTGGTCTGCTGATCTGAGGGTTCGTGATGAGGAGTAAGGAATAATATGTTTATCAAGAAATGCTGGAGAGCGCGTAAGTTTAATTTTGAAAGCAAGAGAATTTTATATGTGGTGCAATGTGAGATGGATAACCAGTGCGATTCTCGAAGAAGAGGAGTGACGGTCATATTTTCCTGCTTTATGTATGAGTTTGATGGCTGTGTTTTGGATAAGCTGCAGATGACGTGATTCCTTTTGAGTGATCCCATTATATAAGGAGTTGCAATAGTCAAGATGAGAGATGACTAATGAGTGGATTAGAGTTTTGATAGAGGGAGTTTCGCGAATAGAAGTTAAGGAGCGGATAAGACGGAGTTTGTAAAAGCAACTTTTAATGACAGAACTTATTTGATCATGGTAAGTTAAGTCTTTATCTAGGATGACTCCTAGTAGTTTTATTTTGGATTCCATTTGTATTGGGCTCTTTGCATGTCCATCCGCTGAAAATTTTGCATGAACTGCGAGTAAAGGAGCCAGGGGACTCCATCTCAACCAGTTTTGAAGCAAAATGAGGTGATTTGAAGGTTCTGGAGAATGTTGAAAAAAATTGGGAATCTAAGATGGCTGCCATAGCAACATTTTGGTGCCAAAAAAGGCTCCAAAATGGTTTTAAATAAAAGGAAAAAAAATTTGGGGATTTTGGAGGTGAAGAAATCTAAGGGAAGGGGCAGAATCCTAAAAAAAATGGTTTTAAAAGACACCCCCCCAATGATTTTCCTCATAGGCTGTAACAGCCATACTCACTGTGACCTGTGCTGGAAACATACTGCAGCCTGCCTCAATTCCTATGATAGCTGGATCTGGAAGAAGAAATCACCACTTCAAATGGACTGCTCATCCCATGCTGAATCTTTGAGCTGCTAGTCAGACTGGTGTTTGACTGAGCCTTGAAGCTCCACAGACGCAAAAGAGGGCAGGCGACATGCAGCCAGCACCCTCCGGAGCCCCTTATTGATGCCTGACAGCCTGTGCTGAAGTCCCTGCAACATAGCAGGCGTGCAATGCTACAAGGGGAACGGACCTTGAATTCCAGAAAAATTTCTGCAGACTGGCCAACAGCTACCACAAAGGGATTGGCCTGTCAGCTGCAGACTGCAGTCTGCTTCTTCTCCATGCAGGCAGAGCTGAACCCTTGAGGAGAGGAGCTCTAAGCACCAAAAGGCATCAAAAAGTTGTTGTTCTTTTAAAAAAAAAAACCAAACACAAAAAGACAAAAAAATAAAATAAAGAAAGATTCCTGGCTCACATGAAAAACTGAAGGAGGGCAGCAGAGCCCTCTAGTGAAGGAGGAGGGATTCAAAAGCTGGAACGGATTCCTTCTGCACAGCTCATAAGGGGATAATACCCGTCTGTCTAGAATAACACATCTATTCCACTGGAAATCATCTTTTCACATCAAAATATAGAATCTATTACTCTCACCTCACTAGAACTACTAATGGTAGAAATAAACAGTGACTTTTCCCAACACCCCATCTGCTGCATGCTATTCTACATCCCTCCTGAAAAGTGGCTAGAAGCTGAACCACAGTTCTCAGACATCATCCCAAGAACCACGATACTATATGACTCCACTTTTATCATAGGAGACCTCAACCCAGTGGCGTACCAAGGGGGGGGCGGGGGGGGGGGCGATGCACCCCAGGTGCCAGCCCTGAGGGGGTGCTCCCGGCCTTGCCGTTCAGTCCCCCCCACCCCCGAAAGACCACTTGCCCCACTGACCTTCCTGCACCACCTGTGAAGCAGCCCGCAGCAGGATTGCGACATCAGCAATCCCTGAGCTGCTTGGGAACTGCTTCCTGCGCCGCGGTCCCGCCCCTCCTCTGACGTCAAAGGAGGGGCGGGACCGCAGCGCAGTAAGCAGCGCCCAAGCAGCGCAGGGATCACTGACGTCGCGATCCTGCTGCGGCTGCTTCATAGGTGGTGCGGGGAGGCCAGGGGGGCGAGCGGTCCTTCGGGGTGGGTCGGGGCATCAGGCCTTCAGGGTGGGGCGGGCGGGCAGGCAGGCAGGCTTTCAAGGGGGAGGGGGGTGACAGGCAGGCAGGCCTTTGGGGGGGTGTGCAGACCTTCAAGGGGTGCAGGCCTTCAAGGGGGAGGGACAGGCCTTCAAGGGGGGGGCAGGCAGGCCTTCAAGGGGGGGCAGGCCTACAAGGGGGTGGGACAGGCCTTTGGGGGGATGCAGGCATTCGGGGGGGGTGTAGGCCTTTTGGGGGGTGCAGACCTTCAAGGGGGGGACAGGTCTTCAAGGGGGGGGAAGGCAGGCAGGCCTTCAAGGGGGGGGACAGGCCTTCGGGGGGGACAGGCCTTCGGGGGGGGTGCAGGCCTTCGGGGGGGTGCAGACCTTCAAGGGGGGTGCAGGCCTTCAAGGGGGGACAGGCCTTCAAGGGGGGGACAGGCAGGCAGGCCTTCAAGGGGGGGACAGGCCTACAAGGGGGGGGGGACAAGCTACAAGGGGGTGGGACAGGCCTTCAAGGGGGGGTGCAGGCCTTCGGGGGGGTGCAGACCTTCAAGGGGGTGCAGGCCTTCAAGGGGGGGACAGGCCTACAAGGGGGGGGGACAAGCCTTCAAGGGGGGACAGGCAGACCTTTAAGGGGGGACAGGCCTTTGGGGGGGACCCTGGTTTAGAAGTACACAGAGGGAAGGGGGTGTTCAAAGAGACGTGCATATGCCAAACTTTGGGGGGGGAAGAAATAATGGGTTTGAAAATAGAGGAGAGGGAGAGAGATGATGGACCATGGGATTTAGGGAGGGAAGGAACAGAAAGGGAGAGAAATTGAACACAAGGGATGGTGTGGAGGAAGGATAGAGATACTGGATAGGAGGGTAATTAGGAAAAGAAAGGGAGAGATGGTGGACTCTGGGGTGGTGGGGAAGGAGGGAGAGATGCCGGATGAAAGGGTAGTTAAGAAAAGGTGGATCTGTGGAGGGAGATGAAAAAAAGGAAAGATACCAGACTTCCTGGGAAGGGAAGGGAAATGGAAAGGGAGGACAGAGTTGGCAGATGGATGGTTAGCATGCAGAAAGAAGGAGACCCTGGCAAGCAAGTTATCAGAAGAAAACCAGAGCCTTGGACCAACAAGATTTGAAATATAACCAGACAACAAAAGGTAGAAAAATTAATTTTATTTTCTGTTTTGTGATTATAATATGTCAGATTTGAAATGTGTATCCTGCCTGAGCTGGTGTTGGACTGCAAACGTGAGCTAGGATTTAACAGAGAGAGGAAAAGTCCTTTTTGTTTCTTTATTTTATTTACACCACAGCGCCAGTGTGGTTAGGAGAAGCCAAAGGGGGTGAAAAAGCTATAAAACCCACCAGGAGTTTTGAAAAAAATCACCCAACTGAGCAGGAAAATCGAATTGAAAAACCAATTCAATAGGCTGAATCAAATCGAAATTTTTTTTCCTGAATCTGGCAGCATTAGTTTGCGCTACTGTCTTAGACTTTAGGACCTGGGATTGGGGAGAGATGGCATCCTCAGTACTTTATAATGCAAGTGAAACAAGGATTTGGTCAGACCTTTGAAGGGTCTGCAGAAAAAAAATATTGTATAGGCCGGGGACATGAGACAGCAGGAAATGGGAACTTTTCTTCCTTCTATTTTTGTGAATGGAAAGGCTGAGGATGTCAGAGAGTTCAGTTAAAATATGTGCTTTATAAGAAAATATAATAATGTGTTTTATAAAGTTTATAGCATAGCTGGCCTACCCAGTGTTCCTAGTGGTGATGGTGGCAGCGTGTCAATGTGTTGAGAGGAAGAGGTGGTCTGGGAAATTCTGCTGAGCAAACTCCGGGCCCATTTCCACCCCCCAGTTAGTCCACTCCACTCAACTGGTTCACACACTGAGTGGGTCTTTGGGTGTTGTTTTGGGATCTCTTCCAGTGGTTTATCAGTATCTCCTTCTGGTCCAAGGAAGGAAACTTTGTTATCCTTAGCATTGACCTACAGAATATGTTTGTAACAGCGTTGCTTGTGTGGCATTAGGCTATGTAGTGATCGAAAGAAAAAAACAGACCTTTGCACATTTTTGCACTATATGGTGGGTGTATGAGGAGATTCACATTTCCTGCACAGCTAAGTCCATGTGAAGTTACCTTGTGCTGTATTTGACATCTAGCAAGGTCTCTGTTTGAAAGGAAAGATCTAAACTTAAAAATGAAGTGGCCAGAAGTTATGGTAAAAGCAGATAGTGTAGCTGGTTTTAAGAAAGATTTGGACAAACTCCTGGAGGAAAAGTCCATAATCTGTTATTAAGACATGGGAGAAGTGTCTGCTTGTCCTGGATCGGTAGCATGGAATGTTGCTACTCTTTGGGTTTTGACCAGGTATTAGTGTCCTGGATTGGCTACCATGAGAATGGGCTACTGGGCATGATGGACCATTGGTCTGACCCAGTTAGGCTATTCTTATGTTATGTTCTCATCTGTAGGGGCCTTTGTTTTCACTTCTTATTTTAATGTATTTTTTTTCTGGGAACTTATCAGTGTTTTTTATAATGGGAACAAAAATGGAAGAGAATTAATGTGTGTGGGATGAGGGGGTAACTAATTTCTTCAGCTAAATAATTCAATCCACCTCAAACAGACATAGGAGAACTCACACACCATTCACACACTCTCCAACCAAAAACGTCAAAAGAAAAAAACTGTTCGACAACCTCCTAGCCATTCGAGCTGCAACACTCGACCCCCAACTCTACAACCAATTGACATCGACCACAGACTGCAAAACCTTCAAAAAGAAATAAAAACCCTTCTATTCAAAAAACACATAAAACCGAACTAACACAATCAGAACTGTGCCAAGCATCACCTGCAACTACTCCATATGTACTTCTGATGTCATGACAATTCAGACATAATTTATGTTATGTTATGTTTGGAATATAAGAAAACTTTCACTGCCTATTTCTATTCTGACCATTTATTCCGTTTCATGGTCATTACAAAAAATATTTTTTTACATGGAGGGGGGTGTAAAAAAATGATGGGCCCCGGGTGCCACATACCCTAGGTATGCCACTGCCTCAACCTCCACCTAGACTCAACCTCTTACATGAGCTAGACCTCAAACCCTTGTTTCAACAACCCACACACAAAAAGGGTCATTAGTTAGATCTACTTGCCTCCTTCATTTCAGCAAAAAGCACAAGCTACCTAAAATCTAGTTCCCTATCCAACATACCTTGGTCATATCACTTACTCCTAGAATTACCATATTCTAGAAAGAGATATTAATAACAAAACCAATCCCCTGAATAGCCTCTTTTAATAGAAACACAGTAGCTCCTGAATCATATTGGAATGAAATAACTCATTACAATTTTGAAGAGATTAAATTCAAAGACACAAAACAGCTTTTCCTAAAATACTCCAAAGTATATTGCAGCTTCAACACCTGCCTACCTTACCTGATCAATCACCCCAACAACCATAGGAAAAATAACCCTATGGCTCAACTAAAATCAGGCCTTGTCCCCAAATCAGGAGGAGGAATTATCTTAATACCTATTCCCAAGAATCCTTTCTGAGTGACCAATTGGCCAGTAGCTTCCATCCCTCTATTTATCAAAATGATGGAAGGATATGTCACAGAACAACTTGAATACTACTTACAACACTGCAATATCCTCCACTCTTCACAATTGGGATTCAGGAAAAATCACAGCACCGAGACAGTAGTTACAACAATAGCAACATACAGCAAAGAACTACTAAGCAAGGGTCACAGCACAATCATAATCCAATTTGACCTAAGCAGTGCATTTGACATAGTAGACTTTGATCAAATGTCCAAAATCTTCAGTGATTTTGGATCTAGCAGTCCAGTCCTCTCCTAGTTCCAAGGCTTCCTAACCACTCAGCATTATGCTGTATGTAAGGATGGTAAGCTTTCTGACAGCTGGCATCCACCCAACAGGGTCCCCCAAGGATCCCCACTTTCATCATCAGTGTTCAACTTTCTAATGCAATCCTCGGAAGCCAACCTAGATCTTGCATGAATAAAATACTTCACCTGTGCAGACAATATAATGATCATGCTATTTGTAACAGCTGCATTAGCCAACACCCTCACTCACTGTCAAAAAATGTGTCCACATCATAAAAAACTGACCTCAATCCACTACCTCAAAACTAAATAACAAAACCAAATTCCTTTGACTAGGTCTCTCAACTGATCCACACCACACTCCAAGGATTACACATAATTTCCATTAGAACTACAATCCCCAAATCTTAGAAGTAGAAATTGATAACTACCTATCTAAAAGAACCATGTACAATCAATAATAAAACAATCTTTCCTTGTGATGAGAAATTTAAGATCCATTAGAAATTATTTGGAACAGAGGCTTTCCGAATGTTAGTGCAAACCCTAATCCTATCTTGACTAGACTACTGTAACACTAGCTCTTTGCTCTAAAAAGTTGCTATCACATCTACAACTAGTTCAAAACGCAGCAGTAAGACTCATATATAGACTATGTAAATCAGAACACCTACAGCCGTACTATATGAAACTACATTGGCTGCCTATCACCACAAGGATCAAGCTTAAATTAGGCATCACTGCCTTTAAGATCCTGACAGGCAATGCACCCAGCTACCTAACACAGTTGGCTATCCTACTCTAGGGTGCCTCCAACACATATTCCACCAGAAATCTTTTCCACTTAAAATTCCAGCATGCAACAATATAAAGTCTTCCAGGCAAATTAACTTATCCATCCAATATCAATTAGCAAAATGCTGGAAACCAATTACCATCTACACTATGATTTTGTGACCATTATCTCAGGTTTAGAAAACTTTTAAAAACATTTATATACCAAACCAGGAAGCCAACTCTGAGCTAAAATGGTAATTGTAAAAAGCCCATTTCTAAACTGTCTAATGCAACTCCTTGAACATCAACAATTTATTATTTCTATAGCGCTACCGGGCACACGCAGCGCTGAACATTGTACATGCAAGAGATGGTCCCTGCTCAGAACAGCTTACAGCCTAATTATGACAGACACACAGAGGGGGCTAAAAGGTGGTACAGGACTATTAAGGGATTGGGTCAATGTTTAAATGCAGCTTCAAATAAGTAGGTTTTTAGTCTGGCTTTGAATACCGCCAGAGACAGAGTCTGATGTAGCGAGCCAGGCAGGTTGTTCCAATCATGCGGTGCAACAAGGTAGAAGGGACGGAGATGGGAGTTGGCGATAGAGGAGAAGGGTACAGAGAGGAGGGACTTGTCTGACAAGTGGAGTTCCCAGAGAGGAATATAGGGGGTAACAAGAGAGGATAGATACTGAGGAGCTGCAGAGCAAGTACAATTGAACCTTGGTAAGAGGAGTTTGAATCGTATGCAGAGACGGACCAGGAGCCAGTGAAGTGACCTGAGGAGAAGAGCAAGGTGGGCATAATGACCCTGGGGGGAATATGAGGCGCACAGCAACGTTCTGAACAGATTGAAGTGGCGAGATATGGCATAGCAGTAGACCAGTGAGAAGCACATTGCAGTAATCCAGATGAGAGGTGATGAGGGAATGGGTGAGGGTTTTGGCAGTATGCTCAGTAAGGACAAATTTTAGCAATATTATAGAGAAAGAAACAAGTTTTGGCAGTTTGTTGGATATGAGAGAAGGTGAGCAACGAGAATGCAAGCCGAGACAGGGAGGATGAGGGTGAGAATGGAGAAGGGGAGAGGCGGATTTAGGAGGAAAGATAAGGAATTCAGTCTCAGCGACAAGACATCCAGGTAGCAACGTCAGACAGGCAAGCCGAGATTCGAGCCTGGATTACCATAGAAATTTCAAGTGTGAAGAGGTAGATTTGCGAGACATGGAGGATGAGGGTGTCATAGAGGCGGGTTTAGGAGGAAAGTTAAGGAATTCAGTCTCGGCCATGTTTAATTTTAGATGGCGACAAGACATCCAGGTAGCAACATCAGACAGGCAGGCCGAGATTCAGGCCTAGATTCCCATAGAAATTTCAGGCATGAAGAGGTAGATTTGTGAGTCATCAGTATAGAGGTGATACTGGAAAGCGTGTGATGAAATTAGAGCACTGAGAGAAATGTAGATGGAGAAAGGTAGTGGAGGAGGATCCTTCAGAGTTTACGCTAAAGGTACGATGGGAAAAATAGGAGGAAAACCATGAAATAACAGAGCCCTGAAATCCAAGCAAGGACAGCATTTCGAGTAGGCTGTGATCTATGGTTAAGGTGACCATACATCCCGTTTTGAATGGGACTGGCCCTTTTTCAGATCCCCTGTCCCATTGTCCTAATGCACAGCTTTGGAATGGCGTCCCGAAGCTGTTTGTGGGGACAACGGGACAGGCGATCGCAGAGAATGGGCTCTCTCCTTGCTTCCCCACCAATCGCTGCCTGGCTGGCCCGGAACTTCCTTTCCGACATCAGAATTTATGCCGGGGAGAAGGCTTCTGGGCCAGTACCTGGACATGCCTTTCCTGTGGTTGTTGTTGCGGTGGCAGTGGGAAGCAGCAGCGGGCGGTGGCGACGGACCAGGTAGGGAAAACAGAAGAATCGGCGGTAGGCCAGGCTTTGGAGGAAGGGAGGCAGATAGACAGGCAATGCTGGCTTCGGCACGGCAGGGAGGTAGGCTGGCTGGCTTCGGGGGAGGGGTGGGACAAAGACTGGAAAGCAATGAGAGGGACATAGGAAGCAGGGAGGGAGGAAAGAGAGAAAAAGGCAGAGAAATTGGGGGGGGGGGAGTTGTAAGCAGATTAGAAAGACTAGAGAGAGAAAGGCCTGGACCAAAGGGGAAAGACAGGAAGCAGATGCTGGATTAAGGGAGATGCAGAGGGGGAGAGACCCTGAGGAAGAACAAGGAGATGCAAGATCATAACAGAGGAGGGAGAGAGAGGGAGACCTGGAACAAAGGTACAAAGGAGAACTGAAACTGGATCTGGGGAGGGTAACTGAGGGAAAAGAGAGAGAGACCTGGACCCAAAGGGGATGGGGCTGGATTGTGAAAGAAATGTTGGATAAGGAAGAATGCATAGTCAGAAGGAAGTGCAACCAGAGACTCATGAAATCACTAGACAACAAAGGTAGGAAAAATGATTTTATTTTCAATTTAGTGATCAAAATGTGTCTGTTTTGAGAATTTATATCTGCTGTCTATATTTGTCTGTTTTTCTATAGTTACTGAGGTGACATTGCATATTTTAAAGTCATCTGCCTTGACATCTTTGAAAAAACCCCAAAACTCGTAAATGATAATTAACACTTTCTCTACGTACAGTGTGCTTTGTGTTTTTTCTAAATTATATGTTTACCATTATGAATTAATAACTCCTCCTCCCTCTCTGGTTATTCTAGTCTTCTAAATTTTTTCTTCATTTTGCCTCTTCCCTCCACTGGAGTTCCTTTCTACCCTAACTCTTGTTAACCGTGTCGAGCTTTACAAATGTAGAGATGATGCGGTACACAAACCTAAGGTTTAGATTTAGATTAGATTTAGATATTGTGTGTACATGAAAAATGAATTGAAAAAATTGGGGGTGGGGCTGGGGCAGGATTGGGGGTGGGACTGAAAAGTAATAGATGTCCCGTTTTGATGGTCACGTTATCTATGGTGTCAAACGCTGCAGACAGATCAAGGAGGATGAGGATGAAGTATAGTCCTTTGGATTTGGCCAGGAGCAGGTCATTGGAGACTTTAGCAATGGCATTTTCCATGGAATGAATGGGGTAGAAGCCAGATTGACGGGGGTTGAGGATAGCTCGAGCCAAAAGGAAGTCAAGACAATGATAGTGGACAGCTTGTTTTACTAGTTTGGATAAGAAGGGGAGAAAGGAGATAGGGCGATAATTGGAGGTACAGGAAAGGCCCAGTGAAGGTTTTTTCAGGAGTGGTATAACTATGTCAGGAACAGTCATAGTGGAGAGTGATAGGTTGAGGATATGGCAGATAGGGGGATTACAGTAGGGGAGATGGTGATCAGATGGCAGGGAATTGTGTCAGAGGAACAGGTAGTGAGTTTGGAGGAGGAAAGAAGATGCACAGTTTCCTCTTCAGTGATTTCCAGGAAGGAGAAAAAGGCAGCAGGAGACGATGGAGGGTCACCAGGGCAGGGCGGAGGGAGAGACTGAGGCAGATCAGTTGAGAACTTGAGGGTAATTTTGTCGACCTTAACATGGAAGTACTTAGCCATGGTCTAGGGAGAAAGTGAAATGGAAGTCGGAGGCGAGGGCACCTGTAAGAGAGTTGAGCATGGCAAAGAGGTGAGGGTTGGATTCGAGTGACTCAGTTAAATGTGTGCAATAGTCTTCTTTTGCAAGTGAGAGGGCAGCTTGTAAGGAGGTCAGAATGAATTTGAAGTGTACAAAGTCAATGAGAGCGTGGGATTTCAGCCAGTGGCGTTCCGCACAGGAACATAAGTGGCAGATCTTGGAGGTCAGCGAGGACTGGGGTTTGGTGTGTTTTACAGGGCATGACACAGGAGGAGCGAGGATGTCCAAAGTGGAGGAGAGAATAGTATTATAGGAAGAGAGTGCTTCATTGACAGATTTACATAGCGTAGGTGTTTGAGATGTGGGGTGAAACCGTAGCAGAGAGAGTACACTGGTAAAAAGACTGGGGAGGGGAAAGCCCATTTGGAAGAGGTGGGCCAGCTGGCCAGAGGGAGTAGGCATCCCTCTGGTCAGCCATCTAATTAAAGTTATGGGGAGAAGGGTCAGAGACAGGGGGGTGTTGTGATACAGCAGGAGAGAAAGGGCATCTCTCCTGCTGCTGTGGTGGTGGTGGTTCGCTTGGCAGCAGGAGAGAGTGGGTATCTCTCCCACTGCCTGAGCGGTGGGGGGGGGGGTTTCGCTTAGCAGTGGGAGATAGTGAACATCTCTCTTGCTGCAGGTGGGGGTGTTGGTTGTTGTGTTTTTTCTGTGCATGTGCCCATCACTATCACCAGCGATAGGCAAATGCAAATCTAGCAAGTCTTCACTAGTCTCTGCCAAACTCATTTATATGAGCATTTTTGGGAGAATGACTCGCTTTTTTAAAATTTGCTACCAAAATGGCTGTGATAGCAGCCCGTCATTTTTTAATGCATTTTTTTTTTTTTTAAAGAATTTAGGCCTGAATCTTTTGAGTTACTTTATAGCAAAGATGTTAGCAAGTAATTAAAGCATCTTTACAGAGGCTGGGTAGGAAAAAACTCAGGATTTGCCTAACTGTTAGCTGAAAATTCACAGCTCTATAAGAGACAAACAGCTAGGAGCCAGTGGAGAGTAGCAGGACTACACAGATTTGAAAGCACACTGTGGCTAAGAAAACAATCTCCAAAGCTGGGCTGAGAGAGACATAGACAGTTCCAGAAGCAGGGGAAAGAGAAAGACATAACGATGAGCCAACAATGACCTACTTGAACTTGTAACTATGTCCTGACTGTATTAATAACTGTACTGATCTACCTGCACTAGCAACTCTGTTGAATGTCTGTGTTAAACTGTCCATGTAACTTCCTGGCTAACTGACCCAGCCTCTTGTAATGTAATCCAACCTTAAACTTAATAGGTAAAGGCGGAATAGAAAACCCAACATATAGTCATGTGAAAAAATTAGGACATCCCATGAAATATACAGTTCTTTCTTAAGAAATGTTCACATATCGATGTCAAATATATATTTTTTTATCTCTGGAAAAGAAAGTGATGTAATTGCAGGTAAACAACAAAAATTTTCCTTGATTTACTCATGAAACAAAGGATATCCACAAAAATGTGTATTCCGAGGAATAAATTAGGACACCCCCACATACCCTCCCACTTAAAGTGGCTGAAATCACACACAGGTGTATCACATCAGGTGCACATGATTAGAACATCATTACAAACAGGTGGGGTTGCTGCAGAGTTATACTTAAAAGACAGACTCTCAAAGGAGGGAGGGTTCTTGAGTGGGCAGACAGGCCGCTGGCCCTTTTCTGCTGTCATACTCTATGTTACTCAGCATTTTGAAGGAGGTTTGCCCTACTTAAAACCTCAGACATTTAGTTTGGTGTGCTCATGACTGCTGCGGTGAGAGTGAACACCATGGTGAGATCAAAAGAGAGCTGTCTGAGGCCTTCAGAAAGAAGATTGTAGCAGCTTATAAGTCTGGTAAGGGATTTAGAAAGATCTCAAAAGAATTTGACAGTAGCCATTCCACTGTCCGGAAAATAGTGTGCATGTGGAGGACTTTCCAAACAACTGCCAACATGCGTAGATCTGGCTGTCCAAGCAAGATGACCCCCAAGGCAGACCGCAAGATAAGAAGTCTCCAAAACCCCCCAAATGTCATCACAGAACCTACAGCAGGCTCTTGCTACTGTTGATGTGAAAGTGCATGCCTCTACAATCAGAAAGAGACTGCACAAATTTAACTTGCATGAGAAACATCAAGGCCAGACTGAAGTTTTCCAGAAAGAACGTAGAAAAACACCAGGACTTCTGGAATAGTGTTCTATGGACAGATGAGTCTAAAATTGAATTATTTGGACACCAGAAAAGAGGACATTTTTGGTGTACACCAAATACAAAATTCCAGGAAAAGAACCTCATACCAACTGTGAAGCATGGAGGTGGAAGTGTCATGGTTTGGGGATGCTTTCCTGCAGCAGGACCTGGCCAGCTCACCATCATAGAATCCACCTTGAATTCTACCGTGTATCAGAGGGTGCTTGAGGAACATGCGAGACCATCTGTAAGAAAATTAAAGCTGAAGCGGAACTGGACCCTGCTACATGAAAATGACTGAAAACATATCAATAAATCCACCAAGGACTTGCTGAAAACTAAGAAATGGAGTATCCTGGAGTGGCCAAGTCAAAGCCCTGATCTTAATCCCATTGAGATGCTGTGCGGTGATTTGAAATGGGCTCTACACGGGAAAACAAAAAACCAACCCTCAAACATCTCACGCTGAAAGAATTCTGCATTGAGGAGTGGGCCAAACTTTCCTCAGACCGATGTCATAGACTGGTAGATGGTTACAAGAAGCATTTCACTGCAGTTATTTCAGCCAAAGGGGGTAACACTAGCTATTAGGGTTTAGGGTGTCCTAATTTATTCCTCAGTTAGAATACACATTTTTGTGGATATCTTTTGTTTCATGAGTAAATCAAGGAAAGTTTTGTTGTTTACCTGCAATTTCATCACTTTCTTTTCCAGAGATAAATTTAAAAAAAGATCTGGCATCAATATGTGAACATTTCTTAAGAAAGAACTGAATATTTCATGGGGTGTCCTAATTTTTTCATGATTGCATTTCTAAAAATCTTTCAGTAAATATAATAGACCCCATACCTCCACCAACAACCATTTAAATCCCTGTCTACATATCCAAATTTCTTATCCATCACCAACTTTATCCTGTGTGACCTTGAGCAAGTTACTTAAAATCCCCCATCATGGATTATAATGCTAATCTCTCCAGGACAAGATATTAGCATTATACTTGATAACTAAACAGTTTCTCTTCTTTCCCACAGTTCCCCTACTGCATCTCCTGGGCGCCAAAGTATGAAGCAAGCCAGTGAAGAGTACCCAGCCAGCATCCCATACCACAAGTTCAGCACCTCTTTGACACCAGCAATCCACCCTTGTGCTGAAATACCAACCGGGGGCAGCAGCTTCAAGCCTCCACCTGCACCCTCACTTTGCAACCTAGACCTGAATTTCCCAACTCCAGGAACTGACCTTCTTCCCGCTACTGGCTATGAAAGTCCACTAGCCCAGCGCTCTGCCTACCCGGTCAGTCCAGTAACCCCTGACCTCCGCTTCCCAGCCTTCTTACAGAGCTCCTGTGCCAAACTGGGCCTTACGTACCCTGCAGCAGCAGCAGCCGCACTGTCTCGTGCATACAGTGCTCAGTCCACAGGCACCTACCTTGATACAAACAAGACATTTTACTGAGTGGACGCTACACATAAGAACTACAAGTAAAAACGCATCTGAACGAAAGTTCACATTTAGGTTAGGATGGATAATGCCACATCGCATTTACACCTCCTGCAAGGCTTAGCATCTCTCCGATACATATTTCTGTAGTGAGGAGAAAAGCAAAGTCCCTTTTATTTTGACACTTTTGTTTTCTTATTATCCTATTCTTTTTCTCAGTGCCTTTTTTAATTTATGAAAACCACGTTAGGCAAACCTCCAAAACATATATAAAAATTCACCAAAAATGACCACAGAATATGAGTGCTGGTTTTAATTTTTTTTTAAACTATTTTTGTTTTCTCTGTCTCCTATTCCCAGTAGCAAACGGGACTTGCATATCTTCCATAGTTTGTTTTAATTATTTATCACAGGTAAATTATATGGCATGAACAGAAAAGGCTTTTACTCCCGGAGCAGTTTACTGTGTCTCTAGTACCTAATCTAGAAAATCATTCCAAGCTACTTTAGCAGTCAGTCAGTATACAGCTGCCTCCACTCTCCTGCACAGACATGTTCGGTACGCACTATGGCCCAGGGAGTACGGCAGTGGTTAAGAAGGTGCCAGAGAGAGATCTGCTGCTGCTCTTGGGTGAAGTGCTGGTAAACATTTGTTGGAAATCATAATAATAAAAAGAGTTTAGTACCATATCATTGCTTCCTGGGCCACCAAACTGAGACTTGTATGCTTGAGTGACAACAAACTTATACAGCAGTGTATCACAAATTGTGTGCCGCCCAAGATGGAGGTTGCTGGAAGGGAAGAGGCACAGAGAGGAGAGGTGCCGGCGCTGGCTGCCTACAGGAGGTGCCTCTCGTGGTAAGAGGCACATCCTGTATTCAGTCAGCCAATGCCAGCATCTCTCCTCTTTGCGCCTCTTCCCTTCCACTGGTGGCTCAGGGCCCTGTCTGGAGAGCCTTTGCGTATGTGCATGACATCATTGCATCAACGTCTGCCCTCGAGCCACGGCTACCAAGTTCAGTGAAGTTTACAAGACACTGCTATACAGCAAAAACAGTGCAAGTATGTGCATTCTAGCTGAACACGTGTGTTCTTAGTAATTTTGAAGTTGAATTTGCTTATTGTATTGAAAATATGTTAAAACCAGGACTTGTAGGATTGATGACTGAAATACAGAGAGCACCTACTAAACAGCATTTGCTACGGTTTAAAGGGAGTGGAGGAATAGCCTGTTAGCTACAACGGTGTATAGAGAACCAAGGCAGCAGTTCAAATCCCACAGCAGCAGCTTGTGATCTTGGAGAAATTTACTGAAGTTTAGCATGCACTAAATGAGAAGCAGCTCACAGCTATAAAATAGGCATTTAGTGCACACTCATTCTGTTAGTACACACTAAGATTTTGTAAAAGGGGCCTTCCATTGTCTCAAATAGCAACTTATGGGTCCATGCTTAAAACCTAACACCTTTGCTAAAGGCTATTAGTGCCAGCGTTAGAGTGCCACCCAATGCACTAACAGTTTTAGCACGGGTGCTGAAACCATTAGTGCAGACCACATTTAAGATTGTGAGTCTGCTGGGAACAAGGAGAAACCTACAGTGCCTGAATTGCAACCAACCTTGAACTACTGAAAACCATGCTAAATCTGCCCAACTTCCTGCTGTTGTAGTGGTACTAGCATGCTAGGGGAGGGGGTGGGGAAGAATCTGTCATTCCATAACAGCAACATCTACTGGCTGAGAGTAGAGTTCCACCAAGTTCTAGGAGGAAATGCTGCATCTGCCTCTCAGCCAGAAGATTGTTGCCATGATGACTGGCTACATACTAGTGTAAGTGTAAGTTAAAAGGGGAGGAGGTAAAGGTAAGCCCTGGAATACGGGCAAGTTTCCATTAAGCTGGATGGCATGAGAAACAGAAATGTTCCACGTCCAAAGAAATATCCCAATATTAGATGCACAGCAGAATGAGGACAGTTCCCTTCGCTATTCACCATAGAAAAAAAAATTATATATTATAATTTAAATGATGATGCCACACCAACTTACCTGTGTACCTGAATGTTAACTTACCTTGATTTTACTTAGGATGTGAGCTAAATCCTCTTCCTTTTTATCTCCTGTCTTTCAACTGCAAGGCACTTCCCCCCATTTTCCAAAACCACACAAGAGGTTTTTAGCGCTTGCTGGCACTCTGAATGCTTTGCACTGCTCTGATGCTCATAGAAGCTCTATGACTTTCGGAGCAGCACAGAGCATTCAGTGTGCTGGCCAGAGTTTAAAAAAACCTCTTGCATGGTTTTGTAAAAAAAAAAAAAGGGGGGGGGGATTATGAAGTAACACAAAACCCAGGAAAATGTTCTCAACAAACATGTAGTAAAAATGCCCTACTAAATACACATCCAAAATTAAAAACAGCTAAAACATAGGATATGAAAGGCAGTCAATAAACACGGCAACATGCACAAAAAGAGTATATTCCAACCCAAGTCATTACATTACATTACTGATTTCTATTCCGCCTCAACCTTGCAGTTCTGGGCGGATTACAAAAGAGACAACTGGACATTTCCAGGATAATTACAGAGAGAATTCTGATCCTTTTCAGGAGAAGTTACAAGAATAATGGAGCTGTATAGTTCAAGAGCTACAAGATGCTGTACAAGTAGGAAATAGTGCAGATGCTGTACAAATAGGAAATAGTGCAGATCCAGTAAATATATCGTTAGGGAAGCAGTTGACATGCTTGAGGCTGAAGAGAAGGGAACTGGTGAAAGGGGGGGGGGGATCCAGATAGAAGCTGGACATGAATTTCAGATAAGTTTTTCAAAATTATAAGAAAATGTTTTGCATCGCTTGCATTATTGCACTATTTTGCAAGGAAGCTTTTTTGCCTATGATTGGTTTTATGAAGCTTAGGTGTGAATTACTACACTCAAGTGCTCTCACGCTGTCTTTTTATTTTTTGAGCACCAAATTATATGTGGGTTTTTTTTAATGTATATGGTTTATATTTCACATTATCCTTAGTTTTATTATGTTGTATTTTTTAACTAGCATATTAATGTAAGTATTCAAAATTAAGAAACCAAAAAGTCTTAGGGTTCCTTTTACTAAGGTGTGCTAGCATTTTTAGCGCACGCACGAAATTACCACACGCTACACCATGCGGTACACTTCTAGAATAACGCCAGCTCAATGCTGGCATTAAGGTCTAGCGTGGGCGGCAATTTAGCGCACGGTATTCCGCGCGTTAAGGCCCTAACGCACCTTAGTAAAAGAAGCCCTTAGCTACAGAAGTCTTCAAACCAAACTCAAAAGAACAAATGGATAGTGATTGAAAGATACAGTCTTGAGGAGGGGAGGGGGGGCAGATGCTGTTAAGAAAATATCAGTGTTGGAATCTCCCTTAAGGCATTATCATGTTCATCCTTTTTTTTTACAGTGGAAACACTTTGCTGCCACCAAGATACTACCTCAATCAGTCCATCCTTTCAAAGTCTATAGCAATGGATTTTAAAAAGTTGCTTGGGAATGTCACAGAATCCTAAGATTACTTTAAAGAGCTACAGGGGTCACGGGAAGGGAATGGGGGAAATGTTAGCAGTTCAACAATTTCAAGATTACTCCACAAACATGGTCAGAAGGAAGCTACAGTCAAAAAAATCTAAAGAGTTCTCCCTCCGAGATTATTCCTCCAGTAATCTTAAAGAAATACTTTTCTTGTTTTGGACCATTTATACACTCCTTTATTAAAAAAAGTCTCACTTCCGGGATTATACCCAAGACCTGGAAAACATCTACAATATTACCTATATTAAAGGATCATAACATCAGTCCCGATGACCCTACGAATTACCGTCCTATTGCTAACAATCCTTTCCTAGCTAAAATCACTGAGAAAGTGGTATTTAACCAGCTATCAGATTTTGTCAAATCTACAAATATACTGCACCCTAATCAAACGGGTTTTAGGAAACATCATAGCACCGAATATTCTTTAATCGGGCTCACTACTAACATTATCTATTATCTTGATCACCACAATTCAGTTATTCTTTTCTCCCTCGACCTTTCGGCAGCATTCGACACCATCGATCATTCTCTTCTCTTAGAAAGGCTTCAATCAATAGGCGTAAGCGACTTATCACTACAATGGTTTACTTCCTTTCTATCTGACCGAAATTCCATAGTACGCTTTAATAATTCATCCTCTAAACCATTTTCACACAACTACGGAATTCCTCAGGGTTCAATCTTGTCTCCATTGTTATTCAATATCTTTCTATCTCCTTTACTCAACCTATGCCAATCTATAGGCTTTACCGCCTATGCTTATGCTGACGACATACAATTGACCCACACTATTAACCCAGAAAATTCTAATGAAATAATTCAAATCAATCAAAAATTAGAAATAATTAAAAATTGGCTCACACAAAACAAACTTGCTTTAAACATATTTAAGACAAAGGCTCTACTCTTTCCGTCAAAACAGGGCTTAAAGCTTTCTATCCCTTTTTCGATAGACAATACAATTATCGAACTAGCAACATCACTTAAGATATTAGGAGTAATAATCGATGACAAATTTTCTTATCAAGAGCACATAAGCAATATAGTCAAAAGCTGCTTTTACCATCTGCGCCTAATCCGCTCAATGTCTAAATACTTAGAACCAAAATCTTTAAACATTTTAATACACTCTCTCATAATATCCAAACTAGATTATTGCAACTCACTTCTGTTAAATATCAACCACATGGAAAAAAGACGCCTACAAATAATACAAAATATCGCAATTAAAATAATTCACGGTGGGAAGAAATATGATCATGTAACCCCTTACTTGATAGAATCACATTGGTTGCCAATTAACCAACGCATAACATATAAAATAGCATTATTAGTATTTAAAACAATATCCACCAATGAACCACAATTTATAGATCGGCTCTTAATTCCCCACACTTCAAATTGCTCTCTTCGGTCTAATATACAAGGGCTACTAATGGTCCCTTCATTAAAAATAATAGGAACTAGACGCCATGACATCTTTTCAGTCATGGCACCTCTTACTTGGAATACTCTTCCTTTGTATATTAGAGAAATTAAAGATCTAAATTTATTTAAAACTAACCTAAAAACATTTCTCTTCAAGACATCATTTAATCTCTAAAATAACTTTTTCCTTGAAGACTTAAGAAAGGTTATTTTCTTTTCTCATCATACCCTAATCCAAATGTTTCTATCCCCCCCACCTCATTCTTCTTTTCTTCCCTTTGGGAAATTACAATTTGTAACTTTTACGCCTTATGTTTCTCCCCAGTGTATTTTAGTTTGTCTGTATTGTCGGTCTGTCACAGCCCCATTATTTGTAAAGTAGTAAAATATATCTTATTGTTCTATGCTAATGTATTTTTTATGTAATTCGCTTAGATTTATAAGCGAAACATCAAATCCAAATAAACTTGAAACTTGAAACAAAAATTTTTTAAAGAGCCATATAATATACCACATAGCATTTGCAGAGAATCACTTAGGTGATATTGCACACATGTGGAAGAGTAACAGGCAACCAGGGGAGCCCAATTTAAGGGCTCCTTTTATGAAGGTGCGCTAGCGTTTTTTAGCACACGCACCGGATTAGCACGTGGTATCTGAAAAACTACCGCCTGTTCAAGAGGAGGCAGTAGCGGCTAGCATGCATTGCATTTTAACGCATGCTATTCCACGTGTGAAGGCCCTAAAGCGCCTTCGTAAAAGGAGCCCTAAATCTCAGTGTGGTTCCTTTTGATCTTGGGCAAGTTATGTAATCTTTCACTGACTCAAGTATAGAGACCGTAAACCCTCCAGAAATATCCCTTCCCCTCATGTGGATTTTGTAGGCATAGTGGAACATTTTGGTCCCAATGCTAGGTGATCTATGCTATGCATTACAGCACACAACATCATCCTCCTGTTTTCAGCTTTATGATTTGGGGTTTCTAGGAAATAGAACGTCTCACATAGAAATTCACTGGGTCATTTCTTGGAAATATCAGATTGCTGGTAAAGATCAAGGTAAAAAGGATGGTAAAAAGTACAGAAAAAAAAATCCTAAAGGAAAACATGTTTGTTTGCCACAGACCTGGGACTGGGCAGAAGATTCTGCTTCCAGCATGAAAATGATGCCAAGCACAAAGCAAAGCAACAAGAAAGCAGCAAACCGTCTTCCCAAAGCCTAGTAATTAATAGTAGTACTATGTGAATCCAATAAAAAATCTGACACGACAAACCACTGTCCTAACAATTACCAGCCAACCTGAAATAACCCTAGATCTTCTGCTAAGAATGGCAAAACCTGCACCATCCCAGTGTTGGTAGATACTTATAATGACTCATTGCCGTTATTGTAAAACAGGGCTTCCACCAAGCAGTGTTTTAATTGATATGAAGACTTATACAGTACAAGCAAAACTGTTTTCTTATTCTTAATTTTTGAATATTTATGTGTTTGTTCTTTAGGGATGTGCATTCATTAATACACATTCAGCCAGCCAGTTAATTAGTGCACTTCAGTTAGTTCACACTAAATCAAAGTAATGTGCATGAAGGAAATTTCTGTGCAATTAAAAAGGGAAAGGCACTGGGTCTTGTACACTGCCTAATTTGTAGTTTTAAAGTGCTTTACATACAGGTACTTCAAGCATTTTTCCTATCGGTCCCAGTGGACTCACAATCTCTCTAATGTACCTGGGGCAGTAGAGGATTAAGTGACTTGCCCAGAGTCACAAGGGGCAGGGCTTGAACCCACAACCTCAGGGTGCTAAGGCTGTAGCTCTAACACAGTGTATCGCAAACTGTGTGCCGCCTAAGATTCCGGGGAGGAGAGGCGCCAGCACCTCTTCCTTTCCAGTATCCCCCACTGGCAGCTCAGGGCCCCTTCTAGAAGGCCTTCACACATGTGCGGATGTCGATGTGATGTCATGCGCATTGCATCGCGACGTCTGCTTACTTCTGGAAACCTCGAGCCGCGGGCATCACAATTAGTGTGCCGCAGCTTTCCAAAGTTTGCGAGACACTGCTCTAACCACTACACCACACTCTCTTCTTAACATATGGCAATGCTATAGGGCTAGTGTGACCATATACTTATGGCAAAGAAACAGGATGGGCCAGTCTTAGTCTCACCTCCATTACATGTGTGGAAATTTAGTCCTATTTTTCTTAAGGAATCAGGACTAGGCCTTCAAGCATACAATGGGGTAAAAAAACCAGGCCTGTCTCAGTAACATACAACTGCCTTTGACGATGATGTACAGGAGTTGTTGCACAAACCTATCACCTCCTATTGCTGACACCTTCAAAATATTTTCTCTGTTTCACCCTTTTCCATCTTATGTTGCTTAAATTTGGTCCTCTGATGTTGTAACCAGACAAATTGGAAAAGTGCATAAAAATGCTGCAAAAGAAATTTGCTGTTTGAAGTGAATTATTTCATCCTAGAAGTTGTAGGGAATTAGACTAGTCAAAGACACATCATCTAAAAACTTTACAAGCCGGCTCATTTATAGACATTTTGAATTTTTGTGCTCAAATTTTTACATTTGCCCCTGTATGCCCCCCCCCCCCTGATCTCTTAAGGATTAAATTTAAGATCTTTATATAGGCCCACAAGTATTTAATACAGGGGTAGCCATCCTACCTGCATTCTTTCTTTCTTCCCTATTGACCAATTCAAAATTTGCAGTCTTAAAAGCAAATCTGATAGTGCTACATCTCTCATAAAAGTCTACAGTTGGCCTCTTCTTGCTCTGCAGCATTAAAGCTGTATCGCAGCTCAACTTTGGAACTCTTTGATATTAATTGAAAATGCCTAATTCAGATTCAAAATAAGCCTAAAGACAGAGCTGTTCAATCAAGCCTTTTGTATAAACTAGGGGAGTGGGCGAGGAGATGGCAGATGAAGTTCAATGTAGAGAAATGTAAGGTCTTGCACGTGGGAAACAGAAACCCAAAGTACAGCTACACAATGGGAGGGCTGTTATTGAGTGAGAGCACCCAAGAAAGGGACTTGGGGGTATTAGTGGACAAGACAATGAAGCCGTCAGCACAGTGCGCAGCGGCCGCTAAGAAAGCAAATAGAATGCTAGGTATAATAAGAACATAAGAAATGCCTGCACCGGATCAGACCTGGGGTCCATCTAGTCCGGCGTTCCGCACACGCGGAGGCTCAGCCAGGCACACCCTGGCGAATACAATGTCACTCGTATCCCTCAATGTCTTCTGCAAGAAGATGTGCGTCCAATTTTCCCTTAAATCCTAGAATGGTGGTTTCCTCCACCAGCTCTTTCGGGAGAGAGTTCCAGGCATTCACCACTCGCTGTGTGAAGCAGAACTTTATGACGTTTGTCTTGGCCGTGTCCCCTCTCAGCTTCAGGCCATGACCTCTGGTCCGAGACTGGGTTACATTTGCCAATGTGAATAACGCTGTTTCTTGCTCACCACCCTTTCCCCCTGCTGGTGAGTGAGCTTGCTCCATTATGTCAATCCCTTTTAGCAATTTAAAAGTCTCTATCAGATCCCCTCTCAGTCTTCTCTTCTCAAGGGTGAATAGTCCCAGTTTTCTGAGGCGATCTTTGTAGCTCAAGTTCTCCATACCTTTTACTAGCTTCGTCGCTCTCCTCTGCACCCTCTCCAGTAGTGTTATATCCTTCTTCAGGTATGGAGACCAGTGTTGGACACAGTATTCCAGGTGTGGTCTGACCATTGCTCTATAAAGCGGCATTATGACCTCCCTTGATCTACTCGTGATTCCTTTCTTTATCATGCCTAACATCCTGTTAGCTTTCTTTGCCGCCGCTGCACATTGAGCCGATGGCTTCAGGGTTCTATCTATCAGTACTCCCAGGTCTTTTTCTTGTTCGCTCTTCCCCAATGTTATACCTAACAGTTTGTACCCATGCTCCTTGTTTTTACTGCCCAGGTGCATCACTTTGCATTTTTCTACATTAAAACTCATCTGCCAATTTTCTGCCCATCTCTCAAGTTGCTTCAAATCTCTCTGGAGTTCTTCGCTGTCTTTTTGTGACTTGATTGCTCGGCATAGTTTTGTGTCATCTGCAAACTTGATGATAGCACTGGTCGTTTCTTCTTCCAGGTCATTTACGAAGATATTGAATAAGATAGGCCCAAGAACTGAGCCCTGAGGCACACCGCTAGTTACTTTCTTCCAGTCTGAGTACTTCCCATTTATGCCCACTCTCTGTCTTCTGTTTTCTAGCCATTTTCCTATTCATCTTAGTATATCCCCTTCTATTCCATGACTTTGTAGTTTCTTGAGAAGTCTCGCATGAGGTACTTTGTCGAACGCTTTCTGGAAGTCCAAGTATATTATGTCAACCGGTTCTCCGCTATCGACTTGTTTGTTCACTCCCTCGAAAAACTGAAGTAAGTTTGTCAAGCATGACTTCCCTTTCCTGAAGCCATGCTGACTACCTCTCAGCAGGTCATGGTTATCCAGGTGCTG
This sequence comes from Geotrypetes seraphini, assembly GCF_902459505.1. Classification (NCBI taxonomy): domain Eukaryota; kingdom Metazoa; phylum Chordata; class Amphibia; order Gymnophiona; family Dermophiidae; genus Geotrypetes; species Geotrypetes seraphini. The sequence continues at coordinate 95,862,807 of NC_047088.1, forward strand.
TACAATGCTGTCTTTAATCAAAGCCTCAACCATTTTCCCAGGGACCGATGTGAGACTCACTGGTCTATAGTTTCCCGGTTCTCCCCTTGATCCTTTTTTGAAGATTGGTATTACGTTCGCTATCTTCCAGTCTTCTGGTATCTGTCCGGTTTTAACTGACAAGTTAGCGAGGGTTTGCAGTAGTTCTCCGATTTCCACCTTTAGTTCTTTTAATACTCTCGGGTGAATTCCGTCTGGGCCAGGGGATTTGTCAAGAAGGGTATTACAACCAGAACGAAAGAAGTTATCCTGCCGTTGTATCGGGCGATGGTGCGCCCACATCTGGAGTACTGCATCCAATATTGGTCGCTGTACCTGAAGAAGGATATGGCGACACGTTTGATAAAAGGTATGAAAAACCTTTCATATGCTGAAAGACTGGAGAAACTGGGGCTCTTTTCCCTGGAAAAGCGGAGACTTAGAGGGGATATGATTGAGACTTATAAGATCATGAAGGGCATAGAGAAAGTGGAGAGGGATAGATTCTTCAAAAAACTACAAGAACGAGAGGGCATTCGGAAAAATTGAGAGGGGACAGATTCAGAACCAATGCTAGGAAATTCTTCTTTACCCAACGGGTGGTGGACACCTGGAATGCGCTTCCAGAGAGTGTGATAGGACAGGATAAGGAGCTCAAGAAGGGATTGGACAACTTTCTGAAGGAAAAAGGGATAGAGGGGTATAGATAGAGGGTTACGTAACAGGTCTGGACCTGATGGGCTGCTGCGTGAGCGGACTGCTGGGCATGATGGACCCCTGGTCTGATCCAGCAGAGGCACAGCTTATGTTCTTATGTTAAATAGTGATTTTCATATGAAGCCCAAGGACTCAGAATAGGAGCGGATTTGGTTGGTGGATGTCCAGTTTTCTAACTTCATCCTTAATGTTTAAAGTTAGGTTGCCAGTTCAATCCCAGCCTGCTCCTTGTGACTCCTGGGCAAGTCACTTAACCCTCCACTGCCCCAGGTACCACAGTTAGATTTTCCCTATCTGTCCTGGCAGACTCACAAATACTTAAGAGGGTCTGATTACTATTCAATGTATTGCAAACCACGTTGGGTGGATCTCTTCATGAAAAGGCAGTTAATAAATCCCAATTAGAAAAAAAACATGTCAACGGGAAGACAAATTATTGTACTATTCATATCCCCACTGGTATCCATTATTAACATATTGTCAGTGCATTCATTAGTCAATTAAACCTATCTGTAAACTGTTTGATACTGTAATTTGAAAAGTGGTATATTAAATATTCCAAAATAAATGAATATATAAAACACACTCCATAGCAACATTACCTGCAGCATATCTTGTGAAAGTTCATATTAGGGCACCTAAAAGATAAAATCAAATCTTTTTGCCACCTTATCCAGAATATCAGAAAATGGCCCCAGTCCCCAGGAAATGCAAAATATTAAGAATTTTCATTTACATGCTTTTAGTACAGATACTATTGAGTTTTAAGTTATCAGTAGGTTCCTGCTGTTAGGAAGAAAAGCAACACTGTGTGAAGTTAGTTTGTTCTAAGTCTGGCTAACGGCCTCTTTTACAAAGCTGCGTTAGCAGCTGCCGCGCGGCAACAGCCCCGAAGCCCTTTAAATCTCTATGGGCTTCAGGGCCGTTAGCGCAGCCGCTAGCGTGGCTTTGTGAAAAAGGCCGTAAGTGTGCTTCTGTTCCTAGAGTAAAGTTAATAAAAATCATGCTAAAAAGCAGTCACTGAAGATGAGAACACCCTTCTTGCTCTGATCCCATTCTTCCCCCCCAACCCAAAAAAAAAAGACATGTTGTTGCCCCTAGCTCATATTATGTTCACATTTTATCTCCTCTTCAAATGGTTGTTTTCTAGGGGGTGGGGGAGGGGGTTGGCAGCTTCAGATTTAACTTTTAATGTAGGCCCACTCTATTACTTCTTCATTAACAGCTTATTGGGGAGAGTGTCTAAAGAGAAGACCAGCATAAAGAGAAAAGTGGGATAAACATTGTTTTTTGTTTTTAAACGAAGACAGTATTCAGACTTGTGCATGAATGAAAAACTTTAAGCAGAATATCTTCATATACAAGGGGGTGCTGAGAAGTTCTCACCCAACCAACTTCCTGAATTATGAGCGTTATTAAAGTGCCAATTTGCAGAATCACAAAGCTATGTTTTGGCATTGTTTCAGATCATTGATTGAACCATGTCAATGGAAAGTGTGGCGTTTTCAAAGAAAATCCATGAATGCATGATACAAACACTAAGTGACAAATGTCCATCATTCTCCACAGTGAAGAAGTGGTATGCAAACTTTCAGCTTGGAGATTTCGAGACCTAAGATGCAGCAAGGTCTGGGAGGCCTCAAAGTGTCAGCTCCTGAAATTGTTGACCATATCCATGACCTGATTTTAGCAGGTCGGCAAATATCGGCTAAAACAATTGCTGAGACACTACAGACATCCAGGGAATGAGCTGGGTGTATAATCCACAAGCAGCTGGGTATGTAAAAGCTGTCAGCCAAGTGAGTGCCCAAATGCTTGAATGCTGATGAGAAATGACATCAAATGGTCACTTCCAAGTTGATTTTGCAGCATTTTTAGCGAGCTGGTGTCAACAATTTGGAACAACTAGTTACTGTTGATGAAATATAGTCACACCACTATGATCCTGACAGAAAACAACAGTCCTTGCAATGGCGATACTCAGGTTCTCCAAGGTCAAGGAAATTTAAGACCCAGAAGTCAGCAGGAAAGATCATGGCCATAGTGTTTTGGAATCAGGAAGGTGTTGTAATGACCGAGTGACTATCTTCCAAGGAGCCAAACAGTTAATGCAGAATATTAATGTAATTTGCTGAGTTGATTAAAGGAGGCATTAAAAGAAAAAAGGAGAGGGATGCTGCAGAAAGGAGTTCTCTTTTTGCAAAACAAGGCTGGCAGATGTTTTGACGCAGTTGGGGTTTCAGTGCATAGACCATCCACACTACTCACCAGATCTTGCTCCGACTATTTTGTTTCCAAACCATAAAAAGAGTTTGAAAGGGTGACAATTTTCGAGTGATTTGGAAGTAATTGCAGCAGTGGAACAGTATTTCAATGATCAGACATCAGGGTATTTTTTTGGAAGGGATACAGAAAAGTCAGACATGATGTGCCAAGTGTTTTGAAGTTAGGGGGTCAATATGTGGAATAACTTGTAAGTTTTATGGCTCCATGCCATTATCATTTTTAGTTGGGCTGAGAACTTTTCGGCACCTCCTCGTAAGCATACTTCAAGTAAAAAGCACCCTTGCATATTATTTTGGTCATAGAAAGCAGCAGCATTAGGCTTCCTTTACATATAACCCTCTTGTAATCATGTTTCTGGCTCTACTACACAGTAGTTAGGGAGATATTTTATACCCCTGTAGCCTGACAGAGGAAAATATCTGGGGAACATTCTTTACTCACTACCTGAAAGAAAAATCCACTAGCATTATTTAAGGAATTATCTGCAACTGGTAAAAGAATCCATACAGAACTATTAACATTGATGAAGAGGCAGGATCCCAGCTGTCTAGGGCCAGCTGTTCTATCTCCCCTCCCTGTCAATTTGTGCCCTGTTCATTTTAGATTCTCACTTGTCTGTGAAAGGGGTTGGGGGAGGAGGAAGCCTTTGACTGATGAAGCATCTTCCCTTTCACACCTCTGAATCAAATCCCCCTTCCCAATTTGCAACACCAAAAGGCAGTACTGACCAAAGGGCAAGGTGTGAAAAATGGCTATATAGGCAAGGCAAGCAGACCTTTCTCCCTGATGAGTCCAACTTTCTCTGCACAGTAACCAGATTGCCATCTCTCCTTCCTCCACTAGCTTCTCTCAAGTTGCAGGGCCAGGACTGCCCCAGCACACACTTCATCTACCTTAACAGTTGCAAAATAAAATACCCCAGTGTTTTACCATTTTTACCACCAAAGAATAAATTTTCTCAAAGTATTTTTCCATTTTTATTTTCCTTTAGTTTTATTATTTTTATCTTTTTTTTTTCTTTTTACTAACAAAACACTTTTTGAAAGTCAGTTTTGGGGAAAATTTATGAGAAAAAAGTCCCCAGAAAGATACAAAGATATAGAATGGGGTTTTTAATAATAATAAAAAACAAACCTTGGAAGTTGAAGTCTAAAAGTGAGCAAGAAAAGATACAGAATGACCAGTACTTGGAATTATAACTGAATTATCTCCTCCCTCCTTATCTTCTGCCCTTACCTGAAACCAATGGCTGGAAGGAACACAAAATTGCCATCTTATAACTACAGAGCTGTCTGCCCTCTCATGTATGGGTCCTGTGGAAATTCAAAATACAAGTACAGAATGTGGAGTGCAAATTGTTCCCAGCCTAAGGAGCTGCAGGGGTCCTTGAGTAGCAAGCTAAGTTGAAATTGCTCTCTCCTGAAGACTAGAGAAAGTAGTAGGGAGTGGGAGGGAAGAGGCTGAACTTTTCTCTTTTTTTTCTTTCAAAATTTAGAGACAGGGTAGGAAAGACTCAAAATAGTCATTCTGAAAATGTTAAAACTGTCACCGGAGATAAAAGACTACATATACATTATTCCCTGTTAGATACTGCTTGCGTGATTGCTCAGATTCCCAGCTCACATCTCTACCTTTACTGCTGACACAATTTTACAGACTTTTACATGGAAAGCTATGGTCACAGGACTGAAACCTATTTCCCCACCTCCACAAACACAGTGGAGTAGCACCTGCAAAAAGGGGCATGAAACACAAAGATGATGAGTGGAACATATCAGATATCAGTAAGAGACTGATGAGATTGCCAGTAAAAATAAGGGGGATGAAAAGGGAAAACAGGTTAGACCTAATAGACACAAGGATTTTCATTATTTAATTCACAGTTTTCAAATCCCCCTCTGACCCGTCATCAGTAGTGCTACTTTTTCAGACTTAGCAAATGTAGCTGTTCTTGGGGAAACCAGAGCCAGAATTTCTAAGAGAAACATAAAATGTAAAACAAAAACACCCCTACCTCTTAATGAAAGGGCAGGAAAGGGGGAGGAGGTGGCAGGTGCAGGTCAGAAATCATAAACCTGGTTATTTCCTGTTACACTCCAATAAAATACATGTCTCTCAAACAAAGTCCCTTCAGGGTCCTAGTTATTTCTGCTATGATTTTACCAACCAGCAGAGTTTTGGCCCAGCTCTATATCCTGTTGCATGACACAGAAACATATACCTTCAGTACCACAGTGGATCTCTTAGTTATGCCCATGGCAGTTGGGCACCCCTAATAGCTAGCTGGATAAACAGGCAAAGGTCGGGAGATGCTTCCATCCCTCTATGCCTCCCCAAAGAACTCCTGTGCCAGCTGCGCATGAGGGGCAAAAGGAAAGAAGGGGGCAAAATAAGAGTGTGAGAGAGAATAAGAACTGCAAGCCATGGACCCCCACAACTTCCCTCTCTGGTGCAGGTATTCAGATTCAGCTTTGTAAGGCGAGAAGGGTGGCATTCTGGGGTGGAAGTGGATGGAGGAACATTTCCTCCGCTGCTCCACATTCTCTCTCTCTCTCCTCAACACAATGTTTTCGTAGTTTGGCTATAGTTCCCAGCTGACAAGTAGGAGACATGAAAGAGAGAAAATATGGGGCAACGTAGAAGTCAGAGGTCACAGGAAGTAGTCCGCTACTGGTTTTTTGGAGGGAATCCCTCTGGTCTCCTGGGGTGCAGCCTCAAAGATGATGAACTCTTTCTGCAGATGTTCATCCAGTTCCAGAATGGCAGCCACATTTCCACACCTGAGAACAGAGAGGATAGCAGTGTTATCAGCATGGAAAGGAGAATCCATAGATCCTGAACTCCCTCTTTTCCCACTGCCACATACCTATAGCAGTAGTTAGGTGCAGACCACACAGTCAACACTGTCTCGTTGAAGTGCCACTTGTATCCTTCCATCACCAGCTGATGTGCCCGACAGATCATGTCAATGTCATTTGCTGCATTGAACTGGGCCACAACATCACTGCCAAAGAGATACCCAGCTCCACGTGGGCTCACACCCCAACCTGTTGTGTCTGTAGAAGGAAGAACAGCACGTAGGCACTATGAAATAACGGAGCATGTGGAACATAGAGCTTAGCAACCCAAGCAAATATTTAATTCCATAAAGAAGGTCCATAAATAGATCCGGTTCTGTAATAAGACAACCTAAACATACTGTTATGAAGAACATAATAATAGCCTTACTGGGTCAGACCAATGGTCCATCAAGCCCAGTAGCCTGATCTCACAGTGGCCAATCCAGGTCACTAGTAAACCTAACTCTGCGGACTACCTCTGCCCCTTCCAAACCTTAGCTGCTTTAGAGAGCCAAAGCAAAATCAAAACTCACAAAAGTAATCAAACACTACCTTCGTAAGTAGAGCACAGCATCAATTACCTTATGATCAGAAAATGTAAGAACGTTGAAGAAGAAAAATATGTTGACATCAACAAGACAGGTCTAGAGATCCAATTTCCTTTCACATTATAAACCGCAAAATTATACTATTTTGTCACCTGATCACCTATCCATCTCTCCCTATTTCTCACCCCTTCACCATGACCTTTGCCTGTGTGACTGTCACTGGAATGTTTTTATATATTTCACTGATATATTTTGATATTGTCATCTTTTGTTCATCCATGAACAGAGAAAGAAGGTTCTGCCTTTGAAAGCTAATCAAAACAAGAGATTAGGATCTTACCTTAATATATTTTTCAGTAGATAGATGTATCATTCTGGACAGAAGGGGATTCTCCCCATGCTCACAAGCTGTGCAGAAGGAATCCATTCCAGGTTTTCAACTCCTCCTCCTTCAAAGGGCTCTGCTGCCCCTTCAGTTTATACCATAGCAGGTGATAGTCCTATATAGAAATATATAAGAAAGGGTACGAGGAGACTCCTCGAACTATAGATCTGAACAATCGAAACAATGAAATAACCAATCAGAAACACTTATAGAGCTCAAACATTCCCCCAATGTGTTTTTCTTCATAACCTTGATGTCTGATTGACATCAAAATCTCAGTTTTGATTTGAACTTCCTGATTGAGACTATAGGCAGGTGCAGTAAATAACTGACAGGGTGGGGTTCCAGAATGACACACCTATCTACTACGAGAAAAGATATTAGCAAGGTAAAAATCTAATCTCTTTTTCTAGTGCAATAAGTGTGTCATTCTAGACCAGTGGTCTCAAACTCAAACCCTTTGCAGGGTCACATTTTGGATTTGTAGGTACTTAAATAGGCCTCAGAAAAAATAGTTAAGAACATAAGAATAGCCTTACTGGATCAGACCAATGGTCCATCAAGTCCAGTAGCCCGTTCTCACAGTGGTCAATCCAGGTCACTAGTACCTGGCCAAAACCAAAGGTGTAGCAATATTCCATGCTACCAATACAGGGCAAGCAGTGGCTTCCCCTGTGTCTTTCTCAATAACAGACTATGGACTTTTCCTCCGGGAACCTGTCCAAAAAAAGTCTTATTAGAGAAATGACAATTTTGCATGAGGTAAAACTCTTTATAGTTTATAAATCTTTCCTTTTAGCTAAGTCTTAATAATAATATTGTAATTTATAGCTAAAGAGACATATGATCAAGAAACTGTTTTATTTTACTTTTGTGATTATGATAAACATACCAAGGGCCTCAAAATAGTACCTGGTGGGCCGCATGTGGCCCCCCCAGGCCGCGAGTTTGAGACCACTGTTCTAGACAGTAGAGATGTACAAAAGCAGTCCCAGAGATCTAGGGTGGGATCTCTGCACTTGCTCACACCGAGGACCCAAAGACAGTGTTCTCCCGTGCTGCCACGTCCACTCTGTAGAACTTGAAGAATGTATGCAGAGTGGACCTGGTCACTGCCCTACAAATCATCCGAACTTCTGCTCATGAAGAAGCAACACTTCTTGTGGAATGTGCTTACAAGGAAACTGGCGATTGCTTGCCACAGGCAATATATGCTTACAAATTGGTCATCTGTATCCATCTTGAGATGGTAGCTTTAGATGTTGGTCTACCACATCTAGCCTGATTGGTGAGCACAAATAGATGGTCTGACAGTCGGAACTCATTGGTGATCTCTAGATAACATAGCAGGACTCTCCTCATGTCCAGCTTTCTCAGAATCCAGACCTTTTTCTTTGACCCTGTGGTCTGGAACACTGGCAATCTTACCTCTCAATTGATATGAAATGCTGAAACAAAAAGGATGGGACCGTGCACAAGGAAACTCCTGCCTCTGTGATCTTGTGGAAGGGCTCCCTGCATGACAAGGCCTGCAGCTCCGAGACTCATCTCACTGACGTAAAAGCCACAAAAGAAAACAGTCTTGACAGTAAGATCCAACAAGGATGACTCTTGAATAGACTCATAAGGAGTCTGACTGAGGCCATGCAAAACGATATTCAAGTTCCATGACGGAAATGGTTGTTTTACTAGTGGTCTGAGCCTTAGTGCCCCTTTTAGGAATCTGGCTATGTCTGGATGAGAAGCTAGGAGAGCATTCACGAGCTCTGAAGCACAAGAGGCCCACCACTTGGACCCTAAGTGTTACCACTGTGAGGCCTTTGTCAAGATCTGCTTAGAGGAAAGCTAGAACCACCACGATTGGAATACTAAATGGCTTCATTTTCTCTTTTGTGCACCAGTGTTGAGATGTCTGCCATGTTTTAGCATATGTGGAAACCATTGTATGCTTTATGGCTCTGAGAGTAAGTATCCTTTACGCTCTAACGCCACATGCTTAAGAGCTATGCCGTAAGACCAAAGTGATCTGGATCTTCTATGATCACTGGGCCCTGAGATAGAAGATCGGGCTGTACCTGCAGTCTGAGACCCTGGATCGGTAACATGGAATGTCGCTACTCTTTGGGTTTTGGCCAGGTACAGGGACCTGGATTGGCTACTGGGCTTGATGGACCATTGGTCTGACCCAATAAGGCTGTTCTTATATTGCACTAGACCGCATACCGTGGTCTGCCTGACCAATCCGGTGATATTTTGGGTGGTTTACTATAGTAGGTGATTTACTATTTTGTGAAGTACTCGCCCTATCATGGGCCATGGAGAAAACATGTACAAGAGCTCATTGTTTAGCCACAGCTGGACTAGGGCATCCAAATCTTTGCTTCTGGGCTCAGATCTTCAGCTGAAGAACTGGTCCACCTTCTTATTTCATGCAGTAGCCATTAGTTCAAAACTTGGCCAACCCCACTGAAGAACAATGGACTAGAACACTTCTACAGATAACATCCATTCTCCTGGATATAAGATCTGCCTGCTGAGGTAATTGGTCTATGCAGCGTTTTTGATGCTTCCAGTTTGCCGCTCTCCTGGTGGCTGACTTTCATGACATACTCCGGCACAGATAAGAGCAGAATAAAAGGCTCCCGAAGAAGGGAGTTTTTTTCCAAAACTGAGCTTAGTTGAGCCATGTAAATTTAATGGCAGATGATAAACTGAGCAGGAATGTGGGACTATTGAATTGCCGCCCACGGAGAAAAACCAAAAGCTGGATAGCCGGGTATCGCTGGAGATAAGTACATTTTTTACGCCAAGGCATATCATATAGCATATTTATATTGGAAGAAAGTTGTAGAATGTTTTAGAATTATGAGCATATTATCACTAATTATTTGCATCACTGCATGATTTGGAAATAAAAAAAGCACACTCTGTGTATGCCGATGATGGTGTGAAGTGAGGCTTGGAAAAGAGTCCACCAGAAACATATAAGTCTTGAACTTTGGCTTTGCCATCGTTTCTCTAGCTTTCACAGCCACACTGAGGATACACAGAATAATTATTAGTAGTGCAGTTCTTCCAATATACCGCTGCTATTCTTACAGGGAAGCAATATTTAGGTGGGAATCGGCCTAGACATTGTCCACTTCCACTTCATGCGCCACGGAGATTGCCTCTGCAAACCGGAACAATAAGTGGGCTTCCAGGCTTAACTGCGCACTCTTGGTGCCTCCTTGACGATTGACATATGCCACCACTGTAACATTGTCCAAAAAATTTGGATCACCTGTTTTTCCAAACTCTTCTCCAGCTTTTGTAATGCCAATCGAATGGCCCGAAGCTCTAGTCTGTTGACAGACCATTTTCTCTAGGAGGACGACTAATGCCCCTTGACTGGGCGTCCATTGTAATAGCCTCCCCAGCTGAACAGGCTGGCATCCATTGTGAGAATCACCCACAAAGTTATTCTGAGGGGCATGCCTTGTAATAATGACTGTGGTTGGAGCCAACTCACACTGTGGCGGCATTTCAGAGTCAATGGGAGAATCATTTGAATGAAGTCCTTTTGTGGGGACCACCAAGACAATAGTGCGTTCTGGAGAGGACATATGTGAGCCTTCGCCCCAGGAACCACATCTATAATGGCTGCCATGGAACCTAGTTCTTGAAAGTGCAACGTTGAAAATGACACGGGGCTGTTACCTGCAGGTAGCCGCAGGTAACCCGCCAAAACAGGAAGAAATAATAAGTGGTTGCTGCAGGTACGGGGACAAGGCCATTCACCACCCTGTGGAGCACTGAATGGCCTTGTCTCCGCAATTAAATGAAGGAACACGCGAAGTCATCTATCGTGTTCGCCACCATCCAGGCATCTCCCTTCATCCCTTCCCCTCACCTTTACTGGCAAGTTTCATTTTTCTTGTCTCCGAGGCACTGCCCAAGCCCTTAAACAAGTCGCACGCGGCTGCTTAAAACTTCTCCTCTGACACAACCGGAAACAGGAAGTTGTGCCAGAGGAGAAGTTTAGGGCTGCCTTATACAACTTGATGAAATACTCAGGCAGCTCGGAAACAACCCCCCCCTACCCACTTCAGAGCACACCTCCAGCTACCGAGCTCTTCTCCACCGCGCTCCAGTGAAGGCTGCCAATGCTGCCTCACTCTCTCTGCCCGGATTATTGCCAGGATAGGGAAGGATACCACCTCCGCCTCCCTTTGCTCTCCATGAATGAGTAGGTGGTAAATGACCAACTGCGGCTGCATCAGGACTGCACACTGTCCTGCCCCATCTTCTCCTACCTGGTGATGTCACTGCTTGTGCAGCTAGACATGCTGTATGTAGTATAATTTACACAGTGGGGATGTGTCAGGGTAACAGTTATTGGATTCTGTCACTTGATTTCTGTAGCAGTTTTGTCTAGTTTCCTCATTTTCTCTTTATAGTTTTCACTTTTGATCTTATTCCTAAAATTTGTATACGTTTGTTTCCCAAATGCAGATCAGTTTGAATATATTTTCTGTTATTCTGCCTGGGGTACATAACTCTTCCCCCAATATCACTTGATATTACTACTTATCAGAAATGCCAGACTATGGGGGGGGGGGGTGAGTGGAGGAACGAAGATGGGTGCCAGACCAATGGTGGAGGGGGGTTGGAGGGAGAGATGGGTGAGGCACAGTAACAGAGCATATGGAAGAGGCAGAGAGAAGGCAGACAGTGGAATGAAGAAACTGAATGAGAAGATGAGAAAAACAGAAGCCAGACAACAAAGTTGATCCCTAAGGCCATAGCTTCAAACTGCCTTTTTAGGACCACATTCACTCTGCGATCCTGCACATCATTTAATACTATGTCTTCCCTTACTTGGCAGAGACATGCACTTGGTTACCTAAGCAATCAAGAAATTCACCTTAGGCTGAATGAACATCTGTTGACATTCCTCCATCATAGGATACAGTCTAGACCAGGGGTCAGCAACCTGTGGCTCTTTGACTACATGGCTGCGGCTCTTCTCTTGTGGGGATCCCATGTTGTATAGCTGTCTCCTAGGGGCCTTCTCCTCCTTCCTTTCAGGCAGCCGCATATATTTCTTCACAAAGCTGTGGGCAGAAGTTCGAACACGCTGCCCGCAGCTGACCCAGAAGATGTCCCTCTGATGTTGGCCCCCAACTAGCTAACATCAGTCAGAGGGAAACCTTCCATGTCAGCCATGGGGAGCATGTTGGAATCACTGCCCATAGACTTGTGAAGAAACACATGCGGCTGCCTAAAAGGAAGGAGGAGAAGGCAAGCCAGGAGACAGATACACACTGTGGGAGGGGGTACAAACTTGGGGCACAGAAGGGAGGGAGGGAAGGAGGGTGAACTTGAGACACAGAATGGAGGGACAGAGGTGGCATGCACTTGGAACATAGGATGGAAGAAGGGAGGGAAAGAGATGCAGAGGTGGGGGAGGAAATAGAAGGGGAGAATTGTTGGGTATGGGTGTCTGAATGAGAAAGAAAGAGAGGGTGCACATAGGAAAAATGAAAGGAAAATTGTTGGGAATAGAGAGGAAGAGAGAATTATTGGACATGGTGGTGGGAGAGAAGTGAGGTAGAGATGCATGGGGAAGAGAGAGATGAGAGGGAGAAATGTTGGATGTAGTGGTGGAGAGGGAGCAGTGGTACAAGTGGAAATGGATGAAAGAGAGAGGAATGTTGGACATGGTGGTGGAAAGAATGGAGAGAGAGATGCAGCATGGTGCTGGAGAGGGGTGATAGGAGAAATGTTGGGCATTGGTGAAAGATACTGCACAAGGTCCAGAGGATGAAAGAGAGAAATGTTGGACATGAAACAACTCTGTGCAGAAATACAGTGTCAAAGTCTCATTAAATTATTTTTCTTTATTTTCTGTACGTACTTGAAGTTTTGTTTTATGCTAAATGCATACTTTTTCAAGCTTTATTTAAAATTTGATTAAACGCTTATTAAAATTTCTAAGCAATATACATTGATTAAAATAGGGGACACCAAATTAAAAAAACATACATGTTTGAACATTCACCAAAATTAGATTGGCTAAAGACAAGTTGGAAAAGAGGGGGGAACTACAATTTTAGAGTAAAGGAGACATTTAAGGGATGAACAAAAGGAGGGTTGAGTAAAAACGAGGAAAAGAATTAGGGTGCCTTGATGGTTAGGCAAGTAAACTTAGTGGTACTAACGCCCTAATCATAGTTTTCAAATGCATCCTTTAAAAAAGAAAATATTTGAGGGAGCCTTTAAATCTATTTAGTGCGGTTGCCTCCCTGATGTAAATAGACAGGGAGTTCCAGAGCTGTATATACCCATATCGCATTAAAATCGTATCTCAAACCCCCTTCTCTACCCATTGCAGATCTTTGTAAATTTTGGATCAAACATTTAGGATAAAATGGCTCTCTGCTTAAAATGGTTGCAGACCCATGGCCTAGACTTTGTTTTGGCTACCTTTACAGAGCCCTCAGGAGCATCCCAGTACTCTGTGACTAAAACACTCATATCAGGATGGCAGGGAAAAGATGTGGGCTGCGCTCTCAGTCCGCTCAGAATAGAACACTGAGTGGAGGGGCCTTCTGGGAGTCTAACTGTAACTCCCGCAGGGCGTCAGTAATGAGCTCTAATAGCACTGAAGGCTTGAACAGCCGGTGTACAGTGAGATCTTTCCCTTGGTTGAGGGTCACCACTGCTTCCTGCGTACTTGTTCCTGTTTGCGACCCTATATCTCCTAGTAGGGAAGACTCACTCTGTGACAGCAATACAGACTGATCTTGCACCCTCCGAGTAGAGATCCACAGGATCCTGGTCAGCTGCTGCCAATGACCCCGATATGCCCTGGAAGCCCAAGCCAACTTGCGTGACTCCTGGCTTGCTGCCAGACTTCATATAAGGATTCCAACTATCCAAATAAGCTCTCCAGTCTCCACATCAAATTATCAAATTCAGGAGAAAAGGCTTTACTAGATGTCTGAGGAGGGGCGGGACCGCGACGGAGGAAACAGCTCCGAAGCCGTACAAAGATCGCTAGCACCGCGATCTTGATTGCAGGTTGTTCCTCGAAGGTAAACAGTGCGGGGAGGCCAGGGGTGGAAGTCGGACGCCAGGGGGTGGAAGCTGACGGCAGCACTTCCCGACTGACCCTCCCTCCTCGCCCTCTAAAGCAGGTGCGGCAGCAGCCAGCCAGCAAGAGCAGCGCTGCCGCCCCTGCTTTAGGGGGCGAGGGGGGAGGGTCAGGCGAATCGGGAAGCCAATTTTTTTTTGTTTTGAACCGATTCGAATCGATTCACCCGAAGTGAATCGGTGAACCGATTCGAATCGTGAATTGGGCAGCACTACTAGATATCAATGAGTCCTCTTTAGGAAACTCCACCTTACATTTCTTGGGCTCTGCAGCTTCCATACTCTTTATGCTTAGGTATGCCACTGTTCCAGGAATCCAGGTTGGATTTTCTCTCAATAGACAGGCCCCCAGAGGTTCCCCAGCCCTAGAGACCAAAGTGGTGGGGGGAGGGGCGCCTAAGTCTGATACTCCCACCTCTCCTTCATGTGATGCATGGCATGTGGCACAAGGGCACTCTTCCAGTGTCCATCTAGCGTAAAACTTTCATGAATTAGGGGTAAAAGAGCTTGAGGACTCCATCCCTGCCAGCTTTGAGGCAAAACGAGGCAATTTGAAGGATCTAGAGAACTTTTGAAAAAAAAAAATTGAGAAATCCAAGATGGCCACAGCTGCAATGTTCTGGCACAAAAAAAGCCTTAACTAAAATTATTTGTTTGTAATTCTTTATTCATTTTCTTATGTCACAACAAGTGTTACAATAGAATTCAATAGAAACTTAAAACATATACACTTGATCATCTTATATATTAACATTGAATTAACATTTCATTAAAAAATTTAAAATTTGAATAAAGTTATAATATTTTGTAATAAATTTAATTTTTTATATAATTTTTTATTATATAAAGTAATCCCTTTTCCCTCCCTCCCTTCCAATACATAATATATAAATTCAATTTTTTTTTTTTGTAATATCATTTAAATATTGAATTAGAAAGAAGTAGTTAGAATTAAAAACCCACCCCCATCCCTTCTAATCAATTATCTTATCATGGGAAGAATTAAACATTCATTAGAGAAATCTGTTAATGGTCAGTTTTATTCATGGGAAAGTTTTTATTCTTTGCAAAATTCTTTTAGTGGTCTCCATATTTTTTGAAATTTATTTATATATCCTTTATGTGTTGCAATAGCAAGTTCCATTTTGTATATATGACATACAGAATTCCACCAAAACATATAATTCAATCTATCATGTTGTTTCCAGTTAAATGTGATTTGTTGTATTGCTACTCCAGTTAAAATAAATAAAAGTTTATTATTACTTGATGATATTTGACTTTTTTCCCTCATTGTTGTTCCAAATAATATAGTATCATATGTCAAGGCTACTGGATTTTCTAGCATTCTATTAATTTGGGGCCAAATTGATTTCCAGAATGTTAAGATGAATGGACAAAAGAATATAAGATGATCTAATGTCCCTATTTCATCGTGACAGTGCCAGCATCTATTAGATTTAGAGCTATCTATTCTATGTAAACGTGTTGGGGTCCAAAATGCTCTATGAAGAAGAAAAAACCAAGTTTGCCTCATAGATGTTGACACCGTACATTTTAACCTCCAAGACCAAAGCCGTGGCCATTGAGATGCACTAATTTGGTGTTTTATCTCAATGCTCCAAATGTCTCTAAGACCATTTTTTGGTTTTTTATTTATAAATCCAGATATTATTTTATACCACTGTGCAGCTTTATGTCCTATTGAGTCCATCTGGAAACATAAGAATTCCAAACTGTGATATTTAGCAAGGTTTTTCCATTCAGGGAACCCTTCCTGAATGGATTGTTTCAATTGCAACCATTTAAAGTATTGTGTTTTATTAAGACCAAATTTATGTTGCAATTGTGAAAACTCAAGCAATTTATCATTTTTTATTACATCATTTAGAGTACGAATTCCTGCTGTCATCCAATGTTTCCAGATGACTTTAAAACCGCCAATTTTGATCTTGGGGTTTAGCCATATTGTTTGAGTAGTTGATTTACTAATTGGAATTTGAGTTAAATTACTTATGTATTTTAGAGTTTTCCAGGTATCCATAAATATTTTATGATCTTTATATAACCTTGGCATCTTGATACTAATTAAATGATTAAGACGTAGTGGAAATATTAGTCTCCATTCTAGCCAGAACCAGTCTGGAATATTATCAGTGGGCTCTGGGAGGATCCAATACATACCATGACGTAAAATATAGGCTTGATGGTACCTATAAAAGTTGGGAAAATTTACCCCTCCCTCCTTAATTGGTTTTTGCAGTGACACTAAAGCAATTCTTGGTTTTTTGTTTAGCCAAATGAATTTTGTCAAAATTCTATTTAATTTTATGTAAAAAGATTCATGAAAGAAAATTGGTATCATTCCCATTTGGTAGCAAATTACAGGCATAATCATCATTTTAACAGTTTGTACTCTTCCCCACCAAGATAAATGTAAAGGATTCCATTGCTCACACAGTTCTGTCACTTTTTGTATTAGACATTTTTCATTAATTTTCATTGTCTCATCTATTGTTTTTGTTATCCAAATTCCAAGATATTTAATAGATTCTTCTTTCCAAACAAAAGAGAATGTATCAAATAAACCTTTTGTGCAATATACATTTAGAGGAAGAACTTCTGATTTATTCCAGTTAATTTTATATCCTGAAAAACTTCCAAATTTCTCAATTAGTTCGAGTAGATATGGAATGGTAGATTCTGGATTCCTCAAATATAATAATAAATCATCTGCATAAGCAGATATTTTATATTCTCTGTCTGAGTGAGGAATACCTTGTATCTCCTTTGTTTGTTGAATAGCTAATATTAAGGGTTCTAAAACAATATCGAACAGCAAAGGAGACAAGGGACATCCTTGTCTAACTCCTCTCTGTAGATTAAATTTTTCTGAAAAAGTATTGTTAATATATAATCTTGCAGAAGGGGAACTATATAATGTTTGTATCATTTGTATGAATCCAGAACCTATACCAAACCATTCCATTGCCTGATACATAAAAGGCCACTCTACTCTATCGAAAGCCTTTTCTGCATCCAATGAAACAGCAAAAGTAGGCTCATTCATTTTCTTTGTTAAATATAGCATATGGAATGTTAATCTGGTGTTGTGAGATGAATATCTTTGAGCAATGAATCCTGTTTGATGCATACCTATAATATGGGGAAGAGCTTTAGCCAATCTTAATGCGAGTATTTTTGCTAATAATTTTCCATCTACATTTATTAAAGATATTGGTCTATAGTTTGAGACCAAAGTGGGATCTTTATTAGGTTTTGGCAAAACAATAGTTAAGGATTCTGCTATAGTGCCTTTAATACAACCTTTATTAAGTTGATATTGATAAAGATTTAGTAAATAGGGTATTAAAATATTTTGAAATGTTTTAAAGAATTCAACTGTATATCCATCACCACCTGGAGCGGATCCAACTCTAAGGGACTTCAAAGCTGTTCCTAATTCTTTTAGTGATATTGGTTCTTCTAAACTTCGTTTTATATGTTCAGGAACTTTTGGACCCTCTAACAATTTCAAAAATTCCATACCATCTTTTTCTTTATTTATATAAGTCTCGGAAGAATAAAGAGTTTTATAAAATTTTAGGAATTGTTTTAATATAGGTTCAATTTGTGTGAATGTATCTCCATTTTCATCTTTTATAGCTATTAATTTTATTTTCCTTTTTTTTGATTTAAGATAGTTTGCTAGTATTCTTCCTGACTTATTTGAGTTACCATAATACAATGTTTGCTGAGAGAATATATCTTTCCTAATCATTTTTGATGAGATTTCATTATATTTAATTTTTAGTTTTATCAATTCTTGTTGAATTGAATATTCCCATTTTTCTATAAGTTTTAATTCCAAATTTTTAATCTCTTTTTCTAAAATTGAAAATTGTTTTTTATTTTGTTTTTTAAGAAAAGCCGAATAGGAAATTATTTGTCCTCTAATTGATGCTTTAAAAGCGTCCCATAAAGTTTCTCTATTAATCTCATCTTTATCATTTATTTGAAAGAATTCTTTTATTTTTATTAAGAGATTTTCACAAAAATTAGAATCAGCCAACAATGTATTATCGAATTTCCAAATTGGTCTATTATTATTTTGATCTATAGTTTTTATTGTGATCCATACTCCACCATGATCTGATATAATAATAGGATCAATGGCAGCTTGTGTCACTTGCTGTGCTAGATGATTTGAAATAAATATATAATCTATTCTTGAAAAAGAATTGTGAACATGAGAACAGAAAGAAAATTCCCGATCATTAAAATGAAGTATTCTCCATATATCTGTTAAATTGCAAGATTGTATCAAATTTTCTAATCCCATAGATTTCATAATTCTACTTGGATTTTTATCTAATAAAGGATCCATTACAGCATTGAAATCCCCTGCTACTATTAGATTTGAAGTAGCTAGTGGTAAGATCAGTTGTTGAAGGGTTTTAAAAAATTCATTTTGGTTCGAATTAGGGGCATATATATTGATCAACATCATGGTAGTATTTCCCATATTCATTTCCACTATTACCCATCTTCCATGAATATCTGAAGCTTTTAATTTGAATGAAGCAGAACATTTTTTATTAATTAGAATAGCAACACCTGCTTTTTTCCCTATAGCTGGTGAGAAAAAACATTGTTTTACCCACCCTCCTTCCAGCTTATTAGATTCGATATGTGAAAGGTGGGTCTCTTGTATAAAGCATATATCTGAATTTTGCCTCTTTAAAAATGATAAAGCTTTTTTCCTTTTTATCATATGATTTAGACCATTAACATTTAATGACATTATTTTAAAATCCATTTATGTTGTTAATATTTTTTAGTATATAATAAATATTTTTGAGAAAAAATTTTTCCCATTCTTTTAAATATTTTATATCATATCCCCTCCCTAAGTATCTTATTTTCTTATATAATTCCCCTCTATTCCCTCCCATCCCTCCCTTCCCTCCCTTTTTAATTACGAAAACTTGGATACGCAGATTGAGGTTAGATTTAAATAACCCCCACAAGCTATTAATAATTTATGTAAGTTACTACCCTTTTATTAATTTAAAGGAGCTATATTAAATTTTGGTCAATATATATATATACATATATATATATAAATCTCAGAATATATTTTTATATATGAAACAATATTTAAAGGAGCTTATTTTTTTTAAATTTTGATCAATATATATATATACCTATACGTACATATATAATATATAGATCTTATATTATATTATATATGAAACAATATATTAAGATTAATATTTTTCAATATATTCTTGCATATATTCACATATATTTTTTTTTTTATATCTATATATTTTTCCATATATTTAAATATTAATATATATATATATATATATATAGAAACATATAAATGTATTATATATTTTTTATATATTTAAATATATTCAAAAATATTTGAAATCAAAGAATTAGCTTATTTATCTTATTCTTATAAATCTTATTTTTTATTATTTTTTTTTTATCATTTGGAAATTTCTGTATGAAGAATAAACCTGTGGTATATTAGAATCACCGATTTAGAGAATTTAAAACTTATTAGATAAACTTGCGTTTCAAATCAAGATCTTTTTGTTTCTTTATCTTAGTTATTTTTTTTTTTTTTGAAACGCAAAATTTTATATTTGAAACGCAAGTTTAACCGGAAGCACCGCCTACTACAGGAAGTAGCTTTAACCAATCATATTCTGTGTCTGTCTATCTCTATGAGTATTTTCTGTCCAATCAGCGTTCCTCTTAGTCTTTTGTAGAGGAATTCTTTCTTCGTCGTCATTCAAGATGGATCTCTGTTCATTTCTCTGCTTTGCATGTAAGTTTATTCAGTTTAAAGTTCTAGAACTGAATCTTGTATATTTCTTACGATTTTTCTTCTTCTTTGCTTCTTATGTAGAATGTTGTTTGTTATTCAAATATTAATTTGATCTTCGTGCGCTTTTCTTCCGTTGCTCTGAAAGTTCCAATTTTTTTTTTTTTCTCAACTGAAGATTTAAATTTTCTGTTAAAGTTTTGTCAATCATATAAATATAATATAATATATATTTATATTTTAATAAAGTGTTCATCTTTATGTTGTCATTGGTTGTTCATTTTGATTTAAAAATTCTTGTAGTTTTATAGGGTCATTAAAATTTTGAGTCTTGTTAGCGATGGTAACCTTCATTATCGCTGGGTAAAGGAGTCCAAATCTAGCTCCTAATGTTCTTAGTTGTGGTCTCATGTCCAAAAGTTGTTTTCTCCTCATTGCAGTTTCTTTCGCGAAATCCGGGATAATGTGTATTTTTGAGTCTTGGCATTTTAAATTTTTGTTTTCCTTGGCAAGTCGGCATATTTCAATAGCTTGTTGGTGTCTTAGAAGTTTAAATATTAAAGTTCTCGGTCCCGTTTGAGTGTTATTTCTTTGTGCTGGAATCCTGTGTGCTCTTTCTATTTCTAGTTCTGTTTTGAATTTTAAAGGCAATATTTTGGGTAGAAATTTTTCCAGAAAGGCAATTGGATCGTTTTTTTCCACACCTTCAGGTAATCCAATTATTCTCAAATTATTCCTTCGTTCGCGATTCCTGCTATCTTCAAGATTTTTTTTTATTTCTGTCACTTCTTTCCATATGATTTTGCTGTGACTCATGTCTATGTTTAATTGTTCTGTGTTATCTTCCAAAGTTGAAATCCTGTTTTCTGTCATGTCTACTCTTTTAGTGAGTATTGCAGCTTCTTCTATCGCTTTTTGTAATTTTTTATTACTATCTAAGACAATTTCTTTGATTTGTCTTAGTTCTTCCATAACGTCCAGGTTTTTTTCTGTTGGCAGCGGAGTTTTAAAAGGTGTACCTGGCTCTGGTTTCGATCTCTTGTTACTTCCTGATGTTCCGGCTCCCAAATCAGTTTTTGTTTGTTTAATTGAAGTCATGTTGTATTTATTTTTGTAAATTTCCAAGAATATTTGGTAGTATTTCTTATATATATGCTTGTCTGTGTGGAGCTACTCGTTTATCCAACCATCCGAGTTCGCGTCCAAGCCACGCCCCCGCCTTAACTAACTAAAATTAAAAACTCACAGAACAGGATTTTGGAGGTGGGGGACTCTAAAGGCAGTAGCAGAAACCTTCAGAAACAGGCTTTTCAGAACCCCCTTCTTGATTTTGTCCATAGGCTGTAATAGCCTTACTCACTGTGATGTGCTCTGAAGGTGATGCAGCCCATCTCAGCTCTAAGAAATAGCTGGATCTAGGAGATGAATCCCTGCCTCAATCAGCAAGTCCTCCAAATGCTGAGAACTTCGAGCTGCCAGTCATACTAAAATCAGGCTGATCATCAACATCTGTGGAACCACACACGCAAAGGGGTGGAGGCGAAAATGTAGTCAGCGCACTGATGAGTCCTCTGCGGACGCCTAACAGCCTGCACTCAAGGCCCTGTAATTCAGTAGGCAAGCTAAGCTACTAGAAATATGGACCCCGAGCTCCACAAGTTTTCTGCAGGCTGGCCAAACAGGTCCTCAAGGGATAAACCTGCCGGCTGCAGATCACAGTCTGCTTCTTTTCCACGCAGGCAGAGCTTTCCCCCACACCTTGGAGCTCTGGTGCATCGACAGCTGCAAAAACCGCAAAAAAATACCAAAAATAATAAAGAAATATAGAGAGCAGATCAGAAAGACACCTTCTGGCTCACTTGCAAAAGGAAAAACTGAAGGGGGCAGCAGAGCCCTCTGGAGAAGGAGGAGGAGTAGAAAACCTGGAATAGATTCCTTCTGCATGGCTCGCAAGCATGGGGAGAATACCCTACTATCCAGAATGACACACTAGAAAACATATTTAAGTTCGTCTAACACTTTTTTTTTTTTTTTTTTGCTATATTTCCTTAAAAGTAATACAGGAATTAATAATAAAATTATTTAGAATTAAAGCTTGAGTGAAATAGTACAGTGGCTGTTAGTCCTTGAATTTTCAAGGCCCATTCTGAGACAAAAAAGGAAGAGCTTACTTATACACTTCCTGTTTTTCTTTTCTTTTTCTGTGACTCAACAGTAGCTGAATGTTTTTTACATTTTCCATACCTTTGGTACTGATGCCAATTTTACAGAAAACAGCAGCTCTTTGTCATTTCACAAACTCCTGCCAGTGCCCTTTCTCATGACGTTTTCAGCAAGCTGCTTTTTAAGAAGCTACAGGTATTAGGCTGGCTACAACTAACAGGAACTCAGACTAAAAGGAACCTAACCCCAAACAACTGTAATTTGGTGCCACCAAGAGTCAGCAGTGTGTGCTGCAGCTTCTCCCTACCGATGGACCTGCAGCTAGCCAGGAGAGGTAGAGTAAAAATGGCCCCAACCAAACAAACAAAATGTACCTTCAGGGTCAGACCAGAGCAAGTCACACATTGGTCCATCATGGGGCACCTCCTGCTTGCGGTCTATCGTCCGGATCTGATCCAGAGTCTGAATGGAAGGGGAGAGTCCACCGTGAACACAGAAAATCTGCAGAAACAGATCCCAGAAAGAAGGCATCAGGAGACTAGTACAAAGAAAGTACAAATGCTGAAATCCTTTGGTAAATATTGCAAATTACATGTTCATAGTTTTAAAGTGAACTTTGGACCTGCTTGGAGATATGCATTGTTCTGCTGTCTAAGGAAGGTCTGTATATTAAATAAACTTTAAACCATAAACATCTTGCTGAAACATGACTGTTTTATTGATGCACATTCGGAGAATATTTTTAATGACTAGATTGTTTTTATTTGTATTTTTTTGAAAAATTTCTTCAGGTTCCTTTAAGATTCCAGTTAAACCCATTTCTTCCCTATTTTGCACCCCCCCCTCCCTCCCTGGCTTATGCTATAGATGTACATGAGATATTTTAGATACTTATTTATATGTTGATTATTTGTTTGTATATACAGTATGGGGTTCATTAAAAAAAAAAAAAACCGTCTAAAAGGTGGCCTAAATGGCTACTTGGACAATCAAAAAGTCTGATCGTCCAAGTCCCCATAATCAAAGCTGGTTTTAGACATATCTAAAACCAGCTTAGGCCTTTCTCCTGCCTCTAGACGCACAGAGAGAAAAGAGGCATTTTTAGAGGAGGGGAAAGGGTGGGCGGGAGGTGGGCCGACCTAGACCTAGGCGTGCAGCAGGTATAACCAAAACCTTAGGCAGGTTGCTTAGTCAGCACTTATACGTTTTGACTTAGACGAAGTCAAAACAGGTCTAAGTGCTGAAAAAGGGGCCACAGAGCTGATGGTATATACAGTATGCCCTATCTCTCCTACCGCGGGTTGTGGCAGTTCGGGTAGAGGAGTGATGGCATCGCAGTAAGGGAGATGAGGCATCTCTCCTGCCGCGATACTTCACCCCCCCCACCCCTGACAACATCGGGGCAAGAGGGAGTCCAAGCCCTCTTGCCCCGTGGCACCCCTGAACCCCCAAGATCGGAGCAAGAGGGAGCCCAAGCCCCCCTGCCCCGCGATCTCTAATCCCCCCCGAGTCCGATGGGGCCAGGAGGGAGCCCAAGCCCTCCTGGCCTCTCGCCCCCCACCCCCTACATGATCGGGCAGGAAGGAGCCCAACCCCTCCTGCCCAGGCGGACCCCCTACCCCCCGCTACAATACGGGCAGGAGGAATCCCTGGCCCTCCTGCCCTCGACACAACCCCCCCCCCCGATCGCCCCCCCCGCCGACCTGCGACCCACCCCCACCCCCAAACCCACCTGTTAAATGTTGGTCAGACGGACAGGTGCCAAGCCCGCCCATCCGGCTGGCCAGCCGGCTCCGGAATGGGGCCGGATTGGCCCAGGCAACTGAAATCCCACCCACAGGTGGGGCCTAAGGCACCTGGGCCAACCAGAATAGGCCCGTGAGCCTTAGGCACATGGGCCCAACCCAGTCCATGTACCTAAGGCCCCGCCCACAGGAAGGGCCAAAGACTCCCGGGCCTATTCTGGTTGGCCCAGGCGCCTTAGGCCCCACCTTTGGGCGGGATTTCAGCTGCCTGGGCCAATCCGGCCCCATTCCGGAGCTGGCTGGCCTGCCGGACGGGCAGGCTTGGCACCCGTCCGGCCAACATTTAACAGGTATGGGGGTGGGATTGGGGGTGGGGTGGGGGGGTTGCGGGTCGGCGGGGGGGCCGAGTGGGGGTTCAGGGGGGGCGGTCATTGGGGGGGAGGTTGTGTCGAGGGCAGGAGGGCCTGGGATCCCTCCTGCCCGTATTGTAGCGGGGGGTGTGGGGTAGGGGGTCCGCCTGGGCAGGAGGGGTTGGGCTCCCTCCTGCCCGATCTTGTAGGGGGTGGGGGGGCAAGATCACAGGACAGGGACTCGGGGGGGGGGAGATTAGAGATCACAGGGCAGGAGAGCTTGGGCTCCCTCCTGCCCCGAACGTAATCAGGGGGGGCCACGGGGCAGGAGGGCTTGGGCTCCCTCTTGCCCCGATCTTCATTGGGGGTTCGGGGATGCCGGGGGAAAGAGGGCTTGACTCCCTCTTGCCCCGATGTCGTCGGGGAGGTTGGGGGTTCCGCGGGGCAAGAGGGCTTAGACTCCCTCTTGCCCCGATGTCGTGGGGGGGGGTGTGGATTCTGTAACCGGTGTTGTTTTTGACAGACACCGGTTACAGAATCCAGCTTTTAGGCGAAGGACTGGCTCCTCCTTCGCCTAAAAGCCCTTGTGTTGGACGTTTTTTGGTTCATTATGGGGTATAAGTTTAGACGTAGTGTGGTGGTCTGGGCGTTTAAACAGCTGAATGTAGAGGCAGGCCATTATCAAATAAAACCTCCTTTTGGACGTTTTTTTAAAATTATGGACATTTTCCCTGCTTCTGCTTTCAACGTTTAAGGCCTTAGGCCAAAAGGGGACTTAGACGTTTTTTTTTATTATGCCCCTCCACGTGTTTTCTTCATATTATAGATATGCTTACCATTTACTTTGTATTTTATACATTATTGTTTTTATTTTATTCATATGCATATTTTTTTATTTTTTTAATATTCATTGTTTAGCTGTTCTGCATATTTATTATTGATTCTTATGTTTCATGTTTATTAAAATTTGATGCAAACGCTTATAACATAGTTTCAAAGCGATTTTTGCTCTACATACAGTGACCCTCAACCTTAGAAACAACATTTTGACCCCTGAGGCATGTGGACATCATGCAAAAACACAGGCCATGTTAGGTCTAACTAGTATTACTATGAGATTACTGAGGTCCTTTTTTAAATGCAATAAACCTGTAATTTATCCAAGTGGAAGTTCTTTTCATCCCTACTGTTTTCACTAAACTGGCTTATACACACACACATATACTATTTTATTTAAAATCTTATCAATCATTGACAACCATTGAAAGACTATCAATCATTTTTCTCACTTATTGTGCTGAGTCAAAATTAGGCTTCTCTCCTCTTCGGGACATTACTATTCAGCAACTTAAACTGTGTAGGCAAAAATCTAGGCTTGGACCTGGGCACAAAATTACAGACTTTTTTGATAGGTTTACAGATGAAGGCTTCACTGTGTCCTTGCTACATAAAGAATTGTACACTCTTTCTTTCGGGAAGTCTTGAGAGGTGCTCTGTGACAAATGGGGACTGGAGTTTAGTATCTCACCACAGGATTTAGATTTCCATCGTCTTATTGCAAGTATCCCTGCTCTGTCGGCGAGTGCCAAGTTGTGGGAGTGTCAATTTCAGGTTCTGCATCGAGCTTATTTTACCCATGAACAATTATTTAAATCTGGATTGACTGACTCACCTTGCTATTTGAAATGCAGGTTGGGTGTGAATTCCTTTTTCCATGCTTTTTGGGGTTGTCTGGTAGTCAAGGCATTCTGGAAGCAGATAGATTATTTAGAAATCCTGGTTGGACACAGTATTGCATTTTCACCAGTGGGCTTTCTTCTGGATAAATATGAGGCTTTCCGACTCGATACCTGCTTTAACAAGCTTTCTGTGTGCAAGGTTGGACTATTGGCTAAAAAGGCGATATTGAGGGTTTGGACTACTGCCGACCTTCTATCGTACTGGACTTGGCATAATCGTCTTCATGCCCTCATGTTATTGCACACCTCCTTTAAGAAAAAAACAACTTTTTCTGAAAATCTGGGGAGCTTACGTACACTCTTTGCCGCACTGAGCTAGAAGCCATATTCTTAACTCCTTTTGACTTCTCACGCTGGCAATCATGCCCCACCCCCCGGGTGGAATATTCTTGGTAGTTACTCATGACTATTTATGCTGCTGCGAACCGGAACACTTTTGTGTTGTTGTTTTTTTTCTTTGGGAGGAGATGGGAGGGGGGAATTTAGGTACTCTTGCTCCAGCCAGTGAATTCAGAAAGGAGTATGGTTTGTTCTTTGTATACAGTTCCAGCTCTTCTTCCTTAGGTTCTCAAGGACTTTTTTTTCTTTCGTTAACGGATCATGGCTGCTGGGGGGAATAATGGGTTACTTTCTGTATAAAGTGATGTTATCTTGCATGGAATGTTGCTACTCCTTGGGTTTTGGCAGGTACTAGGGACCTGGATTGACCACCATGAGAATGGGCTACTGGGCTTGATGGTCCATTGGTCTGACCCAGTAAGGCTATTCTTACGTTCTTATGTACTGTTTCAGTGCTATGTTGTTACCTTGTATTGTCATCAATAAAAACTGTTGAAATATAAACTGTGTAGGCAGGCAACCAGTTCCATCTTTTTCACCTTCAACTGCACGCAGCAGTAGAGACAGAGCATTCCTGTTCTTTTGTGGCATGCAGAAGTAGGTAGAAAGATTACTACTTTTCTGCTGTGGTGATGTGACTGAAGTACAATCAATTAGCCCTTCTTCAGTGGGTAATCAATGCCTGATCCTCTTCCGTTTCTCTTCTCTTCAGTGTTCAGAAGGGCTTTTCTCCCCAATTTCTTTTGGCAAGCTTCAGGTTCTGGACTGGGTTGTTGAGCTGTTTTCAGTGGCCAACTTATCTGGATGGTGCTAATACCATCTGAAACCTCTTAATTTCATCTGATATCACAATCCAAGTCTGAAAATTATTATACTAGTGCATCCTTTTTCTAATTAAAAAAAAATCTATAATGCCCTCCTAGTTTATTTTTTTCCTTCAGAAGACATCTTCCCCTCCATCCCCTTTTCTTTTTACCTTGCCATCAATGATGGCTGAGAGGCTGAGGTAGTCAAATATTTCAGTGCAGTAGCGCCAGACGGTGACTGAGCCATACTTCCTCAGGCACTCATCATAGAAGCCATAGACCTGTGTTATTTGACGGCTCTCATGGTTCCCACGGATTAGGGTTATCCGGTCTGGATACCGAACCTGACAAAAGAAAGGATGGAGCATTAAAAAGACACTCTGCTATTTTGCATGTGCAGAGTGCTTCAGCTGCTTAAATCATTGCTGAGCTACAAGTTGAGTTTCTATCTACCCACTACTTTCGCACCCCTCATACGCAGCCAAGATCTACTGGGACATCCAGAAAGGTCAAGTTATGCCTGTAAAAACTTAGTGGCCCATGAAGCACCTGTTACAAATATCTTATGAAATTGTTATCATATGTGATCGTCTCTGAGAAAAGGTGACTAAAGGAGCAGATCCAAAATGTTGAGAATGGCCGATTTTTCAAGTTATGGATCCAGAAGCAGTCTGAAAAAATTATACATTTGAAACTCCGCAACTTAGTTTTCTCACATAACAAGATGAGGTTTGGACTGTTGTTTTACAATTGTTTGCTCTAACAGAATTCATTAAAACCCCATTTTATGTTTCTAACGACTTCAGTCACCTTTTCCTAAAGATGGTCACATATGAATGATAAAGATTTTTAAATACACATGCACTTATACATATATGATTTTCACAATTTTTTGTTTTTTATATATGAAGGCACTTTGCACTTTTTTGATTATTGCACTTTATAGGTGGGACTTTTTGAGCTGCTGTTTTGTCCTCCTATTATTTTCTCTTAAGAGTTTTTCACTGACCATCTTAGTATTCATATTATTGGTAATTGGGACCACATGATGTACGGGGCAGAGCTTTTTTAGGTTTATAACCTGGTGCTGGTCACCTATGAGTCTCTGCCCGGAGTCTAAAAAGCCATCTGATATTGATTCAGGCCTATACTGAGGTGTCTCATATTTATTCATTTTTTTCTTTATTATTTTTTACTATTTGGCCTGTGAATACTTTATGAGAATTTAATATTAGGCACTGTCTATGCTTTTTTGTTATACCACATATGAGTTCACCCACTAAAAATGGACACACACACTTTCAGCAAAACCTGCAAAGAGAAAATGACATGGGAACAAATCTGTCCTCACCCACACTGGATCTCAAAATTCCCGTCCCTGCAAATCTGTTCCTGTCCCAATCCTGCAAGCTGTGTCCTCATCTGCACAAGCCTTGAAGTGCTCGAGGCTCGTGCAGATGAGGACAGAATTTGAAGGAATGGGGCAGGGAAAGAGTTTGCGGGGATGGGACAGGAATAGAGATCCCGAGGGGACGAGGAAAATTTGTTCCCTTGTCATTCTCTGCACTGTGAAACGCTGAAAGGACAAATATAACTCTTACTGTTGCTGAAAGTGTGAGCAACGGCTTCCAAGTTTGATGCTCACATATGAAGTGCAGATTTTTTGGTTTAAATATTGTTATTAGTTTAAAATAAAATACACCCCTCCCCTTATAACACCCCCAAAAACAATACAGTCAGAATAGAATAAAAGTCCAGTGAAATAAAGAGTAAAAACTAAACTAAAACTTAGTTAACAAACAGTAAGCATCTAATGGAGGCCAAACCTTCTTGAACTGGGGAACTGCCTCATATTTCTGTGTAAGGCAAACCCCAGCCTACCGACAATGCAGCATTATCTTTCCATATGGATAAGATGTGTTGAATTGCCAAACCCATAAGCATATCAAACCACCTTACCCTGCTTTTCTTTTTTTTTTTTTTTACAGAGCAAAGAAGGCAAAGTCACAAATTGTAATATAACTATTTTATAAGTAAGTTCAATTTGGATGTCAAAAATGTCCTGTACCCTCTTCTATACTGATTCCTAATAAGATTTCAAATTATTACACCCATAAAACATACCTATATTTAGCTTACAAGACCAACATGTATCTGACCTACCATCAGACAACCGAGAAACTTTATAAGGAAATTGAACAACTGAAGCAGACAAAGAGGGTCTACAAACTCTAACTCAGAAGATTTCCCACACATCCTCATCAAAACTCAAATCACGTTCCCTCATATTTTGTAGGATAGTGCACGCTTGCACTTCTTTAAATATAACCTTATGATAAAGTGTTGAAGCCTTTTTGGACTGCCCTATAAGGCCTTCACAGAAATTACGCAACCCTGTATCACCTACTCTCACCCATTCAATACACTAAAAACTACTCAAACAATGTCTTAATTGCAACTGTTGAAAATATTGTTTAGCCTCCAACCAAAATTCCCTACACAAATCTTCAAAAGTCTTAAAATTAACCCCCTGAAAAAGCTGATTAACAAACCAAATTCCTTTAATTTGCCAATCCAACCAACTAAAGACTTTGTCCTGGATCTTAAGACCTGGATTACTCCACAACGAAACACAGTCAAAAACTGGCCAAAACAATCCCATTTTCTGAGCAAGAAATTTCAACACCCGAGGCACCACCTGTAAAATCAAAGACAACTTGAAGAACCTGTGTTGTAAACAGACTACATATAGGATAAGGCAGGGATCTCAAAGTCCCTCCTTGAAGGCCGCAATCCAGTCGGGTTTTCAGGATTTCCCCAATGAATATGCATTGAAAGCAGTGTATGCACATAGATCTCATGCATATTCATTGGGGAAATCCTGAAAACCCGACTGGATTGCAGCCCTCAAGGAGGGACTTTGAGACCCCTGGGATAAGGGGTTGCAACCACCCCTTCATTTAGGAACATTCTGTTGCAGCAAACAAAAAAGCATACTATAACTTAAAATCCAGAAAATTTAAACCTCCAAAAACTGTTTAAGCACCTTGAGTTTGTGCAATGCTAAACGTGGTGCCTTACCCCGTCAAAGGAAGCATGAAAGCCTGTTCTCCAAGGATTTATAAAATGAATCAGGCAATGGAATAAAGTGCAGATTTTAATGAAAAAAAAATAATGAAACATGGTACTGGACTAAATGGCTACGAACCAACACGTGGCATTTACTACAAGACAACCCAAAAGCCAGATTGGCAAGTTATTGCTATTGCCACTGCTCCCATGGTCCCAGGGAGTCAACAGGGCAGAAAAGGTGGTTCTGTTAGTGTTGCGCAAACCTGGCCTCTTGCATGGTCCATTCCAAATCAAGGGGAAAAGAGGCACATGGAAAGGACTATGTACTTTCAAGACCGTGCTCTAAACTGTTAAATCTTCCTGGGCTACAGAAATCAGGCTACGACTGCTTAAAAGAGTGGCATTCATAGCTTCTGTGAGGGGGAGAGGTGTCAACCACAAATCTTACCAATAACTGGTGGCTAAACGAAATGCAACACTGAAAGTGAGATTGGCAGATCAAAATAAGACAGTGAGGGACGACAGATAATGAATAAAACGGCTTAACTGATATGATGTTCTGAAATTATAAAAGTCAATGTATGCATGCTACCCCATGCCTTCATCTGAAACATTTATATGCATTTGGTATTCTGTCTAAGTTTTCTACACAGCTATGTAGTGCTATTTCACCTTCTTCTAGTCCCTCATCATCATCCACTGCAAAGAAGCATCTAGTCCAAATTTAGAACCTACATGCAAGAAGCAGAATTCAGATACCTTAAGTGCTAAGAGGAGAAGGAAAGTTTCAACACTGTAGAAGCCTCTGTCCACAAAGTCTCCCATGAAGAGGTAGTTTGTTTCCGGTACATCTCCACCAACCTATAACAAGGAAGCAAAAAGATTATAAGAGAGAGAGAAAATCAGCTGGGGGATAGACACAGTAACACCAAAGTACAGCAAAGGAGGAGAAAGAAAGAGATAATTAAATAAAAATAAAGAGCATATACTAGAAAGTACACTCCCTCCTCCCTATTCGCGGTTTCGATTATCCACGTTTTTTTCCCCAGGCCACCCCCTGAGAATTGCTCGTTGGCATCGAAAAAAAAAACCGGCACCGGGAGGCGGAGGGAGGCGATCAGAAGCGGAGGGGGAGGCGATAGGAGCATGGACCTTATCTGGTGGTCTAGCGGTGACGTGGGGCAGAAGCGATCTTCCTACACTCCTGCTCCGTGTAGAGCCGTGCAGTAAGTTCCCGCAGATGAACAGAACACGAGGAAATGAGGGCAAGGGGAAAGACTTCAGAAGCTAACCAAATTTCAGTTTTAGAGCTTAAACTGGCCCAAAATCCTTTTTCAGCCCGGTTTTGGCTGAAAGATTATTTTCATTTTCAGCCATGTTTTTGGTTTTCTTAGAAACTCAGGGATCAAAATGTAGTAAGAAGGAAGTCAGAAAAGAATGCACTTTATATTAAACAGACTGACTTCAATGAAAGATACTGTCAACAGAGAGTGATCAATACATGTGTAGTACGCTCAGAGATATGAAACTCCAAAAAGGAAGGCTAAGAAGCCACCTTTATAGTGAAGCGTTCTCCTTCCAGTCATTGCGATTAGTATATGTATGATCATTTTCTGAGACTTGATGGAACAATGTATCTAATGCTGATTCAGTAAATAGTTTCAAAATAGACTCTCTTTCTTGTCTTAATATGTTGAAATACATCAAAGTCCATAGTATGCAGAAACACGGTGTCAAAAAATGCTTGAATATAATAAGGATTACTCAATTTATGACAATAGTTTAGGGGGTCCCAACTCAGCCCCGTTTCAGAATCTGCTTCAGGAGACCCGATAAGGATTGTCAAAAGTACTTCATATGATGAGTTGAAAAATCCAAATTATGCAATCATATCACTGCTGCATATCCGTGCTTACTATGATGACTTTATCTGAAAAACAAAATTTTTAAGCATACGGTGTGGATTAAATTCTGTACCCACACTCTGATGCTGTGTTACAATTCTTATTAGCAATACATGGGGTGAAAAAGAGAGAAAAACATAATTCTGTACATACCACTGCTCAATATCCACGCTTGCTCTGAAAGTCTCAACTGACAAAGAGACGCTATCTTTCACGGGGTTTTTCAAACAGATCAGAAGGAGGCTCTCTTGACATTGTATTAAACGTGATGACATCAACTTAAAACAAAGGATAATGTGACGAGCTGCAGCTGTCAAACCGAGACAGTGGTATGAAGAAAGGAAAAAACTCATAATACCTACAGAACTGCGATCTTGTGTGATGTTTCAAAGAAATGCTAATCACTCTATTTCATTGTTGAGACCATGTGGGTGAAGCGTGTTAAGAGTATAAATTCAGTTTTGTTCTTTTTTCCATAGACCGTGTGCTATGTCACCTCCTTTAGTATGATGACTGTATCTAATATTGAATACTTTAGATCTGATAAAGCGTGATGTAATTCAAGCCAGTGAGATACCAAAGGGGCTTACTGTATGCCCGATCGGATTCTGCTGATGTGTTCCCCTATCCTAATTTTACACCAGCCAGTCTTGGAACATTCTTTGAATGGTTGAACGCTTGTGATCAAAATTTGCAATTCACCATACACACACAGATAAGAGTCGGGTGCCTTTTTTAGATATCATTACTACTCTACATCAAGGACAGTTCCAGACCAGCATTTATCAGAAACCCACTGACAGGAACAATCTATTTCACCCCAAACATTTGAGGAACAATATTCCAGTGGGTCAGTTTTTACGTCTCTGACGACTATGCACTACAGTTAAAGAATACATTAACAAAACCAGTGCTATGAACTTAGATTCCAGGAAAGGGGATACTCCTCTTCAGTTATTCATAAAGCTTACAAAAGGGCTTTGTATTCCAATCGATCTCTGCCGTTGCATTCTTCTTACCCCAGTCAAGACCAGCAAGCGTTAGTCTGTGTTCTCCCGTATTCTACTCTATCGTTTAAAATTAAGCGCATCATCAAGCAACACTGGAATATTATGCAATTTCATCAAGCACTTCAGGATTTTCCAAGATCTGTGTTTTCTAAGAGCCAAAATTTAAAACAGTGGTTAGTGCGCTCACAGTATTTAAGTCATGATTCATCTTTGCGGGCAGCAGGGGAACATAGTCCTTCTGGACGCTGTAAAGTGTGTGAGCACAGTGTGAAGTTACAACAGATGCATTTTACAACCATTGCACACAGATCTAATCTAATCTAATCTAATCCTTAGGTTTGTATACCGTATCTTCTCCACGTTTGTGGAGCTCGGCACAGTTTACAGGAGATGTAATAGGGAGGAACTACAATAAAGGGTTAGAGGTCGAAGTATTAAGAATATTTAGAAGACTAGGGATGCCAGATATGAAGAGATTTTGAGGACTTGGGATACCAAAGTTGGAGAGAAGCTTACATTTTTTAGAAAAGCCAGGTTTTCAGATGTTTGCAGAAAACTTGGAGAGAGCTCAAGTTCCGAAGAGGGGAGGTAAGGTTGTTCCAGAGCTCAATGATTTTGAAAGGGAGGGAGGTTCCTAGCTTTCCTGAATGGGAAATGGCTTTTAGCGAGGGGAAGGAAAGTTTTAATTTGTGGAAGGGTCTGGTGGTATTAGGGTTTGAAGAATTCCAAGTAAGAGGGATAAAGGGAGGGAGGATACCGTGTAGGATCTTGAAAGCTAGACAGGCACATTTAAAGTGGACCCTGGAGATTATCGGAAGCCAGTGAAGTTTGGACAGGAGCGGAGAGACATGGTCAAATTTACTTTTAGCGAAGATGAGCTTGGCTGCGGCATTCTGAATCCGCTGAAGTCTATGAAGGTTTTTCTTAGTTAGGCATAAGTAGATAGAGTTGCAGTAGTCTAATCTGGAAAGGATGATGGATTGGACAAGGAGGGAAAAATGGTTTTGATGGAAGCAGGATCTAACTCTCCTCAGCATATGAAGGCTGAAAAAGCATTTTTTTACCAAGGATTGGAGGTGGTCATTGAAGGACAATGGTGGAATCAATGATGACGCCCAGAACATTGCTCGAAAACTCAAGCTGCTGAGTGGAGCCAGAGGGTAGTGGGACGGAGTTGGGTAGTTGGTCTAGTTTTGGGCCGAGCCAGAGAAGTCTTGTTTTTGGACTCGTTCAATTACATTTGCACAGTGTGGGCCCAGGATTGTAGGTTCAGTATACAAGAGGATATGTTTTTAGACAGGTTGGTGAGGTTCGAATTGATCTCGAGGAGGACGAGGATGTCATCAGCATAAGTGTAAATTGTTTCAAGGGGGGATAGATGGAGGAGTTTGAGGGAGGACATATAGATGTTGAAAAGGATAGGAGATAGGGGAGAGCCTTGCGGGACTCCACAATTCGGTTTCCAAGGGGAGGATGAGGTACCATTCATGTTGACAATGTAAGAACGAGAGCGGAGGAATTTTGAGAACCAGTCTAGGACTGTGGAGTTAATGCCTATCTCAAAGAGTTGGTAAACAAGAATGTAATGGTGGACAACGTCGAAAGCAGTGGAAAGGTCAAATTGCAGGAGGACGGCGAACTTGTTTCGAGAATGAAGTTGTTGAACCTTTGAGATCAGGGAGGACAGTAGGGATTCGGTGCTGAAGTTGGGACGAAAGCAATATTGATAGGGTAGGAGAATAGAGAATCTCTCTAAGTATGATGAGAGTTGGGTAGAAATGATAGACTCTAGCATCTTGGTTAAGAGAGGGATATTTGCAATTGGGCGATAGCTGGAAGGTATGGAAGGGTCAAGGTCAGATTTTTTCAGTAGTGGGTTCAAGGCAATAAGACCCATTTCTGGGGAGAAAAGGCCCGAATGAAGGGCGGAATTTATGAGGTTAGTGATAGAAGAGATGGCCTTTACGGGAATATTCTCGTATAGGTAGGAGGGGAATGGGTCCAAGGAACAGTTACAGGATTTCAGTTTGAGGCAGAGTTTGAGGACCAGGGATTCTGATACGTGTTCAAAGGTAGTCCAGGATCTGTCAGCTGGGATAGGGTTGGAGACCGTTAGGGTGGGAATGGAGTCGGTGGGTACCAGGGAATTGAAGGAGATTGAGGGAGGGAAGGAGCATCTCAGGGTAGAGACCTTATCATTAAAGAATTTTGCTAGAACGTCAGCTGAGGGAGAAGAGGGGAGCAGAGTGGGGTCTCTTTTGGAGGTTAGGGAGCGCCAGATGTTGAATAGTGAACTACTCTGATTGCTGGATCTGGAGATTGCACACAGATTCAACTGCCCAGCTATGAATTGCAATTCACAGCAAGTTGTTTTACATCATTCATGCTCTTGTGACCTTTCCTATATAGGCTGTACTACTCGTAGTATTAAAATTAGGATAGGGGAACACATCAGCAGAATCCGATCGGGCATACAGGAAGCCCCTTTGGTATCTCACTGGCTTGAATTACATCACGCTTTATCAGATCTAAAGTATTCAATATTAGATACAGTCATCATACTAAAGGAGGTGACATAGCACACGGTCTATGGAAAAAAGAACAAAACTGAATTTATACTCTTAACACACTTCACCCACATGGTCTCAACAATGAAATAGAGTGATTAGCATTTCTTTGAAACATCACACAAGATCGCAGTTCTGTAGGTATTATGAGTTTTTTCCTTTCTTCATACCACTGTCTCGGTTTGACAGCTGCAGCTCGTCACATTATCCTTTGTTTTAAGTTGATGTCATCACGTTTAATACAACATCAAGAGAGCCTCCTTCTGATATGTTTGAAAAACCCCGTGAAAGATAGCGTCTCTTTGTCAGTTGAAACTTTCAGAGCGAGCGTGGATATTGAGCAGTGGTATTGCCAAGTAAGAATTGTAACACAACATCAGAGTGTGGGTACAGAATTTAATCCACACCGTATGCTTAAAAATATTTTTGTTTTTCAGATAAAGTCATCATAGTAAGCATGGATATGCAGCAGTGATATGATTGC
Organism: Geotrypetes seraphini; assembly: GCF_902459505.1. NCBI lineage: Eukaryota > Metazoa > Chordata > Amphibia > Gymnophiona > Dermophiidae > Geotrypetes > Geotrypetes seraphini. Next base: position 95,898,759 of record NC_047088.1, read on the forward strand.
ATAATTCAGATTTTTCAACTCATCGTATGAAGTACTTTCGACAATCCTTATCGGGTTTCCTGAAGCAGATTCCAAAACGGGGCCACGTTGGGACCCCCTAAACTGTTGTCATAAGTTAAGTAATCCTTATTATATTCAAGCATTTTTTGACACCGTGTTTCTGCATACTATGGACTTTGATGTATTTCAACATATTAAAACAAGAAAGAGAGTCTGTTGAAACATTTTTGAAACTATTTACTGAATCAGCATTAGAAACATTGTTCCATCAAGTCTCAGAGAATGATCATACATATACTAATCGCAATGACTGGAAGGTGAATTCTTCACTATAAAGGTGGCTTCTTAGCCATCCTTTTTGGAGTTTTATATCTCTGAGCATACTACACATGTTTTGATCAGTGTCTGGCGATCGTATCTTTCATTGAAGTCAGTCTGTTTAATATAATGTTTTTGGTTTTGGCTGAAAATTTATGCTTTGTCCTGTTTTGTCTCCATTACTCCCCATACGCACACCTGCAGTCCTCTTCTGGGCCTATCTTACAATCCCTGGTGATCTAGGAGTGTAGTTGGGGCAAGAGTGATCCCCAATTACTCCTTCCCATTCCAGCTATGCTCTCAAAATGGCTGCCACAACTGGAGCATTGCTCCTGCTCCGACTACACCACTAGGGATTGTAACATAGTTTGGGAGAGGCTGCAACTCTCTATAATTGTGTTTGTATTGCAATCACAAGTAATGTAGTTATGATTTTGCACACATTTATATGCTAAATAAGAGTGCTCCAAATAAATGCTTCCGATACATATAAAATTTTAGCAGGAGTTTAGGTCTGTAAATTTGGGATGACAAGCTCCTTAGAAATAAGCTTCTCTGTGGAGTTATATCAGCTGTCACTCCAAATGTGGCACAAAGTCAGCCATTTTAAAAGCACCGTGGCTTTTAGATTCCATTTTTTTTAGCTGTGGTCCATGTATGTGGAGGCTATCTTTCTTTGAGGTAAAATACTGTCTTTATTTAAATTATTATATTTTGGCTTGGATACTGAAGGTTTGGCTCTGACAATCCCCAACAACCCCCATTGGTTCACATTCACACAACCCAACTTGAGTTTTTGGTTTTGGCTTCAACTAAAACCATGTTATAACTTCAGCAGGGACTAGATTGCTAAAAGTCAGAAAAAGCACTGAACTATAAGAAAAAACAGACTGACTCAATAATATACACAGCCTAAGAGGAGGCTTCTGCTATTTGAATCAAGTCAAGCTCTTAAGCTAAGTTGAAAGTATTAGTGGCAACCTGAATTGCAAGAAAGTTTCTTTTGACCTATTTGCATACAGTAGTTTCAATTAAGTAATCAAGTGTTACAAACTTAGTTGATACACTTTTCCACCTTTGAGCTGGTCTCGCTTTTAACATTGATTAAGCAATGATTGGAAGACAAACTCTTTTCCCAAGAGGGGGTAACCTCTCCCTCTTCAGAGTTTTATTTCTCTGAGCTAAGTTTTTGTATAGCGAGCCCTCCTCTTAGGCTGTGTATATTATTGAGTCAGTCTGTTTTTTCTTATAGTTCAACTAAAACCAGGCAACAAGCATTGGCTGGCGTTTTGGCTGAAAGCTTTCAGACAGTATCACTAGCAGTTTTGGTTTTGTCTGAAAATGAAAAAAGAAGTTTTGCCTGGGCTCAAAGACTCACAGAACAAAAACATTTGAGAAATATTACTGGCCAATACACTCACTCTGAAAAGCTCTTTCAGGTCATAGAATTGTCCATGGATGTCCCCACATACCTGCAAAAGAAGAATACAGAATTATATATTTACGCATTCTTATCTACAGGCACTCAAAAAATCCATGAAACACCAAGAATAGAATAAAATACCGCTCCTTCCAGTCGCCCTCAGCAATTATCTTTTGGTGTGACTTGTCTTGTCTCGTCTCTGCCCAAGAAGCAACCTAAGACCTCACAGAACAGGTCAAGAGTCCTTCAGGAACCCTTTTGTTGTCGAGAATATATATATATATGTTGACAACTGCTGCCAATCTAGTGCACCAAGGAGGATTAGTGGCCACCTTACCCTTATGTAGATACCACCCCAAAGATGACCAGTAGGTCAAGCTCACAGGAATTCAAATAAACATCACCTCCAAATAACCCTATGTATATCCACTGTATGCAATATAAGGCCCACTCCCAACTTTGTCAATTTAGAGAATACCAGGAGCAAAACTTTAAAAGTCCATGTAAGACTTCAAGACATGATATGTTAAAATGTCAATCAACCCTCACCCCCCCCCTACACAAAAGCCATCTGTTTAAAACAGATTCCAATGAAGAAATAGCAATCTGCACCCACGGATTACAATGCTAGCCTCAGGCCTTTATTAAAATGTGTTAAAAGAAAGGTGAATATTTCACTGAAACATGGTCCATGTTTCAAAAAAAATAGCTTGCTTCATGACCTTCTTGTGATGCTGCAACAAAGCACAATTACTTTACTGTAGAAGGTGTTACCCAAGGACAGCAGGCGATATTCTCACATGTGGGTGACATCATCCACGGAGCCCAGTATGGACAGTGCAAAAGTGTACTGTCACTTTAAAAGACTGAAATACCTTCCAGACTGCCCAGACTGCAAATGTGCCGGTGCCTTCCTGCTTAACGTCAGCTTGCAGGACCATCAGTTCAGTTAAAAAAAAAAAAAGCTAAGAAGCCAACTAGGGGAAGTGGGAGGGTTGTGAGAATATCTGCCTGCTGTCCTTGGATAACATATATTACAGGTAAGTAACTGTGCTTTATCTTATGCGAAGCAGGCAGCATATTCTCAAATATGAGACTCTCTAGCTGCCAGGATCAGGATTGTGAGCCTGGCAAAATAAAAAAAAGGGTTGGAGGGAAGTTAGTATCTAAACAGAGAATAAATGCTCTAAAACTGCTTGGCTGAACAGACTATCCCTTCTGGAATGATTCTCCAAATAATAGTGGGATGTGAATATATGAATTAAGGACCAGGTGGCTGCTTTACAGATGTCCCTAATGGAAGTGAAATGTAGATGGGCTACTAAAGTTGCCATCACTTTTACTTTATGTGTAGTGACACAACCCTCCAACGACAGCCCAGTCAGAGCATAGCAAAAGAAGATACAGTCCACCAGCCATGCAGAAAAGGTTCTCTTGATGACATGAGCTCCTAGCCTGTTAGGGTCAAATTAAAAGAACAGCTGAGTGGAAGTTCTGTGAGGTTTAGTCAGATCCATATAATAAGCTAGTGCATGTTTTCAGTCCAATGTGTGGAGCACAGCTTCACTAGGGTGAGAATGTAGTCTTGGAAAGATGACGGAGAGAACTATAGACTGGTTCAGATGAAATTCCGAGATGACTTTTGGGAGGAACTTGGGTTGAATGTGAAGAACCACTCTGTTGTGGTAGAATGTTGTTTACAATGTGGATCTGACACAAGCACTTGAAGTTCACCGACTCAACATGCAGATAAGATGCAGATTAGGAAAGCCAAGTTAGAAACTTGAGAGATGAGGTCAAGAGTGTTCAAACGGAGGTTTCATCAGAGTGGAAAGTATAACATTAAGATCCCAAGCAACTGGAGGAAGTTTGATTGGTGGTCTGGTATGAAAACTAAGGGATGTACTAACAGTGGCTTTTTATCCAAAAGTGTATAAAAAGCTGTAATAGCACCAAGTTGAACTCTTACTGAAGTGGTTTTGAGACTAGAGATAGAGAGATGTAGGAGGTAGTCCAAAACCAAAGGAGAAAAGTTATTGGATTCAACGAGTTGCGATTAAACCAGAAGCAAGGCCACTTGAAGCAATAACAGCATTGTGTTGAAGGCTTTCTAGAAGCTTAAATGATGGTTGACACTGGTGCAGAAAGTAATAAAGTATCTAGTTGTTGAGAGAAAGATACATAAGAACATAAGAAATGCCTCTGCTGGGTCAGACCAGAGGCCCATCGCGCCCAGCAGTCCGCTCATACGGAGGCCCATCAGGTCCAGGACCTGTACAGTAATTCTCTATCTATACCCTTCAATCCTCTTTTCCTTCAGGAAATCATCTAATCCCTTCTTGAAACCCAATAGCATATTTTGTCCTATCACACCTTCTGGAAGCGCATTCCAGGTGTCCACCACCCTTTGGGTGAAGAAGAACTTCCTAGCATTGGTTCTGAATCTATCCCCTCTTAATTTTTCCGAATGCCCTCTCGTTTTTGTAGATTTCAAAAGTTTGAAGAATCTGTCCCTCTCCACTTTCTCCATTCCCTTCATGATCTTGTAAGACTCTATCATGTCCCCTCTAAGCCTCCGCTTTTCCAGGGAAAAGAGCCCCAGTTTCTCTAATCTTTCAGCATATGAAAGGTTTTCCATACCTTTTATCAATCGTATCGCTCTTTTCTGAACCCTCTCGAGTATTGCCATATCCTTTTTAAGGTACGGCGACCAATACTGGACGCAGTACTCCAGATGTGGGCGCACCATCGCCCGATATAACAGCAGGATAACATCCTTCGTTCTGGTTGTAATACCTTTCTTGATAATACCTAGCATTCTGTTTGCCTTCTTTGAGGCCGCTGCGCACTGTGCCGACGGCTTCATCATCTTATCCACCAGTACCCCTAAGTCCTTCTCTAGGCTACTTTCACCCATTACCAGCCCTCCCATCGTATAGTTGTACATCAAGTTTCTGTTTCCTATATGCAAGACTTTATATTTCTCTACATTAAAGTTCATCTGCCATTTATTCGTCCACTCTCCCAGTTTGTTCAGGTCCCTTTGTAAATCTTCACAGTCCTCTTTAGTCCTAATCCCACTAAAAGGTTTTGTGTCATCTGTGAATTTTATAACCTTGCACTTCGTCCCTGTTTCTAGGTCATTAATAAATACATTGAACAGCAGCGGTCCAAGTACCGACCCCTGCTGTAAAAATTAACGGATGTAGATTTGAATGAAGAAGAGAACCCTCATTCTGTGTCAGCAACGCTGGAAAGATTTTAAGTGTGATGGGATCTCGTACACTGAATTGTAGAAGAGGAAACCATGATTGATGCAGTCACCAGGGCACTATGAGAATCATGGTTGATTGCTCTTTGTAAAATTTGAATAAGGTCTTCCCAAACAGAAGTATTGGAGGGAAAGCATTTGGAATTTTTGTCCTCCAGTCCAGGAGGAAAGCGTCAGACTCCAGGCAATTGGGAGTGTAGATCCTGGAATACAAACAGGAGAATCTGCCTTCACAACCGTGAATAGCAAAAAAACAACAACAAAGGTGACCAATGGTGTTTAGTCTCTTTATTGTGATTGACACGACACGATTGTGTTTCACAAGGGGTCTGCATTGGACTCCAGGCAATTAGGAGTGTAGATTCTGGAACAGAAGACAGGAAGCTTGTAATTCTGAGGGGAACAAAGAGATCCACCTCCTGAGTACCCCAATCCACAAATATGAGGGTAAATCAAAAAGTAAAGGCAAAACACATTTAACCGCTTTAATAAAAGTAACTGAGAGCAATTGAATATATCACTTTTCCACATAGTCCTCATGCAAGATGACACATTTTTTGTATCATTAAAATAGCTTCTGCATTCCTGCAGAGAAGATTTTTGGCTGCTCCCGAAGCCAGGTGAGCACAGCTTCCTTTATTTCATCATGCTTTGTCTTTCCCTCTTTGGGTCGCAGTGTCTCGTCCCATGTGGTGGGTCACATGTCTCGTCGCCGGTGACAATTCTCTCCAGAATACTTGGATCTTCTTCATACTGTCTCAGGAACTGGGTTGCAACCTCCACACACTGTTCCTTGTGCAGATCAGTAAGCTGTTTGAGAATCTATCGTGCGCAGATTTTCCTGTATCCTAAGTCATCATGCATTATGGCAAATGCAGATCCATAACTGAAATCCAAATTTGCAGCCAATTGAGACACAGTTATCCATCAGTCTTCTCTAATCAAGGCATTCACCCTGTCAATATGCTTGTGTGCACAATGTTGATGGGAGACCAGAATGACCTTCATCGGTTACACCTGTTCTTCACGCTGTAAACCTTTTTACCCACTCTCAAACCTTTTGTTGATTCATGGTGCTATGTCCATAATGAGTCAATATCCTCTGCCCAAAGAAAGCACACTACTGCATGTTCTTCGATGGTACAATCCTTGCAATGGAGCATCCATGTTTCTGACCTCGTAGCTGCCACACAACTAAAGGACGAGTGCTGCACTGTGCATGGACGAACTATCCAACAGGCAATGTACGAATACATATGTTGCATTTTGCTAGCTCCATTCCAGTTATTGCGTAATTTAACAATTGCCTTTAATTTTTGATTTGCCCTCATATTTGATGTAAAACAGTTGAATTGATTCACCATTCGTGAGGTTGTAGGAGTTTGCTCAACTTGTCTGCTAAGAATTCTGTTTCCCTTTCACCTTCGAGGAATATGTTGTGAGGACTCACTTCTTGGCAAAGAAGGCGAGACCCTGTGCCAACTTGTTTGTTCACGTACATGGCTACTTGGTTGTCTGTTCAAATGAGTACCACTTGATTGAGGAGGTGATCCTGGAATGTGCAGATAACATTTTGGATTGCTTGAAGCTCGAGGAGATTGATATGGAAAGATTTCTCTTGAGGATTCCAGTTGCCTGGAGTATGGAGCCATCCGTTGTCAACATTTTTTGATGTGGTGGAATGTGGAAGAGAAGACCTCTGGGCAAATTATTGGTGACAACTACCACAGAAGGGATTTATGGAGTGCTGAGGTCACTTGCAACTTGTGGGATAGTGTATCGGTGGCTTGAGACCATTGGGTCGAGAACGCTCACTGAGGCTGTCAGAGATGTAGGAGAGCAAATGGAGTTATATGAACTGTAGATTCCATATGACCTAAAAGACGCATCATTTGATATGCAGTGATATGTTTAACAGAGGAGACCTTCTGACAGATATGAATCAAAGTGTCAAGCCTTCATTGTGGTAGAAAGGCATATGCTTATATAGTGTCTAGCTCTCCAATGAGCTTTACAATCTGAATGGGTTGAAGATGGGATTTCTCATAACTGACTGTAAATCAGAGAAGTTCTAGAAGACATATAATTAACTACATATAGTTGAACACATGGCTAGATGAGTTTTTTGAGGTGTTGGGGCTTTGATCAACCAGTCATCCAGATAACACATGAAAGCCACAAGAACGAAGCATTGCAGCAACTACAACTACTCTGTGAATACTCTGGGTGCTAACCCTAGACCAAATGGAAGCACCTTGTATTCGAAGTGGAGTGTGCTTACTCAAAATCAAATATATTTCCCGTGGGCTTGGAGGATGGGAATGTGTGTATAGGCTTCTTTGAGATCTAGAGAGCAGAGCCAGTCATTTTTCTCCAACAATGGTAGCAGGGTTTCCAGAGACCAAGTGGGACTTGCGAGAACTGACGGCAGCCATTCAGGGAGTGGCGTGGGGCTAGGCTGGAGCATGAAAAGCTCGCTTCTGCCTTGTGTGCTGCTGGCCCCGAGATAATGAGGCAGCCATCCAGAGAGGGAAGGGCAGGAACGCAGAAAGCTTGCTCCTGCCGATACACCACTAGACCACCAGGATTTAAGGGGAATTTAAAAAGGTACCAGGGAGGGGGGGTAAAAAATTGTTAGTCGGCTGGGACAGATCCCTCCTGTCTCGGCCTACCACTAGACCACCAGAGGTGGGACAGGGTACAGAGCAGGGTGGTGGGACAGGATACAAAGCCTGGCAGGGGGGGGGGGGGAGAGCCTGGCAGGGAATGTGGGGTTGGATACAGAGCCTGGTATATATTAGTACACCATTTGGCTCAGGATATTTTTTTCTTGTTTTCTTCCTCTAAACCTAGGTGTGCCTTATGGTTAGGTGTGTCTTATAGTGCGATAAATATGGTAGTTAGTAGAATTCAAAAAGATCGCAGAAGGCCTTAATACAAAAACACCTTTATTATGCAACAACATAATAAAAAATATTAGATAGCAGCAGAAACTTCACCAACCAACGAAAAACACCTTTTTATGTTACTAACATTGTGTTTATTCATTATTTTAGCACCTGAACAGACATTTGGCGAAACTTGGCCAAGTGGGGCTCTGTGTTCAAAACCCTCCACTCTCGCTGCATGATGACAGAGAGATAGATAGGGAGGAGGTGGCAGCACAGGAGCCCTGTACAGGCTGGATGGCACAAAGGCTCTGATGATGTCACCTTGGAGTATGCTTGCATCTCCCTGCTTGACTGCTGAAAACATAAATGGTGTACTAATGATTAATAGAATGTTTACATAACTAATTCAGCCAAATGCAATCCACAAAAACATGGGCATGTCCCCTCCCCAGTATGTCACTATTACAAGCATCTGCCCCACAACTTGTCTCATCTTACCGTGACTGGCGAGTCCACTCTCTGCACATTGCTCTCTTCCACCAAGATTTCCCTAAGGGGGAAAAAAGGAAAAATGGAAGAGAATACAATGAAGAAAAATGAAAAGTACACCTCCTTTACTTGCTGCCCCATCCCAACACAAGAAGCCTTTCAGCAAACCCTAGTCTGATGTGAACTGCAGCAGCAGCAGCAGAGATCAACAACACAAAACTTCTAACAAAATCTTTACAGCCCACAAAAGCATATCAGGGGAAGGATATGGTTGGCATCACAGTGCTCCCCCCACTACCACCACATACCTCTTCAAATCTTAACTGGCAGCGAGTAGCATCTCCACCTGCTGCTCGTGCCAGCCTCAGATCTCCTTAAGATGTCACTTCCTGGTCCTGGGGAACCCAACTATTTTTATACTACAAAAATACTTCTCTTGACGTAACTCTCAAATTCTCATTATTATCAGAAACAGTAATGAGTGCTTCTTTACATTAGGCTTGTCTAATACAAATTTGAAGCTTAAAAATATTTTAAAGGAGGAAGGGCCTCAGATCCCCTTGCTCTGTCAGTGGAGTGACTAAAACACCTGCACTAGATAGGGAAATAACCTCATCGGCCCAACTTTCCTCCTGCCTAGCAGATAAATCGATTGTGCTTCTTAAATCAAAACTTTAAACCTAAGAAACAAAGCTTAGCTTAGGCAGGGTTCAATAAGTTCGTGTGATACAGGTCTCAAAAAGCTCCTGCTGTCTGAACTTGCTGTAATTCAAAAAAGGTTCAAATAAGAAAGCTTAAAAAAAAATCACTAATTAAAGAGAGAAGGGATACCCTTTCTATTATATGTACCCAAAAATGTATTGACCTTTGGTAACCGACAGCAGAGTCCAACAGGACAAGAACTCACGGGTTCAAAATCACACAAAAAACAGTGGGAATGTACAATGAACATTCCACAATAGTAAAAAAATATAAAAACCAAACTTGTTTATTCCAAAACAAAAGGACAAACAACAATTGTGGACCCGACACAGTACTGTGTTTCGGTGAATCAAAACGCCTGCATCAGGGGTCACTGTAGTGTTGTAATACACAGGTGAACAAGTCCTATGTTAACACAAGTCGAACTCAAACTAACGCAGAAAAAAACCCAAACGCTGAAAAGCTATCAAGGAGTTCACCTGTATATTACAACACTACAGTGACCCCTGATGCAGGCGTTTTGATTCGCCGAAACACAGTACTGTGTCGGGTCCACAGTTGATGTTTGACCTTTGGTAATCCATAATCTCAGTTTTCATAGGAGAACAAAAAAAAAAAGTAGAACTTAAAGTAACTTGTGAAATTTTGATCTAAAAAAAAAAAAACCCACCAACATTTCAAGCAGAAATGGATCCATAAATGCAAGCACTTGGACTTTCTTTTTCCTCATAAAGGAATCCTGTGAAACTGTGTAACATTTATCACATCCAAAACTATCTGAATTTTCTGCCAGCAGAAAAGATTTAATTTTGAGTTACTTATAAGGACCAGGAGTTTATCCTGGTCTTTAGAATAAAACTAGGAATATGGCCCTTTTAGCTAAGTCATCCTGCAACATTTCTGAAAACCCATATAGGATCAAAACTCACATGGCAGGTACCAAATTGGGCTCACCTTCAGATTAAGTCCAAGACAAAAAAGTTTTAGAAAACACCCTGAAATTAAAAAATCCAAATCCCATCAGCATTAGCTGATGCTTCTGTCTTTAAAATATTTCCTAAGTAGTTATCTGGAGAAACCAAAATGTATTAACTGGAAGGATAAAAAAATGCAGATTTGTTACAGCCTCATTTTTAATTACTTCTAATTTGTAATGAATCAAACTGCCCTTGATCCTGGATACACTTGTTGCTAGCAGGGTATAAGTATGGAATTCCAAATCTTATCCTCCACCCTACCCCTGCCCCAAAGAACAGCAGTAAATACAAAGGGCCTCTTTTACAAAGCCAAAGTAGTGATTTTTCCTTGGCAAATATACTGAAGCCCATTCAATTCCCATAGGCTTCGGTGTATTTGCCGCTGGAGAATTGCTACTGCAGCATTGTAAAGAGGACCCAAAGAGAACGCAGTCTCATTTAAAGTTCCTTTGTTAATGTTCTTTAATATATTTAATCTCTCTGTCTTAACCAACTATGAAAAGCAGTATATCAAATATTAAATTATCCACAGGGCCTATCACAGCAGGAAAAGGCCCCACTAGCTTTCCATACCATCTTCCTCTTTCCCATTTCATAAGACCCAGCAGTTATTATTGGCAATACATCAGTCGTCCAAAGGGGCCCCGAGCCCCCTCCCCAGCTTCTTCTGGAACTGAAGGAATTTTGAAGGGGCATGCCACTTTGCTCTACTAGTTTTTATCCTTTGATGCTAGCTTTAAAAGAAGTCATCATCAGGGTTGGTCCATGCCACTCTTGCACTGCACAGTTCAAGATATAGAGAGCTGGACTGCAGTACAGATATGAGAACACACTGTGAGGCACCTCTGCAAAAAACCTGCACACCCTGCCAAATTCAGGGGCATGAAATCACAAGTACAAGGGTACCCAGGATTTATCAAGGTATGATTAACAAAATATCACCAGCAAAAAGGCTACTGTCACATCCCCCAACCTTAATTCCTTGTATATCGGCGTTTTTACGAACAGGCAGCTCCATGACCAAGGGCACTTAGAGCAGACAGTGCCACATTCTAGATGAAATATAGGAAGTGCGATTCAGCAATACAAACACAAGACCTAGGTAGGAGATGACTAGCACAAACCACTACATGTATGAAATCACTCACCAACATCCACTTTATACAAGGTCACATGCATAAAGTCCCAAAGTACTCCATCAAAGGCCTTCTTGGCATCAATAGTCAGAAGCAAGGAAGAAATATGGGCCCAGTGAGAAAAAAAACAAATTAAGGCCTCTACATACATTATCTGAAGTCTGTCTGCACATAACAAAACCTACCAGGTCAAAATGTATAAAATGAGGTTTAAACTGGCCCAGCCTATTTGCAAGGACCTTTACCATAATTTTAACTTCATTGTTGAATATTGATATTGGCCAATAACACTGGCACCATCACATTCTGACTCTCCTTCGCAATTAAAGACAGCTGAGATTCAGCATAGAATAAAAAAGAGAACCCGCAAAGGAAAAAAAAACCTATATTAAAAATAAGCTGGAGATCAAGGACTAACTATAGTCAATAAGCCTTCTAAGCCAGGGGCCTTAAGAACATAAGAACATAAGCATTGCCTCTGCTGGGTCAGACCAGGGGTCCATCGTGCCCGGCAGTCCGCTCCCGCGGCGGCCCCCCAGGTCCATGACCTGGAAGTGTTCCCTACCTAACCTAAAATATCCATACCCTATTCGCTCAATGTCCTGTAAGGTAACTCTATCTGTACCCTGTAATCCCCTTCGCTTCCAGGAAGTCATCCAGTCCCTTTTTGAACCCCAGAATTGTACTCTGTCTTATCACCTCTCCGGGAAGCGCGTTCCAGGTGTCCACCACCCTCTGAGTGAAGAAGAACTTCCTTGCATTCGTTATGAATCTGTCTCCTCTCAGTTTTTCTGAATGACCTCTTGTTTTAGTTGTCCCTACTAGTCTAAAGAATCTGTCCCTCTCCACCTTCTCTATGCCTTTCATGATTTTATAAGTCTCTATCATGTCCCCTCTCAGTCTCCGCTTCTCCAGGGTAAAGAGCCCCAGCCTGTCTAACCGTTCGGCATATGAAAGGTTCTCCATACCCTTTATCATCCTCGTTGCCCTCCTCTGGACCCTCTCGAGTATTGCCATGTCCTTCTTGAGGTATGGCGACCAGTATTGGACGCAGTATTCCAGATGTGGGCGCACCATTGCTCGATACAGTGGCAGGATAACTTCCTTCGTTCTGGTAGTGATACCTTTTTTGATAATGCCCAACATTCTGTTCGCTTTTTTTGAGGCCGCTGCACATTGCGCCGCCGGCTTCATTGTGTTATCCACCAATACCCCCAGATCTTTTTCTTGTTTGCCTTCCCCGAGTGCCCTCCCTCCCATCGTGTAGCTGTACATGGAGTTCCCTTTCCCTATGGTGCAAGACCTTACATTTCTCCACATTGAAGCTCATCTGCCATTTTTTTGCCCACTCACTCAGTTTGTTCAGGTCGCTCTGCAGTTCTTTGCATTCCTCAACAGTTCTGACCCTGCTGGAGAGTTTTGTGTCATCCGCGAACTTGATAACTTCGCACTTTGTCCCCATTTCTAGATCATTAATAAATATATTGAACAGCAGTGGTCCCAGCACTGACCCTTGCGGAACACCACTTGTGACCCCTATCCAGTCAGAGTAGTGCCCCTTTACTCCTACCCTCTGTTTCCTGTCCGCCAGCCAATTTTTGATCCATCTGTGCACGTCCCCTTCCACCCCGTGGCTCCACAGTTTCTTCAGTAAGCGTTCATGGGGCACCTTGTCGAAGGCTTTTTGGAAATCTAGATATATAATGTCTACTGGGTCACCTTGGTCCAATTGCTTATTTATCCCCTCAAAGAACTGCAGTAGATTTGTCTGGCATGATCGGCCTTTACAGAAACCATGCTGGCTCGATCTCATCAGATTATTTTTTTCTATATGCTCATTGATACCTTCCCTGATCAGTGATTCGGCCATCTTCCCCGGAACAGAGGTTAAGCTCACCGGTCTGTAGTTTCCCGGGTCGCCTCTCGATCCTTTTTTGAAGATCAGTGTAACATTCGCTATCTTCCAGTCCTCCGGGATTACCCCTGTTCTCAAGGACAGGTTGCAAATATGCTGCAGTAGCTCTGCTGTTTCATCTCTGAGCTCTTTCAGTATTCTCGGGTGGATCCCATCTGGGCCCGGAGCTTTGTCCGTTCTTAATCTATCTATCTGTCTGAGAACGTCTTCGAGGCTTACCTCCATGCATGATAATTTCCCCTCTTGATCTCCCCTGAAGATTTTTTCCGGTTCTGGCACACTGGTTGTGTCCTCTATTATAAAGACCGACGAGAAGAACTTGTTTAGCCTACCAGCCACTTCTTTTTCCTCTTTCACCACTCCCTTCCGGTCACCCTCATCCAGGGGCCCCACCTCCTCCCTCGCTGGTTGTTTCCCTTTCACATATCGGAAAAATGGTTTGAAATTTCTTGCTTCCTTGGCCAGTCTCTCCTCATACTCTTTCTTGGCTTTCCTGACTACTCGGTGACATTATTTTTGATGCTTCCTGTGCTCTCTCCAGTTTCCTTCAGTTTTATCTTTTTTCCACTTCCAAAATGATTTTTTCTTGTCTCCTATCACTTTCTTTACTTCACTGGTTATCCATGCAGGGTCCCTCGTCTGATTCTTCTTGGAACCTTTCCTAAATCTTGGTATATATAGGTTTTGCGCCTTGTTTACTGTGTCCTTGAATAGGGACTAGGCTTGCTCCACAGTCCGAGTTTCCTTGGAGCTGTTTCTGAGCTTCTTTCTCACCATTTGTCTCAATGCATCATAGTTCCCTTTCTTGAAGTTAAATGTTGTTGCCTTGGTTCTCTTTCCCATAGGTAGTCCTACTTGCACTTTGAACTGAATCATGTTGTGGTCACTGGTTCCTAGTGGTCCCATGACCTCCACATCCTTTGCTGGTCCTTTCAGCCCATTGAGGATCAGATCCAGAATCGCTGATCCTCTCGTTGGTGTCTCGACAAGTTGTTCCATGAAGCAGTCCTGGACTGCTTCCAGGAACTCCGTTTCCCTTGCACATTTTGAATTTCCAAGACACCAGTCTATACCAGGATAGTTGAAATCTCCCATAACTATGGTGTTTGGGTTCTTGCATTCCTTTCTCAGCTCAGCTACCATTTCTGTATCCTCAGCTTCAGTTTGCCCTGGTGGGCGGTAGAACAGTCCCATCTTTATCTCGGATCCGTTGCTTCCTGGTACTTTGATCCACAATGACTCCAGTTGGGCATTTGTCGCTGCTGTGTCCACAGTGGTTGAGTGAATGGTATCCCTTATGTATAGTGCTATTCCTCCCCCTTTCTGGTAAGTCCTGTCTTTTCGATAGAGTTTGTATCCTGGCAGTACTATGTCCCATTTGTTTTCTTCGTTCCACCATGTTTCCGTGATCCCTATGATGTCTAGTCTCTCATTATTGGCCATGACTTCTAGTTCCCCCATTTTGATCCTTAGGCTCCTTGCATTAGTATACATGCAGTTCAACTCCCGGCATTTTCCCTTCCTTTCTATTTTCCCTTGCATTCCATTCTTCATTCTGTCCCCTTCCTGACCTACCAACTCCTGAGTATTGTCTCTTTTGTCCTCTCTTTGTGGTAGATTCCTATTGCCTTCCCCTTGTGGCGTGTTCCTATTGTCCTCCTCTTGTTCCTTCTCATCATCCAGTCCCATTTTGACTTCCCCTTTCAGCATACTCATCCTTTCCCCCTCTCGCTTCATCTGACTCCCTTGTTTGTTCATAGTCTGTTGCTTGCTACTTGTGTCTTCCCCGTAATCTTTCCCCTCAGTACCCTCACTGGATACTGTTTCCCGAACCGTCGATACCAGGTCGACTGTCGGCTTTCCCCTTTTACTTAGTTTAAAGCTTGCTCTATCGCTCTTCTGACGTTATTTGCTAGTTGTCTAGTTCCAGCCTTGCTCAGGTGTAGACCATCCTTCTTGAAAAGCTTGTTCTTTCCCCAGAACGTTGTCCAGTTCCTCACGAAGAGAAATCCCTCTTCCTCACACCATCTTCTCATCCATGCGTTAATTGATTGTAGCTCCGTCTGCCTCTTCGTTTCTGCCCTCGGTACTGGCAGGATCTCTGAGAAGGCTATCCTCTGGGTCCTCATCTTCAGTTTCCTTCCTAAGATCTTGAATTGTTCAGTCAGTGCATTCTTGCTGTAGTCCCTCCTGGTGACATCGTTCGTCCCGATGTGGACTATCACTGCTGTCTCTTCCGTCTCTGCTCCTTCCAGGATTCTCTCAATCTTGTCAACGATGTCCTTTGTTCTCGCTCCTGGGAGACAGGTCACTAGCCGATCCTCTCTCCCTCCTGCTATGTGACTGTCAACATGCCTCAGGATTGAGTCTCCCACCAGGATTGCAGATTTCCCTTCTTTCAGCCTCCGTGTCGGTCGCAGGTCTGTGTCCTTGGTGTTCTTCGTTTCTTCCAGCAAGGTTCCTCTGTGGGTATCCTCTACCTTGGTGTCAGATGTTTCTTGTCCTCTGCTCTGTGTGTCTTCCTCATTTCCGTGCTCCTGTTCTTCCGTGCTTCCATGCTTCTGTTCTTCCTGTTCTTCCGTGCTCCTGGCCTTACCTGGTTTTAAACTGCAAATGATTCCCAAAATGTTATTAAGAGAAACATCTGTCTCCAAGGCCTCTCTCTGGCTGAGTCAACATGGAGAGTTTAATTGACTTCAGTCATGTTACGTCATTGGATGTTGAATAAAAGCATCTGTTAGTGCAGTGTTTTTCAACCTTTTTTGGGCAAAGGCACACTTGTTTCATGAAAAAAATCACGAGGCACACCACCATTAGAAAATGTTAAAAAATTTAACTCTGTGCCTATATTGACTATATATAAAGTAATTCTCTTGAATAGGAATCAAATAAACACAAAGAAAGTATTTTATAATTACTTTATTATGAAATATTAAGTAAACAGAATAGTGAAAAATTATAAAATACTTTATTCAGTGCGAAACCTGGGCCTGTTTGGCTGAACACAAAGCTGATATTCTGGCTGGAATCAAAGAAAGACACACACGTAGCTCTTCGTCAACAGCCGTTCCCTTCACCGCCCCGTCACCGTCACCGCCATCCCTTTCACCGCCCCGTCACCGCCACTGCCATCCCATTCACCGTCCCGTCACCGTCCCCGCTGCATCCATATAAGAACATAAGAACATAAGTAGTCGCCTCCGCCGGGGCAGACCAGAGGTCCATCCTGCCCAGCGGTCCGCTCACGCGGCGGCCCATCAGGCATATTGCCTGAGCAACAGTCCCTGACTAATTTTATACCTACCTCTACACTTATCTCTAAACCTTCCACTGCTCTTATCTGTACCCCTCAATCCCTTTGTCCTCCAAGAACCTATCCAGGTCTTCCTTGAAACCCTGTACTGTGCTATTTCCTATCACGGCTTCCGGAAGGGTGTTCCATGTGTCCACCACCCTCTGTGTGAAAAAAAATTTCCTTGCGTTTGTTCTAAACCTGTCCCCCTTCAATTTCATCGAGTGACCCCTTGTTCTTGAGGTTTCTTTCAAATTGAAAAATCTGTCCTTGTCAACCTTTTCGATGCCCCTCAGGATCTTGAAGGTCTCTATCATATCTCCTCTGAGTCTCCGCTTCTCCAGGGAGAACAGCCCCAGCCTTTTCAGTCTGTCAGTGTATGTAAGGTTTTCCATACCCTTAATCAGTTTAGTTGCTCTTCTCTGGACTCCCTCAAGCATTGCCATGTCCTTTTTGAGGTACGGTGACCAGTACTGTACACAGTATTCCAGATGGGGGCGCACCATAGCCCGGTACAGTGGCAGGATGACTTCCTTCGTTCTGGTCGAGATACCCTTCTTAATGATACCTAGCATTTGGTTTGCTTTCCTCGAGGCTGTGGCGCACTGTGCTGACGCCTTCAATGTCGTGTCTACCATCACTCCCAGGTCTCTTTCCAGCTTACTGACCCCTAAGCCTTAGTACTGTAATATTTAGCTTATTCCTTTCTTATAAATCAAAGTTCCTGCTGCTGAACTAGAGAAAGAGATGTTCAGCTGGCAGGGTTTTGTTTATAAATTTTTATCAACACAACTAATATACTATTTTATCCTAAAGCAAAAAATAAATAAATAAATATAATTTTTTTTTCTACCTTTGTTGTCTGGTTTCTGCTTTCCACATCTTCTCATTCAATTCCTTCCATCCACTGTGTGTCTTCTCTCTACGTCTTCCATTTGCTGTTACTGTGCCTCTCCCTTCACCCCCTCCCCCAATTGGTCTAGCACCCATCTTCTTTCCTCCGCTCCCCCATAGTCTGGCATCTGTCTTCTTCCCACTCTGTCTTCCACATTTCCCTTCAGGGTCTGTTCCTCTCCACCCTCCTTCAATGTCTGTCCTATTCCTTTCCACCACCACCCTTCCCTCCCTCCTTTACCATCTGTTCCTTTCTACTACCCTTCAGCTCCTCTCACGTGGCTTATCTATCTACCTTCCTCCCTCTTATTTTCATGGCACCTTACAATGTAATTTGTGCAAGCCACTGGAGCCTGCGAGCTCGGTCCCTGTCCCATCCCCACAAACCATCTCGCTTCTGTGCTCCTATTTTCTCCATTTCTAATATCTCCCCTATGTATCTGTCATTGCCCCCCCCTGTGTCCATATACCATCCCCATGGCATGTCCCCTTTATGTCTCTGTCCCTATGCCCCATGCACATAATTTCCCCTCTTTCTGTTACCTTCCTGTGTCCAGATTTCCCCTATCTTCCTCTTCCATACCAGTGTGTCTCTTCTTTTCAACCTCATCTAGCTTTTTTCCCTCTTTCTTCCCCCCCCCCCCCCTGCTTCTAGCATCTGGCTCACCTGCCTGTCCTTCCCTTTCTTTCCTGCTGTGGGTTTTTCTTTCCGTCTTCATCCCCTTGGCCCAGAATCCTTTTCCCTTTCACTCCCTCCTTCCAATTTGAGCCGGGAACACGAGCGATCGCACGGTCCCCGCAGCCACCACTCGCCTGCCCAATTGATCCTACTGTTTAGCCAGCTCTCTCCCTTCGCCTCACCTTAGTTTGTAGGTTTTGTTTTTCGGCGACATGCACGCTTTCCCAAAGAGCCGCGCACGCGCGGCTGCTCAGTGTTCAATCTTCTGCTCTGCTGCAACTTCCTGTTTCCGGTTGCGTCAGAGCAGAAGATCGAAACTGAACAGCAGCGGGGACCGGGGGAGTCTCATGGGAGCGCGTGCGGGACCCGGCCTGAGGCCTAATCAGTGTCTGCACCGTACGGCACACCAGGCAACATCTCGCGGCACACTAGTGTGCCGCGGAACAGTGGTTGAAAAACACTGTGTTAGTGTATGATTCTTTGTAGACAGTGGCAAACCTATGCCCAATTTCAGCTGGCTGAACCAAGAGGTATCCCGCTTTTGTTTGGAAGAGAGTGGCGTAGTGGTTAGAGCCACAGTCTCAGCACCCGGAGATTGTGACTTGAGTTCAAATCCCATGCTGCTCCTTATGATCCTTGGCAAGTCACTTAATCCTCCACTGCCCCAGGTAAATTAGACAGATTGTGAGCCCATTGGGACAGATAAGGAAAATGCTTGAAATACCTGTATGTAAACCTCCTTGAGTGTGGTTGTAAAAACTACAAAAAGGCAGTATAACAAGTCCCAATCCCCCACCCCCAGTTGTGTCCTCCCTATATTCCTTTCTGCCTGCAATTTTCCTAAGCGGAAGATCAATGGCCTACAAGCCTTATTTCTCTGTTCACAATAATGTTGTCTTAAGTCTCCTACTACTACTACTACTACTATTTACCATTTCTATAGCACTGAAAAGCGTACACAATGCTGTACTTTGAACATGCAATAGACTTGCTCAGAAGAGTCTCTGGAGCATATGATTTATTTCCTCTTTTCTCAGGGCTTCTAGCTGCGGTTCACCATCAGAGTCTCAAAGATTAGAGGAGAACCCATTTGCTTAGAGCAGCGATGGCGAACCTACAGCAGATGTAAGAAGGAAATTTAGATTCGCGGTTAAGGGCAGGGAGGTTTGTCAGACCGGGGCTGTTGTCGGTTGGGGAAGCGCCACAAAAGTAAGGAGACCTGGCCGGCTGTGCTGCACCCGGGGCGGGAGAGAAGGAGGGGGGAGAAGGACGCTGAAAGCACTGGGGAAGACAAAGGGGTGGAGAAGGACCTGAAAGGCCATGGGGAAGACGGGGTGGGGGGGGGAAGGACACTGAAAGCATTTGTGGAAGACAGAAGGGGTAGAAGGATGCTGACAGGACATGGGGAAGACGGGGGGGAGAAGGACGCTGAAAGCACATGGGGAAGACAGAGGGGGGAGAAGGACGCTGACAGGACATGGGGAAGATGGGGGGGGAGAAGGACGCTGAAAGGAAATGGGGAAGAGAGAGTGGGGAGAAGAAGCTGCAGGGAAGAAGACAGAGATGCCAGACTATGGGGGGAGCGGAGGGAAGAAGATGGGTGCCAGACCAATTTGGAAGGGGGGAGAAAGGGAGAGGCACAGTAACAGAGCAAATGGAAGACGCAGAAGGAAGAGAGACAGTGGATAGAAGGAACTGAATGAGAACATGAGGAAAGCAGAAACCAGGCAACAAAGGTAGGAAAAGAATTCTATTTCTTTTTTTTTTTGCTTCAGGATAAAGTAGTATATTAGTTGTGTTGATAAAAATTTATAAACAAAAGAGGCTCTGGTAGAAACCCGTTTACAAAGTGTGTATTCTTCCCAATTAATATTTCCAAATTAATAAAGTTTTTTTGCTTATTTGTAAATGGGTTTCTACCAGAGCATTTAATTCAGTAGCATAATTAAATGAAATAACTATTTCTGAAGTTTATAGGGACGGGCGGGAACAGAGAGGATTCCTCACGGGGACGGGCGGGGACGGAGGACATTCCTCGCGGGGACGGGTGGGGACGGAGGGATTCCTCACGGGGACGGGTGAGACTTTGGCGGGGACGGGTGGGGACGGGTGGAATTTCTGTCCCCGCGCAACTCTCTAGTCCGCAATTAAGATATGCGACGCGGCGGGAGGCGAGTGTGCCGGTGTCTGCTTTGCAGCTCACCTGGCAACAGGGCCGGACTTGCCATTGGGAGGACCTCCCGGTGGGCCGCGGCCCATCCTCCTGTGCTGGCTGCAGTCCTGTGAGTGGATGTTTAGCCTGCCTGTCTTCCCCTTAGTATCCTATGAGCCAGGCAGTGTGTGAGGGGGAAGTGGGGGGAGGAAGAGAAGCTTCACACTGAGTCTGTCACAGGAACTCAGTGAGGCTGTGACTCCACATGTGACATCTGTAATCAGGAACAGTTCCTAGTGCTCCCATGCTAGAGAGGTGAGGATATGGGGGGATGTTAATGTGTCTAATAATGTGCTCCTCTGTAAAAACCTCTGTATCTTCCATGGGGGACATGCTAAATTCGAGGAAATAAAAAAGCTGCTTATGATGATTGCATAGAGAAGTTCAGTAAGCTGAGAGGAGGGCTGGGCTCTCTGTGAACAACCAACACACTAATCCTCTGCGCTGTACCTTATGGAAAACTCAATATAGCAAAAAACAGTAAAGTGTATATGTGGCCCTTCACAGTGCTTTTGTAAAAATCATAATAAAATAACAAAGGCTCCAATAATGAAAAATAAAAGTCCTTTTCCCATACACTCAGGTTGCACAAGTCCGGTTTTCACCCGGACAGTATATTTTTTGACCAAAACGGATGTCTACAATTAGTAAAATTCCCCAATCACATATTTTTTTATGGGGACGGATTTGTATACAGCACTTCATTAGATTTTTTTTATTATACAAATTTTATCTTTTTGTAGACTTGAAGTCTTGAACAAAGAAAATGAGTACAGCAAAAAAAGCAAAAACAGATAGTGGAAGACCATTCCAAGAGGCCTGGACAGAGTACATATGGAGTGATTGAACGCAGTGGGAAAGCATTGTGTATTATGTGTAATGAAAGTGTTGTGTCTCGCACATCAAGTGTCAAACGTCACTTTGAGACCAACCATAACAGTGTTGCTGAACTTGGTTTAGCTCAAAGAAAAGAGCTCCTTGTAGGAAAATTAAAGAAATATCACTCCCAGTCTCTTAGTTTTAGCAACTATCTTTCAAAAACTAATCATCTTACAGTTGCCAGCTTTCAAATTTCACTGCGCATGGCAAAACATGGTAAGCCCCTCTCTGATGGAGATTTTATCAAAAAGGCAATTTTGGCTGGGAGTAATTCACTCTTCCATGATTTTCAAAACAAGGATAAAATTGTGCAGCGCATCTCTGAGGTGCCGCTAAGCAGAAATACTGCAAAAGATAGGGTTCTGCGAATGGCTGCTGATGTTAGTCAACAGCTTACTTGCGACTTACAAAAAGCACCCTTCTATTCCATGTGCTTGAATGAAAGTACAGATATTACTAACCATGCAAGACTAGCGCTCATTTTGCGTTATGCTACTGGTGACATCATGAGAGAAGAGCTGGTAAAACTGCTGTCTTTGCCTGGAAGAATACAAGGGATAGATATCCACAATGCTGTGATGGAGGCTTTTTCATCACTAGACATAAGTCCAGAAAAAGTGGTTTCAGTTAATAGCGATGGAGCACCTAGCATGGTGGGGACAACATCAGGATTCATTCATTTCTTTGCTAAGGAAGCAAAACATCCACTGATTCAATTTCACTGCATAATACATCAAGAGGCTCTCTGCGCCAAAGAAAGCAGCAAAAAACTTGACGATGTCCTCAAAGATGTAACAAAAATGGTGAACTTCATCATGGCACGTGCTCTTAGTTTTCGACAATTTCAAGCCCTTCTTGATGAGGTTCAGGCACAATATAACACTTTACTGATGTACAATAATGTCCGGTGGCTGAGCAGAGGACGAGTGTTAGAGAGATTTGTGGCCTGCTTGGAAGAAGTTAGGCTATTTATGAACGAAAAGGGGGAAGACTATCCTCAACTCACCAACATGGCCTGGCTTACCAACCTCATGTTCTTTACAGATTTTACTAACCACTTTAATGTACTAAACAAAAAATTACAAGGCATGGGAAAAACAGCAGAAAGCATGTTTAGTGACATCAAAGCTTTTGAGAGAAAATTGCATGTTTTTGAAAAAGACTTTGAGAGTGGACAGCTAAAATATTTTCCCAACCTAAAAATACATTTGGATAATTCTACAACATTTGTGGACAGTCATAAAAAACACCAGGAAATCCACAAAGCATATTCCACCATTGTAGCCGAAGCAAAGGAGAATTTTAGTAAAAGATTTTCTCAGTTCCGTAAGATGGAGACAACCCTTTCATTTATAACTTCCCCAGAAAAGTCCACATTTGAAGATCTTGATCTTTCCTGCTTACAGTGGTTGGATATTCAAAATTTGGAAATGGAGCTACTGGAATTTCAAGAAAGCTCTATCTGGAAAAGTAAATTCAATGACCTGCTAGCGGCTCTTGAACGTATTGAGTGTGAAAGGTGACAAATGAAATCACTGCTAGCAGTTCTGAAAATGAAATCCTAAAAGCGTGGAATTCTCTGCCAGACAATTTTAAGTCCATGAAAGCACTTGGGATTGCTCTTCTTACTTTATTTGGGTCAACCTATACTTGTGAGCAGCTGTTTTCGGCTTTGAATCATATAAAATCTGATGCTAGAAACAGATTAACGGATGACATGAGTGCTGCATGTGTTGCTCTGAAATTAACGCACTATTAGCCAAGGATTGACAAGTTATCAGCATGCATGCAACAACAAAAATCACATTAATTTTTTTCAGAGCATGCCCAATGCATATGTTTACATGAAGCAGTGTTTTCAGTTTGCGACACTTTCAAAGTTATTTAAATCTATATATATAAAATCGGAGGTATGTATGTGTGTATGTATGTGTGTGTGTATGTGCCGCGATCACGCAAAAACGGCTTGACCGATTTGAACGAAACTTGGTATGCAGATCCCTCACTACCTGGGATGATATGTTCTGGGGGTCTCGCGGCCCACCTGCACACGTGGACGGAGCTACAAACAGAAAATCAGATTTCACCCATTCATGTCAATGGAACAAATGTAAAAAGCTGCCATTCTCACAGTAATTCACAAACGGCTTGACCGATTTGAACGAAACTTGGTATGCAGATCCCTCACTACCTGGGGTGATATGTTCTGGGGGTCTCGCGGCCCTCCTGCACACGTGGGCGGAGCTACAAACAGAAAATCAGATTTCACCCATTCATGTCAATGGAACAAATGTAAAAAGCTGCCATTCTCACTGTAATTCAAAAACGGCTTGACTGATTTGGACGAAACTTGGTATGCAGATCCCTCACTACCTGGGGTGATATGTTCTGGGGGTCTCACGGCCCACCTGCACACGTGGGCGGAGCTACAAACAGAAAATCAGATTTCACCCATTCATGTCAATGGAAAATATGTAAAAAGCTGCCATTCTCACATTAATTCAAAAACGGCTTCACCGATATGAACGAAACTTGGTATGCTGATCCCTCACTACCTGGGTTGATATGTTCTGGGGGTCTCGCGGCCCACAACTCTATGTTGCTTGCTCAAGGGTGGGTTCACCCAAGAATTTATATGTTCTTGCTCCAGGAGGTGAAACTAAAATTGTTGTTTATAATCACGATTTGCGTTAGTTGTATTATATTCATTTTGTCAAATATTTCACATTATTATTTGAATATTGTACTTTTTATTAAGCTGTAAAAAAATACTTTCATTCACCACTATAAAGTATCTTTATTTGAATCCATTTAAAGTGTTATTGCTATAATTAAATACCCGTGCAACGCCGGGGCATCAGCTAGTATTATTTAAAGATGTTATTTAAAAAAGAGACTTTACATGGCCCTGTTGTATTCCAATCTGGCATTTCCAATAAAAACGGTTGGTTTAATTGAAAGCTCTTGTTTTCTTTACATCATATTATTAGAAATGTAATGATTTAACTATTTTCTAATTTGATTGTAAATTTTACAAAAAAACATGTATAGACTCTTTGGGAATACACACCGAGTCTTGACACAGTTAACAGTTTTAAGAAGTTTATCTTTTTTTTTACTCAGGATACATTTGACATGTTATGTGAATAATACATTTAAAATATATTGTGTAACTGAATCAAATTCTTCCTAAATTCATTAAATTGAATGAAATCATTAAAACATTATAAATTGTCAATAAATTGAAATGAAAACCAAAGGATTGTGAATCAAATTGATTCTCTGACAATACAAAGATTCCAACCTTTAAAAATGATGTTACATAGTTCAGGCAACTTTATAAAGAGTTTTTAGATACTAAAATCTTGTTATTAAGGTTTAATTGACGTGCTGGCACTTTGAGGAAATTCTTTGGTTTTGTGCGGCAGTTTGGGCACTCGGGCTCTAAAAGGTTAGCCATCACTGGCTTAGGGAGTTGGACAATATTTAGCTAGTTTTCTACTTCAGGTTTCTACTCATTGCTTCAGTACTCCAGGTACTTTAGTTAGATTGTGAGCCTTCGGGACAGTAAGGGAATTTCTAAGTACCTTTCTTACTTATAATTTTAATGTAGAACCTAACGGATTAGCGGTATATAAGAAATAAATTACATTACATTACTCTTTCATAAGCTCTATTATATGTGAAGTTTTTGCTATAAAGAATCCCCTTGAGACTGTCTTGAAGGCATCCCAAACTACTCCCAATGACACTTCATTGTTTAAATTGACATCAAAATATTCTTTCGGCAATCCATTGTACTTTTTCAGGCTCATACTTCAGACAATACTTCTCTGATGGTCTGTGCCACCCACAAACAGCCTCCCCTTTGGTAGAATGTGTTTTAAGGGCATCTGGTATCACCCTGCCACCAAGAAGGTAAGCTAAAGAAATGGCCTTAATGCCACATGCTATACAGTAGGCTGAAATGCTGCCAGGTCCTTTCTCTGACCAACTATAATAACAAACTGACTATCCCAGGGGTAGGCAATTCCAGTCCTCGAGAGCCACAGGCAGGTTAAGTTTTCAGGATATCCACAACAAATTTGCATGATATATATCTGCATTTCAAGGAGGCAGTGCATGCAAATCCATCTCATACATATTCATTGTGGATATCCTGAAAACTTGATCTGCCTGTGGCTCTCGAGGACCGGAATTGCCTACCGGCCTAGACTATCCCAACCAAGGCACAAAATTGGCTCTCCAGAACAAATCCCTACTTGAGGGAACCTGACCAAGGAACAAAAAAAATGGCTCTCCAGGCCACATTCTTACCACAGGTGCCATGACCGAGACACAAAACAGTCTGCAATCTCTTCAGTACTGGCACACAAGGATATTTCCCTACCTCAGAGAAAAGACATAAAAAAGACAAAGCAGAAAACAGTCTACAGACAGAATCAACTATATACAGGAAAACTGTATTTGCAACAACAACAAAAAAAAAAAGCAGTGTAACACTGTACGGATGAATCACCACATCAGCAGATATTGGAGTATGCTGAATTAGAGCTTTACCAAATAGGGTCCTAGAAAGGAATTAGAAAATATGCCAAAGGCAACTAGCTATACAATGAAACTGCAGTATTCACCTAAATGTGAGATGAAGAGACCAGCTGTATTATGAACATCTGCTCAAGGTACCATACTTTCCGCAAAGAGAAACAACACCAAGTCTATGAAGTAAAGATTTTGCTAGTCTTGAGGGCAAAAACTGACCCAAAAGAATCAACCTAGGTAGGACAAAATGAAAAAAAACTCCAACATTTGAGGACAGGGGTGTCAAAGTCCCTCCTCGAGGGCCACAATCCAGTCAGGTTTTTAGGATTTCCCCAATGATAAGATCTATTAGCATACAATGAAAGCAGTGCATGCAAATAGATCTCATGCATATTCATTGGGGAAATCCTGAAAACATGACTGGATTGCGGCCCTCGAGGAGGGACTTTGACAGCTGCCTACCAAACTAATAGTAATGTAATCTGTAAACACCTATGAAGAAATCCCAGCTGCTTTCCAATAAAGAAAAAAATATTTTTGGCTCATAACAAGGCTAAAGGTAGCCAAAGAGAAAGAAATAAAAATCTAGCTGGTACTAGAAGATATGTAGTGAAATCATTAAGGTAAGCCACTTGACGTGGGGAGTTGAGAAGAGTACAAAAGCCCAGACAGTACAAGGAGGCTGAGAAGATCAGCTTAATCTTAAAAGAAAAGTTCAGGCAAAATAAAAAAAGCCAAAATCCCCCACCAAAGCAAGTGGAGCTCAGAAGAAAAAAATATCAAGAAAAGTAATTATAGCGCAACGGAAAACTAGTTAGAACAAACTTAAGAACTGCAGGAGGAAGGGGGGGGAAGGTCCAAGACCACTACTAAAAACTGCCCGCCAATGAGGCTAAGCCTGGATGCTGCCAAATTGAGTGCAAAAGCAAACTGCAGAGTGCTGTCACACCACAGACTTTTTTTTTTTTTTTTAAACACACAGCAAAGATGATCAAGTCCAACCACCAATGGAGATAATGATGAAGAGGCGAAGTGATTTTGATCCGTTACTGACTGCAGTCAATTACAGAGCGGCGCGGGACCAGGCAGGAAGCGCAAAGGTCGCGCTCCTGCATTGTGCGTCGCATCGCTCTACAGAGGCAGCCGTCCAGCAGGAGACCGCGCTGGACCACCACTTCTTAAAAAAGGTATCAGGGGGCCATTCTTCGGGCAGCTTCGGGGAAGCCTTTCTTCGGGCGGCTTCGGGGAGGCCTTTCTTCGGGTGGCTGCAGGCAGTTTCTTCAGATTTCGGGCTGCAGGCTGCTTCTTTGGGCTGTTTCAGGCTTCCCAGCACCAGACGCACCAGCCCACCAGACACACCTATGTGTAGAGGAGGAAAAACCAAGAAGAAAAAAAATTCTAAAACAAATTTTATTTTTCTTGGTTTTTCGTCCTCTACAGGTGGGTGCGTCTTATGGACTGGTGCATCTTATGGTCCGAAAAATATGGTAGGTTATGTAGAGGTAATTAATTTAAGAACCTCCTTAGGAGGATCATCAAAGTCCAAAGCCTCTAACAGCTCTGGGCTCAAGGTCAGATTCCAAATTAATTGGCAAAGCCTTTCGTATGAATTTAGTGAAAGAACGCCCCTCTGGAGGAGATCTGCACCTGGGATGAGAAGGAGATGGATCAAAGGAAATTCCATAGGATTCCGGGCCAGATTATCAGTATCAGAATGTTGAAACAAATCCATATCAATACAGTTTTCCCCCGGTCATTCGCGGTATTCTCCGACTGGGATTTCCTGTGTTAAAGTCGGGCTTCACCTATCAGGAGCTGCATGTCAAAGCAGTTCCTGATTGGTGAAGCCTGACTTTAGTGCAGGAAGAGGCGGTCGGAGCATACCGTGAGTGATTTCCTTCACTCGCTGGCACTCCAGCTGCCCTATCTTGCCTCCCCAGGCAAAAAAACACATTCGCGGGTTTTTGATATTTGCGGGGTTCCTGCAATGGAACTCCCGCAAATATCGGGGGAGTACTGTATCTGGTGCAGCAGGTAACTTTCTATACGATAGAAATGAAGGCTGCTTCTTAGTGGAGGGAGTATGATGAGAGTATCGAGAATTGACTTCAACCACACCACCAGTACCAATCCAAAGACGATGAAGTGTGTTGTCTGGAGTGCTTGAATCTGGATCTGCATTAAGATTACATTACATTACATTAGTGATTTTTATTCCGCTTGTACCTTGCGGTTCAAAGCGGATTACATAAGAAGAGAACTGGACATTTCCAGGATGGTACATGACAATAGAGAATACAGTTTGAGGATAGAGACTTAATAACAGAATGATAGTAAAGACTTAATAACATCGGAAGATGTTTTGGACGGCAGTGTTTTGGTTTCTTGGGGGATGGGGTGAGGGAGGTTAGGTAGATTGTATATGCTTTTTGAACAGCAGTGTTTTGATTTCTTTACGGAATGTCTTGAGGTCTGATGTTGTGGTTAACAATCTGGTGATGGACGGTTCGAGTTTTGCAGCATGTGTTGCCAGGAGGCTATCATAAAGCTTTTTGCGGTGAGTACCCTTGAGTGGTGGGTATGTGAATGATGTCAGTTTTCTTCTTGTTCTGGTTGGAAGGTTACGGTTTAGGCGGTCATTTAGGTAGGTGGGTGCAGTACCGTTAATTACTTTGAAGAGTAGACAGTATAGTTTGAATTGAATTCTGGCTCGAATCGGTAGCCAGTGTGAGTCTAGGTAGGCATTGGTGATGTGGTCAAATTTTCCGAGTGAGTAAATTAGTCTAAGGGCTGTGTTCTGAACAGTTTGAAGTTTTTTGATCATGTTTGTGGGGCATGGTAGATAAAGGATATTGTAGTAGTCCACGAGACCTAGTACCAGGGATTGTACAATTATCCTGTAGTGTTCTTTGTCAAAGAATTTCCTTATTTTTCTTAAGTTGCGCATTGTGAAGAATGCTTTTTGGGTAGTTTTGTTGATTTGGGTCTGCATAGTGCAGCATCTGTCTATCTGCACTCCCAAGATTCTGAGTGAGGTCTGGATTGGGTATTTGGTTGCTTTAATTTCTAGGTCTGTTATGGATGGGTTATTGTCCGTTTCAAGCATTAGGAATTTGGTTTTGTCCGAGTTTAGTTTCAGTTTGTGGTTTGTCATCCATTTTTCTACTTCATCCAGAATTATTTCCAGGTGTCCTGTTGAGGTGTGGTCTTGGATTTCAAAGGGGAGGAGAATAGTTATGTCATCTGCGTAGCTGAATGATGTTACATTTAGGTTGTCTAAAGTGGTGCCGAGGGAGGAGATGAAGAGATTGAATAGAATGGGCGATAGTGGTGACCCCTGCGGGACTCCGCATGGATTTGACCATGGGTTAGATTTCGTGTTGTTTGTCTTAACTCTGTACGTTCTTGTTTTGAGGAATCCTTGGAACCAATTGTAAACCACCCCTGAGATCCCGATTGCATCAAGTATCTGGAGTAATATGGTGTGATCGACTAGATCGAAGGCGGCGGAAAGATCTAGTTGGATAATTAGGATCCTGTGTCCTTTACTGAGGTGTTGTCGGGCTATGTCTAGTAGTGTTGCTAGTAGTGTTTCCGTGCTGTGGTGAGATCTAAATCCTGATTGAGAGGAGTGAAGTATATTATGGTCAAATAGGTAGTTGGTGAGGTATTGAGCCACAAGTCCTTCAATCAGTTTGACATATAATGGGATCGAAGCGATAGGTCTGTAGTTGGTAGGAGCGTCTATAGGGCCTTTTTGATCTTTCAGTAGGGGTGTGATTATGATCTCTCCAAGATCTTGTGGGAATTGACCTTCTATGAGAGTGCTTTGAATCCATTGCATGAGGTTGGTTTTGAATTTAAGGGAGGCATTTGTAAGCAGATACGATGGGCAGTAGTTCAAGTCGCATGAGGTGTGGCTGTATTTTTTGTATAGTCGGTTCAAATCAGACCATTGTAGGGTTGGGAATGTGGTCCATGTTCTGTCTGCAGATATGGCTTCTTCCGTTGTGGGGGTTATTATCTCGTAGAGTTTGGTGGTTGAGTTGTTGAAGGTATTTCTGATTGTAGTGATCTTGTGTTTGAAGTGGTCTGCTAGTTGAGAAGCTGTTGGTGATTTATTGCCTTGAGTGGCAAGGAATGGGTTTGTGTCCGTAAGTTTTTTTACTAAGTTGAAGAGTGTTTTTGTGTCAGAGGTGTTTGTGCCAATTAGTTTAGAGTAGTATGTTTTGCGCTTTTCTTTAAGTTTGATATTGTATAGTTTGATTTGGGTTCTCCAAGCGGATTTGGTTTGATCATTTTTCTTTTTTCTCCAAGATCTTTCAAGTTGTCTGCAATGCCTTTTTTGTAGGAGGAGTTCGGAGTCGAACCACTTGTCTGAGGATCTGCAGGTTCTATGTTTGGTTTTTTCAGGGGCTAGCTCGTTCAAGGTTGTTTCACTTAGGATGCGCCAGTGATTTACGAAGTCAGTTGGGTCGATGGGGGCGATTATAGGGTCAACTTTATCCCAGAATGTGGCAGGCTCAATTTTCTGTCTAGATTTGAAGGTTGTTTTTTGTGGCTTGGGTTTTGTGTTATTTTGAGGCCAGTTGATGGTGAAAGTGTATTTGTGGTGGTCTGACCAAAGAGAGGGATGCCAGGTACCATTGGTGATATGAATTTTTGGGGTGTGGAGGTTATGAGACGTGAATGCTGCTATATCAAGTTGGTGGCCTTTTTCGTGCGTGGGTTCAGGATTGAGGATCTGGTAGGATAGGGCGTCGAGGTATGAGAGTATATCGTCTACTTGTTTGGATGTGTGGTCCTCGAGGTGGAGATTGATGTCTCCTAGGAGCAAATTGTATGTGGAGGTTAGAGAGAAGATGAAGGAGAATCGGTACAGTGACATGTTCGTTTAGATTTAGAAGAACATGCATTGGTCCCTCGCGATGTACCTTGATGTTGCACCAATGGAAAGCGTCAATGCAGATCAACAATGCTTCGATGCAGACCTACGATGTCTCAATGCAGACTGGGAACTGATATTGCTTGGCCTTGAAATGCTATGCTCTGGCTGGGACGGTACCGAGGGAGTCAGTGTTTGCACTGGCGTAGAATAGAGCTTAAAGATATCTCCGAGCTCCCTGCTAAGAACTCCTTCAGCTGGTCTCTGAAGGCCTATACCAGTACAGTTGGCTCAACAGCCGGTACAATAGGTGCTGCAAGGCATCAAGGGGTGGGAGACCTCGAAGAGGATGCACGCCCCGTAGTTGACACCGCCTGCACAGAAGGAGACCGTTGGTGTCGACTCTTGACCTGCATCAAAGGACTTGATGCTGCTGAGGCCTGCTACACTTACTGAGAGAATGGCTTTTTAGTTGACTTAGATGGAGGAGTATCAGCCAATACCATCAATGCCGGTACCACCAGACTTATTTTGTCACCATTGCTGAGCAAAAAAGCTTCTATTGCTGGATTAGCTGGGCCTTTAACGGTCCAGGAAGAATGAAAGCAAGATAAGGCAGAAATCCCCAAACGAGGGGAAACTACAACTCCAATCAGAAATACAGACTACACTTTATCAAAGAAAGTAATCTCGTTGCTTAGAGGAGCCACTGTGACTCAGACAATCACACTCTCAACAGGAGAGGCCAAGTAGGGAGCAGGATTGGGAAAAGAAATGCACACCAAAAAGAAAAAAAGCTCACAGAATAGTCTGCTGTCCCCCAACATCGGCTCTCCTGCTGAACAGAGAAAATACCACTGGTAGAATTCTCAGATGCCCTGCAAGTAGAACAGCACTGAGAGACTTCTACAAAGGAAGATCCACAGAACCATGACTTTCTTTAGAACAAGGCTGACAGAGTAACAACTGAAAAGATACTTTCACACACGTGCAGCACAATTTTTCTTGTAGACTCATGAACAAGCCAACAAGCCTAAAAGGCAACAATGCAAAGTGATGCCCCCTCCTAGAACAGCCACAGAGGTAGAAAACCTGCTCTCTTTTCCTTGCGTTTGTGGTTTCTTTTCATTTATTTTTTTAATTCTGTGAGTGAGAATAAAGGAAGTGGAAGGAGGGGGGATGGAGGGTAAGGATCTGGCACCACCAGGTATACCCCTACAATAGGCAAGCAGAGTCAAAGTGCCTCCCCCAGGTTCAACTGAACTGGGAAATCCATAACAGGAGCAGTTCAAAAGATGAAGTCAGGAGCTTATGAGATCATCCATCTGCCTGCTGAAGATAGAGAATACTGACTGACCAGCGAGCTTATCATCCTGTTAGTAGATGGTCATAACCCAAATATCTCTGAATTTATCTGCTATTGATGATAAGAAAATTGCTTTTTCTTTGAAATGTTGACTTGAACTTCTAATAAAAAGACATCTAAAAAAATTTTATTTTTAAATGTTTGACCTACTTTCTTTGACCACAGAAACTTCTCTTGGACATCTGTGATCAATGTATGAGGAATATTATGGTTGGGTCCAGGGCTGTGGAGTCGGAGTTGGGTACCTGGAGTCTGAATCGTGGGTACTAGAAACTGAGGAGTCAGAGTCAAAGGATATCTATTGACTCCACAGCCCTGAGCAGGGCTGTGGAGTCGGAGTCAGAGTCGGAGACAATTTTGGGTACTTGGAGGAGGAGTCGTGGGTATCAGAAACTGAAGAGTCGGAGTTGAAGGATTTAACTACCGACTCCATAGCCATAGTTGGGTCCCAGCCATAATTTGTGGCCATCTATAACAGATATGGTCCTGTTGCATCAAGTGCATTTCTTAAAGCTGCTGGAGGATTTTTTCTTGGAACATCTTGGCTGTAAAAATAGCAGCTGCAAAACAACTTAATTTTGATAATAAGTACTCTGATAGAGTGAGGTGCTCAGCAAGACGTATATCAGCCAATGTGAAAAAAAATAAAGGAAATTTGAAAACACTGAGAAACCTCAGAGGCTAACAGATAAAAACTACTACACAACAGTGACAGGACATGAGAAAATATGTCTTGAGGCAAGCTCTAGTGATATTGTATCTGACCAGCTCTGTAGAAAGAAGACTGAAGCAGGAAGTGACACATGTGGAGTTACTTAAGAGCAAGAGAAGCTTCCTGCACATGCTACATCAAATGTCATCACCCATGATGTGAGAACTTGCTATCTTGCTTGTCCTTGGAGGAGAACTAAAAATCTCCTAAATACTGCAGAGTGGACCAAAGTGAAAGTCATCATGCCAATCTGACCAAAACTTCCACTCATAATGTAACACAAAAAGTAGGGATTAGTTCACCATGTGCTCTGGGTAAAACTCCCAAAGCAAGCAGCAGCAGTCAGGGTTGGAAAGTACTCACCGAGCTTTGGCACATAGTGCTTTCACTTCACTCTCCTTAATGAGCTCACAGCGGCGCAGCTGTTCTATCTGCCGGTCCAGATCACTGATCTCTGCCATTGTCCCCTCCACTTAAAGAGGCTTTCTGACAGCCCCTAGATATTTAAAAAAAAAAAATTGTAAAAAGCCATGTAGAATTAAAAAGACAGCCATATGCATCCATATTCTAATTAAACAAAGCAACTGTGCAAGCATCATTATCAGACTGGAACTTCAACTAAAAACCAAACTAATGACACATTCATAATTATTTGGACATAAGCATATTGTTGCTGCTACCTCCCTCTCTGTGTTTTAAAGTTGCATATACCGTTCTTGCTGGACAAAAAAACCAAGGCATTTTTAAAATGCAAAAAGGGCATGAAATCCTCTCAACCAACCTTTCAACAATGCTCAGAGCTAGCAAAAAAATTCTTGTTTTGAGCCACCCAGGGATTCGGCATGGCAAACATTAGTTCATGGCTGCAAGAAAATCTGCTAAATCAGTGACTTAATCCTAACACTTTAAGATGTTGTATTAGTGGTTTGCCACCTAGGAGGTGTTTAATGTATATGGCTGTTTATATGC
The DNA here is from genome assembly GCF_902459505.1 of Geotrypetes seraphini. Taxonomy (NCBI): domain Eukaryota; kingdom Metazoa; phylum Chordata; class Amphibia; order Gymnophiona; family Dermophiidae; genus Geotrypetes; species Geotrypetes seraphini. The sequence continues at coordinate 95,932,311 of NC_047088.1, forward strand.
TATAGTATGGATGCCAAGGGATGATAGTGTGCGTGGTGGGGGAAGCAGAGGGATACATATAATTATGAAGTTTTGAAGTGGATTGGGTCCCCCACCCTTTCTCCATTGTTTAAAAGGAATGTGTGGAATTTGGGATGTATCAGGGTTCAGGGAATGTGTTAGAGAGATGATCTGCTAAGGAGAAGAAAAACTCCATTGGCATAATATACTTGAATATAAACAGAGATTTTGGGGACAAAAAAAAAAAGGCCCAAAAATGGGGTTTCAAGCCTCCTTTGCATGATGGTGCTTTTTTTCCTCCCCTTCCCACCCAGTGACCATCAATGCTACTACCCCTCCAGATGCCAGGCACGGCTATCCTCCACCCATGACTGGCATTGCTATATCTCCCCCCTCACGATGACCAGCACTACTATCCCCACTGATGACCATTGCTATCTCCCCCCCTCTGATGACCGTCACTCCTATCCTCTACTACCCGCTCCCCCCCCTGCCCCAGACTGACATCGCACTTACAGTCCTGATGCTCCGGAAGCCAATGCCAACGCTCTGTGTTGGGCTGAAGAGCCTTGAGCGTCTGTGCATGCTCAAGGCCTGTTGGCTCCTGCCCTCTCCAAGACTCTGGAAGGGAGTCCAGCAAGCCTTGAGCATGAGCAGACGCTCAAGGCCCTTCAGCCTGGCACAGAGCATCTGCTTCCAGAGCATAAGGACTTTAAGTGCAATGTCAATCTGGGGCAGGGGGGAATGGGTAGCAGATAGGAGTACCTAAGACGGTGGCCTCCTCTGTACTTTTCTTTTGCAACGGTCCACCCTTCTCTGAAGCAACTTTCTGTTTCTGCTTGGGTGGACCACAGCAAAGGAACGGTGTAGGAGAGGCCACAGGCAGCAAGAAGAAGCAGATGGTAGCACATGGACGGAGGGAAGGGGAAGAGATAGGGCACATGAACAGGAAGATGAAGAGAGGGGAAAGATGGTGCACATGGACGAAGGGACAGAGAAGAGTTGGATAGACAGATTTGAGATGGATAGACAGATTTGAGATGGAGGCACAAAAATGGAAGAAAACTGAACATGAAAATCAATGCCAAACACGGATGCAGTGCAAAAAGTGAAGGGGAGGAAAGACAAAGCAAATGCATAAAAAGGCATTGGAAACAGAATTAGGTGGAACAAGATGACCAAAAAAATAAAAATCACCAGATAATAATGGTAGGAAAATTGTTTTTATTTTCAATTTAGTGATTGAAATGTCAACTTTGAAAATGTACATCTGTTGTTTTTATATTTTGGACTGTTCAGGAAGAAATGCATTTCTTTCTATTTCTCTTGTGGTGTACTGTGTGCAGAGTCTGGCATATTAAGATTTCGTTTGTGTACAATAGTACAGTACTTTTATAGCTTGTGGGATTGTATTTGAAAAAGGTTTTTTTTTCTGTTTTCTGCTTATGTGAGTAAGGCCAGGTATTCTGATGGGGATGACACTCACATACCCAAATTTCTAACCTTGGTTTATATTTGAGTCAACCTTTTTTCCTTCTTTTTTGGGGGAAAAAAGGGTTACCTCGGTTTATATTCGAGTATGTACGGTATCTTACCTGTTAGCATTCAAACTTGGGAAAAGGTAAAACTTGGACTTCAGTAGGTTATTTCATTGTCCTTCTCTTTTTTAGTTCAGTACTTTGCTTTTTCAGCAAAGTTAGTTTAAGCAATAGTGTAGCCTTTAGATTCTCTGTTAGGGTTTATATATAAAAAGTGTTTTAGTCTAGATTAGTATTTTAGGTTGCATTTCAGAGCATTAGATCAGATTAGGGCACTATGGGAGACAGAGAGGTACATAAAGGAGACATACAGGGACGTTATAGAAAAGTCCCACCTCCAGTCTGGCAGACTCTGTGCTGCCTCGGAGGAGGGAAGTCTTCTTAGAAGGACAGCATCACCCTGGTAAAATATGAGGCAACCCTGTAGCCAGGACCTGCCCACCAGGGGATGCAATGTCCTCTTGCACTGAAGATATGTTTCCAGGGGCTTCTGCCCAAGAGGGAAGGGTTAGGATAGTTGTTATAGTGGAAGATTTGATCATTTGGTGTGTAGATAGCTGGGTGGTTGGTGGACGTGAGGATTGTTTGGTTACTTGCCTACCTGGTGCAAAAGTGGCGGACCTCACATATCACTTAGATTGATTCTAGACAGTACTGGGGAGCAACCTGCTGTCTTGGTACATGTAGGTTATAATGACATCGGGAAATGCGGTAGGGAGGTTCTGGAAACCAAATTACACTCTTAGGTAGGGAGGTTCTGGAAGCCAAATTACACTCTTAGGTAGGAAGTTAAAATCCAGAACTTCAAGGGTAGCAGTTTCATAAGTGCTCCCTGTTCCACACGCAGGTCCCAAAAGATGGGCAGAGCTCCAGAGTATCAATGCAAGGATGAGGCGGAGGGTTTTAAATTTGTTAGGAACTGGGCAACATAATGGGGAAGGGGGAGCCTATTCCGCAAAGATGGGCTCCACCTTAACCAAGGTGGAACCAGGCTGCTGGCATCAACATTTAAAAAGGAGATAGAGCAGCTTTTAAACTAGACACTGGGGGAAAGCTGATGGTCGCTCAAGAGCATAGATCGGGACAAGGTACCGTATTTTTCGCTCCATTAGATGCACTTTTTTCCCCAAAAAAGTGGGTGAAAATAAGGGTGCATCTAATGGAGCGAATACCCAAAGCGCTCCCTGCGTTAACTTATTTTAATGCTACCACCCTCCCTTTCTTGCCAGCTCTCTTCCCTCTTCCCCCAATGTAACTTTTTTTTTTTTTAAACTTCTGGCGCCTCACTCGCTGAGAGCAGCGCACAAGGGTTGCTGGCTGCCTGGTCCCCGCCGCTTCCGCAAAGAATTGCAGACGCAGCTGCCTCCTCTTCTGTTCTCTCGTGGCATAGCAGTGCATCAGGCTATGCCGCAAGAGAACAGAAGAGGAGGCAGCCACGTCTGTCGTTCTCTGCGGAAGCGGCGGGGCCCAGGAAGCCAGCAACCCTTGTGCGCCGCTCTCAGCGAGTGAGGCGCAAGAAGTTAAAAAAAAAAAAAGGTACGTTGGGGTGGAGGGCAGGCGGGGGGAGGGGAGGAGGAAGAGGGCCGGGGCCTGCCTGGGGAGTGAGTAGGGAGAGGCCGGGGCCTGCCTTGGGGATAGGGAGGGGCCTGGGCCTGCCTGCCTGGAAGAGAGAGGCCGGGGCTTTCCTGCTGCCTGCCTGGGGGGGGAGGGAGAAGCCTGCCTCCGTACCTACCTACCCGCCCTGTCCCTACCTGCCTGCCAGCCACTAGGCCTGCCTGCCCTGTCCCTGCCTACCACTAGACCACCAGAGGGGGGATAGGGTGCAAAGCTTGGCAAGGAGTGTGGGGTTGGGTACAGAGCCTGGCAGGGAGAATTTGATTCAGAATGGATTTTTTCTTTATTTCCTCCTCTAAATTTAGGGTGTGTTTTATGGTCAGGTGAGTCTAATGGAGTGAAAAATACGGTATCTTTAAAAGATATCATAAAAGGGAAGACAGAGCATCCTGATAGTGAGATTGCAAAATAGGCCACAGTAGACCAGGTTTCCTTAAATAACAGAGCAGGCTGATTTTAAAGATTGCAAATTATCTACCAACTTGTGAGCAAATTGTAAATAGATATGACAAACCCAGTTTGAAATGTCTGTCTGCAAATGCCAGAAGCCTAAGAAACAAGAGTCGCGCTATGCCTGCTTAAGGTTCAAGGCAACTTACAGTAAACATGGAGAAATAGATATGCATTACAAAGCAGGTATGGATAGTCGTTACAGATCAAGAATGCATTTGAGATACATTAAGACCTTTTTGGAATCTTTTGGGAGAGTTACAAAATCTTGTACTAAATGAAAAGACAGAAATAATAGGCATCTCTGAAACCTGGTAGAAGGAAGATAACCAGATTCAGAGACAGATTCAGAACAAATGCTAGGAAGTTCTTCTTTACTCAGAGGGTAGTGGACACCTGGAATGCGCTTCCAGAGGAGGTGGTAGAGCAGAGTACGATTTGGGGCTTCAAAATGGGCTTGGACAAGTTCCTGAAAGAAAAGGGGATTTAAGGGTACAAATAGAGGGTTACTATACAATACAAAATGCTTCAGAGTAATAGATCACTTACAGGTCATTGACCTGGGGGGCCGCCGCGGGAGCGGACTGCTAGCATGATGGACCTATGGTCTGACTCAGCAGAAGCGATGCTTATGTTCTTAACCAATGGGACATTGTCATACAAATTATATCGTAGTGATAGGGTGGATCGAATCAGTGGAGGCATAGTGTTATATGTTAAGGAGGGCCTTGAATCGAACGGACTAAAAATTCTACAGGAGCAGAAACATACCTTGGAATCTCTATGGGTAGAAATGCCATGTGTAAGAGGGAAAAGGATAGTGATAGGAGTGTACTATGGTACCACTTTAAAACTGTCCCTCCCAATCCCTGAAGCAGCCTTCTGACGAAACTCTATTTGGCCAACGTCGGAGGAGGTGGGAATTGAAGACTGCATAGAGCTGCAGAAGAGTCTTCACGGCACAAAGCCACAGATAAGTTTTGATGTTTATATTCAAGTATATTTGGTAGGTTCCCACCAAACAGCTGACCATTGGAGTCCATGAAGTAAACTGATACTTCCTTGGAGAGGCACCGAATAAAGGAAGTATAGCTTACCTCAACAAGGAAATATCCTATAAAACGCAAACTCCTGTCTATGGATTAACTGGTTATCAGCTGGGGGCCAAAAATTAAACCAGATATTCAATAACAGTCACCGAAAACAGCCCAGCATGGAATATCCAGATTCAGCGCTGCTGGCAGGCAGCACAGTTGAAACCCATCGCCAGCTGAATAGCAGGCTGATAATTATTCTGCTATGAATCTCCTGCTCAACTGACAGTCTGTTAGCAACTGCATCAGGAGCTGGCTGAAAAGTACCAAGAACAGACTGCACTGCTAATCCACCATCCTCTGAGACAGAGAACATCCTGCAAATTCTAGTGCTGAACTATGTTCCCTTAAAGGAGTAACTGACTCGGAACTACTTTGTTCTCTGTCTCCTTCCACTAGTGGATGGACATAACCCACTTATCTGGACTATTCTGGTATGGACAACATGTCAGTTTTTCAAAGATTAGAACTGCTGAAGTTGTTAGCCCTATCGCAAACGGAACAAGAATCAGCAGAAACTCTTAAGAGCAGGGCTAGCCCAAGAAGATGGCCTAGACCAGGGGTCAGAAACCTTTTCAAAGCAAAGAGCCAATTTATCCTAAAAATTTGACCCAAGATTTACAAAGAGCAACAATGGATAGAGAAGGAAGTTGGAGTTATTCCAGGTCTCTCACTCTTTCTCCCCTGCAAACCCTTGCAGGTCTCTGAATTTCTCTTACCTCCCTCCCCCCTGTCCGTCCCCCTCCCCCCATAGCCAAGGTTCTCTCCCCTCTCCAGTTCCCGACCCTTTAATATCCTTCCCAAACCCACCCCACTGTCCTACAGAGGTACCTATTGGTCCAGCAGGGGTCTTCGTGGCAGAAGCATGGCCCTCTCTCGCCTACCTCCATGCGACTGCCTTCTAAAATGGATACCATGGCCTTTTGTGACAGCTCGTGGCATTTCCTGTAGTACTACGAGCTGCCGCGAGAGATAGTGACAGCCGCAAGGAGCAAGAGGGCAAAGCTTCTGCTATAAAGACCCCTGCTGGACCACCAGGGGTGGGTGAGTGGAGATTAAAGGGTCGGGACCTAGAGAGCCAAAGCCACAGGTTACCAACCCCTGCCCCAGACCAATGGTTCCTAACCCTTCCAGGAGAGCCACCAGCCAATCAGGTTTTCAGGATATCCCTAATGAAAATGCATGGGGTAGATTTGCCTATCACCTCCATTAAATGCAAATCTTTCTAAGTATTGTACCTGGAGCAATAGAGGGTTAAGTTGAGCTGAAGTGGGAATTGAACCCAGTTCCCCAGGTTCTCAGCTCACTGTATTAACCACTAGGCCAATGCTTCACAATTCAGTCCTGGAATAGCCCCATTCCAGTAAGGTTTTCAGAATATCCACAATGAATATGCATGAAAGAAATTTGCATATAATAGAGGCAGTGTATGCACATCAAGCTTATGGATATTCGTTGTGGATATCCTGAAAACCTGACTGGAAAGGGGCTATTCCAGGACTGAATTGTGAAACATTGGCCTAGTGGTTAATACAGTGAGCTGAGAACCTGGGAAACTGGGTTCAATTCCCATTGCAGCTCAACTTAATCCTCTATTGCTCCAAATACAATACTTAGATTATGAGCCCACTAGGGACAGAGAAAGTACCTGCATATAATAAATGTAAACCTTTAACTTAGCCAGCCAGGAACTGCAGTTGGCTGACTCAGTACCGCTTAGCCAGTGAGAGCTGATATTCAGCAGGAGATAGTCAGCTATCTCCCGCTGAATATATTGCTTGCCAGACTGGCCAGTGACTGGCTTTGTCATTGTCAATATTCATCATCTGGCTAGCTAAAGGCATGCAGCTATATAGATTCACCTAAAAGACAGCTCCTCTCTTTGGCTGCTAGGCCTTAGCAGGCTGGCTGATGAATCCATTCTTCATGGGTAGGTTAACAGCAACCATTATGTCTGTCTGTCAATTGTTCAAGTTGCAAATCACCTACGGCCTCAATAGCTAGTTCTGCAGGGTGGGACCTAAAGCCTGCTTCCATTCAGCCAATATCTCATATTTGGCAGTTGCCAAGCACATTCGTTTAATTTGTGTTTGTCATCTGAGGCCCTTCTTATTGCACTGTCCCAAAACTGTAAATTGTTTAATCCTAAGGAAAGAGTCCCTCTTTCATAGTTCTAGTAATCGATGACCAATACTCTTGCAGTTTATCACATGCCTATCATATAAGGAAAAAAGCTCCCTTCCTTTTCAAACATCTCCAGAACAAAGCTTTGAGTCATTCTGACGTGTAATACCAGCAAGTAACAATTTTACGTATAAGCATTCTCTTTGTACAGCATGCATAGAAACAATTTTCACTTCATGAAATATCCCCCTGTGCTCAGTTCTGTTTCCAAATCCCTTTCCCAATGAAGCATAAAGTTATATTTCTAAAATTCACTTCTAATAAGAGATTTATAAAGAATCAAAATTAGCCTTTTCAATTTCCACAAAGTCATCCACGGGTTTTCAAGATGCTCCCTATCCTTCAGATCATCCTTCAACTAACCCTGAGTAATTATAGTGTTTAATCTGCAAGTACAGGAAAAAAAAATCCCTATTATAAAACAATATGTTTCCTTTAAATAATCAAAAGCATGACCAGCCCACAGATGATTCTATATTATGGTAATCTCTCTTTTATACAAAAGGTTAGTACAGTGTTCTAACTGTGGGGGTCTTTTACTAAGGCGCGCTAAATTGGCTAGTGTGCCTTAGTAAAGACCCCCTGTATTAGAGGATTAAACACTTTAGCCATTAATGGAATGCAGATCTGGGGGAGGGCCTTCTTGATTTTCAGAGAATTCTCTGCTTGACTAGAGTGATAACTCAATGGGTAGGGCATGACTCTAAGGGAATGTCAATATAGATTGGCTCATAGAGCGAATATTTCTCTGCCTCAATTATACAAGATGTGGGACGTGTCGAGGTGGTGTGAACATTTTTCATCATCAAGCATTTTGGATGTGTCCTTAAATAAAAACTGTTTTAAAATCTATAGATATCAAGAGTATCATTCAACAAACAATAATATTTAGCCTTATGGACATTTTAATGGGACATGTCGCTTTTTTGGGAATTAAGGAAAAAGGACTTAGACTTTAGGTGGTAAAATCAAGCATAGTGGAGAAGAAGTATATATTGCAATACTGAATCCAACAAGAACCCCCATCATATTGGCAATGGCAAAACAAGTTACATGAGCTTCTATTAATGGAGCTCAGGGATGCGAGATTTACTTTGAAACAAATGCACTTCCGTATGGTGTGAGGACATTACAGCAGAGAAGACAGTGGGAACGGACAATGGGCACTGCACAAGAGCCAGTGGTATGAAGTAAAGCCTTGTTTATTTCAATCTGGGACATACAGTAACATGGAATAAACAAGGCTTTACTTCACACCACTGGCTCTTGTGGAGTGCCCATTGTCTATTCCCACTGTCTTCTCTGCTGTTTGGTATCTGTGGGATCTTGTCCTGTCGGACTTCTTGAGGTATGAGGACATTGCAGTCAATCTGTTGCTCGATAAGCACAAAGTTACATATTAAAATCAGTTGAGAAAATTTCCCCCACAAATTGGCTGAAAATTATAAAGTGTAGTTTTCTCAGTCTATCATCTCATTGGTGTTCAGGTAAAACGGGGGAAGGGAGGGTGGAGGAAACCTAGCAATTAGTGTCAGTCTAGCCTATATATTAGTGTGCACAGAATGTTCAGAGGGCTCTAATGCAAGAAACAAATGTGTGCACCAAAGTTGGCCATAAATTGCATTTAAATGTACTCAAACAGATGTTAATGGGGTTATTTAGTATTCTCTCCTAATGCTCAAAATATGCTGCCTTTAACACTGGAAACACCCCCAACTTGGGGGTGGTGTTGAAGGCTTCAGAGAGAGGATTTATTCAGGATTTCTGAATTTAAATTGCTGGTTTTGTGTTCTTATACGAGCAGAAAGAAGCCTGAACAGCCAATAAATGCTGATGCAGAGAAACAAGTCTGAGGAAAATAGAAAGTGTAAGCACACATCGGAATCATTCTTCTGTGCTTAAATATGAGCTTCTCAAGTGAAAGCAATTTTTGAAATGTTATATTTATAAAGGCACCAATAGAAACATAGAAACATAGAAAGATGACGGCAGAAAAGGGCCATAGCCCATCAAGTCTGCCCACTCTATTGACCCACCCCATTAAGTCTGAATGCTAATGACCTGGTTCCTTAACTCGACCCTCGTAGGGATCCCACGTGGATGTCCCATTTATTCTTAAAGTCGAGCACGCTGGTGGCCTTGATCACCTGCACCGGAAGTCTGTTCCAGTGATCTACCACCCTTTCTGTGAAGAAATACTTCCTGGTGTCGCCACTAAATTTCCCTCCTCTGAGTTTGAGCGGGTGCCCCCTTGTGACCGAGGGTCCTTTGGGAAAGAATATATCGTTTTCCACCTCGACACGACCCGTGACGTACTTAAATGTCTCAATCATGTCACCCCTTTCCCTGCGCTCCTCCAGGGTATAGAGCTGCAGCTTGCCCAGTCTTTCTTCGTATGAGAGACCCTTGAGCCCCAAAACCATCCTAGTGGCCATCCTCTGGACCGACTCAGCTCGAAGCACATCTTTCCGGTAATGTGGCCTCCAGAATTGCACACAGTATTCCAGATGGGGTCTCACCATGGTTCTATAGAGTGGCATTATGACTTCAGGTTTACGGCTGACGAAACTTCTATTGATACATCCCATCATTTGCCTTGCCTTTGATGAGGCCTTCTCTACTTGTTTGGCAGCCTTCATGTCTGCACTGATGATTACCCCCAAGTCCCGTTCCTCTGAGGTCCTAACTAGCGTTTCTCCATTCAAGGAGTATGTTCTGCATGGATTTCCTCTGCCGAGATGCATGACCTTACATTTTTTAGCGTTGAAGCCTAGCTGCCATGTCGAGGACCAGTTTTCTAACGTGATCAGATCTTGTGTCATACTATCCTGTAGGTTGCTTTCACTTACTATGTTACACAGTTTGGCATCATCGGCGAACAGTGCTACTTTACCCTGAAGCCCCCGGGTCAAGTCCCCTATGAATATGTTGAAAAGGGATGGTCCCAGGACTGAGCCCTGCGGCACTCCACTAGTCACCTCCGATGTCTCAGAGAGGGTGCCGTTGACCACCACCCTCTGAAGTCTTCCACTCAGCCAATCACTGACCCATGCAGTTAGTTTCTCACCCAAACCCATTGATTTCATCTTGTTTAGTAGTCTACGGTGTGGGACACTGTCGAAAGCTTTACTGAAATCCAAGTACACTATGTCCAGAGACTCTCCCAAGTCTAGCTTTCCTGTCACCCAATCGAAGAAGCTTATAAGATTGGATTGGCATGACCTGCCTCTGGTGAATCCATGTTGACAGGGATCCCTTAGATTCCCTTCATCCATTATCGTGTCTAATTTACCTTTAAGTAGAGTTTCCATGAGTTTGCACACTATTGATGTGAGACTCACATGTGTTTGCATATTCCCAGTAAGCATGGGTCTTGTGCGTATGTACCAGGAATATTCTTCTCCCTTGTTTTTGCTGTCATTGTGCACATATAATCTGAATACCATTTCCTTTGAACATTGGAGAGTTAGGTTTCTGTGTTGTTGGCTTTAGCTCCAGACCTCTGAGCATCTGTATACACTGTAGAGTGGTTTAATGCATGGGAGGAAGAGTAGGAAAGAATGATATAACAAAAAATTTGGACTGCTGTTAAGTTGTTCACCTGGTCTGTCTTGTACCTTGTTCAATCAAATTGTTTCTAACTAAATCATCAAAAGCAATAAGCTCCCCCACCTCCACTAACTACTGAAAACAAGCTAAATCATGAGTTTCTTGAGCTAGAAAATCCCTTCCCTTGCATTTGCAACAAAAGTAGGCTCATAAGGAATCAGTGTCATTATCATTACCCACCATATTGCACACTCTTAGTAAAGACCGAAGGTCCAGCAGATGTGACATAAAAGAATTAGTAAGCCCCCAATAAGCTTTTCAGGGAACCAGAGAGCCATAAAGATGTTTCAGGGATAATCAGAAAAATAAGCTTGTACAACTGACTAAGCTGTGCAGCTCAATAGTACCAAATCAAAATGGGACTGCCCTTCCCCCTAACTCAACATACCACATCAATGATTTAGATAGTCTGGATGGCCAACTTTCACCCCCCCATATAAATCTATTAGTATCCCCCCAAAGACCCAATACTACCACTTTTAGTATACAAGGACAGGGGCTGAAATAAAAACAGTTGGTGAAGGAAAACATTCATTTTGAGTACTGCTAGGCAACTTCATCAAGATAACCAACCCTTTCATCTAGCTAAATCTGCCCAGATGTTCTGGAATATCTCCTTCTCCTCCACTGCCAACTCCAGACTCCATCCCTTCTAGCTTGCTGCACCGTATAACTGGAACAGACTGCCTGAGTCGCTACATCAAGCTCCGTCTCTGGCAGTATTCAAATCTAGGCTAAAAGCCCACATTTTTGAGGCTGCTTTTGGGTTATTCCATGTCAAGTGATCAAGGGCTCCCTGCATGACCATCACGGATTTTGATAAAACTTTATGCACAAAGTCCCACAAGTATCAAACGAACATTGGTAAAGTTTTAGTTTCGCCTGTGGAATATTCGTGGAGATATAGCCAATTGTTTGACCCCTTACTGCAATGACATACAGTACGACAGTGACATTCTGACAACTTTGAGACACAATATCTCACGAGCTATGTTTCCAAAAAAACTGAAACTTAACTACCCTGCACAACTTTTGGAGCTCTATTCAGTGCTACCAATAATAATTTTTGTCAAGCACTGAGTGAATGGCTGAATTACAGTAAACTTGGCCGAAAAAATTAGTGCTCCAAAAAAAGTCAAAGTTTGACATTACTTAGCTCCCACAATAATTGAGTAATAAATGCGAAATTTGGCGCATAATGTCTCAGTACAACGTTGTTTTCAAAAGTACAATTTCAACCTCCAAGCTCTTTCCATTAGTTTACAAATTAAGTGTAAAGTTGCTAATTTGTGTAAAAAGGCCAAAAATAGGGTATTTTCAGCCTGCTTTTACAGAAAAATACCTTTCAGAAACTCTTTCAAATCAGTCTCATTAGAAAGAGCATATTTCAAACCCCCTAGAAAAGTGGGCTTCATTTTTCAACGCAGGTTAACAATGCCCGAAAAAGGGGGACAAAATTGGGAGATGTCACCATGGCAACGGCCTACGTTTCAACTTACAATTATGTCACTTTTCACACTGTTTTTCCCTGTTTATTTTTACTCAAGCTTTGGGTACAATTATAGTGTTCTTAATTAATGATTATTCCTAACTAGAAATTGAGGTGATAATTTTGTTGCATGCAGATCACAAATTACAACTTGTTTTCTTTTTCAGATCCACATTATTATTAATTCAGTTTAAAATGGATACCAACGAATCGATGCCAACAAAGTGGACTTCACTTCGGCTTGGGAACCATATAAGATACCCAATTTAGGCTTGGGAACCTAGGATAAGACACCCTAATCATTGGCTTTGGAACCAGAAAGATACCAACAAAAGGCTTTGGAACCTTGACAAAGAAACCAAATGCGAGGCTTGGGAACCTGGACGAAGTGGCCCACCCGTGGCTGGTATTGCACAGCTATCGGGCGTGACCCCTATGGCAATGGGGTTGCCAGTTCAAACTCTTGAACTGGTAGTGACAATGTCACCATGGACCAACGCAATAGAGTAGTAGTAATACTACATCAATACAAAACTGTAACTTTAAAAATGGCAGAACTATGTTGAAATAGAGGTTGTTGCCGTGGCAACGTCTCCCAACTTTGTCCCCCTTTTTCAGCCATTGTTAACCTGCGTTGAAAAATGAAGTCCACTTTTCTAGGGGGTTTGAAATATGCTCTTTCTAATGAGACTGATTTGAAAGAGTTTCTAAAAGGTATTTTTCTGTAAAAGCAGGCTGAAAATACCCTATTTTTGGCCTTTTTACACAAATTAGCAACTTTACACTTAATTTGTAAACTAATGGAAAGAGCTTGGAGGTTGAAATTGTACTTTTGAAAACAACGTTGTACTGAGACATGCGCCAAATTTCGCATTTATTACTCAATTATTGTGGGAGCTAAGTAATGTCAAACTTTGACTTTTTTTGGAGCACTAATTTTTTCGGCCAAGTTTACTGTAATTCAGCCATTCACTCAGTGCTCGACAAAAATTATTATTGGTAGCACTGAATAGAGCTCCAAAAGTTGTGCAGGGTAGCTAAGTTTCAGTTTTTTTGGAAACATAGCTCGTGAGATATTGTGTCTCAAAGTTGTCAGAATGTCATCGTCGTACTGTATTTCATTGCGGTATGGGGTCAAACAAATGGCTATATCTCCACAAATATTCCACAGGCGAAACTAAAACTTTACCAATGTTCGTTTGAGACATGGTGGACTCTGCATATGAAGTTTCATCAAAATCCGTGATGGTCATGCAGGGCACTTTCCAAGAATCTGATCACTTGACATGGAATGACCCTTTTAACTCCTAATTCTCACTTACTTGTAAAGTACCCATGTCTGTTGTATAATTCCCTCTGTGAGAAATTCCCTAATCTCTATCTGTCCTGTTTGTCTGTTTCAATTAGATTATAAACTCTATTGAGTAGGGATTGTCTCTAACGTGTTTAATGCACAGGACTGTGTATGTCTACCAGCACTACAGAAATGATAAGTAGTAATAGTACATCATCTTCATCAGGGACATGTTAGTCCAAATTTATGGGGATAATGCAATAAAGAAAACAGCAGTTTGCAAATGGATTAAATGGTATTCTGAGGGGAGAGAAAGCATCACTGACAAAGAAAGGTCAGGGTAGCCAGTAACGAGCAGAATTGACAAAACATTGCAAAAATATGTCAAATTGTGCATCAAAATCATTGGCTGTGTGAAGCATAGGAGACCATGTAAACATGTCATAGGGGAAAATGCCCCCCAGGGATTCAAGACAAAGTTAGGCAAGTTCCTGCTGAACCAGAACGTACACAGGTAGGGCTAGTCTCAGTTAGGGCGCTGGTCTTTGATCAGAGGGCCACCGTGTGAGCAGACTGCTGGGCACAATGGACCACTGGTCTGATCCAGCAGCGGCAATTCTTATGTTCTTATGTAAACAGGAAAATCTTTAAAAATCTTGGCATGGGAAAAGTGTGTGCTAAAATGGTCCCGAAGAAGCTCATCAATGAACAAAGGCAAAGGAGAGTCAAAGTTTGCAAAGACCTTTTGCAGTTGCCACATGGATGGGTAAAGTCTAAAACAGCCTTGGCATTTACTGGGAAATGGGGCTGGCATCACTTTAACAAGGGATGGGGGAGTTAAATCCAAAGCCAGTTTCTTTTTTCCCTGCACAAAGCCACCAGGTGAGCACTGGGCCAGAGACATCACAGGCTTAAACATTTGGCACCCTTTATCTCCAATGCCATATGGCAGATTCTTATCTGGTCTGTAGGTTTAAAGCTAGCCCTGAGTCCAGGGACTAATGGTGGCCCTCATCATTCTGGCTTTTTTTCTGCTCCTCTCTCTCTCTCTCTCTATTCAAGCTCATGACAAAGGGGAAAGTGGACAGAAGAGAAAGCAGCATGCTTTAAGGACAAGGCATTTCATTTCTCAGTAGATGAGAAGAAAATATTTAGAAATTCCCACCTCCCTGAGAATACCTCAATAAAGAGTATAAAGGGAGGCTGATGGTGTGAAAGCGGGACACTACAGAAACTAGACAGAAAGAAGACTCGTTTGAGCTTTGGTGCTGGAGAAGAATTTTATGCTGTGCCCTGGATCGCCAGAAGAACTAATAAACTGATCTTGGAAAAGATCAAACTGGCTATGTCACTCAAAGCCCAAATGATGAAGTTATGACTGGTCACACCATCAAAAAAGAAAGATAATTGGAGCAGGACATTATGTTTGTGAAGATCGAAAGAATCAGGCGAAGAAGACGACCTGCAATCAGATGGCTGGAGGAACTTATCGGATTAGCACAAAACCAATTTCTTTTTAGATCTGTAATTCATTACGTCGCTAGGACTCGAACACGAGTCGATGGCACCTAGCTATTTAAAAAAAAAGTCACCTTGTTCAGATACCACCTAAAATGTGCAGAAATATCAAGACACACACATTCGGCTGCACACATCCCTCTTCATACACACTGGAGACTTCAGTGACCGGTCTCTCCTCCCCGTGGTGTGCCATCGCTCCCTCTCTCTTCCGCTTTCCCCGACCCGGCATGTAGCTCCCTGCCCGCGATCCGACGTCTCTCTCCCTCAAGCCTCCACCCCCACATCCTACCATGAAACTCATACCTGAGGTCACTTACCAACGATCCCGCAGCTTTCTTCCTCCGGCGCCCCGTCCCCTCTGACACAACTTCTCTCCCTCTGAGGCGTCCCGCCTTGCCGGAAACAGGAAGTTACGTCAAAGAGGCCGGAGAATTGCGTCAGAGGAAGGCGGGACGCCGGAGAAGTGGCTGCCTCTATTTCGGTGATCTCTAAACAGCTGTACAGGCACGGGGTCTGCGGGATTCCCGCGGGGATAGGAATAGTTTCTGAGGTGTTCCCATGGGAATGTACGAGTCTCTCACGCCTACCACCTCACGGTCTGCTTCCTCTTCTCGCAGATGCAGCAAGGCTCTCATTGGCACATGCACGGGCCAGCAGCATGAGAGGTCACATGATCTACTGGCGCATGCGTGTGGTGATCTTCACCTGCTATCGCTACAGCCAGCGTGGGTACGTAGATTGGATGGTGACCTCTGAGATCGCTGGCCTGTGCGGATGACAGTAAGAACTTTGTTGTATCTGTCTGGCGGAGAGCAAGTGCGGCTGCGCTTAAATATTGTACAGAGGACTTGTAATTCTTGTTTCACGATATAAGCTATCCGTGGTTTTTGCCATCAAAGCGGTGACTTAAAAAAGGGGGCGGCTTTATAAGGTCAGCATCTATTCTGGTTACATAAGGACTTTTTTTAATTCGCACCGGTTCTACAACTAATTTTATGCATAGACTTGGAGACGTAATTAAGGGCATGAAATTAAGGGAAAGGGATTTTTTAAATACCGTTTGTACAAAGTGTATTAAGCAGTTTACAACTGCTTGGAATATAACAAGGCCATCTTCTCTGTTTTTATTAACATCTGTTTCCGTGGTTTAAAATAGACGAAGTGCCAACCACACCACTTTATTCATGTGTAATAAGTTTTAGCAATTAAAAATTAATGGAACTACTGAATATGAGCATAAAGATAAAGGCAGGTTTTAAAGAAAAAAATAATTTGTAAAATAATAAAAGTAACAGTAAAATGAATTTATAAAGGAAAAGTCAGTGCCAGTATAGTTCTGTTCCTTCAGTTGTTTCCTGTAGGATTAAGGAATTGTTTTTGTTTTTTTAGTTTGAGAATTTATATACTGCCTGAAATCTCTGTGATTTCCATACAGTAAACATATATAACACTGGTCAACAAAAAAAGGTTTTTCTTTGCTACTGAGAACTTAAGAAGTGTTCTTAGTTAATTTAATGATGCTGATTTCAGATCTGTAATTGAAATTCAACTAGCATGTTAGGTTTCTGAGATACAGGTTACTGATTTTTTAGACAGTTTGCCATATCGGCACAATATTGCGAGTATGAGCTGTGTCCCATCAAATTTGTGTTAAGGAGTTTACTCTGAAAACAAACATGAAGACAATAAGGAGACATATATTTACACCGCTCCTAACTCACACAAAAGTGATGTCAACATGTTCAGAAATGTTTGAGACACTTGCTTTTACGCTTGTACTGAACATTTGTCTCTCTTTGCAAGAACCATCTATAGTCTCCCATTATACTGGGATTGAACTTTCCCTGATATCTGCATTCCATTACCTTGATATCTTGATGAAATCTTTCCCCATGCTCATCGCTGGTATCACCAAGATTGGGTGGGAAGAAGTTGAGGTGAGAATGTAAGAAGTGCATTTTTAGCAACATTATGGCACCCATTAGCTGATATGCTGTCAGCATATTCTCCTCAAGCTCAGCATAATTATCTGATTTGTGATTACCAAGAAAATTCTGAACAATGAGCAGGAATGCTTCCCATGCTGCTGATTCAGCTGGTTTCAGCTTCTGTTTGAACACATCATCAAGAATCAGTTCACGGATTTCGGGTCCAACAAAAACACCTTCTTTGATTTTGGCTTCACTTTTCTTGAAAAGTACTTCTTAGGTGCTAAAACGCATCACCATGTCTGTCCATCACCTTGACAAAATTTTTTAGCAAACCCAGTTTTATGTGAAGTGCTGGAAGATAGATTTTCTCATGATGTACTAATGGCAGGTGCATCACATTGTATCTGCCAAAATAATGCTTGTATGCACTTCTGCTGGACAGATTATTTCGCTGATCTTGTGCAGTAAATTGTCCACAGACATAGCTTGATGGGCCATTGGTCTGATCCAATAAAGCTATTCTTATGTTCTTAAGTTATAGTATATGTGGTTAATTGGTGCTGACAAACTGAAAGCAAGGGGAGGATTGTGCCTGGTATATGTGCACAAGGAGTTTGCAATAAGCATTGGGGTGTGTCAATTTTGGAAATATAATTTTAAAAAGCACTTTTAAAAAATGGTACAATTTCATATGGAAAATTAACTAGCTTTACATTTTGAGTAAATATGTTATTTACTACTCTGAGTTTCTAGGAAATTTAAGCAAAAATACACAAATTACTGAAATATGTTTTAAGTGCTCTGATAAGTTTTGTGTGTTTGTATTGTATATTAATGCCTTTTGTGCGTCAGTTATCAATTTATCTTATATATTTGCCATATTGACATTAATAAACTGGTTTCATTTTCTCATTCACAGGTTTTCAACATAGCGTTGTCATAACAATAATCTAATATTGAAAATGTCCAAAAGAAAAACAAGACTGCAAGTTCAGACTCATTTACATTATTTGGTGCAATCAGGCAGAGAACTATCTGTAGCTGAACTACCAAATGTCAAGGATCTCATTAGATATGGGTTGTATTTGAGAAACATGAGTGATCAAGACAGATAAAATTACACACTGTTGGACTGGTCATTGACCTAGCGCAGTGTATCGCAAATTGTGTGCCTCCTGGGATTTCTGGTGTGCCACAACACACTGGCAAGGAGAGTTGTCCATGCCGGTTGACTGCCTACAGGATGTGCCTATGTAGGCAGTTAGCCAGTACAGATGACTCTCCTCCTGGCTGGCGTCTCTCCTCCTCTCCCTGCACCTCCCAGATCCCTCCACCGGCAGGTTGCAGCCAGATGGGCCTCCACGCACTTCTGGGTGCCTTCTGGTCAGGGCTCTCGATTTAGTGTGCCGCTAGCCAGAAAGTTTGTGAGATACTGACCTAGCGACTTGATTACTTACTCAGTGGCCTGTTATAAACAGCCATGTTAAGATTAAAGCAAAGTTTTGATGGGCAGAGCAAAGCTGGAGGAAAAGGACAGATTTATGGAGAAGCTCGACATACTGATAGACATAGTTACCTGCAAGTGTGAAATAAAGAGTTGTACTGATGTGGGATTCAATTCTGCCTCTGTCAGTAGAATACATATATTTTGTGATTTTGGCAAAGAGAAAGTTCCTGTGATTGAGCCTTTATAAAAGGTCAGAGAGAAAGTTGGGAGTTTTGGAACTTATCAGATTGGACTAGTCGACCTCACTAAAACCAGAAGACAAGAACTACAGCAGGAAAGGCAGGCAAAAAGGAAGGAGGATGAAGAAAAGCAGAGAATGAAGAGTGAAAAAAAAGAAGAGCAGGCGATGGAGAACAGGGAGATTCAGATGATGTGGTGGAAGAACCAATGGAGGAAGCTCCTGTTGCTGTAGAGAAAGCATGGAGCTCTTGCCTGTTTAAGACACCATACTGGATTGAGAGAGATAGCAGAGATTGCTACTGATGCCTGGATTGATGCTGGACTTATCACTTGGACACTGCTTTGGTGATTGATTACAAGAAGAAGAGGGCTCAGGTGAGAATTGTGAAGAAATTGGATGTACAGTTTGAGATGAGCCTGCAGCAGAATGGCATCAGTTGCATTTTCTTTGATGATTTTCGTGATGATACCAGGGTTATGATAAAGACAGAAGATAATGGCAAAATGTATTCAGGTATGGTGAAAGAGAAACATTGCACAGTTTGTATGGAACCAGGAGGCAAATATCTGTGGCATGTTGTTCCTGCAAAAGCTACTATTCATACAGAAACAATTGCTGATAATTTGGTTGCATGATTCAGAGAAAGACAAGCAGACATAACTCAAGTTATTTGAGGTGATTCCTGTAATGTAAACACTGGGAGGGAGAAGCAATGCATAATGTTGAGGAGAAGCTACAAAGAAACCTGGTGTGGATTGTCTGTAAACTGCACACCTGGTGACTGCTTTAGATGGCAAGACATTAAGTAACAACAAATGGGCATGGAAAAATGCTGGATTCTACTATTAAACTGGAAATAAATCCTGATTTTACTTAGGTATCTGTTGGCCCTGATCTTCCTCAGCTGAGCAATGAAGTGATTAAAGACTTAAGCATAGATCAAAGCTATGGGTATAGAATTGTAACTACCGTGTCTTACCTAATGATCTAGCTCTGTTAGAAATAGGACTTGGGTCACATAGCAGATGGCTCTTAGTGTTGAAAGGACTTTGTTTAGCCCCGAAGTGAGACAGGCACCTATCTAGCCTGGAGGTTCCAGCCCTCTGCTGCAGGGAACACTGAGGTTCCTGGAAGTTAGGGGTCATGGAGAACCTATCACATTGATAAAAATGAGAGTACCACGCTACAGAAAAAAGGTGATGCAATAATGGGTGGATGAGGGATTTTTTTTAAGGTGACAAATTCATTGAATGAAACTAAAGTAGATTGTGGTTCACTTTAATTAGTTTGGAAAATCTTTTTGCTGAAGAAAAAAAACAGAATTTGATGCGAGTTTCTCAAATCAATGAACTGGAGCAGATTCATCTCATACAGTCAGCAGCGGTCAGAACAATTGTTAAACACATGGTGAATCCACATTAAATCTAAAGTTTCAACAAAACTTTTCATGACAAATCTGAACTTCCCTAGCAAATCAGAACAAACTCCTCTAAAATGCAATTCTGGTGTATCTTTCATAATTAGCCCCCCCTTTTTACAAAACCACGGAAGCGTTTTTTAGTGCAGGCTAGTATGCTGAATGCTCTGCGCCACTCCCGATACTCATAGGAACTCAGTCAGGAGCAGCGCAGAGCATTCAGCACACCAGCCTGCACTAAAAACCACTTTCACGGTTTTATTTTAAAAAAGGGGGTTAAGATTGTAATCTCTTTCGAGCAGGGACAGTCTCGAGTGTTTAATGTACAGTGCTGCATGCAGCTGGTAACATTATAGTAATAATAAATAGTAGTAAGTAGTGGTACACAGATGCTGCAAGTGTGCAGGCTTGTTAGGGAGGTTACAGGGAAAGGGTTTTGGCAGATGCTCAGATCTGAAGCTTCTCAGCTGGGGGGAGGAGGGGTGCTACCTTTTTCTCTGATGTCCTGTATGGCTAGTGCACATTGCTCCCACTCCATGAGTGTTGTGGGACTCTGGCTTCGCCTCCAAGAACTTCCTCAGTCATTTGCCTTTAAAGAATTGGTTAAGGAAACAGGAAATGCCCTGCCTATCTAACCTCTGGCAGGAGAAGCCCCTGTGGCTAGGTGCCATTTTAAGGGCAGGAGTCACTTCATGACAAGCATCCAATGGTCTCAGCTGTGTTCTTTTTAAGGCTCTAACTGGATAGGGGCTTCAGGGCTCACTCAGGCTCCTGAGTGGCCCAGATGAGGGTACATGGGCCTCCCTTGGAAGGGATAAGCTGTCTCTCTTCCATCATGAGTGGGCCTGTTTTGCCATGGATCAATGGTCTAGAGGAGACATCACTTGAGCATAGCTACAGCCTATAGCTTGTCCAGGTTGTTACCCAAAACCTTCATTATATTTCCCTGTGGCTCAGAAGCAAGCAGAAGGCACTTGTACTGATTTGGGGTATGACCTCCTGGAGCAGACAGCAGGGGCTGGGGGCAGTACTCCATTTATTTCATAGTTCCTTTCAGCCTATCCAGATCTTCAAATTAATGCTTGCCTCCAAGTCTAGCACTTTTGGAAGGAGGAACCCTGTTCATTTTTGCCTTAATTTACCTAGGTAGATAATGATCTACCTCAAACTCAGAGGCTCCATGGAGGACTGCTAATGCTTTTGTCATGTGTGTGTGTGTGTGTGTGCGTGCTGGGTCGTCATTCTAGTTTCAGGCTTTGTCCTTTGCCTGGCAACCACTCCATGCACCTTTTCCAAGGTCATGAGGCAGCTCCTCTATGGTGTCTGCATGCCACCAGTTCATGCTCTGCCTGCTCTTCTTGCAAGTAGATTTATGTCACTACAGCCTTGTGGGTCAAGCTTTTGCCCTCTGCCTGTTCTCACACCCTACCCCACTTCATCAAAAGGAACCAGCCTAATGCATGCTCTTCCCCCATAAGCCCTTTCTGCTTGTGCCTACCCTTCCATTCTAAGTCTCTTAAGCAGCTTGTCATTTATAGGGGAAGACAGCAGACCCTTCCATAGGCATTCCCTTTTATTTTTTTAAATTTTGAAATGGAATGGAAGTCAAAAGGATGTTTGAAATGCATGGAGGGAGGCCAGGGTACAAGAACCTCTATAATCCTACTGTCTTGGGCCTGGTTTCTCTTTGTTACCTGATCACTAGTGCCTGTGTGGAATGCGTGATTGCTGCTGTTCTCTAGGCTGCAGATGCTGGGTTGCAATTAGTACATTAAAGCAAACTAAATATTGCATGGTTGTAAAAATAATTTCATACTGTCCTATATCACTGGTGCCTAGCTTCAGTTGTTTCTGTACTTGGAAACAGGAAGCTAGCCATTTGAAGTGACACGTTTACACAAAATTGTAATGTTAAAAAGTATGCCCTCTTCCGTAACAAAATTTGATTTCTCCTGCTCACAGATGTGCTAAACTGTTCTATGAGTTTATTTTTCAGCATGCATTTAAAAAGAAAAAAATCCAAATAGGAAGCAGTTTGCCCACCTCCCAGAAGCAGGAGAGTCACTGTTGGTCATTTGCTTCTCTATGGCTGCTGGGGGCCATACTCTCAGCAAGAGTGCTAGAATTAGAGCCTCAATCATGGGTACTGTCTGGTAGCTGCTTCCACTAAGATTCATGAAAATTAAGATCTCCTCCCCCATTATAAGCCAACCATTAATTTGAAAGGCCTAGAACCAAACTGGTGGTTGATAAATTAGTACCTCAAAAGGACCCGATAGTTCTGTACTTTGAACTGCTACCAGCAGCAGATAGAATAGTGGTAGCGGTAGCCTTGTGATTTTGATGGTAAAGCACAAGGGAGAGACTTACTCATGGTTTAATGGTTATGAAACACCTTAGGCAAACCTTCAGCCTTACACCCTTCATTTATCATTTGTGTCACTAAGGGCCGCCCCCTCCAAGCAAGATTTTCATGAATTAAACTTAATCATGATTATCCCATCCCAGAAAAAAATCCTGTAAAAGTATATAGACAGAAATCACACAATTATTAAATTTGGTTTTGTATTTACATATGTAATAAAGCAGTTTACTCATATAAATGAAGTATTCAAAAACTACCCTCTCTCCCTGCATCTTCAACTATGTGCTGATGGCTCTTTGAGTTGTCTGTCAGATCCAATTTGCTCTGCCTGCAGGTGTAGGGTTACCATATTTGTGATGGGGGAAAAAAATATAGACACAGGATCCTGACCCCACCCTCACCTACCCACATTAAGTAATGAGAACACAAAGATATGAGAACAGCCTCTCTGCAGCATACCCCCACCCCCACTAGGGCTGGCTTATAGGGAATCTGGGCCCTTCTTACCTCCTCGGCACTTCAATTTTCTGCAGTGACTTCCTGTTTCCGCATAGGTGGGACGCTGCAGAAAGAAGGCTTCCAGGACAGGTTGAAGGCACCAGGCTCACCTCACTGAGTTGTCAGCAGCCCAAAGAAAATTGAAGTACCAAGGAGATAAGGGGAGAGCCACCGGTCTCTCATAGGACAGCTTGGAGAATTTGGGGAATTTTAAAAAACCCGTCTGGACACCTGGACAGTCCTTTAAAAAGAGGACAGGTCCAGATTTTCCAAACATTTGGAAACCCTATGTAGATGCCACCCTAGGAAATTACCTAGTTTGCCAAGAGTTGAGCTGGCCCTTTTCAAAGCATCAATTTCTAACAGTTACCCAGTCTCCCTCAAATATTGGAGGTTTGTTAATATCTATATACTGTGACATGAGAGAAAGGGTTTTCATCGTCTCAATCTTGCCCTATCTCTTTCAAAATTCCCAAGGGCATTATGGAAAAAGGGGGGGACAAGCCAGTTCAAATAGTAAAAAAAAAGAAGTCACACCAGCCAGCTCAAATATATATGTTTTTATTACTGTTATTGGAGATATATTTTCAAATAGTTAACACCACGAGGGTGTGACCCAGTGTCTGCATTACCAGAGGCAAGGAACAAGATGGAGGAAATGGACACATGAGAAAACAAGGGAAAAGTAAACACAGGTGAAGTATTTGGTAAATAGTGCCAAGCGTAGCTCTGCTGGAAAGAGCTGGGGATATCACTGCTTTGTTGAGTACTGAACAAATGGGGGGGGGGGAAGAGAGAGGTGGTGAAATGGAAAAGACATTTAACAGTATAACACACACACATTTACACATTAGGCGCAGAGGAAAAGATAGCATAGAGAGGGATGATTTAGTAGGCATGGTTGGAAATAAAGAGGGATTCTCCAGCCGCAGCTCCAGCATGTCCACTGGGAACGTACTTGCCCTGGGCAGCCTGGCTGTTAGCCTGAGGAGAGCAAAAACGGAGACATTATACAGAGCTAGAAACATCTCATAACCCAGAACCACTTACACTCCAACCTGTTCCTACCTCCAACCCAAACAATACGCAGTTATTCCTCATCCTAGCATCATGCAATAAAAAGGTGCATGTGGTGCATTTCTCTTGCCCCATTCCTATGCACACTAGCTTTAAGCTTCTCCCTCCAACACCCCTCTACATTACATTCAATGGTACTTTAGAAAGAGGAAGGGAAAAAGAAAGTACACTGCATTTTTCTTCTGAGCCAGCAGTTTTCTCCTGTACCTTTTTGTTTACAACTCAGTTCTGAGGCTACATTTTTATACATTATAGTTTGATAGCTAGCACAGCAGGCTAAGAATGAGGGAAGTCAGGGTTCAAATCCTACTACCACTCTCTGATATCTTGGGTAATTCTCTTAACCCTCCCTTGCCTCAGGTACAGATTTAAACTGTAACCCTTACAGGGACAGGAAAATACCTACTGTACCTGAATGTAATTCAGCTTGAGCTATAACTGCAAAGGCATGAGCTAAATACAAAATCCCTTCCTTTTAGCACAGCCATTATAGACTAGTTCTGTAATTTATTAGCACGAGCCATGGTTCCTTTCTGGAACCCAGCACAAGAATGTCTTTGAGCGAGCCAGCCAGCAGCCATCACTATTGGTATGATGGCTGCAACACCCCTCCCCCAAAAGGCATCATATAAGCATTCCTGCAACAGTAACACAGATCTGGCTTGCATATCAAAACTGGCACCTTAAAAGCACTGCTGTTAATACAGTGAGCTGGCTACCCAATTGTCCCCCAGTTCTTTCATATCACATACCAGTGCACGCTTTGTGTACTCCTCTTGTGCAGCTTTAACATTCTCTTTCTTGCCTCCCCAAATCTTGAGAGCAGAGGCCTGCAGGGCACGGCCAAAGGAAAAGGTAAGAGGCCAAGGCTTGGGCAGAGGGCATTTGTTTATGGCATTCAGATGGATTGTGGCCTCCTCCTCACTCTGGCCTCCAGATAGAAAGGTGATTCCTAAGAGCAAAGAACAGAAAAGAGATGAGTCAAACATTATATACTACTCAATTCGGACAGAACATTCAGTAGCGTAGTAAAGGGGGGGGGGCAAACCACCCTGGGCACCGACTTGGCAGGGGTAACGGCACCTCCCGTCTTCAACCTCCTGCTCATCCCCATTGCCCTGAAGTCACTGCACTCCCCATACCTCTTTACAACTTCATCAGCAGTGAGTAAGCTGTCCTATGCGCTGCTTGCACCAGCCTTGTCTCTCCTTTGACATCACTTCCTGTGCATGGGATCAGGAAATGATATCAGAAGGAAGCCTCAGCCAGTGGCTCTTCCAGCCTGCTCGCTGCCGGTGAAAATGGGAAACAGATATGAAGAGAGGGCACTGTTAATTTTGAAGCAGCGGTGGGGAGGGGGGCAGTGGAGAAGGGCTCACAGGGCAGTGATGCTGGGCACCTCCACCCCTTGACCACTGAACAGAGTCCCTCTGTAATCAGAATAGTGATGCAGGCTAAGGAGTATGTTTAATATAAAAGTAATTGATTTCATAGAGGATCTGTGCATTATTAAGTGCAGTCCTTGCCTCCACCTCCTAAAGGCTGTCCTCCCATTAAACCAATCCTCAGATCAGACAGTAACCTCCCCCTTCTCTTCTAGGCTTCTGGCTCAAGTGGAACCAGTGTAGGGATCCGATATCATCCATTGTTGGGTTTTCCTCTTCTATATTCCTTTCCACCTTACTTAGTTCAGTCATTGCTGCAACCTTACCAGAAAGGTTTCACGCATCAGAGCTTCTCCCAAAAACCTTACAATCGTAGGCACTAAATTCAACAGTGTCACCATTGTGCAGTGATTAGAATGCCTGTGAAAGCAATGTTACTTACCGTAACAGTTGTTATCCAGGGACAGCAGGCACTATTCTCACTAATGGGTGACGTGATCCAACGGAACCCCGATGCGGACGCTTCTTTGAAGAAAACTCAAAGTTTCGAGTCGCCTGCACCGCGCATGCACGAGTGCCTTCCTGCCTGATGCACCGGGCGTGACTCCTCAGTTCAGCTAGCTAGCAGAGAAGCCAACCCAGGGGAGGTGGATGGGACATGAGAATAGCTGCCTACTGTCCCTGGATAACAACTGTTACGGTAAGTAACCGCTTTATCCCAGGACAAGCAGGCAGGTATTCTCACTAATTGGTGACCTCCAAGCTAACCAGAATGGGATGGTGGGAGAGTTGGCAACTTAGGAAAATAAATTTTGCAGTACTGTTTGGCCAAACTGTCCATCCCGTCTGGAGAAGGTATCCAGACAATAGTGTGAGGTGAAGGTATGAACCGAGGACCAGGTGGCAGCTTTACAAATCTCCTCAATCGGTGTTGATCTGAGAAAGGCTACAGAAGCTGCCATCGTTCTGACCTTGTGGGCTGTGATTTTTCTGTCAAGGAGTAATTCAGCCTGGGCATAGCAGAATGAGATGCAAGCCGCCATCCAGTTGGAGATGGTGCGCTTGGAAACAGGGCGTCTCAACTTGTTCAGATCAAATGAGATGAAAAGTTGAGGAGCAGATCTGTGAGGTTTGGTGCGTTCTAGGTAGAAAGCCAAAGCACGCTTACAGTCCAGAGTATGAAGAGCAGATTCTCCAGAGTGAGAGTGTGGCTTCAGAAAGAACACTGGCAGGACGATGGATTGGTTGAGATGAAATTCTGAGACAACCTTAGGAAGGAATTTTGGGTGTGTGCGGAGAACCACCTTGTCATGATGGAATACTGTAAAAGGTGGGTCCGCAACCAAGGCTTGTAGCTCACTGACGCTTCGGGCAGAAGTGAGGCCAATGAGAAACACCACATTCCAAGTGAGATACTTCAGGTGAGCCTTGTGAAGAGGTTCAAATGGAGGTTTCATAAGCTGAGAAAGAACCACATTGAGGTCCTTAATCACCGGAGGCAGTCTGAGGGGAGCATTGATATGGAAGAGTCCTTTCATGAATCTGTAAACCACCGGATGAGCAGAGAGAGGTTTCCCTTGAAGAGGCTGATGGAAAGCAGCAATTGCACCAAGATGGACTCGTATCGATGTAGACTTGAGACCAGAATGAGAGAGATGCAAAAGATAATCCAAAACTGAAGACAAGGAGGGGTGTTGTGGCTCATGATGATGAGAAAAACACCAAGCAGAAAATCTAGTCCACTTTTGGTGGTAGCATTGTCTAGTAGCGGGCTTCCTTGAAGCTTCCAGGACGTCTCTCACAGGTTGAGAAAACTGTTGAGAGGAACCAAGCTGTCAGGTGTAGAGACTGCAGGTTGGGGTGAAGCAGAGATGGAAAGACTGGTAGAAGGTATAGCTCCCTGCTGCTGAGTTGAAGTAGAAGGGAGTACCAAGGTTGTCTGGGCCTCCATGGAGCAATCAGGATCATGGTGGCATGGTCTGACTTCAGCTTGACTAGAGTCTTTTGGATGAGAGGAAATGGAGGAAACGCATATAGAAAGCGATTCGTCCAGTCCAGGAGGAATGCATCTGCCTCGAGGCGCTGAGGGGTGTAGATCCTGGAGCAGAAGTGAGGCAGTTTGAAGTTGTGGGGGGCTGCAAAGAGGTCTATCTGAGGCATTCCCCATAGAGAAGATATGATGCAGGGGCGTGGAGTTGAGGGTCCACTCGTGAGGTTGCAGAAGATGGCTCAGGCTGTCTAAGGCATTGTCCGCCCCCTGAATGTAGACCGTTCTGAGGAAGGTGTTGTTGTGAGTCGCCCAATCCCACACCTTCAGAGCTTCCTGGCAGAGGGAGGCAGATCCCGTGCCTCCCTGCTTGTTCATGTAGTACATGGTGACCTGGTTGTCTGTGCGAATGAGGACAACCTGGTCGCGAAGGAGATGTTGAAAGGTCTGGAGAGCGTTGAAGATCGCCCTGAGTTCCAAGTTTCCAAGTTTATTATATAGTTTGATTAATCGCCTAATCTACATTCTAGGCCACATGTGTCAAACACAAGGCCCGCGGGCCAAATCCGGCCCGCCAGGCCTTGCAATGTGGCCCGCACCGCGCTGTCATCACTGTACGCCGCTGCGTTCCATCACAATGACACGCGGTGACATAGGAGGCTTGTGATCTCGCCGGCCGTACTTGCTATCTATCTCCCCCCATCGACCGCCCCCCCCCCCCAAGAACCTCCGACCACCCCCCCAGCCGACCCGCGACCCCCCTGGCCAACCCCCACGACACCCCCACCCCCCTTCCCCGTACCTTTCTGTACTTGGCCGGACAGACGGGAGCCAAACCCGCCTGTCCGGCAGGCAGCCAATGACGGAATGAGGCCGGATTGGCCCATCCGTCTCAAAGCTCCGCCTACTGGTGGGGCCTAAGGCACCTGGGCCAATCAGAATAGACCCGGGAGCCTTAGGTCCCACCAGTAGGCGGAGCTTTGAGACGGATGGGCCAATCCGGCCTCATTCCGTCGTTGGCTGCCTGCTGGACAGGCGGGTATGGCTCCGGTCTGTCCGGCCAACTACAGAAAGGTACGGGGAAGGGGGGTGGGGGTGTCGTGGGGGTCAGACAGGGGGGTCGGAGGTTCTTGGGGGGGCGGTCGATGGGGGGAGGGGGGTTTGCGTCGAGGGCAGGAGGGCCTGGGATCCCTCCTGCCCGTAATGTAGTGCGGGGTGGGGGTAGGGGGTCGCCGTGGTCAGGAGGGTTTGGGCTCCCTCCTGGCCCGAACAACTAGCGGGGGGGGGGGTCGCCAGAGCCAGGAGGACTTGGGCTCCCTCCTGGCCCGATATTGTCGGGGAATCGGCGGGGCAAGAGGGCTTGGGCTCCTTTTTGCCCCGATCGTGTCGGGGAGTCGGGGGGGCAAGAGGGCTTGAGCTCCCTCTTGCCCCGATCGTGTTGGGAGTCGGCGGTCCTTCGGGGTGGGGGTGCAGGTGCGTGCGAGCGGTCCTGCTTGGGGTGAATCGGACGTCGGGGGGGGGGGGGGAACTATGTAAAAAAAATACACAGCAGAAGCTGCCAGTTCCTGGCATAAAGTGTAGGCATAAAAATCGCAACAGAATCTGCTATCTGTACCCAGCCAGGCATTTATTGACTGACTTTTTCATTCTAACGCAGATTTCCAATAAACTACATCTTTTACTGCCAATATTGATCCCAAAATGTCCAGGAAAAGAAAAGTTGACGGTGAAGGCAGACAATTTAATGACAAATGGGAAAATGAATACATGTTTGTGCTTAGTGAGGGCAAACCAGTGTGTATATTGTGTTATGAGACAGTGTCGGTGATGAAAGAGTACAATATACGTCGTTATTTTGACACCAAACATAATGTTAAGTATGGCAAATATACTTTGGAAGAAAAGCATAAAATTGTTAAAGAACTAAAAGGCAAACTACAATCACAGCAGCAAATGTTTACAAAGGCTACAGCGAAAAATGATGCTGCAGTGAAAGCAAGCTTTATAGTGGCTGAAGAAATTGCCCGTACTTCAAGGTGTTTTTCAGAGGGTGCCTTTTTGAAGCAATGCATGCTAAAAGTGTGTGAGAAAGTATGCCCAGACCAGATACAGAGTTTTCAAACTGTCAGTTTGTCAAGAAACACCATTGCAGACAGAGTTCAAGAACTCTCAGGAAATCTATCATCACAGCTGGCCGAACAGGCATGCAGTTATCTCGCTTTTTCACTGGCTATCGATGAAAGCACAGACAACACTGATACAGCGCAGCTGTCCATCTTTATACGTGCTACGAAGACCGACCTCTGTCACTGAGGAACTTTTGGATGTAGCTGCCATGCATGGGACGACGACTGGTAGAGATATATTTGAGGCTGTGGAGAAATCTATAAATAATTTTAAATTACCCTGGGAAAAGTTGGTGGGGCTAACTACCGATGGCGCACCTTCAATGTGCGGAGAAAAGAAAGGCTTGGTTGGACTAATGAAGGAAAGAATGCAAAAAAGTCACTGCCACACACCCTTGATTACTTATCATTGCATTATCCACCAAGAGGCTATGTGTGGAAAAGTTCTGGACATGAATGACATAATGACCACAGTCATTAAAACTATTAACTTTATAAGGGCACGTGGCCTGAATCATCGCCAGTTCCAGCAGTTTTTACAGGAGGTGGGTTTAGAGCATGGAGACGTGCCATACCACACAGAAGTAAGATGGCTGAGCAAGAGCGCAGTCCTCAAAAGATTTTTTGAGCTCAGAGAACAAATTGCTCTTTTCATGGAAAGTAAAGGAAAGCCCTTGCCTGAACTGTCGGATCCCGCCTGGCTATGTGATTTTGCTATGATGTGTGACATATGCGAGCATCTCGCCCAACTGAATCTGAAGCTGCAGAGACGCAAACAAGTCATCACGAAGATGTCTGACATGATCACAGCATTCCAGCGTAAACTTCAACTATGGAAGTCCCAACTGGAACAGGACAATCTTGCCCACTTTCCCGTTTGTTTGAGTATCTCAACCACTATTTCTGGTACTTTTCCTTGCAGTCGGCTGGCTACCAAAGTTAGCCGTTTACTAAGTGAATTTGAGCGGCGCTTCTCTGACTTTAGAACACAGCACTCAGGCTTTGACATCTTTGCCAATCCTTTTACAGTTGATGTCAACAATGTGCCCCATCACCTTCAGATGGAGATAATCGAGCTTCAGTCTGACAGTGGCCTGAAATCAAGGTTTCAGGATGTTGAAATTGAGGACTTCTACCCTCTACTGCCCCCTGACTCAATGCCAGAGCTCCGACTTCATGCTGCCCGTATTCTATCCATGTTCGGGAGCACCTATCTTTGTGAACAGATGTTTTCAATAATGAATCTGAACAAAAACAAGCACAGATCACGCATTACCGATGACAACCTCCATGCTGTTTTGCGGGTTGCTACAGCCCAAGAAATAAAACCGAACATTGACTCATTGTTACGGGGAAAACAGTGTCAGACATCTAGCCAGAAAACAAAACAATGAGCATTTTAGGTTCATTCCAATATTACTATTTTGCTTGATACCAATATTACTGTTTTGCTTGATAGCATGTGAGTTGGTTAACAGCACTGTTAAGGAAAAGATTGTTCCACTCATTTTAAATTCACATTTCTGGTTAACATTGTCAGTTTATGACTGTTCAGTAAACCATTCGGCCTGCGATTTAGGCTGGATTTTAGATTTTGGCCCCTTCTCTGATTGAGTTCGACACCCCTGTTCTAGGCGATATACAAAATATTTACAAATATCTAAAAACATAGGTAAATTATTACATAGACATACAGTGTTTCAAAAACAAAACAAAAAAAATAAAAATTCATAAATACAATATAGAAACAACAGGAAGATTATTTAAAGGTTACAATCTGTATTAAATTTAATATATAAAGGTAAAAACATAGGGAGGGAAGACAAACATGAAAAAAAAGAAATATAAGATAAAGATGGATTGAAGGATCATTTATTCACTAAAAGCATCATTAAAAAGGAAACTTTTAAGCTTAGTCTTAAATTTGTCTAAATTCTTTTCTTCTCTTATATAGAGTGGGAGATCATTCCAAGACTGAGGAGCAGTCACTGAAAAAATAGTATGACGCCTTGTATTAATGACTCTCAGTGAGGGAATGGCCAATAAATGTTGATCCTGAGATCTCAGTGTTCTGGAAGTAGTATAAGGAATTAAAACTCTAAAAATAAAGGCGGGGGTTTGAAATATTAATGATTTAAAAGTGAGTAAACATATTTTAAATAAAATGCGATGTGCAACGGGTAACCAGTGTGCCTCCTTGAGTAAGGGTGAAACATGGTCGAATTTTCTAGCTTTGTGAATTATTTTGATAGAGGCGTTCTGAATAATTTGAAGACGTCTGATTTCTTTTTGCGGCAAGCCTTTAAATAAGGCATTACAATAATCAATTTTGGAGATGACTAGAGAATGTATTAGAATATTCAGGGATTTTGCACATAAAAATTTGGCGACGGAACGAATTTGGCGCAGTCTGAAAAAAGTAGATTTAACCACTTGGCTTATATGATCGTGATATGATAATTTATTGTCAAATATTATTCCTAAGATCTTAATGTTTTGGGTTATCTGTAATGGAGTGCCTTTAATAGAAATTGGAATAAGCGGTGTGCTACAGTCCTTCCATGGAAAGAGCATCACGTTGGTTTTATGAATATTTAAGGCTAGTTTATTAGCATCTAGCCAACGATGAATTTGATCCAGTTTGTCATTTATTGCTACTATTTCCTGTGTATTATTGGGATCTATTGGATGTAATAATTGTATATCGTAGGCGAATACCGAAAATCCAATGGATTGACATAAAGTCATAAGAGTAGCGAGGAAGATGTTAAATAAAATAGGAGAAAGTATCGATCCTTGAGGGATACCATAGGATAATGAGAAACTGTTTGAGGTCATATTATTAAAGAAGACATTGGAGGAACGGTTTTCAAAGTAAGATTTGAACCAGCGCAGGACTTGATCAGTCACACCAACGGACTGAAGCCTATTTATTAAAAGGGTATGGTCGATGGTATCAAAGGCGGAGGACAGATCAAGAGAAATCAGTATGACCGAAGAGTGGTGATCTAAATGGTAAAGTATAGTTGTAGTCATACCAATCAAGAGTGATTTTGTCTGAATCCAGTTTGATTAGGATGTAATATGTTAGTTTTTTCTATGTATTCCGATATTTGATTATACACAATTTTTTCCGTTATTTTTGCTAAATATGGGATATTGGCGATTGGCCTGTAGTTCAATTTTATATCAGAACCGATTTTTTGATCCTTAAGAACTAGGCGTATAGTAGATTTTTTCCAAGCTAATGGCACAATACTTTGTTGTAAACAAATGTTGATTAAAGTGTGTATATAGGGGCCAAAGATAGAAAAATATTTTTTGATGATAATAGGAGGAATGGATTCCGTAAAGGATCCTTTAGGGTTAACAGATTTAATGATTGATTCTAAATCTTTGAGGCTAGGAAGATTAAATTGAGAACATTTCGAAGTTAATAATGAAATCTTATCATGATCCAATGTAGTAATGGATTGTTGTTTTGTTGTAAAAATTTTCCTGATATTATTGACTTTCTCGACGAAGCAATCTGCTAACTATTGTGCGGTTGGAAGGGGTTTTGGATCATAAGGCAGGTTTTTAGATTGATGATTAATGGATTTTAAAATACTATATAGCATGGATGTATTTTTAGCCTGTATAATTTGTCTAGAATAGTATGCTGATTTTGCTTGAATTATTTTTTCTTTGTAATATGTTGCCTGTTCCAGGAGATTGATGTGGCACTGGCAGTCCGTGCTGGTCCAGTAACCCTGGGTGCGTAGGCCGACTAGGCATAAGTTGACGAGTCAGTCGTGAGGACTTTCTGGTGGTGGGGGGTGTGGAATAACAAGCCTCTGGATAGATTGGAGGAGAGCATCCACCAGCAAAGAGACTGTTGTAGAACAGGAGTGATACGGATGAGGTGAGTCAGAGGGTCAGACGTCTGAGACCACTGGGACACTAGAGTCCATTGGGGAATCCTGAGGTGAAGTCTGGCAAGCGGAATCACGTGAACTGTAGAGGCCATGTGGCCTAGAAGGACCATCATTTGTCTCGCTGAGATGGACGTGCGAGGGGACACTGAGTGGCAGAGATGAAGGAGAGCGTCCCTGCGTGGGGGCGGGAGGAACGCTCTGAGTTGGGTAGTATCCAGAATCGCTCCAATGAAGGGAAGAGTCTGGGACGGTTGTAGGTGGGATTTGGGGAAGTTGATCTCGAATCCTAGATGTTGCAGTAACCAAATTGTCTTCTGGATCGCGAGAGCGGCTCCCTGAGATGTGGAATCCTTGATGAGCCAATCGTCCAGGTAAGGAAGCACCTGGAGGCCCTGGCTCCCGAGTGCTGCGGTCACCACAACCAGGCATTTGGTGAAGACTCTGAGTGACGAAGACAGGCCGAAGGGTAGCACTCGGTATTGGAGGTGAAGGTGTCCCACCCTGAATCTGAAATATTGACGGGAGGCTGGATGAATTGGAATGCGAGTGTAGGCCTCCTTGAGATCCAGTGAGCATAACCAGTCGTTCTGCTCAAGAAGGGGGGTAGAGTGATGCCAGGGTCAGCATGTGAAACTTTTCTTTGACCAGATATTTGTTGAGTACCCTGAGGTCCAAGATGGGTCGCAGGTCGCCCGTCTTCTTTGGAACAAGGAAGTATCGGGAGTAAAACCCCTTGTTCTGTTGGTCCTGGGGGACCGGTTCGACAGCCCCCAGCTGTAACGAGGCCTGAGCTTCTTGAAGGGCTGTCTGGGTCAAGTTGGAAGGATACTCTCTTGGAGGGTGCTCCGGAGGAGCTTGGTGGAACTGAAGGGAGTATCCTTCTTTTATGATGGAGAGAACCCAGAGGTCTGTGGCGATAGTCGTCCATCGGTGGTAGAAATGAAG
The DNA here is from genome assembly GCF_902459505.1 of Geotrypetes seraphini. Lineage (NCBI taxonomy): Eukaryota > Metazoa > Chordata > Amphibia > Gymnophiona > Dermophiidae > Geotrypetes > Geotrypetes seraphini. Next base: position 95,966,440 of record NC_047088.1, read on the forward strand.
GAGGCGGCCGCCGATGGGTAGATTTACAGAGAAAGGGAGGACGATGGAGGAAATGTCCTCTTTGAGACAGTCAAAAGGACTGGGGGGCCTTAGGTGCAGCCGGTGGCTAAGGCTTATGCTGGTGTTTCTGCAGTTGCTATTTCTTCACAGGCTGTCTGCTGGGGGGAGCCTGTTTTGGAGGGTAGCGCCACTGGTATACCAACGGCGGGCGAGGCTGGCAAGGAGGAGCAGGCCTGGGCTTTGGACGTAGGATGGACTGGAAGGATTGTTCATGGTCCGATAGCTTCTTGGTCACCGCCTCGATGGATTCGTCGAAGAGGTTGGTGCCAACGCAGGGAACGTTTGCGAGCCTGTCCTGGAGGTTGGGATCCATGTCGATGGTCCTCAGCCATGCCAGCTGGTGCATGGCCACTGAGCACGCTGTTGCCCGAGCCGCGAGCTCAAAGGCGTCGTACGAGGACTGCATCAACTGTACCCGGAGCTGGGATAGCGAGGCCAGAGCTTCTTGGTACTCAAAGTGTGCCCTCATGTCCACGTAGGACATAAACTTCTGGAATACCGATAGGAGGAACTCCAAGTATGTTGTGAAGTGGAAGTTGTAGTTCAGGACTCTCGAGGCCATCATGGAGTTCTGGTACACTCTCCTGCCGAATCGGTCCATGGTTTTTCCTTCTCTGCCAGGCGGGACGGCGGCATAGACCTGGGAGGGATGGGATCGCTTCAATGATGACTCCACCAACAGGGACTGGTGAGAGAGTTGAGAGCCGTCGAACCCTTTGCGATGGACCGTGCGGTACCTGGTGTCCAGTTTACTCGGGACAGCAGGGATGGAGTAAGGTGTCTCGAGGCATCGAGCGAAGGTCTGGTCCAGAAGCTTGTGCAATGGAAGCTTAAGGGACTCAGCAGGTGGTTGAGGGAGGCACATAGTCTCCAGGTATTCCTTTGAGAATTTGGAACCCGTGTCCAATGGTATGTCCATGTCCTCAGCCATCTGTCGGAGGAATGAGGAGAATGACAGTTGGACTGCCGTAGCCTGGCTCCGTGATGGGCTCGATGAGGTCGAGGCTTCCGGGTCCGCTGGGGACAGGGATCGAGATTGGTGAGGAAGATCCCATTGTGTCCTCAAGTTCTGGCATCGGTGGAGATGAGTAGTCCAGGTATGCCTGTTTCCGTCGAGGCGAGGCGTGCCTGGAAGAATGTCTTGAGGAATGCCTCGATCGGTGTCGAGAGGTTGGCCTCGATGGATGGGGTGAGGCAGGCTTGGGGCTGGAAGCGGTCGATCGAAGCAGGGGTTGCTGCCGTAGAGGCTCGAACCCCGTCGGGGTGATCGGTTCCAACGGAGGCACTCGCAAAGACTCTGCTCCTTGCATCGAGTGTATCGGTTCCAAAGGTGGCATGGGCAAAGACTCTGCTCCTTGCAATGCATGCATTGTTGCCAGACCAGACACTCGCAGAGACTCTACTCCCTGTTGAGAGTGTGTTCCCCACTGAGGCACTGGAGGCGGCTCGACCTCGCGGGAGGCCTCCGCGTGCCCAGGCTGGATTTGGGAGAGAAGCTGAGGCCCCATAATGGTAAAGAGCTCAATGAAGTGCTTCTGTAGCATGGTCTGGAATGAGGCTGGCAAGGATGGATCCACATCTGAAATGGGACCACCTGCACGGGCCTCGCGTTCCCTCGGAACAGCGTGTGAGTGCTTGGACTTCGAGGCCTTGGGCACTTTCAACACGACTGGGGGAATGAGCTGCTGGGCTACCTGACCTGAGGAGGTTGAGGAAGGCATTGCAGCAGGCGCTGGAGTCTGAGCCGGAACAAACGAGGCGGGCTTGATGAGACTCAGCGCCGCAGAGGTGGAAGACTGTGGGGCTGCGGATCAGCTTCTTTGACTGGGTGACAAGAAAGTTGGACTTGGGAGAGTCTTTGGACGTCGTGTACCTGGACTTCAGTAAAGCTTTTGACAGTGTCCCACACCGCAGGCTGCTAAGCAGGATGGAATCGATGGGGTTAGGAGAGACACTAACTGCATGGGTCAATGATTGGCTGAGTGGCAGACTTCAGAGGGTGGTGGTTAATGGTACCCTCTCTAAAACATCGGAGGTGACCAGTGTAGTGCCGCAGAGCTTGGTCCTGGGTCCACTCCTTTTCAACATATTCATAGGGGATCTGACTCAAGGGCTTCTTGGTAAAATAACACTATTCGCCGATGACGCCAAACTATATAATATAGTAAGTGAATGCAGTTTACAGAATTATATGGCGCAGGATCTGCTTACATTGGAAAGTTGGTCCTCAACCTGGCAGCTAGGCTTCAATGCTAAGAAATGTAAGGTCATGCACCTCGGAAGCGGAAATCCATGCAGGACGTACTTCTTGAACGGAGAAACTTTAACTAGGACTTCAGTAGAACGAGATTTAGGAGTAATCATCAGTGCAGACATGAAAACTGCCAATCAAGTGGAGAAGGCTTCATCTAAGGCAAGGCAGATATTGGGTTGTATCAATAGAAGTTTCGTCAGCCGAAAGCCTGAAGTCATAATGCCGTTGTACAGGGCCATGGTGAGACCTCATCTGGAGTACTGTGTGCAATTCTGGAGGCCACATTACAGTAAAGATGTGCGCAGAATTGAATCGGTTCAGCGGACGGCCACCAGGATGATCTCGGGGCTCAAGGGTCTCTTGTATGAAGAGAGACTGAACAAATTGCAGCTCTACACTCTCGAGGAACATAGGAAGAGGGGAGACATGATCGAAACATTTAAGTACCTCACAGGATGTGTCGAAGTGGAAGATGATATTTCCTTTCTCAAGGGACCCTCGGCCACAAGAGGGCACCCGCTCAACCTCGGGGGCGGAAAATTTCATGGCGACACCATAAAAGTATTTCTTCACAGAGAGAGTGGTTGATCATTGGAACAAGCTTCCAGTGCAGGTGATCGAGACAGACAAGTGCCAGACTTTAAGAATAAATGGGATACCCATGTGGGATCCCTACGAGGGTCAAGATAAGAAAATTGGGTCATTAGGGCAAAGACAGGGGGTGGGTAAGCAGAGTGGGCAGACTTGATGGGCTGTAGCCCTTTTCTGCCGTCATCTTCTATGTTTCTATGAAGGACCCTTTGAGGTCGACGGCTCCGTCGAGGTCTCCATGAAGAACGATTCCCACAGGACGCAACGGCGCTTGAAAGCATGTGCGGTGAGTGTGGAGGAAGGCCGGCACGATTTCGGGATGTGTTAAGGCCCGAGACACCGAACACAGTGTCGATGATGGTCCGTTAGTGAAATCGCGCGCTGGCACTTGTCACACTTTTTAAAACCGGTGATAGGCCGGGACATAGGCCGAAAAAGCTCCACCGCAAGATCGAAGCTGTGGGGATGCGGCCACGTGGCCTGCCCGGTCGAACGGTACGAAGAAATTTTTTTTTTTTTTTAAACAATAAAACACGATGAAAATCAGCGATTACAATCAATTAAAATCAAAACCAGGACTTAGAAGGCACAAGCGAAGGAACTTTGCGCAGAGAGTCGAAGATGGACTTCTCGGCTCCGCAGAAAAGTAAGAACTGAGGAGTCACGCCCGGTGCATTGGGCGGGAAGGCACTCGTGCATGCGCGGTGCAGGCAACTTGAAACTTCGAGTTTTCTTCAAAGAAGCGTCTGCATCGGGGCTCCGTTGGATCACGTCACCCATTAGTGAGAATACCTGCCTGCTTGTCCTGGGATAATGCCACTTTCACAGCATCCCCAGCTAGCCCAAGACCTGAGCCTAAGTCCTTCATAGTGTCACAGAGTCATATATGCCTCAAGTCCATATCCCAATTTTAAAACAGCTCTTTTGGCAAACTACAAAGCAAGGATAATTTTAGAAGTCATAGTAGTAATGTCTTTCAAGAATACATTTCAATGGGTGGATAATAAGATTTTAGCCCCCAGATTCAATTGTAGTAATTTGTAGCTCCTGTGCTTTTTCCCCTCCCAAGCAACTGCTGGGGGACTCACCAGCAACTGCTGGGGGAACGGTGCGACGTAGGGCGGTGACAGTTGCCATAGCAACCTCTTCAGGAGTGTATTTCTTAGTGCAGGCATGACCAGGGGTCACCATGTTGGGTTTCAGCAGGGTTCCCTCCAGGTAGATATGGTGGTCGCTCAGAGCCTTATAGACTGCAGCCAAGACCTATTTCGTGAAAAAGAGGGAAGACCATCACTTAAGATATTTCTCTTTTTTCTCATCCTTCTACTGTCACTGAGGTATATTTATTAAAAAAAAAAAAAAAAACAACTTTTACCCCCGCTTACATCTTAAGTGGCAAAACATACATAAATTAAATACAAACAAAAACATTGTATATGATCTGAGGGTATGCAAGACCACATTAATATGACCAGGCCATTAGAAATGGAATAAGCGAGTTCTAAATCTCCCCCAATTGAATCTATGTACTAATCTGTTTACCTAGAGAAATTAACTACAATTATGTTTATGTTTATTAAAAACTTTATATACCGCATAACGGCCTAAAAAGGATCCAAGCGGTTGATGATGAGGTAAATAAAATCCAGAACAGAGTTATCTCTAATGACTTGAAACATCTGGCTATCAAATCCAATAACCTCACGCAGCCAAATATACTAAGACTTAGAATGTTTGGGGGCTTCTGTTCTAGGTCATGGCCTGTCTTCTCATTATTTTTATGGTACGAAACCTATCCTAACCACCTTCACCCTATTATACATGGGGTGGGAGAGAATATATGATCATTGAACACTGGTGCCACCTGGTGGCTTTTTATAGTCCCTGTCCTCTTCCTCCACAACACTTCACCATTTGCTTTATACAAGACCCAGAATCCTCCCAGGACATGTTCTCTGCTACCCCAGTTCCTTAGCCTCTCCTTACCTTCTGTGTGATATACTGGCAGCGCTTCAGATCATGATCCCCATCAGGCAACACCTCGGGCTCCACAATGGGAACAATGCCATGCTGAGGGTGACAGACAAAAGGGAGAGAATTTTAGTGGTTTTCACATCCCTGCTGAAAACACTGATGCAGTAGTTAAATCCAGCTAACAAATTATTTAAGAAGGTCAACTATTGGTCTGGCATTTAGTCTTATCGAAAAATACTGCAACTTAAATTAAAAAACAAACTCCAAACCCATACCCTTACATCTACCCTTTATAACTTTTCAGAATGTTTCTTACATTAAAATTTTCCTAGGATAATGGATGCTGAAGTGATTATTATCAGTACAAAGATGTATCCAAATGTGGAATCCCCACTGTAGCCCAAGATTTTTATCTTCATATTTCCTTATCATGACAAATAAGCCTAGAATCAACAAAGTACAATCTTTTGTGCTGCTCCATTATTACGGAACACTATGTCTGTGCCCTGACCCCTCCTATCCTAAATTTAGAGTGGGCATAAGAACTTGGTTATCCTAGGACAGTGGTCTCAAACTCAAACCCTTTGCAGGGCCACATTTTGGATTTGTAGGTACTTGGAGGGCTTCAGAAAAAATAGTTAATGTCTTATTAAAGAAATGACAATTTTGATTGAGGCTAAGTTAATGTCTATTCATTGTCATTCAAATGTTATTCAAAATATCTTCATATATGGTGTATGACAAACCTACAATATATGGGGTATGACAAACATACGATATTTATATTTGTATGTCTATATTCAGCAACAGAATGCATAATAGATGTCCAAAACTTATTCAATACATGTACCATGCACAGTGACATAGTAAGGGGGGATGGACTGCCACAGGTGCTGTTTTGCTGGGAGGGGGGGTGCCAGCACCTCTTTTCCTTTCTGCTCCCCGTTCCTCTAATTGTTCACCGGCATGAAGAGCATCTCCAACCTGCTGCCCGCACTGGCCTTGGCTCTCCCTCTTATGTCATTTCCTGATCCTGTGACCAGGAAGTGATTTCAGAGAGAGAAAGCCAAGGCCAGCGCAAGCAGCAGGTTAGAGATGCTGCTCATCATGCCGGTGAAGAGCTACAAAGGTACAGGGGGCAGAGAAGAGAGGTGCTGGCACCCCCATCCCCCAAGAAGTCAGCACCCATGGCGGTTCACCCCCCCTTACTATGTCACTGTGCATGGTACATGTATTGAATATGACAATACAGTTTTGGACAGTATTCTGTTGCTGAATATAGACATCGTATATTTGTCAAACCCCTTATATGAAGATATTGACTCCTGAAGCAGGTAGTACTTTCTACCAAAACATGGCACTGTGTCAAGTCATTTTTTTATGCTTTGTACAATAAATTTAATGGTATTAGAAGTCCGTTGTCTTGACCCTACTTTTCTTTGTAGTTCGTACATGTCATTGACACATACAGGTCAGTAGTATCACAGCCCCACATTAAGAGATTTGGTGGCTCTCCTTCTGCTCATTTGGATTCAAAATGGCCCCCACTTAAAAAATAGTGAAAGCCACTATTCTAATATGTGCCTATATGGTGTTTTATTGTTATTATGCTGACAATGTATCATATCTTATGTTATTTGAATGTTCTATGCTATCTATTATGATATTTTTTGTATTATACCGACATTTATTATTTCTGTTATGGTTGTTTTACAGTGTTTATATTTCTGATACCATCTTATGTAAATCCTATTAGGCTTCAATTTGCTTTTTCCAAGTTTACCTCATTCGATTGTATTTGGTCATTTTACAATTTTGTTAACAGAATAACAATAGTACGTTCTATGTTTAACTGCTGTACACTACCTTGAGTGAATCTCTTCATAAAGGCAGTTAATAAATTCTAATAAATAAATATATAGGACAATGCAACAGCTTAAGTTGTTAAAATTGTGTTTCCTCCCTCCAGATCTTTGGGCCCTAAGCAGGTGCCTAATTTGCCTAGATCTTTCTTCTACCCGACAGCACAGTGGAATCTTTCAGCAGTTTCTTATAGTCCATTCAACCCCTCCCTCAACTACAAACCTGCTGGCAAATGCTGGCATAGCGTGCCAACACATTAGCATTCTCTATGATGGCAAGATGGGAGGGGGTATGGTCGGAGATCTTCAGCACACAGCGCCATTTTGCGAAATCTGCACCCTCTTTCTTGTACTGAGCACAGCGCTCAGCCAGCCCATCCAACCCTGTTTTAGGGGGAAAGAAAGAACAGAGGGTGGGCAGATGAAGATAAGAACTGTGTAAGTGTCTTCACGGAGGTTACTGCCATTAATCTCAAACATTCTCTCATGCTAAAGCCCCATCCCCTCCTACTGCCACACATATTGGACTTACCCTGTGTGGTGGTCTCTCCATTTGTTCCTGCCAGGGGCACAACACCTTTGTCCACCTGAGATTGGAGAAGGGGGACAAAAATAAATTTAGACCAAATCATCATGCAGTTTAAGCAAGGTAGAAACCTGAAAGCATACTAAGATTCTTTGCATTAATTCTGCTCTAAAATCTCTCTTCACTATAGTTCAGGCGATGTGTCACCTCAAGCTCCTTTTCTCCTAGTGTCAGCTCACAGACAAGCCTGCATACTAAAATATCCATAATATACCTATATGCTCCACTTTCTCAGCATATTCCCACCCTCACCCCCTAAATGACCAAATGCCACCCACTGATGCCCTCCAAGTCCCGTTCCCACTCCTCACCTTTATGCCCACAACACCACCCTTCTCATGAATGACGTGGGTAAATAATTTGCCAGCATCGGTCTTGTGTCGCATGGTTTCATCAAAGAGAATGACTCCCCCAATGCAGGGGTTCACCCGCTCATCAGCGGTGAAGAGCAGCTGGCGATAGAAGCGGCGGTGCTCCTCGGTATTTTCCACATTGATTGAGCTCAGGCGTTTGGCAATGCTGCCTACAACAGGGGAGGAATTGGAATGGCATGAGAACAGAAGCCCATCCCCCACCAAACAAATGGAACCACTGAGAACATTACATAAAAATAAAGTCAATTTCTATATATACAGCAACCATCTACACCCTACTTTGAGACAATGATAAAGGAGACATCAAATGAAATTCTGAACCCAGTTAGTTATCAGACAATTATTGAAAAAAAAAAAAAAAAAAAAAAAAAGACATCTCTCAAAATATAAGGGGGTCTTTTACAAAGCAGCGGTAGCGATGCTGCTGTGGTAAATGCGCCAAAGCCTTTAGGGATTGAATGGGCTTCGGTGCATTTACTACAGCAGCATCGCAACTTTGTAAGGCTTTAAAATTAAAGCTCTAAGAGAAAAAAAGTACTTTGACACACAAAAAAAGGGCTCTGCATTTAAATAAGGTTTCATAGGCTACTTGTTTTAGTGGTTTGTTAAATGCATTTGATGCCCTTAAACTGAGAAAAATCATCAAGGCTGCCTGGACCTCTGCCCAAATTCTAAGGAGGTTCAGGGAGTTTCTACAGGTCAGCAAGGACATAAACTCTCTGCATATGCAGATTACCTGCTGCTGTTTCTTTTACAGAACCCAGCAACAGCCTTAGGAAAGCTCTGTGGCTTTTTCAAAACTAATCTAATCTAATCTAATCCTTAGGTTTGTATACCGCATCATCTCCACGTTCGTAGAGCTCGATGCGGTTTACAGTAGGAGAAATAGGAAGGAACTACAACAGAGGGTTAGGGTAGAAGTGTGAAGAAAATTTATAGGACTTGGGATGCCAAGATATAAGAGTTTCCTTGATTCCTAAATTGGAGGGAGACTTACATTTTTTGAGAAAAGCCAGGTTTTCAGATGTTTGCGGAAAACTTGGAGAGAGCTCAAGTTCCGAAGAGGGGAGGTAAGGTTGTTCCAGAGCTCAGTGATTTTGAAGTGGAGGGAGGTCCCTAGCTTTCCTGTGTGGGAAATGCCTTTTAGCGAGGGGAAGGATAGTTTTAATTTGTGGGAAGATCTGGTGGTATTAGGATTTGAGGAATTCCAAGAAAGAGGGATAAAGGGAGGGAGGATACCATATAGGATTTTGAAAGTTAAACAGGCGCATTTATAGTGCATCCTGGCGATTATCGGAAGCCAGTGGAGCTTGGCCAGGAGCGGGGAGACATGGTCAAATTTACTTTTAGCGAAGATGAGCTTGGCCGCGGCATTATGAATCCGTTGGAATGTACAGGGGTTCTAAAGTTCCAGTCAATACAATTAGTTCATATTGCTGAAACTGGGCAATTACATTTAACCTCTTCCCTTGAGCTGCCCAATTTTATTTATTTATTTTTTTTAATGGCTAGACTGTTATTTCAACCAACTAGGCGTTGGTCTTTGACCTAAGGGCCGCCGCGTGAGTGGACTGCTGGGCACAATGGACCACTGGTCTGACCCAGCAGTGGCAATTCTTATGTAAGACTATAAAATAATCTGAATTTCTGCAGTTATGACTTTGGGGATATAAATTTCTGTTTAGATAGAACAATTGAAAACCTAAAAATTATCTCTCTGTTTATTTCACATTTATTATACCACCTTTAATTGCATTAGCAGAGCAAGGCAGTTTAGCAATCTATAGGTTTGTATAGGAAAAGAACTACAATTGAGAGATAAGACAGCATCAACCAGAGCAGATGTTACAAATTATGCTTTTAAAAAAAAAAAAAAGATGCAAAGCCTAAAAAGCCTCCTAATATAGAATCAGTCAGCTTTATTCAGGATAATATTTTACCTAACTAGCTCTATCTTTTTCAAACATCTCTAGTATTGCTACATAAAGGCTACTGTCAAGTTGGGTTATTTTAGCAATGAGATCCTGTGCTAAAAATAACCTAACTTGTAGGATACCGTTATATCACGTTATTTTGCCATATTGATAACTTCCCCCACCTTAGTGGCACTTCTGTTATGGAACAAGAAGAGATAGTATAAAATACAGAGGAATTCCCTCACCTGAAGCAGGTGACTTAAGTGATCCTTGATACTCTGCTTTATTAGTGGGCAATAGATTTATATATATTTTTAAAATATTAATTTTATTTTACATTGATACCAATTTTATTGTAAGCTGCTTAGTTTCAATGTGATTTGCAGGATATCAAGAAATAATAAAAACTTGAACACTTGATATTACAATATTTTTCTTCTAGGATGTTGAGAGATCACAAGAAAGGATCAAAGCAACTCCTATGTGAGCTCACTAGAGGATGGGGATGTGGCTCTTAGTACATATGCACTATAATAACGTTACACAAGTAGAGCACATTGGTTTACTGTTTTGTTGGGGGAAGTGGGCAAATGAACCCAAAAAGAAAGAAGGTCAAGATAATACTAGAACAATTGATTAAAATCACATTAAAAAAAATAAAAACAAATAACACGACATATCACCTTCAGGGATATAAAATGTTGCCGATTCTTCATATTACATACACATCAATAATCCTCACTGAACATCAATATTAGCAGAAATGCTATTGTTTAATGAAAATGATTAAATGTGTATCATCTGAAGAATGATCAACAAAAAAGTGACAGTATCTAAGAGACACAAACAACTGATTTTATTAGGAAGAGACATCTGACATTGAAGCAGGAGTATATGTGTATGTGTCTGCAACAATAAATAATGTGATATTCAATTAAACATAAAACCATATCAATGCTGAATCTCACTACCGTGAAATATCATGGATACAATATGATTAACATTCAGTATTCACTAAATCTTAATACAAAAGCACAATCTTTCATATAACAGTACAATTCTCAATGGTTCTGATTCAAGCTGGTGTTTTACCCAATACATTAAAAATATCAATCACTGTATCATGGATCATAAATCAAAAACACTGTCATGAAGATCATTTTTCACTTAAAGACCTTACAGCAGAGAGTGAGTAAACACTTATCTTATTTCTGAATATCACATTTATTGTTGCACACACATACAAGAGAGGGATTACCCCCCCCACACACACACACACTATTTCCTCTTTCTTTTAATTCTTACCATTTTCAGTCTAGGAGGAATATACATAAATTTAAATTAATATCCCCCTCCATTAAAGGGATTCAAACTTTAGGTAGGCTTTCACGTTCTTTGGCATTTACTAGGGTGAAAATTTGGAATGATCTTCCTCCAGTTATTAGAACTCTTTCTTCGCTGACTTGCTTTAGAAAAACCTTGAAAACATATCCGTTTACAAAATATCTTACAGATAACTGATAGAACTCCTTAGTCGACAACTGTACATTGACATTCACTGACTCTCTCTTCTATTATTGTTTATCAATGTTCCTAAGATTACATTTTGTTAACCGGTTCAAGTCCCTCTGAGAATGACCCGGTATATAAGACTAAAGATTAGATTAGATTAGGTTTTTAAAGAATCTATGATTGAAATCTTGAACCTATAAGTCTCGGATTTATTTCCTTGTAATATAAGGAACTTTTTGAGATATTGGACATAACATTTACTAAGAATAGGAAACCATTTATATTTAAGTTGTATGCTTTAATTTGGGTTTCCTACCATCTATTTTGTTATACAGTTTATCCTCTGTATTTGTCCCAAGCTTTCTTGAATTCAGACAATTTTCATCTCCACCAGGAGGCTATTCCACAAATTCACCACCCTTACCGTGAAGAAATATTTTCTCAGGTTACTTCAGAGGCTGTATCCCTTTCACCTTCATCCTATGACCCCCTAATTCCAGAGCTTTCAATTGAAATACTTGCCTCTCTCACATCTTCCTTTCTTCCAAAGTATACATATTGAGATTTTTAAAGTCTATTTTTATTATGTTGCTGGTTCCAAGTTCCTATATTTTTAGTAATTTTAAATAACAAGGTCCTATGTTCTATGTGCCTCATAAGATGAGGTCAGGGCAGGAGAATGAAGTTAGGAGTCAGAACTGGGCACCTTAACTTAGGAAAGTCCATATCAGTCCTATCTCTAGGTTCCATACAGGTTACAGTTTACATTCACAGTGTTACAATATAGCTTCAAATAGGATTATTTACTGATGCTGGTAAAGGGTTGAGGGAGTGACTAGGCAAAAAGGTAGATTTTTACAGCTTTTCTAAAGTTAAGAAGACCTTTAAGGGCTCCAATATGAGGAGGTGGGCTGTTCCAGAGGTTTCGTAAGAAATGAGAATAGAATCATTTCCAGGCTGGAGTTGGAGGGAGTGTCCTGATAGTGGATGTAGGCATATTTCATCTTGGGAGTGTAGCATTCTCTTTGGGGGTGTAGAGAGGAAGTTTGTCTGAGAAGTATTTGGGTGTCATGTTGTAAAGGGATTTATATGCCAACACTAGGCCTTTGAAAATGCAGCATTTGGTTATGGGCAGCCAGTGGGCTGATATCAGTGCTGGAGAGACTGGGTCACAGGCTTGTAGGTTTTTCAGTAGTCTTATTGCTGCATTTTGAACTCACTTTAGTTGTTTGGTGTTTTTTGCTGTTAAGACTGTTAAATAAAGTGTTGCAGTAATCCAGGTATGCAAGGACAAAGGCATACAGTAGTTGGGTGAAGTCTTGTTCTATGAAGTAATTTCTTATCTTTCGGAGCTGGCAGGGGTAGTAGAAGGATGAAGAGACTACTTGTGAGATGCATTTGGAGAGTGATAGGTTTGAGTCAAGAGTAATTTCTAGACTCGGTACTTCATCTTTTGCCATCAAGGTAGTTGATTCCCAGGTTAGGGAAGGGCGGGTATAGGAGCATTTTTCTTTCCTAATCCATAGTAATTCAGTCTGAGAGGCATTCAGTTGAAGTTTGTTCAAGGTCATCCAATGTTTAATTTCGGATAAGCAGTTGTGCAGGGTTGTGGTCTGGGTGTTGCAATTTGCTCCTAGTGGTAGGTATAGTTGAATGTCATCAGCGAAGGAGTGGATTTTGATTTGGTATTTTGGGGTTATGTCAAGTACTGGTTTGATTTAAAGATTGAAAAGAAGAGGGGATAATAGGGCCCCTTGTGGTACTCCATATTTGATTTGGTTTGGATAGATTAGTGCCGAGTAGTAGTCTTTGGGATCTTTGGTTCAGAAAGGATTGAAACCAGCATAGTGCTGTAACACAGATATTGATTTCTGCAAGGCGGGCATGGAGGATAGAGTGATCGATGGTATCAAAAGCTATACTCAGGTCAAGCAAGACAAGTAGGATGTCATTTCCTTTATCCAGCAGTTGCCAGCATTCGTCTATGTTGTCAAGTAAGACAGTTTCAATGCTGTGGTGTTTACTGAAGTCTGACTGGAATGTAGAAAGGGCCTTCTGTTTGTCAAGGAATGTTTGTAGCTGAGTTAGTGCTGCCTTTTCCAGTATCTTAGATATGTAGGGCAGGTTAGAGACAGGCCTGAAGTTGGTTGTGTGTTTGAGTCAAGGGATGTTTTTCTAGGATTGGCCTTATGATTGCTGATTTCCAAATTTTGGGCACTTGTCTTGTTTGTAGTGAGGTGTTGATGAGTGGAAGGATAGAGTTTATAAAAGAGTTTTTGACTGGCAGGAGATGCAATGGGCAGGGGTCCAAGATGGAGTTTGAGGCCTGGATTGTGTCTGCAATTCCACCAAGTTCTTTGTGGGAGATGGTAATGAAGCTGGTTAGGGTTTCTGTTATTGCTGGTGGTGGGTGTCAATGTAAGGTTGAGGAACACTGAAAGAGCTCAGAGACTAAACAGCGGAGTTACTGCAGCAGATTTGCAACCTAACCTTGAAAACAGGGGTAATTCCGGAGGACAGCGAATGTTACACCTATCTTCAAAAAGGGATCGAGAGGCGACCAAGAAAACTACAGACCGGTAAGCTTGACCTCAATTCCAGGGAAGATGGCCGAATCATTGCTCAAGAAAGGTATCAATGAGCATTTAGAAAAAAATAATCTGATGAGAACAAGCCAGCATGGTTTCTGTAAAGGAAGATCATGCCTAACGAACCTACTGCATTTCTTTGGGATAAGCGAGAAATTGGACAAGGGTGACCCCATAGACATCGTATATCTCAATTTCCAAAAAGCCTTTTGAAAGGTACCTCATGAGCGCCTACTGAGGAAACTGTGGAGCCACGAGGTGGTAGGGGACGTGCACAGATGGATCAGAAATTGGCTGGCGGACAGGAAACAGAGGGTAGGAGTAAAAGGGCATTACTCGGACTGGAAAGGGGTCACAAGTGGGGTCCCACAGGGGTCAGTGTTGGGACCGCTGCTGTTCAACATATTCATAAATGACCTGGAAATAGGGACAAAGTGCGAAGTTATAAAATTCACGGACGACACAAAACTCTCTAGTAGAGTCAGAACTGTTGAGGAATGCAAAGAATTACAAGGAGACCTGAACAAACTGAGTGAGTGGGCAAAAAGATGGCAGATGGGCTTCAATGTAGAGAAATGTAAAGTCTTGCATGTGGGGAAGGGGAACCCAATGTACAGCTATACGATGGGAGGGAGGGTACTGGGGGAAGGCTGCCTAGAAAAAGACCTGGGGGTTTTGGTGGACAAAACAATGAAGCCGGCGGTGCAATGTGCAGTGGCCTCAAAGAAAGCGAACAGAATGTTGGGCATAATCAAAAAGGGTATCACTACCAGAACGAAGGAGGTTATTCTACCACTGTATCAAGCGATGGTGTGCCCACATCTGGAGTACTGTGTCCAATACTGGTCGCCCTACCTTAAGAAGGATATGGCGATACTCGAGAGGGTCCAGAGAAGGGCAACAAGGATGATTAAGGGCATGGAAAACCTTTCATATGCTGAAAGGTTGGAGAAGCTGGGGCTCTTTACCCTAGAGAAGCGGAGACTTAGAGGGGACATGATAGAGACGTATAAAATCATGAAAGGCATAGAGAAGGTGGAGAAGGACAGATTCGTCAGACTAACAGGGCCAACAAAAACAAGAGGGCATTCAGAAAAATTGAAGGGAGACAGATTCAAAACGAATGCTAGGAAGTTCTTCTTCACTCAGAGGGTGGTGGACACCTGGAATGCGCTCCCAGTGGAGGTGATAGGGCAGAGTACAATATTGGGCTTCAAAAAGGGATTGGATGACTTCCTGAAGGAGAAGGGGATTGAGGGTAACTATACAGGTACTAATGAATAGGGAATAAAGAATTTAGGTAAGGACTTACAGGTCACAAACCTAGGGGCCGCCGTGGGAGCGGACTGCTGGGCACAATGGACCCCTGGTCTGACCCGGCAGAGGCAATGCTTATGTTCTTAAGTGTGTTGTATGAAGGAGTCAAGGCTGGAGCATATTTTATCGATTTTGTCTATGAAGAGGGTAGAGAGTGTCTCACTCTCTAGGCTGGTGTTAGAAGTTGATATTTTCCTTGGGATGAGGTGAAAAATCTCTGTCAGCATAAATGGGTTACTTGATCTGTTTGGAGACTTTAGTAGTTGCTTCAAGGATGGCCTCTTTATATTGTTCATATAGTTCTTTCCACTTAGTCTTATCGATGGGGTGTTTTCTACCATTTTCTTTCGGCTCTTCTCAGCTCTCTTTTTTTTTTTATCTTAGCTGATTGGTGAACCAGGGAGAGGGTGGATTGCGAGGGTGTTGTTTAATCACTCTGGTTGTGGCTAGGTTGTAATAGAGGGATTTGACTCCAGTTTATGGTGGTATCATCGATGAGATTGGGTTTAGTTTTGCAGATTTTGTTAGTTGAACGATGCCAGGTGAGAAGGAGTCTAGGTCTATAGAATTGTCATTGTATCTTCTTGATTTGTGGTTCTTTTGCCTTTGTGGGTTGCTTCTCGTTGAAGGTGTAGCTGAAGGTTATAAGATGGTGATCAGACCAGGATATTGGGCTGTGAAGAGTGGCACTTGCTCGTGGGCTGTAGGGGGCACTATAATGTGTTAATGGATAGTGTGCAGGACATGGTGCAAGTATTTTGTGGATTTTTTTCTACAAAAATGCCGGCTTTTCGTATGGTTCTGGGTAACTCTAGTTAGATACACATGTGTTAGTTAAGCACATGTGTTAGTTAAGGCCACGCCTAATAGAAGCGTACAGAAAAGTTGGTGAATGAAAATCTGAATATGAATGTAGCCAAGGCCAGAAAAACAGACTACAGATTAATATTAAGGAAAAGCATAATAACATTCTCATGTATTTTGCTATTAAGCCAGACCATAGAGGGAATCAAGTAATGCGTAACATACTTCTAGAGGGATTAATAACTCCATCTTGTTTTCTGTCTCTCTTTGCTCTCTCTGAGTTTTTCCGCCTTGAACCTCATGGCTCTAATTAATACCAGACCTCTCAGTCTGGCTTGTGGAAGATATAGGGTTTCACATTTTTGAATATAGATAGTTATATGTATCTTATGAATGCAATATACCGTGTTGTGGGTATATGTGTGTGTTGGGATCCCATGAGTGATTATGTGTGTGAATGTATATTAAACATGAGTATTGGGTTTTGAAAAACATATTTTATATATTTTAAACCTGAAGAAACTTTAAGGGAGCCTAAGAGGCAACGTCTGGAAATAGAGCCAGAGACACTGTTACCATGAAAATACCAGTCTTTGAGAGGCTCAGAGCAGAAAAGGTCAGCTAGTTTGACCTCCAGCATAGGAGGGAGGGGGAGTAGGTTTTTCCTGCTTCACTTTGAACACAGGGACACAAACTTTTCAGCAGATACTGAAAACAGAAATGCAGGCTGGCTTTAACAAACAAGCTGTTTTGGATTCAAAGTTTTCTTTGGGTATGTATGTTAAAATGGTTTATGCATATTCAGAAATTAATGTAAACAAAAATATGATTTGTAAAACTTTTTTCCTATGTCAAAAGGAATTTCTTTGTTCAAACTTAAGGACAGCCTCTGTTAGCTGATTGGTTAACAAGGGATGCTGTCATACTGGTCACAGAAGGTATATATTGGTGAACAACGAAGTATAGGAGCGGGATTCTTTGCTAGAAATGGCAGAATTTGGCGTCTGTAAAGACCCCCAATGACGCAAATAATCTTTTGATAGTCATTATGGAAATAAATAAAAATTAATAATCGTTTTTGGAACATTTTGCGTCATTTGCCATCATTCCTGTATACTTTACACACCTAAGAGCAAGGCTAGCTGCTCAGCTGGTGATGCAATGCAGGGTTGCTTGGTCATGGAGTTGGCTTTCTTGCATGAAGATTAGATTGAATGAGGAGATTATTTGTTGGAAATAGAGGTCTGCGAGCATCTCTGTGAAATCTGCTGTGGATACCGTCACATTTGGATAGTCTGAAAAGTTATAAATCTCCTAGAATAATGATCCGTTTCTGGGAGATAATGAGTTTGTTTAAGAAGGGTATTAGACCTTCTAATGTGGCCATGGGGGAGGGGAGCGCTCTAAAGATCAGGGCAAAGGTGCGGTCTTTGTTATAGCCAATAGTGAAAATAAGGCCTTTGAGCACATTTAGAGTGATTAAATCTATTGCCTTTGGGTTGAGGTCTGATTTTATGATGGCTGCTACTCCTCCTCTTTTATTGGGTCAAGCATGCTAGTGCTTGGTATCAGGGGAGGGGGGACAAAGTATCACCAATGAGATTCCATCGCTATCTTGTAGCCAGGTTTCAGTTAGTAGGACAACATCCTATTAGGTCACCTATTCTCATGGCATCTGTAATGGATCTGGATTTTAGATTTATCACTCGCCTTTTTCAAATCCAAGCTCAAGGCAAGTAACATTCAGGTACATGAGTTATTTCTCTGTGCAAAGGGGCTCACAGTCTTAAGATTCATTCGCGCCAATGGAGGGTAAAGTAACTTGCCCGACATCACGAGAAGGGTCAGTGGGTGAAGCAGGATTTGAAATCTGAAATTCCTGGCTTAAAATCTGTTTCTCTAACTACTATGTTCAACCCTTTTCTTTTTTTCAATCTGTGGTAATTTGGGGCAAGGCTATGGATAAGATAGCAAAGTGAAGTTCTGTCACTGACTACAGCAATAACAAATGCAAAAGACAGATTGTTCCATGTTAAGATGGCAGATTAACAATTATGAATCATGCAGCTACAGAAATGCCAAAATAGGAGATCTGAACTTTCTCAACATAATTAAAAGAATACCACAAAAACAACCTAATATTATATATCTGGTGCTAAAAATTGCATGCGTAAATTTGGGTATGTGCCCTACTTCTATGCACAATTTAATTGAACAAGCCAATTAGTGCTGATACTTGGACACTAAATTAAGTGGCATTAATTAAAATTTAAATGCACATTTTTGAGGTGCCAGGTTCTACATAGATCCAAAAAGGGCGTAAGGCCATGAGAGGCACTTGGGTGGTTTGGGAACTTTCTTGGAAGTTACGTGCAGCTTTTTAGAACAAGGGAGATCTGCATGTAATTTAGGCACAAGAATTTGCACCAGGTTTTACTTGGTGTAAACCTCCGTGCCTAAAATTGGCAATATAATGCTGAATATAGGGAGTGCTGGTATCAGGTCTTGCATATTTTCTCCAGCAAGAGCCTATAGAGCAGGCTGTTTAATGACACTGTAGTGTCCTAAATGTATTCAAGCCAAAGGGGATTTGGGACATGTTTTGTGGTAATGCCTCAAATTAGACCATGCTGAGGTTTTAGTGCTTGGTTTCTAATTAGTATTTTAAAACAAGCTATTACATATCAGCCTTGGAATCTGGTACTGAGGTGGGAGCAGATTTTGGGTGTTGCAGAGAAAGGAGAGAGAGACTACTGGTGCAGAAAACCAGAGTGGTGGCACTGAAGTGCATTCTAAGAACATGGACACAGGCTTCTCCTCCTTCCTACTGGGAGTGGAGGAATAGATTTCACTCACTTTATTTAATTGAACTCCACAGAGTACAAGGCATACATGCCAAGAACTTGCTATTTTTAAGCACTGTCACCGAGGGGTAGCAGTCAAATTTTGAATGTTCTGGGGGAATGGAAGTTGTAGCTTTCAGGATGGGTACCTGATTTAAGGATGGGTAGAGGCGGTGTTGGGGTTTATTGCAGAATGGATATACAGAACCTTTGAGAGGGTTATAAAGAACACAGGCCCTTTCTAAACTGTTTGCAATTAGAAGTATGGGAGAAATCCGTTCTCCATATCTCTCTATGTATAAATATTATATATTGCAAGTATATCTTATTTTTTTCTTTAATAACAAGTAAAATATATATATATATTTTATTTTTTATTTTTTTTTTTAAAAAAAAAAGCTCATGGGGCCCACAACATCTTCACGTTCGATTCCAACAATGGAGGACACTTAAAGCTATGAACAATTTTGATTTCTCTGTAATTGTTGTGGTGGCCCCACTTGGAAGAAGGCCACATATATGCCCCCTCCCCTACCACTGCAGTGCAGTACCCAATGGGGGAGGGGCTTTGCTCACCAGTGGACTCATCTGCAGCAAGGATGCCTTTGCCATGGGCAACGATGCGGTGGGCGATGTCCGAGAGCTCCTTCTTCTGCTCAGGGGTAAATGCTGGGTATTCGTGAGGCATTGTGGATCACGTCTGGAGGAAGCAGAGAAAGATCAAGGTCACACTAATAGAAAAGGTCAGCAGTACAACTGGACTCAGAACTATTTGCAGAGCACTAAAGTGATTTGCTCAAAGGACATACACAAACAGACACATAATGGCAGAGCTGGGATTAGAACTTGGGCTCGTCTTCCCATGTCAGAGGAAAGAGCAGTAGTCAGCTCAGAGACACTTGTATCCTTGTAAGGAAGAATGAAGAGGGATCTTTAAAAAGCATATGACTGTGACCCAGCAGGAAGCCAATGTGACCTTTCATTCCCTGCACCCACCCTCCTTCTGGACACTTTGAACATTACAAGGTCAGGTGTCCACTCCCTCCGGCATATATATTGCACCATTCCCAGACACCACTGCAGATGTCCAAAGAAGAACTCAACACTACCTTCTACACAGGAATGAGGGTTTAATTTCTCAATGTCACTCTTCCTTTTCTCTTTTCTGTCCCATCACCCCCTATCCCCCATTCAGAGCCCTCAGACAAAAATTGTTTAGAAAACCTCCTTTTCAGGCACAAACACCTCAGCCCTTTGAGTTACACAGCACTGTGCCAGCATAATACTATTATTAAATAACTCTCCCCCTCCCCCACAAAACAAACAAAGCTTGTAGATTATTCTTTTCTTATTTCCTTGATTTATTCTTGATGGCAAGCCCCCCCCCCTCCCCCAACATCTAGGATTACCCATCCTGAGAGAGGAAGGATCATCTTCAGAATTTATAATCTGAATGTTCAGCCCCTGTAAACAGTATTAAGAGACATGTCACTTTCAGCACCAGAGCTGGTGTGACGAAATCTAATTGTAACCTGGTCTTAAGATGTCACTGCTAAACCAGACTTCTAAACAAAATTGGGCTGATGTTACACTGTCTCTTGAAATAGTACCATTATCCTTAAATGCACTGTATGAACAGTTGAGACATCTCGATAGGTCTGAGGAATAAATTTCAGATGACTCTAGATTAAGCTTAACTAGGGGAAAAATTGCAAGAGATATGGGGGTATTGCAAACACAGCCTTAGGTGAATCTGTTCATAAAGAAAATTGAAGACACTGCTCTTCACAGACTACTACTGCTGATATTATGTCCCTTGTGGGGCATTTTAGGGGAGAAATGTTAAGTTTTGATCAATGTTTCATGTGAAACTATATGTATGTAATGTCATTGAAATTATGGATGTGTATTGTAAACCACTTTAAATTGACTAGATAGTCATTATAAGTGGTATAAAAATGGTTAGATAAAAGCGGTTCATAAATCCCAATTTAAAAAAAAATAAAAAATGCAGATTCCACTTATTTTATTTATGACCTTAGCAGACATCAGTAGAATTAAGGAGTTCCTCCACTCTGGGAGGTGGTTTGCAGCCGGAAGTCTTATCATCAAGATTTATGGAGAATAACAGAGTAGCCTTTAAAAATATGTGCACGGCAATCAAGGACAGTTAGAGGTCACTGAGCATCAGCAAGTGTCTTTCTTATTTCTAATAAACTTCTAAAGGCTAGTAAGGAATAAACTGAAAGCATTTAGCTGCCACCCCGACACTCTTCATTTATGGGAACCCTTGACAGCGCTTGAAAAGACCTCACAATTGTAACAGGAATAGGAAGGTGTGAGCGACGGAAGACTTCTTTTTTTCTCTTCTGCTGCCGGAAATGATGATACAAAAAGGGCTGCGGTGAACAATCATCCTTAGTCTTACATATACAGTATAGTGCAAAAAATTACCCCCCCCCCCCTAACAGCCTCCATTTTATAAGCAAGGGATGTGAGAAAAGGGATGCAGCAGCTGCAGCCCAGAGAAATCACTCTGCCGCAGTCTTTCAACTGAATGACGAAAAAGGGAGGTTCCCAACATCGAGATAAACGATTTTGGTCTGGGAACTGTTATTCGTCAATTAATTGATTTTACTAAGTGAGTGCTCTAGCGGCCTTTCGATGGTTCCCGCCCCTCCCCCCCTATGGATTGAACATAGGTTCCAGCTTTTAAAAAACACAAATGCCGCAACTCGCCGTAATTTTCCATGAGTGACGCAGGGGGGTAACCGTGAAAATGCAACGCTACAACGAGATAGATATCTAGATAAAAACGCTGAGAAAAATCTTATAGGATGAGCTCTTTGTCATATAAAGGCATATTTTCAAAGCACTTAGACACACACAAAGTTCCACAGGTTACCATGATACTTTCTGTGTCTGTGTGAAAATGAGCCCCATAGTCACACACACACAATAGGCTACTTCCATTTTTGGCAGCAAAAAGAAGACTGAAGGTGAATCAATGTCACTTAGTCTTAGCAAGATGCAGAGACTGTGAAACCCCTAGTGCCAGTATTTTCCATACAATTAGTGCATCCTCCAGATAAGATACTGAGATCATAGTGATCAAATCAGGAACTAAAAAAAGGCAACGCTACAACAGGAAGAAAAATAAATTCCTGGCAAGGACTAAAATGCATTAATCCTCCTTCCTGTACTTGACCCGTTTCCCTTTCTTGCTTTTCTCAGCATGCAAATTTTACTGTAAAAAGAAGCCGCTAAGCATGCCTAAGGAAGCAGAAATCTCACCCCCTCCGGTAATCTCCCTCGATGACTATGAGCAGAAGCAGCAACTCCCGAATGCCGCAGTCCTTTCAAAGCCAAAATGTTAAGCAAGCCCTATTGCAAGCTTCCTCCGCCCATCATTTGACGCCATCCTTCCAAGGAGGGGGCGTGGTCAGAAAGTTAAAGAGCCACTGTCCCGGTAGAACGATTTGAAAATAGGGTTTAGCGCATTTCTTGTACTTGTCTGGATTGGAACAAGAATGAGTCAGAGACGCCTCCACATGGCCCTAGGACGTGACAGGCAGCACATGCATAGAAAGACAAGATACACTTAGCTAATTCATCCATTCTACAGTATGCTCTAGCTAATCCTCAAGAACCACAAAAGTCACCAGTACCTGAAGCTTATAATTCAGATGTTCTCGAGCTACACCAAGTCTGATCTCAGGATAACCATAATCAATATTCATGGGATAGAGTTGTATACAATTGTAGTGTAGACAAATTTATCTCATGCATATTCATTGTGGATCTTCATCTTGGAGTGGCCCAAGGACAGGGTTGAGAATTCCTGTTATAATTGAAGCATCATAACTTTTCTTGAGATCCAGAGCCAGCTTCACATTGCACTAGGTAAGGCATAGGCTCAGGGTGCTAGGTGATAAAGGGAATCAAAATCCTGTCTCTGTCATCACCACCAGTGGCTCACATGGTCTAAAGATGATGCCTTCTCTTTCCTCCTCCCCAGGAGTCCTATATCTCTCCCTCCATTTCCACCACAGTCCTGTACACTTTATCTTGGTTGCCAGTAGCAGCAGCATAAACATAAGAAGGCTTTCAGCCTGCTTCTGCATCTTCTGATCTCCACATTCTGCCCACAGGAAATTGCATCAGAGAAGAAATTGCAGCAGAGGTGGGATGCAGCAGAACATATGAGGCAGGCCAAAAGACACCTGCTCTTCATGCTGCTACTGCTACCTTGGTTGTCAGAAACCAAGGTGAAGTGTACAGGACCATAATGGAAGAGGGGGTAGGAGGTAGAGAAAGAAGGGAAGAGATTCCAGATCTGAGGGGGGCCCAGGGACAGAAGTAATGAAAAGAGAACGCCAAAGCAAGTTGGCTTAGCATGTCATAATTCCTTGAGTCAGCCCTTTTGAGATCTGTTTTAGAACCAGCTCTTAAGCCTTATACAATATTTATGGGCATAGCCAAGGGTGGACCTGGGCCCATCCACTTTTGGCTTAGGGGCCCACCCATTAGCAGCACACACCTGTGGTGTAGCTGGAAGGGATCGTCAAGCCCTACTAACTGAAGATATCAAGTTTTATATACCGCCTATCAAGGTTATCTAAGCAGTTTTACAATCAGGTACTCAAGCATTTTCCCTATCTGTCCCAGTGGGCTCACAATCTATCTAACATACCTGGGGCTATGGGGGATTAAGTGACTTGCCCAGGGTCACAAGGAGCAGTGCGGGGTTTGAACCCACAACCCCAGGGTGCTGAGGCTATAGCTTCAACCACTGCACCACACACTCCTCAACCCTCAAAACCCAGGCCATCAGAACACTGTGAAAGCCAGTGGCAGGGCTCCAACTGCCAGTGCCGGCCTCCAAAGCATGCTCAATTCTCACGCATGCTTAGTTCATGTGCATGTATGGGGTGCCAGAATTGGCAGCTGGGAACACTGTCACTGAATGCTAAGGTGTTCTTACAGTCTGAGGGGTTGGAGAGCTAAGGATGTTTTCAGAAAGCAATGCTTGGGGACCCCCATCTGCTAAGGTATTTGTTTTTTAAGCTGGGGGGGGGAAAGAGGAGAGAACAGAGGAAGGAGGAGGGCTGGGAGAAGATAAAATTTGTCATGCGCACCCATTACCCACATACTGCTTTCTGGCTATACCACTGTTATACTTATCATTTAGAACAGTGTATCTCAAACTGTATGCCTCCTGAGATTTCAGGTGTGCCGCGGCATACTGGGTAGGAGGAGAGGCACCGGCACCCGTTGACTGCCTACAGGATGTGCCTCTTGTGGTGAGAGACGCGTCCTGTAGGCAATCAGTGGGTGGCAGCACCTATCCTTCTCTCTGGCCCTCTTATCTTTTGGCACCCCCCCCCCCACCCCCGCACTGGCGTCTCAGGGCCCACCTGGAGGGCTTTCACATACACATGGACATTAACATGATGATGTCATGGATGCACATGATGCCATCACTGTGATATTCGCGCACTTCCAGGTGCCTCGAGCCATGGCCACTACCTTTAGTGTGCTGCAGCTCGAGAAAGTTTGCTAGACACTGATTTAGAAACTAAAAAGTACCTTTAAATTCTGACTATTACTTGCACAAAGCATTTACACTATTTGCAATGTATCATCAATCAATAACAAAGAAAGCAACTTTTATATATACAGTTCATCTGCAGAACAATGGATACTGGTAACAACAGACAGTGACTGAAAAATATAGAAACAAGACGGCAGATAAAGGCCAAATGGCCCATCTAGTTGGCCCATCTGCAGTAACCATTATCTCTTTCTCTCTCTGAGAGATCCCACGTGCCTATCCCAGGCTCTTTTGAATTCAGACACAGTCTCTACCTCCACCACCTCTTCTGAGAGACTGTTCCATGCATCTACCACCCTTTCTGTAAAAAAGTATTTCCTTAAATTACTCATGAGCCTATCACCTCTTAACTTCATCCTATGCCCTCTCATTGCAGAGTTTCCTTTCAAATGATTTGTTTATTGCTGAGAAAAGAACATAAAAGAAAATTTTAAAAAAAAAGATTAAAATTTTAAAATAATGAAAATACAAAACAAGGAATTTTCAGAGCAATGAAGAACTGTACGGGTCATTGGTGAGACTGCTGAGAATGCTGAATCCAGTTCAAGGGGCCCATTCAGAAGAGTCACAAACAGATCTTGCATATATAAAGTCTCCAAAGTATACAATATATATGTTATGCATAGTCATTGCAATTATCCAGTGAGGTCAACAAGAAAAGCTGGAGCACAGGCAGCCCAGAAAAGGATTATCAAAATTATATCAATAGAAGATGTCCAGTGGTCTGTTAATGCCAGCATCCTGTCTCTGACAGTGGTCAATATGGGCCACTTGGAAGTCTCTAGCAAATTCTAATGAAATCTCTTCTCTATTGCTCTTCCAGATATAAGATAGTGATCCCTACATCTACCAGGTTAATAAATGCTAATAGATAGATACTGTTGTTAACATTGATTTACTGCAGCTCTTCTGAGCAGGAACCATCTCTTATACATACAATGTACAGCACATCATGCACCTGGTAGAACTATAGAAATAATAAATTGTTGTTGTTCATTTGAGCTTTGGTGCCGGAGAAGGATTTTATGTGTTCCATGGATTGCCAGAAGAACTAACAAATCAATTCTAGAACAGATCAGACAGGCTATGTCACTCGAAGCCCAAATGATAGTTACAACTGTCTTATTTTGGTCACACTGCCGGAAGAGAAAGATCCTTGGAGAAGGACATCATGTTTGGGAAGATCGAAGGAACCAGACGAAGAGGGTGACTTGCAACCAGATGGCTTGGACATGTTGAAGACAACCATGGGGCTAATGCTGGAGGACTTTACTGGACTAGCACAGAACCGATTTCTTTTTAGATCTGTAATTCATCAAGTCACTAGGTCTCGAGCATAAGTCAATGGCAGCTAACTAACTCCTTGGGAGCAAGAGAGTACAGTTCTTAGTGAACAGTACTGGGAAGAGAGAATGGGAATATAGAAAGAGGGAAGAGGAAGGGTTCTGGAGAAAAGGGATCTCAGGGAGAAGAGGACAAAAATATAAAATCATGGGGTGGGGGTGTAAAAGGAGACAACATGGAGCAGGGAACGGAAGGATCATAGGCAGAAGAACTGGGAATTAATGGAGAAGAAAGAGGTTTATAGATTTCTGGAGAGGGCAAGATTCATGATTAGGAGGGAAGGGAAGAAGATCTATTCTTACACACATTCTCACTCACAGCCCTGTAAGAGTCCCTCCAATCCTCTCACTCACTCTCCAAACCCCTCACCCACAACCCACTTTCAATCTTCTCACTCTGATTTCCTCACTTACACTCTCCCTACTACCCACCAATCTGTTACTTTTCTTCCTCTCCCTGAACTTTCTCTGATCCCCTCACTCTCTCTCTCTCAGCTACTTTCTCCCCTCATACTCAGGGACAGTGTTATACCTGCTGGGGCCCAAGGGAACAATATGGGAAGAAGCCCCAAAGCTCCCTGGCAGGCTCTAACTTCTTCAGCTTTGAGAAGGCTTGGGACCCCATGTGGCCTGATGGCCCAGGGCAATTGCTTTATTTGCACCCCCTTATGCTGGCCCTGCTTACACTCTCTCTGCCATGTGAACCTCTCACTCTCAGCTCCCCTGGAACACCCCCCCCCCATCCCTTCATTTGTTCTCAGCCACTTTCTCCCCTTACATTCTACTTCTCAGCACCCCTTTCAATTTCTTCACTCATATTCTGCACCCTTGGCAACCCCTCCAATTCCCTTTACACCTCCACATTCCCCCAGTCATTTTTCTTGCCTCCACTCCTCAGCCCAGCACTGAGACTTCAGAGCTGATCCTATTACACACTTTGCTAGACTGCTAAAGCCTCACAAAAAGACAACAGCAGTTGAACCCTTCAGGCCACATCTTTAACTACCTAGGACAGAGTGGACTACTTTGAACCCCTTGTGCAATTTAGGCTCTGGGCAGAAGAGAATAGACGATGTGGCCCATTTCTTCCTTCAGTCCCCTAAGTGGCAGAAGATGAAGAGGAATGCAGCAGAAACAACAGTGGTGGCAATAGGAGAAAGGAAGTTATGCTCCTCGTCCCACCCTTTAACTACTATGTCATATAAGTCTGTCAGTGAAGCTGTTTTCTCCTACAACACCATTCTCCAGCTATCCTCGCTTCTCCCATTTCACGTCCTGTAAGGCACACCAAACCCCAACCCTGGATGATCTACAACATTCACTACCTGTGCTCCTGTCCTGTGCCCAATCTGCTGAACGTCTTTGGCTTCAATTCTGCATACGTTCTGACTTCATACACTTAAAATTCCTACTGATATCCTCCCAGTCTGCCCTCTCACTTGCCAAACAACAATATTGCATTTAACTAATTTACAATATATACAATCTACTTAATCTCCTCCTCCTATTCCCCTCTTTAGCTTGACCAAGCACTGCCCACTCCCTGGCACCATATCCTCAATCGTCCAAAAAAAAAAAAAAAAGGAACCGGAAAGCCAAGTTATCAACCTGAAACCTAATATCTCCTACCGAAACTAACTATCTACCAATGTAAGGAAGCAGAATACTTTTCTATGTAACGTAACCTGAAATAATTTCCAATGTAATTTAATCTATATCCTCAGTTTGTACCTGTACCAGAAATTCTCCAATGTAATGTACCCTCCTGGAAATGTCCAGCTCTCTTCTTGTGTAATCCGTTTTGAACCGCAAGGTACAAGCGGAATAGAAATCACTAATGTAATGTAATGTAATTTTCTTAGCTCTAACCCTCGCTGTCTCTGCCACACTCAACTCTCTACTCAAAGTGCCCTCCTGTCAGTCCCCCTTTCACTTTCCCCCTAGATGATGGCAGAGTTTTTCAACAACAAAGTTCTCAAGATTCACCTTTAGTTCTCAACCAAGTCACCTATCTGTCACATCATCAACCTATCACTCTCCACTGCAACCATTCCCGATATCTTCAAAACATGCTGTAGGTAAACCTCTCCTCAAAAAACCCTCATTAGACCCCACATCCCCCTCCAATTATTGCCCCATCTCTCCCTCCTTTTCTTATCCAAGCTACTTGAATGTGCTGATACCGTTGTTGCCTGAACTTCCTTTAATTTCAATCTATTCTTGATCCACTTCAATCAAGTTTTCGCCCACTCCATTCCACAGAAGTTGCCCTTGCTAAGGTCTCTAATGACCTGCTCCTAGCCAGATCCAAAGGCCTCTATTCCATCCTTATCCTTTTGGATCTATCTGCTCCTTTCGATACTGCTGATCACCACCTACTCCTCAATACACTGTCCTCACTTGGATTCCAGGGTTCTGTTCTCTCTTGGTTTTCTTCCTATCTCTCCCATCACACTTTTAGTGTATGCAATGGAGCATCCTCTTTCACTGCTATCCCACTATCAATTGGTGTACCTCAGGGATCTGTCTCGGGACCTCTCCTTTTCACCATATATGCCCACTCCCTCGGTACACTGACCTCCTCCCATGGTTTTCAGCATCACCTTTATGCTGATGACTTCCAGATCTGCCTCTCCACACCAGATATATTTACAGGAATCTAGACCCAAGTATCAGCCTGCCTGTTCAACATTGCCACTTGGATGTCTCACCACCATTTAAAACTGAATATGGCTAAAAACAAGGTTTGTTTCTTCTCTAAGCTATACAGCCTAACCTGTCAGCTTTTTCTTCATATTATCTGACCTTGTCAGTGTTTTCTGGGCATCTTTTCTAATTTTATTCTATCATTTTTGAGTCTGCACCTTAGAAGAGACGAGGAAGAGGGAAGATATAATGGAGAAATTCTGATGCCTCAAAGGTATAAATAATGCACAAGAAGGATTTTCCAGTGGAAAAGATTTTTTAGGGCAAATGATCATAATATGAGGTTAGAAGGGGTTAATCAGCGGTAACAAAAGGAAAGATTGCATTACAGAAAGGGTGATGGTTATATACAATAGTTTCTGGATGGAAATATAATTTCGAGCTCCTTTTACAAAGTCATGGTAATGATACCCCTCATAGCAAATTCATCAAAGACCATTCATTCAATTTGCCGTGGAAGAATCACTACTGCGGCTTTGTAAAAGGGGCTCTTCATTTAATAACATTATTGTTGGGCTTTTCAGTTCAACAAGGCAAATTATATCAACACTATATACAGATAGAATTATTAAATGGGGGAGACCACAAGAGTAGTGGATTTTAGTAAATACTGGGCTAAGCACAGAGGCTCATCTGAATGTAAGGAGGTGAAGGTAAAGCCAGAAACAGGAATGGACAGAAAGTGTGCTCTAAGGACATTACTGTCATTGTTTTCTTTCTGCAGACGGTAAAGGATAACTGTCCTATAACTGAACACATACAGTTATGTACCACTTGTATGTGTATATGTACAGAAAACCATTGCTTATACAAGTAGTTCAAAGCAATTTGCAAGATTTAACCAGGTAGATCCTGGGAAGATATATGTCTAAAAGAAGGTCAGATCAAGAAATATATCATCAGAGAGTACTTAAATACTTACGTAAAGTAAGAATTAATCATTTAAGAAATATTTAAACATATGTGTTTTTAGCTTCCATCTGAAACCATGTAATTTGAATCTGATCTAAGAGCACCTGGTAAAGAATTTTATACCTTGGCAGCCTATTAGGAAAGCAAAGAAGAATAGATTTGTTTATATTTTATGTTCAATGCAGATGGAAAGTGAATGGCTAATTGATTTTTGGCACGATACACCCTAGAGGACAGTAGGGAAAGTATTAATGGCATTACATAAGAAGAAATTCACTAATAACACAATCAAATTTTCACAAGGGTCCTTAATCAAGACTATTTCACATATGGTAGTATAGTTATTCCACCATTTAAATACCCTTATGGTTTTACTATTTTTTCATACAGTTTTAAAGGATCCTCAGCGGCACCACTTGGAACTCAATAGCATTTCATTGTACCAAGCTTTACGTGTCAACTCGTCATCGGGTCCCAATAGTTCTAATAGTTTTATCATATATTCTTCACTTCTGCATATTTATCAACGCTTTGAAATTCAAATATTTTTATAGTTTTATAAGCTATCACTTAGCTTTTAGATGTGGTCTCCGGCTAGGGGAATGTCATACCGACATGTTTCGCTAGAAGTAGCTTTATCAAGGAATTTTCCCCCCAATAATAAGCCGTCAGCCCTTATGACCACATAAGAAGAAGCCATGCCATGAATAAATATGAACATTAAAGAACATAATTTAAATGATGAGTGAGCCTCTATCAGCAACCAGTGCCATAGATTCAAAAGAGGCGTTACAGTTCCCATTTTTGTGTATGGCATATTAATCTAGCCAAAGTGTTCTGTAGAGACTGATCGCTTCCTCAGTTTCTCAGAGCATCCTACAGATTGTACATTACAATAATTTATCTTACCATGCAGAAAGGCTTGCACAGCAATTCTAAAGTGTTAAAATCAAAAATATTTTCTAATTCTACAAAACTGTTTACATTTATTTTTAAAAAATATCCTGCCCATCTACAAGTGTAGGAGGCTACAAATTCTAATACATGCTAAAATCAACTTACAAAATAAAGAAATAAATAAATAAATAAAATATATTAAAGGTCATAAAACAAAATTACAAAAATAGTACAATCATGAAAAAGCCTGTTGAAATAGCAAGGTTTTTAACTGCTTTAGAAAAGTAAGCAGGGATACATTGAGACACTGCTGGACCTGCAACCATGAACAAAGAATTCCTGTATTTCTCCAGTCTAATATGCCTGAAACTGGGATTTCTAAAAGATACTGATTGCCAGATCCCAAGGTATGGGTGGGCACATACTGTAAATCAGGGTGGCAGCAAGACAAAGAGGAATTTGTTACTCAGAAGATTAGCATGAAAGCATAAAATCTATAGTTACTTCCAAAAGTTTTGAAAGTATAATCAATTAGAAGGGAGATGTTCTTGAGTGTTAACATGTTGTAAAAGGGTTTACATAGAGCAATGAAGTGTTAAGTGACTTGCCCAAGGTCACAAAGCACAGCAATGAAAATGGAATTCACAACCTCCGGGTGATGAGGCAGCAACTCCAGCCACTAAGCCACTCCTGCTGTTTGATGAGGCCGGCAAAGTCGACCCTGACCACAGCATTTTGGTCTTACTATTGTTTAATTTCATACGATACTGAATAACCCAAACTTTGACTGAATCACTCATGTTTCAACATACATAAGATTACAAAGAAATGTATATTGATACAAGATCCTCGTTATGTGTCAGATTAGGATAAAAACTTGTATTGTAAAATCTTGCACTGTAACTATGACAAAGTTAACCTAATTGTATATTATGGATATTGGTATGTGTCGAGTTAGGATAAAAACTTGTACTGTAACGATGGCAGATAGTAACTTGTTAACTATATATTATGTTAACATGTAACCCGTCCTGAGCTCTTTGGGGAGGACAGGATAGAAAATGAAAAAAATAAATAAGTGGCAGCAAATCAATTGAGTGCTATTGGGAATGCATAAGTGGCATAGGAGGGAATTCAATAAACAGTACTAAAACTTAAGCGCTACAAATTTGGCATTATTCCATAAAGGGCACATGCCTTATATAAAATAGCACTTAGACGTGGATCCTGCACCTGCTGAAACCAGGTATAAATGCTGGCACCCCAGTTGGATGTGGTTAGACCAAATTCTGTAATTCCATGTGCAACTTTTTGGAATGTCCCAACGCACCCTTGGTCATGACCCTTTTTCAGATATGCACTAGAAAATGTGGTCGCCAATCCTTATAGAATAGTGCACAGCCAGATGTGCATGCAACTTCTAATCAAAGCCAATTAACTGCAATAACTAGTTAGCATCCAATTATTGCTAGTTAAAGGTTTGTTAATCAATTAAATTGCATGCATATTTTGGGCATGCAGTCAAATATCAGCATGCAATTTTGGGCACAACGTATAGAATTCAGGGGACTGTGTATAAATGTAAGGGGATCATTCACATAGGAAAACCTTGCTACCACTTACATGTAAGTTGTATAACTTACATGCGCCCTTGCTGTATTTAGACACCTGCCATTATGCCAGGTCTATAACTGGTGTAACTCTGGTGTTAGGCATGCTGATACTGGATTATGCTAGTATTCTGTAACAGAATCTGTGTGCCCAGATATTGTCATAGAAAAAGCTCTCACCATGTGGTATTGGGGTGCCTAAAGGAGGTGCCCACTTATAGAATTCTTAAATGAATTGAAACCATCTGGTATTCCATAGTGCTAGATGTAATGTATCTTAATATAATTAATATGGCATTATATTTGAATAAAAATTGTGTAACATTAAATAACTTACATTTAATGAGCATCTGTCTAAGTGTTTTTCATTTTCTGTTGTTGGGGGAAACAAGTTTTGTTTCTATTTAAATAATTTCTTGTTTTATAAAGATCAAAGATTTAGGGTGGTGATGACTTCAACAGGTATTCACCTCTACTATTATTGCTTTCATGAAAGCACTTTCATAATAATTAAAAATAGGACATTATTACAATATTCTGAGCCCTTCGTTAATGAATAAGATGTCTGTTTTTGGATCAAAAGATTAAGAGTTCAAGTCCTTTCATGGTTGCTTACTTGTGTTTCTTTTTTAACATATCTATAAATGATCTGAAAATGGGAATGCCAGAAATAATCAGAAAAGAAACTAAACATACAACATTCCGGGAAAAAATGAAAACCTTCCTCTTTGACAGCTGAACCTACTTGACTTCTCAGAAATGAATTTTTCCACCTCTTTCGCTAGATGAGCTCCTAGACAACTATGATTTCTTGCCCCCCTCTTATCCTCCCCCCCCCTTTCAAGGCCCCTTTTGGTCCCTCCTCCTGATCCCCTTTCAACCTCTCTCTGAATGTTGCCTAGAGCCTGAATAGGTATGTACGACACACAAATAGAAGATTAGATGAGAAGTGATCAGATTTGCAGATAACATAGTCATTCAAAGTTGTTAAATTGCATGTAGATTGTGAAAAAGCATAGGAGAACCTTGAGAGACTGGGAGACTGGACACCCAGATGGCAGATGAAATTTAAGTAGACAAATGTAAAGTGATGCATATTGGGAAGAATAACCCAAATTATAGCTACATGATGCTAGGTCCCTCATTAGGAGTCATCAGGAAAAAAAAAATTGAGTGTCACAGTGGACACCCTGTTGAAATCTTCTGTTCAATGTGTGGCAGCAGCTAAAACAGCAAACAGAATGTTATGAGTTATTAGGAAATGAATAGAGAATAAAACAAGGCAAAGCATAATGCCTCTATATCACTCCATGATGCAAGTCATACATTGAGTATTGTGTGAAATTCTGGTTGTTGCATCTCAAAAGAGACAATGCAGAATTAGAAAAGGCAGAGAAGGGTGACCAAAATGAGAATGGAACTTTTCTCATATGAGGAAAGGTTAGAAGTTTCACATTTTATTTATTGTTTATTGTGCGCTTCTATACCACTACTAATGACTGGGGAGTCAATTCAGAGCGGTTTGCATGAGCTTCTGTACAAGGTATTACAATACATGAGCTTAATATACATTAAGCTTGATATACCTTTGAGGGGGGGGGGAAAAACCCCTAAACCAGCTGGGGTTGGGGGACACAAAACAGGTCTATAAAATTCTAAGTGGAGTGGAACAGTTAACCACAAATCAATTGTTCATGCTTTCCAAGGGCTCATTTTCAAAGCATTTAGACTAACAAAAATTCCATAGGTTGCTATGAAACTTTATAAGTTTAAGTGCCTTGAAAAGACACCTCTGTTACTAAGAAGTAAATGAAGTTACTAAGTAGTAGGTACAATAGAGGTCTATAAAATCCCTGACTTGAGTAGAATAGGTAACCATAAATTACAATGACTAGGGGACATGCCATGAAGTTACTAATTAATACATTTAAAACAAATATGAGGAAAAAAAAATTCACACAATGCATAGTTAAGCTCTGGAACTTGTTGCCAGAGGATATAATAAAAGATGGTAATGAAAACTTTTTAATGGTAATTAAAACTTTTTTTTTTTTTAATTTCCTAGGAATAAAATCCATAACCTGTTTTTAAGAAAGACCTGAGGAAGCCACTGTTTATCCCTGCTACTTTATGGAAATTTGCCAGGTACATGTGACCTGGATTACGCACTATTAGAAACAAGATACTGGACTAGACAGATATGTGGTCTGACCTAGTATGCCAACTTTTATATTCTTATGTTTACGTAACTTGATATCCAATCTTTTCTCAAAGTTGGATTTTCCTATCTTCACCCCTTATATGCTGTTTTTAAATACAATTGAATTTTGGTCTTACTTCCCTCTAAAGGAATTAGCCAAAGATCTCTCTATATGTATCCCCTACTATTTCTCTCTCTGCTCCAGTCCTCCTGAGTGTGTGAAGATTACCTGCAACAGGAGCAAATGCTTATGTCTGGCTTCAGAGAGGGTGACTTAAAATTTGTTACTCAAAGATTTTATGTTAACTTAAACAACATATAAGTCCAATTTATCATTGGAGTAAAGCTGCATATTTTTTTAAGTACAAATTGGAAAAAAATATGAACGAAAAATACTTGCGTTGGCCGGGAATCGAACCCGGGTCAACTGCTTGGAAGGCAGCTATGCTCACCACTATACCACCAACGCTTCATGGCATAATTTTTATTCAAATGTGTAATAGTATTCGATCAAGAGAAACTTTCCAGCATTTACCTTTCTTTTATTTGTGCTATGTATCTGGTCCGCTCCAAGAACTTTTTTATTCTCCTTCATATAACTGTCTTAAATTTCTTTCCTGACCTTTCCATGTGAGGGAACATGATACAAGGGCGCAGCTATTTATGGCTCAAAACCATCCCTGCTCACAGAAGGCCCAGCTGCCGCAGGCTACATTTAACTCCTTCACAGCCGGCAAGATAATCCTCACGGAAGGCACAAGCGTCATCAAAAGTCCTCCGAACCTACAAGCTACTATTGCCATAGTTCCCGTCGCCAGATGAGAGAAGGGTTTTAATAGGCGCTTCCCAGTTGCATTTGTTACTGCATAATCCACCAATACGTCATTCCCCACCCCCCTCCGGAATGATGGAACGGATTTCACAAATTAACCCATAACTCTTACTCCTTCCAGCTCTTTTGTGCTGTCAATAGCTGCGCCTTTTCTCTCCGGGCTTGTCTGTACCTGTCTCACTATGCTCCAGAGCCAAGGAGGAGTTAGATAAGCAAAGAAAGGCAGACATAAAGAGACAGAAACAGTGTGTCAAATAGAGACAGCAAAAGACAACCTCTGACGAGTTTCTCCCCAGAGCTGCTTTCTCATGCCCATCTTCCCTCAAAGCGGGCACTAGTCTGTAGCGCTATAGCAAACCCAGTTACCCCCGCTTGAAGAGCTCCTGGCTACTGCCAGTAACTAAAAATATCTCAGATTGAGAAAGACCCTGCTGGTCACCGAGCCTTAAATTGTTAATCTATCCTTAAGAGCTCTTATACCTCTAGGGTCCGATTTTTATTTCTTCTTTAAAATTCGCGACTTTTTGAGCGCAAAAAGGATCGCGCTAACCGCTTCTCCAAAGTACTACCAGGTAACTATGAATTGCTCCGTGCTCTTTTGCAATCAGACCTCTCTTTCCAGCGCCCCACAAACCCTCTTATCCTCCCTCCTGGGGTGTGGGGGGGCAGGGGGGCACCGTACCTGGATGTTTGGCTTTAGCGAACGCAGGGGAGCGAGCGGGAGGAGGGGGTGCCTCTGGTGTCCTCAGGACTCTGAGTGGAAGGGACGATCCCTGCACTGCCGCTTTTAAGAGAGGCGCAGGAATGCGCGCCATATATCGCTGACCTCTGGCCTTTTCCCCAGCAAGATAAATATAGCCCTCTGGGATCTCGGTATGTGTAAGAGGAGCGCCTGACATTCAGCGCGCTCCAAGTGCTGACATCCCCTTCCCTCACTTCTAAATGCCTCCTTGGATTTGGTGGCCCTGGACTTCAACTCCATCCTTCCCAGTGCCTAATCGAGTCCTCTCTTTCTGCAATCCGAAGGAGGTCAGGAAAGATCAAGAGGTTACCGGCGTTTTTCAGCCGAAGAACTGTCTATATTGGAACTGCAAACGACACTGATTAAGCGGTGCCGGTCGATTCTCTTCCACTCTGCTGCTCAACCTGCATCTGTTTGACCTTCTTCCCACAGGTCTGGAGGGGGGAGGCGACCAGCTGAGTGATCTATGGCATATATATATATATATATATATATTTAAGGTGCTAAATTATAGACCTAACTGATCCTAGATCATGTAGAACTTGAACTTTGTGTGGTTTTTACAACTCATTTTAAAATAGTCAAAGTATATCCCAGCCCCTCACCATCCTTGATTTGAAACTAAATTAAAGAGCAAGAACAGATTCTCCAGCTGATGATGACTGAACTAGAGGGCTGAGAGAAGGAAAAAGAGAGTCAAATAGATCCAGAGAGAAAAAGAAACAACTTCAAAGAAGACTAGACAAGGAGAGGAACAATGAAAAATGTCAGTAGTGATATCATTACAGAGCTGCTACCTGGTTCCAAAATAATAAGATAATCTTGGTTTTGAATTTAAATCTCAAAGCAGTGTTTATTTGTAGTCTCTGATTCTATCCATTGACATCAATGCCACAGGTCCCATAATGCATCAGTACAGGGTTGTCAGAAATCTACTACTGGTCTGAAAATCTCCCAACAGAAACTGGGTAACTTAGCAACTCAGGTAACCATGCTAATTTTTTTTTTTTTAAAACAGCAACCTGTCCTATGACTCTCACAGCCACAATGGTTTTCAGGATTGCCCCCAGTGAATAAGCACACAAGTTTTATACAGTATATGTTTTATAGCCTATCTTATATTCTTGGTCAGCATAACCATATCTAGTTTAGTGACTCTACATTGGTTGCCATTAATCCAACACACTGGTATTACTAATAATGTGTAAAGATCTGAATATGTCCACTGAGCTTGATCAGTCTGTATCATGCAATTTAATATACAGTTTTGTAATTCACATAGCATATGTTTGACAGGTGGGTTATAATTTGAGTTACTAATAATAATTAACTTGTGTGTGCCTTCCAATCAAGTCAAAATAAATTTTGCAATATCCCTCAATCAAAAATGACCACCTGATCATCACAAGGTCCTGTGCTTGGACAAACAAGCTGGTATGCCAAGAAGCAGATATGTTTTCCTTAGAAAGAGGGAAGGCATATCTATCCAGAGCTGCTTTTAATGACCTACGGTTGTCCTTGTTTTTAATCTCTGTCTGCTTTATTGCCCTACCATTGTTTTAATGCCTAATGGTCAGGGCAGGATTAACCAATAGGCCAAGTAGGCACATGCCTAGGGCCCAAAATGGTCAGGGAGGGCCCGATGAAGGAGGGCATCAACATTATTTTTTCCAAACGGCGATGGGCCCCTCCTGCATCGATTGGCAACGCGGGCCCCCCTCCCCCCATCAACGCAAAGTAAGACAAGCAAACAACGCAAGTAAGAAAGGCAACGGGAACTGTAATTGTGCAAGCGGTGCTGCTTGCCAAAAGCTTCCTGTTTCCGCCTGGGCGCATGGTGGGGCGGGGCAGGGGGGCCCAGTGTACTTGTGTGCCTAGGGGCCCTCGACGAATTAATCCTGCCCTGAGTACCAGGTTCAATTCCCACTGCAGCCGGGGTAGGATTAATTCTTCAGTGAACCCTAGGCATCCAATTACCGTCATTAATGTTTGGTTCCGGTTTAGACGCTCCTGAAAGGAGTACTTGATTTGGATTTCCCATTCTGATGCTGAAAAAGTTTATTTCTAAAAACACAATGGGAGCTGTTTCCAGTCACAGTTCCTGATGACACTATTGAGCGAAACAGTCCTGTGTTGAGCGTGACAGATGAAGACTTTTCGAAAGCTGATTTTGTGCAACTTGCTATTTATCAGGTCTATTGACCATGCTCTAATCCGGGGCAGGGATCTCGAAGTCCCTCCTTGAGGGCCGCAATCCAGTCGGGTTTTCAGGATTTCCCCAATGAATATGCATTGAAAGCAGTGCATGCACATAGATCTCATGCATATTCATTGGGGAAATCCTGAAAACCCGACTGGATTGCGGCCCTCAAGGAGGGACTTTGAGATCCAATGTGAGAAGGTTTGAAGATGGATTTTGCAGCAAAGTGACAATTCAGTTGGAACATTGGATACGAGGATTTGGGAAAATATTTATGTACTTTTATAGACAGCTTTGGACACCTATGGAGGACGTTTACACGTGGGGAGAGAGAGGGCTTTCATTGTTTAATTGTATGAGCTTCATGTGTTATTTAATATACCCCCTCTTTTACGAACACATAGGGCGGGTTTTAGCGCCAGCGGCGGCGGCAACTGCTCCAACGCTCAAAGGAATTCTATGAGCATCAGAGCAGTTAGCGCTGCTGCTGGCGCTAAAACCCGCTCTATGTGTTCATAAAAGAGGGGGATAGTGATGAAATCTGTTTAATATTTATAAATGCTTGACATGCTTTAATGTTTTGATAAATAAATGATTAAAGATTTGAATGTTAGTAGATTTTAGCTTTTTTTGTTAGTTGATGTATTGAATTAATTGAAGCTATAAGAATAATAATTATTATCCCGTTGTGTTTATGGATGCAAATTCACTAGGGATATCTTGAAAACCCAACTGGCTGGAGACCCCCAGGACAGGTTTAAGAACCACTTGATCTAGGTGGATAACATCTAGTACTTACATACTCATTACCAACATAGGCAGCACAATTACACAATAAATATTACATTAGACACTACAATAAAAGAATAATGAGTTGAGGAGTATGATTGTTATTTGTTATGTGAGGATATTTAGGTAGCTGGTTGTGTGGGTATGAATAATAATAATAAATTTATTCTTATATAATGCCAGACCAGGATAGTTCTAGGCAGTTCACAAGAAATGGAGCTGAAACATAAAACAATAACTACAATACAAATGGAAATACATCAAATTATAAATATAAAAAACTCTAAGAGCTTAAAACACGATGCTTTAAGATACAAACATATCAAATAGCTGTGTCTTTAACAATTTTCTAAAATCAAAGTAAGAAGAAACCTCTAGCATAATTTTTCCAAACCAAACATTCAGTTTAGCGGCCTGAAAAGAGAGAGTTCTCTCAAGGAACTACTTATAACGACAGGATTTGGGTAGAAGGATATGTAAACAGACGGGCTCTGCCTGTAGTCTTATTTGAGTGGCTCAAAGAAAAATGAGGAACAAGATAGCCTGGAGACATACCGAAGATTGATTTATAACAAATACATGAAAATTTAAACAAAACTCTAGACTCAATCAGCAACCAATGAAGTTTCTGATAAAAAGGAGT
This sequence comes from Geotrypetes seraphini, assembly GCF_902459505.1. NCBI lineage: Eukaryota > Metazoa > Chordata > Amphibia > Gymnophiona > Dermophiidae > Geotrypetes > Geotrypetes seraphini. The sequence goes on from NC_047088.1 coordinate 96,005,609, forward strand.
GGTATGGGTGAAGAATGGGAGAATTGGAGGATGAATGGCAAAATGTGTGGGAATGGAAGTATGGGGAGAAGGCTCTGTGGTTGGTTAGGGGTTACGTTTTTGACAGGTGGGGGTTTGGTGGAGGATGTTTTGAGGTTATGGATTTTCATTGAGAATGTTGGGATCACAAGGTGGACTGGGGAAAGAACTGGGTGGCGGGATAAGGGAAGGCTGAGCAAGAGTTAAGGTGTAGACCTGAGAGCTATGGATCCTGATTAGACTCCCACCTTTTGTCCACTTATGGGGTGCTTGTTAGGGCCAGGTTGCTGTTTCCCCCCATTGAACTCAGACTATGGTGAGCCTGTTCTTGGAGAGGGGATGGGAAATGGGTCAGTTGGACTAGGAGAGGGTTTTATATTGCTGGAACATCTGGTTGAGGGGGGTTTACCTTTTAAAAGTTCTGATAAGCACACATACTGGATAGAGAGGGGAGTTCTGATTTACTGGAACAATGTATACTTATAATGGAGATCAAAATATAAGGGATGTATTATTGGATATGGGATCCCATGATCTGCTGTGGGTTTGGAAGAAAATACTAAGATTGGGGCTGGTGAGCACTCAGCTACACTGTGTATCTTTCATTGTAATTATTTATTTATTCAATTTTCTATACTGTTCTCCTGAAGGAGAGCTCAGAATGGTTTACATGAATTTTTTTCAGGTACTCTAGTATTTTCCCCTGTCTGTCCTAGTGGGCTCATAATCTATCTAATGTACCTGTGGCACTGGGGGGAATAAGTGATTTGCCCAGGGTCACAGGGAGCAGTGTGGGTTTGAACCCACAACTTCAGGGTGCTGAGGCTGTAGCTAGAGAATGACACGGGGACAAATTTTTCCCTGTCCCCACAGGAACTCATTTTCCTGTCCAGTCCAGGAGAGTTCTTTTCCTGCCCCTGCCCTGTTGTTCAAGCTTGGTCATCATCTGCACAAGCCTCACTTTAAATTCATAAGTGTTCGAGGCCTGTGTGGTTAAGGCAGAGCTTACAGGAATGGGGCACAGACAAGGACAGCGACAAAACTCATGGGGACGGGATGGGGAAATCGAATTCCTGGGGGGGATGGGGAAAATTTTGTCCCCGTATCATTCTCTAGCTATAGCTTTAACCACTGCGCCACACCAAGCAAACAAGACTTCAGTAATATCTGAAGCATGTATAAGCCTAAGCAGTCATCTAAGTTGGGCTGAGCATGACAAATTTTTGCAGGATTGGGTGGGTCAGCTGTTGTCAGCCCCATTCACTGCAAGAGTGTGTGTACTAATTCATAAGTTCTTGCTTTGGGAGGTGCAGGAGTAAGAGTTACCCCAGAAAGAAGATTTCTGATTCTGTGCTATAAGTTGAGGACCACGGAATTTGTGATGGCAAATGTGTACGGACTCAATGAAATTCAGGATGAGTTAGCAGGGGTGTAGCTAAGTGGACTAAGGGAGCCCTCTCCCCCTCACAGTCGTCAGTCACCACTGCTTCCACCACAATATTTCCTTTGCTGGTGGAGATTTAAGCCCTGCCAGACAAAATGTCTCCTGCACAAGTCCCGTTTGTGCTGAATGAGCATCAGTTATTTGAGTAGGTGTGTTTTGGCTGCTAATGGCAATTCTCCTGCCCATGCTCAATTGAGTCTAATTGAGTATGCATGGGAGAGCCAGATTTAGTGGCCGAAGCACACCTGCTGAATTAAGTACTGCTCATCAGCAAAAGCAGGACTCATGCAGGAGACTTCTTCGGCTGGCGAGGCTTGGCATCCCACCAACCATGAAAACAGAGGGGGCTGAGCCGAAGGTGAGGGAGCCTGCACCCCAGAGGCTCTCCACCCCCAAGACTATGCCACTGATACAGTGTTAAATGGTAGGCTTGTGCAATATGCAGAATTATCTTTGAACATGCGTATGACTAACAAAATAGACCGTAAATTTTGATGGCAATGGCTGAGTATCTGAGTGTGGAGCATGTGTTGAGCGTGTCCCACCTGGGATGCAGGGACAACACTTTTTTTTCTTGACATATTAAAACTCATTCAGTTGCCTGTATTTCTTTTTGTGTCCCTTAAGCCCCAGACATTCCCTGACTGAATGTGTTATTTTGTCTCGGTTATTGATCCATCACCCGGTGAGCCTAACAGAGCAGGCAGTATGCCACAGTGGAGCAGCAGATAGAGAACAAATGTAGTCCTTTTAGGGAGAAAGAATTTTGTTCAACTGGGAACTCTAGGGAAGTGGTCCTGGAGTTCCAGGAAATTCATAGTCCATGAAGACTATGACCCAGTGTTGTGATGAAACAGGTCTTAAGTTGGGGGGGGGGGGGGAATCATTAGTTATCTGCACAAACGAAGCAAGGAAGCAATGATAAAACTAGAAACTGAAATATAAAAACTAGAAAAGCAAGAAGAAATGGTTTGCCTACCTAAACTGTATAGACAACTCTATCTTGTTAGGGACTAGCTTTTAGAATTACAGATTAGATAATGACACAGGGACAAAATTGTCCACTTCCCCACAGGAACTCAATTTCCCCTTCCTGTCCCCGCAAGTTTATCACTGTCCCTGTCCCATTCCTGTAAAGCTTTGCTTTAACCGTACAAGCCTTGAACATTTATGATTTTAAAGTGTTTGAGGCTTGTGCAGATGAGGACAGAGCTTGCAGGAATGGGGCAAGGACGGGCAAAGAACTCTCCGGGATGGGACGGGAAAATGAGTTCCCACGGGGACAGGGAAAGATTTGTCCCCATGTCATTCACTATTTCAGACATGGAAAGCTAAAAGGCCCTCACAGTTTACAACATTAAAATACTATCAGTATGGGAACAAAATTGGTTACTGGCTAGATTGGTATGGGCATGGGTCACAGTGACAACTCTTGGGAGATTAAGAGATAGAGGCAATAAGGTGAATATTTTATTATTGCACTTCAGGGAACTTTACAACTGTATACGTTGGAAGGACATGAAGAGTTCCTGAACAAAGTTACCATACCCAATTTTTCAGCAGAACAGCAGATGTTCCATTGCCTAATTTCTGTACTGGAGATACAAAGGGCTGTTGGAATGCTCTACAAGAAATTTAAGGATGAGTTCTCCCTGTTATTGGGTGAAGTGTTTGGCTGTCTGGAGAAGGCTACCACATGGTGGTGGAGCTTCTTGAGGCAATTGTGATGCTGCATCATAATAAAAATAAGACTGAAGATGTGAATTTGTCTAGTCCCATCTCCCTCATTAATGTAGATATGAAGGTGCTTGCTAAGGTACTTCAGTTGAGATTAAACACCATGATGCCAATTTTGATACATCTATGACAAACGGGTTTAATGTGCTCCAAATTGCAAAGTTCTCATGGTGGCCAATCCAGGTCACTAGTACCTGGCCAAAACCCAAAGAGTAGCAACATTCCATGCTACTGATCCAGGGCAAGCAGTGGCTTGTCCCATGTCTTTCTCAATAACAGACTATGGACCTTTCCTCCAGGAAACTGTCCAAACCCTTCTTAAAACCAGTTATGCTATCTGCTCTTGCCACAACCCCCGGCAATTTGTTCCAGAGTTTAACTATTCTTTGAGTAAAAAAATATTTCCTCCTATTGGTTTTAAAAGTATTTCCTTGTAACTTCATCGAGTGTCCCCTAGTCTTTGTAATTTTTGACAGAGTGAAAAATCGATCCACTCCTGTCCAGCTTCTCTTCCTTCTTTACCCTTTCTCTTGTACCCTCCTCCTGGAACTGCTTCTCTCTCCCCCTTCCTGGATCCACTGTCTTTCTCAATCTCTCCCTATCCCAGCATCTGCCTCTCTCTCCCACTTCACCTTCGATTCCCCAAAAGCTCCCCGTGGTAGAATATCTCCATACCCCTAGCCATGGGTGCTTCTCTCTCTCTCTCTCTCTCTTTCCTTCAGAATGAGTAAAAAAAAAAAAGAGACCCTTCCCCCCCCCCCAACTCATAGTTGTAAAACGTAAGCAGGCCTTCTCCTTATTTTCTGTTCTTTTTGTTCCTGTAACTGGTTTAACACTTATTCTTGGTATATGCAGCACTTACATCTGTTGTTGCTGTTTCTGCTTGACTTTGTTATAGCAGTCCTTTCTCCGTTTTTTCCTTTGAGGCTGAAATGTTCGTTTCATTTCTGCTTGACCATTTCAAGCTTCCTACAGTTGGCCACCTACTGTCTGTAGACAGTAGTGCAACCCTCAATTATGTAACTGGAGCTCTTCTTTTAATAGATCTAAACTTGAAACAAATACAAATTTACATAAATTATAAAAAAAATAAAAAAAATGTAAGAACTGAACAATATAAACCGCAGCAAAACTTGTAAAGATTTTTTTGGAAAATTAAAATAGGAAAAATTTAGTCGCCCGAACAGGGACTTGAACCCTGGACCCTCAGATTAAAAGTCTGATGCTCTACCGACTGAGCTATCCGGGCTCCTTGAGTAAGTAGTTCTTTCATTTCCTTATGTCCTTAATTTGTTGTACGTGTTTTTGTAGTTCTTGTATTTCTCTAAAATTTTATTCAATAATTATTTGAAATGTCTTCAATTTAGACTTTCACTCCACATTACAAATATAATTTTAATATGCATGATTTTATCCAGTGCATTTTTCTATATTATTCCATTCGCTCTGTAGTATACACATATCCCACTACGTTTAACAGGCAATTACAGTAGTATGGCTATTGTCATTTCCTATGCTATGTGCACATGCATGGTCAGGCAAGAAACAGCATATAACACAGAGTAAAACCAATGGTGGTGGGAAACTGAGGCCCCATGAGGTGTCAAGATAGCATAAACATTCAGAGAGGCCAGGCTCTACCAGTAGAAAGGACTGAAGTACAGAATGAGCAGGGTTAGCAGAAGGAGAAACTATGCTAGAGAATGGAAGCTGGCAGGGAAGCCAGCAGAGAAGGCCATAGCCCCACAAACAAGAAGCGCTGGGAGAGGGGAGTTTTCTGTTGGCTCATTTATTTGGCTCCCTATTAGAAAAAAGGACCCAGTTTAAACTCTAGTCTTGACCATGATTTTTAAAGTTTTACAATTTCAGAAACCAAGAGGTTTGAAAGAGAAACTTCTTTCTTATATGCCAAATTGAAATTGTACTTTACATTCGGGTCATAGGATTTTACTTCAAATTCCTGGTACTGGTATTACAGTATAAGGAAGGAAGGGTGAGCCTGCTTTTTTAATGCTTATGTTTATTAGATGTATTTTGTAGGAATGATTATTGGTGTTTTAAATGTTTTGTTTTATTCTTTTTCTTTTATTGCTTTTTGTGATTTTGTAAATTTTTTTGATTTACATTTTAGCCTGGAAAATGGTACATATTGTAAATGTGAGTAAATAAATACCCCCCCCCCTTTACAAAATCATACAAGAGGTTTCTAGCGCTGGCACCCTGAATGATCTGTGCTGCCCCACCCAGCGCTACAAAAAAAAACCTCTTGCACAGTTTTGTAAAAGGGAGGGTAAATAAGATGTGTAGCTGCCAGTTTTGAGGTGAGAGCTAGAAGGGAGATCACAATGGTAAGCCTAGAGTTCAAGTTGGAAAGCTTAGGCCTCCCCATAAACTCCCCCCTACATATTTGCTCACATTCCATACACCCCCACCCATTTAATCACCATGCTCGTCCCTCCACCAACTCACACTGTAGCAAATAGCTGCACAAATGACCCTAACAATTAACTCTATAGCAAACAGCTGCATAAATTAACTGCCTATTACTGTACAGCATATAGCAGGGATCTCAAAGTCCCTCCTTGAGGGATTTCCCCAATGAATATGCATTGAAAGCAGTGCATGCACATAGATCTCATGCATATTCATTGGGGAAATTTTGAAAACCCGACTGGATTGCGGCCTTCAAGGAGGGACTTTGAGACCCCTGGCATATAGAGTGAGTCCAAGAGGGAGTGTCCATGTACCTATACACATCTAAGATTTCCATTATTTTGCAGCAGGCTGTCCCACTAATGCAGTGTATTGCAAACTGTGTGCAACTACAAGATTCAGAGTGTGCCCTGAGATGCTGGCAAAGAGAGGCACTGTTTGACTACCTACAGGACATGCCTCTCATGGCAGTCAGCAGGCACCGGCACCTCTCCTCCCAGGGTTAGCAAGCTCAGGGCCCCATCTGTAGGGCCTCTGTGCATTTGCAGATGTTGACTTGATGGTGGCACACAAGCGCATGATGTCATCATATTGACATCCGCACATGCCCAGATGCCCTCCAGCTGCGGCCCTGCGTTTAATGTGCTGCGGCTTCAAAAGGTTTGCGACACAGCAAAATAGCTAAGGGCTCCTTTTACTAAGCAGCGTAGGAGCATTTTATCGCAGGCAGGTGAGGTAAATGCTCTGACACTCATTGAATTCCTTTGAGAGTTGGAACATTTACCTTGCCGGCCCGCAATAAAATGCTCTTCGCTGCTTAGTAAAACCCAGCGTAAATTTGCAGAAAAACATATAGATATACATACACATTTGCAGTATATAAAGTAGAGCTTTCAACCAATCGAAACTGTCTTGTCACTTCAGCAGCACTTCAGGTACTCAACCTAGCAATTTCAAGTTTCAAATAAATGGATTGTCCCTTTCTCCCTTGTTTCTTATCAGATTTATTATATTTGTGACTTATTATGATATATTTTTGACACTCTGTCAATATATGAAATGAACGTCTCTCCATCCACAGACAAATGTAAGCCTTTCACATTTCTATGCTATCTTTTCAAGATCGGAATGGCATTGGCTACCCTCCAATCTTCAGGTGCTACACTCAGTTCTGGTGACGGGTTGCAGATCGCTGGTAGCGGATCAACATTTTCATGTTTTAGTTCTTTTTGTGCCCTGGGGTACATGCCATACAGTCCAGTTGATTTATTACTCTGTAAACTTGATGATTAGGCTCAGTACATCTAATCTAAACCTTAAGTTTATATACCGCATCATCTCCATGAGAATGGAGCTCGACACGGTTTACAAGAACTTAAAATAGTTTACTGAGATTTATTTCGGTTCCTCCACATCATCACTTTTGAAAACCATTTCTGGTTCAGGTAGGTCTCATATCTTCCTCTGTAAAGACCAAAGCAAAGAATTCACTCAGTCTGTCCTCTGTGGCCTTATATTCCCTTTTGCTCCTTGATGATCTAACGGTCCCATGGATTCCCTCACAAGTTTTCTGCTTCTGATGTACCTGAAAAAATTCTTACTATGAGTTTTGACATTTTCTCTTTTAGCTTTCTTTATCAATGCTTTGCATCTAACTTGGTGCTTATGTTGCTTATTTTCTTAATTTGGATCCTTTTTCCATTCTTTAAAGTATGTTCTTTTGGCTCCAATAGCCTCTATCATGTCACCTTTTAACCATGCCAACTTTCATTTGCTCTTCTTTCTACCTTTGTTAATACATGAAATACATGTGTTCTGGGCTTCCATGATGGCCTGTAGGACTGAACGCCTCTGTTGAATGGAAATGATTTTTTGCTTGAGCATTTGAATGCACTATTACTGTGCGCATAAGATAAGCATTTTCTTTACAAGTGGAAAAGTTTTTTTTATCTATTATGTAAATAAAGCGCTGTTTAGATGAATGGGTAACGTTAGCACATTGGTACATGCTTACGATGCTTAAATCGGAGCAGATGCCAGGGAGCCATCTTTGAATAGATGATGAAGCAGGAGGATTAGCGCTGTTGGTAATATGTTTGTTCTTTTTGTTTTGGGGGTTTACTGTTTTTTTGTAAAGTCTAGTGTGTTGAATATTTTCTTTTTCTAGCAATTTCCCTGATGAAGCTATGGAAACTTTAAAAAGTGTTCATGTTGCAGTGGCTGAAGTTGCTTACCACGAAGCAGATATACATGCTCTAAGTTTAGACAACTCTGTCCTTCCCTACTCTTGCCCACGGTAGATGGGACCCTTAACAGATCAGCTTTTGTCTTCTTATTGACTTCTCTTGAAATGCATTATAGATGTTATGTGAAAATGACATGCAGAGATTGAAAGTTGTTTGATTAGAAGACTGTTAACTGGTGGAGTTTTTCTGACCAAGGATGTGTCTCCTTGTCTCAACTTGGTTGGTTCCCCTTAAGACTCTGAGATCTGTTTGTGGCCATTACGTGGTGAACAGCTCTCTGGATACTTTTGGTGCATATTAGTGATTATAACTATCCAGGCTTTTTTTTTGTATTAATTTTTGTCATAAATTTTTAAATCAGGTCCATCAATTCTGACATTGGAGAGGACGTTCTGGGTCAGCCAGGCAGAATTGACGTCGGAAAGAAGACTTCCTCTCAGCTTTAGCAGCAGCAGCAATCTTGCCGGCCCTGTGCGGACCGGCAGAAATCTCCTGCGGACCGGCACTGGTCTGCAGACTGGCGGTTGAAGAACAGTGCTCTAGGAGAAACCCTCTGGTGATTTAAGTCCACAGAGCACACGTTACTCATACATCTTAGCATATACTTATATTAGTTCTTATACAAGAAATTGAGCAAATGCTCACATAAAGTGGGGGCAGAACACTGAGATTGCTGAAATGGTGTTAAATAAAGAAAAGCTTGAGGAAAGTAGGGATGATGACTTTGTGAACATTGGAGAAAAAAATCTCTTTAGATGATATGTTGAAAATGTGTGACCAGTTAATTACTGGCACAAAACAATGTGCATTTATCAGTACACTTCTCCCTCCGAATCCGTGAAGGTTAGGGGCAGAGCCAGCCTGTGAATATGGAAAAATCACAGATAACTTTTAGGGCCGACTCTGACCCATCCCTGCCTCCCTCTTGTGTCCCGAACCTCCCCAGACCTTACCTAGTGGTCTGGCGGTGACGCAGGGCAGGAGCGATCTTGCTATGCTCCTGCCCTGTGCAGAGCCATCATCAAAAATGGCTGCTGTGAGTTCCCATTGTAGTCTCGTGAGACCACAGGAACTCACTGCAGCCATTTTTGACGATGGCTCTGCACAAGGCAGGAGTGTAGAAGATCGCTCCTGCCCCGCATCACCGCTAGACCACCAGGTAAGGTCTGGGAAGGTCCGGGACACAGTGATTTGGCTTTTAAATACTAGGGGGAGGTCCGGGGCATAAAATTGCAAATAACCAATTTTGCAGGTACTAAACCTGCAGATTCGAAGGGAGAAGTGTAAGCATAAGATTATGGCAGTGTACTCGATCAAAAAGGGACTACTGAAGCAGAAACCTTTGTTAATTAGACAAATGATACTGGAAGAAGTCTTTAAAAAGATTGCTACTGTTCCTGCACCATCATCAAATAGTCGAATATAGACAAAAGTTGCAACATTTTAGACATTTTTGGCTATGTGCGACTACAGACGATGGGTTCCTTTTACTAAACGATGGTAGAGGTTTCTACCGTGGGCTAGTGAGGTAAATTCTCCGACGCTTATAGGAATTCTATGAGCGTAGTACACCTCACTGGCCCGCAGTAGAAATCTCTACCGCTGTTTAGTAAAACCCAGTGTATGTTTGGAACAAGTTTGTGCTTGAAGTGATTGACGTGTTTAAACGTTTGCGAGTCTTTCCCCAGTAATGCATATTCTTTCGGCCCCTTTTACAAAGACATGGTAAAAGGGGCCCTTTGTGAACTATGCACCTCTTTCTTCAGTTGTGCACTCTCTTTCCATAAATATGGTACTCGTTGGGATGTGCACTCCTATATTTTATTTTATTTCTATCCTACATGAAAATTTGAGGCAGGGACGTCAGCCAATGCAGGCATATGACAGACTGAAGGCTCTTTGGGGAACAAGTTTGTGTTTGAAGTGTTTGTTTGCCTTATTTTGAAATAAAGCAATGTTTGATGGCAATTTTATGGTCTGTCTTTTCTTACTTAAAATTACCATTCCAAAAACTGAATATGCCTGGTCCAAAGGACTTTGGATAAAGGATCTTGTATCTATACAACTATTTTTCAAAATTTCTGGCATCCTGGGCCCCTGCAGCACCCACAGATAGACCGACTAGGTACAGGGATCTCAAAGTTCCTCCTTGAGGGCCACAGTCCATTCGGGTTTTCAGGATTTCCCCAATGAATATGCATTGAAAGCAGTACATGCAAATAGATCTCATGCATATTCATTGGGGAAATCCTGAAAACCCAACTGGATTGAGGCCCTCAAGGAGGGACTTTGAGACCCCTGGACTAGGGCTATATGAGCATCTAATTTTCACGAGTATTTGTAATTTTTATTTTTTTCCTTGCTGTATGCACAGCTATTTGCTAAATTCTATTATCCTAGCCTGGTGTGACTATTGTCAGAACATCCTGACTCCTCGCCTCCCAAGTAGCCTGCCAGGCAGACCCAGCCCATGTTATTATACTGACTATACAAGTTATCCTATGTAATCCATAAAGCAGGGCTGTAGCAACGTATGTGTTGGCAATGTGGTTGCATAGGGCATAAGAGGTGGGATGCTAAAACTAAATAGGCATAGGTAGAGGTGTAGCGAGGGTGGGAGGCGACCGGGGTGGTGGCACATCCTGTACCTCTAAATCTTCACCAGCACGAGCAGCTTCTCTGCCTGCTGCTCGTACTGACTTTCCCTCCGATGTCACTTCTTGGCCCTATAACCCGGAAGTGATTTTAGAGGGCGCCAGGCCTGTGCGAGAGGTACGGGGTGGGGCAGAAGGCGTGAATATGGTGTGGGGGGAAGGGAAGGGCATGAGCATGGCCTGGCGGAGAGGTGCCGGCACCCCCCCCCCCCCCCCCGAGATGGCACCTGGGGCAGTTTGCCCCTCCCCTTACTACACCACTGGGCATAGGCTGCAGCAGTGAGTGCCTCCCTGCCTTCCTTTTGTCCCTTCGCCCAACACAATGCAGAATCTGCACCTGTCCCTTTTCAATCCCCTCCCTCCTGGAATCCTCCTCTCTTCCAAAACTTCTATTTGCAGGTATAAGACCATGTTCAGCAAGCAAAGCAATGCTATAGACCCTCCTGCTCAAGCATGTACCAGGCATTGATGAGTTCCACCCATTTTGGTATATATTTCCTCTTCCTGTATAGTCAAGACCCAGCAATGCCTAGACATTCTTGAGTGGGAGGCTCTGCAGAGCATTGCTATGCTTGCGAAACATAATCTTTTACCTGCAAATGGAAAGTTTGAAGAGTGGAGGATTCCAGGAAGGGGGAGGGAAGAAAAGGGACAAATAGAAATGCTGCATTGTATGTTTGGGTGAAACAAGAAGGAAGTAGGATGGCATGCTGCTTTGGGGGGAAGGGGGGGAATCATAATGTGCAATTGCACATTGCATAATTTTAGCTTTCTATGGCCCTGCTATCAAGTAGCACTCTTTCAATGTCTTTTTACCAAGTCTGGTAACATAGCTAGCAAAACTAGAGAGGCCTGTACCCTATCCGACCTCTAAGGTCTTCATGAATACTGTAGTACCTAGTCACCATCAACCTGCTGGCACTGATTTTATTGGTTTATGAGACATTGCTTAATGGTACCAATTTAGATACCTCATGGGCTGCAGTATTGCTAAGCAGGGTGACCAAAGCAGGAGGGAGTGGGCTTCCTTCCTGCTGATTTTTTTTTTTTTTTTAAATTTGTTGTTGGGGGGTGTCCTGGCCCAACTTTTTCTAAATGGGCTCAGATGCTATTTGTGTGTAACACATGCACAACATTTGTGTCCATTAAAAAATCTGCTCTTCTTGCCACAAACAGCTGAGCGGCAGAAAGCTGCTTCAGGGCTTTCCCTGCCGTTCAGCTGTTCTGAGCTTCCCCTGCTAGCTCTGTGCATGTGTCAGTTGCTTTCTCCTATGACTGATCGGATGGGATTACGGCGGAACTCTGCAAAACTTATTTGCATGCAAAATTGTTTCACCATTGATCACCATTTTCAAAGCAGACCATTTACTGGCATCACAGTGATTTTAGAGCATTTGGGTCCAAGTGAGGCCTCACCAACTACTTGTACAGGGTTATTGAGACCTCCTTTCTTCTGCTGGTTACATCTCTCTTTATACAGCCTAGCATACAGCCACCACCTTGTCACATTTTTTCATCACCTTCAGATCCTCACACTATCACCCCAAGGTCCCTCTCCTCATCAGTGCATATCAGCCTCTCACCTCCTAGCACACATGGCTTTCTGTCACTTACATCTTTGAATATTGACTACTTCCCTTGCTCTTTCCTCTTTACCAAATATTCTTCCCTGTGTCCCCCTTCTCAAATCCTTTTACTTTTACATCCATATAGCTATTTTATTTAACATATGTTGTTTTTAGATTAATCCACAATTCTATTGCACATATACTTTCTTGGCAGTGACTCCTTAAAATACTCTTATTTGACATTATATTGAAGTCCAAGACTTTGCGCTTTGTTTAATTCATCTCTGCCTCAACTGTTACATTTTATTTATTAAAAAGTATATTTCAGCAATCTCAGTAGATTGTGAGCCATCCAGAATAGTACATGGTGCTGGGTAGAAATTTTTTTAATACATAAGATTACAAATATATCAAACCATACTGTCTGATGAGCACCTACCCAGACACTGGAGACGCTATTGCCATTTTTGAGTACAAAGAACAGAACTCCTTCCTCAATGAGTTCCATTATATTTGTCTAAGTACAGCAACATGAAGAGAATCTAGGATCGTTTTACTTCTGTGCAGTATCTTGTTAGCTGAATTGCTGTCTACACCTGGAAGGTAAAAATCCCCAACTAGCACAAGCTCCCCTTTCACTCTCCCCTTTTCATTTTCTTTGATTAATCTCTTTCCAGTAATACCAGTGCAGATGAAAGAACCATCTCCCATTTCCCAGATAACCCACAGAACCTCCTCTTCTCACTATGCCTCTTGTACTTAAGCAGTGATATTTTTTTATATAAAGGGTTAATGTTTCTCCTTTTCTGCCATCCCCACCCTTCGTGAACAAATTAAAGCTCATTCATGGAACTCACTGAACTGGGTCTGCATAATAGCAGCAACAGCCAGGCTGCTTCCGTTGTGTTTGCAGATCTGAAATTTTAATGCCTAAACTACTAGTATTTGTCCAACTATTTCTCCTCCCTTTGTCTCTGAATAGTCTTATAACTGCTCCCTTACTCTGTTGGTCAAGGACAATCTTGTGAAATCTTACTTTTTTTGTCACTAGTTTCCTTTGTTCTTCAGAAGTGGCAGCCATAAATCATCATCATCTCCCAGCTACTACCTCCCTCCTCTATTTTAAAAATCTTTCCTAAGATTCTTTCTTCTCCCACAAATTGAAGTTATCAGCTCAGCACAGCCATCTATTGTTCTTTAAATAGCCCCAGTCACTAAGATACCCAAACCCTTTCCTAGGCATCAGGCTTTTTAGTTTTGATTTGATGTTGACAATTATAAAATAGCTTTTCCTCCTCACGTGAATAGACAATGTTATTACTCTTGCCAGGTGTTTAATACCGTTCCCTTATCCCCTAATTCTATAAAGATGGGCACCCAACTAATGCTTAGCATGTGATTTATAAAGTCAGTTATATGCCTACAAATTATTTGAGATGCTAATTGGCTTTAATAACCAATAACTACTGCCAATTATTGATGTTAACTGGCCCTAATTGGCAGTTAGACACATAACTGCCCTCGGTTGGAATTCTATAAACTAGGCACACCACTCTCATAGTGTGGATCTGGGAGGAGCATGGGCGGGTCAATAAATGTGCCTAGGGGTCACAGAGTCTGTAGGTTATAGTATACTATCAATTGCCTACAGTATGGCACAAGCATTTAACCAACTTAAGTGCTCACACCTAGTGTTAGGCACCTAGTGTTATAGAATGTGCGCTTAAGTCACCCCGGCATCTAAATTTTGGCACCATTTCTTGAATTTACCCTTAAATGCCTATATCTCTCCTGTAATAAGATTCTGTTCCTTGCCAAGTTGTTGGTCCTTCAGTGGATTATGACACCAATTTCACAATCCTTTTTTTTCTGTTAAGTATAATATAATCAATAACAGTAGCTGAAGTTCATGATAGGCTATCTTTTTTGTTTATTTCCTTATAAATCTGACTCTGTGGTAACACTCAGGAAGTTTTCTTCTTACTGTATCTTTACCTCTGCACACATGGGAAAAAATAAACAGTGAGTAACTTTCTTGAACCCTGTTCCCACATCCAATACTTTTTTTTCCTAGTGTTGCGAAGGAATTATGTATGAGAATCATTAAATCACACTTTAATATAAAACATAAAAAAAATAATCAAGAGACAATAATTCAGTGAGTATAAAAACAGAATAAAAAATATATGAAAAGTCTCACATCAATGAATAAAAACCAGAACTTTCACCCAGGTTATAAATATAGTTCAAAAAGCATTCTATCTGTGGTGGAGCATTCTGAAATGGCTCAAACAGTCCTGGATCCCATACCTAGCTTGGACCCTGTTATCCAGACAGAGCAAGGGCTAGAGAATTGTGATGAGAGACAGTTGTATAACTGTGGAAGTTGAGGTCTCTACATTCAGCTTTCTGGCAAAATGTCCTTTCATCTCAGTCGAACCTCAAAGCATATACAGTTGATTGTTTCGCAGTCAGGGGGTTGGTACGCACAGGCAAAATCACAGAGAGGGCAGCACCGACTGGTCAGGCAGCTCCCAGGATCACATGTCTGGAACCATAAAGATGGGAGATGAGATATATTCCTCTACTGATCTAGTGTATGCACATACACACATTATTGAGACACATATACTATCAGTTACAACTTAGATTGTAAGTCTTCTTGGGCAAAGAAATAGCTTAGCTATAACACTGGAACTGTAAGTCACCCTGAGCTCAGATTTGGAAAAGGCAATTAATCTATATCAATATGCACTGAGCACAGAGATGGACAACACAATTTCACACACTCCTTCACATTCTCACAGATATATTGCTTTACTGATGAACATATATACTCCCTCACAGATAAGTGTAATAACAATATGCACATTCCGTCCTCCCTTGAAAGAGATGATCAATAGCACTTACAGTGCCACGGGGACAGCAGGAATCCAGGCAGCGGGTCATGGATGGTACTCGACAGTCACACGATTCTGCACAGGTCAGGCAACAATCACACAAGCCCAGCTGGCTGGCCTTTCCCCAGGAACAGCAGTCAGCACAGAAACCTCGGGCCTAGATAGGGGGGAAAAAATGAGGATTAGAAGACAAAATGACTTACTCCAGGGTCAGCAAGAAAGCAAGTGAATTAGAGCTGAGGTATAACACAATAAAGAATGATATAGATTGGAGACATTTCCAGCCTTAACTGCCACCTCTGCACCTGGCATAACTCCTTGTCTTCTACTTACCAGCAGGCACTGTCGAAAAGAAATAACCAACAGCAGGAATAGCAGATATGCTGTGACAGCCAGAAGCACGATGGCAGGAAGTGGCAGCATTAACCCAGATATGGACCCCTGCAGCGGTACTGAGCTGGGAGGGAAGGTCAGGGGCTACAGGATACAGGGAAAGAGTGTGTAAATACATAAGGAGAAAGAAAAGGGCAACCCACCCCCCTGTAAAAACAGAAAGGAAGACACACAAAAAAGGAGAGAAACAGTCAATCCCATATCCAGAAGGAAGTAGCAGAATGGGGCTAAGAAAATGGACCTGGGTGAGGCAAAAAGAGTGAGGGAACAGGAATGGAAGGATGCTTCAATCAACATTGTACTCACAGCCATCACTGCTTAGGTCACCTTCCCACCCAAGGGACCTTAAAACATGAGGAAGCAGAATCCTTTTCCGTTTCTTGCTCACTACCTCCAAGGGTTCTATGTTGTGGTTCTGAAAGGATTTATCACCCTCACCTAATCTCCAGTGAACATCCCTGCCGGAGAAAAACACATACATATTATAAAAAGATGGATGGCAGGTAAGGGGATGGTGGCAGATTTAGATAGAATGTGACAAGCAGAAATGGTTGCCTATTTAGACCCTTACACAGTCCAGTGCGATAGGCTTTGCGCACAAGTTGGCTCGACTTTTGTACACAATTCTGCGTGCGCCCTATACAGAAATAAGTGTGGCACACAAGCACATCATTGTACAGCACATAAAATCTAGGCTTACAAACCTATTAGCTATCCTGTGAAATGTGCAGTAGATAAGAAGGCTAAGTACAACATCAGGATTTTAACATGAGGTTTGAGGAGAAGTACAAGATTGTGTACTTCTGTAGTAGCATTAGTGAGGATTTCATGCCTGTTTCTTCCTTGTCTTTGAGCATAAGGATCCATGACATTTATCTGAATTCTATGAAAAGCATGTTTACAAAAAAAAAAAAAAAAAAAAGACACAGCTTAGGGGAGATGTGCTGAATAAAGTGCTGGTCGACAAATAGATATCAGCATTTATCTGATCACATGCACATACCCTGTTTCCCCGAAAATAAGCCCTAGCATGATTTTTAAAGATGCTTCTAATATAAGCCCTACCCCCAAAATAAGCCCTAGTTAAGATCGACCTCTGAAGGCCCCCCCCACCGAATGTCCCCGACTCCATCCCTGACACTAGTGCTGCCCGATTTACCGAAAAAAATCTGACTCATCAATTCAGCAATCCCTACCCCGGTGAGACCTGACTTACCTCCACTCCGAGGCCTCCTAAAGCAGTGGCAGCGGCAATGCTCTGAATGGGCTGCTTCATGGTCTTCCCCGCTGGGGCTTTCCCTCTGCCGCATCACAGTGGGATGGTCAGTGGGGTTCTGCTGCACAGGGGGATGGGAGGGAGGGAGGGATAGAAAGATGCTGCAAGAGGGAAGGCCCAGTCCCAGTGGGGAAGACCATGAAGCAGTCCATTCAGAGTGCTGCCACCGCTACTGTTTTTGGAGGCCTCGGAACTGAGATATGTCAGTCTCACAGTGGGAGGGTCGGTGGGGTTCTGATGCACAGGGGGATGGGAAGGAGGGATAGAAAGATGCTACACAAGGGGATAGGTGAGAGGGGAAAAAGATTCTGCATATGGGGGGGAGAAAAGAAAGAGGAAAAATTGGGGCGGAGGAGAGGAAGGGAGAGATGATTGTTGTACATGAAAAAAAAAAAAAAAGACATCCCTTGAAAATATGCCCTAATGCATTTTTTGAACCCAAAATTAATATAAAACACTTTTATTTTCGGGGAAACACGGTATATTTGTATATATGCTGGAATACTATTGTGCACAAATATTGCTATTTTATGCACAGAATGGCATTCCAGCATATTCATGGATGAATATGCTTGCAATCCAAGTGCCAACACAATCACTTTGTGCAAGACAGTTGCCACTAACAGAAATCCATGTGCACACATATCCAGTGTGCTCTTTCATGCTTATTTGTTTATTTACAGTATTTATAGCTTACATGATCTATAAATTATTGATGGATAACAAGTGGTAAAGCACAGTTACTTACCGTAACAGGTGTTATCCAGGGACAGCAGGCAGATATTCTTGACTGATGGGTGACGGCACCGACGGAGCCCCGGTACGAACAATTTTAGAGTGATTGCACTCTAAGAACTTAGAAAGTTCTAGCTAGGCCACACCACGCGTGCACGAGTGTCTTCCAGCCCGACGGAGGCGCGCGGTCCCCAGTTAGGATAAGCCAGCTAAGAAGCCAACCCGGGGAGGTGGGAGGGACGCAAGAATATCTGCCTGCTGTCCCTGGATAACACCTGTTACGGTAAGTAACTGTGCTTTATCCCAGGACAAGCAGGCAGCATATTCTTGACTGATGGGTGACCTCCAAGCTAACAAAAAGAGGGATGGAGGGAAGGTTGGCCATTAGGAAAATAAATTTTGTAAAACAGATTGGCCGAAGTGTCCATCCCGTCTGGAGAATGAATCCAGACAATAGTGAGATGTGAAAGTATGAACTAAGGACCAAGTAGCAGCCTTGCAGATTTCCTCAATGGAAGTGGAGCGGAGGAAAGCTACAGACACTGCCATAGCTCTAACTTTGTGGCCCGTGACAGAACCTTCCAGTGTCAGACCCGACTGAGCATAACAGAATGAAACGCAAGCAGCAAGCCAATTGGATAAAGTGCGTTTAGAAACAGGATGACCCAGCTTGTTAGGGTCAAAAGACAAAAAAAGTTGAGGAGATGATCTGTGAGGCTTAGTGCGTTCGAGATAGTAAGCCAAAGCACGTTTACAGTCCAAGGTATGCAAAGCCTGTTCACCTGAATGAGAATGAGGCTTCGGGAAAAAAACAGGTAAGACAATGGACTGGAAAGTCAGACACCACTTTAGGGAGAAACTTTGGATGGGTATGCAGAACCACCTTATCATGATGAAAAACAGTGAAAGGTGGATCGGCCACCAGTGCATGCAACTCACTGACCCTCCTGGCAGAGGTGAGAGCAATAAGGAAGACCACTTTCCAAGTGAGAAATTTGAAATGTGCTGTGGCCAAAGGTTCAAAAGGAGGCTTCATTAATGTGGAAAGAACTACATTGAGATCCCAGACCACATGAGGGGGCTTGAGAGGTGGTTTAATGTTGAAAAGGCCCCGCATGAATCTGGAAACCAAGGGATGAGCAGAGAGGGGTTTTCCATGAATTGGCTCATGAAAAGCAGCAATGGCACTGAGATGAACTCTGATAGAGGTAGATTTGAGACCAGAGTCAGACAAGGAAAGAAGATAGTCCAACACCAGCCCCACTGCAAGAGATGTGGGATTATGGTGATGCAAGAGGCACCACTTCTGTTGATAACAATGAAGGGTGGTCGGTTTCCTGGAAGCATCAATGATAGAACGGACAGGCTGAGAAAGAAGAGAGCGAGCCGAAGTTAGCCCGAGAGATACCAAGCTGTCAGGTGCAGAGACTGTAAGTTGGGATGTAGTAGGGACTGCTGATACTGAGTAAGCAGAGAAGGAAACAGTGGAAGAAGTATGGGCTCCCTGGTACTGAGTTGAAGTAGAAGGGAAAACCAGTGTTGCCTGGGCCACTGTGGAGCGATGAGAATCATGGTGGCTTGTTCTCTCCTGAGCTTGAACAATGTCCTCAGCATGAGAGGTAGAGGAGGAAATGCATAGCGGAAGAGATTGGTCCAATCCAGGAGAAATGCATCGGGTGCCAGACGGTGAGGGGAGTAGAGTCTGGAGCAAAACAGGGGCAGTTGATGATTGTGAGGAGCTGCAAAAAGGTCCACCTGAGGAGTGCCCCATTGAGAGAAAATGGACTGAAGAGTCATGGGATCGAGAGTCCATTCGTGGGGTTGGAGAATTCTGCTGAGATTGTCTGCTAAGGAATTCTGCTCCCCTTGAATGTAGGCGGCTTTCAGGAATAAATGACGAGCTGTCGCCCAAGACCAAATCCGTTGGGCTTTCTGACACAATAGGCGAGAGCCCGTCCCACCCTGTTTGTTGATGTAGTACATGGCTACTTGATTGTCTGTGCAAAGGAGTAGTACTTGAGGAAAGAGGAGATGTTGGAATGCTTTGAGGGCATAAAACATCACTCAGAGCTCCAGGAAATTGATGTGATGTTTCTTTTCCTGGACAGTCCAAAGACCCTGAGTTTGGAATTCGTTCAAGTGAGCTCCCCAGGCATAGGGGGATGCATCTGTGGTGATGACTAGATGATGAGGAGGTAGATGGAATAGTAGACCTCTGGATAGATTTGAAGATGTCAACCACCAGCGTAGCGACTGTCGAAGAGACGATGTCACAGATATGTGTTGTGAGCAAGGATCTGTCGCTTGTGACCACTGGGTTGCAAGGATCCATTGAGGAGTGCGCAGGTGAAGACGTGCGAGGGGGGTGACATGCACCGTCGATGCCATATGCCCCAAGAGCACCATCATGTGATTTGCCGAGATGGTAATCTGTTGAGACACCTGCAGACAGAGATGAAGGATAGTCTGAAGGCAGTTGGATGGCAGAAATGCCCTCATGAGAACAGTGTCCAGAATGGCGCCAATGAATTGAAGTCGCTGAGTTGGAATGAGGTGCGACTTGGGAAGATTGATTTCGAACACCAACAGTTGAAGAAATCGAATGGTCTGGTTGGTGGCAAGAAGAACCGCCTGAGGAGAATGAGCCTTGATCAACCAGTCGTCCAGATAAGGGAAGACCTGAAAATTGTGAGAGCGGAGATAGGCTGCTACCACAATCAGACACTTGGTGAATAACCTGGGAGAGGAGGCCAGACCGAAGGGTAGCACTTTGTACTGGTAATGAGTGTGATTGATGAGAAAGCATAGATATTGTCTGGATGCTAGATGGATCGGAATATGAGTGTAGGCCTCTTTGAGATCGAGGGAGCATAGCCAGTCGCCATGAGTGAGAAGAGGGTAGAGGGTGGCAAGAGAG
This sequence comes from Geotrypetes seraphini, assembly GCF_902459505.1. Lineage (NCBI taxonomy): Eukaryota > Metazoa > Chordata > Amphibia > Gymnophiona > Dermophiidae > Geotrypetes > Geotrypetes seraphini. The sequence continues at coordinate 96,025,930 of NC_047088.1, forward strand.
AGCATTTTGAACTTCTCCTTGACCAAGCATTTGTTGAGATATCTGAGATCTAAGATAGGTCTGAGGTCCCCGGTCTTTTTGGGAACGAGAAAGTACCGGAAGTAAAATACCTGACCTCTCTGATCTGGAGGAACTTCTTCGATGGCATTGAGAAGTAGGAGGGATTGAACCTCTTGAGTGAGAAGGAGGGATTGAGTCTTGTTGGAAGCAGACTCTTTTGGCAGGCCTAACGGAGGAGGAGTTTGAAAATTGAGGAAGTAGCTGTGGGCGATGATAGAGAGCACCCATTGATCGGTGGTAATTACCTCCCATCGGGCCAGAAAAGTTTGGAGGCGACCTCCGATAGGTTGTGGAAGAGGACATGAGGGAGGAAGACTGGCTATGCCCTGGAGAAGAGAGTCAAAAGGGCTGAGTTGGTTTAGGCTGAGTAACAGGTTTTATTGCAGGCGGCTGTTGTTGGCGAGCCTGTTGGTGCTGTTGCTGCTGCTGTCTCCGAGGCTGAGGAGGATGAGGCTGAATTGGCCGAGCGGAGAAGTGACGCTGATATGACGACTGCTGCCTAAAAGGATGAGCAGGAGGGGGTTTCTTTTTGTTTTTCAATAAGGTATCCCACCTTGTCTCATGAGCCGAAAGTTTCTGGGTGGTGGTATCCAGAGATTCTCCAAACAGCTCATCACCCAGGCAGGGAGCATTGGCCAGAAGGTCCTGGTGGTTAACATCAAGTTCTGAGATGCGAAGCCATGCCAATCGTCTCATAGCTACAGACATTGCAGTAGCTCGTGATGTCAGTTCAAATGTGTCATAGATGGAACGGACCATGAATTTCCTGAGTTGCAAGAGACTGGCAGTACATTGCTGAAAAGCAGAAAGTTTGCGGTCTGGAATATATTTTTGAAAAGTGGCCATCTGCTGGATAAGATGTTTCAGGTAAAACGAGAAATGAAAGGCATAGTTACCTGAACGGTTGGCCAACATAGCATTCTGGTAAAGACGTTTACCAAATTTGTCCATAGCCTTGCCCTCTCTGCCAGGAGGGACAGAAGCATACATGCTGGAGCCTGCAGATTTCTTTAGGGTTGACTCCACCAATAAAGATTCATGTGGCAGCTGAGGTTTGTCAAACCCTGGAATAGGAATAACTTTATAAAGCGATTCCAGTTTTCTTGGAGCTCCTGGGATGGTGAGAGGAGTCTCCAGATTTTTATAAAAAGTTTCCCTTAAGATATCATGAAGGGGTAATTTCAAAAATTATTTAGGAGGTTGGTCAAAATCCAAAGCATCAAGGAATGCCTTGGACTTTTTAGAATCAGACTCTAATGGGATTGAAAGGGTGTCTGACATCTCCTTAAGAAACTTAGTGAAGGAAGTGTGCTCTGGCTTACTAGCAGGATCCTGCACTGATGGGTCAGCCTCATCTGATGAAAGGTCATCATCGGTACTGAGGGGGTCCTCTGAATCATCCCATAAATCAGGGTCACGTACCGATGGGAGACGGCCCTGAGACAAAGGAGTAGAGGATTCGGTATGTCTGGTTTTACGTACCGATTTGCCAGAACGCATCGACACCGTACCGGGTGAAAGTAAAGTGGTACGTGTGTCCGAAGGCGGTACCGGCTCGGAAACTGAATGAACAGCTCAACGTAGAGACTTTGGTTCTGCCAACAGAACAGGCATAGACATAGAAGAGGCAGATTTAAGCGGTGCCGATAACATCAATGCCGATAAAATAGACTGTTCGACAATCGGTACCCCAGGCTCAATGGATACCGACACTGGAAGGGTCGGAGTTAGAAGAGCCGGGAGAAGTTGCTGTAACTGCTCCTTAAGTTGGACCTGGAGAATGGATGCTATGCGCTCATCCAGGGATGGTCCCGATGGCACCGGTACCGCTTTTTTCTTGCTCGGTACCTGCGGTGCAGCTCGACGCTCAGGCGAAGTCGATGCCGATGAAGAGGCAGAAACTTCAATGGCTCCCGTTTACGAGGCCAGCACGCAGTCTGCAGGACTTGGCTCACTGCATGTTCGACTGGCGGGCCGAGAACTCTAGGGGATAGCTTCTTAGCCGGCTTACCTGTGGGGTGCGACACCGAAGATGTATCTTGCGGTGTCGAAAGCGCCGGTGCCGACTTGGAAGAAGTTGCCGATGTCGGAGTTGATGCCGGTGGAACTTCCATAGCGGCACCAAAAAGAAGCTGCTGCTGAATCTGGCGATTCTTCAAAGTTCTCTTTTGAAGAGAAGCACAGCGGGTGCACGTCGCAGCCCTATGGTCCGGACCCAAGCACTGAAGGCACCACTTGTGTGGGTCGGATAAAGAAATAGGGCGTGCACACCGCTGACACTTTTTAAAACCTGGTGAAGGGGGCATGAAGGGAAAAACGGCAGTAGCAAAATTGAAGCCCGAGGCTTCGATGGTGCCAACAGGCCCCGCCAGGGCCGAGCGAAAAAAGTAAAAAAAAAAAAATGGACTTTTTTTTTTTTTTACTAGAAAAGAAAAGAAAAAAAGAACGTGAATAGTTTCACGAGGAAAAATACATGAGCGGGAAGGCGAAAAAAAGGATTTTCCAACAGCTGTTGGAAAACACGCATCTTCTTAGCTCCACGGAAACTAAGAAACTGGGGACCGTGCGCCTCCGTCGGGTGGGAAGGCACTCGCGCACGCGCGGTGCGGCCTAGTTAGAACTTTCTAAGTTCTTAGAGTGCAATCACTCTAAAATTGTCCGTACCGGGGCTCTGTCGGTGCCGTCACCCATCAGTCAAGAATATGCTGCCTGCTTGTCCTGGGATAATACATAGTCACCAGGTCAATACACACGATATTTATTTTAAAATTTTATATACCGCTTACAATTCTAAGCAGTTTACCATCAACAATACATCTTATATCTAATAAAAGCTTCTGCTGCCCACATTGCTAATCATATTCTTACTTAATCACAAAATCTCATAGATAAAAGACTATGGGGTCCTTTTACTAAGATGAGCTAGCCGTTTTTGCACGCGCTAAATATTAGCGTGCGCTATAACAGCTAGTGCAACTTAGCTTTATAAGAAATCTCATAAATCCCATTCAACCATCAATCATATTTGCTCTTTTCACATGAACACATCAACAAAAAGCTGTGTCTTTAAAAGCCTCTTAAAAGTATCTCTAGGACTACACAAATGCAACTGACCTGGCATTGTGTTCCAAAGTTTCACACCAGCAACTGAAAACATAGAATTTCTAACTCTTGCATTCACTATATTACCTCTCCTTCTCAGTAGATAATCTCATGGCATTTTCTGATCTTAACACCTTTTTTGGGCGATACAATTAACATTTCTTGGAGCCATACAGGTGCTTTATCACATAGTGCTCGCTGGATTATCAATAGCACTTTGTATTGCACCCTTTGTTGTATAGGAAGCCAATGGAGCTGCTTCAAAACCGGCATAATATGGGTCATCCATGATACACCTATAATCATTCTAGCAGCTGAATTCATAAACACATGTAATGTCTTGCTCTTAGCTTTCACTACCTCCAAATATAATGCACTGCAATAGTCCAGTCTACCTAGGATCATCGCTTGCACCACAGTCCAAAAATCACATGGTACTAACATTGGCTTCAACCTATACAGCATATGCAGATATCCCATCTGAATTGTTTTCAAATTTTGATATCCCATTGTCAGTGGAGCTGTATAGCTTGAATTTTTGTTCCTCCATCCCTTTTGTTTTTTCGAGATATTCCATTGTCAGTGCAGAATCTAACCAAACTTCTAAAACCAGCATTTCCTTTTTAACTGGTAAATGACTTCCTAACACGGTCATGCTCTCCAGATCTCGTCTTTCTTTATCACTTTCCACTATTAACACCTCTGTTTTGTTAACATTCAGCTGCAAGTCATAGAACATAATTGCCGTTGCTGGGTCAGACCAGTGGTCCATTGTGCACTCTGCTCACGTGGCGGCCTTTAGGTCAAAGACCAGTGCCCTAACTAAGACTAGCCTTACCTGCGTACGTTCTGGTTCAGCAGGAACTTGTCTAACTTTGTCTTGAATCTCTGGATGGTGTTTTCCCCTATAACAGCCTCTGGAAGAGCGTTCCAATTTTCTACCACTCTCTGGGTGAAAAAGAAGTTCCTTACGTTTGTACGGAATCTATCCCCTTTTAACTTTAGAGAGTGCCCTCTCGTTCTCTCTACCTTGGAGAGAGTGAACAACCTGATTTATCTACTAAGTCTATTTCCTTCATTATCTTGAATGTTTTGATCATGTCCCCTCTGTCTCCTCTTTTCATGGGAGAAGAGGCCCAGTTTCTCTAATCTCTCACTGTACGGCAACTCTTCCAGCCCCTTAACCATTTTAATCGCTCTTCTCTGGACCCTTTTGAGTAGTACCGTGTCCTTCTTCATGTACGGCGACCAGTGCTGGACGCATTATTCCAGGTGAGGGCGCACCATGGCTTGGTACAGTGGCATGATAACCTTCTCTGATCTGTTCATAATCCCCTTCTTAATCATTCACATCCAATGTACAATTTTCTTCATATAAAAATTCAAACTCTTTCAAAATTCCTCCTCATCCTTACCCACAGGAAAGAAAAACAAAATATCATCAGCATATAATCTATACTGCACCTGTAAGCTCTGAAAACCTGTGCCTATCCCTGCCATATATGAGGGTTATTTCATAAATAATGCACAGGTTGGCAACATTGGGGAGTGGATGATGCAATTGCAGAAAGCCTCGTTTCACTTTCATTTCAGTGCTTGAAGCAGCAGAATGTGTGCTTAGGAGCTCTGTAGTGTACATAGTGTGGCTGTGACAAGTATGGGAAATGGAGGCTGCAGGTATCTCAGGTAATATGTCTGTTGACGATCAGAGATCGTACATTAAGATTATTACACTAAGCACCTTGGTGTTGTATGTAATATTGACCACATCAATATGTTCATCATATTATTATATTTGATGCATCATCATTGTTATACAAGTTTTAATGTTGTATTTGTTGCTGTTTGCATCAATAAAAATTGTTTGAACTTAAGACTGAAACTCTATGTGGTAAACACCCGACAGAAATCCAGTGCATTACGTGAAGTTTGTGGGGAGTTAACAGTGGACCATAGTACAGTTTCTTGGTAGGCAACTCGTTTTCGGAGTGGTCATGTGAGCATAGATGATGATGATGATGATGTAAGACCAGGAAGGCTGAAATCAACAACCGATGAACGATGTGTGAAACTTGTGGCTGATACTCTTGAACATGATCATCGTGCGACATGCAAGGAACTTTCCGAAACCACAGGGATTCCACTGAAATCAGTATACCAAATTCTGATAAATGATTTAAAAAAGAGAAAAATTTCTGCGCGATAGGTCCCCCACTTCTTGACTGCTGAACAGCAGCAGAGATGCCTGGACAATGCAACAGTACTGAAACAAAGATTCGATGTTGAAGGTCAGGCATTCTTGAATCACATTGTTGCTATTGATGAAACGTGGGTCAGAGACTTTGAGCCGGAGATGAAATCACAGTCCAACGAGTGGAGAGCTCCATCTTCCCCACGACCCAAAAAATTTCGACGAGCTCAATCAAAAGTCAAACAAATGACGATTTTTGCTTATGATCATGAAGGCATCATCATCACAGACAAAGTTCCATGTGGAAGAAGTGTCACAGCAGTGTATTATCATGATTTTTTGCAAAAAAAAAATGCACAAAACCTGACCTCAGTTGCTCTTGGCTGGGCCACTCATTCTTCACAACAACGCTCACCCACACATAGGGAATGTCATCATTGAAAAACTACGTGAATACGGCTGGGAGGTGTTACCTCCTGCTTCCTACAGTCCAGACATGAGTCCACCAGACTTCAACCTTTTTCCAAAGTTGAAACAACCTATGCGTGGACATCATTTTGCATCTCTGGAAGAGCTTTCTTCCGCTGTTACCCGAGCCATTAGGCAACTGAACAAAAACGGTGTCTTGGATAGGATAATGAAGCTTCCTGGACGTTGGGACTCAGTCATTGCAAAGCAGGGAGACTATATTGAAGGATTGTAAAGAAATACTTGAAAAAAAATAAAATAAACATGTAAAAAAAAAAAAGTGTGCATTATTTATGAAATGACCCTTGTAGATATAATAAAACTATATAATATAAAACAATCAATCAAATACTACACAAGTCAATTCTTTTTACGAGAATGTAACTCCATCAACATATTTGTGCTCTGCTTATTTGCTTACTGCACAATGGAGCAAAATGTTAGCATTAGGCTTGTGTTAGGAAACCATGCCCCAGTCTTTAGCACACAGCTCCAACACGTTACTGCATTAAGGTCAGAGGGCTGTGGCTAAGAGGACAGATTTCAATTTTAGAATAACATAGGTGTGTCCATACTATGACCCATGAAATCAGTACCAGCTTAACCATTAGGCAGACTAGGTAGTCACCTAGGGCAGCGGGACCACCATACAGTGCAACTAAACTCAAAGTAAAACGGGTAAAGTTACTCATTAGATAGTCACCTACTTGGATTGATAGTAACTAAATATTGTGCAACAAGATTAGCATACTACACATTCTCTGGATCAGTTGTACACACAGATTTTTTCCATCAAGTCAGTCATTCTTTTTATCCATCTCATTTCCTTCCCATATTCTCCTATAAATTTCATCTTTCTCTTCACTGTCTATTGAAACAATGATATAACTCAACAGCATTCTCCATGTAGGGAAGTTTCAACTGCAGACTATTTGGAGTCATAAGAACACATAAGTTAATTGGTACAGCACTATACTCCTTGATATTTATGAGCTTGAATGGTCTACCTAAATGGGTCACTGCTGCAGAGACATTGAAACTATAATCTGTTTACTTATATTAGCTTTTCACAAAACTTTGGACTTTATTTTCACATTATGGAGATTTAAGAATTACTTATGAATCTATGAAGTTATTTAAAAATCATTTATTCTAACAAGATGGTGCAATGATTGATTCTATGAAAGTTTAAAAAAAAGGGTTTTTCCCTATGCTGAGTTATTTTACTCTACTTTTGGATTCTAAACGCCATTTTTAAAACTGTATTAATAACTATTATTGTTCCTTGTTTGCTGTTTGTACTACCTAAACAATTGGCATAAAATATTTGTCAGCTTTATGAGCCATCGGCTCTTTAACTGAATATCCTCTTGGTTTTGTTTGAGTTTGAAGTTTTAATTTGGAAGAAACGTTTTGGCATCCACAAATCCATTTTACACGTATTCAATCGATTTCGTTTGCACTAAAATTTTTAGGACACATTAATGAACCTAAAGTACGTTAACAAAGGTGCATCCCTAGTCTTTACGTGCCAAAATGGTTATAAAAATAAAACAAAAAAGGGAAATGCCATTCACATCCCAAGCCTATATTTATTTTGCTGATGCTTAGAGTCATCCTTAAACAAAAGCTATTTGAAACTGAACAAAAATATGAGATCAAGAACTGCATCCACAGTAGGATACTGCACAGAGTAAGACAATTCACCGCATGAAGGAAAGCCAGTACGTGAAAATTACATCACAATATAATATAATTTATCGGAGCTAAGACTGCGCAGATACCATCTAGTTCATAACATACTGCAGCGTCCGGCAACTAATTACGAGTATTATTCTCGCACACCCTCAGCTTACCGCAAACTTATGCTACAGTACACATTCAATACCCTCAAAAGCTTGGACTTCAAGCGACTGGGCGGAGAACTCGACCATACTTAGCTGATTGACTTTAGGAGGCAGGTCAGAGCACTCAATCAACCTCAGTTGATTGGCCCCGGGCACCCAGGAAGTGAAATTGGAAGGCAAGTAAGCACAGCAAGTTAGATTGAAGGTAAATTCGTTTGCCTCCAGTTGTAAGCATTTTGTCCTCACTGTTGCATAAAGTGTAAGTAAATCTACGAAGAAAACAAAACAAAAAAATAAATACTGTAAATAAAACCGTACTAATACGATCATAAATTTTGCTAACTCTAGCAACACTGAAGCTTTCCTGCCTCCCAGCGTCTCCACGTTGCCATGAAGACAATGGGGCGGAGCAACTGTCTTTTTGATCTCATACATTTATGTATCTGAAGACGGAATTTCTTTTGCACCGTTACAATCGAATACAATTTGGATGGGTTTCCCGCCAATAAGGGACTAGTTTTGAGAGCCAGCCGCGGACGATCTTTGAGAGTTACAGATTTATTCGACCAAAGAGTGCTCTAAGTCTTATTCTAGTGCTCCTGTAGCATCAATGCGTTTCAAGCCTCCTTCTAGTACTTCTTAATGATTGCTCTCGTCACAACCTGTTCACTGCAACACGTTGAAGGTTAGCCAGCAAGGTGTCAGAATACACTGTGCAAAGAAAGGCACACACTTTTGCAACATGGAAAAACTAGGAAGGCTGGAGCTATATGCTTCAGGCTTTTACTTACATAAATGACAGCAGATACACGACCTGTATGTTTCACCGGGACTGCCCGCCCTAACAGTCTATCAATTTATGATTGAACCAACAATACAATAATAGGTATTTAACATTTTACTGAGTTCCAAGTTTAAGAAGTCTTTCCCTTACCCACCGAGATATATAGCTCCTACACACATAGCATTCCTAGGGTTACCAGTCAGGTAAAAAAAAAAAAAAAGAAGTTGCCCAAAATTCAGTGATCAGAACTTTGTTTAGATTGGGGATACGAGAAGACATGACAGAATATTATGTGAGCTTGTACTGGCTGAAGTTGATAGACAGGATTTGCCTTTAAGCTATTGCTAATCGTTTATTTATTTAGTCAAATTTCTAGCCTGTCCTCCCAGAAGAGCCCAGAACCTGTTACAAGTTTACATACACAGTAGAAGGTTTAGCATCAAGATTACAATTTCATATACAGCAGATAAACAGAACAACAAATTAAAAGGACGAAGAGAAGTAGTAGAAATTCCTATGTATATGTTTTGGGTACTGAGCACAACTTGGTTCCTAAATATTTTGTTGAGAGCATTCTGCCATGTGTTCTGTCTCATCCACTTTGATCTGCAGAACAATTAGAACTGCAAATTCCATCTGTAAAAAAGCTGAGGCTAACATTATCTAGGGATAGTATATTACATTGTATATAGGGCCTAGGGAATGGAGTCCATTCGTCAGCAACAGAATATACAGAATTTTAAGATTGCTTAAATGGAATCTTTTTTGCCAGATAAAATACAGATTGTGTGGTTTATGAGGAAGAGATGATGACAGTAAGGTGCTGGTCACCTATGTATTTTATTGTTTGTATTTTTGCTCATTTTGTATGTGTATTTATTGTTGATCTGGTATGTATTTTTGTATGTTAGTTTGTAACCCGCCCTCAGTAAGGGTGGGATATAAATAAATAAACCAAACCAGAACACGTGGTCCTAGCCCGCGCAGGAACCTCTTCTGTCCTTCACTGCAGTTGATTTGAGTTATCTTGTAATTGTAGTACCCCTCCTGAAGAAGCCAGCGGGTGAAACCTAGGTTGGGGGGGTCGGTATTGTGAATAAACGGAGGAGCCCGGAGCAGTTATGTGTACCATCTACACCATTCAAAGTTAAGTTGTTGTGAAATTTATGATTTTATTTTTATTTAAGTTTTATTTTCTGTTATTTAGTCTTTGTTTGGTGGAGGAGACTGTGAACAACTATGATGGTCTCCTTAACAGCTGCCCCGTGAACTTGTTTCACCGGACCTCAGCTGTGGGTCTGAGTGTTCACTTAACCACATCAGCCTTGTGTTGAAATTAGTGCTTGAAGTAAAACAAAGGTGATTAGTACAACAGTGATTTATAAGCATCACCTTGGATAAATATATTCCCTTGCTGTTTTTTGATTATAATCCATCCTTGCCATTTTCAAGGCTCAGATCCTAAAAGTCTGCCTGGCCCTACTTCCCAACTACTGGAGCTGCTGTTGAAGCCCACTCTAGTGCATCCTAATCGATACTGCCATATACAGCCCCAGACTGCAGAAGTCTGTTTGGCATTGGCTTCACTTCCCCACTGCTCGAATTGCTGTCTAAGCTCTTGTCACCTGCTGGCTCCTTGTAGTGGCAAAGCCAGACAACCACTTTTGGGTAGGCCAAAGTAGTGATTTAGCACAAAATTATCTAACTCTCCCTTCTGTGCACCTATTAAACACTTCACCTTCCAGAGGTTGCCAGCTAGAACTCACACACACTGTTCACATTGCCCAGAGGCTTCGCTGCAACTTCCCATTTCAGTGTTTTTATCAAATTTTAAATAAACTTAAAAAAAACTAAGAGGGGAGTTCAATAATTTATCTACCTGAGTATGAAAGAAATGAAAGAAAGTAGCAAGCATGTTGTGACATGTCTCAAGGTTACTCATGCACAGTTGCGGCTCAGTGCGAGTCTAATATTCCAAGAGACAGGATGTTGAGAGTCCTCATGTGAATCAAGTAAGAAACTTCTAGATTTGGAGCACTGTTCAGTGATAAAATTTCTCTCAAAAGAATGGATAAAGCCAAAGGACATCCATGAACACATGACTGCAGTTTATGGTGAGTCTGCCCCATCATCCTATAAGGTAAAATTTTGGAGCAAGCATTTTTTTAAATTTGTCATTTCCATACAACCAATATAAATGGTACAAGAAATACTGAATATATATAACTTAGTTAATATTGACTAAACAAAAAATGTACAAAGCAATATATATCTTATATAGTCCTCTATTAAGGAAGCAAAGCAAGACACAAACAAAAAAAACTCTGGGGAGAGGGGACATAAGTACAATAGAAAAAGTAAAAAAAAGCAAAAGAGCAATCTAAACACCACACTAAACAACTTGATTCAATTCATTCTGGCTGTGTTGAGATCCCCTTACTCTCTATGAAAAAACCTAATTGGGCCGGTTCAAAAAAAAAAAAAAATTTATTCCCTTGATAGGAAACAAAACATTTTCAAGGAAATCTTAACTGAAAAATTGTCCCCAAAGAAATCACTGTAGAACGAAATTGCAAAAATTATTTCCTCCTGGATTGTGTCCATTTCGAGACGTCAGGAAATATGTATACCCTTTCACCTAAAAAGGTGACTTGCTTTAATTTAAAGTATAATTTCAACAGCATTTCTTTATCCTGCAAAAATACAAGAGAGACTAACAATGTCACCCGACCCAGTGTTTCAATATCAGATTGCAATATAGCAGATAAATCCAATTGCATAGTTTCAGCTTCTAAACCTTTTTCTTTTTGCACTTTCTTTAGATAGTAGACTCTCTGCGTCGGAGGAAGATTCAGTTCTGGAACTTTTAAGACTGTTAACATAAAGTTCTTAAAGAGTTCCTGTGGAGACATAAAACTAGCTATCGGGAAATTAAGAATCCTTAAATTCAAATTTTTTTGTTGATTTTCTAGGTTTTCTATCTTCCTCAGAAACATCATTTTATCAGTCATTTGTTTAGTGACCAGATTTTTATTTTCAGTTGTTAATTTCTCTAACTTAGAAAGTTCAATCTTCTGTTGTTGAAGTGAAGTCTCCAAAAGAGTTATCCTGGATGAAGAGTTTAAAGTAATCGATATAAAGTTTGTACAAACCGAGTGCAGGTTTTCTGTTGCTGACCAGAGTCAAGAGTCACTGCCTGTGGTTTTTCACCCTCCCCACCGCTGGTTCCCACAGGTTCTGAGCTCTCAATGTGCAACGGCTCCTGTTTCAGAGTCGGCATTGATGAAATTACTTCTGGGGCTGTTTCGGCAGCAGTACGTGCCGTGCTCATTGTATTTGGCAAGAGCCTCTTGCATCGTCTGCTCAGCCAACGTTTCCCTGGGCTTTGGGGGCATGTGCGGTCCTTGCGGGCTCAACGAGAGCTCGCCATCCAAGCTGTGCTCTTCCTCAGTCACAGCTGTAGATACACCCGATGAGTAGGGTTGGACTGTAAAAGCTGTTATTACAGTCTGTTGCGGTATTGAAGAGCCAGAGGTAGGTAGAGAAAAAACCCCTCTGTTTTCCTTCTTTTAGGCATCAAAGGAATTATTTACCAAAATGGGGTTTCAAAGAAACAATTGCCGTTAGAACAGAAGCTCTCAACATTGCTACTGCTCAGGATGCCATCTTGCCTCCTGGAGCAAGCATTTTAAGTGGGGTAGACAATCCACTGAAGATGACCCTCACATTGAATGGCCTGTGGAAGCAACTTCCACAGAAATGTGCGAGGAAGTCAAGGATTTAATTTTGTAAGACAACGAATTAAGGTTTCCCGAATAGCTGAAGCAATGGGCATCTCAGCAGGTACATTTTGGAAAATAATTCATGAAAAATTGGGCATATCCAAGGTTAGTGCACAATAGGTTCTAAGACATGCTGTGCTGAGTTCTGAAGAAATCTCTTCGTGGACAGTGGTTTTCAAATAATGAAGATGTCAAGGAAGCTGTGATGTCTTGGTTTGAAAGTCAGACAGAAGAGTTATTTTCAAAGGGGTTAAAGTCTTTGCAGGAAACCTGGATGATGTGTATGGAACTATCAGACAACTATATTGAAAAATAAAACACAAGGTAGATAAATTATTGAATGCCACTTGTACGTCAGAGGGAAGGCTCTGGATTGGATGTGAAGTATGAGTGAGAAGAATAAGAGACCAGGAGAGATGGTGGGAGTCTTTAACTGTGGGGCTGAGATTCTATCAACTGCAGCATGAATGCTGTGTTCAACCCTGACCTGAACCAGTCTGTTTTTATCATTTTATTTCATTTGTTTTATTTATTTATACTACCTTGGAAAAATCATACATAAGAAAATAAAATCATATTGAACAAAAATGAAACAAATTACAGTTGCTCTTTAGACCTTCAAATAAAGGGAAAGAACTAAAGGAAAAAAAAGCAAAGTATTTAAAAAATTACAATATTCTAAGGAAACTAAAGATGGTGCCTAATGATGGTCTGTGCTTCATCTTTTTTTTTTTTTTCTTAAGAACTGTCCTTATAAGAGTTATATTGGAAATTACCCCTTTGTTGGTCAAAAAAGAAGTTGAGTGGAATCAAAAGACATACACCCCCCTCTTCTACAAAACCGCGCTTACGTTTTTTAGCGCAGAGAGCCATGTTGAATGGCCCGCACTGCTCCTGACACTCATAGGAACTCAATGAGCGTCAGGAACAGCGCGGACCATTCAGCGCGGCTCTCTGCGGTTTTGTAGAAGAGGGGGATAAACATCTTGAAGGGTAATCAAGCATTTACAATGGTAACTAGAACAAATGTACCTCCCAATTGCAGGCCTTGTGGCCACAACATTAAAAATAGCCATCTCCTCTTCTGGATTGCTTTTGATACATCCGGAAATATGCAAACTTTATACAATTCATAAACAAAACCTCTTTATACTTAAAGAGTCATGCTCTATCAAAATCCAATGCCAAATGAATTAATAATGTTGCTAGTACCTGAATGTAAACCACTTAGACTATAAGTGGTATATAAATGCTTAAATAAATAAATAAATAGAACCAGATCTTCCATATCTTAATGTTCAAGGAAACTTGTTAAGTCCAAACTGCTCATCAAAAGTCCTTGTTGATTAGGAACCATTTTCTTCTTTTCCAACAGGAATTAGATTTTAGAAACAGAGGATATGAAGCTTCAGAAACCTTTAGTACTTCTGAAAGTTATGAAAACACGAGAACTTCTGCCATTTCCATCATGGTAGTAATGCTGTGGAACAAATGAACTGGACCGCTAAGGGTGTTATCTGATATTCAGAAGTTTAAAAAATACTTAAAACTGCACTTTTTAGAAGCTTTTCAATAAATACATTTAAATAAAGATATTTTTAAAATATTTTTTGAGCAGAAAGATTAAGGTTTAAAAAGTGATTAGGTTCTTACCTTGATAATATCCAGTAGATAGGGATGATATGCTGAACCATAGGATACTCAATCCATTCTGGCAAGCATACTGCTGAAAGATGTCAAATCACAGCTTTTGAACACCTCTTCCTTCTCCCCGGTCTCTGCTGCCCCTTCAGTTCATACCAACGCATGTGAGAGCTCTAGAGGAAAAGACAGGAGAAGGAGGAACACGGGGAACTTTCCAAAACCAAGATTCTGATCTGCTCAAATAATGGTATAACAATCAATAATGAAACTATAGTTTATAAATGAACAAACATTGCCATTGAACAGTAATACACATCAAATAAAAGCAACAGCTTGAATATTGCCAGTTTCACTAGTGGCCAGATCGGGAGCCCTTTCCAGCAGGGCACCTAGCATCATCTACACCCCTCCCCCGTTCCAGCAGGGGAGAGAACTATAGGAGGAGCAGCGCTGACGGTGCTCGGCACCAACTGCCAGTTTCACTAATGGCCAGATTGGGAGCCCTTTTCAGCAGGGCACCTAGCATCATCTACACCCCTCCCCCGTTCCAGCAGGGGAGAGAACTACAGGAGGAGCAGCGCTGACGGTGCTCGGCACCAACTGCTAGTTTCATTAGTGGCCAGATCGGGAGCCCTTTCCAGCAGGGCACCTAGCATCATCTACACCCCTCCCCCGTTCCATCAGGGGAGAGAACTACAGGAGGAGCAGCGCTGACGGTGCTGGGCACCAACTGCCAGTTTCACTAGTAGCCAGATCGGGAGCCCTTTCCAGCAGGGCACCTAGCATCATCTACACCCCTCCCCCGTTCCAGCAGGGGAGAGAACTATAGGAGGAGCAGCGCTGACGGTGCTCGGCACCAACTGCCAGTTTCACAAATGGCCAGATTGGGAGCCCTTTTCAGCAGGGCACCTAGCATCATCTACACCCCTCCCCCGTTCCAGCAGGGGAGAGAACTACAGGAGGAGCAGCGCTGACGGTGCTCGGCACCAACTGCTAGTTTCATTAGTGGCCAGATCGGGAGCCCTTTCCAGCAGGGCACCTAGCATCATCTACACCCCTCCCCCGTTCCAGCAGGGGAGAGAACTACAGGAGGAGCAGCGCTGACGGTGCTGGGCACCAACTGCCAGTTTCACTAGTAGCCAGATCGGGAGCCCTTTCCAGCAGGGCACCTAGCATCATCTACACCCCTCCCCCGTTCCAGCAGGGGAGAGAATTACAAGAGGAGCAGCGCTGACGGTGCTCAGCATCAACTGCCAGGTTCACCAGTCGCCAGATTGGGAGCCCTTTCCAGCAAGGGAGAGCCGACAGAGGAGAGCTGCAGTCTGACGCTCAGACCAACGGTCGGTTCGGGAGCCCGTTCCAGCAAGGTACCCAACACCTTCACTCCTCCCCCATTCCGAAGGGTCTACCTCTGAGGATCTCGCATCATGAGCGGCAGCGGTGGAGATTACCTTGCCAGAGATGTCGCCTGTTCTTGGAGGAAACTCGGGACCCAGATGATAGCCATCGGAACTGGGGTTGACAGCGGTTAAAGAATAGAATGGGAATGGTGGTTGAAGTGAATTGGGGTGGAGATGGAGGTGGGTATGGAGAGGGATAGGGATATGATGTATTCCGGAAAGGCATTTAAGATCTGGTGTTAAATGATCATAATAATTACAAGTCAAAGATCTTGATGCTTTTTTGGAGTGTGTTTCTGTTTCTCTCTATGCTTATTTTTATCTCTATTTTGTTTACTTTAATTATTATTTTAATTCTATCTTTAAATTATTTATTCATTACTTGTTGGAATATTTCATTTCTATCTCTATCTCTACCTCTGTCTTTTTATTTTTCATACTGTTTCTTCAGGTACTTTAGTTAGATTGTGATTCTTTGGGACAGTTAGGGAATTTCCAAGTACCTATCTTATTTATTTAGATTTTATTTATTGTATCTTTAATGCATCATTTTTGTAAACCGCTTAGAAACCTCACGGTTATTAGCGGTATATAAGAATTAAATTAAATTAAATATTAGTGGAGCTCAATTATCTCTTGAGATTCTATATAAAACTAATTCTGAACCCATAATCCGACTGGCAAAGTCATCTTAGATATGGAGAGGATCATGAAGCTTAAGGCAGAAACAGGTGCAGCAGAAATTATTGAGCAGGGAGTTCAGCATACCATCCCTTTCTACTGGAAAAGATATTATCAAGGTAAGAACCTAATCTCTTTTTCCAATGCAATAGGGATGGTATGCTTAACAATGGGGACGTACCTAAGCAGTCTCCAAAGTCCAGGGTGGGATAGATAAAGCCTGCTCTCAGTACAGATGATCCAAACACAGAATCCTCCTGTGCTGCCACATCTATTCTAAAGAATTTAGCAAACTTGTGAAGGGAAGACTATGAAGCAGATCTATATATCTCCTCCAGAGGTATCGCCTGTGATTCTATCCAAGAGGAGGCTACTCCTTGTCAAATGTGCTTTCAGTGACACAGTGATTGTTTGCCACAGCCAATGTATGTAGAGGTGATTGCCTGCAAAAAGAGAAACTGAAGGGGCAGCAGAGACTAGGAAGGAGGAGGTGTTCAAAAGCTGCATTGACATCTTTCTGCAGTATGCTTGCGAGAATGGATTGAGTACTTTATGGTTCAGCATACCATTCCTATTGCACTGGAATATACCTTAGGAAAACTAATCTAAGATTTTGGCATCAAATTGCATTTTCTAAAATTTGAAGCGCAATATTCATCTTTCATTTCAAAAAAAGCAATGTTACTTACCGTAACAGTTGTTATCCAGGGACAGCAGGCAGCTATTCTCACTAGTGGGTGATGTCATCAGACAGAGCCCCGGTACGGACGTCTCACAAGCACGTGTTGCTTGTAGAAACTTAAAGTTTCTAGATGCCCGCACCGCGCATGCGCCGGTGCCTTCCTACCCGGAGATCCGGGCGTGTCTCCTCAGTTCAGGTAGCTAGCCTGAGAAGCCAACCCAGGGGAGGTGGGTGGGACGTGAGAATAGCTGCCTGCTGTCCCTGGATAACAACTGTTACGGTAAGTAACATTGCTTTATCCCAGGACAAGCAGGCAGGTATTCTCACTAGTGGGTGACCTCCAAGCTAACCTCAGTGGGATGGAGGGGGAGTTGGCGACTTAAGAGAATAAATTTTTCAATACTGTTTGGCCAAACTGTCCATCCCGTCTGGAGAGGGTATCCAGACAATAATGTGAGGTGAATGTGTGAACCGAGGACCAGGTGGCAGCCTTGCAAATTTCCTCGATTGGTGTTGATCTGAGGAATGCTACTGAGGCTGCCATTGCTCTGACCTTATGGGCTGTGACCTTACAAGGAAGTGATAATCCAGCCTGGGCATAGCAGAAAGAGATACAAGCCACCATCCAATTAGAGATGGTGCGCTTTGATACGGGTCTTCCCAACTTGTTAGGATCGAAGGAGACAAAAAGTTGAGGAGTGGTTCTGTGTGGCTTGGTGCGATCCAGGTAGAAAGCCAAGGCACGTTTGCAGTCTAGAGTGTGAAGGGCCGATTCTCCGTGGTGAGAATGAGGCTTAGGGAAGAATACTGGAAGTACAATGGATTGGTTGAGATGAAATTCGGAGACCACCTTAGGCAGGAATTTCGGGTGAGTGCGGAGGACCACCTTGTCATGGTGGAATACTGTGAATGGTGGGTCCGCCATCAATGCCTGGAGTTCGCTGACTCTGCGAGCGGACGTAAGGGCTACAAGGAAAAGCACTTTCCAGGTGAGATACTTCAGAGGGGCCCTGTTGAGTGGTTCAAACGGGGGCTTCATGAGGTGGGAAAGGACTACATTGAGGTCCCAAACTACTGGGGGTGGTTTGAGAGGGGGGTTAACATGGAAGAGTCCTTTCATAAATCTGGCGACCACCGGATGGGCCGAGAGGGGTTTCCCTTGTAGAGGCTGGTGGAACGCCGCAATAGCGCTCAGGTGGACTCGTATGGATGTGGACTTGAGCCCAGATTGAGATAGGTGTAGGAGATAGTCCAGCACGGAGGATAAGGAAGCTCGCTGAGGTTCCTTTGACTTAGAAACGCACCATGAGGAGAATCTGGTCCATTTCTGGGAGTAGCATTGTCGAGTGGCGGGCTTCCTGGAAGCTTCCAAGACCTCCCTCACTTCTTGTGAGAATTGGTGAGGGGTTACGTTGAGAGGAACCAAGCTGTCAGGTGGAGAGACTGCAGGTTGGGATGAAGTAGTGATCCTTGATGTTGAGTAAGTAGTGAAGGAAACACTGGAAGTGGTACTGGTTCCCTGCTGCTGAGTTGAAGTAGGAGGGAGAACCAAGGTTGTCTGGGCCACCGAGGAGCTATTAGAATCATGGTGGCCCGTTCGAGTTTCAGCTTGACCAGAGTCTTCTGGATCAGCAGAAATGGTGGGAACGCATATAGAAATCGTTTCCCCCAGTTCAGTAGAAACGCATCTGCCTCGAGGCGATGAGGAGTGTAGATCTTGGAGCAAAACTGAGGCAGTTTGGCGTTGTGGGGAGCCGCAAAGAGGTCTATCTGAGGCGTCCCCCATTGCGTGAAGATTTGGTGAAGGGGGTTGGAATGGAGAGTCCATTCGTGCGGTTGTAGCAGACGGCTTAGTTTGTCTGCTAAGACGTTGTTCTCCCCCTGGATGTATACTGCTCTGAGTAGGGCGTTGTGGCGCACCGCCCAGTCCCAGACTCGTAGAGCTTCCTGGCAAAGGAGGGCCGAGCCCGTGCCTCCTTGCTTGTTGATATAATACATGGCGGCCTGATTGTCTGTGCGAATGAGGATTACCATGTCGTGGAGTCGGTGTTGGAACGCTTGGAGCGCATTGAAGATGGCTCTGAGTTCCAATAGATTGATTTGGTGTAGTCTTTCCGCACTGGTCCAGAATCCTTGGGTGCGGAGACCCTCCAGGTGGGCCCCCCATGCGTAATTCGACGAATCGGTTGTGAGAACTTTCTGATGGGGGGGAGAGTGCATCAGCAAACCTCTGGATAGATTCGAAGAGGTCATCCACCAGAGTAGAGACTGCCGAAGAGCAGGTGTGACTACGATGCGTTTGGACAGTGGATCGGATGTCTGATTCCACTGTGATGCCAGGGTCCACTGGGGGATTCTGAGGTGGAGTCTGGCAAAGGGTGTCACGTGTACTGTGGAGGCCATATGGCCCAGGAGCACCATCAGTTGTCTCGCCGGTAGGGTTTGGCGGGTAGCCACCGACTGGCAGAGATGAAGAAGAGACTCCATGCGTTGCCGGGGCAGGAATGCTCGGAGTCGGGTGGTGTCCAGGACCGCTCCGATGAAGGGGAGGGACTGGGTGGGTTGTAGATGAGACTTGGAGAAGTTGATCTCGAAGCCCAAATTCTGGAGGAAGTAGGTTGTAGCCAAGGCCGCCGAAGTGACCTCTGGGGCTGACGGGGCCTTGATGAGCCAGTCGTCGAGGTATGGAAACACCTGTAGACCCCTGTCCCGGAGTGCTGCGGCCACTACCACCAGGCACTTTGTGAAGACTCTGGGGGACGAAGATAGGCCGAATGGTAGCACTCGATACTGTAGGTGCAGATTTCCCACCCGAAATCTGAGGAACTTTCGGGAGGCCGGGTGAATGGGGATGTGAGTGTAGGCCTCCTTGAGATCCAGGGAGCATAACCAGTCGTTCTGCTCGAGGAGGGGGTATAGAGAAGCCAAAGTCAACATGCGGAACTTCTCTTTGACCTGGAACTTGTTGAGGGCCCGAAGGTCTAAAATGGGTCGCAGGTCGCCCGTTTTCTTCGGGACGAGGAAGTACCGGGAGTAAAACCCCCGGTTCAATTGGTCTGACGGGACCGGCTCGACAGCCCGAAGCTGAAGTAAGGTTTGGACTTCCTGAAGAAGAAGGGCGGTCTGCGTCGAGCTTGAAGGATACTCTCTTGGAGGATGGTCCGGGGGGACCCGGTGGAATTGAAGAGAGTATCCTTCTCTTATGATGGAGAGGACCCATAGGTCCGTGGTTATGGCCTCCCATCGGTGGTAAAAAAGATGGAGGCGGCCCCCTATGGGAGAGGCCGAGGTTATGCTCCCGGGAGGGGCGTCAAAAGGGCTGGGGAGCCTTAGGTACAGCCGGTGGCTGAAGTTTTTGCTGAGACTTCTGGGGAGGTTGTCTCTTCGCAGGTTGTCTCGCAGCAGGCGTTTGTCTGGGCATGTAACGCCGCTGGTAAATCAGGGGTGGCCTGGAAGGTCGAGACTGTTGAGGTTTGGGTTTGGGCCGTAGGATGGATTGAAAGGATTTTTCATGATCCGACAGCTTCTTGGTAACAGTTTCGATAGACTCATCGAACAGGTCAGCTCCAGCGCATGGTACGTTGGCGAGTCTGTCCTGTAGGTTGGGATCCATATCGATAGTACGGAGCCATGCCAGGCGACGCATGGCTACCGCGCTTGCGGCGGCGCGTGCCGAGAGTTCGAATGCATCGAAGGAGGATTGCATCAGCTGGAGGCGTAATTGGGAGAGGGAGGCTACCACTTCCTCGAACTCGAATCGAGCTTGGTTGTCTATGAACGGAGTGAACTTGCGGAGCACTGGCAAGAAGAACTCCAGATAGGAAGAGAAAAAGAAGTTGTAGTTTAGCACCCGTGACGCCATCATGGAGTTTTGGTAGAATTTTCTACCAAATTTGTCCATCGTTCTCCCCTCTCGGCCCGGCGGTACAGAGGCGTAGACCTGGGAGGGGTGAGAGCGTTTAAGGGAGGACTCGACCAGTAGGGATTGGTGGGAGAGTTGAGGGCCCTCGAACCCTTTATGGTGCACGATGCGGTATCGAGCATCGAGTTTGCTTGGGATCGCCGGTATGGAATACGGCGTTTCGAAGCACTGCATGAAGGTCTGGTCCAGTAATTTATGCAAGGGGAGCCGAAGCGACTCCGTTGGAGGGTTAGGTAAATGCATGGTGTCCAGATACTCTTTGGAGTATCTGGAGCCCGTGTCAAGGGTCACATCCAGATCATCCGCCATTTGTCGGAGGAATGATGAGAAGGACAATTGTTCCGCCAGCGTCGGTCTGTGGGACGGGCTGGAGGAGGATGAGGCCTCCAGGTCCGTGGACATCGGGGAGTGACAAGGAGAATCGGGCACTGGTGTCCTCCTCGTACTCCGGGCCCCTCGGAGGGGACACCTCTGATGAGGAGTATCCCCTACGTTGCAGTTTTTTCTGCGGTGACACCTCCGAATGGCGTGAGGAGTGCCAGGATGAGTGTCTCGATCGGTGCCCGTCTCGGTGGCGGGACGGGGATCGGGATCGTCTGTGCATCGCATGGTCTCCCGAGGCCCCCAAGTGGATAGGGCTGGAAGCGGTGGATCGTAACTGGGTTTGCGATGCGGGTTCTTGCGATGCTACCCAAGTCTGGTAAGGAGTACGGAAGAACTCTTCCTGACTATGCCCAGGGCTTCGAGTATCGATCGGAGGTCTGGTCCCATGTTGGCGCGGAGGCGTAATGGGTTCTAATGGCGGCATCTCGGTAAGCGAGGCTTGCCGCGTGGGCATCGCCGCCCTCCCCCGTTCGTCCTCGTCGGTTGTCGAGGTCGAACGGTGTGGGGGAGGGGGCGGACCGCCCCTTTGGATCGGTACCGGGAGGTCACCCTGTATGGCAGCGATGAGCCCGGGTCCGATGGTCTGCATGAGCTCAACGAATTGAGCTTCCAGCACGGACCGTAGCGAAGCCGATAAGGAGGGATCCGCACCGAAAGGGGGTCCTCCTGCACGGACATCGCGCTCCTTCGAGGCCGAGTGCTTCTGCTTAGTAGCTTTCGGCACTTTGATGACCATTGGTGGCACTGTGGAAGGAAGAGGTACCTGAACCGAGGAGACCGGGGCAGGCACCGACGTCGAGCTCGTGGATGGTGTCGGGGCGAGCGATGCCGGTTTCACCACGCTCGATGCAGGAGGGGTCGATGCCGGTTTAGCCCGAACCGGGGAGGTATCGGATGAAGTGGAGGCTGAGGGATCCTTAGCTGCGTCCATCTTGAACATCGATTCCCACAATAGGCAACGCCGCTTGAATGAGCGTGCCGTAAGGGTAGAGCAAGGCCTGCACGATTTCGGAATGTGGTCAGGGCCCAAACACTGCAAACAGCGCCAGTGAGGGTCCGTGAGTGAAATCGCGCGTTGGCACTTGCTGCACTTTTTAAACCCGGTGATAGGCCGGGACATAGGCCGGAAAATCTCCGCCGCGAGGTCGAAGCCGGTGGGCCTGAGCCACGTGGCCGGCCCGTTCGACCCGCCGGAGGAAATAATCTTCTTTTTTTTTTTTTTTTTTTTACGAAAAGAAAAGAACTGTTAACTGTAATTAAAAGAAAGCGAAAACGCGGACAAGGAAGGCAAATTTAACTGAATTCAGCTAGCGCATGATGAAGTTGAACTTCTCAGCTCCGCGGAAAAGAAAGAACTGAGGAGACACGCCCGGATCTCCGGGTAGGAAGGCACCGGCGCATGCGCGGTGCGGGCATCTAGAAACTTTAAGTTTCTACAAGCAACACGTGCTTGTGAGACGTCCGTACCGGGGCTCTGTCTGATGACATCACCCACTAGTGAGAATAGCTGCCTGCTTGTCCTGGGATAAATACCCTTACGTTTCTGCTGACTGAAGCTTTTTTCCAATAGTTAGTTTCCTTTTCCAGTTCAACCATTTTTGATTTTAAAGCCAAAGTCTCTTTTACTATAAATCTATAGTGTGATGAAATAGCTTGTATCTGGGCTCCCAGTCTAACTTGGAGGGAGGAAATAGCTTTCCAGATAGACTCTAGATTAAAGATCTTTGGTCTCTGCCGACGGGGCAACCCAGTCTTAAATACCTCCAACAGAAATAAAGTACTAGTATTTCCAGAAGTTGTAACTTCCCACAACAAAGCCTCTTCAGACTGATATCGTGAGTTCTTCTATTCCCTCATAGTTCCATCACAAAAGTTCTCTGCTGTCTCCAGCACTGTCACTCATTGACGCCGGCAACTGCGGCTGAGCTGGTAGGCTACGGATCTCCAGAGAAAAGCTGACCACCTCAAGGGAGAAAGGATTGTCCTCTGCTTTGTTGCCTCCTCCAGCCAAGGTCCCCCTCCAGAGCCATCACATTTGGACTATGTAACACAAACACGTCATCAGCCCAGGTATTGCAATAGCAGGTTTCACTGAGTAAATCTGGAGCTCAGATTTTTTTTTTTACCATTAGTAAATGACTGTAAAAAGAAGCATCCTGTGGAGCAGTTCACCAGGTTGCCAACTTGATCAAGGACCTCCCCCCTCCCCAATCAGCCTTCACAACATTTAATTAAAAGGAAGAGCAGATTATGGGCCTAAAAGTTAATTTAGGTGCAAGGCTGGAGGTGCACCCTAGGGCAGTGCTTCCCACTGCAGTGTCAGGGCAGTGCAATGTCAGTCCTGGAGTACCCCTTTGCCAGTCAGGTTTTCAGGATATTCACAATGAATAAACATGAAATTGATTTGCATACACTGCCTCCATTATATACAAATCTCTTCAAATGGGAACTCCAGGACCGACTTGGGAAACCCTAGAGCAGAGGTGGGCAAACATGGTCCATGAGGGCCCCAACACAATTGGGTTTTCAAGATTTCACAATGAATATGCATGAGACTCATTTGCATGTTCTGGCTTCCATTGTATGCAAATCAGTCTCATGCATATTCATTATGGAAATCTTGAAGACTAGACTAAGTTGTGGCCTTCGATGACCATGGTTGCCTACACCTGCCCTAGGGCATACAGTACTCCTATCCCTGTGGCAACTCTGCTGTTTGTCTCTTCTAGCAGGGACTGACAACTGAGCTGGTATAGATTTTTGTCACTTTTCTGTAATAATTGTGATAGGCATTATCTTAATTAGAAAATCTCAAGATATAATTTTTCTTTGTAGCTACCTTTTCTCTGTGGGCAAGGAAGCTGTAGTGTGGACTGCTACAGAAGTTGCTGTTACCAAGGTGAGGATTTTATGCAAGGGAACTTACAAAGGCCTCTTAAACCATAGGACCCCAAAAAAGATTGATGGTGCTAAACTAAATAGAAATTCCCCTACCCTACTCACATAGTGAAGGAGTTTGCTCAGTACTGGATGTTTAAGCAGATGGATTTTTAAGCAGTACTGGATGTTTAAGCAAAAGAGCTGATTGTTTAACTGCAAACCTAGAAGCACATAGCTGACAGACTCATTAAAAAAATAACATCTTAGCCATTGTAACTAGAGTCGATCTCAAACCCATAGTGCAGAGGCTCCAAACTTTTTTTGTATTTGAGCATACCAGCAACACTGGGTTCATCACCTTCCCCTCCCCCACCCTACAAAAATATCAGTAGTAATCTGGTTAATCATGTAGCTTCAGGTCAAAAAAATGAGTCTTCAAATGGAAATGTCTCTCTGAAGTCTATATTCGGGCTGCTGGTCAGACACAAGCCCTGACTGTACCCCCTCCCCTGCGGACCGATGGATGCACACTCAGAAGGGGATGGGGGGCAAGTGAAAAATACAGCTACATCCTGCAAGACACCGCTAAGCTTCCAACGGATGCCTAACAGCCTGTGCTCAAACCCCTGATCGGCAGTGGGTGGGAAAATGCGGGGATGGCCCCGGGCTCAAAGATACTTGTGCTAGCAGGTACCACCAGGGATTGGTCTGTCAGCTGCAGACTGGAGTCTATGAATTTCCTCTGCAGGCAGAGCCAAATGGTAAAGCTCCAAGCACTGAAGTACTGATAAACTCAGAAAAACACACCAAAGAAAACATGAACACTCCTTCCAGCTCGAATGCAGGGAAAAACTGCAGGTGGCACTGTGAAGTAGGGGAAAGCCAGAGAAAAAAATCCAGAATGGATGCTCATGGCCATTGGAAGAGAACCCACGTCTAGAATGACTCACCTATTGCACTGGAAATGGGATTTATCATCACCATTATTGTAAGTTTATGATGTGTTTTTAATTGCAAAACTGTTGGCTATTTTTTGGTACAAGTTGTGCTAGGAAATCTTTTTACCATCTGACACACCTGCTACTGCCTTTGGAAGCTGATTAACATGGGCTCTACCACTATTGTCAGTGTTGTTACTCTTCAGGGCATCTCCAGAAGCGATGCGATGCTCATTGGTCAGTGTCATACATTTGTACACATGGATCTGCCTTCCCCAGAGAATGCTGGTAATTGTCTCACATTTGGCTACTATCTGCCTAAAGCCATTGGTGGACAGTTTATTGCTTAGGGTCCCTTTTACAAACCATGGTAGTGATTTCCCAAGGCAAATGTACCAAAGCCCATTCAATTTCTATGGCTTTAGGTCATTTGTCGCAGGAGAATCAGTACCATGGCTTTGTAAAAGAGGCTGACAGTAAGAAATAAAAAGACAATTCTGAGTGAGGTAATAAAATATATTTAATTCAATAGTGTTGAGTCAAAACAATCAAAATACATATTGCATTATTTTTATGTTTTTATATTTAACTGTATTTCATTTAATACTACTGACTGGCCTGGGCGTGAAACAAATGAATAAAACTAATGCTATGCTCTAGGAAATACAGCAGCAATAATGAAATAACTTTACTGAGATATGACAATAGTGTTTCTTAGGCTCTGGACATCATCCCAGCAATTGACTCCCTCTCCTTTTCAACCCTGTCCAGGGTCTTATAAGTACAACTGGACACAATTTTCAGAGTTAGATCCTTCAATGCAGCATGCTTAAAAGCAATGGGTGGGGGGGAAGGGGAGAGGAGGTCCACCCAAGAAATTGAGGACAAAATTGTCCAACTAGGAAAGCGTAGTTCTCAAAGGAGAGCAAAGATATTTTACCCACTGCAAGGGCCTCACCACATCTAGGTGGACTGCTGAGGAAAAGCCCTGGAAGCTAAAGAGAGCTACCACTTGGACTCTCAAAGAGCTAAGGGTTGATCTACTATTAGTGATCTGTAACTTGTCATTATCATCATCCATGGTACCTGAAGAATGGAAAGTAATCAATGTAATGCCAATTTTTAAAAAGGGTTCCAGGGATGATCAATTATAGACTGCTAAGCCTGACGTCAGTGCTGGGTAAAATAGCACAGTTACTTACCGTAACAGGTGTTATCCAGGGACAGCAGGCATATATTCTCACATGTGGGTGACGTCATCTACGGAGCCCCAGCGCGGACAGCTTTTCAAGCAAACTTGCTAGAAGTTTCAAGTTTGCACACTGCACCACGCATGTGCATGCCTTCTCGCCCACTAGAGGGCGCATCCCACCTCGTGGTCCTCAGTTCCATAACTAGCAAAGAAACCATCCCCGGGGAGGCGGGCAGGTTGTGAGAATATATGCCTGCTGTCCCTGGATAACACCTGTTACGGTAAGTAACTGTGCTTTATCCCAGGACAAGCAGGCATGATATTCTCACATGTGGGTGACCTCCAAGCCAACTAAAAAAGGGCAGGTGGGAGGATGGCAATTTAGGAAAACAGATTTTGCAAAACTGACTGGCCAAACCGGCCGTCACTCCTGGATAAAGTGTCCAGACAGTAATGAGAGGTGAAAGTATGAACCGAAGACCAAGTGGCAGCCTTACATATGTCCTCCATAGGAGTGGATCGGAGGAAAGCCACTGAGGCTGCCATCGCTCGGACCTTATGCCCCGTGACTCGACCCGGGGGCGGAAGTCCAGCCTGAGCATAGCAAAAGGAAATGCAAGCAGCCAACCAGTTAGACAGAGTGCGCTTGGAAACCGGATGCCCTAATCGATTGGGATCGAAGGACAAAAACAATTGAGGAACCTTCCGATGAGACCTGGTGCGTTGAAGGTAATATGCCAACGCCCTCTTACAGTCAAGCGTGTGAAGCGCCGTCTCGCCAGGATGGGAGTGGGGCTTAGGAAAGAACACAGGAAGGACAATGGACTGATTGAGGTGGAAATCAGAAACAACTTTAGGTACAAACTTAGGATGGGTGCGGAGAACCACCTTGTCATGATGGAAGACAGTGAAAGGAGGGTCCGCAACCAAGGCTTGCAACTCCCCAATCCGCCTAGCGGAGGTGAGGGCAATCAGAAACACCACCTTCCAAGTCAGAAATTTCAAGAGAGACTTGTTGAGTGGCTCAAAAGGAGGTTTCATCAGTTGAGCCAAAACCACATTCAAATTCCACACGACTGAGGGAGGCTTAAGAGGGGGACAAACCCTGAGTAACCCTTTCATGAAGCGTGTCACCAAAGGATGGAGCGACAGAGGGCGGCCATCCAGATGTTGATGGAAGGCAGAAATAGCACTAAGATGAACACGCACCGAAGTGGTTTTCAGACCAGAGTGCGACAGGTGGAATAAATAGTCCAAAACCGAGGACACCGGAACCGACACCGGATCCAGGTGAAAAGACGAACACCAGGTAGAGAACCTGGTCCATTTCTGCGAATAACAAAGCCTCGTCGAGATCTTGCGCGAGGCTTCCAATACCTCCCTCACCGATTGAGACAGATCAGGCGCAGTTAGGGAGCAAGAAACCAGGCTGTCAGGTGTAATGACTGCAGATTGGGATGTAACATGGATCCTTGACTCTGTGACAGCAGAGAAGGAAACACAGGCAGAAGAAGAGGCTCCCTGACACTGAGCTGAAGCAGCAGGGAGAACCAGTGCTGACGCGGCCACCGAGGTGCGATGAGAATCATCGTGGCCGTGGAGGATTTCAGATGTACTAACGTTCGCATAATTAGAGGAAAAGGAGGGAATGCATACAGGAACCTCCCCTCCCAATCGAGAAGAAAGGCATCGGCCTCCAGACGGTCCCGCGAGTACATCCGAGAACAATACAGGGGCAGTTTGTGGGTCTCCGGAGAGGCAAACAGGTCCACCTGTGGCGTTCCCCAGCGAGCGAAAACCTCGCGCAGAACTGCGGAGTGTAGAGTCCACTCGTGCGGTTGCAGAAGTCGACTGAGTTTGTCTGCCAGACAATTCAGTTCTCCTTGGATGTAGACCGCCCGAAGGAAGATGTTCCGGGAGACCGCCCACTCCCAAAGGCGAAGAGCCTCCGAGCAGAGAGGCCAAGAGCCCGTTCCGCCCTGCTTGTTCACATAGTACATTGCTACCTGATTGTCCGTGCGAACGAGGACAACCTGATTCCGCACTATGTGAACGAAAGCTCGGAGTGCTAGAAAGATGGCTCGAAGCTCTAGCACGTTGATGTGACACCGACGGTCCTCGGCAGACCACAGGCCCTGTGTGCGAAGACCGTCGATGTGGGCTCCCCACGCGTACTCCGAGGAGTCTGTAGTCAGAACCTTGCGAAACGGAGGGGTGAGAAACAGCAAACCCCTGGACAGATGTGAAGAGTTTGTCCACCAACTCAGCGATTTCCGCAAAAGCGGAGTCACCGCAATGAGGCGAGACACTGGATCGCACTCCTGACGCCACTGGGAAGCAAGGGTCCATTGTGGGATCCTCAGATGCAGCCTGGCAAACGGAGCGACGTGGACCGTTGATGCCATATGCCCGAGCAGTATCATCATGCGGTGGGCCGACACCACCGATAGTTGAGAAACCTGACGGCCCATCCGGACCAAGGCCTCCAACCGCTGGGTCGGGAGAAAGGAGCGGAGGCGCACCGTGTCCAGCACCGCGCCTATAAATTGAAGAGACTGAGCCGGGCACAACTGAGATTTCGGAAAATTTATCTCGAACCCGAGGCTCTGCAGGAAGGCTATAGACCGTCGGGTCGCTGAGATAACCCCCTCCCTGGTCGGGGCTTTGATAAGCCAATCGTCCAGGTAAGGGAACACATGAAGCCCACGAGACCTCAGGGCTGCCGCAACCACCACCATGCACTTCGTGAAGACTCGTGGAGAGGAAGCCAGGCCGAAGGGCAGGACCCTGTACTGTAGGTGCAATTCCCCCACCTGGAATCGTAAAAATCTTCGGAAGGCGGGATGCACCGGAACATGGGTGTAAGCTTCCTTCAAGTCGAGGGAGCACATCCAGTCCCCCTCCTCCAAAAGAGGATATAAGACCGGGAGAGACAGCATTCGAAACTTCTCCCGGACCAGGAATTTGTTGAGCTTCCTGAGGTCCAGTATGGGGCGCAGGTCCCCGGTCTTTTTTGGAACCAAAAAGTAACGGGAATAAAACCCCGTACCCAGTTGGTCCTGGGGGACCGGTTCGACTGCCCGAAGTACCAAGAGGGCCCTGGCCTCGGCCAGAAGGGTCGGCAGCTGCGATTGGTTGCAAGAGGCCAGATTTGGAGGATGGTCCGGTGGCGAGGATACAAAGTTGAGCGAGTAGCCCTCGGAGACGGTCCGGAGCACCCAAGCGTCTGAGGTTATCTCGGCCCATGCCACCCGGAAGAACTGAAGACGCCCCCCGATAGGGAGGGGTACCTGTGATATCGCGGAGGGGAACCCGCCCCGTCCGCTCAGCCCGTCAAAAGGAAGGCGCGGGCTTAGAAGGACCCTGCGCCGGGGCTTGGGTTTGTCCCCCTCTGCCTCACTGAGACGGACGTCTCGGAGGTGGTCTTGAGAAAGCCGGGGTCGACTTCTGGGGATATCGGCGCGGCGGAGGCCGGAAAGGTTTCTGCGGCGGGGGCCTAGGTTTGGGGCGGACCAGGGATGCTAACGAGCGCTCCTGCTCCGACAACCGCTTGGTCGCCGCATCTAATGACTCGTCAAATAACTCGGACCCCACACAAGGCAAATCTGCAAGCCGTTCCTGCAGGTTTGGGTCCATGTCGAGGGTGCGAAGCCAGGCCAAGCGGCGCATGGCCACTGCGAAGGCCGACACCCTCGAAACCAGCTCAAATGCGTCATACACCGCATGAAACAGGTACAACCGCAACTGAGACAGGTTGGACATAAACTTATCGAATCCTGCTCTCTGGGAGTCCGGTAACGAGTCTCGATATTGAGGAAGGTCCTTCACCATACCACGCAAATAGGAGGAAAAGGTGAAGGCGTAATTTAGAACCCTGGTGGCCATCAGGGAATTTGAATAGAGGCGACGGCCAAACTTGTCCAGGGTCCGCCCCTCCCTGCCGGGTGGAACCGCCGCAGAAATCCGTGAGGGCTGTGATTTTTTAAGGGCAGACTCCACCAGAAGAGACTGGTGGGAGAGCTGCGCCTTTTCGAACCCTTTAGGGGGCACCGTCCTATATTTAGCTTCCATTTTGGAAGGGACAGACGTGACTGTAAGAGGGTTGGACAAGTTCTTCAACCAGGTCTGCAGAAGGACTCTGTTGAGGGGGAGCCTAGGCACCTCTCTAGGAGGAGCGGGAAGGTCCTGTTCCTCCAAAAATTCTTTGGAGTATTGAGAACCGACCATCAAGTCTAACCCCAGGGCTCGAGCCATGTCCTGAACAAAGGATGAAAATGAGGACGGCCTGGCCGGGGGAGACGGGGTTCTCGACCGCCCCACCGAGGAGAGGGGAGAGGCCTCATGGGAATAATGAGGATCCCTAACTGACCCCGAGTCCCAGGATCCCCTCCCCAAGGCCCTCGAGGGGGAAGGAGAAATTCTCCGCCTCGCAGAACCCTTGGGTGAGGACCCCGGGGTCCGGGGGGCACTCTCCCACTTCCTCGGCGAGGCGGCACGGGAAGACTTCCCATGAGGTGACCGGAGGAGCCTCGGGTTGTCGAGGCGTAACTCCGACACCTGCAGCGCCTCGCCCCCGAGCGGCGAGGAACGATCGCGCCGAGGCGAGCCTCGCGGCCGCTTAGACTTCCTCGATTTTGAATTTACGCCCAGTAGCGTCTACGACGAACTATCAAGACTCAAAGTAAAAAAAGCCATGGGACCAGATAACCTACATCCCAGAATGCTAAGGGAGTTAAGGGAAGTCCTGGCAGAACCATTATCTGTTCTTTTCAATCTTTCCCTAAGCACAGGAAGGGTCCCCTTGGACTGGAAAACCGCCAACGTAATCCCACTCCACAAAAAGGGCTGCAGGACAGAGACAGCAAACTACAGACCAGTGAGTCTCACGTCTATAGTGTGTAAACTCATGGAAACACTGATCAAGCAGAAAATTGACACAATCCTAGACGAAGAAAAACTACGTGATCCACACCAACACGGGTTCACCCGGGGTAGATCCTGCCAATCTAATCTGATTAGCTTTTTTGACTGGGTTACTAGACAACTGGATGCTGGAGAGTCACTGGACGTAGTGTATTTGGACTTCAGTAAAGCATTTGATAGCGTCCCTCGAAGATTACTGAACAAGCTAAAATCGATAGGATTAGGAGACACTCTAACTACATGGGTTGGGGATTGGCTGAGCGGCAGACATCAAAGGGTAGTGGTGAACGGTACCCCATCTGAAGCATCGGACGTGATAAGTGGAGTGCCGCAGGGCTCGGTCCTGGGTCCGATTCTATTCAACTTATTCATAAGAGATATGACGCAAGGACTTAGGGGAAAGGTATCGCTGTTCGCAGACGACGCCAAACTTTGCAACATAGTAGGCAAAAGCTTATTACCTGATAATATGACACACGATCTACTGCTGCTGGAACAATGGTCAACTACTTGGCAGCTTGGCTTCAATGCTAAAAAATGCAAGGTAATGCACCTGGGAAAGAGAAACCCGCGTAGAACTTATGTACTAAATGGTGAAACCTTGGTTAGGACCACAGCGGAACGCGATCTAGGAGTGATCATTAGCGAGGACATGAAGGTTGCCAATCAAGTGGAGATGGCTTCCTCCAGAGCAAGACAAATGATGGGGTGTATCCGCAGAGGTTTCGTCAGCAGGAGACCTGAAGTTATGATGCCGTTGTACAGAGCCATGGTGAGGCCTCACTTAGAGTACTGCGTTCAGTTTTGGAGACCTCACTACCGAAAGGACGTGCTGAGAGTCGAGTCGGTGCAGCGAACAGCCACCAGGATGGTCTTGGGGCTCAAGGATCTCACGTATGAAGAAAGACTAGAGAAATTGCGGATGTACTCACTTGAGGAAAGAAGGGAACGGGGAGATATGATTGAAACGTATAAATATATCACGGGGCACATCGAGTCAGAAGATGATATCTTCCGGCTCATGGGACCCTCGACCACCAGAGGGCATCCGCTAAAAATCAAGGGAGGGAAGTTTCATGGCGACTTCAGGAAGTATTTCTTCACCGAGAGAGTTGTGGATCATTGGAACAGACTCCCACTCCAGGTGATAAAAGCCAGCAGCGTGACGGATTTTAAGAGAAAATGGGATACTCACGTGGGATCTTTAAGGGAGTAAACTCAGGGGGGGAGGATACTTGGAATGGGCAGACTTGGTGGGCTATAGCCCTTTTCTGCCGCTTTTTTCTATGTTTCTATGTTTCTATGATCGGCGCCTCGTCCGAGGTCGCGTCGAGGGCGAGGCGTCCCGGGAAGACCCCGAGGAAGAGGAGGAAAGACGGCGCACTCTGCGCAACTTTTCCTTGGGCCTCACACTCCGCTCAGGCGGCCCCCCCGAGGTCGAGGTCATGGGCAGGGCCGAGACCGAGGTTAAGGGGGCGACAGTACCCGAGACCGAGGTTACCGAGGCCGGGGCACCCGAGGTCGAGGGAGCCGAGGCCGGAGCCTCCGAGACCGAAGGTGCCCCGGCCGAGGTCGAGGCCGCCGGAACCGCAGCCCGCTGCAACACTTCCAGGGCCCCCGTCAGCTCCGAGGAAATCAGGGCTCGAAGGAGTTCCTGGAAGGCCGGAATCCCCACGAAGGTGGGGAGTTCCAAGTCCGGAGCACACTCCCTGGAGGGCGACCTCGGTCTCGAGTATTCCCTCGGGGTGTGCGAAGTCGAGGTCCGAGGCGGGGCCGGGGTCGACCCACCCGCCTTAGCCTGAGTAGAAGATGGCTTCTTTGCTGAAGGGGATGGAACAGAGGACTTACCCGAAGCCTGCTTCCCTGTCGACGCCTTCGAAGACGAGGGCCGAGGCGAAGCCGAGGCCCCCGAGGATGCCGAGGCCGAGGTCAAGGCCGGGGCCGAGGCCTTAGGCGGCGTGTCGACGGCGAACAATTCCGCCATTCTGGCCTTACGGCGACGGAGGGCTCTGTTTTGGAAAGTCGCACAGCGATCACACGACGCTGTCGGATGATCCGGCCCAAGACAGACAATGCACCACCGGTGAGGGTCAGTGATAGAAAGTAACCTCTCACACCGGCTGCACTTTTTAAATCCCGTAACAGGACGGGACATCAACGAAAAAGAAGAAGAAGGCCGGGAACGACCGACGTCCCGCGGCCACGGCTTCCGGGAGCCCCCGGAGCCCAACGAAAAACAAAATATTTTTTTTTTTTTTTGAAAAGAAAAGAAACGAAAAACAAGAAAGCAGCACCGCGAACCTATTCCAAGAAAAGAACAACGAAAACGCGGCAGCTAGAAGGCAATACACTGGAGCTCAGATCCACAGGGCTTTCTGGCTCCGCGGAAAAAATTGAACTGAGGACCATGAGGTGGGATGCGCCCTCTAGTGGGCGAGAAGGCATGCACATGCGTGGTGCAGTGTGCAAACTTGAAACTTCTAGCAAGTTTGCTTGAAAAGCTGTCCGCGCTGGGGCTCCGTAGATGACGTCACCCACATGTGAGAATATCATGCCTGCTTGTCCTGGGATAAGATGGTAATTTTATTCTTTATAATAGTTCCTAAATACATAGACATGGTTTAGGGGCTCATTTTCAAAGCACTTAGATGCTCAAAGTACCACAGAAAACTATGATAATTTGAGTGTCTAAGGGGAGGATTCTCAAAAGTTACCGTGCCCTTAACATAGTTGCTAAACTAGTTCCAGCTAGTTTAGCGTGCCAGTAATTTTACCAGTTGATTAGCAGAATGGCTTTTTCCGAGCTTCCTAGCAATCTCTGACTCTGCCATTCAAATGTAGTACAACACGGGTGCCCAATACATCGATTGCGATCGACCGGTCGATCGCTCAGGTAACCCCAGTCGATCGCAGAGCCATGCGGTTTCCCTTCTCATTTTCTCCCCTCCTGACCGATGTCCAATTAATCCACCTCTTGAAGAACACTGGCCAATCAGAGTGCTGGCAGGGTGGGGTTAGAAGGTCGGCGGGGGATGGAGCTTAGCGCACTACAGGAAATAGAAGCGCCTGTTGTGGTAAGAGCCGAGGACTTAGTGATGCCCAATTTGAATCGATTCACATCGGGTGAATCAATACGATTTAAACTACTCCTCTCCCCCCCAAAAAAAAAAAACAACAAAAAAAAAAACCGGTCTCCCAATTCAGTGATTGACCCTCCCTTTAGAGGGCAAGGGGGGGGGGGGCAGTCGGGAAGTGCTGTGGTGTCCGGCTTTCTCTCTGGCCTCCCGCGCATCCTGCAGAGAGGATCGCCAGTACTTTAGTGATCCTTGCAGGCTGCCATAGGCCTCAGGAGCTGTCTTCCCTCTGCCGCGATCCTGCCTCTGACTCAGAAGGAAGACTGCTGCTGAGGCCTGACAACATCCCCCCTGGCAGGAGAGATGCCCACTTGCTCCTGGCGTGGGGATGCACAGGGGAGGGGCCTAAGTCCCTGACTGGTCCAGACGCCTAAGGCCCCTCCTTCAGGTTGCCGGCAGCAGTTCCCACACACTTCCGGTGGCTGACCTGGAAGCCTTCCCTCTGATGCGTTTGCATTTTGCATCAGAAAAAAAGGTACATGGGATAGGCTGGGGAAGGGAGGAGAGAAAGTCTGCTGCACAGGCTGGAGACATAGGGGAGGGAAAGAGAGAAAGAGGGAAGGCTTTCAGGTTAGCCGCCGGCAGCATATAGTACCCATTGCTAGTAGCCTGTAACTGCTGAGTGGACGGGACTAAACGTAAACTGTGTGGACAAGGCCAATCTAGGTCTGCCCGTGGCTACGCCCATTTCATCCAGTAGTTAAAATTATATAAAGAATGACATGGTGAAAGAATTCATCACTCTTCCCGTTCCCGTGGATAACCGAGAAAACCATCCCTATGTCATTCTTTAAGGAGAGAGGGAAGAGTCAGAGTATGAATGGGCACAACCACTGACCCTCCAGCCTTGCATTGAAAAATGCCGATGTAGAAGGACAGAGGTTGAGATAAGACACTAAAGAATGACATGAAATGGTTTCCCATGGTTATCCGCAGGGACAGGAAGGGTGATGAATTCTGTCACCATGTCATTCTCTAAAAGTATGTACATCAGTTTCAAATCACGTGTACTGTACCTGCAGAAAAGGGGCAGGGCAAGGGAAGCAGTAGGCAGAAAGGTGTGCTTAGATGTCTTCTTAATGGATGGAGAACTTGGTTTACTTCTTTTTATTAATTATTACAAAAAGAGATACAATGATGTACAAAGGCATAATCATACATACAATCAAAACAAATCCTACACAGAGCTATTATTACCATTGTTTGACATAGATTTTAGAGAATGACACGGTGAAAAAATTGGTCCCCGTCACACCATCCCCGTCACCGCCCCGTCCCCGTCTCACCATCCCCGTCACCGCCCCGTCCCCGTCTCAACATCCTCTTCACCGCCCCGTCACCGCCACTGCCACCCCATTCACCGCCCCGTCACCGCCACTGCAATCCCATTCACTTTTCTTTATTTACGTATAAAGGAAACATTCTTTAAAACTTTAAAACTTAGTTAAATATTAGTTAATAACTATACAAAAACAAAACACGCAGAGAAAAAATTAATTAATATAAATTCCCTGACTTCCCTGCACTGTCCCCCCTTGAAGGTCTGTCCCCATCCTGAAAGCCTGATGCCCCCCCCCCCGACGTCCGATACATCCCTCCCCCCGAAGGACCGCCGACTCCCCAACAATATCGGGCCAGGAGGGAGCCCAAATCCTCCTGGCCACGGCGACCCCCTAACCCCACCCCGCACTACATTACGGGCAGGAGGGATCCCAGGCCCTCCTGCCCTCGACGCAAACCCCCCTCCCCCCAACGACCGCCCCCCCCCAGCTTCAAAATGATGCCTGAAGTTACCTTGGGGGTTCTGAGCACTATTAATTTTAATTTATTACAGCACTCCAGAAATATTTTTCTAATTGTTTTAACTTGGAAAAGCGAATCAGGATTGTCTTAATGAAAGGCTTATGTTCTGCACTGCAGCCCTCCTGCCCTCGACGCAAACCCCCCTCCCCCCAACGACCGCCCCCCCCAGCCGACCCGCGACCCCCCTGGCGACCCCCCCACCCCCCTTCCCCGTACCTTTGGTAGTTGGCCGGACAGACGGGAGCCAAAACCGCCTGTCCGGCAGGCAGCCAACGAAGGAATGAGGCCGGATTGGCCCATCCATCCTAAAGCTCCGCCTACTGGTGGGGCCTAAGGCGCGTGGGCCAATCAGAATAGGCCCTGGAGCCTTAGGTCCCACCTGGGGGCGCGGCCTAAGGCACATGGTCGGGTTGGGCCCATGTGCCTCAGGCCGCGCCCCCAGGTGGGACCTAAGGCTCCAGGGCCTATTCTGATTGGCCCACGCGCCTTAGGCCCCACCAGTAGGCGGAGCTTTAGGATGGATGGGCCAATCCGGCCTCATTCCTTCGTTGGCTGCCTGCCGGACAGGCGGGTTTGGCTCCCGTCTGTCCGGCCAACTACCAAAGGTACGGGGAAGTGGGGTGGGGGGGTCGCCAGGGGGGTCGCGGGTCGGCTGGGGGGGCGGTCGGAGGTTCTTGGGGGGGGGGGCGGTCGTTGGGGGGGAGGGGGGTTTGCGTCGAGGGCAGGAGGGCCTGGGATCCCTCCTGCCCGTAATGTAGTGCGGGGGGGGGTTAGGGGGTCGCCGTGGCCAGGAGGGTTTGGGCTCCCTTCTGGCCCGATATTGTCGGGAAGTCGGCGGTCCTTCGGGGTGGGGGTGCGAGTGGTCCTGCCGGGGGGGGGGATGTATCGGACGTCGGGGAGTCGGCCGGGCAAGAGGGCTTGGGCTCCCTCTTGCTCCGATCGCGGGTGCGGGTGGGAGCGCGTGCGAGCGGTCATTCGGGGTGGGGGTGCGAGCGGTCCTGCTGGGGGGGTGAATCGGGCGTCAGGCGGTAAATAGCGGTTCCTAGAAGGGGGTACATTGGCCCGCGGGGACAAACCTGTTCACCGTTTCCGCGGTCGGTGAATGGCCTTGTCCCC
This sequence comes from Geotrypetes seraphini, assembly GCF_902459505.1. Taxonomy (NCBI): domain Eukaryota; kingdom Metazoa; phylum Chordata; class Amphibia; order Gymnophiona; family Dermophiidae; genus Geotrypetes; species Geotrypetes seraphini. The sequence continues at coordinate 96,062,863 of NC_047088.1, forward strand.
GTCACCGCAGCGACTGCTAGTTTTCTTCCCCGTTTTCGGCGGTGACCCGCGGCTTAAATGCGGTGGCCGCGGGTAAACCGTCACCGTGTCATTCTCTAATAGATTTATCTAAACTAGACCAGACTTTTTAATACATTGCAGGATGTTCCCATCGTATCTTATAATGATAACTCAAATTTACAAACTTGTATAACAGATGAACATTAAGGAATGTGTTGTCCTTCCAGTTAGACAGAATAGCACAGTTACATACCGTAACAGGTGTTATCCAGGGACAGCAGGCAGATATTCCCATACATGGGTGACGTCAGCAACGGAGCCCCGCAGCGGACAGCCTCGAAAGCAAACTTGCTTGAAGATCTCGAACTTTCGAGTGCTGCATCGCGCATTCGCGCATGCCTTCCTGCCCGAACTATGGGGCGCATCTCCTGTGAGGATCCTCAGTTCAGATACCAAGCCAAGAAGCCAACCAGGGGAGGTGGGTGGGTTGTGGGAATATCTGCCTGCTGTCCCTGGATAACACCTGTTACGGTAAGTAACTGTGCTTTATCCCAGGACAAGCAGGCAGCATATTCCCACACATGGGTGACCTCCAAGCTAAGTAAATAGGGAGGAGGGAAGTTGGCAATTTATGAGAATAGATTTTGCAAAACAAATTGGCAAAAATGGCCATCCCTCCTGGATAAAGTATCCAGACAGTAATGAGAGGTGAAAGTATGAACCGTGGACCAAGTAGCAGCTTTGCAAATTTCCTCAATAGGAGTTGATCTGAGGAAAGCAACAGAGATCGCTCACCAGCCAGGCGTGCCTCGGGGGAGAGGAGAGTGAGACACCAGCACCGGCAGGAAGCGGAGGAGAAGGGCTGCGGAAGGGAGACTAGCAGCCGGGAGACCAGCAAGCCTAGGGGTAGCGGCGAGAGGTAGCTCCGCCCCCCCTCAGCGTCATCGGACAGACTCCCCCTTAAAAGGGGAGGAGTCAACGGCGCGAGGCAAGAGATCGCTCACCAGCCAGGCGTGCCTCGTGGGAGAGGAGAGTGAGACACCAGCACCGGCAGGAAGCGGAGGAGAAGGGCTGCGGAAGGGAGACTAGCAGCCGGGAGACCAGCAAGCCTAGGGGTAGCGGCGAGAGGTAGCTCCGCCCCCCCTCAGCGTCATCGGACAGACTCCCCCTTAAAAGGGGAGGAGTCAACGGCGCGAGGCCGTTCGGCGCGCGGCGAAGGCGAGCGGCAAAGGCGCTCGCCTTAGCGAGAGCGCCTTTGCGAAGGGCCTTGCAAGGGACGAGTATCTACTATCAAGAACACCGAGGAGGACTGAACGGTAAGGAAGCGACAAACACAGAAGGTAAGGAACAAATCCACACATACAATCAAGGTGAAGTAGAGCGGAGACAGCACACACAAAAGAGACAGCAAGGCAAGCAACATAAGGAAGCAGCAGGCAAGGGACACAAGCACACACAAGGGAAGCAAGAAATGGAAGCCCAAGGAAGTCAGAAGGTGAGCTTTCCGGTCTTCTGTATCGGCTGCAATATGTATGACTACCTCCCTTCGGGGACCCAGGCATACATTTGCAATCGATGCATGGAGATGGATAGCTTGAAATATCAGGTAAGACTACTGGAAGGAACAGTGATGGAACTCGAAGACAGAATCCGAGCACAGGAGAAGATTCTAGTGGAGTACAGTCCAAACGACGAGGTCAAGGAACTAGAAATGTTCATAGAGGAAGCTCATCAGCACCACGTAGAGATCCCAGGGCTGGAAAACTGTACTCAGGAAACCGATGTGAGGAGAGAAGACACCCATGCAAACACAGAAGAAACCGAAGACGAGGTAGGAGACAACCGCACACCAGGAGGAATAGTGAGAGCACAGGAAGACATCGCCCCACCCAAAGAACAGGAAAAAATTTCAAGAGTATCATTGGAGGAAGAAGACTGGCCCTACTCCAAGGACGTGGACCAACGCCCCCCAAGGAACTCCCGAATAAAGAAGATGGGGATCATCGTAGGCGACTCCATCATACGACATGTGGACAGCTACACCGCAGGAGGAAGAGAGGACAGAGTCGTCACCTGTCTGCCTGGAGCAAGAGTGAAGGATGTGACCAACAGGATCTCCAGGATCATAGATGGAGCAGGGGGAGAGGACACCGCTGTACTTATCCACGTGGGAACAAATGATGTGAGCGGGCGGAAGTATGACAGGGAAGAGCTGAAGGGCCAGCTCCGCTCTCTCGGAAGACAACTGAAGATCAGGGAGGTGAAGGTGGCCTTCTCTGAGATCCTCCCAGTACCAAGAGCGGATGGAAAGAGACAAGGGGAATTGCAAGTAATCAACGCCTGGATGAGACGATGGTGCGAAGAAGAAGGCTTCGACTTCGTGCGCAACTGGACGGCGTTCTGGGGAAAAAGCAAGTACTACAGAAGGGACGGACTACACCTCAACAAGGAAGGAGCAAGAGTTTTGGCAGGCAACATGAAGAAGGCAATCGAGAAGGCTTTAAACTGAAAGACAGGGGAAAGCCGACAGTCGACCACCGGTCGATGGTACGGATAGTAGGATGCCCCGACGAAGAAGCCAAGGACAACTACACCTACACAAGAGAAGACGACCTCACAGCCAATAAGGGAGAAAAATCAGGAAGGGACAACTCAGACACAGGAGGGGACGACCACACAGCAAACAAAGGTGATAACACAGGAGCAGTAAAGGATACCGTAATTGAAACTACAGGGAAGGCCAAGAGTAGAAGGTCCAAAAAGGTAACACGAAGGGAACTTAGATGTATGTATACGAATGCTAGAAGTCTGGGTAACAAAATGGGGGAACTAGAGACAATAGCAAGACATGACATATTGGATATCATTGGCATAACAGAAACATGGTGGAATGAAGAAAACAAATGGGACACAGTACTACAGGGATACAAACTGTATAGAAGAGATCGAGTAGGGCAGAAAGGTGGAGGTATTGCTCTATATGTTAAGGAGGGAATAGATTCTGTTGAAATGGTTACAACAGAAATGAAAGAGAAGCTTGAATCACTCTGGATCAAAATTCCTGGTCAATATGGCGCAGATACGAAAATTGGCCTTTACTATCGTCCACCAGGACAGGCGGAGGAAACTGACTCAGAAATGATGGAGGAAATCAAACAAGAATGCAGGACAGGCAATGTAATTATATTGGGAGACTTCAATTTCCCAGGGATAGACTGGAAACTAGCAACCTCCAACTGCGGCAAGGAAGCCAAGTTCCTGGAGGTGCTAGGGGATTGCTTCCTGGAACAAATGGTAAAAGAGCCGACAAGAGGCAACGCCACCTTGGACTTGGTCCTAAATGGCCTCACGGGACCGATAACAGAAGTGGAAGTCATAGTTCCACTGGGAACGAGTGATCACAATGTAATCAACTTTAAACTTGACATCGGGAAAGGGAAACATGCCAAAACCTTAACCACCACCTTGAACTTTAAAAAGGGTAAATACGATAGCATGAGAGCCATGGTAGAAAAACGACTCGAGAAGATGGTGGACAAACTTGAAACGGTTGATCAGGCATGGACCCTACTGAAAAAAACTATCACAGAAGCACAAGATCTCTACATTCCGAGGATTTCCAAAGATCGGAGAACAAAGAGCAAAAGAGAACCGGCATGGCTTACCATACAGGTGAAGGAAGCCATAAAAGAAAAGAAGGACTCTTTCAAAAAATGGAAATGCATAAAGACAACCGAAGCCTGGAACAAACATAAAGATGATCAGAAGAAATGTCACAAGGCGGTGAGGGATGCAAAACAGGAATATGAGGAAAAAATAGCCCAGGAGGCCAAAAACTTCAAGCCCTTCTTTAGATACGTGAAAGGGAAAAAACCTGCAAAAGAGGCAGTGGGACCCCTGGACGACCAGGGAAGAAAAGGGTACATCAAGGAAGATAAACAAATCGCAGACAAACTAAATTCCTTCTTTGCGTCCGTCTTTACGAAGGAGGACACCTCAACAATACCTGAAGCGGAGAAAGTGTTTGCAGGAGAAATAGAAGACAGCCTCACCACAGTTGAGGTGGACTTAGACCAGATATACTATCAGATCGACAAACTTAAAAGTGACAAATCCCCTGGACCGGATGGGATTCATCCGAGAGTCTTAAAGGAATTGAAGTTTGAAATCGGAGAGTTATTGCAAAAACTTGCAAACCTGACAATCAGAACTGGACAGATACCGGACGACTGGAGGATAGCGAACGTCACCCCAATTTTCAAAAAAGGATCGAGAGGGGAACCGGGCAACTATAGACCTGTTAGTCTTACGTCTGTCCCTGGCAAGATGGTTGAAGCACTGATCAAGGATAGCATAGTCCGGCACTTGGACGCATACGACTTGATGAAACCCAGTCAACATGGATTCAGGAAAGGGAAATCATGTTTGACTAATTTACTCCAATTTTTCGAGACCGTGAACGAGCAAATTGATAGTGGGAAGCCGGTGGACATAATATACTTGGACTTCCAGAAAGCGTTCGACAAAGTTCCACACGAAAGACTTCTCAGGAAACTACAAAGTCATGGCATAGAGGGGGATATACAAAGATGGATAGGCAAATGGCTGGAAAACCGAAAGCAGAGAGTGGGCATAAATGGGAAGTTCTCCGACTGGGAGAAAGTGACTAGTGGTGTACCCCAGGGCTCGGTACTTGGGCCGATCCTTTTCAATATTTATATCAATGACCTGGAGGAAGGAACATCCAGTGAGATCATCAAGTTTGCAGACGATACAAAACTATGCCGGGCAATCAGATCGCAGGAGGATAGAGAGAAACTCCAGAGCGACTTGTGTCGGCTAGAAACATGGGCGGAGAAATGGCAGATGAAGTTCAATGTGGAGAAATGCAAGGTAATGCATTTAGGCAATAAAAATAAGGAATACGAGTATACAATGTCAGGTGCAACTCTGGGGAAGAGTGAACAAGAAAAGGACCTGGGTGTACTGATAGATAGGACCCTGAAGCCGTCGGCACAATGCGCGGCAGCGGCAAAGAAGGCAAATAGAATGTTGGGCATGATAAAGAAAGGAATCTCGAGTAGATCAGAGAAAGTTATAATGCCGCTTTATAGGGCAATGGTCAGACCACACTTGGAATACTGTGTCCAACATTGGTCCCCCTACCTAAAGAAGGATATAAAGCTCCTGGAGAGGGTGCAGAGACGAGCAACAAAACTGGTGAAGGGTATGGAGAAACTGGAATACGAGGACAGACTTATAACACTAGGATTGTTCTCCCTTGAGAAAAGGAGACTGCGTGGGGATATGATCGAGACCTTCAAAATACTGAAAGGAATCGACAAAATAGAGCAGAGAAGATTATTTACATTGTCCAATTTGACACGGACTAGAGGACATGTAATGAAGCTGAGGGGGGACAGGTTCAGGACTAATGTCAGGAAGTTCTGCTTTACTCAGAGAGTGGTTGACACCTGGAATGCCCTCCCAGAGGAGATTATGACAGAATCGACCATCCTAGGCTTCAAGAGCAAACTAGATGCATATCTCCTTAAGAGAGGCATATAAGGATTTGATGGACTATAAATTACGCCAGGTGTACACCTGGCAGGGCCTCCGCGTGTGCGGATCGCCGGACTTGATGGACCGAAGGTCTGATCCGGAGAAGGCAGTTCTTATGTTCTTATGTTCTTAAGCAGCCATAGCTCGAACTTTGTGACCCGTCACTTGACCTTGTAGAGGAAGACCAGCCTGAGCATAGCAAAAAGAAATACAAGCAGCCATCCAGTTGGAGATGGTACGCTTCGAGACAGGACGGCCCAACCTATTTGGATCAAAAGAAAGGAAAAGTTGAGGAGAAGTCCTGTGAGGTTGAGTACGTTGAAGATAAAACGCCAACGCACGTTTACAGTCCAAAGTATGTAGAGACGCCTCACCAAGGTGAGAATGCGGCTTAGGAAAAAATACTGGTAGCACAATAGATTGATTTAAATGAAAATCAGACACTACTTTAGGTAAGAATTTTGGATGTGCACGTAGAACCACCTTATCATGGTGAAAAACTGTGAAAGGCGGATCCGAGACTAAAGCTTGCAACTCACTGACTCGACGAGCCGAAGTGAGGGCAATTAAGAAAACAACTTTCCAAGTAAGATATTTAAAATGAGACAAGTCAATAGGCTCAAACGGAGGTTTCATCAGTTGAGCCAGAACCACATTAAGATCCCAAACCACAGGAGGCGGTTTAACTGGAGGATGGAGATTGAAAAGTCCCTTCATAAAACGAGCAACCAGAGGATGTGCCGAGAGAGGTTTTCCATCCAGAGGTTGATGAAAAGCAGCAATGGCACTAAGATGAACTCTAATAGAGGTGGATTGAAGGCCAGACTGAGATAAATGAAGCAAATAATCCAGAACTGAATTCAGAGGGGAAGATTTCGGTTGAAGACTATGAGTGGAACACCAAGCCGAGAACCTGGTCTACTTATGACCATAACATTGACGAGTGGACGGTTTTCTGGACGCCAGAAAGACATCCTGAACAGACTGAGAAAATTGAGAAGGATCAGTCAAGTGGAAAGGAACCAAGCCGTCAAGTGAAGAGACTGTAGGTTGGGATGAAGTAAAGACCCCTGACTCTGAGTGAGCAGAGAAGGAAAAACTGGTAGAAGAAGAGGTTCCCTGATGCTGAGTTAAAGAAGAAGAGAGAACCAAGGTTGTCGGGGCCACCTGGGAGCTATGAGAATCATTGTGGCATGGTCCGACTTCAATTTGACCAGAGTTCTGAGAATTAGAGGGAATGGAGGGAATGCATAAAGAAACTGACCCCTCCAATTCAGAAGAAAAGCATCCGCCTCTAGACGAAGAGGTGAGAAAATGCGGGAACAAAACAGAGGAAGTTTGAAGTTGTTGGGTGACGCAAAGACCCGAGGAGTTCCCCATCGAGCAAATACTCGACGAAGTGTAGGGGAGTTGAGTGTCCATTCGTGAGGTAGATGCAGACGACTCAATTTGTCTGCAAGGCAATTCTGTTGACCCTGAATATATACCGCCCTGAGAAGGATGTTGTGAGAAATCGCCCAATGCCACAACCTCAGAGCTTCCTGACAAAGGGAGTGGGAGCCCGTCCCACCCTGTTTGTTGACATAATACATCGCTACTTGATTGTCCATCCGTACAAGGACTACTTGGTCGTGAAGGAGGTGAAGAAAAGCTTTGAGAGCAAGAAAGATCGCTCTGAGTTCCAACAGACTGATGTGACAACGACGATCTGTGGCGGTCCACAACCCTTGCGTACGGAGACCATCTATGTGGGCTCCCCATGCGTATTCGGACGAATCTGTTGTGAGTACTTTCTGATGAGGAAGGTGGTGAAACTGCAAACCTCTGGAAAGATTGGAAGAGAGCATCCACCAGTGGAGAGACTTCTTTAATAAAGGCGTCACCGCTATGTGACGAGAAGGCGGATCTAGGCCCTGCTGCCACTGAGACGCCAGAGTCCACTGAGGGACGCGAAGGTGGAGTCTTGCAAAGGGAGTCACATGTACCGTAGATGCCATATGCCTGAGGAGGACCATCATTTGACGAGCCGTGAGCGTTGACATGGAAATTACGCGATGACATAGGTGTAGTAGGGTTTCTTGATGATTGAGAGTAGAGAATGACACGGTGGCGGTTTACCCGCGGCCACCGCATTTTAGCCGCGGGTCACCCGCCGAAAACGGGGAAGAAAACTAGCAGTCGCTGCGGCGACGGGGACAAGGCCATTCACCGCCCGCGAGGCGGTGAATGGTCTTGTCCCCGCAGTGAGGCATGAAGGATCGCACGGTCCCCGCAGCTCACACCCGCCTGCCCAATCGATTCTAGTGTTTAGCCAGCTCTCTCCCTTCTCCTCACCTTAGTTTGTAGATTTTCTTTTTCGGCGACCCGCACGCTATCACAGAGCCGCGCACCCGCTGCTGCTCAGTTTCATCTTCTGCTCTGACGCAACCGGAAACAGGAAGTTGCAGCAGAGCAGAAGATTGAACACTGAACAGCCGCGCGTGCGCGGCTCTTTGGGGAAGCGTGCAGGTCGCCGAAAAAGAAAACCTATAAACTAAGGTGAGGAGAAGGGAGAGAGCTGGCTAAACACTAGGATCGATTGGGCAGGCAGATAGTGGCTGCGGGGACCGTGCGATCGCTAGTGTTCCCATCCCGGCTCAAATTGGAAGGAGGGAGTGAAAGGGAAAAGGATTCTGGGCCAAGGGGATGAAGTCGGAAAGAAAAACCCACAGCAGGAAAGAAAGGGAAGGACTGGCAGGTGAGCCAGATGCTAGAAGCAGGGGGGGGGGGGGGAAGAAAGAGGGAAAAAAGCTAGATGGGGTTGAAAAGAAGAGACACACTGGTATGGAAGAGGAAGATAGGGGAAATCTGGACACAGGAAGGTAACAGAAAGAAGGGAAATTATGTGCATGGGGCATAGGGACAGAGACATAAAGGGGACATGCCACGGGGATGGTATATGGACACAGGGGGGGCAATGACAGATACATAGGGGAGATATTAGAAATGGAGAAAATAGGAGCACAGAAGCGAGATGGTTTGTGGGGATGGGACAGGGACCGAGCTCGCAGGCTCCAGTGGCTTGCACAAATTACATTGTAACGTGCCATGAAAATAAGAGGGAGGAAGGTAGATAGATAAGCCACGTGAGAGGAGCTGAAGGGTAGTAGAAAGGAACAGATGGTAAAGGAGGGAGGGAAGGGTGGTGGTGGAAAGGAATAGAACAGACATTGAAGGAGGGTGGAGAGGAACAGACCCCCAAGGGAAATGTGGAAGACAGAGTGGGAAGAAGACAGATGCCAGACTATGCGGGAGCGGAGGGAAGAAGATGGGTGCTAGACCAATTGGGGGGGGTTAAGGGAGAGGCACAGTAACAGCAAATGGAAGACGCAGAGAGAAGACACACAGTGGATGGAAGGAATTCAATGAGAAGATGTGGAAAGCAGAAACCAGACAACAAAGGTAGAAAAAAAAATTATATTTATTTATTTATTTTTTGCTTTAGGATAAAATAGTATATTAGTTGTGTTGATAAAAATTTATAAACAAAGCCCTGCCAGCTGAACATCTCTTTCTCTAGTTCAGCAGCAGGAACTTTGATTTATAAGAAAGGAATAAGCTAAATATTACAGTACTAAGGCTTATATGGATGCAGCGGGGACGGTGACGGGGCGGTGAATGGGATGGCAGTGGCGGTGACGGGGCGGTGAAAGGGATGGCGGTGACGGGGCGGTGAAAGGGAACGGCGGTGACGGGGCGGTGCAAAGGATGGTGGGCCGGTGACGGGGACAGATTTTTTCCCCGTGTCATTCTCTAATTGAGAGGAAGGAAAGCTCTCATGTGAACCGAGTCCAATACTGCGCCAATAAATTGGATCGATTGAGTTGGAACTAGCTGAGATTTTGGAAAGTTGATATGAAACCCCAGACTTTGAAGAAAAGAAATAGTCTGAAGGGTCGCTTGAGTAACCCCTGGAAGAGAAGGGGCTTTGATAAGCCAATCGTCGAGGTAAGGAAAATCCTGAAGCCCTCGAGCACGAAGGGCTGCAGCTACCACGACTAGACACTTGGTAAAGACCCTGGGGGAGGTCGCCAAGCCAAACGGAAGAACCCTGTATTGAAGATGAAGGTTCCCCACCTTGAACCGGAGATATTTGCGGAATTTCGGATGAACAGGAATGTGAGTATAAGCCTCTTTGAGGTCCAGTGAGCACAACCAATCTCCTTGATCCATGAGAGAATACAAAACTGGAAGAGAGAGCATGCGAAACTTCTCTTTGACTAGAAATTTGTTGAGAGCACGGAGATCCAGAATAGGTCGCAAATCCCCCGTCTTTTTGGGAACTAGGAAGTATCTGGAGTAAAACCCTAGATTGTGCTCGGAAGGAGGAATCTCCTCCACAGCTCGAAGGCGAAGAAGTGCCTGAGCCTCCCGAAGAAGAAGGGGGAGCTGCGAGAGACTGGAAAGACACTCTCCTGGAGGATGATCTGGAGGCACCTGAAGGAGTCGTAGAGAGTATCCCTCGCGGATGACCGTGAGGACCCAGAGGTCCGATGTAATGGTTTCCCAGACAGATATAAAAAGGGAAATGCGGCCTCCGATGGGCAGGGAGGAGTTCGGATGCAAGGCGATTGGAATGCTCATCACTGGACCGTCAAAAAGACGGAGTGGGTTTGGTCGCAGCAGGCGTCTGGGGCTTCTGAGGACGCTGTTGTTGAGGCCTTCTAGGTGGAGGCCTAGAGAAAGCTGGCGTGGACTTCATAGGGTATCTACGAGCCGGAGGTTTGTAAGCCCTAGATGTGGAAGGTTTTGGTTTAGGGCGTATAAGAGAGGCGAAAGAACGTTCATGTTCCGAGAGCCTTTTAGTAGCCGCCTCAATCGAGTCATCAAAAAGCTCAGAGCCCTGGCACGGTAGGTTTGCTAACCGATCTTGTAAATTGGGATCCATGTCCACTATTCTGAGCCAGGCCAGACGTCGCATGGCCACTGCGAACGCTGATACCCGAGAAGAAAGTTCAAATGCATCATAAGATGCCTGCAGCATAAAGAGACGCAATTGTGAGAGATTGAATAATTTGTTTATACTCAGCAAGGCGTTCTCTGGGCCAGTCTGGGCAAAAGGATGACAACTGTTTCAAAAAATAATTAAAATATGAAGTGAAGACATAGTTATAGTTTAGAATTCGGTTAGTCATCATCGAATTTTGATAAAGTCTTCGCCCAAATTTATCCATAGTGCGACCTTCACACCCTGGTGGAACTGTAGTAGACACTTTAGAAGGATGAGCTTTCTTCAGGGATGATTCCACTACTAAAGATTGGTGAGAAAGTTGTGATTTCTCAAACCCCTTGCAAGGCACAGTACGATATCGAGACTCCAACTTAGATGGGATCGCTGTCACAGAGTAAGGAGTCTCCATATTCCGCAAAAAAGTCTGCTTCAACACAGGTGTCATGGGCAGACGCAATGTTTCTTTGGGAGGATGGGAAAGTTCCATATCCGCCAAATACTCAGGTGTGTACTTCAAATCTGAATGTAAGTCGATGTTAAGAGCCTGGCCCATGTCGAAGACAAACTTTGCAAAGGAGGAAGACTTCGACGTAGAAGCTTCCTGAGGAGAGGCAGAGCGAGAGCGAGGCACCACTGAAAAAGATGGCGAGGCCTCGAGGGAATACTGGGAAACTGGCTCCGAACCGAGACATAAGGTAACAGAGGATGCTGCACTACCAGTTAGAGGCGGTGCTGGAATGTTTCCGCTTAAGACTCCGAGATGGAGAAGTGCGCGGAGTACGAGGTTTTGCTAAAGGAGACCGTTCCCGAGGCAAAAGCCTCGAAGGTGGGGTCCTCGACCTAGAATGCCTCGATGAAACAGAAGAGGCAACAGTACTTTGAGAGCGAGGCACGTGCTTTCGAAGAATCTGAAGGCCTCAAGCTCCTCGAGGAAAGGACCTTCGAAGACTTAGAGCGGTGCTTCGATCGAGGTAAAGACCGCTTAGAGGCTCGGTCAGGTGAAGAGTCCGAGGAAGAGACTCGAGATCGAGACCTGCGGCGAGGTGACCGCCGAAGAGGCAGGGACTGCTGCTCAGGCTGGACCTGTGAAGACAAGGTCGAGGTCGGGACCAATTGTGCCACGATTGAGGAAATTTGCGTGGTCAAAGTTGACTTGAGCATGTCCTCAAACATAGGGACAGAGACCAAGGGACTCGGAGTCACGGGAGGTCTCGTGCGTTCCATTGAGGGCGACCTCGGAGGAGAGTATTCCCTCGATTTGGAAGCACGTTTGGAAGACGGTCTCGAAGACGGAGTCGATCCTGGAGCCCCAGGTTGCGAGGTATTAGACTCCGTTGGCTTCTTAGGATTGGTACCTGAAAAGGAAGCAGGAGACTTACCCCCCAGTCCAGGCTTCGAGGACACCGAGGAGGCCTTCGAGGCCGAGGACCTGGAGGTCTTCGAGGCCGAGGCCTGCAGAGTAGGCGAAGTCGAAGTCTTTGTACTCGAGGCTTGTCCCGAAGTGGAGGGTTTCACAGATGCCTCGGCCGAGGCTACCGCTTTTTCGGGCTCCTTTCGAGGAAAAAGCTCGAAGAACCTGTCGCAGCGGCGTTTAAAGGCACGAGGTTGAAGAGTGAGGCAGCGAAGGCAGTCTTCGGGACGATGAGTCGTCCCCAAGCAGAGCATACACCGACTATGGGGGTCAGTAATGGAAATAGTCCTGCCACACTGATAACACCGTTTGAACCCGGTAACAGGCCGGGACATAGAAAGGACAAAGTCCGTGTCGAGAACGAGGGAGAGAGGCCTAGGCCTCAATCTCCCAACCCGACGCAAAAAAACAAAAACTAAAAGTTTTACTTTTTTTTTTTTTTTACAAGTAGAAACAAAATGAAACACAGCGACCGAACAGAAATAAAGACTACTCAGCCGCGGTGAAGAGAAGGCACAACGCTACGGGAACTAAGTCGACAAGTCTTCTCAGCTCCGCGGAAAACGTTGAACTGAGGATCCTCACAGGAGATGCGCCCCCTAGTTCGGGCGGGAAGGCACGCGCGCATGCGCGATGCAGCACTCGAAAGTTCGAGATCTTCAAGCAAGTTTGCTTTCGAGGCTGTCCGCTGCGGGGCTCCGTTGCTGACGTCACCCATGTGTGGGAATATGCTGCCTGCTTGTCCTGGGATAAAGTCTCTAATGCTTCCCTTTCATTAGAGTAGATCAAAATCGGCCCATTGGTACTGAGGCTCTGATATATGAAAGGAGAAAGCTTTCGAAAGAGTGAGACTTAGCATCTCTAGCTCCTCAGGGATGGGTCCTGCGCCCATCCTCTAGCTCAGGGGTAGGGAACTCCGGTCCTCGAGAGCCCTATTCCAGTCGGGTTTTCAGGATTTCCCCAATGAATATGCATTGAAAGCAGTGCATGCAAATAGATTTCATGCATATTCATTGAGGAAATCCTGAAAACCCGACTGGAATACGGCTCTGGAAGACCGGAGTTCCCTACCTCTGCTCTAGCTCTAGTCTCGGACAACCCAACGAGCTCGAAGCCACCCCATGGAAGAAACAGACACTCAAACACGCGACCTCCTGCCCCTGGTATCACTTTCTCTGAAACCAGCCTCCCCCTCATTCTGAAGCTCCCTACCCTCACGTCCTACCTTCAAACTTACTTTTCAGGTCGTGTAACTGGCTCTAGCGTTCTGCCACTTCTCCCCTCAGCCGCGTTCTGCTCTACCGGAAACAGGAAGTCGCATCAGAGGAGGAGGAGACCCGGCTGAGGGAAAAGACGTTGCGGCAAGAGTGGCGGGACGCCGGAGAAGGAAAGCGGTGGGACAGATCACGGGCGACCTCAAATACCAGTTGGCAGGTATGACGGGGGATCGGGAAGTTTCCGAATGAGGGGAAGGAGTTGGATTGTGGATGGAGAGCAGAGGAGAGGGAGGGAGAAAGATGGTAGACCGCTGTAGATGGGAGAGAAGGGGGTCCTTGGTGGCGTGTGAAGAGGCGTACTGGGCTTGTTGAGTGTATGAGACCAAAGGAGTCAGCTTTGTGGGTGCCTGAGCACCCCCAATATATGAGCAAACCCATTGACTTTGTGGGAGGGGTAATTTCTTTTGGGTTTAGCACCACCAATCGTTTTGAAAAGTTGGCTCCCATGTATGAGCGCAGTCAAATGTGTTTGACCTGGCATTTCTGTAATATATTAATATGATAAAATACATTTTCAAGTTTGTAAGTAATACATTCGAGCCGGTGATACTTGGGAGATGTAATAATCTTGGATTGTATGATTATATATTCTATTAATTTCTTTAAGTCAATTAGGAATTTTATCTACAGGTTGAAATGGGTTCTTCACAGTTTAAAATGCTAGGTCAAAGTACTTAAGTAAAGGTAAATTCCTACTTTTATACTTAAGTAATTTGTTTCTAAAACTTGCGATTCTGTTCATAAGTCACTTTATTTAATTTGTGTGACCTGCAGCTGCTGTAGAAATCAAGTTTTCCTTTGTGTGTTTCTTTTTATCAATGAGATATAGAAGAATTGAATATTTTTTAGGCAGATCACTTTTGTGGTAAATGAAGGGTGAGGAGAGAGGGGGGATGCTGGATGGAAAGATGAGGAGAGAAAAAGGGGACATACTGGATGGAAGGGTGGAGAGATTGGATGAAAGTGAGCAGAGACCCCAGAGAGAGAGGGGCAACACACTGGATGGAAGTGGGAAGAGAGAGAGAAATATAGAAAGGTGGATGGTAAAAAGAGGGAAATTGAAGACTATAGAGTAAGAATGAATGAAGAGAGGGAGAAAAATAAATCAAAGAATGCTGAGAGGGGGAAAAAAAAAACAATGTTAGAGATGGTTGTAGCGGAGGAGATGAAGACAGGAGGAGAGAGAAAAATGACAAATGAACACAAAACCCTGGCACATAGTAACATAGTAGATGATGGCAGATAAAGACCCGAATGGTCCATCCAGCCTGCCCAACCTGATTCAATTTAAATTTTTTAAATTTTTTCTTCTTAGTTATTTCTGGGCAAGAATCCAAACCTCTATCTGGTACTGTGCTTGGGTTCCAACTGCTGAAATCTCCGTCAAAACCTACTCCATCCCATCTACACCCTCCCAGCCATTGAAGCCCTCTTCAGCCCATCCTCCCCCAAACGGCCATATACAGACACAGACCATGCAAGTCTGCCCAGTACTGGCCTTAGTTCAATATTTAATATTATTTTCTGATTCTAGATCCTCTGTGTTCATCCCATGCTTCTTTGAACTCAGTCACTGTTTTCCTCTCCATCACCTCTCTCGGGAGCGCATTCCAGGCATCCATCACCTTCTCCGTAAAGTAGAATTTCCTAATATTCCTCTTGAATCTACCACCCCTCAACCTCAAATTATGTCCTCTAGTTTTACCATTTTCCTTTCCCTGGAAAAGATTTTGTTCTACGTTAATACCCTTCAAGTACTTGAACATCTGAATCATATCTCCCCTGTCCCTCCTTTCCTCTAGGATATACATATTCAGGGCTTCCAGTCTCTCCTCATACGTCTTCTGGCGCAAGAATTAAGAGAAAACAGGAAAGCAGAGAACATGATTAGAAAAATTAAACAGCTAGACAACAAAGGTAGAAAATAGAATTGCATTTTTAATTTTGAATAAAGTACAAAATTCACAACTAAAAGTCTGATTATATTATGGGGGAGAGGGTGGGGGGCAGTGAAAGAAAGGATAGGGGGGGGAGTGCCATGGAGGGCAAGTTGCATGGGATGCAATTATAGCTTGCTATGGCCCTGACTGCACACAGTTGGTAACGTTTTAAGGGAGGGGCTGGGGTGGGGGAAACATGTCCCCTTCTTTTCTTTTTTTTTTTGTCTTCACAAATATCGTAACCCTAAGTGCAAGGAAGACCACAAATGTTCAGAACTTTACATTGGTACCGAGTTCTAGGGGATTTTCATCCTGATTAAATTCTGCTGTCTACAGAAAACATCTGTTCTAGGTAAACAACTTAGACTTTATTTACTTACAGTAGTTTTGATTTCTCTTTTGCCTCTAGAATTTCCTACCATTAGTCTTCTTGCTACTGTATTCTGAATATGACACTCAGGCATGGTGAATGAGCTTCAGATGCTGTTAAACTTCTATTTGGTAAAGAAAGATGTCTGCAATGGAAGAGGACACAGAACTTCGTGATCTACTGGTTCAGACTCTAGAAAACAGTGGTGTCCTTAACAAAATCAAGGTGAGCTTTGGACATCATCGTGTCTCTGAATTGTCTCAAATGAGTATAGTAGTAATAGTATTGCTGTAAAAATTAGTGTCTGGAGTTAAGTGCTGATAAAAGCTTAAGAGGTACAGCTTTTTGTTCTATTGAAAAATACCATGTTCAGGTAGACAGGTATTGTTCGGTTGTGCTTTCTGTTTGTAACTTGCACAAGTGTTAAGAAATCTATAGTGTCTGAACCAACACACTCTACCTTACTATATTCTTATAACTAATATTTTCTAACAGGCCTTGACAAATTTTCCCTAAAACTAGTAGTTGCCCCAAAATTGTAGGAACCAGTAGCTGAGATCACTTTTTGCTTCTCCTCCACTTCTCTAACATTGTACCCAGTGAATCTGAGTTGGGGGAGGGGGTGTGGAATCCTTTCCCAGATCAGCAGTAGTTGTGTGTTGTTTTTTTTTAAATTGATTTACTAAAACTCTTTTCCTATTTTGTGTCTGTGGGCGAACAAATGAGTAAAGCAGTCAGTCTCTAAAGGTGCCTCTACAGAATCACTGGCAGAAGCCAGCAGTCTTCCTTACTAAAACAGACAAATCTGATCAATTTCTTTGACTAGGTGACTAGAGAATTGGATAGAGGAAGTGCGCTAGATGTGGTGTATTTAGATTTTAGCAAAGCCTTTGACAGTGTTCCACACAGACGTCTAATAAATAAACTGAGTGCCTTTGGGATGGGTCCCAAAGTGATGGGCTGGGTCAAGAACTGGTTGAGTGGAAGGCAACAGAGGGTAGTGGTCAATAGAGATCGCCCTAAGAAAATGGATGTTACCAGTGTTGTGCGTCAAGGTTCTGTTCTTGGGCCTGTTCTTTTTAACATTTTTATAAACAATATTGCTGCAGGGCTTTCGGGTAAGCTTTGCCTGTTTGCGGATGATAACCAAAATCTGCAATAGAGTAGACACCCAGGATGGTGTGAATAACATGAAGAAAGAACTGGTGAAGCTTGAAGAATGGTCTGAAATTTGGCAGCTAAAGTTTTTAATGTTAAGAAATGCAAGGTCATGCATTTGGGTTGCAAAAATTTGAGGGAACGGTACAGTTTAGGGGGTGAAGAACTTGAAGTGCACAACAGAAGAGTGGGACTTGGTTGTGTTTGTATGTGATGATCTTAAGGTGGCCAAACAGATTGAAAAGGTGACGGCGAAAGGTAGAAGGATGCTAGGGTGCATAGGGAGAGGTATGTCCAATAGGAAAAAGGGAGGTATTGATGACTCTGGTGAGACCTCATTTAGAATATTGTGTACATTTCTGGAGGCCGTACCTTCAAAAAGATATAAAAAGAATGGAGTCGATCCAGAGCAGTGGTCTCAAACTCGCGGCCCAGGGGCTGCATGAGGCCCTCGGTATGTCACCATTGTTCTGGAATGTTGCCCGCCTCACTGCTGTAACCTCATGCAAGCGCTTTCCTGCGTCTGTACGCGATTGTGAGGTGGAGTGGAGAGGACAATCGCATACAGACGCAGGAAAGTGCTTGTGTGAGGTTACAGGAGTGAGGCGGGCAACGTTCCAGAACTTAAGATAACCATTGGAAGCAGTGCAGCTTATGCGTGTGTACGTAATCTGGTGAACTCGTGAAATTTGGCACCTCTCCTGGTGGTGACTGCTTGATGTAAGATGGCAGATGTGTCTGGTGCTGGAGGAGGTAAGAGCTGAAGGTGGTTGCAGACGTGTCCACCGGACACTTAAGGCATATGTTTTCCAGGCACAAGTCGGATATTGATTCTCCTTTCTACAAAAAAAGCCTAGAGGACTACACCAAAATCTTGTCTCTTGCAATTGATACTTTAGAATCTAAATCACAGTTTTGCATTCGTAAAACTCGTTATAGTTTATAAATCTTTCCTTAATTGCTTCTGATAATTTCAGCTATACACAGCTGAAAACAGTGCAACATTCAGAAAGTGAAAAACTATCTAAATTTCACTTTCTAAATGTTGCACTGTTTTCAGCTGTGTATAGCTGAAATTATCAGAAGCAATTAAGGAAAGATTTATAAACTATAATGAGTTGTACCTCATGCAAAGTTGTCATTTCTTTAATAAGACATTAACTATTTTTAAGTGGCCCTCTACCTACAAATCCAAAATGTGGCCCTGCAAAGGGTTTGAGTTTGAGACCACTGGTCTTGAAGAAGGCTACTAAAATGGTGCGTGGTCTTCGTCATAAGGCGTATGGGGACAGACTTAAAGATATCAATCTGTATACTTTGGAGGAAAGGCGGGAGAGGGGAGATACGATAAGAGATGTTTAAATACCTCCGTGGTGTAAATGCACATGAGTTGAGTCTCTTTCATTTGAAAGGAAGCTCTGCAATGAGAGGGCATAGGATGAAGTTAAGAGGTGATAGGCTCCAGAGTAATCTAAGGAAATACTTTTTTTACAGAAAGGGTGATAGATGCGTGGAACAGTCTCCTGGTAGAGGTGGTGGAGACAGAGAGTGTGTTTGATTTCAAGAAAGCCTGGGTTAGTCATGTGGGATCCTTAGAGAGAAGAAGAGATAATGGTTACTGCGGATGGGTAGACTGGATGGGCCATTTGGTCTTTACCTACCATCATGTTTCTATGAGAGAAAGCTGCAACCTGGCCAAATTTGGTCTCTGACTTCTATCAAAGCACTATATGCTAATAAGTTGTATCCTCAGTTACAATTTTTATGACTTTCTGTTTTAAGCAGTTAGTGTAACAGTTGCCCAGTTTTGAATACGTTAGAGTTCTAGGTGGGTTACAGGCAACATTGTTACACAGAATTTTGTATAGAGTTAAATATGTTACAAAGAATTATGCATACTACATAATATTTATCAGATTGTCTGAGGTAATATATCATAAATAGCAGCTGACCATTGTCTTTGTTTTGGGTGACTTGTATTATTAGTCTGAGTCTCTTTGGACCCTTAGTAGGGATTTCTTAAAGCCATGTTTTTAGATTTTTGCAAAACTGTGTATATACTATGGTTGTGTGAATTTTGATGGGAAGTGAGTTCCAAATTTTTTGCCATTTTGTAGTTGAATGATTTGCTGTGAGATGTCTTCTATTTTATATCTTTCAGAGTTGGGAATGATAGGGTCATGTTGTTAGTTACGTTGGTCCACAGATCTACCTAATAGTTATGTAAATGTGGGGAAGCTATTAGGACATCACCATATTAGTGTTTTAAATGCTATGTAACATAGTAACATAGTAAATGACGGCAGATAAAGACCTGAAAGGTCCATCCAGTCTGCCCATTAAGAAATACATGATTAGATTAACTTGTTTCTTCTTTGATATTTCTGGGTCGTAGACAGTAATGTCTGCTGTAGCATAGTTTAAATTCTATTCTTTTTTCTGTTGATAATAATAAATAAATAAATAAAAAAAAATACCTGGAACCTAATTCACCCTACCGAAACCGATTACCTACCAAAGTATGGAAACAGAATATTTGATATGTATAGTAATGTAACCTGATTTATCTTCCATTGTTATTATGTCTACACCCTCACTCTGTCATTAAGTCTATACCCTCAATCTGTATTCTCCAATGTCATGTACCCTCCTGGAAATGTCCAGCTCTCTTCTTATGTAATCCGCTTTGAACCGCAAGGCACAAGCGGAATAAAAATCACTAATGTAATGTAATGTAATGTAATGTAACTAGTGTAGTTCTATAAGCAGTGGTGTGACATGGTCAAATCTTGATTTGCAGTATATGAGTTTTGCTGTAGTGTTTTGTGTCAGTTGGGGTTTTTTCATTACTTTCATAGAGATGCCTGAGAGTAGAGCATTGCAGTAGTCTAGTAGTGACTATCTCATTACAACACTAGTACCTTGAAGTGCTGTTGGAAGAAGTAGGGTCTTACTCTTCTTAGTTTTGTAATATAAGAGAGGAGTTTCAGACTAAATTATTAATATAATCTTCATAACTTAACGAGCTGTCTAAAGTGACTCCAGTACTTTGGAGGTTTTCTCAAGTTGAAGCTTGTTCCAGTTGTCAGATTAATAGTAGATGGAATTCCATGAGTGTGTCGCCCAAACCATAATAGTTTGGGTTTTTTTCAGTGTTTAGACTTGTCTTTCTGTATTGTCTTATCTTTTGCGGCACTAGAAAAAGTTCAAAGCAGAGCGACCAAGATGATAAAGGGGATGGAACTTCTCTCATATGAGGAAAGACTAAAAAGGTTAGGGCTCTTCAGCTTGGAAAAGAGAAGGCTGATGATTGAAGTCTACAAAATCCTGAGTGGAGTAGAACGGGTACAAAGTGGATCAATTTTCCACTCCTTCAGAAATTACGATGATTAGGGAACACTCAAAATTGCAGGGAAATACTTTTAAAACCAATAGGAGGAAATATTTTTTCACTCAGAGAATAGTTAAGCTCTGGAACACATTGCCAGAGGTTGTGGTAAAAGCGGATAGTGTAGCTGGTTTTAAGAAAGGTTTGGACAAATTCCTGGAGGAAAAGTTCATAGTCTGTTATTAAGACATGGGAGAAGCCTCTGCTTGCCCTGGTAGCGTTTTGGCCAGGTAGTAGTGACCTGGGATTGGTCACCGTGAGAATGGGCTATTGAGCTTGATGGACCATTGGGCTGACCCAGAAAGACTATTCTTATGTTCTTATGTACTTGACTCAATTACCCTCAAAACTAAACAGTAATGCATTGCTTACCTGTGCTGATGGATGTGGAAGTTGGGGTAGAAGCTCTGTGGAATTATAAATAAATGTTCTCCATGTTTACCGTTACTTGAAAATGAAGACTTTCCTCTGGGAATGTGAGATATGGAATTTATTTCTTGGGAAGAAAAAGAGATATATAGAGTGCAGAATCTTAAAGTGGAGGGACATTTGAAGTTTCACACTTTTAACACTTTGAAGGAACACAATGGGTTGGAGGACAGGGACATATTTTAGGTATTATCAAATGCATCATATGACCACCTTACTGACTGAATACCCTCAGATGTGGAATAGTGAGGAGTTTAAGAAATTTTGGCCACAGGATGGGGAGGAAAAAGGATTAATAGGTAAACACCTACAAGGGATATCCATACAAACTGTTGGGCATCCAGCTACAAAATGGTGCTCCGAACTACTTATCTGGTGGGGAAGAACAGCAGTCTGGTGGACAGGCTGGACAGGATCATGCAGCTGCACAAGCTGTCCATCTGAATATGGGAGTAGCTGACAGATCTTCTGAGAGCGGGCACCTCCATCATTGTATTGTTTTGCCACTTATCTGAACAACAAATTTCCTCCATTCTTTTCCAGACTGGGGTCACATGACAAACTAGCCTCAGATGTCTTCCTCATGGATCGTCTGTATGTGTATCCTCATTCTGTATGTGTATCCTCCTATATCTCTTATAGGGAAATGTTCCTGAAACTCAAGCAATACTGAGCTACCATGATTCTGAGACAGATTTGGTTCCCTCTGCTTCTAGAACTAGTCTTGAGAGGTTCATGGAAAATGGAGTGCTTGTCAAACCTGGAGGTTAGGCTTGGCCTAGTGGTAGAGCTGCTGCCTCAGCACTCTGAGATTGTGGGATCGATCCTAGTGCTGCTCCTTGTGAACATGGGCAAGTCACTTAATCCTTTATTGCCCCAGGTACAATATAAATACCTGTATATAGTATGTAAATCACTTTGTGTAACCATAAAAAAGTGGTATACAAGTCTCATCCCCTTTCCCCCTCATCACTCAGAATGAAGGGTTCCTTCTGCACACAGCCTCCAGTCCCTTGCCCTCATGGCCTGGATGATGAGAGTTTAAAGGTTGACTCTCTCCACCTAGACAGGGGATTTCTTTTTCTGGGACAGATTCCATTAAGACAGGCCCTCGGAATGTTTATCATATGTCTCTTTAGCTATAAATTACAATATTATTATTAAGACTTAGCGAAAAGAGTTTTACCTCATGCAAAATTGTAATTTCTTTAATAAGATATTAACTATTTTTTCTGAAGCCCTCCAAGTACCTACAAATCCAAAATGCGGCCCTGCAAGGGGTTTGAGTTTGAGACCACTGCACTAAGAGGTCATATAATTTTAAATGGAAGGGGTTTGCTGCCTGGAGTGAGGGCAAGGCCCTCAATCTTTTCTCCTTTCCTACACAAAAACTGCTTGAATTCCTTCTGCACTTTTGAAACTGGTCTCAAAACTAACTCTGTAAGAGTTCACTTCGGTGCAATTGGCACTTATTGGTGGATAGAAGGTAAGCCCATCTCTGTTCAGCCTTAAGTTTTTCCCTTCATGAAAGATTTGCTTTTGATGAAGCCCCTAATCAAACTTTCCATGGTTTCGTGGGATCTCAGCATTATCCCAGGACAAGCAGGCAGCATATTCCCACACATGGGTGACGTCACCGACGGAGCCCCGCAGCAGACAGCCTCGAAAGCAAACTTGCTTGAAGATCTCGAGCTTTCGAGTGCTGCACCACGCATGCGTGCGTGCCTTCCCGCCCGAACTAGGGGGCGCATCTCCTGTGAGGATCCTCAGTTCGTTTTTTTCCGCGGAGCCAGGAAGACACGATTTCCTCAGCTTCGCAGCGACATCTGCCTTCTCTTCACCGCGGCTGCTTCTTTTTCTTTTAAAAGTTCGGTCGCTGTGCTTAGTCGTTTTCTTTCTTTTTGATTATAAAAAAAAAAAAAAGCGAATATTTTCGTGTGTTTTTGTGCGGCCGGTGAGCCTTGGGCCTAGGCCCAACAGCTCACTTTGTTCGGCACGGACTTTATTTTTTCTATGTCCCTGCCTCTCACCGGGTTTAAACGTTGTTATCAGTGCGGCAGGATGATTTCTATCACCGACCCTCATAGTCGGTGTATGGTCTGTTTGGGTCGCACTCATTGTCCAGAGGACTGTGATCGCTGTCTGACCCTTCAGCCTCGTGCTTTTCGCCGCCGCTGTGACAGGTTTCTTCAGCTATTCAAAATGGAGCCTGAAAAAGCCTCGGCCTCGACTGTCTTGATGCCTGCGGGACCGAAGGCCTCGTCTTCGGGGACAACTTCGACCTCGACACCTGCCTCAGCCTCGAAGACCTCCGGGTCCTTGGCCTCGAAGGCCCCAGTGCTCTCGTCCTCGAAGTCTGCTTCTGGGGGTAAGTCTCCTGCTTCCTTTCCAGGTACCATGTCCAAGAAGCTGCCAGAGTCTCTCTCGACGCTACCATGGGCTCCGGTGCCTCTCTATCCTCGAGACAGTCTGCAAAGCGTGCCTCCAAGTCTCGGGAATACTCTAAATCGAGGTCGCCCTCCTTGGAGCGCACGGCAGCACCTGTACCACAGACTCCCTTGGTCTCGGTGCCAATGTTTGAAGATATGCTAAAGTCCATCTTGACTACGCAGATTTCTTCTATTGTGGCTCAGTTGGTGCCTTCTTCGACCTTGCCTCGAGTAGACCAGCCTGAGCAGCAGACTGAGACCCTGCTACACCGTCCACGGGGCAGGTCTGGTAAGAGAGTCTCTTCATCTGATTCCTCACCGGATCTTGCTTCGAGATCCTCTGTGCCTCGTCCGAAACAGAGGTCGAGGCCGTCGAAACACCTTCCTTCCAAGTCGAGGACTTCGGAGGTTTCTTCGAGGCATCTTCCTCGCTCTGACCCGAAGCTTCCCTCTTCTGTCTCTTCGAGGCATTCGAGGTCGAGGACTCCTCCCTCGAGGTCTTTACTTCGGGATGTTTCTCCTCTGCCTTCGAGACATTCCACTCCTAGGACTCCGAGAACATCTCCATCGAGGAGCCTGAAAAGAAAGCATTCCTTTACTCCGCCACAAACTGGTAGTGGGGCTTCTTCGGTGACACTGCGGGTAGAATCAGAGCCGGTGTCCCAATATTCACGTGAGGCTTCACCTTTTTATTCTGTAGCTTCTCGCTCCAGGTCTGCCTCTCCTGAGGAAGCTTCTTCTTCCAAATCATCTTCCTTTGCCAAGTTTGTCTATGACATGGGGCAAGCTCTTCATTTAGATTTACATTCAGATTCCAAGTATTCCCCGGAATATTTGGCAGACATGGAGCTTCCACATCCTCCTAAGGAGACTTTGAGGCTATCCATGACACCAGTGCTCAAACAGACCTTCATCCGAAATATGGAGACACCTTATTCGATTACAGCTATTCCATCAAAGCTGGAATCACGCTACCGTACTGTATTCTGTAAGGGGTTTGAGAAATCACAACTTTCTCATCAATTCTTGGTGGTGGAATCCTCTCTCAAGAAAGCCCACCCTTCTAAGGTGTCTGCAACTGTCCCTCCTGGTCGTGAAGGACGTACTATGGACAAATTTGGTCGTAGACTGTACCAAAATTCTATGATGGCGAACAGGATCTTGAATTACAACTATGTCTTTGCATCCTATTTTAATCATTTTTTGAAATTGTTCCCATCCTTTTATCCAGACTTGTCCAAGCCCTGTCTGTCTGAATTTAAACAGATCCTTCAAACTCTTTCCCAGTTGAGACTTTTTATGTTGCAGGCATCTTATGATGCTTTTGAGCTTTCTTCGAGGGTGTCTGCTTTTGCTGTTGCTATGCGTCGCCTTGCCTGGCTTCGCATAGTAGACATGGATCCTAATTTGCAAGACCGCCTTGCCAACTTACCTTGCCAAGGTAATGAGTTGTTCAACGACTCGATTGAAGCTGCTACTAAAAGACTCTTGGAGTATGAACGCTCTTTTGCGTCGTTGATCAGGTCTAAGCCCAAACCACCTACTGCTCGGGCGTATAAACCACCTGCCCGTCGTTATCCCATGAAGACGACTCCAGCCTTTTCTAGGCCTCCTCCTCATCGTCTTCAGCAGCAACAACGCTCTCAGAAACCTCAGACGCCTGCTGTCACCAAACCGGCTCCGTCTTTTTGACGTTCCGGCCTTGAGCATTCCATCCTTCCTGCAGAATTCACCTCTGCCCATTGGAGGTTGTCTTTCCCTGTTTTCATCTCATTGGGAAACTATTACATCGGACCTCTAGGTGCTGACAACTATCCGCGAGGGATACTCTCTGCGCCTGCTTCAGGTGCCCCCAGATCACCCTCCAAGAGAGTGTCATTCCAGTTCCTCTCAACTCCCCCTTCTTCTTCAGGAGGCTCAAGCTCTACTTCGCCTCCGACCAGTGGAGGAGATTCCTGCTTCTCAACACAATCTAGGGTTCTACTCCAGGTATTTTCTGGTACCCAAGAAGACGGGAGATTTGCGACCCATTCTGGATCTTCGAGCCCTCAACAAATTTCTAGTCAAAGAGAAATTTTGCATGCTCTCACTTCCGATCCTATACTCCCTCATGGATCAGGGGGATTGGATGTGCTCACTGGATCTCAAGAAGGCTTATACTCATATCCCTGTGCACCCCACTTTTCGCAAATATCTAAGGTTCAAGGTGGGGAACCTTCACCTTCAATACAGGGTTCTTCCCTTCGGCTTAGCAGCCTCCCCCAGGGTATTCACCAAGTGTCTCGTCGTAGTGGCTGCAGCTCTGCGCTCTCAAGGGCTTCAAGTGTTTTCTTATCTGGATGATTGGCTGATCAAAGCACCTTCTCTTCAAGGAGTTGTGACAGCGACCCTTCAGACTATTTCTTTTCTTCAGAGTCTGGGGTTCCAAATCAACTTTCACAAATCTCAGTTGATTCCAACTCAGTTGCTTCAGTTTATTGGCGCGATTCTGGATTCTGTCAACATGAGGCGTTCCTTCCTCTGGATCATCAGGAAACCCTCTTTCGACTGTGCCAGCAAGTGTCTTCCCTTTCGACACTCTGCCCGTCAGATGATGGTTCTACTCGGTCACATGGCGTCCACGGTTCATGTGACCTCCCTGGTCAGACTTCACCTTCGCATTCCTTAGTGGACCCTGGCGTCTCAATGGCAACAAGCATTGGACCCACCTTCACGTCATATAATGGTGACTCCTTTGTTAAAGATGTCTCTCCGCTGGTGGATGCTCTCTTCCAATTTTTCCAGAGGTTTGCGGTTTCACAACCTTCCTCATCAGAAAGTACTCACGACGGATTCGTCCACCTAAGCATGGGGAGCCCACGTAGATGGACTCCCTACTTAAGGGTTGTGGACGTCAATAGATCGTCGGTGTCATATCAATCTGTTGGAACTCAGAGCGATTTTCCTTGCTCTCAAAGCTTTTCTTCATCTTTTTCACGACCAGGTGGTCCTGGTTCGGACAGACAATCAAGTGGCCATGTATTGTGTCAACAAACAGGGAGGGACGGGATCTCACTCCCTTTGTCAGGAAGCTCTCAGGTTGTGGCAATGGGCGATTTCTCACAACATCTTTCTCAGAGCTGTGTACATACAGGGTCAACAGAACTGTATAGCAGACAAATTGAGCCGTCTGCTGCAACCTCACGAGTGGACACTCAATTCTCCCACGCTTCGTCAGGTGTTTCTTCGCTGGTGGACCCCTCAGATAGACCTTTTTGCGTCGCCCAGCAACTTCAAACTACCTCTGTTCTGCTCCCGCATTTTCTCGCCTCATCGTCTCGAGGCGGATGCCTTTCTTCTCGACTGGAGGGGCCAGTTTCTTTATGCCTTCCCTCCATTTCCTCTGATTCTCAAGACTCTTGTCAAACTGAAGAAGGAACGGGCCACTATGATTCTGATAGCTCCTCGATGGCCCAGACAACCGTGGTACTCCCTTCTACTTCAACTCAGTGTCAGGGTGCCTCTACTTCTACTGGTTTTTCCTTCTCTGCTCACTCAGAGTCAAGGGTCCTTGCTTCATCCCAATCTACGGTCTCTACACTTGACAGCTTGGAACCTTTCTATGTAACAGACTCTTCTCAATTTTCTCGGTCTGTTCAAGATGTTTTTCTTGCTTCCAGGAAATCGTCCACTCGTCAATGTTATGGTCAGAAGTGGACTAGATTTTCTTCCTGGTGTTCCACTCGTCAGCTTCTTCCACGATCATCCTCCTTGGCGTCAGTCTTGGACTCTTTGCTTCACTTGTCCCAGTCAGGCCTTCAATCTACTTCTATTCGAGTTCATCTCAGTGCTATTGCTGCTTTTCATCAGCCTCTGGATGGGAAACCTCTCTCTGCACATCCCATGGTTTCCCGCTTTATGAAGGGGCTTTTTAATCTTCATCCACCTCTTAAACCGCCTCCTGTGGTTTGGAATCTTAATGTTGTTCTGGCTCAACTGATGAAACCTCCCTTTGAACCTCTTGACAAGGCTCATCTCAAGTATCTCACTTGGAAAGCTGTATTCCTGATCGCACTCACTTCTGCTCGACGAGTTAGTGAGCTGCAAGCTTTAGTCTCGGACCCACCTTTCACCATGATAAGGTGGTTCTTCATACACATCCGAAATTCTTATCTAAGGTGGTGTCGGAATTTCATATTAATCAGTCTATTGTTCTGCCAGTCTTTTTTCCTAAGCCGCATTCTCATCATGGTGAGGCGGCACTTCATACTTTGGACTGTAAACGGGCATTGGCATTTTATCTTCAATGCACTCAACCTCACAGAACATCTCCTCAACTCTTCATCTCTTTTGATCCAAATAGACTGGGACATCCTATCTCGAAGCGTACCCTCTCCAACTGGATGGCTGCTTGCATCTCTTTCTGCTATGCTCAGGCTGGTCTTCCTCTACAACAGGGGTGTCAAAGTCCCTCCTCGAGGGCCAGAATCCAGTCGGGTTTTCTGGATTTCCCCAATGAATATGCATTGAAAGCAGTGCATGCAAATAGATCTCATGCAGATTCATTGGGGAAATCCTGAAAACCCGACTGGATTCTGGCCCTCGAGGACCGACTTTGACACCTGTGCTCTACAAGGTCGAGTGACGGGCCACAAAGTTCGAGCTATCTGTAGCATTCCTCAGATCAACTCCCATTGAGGAAATCTGCAAGGCTGCCACTTGGTCCTCGGTTCATACTTTCACTTCTCATTACTGTCTGGATACTTTCTCCAGGAGGGATGGCCATTTTGGCCAATCTGTTTTGCAAAATCTTTTTTCTTAAATTGCCAACTTCTCTCCCATCCCTTTTTACTTAGCTTGGAAGTCACCCATGTGTGGGAATATGCTGCCTGCTTGTCCTGGGATAAAGCACATTATCCCAGGACAAGCAGGCAGCATATTCCCACACATGGGTGACGTCAGCAACGGAGCCCCTCAGCGGACAGCCTCGAAAGCAAACTTGCTTGAAGATCTCGAACTTTCGAGTGCTGCATCGCGCATGCGCACGTGCCTTCCTGCCCAAACTAGGGGGCGCATCTCCTGTAAGGATCCTCAGTTCAACGTTTTCCGCGGAGCTGAGAAGACTTGTCGACTTAGTTCCCGTAGCGTTGTGCCTTCTCTTCACCGCGGCTGAGTAGTCTTTATTTCTGTTCGGTCGCTGTGTTTCATTTTGTTTCTACTTGTAAAAAAAAAAAAAGTAAAATTTTTAGTTTTTGTTTTTTTTGCGTCGGATCGGGAGATTGAGGCCTAGGCCTCTCTCCCTCGTTCTCGACACGGACTTTGTCCTTTCTTTTTTAAGTTCAATAAGTTTTATTAGTATTTCATAAAGAAAAAACAACAATTGACAACAAGGTGAAAAATATATAGAAATGCAATGTCCATTACAGTACACAGTAGGAAATAAGAATGTTATACAGGCATAATATAAAACAAATCAGAAGCAACTCGTTCATTGATTGAGAAACCCCAAGGTAAATGTACAAAAGAGCATAACTCAAGTAAAGGGTGATAAGGAAAAATCCAGTAATAGCCGCCATTGTCTCTCAAATGAATGTAATGACTTTTTCTTAATGGCAGCAGCTCTTTCATATTTCGCTGTAACACACAACATATTCCACCACATCGTATAGGTAACCAGAGATAAATTTTTCCAATTTTGCAAAACTAGTTTTATAGCTAATTGTAACATGAGATTAAAGAGTTTCTTATCATCATCATGTAACTCACAATCAAGAGCATGAGTACCAAGAAGTACTATGGCAGGAGTGAGAGAGACATTGATGCTAAAGACAACACAAATTTTTTTCCCAATAGAATGCCAAAAAGGAGTAATAAGCGAACAGGAAAAAAGCTGATGTAGAAAGGTACCATGCTCTTTTGAGCAAGACCAACAGAGGCCAGGTTCAGAGGGTTTGAAGTGAGCCAGTTTATGTGGGGTCCATGTCGCTCTATGAAGCACAAAGTATATGGATTGCTTTAATGAAGATGAGCAAGCAGAACGTAAAGCTGAAGACCAAATACTTCTCCATGTGTCTAGTAGAGGTGGGAGTTGTAGATCATATTCCCAGGTTTGCTCAGTGCCAACCGGCCTAGCAAAAGAGTTCGATTGCAAAAGTTTATACCATTTTGAAGCACAGCCTTTAATAGCATGTAATTTAGAGAACAATGACAAAAGGCTAGGAAGATCATTTGAGAGCGGAGAACCTCTTATTACGGAAGATATACAGTGTATCAGTTGTATCCATCTATAATGTTGGGAGTCGGGTACTTCAAAGGACTCTTGTAGTTTAGCAAAAGATAGCCAGTTGTTATTATCACGAAGATCATTGATAGACCATATACCATAATTTTGCCAATCAGTCCAGTGAATACATGCTCCTTGAATCCTAAAAGCTGGGTTGTTCCAAATTGGGGAGCTCAGTGTAGAGGTCCAGGGATGCTCCAAACATTTCTCAATCAAAACCACAGCTGTTTTGGCACAGTGATAGATGGGGCATATGGTATTAGGGAGATATTGAAAAGGTAGATATTGAAGAGACTGTTTCTTAAAAAAATTTAGCTCCCAGTCATACCATAAAGGAGAATAAGCAGACGTATCCTCCACATACCAATAAGAAACTTGTTGTAGAAGGAAAGCAGCATGATAGTAACGAAGATCCGGAAAGTTGACACCACCAGAGTTCCTATCAGCCTTCAATTTGGTCAGTGCTATCCTCGGTGGTTTAGAGTTCCATAAAAAAGCAGTAAGAGAACGCTCTAACGAGTTGTAGACAGTGACAGGAAAAAGAATGGGGATCATATATAAAAAGTATATGATCCTAGGTGCCACCATCATTTTAATAGTGCTTAAACGACCCCACCATGTGAGGCGTAGAGGAGACCAGCGGGATAAAAGATCTTTAACCATGTCCTGTATCTTAATAGCATTTATAGAAAGAGTTTCTTCAATAGTTGAGGCAAAATAAATTCCCAGATATTTCAATTGCGTGTCTGCCCATTGAAAATTGAAGTGAAGCAGGTCATATTTGACTTCCGGGTGATTAAGAGGGAGAATTTCAGATTTGGTTTGATTAAGCTTGTAGCCAGAAACACGTGCATATGCAGATATAGTATCCAGAATATGAGAAAGAGAGTCAGGGGATGTGTACATCAAGATGTCATCCGCGTAGGCCGAATATTTTACAATGATGTGATCCAAGTTTATTCCTTTGATTGTAGGATTCTGCTTGAAGGATAATAACAGAGGCTCTAGCGCGATGTTAAAGAGCAGTGGTGACAAGGGGCACCCCTGTCGAGTACCACGAGTCGGGTGGAAAGGAGATGAGAGATGGTTATTGATGAGGATTCGAGTAGTTGGTGAAGCATACAGTACTCTTATCATGTTAATAGCAGGTTCAGAAAATCCAAATCTTCTCAGGGCACAGAACAGGAAAGGCCACTCTACCCTGTCAAAGGCCTTTTCTGCGTCAAGGCCTAAAGACAGGTATGGTGAATCCAAAGAAGCCACTCGATGTAGTACATGAAAAAATAATCTCGTGTTATCATGTGATAGTCGACCCTGCATAAATCCAGTTTGTTCAACAGAAATCAACTTAGGTAAAATTTTCTGTAGTCGTCCTGCAAGAATTTTTGCATAAAGTTTGGCGTCTACGTTGATCATAGACAAAGGACGATAATTATGTACCTGTTGTCGATCTTTACCAGCTTTGGGTAACACTACTATTACTGCTTCAGTAAAGGTTCCCTTAATGTCTTGAGATTGAATCAAATGAGTGTAGAGACCTCTAAGTAAGGGAATAAGGAGAGACTGAAAGGTGACATAAAACTCCACCGGAAATCCGTCCGGGCCAGGCGTTTTTCCTTTAGCCATTGATTCCAGCGCATCTACAATATCAGTCTCAGTTATTTTGTTACAGAAGAGTTCGTTATCTACAGCATCAAGAGAAGGACAAGAGATGGATTGTAGAAAGTCTTCAATCTTATTTGGAGCAGGAGACTGTGAAGTATACAATTTGTCGTAAAAGTTGTGAAATCTCGTCAATATGTCCATTTTGGAAGTAAGGACTTCTCCATTGTTGGATTTTATGGAGGTGATAAAGGAACGTTCCTTTTGAGATTTCAAGTAGTTGGCTAACATATGCCCAGAGTTGTCATGTTCAGCATAGTAAGTCGAATTTTTCATGAATAAGGTCTTCCCTGCAGTATCTGCTAGTACAGCATTATAACGGAGTCTACAGTTCGCAAGCTGATTAAATAATGCATTATTTAAAGTGTCACTTATGAAAAGAGCTTCAAGGGATGCAATCTGTGCTTCCAACGTGGAACGAAGCAAAGCAGATTCTTTATTTTTCCTGGCCTTGTAGGAAATTATCAAGCCTCGCAGGTATGCTTTGAGAGCATCCCAGTAATTAGTCCAAGATGTTTGATCTACTTGATTGAACTCAATAAATTCACGAATCAGGGGCGTGAGGTAATTCACAAACTCAGTGTCTGTCAATAGTGAGGAATCAAATCTCCAACATGGTCTAGGAATGGTTAAGTTCCATAAATTCAATTCAATGGTTATCAAAGCATGGTCTGACACTAATATGGAATGAATACTAGTATGGGTCACACTAGAAAGTAAGGAG
This sequence comes from Geotrypetes seraphini, assembly GCF_902459505.1. Classification (NCBI taxonomy): domain Eukaryota; kingdom Metazoa; phylum Chordata; class Amphibia; order Gymnophiona; family Dermophiidae; genus Geotrypetes; species Geotrypetes seraphini. The sequence continues at coordinate 96,094,465 of NC_047088.1, forward strand.
GCTGATGTTAAAAAAAAATCAATTCGTGAAAAAGATGAATGTGGTGATGCAAAAAAAGTGAAGAGACGTTTGGTTGGATGAGAGATTCTCCATGGATCACATAGGTTCAAATGTTGAATAATATCCAGCAACGCAGACCAGGCCTTAGTTGGTTTGTGTAAGGCAGATGATTGCCTATCTATTGTCGGATCTAAGATAAGATTAAAGTCACCTCCAATGAGAATTGGTGATGCATCTACAGAGGTAATGGAGTCTGCCAGCTCATGAAAAAATGCAGGACAATCTTTATTGGGACCGTATATATTATATATAGTCAAGGAAGATTGACGATGAGATATAGTTACTCTGGCCCAACGACCTTCAGTGTCACAGGCTTGATCCACTATCATAAGATCTGGATGCCTCCTTATCAGAATTAAGACACCATTTTTTTTATCTTGAGCAGGTGAAAAAATAGGAGGCAAGGCCCAGTTACAAAGGAATTTGGAAGATTCTGGAGCATCAAGGTGCGTTTCTTGTAAAAGAACAGCATCAGGATGTAACTGGTTCAAATATTGGAGTATTTTGGTTTTTTTTAAGGGGTTATTCAAACCTTTTACGTTAAGAGAAACACATTTGAAAGACATAACAGCATGTATGAATAATTAATGCAATTACTGTGTAAGAGTGTACAAAGATACTTGGCATTTCTACATATAATATACTCCCAAGGCCAATGCAAACCCATTGGTCAAAGGAGTAAAGAAAACGGGTGAGAGAGAAGGAAAAAAACAACAAGCCAGAACGAGCCATAACTGAACACTGTATCAGTAACATAACCACCAATACACATCTATCAAGACCAATTGTGTTAATTAAAAGAAAAACTTTGCAGTCAATATAGGGAGAGAAATAGAAATAGGACTGCAGAGTCTATACATCCTGTATATTTAGTAAGGGAGAAAGCAGATATCAAAAAGGTAAAAGCATAAAGCATTAGGCTCCAGCTAAAGATAAAAATTGCAGAAAGGAAAAGAAGAAATCAGTGATCATTTAAAATAGGCTAGAGCAAGGTCAGAGACTTATGAAAATGTCACCAGAGAATGAAAGTACATGACAATTACACAGAAAACAAAAGACAAATGCAGCACTCTTCATACAGAGAAAGAAAAAAGGATTCAAATATCAAGTAAGTGAAAAGGGTGCACTGTATTAAAAGGACAGTCCACAAAGGAGAAGGACAGGGAAAATATCAGCAGTGTGAAATGTACACAAAAATGGTCAATGACAGTCAGATAAAGGAGAAACAACGATTATTCATGTAAGTAAAAGTTCAAGTAGCATCAATTGCAGTAGGAGAAATGGTTTCCAAGAAGTCAGCAAGTTGATTGGGATCGGTGAAATCTTTCGTGCGATTGTTGATTGTGACACGCATTCGAGCAGGGTAAAACATCCCAAAACGGGCATTAAGAGATTTGAGTCTGGGTCGATACTCAAGCAGTTGTTTTCGTAGCCGCGCCGAATTTTTGCTAAGATCAGGGACGAACATAAGATTCTTGCCTTCAAATTTCAGCGGCGCCTTTATCTTCGCCTTTTGCATAATTTCAATTGTGTTGTTAAAACGTAGAAGGCTCACAATTACCGGGCGAGGAAAATTTTCGCGGGGCACACGCTGCGAGCTGATCCGGTAAGCAGATTCAATTTCAAGGGGCTGAGCGAAAGTTATATCAAGCAAGGCAGGAAGATGATCTTGTAAGAATTTAATCAGGTTCTGACCTTCCCGACCCTCCGCTAGGCCCAGAATTCGGAAGTTTCGTTTGCGGGCCCGGTCATTCGCCTCGTCAAGTTCTTTCTCAAGAATCGCCACGCGCTTAAAATGGCGCTGCAGATCTTTGATGTTTTCGTCTGTGACGCGTTGTTTGGTCTCCAGAGATTCTACACGGGTACGGAAATGTAATATATCCGTTTTCATCACTAATATATCTTGCTTTATATCCTCAATACCCGCATTGGTCTCAGAAAGCATGTCTTTAAGAGCATGAAGCTCCTCCAGAAGGGTAGACATAGGCACATCATCAGGCTTAGAGGCCTGCGATTTAACAGGGGAAGGTGGATCGACTTTGGTACGCTTACCCCCTTTGGTTGCTGACATCGTGGGATAGGAATACAGGAGAGAATCCCTAAGCACACGGTAAGATTTGCAGCTAGTAATGATGACAGGAAGTGTGTGTATTCACGATTCAAGAGCAGTGTTCAGTCGGAGCTCAAATTCAAGCTGCCATCTTCTCCAAGGCTCGCTAGCGCCCCCCCGGACTTTGTCCTTTCTATGTCCCGGCCTGTTACCGGGTTCAAACGATGTTATCAGTGTGGCAGGACTATTTCCATTACTGACCCCCATAGTCTGTGTATGCTCTGCTTGGGGACGACTCATCGTCCCGAAGACTGCCTTCGCTGCCACACTCTTCAACCTCGTGCCTTTAAACGCCGCTGCGACAGGTTCTTCGAGCTTTTTCCTCGAATGGAGCCCGAAAAAGCGGTAGCCTCGGCCGAGGCATCTGTGAAACCCTCCACTTCGGGACAAGCCTCGAGTACAAAGACTTCGACTTCGCCTACTCTGCAGGCCTCGAAGACCTCCGGGTTCTCGGCCTCGAAGGCCTCCTCGGTGTCCTCGAAGCCTGGACTGGTGGGTAAGTCTCCTGCTTCCTTTTCAGGTACCAATCCTAAGAAGCCAACGGAGTCTAATACCTCGCAACCTGGGGCTCCAGGTTCGACTCCGTCTTCGAGACCGTCTTCCAAACGTGCTTCCAAATCGAGGGAATACTCTCCTCCGAGGTCGCCCTCAATGGAACGCACGAGACCTCCCGTGACTCCGAGTCCCTTGGTCTCTGTCCCTATGTTTGAGGACATGCTCAAGTCAATTTTGACCACGCAAATTTCCTCAGTCGTGGCACAATTGGTCCCGACCTCGACCTTGTCTTCACAGGTCCAGCCTGAGCAGCAGTCCCTGCCTCGTCGGCGGTCACCTCGCGGTCTCTTCCTCGGACTCTTCACCTGACCGAGCCTCTAAGCGGTCTTTACCTCGATCGAAGCACCGCTCTAAGTCTTCGAAGGTCCTTTCCTCGAGGAGCTTGAGGCCTTCAGATTCTTCGAAACACGTGCCTCGCTCTCAAAGTACTGTTGCCTCTTCTGTTTCATCGAGGCATTCTAGGTCGAGGACCCCACCTTCGAGGCTTTTACCTCGGGAACGGTCTCCTTTAGCAAAACCTCGTACTCCGCGCACTTCTCCGTCTCAGAGTCTTAAGCGGAAACATTCCACCACACCGCCTCTAACTGGTAGTGCAGCATTCTCTGTTACCTTATGTCTCGGTTCGGAGCCAGTTTCCCAGTATTCCCGCGAGGCCTCCCCATCTTTTTCAGTGGTGCCTTGCTCTCGCTCTGCCTCTCCTCAGGAAGCTTCTACGTCGAAGTCTTCCTCCTTTTCAAAGTTTGTCTTCGACATGGACCAGGCTCTTAACATCGACTTACATTCAGATTCGAAGTACACACCTGAGTATTTGGCGGATATGGAACTTTCCCATCCTCCCAAAGAAACATTGCGTCTGCCCATGACACCTGTGTTGAAGCAGACTTTTTTGCGGAATATGGAGACTCCTTACTCTGTGACAGCGATCCCATCTAAGTTGGAGTCTCGATATCGTACTGTGCCTTGCAAGGGGTTTGAGAAATCACAACTTTCTCACCAATCTTTAGTACTGGAATCATCCCTGAAGAAAGCTCATCCTTCTAAAGTGTCTGCTACAGTTCCACCAGGGCGTTTAGGTCGCACTATGGATAAATTTGGGCGAAGACTTTATCAAAATTCGATGATGACTAACCGAATTCTAAACTATAACTATGTCTTCACTTCATATTTTAATTATTTTTTGAAACAGTTGTCATCCTTTTGCCCAGACTGGCCCAGAGAACGCCTTGCTGAGTATAAACAAATTATTCAATCTCTCTCACAATTGCGTCTCTTCATGCTACAGGCATCTTATGATGCATTTGAACTTTCTTCTTGGGTATGGCATTCGCAGTGGCCATGCGACGTCTGGCCTGGCTCAGAATAGTGGACATGGCTCCCAATTTACAAGATCGGTTAGCAAAACCTACCGTGCCAGGGCTCTGAGCTTTTTGATGACTCGATTGAGGCGGCTACTAAAAGGCTCTCGGAACATGAACGTTCTTTCGCCTCTATTATACGCCCTAAACCAAAACCTTACAAACCTCCGGCTCGTAGATACCCTATGAAGTCCACGCCAGCTTTCTCTAGGCCTCCACCTAGAAGGCCTCAACAACAGCGTCCTCAGAAGCCCCAGACGCCTGCTGCGACCAAACCCACTCCGTCTTTTTGACGGTCCAGTGGTGAGCATTCCAATCGCCTTGCATCCGAACTCCTCCCTGCCCATCGGAGGCCGCATTTCCCTTTTTATATCTGTCTGGGAAACCATTACATCGGACCTCTGGGTCCTCACGGTCATCCGCGAGGGATACTCTACGACTCCTTCAGGTGCCTCCAGATCATCCTCCAGGAGAGTCTTTCCAGTCTCTCGCAACTCCCCCTTCTTCTTCGGGAGGCTCAGGCACTTCTTCGCCTTCGAGCTGTGGAGGAGATTCCTCCTTCCGAGCACAATCTAGGGTTTTACTCCAGATACTTCCTAGTTCCCAAAAAGACGGTGGATTTGCGACCTATTCTGGATCTCCGTGCTCTCAACAAATTTCTAGTCAAAGAGAAGTTTCGCATGCTCTCTCTTCCAGTTTTGTATTCTCTCATGGATCAGGGAGATTGGATGTGCTCACTGGACCTCAAAGAGGCTTATACTCACATTCCTGTTCATCCGAAATTCCGCAAATATCTCCGGTTCAAGGTGGGGAACCTTCATCTTCAATACAGGGTTCTTCCGTTTGGCTTGGCGACCTCCCCCAGGGTCTTTACCAAGTGTTTAGTCGTGGTAGCTGCAGCCCTTTGTGCTCGAGGGCTTCAGGTATTTCCTTACCTTGACGATTGGCTTATCAAAGCCCCTTCTCTTCCAGGGGTTACTCAAGCGACCCTTCAGACTATTTCTTTTCTTCAAAGTCTGGGGTTTCATATCAACTTTCCAAAATCTCAGCTAGTTCCAACTCAATCGATCCAATTTATTGGCGCAGTATTGGACTCGGTTCACATGAGAGCTTTCCTTCCTCTCAATCGTCAAGAAACCCTACTACACCTTTGTCATCGCGTAATTTCCATGTCAACGCTCACGGCTCGTCAAATGATGGTCCTCCTCGGGCATATGGCATCTACGGTACATGTGACTCCCTTTGCAAGACTCCACCTTCGCGTCCCTCAGTGGACTCTGGCGTCTCAGTGGCAGCAGGGCCTAGATCCGCCTTCTCGTCACATAGCGGTGACGCCTTTATTAAAGAAGTCTCTCCACTGGTGGATGTTCTCTTCCAATCTTTCCAGAGGTTTGCAGTTTCACCACTTTCCTCATCAGAAAGTACTCACAACAGATTCGTCCGAATACGCATGGGGAGCCCACATAGATGGTCTCCGTACGCAAGGGTTGTGGACCGCCACAGATCGTCGTTGTCACATCAATCTGTTGGAACTCAGAGCGATCTTTCTTGCTCTCAAAGCTTTTCTTCACCTCCTTCACGACCAAGTAGTCCTTGTTCGGACGGACAATCAAGTAGCGATGTATTATATCAACAAACAGGGTGGGACGGGCTCCCACTCCCTTTGTCAGGAAGCTCTGAGATTGTGGCATTGGGCGATTTCTCACAACATCCTTCTCAGGGCGGTATATATTCAGGGTCAACAGAATTGCCTTGCAGACAAATTGAGTCGTCTGCTTCTACCTCACGAATGGACGCTCAACTCCCCTACACTTCGTCGAGTATTTGCTCGATGGGGAACTCCTCGGGTGGATCTCTTTGTGTCACCCAACAACTTCAAACTTCCTCTGTTTTGTTCCCGCATTTTCTCGCCTCTTCGTCTAGAGGCGGATGCTTTTCTTCTGGATTGGAGGGGTCAGTTTCTTTATGCATTCCCTCCATTCCCTCTAATTCTCAGAACTCTGGTCAAATTGAAGTCGGACCATGCCACAATGATTCTCATAGCTCCCAGGTGGCCCCGACAACCTTGGTTCTCTCTTCTTCTTCAAATCAGCATCAGGGAACCTCTTCTTCTACCAGTTTTTCCTTCTCTGCTCACTCAGAGTCAGGGGTCTTTACTTCATCCCAACCTACAGTCTCTTCACTTGACGGCTTGGTTCCTTTCCACTTGACTGATCCTTCTCAATTTTCTCAGTCTGTTCAGGATGTCTTTCTGGCGTCCAGAAAACCGTCCACTCGTCAATGTTATGGTCATAAGTGGACCAGGTTCTCGGCTTGGTGTTCCACTCATAGTCTTCAACCGAAATCTTCCCCTCTGAATTCAGTTCTGGATTATTTGCTTCATTTATCTCAGTCTGGCCTTCAATCCACCTCTATTAGAGTTCATCTTAGTGCCATTGCTGCTTTTCATCAACCTCTGGATGGAAAACCTCTCTTGGCACATCCTCTGTTTGCTCGTTTTATGAAGGGACTTTTCAATCTCCATCCTCCAGTTAAACCGCCTCCTGTGGTTTGGGATCTTAATGTGGTTCTGGCTCAACTGATGAAACCTCCGTTTGAGCCTATTGACTTGTCTCATTTTAAATATCTTACTTGGAAAGTTGTTTTCTTAATTGCCCTCACTTCGGCTCGTCGAGTCAGTGAGTTGCAAGCTTTAGTCTCGGATCCGCCTTTCACAGTTTTTCACCATGATAAGGTGGTTCTACGTACACATCCAAAATTCTTACCTAAAGTAGTGTCTGATTTTCATTTAAATCAATCTATTGTGCTTCCAGTATTTTTTCCTAAGCCGCATTCTCACCCTGGTGAGGCGTCTCTACATACTTTGGACTGTAAATGTGCGTTGGCGTTTTATCTTCAACGTACTCAACCTCACAGAACTTCTCCTCAACTTTTCCTTTCTTTTGATCCAAATAGGTTGGGCCGTCCTGTCTCGAAGCGTACCATCTCCAACTGGATGGCTGCTTGTATTTCTTTTTGCTATGCTCAGGCTGGTCTTCCTCTACAAGGTCGAGTGACGGGCCACAAAGTTCGAGCTATGGCGGCTTCTGTTGCTTTCCTCAGATCAACTCCTATTGAGGAAATTTGCAAAGCTGCTTCTTGGTCCTCGGTTCATACTTTCACCTCTCATTACTGTCTGGATACTTTATCCAGGAGGGATGGCCATTTTGGCCAATCTGTTTTGCAAAATCTTTTCTCATAAATTGCCAACTTCCCTCCTCCCTTTTTACTTAGCTTGGAGGTCACCCATGTGTGGGAATATGCTGCCTGCTTGTCCTGGGATAAAGCACAGTTACTTACCGTAACAGGTGTTATCCAGGGACAGCAGGCAGATATTCCCACAACCCACCCACCTCCCCTGGTTGGCTTCTTGGCTTGGTATCTGAACTGAGGATCCTCACAGGAGATGCGCCCCCTAGTTCGGGCGGGAAGGCACGCGCGCATGCGCGATGCAGCACTCGAAAGTTCGAGATCTTCAAGCAAGTTTGCTTTCGAGGCTGTCCGCTGCGGGGCTCCGTTGCTGACATCACCCATGTGTAGGAATATCTGCCTGCTGTCCCTGGATAACACCTGTTACGGTAAGTAACTGTGCTGTTACTTACCATAACGGTTGTTAACCAGGGACAGCAGGCAGATATTCCCACAACCCTCCCACCTCCCCTGGTTGGCTTCTTTGCTTGGTATCTGAACTGAGGATCCTCACAGGAGATGCGCCCCCTAGTTCGGGCGGGAAGGCACGCGCGCATGCGCGGTGCAGCACTTAAATGCTCGAGATCTTCAAGCAAGTTTGCTTTCAAGGCTGTCTGCTACGGGGCTCCGTCGGTGATGTCACCCATGTGTGGGAATATCTGCCTGCTGTCCCTGGATAACAACCGTTAAGGTAAGTAACTGTGGTTTCTTACCCAGCTGTTGAAAGCTTCATTTGAGTTGCTTGACTACTTACCTTCCAGGTCAGGTATTTTATTCCACAGGGTCAGAAAATGCCAGGCTTTAGTGGCTGATCCATCTTATGCTAAATTTCATCACAACAGAGTAGTTTTCCACACACATCCAAGTTCCTTCCTAATGTAGTGTTGGAATTCCATTTTAACCAGTCAATTGTTCTGCCAACATTTTCCCAATACTGTATTTTCACTCATATACCGCGCACCCGTGTAAAACGCGCACACGGGTATAGCGCGCGGGAAACTATAATTTATGGAAATAAATTTTTATATACCGCGCACACCCGTATACCGCGCATGCCGCCCCGACTCTCCCGTCGCCGCCCGACTCTCCTTTCGCCCGCCCCGACTCTCCTCTGGCCACTCAGACTCCTTTCGCCCGCCCCGACTCTCCTCTCCCCCTTGAAGTCCTGTCCCCACCCTGAAAGCCTGATGCCCCCCCCGACGTCCGATTCACCCCCCCGTAGGACCGCTCGCACCCCCACCCCAAAGGACCGCTCGCACGCACCTGCACCCCCTCCCCGAAGGACCGCTCGCACCTCCACAGCCTCCCGACCCCCCCCATCATGTAGAAGCTCCTACCGTTGTCCTGCTGCTTCCTCTGCCGGCGGTCCCGGTCCTTCTGTGAGCCCTGCGTCTGCGCTGCTTCCTCTTCTGGCGGTCCCGCCCTTTCTCTGACGTCTGACCGATAGCGGACAAGTACTGTAAGGGAAAGTTGAAAAGCTGTATAGCTAGGGGTTCCCATGTCTGAAATTATAGTGTGCTTCATGTCCTTGGAGAAAGTGAAGTAGCCTAGCTTGGTTCTGAGTGGCACTTTGACAGGAAGTACATACATAGACAGTAAAACTTCCATAAGCCTTCCCTTTAGAATGCTATAGAGTGCATCAGGCTCTATCAGATGTCAAACATCTGTGAAATTGTTTCCTGCTGGCGTTGTAGAACATCTGCTACAGGTGAGTAACATTGGTTTATTTCTTGAGTAAGATGCTGATTCCCCTGTCTCATTAATGTTATGATTGAAGTATTTTCTATAAAATTAATTTTGTGTATGTGTGTTTGTTTTAGGCAGAGCTACGAGCAGCTGTATTTCTGGCCCTTGAAGAGCAAGAGAAAATAGAGGTAAGATGACAAAACTGTAAGGAAGTTGTTGATTTATTTTCCCCTTCTATGCTTTTTGTAGTGTTGAGATACATTGAAGAACATGCTTTTATACTTGTAATACCAGGTGCTTTATTACATAAAGGTTCAAGATGCTGTAACAACAAAATCTGTAAATGATTCATAATGCCTGGCTCATTTCTTTAGTGCATGTGTTTATGTATTTCTTATGTGACTTTCTTTGTAATAAGTCTCATATTTCCCTATAAGAATGTAGACAAAAACTGGAGTTAGCTGGTAGACACAGGCACTAACCAATGACATGCTGGAAAAAAAACCCGCAGACATGGGACATTAATTTATATTCATGATCCATTGACAAAATATTCTAAAGATCAGATATCTTAACACATTGATAATAATAATATAGGGTTAGGGAGGGAAATATAGAAATTAATATGAGGAAAAATGAAAAAACAAATAACAGGGGAAAGGGATTCAATATATATGATATGATATTGTACATACAACTATAATTATTATAAACTAAATATTATGCTATTTATTTATTGTAAGAATGAAAATTTTATAAATAAAAATTAAAAAAAAAAAAAAAAAAAATTTATATTCATCTCTCACTTTTTCTCTCTTTCTCATATACAGTCAAACCTCGGTTTGCGAGTAACGCGGTTTGCGAGTGTTTTGCAAGATGAGCAAAACACTCGAACAAACTTTAACTCGCAAAACGAGCATTGACTCAATCAGCGAGCGAGTCCACCCCGAGAACTGGCTTCACTCCCCCCCACGGCCCACCCACTAACCCTTACCTCTAGCAGGCACCGGATGAGAGGAGCAGGAGGCTTGCGGCAGAGAGCAGTACGTACCAGGAACAGGAAGTACTGCAGGATAAGGTCGTGGATGTTTAAGGGCCATAGGGTGGAGCTGGGGGAGTAAAGGGCACCTCTACGATATCGACCTCAGTTGGCTGCGGGGCTGCTTTCCACATTCTTCAGCTGCAGCTTGCCGGCCGCGATTCCTAGATCCCCTCCCAACTCACTTCCGGACTCTCTCCCATTGGCCCGCTTCACAGACGCGGCTCAGTGCATTGGGCTGGCTTCTCCAAAAACGTGTTAGCCGTAAATTGGAGAGAAGCACAGGAGCTTCCCCCGCCTAATACAACTCCTATTGGAGTGCTTCTCCTGACGTCGCCCTCATTAATTTTGCACACCAGGTTTGAATGCTGGCAGCGCTTAAATGTGGAGGGGAGAAAGCATCCGCCCACTACATGAGCGCAGGCAGCTGCCTGGGGTAAGTGTGGCTGATATTCTTTCTAGAATTGTGGGTTAAGCTTGGCATCAGAGCCAGGGAGGTGGGTTGGCAGCAAGGGGGCTGGTTTGTGCTTAGAGAGGAGAAAAAGAGGCGGGCTGGAGATAGAGGAAGGCTTTCTTGAGCAATAGTGCACAGAGGGAGGAGGGAAAGCTGTTCGGCTTTCTTGAGCAATAGTGCACAGAGGGAGAAGGGAAAGCTGTTCGGGGGCCAGCGGCTGATGCTGTGTTCTCCAGTATGGGTGGGGGGTACTGCAAAAGATACTGAAAGTTTCCAGGGGAGGGTGAGCTTTTATTTGCAACATAGGCCTATTTTGGGGATGTGGAACGAATCGTCCAAGTTTCCATTACTTGCTATGGGGAAAGTTGCTTTGATATACAAGTACTTTGGATTATGAGCATTCTTCTGGAACGAATTATGCTCGTAAATCAAGGTACCACTGTAGCTGAACCGAATATTTGTATTTTATTTGATTCGACCTTTAATACATTATTTGTGTTCAGCCAAATAGTGATTTAAATTTGAATACAAATAATCCAGAGCTCTACTGTGCTAAATTCTACTGAAATAAACTTGATCTTTGATTTCATGTTACTTATTTTATTATTTGTTATGTTAAAATTCAGTGTCCATTATTCGTATTCATTCGAATCATAAAATAAGAATTGGCATACTGGGACAGACTGAAGGGCCATCAAGCCCAGTATCCTGTTTCCAATAGTAGCCAACCCAGGAACCAAGTACCTAGCTTTGTTATCTTAGGAATAAGCAGTGGATATGCTATTCAGTACAGCTCTTATGAGATATTTTACATTTGAAACAAGAATTTACTAGTTATTGAAACTTGATATGCACTGTATTCAAAATAGTGCAGAGCCAAATTAATAACCATCATAAAATCGTTTTATTATAAGCTAGAAAAAACAACAACAAAGACACAAAATTAAAAAATACCTACATAATCCATGTTTTGAGATAATGCATTTTTATTTGTTTGCTACAGTTTTGCTTTCAGAGAAGATAGGAACTATTAAAACTGCCTGTGGCACTCATAATTATTAAAGGTCCTTCCTATCTCTTGGGCTACTTTTGTTTCTTAGGCAAAGATCTCCCTGCAGATTCACCTAATTGGGGAAAATCTTCAGATCAGTTCAACTTCACCTGCTATCCTACCTCTGATTCTTTCAAGAGGCTTTATTCCTTTTAGCTGACCCAACTGTTTTAACTCAGACCCCCATTTTGTCAGTCTCTCTATCTTTGTAAATTTCAAGAAACAGGGACTTTGGGGGCCAAATTCTATAAATGATGCCTAAAAGTTAGGCGTCATTTAGATGTTCAGCACAATTCTATTATGTATAGACGCACAATAGAGAATCATGCTCAGCGGCACTCATCAAATTTAAGTGCCATCCATATTATTAGATGTCCTTTATAAAATCGAGTGATGTTTTCTGCGTGCTTTGTAGAATCACCTTTTAGGCGTCGCATAAATGTCCTGATGACATCTATAATGTTATCGTCATTAGTACGGTAATTTTATGTGAGGAGCTAGGTGCCAGTTATCTCTTAACAATTGGTCTGTAATGGGAACATATACAATGAACTCTCCCAAACAAAAAAAGAAACATAAAAATATGCTCTGCTGCCTGCCTGCGTTCCCTGAACCTTGGGCTGCTGATCCATCACCCTCCTCCCCCACCTCAGGCATTAAACCACGTCAATTCAAATACCAAGTTTATATCATCTTGATTCACAAGCAGTCATTTCTCTAGGATACATATCAATCATGTACCTTCAACATTTGTCCAGTTCCTCTGCTATTTTTCAAACAAGCTCTCACACCAACACGATCTGTGACCTGAATGCCTTCTCTCCTTTCCTTTTGGCTTCTGTGTTCCTCAATCAAAGCACATGAAAAAAAATATATTGCATACTAAACCTCATTCCCAAAGTCTAAGAAAATAAGAAGAGAAACCCTACTCACAGTGGCTGTGGCTTAGAACATGTGCTTTGATTGAGTGATGCATTATTAAACATATTTTTCTATTAGTATCAAAGAGGAATACTCAAATACTGAATACCCATACACCTCTCTGTGGACATCTCAGGCATGCCTAACTCGTGCCCAACGCAAGCTCAAAAGTAGACCTGGTTTTGCAAAGCATACATTTTAGGCGAGAATATAGATGTCTTAGAATGCTTAAGAATGCTAAGCACCATGTGATTTCTATAAATGGACGTCCATATTAAAACCATGCCTATCCCATTAGGTGTGGCTTTTTCCGATGTGTGTCTATGAAATTGTAAACACCTATTCTCTGAATCGTGCACAGCCTTTGGATGTCTAACTTGTAATTATTGCTTGTTAAAGTAGTTAATTGTGCTTATTATTCAATCTATTTGGATGCCTAAGTTGCTGGTTGTCTACATTGTGGATGCCTTATTTTAGGAGTCCTTTATAGAATTTGCCCCTATGTGTCTAAGGCCTGGATTCTCTAAACAGCACCTTTATTAGCGGCTGCCAATTGCATGTCAATCACACGATAGCACCGTTTAGAGACAGTGACGCTCTCGCTCCTGCCTCCTCGCAGCTACCTTCTAAAATAGCTGCTGCGACCTCTTGTAGCTTCTCATAGCATTTCCTGTTGTACCACAAGTTGCCATGAGAGGTTATAGCAGCCATTTTAGAAGGCAGCCGTGAGGAGCCTGGAGGACTCCTGCTAGACCACAAGGTACCTCAGTAGGCCTTGGGGGTGGGGGAATCATGGGGCTGGGAGGGAGATTAAAGGATTGGGGCCTGGAGAGGGGAGAGAACCTTGACTATGGGTTGGGGGGAGGGATGAGAGGTGCAGAGACCTGCAAGGTGTTAGAGTGGAGAGGAACTTGTGGTTCTTTGTAAATCTTGTAGTTCTTTGTAAATCTTGGGTCAGACATTTTGGATAAATTGGGTCTTTGCTTTAAAAAGGTTGCCTAAGCGCAGGTCACCTCTGGAAAGTCTTTCCTTTACAAATTCATTACATAATTGGGTTAAGCTCTTCCTGTCAGAATGGAATCTGACCAAGAGTTGAACTTTTTGATGCTCTGGATTTCAACACATCCCTAAAGACTGTTCTAAACTCCCATTCCATAATCTCAAGTGAGACACTATGTTTAAAAACTGGGAGACTCCTCTACTTATTCCAATGAAAAAAAATTAGATTCCCTTTATAGGTGCAATCTTGCCCTGGCTTGATAAGACTTCAATTGTAGCAACAGTATCTTCTGAAGGAGTCTGTTTTGAAGAAATCATCTAGCTCTAGAATTTATGCTAGTAGGAAGATGTAACATTTCTGTCTAATTACTGAGCAGTATTCCAGTGGTATTGACTCCTACACTTCTCCTGTAGCTGATTCAGGAATGATGTATGGCCACATTAAGAACAGTGTATGATTATACATGCTGTGAAAACTCTGTGGAGTGACGATGTTCCAAAATGGACTTTATTTGAAAGTGTCAAAGTTCCAAAGGTACCCTGAAATCATCCACATAAAATAAATTCATCCACATAAAAATAAAAATCCACATAAAAGCCTTAAAGGGCTAGGGATACAGGACTCAACACGGTTTCGACAAAAAGTCTTCTTCAGCGGTCCCTGGGGGTCCTTTAAAGGTGAATACATGGGAAACAATTGTGTGGTGAACCGGAAGTGAGACACTGCTTGCGTTTGCAATAGAAAAGGCCTTTGTGCATGCTGTATCTTAGAGGGAACGCTGCTAGGGACAGTTGACCCTTTTGTTAGCTGGGAGTAGAAGTAAGCAGCAAAATCTTAATCTACAAGTTCTGAGTTACATACAAATCCAATTTAAGAACAGCTTTAAAAACGTAACTTGTTCTTAACCCAGGGACTGCCTGTATTTCAAAGTGGATATTAGAGAAATGATGAAATTAAAAGGTCTGGTGGTCAGGGTAGGAGTGAACCCTCAAAGTTCCTGATTGAAAATGGCTGCTACGACTTCTAGCTGGAACTGTGGAGGGCAGGTGCAGGTGGGGTTTGCCCTTGCCCTGACCACAACTAGATTATCAGGATTTTTAAGTTAGGCCAGGGAAGGTTGGGATTGCATCTTGTTGTTGGGAGGCAAGGGGAGATCAGCTTCAGGCTGCAACTCGATAGTTAGGCAGGTGCTGGCTGATATTCAGTGCTGGCACTTGCATAGCTGACCGGGCAAAGTTAGGACTGCTGTTTATAAAGTCCTACATGCCCAGTTAGGTATTGGCACTATATATTGCTGACATCTAAGTCCTACTTTGCCTCAGGGACACCCCTCTCCTGCTTGGTTTTGACTTAGCTGGTTAAGTGCCACTGAATATCAGTTGCTAGACCACTGGGTGCGATTTTATTAGACCCTAAGTTGTACCTAAGACAAGTAGAAGATTAGGTGACTTACCCAAGATTACAAGGAGCAGCAATGGGATTTGGTCTTTGTTCCCTGGTTTTTAGCCGGATACCCTAATCATTAGGCTACTTGTCCACCAGGGATCAAGGGTTTGAGAGAGAGACAAATTGATTGGGATGAATGTTGTTGTCATACAGTGATCAGTCATGACCTTGCAGGGAAGATATTTATCAGCTCTCTTTAAGTCCTTTTGGACCCAAAGTGGCCCTCACTTAAAAATTAGCAAAGGCTGACTTGGAGACTAGATTAATACACCCAAAAGTAGTCCTATTGTATTATTAATTGCCTCTACCTTTTTTGCTTTTCAGCAGAATAAAACTCCTCTTGTGAATGAAAGTTTAAAGAAGTTTTTAAATACCAAAGATGGTAAGTTAATAAACTTCTAAAATAATTGTCTTACTCTCAGTAGAATGCATGCTGAAAGCTGCTGCCACTTTATAGTGCCGTTTTGAAGCTATTAATGGTGACCCCTGAAGAAGCTGGTTGATACCAGTGAAACGGGTCCCGTAGGGCTGGCACAAAGAAGATAAGTATGGCTGCAGTTTGGTTTGGGCTGACATAACACAGTGGAGAAACAAACTTAATTTTCATGTTTGAATATTAATAAGCACTTAATTTTCGAGTCACCCGTTAAATTCACAGGGAGGTTTTTTTATGATCTATGATAGAAATTTGCAACCTGCTTATATTGATCATAAGTGTGGTGGATAATGCAGGTTTCTGAGATCGTTTTTCCTCTTAAAAAAAAAAGTGTCAAAGTTCATTTTTTTCAAACTATTTTTTGAAGCCTTATTTTGGATAGTATACTTTACACAGGCACTACAGTACCCCAGCCAAACTTCTTGGATCTTAAGTAATTTTTCAGCGGCTCTGCAGGTGGACAAATTTGTGTGAAGCATCCTGTGTAACTCTATGTGATAAATCATAACTAAATCACAGTTGGCTATGAACTATTAAATAATAATATAGTGTATAACAGTGCTCAGACCCACAACCAGTAAAATATTCAAATATTGTGAACAGATAAGATTGTTCTATAGGACCATCATGGCACCTGTTAGTCCTGCCACCGACATTTCAAGCTAGTGTGAATTTAAATCCAATGTAAAGAAATCACTTAGCTGAATGTGTTTGGCAGGAAAGTGTAGATTGGTCCAACCGGAACAGCCTCATTAAATATATTCGTGAAACGGATATACTAGTGCTGCCCGATTCAGGAAAAAACATTTTGATTCGATTTTCCTGCCCAATTGGGTGTTTTTTTTCAAACATCATGGTGGGTTTATTTTATAGCCTCTTCACCCCCTTTGCCTTCTCCTAACCACACTGGTGCTGTGGTGTAAACAAAATAAACAAAAAGGACTTTTCCTCTCTATGTTAAATCCTAGCTCACGTTTGTGGTCTAACAAAAGCTCTGGAAGGATACAGGTTTCAAATCTGACATATTGTAATTACAAAACAGAAAATAAAATTATTTTTTCTACCTTTTGTTGTCTGGTCATTGTTCAAATTTTGTTGGTCCCAGGCTCTGGTTGTCTTCTGATAGCTTGCTTGCCAGGGTCTCCTTCTTTCTTCTATCTCCATGCTAACCATCTATCTACCATCTCTGTCCTCCCCTTCCATTTCCCATCACTCCCCTGGAGGTCTGGAATCTTTCCTTTTTTACATCTCCATCTACAGATCCACCTTTTCTCAACTACCCTTGCATCCAGCTTCTCTCCCTTTCTGTAACTTTCATCCCTAAATCCCATTGTCCACCATCTCTCTCCCTCTCCTTTGTTTTTAGACCTCTTTTTTCTTCCCCCCCAAAGTCCGGCATATGCACGTCTCTTTGAACCCCCCCTTCTGTGTACTTCTACACCAGGGCCCCCTCCACTGAATGTCTGCACCCCCTTGAAGGCCTGTGTATTCAATTTACCTAATTTCAGCAGCCTGCCCTGCAGAAGATCACTGGCTCTAGCGATCTTTGCAAGCTGCCATACATCGTCCGAGTTGTCTTCTCTCTGCCGTGGTCCCGCCCCTCCTCTGACGTCAGAGAAGGGGCGGAACCGCGGCAGAGAGAAGACAATTCGGACAACGTATGGCAGCTTGCAAAGATCGCTAGAGCCAGCGATCTTCTGCAGGGCAGGCTGCTGAAATTAGGTAAATTGATGCGGGGAAGCCAGACACCAGCGGGGAAGCCACTTCCCGACTGACCCTCCCCACTTGCCCTCTAAAGCAGGAGCGGCAGGCCAGCAAGAGGCAGTGCTGCCACTCCCACTTTAAGGGCGAGGGGGGAGGGTCAGTTAACGAATCGGGGGGGGGCGATTTTTTGTCATGGTAAATCGATTCGAATCGTGAATCGGGCAGCCCGATTCTCAGCTTCCCCAGCCCCCCTGCTCGATTCTCAGCTTCCCCAGTCCCCCTACCTGATTCTCAGCTTCCATCCCCAGCCACCAAGACTCACCAGCCCCCCTGCCGATTCCCAGCTTCTATCCCCAACCCCCAAGACTCACCAGCCCCCCTGCCAATTCTCAGCTTCCATCCCCAGCCCCCAAGACTCACCAGCCCTCCTGCCGATTCTCAGTCCCCCTGCCAATTCTCAGCCCTCAGCCCTCCTGCCGATTCTCAGCCCCCCACCGCCGATTCTCAGCCCCCTCCTGCCGATTCTCAGCCCCTCCCCGCTGCCGATTCTCAGCCCTCCTGCCGGTTACCCTTTGCTTCCGAGGTCCGCTGCACGAGGTCTGCTCGCTCCCCCCTCGACGCTCCCACGTCCTTTCGTTTCTTCTGATGTAACTTCTGGTTTCGCAAAACCGGAAGTTACATTAGATGGGAACGAGTCCGGCGACCGGTGGTGAAAAAAAGAATTAACTTGAATCAGGGCTGAATCGGTGAGTCTGTTTTTTTACAAAAACGAACCGATTCGAATCGGTGAACCGATTCGAATCGTGAATTGGGTAACACTAGGATATACACTGTCCTGAAGCTGCGATAAACAAATCTCCCTCTATTAATTATTCATAATCAACTGTGATTTAGTTAGGATTTATTTGAAATACAGTTTATCAGAGGTATTTTACATTATTCCTTCTTTTTTGAGTAACTTATGTGCTAAACATGCCGCTTTGAATCCCTTAAAATGGCATTTTTATCTCACAAGTTACACAGGGTGCTTCACATGAATATGTCCACCTGCAGAGCCACTGAAAAATTACATAAGATCCAAGAAGTTTAGCTGGGTACTGTAGTGCTTGCAACTAAGCAGATAAGTGCATTGCCCCTGTTGTATGTTATGCTCACTGTTTGTGTGGGGGTAAAAGGACTTGGAAGTGTTATGATGGTCCCCAGTAACAACTAGCAGTGGCTCGCATGCAGTTGGAATGGTACTGAACACGTCAAATGTTTAAAAACACGAGGTTGCATATTGAAATCTAAAATAAAATAATGTTTATTGAAGCATATCCTATACTATATAAAAATATAGGTACTATTATAGGACCAACACACTCAATATTCTTGGGAATTATAATTTTCTGTTCTAGTTAACATCTTCTACAAAAAAGAAAATCTAATGTTTTAATAAAATATATTAAGAGTATAAATATTATAGGATCAACATAAAATTGGACATATTGGAATTAGCTTTATACTATGTAATTGGAGTCCATAATGTTTTAGGTGACAGCAAAAGCTATGTACTGTATCTAGGTGAGATCAGGTGAATTGGATCAGTAGTAAAGTGTATAGGTAGTTTCCATTTTTTATGTGCTTCAGGTATCTTTTTGGGGCCTTTTTATTTAACTTTTTGGATTTTTCCCAGCAAGCACAAATATTAGTTGAGCAACCTGTTTAATGACGGTAAATATTTATGAAAACACATTTGGAGGTGAATGGGAATTAAAATCTAAAACTATTAAAATTACATTATTAAGCTGGAAGCAAGCAAAACTTTATTATATTTATTTTTCATTTTTACTTCTAGGTTGTTTGGTATCCAGTCTTGTTATAGAATTTCTTCAGTTTTTCAATCTTGACTTCACCTTGGCAGTATTTCAGCCTGAGACAAGCACAGTGAGTGATTTTTCATGGGGGTCTTCCTTAACATTCCTATTTATGGGTATTAAACTTCAGTCCTGGAGGGCTGCTATTCAGGCTGGTGTCCAGGATATCCCATATGAATATGCATGTGATATGTTTCAAACACTGTATTTGTATTTCATTAATAATAAAACCCTAAGCGTGCATGCGCACTTAGGGTTTCGTGATCCCTGTCACCGTGTTTTGTGTTCCCTGGCCGAATTCTATTTTAGAACACGGCGGCAGGGAACACTCTGGCCACTCCCCTCCTCCTGCCCTCACTCACTAACCGCTGGAGGAAGCGTGGGCAAGCTCTCTCCCTGCCCACGTCCTCGCCGTCCGATTGCCTTCCGTGGCGTATTCGATGGCTTGAGGCGCATGAAAGGGGGTGCGGAGTGGCACTGGTGGCGGCTGCTGGGAGGAGGGCTTCGAGCCGCTGAGGGTCGGGTGCTGCTCCCGTGAGGATTGCGGCCGGCTGTACCAAACTTCGCAGGCCGCACAGCACCTCAGTAGAACGTTTCCTCTGACGTACATGATTGCGTCAGAGGGAACGTACTTCCGAGGTGCAGAGCGGCCTATGAGGTTTGCAAAAACCAGCCGCAATGCTCACAACGTTGCATACTGGACCGGGGAAACAGGTAAGGGGTGCTGCTGGACTGGGGAAGCAGGGAAGAGGGACAGGGGGAGCAGGGATGAGGTGCTACTAGACCGGGGGAGCAGGGAAGAGATGCTGCTGGACTGGGGGAGCAGGGAAGAGGGACAGGGAGAGCATAGAAAAGGTGCTACTGGACCGGGGGAGCAGGGAAGAAGTTCTACTGGACCGGGGGAGCAGGGAAGAGGTGCTGCTGGACCGGGGGAGCAGGGAAGAGGTGCTGCTGGACCGGGGGAGCAGGGAAGAGGTGCTACTGGACTGGGGGAGCAGGGAAGAGGTGCTACTGGACTGAGGGAGCAGGGAAGAGGTGCTACTGGGCCGGGGAGCAGGGAAGAGGTGCTACTGGGCCGGGGAGCAGGGAAGAGGTGTTACTGGACCAGGGGAGCAGGGAAGAGGGACAGGGGGAGCAGGGAAGAGGTGCTGCTGGAAAGGAAGTAGGGTGGGGAGGGAAATGCTGCTGGTGAGAAAAGGGGGCTTGGGTTGATAGGGAACAGATGGGAGAAGGGGGCTGGGGGGGGTAAAAATGGGTTTGGAGCTGGGGCTGAAAATAGGGAACATGTGAGGGAAGGAGGCTTTACTAGCACTCGTTAATGTAACGGGCTTAAACACTAGTTTCATTGTACTTTTATACTTCAGCTACAACCCAAAGTGGTGTCCAGTTAAAATAAGCAAAAAACAAAAGGAATTGACCCCGAAATATCCACAAAGAAGAAAATCCAGAGAAAACCAAAAAAACTCTGTGGAGTGACGATGTTCCTAAATGGACTTTATTAGAAAGTGTCAAAGTTCCAAAGGTACACTGAAATCATCCACATAAAATAATTCCGTCCACATAAAAATAAATCATCCACATAAGAGCCTTAAAGGACCTAGTCCGCTAGGGATACAGGACCCAACACGGTCCGCGTTTCGACAAAAAATCTTCTTCAGGGGTCCTATAAATAATGAGGGATACATTAAGAATGCATGTAAGTTATGAATAGTAGTGGTGATGAACTGTGAAACTGTGAATGATATCTGACATGCAAACAGTATGAAAAATATGTGATAAAGGACACAGTGATGTAAATGGCACTAATAAAAATGAGTTGGTGAAAAAGTGATAAATATCATAAATATTTATGATATTACTTTTTTCACCAACTCATTTTTATTAGTTGTAAATATTTATGATATTTATCACTTTTTCACCAACTCATTTTTATTAGTGCCATTTACATCACTGTGTCCTTTATCACATATTTTTCATACTGTTTGCATGTCAGATATCATTCACAGTTTCACATTTCATCACCACTACTATTCATAACTTACATGCATTCTTAATGTATCCCTCATTATTTATAGGACCCCTGAAGAAGACTTTTTGTCGAAACGCAGACCGTGTTGGGTCCTGTAACCCTAGTGGACTAGGTCCTTTAAGGCTCTTATGTGGATGATTTATTTTTATGTGGATGGAATTATTTTATGTGGATGATTTCAGTGTACCTTTGGAACTTTGACACTTTCTAATAAAGTCCATTTAGGAACATCGTCACTCCACAGAGTTTTTTTGGTTTGTCCAGTTAAAATAATCATAGATTGAAAAGAATAAAATTAAAACAAGAATGAGACATACTAAAGAGAAACTAAGATGAGAAAATGCTGCATGAGTGGTCTCCACCGAGGGCTGCCCAAATCAAAGACCCCGAAGAGCAGTGCTTAGAAAGTAAGCCTTCAAGGCTGTCTTAAATTTCTTATATGAGGGCTCTTTATGATGCATTATGGTCACAAGTTTCATAAAAAGGGAGCTAATAAAATAATGCTGAGATCTGAGTCAAGTCCACATGCTTTTGGGCTACTGAAGAATGACAATTTTATCTCCTTGAGAAAATAGTGGCCTAGAAGGAACATAAGGGACTATCAAGACATATATGTGGTCGAGCCACATTATTATGACCACCTGTTAATATCCAGAATGGTTAACTGCCTCTGGCAGCATGGTTGTCGGTTAGATGCCATAGAAGTGACTCAGTAAGATGCTGGATGATTGCTAGTATCTGGATCAGAGTGTAGTGTGTCCGACATTTGCTGATGGGTACATGGTGGTGGATTTAGTCATTGAACATGTTGATTGAGGTGGTCCTAAATGTGCTTGATTAGGTTAAGGTCTGGGGATTTTGCAAACAATTCTGGTGCTTTGACATGTCGCATTGTCCTGTTGAAAGATCCCATCGGCCATAGGGAACACATCAACATGTACAAGTATACTTGATCGGCAAGGATGGAGAGATATCTATATCAGTTGAGAGTGCCTTCCAGAGATATCAAGGGACCCAGGCCAAAAGCAAAATCATATCTAAGTAAAGGCAAACAGGCTGTTCTGATGCAATTTTATATCTCAGCCGCATTTGATGCTATCGACCATTCTCTATTCTAAAGCTGAGCGAATTAGAATTACATGGCGTGGTACTAAAATGGTTTATAAAATTCTTAGTGACTAGAACAAGTACGAAAGGGCCACAAGAAGTCTCAATACTGGAACGCCTTCTGTGGTGTATCACAAGGCTCACCACTATCTTCCTCCCTGTTGAAATGTATACTTAAGAGCCTTAGGCAAGATATATACCAGGGGTGCCCACACTTTTTGGGCTTGCGAGCTACTTTTAAAATGACCAAGTCAAAATGATCTACCAACAATAAAATTAAAAAAAAACACAACGCACACTGTACGCATAGAAAATGTTAATTACCATTCCTATTCCAGGGTTTTTCAAAGAGGTCAAAGCAGATGACTCTATGCACTATCACCTCAGTAACAACCATACAAAAATAGACAAATATACCCCCTCCCTTTTTACTAAATCACAATAGCAGTTTTTAGAGCGCAGGGAGCTGCGCTGAATGCCCAGCGCTGCTCTCGACGCTCATAGGCTCCCTGCGCTAAAAAAAACTCTATTGCGGTTTAGTAAAAGGGGACCTTAGTGTAAAATATAGACAGCAGATATAAATTGAGACACATTTCGATCACTAAATTTAAAATAAAATCATTTTTCCTACCTTGTCTGGTGATTTCATGAGTCTCTGGTTGCACTTTCTTCTTCTGACTGTGCATACAATCTTTCTTCCCTTCTTTTAGTCTGTATGCTTCCTCTCCTCCACACCTCATTCCCTCCCCCAACTTTTCCTTCCTCTCCCCTGCCCTTTCTTTCTCTCTGCCTCCCTTTCCTTTTTTTCTGTTTCTCTTCTTTCCTTCTGTCTCCCTGCCTGCCCTTTTTCTTTCTTTCTTTCTCCCTGCCCTCCCCCAAGACACTGCCACTGCCATCGGGGACCCAAACTGCCATCGGGGACCAGGACCCAAACCGCCACCAATAACAGGCCCGAAAGCCGACGCCAATAACACGCCCAAAAGCCGACGCCGCCCCAACCTCTCCCTGCTTCGGCCGACCAGCATCGCGAGGAACTGTTGGGGGAAATGCTGCCGGGTCCTGCCTTCGCGGAAACAGAAAGTAGGCAGGACCCGGCAGCAAGAAGAGGAAATGCTTCATTTACTTGTCTCCCGCCTTAGCCCGTAGCGAACGCTTGCTTCAGGGCTCTCAACATGTGCGTGCCGGCTTCCCTTCTCTCCCCCCTCCCCCCGGACATAACTTCCGGTTTCGGAGGGAAGAGAAGGTAAGCCGGAACGCACACGTTAGAGCCACGGAGCATAAGTTCGCTACGGGCTGAAATCTCCAAGCCGGTTTTTTGGGTATTTTTTAAAAATGTTCAGCAGCGGCAGATGACAGCTGGGTGGACCACCCAGCTAAAAGGCCCTAAGGAGAATACTGGAGAGGAAGGCTGATCGGCCCGTAGATCAGGACGGCAACACGAGTGCGAGCGACTCGAGTTGCCTTCCTGAGCTACTGGTCGATCGCGATCGACGCGTTGGGCACCCCTGATATATACTATTCCCCACATTCATACATTTTCGTTTTCAGGCAATATTTTCCTCCTTTGTATAGCAAAAGAATCTTTTGATAATGCATTACAATACTTATTGAGGATTATTGAAGACTTGAGTACATGGACACAGAAAAACTTCCTCAGACTTAATAAACTGAAGACCAAGGTACTTTGATTTGGAAGCTACAATTCATTACCACATACAGACTTGGGCCCTGATTCTCTAAAGTGCATCCCGATTTTAGGCGTCCTACAGCTGTCTAATCAGCCAATCGGGATGCACGTTTTTTTTTAAAAAAAATGCTCCCCAGGCAAGCCTGAAGGCACCTCCGGGAGCCTAGGGAGACCCGCAAGATGCCTAAGCTCGTCTAAGGGCCTTAGGCGGGCCTTAGGCTGAACCTAGGCGGCCCTACGCGTCTCCCTAGTAGAGGAGAAGCTTAAAATGTAGGCCAGCAAAATGCTGGCCTACATTGTAAGTAGACGCGGCCGCTTTACTTATCGCGGCAAGGAATCTCTCTGCCGCTATAAGTATAGCGGGCCACGGCCCCCTGACCAGGAGGGTGCCCAAACCCTCTGCTCGAAGACGCACCCCCCCCGACACTACCGACCCCCCCCCCCGACACTAACGACCGCCCCCCCCCCGACATTACCGCTCCCCCCCCGACAATATCGATAGCTGGCAGGAGGGTGCCCAATCCCTCCTGCCCGTAGACGCACCCCCCCCGGCGCTAACCCCCCCCAAACCTCCACTCCACCAAACCTGTTCTTAGAAGGGTCTTGCACGTCTTGAGCCGGCAGGCACGCCTCGTCGAAATGAAGCGGGCCCGCCCCTTCCCGGCCCATCCCGCCGAAGCCTAAGGCCTGATTGGCCCAGGTTCTAGAAGCCTGGACCAATCAGACCTTAGGCATAGCGGGTCTGCCCATCCCCACTTAATCTAAGGCCTGATTGGCCAATCAGACCTTAGACCTAGTGGGGATGGGCGGCCCCGCTATGCCTAAGGCCTGATTGGTCCAGGCTTCTAGAGCCTGGGCCAATCAGGCCTTAGGCTTCGGCGAGATGGGCCGGGAAGGGGCGGGCCCGCTTCATTTCGACGAGGCGTGCCTGTCGGCTCAAGACGTGCAAGACCCTTCTAAGAACAGGTTTGGTGTAGTGGAGGTTTGGGGGGGTTAGCGCCGGGGGGGGGTGCGTCTTCGGGCAGGAGGGATTGGGCACTCTCCTGCCAGCTATCGATATTGTCGGGGGGGGGAGGGGGGATCGGTAATGTCGGGGGGGGGGGGCGGTCGGTAGTGTCGGGGGGGGGAGTGCGTCTTCAGGCAGAGGGTTTGGGCACCCTCCTGGTCAGGGGGCCGTGGCCAGCTATACTTATAGCGGCAGAGAGATCCCTTGCCGCGATAAGTGTAGCGGGCTGTTTCTAATCTAACCCGTTTCTCTAACCCGCGTCTGTAACATGGACGCCGGTTACAGAATCGGGGTTTAGTTTAGGCCGATTCTGAATAGGACGCCTCTCCCGGGCGTCCTATTCAGAATCAGGGCCTAGGTGTCTTGCGGGCCTTGCCTTCAATATAGGCGGCCTTCCTGGGGAGCATTTTTTTTAAAAAACGTGCATCCCGATTGGCTGATTAGACAGCTGTAGGACGCCTACAGCTGCCTAAAATCGGGACGCACTTTTAGAGAATCAGGCCCTTGGTGTTGATTACAGGAGAAAAACTTAAGATTGAGAAAACATCCAAAGTTCTGGGCGTCATTCTGAACTCCTACCTAACCTTTTAGACTCTGATTGATTTATTGGTAAAAAATTTTTTTATATTAAGACAAGAACAATTAGATCTGTCTTATGTCAGAATAGTTTTAGGCTAATTGTTCAGGCTGTTCTCCTCCCATATTTAGACTACTGTGACTCAGTCTATATGCCGGTATCACAGAGAAGGAATGTAAGAGATTGCAATTTCTCCAGAACACAGCAGCTAGACTAATCTTCTAATTAAGTGATGTAATAAGGGCAAGCCCGCTTTTGAAAGAGCTATATTGGTTGCCAATGAAAAAAAAAAGAATTAAATTTAAGATAATTTGCATGGTCCATAAGAGACCATGGAGAGAACTCTCAGGGACTAATATCTGATATCAAGGTTACAGGTTTGTTCTATAACTCCAGAATAACACAGCATTTTAAGATGACACGTCCACTGGAAATAAAGCTATTCAAGACTACCTTTCAATTTAAGTGTTCCAAAACTTGGAATAACCTACTATTGCATCTGCGTCGTATCTCTTCCTACTACCATTTCAGGAAAATGTTAGATGTATCTCTTCTCTTTGTAATTCTTATGATCGCCATTCAATTGTAACACTGGCCAACACTCATTTTGGTGCTTCAAATGTTAGACATGTTTCTGGGTATATTTGACCTGCTGATTCCCAAAATGGCACCAGTTTTCTCCTATCGGCTCTAGTTTTTTAGATACAGAACATGTGCCATATACCACTCTTCACTTCGTTCGCCCATTAAAAAATCAGGATATTTTAATGTAGTGTTTAAATTAATATCTTTTAAGCATTGTAGGATAAGCGGGATATAAATTGTTTAAATAAACAAAAGCACGTTTATGATATGAATTTTCCAGTCATTCGACACACAAGAAACTCCTTTTGTAAGACTTCTGAGAGTAGGATCTGCCAGGGCAATCCTGCTTAAGATTCCAACAATAGTCTGCCATCGTGTGCATCCCATCTTCCTCGGTATCTGGCTTCCATTGTTTTTATGTCTTGGTGAAATCTTTCACCTTGCTTTTCGCTTAAAGTTGCCAAGGTTCTCTGGAAAGCGATCTAAGTGACTGTGCAGATAATGGACTTTAACACTCTTATTACAGCCAAGCCTGTTGAAGTGAAAGAGCATATCCTCTATTAAATGTGTATAGTTCTATGCCTTCTTGTTGCCAATAAAGCTTTTCACAACAAGAACAAATGAAGACCAAGCACATGATATGATTTCATTCACTGATGCTATGAAATGTGGGTCATTTATAAATTGTTTGATCTGTGGACCATCGAAAATTCCTGCCTTCAATTTAAGTTCAGGTAACATGTGTTAAGGGGCTCATAATAAAAAGAAAAAGTTTAAAAAGTGGCCTAAGTCAGTACTTGGACGATCAAAAAGACCGTCAACGTTGTGGAATGCCCTGCCACAGCAACTCCAAGATGAACAACATCTAGATAAATTCAAGATTAGCCTGAAGACTTTTTTATTCCGTGACGCTTTCGCCTGTGCTTAGAGCTACCTTTTTTAAAAAAAAATTTTTTTTTCTTTTTTTCTTCTTCTTCTCTCTTTCTCTTCTCTCTCCTTCACTCTTCTGTTCCTCTCTTATTTAACCAACCGCTTTAAAAAAGCGACCCCACCCAATATGTTTTACCCCACTCCCACTTTCTCCTTCTCTTCTTAAAACATGTAACTTTTCCCCTCCTTTCCCTTTTACCCTCACTTTCATGTCTGTCCAGTTAATGTTCTTGATGTTCACTCATATCATCTTTAAATATTTATGACTTTTTTCTCTTTTTTTTTAAATTTTATTGTTAACCGGCCAGATACCTATTGATGGTCGGTATATTAAAAAGATAATAAACTTGAAACTTGAAAGTACCGATAATCAAAACTGGTTTTAGATATATCTAAAACTAGCTTAGGCCTTTACCCTGCCTCTGAACGCCTAGAGCAAAAAGGGGCGTTTTTGGAGGAGTGGAAAGGGTGTGAGGTGGGCCGACCTAGACTTAGTCGTATGGCAGCCCAAACCAAAAAGGGTTAACAGGTTGCCAGACGGAACTTATAAGTTTTGACTTAGACCAAGTCAAAACAGGGATAAGTTCCTAATCGGGCCACTGAGGGATCCCAAGCCCTCCTGCCGACACCCCCCAAACAAACTGGAACCGGCAGGAGAGATGGCCAATCTCTCTTGCTAACACCCCCCTAAACAAACCGGAACCGGCAGAAGAGATGCACAATCTCTTCTGCCGACCACCCCCCAAACTGCACCGATCGTGGCAGGAGAGATCCCAAACCCTCCTGCTGACAACCCCCCTCCCCTGACATCCCAACAGGAGGGATCCCAAGTCCTCCTGCCAAACCCACCCCCCTCCCGAACCCCACATCATGGCAGGAGGGATCCCAAGCCCTCCTGCCAACAACCTCCCTGAACCCAACATCGCGGCACTCCAGACCCCTCCCACTACCCCAGACCCCCCCCTTACTAACCTCAAAGTTGGCCGACCGGACAGGTCCTCTCTCCGTCTGTCCGGCAGGCCAACCATCCTCGAATGGCGGGCTGCCCCTTCCCGGTGCTTTGTGGGATGCACCAGGGAGGGACCTAGGGTCTGATTGGCCTATGCGCTTAGGCGCCGCCCATGGCAGGGTCCTTAGGCAACTGGGCCAACCGGAATTGGGCCAGTTGCCTAAGGCCCTTCCTGTGGGCGGTGCCTTAGGCACATGTGCCAACCGAGGCCCTGCCCACAGGAGGGCCCAAATGTTTGAGCTTTACATTTTTACGCTAGTATGCATTATAGGAAAGGAAGAAAACAAATATTTGTGAAACAAAGGCCATTATACAGAAAAAAAGTGGGTAATATAAATACATAAATTTCCCATTCAAAAAAGAAAGCTTGTTATGAGATCCCAATTTTGCAGAAGAGATCTTTTAAATAACGGTAAAAAAAAATTAATAAATTCAACCATATCTAAGAAACTAGAGCTGATGCGATCTATCCAATACAATTTTCTGAATCAGTACCCCCAACAAACCCCAGGAACAGGTAAAAAAAAAACCTTCAAGGCATCAAGAGAGAATTTTTTTGTTGGCCTGTGTAATCTAAGACTCTTACTGTAATTGTACAGGAAAATTTAAGAATCTTATTGTAAGCCACAATGAATCCTTGTTGAAATTTGTGGGATGTAAGAAATTGGGTGATATTGTATCAGTGAATCTGTAGATGTGAATTGCTGGTCAGGGAAATGTTTAAATCTTATCTTCTGAATATCTGACTGTGGAACTGAGATAATCCTAATTAAAATATCGCATCATATTTGTTATATTTTTCAGTCTAATAGACCAGAAGATCGAGAGAATTTAGCAAATGATTTAGGAATTGTAGAAACTGAAAACACTAAAACTGGACCCTTGCTACTTGAAGTGATTAAGCGCTGTCATCAGAAGGATAAGTTTTTTAGCAATGGCGAAGTAAGTATGGTTTCAATTCTAGTAAATATTCTTATCTTTATCAGTTGTTTTAAATGTGAAGCAGATATTTTGACTAAAACATCTGGACTGTTTCACCAGGCCTACTCGCAGGGTACATATGTTTAGCCACCCAACATTAAAGGCCTGCCGATTCAATAGATATCTGGGCAGAACCCTAGCTTTCCAGGCAGGCCAACAGAACGGATGGCTGGGTAACATCATTAAGCACGCCTCATCCTATCTCAACTTTAGAAAACTAGTTAAAACAAACCTGTTCAACCGATTTGTAACCAAGAACTCTTAATACCTTACCAAGTACGCTTCCGACATGTACTCGACGCCTCTACTCTGTGTTTATCACTCTGACTTACTCCCACTCAGCTTGTATCCACCCTTCTCCAATTGTTTTCGACGACGTCATTGTAATTATTTTCGCTGATTGTCCAGCTCTTCTTGTTGTCAACCGCCTCGAACTACCATGGCTTTGGCGGTATATAAGAATAAAATTATTATTATTAAAATATGAGGGTTGCTTTCATAAGTCATGGCACATTTCTGAGAGAAAAAAAATAGTTGCCAATACTGGAAATCTAATATATACATTTGAAATTGTGTGACTGTGATGTGTACTTCTTAATGTTACTACCAGATGTCCCTCTTATCTGTTCCCTTCTCCTCCATTGCCAACTCCAGACTCCGTCCGTTCTTTCTTGCTGCGCTGTATGCCTGGAATAGGCTGCCTAAATCAATACGTCATGCTCTGTTTCTAGCAGTATTCAAATTCAAGCTAAAAGCCCTCTTTTTTGAAACTGCTTTCATCTCTTAACTCCCACTCACTGCTGTCAAATACCACCTCCCCAACCCTAAGATGTCCTGTCTGTCTGCCCAAATTAGATTGTAAGCTCTTCGGAGAAGGGACTGTCTATTGTATGTTATTGTTAAACAATTTGTATTGATGACACCATAGAAAACAGCAAAAGAACAGCATCCAATACAATACAAAATTCGTCATCCATTTTTTTTCCAAAACCCCCTCTCCCCCCTCCAAATCCTCGCCCCTCCTCCCCTATAAAACAAAATGTAAAGGACCGAGGCAAACAAGGACCCTGGCTAGAGCCAGAAAATAGCTGAAAGACACCAACAGAACAAAACAAGAAAATGTGTGGCACAACAGGATCCTGGCCAACTGGGTAGCAGCAGTGGAAACCTATGCAACCTAACCCTCCGTCTATTGTATGTTAAATGTACAGCGCTGTGTATGCCTTTCAGCGCTATAGAAATTATAAATAGTAGTAATGTACCTGGGGCAGTGGAAGAAAAAGGATCAACAAAACCCATCTCCCCTCACAATCTCCCCATCACTATCGGGAAAACTGAATGCTACATAGAAAATTCATCCTAACAAAATACCTTGGTCTCACACACATAACACAAATGTCAAATATATAATAACTGACCAAAAATGATAAACATAAATTAAACCAAAATCCCAAGAAGCCACACCTTCCATATAGTACAACATCAAAGAAATAAAAAGATTCATTTTCTCCTATACTGTGCAAAATATAAAGATCACACATGCCAGGGATGGTGTTAAACCAAGGAGTGCAATTAGGGCAGCTGCCCCCTGGCTAGAGAAAGCCCTAAGCCTGATGGAAGCTGAAGATGGCACGGGCTAGTAGTGGGCTTTGGAGTCGCCTCCCAAATTTTTGCCCTGGGCCCTATCCATATCTAACACCAGCACCAGCAGAATAAACATTTCAGTTGTCATATATTCTAATCACAAAATAGAAAATAAAATTATTGTTCTACCTTTTGTTGTCTGGTCATTTTATTTTTCAGACAATATTGGTCCCAGGCTCTGGTTTCTGTCATCTCTTAACTCGCTTGCCAGGGTCTCCTGTTCATTTGACATTTCTTCTCTGTATTCGCCATCCATCTTCCATCTTTGTATACCTATCTTTCCCTTTTCTGTGTCCCTTATACCTCCCCATCCAGCATCTCCCCTGTGCTCATCTCCCTGTATTTATCATCACTGCATCCTGCAATACTCATCTCTCTTCTGTGCTCCTATTCTCTCCCACATCTAGCACTTCCCTCTGTGTCCATATACCCCCCTCTCATATCTGGCATTGCCCCTCTCTGTCCATGTACCATTCCCATGCAGCATCTCCCTTTGTGTCCCTGTCCCTATTCTCCTCTCCATACCCATTATTTCCCCTTTGTTTCTGATATCTCCATTAGAGAATGACACAGTGATTGTTACCCGTGGCTAGCCGCGAGTAGCCGCAGGTAACCCGCCGAAACGGGGAAAGAAAAAATGGTGGTTGCTGCGGGGTGGGGACAAGGCCATTCACCGCCCCGTGAAGCGGTGAATGGACTTGTCTCCGCAGTGAGGCAATGAAGGATCGCGCGGTCCAGCAGCCCCCACCCTCCCGATCATAGCGTTCCGCCATCTCCCTCCTCCACTTTACCTTAGATGCAGACAGAGTTTGCCGGCTTTCTTTTTCGCCCAGCCGCACACTTTCAAAGAGCCGCGCATGCGCGGCTGCTCAAGTTATTCAATCTTCTCTGCTGCAACTTCCTCTTTCTGGTTGCGTCAGAGGAGAAGATTGAACAACAGAGCAGCGCGTGTGCGGTTTTTTGAACGCGTGCGGCTGGGCAAAAAAGAAAGCCGACAAACTCGGCAAATAAGGTGAGATGGAGGGAGGGAATTGACTGAACGCTGCAATCGGGTGGGAGGGGGCTGCTGGACCGCACATATAGAACTTTTTGTGGTCAAATAAGACCAAAGTCTATCTTTTTAGTCTCAGTGCTAAAATAGGTGTAGCGTGGAACACAGCCCATCATCCTGAAGTAAAGCATGATGGTGGCATTCAGATGCTTTGCAGTAGCAACGATAAGGTGGCTTGGGAAATCTGGATGATATAAAGTACAGGCAAATCCTAGAGGACAACTGTTCCAGTCTGCCACAGACCTGAGAATGGGATGAATCACATAGATAAAGCCACTGCTTGGCTGGGATCAGTAACATGGAATGTTTCTACAAATAAATCTGTTTAGAAAAAAAAAAGAAGAAAATTGATTGATTAACCCTGCCAGGTGTCTTCTACATGAATATATATATATCTTTTTTTCAAGATTTCAAAACATCCATTATATACCCCATTTACTCTAGACTATATCTTTATTTAGGTAGGATGACTATACAATTAAGAAGCCCTCCTTTTTTTTCCTTTTATCTTTGGATAGATTGGGTTTCTGGCCAGGCACTTATGGTGGAAACAGACTACTGGGCTAGATGGACCGTTGGTCTGACCTAGAATGGCTATTCTTATGTTTTAAAAGGACAATGATCCTAAGCACAAAGCAAAGCCACAATATGAGCTGCACTGCAAGCAACTCATGTCCTTGAGTGGTGCAAAGTCCAGACCTGAACCAATAGAAAATCTGTGTCAATAGGATGATCCCAGCCAATTAAAAGCTACATACACTATTCCCAGTGGACAAAATTGGTAGACACATCCCAAATGACTCCGCTTACTGCTGTATTAAAAAAAAAAAAAAAAAAAAAAAGAGCTTCCACCAAATATTGAATACTCATGCAATTGAGACTTTCTGGTTTCTTAACTATTTTTTATATTTTAAATTTGTTCTCTTACATTGGAAGTATATGGTCCAGCGGCTTGCACAAATTACATTGTAACATGCTATGAAAGTAAGAGGGAGGGAGGTAGATAGATAGGCTGCACGAGAGGAGCTGAAGGGTGGTAGAAAGGAACAGATGGTGAAGGAGGGAGGGAAGGGTGATGGTGGAAAGGAATAGAACAGACATTGAAGGAGGGTGGAGAGGAACAGACCCTGAAGGGAAATGTGGAAGACAGAGTGGGGAGAAGACACTGGAAGGGAAGACAGATGCCAGACTATGGTGGAGCAGAGGGAAGAAGATGGGTGCCAGAGGAGAGGCACAGTAACAGAGCAAATGGAAGACGCAGAGAGAAGACACACAGTGGATGGAAGGAATTGAATGAGAAGATGAGGAAAGCAGAAACCAGACAACAAAGGTAGAAAAAAAATTCTATTTTCTTTTTCTTTTTGTTGCTTTAAGATAAAGTAGTATATTAGTTGTGTTGATAAAAATTTATAAACAAAGCCCTGCCAGCTGAACATCTCTTTCTCTAGTTCAGCAGGAGTAGTGCCTGATTTATAAGGAAGGAATAAGCTAATTATCCCAGGACAAGCAGGCATGATATTCTCACATGTGGGTGACGTCATCTACGGAGCCCCAGCGCGAACAGCTTTTCAAGCAAACTTGATTGAAGTTTCAAGTTTGCTACACTGCACCACGCATGTGCATGCCTTCTTGCCCACTAGAGGGCGCATCCCACCTCGTGGTCCTCAGTTCAGTTTTTTCCGCGGAGCCAGAAGCCCTGTGGAATTTGTGCTCTTCGAATTTAGCCTTCTGACACCGCGGCTGTGTGTTCTTTCACGGTCGCTGTGCTTAATTTGCTTTTCTTTCTTCTTTTGTTTCAGTTTTCGTCACGTTCCTCCGCATCGCAAGGTCCTGACCACGGACTCCTCGGAGTACGCGTGGGGGGCTCATCTCGACGGTCTGCGGACTCAGGGTCTATGGTCGGCAGAGGACCGTCTTTGTCACATCAATGTGTTGGAGCTTCGGGCCATTTTTCTGGCGGCTCGAGCGTTCTGCCACTTACTACACGATCAGGTTGTCCTCGTGCGGACGGACAACCAGGTGGCAATGTATTATGTGAACAAACAGGGCGGAACGGGCTCTTGGTCTCTGTGCCGGGAAGCCCTGCGCCTTTGGGAATGGGCAGTCTCCCAGAACATATTCCTGCGTGCGGTTTACATTCAGGGAGAGAGGAACTGTCTGGCAGACAAACTCAGTCGTCTTCTCCAGCCGCACGAGTGGTCGCTGAACTCCCGGGTTCTGCGCGAGGTCTTCGACCGCTGGGGGACTCCTCAGGTGGATCTGTTTGCCTCCCCGGAGACTCACAAACTGCCCCTCTATTGTTCTCGGATGTACTCCCGGGACCGTCTCGAGGCCGATGCCTTCCTTCTCGACTGGGGGGGGAGGTTCCTTTATGCGTTCCCTCCTTTTCCTCTGATCTTGAGAACGTTGGTACATCTCAAATTGACCAGGGCCACGATGATTCTCATTGCGCCTCGTTGGCCCAGACAGCACTGGTTCTCCCTGCTCCTTCAACTCAGTGTAAGGGAACCTCTGCTTCTACCTGTTTTTCCCTCTCTGCTGTCTCAGAGTCGGGGTTCGCTGTTACATCCCAATCTTCAGTCTTTACATCTGACCGCTTGGTTCCTCTCCCCTTGACTTCGGTTCCTGTTTCTCAGTCGGTGAGGGAGATTTTGAAAGCCTCGCGCAAGGTCTCGACTAGGCTTTGTTATTCCCAGAAGTGGACCAGATTTTCATCCTGGTGCTCCTCGAACCATCTGGAACCGAGTTCGGTTCCAGTGTCTTCGGTGCTGGAATATTTGTTGCATCTGTCTCAGTCTGGGCTGAAAACGACTTCCATTCGGGTGCATCTCAGTGCCATTGCGGCGTTCCATCGGCATCTCGAGGGTCGGTCTCTTTCTCTTCATCCTCTGGTAACTCGTTTCATGAGGGGTCTCGTGAATGTTCACCCTCCTCTGAAACCTCCTCCTGTAGTTTGGGATCTTAATGTGGTCTTATCTCAACTGATGAAGCCTCCTTTTGAGCCTATCGACAAATCTCATCTTAAGTTTCTCACTTGGAAGGTGGTCTTTTTGCTTGCGCTCACGTCCGCTCCTCGGATTAGTGAGCTGCAGGCTTTAGTTGCGGATCCACCTTTTACTGTGTTTCATCATGACAAGGTGGTTCTTCGCACCCATCCTAAATTTTTGCCTAAGGTTGTGTCTGATTTCCACCTCAATCAGTCCATTGTTCTTCCGGTGTTCTTCCCGAAGCCCCACTCACATCCTGGTGAGGCGGCGCTTCACACGCTTGACTGTAAGAGGGCGTTGGCTTTTTATCTCCAACGTACCAAGTCTCATCGGAAGGTTCCTCAATTGTTTTTGTCCTTTGATCCTAATCGGTTGGGACACTCTGTTTCCAAGCACACCTTGTCCAACTGGTTGGCCGCTTGAATTTCTTCTTGCTATGCTCAGGCTGGTCTCACGCTCCATGGTCGAGTCACGGGGCATAAGGTCCGGGCTATGGCAGCTTCAGTTGCTTTCCTCCGGTCTACTCCTGTGGAGGACATATGTAAAGCTGCCACTTGGTCTTCGGTTCATACGTTCACCTCCCACTACTGTCTGGACACTTTGTCCAGAAGCGACGGCCGGTTTGGCCAGTCGGTGTTACGTAACCTGTTTTCCTAAATTGCCATCCTCCCACCTGCCCTTTTTTGGTTGGCTTGGAGATCACCCACATGTGAGAATATCATGCCTGCTTGTCCTGGGATAAAGCACAGTTACTTACCGTAACAGGTGTTATCCAGGGACAGCAGGCATATATTCTCACAACCTGCCCTCCTCCCCGGGGATGGCTTCTTTGCTGGAACTGAGGACCACGAGGTGGGGATGCGCCCTCTAGTGGGCAAGAAGGCATGCACATGCGTGGTGCAGTGTAGCAAACTTGAAACTTCAATCAAGTTTGCTTGAAAAGCTGTCCGCGCTGGGGCTCCGTAGATGACGTCACCCACATGTGAGAATATATGCCTGCTGTCCCTGGATAACACCTGTTACGGTAAGTAACTGTGCTATATTGCAGTACTGAGGCTGCGGGGACGGTGACGGGGCGGTGAATGGGATGGCAGTGACGGTGACGGGGCGGTGAAAGGGATGGTGGTGACGGTGACGGGGTGGTGAAGGAAATGGAGGTGACGGGGCGGTGAAGTGGACGGTGGGCCGGGGACGGGGGAGTGACAGGGACAGATTTTTTCCCCGTGTCATTCTCTAATCTCCATGTCTCTCTCTCTTTCTGATGTGTTCAGTATTTCAATCGCTTCTCTTTTTTCCTTCTCTTCCCTTCAGCCCCTTCCCCAACATATCCAGCACCTCTCTCCCTTCCCTTCAGCTCCCCTCCTGCAGGTCTGGTATCTTTCCCTTCAGCACCAGTCAACTTCTCCATAAGTCAAGCACCTCTCTCTCCCATTCAGCTCCAGCTCCCTTCCTGTGCCCTTTCGTCCAGCCCCAACCCCCCTCCTAGGCAAATTCCTTCCACTTTGCCTTACATTGCTCTCTCTTTTCATTAGGACCGATAGCTCCAGCTCCCCCCATCGCTCGTGGGCCAGGCGGGACCAGATGGCTTCCCTGCCGCTTGCACACATGTTGCAGAGCGAGCTGATCTCTACACAGGCTTGCTCCATGGTGCTCATAACTGCCTGTCTTTGCAAAAAAAGGAAGTTGCATCATAAGGAGGAGCCCAGCTGAGGGAAGGTCATGAGCACTGTCGAGCAGGCCTGTATAGAGATCGGCTTGCAATGCAAGGTATGTGCCAGCGGCTGGAGCCGCCGGACCCATGAGCGAGGGAGATCAGACTGGAGCTGCTGGACCCACAAGTGAGGAGGAGTAGGGCCTGAAGCCACCGAACCCACAAGGGGAAGGCCTGGCGATGGGGGGAGGGATGGGATATCGGGGAGCTGTGGTGGGTGGGGTTCCCCACAGGAACAGTCTTTTACTGGTCTGTGGAGCAGTGAAAAGCTTTGTTCCTGTGCTGGCGGTGAACAGATTGTATCCATTTCTGTGGTTTTATTGTAGCTACCCGCGGGAATGAATTACCGTGCCATTCTCTAGTTTGTAGCTCTAATCACTGCACCACAAAGATGAGTGCAGTAGTCTCTGGTAGGGGAGAAATAAAAAACATGACATTTTGAAATCATTGTTTTATTAACAAACAAGTAATAAATGTTGGCTGTTTCACTAAACCATGCACACAATAGGCTTGAGAGTATGTTTAACTTCAAAGTAGGCTCCCATCCCCAATGCTTTGAGCAATTGTCTTCTATATGAGCTGTAATGTTATCATGTAGGATTATGGCGCCATGCAACAGTTTTGGACGTTTCTCCTGTACTGCACGATGAAGGTGGTACTGCAGAAATGACTTGTAATACTGTGCATTCACAATGTGTCCCTCATGCGAGCTTTGCTCGCATACTGGGTCACAGGGGCTTGAATGCAGGCTATTATGCACCTGCAGGGGGCTCAGTAGGGCTCTTCAAACTGCCGGCTGCATTTTACCTCCCACCTTTTGCATGTGTGGGTTCGAGGTGGTCGAGGATCAGTCAGATTTTGGTCTGACTGGCAGCCCAAAGATTTCAGCATTGGAGATGCTCCTGAAGACTCATTAAAGATAGGCTGTATTATATATATTTTTATTTTATTAGGTATTTATATACCGCCTATCAAGGTTATCTAAGCAGTATCTTGGCACAGATATATCAGCGGATGTTTGCTCAGCCTGTTGGATGCGTTAGCATAGGTACCTAAATGCTCTTCCCTGCCAAGTGAGGGAGGTGTGGTATTAAAGGATATACAGGATCACAGAGTGAATGTGATCCTTAAAAGACAATTTGAAGCACTGGCCTTAGGAATTAAAGCAGCTGCAGCAGCCTCTTTTCTGGTAAGAGCCTGTCATTCCAGGTTGCGTGGGCTTACACTGGAGCAGGATGAGCCTTTGCCCCACCTTTTAGTAACAGGGGTGGATTATGTGGCCGATGCTTTCTATGACAACATCAGTGTCATGAGCAACATCTCGATTTATTCTATCTCAGCCTGCTCTGAATCGGACAATGGGCAGGAGATTCCACCTCAGTAGACTTCCTTTCAAGGGACAAATGTTATTCAGGAAGGGGCTAGATGATATTATGGCCAGTGTAGCAGATTGCCGGCTGAAGTCTTTACCTGACAGCAGCTCCCGAACCTCAAGAGGCTCCGTGCAGTCTAATTTTTGTGGCTCAAGATTCTTTTGGCAGTACTCAGGAGGAACATCATCTCAGAAATCCTGTCAGGGCTCTACAGAGATTTTCAGGACCTAGGCAGAGCCAAGCCTCCAGTTGTCCCGCTTCAGCCTTCAAGAAATCACAATGGTGACAGGTCTGGAGCTGCTTCCCTGAAGATTGGAAGACTCTGACGCCTAGGCACAGATCTCGTCAGGCCGTTGGATGCTGGAGCTCATTCAGAGCGGTTACAATCTCGAATTCGCCTATCCCTTAGCAGTCTGGTTTGTGGACTCTCAGGTGGTGCGCCCAGAGAAGGCAAGCAGGAGCTCAACCACAGTCCGAAGACTGGTGAAAATTCAGGCCATAGTGCCGCCCGAGGAGTCTGAATTGGGCAGATACTCCATATACTTCATAGTGCCTAAGAAAGGCTCAGAGGAATGGAGACCCACTTCAATGCAACACTGAAAGTTCTATATTTTTGAATGGAACCAATGTGGCCAGTCATCGCAGCAGTTGTGCCTAGGGAATTTCTGGCTTCCCTAAATTTGATGGAGGCCTTCTTCATATTCCCATCTTTCCAGAGAACAGGAAGTTCCTGAGAGTCATGTCCTGGAGAATCAGTACTAATTCTCAGCATTCCCCTTTGGTCTGGAGACAGCGCACTTATGTTCACCAAGGGGATGGTATTGGTAGCTGTGTATCTCTGTAGAACAGGTTTGCAAGTGCATCCATACTTGGATGACTGGCTGATCAGGGTTCCTTCATTCTCAGAAGAGAACATGCAGTGACTCAAGTAGTCCAAGTTCTGGAGAACCTGGGTTGGATAGTAAAGTTTGAAAGAGCCAATTGGTCCCGTCCCAATCTCTGGAATACAGTAAACTCTCAGTTATCTGGCACCCTTGGTGATTGGTAGATGTAATGGCCCTCTATCAAGGGGGATGACCCCATGGTCTTCCTGCTGCTCAGACCCTCGACTCTGTTAGAGCTTATCGCTGACTCTTTACCGGAGTTAAACTTGGACTCTCAGCAGGGCCCCTCTGCTCCCTGCTCTATAATGAGTGGAGTGAAAGCCCAGTCTTCTTCATTTTCATGGCATCCTAATATCAGTGTATTGGTCAT
The DNA here is from genome assembly GCF_902459505.1 of Geotrypetes seraphini. Lineage (NCBI taxonomy): Eukaryota > Metazoa > Chordata > Amphibia > Gymnophiona > Dermophiidae > Geotrypetes > Geotrypetes seraphini. The sequence goes on from NC_047088.1 coordinate 96,133,297, forward strand.
GGAGCATTGAGAATCCTGAAGGGTCCCTTATTGTAGCCTAGACAATGGTTTAGCTGTGTCCGATGGCACAGGAATGCCAGCAGCTATTCACTCAGCTGAAGGTAGATTCTTTGATAGCACTGGTAACCAAACGCACGTCCCTACCAAGTGAGGGAGGTGTATTAAAGGATATGCAGGATCACAGAGTAGATGCAATTCGTAAAAGACAATTCGAAGTGCTAGACTTGGGAATCAAATCAGCTGCAGCTGTTTCCTTTGTGACATATGCCTGTCATACCAGGTTGCAGGGGCTTGAGCTGGCGGAGGGTAATCCTTTACCCCAGTTCCTATTAGCTGGAGTGGATTATGTAACCGATGCTCTCTGCCATCACCAAAGTCATGAGCAAAGTTTTGGCTTATTCGATCTCAGCCTGCAGAATTTTCTAGGTCAGGCAATGGGCGGGAGATTCCACCTCCCAGGGCTACCCTCATCAGACTTCCTTTTAAGGGACAAATGTTCAGAAAGAGACTGGATTATTTCATGACCAGCATGGAAGATTGTTGGCCAAAATCTCTACCTGACAGCAGACCATGATCTTCTAGAACAGTGGTCTTCTTAAATTTTTAAGCGAAGGCCGTTTTGGGTCTAAAAAAGGTGAAGGAAAGCTGACAAATATGTTCCTACTTTGAGTCATGACACCAATAACGCTTCTCAACATTCATTGCTACCAGAACACCTGGCTTTGAGCATACATGCAGAACACAGTTAAACCCTGATCCTGCCTCGACTCTGCTTCCTGCAGTCCAGCCTGGGCAATTAGCAGTCTTCCGCAAGGTTGAGTCCCTGCCTGTACCTCGAGCTGAGTATACACACTCTATACAAGAGGTCAAGTCCCTGCCTGTGCCTCGAGCTGACTCTACACACACTATGCAAGGAGTCGAGTCTTTGCGAGTGTCTGGTCTGGAATCTACACACTCTGTGCAAGGAGTCAAGTCTTTGCGGGTGTCTCGACAGGAATCCTCACACTCCATACAAGGAGCCGAGTCTTTGGGAGTGCTTCGAGATTCCTCAATCCAAACCACTGAGTCTATGGGGTTTCGATCTACAGCTTCTAGCCCTATTCATTCATGAGCGGCACTGCCCCTTTCCAGGCATAGGGCGAAGTCTCCTCGATCTTACCCGAGACCTCCTTCCAGGCACTCTCGTCATTGATCGAGGTTCTCTTCCAGAGAACAGCCTTCTTTGTCCAGGCCTCACTCCAGGCCTTCCAGCTCTTTGAGGCCTCCAACTCCTCAATTGAGGTCACCAATTGCAGACCCCCGAGGATTCAACTGCTTCCAATGCCTCCTCCAAGTCTGTCTATTCCTTGGGTTACCAATACTCCAGAGAGGCTTCGCCTTCGTTCTCCACTCGATGTGCCTCGAGGTCATCGAGTCCTTCTCGAGGCCATGCTCTGGCGGATCAATTGCCCTTTTCCTCCTTCCTTTGCCAAATGGCTGACGATCTGGATCTTAAGTTTGACGTTGGTTCGAAATATTCTAAGGAATATTTAGAAGAAATGCATCTGCCTCAACCTCCTGCAGAGTCACTCAGACTCCCTCTTAAAAGTTTTCTGTCTCAAACTTTCAAACGAAATCTGGAGACTTCTTATGCTATACCTGCTGTTCCAGGCAAACTGGAATCAAGGTTTAGAACTCTACATTGCAAGGGTTTTGAGAATTCACAACTATCTCACCAATCCCTCCTTGTGGAATCCTCAACAAATTTTTAGTCAAAGAAAAATTTTGCATGCTGTCCCTGGCATCCCTCTATCCCCTTCTAGATCAGAACGATTGGTTATGTTCTCTACATCTCAAGGAGGCTTACACTCACATTCCCATTCATCCGGCCTCCCATCATTACCTCAGATTTCGGGTGGGGAATCTGCATTATCAATACAGAGTGCTACCCTTCGGTCTGGCATCATCTCCCAGAGTGTTCACTAAGTGCCTAGTGGTGGTAGCAGCAGCTCTAAGGAACCATGGTCTTCAGGTGTTTCCCTACCTAGACGACTGGCTCATCAAAGATTCAACATCTCAGGGGGTTATTGTAGCGACCCAACGGACAACGTGGTTCCTACAAAGCTTGGGATTTGAAATCAACTTTCCCAAATCCCAACTTCAGCCCTCTCAGAATCTACAGTTCATCAGGGCTTTTCTGGACACTATCCAACTCAGAGTATTCCTTCCTCAACAAAGTCTGGATGCTCTTCTTCAGCTCTGTTACAAAGTATCTTCCCGCTCTTCACTCTCAGCAAGACACATGATGGTACTACTAGGTTACATGACCTCCACAGTTCACATGACTCCTTTTGCCAGACTTCACCTCAGAATTCCTCAATGGACCCTGGCATTTCAGTGGACGCAGGCTTGCGAACCACTCTCTCGACACATTATAATCACTCCTTCGGTGGATGCTTTCTTCCAATCTCTCCAGAGGTTTACTGTTTCAAACACCACCTCATCAGAAGGTCCTCATGACAGATTTCTCGACCTGCGCTTGGGGGACTCACCTCGACAGTCTCCGTACTCAAGGCTACTGGTCCAGCACAGATCGTCAGTGTTGCATCAATCTGTTGGAACACAGAGTGATCTTCAATGCTCTCAAAGCTTTTCAACATCTTCTTCACAACCAGGTAGTCCTCATTCGGACAGACAACCAAGTTGTCATGTACTATGTCAACAAGCAGGGAGGAACGGGATCTCTCCCTCTTTGCCAAGAAGCTCTGAAGGTTTGGGATTGGGCAATCTTTCACAACACCTTCCTGAAAGCTGTCTACATTCAAGGGGAGAAAAACAGTTTGGCGGACAAATTGAGTAGTCTTCTGCAACCTCACGAATGGACACTCAATTCTTAGCCTCTTCATCAATTTTTTCTCAGTGGGGAACTCCTAAGATAGATCTCTTTGCATCTCCCCACAACCACAAACTGCCTCAGTTCTGCTCCAGGATATATTCTCCTCATCACCTCGAGGCAGATGCTTTTCTACTGGAATGGACGAATCTCTTCTTGTATGCATTCCCTCCATTCCCTCTCATTCTCAAGATTCTTGTCAAACTCAAGAACGATCATGCCACCATGATTCTGATAGCTCCTCGGTGGCCGAGACATCCTTGGTACTCCCTTCTACTTCAACTCAGCAACAGGGAGCCATACCTTCTACCAGTTTTTCCGTCTTTGCTTACACAGAGTCAAGGATCTCTACTTCATCCCAACCTGCAATCTCTACACCTGACAGCTTGGTACCTTTCAACATAACTCCTCTTCAGTTTTATCAACCGGTACGAGACATTTTAGAGGCTTCTAGATAGCCTGCCACCAGATAATGCTACCACCAAAAATGGACTAGATTTTCTACGTGGTGCATCTCTCATGACAAGGAGCCTCAAGATTCCTCCTTATCTTCTGTTCTGGATTATCTTTTGCACTTATCTACCTCTGGCCTCAAGTCTACATCGATTCGAGTCCATCTCAGTGCAATTGCTGCTTTCCAACAGCCTATTGAAGGGAAACCCCTCTCTGCTCTTCCGGTGGTTTCCAAATTTATGAAAGGACTTTTCAATGTCAAACCTCCTCTCAAACCGCCTCCAGTGGTTTGTGATCTCAATGTTGTTTTCAGCTTGGCCACTGTCTGTTTCTCTTGTGCTTTATTCATTCAATAAATATATATTCAATGTTGTTCTTGCTCAGCTAATGAAGCCTTCATTTGAACCAATGTCTACAGCTCATCTGAAATATCTCACTTGGAAAGTGGTGTTTCTCATTGCTCTCACATCTGCTCAAAGAGTCAGTGAGCTGCAAGCTTTAGTTGCTGATCCACCTTTCACAGTTTCCCATCATGACAAGGTGGTCCTCCGTACTCATCCTAAATTCTTACCTAAAGTGGTTTCAGAATTTCATCTCAACCAATCTTTTGTACTTCCAGTGTTTTTTTTACGGCCTCATTCTCATCCTGGAGAATCAGCTCATCATACTCTGGACTGTAAACGTGCTTTGGCCTTCTATTGGAATGCACCAAATCACACAGATCTGCTCCTCAACCTTTTGTCTCCTTCGATCCAAACAAGTTGGGACATCCAATTTCTAAGCATACCATCTCCAACTGGATGGCTGCTTGTATCTCTTTCTGCTATGCCCAGGCTGGACTGCATCTAAAGAATCGAGTCACAGCCCACAAAGTCAGAACCATGGCAGCTTCAATAGCTTTCCTCAGATCCACTCCTATTGAGGAAATTTGCAAAACTGCCACCTGGTCCTCGGTTCATTCTTTCATCTCTCATTATTGTCTGGACGTTTTCTCTAGATGGGATGGCCATTTTGGCCAGAGAATATTACAAAATGTATTCTCCTAAGTTGCCAACACTCCCACTATCCCATTCTGGTTAGCTTGGAGGTCACCCATATGTGAGAATGGGCTGCCTGCTTGTCCTGGGATAAAGCACAGTTACTTATCATAACAGTTATTATCCATGGACAATAGAGAGCTATTCTCACAACCCACCCACCTCCCCTGGTTGGCTTCTCTGCTAGCTATCTGAACTGAGGAGACTTGCCCTGCGCTGGGCGGAGGGCACTTGCGCATGCGTGGTGCAGCAGATTCAAAACTTCTGAGTTTCCAACAAGTCTGCTTGCGAGGCTGTCCATATCAGGGCTCCGTGGATGATGTCATCTATATGTGAGAATAGCTTTCTGCTGTCCCTGGATAACAACTGTTACGGTAAGTAATTGTGCTTTACTCACAATCCAAGGTTTGACTGTGTTTCAATCAGAAAATTAAAAATAAAATCATTTTTCTTAACTTTTTGTCTGGTGATTTATTTTTCTAATCATCTTTTCCCAGTCTCTGGTTGCACTTCCTTCTATCTGTGCTCTCAACTTTGTTTCCAGGGCCTTCTTATACATTTGCTGCTTTTTTCTCACATAGAAACATGATGGTAGATAAATGCCAAATGGCCCATCCAGTCTGCTCATCTGCAGTAACCATTATTTATTCCTTTCTCCAAGGGATCCCATGTGCCTATCCCAGGCTTTCTTGAATTCACAGTCTCTGTCTTCACCACCTCTTCCGGGAGACTGTTTCACACATCTACCATGTTTCCCCGAAAATAAGACAGTGTCTTATATTCATTTGGGGCCCAAAAAAGGCACTAGGTCTTATTTTTGGGGTATGCACATGACCATCTCTCCCTTCCTCTCCATCCCAATTCTTCCTCTTTCCTTTCTCTCCCCCCACATGTGCAGCATCTTTCCTCCCTTTCCTCCCTCCCATCCCCCTGTGCAGCAGAAGTTTGCCCAGCTTCTAGCCTTCCCTCCCTCCCATCCCTTGTGCAGTCTTGCCCAGCTTCTATCCTTCTCTCCCTCCCATTCCTTATGCAGCAGAACCCTTCCCAGCTTCTATCCATCCTTCCCTCCCTCCCATCCCTTGTGCAGCAGAACCCTTGAGTACCCCCACCGTGCAGCCGAACCCCTGATGACCCTCCATCCTTCCTCCCCGCTGACCACAAGCGAGTCCTACCTTCAACTGAAGCAGCGTCAGGCCGGCAGCACTCTAAACAGGCTGCTTGGCCTTGACTGTCGGGGATTTCACTCTGCCGCATTATTGTGGAAAGGGGGAGAGGCTAAATGCATTGAAACAGGCATTTGACGTGGACTTCTTGAGTCTTCAGGCAACCATTTGCAGTTTGTGGTGAGAACATACCTGACATGGTATTAGAAGTCTGGGCCATAAGAAGGGCTCCATTCTGTTTAGTTAGAGGCTGGCTTGGCCTACTTGGTGGACACTATCTATGATGGACTCCGTGCAATGGCCCTGAGCACATCTTAGGCAGTCGCAGCATGGCGGCAACTCTTGTTCAGAAATTGGGCCGCTGATGTGGGGCTAAGGGCTAGATGCACTAAAGATAGCGACTCGATCACTGTTCGCCGATTCTCCAGCAGTGATCGATGCACTATCAAGTTTGCATGCAAATGATTTGCATGGAGATGCAAATCATTTGCATGCAAACGGGATCAATCAATCACTCACTCAGTGAGCAGTTAACACATGCACAGAGCCCTAACAGCAGTGACATAAGAAGCAACCTCCTGTTAGGGCTTCTGTTTTTGTTTGTTTTTTAATGGCACAGATGTGCATGTGTTACACACGCACAATCTGACCCTCTGCCGCAGTCCTGCCCCTCCTCTGACATATGGGACGGCGGCAGCCTGCTTGGATTGCTACAGCACCAATGATCCTCTGCAGGCTGCCGCAATTAGCTTTGAAGGTGAGACCGGGAAGCCGGAGGACGCTAGAAAGAAGGGGGAAACATGCTGGCATTCGGGGGGTGGGGGCCCTGGTGTAGAAGTACACGGAGGGAGGGAAGGGAGGGTCCAAAGAGATGTGCATATGCTGGACTGGGGGGGGGAGGGGAAGAAATAATGGGTCTAATAACGGAGGAAAGGGAGAGAGATGGTGGACAATGGGATGGAGGGAGGGAAGGAACAGAAAGGGTATTTTCTTGCAGGCCAAATATAATTACTCTGCGGACCAGATTTGGCACCCCTAGACTAGTGGAAAAAAATGGATCAGCTAAGACCTAATTTCTCCATTTAGTACCTAACCAGCTATAATGAAGCACATAACAATAGGACCATGTTTTATACGGTCTTATTTATGTGGTTATCCAGTTAGTGATGAATATTGATATTTAACAGAATATTTTCAGTGACACTAGCCAGTTAAGGTGCTGATGAATTTGCCTTTTATAGCGCCATACAAGCAATTTAATTGGCCAGGAGCTGTTTCTGTCTGTTTAAATTACTTTGTATATCATTTCCTATATGCACCACCCAAAGTAGTAGAGAATGAGAGAGAGAGAGACAATTTGGCAGAGAGAATAAGCTAATTGATCCATACCTGCCTTCACTTATATTTTATAGTTCTAATCTAATCCAGTATTTGAGTCTCACTATGCCTAAATAGGTTCAAGGCGACTTACAATATAAAGAATTACAGAATATACATGCTACATTATATTATAGTAGTTCAAGGAGGACCAAGTATTTTTACATCCTGCAGTATATCACAATTGATTTGAATATTTTAAAAAATATTCCTTAGATGTTGGTATAGTAAATTTCAGGTCTGTTTGCTTTCTTCCTTAGGTACAGTATAGAACAACTAGGTGTCTGATATGGATATCTCAAAAGGATTTTTTTTTAAACTAAATAAGGTGCCTAAAACAGGCAAGTTTAAATATTTATATCCTCAATGTTATCTACTCCTATACGAAATCAATATGAAACACTATCTTTTTTTTTTCTAAACAGGAAATTTATATTCAGTAAGAGATAGGCATATCATAACTATAGGTGATCAGATCATAGGACCTCTTATAATCTTTATATTATTATAGGAGTAGATAACGTTGAGGATATAAATATTTAAATTTGCCTGTTTTAGGCACCTTATTTAGTTAAAAAAAAACTTTTGAGACATCCATATCATTGCTCTGTACTATATTTGATTGTGGGTTGGATGTTTATACAATCAGGAAGTCCTCTTCTTTCCTTTTATCTTTAGATATTCTTCCTTAGGTACCGCAAGATATATCTGACATTGTATATTCTCCACGGAAACAACCAGAGGGAAAGACAAGTACACAACTGGCAGCGAGCAAGGTAGGCCAGTTGTTAACTTCATTTGATTTAGCACAGAGCATCGGTCAGTCGCAGAAAGGTAACCCCATGCAGAAAGTACCAAGAGAGGAAGCTGAAAAGACAAATTTTATTGATCCATATTAACTTAAAAAAACTAATAAAATATGTTGTTTTAGCTTCATTTTTTGCTGTTTGTTGAGGATGTCAAAAGTTTGTGAGCCTCTTAACTAGTGTTTCAAATGTACTGGCTGATCTATTTTGTGGGTTTTCTTCATATTCTTGAAAAATAGAATAGAATTACTTAAGATTTTGCCAAACACATCACGTTGACCTCGACTTCAACATCCAGTTCCAGTGTGCTCTAGAGTCAAACTGGCTCCTTATGACTACAAAATAAGGGAACATGCTCTATCTCCTCATTTTTTTTAGTATGATACAAGAGTGGTTTGCGATTGCCTTCCCCAAGGCATGAAAGTTAAGTGACTTGCCCTAGATCACAAGGAGCTGCCATGAGATTTTAATCTGAGTCTTCCTTTTTTCAGCCTGTTGCTCTAACCATTAGGCTACTTCTCCACCTACTTTTAACATAGTGGTGCTAATGGTATTTCTTAAAATAATTTGTATTTGTGTGTTTAATTAAGATCATAACATGTTCTGGAGAATAAGCAGCATGCCAAATACTCTAAATAACCTATAGCTTCACCTGAACTCCAGTACACCTCGCATTCTCCTTAAATGTGCTTGACAATAGTAGAGATTGGCATTGTACAAAGTATTGAACCAGATTTTAATGCTGTATTCATGAAATTCTGTTGTATCAAAAAACAGCTGCCATAATGTTGATTTAACTGCTTCCTATAGTACAGGGGTGAGCAACCATGGTCCTCAAGGGCCACAGTCCAGTTGGGTTTTCAAGATTTCCCCAATAAATATTCATGAAATCTATTTGCATACAATGGAAGCAGTTCATGAAAATCAATTGCATGCATATTCATTGTGTTCATCATGAAAACCCAACTGGACTTGAAGACCATGGTTTTCCCCTCCTGCTGTAGTAGAATAGGGGATAAACTGATGTCAGACTGATCTTGCTGAAATGGCTGTGACTAACAGCTGAGCAAAGTGCATTTAGTGGCTGGCTGCTTTTCCTTTGTACTAAACCAATAATATCAGGGTACAATAACAATAACAACCAAAAATACAAAAAGAAAACTCATTCACACTCTTTCATTGAAAATCAAGCAAACGAGACAGCATTTTTGAAAAAACAAAGGAGCTGTATGAAAGAGCGTCTAAGAAATGCTGCTTGAAGATAAGTTTGCCCTGTTTGTTTACATCACGTTTTATTAGACCTCTTTATATGAACTTATAATCATCTTTTACTCTGGGCTGTTGCCATTGTTTGGATATTTTGGCAGATTTAACCTCTCATTCCATATGAGAACAGAAAATGACTTTGAAATCTATATGAAAGAATAAAACATAAAATGAAAAATAGATGATATATATGTATGGAGTTTTTTCAGACCAGTGATGATACGGATAGCTTAGGGTACTGTATAGTTCCGGCTGTCTGTGTATGAGGTCTGTTTTCTCCATTTTTTTGTATACATTTTGATTTCTGTCTCATTTGCTTTATTTTCAATGAAAGAGTGTGAATGAGTTTTCTCTGCTAAATCTATTATACAGTGTGTCTTTTTGTATTTTTGGTTGTTTTTCCTTTGTAACATATGACTAGAAGCATTACTCCCAGATTAGAGATGTGATTCCATTCTCCATCTATAAGCTGGATTGAATGAGCCACAGAACAATTCTCATGAAGATCAGAACTACTCTAAAGCTCTGAGCAGGTTTTAACTCTTCCCATTTGCAATAGTTCCTCAGTCTCCTCTGTTCTATTTTTCTGCTCTGCCAAACAGATGTGAAAACAAAACCTTTCTCTATATGCACTTTGAAGAGCATTTTCGTCATGTTATTTGACACCCTATTTATCATTTTCTTCTATGTGAAAACAATTGTTATTGAACAGAAAGATAAAAGAACAATAAATTCAGCAAAAGGTACAGTATTTGTTCAAAATACATACAATTGTAACACTCCCCAATACAACTCCCCTCACCCCCCAATATCAGTAACAAGGAAAAGTACAGCAAGTAACAGGAAAGGCAAAAAGAGAGCAAATATTCCATAGCGGCCAATCGGGAAGGTTCCAAACAGTATCCCCCCAAAAAAGGAAAAGCATGAAAATCAGAGCCCTGGTATCTGATGGGCCCTAAAAGACACATGAAAAGGACCTCCCCCCATCCCCCCTCTCCTCCCACAGAAGACGACGACGACGAACACGCACACAAAAAACAGCAACAACAGGAGGAATAACTAGGAGATCCAAGCCTGGAAATATGGGCAGTCCTAGGGTCACCCCTCCCCCTCCAGCCACTCAAGGCAGATCAGACGTTTAGGATATTAAGAATCAGACCTCATACTCTAGGAGATAAGAAATCTATATAAGGACTCCAAATCCGCAAAAAAAAATTAAGATTGGCGGAAGGAGCCATGAACCCGACCCTTTATCATTTTCTTCTAATTTGTTTTCATTAGTCCTTCCCTTTAAAAACTGTATATGTGACCCACTGAGTGAAAAGGTATCAAAAATGGGGTTACAAATAACAGAGATAAAGGCTATAAAAGTTTGGAAGGATAAATTTGGGCTGCTTTCATTTTTGAAAGTTTTGTGCTATACGGTCAGTAGAAAGTGACTATGCAAACTTTTTCACAACTTTGATGCTTTTTGTATTCTACAGCCTTAAAAACTATAGGTACCTAAAACAGTGGCATAGACAGAAGACAATCTTTGGTAGGCCAGTGGGTATGTTGGGTAGGCATGCATTTTTTTCTTCCCTCCCCTCACCCCGAACTTTAAAAATTACATACCTTAGCTAACAAAGATCCCTAGCCCCACTAGCTGAAAACATCCACAACCTACAAACCCATGTTTAGAAACGTGCAGTGGTCAGTCAGTGCTCTGAGACACTTACACCAGCACAGCTCTCACACATGAGCTGAACAGGCATAAGAACTGAGTATGCCCACAGTGCCGGTGTCAGCATCATCATTTTTGATGGGGGGTTCATTGGGCTGCAGATGTCTTCTGCTGGTGGGTCTTGGAGATCCCTTCAAGCCACAGTATGGTATACCTAGAGTTGCCAACTTTTCGAAACATAAAAACTTGGCACCAGCCACAACCCTGCTTCAACCACTGTTCAGCCCCTTGCCATACCCCGTCCCACTTCCAACAGTGAGGGTAGTAGTATAGGACTGAGTGCTGGGAGGGGCTGGTACAAAAGATTGTTTTCTTCAACCCCCAATGAGCTGCAGTCTGTCCCTCAAAATATACATATACTTTCTCCAAACAGTATTAAATTAAAACATATATTCTGCATTCATAGAACTGCTTAATCTCTCCCCCAACAACCAGAGCAGAGCTAGGGCATTTCCTCATAAAACATGTTGTACAAAAAATATTTGCTTTTAATACAATATCAATAACAATATAAATTCTGTCTGTAAATTACAGACTTCAATGATGGGCAAAATGATAGAAACAATTATAAAAAATAAAATTGTGGAACACGTAGACAAAACATGATTTAATGAGATGGAGTCAGCATGGGTTCAGCCGAGGGGAGATCTTGCCTCACAAATTTGCTTGACTTCTTTGAAGATGTAAATAAACATGTGGATAAAGGTGAGCTGGTTGATTATAGTGTATCTAGATTTTCAGAAAGTTTAAAGTTCCTCTAGGCTCCTGAGAAAATTAAAGTGTCATGGGATTGGTGGCAAAGTTCAGTTGTGGATTAGGAATTGGTTATCACATAGAAAACAGAGGTTAGGATTAAATGGTCATTTTTCTCAATGGAGGAGATTAAACAGTGGAGTCCTGCAGGGGTCTGTACTAGGACCGGTGTTATTTAACTTATTTATAAATGATCTGGAAATTGGAACGACAAGTGAGGTGATTAAATTTGCAGATGACACTAAACTGTTCAAAGTTGTTAAAACGCATGCGGATTGTGAAAAATTGCGAGCGGACCTTAGGAAATTGGAAGATTGGGCATCCAAATGGCAGATAAAATGTAATGTGGATAAATGCAAAGTGATGCACATTGGGAAGAATAACCTGAATCACAGTTACTGGATGCTAGGGCCCACCTTGGGGATTAGCGCCCAATGTGCGTCAGCGGCCAAAAAAGCAAACAGGATGCTAGGAATTATTAAAAAAGAAATGGTTAACAAGAATAAGAATATTATAATGCCCCTGTATCGCTCCATGGTACGATCTCATCTGGAGTAAATTTGCATTTAATTCTGGTCTCCTTAGCTCAAGAAAGATATAGTGGCGCTAGAAAAGGTTCAAAGAAGAGCGAGCAAGATGGTAAAGGGGATGGAACTTCTCTTGTATGAGGAAATACTAAAACAGTTAGGGCTCTTCAGCTTGGAAAAGAGACGGCTGAGGGGGGATATGATTGAATTCTACAAGATCCTGAGTGAAGTACAACGGGTACAAGTGGATCGATTTTTCATTCTGTCAAAAATTACAAAGACTAGGGGACACTTGATGAAGTTACAGGGAAATACTTTTAAAACCAATAGGAGGAAATTTTTTTCACTCAGACAAAGCTCTGGAACGAGTTGCCAGAGGATGTGGTAAGAGCGGAGAGCGTAGCTGGTTTTAAGAAAGGTTTGGACAAGTTCCTGGAGGAAAGGTCCATAGTCTGTTATTGAGAAATACATGAGGGAAGCCACTGCTTGCCCTGTATCGGTAGCATGGAATATTGCTACTCCTTGGGATTTGGCCAGGTACTAGTGACCTGGATTGGCCACCGTGAGAACGGGCTACTGTGCTTGATGGACCATTGATCTGACCCAGTAAGGCTGTTCTTATGTTCTAATACAAAACAGTACAAAAATTCACTGAGTTGGGGAAAATCTACCATTCTGCCTTAACTTCCAAAACTCACATAACAAGGATTATTCCTAGCCAAAGATGCAGTGGAACCTAGAATAACAGTACAGCTATTGGGAAAACTGAATAAGCCAGATTACTACAGAAACTCCATGATACAAGAATATCACACAGAATACGGAGACCCTCACAAAATATAAATTTAGTGACCATAAACTAATAGAAATATGTAGATAAAAATTCATCTGAAACTTCAAGAAACCACTGTTTTGCATGCACTGCAACACCAAACAAACAAAAACATTACTCCTTACTGTGAAAATATAAAGGTAGCAGATGCCTGGGATAACACTTTGTGTGTATGGGGAATGCTCTGGGCCCTCAGGCCACAGAGGGCCCCAAGCTTGCCCGAAGCTGAAGAAGGCACAGACTATTATCAGACTTTGGGTTCCCTCCCAGATTTCTGCCTTGGGTTCCAGCCATGTCTAACACCAGCTCTATGCATTCCAAAAACTGACACATTTCAATCACTATGTAGAAAATAAAATTCTTCTTTCTACCTTTGTCTGGTTTTTTTATTTTTCCCACTGTTTCCCCGTTTCTGGTTTCTTTGTTCCTCTATCTTAACTCTCTTCCCAGTATTCCCTGTCCATTTGTCATTTCTTCTTTCTCCATATCTACCATCCATTTCCTTTCAGTGTCCTTGTCCTTATTCTTTCGTGTCCATTATCTGTTTTCTTGCTCTTACCGTTTTCCAGGTCCAGCATCTCACTTTTATGATTCTTTCCTTATCATTTTCTATGTCCAAAATCTCCCCCCATTCCTTCCCTCATGTCCAATATTCCCTTTGGCCTGAATCTCCCTGTGTCTGAAATCCTCATCCAACATCCCCTCTCTGTGTAAAATGTTTTCCTGCATCCAGAATCTTTCACCATTCCTTCATTTGTGTCCAGCATGCCCAATGTCCTGTCCCTCCCTATGGCCAGAATCTCTCCCATTCCTTCCTTATATCCAATACCCCTTCTCTTGTCTTATCCCACCCCCATCATGCTCTTTCTCCGTCTTGTCCCTCCCTGTGTCTAGAATCTTTCCCATTCCTTCCCTCACATCTAGCATTCCTTTTCTATATCCTTTTTCTGACCACCTTACCCCCTCCCAAATCTAGCATCTCTATTTCTCTTGTCGTCTTATGTCCTTAATCGCCCCTACCCTGGTGCCCTTATATCTTTCCTCTGTCATATTTCCTAGTCAATCACCCATACACCCCCTCCTTTTCTCTCCCTCTTCCCTCTTTTAGTTCTCCTCCAGATCTACCAGCCCTTCGGATCACCTTGTTGCTGAGTAGGACCAAATAGATGACAACTGCAGTGAGTATGGAAGAATATTCCCAGGAAAACAATGTCTTTTGCAGCTTCATATACATTATGAATTTGACAAATGTTTCTGAAAATGAAACATTTTTGAATTTTTTTTTTTTATTGAACAATTTTAAATACAAGGAGGTCCTGTTGATCTAGTCTTCATTAAAAAGTCACTAATCTCTTGGTTACTGTGGTGGATAAATCCCCCTCTTCATTTTCATTTCCTTTCTGCAAAGAATGTTCAGTGGCTTTGGTAAAGACTACTGCAAAGATAATCTAGGAGCCAGTTACAAATATCCATCCCAAACTTCTCCAGATGTCATAATCTACTCTATTCTTCTCGCTATGCCATGGTAATGAGTCTTCTCAGAATCCAGTTTAACTCTTTTATGTTTTTATTGGACTGCTTTTTCGTCTGTCTTCTCCCTCTCCCATTCTTGGGTTGTAATGTATTATTTACAATATTTGTAACTCACTATCTTCTCGAAAGCAAGAAGATGGGACTTTACTTGAACATCAAGAAGACCAAAATCATGACTACCACCAACAAGAAAATCCACATAAAGATCAACAGTGAAGAAATAGAAGTGGTTAACAGGGGTCCCTCATTAATCACAGTGGCGGTTCGACAGCAGAGATCAAGCGTTGATTAGCACTGGGGAGTACAGCCATGGTGAGCGTGGACCAAATATGGACGTGCAAGGACATCTCAGTCACCATCAAACAGAGTGATCACTGCCATTGTGTTCCTAATTAAGACATATGGCTGCGAGACATGGACACTCACAAAAGCAGATAGAAGAAAAATTGATGCTTTTGAGCTGTGGTGCTTGAGAAGACTTCTACGAATCCCATGGACATTTAGGATCACCAGTAAAGATGTTCTTGATCACATAAACCCAGAGTTGTTCCTGGAAGGCAGAACTGACCTATTTTGGACATGTGTTGAGGGCGAATTCACTAGAAAAGGAGGTGCTACTTGGAATAGTCAGTAGTAAAAGGAAGCAAGGGAGACCAAAGTCCCTTTGGTAGTAACTCACTAATCCAAAAAATGCATTTGATCAGAGGCTCACAAAAATATAAAATACATTAATTTTTTTGTTTGAAATATTTTAATTGAACAAACTAAACAACAAGGTGCAATACAAACATCAGTGAGTGTAGCGACAAGGAATACATATTTGTCAGGTGAAATCACAGAACAGATAGCACTGTGAGAGAGAAATGTAAATTCTTAACGGATCCTGAGCATTTACCTCGCCAGCCCACGGTAAAAACCTCTGTCCCAGCTTTGTAAAAGCTGGAGTATATTTGAATAGAAATCTCACCAAACATCACATGGTCTGGGAAATTATTATTATTATTGAGAATTTCTATACCGCTACTAATGACTGAGGAGTCAATTCAGAGCGGCCTACATGAGCCTCTGCAAAGGCACTCTACTACATGAGCTTTTGTAAAGATGTTATGATACATTAGCTTCTATAGAGATGTTACCATAAGGAGTTGTGAGGTGTTACAATACATGGCTTTCATACAGAGTTGCATAGAGCTTCTGTGAAGTGTTACAATACATGAGCTCTATACTGAAATACACGGAGCTCTGTGGTGGTGTTAAGGTTAATACCGGCATGATTATGCCATAATCCATCATTCTACTTGAAATGGAGATATTTGTCTGAACTTCTATCAAATTATGTTTTCAAAAAGTTAACCATCAGGTCAGCCAGTCACGTTAGTGTGGTCTGAATGAAAGTGTAAAGCTTAAGAATAAATAAAACTCCAAAATTTATTTGTATTATTATTTTTTTTAATAGAGAGAGTAAGTAAGAACTGAGGATAAAACAGAAACTTATGGAACACCATTCTGAACCTCACCTTTCTGGACACCCCGATTCAACCAGATCTGATGAGTATGGCCAGATTCAAAATATCTAAATACTATTCAGCCCATTTCAGGTTCAAGCATGAAGATTATCGATTCTCTAACTGACTCAAATGCTTAAGAAATATCTACAAACAAGAAAACACACCATTCTAGATTTCTCTAAATAGCAAAATGACAAGTGGAAACTAACAGATCGCAGAACTATAACCATACATCACATTGATGGGCAGATATCTAAATCATCATGACCATCAATAACCTTCTGTAATACCATCTCAATGATTTTACCCAATAGCAGAAGGATAAAGAAAGGCTGAGAGTTTCATGTCAGGGTCTGAGTAGGCATTTTAAAAGTTAATTGAACACTAGCCTGTTTCAGAAAAGCCAGGAAAAGACCCTTCCTGTGGTAGAGACTTGTACATAAAAAAAATTAAATCAGTTCAGTCCCTTTGATTGTACTAAATGTACAAGCTTCAAGTGCAGAAGTGGTGTTATTCATAGACTGTAGTAACTTTTATTGTCTCTCGCTCACTTAATTATTTTGGCCATCCTAAAAGCCAGATCTGTTTAAAGCCCTTGAGTGCATAGCTTTGCTGCTTGACCTATTCAATAATCTGCACAGATGGCTTGAGTGGATTCTGTATGAGATAGCTACCTTTCCAGAAGGACCCAGGCACAAGTTCTCTCAGTGGTAACCATTTTTAATAGGTTTCCTTTTTTGAGTGAACATACTGAATTGGGTTTTGTTCATGTGATGATAAATCGTGTTTTATTCTTATGCTTAGATACCAAGGTTTAAAGGACTTCATAAACATTCAGAGATCATGGACAAGAATAATGAACAGGTAAAATGCATGAGGATAGAAAGGCTGTTGAGATCTTTTTTGGGGGTCTCTCTTATACAAACACTTATGTTTTAAGAAAGCTATTTAATTGTTTATGATTAGAACAAGTAATCATTTCTAAAATGCCAGCAATAATGTATGTATTGCTGCATTAACATACATATAAATGTAGAGGACAGCTTTTTTCCCTTTTGATGATCATATTCTGCCTTTTAATAGCCTTCTAGTTACATAGCTTGACACAAAGTACAGATTGAAAAACCTTTAACGCTCCCATATGCCTGATGCTGCTTTTTTTTTTTAACTAAATTAAAGGACTTTCTATTTTAATTTAAAATTTCAATTTATAGACCTTGTCATCTTCAAAGAAGAAGCTCGATACGGTTTACAATAAATAGTAATAAAGAAAAAAAAGAGAAAAAAATTAAGCAAGTATACAACAAGTATGACTACTAAGAATCTCTAGATCCAACAACCAGATCAGTGCGCTGTTCAACATCTGGCGCTCCCTAACTACAAAAAAAGACCCATCTTTGCTCCCACCATCTCTATCAGCCGATGCCCTTGCAAATTTCTTTAATTTCTAAGATGCTCTTTCCCTCCCACAGTCTCCTACAATTCCCTGACCTCTATTGATCTCAACCCTACCTTACCTGTATCCACCCCCATTCCTGCCGACAGATCCTGGACCGCCTTCGAGCTTGTCTCCGAACCGCAAGTCTCCAAACTCTGCCTCAAACTAAAAACTTGCAAGTGCATTTTGGATCCTTTCCCCTCCTATCTATTCGAGAATATCCCTACACAGGCCATCGCTTCCCTCACCGAACTTATAAACTCTGCCCTAACATCGGGCCTCTTCTCCCCCGATATGGAACACATTTCATTGTCCCCTCTACTGAAAAAGGCTGACCTTGATCCCTCCATTCCATCAAATTACCGTCCTATAGCAAATATCCCTCTCCTAACCAAGTTATTAGAATCCATCATATCCACCCAACTCTCATCCTACCTAGAAAGATTCTCTATCCTCCTACCCCACCAATTCGGCTTCAGACCCAACTTCAGCACCGAATCCCTCCTGGCCTCACTAATCTCTAAGGTGCAACAACTCCATTCTCGTAACAAATTTGCTGTTCTTCTTCAATTCGACCTCTCCGCAGCCTTCGATGTCGTTCACCACGACATCCTAATCTTCCAACTCTCCGAAATAGGCATAAGCTCCACAGTCCTAGATTGGTTCTCGAAATTCCTATGCTTCCGCTCCTACACCGTTAACACAAACGGTACCTCATCCCCCGCCTGGAAGCCGAAATGTGGAGTCCCGCAAGGCTCACCCCTCTCCCCTATCCTTTTCAACATCTACATGTCCTCTCTGAAACTCCTTCATCTATCCCCCCTAGAAACTCTCTACTCCTATGCTGACGACATCCTCATCCTCCTCGAGACCGACTCGAACCTCTCTAACCTCGCTGAGAACATATCCACTTGTATTACGAACCTCCAATCCTGGGCCCAATCTGTACAAATGAAACTGAATGAGTCCAAAACAAAACTACTCTGGCTCGGCTCAATTTCAGATCATTTACCCACCTCCATCCCACTACCTTCCGGCCCCACTCTTCAGCTTGAGTTTTCCAGCAAAGTCCTAGGCATCATCTTAGACTCCTCTTTCTCCTTCAATGATCACCTCAACTCCCTGGTAAAAAAATGCTTCTTTAGCCTCCATATGTTGAGGAAAGTAAGATCCTGCTTTCATCATTCTCATTTCGCCATCCTCGTTCAATCCACCATCCTCTCTAGACTGGACTACTGCAACTCCATCTATATAAGCCTAACTAAGAAAAACCTCCATAGACTTCAGCTAATTCAGAACGCCGCGGCCAAGCTTATTTTCTCAAAAGGAAAGTTCGACCACGTCTCCCCACTCCTCTCCAAGCTTCACTGGCTCCCAGTATACTCCAGAGTCCTCTATAAATGTGCCTGCATAGCCTTCAAGATTCTACATGGTGTCCTTCCTCCCGTTATCCCACTCCTTTGGAATTCCTCAAACCTGCTCTCTACTAGATCCTCCCAAAAACTGAAACTATCTTTCCCATATATAAAAGGTATATCCCGCGCAGGAAAACTTGGAACATCCCTCCCTTTTAGAACCACAGAACTCTGGAACAACTTCTCATCCCCGCTCAGAAATTCTAGCTCCTTCCAATCCTTCCGCAAACACTTGAAAACTTGGCTCTTTTCAAAAATCTAATCACCTCCCGTTCTCTAGTACCCTGTCCCTCTCTATCTTCTCAGTCCCTCTCCTATATCCCTTCTTTGTAGTTCCTTTCCTCTCAACCTCTGTAAACCGTGCCGAGCTCTGCGCTTGCGGAGATGGTGCGGTATACAAACCTAAGGTTTAGTTTAGTTTAAGAATGGTTACCAAAATACTTTGTGGATAGAATTGTTTTTAAAGTTTTTCAAAAGAGTTGAAAAGAACCTAAAACCCTTAGAACAGGGATGTCAAATTCAATCACATAAGGGGTCGAAATCTATAACACAGGCTAAGTTGCGGGCTGAATTTTTAAATAAAAATTACTTAGTATTAATAAAAGATATTTAGTATTAGTAGAAGTATAGATCCTTCCTCACCCTCAGACACCTGTGGCACGGTCAGGCACTTGTGTGGAATGCCCTGCCCCAACCTAGCTGTTACATTGGGACTTGAGCCTGCAAATGGATTCTGAGGCAGCATAGTGAGGAGCTTGGGGTAGCACGTTCAGACATTTGGAGCACCATTGGGATGGGGCTGTACAGTGAGGCACTTAGATGCGGCACAGTCACCGCAGGCCACATAAAATGGCCAGGCGGGCCGGATTCGGACCCCGGGCCTTGTGTTTGACATGTGTGCCTTAGAAAAAGAGGCATTCCATAGATCTGATAATTTGAAAATGAAAGAATTTACAAGCAGATTTTACTCCCTCAAATGAGGGAAAGAAGAGTTTAAATCTTTGAGTACTTCTAGCAGGATGAGCTCTATGAAAATTTTAACATGCTGGATAAAATCTGCCACACTAGTGGGTGATATCGTCTATTCCAATGCAATAGGTGAGACATTCTAGACAGTAGGATTATTTCCCTTTCGCCACATTCTGCAGTTTCGGTACTGTTCATTTTCCTAAATGTTGTTTGGTTGTGTGTTGTTTTTTTTAAATATAGTCATGGAGTTGTTTAAAAACAACTCCTTTCATTATTTTTTATATAAACAATAGATTGGCAACTGGCTGATAATTTGCCATATCTAAAGTGGATAGGAGGAGGAGTGTGTGGCGCAGTGGTTGGATCTACAGCCTCAGCATGACCTGGTGGTTTTACCCTCAGTCACTCTGCCAGGGTGTTCCGTTACACATTGCCTCCTGGATTGTGGTCACCACGGATGCCAGCCTTTGGGGCTGGGGGGCTCACTGTGATCATCGTCTCCTTCAGGGCTGTTGGACTTGGTCGCAGAGAAAGTGGCCCATCAACCGGCTGGAGCTCCGGGCCATTCGTCTAGCCCTGAAAGACCTGCAGAAGACCCTGGAAGGGCAGGCTGTCTGGGTCATTTCCGACAATGTGACGGCGGTGGCCTTTGTCAATCAACAAGGAGGAACCAAGAGCTCTCTTGGCTCATGAGGCCCATCTTCTTTTCCTTTGGGTGGAACATCATATTCTGGCACTGATGGTGGCCCATGTGGCTGGAGTGGACATTGTTCAGGTAGACTACCTCAGTTTTTAGACTCTAGATCCCAGAGAGTGGGCCCTCTCGCATCAGGCATTTTGGGCAATCATAAGATACTGGGGGCAGCCCCACATCAACCTCATGGCCACGGCACAGAACAAGAAGATGCCACACTTCTTCAGCCGCAGATCAGAGTACAGAAGCGAGGGGCTCGATGCTTTCATATAACCGTGGCTTCCAGATGTTCTTTATGTCTTTTCACCCTGGCTGATGATTGGCTTGGTTCTTCGAAGGCTTGCGAATCATCCCTGCTGTATCGTTTTCGAAAGAGTTTGTAAATATGGTCCACTTATTATGGGAATAGCTCCTGACCTCATTTGAAACCTATGTTGGCGGTTAATGGTACTGTTTAGTTCAGTGGTCTCAAACTCGCGGCCCGCCAGGTACTATTTTGAGGCCCTCAGTATGTTTATCATAATCACAAAAGTAAAATAAACAGTTTCTTGATCATATGTCTCTTTAGCTATAAATTACAATATTATTATTAAGACTTAGCCAAAAGGAAAGATTTATAAACTATAGAGTTTTACCTCATGCAAAATTGTCATTTCTTTAATAAGACATTAACTATTTTTTTCTGCGGCCCTCCAAGTACCTACAAATCCAAAATGTGGCCCTGCAAAAGGTTTGAGATTGAGACCACTGGTTTAGTTGGTTTGAGCAGAACAGTAGTTTAGCATGTTGTTACAGATATCTCTACTTCACAGATGGTAGTGCCTTTCTATGCTTGGGTACAGACTGATGGGAGGCGCTAAGCTAGCCTGTGAAGTGCACTAGAGGTGGAGTGAAAAAGGTAGAGTGGATTTCTTCTCCTTTAGAAATGCTGAGGAAATATTTTAGAGAAATCTTGTCTTTCTAAAAATAATTGACCACTGGTGATTAGAGCTATATTCTTATCAGCCTCAGTATTCAATACTGCTGGAAGAGAAGTGGAACAAGTAGTGGGTTGGGGAGAACCTCTGAATGTTAGTTTCTTGAGATCACAATATCTCTCCCTTTATTTATTTGACTAAAAACAGCAGCAAAACAATAAATGAGATGGTGAACCAAAATTATATGCAGTATTCGTGGAAGTCCTAGAGGAGGAAAATGAGTGCAGGAGAATTGGTGATATCACGTCTAGGGCAGAGCCAGGAGAGCATGGCTGCTGCATTCGCAGTGGCCCTGGAGGAGGGAAACAAGCACAGGGCAATTGGTGATGACATGTTTTAAAGGGGACTAAAGTCTAAAATACCTTACAGTAATTAGAAACCAATAAAACTTAAAAGATGACACTAAAATATAAAGCATATGAAAATAATACACATAATTTCATAAGATTACATTTCATAAATATATAAATAGTTGATAAAATAGATATATAAATCATTCATACACCCAATAACTTAAATACATAGCAAACATACATAGCATCAAATCATAATAATATAAATCTAATCACATTTGACCACATAAACAATGTTGCAAAAACCACCTCAGATTCTTTTTGTGAGTCCCATGGGAGCAACAGAATTAAATTGAAAAATAAAATGTTCAGCTTGGAGAAGCAATCTATCAATATCGTCTCCTCTTCAATGGTTTCTAAGTCTTTGTAACACAATAAAACCTCAAAACAGATGCTTTGTCCTGTCATGTATGCTATCAACGGCTTTTCAGATAGCTTCCTTTTGATGGCACTCCTGTGTTCTACTATACATTTTTGAAAGGCCCTCTTAGTTTTGCCAATGTACACGCGGATAAGTAATCACATAAAAAACCTTCTCGTGCTTTGCAATTAGAATACTGATGTAACTCATATTACTCACCAGACCTTGAATTCACAAAAATATATGCCTTCAAATTCACATTACATACAGTGCAGTTCAAACAAGGAACGTGCCCCGTCCCTCCCAGATCTTTCTTTTGAAGCTTGGGGTAAGCATGATGAAGCTATTAGTAGAGCATTTCTAGGTAAAGTTTCAAGCCCTCACAACACCTTCTCTGATCAATCTTTCTGGATAGCCTTTTTCATAAAATCCAGAGGCCATCATCCTAATTTAATTTTTTGCATCTAAAAGGTTCAAAACAAATCCTTTTGACTCTCAGAAACTGACTGTATGGAAGATTGCATTTTGAGTACTTTGCTGTGACAGCTGTTATAATGCCAAAGCTTATTCATATCAGTGGGCTTACGATACATAGTAGTTAAGAACACAAGAGAATAGCATTACTGGGTTAGACCAATGGTCCATCAAGCTCAGTAACCCATCATCACGGTGGCCAATCTAGGTCACTAGTACCAGGCAAAACCCAAAGAATAGCAACACTCCATGCTACTGATCCAGGGCCAAGTAGTGGCTTCCCCATGTCTTTCTCAATAACAGACTATGGACTTTTCCTCCAGGAAATTGTTAAAACTTTTCTTAAAACCAGCTATGCTATCCACTCTTACTACAACCTCTGGTAATGCATTCTGAGCTTAACTATTCTCTGAGTGGAAAAATATTTACTCTTATTGGTTTTAGTATAAATCATGTTTTATTGGCACATCATCAGTGAATACACAAGACAACACGACCATACAACAAGGTCGCGAACATCAAATGTACCATCAAACACAGTTTCAACCCCAACCAAAGGATCCCCCCAATCCCCACCCACTCCAAATCCCAAACCCCCACCCCAACCCAAACCCACACCATGAGACCCAATCCATACCCAAAAAAAAAAACCCCCCCAGCAAGAAAGGATTATGCTGAGCATGCTGTACTCTTATTGGTTTTAAAAGTATTTCCCTATAACTTCATTGAGTGTCCTCTATTTGTAAATTTTGATGGAGTGAAAAATCGATCCACTTGAACCCGTTTTACTCCACTCAGGATTTTGTAGACTTCAATCATATCTCCCCTCAGCTGTCTCTTTTCCAAACTGAAGAGCCCTAACCTTTTTAGTCTTTCCTCATACGAGAGGAGTTCCATCCCCTTTATCATCTTGATCGCTCTTCTTTGATCCTTTTCTAGTGCCGCTATCTTTCTTGAGATAAGGAGACCAGAACTGAATGTCCAGGTGAGGTTGCACCATGGAGTGATAGAGAGGCATTATAACATTCTTAGGGGTTCTTTTACTAAGGTGCGCTAACTGATTTAGCGCGTGCTAAATCAGTTAGCGCACCTTAGTAAAAGGAACCCTTAGTCTTGTTAACCATCCTTTTTTAAAATAATTCCCAGCATCTTGTTTGCTTTTTTGGCTGCCACCACACATTGAGCAGACTGACACCAAGATCTTTTTCTTGGGCGCCAACCCCAAAGGTGGATCTAGCATCTGGTAACTGTAATTTGGGTTATTCTTTCCAATGTGCATCACTTTGCATTTGTCCACATTAAATTTCATCTGCCACTTGGATGCCCAGTCTTCCAATTTCCTAAGGTCTTTCTGCAATTTTTCACAATATGCATGCGGTTCAACAACTTTGAACAGTTTAGTGTCATCTGCAAATTTAATCACCGCCATGTGAGGTTCAGTGAGATAGCACGGACCAGGCTGTGAAATTGGAGCTAAGTACTGTTTGTTCCTTTGCAGTATTTATATTTTGGAATTTTTATCACTGTTTTTGGATTTGCATGACCTGTTCCATTGGCATTCATTTTTATTTTTTTTATGTGCTGATTCACTGGAGTTCCATGACTGTCTTCTGTGGTGCTGCTTTAAAGCATCTGCTGCCATGATTGTTTAACTTACATTGGATCTCCATTTGGTGCTTTTTTCCCTGTTGGAAGAGACACATATGTTTTATACGAAGGTGGAGTTTTTTTCTGACCTATGAAAAGAGAGATTGCTTGCTTTCAGCTTTTGCTATTATGTTAAGCTCCTTGATGTTAAGTGAGATCTTTTTATTCTATCTTGGGTGTTTTTGTTTTTTGTTGCCTCACCCTTAATAGAAGATGATAGAGTGTTAGTGTGTATTGTGATAATTCCAATCCTGCCTAGTGTATATTGTTATTGGTAATTGAAATCACCTCTTATTATACTGCTGTCCAATTCACCAGCTTTCCTAATCTCTGAAAACATTTCTTCATCTGTCTGCTTATTCTATCCCGAAGACAGTATAACACTACCTTTATATTCCTTCCCTTCACACATGGAATTTCTATCCATATGGATTTCACACTGTGCTATCTGTCATGCAGAATATTTATTTTATTTGATTCAATTCCCTCTTTAACATATAATTTGTACCCAGGTAATACAGTGTCCCATTGATTGTCCTCCTTCCACCAGGTCTCTGAGATGCCTATTATATCTACCTCATCATTTAGTGCTATGTACTCTTAAGTCTCCTATTTTATTTTTTAGGCTTCTAGCATTTATATACAGACACTTCAAATTGTGTGTTTTTCCCCCCTTGTAACCATAGGCTGCTAAGAAGATGGGGAAAATTTGAGTGTCTTACTCTGCCTTCTTCTTAAACCCTCCTGGCTTTCTTTCACCATTATTGAAACCTCTCTACTGGGACTCCCTAATCATCCTGTTCCAATAGTATCGGTCAAGGATACCTCACACTGAACCATCTGTTTCTGGACAACTATCGGATTTCCCCCGCATCTCAGTTTAAAAGCTGCTCTATCTCCTTTTTAAATGTTATTGCCAGATCTCCGAGCCTCATGTTGTGGTAGACTTGCTAGAGCTGGGATGCACCCTTTGGGTGAGAGGTGATTGGGGAGGGACAGGTGGGAGGGGGATGTTGTACTTTGTTATGTCATGTTTAGTATTTGCTGCTTTGTTTCTTGGAAAATTAATAAAATGTTTCAACACTAAATGTTATTGCCAGCAGCCTGGTTACATTCCGGTTAAGGTAGAGTCCATCCTTTCGGAGTAGGTTCCCCCTTTCCCAGAAGGTAGCCCAGTTCCTAACAAATCTAAATCCCTCATCCCTGCACCATTGTCTCAACCATGCATTTAGACTTCAGAGCTCTGTCTGCCTCTTCGGTCCTGCACATGGAACTGGGAGCATTTCTGAAAAAATACCCTGGAGGATCTGGATTACAGCTTTCTATCTAAGAGCCTAAATTTGGCTTCAGAACCTCCCTCCCACATTTTCCTATGTCATTGGTACCTACATGTACTAAGACAGCTGGCTCCTCCCCAGCACTATTTAAAATCCTATCTAAGTTATGTGTGAGGTCTGCCACCTTCGCACCAGTCGAGCAAGTGACCAGGCGATCCTCTTGCCCTCCAGCCCCCCAGCTATCTACATGCCTAATGATCGAATCACCATTAACAGTTGTCCTAACCCTTCCCATTTGAGCAGAAGCCCCTAGAGAGACATAAGAACATAAGCAGTGCCTCTGCTGGGTCAGATCAGAAGTCCGTCGTGCCCAGCAGTCCGCTCACGTGGCGGCCCATCAGGTCCAGGACCTGTATAGTAATCCTCTATCTATACCCTTCTATCCTCTTTTCCTTTAGGAAATTATCTAATCCTTTCTTGAACCCCAATACTGTACTCTGTCCTATCACACCCTCTGGAAGCGCATTCCAGGTGTCCACCACCCTTTGGATGAAGAAGAACTTCCTAGCATTGGTTCTGAATCTGTCCCCTCTTAATTTTTCTGAATGCCTTCTCGTTCTTGTAGTTCTTGAAAGTTTAAAAAATCTGTCCCTCTCCACTTTCTCTATGCCCTTCATCAGGGGTGCCCAACACGTCGATCGCGATCGACCGGTCGCTCGGGAAGGCAATGCGAGTCGATCACGGAACCCATCCCGGGTTCCGTGATAGACTCATGTTGCCGTCCCGATCGACCAGCCGATCAGCCTTCCTCTCCCTGTGGTTCCCCACCGGTCATCACTTCATGCATACCCATTCTCACTGCGTCCTTCCTTGCCCGACTGCCAGAACCCGTCTTCCTCGCGCGCCTTTGTCCTGGCGCGCTTTTGACCTGATGCCCTTGCTTTGTCCCGTAGAAAATCTTTGATAGACTGGGGGATGATGTCACTTCCTTCGGGAGAAAACGGGAGGGAGGTCTAGGGAAGTCACGTCACTGGAGAGCTGAGCGCCGGCTGCCCCTGGCGGAATCAAGCCGCCAGACTGGAGAAAGGCGGTTCAGGAGCAGGAGGTGCTCTGCCCCAAAATGCAAGAACTGCTGCTGCTCTGGCATATTGAGCCTGAAAATGGGAAGTTGAGGAGGGGGGGGGGGGCTACGCATTTTTGTAAGTGCCGTGCTGAAAGGAGACTGGAACAGCTCTCATGGAAGGATTTATAGACTGGCTTTTTCTTTTCCTCGGCCCTGGGCGTCCGGAGATTTGGGCCTGCAGAAGCCTCGCGCTGACCAGCATTCCTCTCCCCGACGTCAATTCTGACATCGGAGAGGAATTTCTGGGCCAGCCAATCGCTGCCTGGCTGGCCCGGAACTTCCTCTCCCACATCAGAATTGAAGGGGAGCGGAACCCTGGTCAGCGCAAGGCTTCTGCAAAGAAAGCTTGGGGCGGTGGTGGCTTGGAGGCCTGTTTCCCGGTAGCGGTGGAAAACCTAGTGGCTTGGGGGAGGGCAGGGAGAAAGAAACAAAGGGGGCAGGCAGGGAGACAGAAAAAAGGGAAACAGAAAGAAAGAGGGAACAGGGTGACAGAAAGAAAGTGGGCATGGAGAGAAAGAGAAAGAAAGAACAGGAGGCAGGGAGAAAGAAAGAGAAAGTTGGGGGGAGAATGAGGTCTGGAGGAGAGAAAGCATATAGGAGGCTGAAAGAAGGGAAGAAATATTGGATGCAGGAGTGGGCTGAAGTCAGAAGATATCAGAAGAAGAAGTGCAGCCAGAGTGAAGTGAGAAGAAGTCAGAAGAAGAAAGTGCAACCAGAGACTCATGAAATCACCAGACAACAAAAGTAGGAAAAATGATTTTATTTTCAATTTAGTGATCAAAATATGTCCATTTTGAGAATTTATATCTGCTGTTTATATTTTGCACTATGGCTCCCTTTTACTAAACCTCAATAGCGGTTTTTAGCGCAGGGAGCCTATGAGCGTCGAGAGCAACGTGGGGCATTCAGCGCAGCTCCCTGCACTAAAAACTGCTATGTGGTTCAGTAAAAAGGGAGGGGGTATATTTGTCTATTTTTGTATGGCTGTTATTGAGGCGACATTGCATAGTCATTTGCCTTGACCTCTTTGAAAAAAAACCCGGAATATGAATTATAATTAACATTTTCTCTGCCTTTCAGTGTGCTTTGTGGGGTTTTTTAAAAAATTATTTTATTGTTGGTAGATCATTTTGACTTGGTCATTTTAAAAGTAGCTCGCAAGCCCAAAAAGTGTGGGCACCCCTGCCCTTCATGATCTTGTAAGTCTCTATCATATCCCCTCTAAGTCTCTGCTTTGCCAGGGAAAAGAGCCCCAATTTCTCCAATCTTTCAGCGTATGAAAGGTTTTCCATACCTTTTATCAAACGTATCGCTCTCTTCTGAACCCTCTCGAGTATCGCCATATCCTTCTTAAGGTTCGGCGACCAATATTGGACGCAGTACTGCAGATTCGGGCGCACCATTGCCCGATACAACGGCAGGATAACTTCTTTTGTTCTGGTTTAATAACTTTCTGGATTATACCTAGCATTCTATTCGCCTTCTTAGCGGCCGCTGTGCACTGTGCCGACGGCTTCATTGTCTTGTCCACTATTACCCCCAAGTCCCTTTCTTGGGTACTCTCACCCAATAACAGCCCTCCCATCGTATAGCTGTACTTCGGGTTTCTGTTTCCTACATGCAAGACTTTACATTTCTCTACATTAAACTTCACCTTCCATCTCGTCGCCCACTCCCCTAGTTTGTTCAAGTCCCTTTGTAAATCTTCGCAGTCCTCTTTAGTCCTAGCCCCACTAAATAGTTTGGTGTCTGCGAATTTTATTACTTCACACTTCGTCCCTGTTTCTAGATCATTTATAAATACATTAAATAGCAGCATCCGAGCACCGACCCCTGTGGAACACCACTCGTGACCCTCCTCCAGTCCAAGTAGTGGCCGTTCACTCTTACCCTCTGCTTCCAACCTACCAACCAATTCTTGATCCATCTGTGTACGTCTCCTTCCACCCCATGGTTCTTCAGCTTCCGAAGTAGGTGTTCATGGGGTACCTTGTTAAAGGCTTTTTGGAAATCTAAATATACGATGTCTATGGGGTCCCCTTTGTCCATCCGTTTGTTAATTTCTTCGAAGAAGTGCAATAAGTTCGTTAGACATGATCTTCCCTTGCAGAAGCCATGTTGGCTTGTTATCATAAGTTTATTCCTTTCTAGATGCTCATCGATGCTGTCTTTTATCAGCGCTTCTGCCATTTTCCCCGGAACCGAGGTCAGACTTACCAGTCTGTAGTTCCCCGGGTCACCTCTTGATCCCTTTTTAAAGATGGGCGTAACATTGGCTATCTTCCAATCCTCCGGGATCACGCCTGTTTTCAGGGATAGATTACAAACTTGCTGTAGTAGTTCTGCTATTTCCTCCTTTAGTTCTTTCAGTACCCTAGGGTGGATTCTGTCCGGGACCGGGAATTTGTCAGTTTTTAATCTTTCTATCTGCTTGTGTACGTCTTCAAGGCTTACTTCAATGGATGTTAATTTTTCTGCTTGGTCTCCTTTGAAGATTTGTTCAGGTTCCGGTATGTTGGATGTGTCCTTTTTTGTAAATACTGACGAAAAAGAACATGTTTAGCCTTTCCGTGACTTCTTTCTCCTCCTTCACCACTCCTTTCCTATCTCTGTCATCCAGCGGTCCCACCTCCTCCCTAGCCGGCTGCTGCCCTTTAACATATCTGAAGAACTGTTTGAAATTTCCTGCTTCCCCGGCTAGCCTCTCTTCGTATTCTCTTTTTGCTTTTCTAACCACAAGGTGACATTCTTTTTGATGCTTCCTGTGCTCTTTCCAGTTCTCCTCGGTTTTGTACTTTTTCTATTTCCTGAATGAATTCTTTTTATCTCCTATCGCTTTCTTCACTTCTTTAGTTATCCACGCCGGTTCTTTTTGCACCCTTTTCTGAATCTAGGGATATATAGATTTTGCGCCTCGCTCACCATGTGCTTCAATAAAGACCAGGCTTGCTCTACAGTCTGCCATTTCTTTGAGCTGTTCCTAAGTTTCTTCCTTACCATTACCCTCATCGCTTCGTAGTTTCCTTTCTTGAAGTTAAAAGTTGTTACTGTGGTTCTCTTTCCCTTCGGTATTCCTACTTCCACTTTGAACTTGATCATATTGTGATTGCTGTTTCCCAACGGTCCCACTACTTCCACTTCCTTTGCAGGTCCTCTTAGCCCATTAAGGATTAGATCCAGAGTGGCATTCCCTCTCATCGGTTCTCTGACAAGCTGCTCCATGAAGTCTCCAGGAATCCAGTTCCCCAAGCGCATTTTGAGTTTCCAAGACTCCATTCTATCCTGGGATAGTTGAAGTCTCCCATAACAATCATGTTACCGCTTTTACATTCTTGCTTCATCTCGGCATCCATTTCTTCATCGTTGGCTTCGGTTTGCCCAGGTGGACAATAGTACAGGCCTATCTTTATCTCGGGCCCTTTCCTTCCGGGTATTTTAACCCATAGTGATTCCAATTTGTTGGTCGTCGCTGCTGTGTCCACTCTGGTCGAGTGTATGCTTTCTTTTATGTATAGGTTCTATTCCTCCTCCTTTCTGACCTGACCTGTCTTCGTGATAAGAGTTTGTACCCCGACAGTGCTATGTCCCTTTTGTTTTCTTCATTCCACCATGTTTCAGAGACCCCAATGATGTCCAGGTTCTCTTTTCTGGCCACGACTTCTAATTCTCCCATTTTGTAACTTAGGCTCCTTACATTAGTATACATACAATTTAGGTCCTGGTACTTTTTTGTCTTCATTTCCTTTCCCAGTGTTATGATCTTTATTTTCTTCTCCTGTGCTACAGTCTTCTTATCCTCCTCCTCTGGATCAGTCAACTCCTGTGTTTTGCCCGTTGTGTCTTCCCAGCATTTTTCCCACTCAGTATCCTCACGCGATACCTTCTTCCAAATTGTCGACACTTGGTCGACTGTCGGCTTTCCCCTTCTTCTTAGTTTAAAGCCTGTTCTGTTCCTCTCTTGACGTTGTTTGCTAGAAGTCTAGTTCCCGCCGCGCTCAGGTGCAGTCCATCTCTCCTGAAGAGCTTGCTCTTGCCCCCAAATGTTGTCCAGTTCCTCACGAAGTGGAACCCCTCTTCCTCACACCATCTCCTCATCTAAGCATTTATTGATTGTAGTTCCGTCTGCCTTTTCACATCTGCACTCAGTACTGGTAGGATCTCTGAAAACGCTATCTTCTGAGTCCTCATCTTCAACTTCCTTTCCAGAATCTTGAACTGTTCTATTAGTGCCTTTCTACTGTAGTCTCTCCTGCTGACATAATTTGTCCCAATGTGGATCATCATTGTAGTCTCTTCTGTCTCTGCTCCTTCAAGGATCTTTTCAATTTTGTCAACGATGTCCTTTGTTCTCGCTACTGGGAGGCAGGTCACTAGTCGATCCTCTCTCCCACCTGCTATGTGGCTATCTACTTGCCTTAGGATTGAGTCTCCCACTAGGATCGCAGACTTTCCCTTCTTCAGTTTTCGCTCTGGTCGCAGGTCTATGTCTTCGGAGTGCTTCGTTGTTTCTTCTTCTATGTCCTCGGTGTGGTTCGCTGCTGCTTCTTCTTTGTCCTCAGTGTGCTTCGCTGCTTCTTCTTCTGGGCATCAACAAGACTTTTCCTTCCCTTCCTGCGGGATTCCTCTGTGGGTTTCTTCCTTGTAGTCATCTTCCACTTGTTCTCCCTTCCATGTTGGTGTATCTTCATCTTTCCTCTGATGTTCGTGTTCTTCCATCCTCCTCCTGTAGGCCTTTTCAATGAATTCCTCGAGTTCCCTGACTTCTTCCTCAATGTGTCTCTCTCTCACGAAGTCCTTAGCTGTCCTGAATGGGTCTTCTGTGCTGTAAAGTCCTTCCAATTCCTGTATCCTGTCCTTCAGTTGCCTAACTTCCTTCTTCAAGCTTTTCAGCTCCTAACACCAACCGCATACATATGACTGCCTCCCCAAGGGGAGGTAGTCATACATATGACAGACTGTGCAGAACACTGGAAAGCTCATCCTCGGTGCGAGAGGATATTGCATTCCCTGGTGGGCAGGTCCTGGCTACAGGATTATTTCCTACTTCACCAGGGTGGTGATCTCCTTCTAGAAGACCTCTC
Organism: Geotrypetes seraphini; assembly: GCF_902459505.1. Classification (NCBI taxonomy): domain Eukaryota; kingdom Metazoa; phylum Chordata; class Amphibia; order Gymnophiona; family Dermophiidae; genus Geotrypetes; species Geotrypetes seraphini. Next base: position 96,164,956 of record NC_047088.1, read on the forward strand.
TCCTCCAACGCGGCACAGGGGCTATCAGACTGGAGGTGGGACTTCTCTGCAACATCCCTGTAGGTCTCCTTATGTACTTCTCTGTCTCCTTCAGCTCCTCCAAGTCTGCTACTCTAGCCTCAAGGGAACATATTCATTCTCCTAGAGCTAGGAGCTCTTTACAGCGAGCACACACACATAACTTCTCACCAACCGGAAGAAAATCATACACGTGACACTCAGTGCAAAAGACTGGATAGCACCCCTCTTGCTACTGAACTACTGTCTGCATCTTATTAAGCTGATTAATTAATTAAACCTTTTTAAGCTACTAAAAAAACTTTTCTCTTTATGCTGATACTACGCTTCTTCACAAATGTATTCTGTTCTTCTCTTGACTATTCAGTGTCTTCCTCACCATCTGTATTCTGTAATTCGCTGACCATCCAGCCCCTTTGATGTAAAATGTTTAAGATTATACATTACATTACATTACATTAGTGATTTCTATTCCGCTTGTGCCTTGCGGTTCTAAGCGGATTACAAGTTGGAAGACTGGACATTTCCAGTAGCATTACAGTACATGTAATCAAGAATGCGTCAAGTTACAATTGTTATTCTGGACTTTTCCAGGAGAAATTGATAGCAGATAGTAGATAGTGATAGGTTGTTTAGACGAATAGAGATAATATTGTCCGGATTCTGTTGTTTAGACGAATAGAGATAATACTGTCCGGAATCAAGGTGTTGCTGGTGGTGGTGGTAGGGTGGTCATGAGAGCATTTTCTAATACTTTTGTGAGGTTATGATGATGGGAAGTGTTTTTTGAAGAGATGAGTTTTGATTTCTTTTCGGAATACTTTAGTGTCTGTTGATTTGGTCAGTAGATTGGTGATGGTAGTATCAATCTTTGCTGCCTGTGTCGCTAAAAGGCTGTCATATAGTTTCTTTCGTCGTGTTCCTTTGAGAGGGGGGTGAATGAATAGGCTCTGAGTTCTCCTTAATCTGTGTGAGAGGTTACGGTGTAGTCTGTTGTTTAGGTAGCTGGGTGCTGTTCCATGTATTACTTTGTATAGTAGACAGTAGAATTTGAACTGGGATCTTGCTTTTATTGGTAGCCAGTGTGAGTCTAGGTATGCTTTGGTGATGTGGTCATATTTGCCTAGTGAGTAGATGATTCTGAGGGCTGTGTTCTGAACTGTCTGTAATTGTTTTATCATGTAGTTTGGGCATGATAGGTATAGGCTGTTACAGTAATCTACAATACTTAGTACTAGGGATTGTACTAATATCTTGTATTGATCTTTGTTGAAGAATTTTCTTATTTTTCTTAGGTTACGTATTGTGAATAAAGCTCTTTGGATGATTTTGTGGATTTGAGATTGCATTGTGCAGTTTCTGTCTAGTTGTATTCCCAGGATCTTGAGTGTACTTTGCATTGGGTACTTGATTGTATTTAATTCTAGTTCTGTGAGAGATGGGTTTTTTTCCTTTTCTAGTAGCAGGAATTTAGTTTTTTCCGGGTTCAGTTTTAGTTTATGACTTGACATCCTTTTTTCTACTGTTTCCATTGTTATTTTCAGGTGGTTTGTGGATAAGGGGTCTTGAATATTAAAGGGGAGGAGGATAGTTATATCATCCGCGTAGCTGAATGATACTGTGTTTAGGGCGTCTAGGGTTATGCCTAGGGATGCTATGAAGAGGTTAAATAATATGGGTGATAATGGTGATCCTTGTGGTACTCCACATAGGTTTGACCATGGGTCGGATATGTGCTCTTTTGATTTGACTTTGTATGTTCGTGTTTTGAGGAAGCTTTGGAACCATTTGTGAACATTACCTGAGATTCCTATTGCGTCTAATATCTGGAGTAGTGTGTGATGGTCAACTAGGTCGAATGCCGCAGAAAGATCGAGTTGAATGAGAAGCAGCTTGTTTCCTTTGCTGAGGTGTTGTCGGGCAATGTCTAATAGTGTTACCAGTAGAGTTTCTGTGCTATGGTTGGATCTGAATCCAGATTGTGATGGATGTAGTATGTGATGGTCTTCAAGGTAGTTGGAGAGGTGTTGTGCGACAAGGCCTTCTGTTATTTTAATGTATAGTGTAACCTATTTGTAACCTGTAAACACTGATTACTCAGTGACTTCCTACCTGTTCTCACCTTGTAATTCGCTGACTGTACAGCTCTCTTTCACTGTAAACCGCCTAGAAGTCGCAAGATTATGGCGGTATAGAAAAAATAAAGTTATTATTATTATTAAAGTTATTACTAGTATAGAGAGTCTTAGGATTATACTACAGGTGCTCGTCGACTTACGACCACAATTGGTTCCGACTGACAGGTCGTAAGTTGATCAGTGAACATTCGTTATGGCGCCTCTTCCTCTTTATATTATTACTGCTGCTTAGCGAGACTTGGGAGTGCGGGAAACTGTCGTAAACGCGTCGTAAAGTCGAACAGTTGTAACTTACATAGGTCGTAAGTCGACGAGTACCTGTATATGCTTTATTTAGTGTTTGTTTCTTAGAGAGCCTTAGGATTATATTGTATGCTTATGTAGTGTTTAATTCTTAGCAGGTAATGAAATATAATAAGAATATGTAATAAGAGTTCTCCTGTTGACCTAATTAGAATAATTGACTATAAATTAAGGCTATAAGTAATGAAATGAGCTAGGGTTGGGCGGGAAAAGAGAGGGTGGGAGGGAATGGGGACTAAACAAAAAAGGAGTGGGGATAGGACACAGTCATCCAACTTGAAGGGCAATCAATTTATTAATAACATAAAAATAGCTAAAACATGGAAAAGATGATGCAAGCTTAAACAATTGGACAACTTTTAGTACTGGATCCCAACACAGTCCGTGTTTCGGCTTAGATAGCCTTCCTCAGGGGTGTATAAAAGAAGCTATAGCACGGGATTGTGATGTCCTCTTTCTCAAAAATCATTCATACAGAGGAAAAACGTTCGCTGGCAAAAAGATAGGTAACATCTGTAACTTATTGCGATTAAGAAAGGCGGACAGCATTGACACCAGATTTTATGAGATAACATGCTCCTTCACAGCAAAAATGTTATAAAATATACAGAATTGAGAAATAGACCTTAGCCCAAGGGAATAAAGAGGACATCACAATCTCGTGCTAAGGCTTCTTTTATACCCCCCTGAGGAAGGCTTTCTAAGCTGAAACACAGACCGTGTTGGGGTCCAGTACTAAAAGGATTAAAAGACTCTGTTTAAGCTTGGATTATTTTTTGCATATGTTTTAACTATTTTTATGTTATTAATAAATTGATTGTCCTTCAAGTTGGGTGACCGTGTCCCTTCCCCACTCCTTTTTTGTTTTGTATTATTATACGTGGGGTTGTGTTTTTCCTTTCTTCTGTAGAATATGGGAATGGAGACTAAGCCAGACCCTGCTCTGCCTACCAGAGACTATTTCTATTATTCTATAGAGACTAGCTAAGTAAAGTTTGCTCTTTTAAGATCTAAACCAGTGTTTCTCAACTTCTTCAAGCCAAGTACCCCTAAGTCTAACAGATATCAACTGAGTACCCCATCCAAGCCCTGCCCAAGCTCCACCCCTGGCCCCACCCCTATAATAATAGTCCGAATTGTAATGCAATTTCTTACATTCATTTTTTTATATACACACAATATAATCTTATTAACAATACATAATGGTAACCAGAAAATAAAAAAACAACAACAACAAAGCACACTGTATGCAGAGAAAATGTTTATCATTTATATTCGGGGGGGGGGGGGGGGGGGGGGGGAGGGGTTTCCAAAGAAGTCAAGGCAGATGACTTTAAAATGTGCAATGTCACCTCAGGAGCAACTACAAAAAAATAGACAAATATAGTGCAAACTATATTATATAGACAGCAGATATAAATTCTCAAAACTGACACATTTCAATCACTAAATTGAAAATAAAATAATTTTCTCTACCTTTGTTGTCTGGTGATTTTATTAGTCTCTGGTTGCACTTCCTTCTGACTGTGCATCCAATATTTCTTTCTTCCTACCTCCTGCACGCTTCCTCTCCTCCGGACCTCATTCCCTTCCCCAAACAGCATTGCTGTCTGTCCCTCTATGAGTCCAACCTTTCTTCCTCTCACCTTCAACCCCATTGGCAACATGTCTCCCCCTCTCTCTCACTGTCCATCTGTCTTTCTCTCATTCCCTCCCTTGCCGCAAAGTGAGTGGAGAAGGAGAGAGAGAGAGAGATCCAGGGTGCATCTCTCTACTACCACCTCCAACATTTCTCCCTCTCTCATCCCCCAGATTATGTACCCACCAGCCTCATGCCCAAAATTTCTCTTTCTATCACCCCTCTCCACATGCCACATCTCTCCCTCCAACATTTCTCCCCCTTGCATCCCTTTCAATCTGTCCCACTGTTCCCTCTTCACGACCCTATCCAACATTTCTTCCTCTCATCCTTCTCTTCCCCATGCATCTCTACCTCAGTCTTCACTCTCTATCTATTTCCAACAATTTTCCTCTTTCTTCCTTTCCCCATTTGCACCATCTCTTTTTTTTCTCTCTTTCTCACACACTCATGCCCAGCAATTCTCCCTTTCTATTCCCTCCCTCCCTTCTGTGTCCCAAGTTCATGCCCCTCCCTTCCTCAATTCACATGCATCTTTTCCCCTCTTCCCTTTCAGCCATGTACATCTCCTCTCTCTAATTCCTTCCATTCCACTTTATCCATGTACACTTCCTTCCTCTCTCTTCTTTTGTTCTTCATCCATGTGCATATCTTCCATTTCGAAGTTCCCCTTCCCTCTCCTCCATCCATATGCATTTCCTCCTCTTTCTTCCCTTCCTCTCCATCCCATAAGAAGCATATCCCTTCTTCCCTTCTCCTCCTTCCATGTCCAGGATTTCTTCACACCCAGCCAGCCAGCCTGCCTGCCTTACCAACTCTCTCCATTTCTCCACATCCCTCCATCCAACATTGCTCCCTCTCTCTTCCCTCTCCCCTCTCCCAGACAAGTCCAGCATTTCTCCTCTTCTAATCTTCCTCTGTCTGCAACCCTGGAGTCCACAAAGAGCCCGGCACCAGCGCTAACTTCAATGAAGGACCTTCATGTTCATAAGCTCGAGAAGGCCCTTTTGGCTCCACCCACTTTGACATGTTTGTGTCAGAGGGGCAGTACCAACTGGACCTCATGAGCAGATAGACTTGAAAGTTCTTCGTCAGTTAAGGTAGCACTAGTGCTGGGCCTTGTATAGACTCCGGACTCCCTGACAGGCAGCGGGAGGGTGGCAGAAGATGGAGGGCTCTTTATATCTGGAGTTAGTTTGGTATTGCTCAGACTGTGGGGCCACCCCAGCTGACCCAGAAGGCTTCCTTCCGATGTCAGCTCTGACATCGGAGGGAAGTCTTCCGAGTCAGCTTCGGTGGAGAAGGGGCATGCAGCTGGAGGAAGTGGGTGGTAGATCCGTACCACATACTCCCCACAAGCAGCTCATGTACCCCTAGGGGTATGTGTACCGCGTGTTGAGAAACACTGATCTAAACTGTCTAAAGAAGGAAACCTACAATTGAGCTTTTCTCCCCAAACCTATTAAAGCTCAGAGCAAAATAATGTATACTTCCTTAGCAAAGCAGCAGATGAATCCAGAGACCAATGGGATAGCTCACATCTACCAGCAGGTGGAGATAGAGAAACTGATTAACAGGTGTACTTATTTGCTGGCACTCCTCCTGTCTCACCAGTATTCTCTATCTCCCAGCAGGTTGAAGTCGCTATTCAACTAGCTCCTGGATTCTGGCTGTGACTGGAACTTTATTACCTCCTATTGAGGTTTTCTCTTCAGTGAGACTGCCATTCTGTTTCTCCTGTTGAGATTTTTTTCTCTTCAGTGAGACTGCCATTCTGTTTCTCCTGTTGAGATTTTTTCTCTTCAGTGAGACAGGGGTGTCCGGCTAAACGGTGCCGGCTTTAGAGGTTACACTTGGGCCCCCCCTTGTCCCTGCCTCACCCTCCCTCCGATGATAGAGGGTCTGCCTTTGTCCCTAATTTTTCTTCTTTCCCTTAAAAAAAAAAAAAGGGACTTCCAGCTAATGTTTTGCCCTGCTAGTACTAAGCATTTGCCAGCACTACTAACAAGGTGGTGAGTATATGTTTATTTCACTTTGTATTGGAACTGCGGGGCTGTTTTGTGCCGGTATGAACGCTGGTGGTTCCCCATAGAGTATTTCTGCCCTACTAGTGCTGAGCAACTGGCTCTCCTTACAAGGTTGTTTCTTCTCTTATCCAGGTGCTACGGACATCTCCTGTGGCTTCTGCTTCCTGTTGGAGGGTTTTTTCCTTTCTTGGGCGCTTCTTCACGTTTGAACCACTCCAGAGTTCCTTTTTTGACACAAGTGTATTGCCAAGGGCTTAGCGTTCAATTCCCTTCCGCTTCTGGAGCCTTTCTTAGCTTGTTACAAGGACTGGGTAGATTGCTCTTCGTTTCCTTCTCAGCTTTATATAGTTCAGTCCCTAAACAGAGTGCGGGATGTTCAGGCACCTCATGGAGAGCACGATTTGGAGTACATTCCTCACGTATTTCTTCACAGTTTACCGAAGGCTTTATTTCCTCCTTGTCTTTTGGGGATTCCAAAGGGCGGTGCCGTTGAACAGGGTGTTCTTGTGGCCATGGCTTCAGCTCTGCAATCTTCTATGTGGCAGACCTTGTTCAACGGGTATTCCTATTTCTGATTTCCAAAATATGGGGTATCAGTTCGGCTGGTACCACTATTTCTTTCTAGGAGGGTGTCATCCTTTCTTTTCCGTCAGGCTCGCTTTTTCCTTCCTTCTTCCTGGGAGGGGATATTGGGAGCAGTGCTTTTATTCACTGCAATTTTTGATACGTATGTCGAGTTCTCCGCGAGCTCGGTTCTATCAACTGTTAGTTGTTTATATCTCCTTTTGATATTCTTCAAGGGACGCCTCAGGCATATGGCGGTGTCCGATGCCTACTTCGCTCATTAGGTCCAGGAGGACATTCTTTATGCTTGCCTACTGGCGGGGGAGCGGGTGGCGATTGAACTTCATGACCATTCCGCTGGAGCGATGGCTGCTTTTTGGGCTCGGCCCAGAAGGTTTTTGCCTTGGAGGAGATTTGTCTCACGGCTAACTGGTCTTCCGAGAGTACCTTCTCTCCGCGTCTCTGCACGGATGTGCGGGCACATGCGATAGGGGTTTTTTTGATGCTTCGGTCGTTGCGAAGGCGGCGTTTGCTTCCCACCCAGATTAAGGATTGCTTTGCTACATCCCATCGGTCTCTGGATTCATCTGCTGCTTTGCTAAGGAAGGTAAAATTATGTTCTTACCTGTTAATTTTCTTTCCTTTAGAAGCAGCAGATGAATCCAGAGCCCCACTCTTTCTGGTATTTGGTTGTCGGTTTTTTCGTGTGCGACTTTTAGTGATTGGGTGTTGTTAATGATTGTATTCTGTATCGTTGCTGTTCGCGATGTGTTCTGGGAAAGAAGTTTTTTACATGCTATACCTATTGATGGTTAAATGTGCTTGGGCAAGGAGCTATACTGATGAGACAGGAGGAGTGCCAGCAAATAAGTACACCTGTTAATCAGTTTCTCTATCTCCACCTGCTGGTAGATGTGAGCTATCCCATTGGTCTCTGGATTCATCTGCTGCTTCTAAAGGAAAGAAAATTAACAGGTAAGAACATAATTTTACCTTACCTAGAGATATGTTGTCTACTCCTCTCAGAAAGAGAATGTCCTCTTCCCTCTTTCTCTACCCTCAGAGTGTTCCACCTTCATTTTAATTTTAAGATTTAGAAAAGAAACTTCATCCATGCTATAATTCTTTTGAAATTTCAAATTGGCATTTCCAGTATTCAACCAATCAAAAATGTCAACAAATCACCTTCACTACCATTCCAAATCATTAAAATGTTATCAATATAGTGATTCAAAAAATAATCACCTTGTTTCCACATAAATAAACAACCAAATACTTTTATGGTCACACAGTGACTCTAGTTTTCTAAGTGAATACTCAGACCCATAACCAAACTCTAGTGAAACGTCACAATCAGTTATAATAGAGACCATCACAGCAAGTTCACTGTCTCTGCCACCTGTTAATAACATACAAGGAAAAGATAGATAACTTATCTGAATGCAGGATGGCATTGCTCTTTCACTGCTCTGGGTACATATTTAAAGTACTAACACATTGCAACTGCCATAAGCTGTTAAACCCCCCAACCCGGGTTTCACGATTGGCTTCCTCAGGAGGGGCACTGCAAAGGAAAAACAATAACATTCTAACCACCTTCTACTGTGACAACAGGGTCAGAGCGAACTAGAAACCCAAGACTAATAAATATATTCACACTAAATGTTTCAAAACCTTTCAAATACTATTAAATAGGCTTACCAGGGACTGGACACTCCTTCACCCGGCTGACAGGCAACTCTAGCGATGTTGGAACCTGGAGCAGGCCCAGAATTTGAAGCTCCAGTTAACCAGGGTCGACCATGATGTCAGATGTTGGGGGAGGAGCTTCATTGATGTCACAGAATTTCAACAAACTTTAACAAACTTTAAATCTGAAACCATCCTGCATTCAGATAAGTTATCTATCTTTTCCTTGTATGTTATTAGCAGGTGACAGAGACAGTGAACTTGCTTTGATGGTCTCTATTATAACTGACTCCGTGACTTTTCAGTAGAGTTTGGTTATGGGTCTGAGCGTTCACTTAGAAATCTAGAGTCACTGTGTGGCCATAAAAGTATTTGGTTGTTTATGTGGAAACAAGGTGATTATTTTTTGAATTGTTTATGGTTATCACCTTTGAAGAAACAAGGACCCTTGTGTAAACAATATAGTGATGCCAAGAAAAAATTTTCTTCCTAAAGGGATGATCATTTAAAAAGATGTTTTCAAAATTAGAAACATTTAGATTGGCTAAAAATGGGGCCATAGTAGCCCCCATGGCAGTGCCCTTAATCTGCTTATAAAATTACCCCTTAAAAAAGAAATAATTCTCTTTCAGTTCTAATGATGCTAATTCAACTATATATTCATTAGGTACTTTCCAATAATCAGTCCTTGACCTAAATGGGTGTGCCTAAAAGTTATGCTATGCACTGACTCATAGCACATTTCTATAAGGTGCACACACCTTTTATAGCATCACTCTAAGTGCCATTCTAATCGGAGCTGATTTTTTGGGCGCCATATATAGAATACAGCCCTAAGACCTTTTAAGGTATTAGCAGAATACAAGAATAACTGCATATACAGTATATGGGACTGTACACTGAGATTTGAATTATTCTGATTTTTCTGATACAATTGTTTTGTGTGGAAGTTAGTTTGTTTTTATAAGTACCTCTATTTCTTTTGCGTTACCTATCTCTTGTTTTTTTTTTTTTTTTGTGAATTGGGTTCAATTCTCAATGCAGTTCCTTATGATCCTGGACAAGTCATTTAGCTCTCCATCATGCCAGGCACAAAAGTTATATTGTGAGCCACTAGGGCAGAGAAAATACCTGCCTGTAATACATGTAAACCACTGTGGTTGTTTAAAAAAAAAAAAAAAAGAGGAGAAAATCAAGGTAGACCCACATGTCACAAAATGCAGAGAAAACAGTGGACATGACCAAATGGACCAGGAATTCATCAGAAGATGACCTTTTATTGAGTAGTAGTGCATGACTAGCATTCATTCTTTGTAGACAGGCAGTGAGATAACACTGCATGTCTACAAAAAATAAATGTTTTAGTATTAAAGTCTTCATCTGGATCCTAGTTAGATTATCTTACTTGTTTTCCTAGTTATGAAAGAATTTTGCCAAGTGAGTTATTACCATAGAAGCATAATCTGAACAATCATTAGCAAAAAGACACCTCTTTCTAGAGCAGTGGTCTCAAACTCAAACCCTTTGCAGGGCCACATTATGGATTTGTAGGTACTTGGAGGGCCTCAGAAAAAATAGTTAATGTGTTATTACAGAAATGACAATTTTGCATGAGGTAAAAAAAAACTCTTTATAGTTTATAAATCTTTCCTTTTGGCCAAGTCTTAATCATAATATTGTCATTTATAGCTAAAGAGACAAATGATCAAGAAACTTTTATTTTACTTTTGTGATTATGATAAACATACCGAAGGCCTCAAAATAGCACTTGGCGGGCCGCATGTGGCGCCCGGGCCACATGTTTGAGACCACTATTCTAGAGCAACAGCATTGAAACCAAACCAGCCTGACTGTTCTGGCTCATTAAAGGTGCCGGTTAAAAGCTAGGTAATGTCATTGCTATCTCATATTAGTATAGACTTCTTTTTTCAAAGCAACAGCATCAACCTGGTTTGGTTTCACTTTATTAGATGTTTTTGCTTTGGAAAGAGGTGCCTGTTCTAATGAGGTGCTAGAGTCAAGGCCTGATGTGGCCAAGTCATACTAAAGATTCTTAAGTCACATAAAGTTGGTCTGTCAAAATGGAGGCCTATGTTTCATTAATAATGAAAATACTTTTGTCTTCCATAAGGTAAGGCAGTTGCATCCTCATTTTTCTAGAAATGATTTGCCATTTATTATCCATGTCCTTGTATTGAGCAGGTATCAGCGTCTGTGTGAGCTTGGTAATGTTTTCCACAGGTTTCAAAATATGGCAATCAGTGTTTACAACAAAGTTTGTCATGTCATACTTGTTTTGAAAAAGTTTTCAATTGTTACTATTCTTTGGCAAATTACAATTCTATCCGTGGTTCCTTATAATAGATTTTACTGCAACAAAGTAGTTCTTTACATGCATCCTATACTTTACATGCATCCTATACTCCTTCCTAAGTTTATGTTTAGGTTTAACAGATGTCCGGGAAAACCTGGACATGTCCATTTTTAGAGAACTGTCTGGGCTCCTGGACGGTCTTTCCAAAACCCAGCATTTGTCTGGGTTTTGGAAAGCCCTGATGAGTTCCAGCTGCATCTGGAGGGCCTCTGAGCATGTGCAGATGATGTTGCATACAGGGACTGGAGGTAGAACTGGTCAGAGTCATGTGTCTGGGGTTTTCCAGAGAAAAATATGGTAACCCTAGTTATGAGGGAATTTCATTTTATTCAGCCATTCTACCAATATTCTTCCTGAAACCCCATGATTGACTCTGTGAAAGTGCACTGCACACCTTGGACTGCAAGGGAGCTTTGACCTATCAGTAGTGGACTAAAGTCCAGAGACAGTCCACCCAGTTTTTTGTTTTGTTTTTATTTAAAATTTCAACAATTTTTTCATCATATATGGAAAAGCTAGAATACAATAAAGATAATATTCTAAAGAAACAATATTAATTACCCAATTCTAAATACATCCTACAAGCCCGTATCATAGGAAATGAAAAGGCGGAAAATATCCCTCCATCAACTAGCACTTTAACATAAACTCCTAAATTAAGTATGTGTTTTCTCATTACCTTTAAGAAAATTTTCTAATTGAATTGAATCCCAAAATACAACTTTCTCTCCTTGATAAGTAATAAAGCATTTACAGGGGTACTTGAGAAAGAAAGTTGCACCCAAAGCCACCACTCTGAATTTCAAGCTCAAAAAAGCCTTACACTTTAACTGGTGACTCTGGAAACATCTCAAAATAGATTGATTTTTCTCACCACCAAAAAATAAATTCCTTTTTCCCCAAATAAATTTTATCACCAGTGACTTGTCACTTTAATTTACAAACATAACTGGCAGTAATGTTTTTGAGTATCTTCTAAAAAAGCAGTCAAATCTACATCCAATGTTATCAGTTGATTAACAACAGATTTCTTTTTAGGCGGCAATAGCAGTTTTTCAAAGGAATTATTTCAGAATTAGATAGTAACAAAATCTCCCTGAGATACTTTCTAAATAATATCTCAGGGGCTAGCAAATATGTAGATGAAAAATTTTCCAAGGAACTGTGAGCATTTTCCATCATCTCCAATTTAAAATGATTAACTTATGTATCCTTCATAGTAGAGATAGAAGTAATTCATAGGGTTGCAACCTGAGCTTCCAAACCTGAAACATGCTTATCCAATACGACTTAATTAGCATCCACATTTTCAAATTTGTCCCCCGCATGGTTAGAAAGAGAAGTCAGACTTAAGCATATCCTCCATATATATAAGTTCAAGTGCCATATATTGTTTAAAATAACTTCCTTAGTAAACTCTAAAACTGGAAGCTCTATTTGGGTTTCCGGTTCAAAATTCACATCAGGAAATTTTGATAGGGAAACAATATAAGGCTTAGTGACTGGTCTGCCAATGGCTCCAGAAGAGATAGGGAAACCACTTGGGAATTCCCTACTGTTGGAAGAAAAGAAAGAGGATGGAGGAGTTGCTGTATATTGAGAGATTGGAGAAGCTGGGCCTCTTCTCCCTTGAAAAGAGGAGACTGCGAGGGGACATGATCGAAACATTCAAATTACTAAAGGGAATAGACTTAGTAAGGAAAGACAGACTGTTCACCCTCTCCAAGGTAGGGAGAACGAGAGGACACTCTCTCTAAAGTTGAAAGGGGATAGATTCCGTACAAACGTAAGTAAATTCTTCTTCACTCAGAGAGTGGTAGAAAACAAACACTCTTCCGGGGTCTGTTATAGGGGAAAACACCCTCCAGGGTTTCAAGACAAAGTTAGACAAGTTCATGCTCAACTTGTGAGACTGGACTCATTTGGGAGCACTGGTCTTGACCCAGGGGCTGCCGCATGAGCGGATTGCTGGGCAGAATGGACTACTGGTCTGAACCAGCAGCAGCAATTCTTGTGTTCTTATGAGAGGAGTTCTCTGGAAGGGGCTCAATGAATCCTCCACAGGAGAAATTACCCATGTTCCATATATAGTCTTTGTTCCCAATTGCACTGTATGCTTATCCATAGGGCCTGCCATTGTTAGTGTAGAAGCTTTTAGCTTGAGAGTTTCCCCATAATAAAAAAATCCAAAAAAGCAAAAATTAGATTTTGAATGACCGTTAATCTCCTCAGAACTCCAAGGGCCTTCAAAGGGTCAAGGCAAGCCCCTTTGGGCAACTTAAGAACATAAGCATTGTCGCTACTGGGTCGGACCAGTGGTCAATTGTGCCCAGCAGTCCGCTCCCGCGGCAGCCCCTAGGTCAAAGACCAGTGCCCTAACTGAGATCAGCCCTATCTTCGTACGTTCCAGTTCAGCAGGAACTTGTCTAACTTTGTCTTGAGGGTGTTTTCCCCTATAACAGACTCCAGAAGAGCGTTCTAGTTTTCCACCACTCTCTGGGTGAAGAAGAACTTCCTTACGTTTGTACGGAATCTATCCCCTTTTAACTTTAGAGAGTGCCCTTTCATTCTCCTCTACCTTGGAGAGGGTGAACAACCTGTCTTTATCTATTAAGTCTATTTCCTTCATTATCATGAACGTTTCGATCATGTCCCCTCTCAGTCTCCTCTTTTCAAGGGAGAAGAGGCCCAGTTTCTCTAATCTCTCACTGTATGGCAACTCCTCCAGCCCCTTAACCATTTTAGTCGCTCTTCTCTGGACCCTTTTGAGTAGTGCTGTGTCCTTCTTCATGTAAGGCAACCAGTGCTGGACACAGTATTCCAGGTGAGGGTATACCATGCCCCGATACAGCGGCATGATAACCTTCTCAGATCTGTTCGTAATCCCCCTTCTTAATCATTCCTAGTATTCTGTTCGCCCTTTTTGCCGCCGCCGCACATTGCATAGATGGCTTCATTGACTTGTCAACCAGTATTCTCAAGTCTCTTTCCTGGGGGGTCTCTCCAAATACTGCACTGGACATCTTGTAATTCTGTATAAGATTTTTGTTACCGACATACATCACCTTATCCATGTTAAACCTCAATTGCCATGTCGCGGCCCATTCTCGAGCGTGTTTATGTCATGTTGCAGGTCTTCGCAATCTACTCTGAATAACTTTGTATCGTCTGCAAATTTAATCACCTCACTCGTCGTACCAATTTCCAGGTCATTTATAAATATGTTGAAGAGCATAGGTCCATACACTGAACCCTGTGGCACTCCATTCGTGACGCTTTTCCAGTCCGAGTATTGCCATTTACCCCCACTCTCTGTTTCCTATCCACCAGCCAGTTTTTAATTCACGTGAGTATTTCACCCTCGATTCCATGGCTCGCAATTTTTTGAAGAAGATGTTCATGTTGAATCTTGTCGAACGCCTTCTGAAAATCCAGATATACAATATCGACCGGGTAACCCTTGTCTATCTGCCTGTTTACTCCCTCAAAGAAGTGCAGCCAGTTCGTCAAGCAAGATCTTCCTTTGCTGGAGCCGTGCTGGCTGGTCCTCATCAGATCGTGTCTGTCAAGGTACTCAATAATGTGGTCCTTTATCAGCGCCTCTACCATCTTTCCCAGTACCAAGGTCAGACTCACCGGTCTGTAGTTTCCCGGATCACCCCTTGAACCTTTCTTGAAGATCGGCGTAACATTCGCCACCTTCCAGTCTTCTGGAATCCTTCTTGATTTGATTGACAGATTGGCTATTAGTTGAAGCAGTTCAGCTATAGTCCCTTTCAATTCCTTGATTACTCTTGGATGGATGCCATCCAGTCCCGGGGGTTTATAATTTTTAAGCCTATCAATCTGCTTGCATACCTCTTCTAGACTGACCATCAACCCTGTCAATTTGGCTTTGTACTCCTTTAGCACTCCCTTTATTCCATGGTCATCCAACAGCCCCACCGCTTCCTTCGCGGGCCGTTTCCCCTTAATATATCGAAAGAACGGCTTGAAGTTTTTCGCTTCCTTGGCTATTTTTTCCTCGTAGTCTCTCTTGGCCCCTCTTACCACCTTATGGCACCTGCTTTGATGCAGTTTGTGCTTTTTCTAGTTTTTGTCCGTTTTTGACCTTTTCCATTCCTTAAACGAAAGACCTTGGTGATACAGAGGCCAATCGGAGTCTTAGGCCATGCCTATTCCATCCCAGGATGTACTAGGAAGAAGGCCTAAGGCCCTGAGTGGCTTAGATGCATAAGACTTAAGGCATCTGAGCCACTCAGGGCCTTAGGCCCCTCTCTGGTGCATCCCAGGATGCACTGGGAAGGGGAAGGCCCTCCATTTTGCCTGCTTGCTGGCCAGGTGGAGTAAGCATCTCTCTGGCCAGCCTTTCTTCATTAAAGGTACTGGAGTGGGTGGGTGGGTGTTGGGGTGCTCTTATAGGTGCATGGTGGGGGTCTAGAAGTTTGGGGGGTGTCGCCAGTTGGGGGGTGGTGGCATTAGGAGGGAGCGGGCATCTCTCCTGCCGGTCTGCTTTGGAGGAGGGGCATCCCTGCTGGCAATTTCACAGGATATGTTGGAAGGGGTCTCATGCTACAGCCACTCAGCTGATTGGCAGGGGTATTCACCCCCTCCCAATTTGCCTGCCTGCTCAGCTGATTGGAGATTCCCTTGCCTCAATCAGCTCAGTGGCTACGTCCACTTTTAATTTTGGAAATGTAGATGAGCATTTTGCTGGCCTACATTTCAGGTGTTTGTCATGGCTTATGGCCACTTAAGCTCACCTTGGCCAAGCTTAAGTGTCCTTAGGCATCTTCCTGCAACAAATGCCTACAGGCAGCCTGCCTGGGTTTTTTATTTTTTTTTTAAACGTGTGTCCCGATTGGCTGCCAGACGCTCTGTGCTGCCTACAATCAGGAGACCCATTTATAGAATCTGCCCAAAATATCCACACTTTAAAAAAAAATCATAGAAAACCCAGCTCCCCAGTAACCTCTTAATTAGCCACTTAGAAAAAGAGCCATATTTTTAACTTTTTAAAACTTTCACATTGTTTTCCAGCCTAAGCTTTTTTGGGAGAGCATTCCACCTGCTAGGTACCTTGATGAAAAACATCCTGGATCTCAACTTCTCTCCTTTATTATCCTTTATGGTAGGGATTTCCTACAAAAGATCTTGACTTAGTGTTCTTCCTAGAGTATGTCTTTATAATCTATATATCATTTCAAGGCATTAAAAGTCAACAGGATCTTAAACTTTACCATCAATAATGCAGAGAGCCAATAGAGCTTTCATAAAATTGGAGTCATGCTCTTATACCTTGATCTGTCTAGCAGCAGCCATTCTGCTGCATTCTTTACTAATTCTGCCTGTCAAATCAGCATCTTGGGTAGCCCTAATAATACAGCATTACAATAATCCAATGTGGATTGAATGATGAAAACACCCATGCTCAGTCCCTTGTTTCAGGCATAGGTATTGACATAAAAAGGTTAGAGCTCTTCAGCTTGGAAAAGAGACAGCTGAGGGGAGATATGATTGAAGTCTACAAAATCCTGAGTGGAGTAGAAAGTGTACAAGTGGATCGATTTTTTACTCCGTCAGAAATTACAAAGACTAGGGGACATGTGATGAAGTTACAGGGAAATACTTTTAAAACTGATAGGAGGAAATTTTTTTCTCTCGGAAAATAGTTAAGCTCGGGAACGCATTGCCAGAGGTTGTGGTAAGAGCGGATAGCGTAGCTGGTTTTAAGAAAGGTTTAGACAATTTCCTGGAGGAAAAGTCCATAGTCTGTTATTGAGAGAGAGACATGAGAGAAGCCACAGCTTGCCCTGGATCGGTAGTTTGGAATGTTACTACTCCTTGGGTTTTGGCCAGGTACTAGGGACTTGAATTGGCCACCATGAGAACGGGCTACTGGGCTTGATAGACCATTGGTAGACCGGTAGCATCCATTCTGTTTATTGTAAAAATCATGGAGGGATTAGTACATACCCAACTGATGGACTATCTTAATCAGTTCTCTCTTCTACACGAAACCCAATCCGGTTTCAGACCTTTATTCAGTACGGAGACAATAATTGCAGCTATTTTAGACAACCTGCGCCTACTGTTTAGCAGGGGCCTCAATGCATTGGTTATGCAATTCGATATGAGTTCAGCCTTTGACCTGGTAGACCACAGGAAAA
Organism: Geotrypetes seraphini; assembly: GCF_902459505.1. Lineage (NCBI taxonomy): Eukaryota > Metazoa > Chordata > Amphibia > Gymnophiona > Dermophiidae > Geotrypetes > Geotrypetes seraphini. Next base: position 96,181,878 of record NC_047088.1, read on the forward strand.
TGCTACAATGCCTAGACGCCATTGGTATCAAAGACGAGGTGCTGAACTGGTTTCATGGCTTCCTTACATCCCGCACCTATCAGGTACGCTTCAATTATGAGCTTTCCGATACCTGGAGCAATCCATCCGGTGTGCCACAAGGGTCACCATTGTCTCCATTGCTATTTAACGTCTACATGTACTCACTGAGCTTGCAATTAACTCAGCTGGGGATAAAACTATTCAGTTATGCAGATGACTTCACGATTATAATCCCATTTGCTGACTATATCAGAAACTATTCCCAAGGCTTCAGAAGCCATAAATATGATGGAGCAATGGATGACAAACTTCAAGCTCAAACTTAATTCAGAAAAAACAAAATTCTTCATTGCTTTACCACATCCATTTGACATCAAAACACCTCTATGCATCAATGAACTTAATCACCCCATCCAGCCCACCATAAAGATACTAGGCGTAACTCTAGATCAATGCCTAACCATGAAAGACCAGGTGGACTCTTTAATCAGAAAGGGTTTCTTCACTCTCTGGCAGATCCATTAAAGCTTATTTTGATACATCGGCATTCAGAACCCTGGTCCAATCCCTCGTACTAAGTCAACTTGACTACTGTAACATCGCCTACTTAGCCATTTCCCAAAAAAATATGAGACGTGTACAACTAATGCAAAATGCAGCGGTCAGATTAATCTTCGGATTAAAGAAATTCGATCATGTATTTCCCTACTTCCGGCAGTTACATTGGCTACCGATGGAAACACGCATAAAGTTTTAATTCGCCTGCTTCTGCTTTAAAGCTCTAAACAGACTTGCCCCTAAATACATAATTGACCTTTTCTCCTTCTCTGCCAACAGACACAAGAGAAGCTCTCATTCCTACTTCGTTTCCCCCCAGTTAGAGGTTGTAAACTGAAAAAACACCATGAACACCTTCTTTCATATCAAGCAGCATTGTGGGGTAAAGATCTAGATCAGGGGTGCCCAACACGTTGATCGCGATCGACCGGTAGCTCAGGAAGGCAACGTGAGTCGATCGCAGAGCCCATCCCGGGCTCCGTGATAGACTGGTGTTGCTGTCCCGATCTACTGGGCCTATCAGCCTTCCTCTCCCCGACGTCAAAGACGCCGACGCCGGGCATCCACTTTAGGCTGTTTTTGTCATTTCGGGGGGGGGGGGGGGGAAGCGTGGCAGCGGCAGCAGCAGCCTGAAAAAGAAATCATCCTGGCCGGGGTCGGTGTCATGCTCCGGAGCTTCTACAGCCTTCCTATCTCCCTCTCCCTTCTACCTGTTTCCGGCCACACCCCCTGCTCCGCGGCTCTCTTCGGCAACTCAGCAGCAGCGATCGACACAAGCTTCTGATGTCGGGGCCTACCCTCTGCGAATCCCGCTTGTTTCCAACTTCCTTTTTCCTCAAAGGCGGGACTCGTAGAGGGAAGGCCTCGATGTCGGCAGCTTGTCTTGATCACCGCTGCTGACGAGTTGTTTAAGAGAGCCGCGGAGCAGGGGGGTGTTGCCAGGTGCAGGTAGAAGGGAGAGGGTCAGATGCAGGACTCGTGGGTGAGGGAGGAGAAGAGAGAGGGGAGGGAAACAAAAGGAAATATTTCATACTGGGCTGGGCCGGAGTGGAGGGAGGGTGGAAAGATTCTGGCTACAGGGTGCAGTAAGAAAGGAAAAGGGGGGAAAGCTGAAAATGGAGATAGTGACATACAGAAGAGAAAGGGTAAGCAGGACCTACTGAATAAGGATAGAGATACAGAGGGGACATGAAGAGGAGGTGAAATAGAGACATAGAAGTAATGCTGAAAAAGTGTGTGGGGGGGGGAGATAAAGACATTGAAAGGGCAAATGGTGAACATGGGGTAAAGACAAGGACAGAGACAAATGAAGATTCTGAAAAAGTGGTGAGATAGACACAAAGAAGGGTGATGCTGGAAAATAGGCGGAATGGTAATTCTGACAGACACAGAAGGGAAATGCTGGATCAAGGATAGATGGGGCTCAGGCTGGATGGAATGAGGAGAAATGCCTTGTTGGCCCGGAACTTCCTCTCCTACGTCAGAATTGACATCAGGGAGCGGAATGCTGGTCAGCACGACGCTTCTGCAGGGAAAGCTTGGGACGGCGGTGGCTTGGGGGCTGTTTCCCGATGGTGGTGGCAGCAAACCGAGTGGCTTGGGGGAGGGCACGGAGAAAGAAAGAAAGGGGGAAGACAGGGAGACAGAAAGAAGGGAGAACAGGGAGACAGAAAGAAAAAGTTGGGGGAGAGAATGAGGTCTGGAGGAGAGGAAACATACAGGAGGCTGAAAGAAAGGAAGAAAGATTGGATGCACAGTCAGAAGAAGAAAGTGCAACCAGAGACTCATGAAATCACCAAACAGCAAAGGTAGGAAAAATGATTTTATTTTCAATTTAGTGATCAAAATATGTCGGTTTTGAGAATTTATATCTGCTGTCTATATTTTGCACTATGGCTCCCTTTTACTAAACTGCAATAGCGTTTTTTAGCGCAGGGAGCCTATGAGCATTGAGAGCAGCGCGAGGCATACAGCATAACTCCCTGTACTAAAACCTACTATTGTGGTTTAGTAAAAAGGGAGGGGGTGTATTTGTCTATTTTTGTATTTTGTTACTGAGGTGACATTGCTTAGAGTCATCTGCCGTGACCTCTTTGAAAAACCCCGGAATATGAATAATTAACATTTTCTCTGCCTTTCAGTGTGCTTTGTGTTTTTTTTAAATTTTATTGTTGGTAGATCATTTTGACTTAGTCATTATAAAAGTAGCTCGCAAGCCCATAAAGTGTGGGCACCCCTGACCTAGATCAACTGCTTCGCCCACTACTTATTAGGAATTCAGAAAACGTCTAAAAACTCAACTGTTCCTAAAGTATCTAGACAACTGACCCACTCATCTTCTTTCTCCTCCATAGTGATTCCTCTGTGCTATCAATCTTTTTCTCCTCAACAACGCATTTCCAGTCCTATTAACTCTCCTCTTCCCCTCTCTTAAATTCAGTCAATTTGTACTTTGCTTAATCTATTGTAAACCGCATAAAACTTAACGGTATTGTGGTATATAAGCTGCTGTTATTATTATTATTATAAGCCTCCTGAGGACAGAAAAGATATTTATATATATATATATATATTTTTTTTTTTTTTTTTTCATTTTAATTTTATTTATTTTATTTATCATTTTACAATTATTATCAAGTATAAACTTGTACAGAAAGTAAAATTTAAGTCAGGAATAAATATCCATATTAATCAAAAATTAAATCAAGAATATAGAATTTACCTAAATTTTTAACTCAAGTCCTCCTCTTATAGAACCAAGATGGAATAAGAGTGAATTTGATAAAGAATATATAATGAAGAATGCTACGGATATTTATATTATCAGTGTTCCTTTTAGTCATGTTGGGGCACATGTTGCTGATATACCTAGAACTGATACATGTAGGGCCTGGCTCTTTCCTAACCTTTATGTTAAGGCAGTGGAGGAGGGCAATTACTGACTGGGTCATCTTGCAGTTATGGACTAGCCCAGGGGTCTGCAACCTTTAAGACATAAAGAGCCACTTGGACCCGTTTTCGAAAAGAAAAAAAAACTTGGAGCCGCAAAACCATTATAAAACAAATCTAACACTGCATATATTGTTTCTTATCTTAATGCTATATACAGGATCACTAAATTGAAAATAAAATCATTTTTCCTACCTTTGCTATTTGGTGATTTCATGAGTCTCTGGTTGCACTTTCTTCTTCTGACTGTGCATCCAATCTTTCTTCCTTTCTTTCAGCCTCCTGTATGTTTCCTCTCCTCCAGACCTCATTCTCTCCCCCAACTTTTTCTTTCTGTCTCCCTGTTCCCCCTTCTTTCTGTCTCCGTGCCCTCCCCCAAGCCACTCGGTTTGCTGCCACCGCAATCGGGGAACAGCCCCCAAGCCACCGCCGTCCCAAGCTTTCCCTGCAGAAGTGTTGCGCTGACCAGCATTCCGCTCCCTGACGTCAATTCTGACGTAGGAGAGGAAGTTCCGGGCCAACAAGGCATTTCTCCTCATTCCATCCAGCCTGAGCCCCATCTCTCCTTGATCCAGCATTTCCCTTCTGTGTCTGTCAGAATTACCATTCCACCTATTTTCCAGCATCACCCTTCTTTGTGTCCATCTCACCTATATCCCTATCTCACCACTTTTTCAGAATCTTCATTTGTCTCTGTCCTTATCTTTACGCCATGTTCACCATTTGCCCTTTCAATGTCTTTATCTCCCCCCACACACTTTTTCAGCATTACTTCTGTCTCTATTTCACCTCCTCTTCATGTCCCCTCTGTATCTCTATCCTTATTCAGTAGGTCCTGCTTACCCTTTCTCTTCTTTGTGTCACTATCTCCATTTTCAGCTTTCCCCCCTTTTCCTTTGTTAATGCACCCTGTAGCCAGAATCTTTCTAAACTCCCTCCACTCCGGCCCAGCCCAGTATGAAATATTTCCTTTTGTTTCCCTCCCCTCTCTCTTCTCCTCCCTCACCCACGAGTCCTGCATCTGGCCCTCTCCCTTCTACCTGCACCTGGCAACACCCCCCTGCTCCGCGGCTCTCTTCAGCAACTCGTCAGCAGCGGTGATCAAGACAAGCTGCCGACATCGAGGCCTTCCCTCTACGAGTCCCGCCTTTGTGGAAAAAGGAAGTTGAAACAAGCGGGACTCGCAGAGGGTAGGCCCCGACGTCAGAAGCTTGTGTCGATCGCTGCTGCTGAGTTGCCGAAGAGAGCCGCGGAGCAGGGGATGTGGCCGGAAGCAGGTAGAAGGGAGAGGGAGATAGGAAGGCTGTAGATCTCCGGAGCATGACACCGACCCCGGCCAGGATGATTTCTTTTTCAGGCGTGCATCTTACAAGTCCGGCGTCGCGGCGGGAAATAGCCATGCTGAGTGAGCTCAGCACGTACACAGATGAAAGCCTTGCTTGCTGATTGGTCCGGCGGCACGGCGGGACGGGGCCGCCGGACCAATCAGCAAGCAAGGCTTTCATCTGTGTATGTGCTGAGCTCACTGCTCAGCGTGGCTATTTCCCGCCGCGACGCCGGACTTGTAACTGCATGCCTGCGTGACACACTACCGGAGCCGCAGCAAAGGTGGAAAAGAGCCGCATGCGGCTCTGGAGCCGCAGGTTGCCGACCCCCGGACTAGCCTGTGCACCCTAGTTTCCTATTATATTCTTATTTTTGCAGCCATATTCACATGCAGGTTGGAGTGTCTTGCTCTCCGTCCCATTCCAAGATCAGGAACAGTATAGAAAGCAGCTCACAGGCTTAGTTTTCTTCAATCCGTCATAGCTCAGATTGTCTAGGGCAGACATGGGCAAACCGGCCCGCGGGACATATCTAGCCCGTTTAGTTTTTAAATCTGGCCCGCCAACCATCTGAACCCTGTCGATTGCGAGCTCTACATACCTCCCTCCAAAGCAATGTTGGGCTGGCAGCACTCTAAACAGGCTGCTTCGTGGCCTTCTCTTGTCAGGGAATTCCCTCTGCCGCATTACTGATGATGTCATCAGTAACGCGGCACACGGAAGGCCTTGATGAGAGAAGGCTTCTAAGCAGCCTATTTAGAGTGCTGCTGGCCCGACACTGCTCTGGAGGGAGGTATGTAGGGCTCACGGTCGGCGGGGTTCGGATGGGAGGGAAGGATGGAAGGTCAGCGGGGTTCGGCTGCGCGGCAGGGGCGGATGCTCAAGGGTTCTGCTGCACAAGGGATGGGAGGGACAGATGGAATCTGGACAAGGGTTTTGCTGCATGAGGGATGGGAGGGAAGGAAGGATAGAAGCTGGGCAAGTGTTCTGCTGCACAGGGGGATGGGAGAGATGGAGGGATAGAAAGATGCTCTTGGCTCGGTCCCTCTGTCAAATTTATAGAACCCATTGTGGCCCACGAGTCAAAAAGTTTGCCCACCCCTGGTCTAGGATGCCTTGTCCGGTTTACTTTTCTGATTTGAAGAAAAGACAGAGTGAAGGGACATGTTGCTTCTCTCACCTACCTGAAACCTCTCTCTCTCTTGCATCCTGCCTTTTCTATTAAAACTTCCTATTTTCAGGTAGGATACTACACACTCTATTTGGAATCCACCAACAGTTTTTAGACCATTTGTTTGATTTTTGGAGTATGGTATACTGCGTGAATTGCAACAAATCAACCATCACTAGGTAGATTAGAGCCATCATTAATTTTGAATACATTTTTAGCCACAAAATAGTGCTGGAAGGTCTCCATGCATCTTTGACAAAGCTATAAGTGGCTTCTTGGGTGTAAGCTGATGCCAGTTGTTGACATGGTTGATGATGTATTTATTAGTTAAACCCTTCAAGATTGATATTTCAACCTAGGCAGATAGTGCCTTTGGTGGGGCAGTTGTGGAGTATTTGGGGGGGGGGTGTCTTCCTTCCAGCTTTAGGGTGAAAACTTTGGTTCATCCTATTGGTTCAGACTAGTCTAAGAGGATAATAAGGAGGGTGAAATTTCCTTTCTTTGCGTTCTATTAGACAAGTCCTGCATCCTTCCTGGGAAGACTGTAGCCCTTGGATGTTCATTTGAGCATTCCCTAGCTTGTACTTCTGGTAGTGTGGATAAGTTGAGGAATTTAATTACTACCAGAGAGTTCCCTAGATGTCTTCCTGGGCTCTTATTTCTTATTTCTAGAATATTTTCTTTTGCATTGTGCTGCACCATTCCTTAATAACGTTGATGTCACTGGAATATTCAAATTTCTCTGCCTCCCTGGGGATGCAATCCATTGTTTTGCATTGGTCCAGTAGGACAATGAAAGAAAATGAACAGGTAAGGAAAATTTCACCAGCTTTACTCAAGCTTTTCTAGTTTACTATGAATGATCAGATTGGGACTGTGAATATGGTTGGAAAATTTGTAAATAGGGTGATTGGTAGTTGGGCTAGAACAAAGGCATTCTGGTTATGAGAATAGGGATATTTGATCGTAAGTTTGGTTGTATTTTTATTATTGGTTTGATTGCATATTGACATGTAATTTTTATTGATATTTTATATTTGTTTTTGGTTGAAGGGCAGAATAGCAAGTCTAAATAAATCTTTTGGAATCTGTTGGGCCATTATTCTAATAGTTGGTTTCTCAGTTTTCCTTGATAAAAAGCAAAAACATTAATCTGTGTAAACCACTGTATCTCCATTTTTGAAGGTTATTGATACCAGTAATGAAACCAACCTCTTACCAAAAGAATTCAAAGGCAGAAGCAACATCCAGTCTTTAGCCAGTAAGGTAAAACCAGAGTCAAAAATGACCACCACTACTGCCACAACATGGGATGCCAAAAAAATAAACAACCTGGGTCAAAATGACGATGACATTGAGGGGGACTCATTTTTTGATGATTCATTACATAAACCTGAGAAATCTTTTGATTGGTAAGTTTATAATGATCTTCTTACAGTATGAATAAGTTGCCTTTGTTGTCTTAAATTGCAATAGTTGGTATTGAGTTATATGTAATAACCCAGGTTTCAATTTGCCATCTCCAAGTTACCTCATTGATTGTATTTATGCTTGTATTTGGTAATATTTATATTGTTATGTGGTTAAAATTGTAAGCTTTTTAATGTTAAATTTTAACTGTACCTGCTGTACATAAGGGTAGTTAAATGCTTAATCGGCATAACCGAATCCTGGAGAACTCTCCTATGTTGAATAAACTCTGCCCACTGGGTTACAAACTAATACATGCCTCCAGGACAGCTAGGAGAGGAGGGGGACTTAACCTATTACACAAACCACTTCTGACTTTACAGCTGATTGAAACAACACTGAATTAGACTTGGAATACTTAATTTGCCGCCTTGGTAATCCCAAAGGAAGGCAAGCCACAGGCATATTCATGTTCTACAGACCATTAATCAAGTGGAGCATGGCAGAGGACAAACTTCTCAACCTGATCACACACCACGCCACAATCTTCACCAAGCTGATACTGCTGGGGGATATAAATCTACATCTGGAAGACAACTCTGACCCCAGGGTGAGAGCCTTTAAGGACACACACTGTCCCATCTAAGTTTCTAAACACCATACAGATCACAGAGTCACTGCAATATCATTAATCAATCTTTATGAGGACCAAATGGGGTATCAGACAGCCCGACAAACAATTTAGTTTGAAGGGAGAAATTCTTCATTTGCCCCACGGTACCTCCTCCTCCATACTTCTTATTTTTTACTATTTTTTCTTTAGTTATTTTTTTCTTCTAAATTATTTCTCATATATAGTCTTCTCAGTGGTGATTATTTTATCATTTCAAATGCATTTAGCTTATGAATTGAACTTACTTAGCTTTCAGCCTTGAAGTCATTCCCCTGAACGCCAACGCGTTTCGAATATCTTTGTCAAGACGACATGGGGAAGCCCCATACGAGTCCGGTTGACTGAGCACAAATCCAGAGTGCACACTCATAATGAATCATCCCCGCTAGTCCGTCACTGGATAAACTGTGGGCACACTTTAAAAGATCTAAAGTGGCGAGTCGTGGACCGTATCACTGTCGGGTAATGTTCCTTTTAAAAAATGTCTTTGAGGTAGTGTAGTTGATTCCCCGGGAAATGACGTCATGTGGGAGGGGTTTTTAATTCTCAGAGTCAGTCCGCCGCGGCTTGCTTTTCCAAGTCGGTTGGCGGTACGCTGTGTATGTCTATAAATATAAGTAAGTAGTGTGTTTGATAAGAGGGGGGTTTCCTAAAACTAAAATTGTAGTAGGACTCCTTAACCCTAATGGTTATATTCCTTGGTGTTTCAGCTTCCCCATGTCGTCTTGACAAAGATATTCGAAACACGTTGGCGTTCAGGGGAATGACTTCAAGGCTGAAAGCTAAGTAAGTTCAATTCATAAGCTAAATGCATTTGAAATGATAAAATAATCACCACTGAGAAGACTATATATGAGAAATAATTTAGAAGAAAAAAATAACTAAAGAAAAAATAGTAAAAAATAAGAAGTATGGAGGAGGAGGTACCGTGGGGCAAATGAAGAATTTCTCCCTTCAAACTAAATTGTTTGTCGGGCTGTCTGATACCCCATTTGGTCCTCATAAAGATTGATTAATGATATTGCAGTGACTCTGTGATCTGTATGGTGTTTAGATATTTGACGTCTTTATTATAAAACTAGTCTTAGAGCCCGTTACATTAACGGGTGCTAGAATATATGTGTGTGTGTCTGTCTTTATTTCTTTCTCTCTCTCTTCTTAGCCGCTTTCTGTATTTCTGTCTTTCTTTTTCCTCGGCTGTCCACCTATTCTCCCTTCCTTTTACCTTCCCTGTGTCCACCACCACCCCTTCACTGCTCCCCTTATCTAGCAGCAGCCCTTCTCCCTTTTTTTAATCTCCCCCCCTGTCCAGCAGCACCTCTTTCCTGCTCCCCCTGTCCAACAGTAGGCCTCCCTTCCTTTTTCTTCCCCCCGTCTCTTCCCCTATCCAGCAACACCCCTTACCTTACGGCTGCCCTCCACTGACAGCCACGGCGGCCTACAGACGCTAAGAGCTGCCGCGGTCTGAAGACGACAAAACCCTAAGCCGTGCATGCGCACTCCTACCTGCGGGGATGTACAGTGCACAGAAAACAGGAGCACGCAGGTAAGAGTGCGCATGCGCGGCTTAGGGTTTTATTATATTAGATATTCTGTTTCATTATGCCATCTAAGTTTCATCACCTCTCACCCTAGAACCAACCCATAAGGAATAACATAGCCTAGATGTAATTGCCACCCTATCAACAGGAAAGAACCACCCTCTAACCTACGACCTCATTTGGAAACCTACCATCTGGTCAGACCACTACTTCTATTATTCACAGAGAAAGGTAGGGGAGGGTCATTGGGGTGGGCAGACTAGATGGGCCGTGGCCCTTATCTGCCGTCTATTTCTATGTTTACCTCCTCACATTCTCCCTAATATTGCCCCAGGCAAAACACAAACAAACATCACTTTAGGAATCCCGAGGTAAGATCCCAGCAGTGGAATACTGGGAAGAAGTTGTGACTCACTTGGATCCAGTGAATGAAGATGCTGATAAAGTTGTTACCTCCTGGCAGCACATCTCTACCTCAACCATCAATAAGCTAGCACCTATCAAATACACAAGGGTCAAAGAGAAAACCAATCCTTGGTACATAAAGGAACTACTATGCCGGCTAGAGTGGGCATGAGAAAAGAACACTACATCAATGAACATTACATCAATTGGCGAAAGGCGGTGCAGCAATATAAGCTGAGGCAAAAATGGCATATTATGACAAGCTGATATGCAAATTGTAAAATTCTGCCAAGAGCCTTTTCAAGATCTTCACAACACTGATATCCACCAAAGATATCACCGCAGACACAACCACTCAGTGCTCAGATGAAGTCGATCTTGCCAGCCACTTCAGAACAAAATCAAATCTATTAGAGAAACTTTCTCTCATACCTTAGATGACTGCATAACTCCAAACACAAGACCGTTCGAGGACATAGGGGGAATTCCTGTAGACAGAACTTGGTCAGTATTCAAAACTAAACCAGCTGAGATTTCTAACATACTAAAGCGACTTGCAGAGAAGTGTTGCCATCTTGATCTATGTCTAGCAAACCTACTAGACCAGGCCCCTTCTAATTTCATGCACTGGTTGACTGACCTAAGCAACCTAACCCTGACAAATGGGAACTATCCCTCAACACTCTCTGCCATCTCTCTTAACACCCATCCTCAAAGTGGCAGGGCTTGACCCCACCAAAGTGGAAAACTACAGGCCAATATCAGGCATCCCATGGCCAGCTAAGAATTCTGTGTCCACGCACAGCTATCAGACTTCCTTGATAAAATAGACAGCTTCCATAACTCCCAGCATGGCTTCAGAGCCCAACATAGCACTGAATCACTCCTTCTTGAACTCATCTCCGAGGCGATGCACTATCTGAGCAAGGGCCAGTAAACAGGTTTACTATAATTTGATATGTCCTCTGCCTTTGATGCTGTTGACTACTCTCTATTGCTCCTACGCTTGGATGAGCTTGGGGTAGATGGGCAAGTGAAAAAATGGTTTAACAAATTCCTGACCATGAGAACTTACAAAGTTGGGGAGAGTGTGGCGCAATGGTTAAAGCTACAGCCTCAGCACCCTGGGGTTGTGGGTTCAAACCCACACTGCTCCTTGTGACCCCGGGCAAGTCACTTAATCCCCTCATTGCCCCAGGTACGTTAGATAGATTGTGAGCATAGAAACATAGAAACATAGAAAGATGACGGCAGATAAGGGCCATAGCCCATCAAGTCTGCCCACACTATTTACCCACCCTCTTAAGTCTACTGACCCCCTAAAGAATAATTGTAATTATACTGTCACTCTACTGACCCGCTCATTCAGTCCTAGTGACCCTATCCCTTGGCATGACCTCGTAGGGATCCCACATAGGTATCCCATTTGTTCTTGAAGTCTGAGATGCTGCGTGCCTCGACCACCTGCACTGGAAGCTCGTTCCAATGCTCAATCACTCTCTCCGTGAAGAAGTATTTCCTGGTGTCTCCACGAAACTTCCCTCCCCTGAGCTTGAGCGGATGTCCTCTTGTGGTCGAGGGTCCCCTGAGAAGAAAGATATCATCTTCCACCTCTACCCGTCCCGTGATGTACTTAAATGTCTCAATCATGTCTCCCCTCTCCCTACGCTCCTCGAGAGTGTAGAGCTGCAATTTGCTCAGTCTTTCTTCGTACGGGAGACCCTTTAGCCCCGAGACCATCCTGGTGGCCATCCGCTGAACCGATTCAACTCTGAGCACATCCTTACGGTAATGTGGCCTCCAGAATTGAACACAGTATTCCAGATGCGGTCTCACCATGGCTCTGTACAGTGGCATCATGACTTCAGGTTTCCTGCCAGGAGCCTGCCAGGACAGAGAGGGAAAACTACTTGAGTACCCGAATAAATGCATGTAAACCATTCTGAGCTCCCGTGGGAGAACAGTATAGAAAATTGAATGAATAAATAAATAAATAGGAAAGATCAAAGGAAATCTCAACCATGAAAGTCACATGTGGTGTCCCTCAAGGCTCTCCCGTCTCACCATCACTATTCAACATATACATGAGTGCCCTTGGCAGGATAAACCTTTGTCCCCATGTCCACACCTACTCTTATGCAGATGACATCTACTTCCTATGTGTAGCAAAAGATACTTTCTCAGACACGATTCAGTACATTTCCACACTAATAGAGGACCTGAGCTCATGGTCCCACCAGCGCTTCCTCAAACTAGACAGAAGATAAAGGTACTATGGTTTGGCAACCAAAATACCTCATAGATTCAAATCACAAACTTGTTGGAATACAATTTTTGACTTTCCTGTGATTGTACTGTAAATAACTAACACAGGTTTATAAATCATCTAACACAAAAAAATATATTGGGGGAGGGGGGTTGTTTTGTTACTGTGGATATATTTTGTGTGTTAGATGATTTATAAACCTGTATTTGGTATTTGCAGTAACTAAAACACTTCACCACACCAAGAGTTCGCCCTTGCCCCGGGAGATTGCCTTAACAGATCATCTGAAGTCCTTGGAGTTATCCTCGATTCGGACCTAACCATGAGAGATCAGGTCATCTCACTGGTCAAGAAGTTCTTCTGTCTAAGACAGCTCTGAACCATTAGGTCAACCTTGACCCCGACAAACTTCAGGATGGTGGCCCAAGCGGCAAGTGGTTCTCCTTCCCTACCTTGACTACTGTAATTCCCTCAACTGCTGTATTGCTGAGAAAGACCTTAAGAGATTACAATTGCTCCAAAATACAGCGGCGAGATTAATCTTAAGCAAGACCAAATATGAGAGGGTTACACCTCTCCATAAGGAACTACACTGGTTGCCAGTCAGAAGCAGGGTTCAATTCAAGGTAGCATGCATAGTACATAAGGCCATATATGGTGAAAACTCAGCTGTACTCGCAACCACCATCCAAATCACACAATCCTTCCACAACTCAAGGACAATCCAACTGTGGAAACGACCCCCCCCCCCGCCTGCCATGTTCAAAGGAAAGTTCTCTTTGAGACCACCTTAGAGTTTCAGGGGCCCAGAATCTGGAACAACCTCCCAGCAGCACCCACAAACGTCCACAAACACCCACGACAAACACCCACAAACGTCCAATTCAAGAAAGCACTAAAAACTCACCATTTTTCCTCAATGCATTGCCCATTCCCATGCAGTCCCCTACATGATATCTTTCATGCATTTTCTATATAATATCTATGTCTCTGTAGTAATTCTATTAGTGTGTAAGCTGCAGTGATTCCTAGCTAACATTTGTGGGATACAAGAGTTGGTATGGTATGGTTAAATCCCAATCAATCAAATTCTTCTATTTGTTAGTTATGTATCAGATATTTCATCCTTTTAATAGTTTTAAATTTTGCTTGCAGTATTTTTTCATTGTTCAATAGCAAATGGTTTGGCAGGCTTTTCATTGTCAAAACTATAGTGTATGCAGGCGGAAACTAAGGGCCTGATTCTGGAAACAGTGCCTGCTGCGACAAGCGCCTGTAAAACGGATGCCTACCATGTGTCAGTCACTGGTAGGCAGCGCGTACAGAATTGCATCTATTTTTTTCTACAGATGCCTTAAATGTAGGCCAGAATTTTACAGGCCTAAATTTAAGGCGTATGACTTGTGCCTACGAGAAGCGTCTAGGCATGCCTACAGATACCTAAGGCCTCTTCTGACATAAACCACGCCTATTCCAAACTTAGCCATCTGTAGGCATGCCTGACGTCTCCGTATGCAGCAAACAGTGCCTGCATTGTAGGTGTCCTTTGTCCCATAGATTTTTTTTTTTTTTTTTTAACATGCGTCTCAATTGGTCCATTAGATGGCAATAGGATGCCTAGAATTGGGCCGCTATTTTTAGAATCAGGCTTTCAATGGATGCTGTGTTTTAGTTTGTTTTGCATCTTCTCTATTACAGATATAAGGGGGTCTATTGCAGTGATCTTTGTTAATTTTAAAATTGGGGCTATGTTGGTTCCAAAAAAGCTGAAGGAGGACCAACAAATATGATGCCATATAAGACCACAATACTAACCAGTATATGCAAATGACATCGATCCCCACCAATCTGTTTCTCTCGAATGACCGCCTTATCTAGGTTAATGCCACCAGTCTCTGGTTTTCCCTTCTCCCCCACCACAAGCTTAAACATCTCTCCTCTTCCCTTCTCTCCACCTCACCAGATCCAGGATCTGTCCTTCTCTTTTAACTACCCCCAACCAGATCTAGCATCTCTCTCCCTTTCCTACTCCATTATGCCCAAAATTTCTGCCTCCCAAGCTCTCTCACAGATACCCCTCGACCCTGGCCTGATTTCACAACTCCACCATTTTGAAAGATGGCGATCCTGGAGGCAGGAGTGATTGGGCATTATTTCTGCCTCAGAGGTGGATGGGGAATTGGAGGTTCATCATAGGCTACCCTAGAGGGCCACTGGGGAAATCATTTTGTTTGCTGGTTTTAGAGTGAAGAACACTGGTCTATTGGATTGCCTAGTTACCTATAATGGTTGAGGACCCTTGCTGTACAACTTCCCTTTCAGCTCATCTTTCTATAATTATTACAGTATAGGTAGGCAATAATATAGAGGAAAACCTAAAAATCCTTACGTTTTGTATCATACTGCAAGTCTAAGAAATATAATTAAATATAATTAAATCGGCTGGGGAACCCAGTCAATCTTTCGCTTATAAATTGGTAGAAATGTGGAATGGGCTTCCTGATTCTGTCAGATTGATAGGTCAATTACAACAATTTCGTAAAGTCCTAAAATCCTTATTATTTACACAATACTTGAATAGTTTACCTAAAGATTAAACAAATTGATTGCCGTACAACACTTATTTTCTCCTATGCTCTTGTTTTTTTGCTGGTCTTTAATTACTTGTAAACCAAGTCGAGCTCTATTGGGAGATGACCTGGTATATAAATCGAAGACTAGGTTAGATTAGATTAAAACTGTTACTTTTTTTTTAACTATGCTAAAAAGCTGAATTCCCTACTATCTTTGTGTAGCTTCATCAGTAAAAAAAAAAAAAACTCCTATATGATGTTCTCTGCAGAAAAGCACTTGTTTAATATGATAAATTCAGCAGCGGCAAATCTTATGTTCTTATGAGCAGATAACACAGAATCTGGTCTTCTAACTTTTTTTTTTTTTCTTTTGAGAAAGTCTAGTTAGGAGTTAAGAGCCTGATATTCAGCCAAGGCAGCTACAGTATAAACTCTGGCCCTGGCATTTAACGTAATATTTCACTTGTTTAAGTAATCCTACTGAATATATGTGTAAGTGGTGACTTTGCTGGCAACTATTTAGTGAGCACTAAACATATGTTTTCATAGAAACAATTTTGAAAGAATTTTAATAATAAATACATTTTTTCTTTTTAATTTCATACTTTTTCTTCATATTTTAATATTTCTTGTCTCTTATTTGTTAATCTACCATATTTTTCGCTCCATAGGACGCACTTTCCCCCCCAAAAAAAAGTGGGTGGAAATAAGGGTGCATCTTATGAAGTGAATATAACAACCCCCCCCCCCCTCCCCGGTACCTTTTTTAAAATTGTGGCGGTCCAGAACACTTTCCGCGCTACTGCCTCGCTGGACGGCTGCCTCCTGATATGCTGGTTCGGCCTAACCTTCATTAGAATTAGATCAACCTGTCCAGTAGAGCTTTGGAGTCCAGGGAAGAGTAAAGCTTGACGACTGGCCGAGGGCCTGGTGGAGAATGTGTGAGTGACCAGGAGATTGACTGACTGACTGGGAGAGTCCTCATGGAGAGAGACTGAGCAACTAGAAGGAGTCCTCAGGGCGTGTGTCTGTGAAAAGATGACTAACAGACTTGGAGAGTCCTCAAGGTGTGTGTCCTGGAAAAGATGACTGAGTGACTGGGAGTGGGTCTGGAAGAAGGAGTAGCTAGAGGGCCTGGTAGAGCTTGAAGTCCAGAGGGGCTCAAGCTTGACGACCGGCTGATGTATCAGTGAGGAGTGTCCAGGACCTGGTGGGGATCCAAAAGGCTGGGGATCAGAGGATAAGTGGTGGCCCCACAAGTAGCAAGAAGAATTCAAGGTCCTAGGCTGATGAGGACTGGCAAGTGACCGGCGGAGGATCCGGTAGAGCTGATGTGACTGGCGGAGAGACCAGTAATGGGACTGGGAGCTATCAGAAGATCCAGTAGGAAGTAGCCTGTAGACCCAGAGAGCATTGATCAAAGGTGACTGACACGGAGGGCTAGGGAGGGACCAGGAGGTGTTCGGAGGAGCCTGGTTGGGTTTTAGAAATGTGCAAATGACACATGTTTTGTTGTTTTAACAGAGCTTGAAGGAGTTAAGCAAGAAGGAAGACAAGAAATAATGGGGATAGATGGAGTGATGAGTAATGACCACTTGGCTCAATCATAATCAGGCAATCCAAATAATCAACATCAAAATTAATGTCTAACATTACAGTTTCCAGGCAAAACTGTCATTCCTGATGAAGTGTTTCTAACTTTGGAATAAATGGCTATCTAGTTGTAGAATTTTTCTGCAGTGTCTGGTATATTACATAGAACATGATGACAGAAAAAAAGACCATATGGTTTGTCACATCCACACTAACAGCTCTGTTGTATAATCTTTTCCTCTTTCACAGATATGCTCTGCTGTTGTCCCATGCTTTTCTTGGGAAACTGTTCCATGTATCCATCACTTTTTTCTGAAAAGAAATATTTTGGCAAATTATTCCTGAGTCCCCATCCTTTCACCCTCATCCCATGGCTCCTCATTCTTATTCCTGTGAAAAGGGACAATCTCTTATGTATTTATATCTTGAAAGTATTTGTGTGTCTATCAGATGTTAATGCTAGTCCTCTTAGAACTGCAAACAGATCTCTAAAGTAGCCTAGTGGTCGGTGCAGTGGACTGCAGGGAAGGGGACCCAGGCTGATATCCCACTATAGCTAGTGCACTTTGGTGGAAAGTTCCAGCCCTCCAATACACACCCAAAGCCTACTATACCGACATATATGTAACACCTGCTGGCCTAAAGGCTATTGGGGTGGTATACATTTGGATACAGAGATTTTGGGTGAGTTTTTTTTTTTTGGAGGGCTAATTATACAATGTAAGGTGTACCTGGGACCTTGTATGTGAAATTCACTGTAGTGCCTCCTAGGGTGCCCTACTGCTCTGCTGGGTTGTCTGTGTGGCCAGTTTGCTAAGAATTCTGGCCTCTTCTATGTTCCAAAGGCTGTTTTTGTGCATTTTTCATTTGGATTTATTATTTATTTATTTTTTAATGATGCAAAAAGTTAGGAACATCTAGGAAATGCCCATTTTTTTAAACAAAAAGTTGGATGGTTTTCTGGTTTGAAAATGGCCTTTTTCTCTACTGGAAATTTTAAATTGGGTTTAGATGTCATATTGAAAATGCCCTTCCACTTCAATCAGTTCACCCTTATCTATCCATTTCTTAGCACTTAAAAAAAACTTTAATATATTGGTAAGGCAAGTCTTCCATTTCCTGAATCCATATTGTTTCTACCTCATTAAGCCACGTCCAAGATTAGCTTCATTTTGCTCAGCATTGGTGTCAGGCTCACTGACCTGTAGTTCCCCAAGTTTAATTTTATTTATGTATTTATACACTGCTTTTCTAAATTTTATAACCAATCAACATGAAGTACAAAAAAATAAACAGTTTAACCAAATATTTTAAAAGTATATTACAGTAATAATGGAGTTAAATTCTAACAAATACCAAACTAACAAAAATAATAAAATTCACTGTCCCCAGGAACTGTTAACTAACTTCCTTATAACCTGTTAATCATTAACATGAGACAACCAAGAAGGTTGATCTAATGTATCCACAGAAAGACAAACAATCTAAAACAAAAGATGCTGTGGAAACTGATGTTCCTGATGTCGACTTTATTGGTTGCACAGCAAGATAATCCACAATGTGTTTCACCCAAAATGTCTTCCTCAGGGATCCTAAGGGAGTCCTTTTAAGAATCTCGTGGATTGTATAATCAAATATCTGTGTGCCACCGTGACTTCACACAGGGAGTGCTTCATGAAAACAGCTGCTTGAAGAGTCAAAAGACAAAAGAAATAAAGACCAGAAGGTAACAGGCATGGCGCATAGGTAAAAATTGCACACATGCAGGCATTCCACCAATAAGATACTTCGTCCAATAAACAGCTAAAAGCTATGACTGGAAATGTCAGTAGAAAGTGTTCCATTCTAGGTGTGAATTAAGTCCAAATGTTTCTACAGTATTCAAAGTAAAAAATCCCACACTGTTCCCATTGATGCAATCATCTTTTTACATTGCTGCATTACTGGATCAGAGGGACATTGATCAATCGCCATACATCTCAGCTCTTCAAATTTATGCTGCTGAGTTAAGCAATGGGTCACCAAGGGAGCTTCTAATTTCTAGCAAGTGACACAATGCCTATGTTCAATAAGATGAACTTTTAAAGCTTGTGATATTTGGTCAATGTTCACCAGCAGGCAAGGACAAATAATACAGTGAATCACATCAAATGACATAAAAAATACAGTTTTCCCATTCGGGGATCTTTAAAAGAATATCCTTCTATAGTCTTATCATAGATGGTTGAAACTCCACATATAACGTGACCGCCTGCCCCCTTTGATTTAGGTGTCCACATATCAGAATGACAGAGCAAGTCTCTTAAGCTGCAATTTCTATTGTATGCTAACAAACATTGAGTTTCTGCAAAATAAGGATGGATGATCAGTGTGCCAATGCTTTTTATTAATTTTTGCTAATTTCTCTGAAGCATGGTGTATATTTAGATAAATTCTCTATTCTTTTACCATCTCAACTTGATTTTCATCCCAATTTCAGTACTAAAACTCATTAGTTACTCTGATTTCTAAGGTTCAAAGCTTACTCTCTCAGAATTGAAATGCCATTTTACTACAATTTGACCTCTCCGCTGCTTTTGATGTAGTTAGCCATGATATCTTGATTCAATAATTCTCAGATATAGGATTAGAAGAAAATGTTCTAAGCTGGTTTAAAGGATTTCTTACATTACGCTCTTATGGGGTAAACTTTGAAGGTAAGACATCTGCTGCATGGATGCCAGATTGTGGTGTCCCGCCAGGGCTCTTCGTTGTCTCTGATTCTTTTCAACATTTATATGACCACATTAAAACACTATAAATTAAGTTCCATTGATGTTCACTTATGCTGCTAGAAGTTATCCTAATTTGAGCAACTTTACAGTTAATATAAACTCTTGTATATCTAAATTGCATTCGTGGTCACTTCAGGTTCATATGAAGCTTAATGCAACAAATCAAAATAATTATGGTTTGGCCCAGAAATTGGTAATTTGCCATCTTCAGTTATCCTTAATTCCAGTGATATTTTGCATATAGAATCATCTTCTAGAGCACGTGCGTCAAACACAAGGCCCTTGGGCCAAATCCGGCCCGCCTGGCTGTTCTATGCAGCCCGTTGTGACTGTGCACCAGACACTACACTCTCCAGGAACCTTCTTGAGTCCCGACTCACCTACCTACCACATTGTTCAAACCATTATCTTGGTTTAGCTGGATTACTGTAATTCCATTTATATGGAATTAAGCAAAGGAAACGAGAAATGGCTACAGTTGATTCAAAATGCTGCAGCTAGACTGATTTTTGGAAAGAAAAAATTTGATCACGTCACCTCTGTTAAAGAAATTGCATTGGCTTCCATTTCAATTGAGAGTTCAATTTAAATGTGCCTGTAAAGTCTTTAAAATTTTACATGGACTATTTGTTCCTTTGATATCTTTATCTCTAAACACCATGAGATCTTTGGGCACGAGAACAACTCATATGTATAAGCTCTCTTTTCCATCATTAAGAGGAATAAAGTCCATTAGTAAAATTTCACACTCCTTTCCATACTTAACTAACTGCAATATGGAATAGACTACCTCCTCAAATTAGATTGTGTTTATCTTTTCAGATCTTCTGCACAAACTTAAAACCACCCTGTTTCATTGCTTTTTAGGCTGTAGCTCCAATGAATATTGATGGATCTTTCTTTATGATCTAATTATGTAAACCAAATCGAGCTCCTATTTTTAGGAGGAGATTTAGTATACTATATAAGACTAAAAATTAGATTAGATTGTAATACACAAGCAATATGTTTGACACAAAGCTTGCTTCCATGCTCAGCTAACTACCTTCTTGGGATAGCCTTTCTCTAATAGCTGTTAGTATGCCTGTGTGTGTGCATTTTTTCCGCGTCATGCCTGTTGTCTTCTGGTATTCTTTTCACTTTTGATTCCTAATGCAACTTTGGTGAAATAGGGGACCCTTGTCAAGTTTGAAGAGTTCAACCATGAAGTTTTTCATTGCAAAGACCAATGTATGAAGATGAGTGCATTAAATTGTGTTTTTTGTTATAGAACCCTATAGCGGGGCTTTATTTGGGGATTTGACCTTGTATTTTTCCATGAATTGACTGATTGATATAAGACCTGTTGTTTGTCTTTTTGTTTTTTTGTAATCTTCTTTACCAGAATATCAAAGTTCAAAAAGTTTTTAAGGGAGCTTTTTTCCTCTGCAGGTTTTTTCTTTTTGTGAGGCAAGATTTTTCTTTTTGCCATCCTAGAGATAATGGTTGTGTTTTATGATAATAGTACAACTGTAGCTTACCATTGAATTTGTAAAGTTTGGGTGGTCGTGTTTAGCTCTGAGGTGAACCCTTTCTCCCTTTTTTTGTTTGATTTGGCCTGTCCATTCTAGAAGAAAAAGCTGCAAATTTCAGTCAGTTTTTCCTTTCTTAATCTTACAGTTCTGAGAATAGGATCAAATCTATGCAAAAGTAGCTAGTTGAGAAGTACTGTTATTTATGTTTATTTTCTCCATTTCTCTTCACAACTGCTTTTTGATGTGTGAACTGAAAAGGAGCACTGGTAAAAATAGTGATACTGAAGAAGATGCAGATGATGGGCTTGTTAAAACAGGAGGCAATCCAAGTGGTCCTGAGAGGTGAGAATGTGACACTTAATTCTCTAGCTATTTCATTTTTGGATGACACATTTATTTGTTTGGATTTATCTGACACCTATTTCAGTAGTAGGTCAAGGTGAGTTACATTCAGGTACACTGGGTATTTGTTCCTGGAGGGCTTACAGAATAATTGTATATCTGAGGCGATGGACGGTTAAGTGACTTGCCCAAGATCACATGGAGCAGCAGTAAGATTTGAACTGGGCTTCTTTGTTTGTGAGCCCAGTGCTCTAATCATTAGGCTCCTCCTCCACTCCAAGCCTCAACAAAATTTCTTGTAACTTTAGTTGACAAAAAATACATACCACTTATTTACTCTCTAAATGATTCTGTTCCACCAGTCCAGACGTTCTTAGCAGGTCATAGTGTAATATAAAAATTATTTCATAATTCATAAACAGAAAATTCTACATAAAACCCAGTTACTACACAACCCTCAAATTCAAAGTCACTAAGGGGTCCTTTTATTAAAGCTTAAGAAGTGCTAAATTCCAAGAAGCCTGTAGCTTTAGTAAAGGAGCCTCGAAATTCTGCAACAAAGCAGAAAAAATGCTATAATTATATATGTATGTTCATTTATTTTTAAATTCCTTTTAGGAGTTATGAGCCCAATAAAACTGGAGGCCTTGCATCTCTTTCAAATGCTCCCCGTTTAATGAGTGGCTTGAGTTCCCTCACTGGAGCACCTTTAGTCATGGAAACTGAAAGTAAGTAAATAATCCCTAACAAGAAAACAAGGAACTCATGCCAACAAGCTAGAGCAGGGGTGCCCAACACGTCGATCGCGATCGACCAGTAGCTCAGGAAGGCAACGCGAGTCGATCGCGGAGCCCATCCCGGGCTCCGTGATAGACTCGTGTTGCCGTCCTGATCTACCGGGCCGATCAGCCTTCCTCTCCAGTGTTCTCTCTAGGGCCTTTTAGCTGGGCGGTCCGCCCAACTGTCATCTGCTGCTGCCGCCGCTGCTGAACATTAAAAAAAAACAAAAAAACCGGCTTGGAGATTTCAGCCCGTAGCGAACTTATGCTCCGTGGCTCTAACGTGTGCGTGCCGGCTTCCCTTCTCTTCCCTCCGAAACTGGAAGTTATGTCCTGGGGGGTGGGAGAAGGGAAGCCGGCACGCACATGTTGAGAGCCCTGAAGCAAGCGTTCGCTATGGGCTAAGGCGGGAGACAGGTTAGTGAAGCATTTGCTCTTCTTGCTGCCGGGTCCTGCCTACTTTCTGTTTCCGCTAAGGCAGGACCTGGCAGCATTTCCCCCAATATCAATCAGCCTTCCTCTCCCCGACGGCAGAATTGACGTCGGGGAGAGGAATGCTGGTCGGCCGAAGCAGGGAGAGCTTGGGGCGGCGGCGGCTTTCGGGCCTGTTATTGGTGGCGGTTTGGGGCCTGTTATTGGTGGCGGTTTGGGTCCTAGTCCCCGATGGCAGTGGCTTGGGGGAGGGCAGGGAGAAAGAAAGAAAAAGGGCAGGCAGGGAGACAGAAGGAAAGAAGAGAAACAGAAAAAAAAGAAAGGGAGGCAGAGAGAAAGAAAGGGCAGGGAGAGAGGAAGGAAAAGTTGGGGGAGGGAACGAGGTCTGGAGGAGAAGCAGCATACAGGCTAAAAGAAAGGAAGAAAGATTGGATGCAAAGTCAGAAGAAGAAAGTGCATCCAGAGACTCATGAAATCACCAGACAAGGTAGGAAAAATGATTTTATTTTAAATTTAGTGATCAAAATGTGTCTGAATTTATATCTGCTGTCTATATTTTACACTAAGGTCCCCTTTTACTAAACCGCAATAGAGGTTTTTAGCGCAGGGAGCCTATGAGCGTCGAGAGCAGCGCTGGGCATTCAGCGCAGCTCCCTGCGCTCTAAAAAGGGAGGGGGGTATATTTGTCTATTTTTGTATGGTTGTTACTGAGGTGATAGTGCATAGAGTCATCTGCTTTGACCTCTTTGAAAAACCCTGGAATAGGAATGATAATTAACATTTTCTATGCGTACAGTGTGCATTGTGTTTTTTTAAATTTTATTGTTGGTAGATCATTTTGACTTGGTCATTTTAAAAGTAGCTCGCAAGCCCAAAAAGTGTGGGCACCCCTGAGCTAGATAGTAGTGATCACAGCAAAAGAGGACTAAAGAAGATTTGGCAAGAGAAAGAGAGGGAGACAAATAGAATGACATATAGAAGGGAGGAATTATTACAGGAAGACTGGCAGAGAATATACAGATTATTGAATAAAGAAAAATACTGTGAAGAGTAAGAGAAAAAAGTCTGTTGTAAAAAGGTGAGGTCAGAGAAAAGAAAGGGAAAAAAGAGAAATTCTCAGTGAATAAGCAAAATAATATAGCTTGTATGCATAGGTGATGTCATCCAGTAGAGCCAGTGGCATAGAAAAGTAAACCAGGATCTACAAGCAGAGAGAGTTTTTTTTATAAGATGAGCTATGTATGTGTGTGTTGTTGCATGGGTCCATCTCGTTTTTATTTTTTCTGCAAGTGCAAATGAGTACATTTCTTCAAGGACAAACAGAATGAAGGATTCATACTGATGCGTGGTTTCGCTGATCAAGCCCCAAAACAAAGATATTCTATTTTTAGAAGTCTGCATGCCTGTGCTTTCCTGGTTGCCACTGGCATGTGGGACCAAGCCAGTCACTAGTTCTTTGCAGAGCAGAGAAGTTATGTCTCCTTGATCTCCCCTCAGCGTGTGCCTCTTTTGCTGTTCTCTATTGTGATTCATGGTCCTGTTTGTTCTTTTCCAATTATATAAATGTCTATGCACGACCAGTGACTTCTTTTTCCTTTTAGTATGCCAATTAGGTTTTTTTTGTCACTGAAGTTGAATTTTTGCCATCATGGCTATTTTTCCAGTTATCTCATAGAAAATTCACAGTGCACAATTTTAAAAAGTGCTCAATGTACTCCAGGACTATATTACTCATAATAACTAGTACCTGCAATCGCTGGGGCCTGATCATAATCCTTCTTGTAAATTCTACCTATAGATGTCAAGTAGAAGTATTAGAGGTCATGAGAAACACCACAAACTTCTAGTGCAACAGACATTCCATTCCTATACGTAGTCAACCCCTTCTTGCAAGAATTCTTGTAGGGAGCTTCATTAGCATTATTTTGCTTCGCCTTCACTAATTTTTATTCCCCAGTTTAGCTTCCATGGGCTTTTTTTGGTGCTAAAATTGCAGCCGCTGCAGCCATTCTTAGATTTCCCGATTTGTAAATAAAAGCCTCTATCTGCCTCAAAACACCTTGATTTTGCTTAAAAATAGGTGTGATGGATTCCTCAAGCCAGGATACCTTGAATTCATGCCAAGTTTGCAGTGGATGGTCATCTGAGGATTGTTCGTGTTCTGTGTGTTAAGTGGCATATGAGGGGGTGGGAGCCTCTGGTTTAGCCTCCTTTGGTCCCTTGGGGGGTATTAGTGCCTAGTTGGTCCAAGGGCCCAACAAAAAGTCCTGATTTGAACCAATGAGCAGCGCAAGTGAGTCCCTAGTATAGCCGTGATGTGGCATTCAAGGGGAAGCATTATTTTCCTGCAGACTGATTCAGCAGGTTTCTTCAGCCACATGAGTGGATGCTGAATTCTGCAGTTCTGCATCACATATTCTTTCTTTGGGGGACTCCTCACATAGACATGTTTGCGTCCCCTCACAATTAAACGTTGCCTCAATTTTGCTCCAGGCAGTATTCTCCCCAATGCCTGGAACATGATGCTTTTCTTCTGGATTGTACACAAGCAGGAATTGGCCATCATGATTCTGTGGCCCTTGATGACCCATGGATCCTTGGTTCTCCCTTCTATCTCAGCTCAGCCTCTTCAGACTTTTCCATCTCTTCTAACTCATAGTCACTGTTATCTTCTGCATATCAATCTATAGGCTTTACACTTGTCAGCTTGGTACCTCTCGGGTTGATGTTCATCTTTCTCATCCTGTCAGGTGCATCTTAGAAGCAGTAGTGTTCCAGCAAACATGGACACTGTTTTCCACTTAGGTGTACTTCTCATCGTCATAAGGCTGTATTCACCTCTATATCTGCATTATTGGATTTCTTCTACATTTATCCAATTTAGACCTCAAGCCTACTTCGATTAGAGTTCATCTCAGTGCTATCGATGATTTTCTCATCACAGTTGATGGTTAACACCTGACTTCTCATCCTGTTGTGTCCAGATTCATTAACAGACCTTTTCAAGGTCAAACTATCTCTCAAACCACCTCTAGTAATTTTGGATCTCAATGTTGTTCTCTCTAGACTTTTGAAGTCCTCTTTTGAACCAATGTCTTCGACTTATCTGAAATACTTCACTTGGACATTGGGTTTTTTTCTCATCTCTTACCTCTGTTTGAAGAATGAGTGAACTTCAAGCACTGGGGAGGGGGGCATATCTACTGTTCACAGTGTTTAATCTTTCCAAAGTTGTGTTTTGCACCCATTCGAAGTTCTTTCCAGAAATACTCACAGAATCCCTCCATTCCCTTTCTAGGGAGTCCCACATGTGAGAATATGCTGCCTGCTTGTCCTGGGATAAAGCACAGTTACTTACAGGTGTTATCCAGGGACAGCAGGCAGATATTTTCACAACCCACCCAACTCCCCTGGTTGGCTTCTTAGCTTGCTTACAAAACTGAGGAGCCGTGAGCCTGCATCAGGCGATAAGTAACTGTGCTTTAGGGTTCCTTTTACAATGGTGCGCTAGCGGTTTTAGCGCATACACCGGATTAGCGCGCACTAGCCGAAAATCTACCGCCTGCTCAAAAGGAGGCGGTAGCGGCTAGCGCAAGCGGCAATTTAGCATGCGCTATTCTGCACATTAAGGTCCTAGCGCGCCTTTGTAAAAGGAGCCCTTAGTGTCTATTTGGAGAACTTTCCTCACAAAAGAATTTGTACGTTGTTATCTGAAATTATTTTGGAACAATGGTTTATGTGTTTTGGTTCCCAGCTTAATATGTTACAGATACAGATTGTACCTATTGGAAACCTCACCAGATCAGGATGTACATTTGGTAGGAGCTCTTTCCTCTTAAAGACTAATATGGCTGAATATGTTCTATCAGGTGAAAAAGAGAGTGATTTTTATTCCAAGTATTTTCTTAGCAAAAAGAATACAAGAACTCTGTCCTATCCTAGATCTAGGGGCCTGGAATAAATTTCTCATAAAAGAAAAGGTCAAGATGATTTCCCTTAGTACCCTAATCCCATTTCTCCAAAAAAGGAGACTGACTGTGCTGCTTGGATCTGATGTACAAATAAGTCATACATTAGAATTGTGTACTGAGCTTGAGCACATAGTTTCCTAATGTAGTAAAATAATGACTTGCAAGTTACTCTGCTTAAAGAAAATGGTGCATTCCACCATTGGTAACGTTGCTGTTTTTTGTATCGAGCAGAAATCTTTTTTTTTTTTTTTTTTTTTTAATTCTGTGTATGATTCAGTAACATAGGCATGCTGCACACAGTCCGGCTTCTCCTTACCCACTTCCATAACAAAATGATAACAACAATGTTATGAGAACAAAAAGGCCACAACTTTATTAAAACACACATGTAAACAGCACACTAGGAAGCACCCGAGCCTGCCTCACTCCTGATGTATTGCTTCCCACCATGAAAAACCAACAAGGGAGCACGTCCTTCAGCACCTTTGTGATCCGTCATACCTTTCTACCAGTGAGACCACAGTTCCTTTGCCCACCCGCCATGGATGCCAGTGAGGCAGACATCTCTTGTCCAGAGGACTGCTAAACTCCCCCCTTTGAGTCCATTCACATGTATTTATGACCAAATTTTCTTGCTTGGATACCTCCGCAGTTGTAACAACAGTAACCGCTACTTACACAAAATATTGCAAACCTGTAACTCACTAACATTGATCATCTGCCTGCCTCTAATTTCATCATATGTGTACAACTCAAAGAACGTTACTGCTAACATCAATTTCCTAACTGCACGAGCAGAGGGCATCGATGGGGCCACTATGCCTCCCAAGACTGCCCCCATACCTTTCACCCACCACTGAAGGACTGAAAGAGCAGTGGGAGGGAGGGAACGCTTGCACTGCTGGGAAGCCCCCCAAAAGACCAGGGCTTCCCAGCAGCACTGATTTAAACTACCCACGCTTCTGTCTAACTCCGCCCTCCACCTCCAGCATAGCCAATGAGATCAGGAGCCCCGTTTCTGACTTCAGCAGACGTCACAAGCGCAGGGACAGGCTGGAGGGGGAAGGGCAGAGCAACTCGAAGTCCTCGTGGCAGCCGCCATGTTACTGGCGGCATACTCAGGAGGGTCCCTCACCACATGGATTACTCAGCAAAAGAAATGAGAGACAAACAAAAGGCTGGCAAATTTTATCTTAGTTTCTGAAATAAATACAATATAATATACTAAAATCCCAAATTCCCAGGTCTAAAAAATACAATACAAAGTCCCTTTTGACAAATTCAAAATATATATTAATCTTTTGACAAAAACAAATCCAGTAGAGCCTTCAGACCCTTCCGAACATTAGAAAACCCCTTCTTTAAAAGCAGCAAATTTGTCATGCTTTCCGTTGTAATAAACAATATTCTAACACTCATTCATAGAAAAAGCTGTATTATCTTTCCACTCAGACATTATAGACTGTATTGCAATGGCAATAAGCCCATCAAATAACTTAGCCTTCTCTTAATAATTTAGACAAAGCCACAGAATGTAATAAAACAACCTTATAACTAAGGGCTCCTTTTACTAAGGTGTGCTAGCAGTTTTAGTGCGCGTGCTGGACGCTAACTTCTCCATAGAGCTTGCCTTAGTATTTTTCCATTAGCGCAGGGTTTGCTAAAAACGCTAGCACACCTTAGTAAAAGGAGCCCTAAATTCTGCATGAATTTCTAACACACTTATGATCCTGTCGCATACTAGTACCCAAATTAGTTTAGGTGACTAGAATTTGAGATAAAGTTCCCACAGCAGATCCATAGGACCAGTATTTGTTAGAACTACCAACCCCCAGTTTTGCAATCCTGGACGGGGTCCATAAGGCTCATTGAGTCATATAGTACAGCAACTTGAGTACCCTCTGCTGATAGTGATGGTCTGCAGATTTTAGTTCAAAAGTCTTCCCACTTCGATCTAGAGAGGTCTCCCCCCAGGTCATACTCCCAAACTCGCACAAGAGAAACACAATTATATCTCCCATAGGATTTCATCAATCTTGTATACTGTAAATGCCTTTTTTAAAGAATCTACTAAAATCATACAAAAATCATTTAGTTCAGAAATCATATCAGAGAATCAGGCAACTTTCTGCAAACAATGGTTTAGCTGCATCCATTGATAGTACAGTAATGCTTAGTTTACAAATTATATTCCTCTTCAAGTTCAACAAATCTTAAATTTACCTGTCTAATGATGTACAAACCAGATTCCTCTAGCTTGCCACTCAAGCCAGCTAAATACTGCATCTAGTATATTTATCTCAGGATTAAGTCAGAGAGAAACTGCCTTTGGCTCAGGTCTGGATAGTTTCAAACACTGAGCCACAGTTATCAACGTATTGTGAGATACCACCCTCCTAGACTGAGCTATTAATAAACTACACAAAGGAAATGGACTACCATTGCCTTCTTCAGCTGTAACCACCCATGTACCCACCTACCATTCTGCAGCAGCAGTCATAAGATAAGAATAATGGCATAACTTAAATTTTGGAAAATTAATACCCCCTTTACTTTTGATCAGTGGCCTCAAACTCAAACCCTTTGCAGGGCCACATTTTGGATTTGTAGGTACTTGGAGGGCCGCAGAAAAAATAGTTAATGTCGTATTAAAGAAATGACAATTTGCATGAGGTAAAACTCTTTATAGTTTATAAATCTTTCCTTAAACTCATGCAAAATTGTAATTTCTTTAATAAGACATTAACGATTTTTTCTGCGGCCCTCATAGTTAAAGTTTAATATCTTTCCTTTCTCAAAACTGACACATTTCAATCACTATTGAAAATAAAATTCACTTTCCCTACCTTTGTTGTCTGGTGACTTCATTTTTCGTGCTTTTAACTATGTTTCCAGGGTTTCTTGTCCTTTGACTGTTTTTCTCTGTCTTCACTTTCTGCCTTGCATCCATCTTTGAAAAAAACAGACTGACTCTGTATATTAACACACCTCAAGAGCAGAAACTGCTATGCAAAAATTTTTGCTCAGAGAAATGTAACTCTAAAGAGGGAGAGGTAACCCCCTCTTGGACGAAAGAGTTTTATCTTCCAATCATTGCTTAATAGATGCAAAAGCAATTCTCACTCAAGGGTGCGAGTAGTAAAAAAACTGATTAAATCTCTTAATATTGCTGTATGCTTTCAAAAAACTTTCAAACAACTTCAATTCTTGCATTCAGGTTGACACTGGACACTTTACAGTCATGAGGTTGAAAAATAAAGATACTTATCAGGGTCCCGACGCGGCCCCGTTTCAGTATCTGCTTCAGGAGACCCCGTCTGATCAAAGCTGAAAAGGGTAACAACCGTAAGACAATTCCAAAAAAGTGTCGTTCTTGAAATGAAACATCTCTGTGCAACCGAGATGCACAGAGATGTTTCATTTCAAGATGTTTCATTTCAAGAAATTTAAAAAGAAATTAAATTACTAGAACATAAATTAATTATAAAATGGGAACATGATACATTACAGAAATTATTAAAAACAAAAGTTAAATATAATGAGATTTCTTCTCAATTTGTAAGAAAAGATATGTTCTATAGACAAGTACAGTATTATGGAAATTCAAATAAGGCTGGAAGATTGTTAGCAAATTTTATTAAAGCAAAAAAAAAGAAAAACTAAAATAATTGCAATTAAAGATAAGCAGGGCAATACACACACCAACATTGAAGAAATTATAAAACAATTTCTTGATTTTTATAAGGATTTATATACTTCTAATACTTATGAAAATAAAGAACAAGATGGTTTAGAGTTTTTAAATTCATTTATTGGACCAAATGTTCCGGATCATATAAAAAGAAGCTTAGAAGAACATATATCTTTAAAAGAAATAGAATCAGCATTGAAGGCTCTTAGAGTTGGATCCGCTCCAGGTGGAGATGGATATACTGTTGAATATTATAAAACATTTCAAAATACTTTATTACCTTATCTATTAAATTTATACCAATATCAAATGAATAATGGAAATATATCAGGAACTATGGCTGATTCTGTTATAATTGTCTTGCCAAAACCAAACAGGGATCCGACATTGATAACAAACTATAGGCCTATATCTTTGATGAATGTAGATGCTAAATTAATTGCTAAAGTGCTAGCTATAAGGCTAGCAAAAGCTCTTCCTTTTATCATTGATGTACATCAAACAGGATTTGTTGCTAAAAGACACTCTTCACATAACACTAGATTAGCATTTCATTCTTTAAATTTAGCAAAAAATTTGAATGATCCAGCTTTTCTAATATCATTAGATGCAGAAAAAGCATTTGATAGAGTAGAATGGAAGTTTATGTATCAAGCTCTAGAATGGTTTGGTGTAGGACCTGGTTTTATTAAAATGATTCAAACATTATATAGCTCCCCTGGAGCAAGATTAAATATAAACAATAACTTATCTGATAAATTTAACTTGCTAAGGGGAGTTAGACAAGGTTGTCCTTTATCTCCCTTACTTTTTGATATCGTTCTGGAACCCTTATTAATTGCAATAAATCAAACTAAGGGAATAAAGGGAATCACATTTTCTAATTGGGAATTTAAATTATCTGCGTATGCAGATGATATTTTATTATATTTAAGAGAACCAGAAGACACCATTCCAGATCTACTTAACTTAATAGAAAAGTTTGGAAAGTTTTCTGGATATAAAATCAATTGGGAAAAATCTGAAGTTCTTCCAATTAATATCCATTGTACCAAAGGATTATTTGATTCATATTCATTTAAATGGAAAGAGGAAGGACTAAAATATTTAGGTATTCTTATAAAAAATACAATTGATGACACAGTAAAAGAGAATGAAAAACTTTTATTAAAGAAAATAACAGAAATGTGCGAGCAATGGAATCCTTTACATCTTTCTTGGTGGGGAAGAGTTCAAACAATTAAAATGATGATTTTACCTGTGGTTTGTTATCAAATGAGTATGATCCCAATATTTTTTCAGGGGTCATTTTATAAAAAGTTAAACAGTATACTAACAAAATTTGTTTGGTTTGGGAAAAGACCCAGAATCGCTTTAGCATCATTACAAAAAACAATTAAGGAGGGAGGGGTAAATTTTCCAAATTTCTATAGGTACCATCAAGCCTATATTTTAAGACAGGATATGTATTGGATCCTCCCAGATCTCATGGAAAATGTACCTGATTGGTTATATTTAGAATGGCGCCTCATGTTCCCTTTACATCCAGAACATTTCATTAGTATAACAATGCCCAGGAGTTATAAAGATCATAGAATTCTAATAGATACATGGAAAACATTAAGATTTATAAGCAATTTATCAACAAATCCATTGGCTAAATCTTTAAATCAATCTATTTGGGTAAACTCCAGGATCAAAATTGGTGGATTTAAAATAGTATGGAAACAATGGATAATAGCAGGTATACGTACTTTAAAAGATGTAATAATAAATGGATCACTGCTTAGTTTTTCACAATTGCAACAAAAATTTGGATTAGAAAAAACACAATATTTTAAATGGATGCAATTGAAGCAGGCTATTCAGGAAGGGTTCCCTGAATGGAAGAATCTTAATAATCAATATAGTTTGCCAATCCTTTGTTTTCAAGCAGATTTTCTAGGACACCAAGCTGCAAAATGGTATAATATTATATATGAATTTTCAAACAAAAAAAAGAGAACAGGACTTAGGGACATTTGGAGTATTGAGATAGGACAGACAATTTCTGCATCTCAATGGCAAAAATTTTGGTCCTGGAGAATACATACTACAAGGTCAGCATCTATGAGTCAAACATGGATGTTTTTATTACATAGAGTTTTATGGACCCCCTACAAGATTACAGAAATTAGATAGTAGTAGATCTAATAGATGCTGGCATTGTAAGATAGAAGTGGGGACATTAGATCATTTATTATTCTTTTGTCCCTGTATTAATTCCTTTTGGAAATTAATTTGGCCCCAAATTAATAAATTATTAGAAAATCATGTTGGACTATCATATGATACAATATTATTTGGAACAACAATGAGAACACAGAGTCCGATATCAGCTAACAATAATAAACTTTTATTAATTCTAACAGGGGTCGCCATTCAGCAAATTACTCAGAATTGGAAAGATTACACTAAATTAAATTACACTTTCTGGTGGAATTCAATTTGTCATATATATAAAATGGAAAAAGTAATGGCATTACAACAAGGTTATATTAAAAAATTTAATAAAATATGGGGACCATTGACAAATTATTCTACTGATCAGATATCATAACACATGTATAAAACATATAGAGGGGGTAGGGAAGGGAAAAATATTGTAATAATAATATGATATAAAATTTTGATAAAGGGTTTCTTTAATTTACAATGTAAGAACATTTATTGATAATTTCAAGTGTTTCTTCATAATTGAATGTAATACATGTATTTCACTTGATGTAAGAATTTAAAAAGAATAAAAATTATTTACATTTAAAAAATGTTTATTTCTAACATTTTATAAAAGGAATCAAGATATGGAAGACAAATTATATTTTGAGCAATGAGAACATAATCTATCTTGGATGCTACTACCATCTTAATAGCAGCCAAATACTCTGACCAGGTCAGAAATAAGGGTGACCACTTCAAGAAAATGTCACCAACCATTCTCTGCATCACAGACTTACCATAACACACTCCCAAACATTTCAGTTTATCAGGAGCCCATACAAGAGGTTGTCCACTCAGATGCTGTCTATGGGCATACACATTAAGGGGCTAGACACTGACTTTTCCCCATAAATCCTGAAAAACTCAAAGCTAGTAGATTAGTCAAAGACTGTGTATTCATATGAAGTAAAAAGTCATTTGCCCCCAGTGGCATACCTAGCATATGTAACACCTGGGGCCCATCATTTATTAACACCCCCTCTTCTATATAAAAAAACATGATTTTTTTTAGTAATAATCCACACATCATACAATAAGAGTGTACCTAGTAAAAGGCAGCATCTTACATACTGAAGTGAGCAGTAGAACATCAATATACCCATTCTAAAACAACAAGCCAGATTAGTACAGATCAATCCTGCACAATCATTGCTAACAGAAAACCATGACTTTCATACATACAGAACACAGAAACAAATTTAGGTGTTTAATAAAGAAGTTCGGACCGCAGGGCCCCCTGGATCTGTGGGGCCCAGGACAGCTGCCATGATTGCTTTTCTGTTAAAAATTAAAATGTCCAACTGATGCCTTCTTTGAGCTTTGTTGGATGTCAAATTGTGAGACAAAAGATTAGTAGTTCTGTCCCTGATCCAGCACAGCTCAAAGAAGGCAACAGTTGGACATTTTTATTTTTAACAGAAAAGCAAATAAGTGGACAGCCCATAAAAATTAAAGACATAACAGAAATATGAGAAATTTTTTTTAGATCCA
Organism: Geotrypetes seraphini; assembly: GCF_902459505.1. Classification (NCBI taxonomy): domain Eukaryota; kingdom Metazoa; phylum Chordata; class Amphibia; order Gymnophiona; family Dermophiidae; genus Geotrypetes; species Geotrypetes seraphini. The sequence goes on from NC_047088.1 coordinate 96,215,616, forward strand.
CAGAAGATGATTCTTTTTCCTAAATAAAGAATTTTTCGAGGGGGGGGTAACGGGGAGAAATGTCAGTTAAGCACAGGGGTTCTCAACCCAGTTCTACCTACGCAGTCCAGTACCTGCAGAGAGGAGCTAACAATAGCTTGTCGTTTTCAAATGGGTTTTCTCTTTCCCGCCACTCTCCATCCGCCCAACAGAGGAAATTCCCAGTAAGTCTGAGCAGCACAGCATGTGAGACAAAGCACATGCGCTACATTACACTGGCGACAAAACTCATGCAGCGATTAACCATTAAAAGAAAGGGAGGTTCAATAAGAGACACTGCTGAAAGAAGGTTATACTTTAAAATCTTCAGTATTTGCTGCTGTATCCTAACTCTCTTTGTTTTTCTGGGAGCCAGACCTGCTGGTGCGCAGCAGCAGCGAGTATTGTGCAGACAAACTGACCACCTGGTACAGCTGAAGAGGGAGAAAAGAAAACTGTTGAATTTCTTGGGGGAAAGATGAGGAGTTCGGCCAACAGGGGGAGGAAAAGCTGGACAGTGTGGGGGAGGAGGAGCAGTAGGGAAGGCAAGAGATCGCTGTGTGTCCCCCTCCCTTCCCCCCGTAGCCAAAATTTTCCTTTACAGAAGGGCCCTGACACAGCAGCTGTTCTCACAAGCTGCTGGCAGCTGCCCCGAAGTTTTCCCTCTGCCGCAACTTCCCATTTCTGACAGGGCAGATCGCCACAGAGGGAAAGCTTCGGGGCAGCTGCCGGCAGTTTGTGAGAAGGGCTGCCATGTCGGGGCTCATCTGAAAAAGAAAATTTAGGTGTTTAATAAAGAAGTTTGGATCACAGGGCCCCCTGGATCTGTGGGGCCCAGGGCAGCTGCCCTGTGCTCCACCCTAACGCCGGCCCTGGGGCCCCCTGCCAGTTTCGGGCCCTAGGCACATGCAGAGCTGCACTCAAGTGGCTAAAGAGCCGTGGTTTGCCAACCAGTGGACTAACTCAATGCATTTTATGATGAGCTTTCAAAGGTAACCCTTCAGATCAAAAAAAGCATGTTGAAAAATATCAGTATATATAAGGAAAACATGAATGCATTTCAGGAATAGGAAGAGGGGTGGGTAGGTAGGCAGGAGACAGAAAGGTGGCAATGGAATTGCTAGAAAACCGTATTCACTGAAGAAGTTGACGTATTTTGAATTTTCCTATATGTCATCTTTTGTTTCCTGAGATATTGTTGCATAGATATTTAAAGGAGATATTGCAGATAGGTAAAGTGGAGGAAATGATTATTTCTGAATGTTGATATGTTTTTATTTCTCAACCTGGAGCAGTGAATGAGAGGGCAAAAGAGGGAGACAACTTCGAATCAATTAATTTGACCAATTTCCTGGAATCCTCCCAGGAGGATATTAAAAAGGGCTACCCTTCAGGTCACTCTCTCAACTGAACAAGAAAGAATCAATATACTGAATTTGTATTTTTGGAAAAAAGATGTTCAGTTCTGTGGCTGTCCAGTCTGGATTTTTCCAGATGTGGCCAGGACCACACAATTGCATTGGAAGGAATTCTTGAAATTGAAAGACACTGATACCATTCATCCTACTTCAGCGTTGGTACTGGTGTATCCATCGACACTAGGTCAGTGACATCTTTGTTGAGGGAGTCAGCTAAAAAACATAAGCATTCCTCCCTATCCAAGCATACTTTGACCGCTTCTCAAGCGTCTACTCTTATCAATGCATCTCAAGTGTCGACGCACCGAAACAAGGTCACCTTCAAGTTGTCACCTTTGGGGCATGCATCATCTTCGAGTTCTCCAATACCTCGACATTCCACACTCCCTGCACCATCTGTACCAATCTCTTCGGTACCAGTGCCATCTATGCAAGACCAAATTTGGGAATTAGTTCAAAGGGAATTGTCTAATATCTTACAAGCCCAAGCACCACAGGTACCCGCTTTGACACATCCGGTACTAGCTCAGTCTGTGCAATGCTCTATTTTACCATCTTGGTCTCCACAGCGCCAGTGATTGAAGAGGAGTGTTTTTCCTCCTGTTTCCCTGTAAATGTGTGATAACTTTGAATTCCATAAGATATATTTACTTTGAGCCTACCTAGCTTGAAAGATTACTGATTGAAGAAGAAATATCTGCTGAGGGGTAATGTGAGTGGATATAGTTAAATTTAGGAAAATTTTGATGATGGGGGGATGGGGTATAATTTGTTAAATTTAAATTTCCTGTATAATATATTAGTTTGCTTCTTCCTAGTGATGTGGGCTATGATTTCTTTTGTATTTCATTTGTATGAAATATGTATATTAAAAATGCAAATAATAAAAAAAAAAGAAAGTGAAAGACTCTTCTGGAATAATCTGTATTTAGCACCAAGCATAGTTACACAATGCCTGTGTATGAATGAAAAACTGCTGTGTGGCAAGGAACATCAAAAAGGGCAAAAATAGACAGCAGCCAAATGGTTGAAATTTATGTTTGAATTTTTTTATGCTTATTATATTCTTTTTTTTTTTTTCTCTGGCAATATTTTTTGATATTTAAAGAAAACAGAAGCACGGTTTTGAAGGATATAAAGGCAATGACTGAGAAAATTGGATCACTTGGATTGGGTAAGTGATATTATTATTTATGAATTTATGTACATTTTATTTTACTTTTTTTAAGGGGGGTTTATTAACTGATTTTTCATAAAGAGATTCACCCAAAGAGGTTTACAATACATTGGAACAGTAATTGGGTACACAAGTATTTTTCCTATCTGTTCTGTCAGGCTTACAATTTAATTGTGGTACCTGGTGCAATGGACGGTTTAGCGACTTGCTTAGAATCAAGGGAGCAGGCTGGGATTGAACTCACAACTAGAGAATGACACGGTGGTGGTTATCCGCGGCTAGCCGCGTTTAGCCGCGGGTAACCCGCCGGAACGGGGAATGAAAAATAACAGTCACTGCGGGGACGGGGACAAGGCCATTCACTGCCCATGGAGCGGTGAATGGTCTTGTCTCCGCAGTGAGGTATTTAGGATCGCGCAGTCCCCGCAGCCACTGCCCGCCTGTAGCGTTTAGCCAGCTCCCTCCCTCTACCTCACCTTAAATTCTGAGTTTGCCAGCTTCCATTTTCCTGAGCCGCACGCGTTCATAAAGCAGCGCGCGCGCGGCTGCGAGTCCATCAAGCTTCTCCTCTGACGCAACCGGAAACAGGAAGTTGCAGGGGAGGAGAAGCTTGTTAGACTTGCGCAGCCGCGTCTTTTTAAATGCGTGCGGTTTGGGGAAAAAGGAAGCTGGCAAACTCAGAATGTAAGGTGAGGTGGAGGGAGGGAGCTGGCTAAACGCTGCGATCGGGTAGGTGGGGGCTACTAGACCGTGAGATCGCATTTGTTCCCGGCTCATACTAGGAAGGAGGGAGTGAAAGGAAAAAAAATTCTGGGCCAAGGGGATGAAGAGGGAAAGAAAGAAACCCACAGCAGGAAAGAAAGGGAAAGACAGGCAGGTGAGCCAGATGCTGGAAGCAGGGGGGGGGGAGAAAGAGGGAAAGAAGCTAGATGGGGTTGAAAAGAAGAGACACGCTGGTATGGAAGAGGAAGATAGGGGAAATCTGGACAGAGGAAGTTAACAGAAAGAGGGGAAATTATGTGCATGGGGCATAGGGACAGAGACATAAAGGGGACATGCCATGGGGATGGTATATGGACACAGGGGGGGGGCAATGGCAGATACATAGGAGAGATATTAGAAATGGGGAAAATAGGAACACAGAAGCGAGATAGTTTGCACAAATTACATTGTAACGTGCCACGAAAATAAGAGGGAGGGAGGTAGATAGATAGGCCACGCGAGAGGAGCTGAAGGGTGGTAGAAAGGAACAGATTGTAAAGGAGGGAGGGAAGGGTGGTGGTGGAAAGGAATAGAACAGACATTGAAAGAGGGTAGAGAAGAACAGACCCTGAAGGGAAATGTGGAAGACAGAGTGGGGAGAAGATGCTGGAAGGGAAGAAGACAGATGCCAGACTATGGGGGAGCGGAGGGAAGAAGATGGGTGCTAGACCAATTGGGGGAGGGTGAAGGGAGAGGCACAGTAACAGCAAATGGAAGACGCAGAGAGAAGACACACAGTGGATGGAAGGAATTGAATGAGAAGATGTGGAAAGCAGAAACCAGACAACAAAGGTAGAAAAAAAATTATATTTATTTATTTATTTTTTGCTTTAGGATAAAGTAGTATATTAGTTGTGTTGATAAAAATTTATAAACAAAGCCCTGCCAGCTGAACATCTCTTTCTTAGTTCAGCAGCAGGAACTTTGATTTATAAGAAAGGAATAAGCTAAATAGATGGCTAAATACTAAGGCTTATATGGATGCTACGGGGACGGGGCGGTGAATGGGATGGCAGTGGCGGTGACGGGGCGGTGAAAGGGATGACGGTGACGGAGCGGTGCAGAGGATGGTGGGACGGGGCGGTGACGGGGACAGATTTTTTCCCCGTGTCATTCTCTACTCACAACCTCAGGGTGCTGAGACAGCAGATCTAACCACTAGGCCATTCCATCACATGCCAGGGTTTTGCTGTGTTATGGTTATGAGATATTTATCCTAGGACAAGCAGGCTGCATATTATCACATCTGGGTGATGTCATTCATGGAGCCCGGTACAGACAGTGCAAAAGTGTACTGTCACTTTAAAAAACTGAAGTCTCGAGACTGCTCATACCAATTATGCACCGGTGCCTTCTTGCCCAACGTTGGTTCATGAGACCATCAGTTCTCGAGTTTCCATAGAGCTGAGAAGCTGTGCTTTTTATTCAGTGCATCAAACTATGTTTTGTAGTGCCTTCCCAGTTTTTTGTTTATTTTCTTAATTTTTTTAATTTAATTTTTTTTTTTTTTTTTACCAATTTTCTTTTCTGGGCCTTCAGGTTCACTTCAGCTTGTTCCCAGGCTGGGAATGTCAATCATTTTTTGGATCAACTTTTACTTCATCTACCAGGATTATTGAGTCCTTTGATTTTGCATTAGCTATTTTCCCCTCAAGGTCCTAGCCTTCCAGTGACTTCAAGTTACTCAGGATTCGATAAACCCCAACTGCAACATCAGTCCCTTCTTATAGAGTCAGCATTGAAGAAGGCCAGCCATCAAGACAAATGCTGGCCTCCTGGCAGAGAGGGAAGAACCCTAGATAAATTTGTGTAAACACTCTCCCAGAATACCATGCTTACCAGTAGAATACCAGTAGAATACTCAGAATACCAGTAGAATACTCAGTTACAACTTCTATATATACGCAAATGACATCACAATTGTCATTCCCATAACCTCACTGACACAAGAGACAGAACAACTCACCTTATCTGTTCTCACTAAGGTAGAACAATGGACTACACAATTCAAACTAAAACTGAACCCAGAAAAAAACCAAGCTTTTCCTGGCAAGTCCTAACCACAAGCTAACGAATACATCTTTGAAATTAAACGGGTTAATCTACCCAATCAATTCTACCATCAAAATCCTTGGAGTCAACCTTGACTGGTGCCTGACTTTTGAAGACCATACTAACGCTCAGGTTAAAAAATGTTTTTGAACCCTTTGGAAACTTCGTACCATCAAACACTATTTTGACTTCCTCTCTTTTCGACTGCTGGTTCAGTCTTTTATCTTAAGCACCTTAGATTACTGCAATATCATATGCTTAGGATCCTTTAAGAAAACCATCAAATGATTGAGAATCATTCAGAATACTGCTGTCCGCCTCATTTATGGTCTCAAAAAGTCAGATCATGTAAGCCCGTAATACAGAAAACTACACTGGCTGCCAATGGAGGCAAGGGTCATCTTCCAAGTTTGCCTGCCTCTGCTTCAAAACCATAACAGGTTCATCCCCAATCTACCTGTCGCACCATTTAGAATTTCCAGGTACCACTTGCACACATAATGCCTATCTGTTTGCCTTCCCCTCCCTGAACGGCTGTATCTACAAGAGATTCCTTGATAGATCACTGTCATTCCAAGCAGGCAAATGGAATAAATGTCTAACCACCCTCATTTCAAATTCACCCTCCTACCAATCCTTCAGAAAATCAATTAAAACCTATCTCTTTGATAAATTTCTCTGACTCCTTCCTGCCTCACTGTATCTCTGAAATGCTTCCAGATATACCTAACTACTCTCGGCTTACTAATGTAATTTGAAAGTTTTTTCTATATTATCGCTGTCTGTGTACAGTCTCTTCCTCTGTAAACCGCTCTGAATTGCTTGTGGTATTGCGGTATACAAAATAAAGTTATTATTATTATATGACTTTCTATATGAAGTCTCTGGTTCAGATGCTGGCACATTATAAACAATATATTCCTGAACTAGATTTTTAGCCCGTTACATTAATAGGTGCTAGAATAGATGTGTAGACTTAGACCTTTCTTTCTGTGTTTCTGTCTTTCTTTCTGTCTGTCTTTCCTCCTGTCTGTCTTTCTTTCTGTCTCTCTCCCTGCCCCCTTTCTTTCTTTCTGTCTCTCCCCCCTGTTCAGCAGCACCCCTTCCCTGCTCCCCCTGTCCAGCAGTAGCCCTTCTCCCTTACTTTTGCCTCCCCCCCTGTCCAGCAGCACCCCTTCCCTGCTCCCCCTGTCCAGCAGTAGCCCTTCTCCCTTACTTTTGCCTCCCCCCCTGTCCAGCAGCACCCCTTCCCTGCTCCCCCTGTCCAGCAGTAGCCCTTCTCCCTTACTTTTACCTCCCCCCTGTCCAGTATCCGCTAGGCCAGGCAGCCTCAGGGCTTTTGCTAGGGCGGCCCGCCTTGCATTATCAAAGTGGACTGGCCTAGCAAATGCCCCGCAGCTGCTTGATGAAACTGCTGCTGCTGCTGCTGGTCTGGGGGTGAAAAGAAGAGGCATCCCGGAAGCAGCAGCGTAGTCAGAAGGCAGAAAGTCAGCTGGCGTCAGAGATCGGATCAGGAAATCAGCTGAGCCAGGCACTGCGCATGTGCGGCACTGAAGCACGGATCACAAAGCACAGACGCATGTAGATTGAAGTGCGCATGCACACTAAGGGTTTTATTATAGCGGATATCAGTTCAATGCTTTTCAACACATTTCATGATGTTCTGGAAACTAGAAAATGTAAAAACACTTTCACAAAAAAGATGTACGATGTCTGATGGATATCAACAGCACAGTTCAGGCTTAATCACAAAGTGCAATTTGAAAAATCAGAGGAAAAAGCCTCAGACTGAGGCCCTCCCACCACCACAAAAGGTGGTTAAAGGTGGTTAGGTGTTAACCTCATTGGTAAAAAAAACTTCTATTTTATTGCAGACAGATAAAAGCCTTGTGCGGTGCTGTTTATGCTATTTGTGCTTAAAGATAGAAGAAAAGACTTTCCACTTATCTTCTGTTTGATCGGTACACCAACTTTGACCAGCGTTTCACAAGTCTGCTGCCTCAGGGTGTAACGTATCCGATCGAACTTTAAATGGGGAGCCGAAACGCATCTTTTGATGCGGAGATGCGTTTTGGCGTCCCATTTAAAGTTCGATCGGGGAGAGGTGGCATTGATGAACATTTGAGAGCTAACCTCGAAGCTAAATAGCTAAGTAATAAGATTAAATTAGAAAAAAGATATTAAGTAAGGAAGTGAAGTGAACTAAAATGAAATACAATGAAGAAATATTTATGGAGTTATGAAATTAAGAATAAGTATGAAACTAAATGAATTTTAAAGTTTTGAGTAAATAAACAATAAAGTGGATTGATGAAGACAAGAGATTGCTGGGCATTACTCGTGATCCATTTGATATCCGAAGGTCCATACAAATGAAAAAATGAAGTATATATATATATATATATATACTAGTGTTTAAGCCCGTTACATTAACGGGGTCCTAGAATATATGACTGTCTGTCTGTCTTTATTTATGTCTCTCTCCCTGCTCCTGTCTCTTTCTTCCTTTCTTTCTGTCTCTCTCCCTCCTGCAATTTTTCCCTAGCCTCCTTTGTCTGTCTGTATTTTTTTCTGTCTCTCCCCTCCCCCCCCCACTTTCCTTTGCAGAAGCAGCAGTGATATTTCCCTTCCCCTCCAAATCCCTGTGTAGTAGTAGCAGCATTTCCCCCCACCACCACCCCATTCCCTTCTCTTCCCCCCCTCCCCCACTTTCCTTTGCAGAAGCAGCAGCGGTATTTCCCTTCCCCTCCAGGTCCCTGCTGAAGCAGTAGAAGCATTTTCCCCCACACCCCATTCCCTTCTCTTACCGTGAGCTGCCCTGCTCCGTTCTGCCCCTCCCACTTCCTTTCCAGCGTGCTGGCCTGCTGTGGCTGAAGGTTTTTTTTTCGGCGGCTCTTCTCACGATCCCCGTGGTGGCAGTTCCTCCTGTTCAAAGCGGCCTGCTGAGGTTCGCGGCCGGCTGTAACGAACCTCGCAGGCCGCTCTCCAACTTGGTAGCATGTTCCCTCAGACGCGATTACGTCAGAGGGAACGTGCTACCATGTGGAGAGCGGCCTGCGAGGTTCGTTACAGCCGGCCGCGAACCTCAGCAGGCCGCTTTGAACAGGAGCGGTAACGTTTTTTGCGGGAAGGGGGGAGTCTAGTAAGTACACAGGGCCGGACGCAAGAGGAGCCGCCACCGCGAAAAACCCCAGCGAGACCGCGAGTGTGGGGCCGTTGCAAAGAGCTGACTTCTGCAGCGCCGTAGTCAATTTTGTTTTGAATGTGTGAGCAAGCAGTGAGTTTTTTTTTCCTGCAGGAGTGTATGAGCGGTAGTGGTTGTTGCGGGAGAGGAGGGGGTAGTTGGAATTTGTCAGCTTCGCGTGGGGCCGTAGTAAGCGCGGGGCATGCTGCAGTCTTGGCGGCCACGGACATACGGATCACGGAAGCACGCCGATAAGACTGCGCATGCGTCGCCTACGGTTTTATTATATATATATATATATATATATATATATATATATATATATGTATATATATATATATATATATATATATATATATATATATATATACATAAACACATATAATGAAGTGTATGTTAATATTAGACCAATAATCTCTTTACAGTGTATATGGTGCCGCAATATGTAAATAATAATAATAACTTTATTCTTCTATACCGCCACAATCTTGCAACTTCTAGGCGGTTTACATTCAAGAGAGCTGGACATTCAGCGAGTTACAATATGCAGATAGAAGAAATACAGAGTACAGAAAATTTAAGAAAGCGAAAAAATAAAATATACAGTTTGCTAAGAAATTTCCGAGAGGACATGTTTGGAAAACATCGCGAATTACAAAAATATAGCGAAAATTACAAAATACAGTTTGTTAAGAATTTTCAGAAGGGACCTGTTAGGAAAAGGTCACGAATTACAAAAAATACAGCGAAACTTATAATATACAGTTTGTTAGGAATTTTCAGAGGGGACATATTAGATGAAAGGTCCCGAATTACAAAATACAGTTTGATTAGGATTTCAGAGGGGGTATATTGGGAAAAATGGAACAAGAAAAAAAGTGTTCAGTGAAGATTTTGTTTAGGTGATATATCTATCGAATAAGGCAGTTTTTATGAGTTTTCTAAAAGCGTTGTAGGTCAGTCTAGCTTTATTTATGTAGTTGTCTAGCCAAAGTTGTTGTTTGTTTGCTTGGTACGCGAAAGTTCTATCCAGAAAGGTTTTGTATTTACAATTGGTAATGCTTGGGTATACAAAAAGATGGTAGTTTCTGGTTTGCCTTATAGGGCTGTAGAATACGAAGTGAGATAGTAAGTACGTAGGAGCTAGTCCACAAACTAGTTTGAAACATATGCAGGAGAACTTGAAAATTATTTGTGCCTCGACTGACAGCCAGTGTAGTAGTTTGTAGTAGGGGTTGACATGGTCACTCTTTTTTAATCCAAATATCAAGCGGACCGCTGTGTTCTGAATAATTCTAAGTTTCCTTACTGTTTTTTTGGGTATACCCATATAAACGATGTTGCAATAGTCCAGAGTAGAAAGCACCATATAGCTTTATTTTATTAGAGATTTAAAAGAGTACAGAGAATAGTTAGTGATTCAGAGAGAAGTGACAATTGGTTAAGATTTATCAAGTTGATATCCATCAGACATCATACATCTTTTTTGTGAAAGTGGGGTTTGTTTGTTTTTTAATCCATTGGGTTTTCACAACATCCGAGTTTTTTTTTGGCTATATATCTGGAAACTAGAAAATACATGGCTTGCTCTTTTTTTTTTTTTTAATGCCTTTGATGTAACCTCATGAGCATCAACAATTTTTATTGCAATGAGAAGACTAGCATGATTACAATTGATCAGATCTGGATGCTAACATCCAAGAAAGACTGACCAATATACTATGGCTAGGAGAGGAACTGTTTGGGGACAAGATTGAAGAAGCCACTCAAAAAAATAGAGGCATAAAGATTCAATGACAACCTTATCTACAAAGTCATCTAAGTCTCAAACTACTAAGAGGTTCTTTAATCCAAAAACTCTTCCTGTTAACCCAAACAAAGGTATAGGAATAGGCTTCAGGTATAGGAATATACCATCATTATCATCTTCCAAAGCTCCACCACATTGGTGCCAGAGACAACAAAGAACTTAAAAGTTTCACCCTCAAACACAGCAAGAGTCTTTTTTTTTTCATCCAAGAGAGCTTAGCCAGTGTAATATAGCCAATTCCTCTATCTCTTCCTATAGGGGGTTATCTCACTCACTTTTACCATTGTTGGATCATTTTATAACATCAGATCGTTGGGTTTTTCAAGTAGTGAGACAGGGTATGCCCTTCATCTACAAACAAGATCTCCTAACCCCCCTCCAAAAAAGTCTTTTTTTCAACTTCTATCAGACTGCTCTCCTTCAAGAATAGCTCTCAGCACTCCCCTCAGTTCAATGCCATTGAACATGTACCTCTGTAGGAGAGGGGCTGGGGGGTTCTACTTCAAGTATTTCCTCATACCGAAAAAGATTGGAGGCCTCTGCCCAATTCTGGATCTCTGCATGCTCAACAAATACTTAGTGAAGGACAAGTTTTGTATGGTCTCTCTTGGAACCCTGTTACCGCTCTTGGAGAAAAATGACTGACTCTCTAAATCAGGGGTGTCCAACCTGCGGCCCCGTGAAGTATTTTGTGTGGCCCCAGTCGAGGGCGATGCAGTGTTTTCCTCTGCTGCCTCCGGGTGTTTGCTGTCTTGCCAGCTTCCTCCTCTGTCTTGCTGCAGCATTTGTCGGCCCCAGAAACATTTTTTTCAGCCAATGTGGCCCAGGGAAGCCAAAAGGTTGGACACCCGTGCTCTAGATCATAAAGAAGCCTACACTCATACCTAGCCTCCCTGCCCACAGGAAATATCTTCACATGCTAGTGGGATCATGTCACTTCCAGTGCAAAATACTCCCATTTGGACTAGTGTTGCCACCCAGAGTTTTCACAAAATGCTTAGTGGAAGTGCCTGCAATTCTCCACTCATGCGGATTTCATGTGTTCTCCTACCTGGACATGCAGTGATGCATTGAAGAGCTTGAGGCCATTGAAGAGCCCCAACACCTCAACAAGCTCACCAGGCTATGAATTCAACAATATGTCTTCTAGAACTTCTCGGATTTGCAGTTAATTACAAAAAGTCTAATTTAAAATCCACTCATATTCTAGAATTCATTGGAACACTTCTGGACACAATCAAACTCGTGTTTTTCTACCTTAACAGAGGCTCAACACTCCAATTCACATATGCCAGAAGGTCTCCTCTTCAACACATCACTGCATGTCAATTGATGCATCTTCTAGGTCACATGGCATCTACAGTTCATGTAACTCCATCTACATCTCAGGGAACCTCAGTGGGCACTCTCAACACAATGGCCTCAAGCTGCAGATATACTATCCCAAAGGTTGTAAGTGACCCCAGAACTTCGTCAATCCTTTAAGTGGTGAGTAGCACCAAAAAAATCTGTCCAGAGGCCTCCTCTTCCACATTCCGCCACATCAAATGTTATTGACAATGGATACTTCTGTGCTCAGTTGGGGAGCCCATCTCGATGGCCTCCATATTCAAGGCAGCCGGAATCCTCAGGAGATATCTCTCCATATCAATCTCCTCGAGCTTCGAGCAATCCACAATGCTCTATGCACATTCCAAGATTGTCTCCTCAGTTGAGTAGTACTCATTCGGACAGACAACCAGGTAGCCATGTATTACAGGAGCAAACAGGGAGGCAAGGATCTTGCCTACTTTGCCAAGAAGCGATCACAATTTGAACTTAGGCGACTCCTTGCAAAAATACGGTGCTGAGTGCCATCCAACAGAGAGGCAAGGGGAAAGCCTGCCATTTGGAAGAGGTGGGCCTGCTGGCTGGAGGTGGGGTAGGGGGGATTGCTTGATGGCAGCGATGGGAGGGAGTGGGCATCCCTCCTGCTGGAGGGGGTGTTCCTTTATGGCAGCAGTGGGAGGGAGTGTGGGCATCCCTCCTGCCGATCTTCAATATGGGGTTTTTAAAAAAAAATGTGGTTGTATTCTGCCGATTGCTATCACCAACAATTGGCAAATGCAAATTTAGCAATCCTCTGTGACTCTCCGCAAACCTCATTTGCATGTGCAGTTTCTTAAGAATGACTTGCTTTTTTGAAATTGTTACAATAGCAGCCCATCAGATTTTACCGCGAATATTAGAGAATCTTCCCCAGAATGTCTTAGCAGACAAGTTGAGCAGACTCCTACAATCTCACAAGTAGTCACAATTCGACTGTGCTGCATCAGATATTCAAAACTTGGGGGCTCCAGAAGTAGAGCTTTTTGAATCCCTTCACAATCACAAACTTTCAGTCTTCTGTTATAGAATCTACACTCCCAGTCGTCTAGAAACCAATGCCTTCTTTTGGGACTAGAGAGACAAATTTCTGTATGCTTTCCCTCCAATACCTCTAATCGGGAAGACCTAAAGCCACTTCTACTGCAGATTAGTAAAAGGAGTCCTAATTGTTTATAGATTGTGTACATAATTATAAATACACAACAAATGTAGAAATTGTTTGGAGAGAAATACTACCATTAACGTTAGACTTTTATTAAAATTTAGAATTGGCTATCCTAGTTTGTGTGACACAGATATATATGCTTTTGGTTCAGTTGCTTTTGATGTTTCCCAATCTTGTCCTGGAAACATAGTGATCAGTTTCAGTATATCTTTAATGAATATCATGAGGTAGCTTTATGTATATTGAGTCTCCAACTGGAAATGGAGGGGGGGTCTTTTTCACATCACTGTGTGTTTGAAGACTGCTTTATTCCACTAAAAATATTTAATAGTCCAAATTACATTTTGTGGTCTTGTATAAGGTACATACTGTGTTTCTCCAAAAATAAGACGGCTTCTTATATTAATTTTGGGTCCAAAAAACAAATTAGGGCTTATTTTCAGGAGATGTCTTATTTTTTTCCATGTACAACGATCATCTCTCACTTTCTCTCCTCCAACCCATTTCTTCCCCTCCCCTCCATGTGCAGCATATTTCTTCCCCTCTCACCCATCCCCTTGTGCAGCATCTTTCTATCCCTCCCTCCCATCCCCCTGTGCAGCAGAACCCCACCAACCCTCCCACTTTGAGACTGACATACCTTACCTCCGAGGCCTCCAAAAACAGCAGTGGTGGCAGCGCTGAACAGGCTGCTTCCTGGCCTTCCCTGCCTGGGCCTTCCCTCTGCCGCATCACCAATGATGTTATCAGTGATGCAGCAGAGGGAAGGCCGCTGCTGCTGTTTTTGGAGGCCTCGGAGGTAAGGTATGTCAGTCTCAAAGTAGGAGGGTTGGTGGGGTTCTGTTGCACAGGGGGATGGGAGGGAAGAAGAGTTAGAAAGATGCTGCCCAAGGGGATGCGTGAGAGGGGAGGAAAGATAATGCACATAGAGGAGGGGAGGAGAAAGCACAGCCACTGGCAAATTGGGCAGCACTAGTATTAGGGATGGAGTTGGGGAGTGTCGGGGACATTCGGGAGGGGCTTTGTGGGGGGTCAGTTTTTAACTAGGGCTTATTTTTGGGGAAACAGGGTATATAGTGTGAATAGTGTTTATATAAAAGTTGCTACAATTTGAACAGATCTTTTAGTATATATTATGTATATTTTAGAGATACCTTACATTTTTAATTCATGTGTTACCTGTTTCATTTCTCTCTTCATTTATATACTTTCTTTGGCTTTTCCTTACTGCTATTTCCACTTCTGTCCTTCCCACCTTATCCTACTTGCTTTAGAAATAAAAAATCTTTTTACACTATTAATTTGACAATATTAATGTATATGTGTGGTACCAAAACTGTAATGATCTGTATACGGTTCTAATAGAAAGAGGTTCCCAAACTATGGGTTGGAACCCCAAATGGGAGTCACAAAACCTGCATTTGGGGACATGACCTACGTGTGCTCTCCATAGGTGCACCAGTATTTTGCACCTCCAGGGATTATGCAATTGTATTTGGCCACTATCGTGGGGCCATGACTAGAGAATGACATGGGGACAAATTTTTCCCCGTCCTGATGAGTTATTTTCCTCTCCCTTCTCCATTCCTGTAAGCTCTGTTCTCATCTGCACAAGCCTCAAACACTTTAAAATCATAAGTGTTTGAGGCTTATGCGGTTAAGGCAGAGCTTACAGGAATGGGGTGGGGACTGGATGGGGAAATTGAGTTCTTGCAGGGACAGGGAAAAATTTGTCCCTGAGTTATTCTCTAGTCATGAACACAAAAAGATTAACAAATACTAAAATAGAATAATCTATTACAGGGTTTCCCAGACCTGTCCTAGGAGCTCTACAGTCAGTTGAGTTTCCTGATATTTACAAAGACTATATATGAGATATATTTATATGTATTAGAAATATTTATACAAGATGCAGGCTATGTTTATTATAGAATGCAGCGAATGTTACCACCTTTTTACAAACCAAGGGACTCGACACGGTCCGTGTTTCGGTTAACACGCCTTCATCAGGGATCCCAGGTTGGCAAGGTGTCAAAATAAACCGCAATCAAAAATAAACATAAGCCTGTACAAATCGAAGGAAATCGCTGACCAAGGGTCTCTGTACCAACCTGGGACCCCTGATGGAGTATTTACCGATACACAGACTGTGTCGGGTCCCTTGGTTTGTAAAAAGGTGGTAACATTGACCGTATTTTATAATTGATATAATAAACAGCCTGCATCTTGTATGTTTGGCTGTACGTTTCTTTTCCTTTGTGCTGTTTCTACCTTACTGCAGATTTTGTTGGATTTCTTTTTTGTGCTTCGTTTTGGAAATATTTTTTTCATGGATATCCTGAAAAATCCAGCTTTCTGTAGGGATATCCAGAACAAGTTTGGGAAGTCCTGGTTTAGACGTCACAACAGAGGACTGTGAGACCTGAATACTCAAATTTATTTATTATTGTTATTGAAAACTTACAGCCAACTCTTTCCAATGTTTAAAGCAGGTTACAACCATATATACATAATATCATTTTTTAAAACATCTTGACAAAGCCAAAATTACAGATAAAATATAAAACAAAAATATCATGGGATTCTAAATTCGCAAAAATACAAGTGATTACCCCAATGATGATTGTAAAAACTGATGTTATTCTTTATCCCAGGACAAGCAGGCATGATATTCTCACATGTGGGTGACGTCATCTACGGAGCCCCAGCGCGGACAGCTTTTCAAGCAAACTTGATTGAAGTTTCAAGTTTGCTATGCTGCACCACGCATGTGCATGCCTTCTTGCCCACTAGAGGGCGCATCCCCACCTCGTGGTCCTCAGTTCAGTTTTTTCCGCGGAGCCAGAAGACCTGTGGAATTTGTGCTCTTCTAATTTGCCTTCTGACACCGCGGCTGAGTGGTTTTTTCTCGGTCGCTGTGCTTAATTTGTGTTTTTATTTTGTTTGTGTTTCTTTTTTCGTCAAAAAAAAAAATAAATAAATAACCTTTTTCGTTCGGCTCCGGGGGCTCCCAGTAGCCGCGGCCGCGGGACCTCGTTCGTTCCCGGCCGGCTTTTGGGCCCATGTCCCGTCCCTTGACGGGCTTTAAAAAGTGCACCTGGTGCGATCGGCTGCTTTCCATCACCGATCCCCACTGGTGGTGCTTATTTTGTCTGGGTCCTGAGCACCCGACCGACTCCTGCAACTCGGTGCTCTACTTTTCAGCCGAGAACTCTCTGCCGCCGTCGCGCTCGGATGGCGGAGCTCTTCGCTGTCGACCCCGCGGCGGGGAAGGCCTCGACGTCGGCCTCGGCCTTGACCTCGGCCTCGACTCCCTCGACCTCGACCTCGCCCCGACAGCCTGCTTCGTCGAAGCCGGCGTCCTCGACCCCGAAGTCGACGTTGGGTAAGTCCTCACTTCCTTCTTCCAGCCTCGAAGAAGCCATCCTCGGGCTCATCGACGGGGGCGGGTGGGTCGTCCTCGGCCCCACCCCGAGCGTCTAAGTCGGGTGCCCCGCGGGAATACTCGAGACCGAGGTCGCCCTCGAGGGAGCACCCGCCGGCCCAGGATCTGCCGACTATGATGGGGGTTCCCGTCTATCAAGACTTGCTCCGTGCGCTCATTGCCTCGGAACTGTCCGGTGCCCTCGCGCACCTCCAGCCGGCTTCGGCCTCGTCGGCCCCGGCTTTGGCGGCCTCGGTCTCGGTACCCTCGACTTCGGCCCTCGGGGTGGCTTCGGCCTCGACCCCGACCTTGCCCTCGACCTCGGTTGACCAGCCTGAGCGGAGCGTGCGGCCTCGGGACAAGGTGCGGAGGGTTCGGAGGATCTCTTCCTCTTCTTCCTTGTCGAGGTCCTCCCGGGGCTCCTCTCCCTCGGGTCGGCCTCGGGCGAAGCATCGGCCGAGGAAGCCCAAACGTCAACGGGGCTCTCCTCGACGCCACGATCGCTCCTCGCCGACCGAGGCTGAGACCCTGCGGGTCTCCGAGCTCTGCCTCGATAATCCGAGGCTTTCCCGTTCCTCCGAGGTGGAGTTTTCGAGGGACTCTTCGCCGAGACGGAAGGGGCGTGCCTCGGTGCCTCATATCCCGGGGACTTCCCGCAGGGGTTCCTCGGGGCATGGGCAGTCCCCGACCCCGTCGAGGTCGCTGGGTGCGGCTTCTTGGGGTTCGGGGTCTGGCACCGGTAAGGAGCCTCGTTACTCCCGTGAGGCTTCCCCTTCTTTTTTGGCGACGCAGGCTTCTCGATCTCCCTCTCCGCCTTCGAAGCCCTCCTCCTTTTCCAGATTTGTGCTTGAGATGGGGAGGGCTTTGGACCTTGACCTTATGTCAGGCTCTCAATACACGAAGGAATTTTTGGAGGAGCAGGATTTGCCCTCTCCCCCAAGGGAGACTCCTCGTCTGCCTCTCAACAAGGTTCTACATCAGACCTTCCTGAGAAACTTGGACTCCCCTCTTACAGTCACAGTGGTTCCATCAAAGATGGAGTCGAAGTACCGTAAGGTCCCTTGCAAGGGCTTCGACAAAGCACAGCTGTCCCACCAGTCGTTGCTGGTGGAGTCGGCGTTGAAGAAGTCTCAGCCTTCTAGGGTCTCTGCTGCGGTCCCCCCCGGGCGGGAGGGACGGACCCTGGACAAGTTTGGTCATCGCCTCTATTCCAACTCCATGATGGCTGCCAGGGTCCTTAATTACGCATTCACCTTCTCATCCTATTTAAGGCAGATGGTGAAGGCGTTGCCCAGGTATTATGGGGTCATGCCGGATTCCCATAAGGGGGATTTTGGTACCTTTATGGCCAATTTGTCTCAGCTGCGTCTCTACCTTTTTCACGCAGTTTACGATGCGTTTGAGTTGGCCTCTCGTGTATCCGCCTTTGCGGTGGCGATGCGCCGTCTCGCATGGCTTCGTACCCTGGATATGGACCCGAACTTGCAAGAACGTCTGGCCAATCTTCCATATGTGGGCTCCGAGTTGTTCGATGAGTCCTTGGAGGCGGCGACCAAACGCTTGTCTGAACATGAGCGCTCTATCGCCTCATTGGTCCGTCCTAAACCTCGGGCCCCGCCGCAGAAGCCGTTTAGACTTCCTCCGCGGCGATACCCGCAGAAGTCGACGCCGGCTTTCTCAAGGCCTCCGCCCCGGCGTCCCCCTCAGCAGGGCAGAGCGTCCCAACCAAAGCCTCAGGTGCAAGGGGTGTCTAAACCGGCTCCGTCTTTTTGACGTGATGCGCGGTTGGGGGCGGGCCCCCTCCGCACTGTCAAAGGACCCCCTTCCTATCGGGGGCCGATTGCAGGCCTTTCTTCCAGCCTGGGCCGAGATCACGTCGGACGCTTGGGTGCTCCGGATCATCTCCGAGGGTTACTCGCTAAACTTCTTAGCCATGCCGCCAGAACATCCGCCGGAGGCTTCTCTTGGCTGTCGAGACCAGCTTCCTCTTCTCCTGTCGGAAGCCAGGTCCTTGTTGAGCCTTCGGGCGGTGGAGCCCGTGCCCCCGAACCAAAGGGGACGGGGTTTTTACTCCCGTTACTTTTTGGTCCCGAAGAAGACAGGGGACTTACGCCCCATTCTGGACCTCCGGAGGCTCAACGAGTTCCTTGTCCGGGAGAAGTTCCGTATGTTGTCCCTTCCAGTCCTGTACCCTCTGTTAGAATCGGGGGACTGGATGTGCTCCCTGGACCTGAAGGAAGCATATACTCATGTTCCGGTGCATCCCGCCTTCCGCAAGTTCCTCAGGTTCCAGGTGGGGGAGTTGCACCTCCAGTATCGGGTCCTCCCCTTTGGACTGGCTTCGTCCCCTCGAGTCTTCACGAAGTGTATGGTGGTGGTCGCGGCAGTCCTGAGATCTCGAGGGCTGCAGGTGTTTCCCTACCTGGACGATTGGCTGATCAAGGCGTCCTCCAGGGAAGGGGTTATTTCAGCGACCCGACAGACTATCATCTTCCTTCAATGTCTGGGGTTCGAAGTGAACTTCCCCAAGTCTCAGTTGTGCCCGACTCAATCCCTTCAGTTTATCGGGGCCGTGCTGGACATGGTTCACCTCCGTTCGTTCCTCCCCCCGCCACGGTTGGAGGTCCTGCTTCGATTGAGTCGCCAGGTTTCGTTGCTGCCCTCAGTTTCGGCGCAGCGCATGATGGTTCTGCTCAGCCACATGGCGTCGACGGTCCATGTCACTCCGTTCGCCCATTTGCACCTGAGGCTTCCTCAGTGGACCTTGGCCTCCCAGTGGTGTCAGGATCGGGACCCAGTCTCCTCCCCTATAACTGTGACTCCTTCCTTGAGACGCTCGCTCCGTTGGTGGACCAACTCTTCCAATCTTTCCGGGGGTTTGCTCTTTCTTGTTCCTCCGCATCGCAAGGTCCTGACCACGGACTCTTCGGAGTACGCGTGGGGAGCTCATCTGGACGGTCTGCGGACTCAAGGTCTATGGTCGGCAGAGGACCGTCTTTGTCACATCAATGTTTTAGAACTTCGTGCCATTTTTCTGGCTGCTCGAGCGTTCTGCCACCTGCTGCACGATCAGGTAGTCCTTGTGCAGACGGACAACCAGGTGGCCATGTATTATATGAACAAACAAGGGGGAACGGGCTCTTGGTCCCTGTGCCGGGAAGCCCTGCGCCTTTGGGAATGGGCAGTCTCCCAGAACATCTTCCTGCGGGCGGTTTACATTCAAGGAGAGAAGAATTGTCTGGCCGACAAACTCAGTCATCTTCTCCAGCCGCACGAGTGGTCGCTAAACTCCCGAGTTCTGCGCGAGGTCTTCGACCGCTGGGGGACTCCTCAGGTGGATCTGTTTGCCTCCCCGGAGACTCGCAAACTGCCCCTCTATTGTTCTTGGATGTACTCCCCAGACCGTCTCGAGGCCGACGCCTTTCTTCTCGACTGGGGAGGGAGGTTCCTTTATACGTTTCCTCCTTTCCCTCTGATCTTGAGGACGTTGGTTCATCTCAAGGCGTCCAGAGCCACTATGATTCTCATTGCGGCTCGTTGGCCTCGTCAGCACTGGTTCTCCCTGCTCCTTCAACTCAGTGTCAGGGAGCCTCTGCTTCTGCCTGTCTTTCCCTCTCTGCTGTCTCAGAGTTGGGGTTCGCTGTTGCATCCCAATCTTCAGTCTTTACATCTGACGGCTTGGTTCCTTTCCCCATGACTTCACAGGTTTCTCAGTCTGTGAGGGAGGTTCTGGAAGCCTCGCGCAAGGTCTTGACTAGGCTTTGTTATTCTCAGAAGTGGACCAGATTTTCTTCCTGGTGTTCCTCGAATCATCTGGATCCGAGTTCGGTTCCGGTGTCTTCGGTTCTGGAATATTTGTTGCATTTGTCCAAGTCTGTGCTGAAGACGACTTCCATTAGGGTGCATCTCAGTGTGATTGCTGCTTTCCATCGGCATCTCGAGGGTCGATCTCTCTCTCTTCATCCTCTGGTGATTCGTTTCATGAGGGGTCTAGTGAATGTTAATCCTCCTTTGAAACCTCCTCCTGTAGTTTGGGATCTTAATGTGGTTTTGGCTCAACTGATGAAGCCTCCCTTCGAGCCTATTGACAAATCTCATCTTAAGTTTCTCACTTGGAAGGTGATCTTTTTGCTTGCGCTCACGTCCGCTCGTCGGATTAGCGAGCTGCAGGCTTTGGTTGCGGACCCGCCCTTTACTGTGTTCCATCATGACAAGGTGGTTCTTCGCACCCATCCTAAATTTTTACCTAAGGTTGTGTCTGATTTCCACCTCAATCAGTCCATTGTTCTTCCGGTGTTTTTTCCGAAGCCCCACTCTCACCCGGGAGAGGCGGCACTTCATACGCTTGACTGTAAGAGGGCGTTGGCTTTTTATCTTCAACGCACCGAGTCTCATCGGAAGGTCCCTCAATTATTTTTGTCCTTTGATCCTAATCGATTGGGCTGGTCTCGTGCTTCATGGTCGGGTCACGGGACATAAGGTCCGAGCGATGGCAGCTTCTGTGGCGTTCCTCCGGTCTACTCCGGTGGAGGATATCTGCAAGGCTGCCACTTGGTCTTCGGTTCATACTTTCACCTCCCACTACTGCCTGGATACGTTATCCAGGAGTGACGGCTGGTTTGGCCAGTCAGTTTTGCGTAATCTGTTTTCCTAAATTGCCATCCTCCCACCTGCCCTTTTTTGGTTGGCTTGGAGGTCACCCACATGTGAGAATATCATGCTTGCTTGTCCTGGGATAAAGCACAGTTACTTACCGTAACAGGTGTTATCCAGGGACAGCAGGCATATATTCTCACAACCCGCTCTCCTCCCCGGGGATGGCTTCTTTGCTGGCTATGGAACTGAGGACCACGAGGTGAGGATGCGCCCTCTAGTGGGCAAGAAGGCATGCACATGCGTGGTGCAGCATAGCAAACTTGAAACTTCAATCAAGTTTGCTTGAAAAGCTGTCCGCGCTGGGGCTCCGTAGTTGACATCACCCACATGTGAGAATATATGCCTGCTGTCCCTGGATAACACCTGTTACAGTAAGTAACTGTGCTTTTTCTTCTTACTCCAATGCAGTAGTCAGAATGATTATAACATCACAGCACGATCGTTCTACAGATTAGTTTTCATTACATTGATGCTTGTTGAATTAAGGGCTCCTTTTACGAAGCCGTGTTAGCAGTTTAACGTAATAGCGCGCACTAATTTGCCAGCCACGCTAGCCGCTACCGCCTCCTCTTGAGCAGGCGGTAGTTTTTCGGCTAGCGCGGGGGTTAGCACGCGCTAAAAAAATTGCTTGCGATAAAGCCGCTAACGCGGCTTCGTAAAAGGAGTCCTAAGTCTTTAAATATTTTCTAAAACATATGAATCCTTTTTCTATCAGATATTCTCTCTTGCCATTTTTATTTATCAACAGATCAACTGGGAGCCAGTCCACTGATCATGGATATTTATTAAACCCTCTCTTGTCTTATTTAGGAATTGGGGATGAAGATGAAGACTATATTGATGATTTTAACAGGTAATATATACATTAAACTTTAAAATGCATGCATTCTAAATAAATATACAGCAAGGAAATTCAGAGTTCAAATGGTCAACCTCCTTGTCCTTTTCTGATTTCTTTTTTTTTTTTAACATATGTTTATTGAAAGTGGAAAGGGTCACAGATAGCACAATACAAGGCAATACAGAAAACCCAAAAACAATCATGTACAGCAAAGGCAAGCAAAATTAAAATCAACTGGGATTGTTTGTCATGATGGCATTGTTTCTCTGCTGTCACTGTGATATGCTGATGGCCATGGGCTGGTTTCAACTTGCTGATTTCCCTTGAGGGGGCTTTCTGATTTCTATTGAACATGATATTTTAGAAATATACTTATTGATATAGGAAGATTTCTTATGAGTAGTTTGGTCACATGTGTACTTCAAAACCAGGGCACCTGGAGTGCATTGAAAATTCAATGGGATACCTATGCAATTGAGATATACCAAGAATCTGGCATCTCTACTACTTTGCTATGTTACTTGGAGCTCAGACCCCTTACATTGCTCCTATGAGATGCTCATATTAGATCCAAAGATGAAGTCATTGTGCTTTTCCCATTGCTGAAGTCCAGCTCTTCTGTTGGTCACAAGAAAAAAGTATCCCAGATGCTGTTGCAAATCTCCCAGTAGCAATGTCCACCAACTGGTAAGGGGAGAGTACAAAACCATTCACAAGAGGGATTACATGCTAAGGAGCCAGCATGACGGATATAACTGCCGCAATCTGTTTCTTGCAGTTTTGAGCTTCATGGGTCACTCATGTATGTACTATAACAACATTTGGGAATATGTAGTGACTCCCTGGTTTCTGTTTAGGGTGAGACTTAATACTAACTCAAAATGATCCAGGTTATTTTTCTATCACTATTTTCTGCATAGGACTACTGCAGTTGATCTTTTGACATGGGATGTGCAGAGGAGGGAGCTTCCTCCCCTATTAGTATGGATCCGATTGGGGGTTTACACATTTCTTGGTAGGGTATATTAGAGGGTTGGGCTGGGGGAGGGAAAGGGAGAAGGATTATTTTTGTTGCATAGAGGGAGATGTGAACTTTATTTGATTATAAGATATGAATGGCTGGGAGACATAAATTTGGCTTATGAAACTTTAATATAGGTTAGATTTGTGTTCTTGAATGTTCAGTAATTTTTGTTCAGGAAAACCATGTACTTCCCAATCATTAAAGCACAGGAAATTTTATTTTATTTATTTGGCCTCAAACAAATTGCAAAAGAAGACTAAAGGAGGTGAGATTATAATTGTTAGCTTCTGGTTAATATTGATCCATGCGATAATTGGAGATAAGGAGGGGAGATACTTATTGAAATTGTGCTTTGGTCCCTTGCTTTATAGTGAATATATATACACCTAATAAGGGCCAGGGTGCATTTTTTTTCAAGAGCTGGATGTTTTACTGCAAAGACAAGCTAAGGGAAGGCTTCTAGCGGAATGGAAACTTTTGATCCCTTGCTAGATAATTCTGCTACTACGATACATTATGCTTGTGGGAAGTGGGAAGATTTTGCTTTTTCTACTGGTTCTAGTATTTTGCTAGGGCCAGAGAGATACAAGAACAGCGGCTAAGGCTCAGCTGGCATAGTTGGTGAGCTGTGGGGACATTTTCACTGTAGGGTTTAGGTTCTATGCATTTTCCAACAGTGTTGTTATTACCGTATTTTCACGCAAATAACACGCACCCGTATAAAACGCGCACACGGATATAGCGCGCAGAAATCACGATGATTTGCACAAAAACTTTGATATACCGCGCTCACGGGTATACCGCGCATGCTGCCCGACGCTCCTTTCGCCCGCCCTGACTTTCCGTGCGCTGTCCCGACTCTCCGTTCACCCCCCCTGACTTCCGTGCACTGTCCCCCCTTGAAGGTCTGTCCCCATCCTGAAAGCCTGATGCCCCCCCCCCCCGACGTCCGATACATCCCTCCCCCCCCCCCGAAGGACCGCCGACTCCCCAACAATATCGGGCCAGGAGGGAGCCCAAATCCTCCTGGCCACGGCGACCCCCTAACCCCACCCCGCACTACATTACGGGCAGGAGGGATCCCAGGCCCTCCTGCCCTCGACGCAAACCCCCCTCCCCCCCAAGAACCTCCGACCGCCCCCCAGCCGACCCGCGATCCCCCTGGCGACCCCCACGACCCCCCCACCCCCCTTCCCCGTACCTTTGGTAGTTGGGCCAGAAGGGAGCCCAAACCCTCCTGGCCACGGCGACCCCCTAACCCCACCCCGCACTACATTACGGGCAGGAGGGATCCCAGGCCCTCCTGCCCTCGACGCAAACCCCCCTCCCCCCCAAGAACCTCCGACCGCCCCCCAGCCAACCCGCGATCCCCCTGGCGACCCCCACGACCCCCCCACCCCCCTTCCCCGTACCTTTAGTAGTTGGCCGGACAGACGGGAGCCAAACCCGCCTGTCCGGCAGGCAGCCAACGAAGGAATGAGGCCGGATTGGCCCATCCATCCTAAAGCTCCGCCTACTGGTGGGGCCTAAGGCGCGTGGGCCAATCAGAATAGGCCCTGGAGCCTTAGGTCCCACCTGGGGGCGCGGCCTGAGGCACATGGGCCCAACCCGACCATGTGCCTCAGGCCGCGCCCCCAGGTGGGACCTAAGGCTCCAGGGCCTATTCTGATTGGCCCACGCGCCTTAGGCCCCACCAGTAGGCGGAGCTTTAGGATGGATGGGCCAATCCGGCCTCATTCCTTCGTTGGCTGCCTGCCGGACAGGCGGGTTTGGCTCCCGTCTGTCCGGCCAACTACTAAAGGTACGGGGAAGGGGGGTGGGGGGGTCGTGGGGGTCGCCAGGGGGATCGCGGGTCGGCTGGGGGGCGGTCGGAGGTTCTTGGGGGGGAGGGGGGTTTGCGTCGAGGGCAGGAGGGCCTGGGATCCCTCCTGCCCGTAATGTAGTGCGGGGTGGGGTTAGGGGGTCGCCGTGGCCAGGAGGGTTTGGGCTCCCTTCTGGCCCGATATTGTCGGGAAGTCGGCGGTCGTTCGGGGTGGGGGTGCGAGTGGTCCTGCCCGGGGGGGGGGGGGATGTATCGGACGTCGGGGAGTCGGCCGGGCAAGAGGGCTTGGGCTCCCTCTTGCTCCGATCGTGGATGCGGGTGTGGGTGGGAGCGCGTGCGAGCGGTCGTTCGGGGTGGGGGTGCGAGTGGTCCTGCCGGGGGGGTGAATCGGGCGTCGGGCGGGGTGGGAACTATGTTTTAAAACTTTGGTATACCGCGCTCACGCATATAACGCGCGAGGGGTATGCGCGGTAGGTAAAAACGCGTATAACGCGCGCGTTATATGCGTGAAAATACGGTACTTGTTACATGTTAATTTTTTCTTGGTTCTGCTTGACTATTCAGCAGACTGAGTTAGGAGGGGGAGCCTCAGCTAATGTACTATAACCAAAAGTTTTGGTCTCAGTCTCCACCTGCTGGCCATAGTGAGATATAACCCATCAGTAAAGAACTGTATTGGTCTAGAGGAGCTAACAGAAAGAAAATTAGCAGGTAAGAACCACGCTTCTGTGAACTCAGTCACAGTTTTACTCTCCATCACCTCTCTCGGGAGCGCATTCCAGGCCTTTGAATCTACCACCCCTCAACCTCAAATTATGTCCTCTGGTTTTACCATTTTCCTTTCTCTGGAAAAGATTTTGTTCTACGTTAATACTCTTCAAATATTTGAACGTCTGAATCATATCTCCCCTTTCCCTCCTTTCCTCTAGGGTATACATATTCAGGGCTTCCAGTATCTCCTCATACGTCTTCTGGCGCAAGCCTCCTATCATTTTCGTCGCCCTCCTCTGGACCGCCTCAAGTCTTCTTATGTCCTTCGCCAGATACGGTCTCCAAAACTGAACACAATACTCCAAGTGGGGCCTCATCAATGACCTGTACAGGGGCATCAACACCTTCCTTCTACTGGCTACGCCTCTCTTTATACAGCCCAGCATCCTTCTGGCAGCAGCCACTGCCTTGTCACACTGTTTTTTCTCCTTTAGATCTTCGGACACTATCACCCCAAGGTCCCTCTCCCTGTCTGTGCATATCAGCTTCTCACTTCCCAGCATATACGGTTCCTTCCGATTATTAATCCCCAAATGCATTATTCTGCATTGAATTTTAGTTGCCAGGCATTAGACCATTCCTCTAACTTTTGCAGATACTTTCTCATATTTTCCACTCCCTCTTCGGTGTCTACTCTGTTACAAATCTTGGTATCATCTGCAAAAAGGCACACTTTTCCTTCTAACCCTTCAGCAATGTCACTCACAAACATATTGAACAGGATCAGCCCCAGCATCGAACCCTGAGGGACTCCACTACTCACCTTTCCTTCCTCCGAGCGACTTCCATTAACCACCACCCTCTGGCGTCTGTCCGACAGCCAGTTTCTAACCCAGTTCACCACTTTGGGTCCTTACTTCAGCCCTTCAAGTTTGTTCAACAATCTCCTATGAGGAACTGTATCAAAGGCTTTGCTGAAGTCTACGTAAATTACATCTAGTATATGTCCTTGATCCAGCTCTCTGGTCACCCAATCAAAAAATTCAATCAGGTTCGATTGACACGATTTACCTTTTGTAAAACCATGTTGCCTCGGATCCTGTAACCCATTAGATTCAAGGAAGTACACTATCCTTTCTTTCAGCAACACTTCCATTATTTTTCCAACAACTGTAGTGAGGCTCACCGGCCTGTAGTTTCCTGCTTCGTCCCTGTGACCACTTTTGTGAATAGGGACCACATCCGCTCTCCTCCAATCCCCAGGAACCACTCCCGTCTCCAGAGATTTGTTGAACAAGTCTTTAATAGGACTTGCCAGAACCTCTCTGAGCTCCCATAGTATCCTGGGATGGATCCCGTCTGGTCCCATTGCTTTGTCCACCTTCAGTTTTTCAAGTTGCTCATAAACACTCTCCTCCGTGAATGGCGCAGAATCCACTCCATTTTCTCTTGTAACTTTGCCAGACAATCTCGGTCCTTCTCCAGGATTTTCTTCTGTGAACACAGAACAGAAGTATTTGTTTAGCACATTTGCTTTTTCCTCATCACTCTCCACATATCGGTTCCCAGCATCTTTTAATTTAGCAATTCCATTTTTCATCTTCCTCCTTTCACTAATATATCTGAAAAAATTTTTATCTCCCTTTTTTACATTTTTAGCTATTTGTTCTTCCGCCAGACGTATCTCTCTCTTGGCTTCTTTCAGTTTCACCCTGTAGTCCTTTCTGCTCTCCTCTTCTTGGGTTTTTTTATATTTCATGAACGCCAACTCTTTCGCCTTTATTTTCTCAGCCACTAGTTTGGAGAACCATATTGGCTTCCTTTTTCTCTTGTTTTTATTGATTTTCTTCACATAAAGATCCATAGCCATTTTTATCGCTCTTTTCAGCTTAGACCACTGTCTTTCCACTTCTCTTATGTCCTCCCATTCTAACAGCTCTTTCTTCAGGTACTCTCCCATTGCATTAAAATCTGTACGTTTGAAATCTAGGACTTTAAGTATCGTGCGGCCGTGCTCCACTTTAGCCGTTATATCAAACCAAACCGTTTGATAATTGCTACTTCCCAGGTGAGCACCCACTCGAACATTAGAGATACTCTCTCCATTTGTGAGGACCAGATCCAATATCGCTTTTTCACTCGTGGGTTCCATCATCATTTGTCTGAGCAGAGCCTCTTGAAAGGCATCCACAACTCCCTACTTCTTTCCGATTCCGCAGACAGAACATTCCAGTCTGCAGCCGGCAGGTTGAAATCTTCCAACAGCAGAACCTCCTCTTTCCTTCCAAACTTTTGGATATCCACAATCAAATCCTTATCAATTTGCTGTGATTGAGTCGGAGGTCTGTAGACTACACCCACGTAGATAGAAGTTCCATCTTCTCTTTTCAGAGCGATCCATATCGCTTCTTCCTCTCCCCAATTCCCTTGCATTTCGGTCACTTGAATATTGATCTTTACATAGAGAGCTACTCTTCCACCTTTTTGACCATCTCTGTCCTTCCTAAAAAGATTATATCCCAGTATGTTTGCATCTCATCCATGTGATTTACTGAACCATGTCTCTGTGATAGTGACAATATTTAGATCTGCCTCTAACATCAGGGCTTGCAGATCATGAACTTTGATACTTAGACTGCGAGCATTTGTGGTCATCGCTTTGCAGCTATTTTTCAGCGGTAGTCTCCTTTTTCTTATAGATTTTTGTTTCGTTTCACTTTCCGTTGCAATACTAAGAAATGAGTTGCTGATATTGTTTATGTTGCAATCCTTACTACTATCACATCTTTTCTTTTGCCGGGGTGGTCACTATAATTGTCCTTCATACATACATCACCCCCACCTTCTAGTTTAAATGCCTTGAAACCAGTGGCGTACCTAGGGTATGTGGCACCCGGGGCCCATCATTTTTTGACACCCCCCCCCCCCCCCCCCCCCCCATGTAAAAAATTTTTTTTTTTTTTTTTTTTGCAATAACCATGAAATGGAATAAATGGTCAGAATAGAAACAGGCAGTGAAAATTTTCTTTTATTGAACCTCATATATGTAACCATTATTCCAAACATAACAAAACATAAATTATGTCTAAATTGTCATGACATTAGAAGTACATATGGAGTAGTTGCAGGCAGTGGCGTACTTAGGGTATGTGGCACCCAGGGCCCATCATTTTTTGACACCCCCCCCATCTATATGAAAAATATGATTTTTAGTACCAATCTACATATCGCACCACAAGAGTGTACCTAGGAAAAGGCTGCATCTTAAACACTGCAGTGAGCACTAGAACACCAACACATACATTGTAAAACTAAACAAGCCAGATCCCGCACAGTCAATTGGTCCTGTAGTCAATGCCAACTGAAAACTATGTCTTTTTCATACACACAGAACAGAGATACACCCTCGCCCAAAATGGAATAATCACAAACTAAAAATAGAAATATGTAGACAAAAGTTAAACTGATCCGCCAAGAAACCAGACCCTGGATACAATGCAACACCACAAAAAACAGTAACACATGTCCTCTAATACAGTGCAAAATATAAAGACAGTAGATGAAAATTTGAAAAAACTGATACATAACAATCACCACTTTATAAATTAACAAATAAAAATAAAACAAATAATGAGATATAAGAAAATACAATTTTATTGGACTAATCCCCGTAAGCTCGGTCCCCATCCCCGCAAACCACCTGATTCCATCCACACAAGCCTTGAATTGTTTATATTAAAGTATAAAAAGAAACAATATTCTGTACAATTGTCAATTTATAAATCAGCGTCTTCTCCCCACTCTCTTCCCCATTTCCCTTCAGCATCCTCAGCCCACTCTCTCTCCACTTTCCTTCAGCGCACGCACATAAAAACAAGCAAGTAATTTTATATCATTTTCATTCTATTCATTCATAGAAATTAAAGTCTAGATAATGCCAGTCACATAACAAAACATGATTTTACAAAAATAATTCCCTGCAGTCAAGCCTGCAAGGATTATTAGATGTCTTTCAGCAGTTCCCCTCCCTCCCTCCCCCTTACCTTTGTGGCCAAGTCAAAATGATCTACCAACAATAAAATTTTAAAAACACAAAGCACGCTGTACGCAGAGAAAATGTTAATTATCATTTATATTCCGCGGGTTTTCAAAGAGGTCAAGGCAGATGACTTTATGCAATGTCACCTCAGTAACAACTATACAAAAATAGACAAATATTCCCCCTCCCTTTTTACTAAACTGCGATAGCGGTTTTTAGCGTAGGGAGCTGCGCTGAATGCCCCACGCTGCTCTCGACGCTCATAGGCTCCCTGCGCTAAAAAACTCTATTGCGGTTTAGTAAAAGGGGGCCATAGTGCAAAATATAGACAGCAGATATAAATTTTCAAAACGGACACATTTTGATCACTAAGTTGAAAATAAAATCATTTTTCCTACTTTTTTGTCTGGTGATTTCATGAGTCTCTGGTCCTTCTTCTGATCCTTCTTCTTTCTCTCTCCCCCTGGCTCCCCTCTTTATTTCTGCCTTTCTTTCTCTCTCCTCCTGGCCCCCCTCTTTCTTTCTGCCTTTCTTTCTCTCCCCCTTGACCCCCCTCTTTATTTCTGCCTTTCTTTCTCTCCCCTTGGTCCTCCTCTTTCTTTCTGCCTTTCTTTCTCTCTCCCCCTGGCCCTCCTCTTTCTTTCTGCCTTTCTTTCTCTCCCCCTTGACCCCCTCTTTATTTCTGCCTTTCTTTCTCTCCCCTTGGTCCCCCTCTTTATTTCTGCCTTTCTTTCTCTCCCCTTGGTCCCCCTCTTTCTTTCTGCCTTTCTTTCTCTCTCCCCCTGGCCCCCCCTCTTTATTTTTTCCTTTCTTTCTCTCTCCCCCTAGCCTGCACAAAGCCATCGTGCCGATTTCTCCACTTCCACGATTCTTTCCCTACCCTCACCCCCAAGCCAGCAGCCGATTTCTCCCTGCTCCTTCCCCGATGTCCTGAACTTCATCGGGCAGCAGCAGCATTCACAATTCACTGATGTTGCCCGCTTCAGGCCTTCCTCTCTGTCGGGTCCTGTCTTCATGAAAACTGGAAGTAGGCAGGACCCGGCAGAGAACAAGGCCTGAAGCCGGCAACAGCAGCGAATTGTAAACGCTGCTGCTGCCCGAAGAAGGTAATGGAGCACCGAGGCAGTCCGCTTCTCCCCCCTCCCAGCCGAACCCCCGCTGACCCTCCTATCTCCCCCCCCCCGTGAACCTTTCCGACCTTCCCAGCGAGAGCAGCAAACCTCCTTCGCGGCTTTCTCCTCCCTCTGCCGCGTTACTGATGACGTCATCAGTGATGCGGCAGAGGGAGGATAAAGCCGACGCTACTGGAGGGAGGTTTGCTGCTTTTGCTGGGAGGGTCAGAAAGGTTCACTTGGGGGGGGGGGAGAGAGATAGGATGGTCAGCGGGGTTTCGGCTGGGAGGGGGGAGAAGCGGTCTGCCTTGGTGCTCCAAGGCCTGGTGCCATTACCTTTTTCGATAATGGCGCCGATGCTGCTTTCGCTGGGAGGGTAGGAGCGTGATAGGGACCGGGCCAGCTGTGCACCCCCCCCTAAGGCGGCACCCGGGATGGACCTCCCCCTCGCCCCCCTTGGTACGCTACTGCCCTGGGGAAACAGCCTGCAACAAGATCGCGCGATGCCAGAGATTTTTGCCTGCTTCGGCTGTTTCCTCCGCCGCGGTCCCGCCCCTCCTCTGACATCAGAGGAGGGGCAGGACCGTGGCGGAGGAAACAGTCGAAGCAGGCAAAGATCTCTGGCATCGCGATCTTGCTGCAGGCTGTTTCCAGACGCGACACCCGGCGCAGGGGGGGGTAACTGGACCGGACCGGGAACACCCCCTCAGGGCTTGGTACCTGGGGCGGACCGCCCCCCCGCCCCCCCCCTTGGTACGCCATTGCTTGAAACATATTGTCTAAATTTCTCTGCAAGGTTTCTTTTTCCTGCTGTAATAATATGTAGCTCATCAGTGCAATATACCTTCTTCTCCTTCCATGTATTTCCCCATCCTCCTATGTACCTGAAGCCTTCTTGATGATACCAGGCTTTGAGTCATCTATTAAAGTCCTCTGTGTTTTTCATTCTTTGCTCTCTCTTTCCATATGCAGGCAGTATTTCAGAAAAAGCTAGTCTTTGCAAAAGGTTTCAAGCCCTCACCAAGCTCCCAAAAAGCTTTCTGTGCTGCAAGAGTGGAGTTGTTGGCCAGGTCATTTGTTCCCAGATGGATAACAACATCAGTGTTAAAATCCTTAGTTTCTTCCTTAATTATAGTCTGTATTTCCCTGGAACTAGAGAGTTGCGCAGGGACAGAAATCCCACCCATCCCCGTGAGGAATCCCTCCATCCCCACCCGTCCCCGCGAGAATCCCCTCTGTCCCTATAAACTTCAGAAATAGTTATTTCATTTAATTATGCTACTGAATTAAAGGCTCTGCTAGAAACCCATTTACAAATAAGCAAAGAGACTTTATTAATTTGGAAATATTAATTGGGAAGAATACATACTTTGTAAACGGGTTTCTACCAGAGCCTCTAATGTTTATACATTTTTATCAACACAACTAATATACTACTTTATCCTGAAGCAAAAAAAAAAAAATAGAATATTTTTCCTACCTTTGTTGCCTGGTTTCTGCTTTCCTCATATTCTCATTCAATTCCTTCCATCCACTATCTCTCTTCTTTCTGCGTCTTCCATTTGCTCTGTTACTGTGCCTCTCCCTTTCTCCCCCCTTCCAAATTGGTCTGGCACCCATCTTCTTCCCTCCGCTCTCCCCATAGTCTGGCATCTCTGTCTTCTTCCCTGCCAGCGTCTTCGCCCCACTCTCTCTTCCCCATTTCTCTTCAGCGTCTTCCCCCACTCTCTCTTCCCCATTTCCTGCCAGCGTCCTTCTCCTCCCTCTGTCTTCCCCATGTGCTTTCAGTATCCTTCTCCCCCTCTGTCTTCCCCATGTCCTTTCAATGTCCTTCTCCCCCTCTGTCTTCCCCATGTCCTTTCAGCGTCCTTCTCCCCCCCCGGTCTTCCCCATGTCCTTTCAGCATCCTTCTCCCCCCTCAGTTTTACCCATTTCCCTTAAGCGTTTTTTCCTCTCCACTCCACCTTTCCTCCCTTTCTCCCTCCCTGCCCCTTACCTTCGTGACGCTTCCCCGCCCGCCCGACAACAGAACAGGCCCGGTCCGATAAACTTCCCTGCCCTGAATCCAGCTGCTGTAAGAAGGTAATTTAGATTCGTGGCTACAGGGCAGGGAGTTTTGTCAGACCGGGCCTGTTGTCGGTCGGTCGGGGGAAAGTGCCACGAAGATAAAGGGATCTGGCCGGCTCTGCACCCCCCCTAAGGCTGTCTCGGGGCGGACCACCCCCCCCCCCCCTTGGTACGCCACTGCCTTGAATTTATCCTACCTGCCCTGCCGCAGCACACAGCCGACCGGAAGTCTTCCCGATATCAGCGCTTAAGCCCTCCCTCCGACGTCATCACTAACATTGTGGAAGACTTCCGGGTCGGCTGTGTGCTGCGGCAGGGCAGATAGGGAAAAGAAGACGAGCCTCGCGGCTCGCGTGCATCCAACCCCGCAGGAACCCCGCGATCCTAGGGGGCATCCCCACGGGATCCCCGTGACCCGAAGGGGGAACCCGCGAGATCCCCGCGGGATTCCCGTCATCCCCGTTCAGCTCTCTACCTGGAACTCCTGGTAGCTGAGGATCCTGGAAGACATTTCATTATTTTGGTCTCCTCGCCTTCTGTTCAAAGGTTAATGCCTCTGATGATGGAATCCCCCAACAGTAATAGGTTTCTGTTTTTGGCTTTTTTATTTGTGCTTAGGGTGCGCTTGTTCTCTTGAGTTACCTTCATTGGTTCCAGTCCCACCTCCCTTCTGTTTTCTTGAGTATCACAGTGCACTAGTGGAGCGAAGGAATTCTGTAGAGGTAATATTAGTGAAGGTGGATGTTTCTGTGTTAAATGTCGCAGTCTTCCTGAGCCTACTGTGACCCATTTATTTCTGGGCTGTTTTATTCTTTGAGGTAGAGGTGGTAAGTTGGTATGATTTTGTGGAGCATTTCATATTCTGCTCTTTTCACTGTTTTTCAGCATTATATCTGCTTAATTTCTCTTCTCCTCCTCCCTGTTTCTTACTTTAAAAAAACCACAAAAAAATAAACCCTTCTCTTTCTTTTGTTAAATCTTATTTCCTCTTTCCCTTCATAGGAATAAGGGTAAGACTTATAGTCCCACCCACCCCAGGGACCACTTTTCATATATAGAGACCCAAATAATCAGGACTACTCAAATCAGGTCACTTCACAACCAATCAAGATGACCTTTATTCTATGCAGAAATTCACAGGGCAGCCTTGTTCACAGCACTGTCCCAAAGATAATGCAGTTAACCTTAGTAATAAATCAGAGCCCTTTCCTTCTACACCTAATCAGCAGAAAACAATGGTTGTCAGTAAGAATGTTTTTCAAAAAAAACTTAAACCTCAGGTATCCTTTCATGTATGAATACTGAAAATAGTTACTGTATTTTTTGCACTATAAGACACACTTGACCATATGACACACCTAGGTTTAGAGGAGGAAAACAAGAAAAAAAAAATATTCTGAACCAAATGGTGTACTAATATTTTTAATAAAATATACCAGGCTCTGCACCCAGCCTCCTTCACTCCCTGCCAGGCTCTGCACCTAACCCCACACTCCTTGCCAGGCTCTGCACCCTGTCCCCCCTCTGGTGGTATAGTGGTAGGCCGGGACAGGAGGGATCTGTCCCAGCTGACTAAGAATTTTTAACACCCCCCCCCCGTACCTTTTAAAATCCTGGTGGTCCAGCGGTGTAATGGCAGGAACAGGTTTTCCGCGCTCCTACCCCACACTGAGCCCCTCCCTCACTGGATGGCTGCCAGATCTTGCGGCAAGTGGTGCACAAGGCAGGAGTGAGCTTTTCGTGCTCCAGCTTGGGCCTGTGCCACTTCCCGAATGGCTGCCGTCAGTTCTTGTGGGACTCTCGAGAACTGACGGCAGACATTCAGGGAGCGGTGCGGAGCCAGGCTGGAGCGCAAAAAGCTCACTCCTGCCTTGTGCGCCGCTGGCTGCGAGATCTGAGGCAGCCGTCCAGCGAGGGAAGGGCTCAGTGCGGGGCAGGAGCAAAGAAAGCTTGCTCCTGCCAATACATCGCTGGACCACCAGGAATTAAAAAGGTATGGGAGGGAAGGGTGTGTGTGTAAAAAATTGTTAGTTGGCTGGGGTGGATCCCTCCTGTCCCGGCCTACCACTAAACTACCAGATGCAATATTCGCTGCATAAGACATACAGATATTTCCAACCACTTTTGGGGGGAAATAAGTGCTTCTTATGGAGCAAAAAATATGGTACTCATTGCTTGTTGCAAAGTTCAGATGGCAGAAAACACCACATCAATCCATGAGGCCAGCCTCATATTAAGTAACTTTGACTGTTTCTTAAAAAAAAAAAAAAAAAAAAAAAAGAACTATTCATGATTGCTTCCTTCATTTACATTTTTTTATGTTTTCTTGTACTTTTCTTCTTCCTTTTTCTAATTATCATATAATCTTACAGATTTCCTATATTATATAACAGTCTAAAACCATCAGCACTTAAGAATCCATCTATTTTAATTTAAGCCTTAGGTGAAATCATCAGAAATCCAGAAAAATCCAAGGGTTTATAGTGTGCTTACCCTTTATTGGGGTGTACTATTTCTTCTCTAGTCATTTCCCATCACATGCACCACCCCTGTTCTTTCCTTGGACTGTCTACATGTTCTCTTGTACCTTTCACTTGTGAGAAGACCCAAGGAGATAGATAATTCATCATCAGAAAGATTTAAGAGCTTAATTTAGTATCCTACCAAAAAGAAAGGGAGTTCAAATGAGTTCAAGATGAAACACTTTTTCACCAAAGATGACACAGAGTTCCAAGAAATAGAAGTTTAAAAGAAAACAAAAAAAGGATTTGATATATTAATATATGTTTTCTTTTTGTACTCCAGTATGAGTCATCGGTCAGATAAAAGTGAAATAAGTATTGGTGAAGAGATAGAAGAAATTTCTGTGGAAGGAGAAGACTTCAATGTCAGTGATAAAGTAAGACATTCTTTAATTTGTATTTAAAAATTAAATTCAGTTAGAGTATTCTGCTGTCTTATTACAGGGGTGTCAAAGTCCCTCCTCGAGGGCTGCAATCCAGTTGGGTTTTCAGGATTTCCCCAATGAATATGCATGAGAGCTATTAGCATATAATGAAAGCAGTGTATGCAAATAGATCTCATGCAAATTCATTGGGGAAATCCTGAAAACCTGACTGGATTGCGGCCCTCGAGGAGGGACTTTGACACCCCTGTCTTATTAGAATATTAGATGAGTCAGATCATGTCATTCTGAGCTCTATCAAGCCCAACATCCTATCTCTTGACAGTGGCAGTCCAAGTCATAGGTACCCAGCAGCTCCCAAAGAGTAGATCACATTGCTCTTGGGCCATTCCAAGAGAAAAGAGATGGCTTTCCCAAGTATACCTGGCTAATGATTTCAAACCTATTTGAACCCCTGCTGTAGCAAATTGCTTGACCACATTCTCTGGCAATAGATTCCACAACTTAAGTATAATATCCTCAATCACCTTCAAAGAATACCAACTTAACTCACACAGAGTAAAGCATATTTATGACCTCAGCCGTGCACGCTGCTGCCATTGTCAGCTTACTTATTGTAATAGTGCTGACAGCCAATTTGTATAGTTTAGGTTTTATCACTGATCTCTCAAAGTAAAGCAAATAGCACTCTGCCATCTGAGGAAATGAAACATGTGATCTAATGGAGTAAATCAGATTTTGATAAAAAAAAAAAAAAAAAGCATACTTTAGGACATGTCTACCAGATATGTCACCCCACTCTCCACAGTTTCTCCAGCACAACAAATTTTTCCCCATTCCCACAGGAACTCAATTTCCCCGTCCCATTCCTGCAAATTTTGTCACTGTCCTGGTCCCTGCCCCAATCCTGAAAGCTCTGCCTTAACCACACAAGCCTCGAACACTTATGATTTTAAAGTGTTTGAGGCATGTGCAGATGAGGACAGAGCTTGCAGGAATGGGGCAGGGAAAGGAAAAGAACTTTACAGGACGGGAAAATGAGGAAACATTTTCCCCCTTGTCATTCTCTACCTTGCATCTAACTTGCCAGTGCTTATGTTGATTCTTATTTTCATCATCATATCCTTTTTCCAAAAGCCTCTTTCACTCCAACTTTTAACCAAGCTGGCTATCATTTGCTCTTATTTCCACCTTTGTTAATATGTGAAATACATCCGTTTTGGGCTTTCACAATGGTACTTTTAAATAAAATCCATGTCTGATTTAAAGTCCTAACCTTTTCCTTTTAGCTTCTTTTTAACCATTTTCCTCATTTTATCATAGTCGTCCTTTCAAAAATTAAATGCTGCTGTAGTAGATTTCTTTAGTGACTTCACTCCAGATATTGGCTCACATTTGATCATGTTATGATCAGTGTTTTCCAGTGGACCAAACACCCTTACCTCTTGTACTATGCATTCCACTAAGGATTAAATCAAAAATAGCTCCCCCTCCTGGACCAGTTTCTCCAAGAAATAGTCTTTTATTAAATCTAATAATTTTGCCTCCCTAGCACTCCCTAATGTAACATTTATCCAGTTAACATTGGGGTAATTGAAATAGCTGAAAATCATCTACAACAAACCCTACTATTTTTAGCCAATGGCCATTATGAAAGCTGTTTGGAGTTGAAGTCAGCTCTGGTCTTCTTTTTAAACAGTGGGATTTTGAAAGTTTGTTCATGATGGTCATCTATCAAGATGAATATTCTACTGAGATAAGTGAAAGATGATTTAAAACTTTTTTG
This sequence comes from Geotrypetes seraphini, assembly GCF_902459505.1. NCBI lineage: Eukaryota > Metazoa > Chordata > Amphibia > Gymnophiona > Dermophiidae > Geotrypetes > Geotrypetes seraphini. The sequence continues at coordinate 96,252,957 of NC_047088.1, forward strand.
ATATGATAGCAATCTTATTTGTATAGTTTTAGAGCAGAGCTTGGCCATTCTTTAAGTCACAATTTTATCAGTTTGGCAACATTAGCAATGTTTTTTTTGAATACTGAAATTAAGTTTTTATGTGAGTGGAGTTTTTTCTTTACCTATTATAGAACATGAGCCTTCCACATTGCAGAATTGTTGTGGTATAGAACTCCTGTTAGACTCAGGTCATTTTTCTACTTTTTTTATGAAGTAATTTGTTAGCTAAATTCCACATTGGCTAAAAATAGTAGGATTTTATGTGGATGATTTGTTGTGATTAGTATATCCTACTCTCTCTTTTTGGTAATTGAAATTAACCATTATTATATTCTTGTCCAATTTGCCATTTTTCCTAATCTCTGTAAATATGTCTTCATTTGTCTGTTCGTTCCTTCCTGTGGAGGGCAGTAGTACAGCCCTACCAGTGTTCTCCTTCCTTCCCACAAGGAATTTTTATCTATAAGGATTCCACACTGCTATCTATGTCATACAGAATGTTTATTGTGTTTGACTCACTTCCCTATTTAACATACAGGACAATCTTCCTCCCCCTCCAATTTGATCTACTCTATCATTGTGATATAATTTGTACCCTGGAAAGCACATCAATAGACATCCCAGAGACCTGTTGGTAGGAGGACAGCTATATCTATCTCTTCATTTAGTGCTAAATAGTCTTAACTCTCCCATCTTATTTTTTAGGCTTCTAACATTCATATAAAGACATTTCAAATTGTGTTTTTTCCTTGCATTACATGTTGCTTAGAAGTTGACAGGGATAATTTGCATCCTTTACTCTGTTTTCACCTTAAACACTCCTGCATCATATTATTTGAACGGTCTGAGGATTACTAATTTATAGTTCACTTTAAATTAGGTATACACAACTCTTTTTCTTCTACTTGAAATATCAGCCTTTCTAATCTAATCCTGGCCCTTTTCCTTCCCCATACTTATTTGAATACCAGTTTGTTTAGCGTCTAAAAAAAAAAAAGTGTAGGAAACTGAGATAGGGTAGTAAACAAATGCAACAGCCTAGATGTATGGTCTTTTTAACTATTATTTTTATACCCAAACAGTTCAGTTATCAACCTACTTCAGTTACCCAGGAATTCCACTATTTAACCTAGACTAGGTGTATATTTAGTTAGTACATAAACATTTTGGCAGAAAACTACAAACACTTCCTAACAAGTAACCCCCCCCCCTTTCTTGTTTCTCCCCCTTTCCCTACTCCCACCTTTATTTTATTTTCATCTCAATGTAAATTAATTCCCTGGTGTACTTCCTCATTAATCATGTATGTTTTGTTTGTCTTATAACCCCCTTTTTCTTTTATTGTAATATACAGTGCCTATAATTTTATGTTCATTTTAAGTTATATTTTATGAAACTTATTGTAAACCATTTAGCCACTTCAGATAAAAAGGGTATATCAAAAACCAATAAACTTGGAAACTTAATTTGTTCAAATAGCCAAACTAAGATGTACACCATCCACAAAGTAAACTTCAACCTGCAATTCCACAGGGTTTATTCCTATTCTCAAAACTATGATTTTCTTACATTAATATTAAATGCTAGTAACCTGGAGAATTCATTGAATTCTTCCAAAAGTGGATGTATTAAACCAGTGATGTGGATGTATTAACCTTTTTTGAGTCACAGACCCCTTTAAGAATCTGATGAAAGCTAAGGACCCCCTTCCCCAGAAATATTCACATAAATACAACTTTGCATGCAATGAATATAATGTACTTTATTGATATTTGATTGTTTCATACATAAATAACATACACAAAGTATTATTAAACTTTAAAGTAAATAATCCTCAAAAAATCACTCCTTTTTTATGCAAAAAGTAATGGTCTCCATTATTTGCAAGAAAAATTAACAGTACTGGGCTGTATAGTAAATATCAATGTTAATTTTTATCTGACCCTCATGGACCTCCTGAAATCCATCCATGGACCCCAGGTTAAGAACCCCTATATTAAACTTTGCGAGTTCTCACACTTACTTGCTAGCATGTCATCTACTATATGGGGGGATCATATTCTCAACTCCTCCAAGAGATTTAAGTTTATTCAAGCAAGCACCCTTTCTATAGTGAAAGAATAAAAGTTCAGTTGGCATTTAAAACCTTTGGTGTGGTCTGCCTTTTTCTTGGAGGAGAGAGATTGAATGGAGTATGCTTGCTTCAGCCTGCCAGCTCTAAGTTGGTCCTGGCCCATGGCCCGAAACTAAACAAGTACTTTGTGTGACCCCTGCCCAGCTTACCGGGTAAGCAAGGGGCTTACAATAATTTGATAACAATTTGAGAACTTTATGTAGCATGAATAATTCTTTGTAACATATTTAACTCCATACAAAATTCTATGTAACAATATGTTTGCCTGTAACCCACTTACAAATCTAATGGGGATTTGGCGGGATATAAGATTGCATATAACATCACATAACTGTTTTAGGATACTAATGAATAATCTCTTATTATACAAGTAAGTTGTTATATTTTAACTATTCATTTACAAATTCAATGCATACAATAATGGAAGGTTCAGGTTATTTTAAGTTACAGGCAGTCAATTTCAAATTAGTAACTGTTTTTCTCAGGGAAACAGCTTTATGAATATATTGAGCAGTAATCTATAAAACTGTAAATTTTTTTTCTTTTTCAGATTGATGATATAACATTGGATCATACTCTCTCTCATGCAAGTGATATAGCAGATTATTTGGAAGATGTTGAGTAGATACTAAAGGAAAAAATGTTGCTGGACTATGGGGAAGACTTTTGTGGACAGTTGTATTTTTCAGACAATCACTGTTTGCTGGAATGTCTACTCTCAGCTTGTGCCTTTCATTTTAAATAAATTCTGAATTTATTTTGTAACTGTGAGCATACCACAATAGGTACTAACCAGAGTAGGCCAATTTATCTAGAATTTAAATTTGGTCATAATTCTTTATTTTTTAAAGAGCAGATTCTTTTGAGGATAGAAGAACAAATTGTTTATAGTACTGATAAGCAATGTTGTACTCTTTATAATATGTGTCATTGTTTTGTTGATAAACCTGTTATCAGTACTCAAAGAAAGAAAGTTGGAGGAATTGGCTACCCATTTCAGCTTTTGCTTTCTGTGGCTTATCTATCATTCAGAGATTCAGGATGATAAAAAGTTGGAGAGACCCTGAACACGAAGTTCACACATTTTTTTCATGTGATGAAATATTGGATTATAGGAGCCAGTGGCATTCACTAAATAAATTTGCATGCCTATGGGCAGCTTCTGGTAGAATATCAAAAAATGAAATTGAAACTGTCTCTTCAACCAATTCATTGCATGTAAATGAACAACATTTCATAGTACACTTGTATAGGTCATGGACATTGGTCATACTAATACTAAAACAAGTTATTTTAAGCTGCAATTTTTTTTTTAATACTGTTTCCTTTTCTCCTGCTAGACCTGCCTAGTTGTATGAGTTTATGCCACTATACAAGCAAACAGAGACAAAAATCATACCTTTTTCGTGACATAGTAGACGGAGAGATGCAGCATAGGAATTCTTAAATTAAGCAGCAGAAAGTTATTTGTCTACTAGATGCTCTCCCTAATGAAGCTGGATCCTGGGTTAAGCTCCCAGAACAGCATTCTGTGAGCTGTTTTCTCCCGGTGGAGCTGGGTTCATCCTCTCACAGGAATAGGTTACTTTCCTCTGATTGAAGGGAGCCTCAGGAAGCACAGTCTAGTCAGAGATGTCTTATGGCTCCCAGGGCTTAGTCTAGCCCTATGGTTGATTGGAGGAAAATTGCTTTAGAGCCTGTTCTGGTAAGGTCTATGCCCATGACAAAAAAATTTTGTTGATCGCCCTGGTCCTGTTTCTGGGCTGATGTCTTCCCTTTCTCTCTCCTTTTTTTGGTTCGTGAGGTGAGAGATATCTATATAATAAATTTTTTAAAAGGAGGGGAAAGGTAAAGAGTGGAATTTGGAGCAGCCCAGGGGAATCACATGGTGCAGTAGGGGCTATAGCAATAGGGAGCAGTAACTATCCATATGGAGGGAAGTCTGTGCTCTTAGTAGTGTGGTAGAGAGGAATTAGAACTGTGGCAGCTGTGAGTCCAGCAAGAAAAAAGCACAACTAGTCTGTTTTTATCCTATTTGCAAAATGCTTCCTCCATATTGGCTGAGCAGCTTGTTGGGCAGGCTTTTCCAAGAAGGTCTTAGGCTTAGATCTAGAAGCTGATGCATTACCTGATACTGGGATGGGTTTTCCATTGGTTTACATGGCAACCATCTTGGAGTCACATGTCCTCTGCAATGCAACCATAGGTCTCTCCTTGTGGTTCCTGAAGTTGGGGCCCATTCAGATGATCCTCCTGGACTCCCTTCTCCCTGGAGTTTGGCCTGGCAGTGTGCCAGTTGTTTTGCAGCATGCAGAAGCCTGGAGGTAAAGGGGAAGTGGATGCATTGTTATAAGATCCAACCAAGCTCTCCAAAGAGTCTTTGGACAGGTCTGATGACTCTCCATCACTCCATGGATTCTCCACTGGGGAAATTTGGGAAGAAAAATTATGACTTTTGTTGGTCTGGATGCAGAGTTTAGGAAGGGCTCCCCTGTAGTTCACCTTTATTTTGGAAGGAGTAATGGTCTGCCCTTATTTTTTGGAGGCCCTTCTCCATAAGATGGTGAAATATAATGGAAGGTTTCAGGTGGGATGCTCAGATGGGCCAAATTGATGTTGAGGATTTACTCCCTTTCTTAGATCAATGCCCTGGTATTGGATATTACTGTTGAGGTCTTGTTGAAACAAGGTGGGGGGGGGGTTGTTCTTTTTGTTTATGCTTCAGCCAAGGCCGTTAAGGTGTTTTTGTGTGTGTGGGTTTTTTAAAAATTTATTTATCATTTTAATACATCCCATTTACAAAGATGTTAAAGGATAAACTCACTTAGTTAAAGAACTAAGGACCAAAAAATACATTGAAAACAATCATCTAATACAGTCCACAATCTGAGGAGAAGAGACAAAATAAATAAAGCCCCTCGGGAAAGGGGACATATACAAAAGAAAATCAGAAATTAGAGCAGTATTAAAATATTATCCTATCCATTAATTTGATACCGCATTAATAACCTGTTTCAATCGGACTGTGTAGAGATTCCTTTACCATCCAGGAAAAAACCTAATTGGGCAGGTTCAAAGAAAATATATTTACTCCCTTGATAAGAGACAAACCATTTACACGGAAATCTTAACTGGAACACTTCCCCCAAAGCAATCACCTTTAGTCGATAAGTCAAAAATTCTTTCCTCCTGGATTGTGTCCACTTTGAGACATCTGGAAATATATATACCCTTTCACCTAAATAGGTGATCTGTTTTAAATTAAAATACAATTTTAACAGCATTTCTTTATCTTGTAAGAATACCAATGAGACCAATAATGTTGCCCACCCCTGAATTTCAATATCGGAAGATTGCAAAATAGCAGAAACATCCAACTGTGTATTTTCAACTGCTACAGCTTTTTCCTTTTGTATTTGTTTTAAATAATAGATTTTTTTGTATCGGGGGGAGACTTACTTCTGGAATATTTAAAGCAGTCAACATGAAATTCTTAAACAATTCTTGAGGTGGCATAAACTTAGCAACCGGAAAATTAAGAATCCTCAAATTCAGATTTTTTTGTTGGTTTTCTAAGTTTTCAATCTTCCTTAAGATCATCATTTTATCTGTCATTTGTTTAGTAAGCAAATTCTTGGTCTCAGTTGTTACTGTCTCTAAATTTTTTTAATTTGGCAGGCAGCCAAGACGGAATGAGGCTGGATTGGCCCATCCGTCCCAAAGCTCCGCCTACTGGTGGGGCCTAAGGCGCCTGGGCCAATCAGAATAGGCCCGGAAGCCTTAGGTCCCTCCTGGGGGCGGGGCCTTGGGCACATGGTCGGGTTGGGCCCATGTGCCTCAGGCCCCACCCCCAGGTGGAACCTAAGGCTCCCGGGCCTATTCTGATGCCCAGGCGCCTTAGGCCCCACCAGTAGGCGGAGCTTTAGGACGGATGGGCCAATCCGGCCTCATTCCGTTGTTGGCTGCCTGCCGGACAGGCAAGTTTGACTCCCGTCTGTCCAACTACAGAAGGGGAAGGGGAATGGGGGTGTCGTGGGGTCGGCCAGGGGGGTCGCGGGTCGGCTGGGGGGGCGGTCGGAGGTTCTTGGGGGGGGGCGATCGTTGGGGGGAGGGGGGTTTGCGTCGAGGGCAGGAGGGCCTGGGATCCCTCCTGCCCGTAATGTAGTGCGGGGTGGAGGTAGGGGGTCGCTGTGGCCAGGAGGGTTTGGGCTCCCTCCTGGCCCGAACAACTAGCGGGGGGGGGGGGGGTTCGCCAGGGCCAGGAGGACTTGGGCTCCCTCCTGGCCCGATATTGTCGGGGAGTTGGGGAGTCGGCGGGGCAAGAGGGCTTGGGCTCCCTTTTGCCCCGATCATGTCGGGGAGTCAGGGGGCAAGAGGGCTTGAGCTCCCTCTTGCCCCGATCGTGTTGGGGGTGCCGCGGTTGGCTGGGGCAAGAGGGCTTGAGCTCCCTCGTGCCCCGATCGTGTCGGGTGTCTGGACCGCCAAGAGGAAGCAGCAGGACACCGGTAGGAGCTTCTACATGATGGGGGGGGTCGGGAGGCTGTGGGGGTGCGAGCGGTCCTTCAGGGTGGGGGTGGGAGAGCGTGCGAGTGGTCCTTTGGGGTGGGGGTGGGGGTGCGTGCGAGCGGTCCTTCGGGGTGGGGGTGCGAGCGGTCCTGCGGGGGGGACTATGTAAAAAAATGTTTGTACAACGCGCTCACGCTTATAACGCGCAAGGGTATGCGCGGTACGTAAAAACCACGTATAACGCCCGCGTTATATGCGAGAAAATACTGTACTTGTGACAATAAGGCAATAGCTGAAAAACTAAATTAGGTCTTTGCTTTGGAACCATTTTTGGCAGGTTATAATCAAAGGAAGCTAAACAAATTGGTGTGATTCTAGAAGATGTGCTCAGGCCCTGATGATATTCACTACAGTGTTATAAAGGAACTCAAATAAGGAATTGTGGATCATCTATTAGCAATCTGCAACTTAACACTCAGATCTGCCTTCATGTGAAAACTGAACATTAGCCAACATAATACAATTTTTCAAAAAGGTTTTTTAAGAGATCCAAGTAACTACAAACTGATTAGAAAATGGTGGCAGAAAATATTATAATGTCTTTGTATAGAACCATGGTGTAACCACATCTTGAATATTGTGTGTAGAATAAAATTGGAGAGTACAAAGATGTGCAACAAAAATTATAAAGGGGATGAAATAGTTGCCTTTATGAAATAAGGCTGAAGCTTTTCAGCTTGGAAAAGAAACAGCTGAAAGGGACATTAGAATAAGCTTCTGAAATCATGAGTGGGATGGGTCAATTAAATAGGGCACATTTGTTTGACCTTTCAAACAACCTAAAGCAAGAGGATACTCCATAAAACTAACAGCTAATAAATTAAAAACAAATCATAAAAAGTATTTTTCACATAGTTCATACATAAACTATGGAATCGGTTGTGGAAGAACATGATCAAGTAACTAACAGCAGGGTTCAAAAGTGATTTGAATAAATTCCTGGGAGAATCAGAGGGTTGTGTTAATCCTGATCCTGCTGTCATCAACTCTGCAAATTAGAAGTTATATTTCATATATCAGCCAAGTATAGACAAAATTCCAGAACAAAAGGACACCAGAATACCTCTAGTTCTCAATAATAAAGTCAGTTTGTCAAGAGAGACATCCACAGGAGTCATCTAGAAGGAACAGTTTAGCAACAGTGGCCAATAGAGGAGGGAGGGGTGGGTGGGTTCTGTTTTTTTTAAAGTGTTTATTCTAGGATATGAATTGTTTACTTTTTCTAACTTGTTTCCCTACTATGCCCCTTCCCTCCAAACTCTCTGGTCAGGTATCGTAGTTCATTCTTTGACTCCCCTCTTAGCCACCCCACTCCTATTTCTCTCTTTCCCTCTTTACCCTTCTAAGATTGTAAGCCCCCCCCCCTCCCCAGACAACTTGTTTGTTGAGTGGAGCAGAAACCCAGATTAAACTAAGAAAATTCCATAAAATGTTATTAGCTAGAGAGACTTGTGCAAGCTATCACTTTTCCCTGGAAATGTACTTTATGAAATTGCATTTCTTTTGGGGTATTACTGCTTACTTGAAAAACCAACATTGGACCAGCAATTTGCTGTTAAAGATAAGTGTTGCTTATATATATATATAATTTTTTTTTTTTTTAAAGATATAGAAGCAATTTTTGAAGATTAATCAATGATGATGGATTAGTTTGTTTCCAGAGGATAAGACACGCTATGAAGTTTTATAAGATTAAGTAAATTCTCCTAATGAAATGTTAAAGTCAAAGTTAATAAAGACATTTTAATTAATTATTTAAGGATTGGGAAGGAGGTTTTTTGGTATAGATGATTATTTACAACTGAACAGAATAGGGACCTGGATTAACATAGTTATGGGAGGTCCTATGCACTGAAATCACTTTACATCATATGATATACCACCCTAGTTTATAGTTTGTTTGTTTTTTAATATATTGAAGATGTATGTTTAAATTAGAAGTAGATGTCATGTGATTGAATTTGATGATAAAAGAAGAAATGAGATACAAAAGTACGTTCGTGACTAATTTTAAATAATATGAGATAGCTTTAATAGATCCCTACAGCCCTATTTGTTTAGAAATCCAAATAATAGCAGCATTCCATGCTACCGATCCAGGGCAAGTAGTGACTTCCTCCAGGTCTGTCTCACTAGCAGAAATTTATCCGAACTTTTCTTAAACCCAGCTACGCTTACCGCTCTAACCACATCCTCTGACAACAAGTTCCAGAACTTAACTCTCCTTTGAGTAGAAAAAAATTTCCTGCTTGATTCACTTACACGTTCTAATCTACACTACTCAGGATTTTGTAGACCTCAATCAAATCAGCCCTCTCTTTTCCTAGCTAAAGAGCCCCAACTTCTTTAGTCTTTCCTCATACAAAAGGAGTTCCATCCTCTATCAATTTGGTCACTCTTCTTTGAACCTCTTCTAATTCTTGAAAGGTATTAATGAACAAATAAATCTTTTACAAAGACAGAATAGCCACAGAACTAGAGGGCATGACGTAGAACTAGCAAGAAGGTAAAATTTTAAAGTAACATCAGGTAATAAATTTTTCATGATGGAGGCCTGGAATGTTCTTGTGGAGGTGGTAGGAAGAAAAACAATGACAGTTTCCAAAAAGCAAAGGATAAACAAGTTTGACTTTCTTTACTGCTTTCTCACTTAAAAAGGAATATAAGCAGTTTATAATGTTAAAAATCAAAAGAAAAGAAATACAGTTAGAACAGGACAGCCTGTTCCCAAAGCCACCCAAAGGAAAAATAGTCATAAACTTTATCAATTAAAAACAATTCATAGCAAGAAAACTCTGCCCAAAATCACTAATACTGAGACTTGGCATGATAATTCCAGCAAAATGGCAAGAAAAAAAGTCATACTCGTCAGAAAAGATCCCTAAATAGCAAGAGAATGAAATCAAAACAAACCTTAAATGACTTTCAGTCTTCAAAAGAAGGCATGACTTTTACACTGACAAACTGTAAGATATGGCTGCCAGAGGTGGAAAAGAGAACGTAATCAAGATTAACACTTGTTAGGGTGAGGGAAGATAGAATGAAAACAGGTGAACTCTTCTGCATCAATATAGAAAAGAGAAGAAGAAATCAAAATAACTTGCTGTGATGTATAAATTTACATAATGTTAGAATAGCCATTAAAGATATTTATGTAAATATTAGGAAGCGGGAATAATTAAAGTTAATGAGCAGTTATGCAAAAGGAGATGTAGGGTGAAAATGAAAGGGGCTAGAACAGTCTTATTTTGGGGAGGGTGAACTAGTGTGCCTCACAAGAGATAATGGAAGGGACTTTAAGGCCATTTTCTCCTTGCACATAAGCCTCCTCCTGGTTTTTGCTGTTGCCTTTTCTATTTGTTGGCCATCTTAAAACCACCGTATAGGATTATCCCCAGATTCCGCTCTTCTTTTGGGGATAGAACTTACTCCTCTTATTGATTTTTTATAGCCCAAATGCATAATCCTTCACTTTTTAGCTAGTTGTGCTGTGTGAATGACCCCCCACCACCATTTCCAAGTCCTTGCCAGCATATAAGAATGGCCATTTAAACAACTAAATGGCCAAAAGTTATGCATTTTAAAAAGGGAATAGCTAGGGCCTGAGCTAAATTTTATCCACTTGGTGGCAATATCTATCTATTCAGTATTGCACAATAGCAGCTATAACAAATAAATTATCCATTTAAACTTATATTTTTGGTGACAGCACCTCTAGAGTCCACATAAATTTACACCATTAACTTTTCCATATACAGTTATGCAGCAGCTGTCAGACTAAAAATTTACTCCTTAGGGCATGTTTTAATTTTTTTTACTAATCTTGACTCAAAACGCCTACAGGCAGGCTAAACTAAACCTTAAGCTTATATACCGCATCTTCTCTATAACAGTACTTGTTTATGCACCATTTTCTCCAAGGAAGACAGAGAGAGGTTTCTGTCATTGATTTTGTGACAAGAACCCATTGAAATAGAGAGTTTCTTGCTATGTTGTGGATCACATGGTAAAAATACTTCTGACTTTTGGGGTCATTGAAAAGCATGTGTTTCCTACTATGTCATATACCAACATTGTAGCAGTAACACCTCGATTTCTGATGAAATCAAATGGTAACTGGTGTCTCTTGGAATGGCATTTAAAAAATGACCATCTATTTCTGACATTAAATGGAGTGGGCAGTGAACAGGAACACTATTTTGGGTGGGCGGGCGGGCTGGCTGGGGGCATTACTAGTGATAAAGCTATGGGTATAAATACATCCTATTCATTTTTATAGGACTAGTGAGGCTTGGGTGGAATGTAGGTGTGGCTTAATGTAGAACGTACCTAGGGGCCACTGCAAGAGCGGACTACTGGGCACGATGGACCACTGGTCTGACCCAGCAGCGGCAATTCTTATTTTCTTATGTATAGTCTTTAAAATTTTACGTGGACTATTTGTTTCTCTGATGCCTTTATCTCTAAACACCATGAGATCTTTGGGAATGAGAACAACTCATATAAATAAGCTATCTTTCCCATCATTAAAGGAATCAAGTCTATTAGTAAAATTTCACACTCCTTTCCATGCTTACGAACTGCAATATGGAATGGACTACCTCCTCAAATTAGATCATGTTTATCTCTTCAGATCTTTCGCAAAACCTTAAAAATCACTGTTTCATTGCTTTTTAGGCAGTAGCTCCTATGAATGTTAATGGATCTTTCTTTGTGATCTAATTATGTGAACCGAATTGAGCTATTTTTAGATTATTCGGTATATAAGAGTAAGAATTAGAGATGACTGCTGATCAGAGCTGTCTCTGAATTTGATGGCAGGTGTACCTTTTTTTTGGGGGGAGGGGAGGTGGACCTATAGAAAAAGCATTATAATTAGGATTACCAGATTTTTGTCCGGAGAAACCCAGACACATGTTCCTGCTCTGTTCCTCCTCTAGCCCCGCCCCTGCAAAGCCTCATCTTTGTATCCCGACCTCCAGGCCACATCTGGAAGGTCTCAAAGCATGAGCAGATGCATGTGACATCATCCACGCATGCTCAGAGGCCTTCGAGATGCGGCTGGGAGGTCAGGGCTTTCAAACTACCAGGTTTTAGAAAGTCCGTCCAGGCACCCAGACAGTCCTCTAAAAAGAGGACATGTCCGGATTTTCCCAGATGTCTGGTAACCCTAATTATAGTAGTCTAATTGTGAAAGAACCTTGGCCTGCATCACTGTTGAAAAACCTGTAGGCTAGAGCAGTGTTCTTCAACTACCAGTCTGCGGACCAATGTTGGTCGGCAGAAATTTTTTGCTGGTCCACAGGGCCAGCACGTCCATGGTGCGATCAACGCGGCATCTTTGGCCCAGCTTTCTGAGTGCTGCAGTGCACTTAGTCGAGGGAAAAGGCTCCTATGCGCATCCTGCGCCTGAACTGGAAGCCTTCTCTCTGACATCGCAACATCAGAGGGAAGGCTTCCAGATGAGGCATGGGACACAGGAGCCGCTGCCCACAGCTTTGTGCATTGCAGCACTCAGGGAGCCGGTCCGAAGACGCTGCGTTGATTGCACCGTGGACCGGCCCGAAGATAACACCAGGGGGCAGGCCAGAAGGCAAGGCACAGCATGGAGGGAGAGAGACAACAGTAGGGGAAATGCTTTTATTTTTTTATTTAGTGATTGATTTACATCTGCTGTCTGTTCAGGAAGAAATGCATTTGTTTCTTTTCCTCGGGTTGTACTGCTTGCAGAGTTTTGCATCTTAGGGTTTGTTTGTAAATATTAGTACTTTTAGTTTTTGGTCCTGCATTTGCATGGGGTTACTGTATTTTCACGTAGCTAACGCGCACCCGTGTAAAACGCGTACACGGGTATAGCGCGCGGAAAACACAAATTTATGTACAGAAATTTTTATATACCGCGCACACCCGTATACCGCGCATGTTGCCTGACTCTCCTTTCGCCCGCCCCGACTCTCCTCTGGCCACCCTGACTCTCCTTTCGCCCGCCCCGACTCTCCTCTCCCCCTTGAAGTCCTGTCCCCACCCTGAAAGCCTGATGCCCCCCCCCGACGTCCGATTCACCCCCCTCCGCAGGACCGCTCGCACCCCCACAGCCTCCCGACCCCCCCCATCATGTAGAAGCTCCTACTGGTGTCCTGCTGCTTTCTCTTGGCGGTCCCGGCCCTTCCGTGAGCCCTGCGCCTGCGCTGCTTCCTCTTCCAGCGGTTCGCCCTTTCTCTAACGTCAATCCCTCTTGCCCCGACTCCCCGACACGATCGGGGCAAGAGGGAGCTCAAACCCTCTTGCCCCAGCCAACGGCGGCACCCCCGACACGATCGGGGCAAGAGGGAGCTCAAGCCCTCTTGCCCCCCTGACATGATTGGGGCAAAAGGGAGCCCAAGCCCTCTTGCCCCGCCGACTCCCCAACTCCCCGACAATATCGGGCCAGGAGGGTGCTCAAGCCCTCCTGCCCTCGACGCAAACCCCCCTCCCCCCAAGAACCTCTGACCGCCCCCCCAGCCGACCCCCATGACACCCCCACCCCCCTTCCCCGTACCTTTGTGTAGTTGGCCGGACAGACGGGAGCCAAACCCGACCATGTGCCCAAGGCCCCGCCCCCAGGAGGCTCCCGGGCCTATTCTGATTGGCCCAGGCGCCTTAGGCCCCACCAGTAGGCGGAGCTTTGGGACGGATGGGCCAATCCGGCCTCATTCAGTCGTTGGCTGCCTGCCGGACAGGCGGGTTTGGCTCCCGTCTGTCCGGCCAACTACACAAAGGTACGGGGAAGGGGGGGTGGGGGTGTCGTGGGGGTCGGCCAGGGGGGTCGCGGGTCGGCTGGGGGGCGGTCGGAGGTTCTTGGGGGGAGGGGGGTTTGCGTTGAGGGCAGGAGGGCCTGGGATCCCTCCTGCCCGTAATGTAGTGCGGGGTGGGGGGTCGCCATGGCCAGGAGGGTTTGGGCTCCCTCCTGGCCCGATATTGTCGGGGAGTTGGGGAGTCGGCGGGGCAAGAGGGCTTGAGCTCCCTCTTGCCCCGATTGTGTCGGGGGTGCGCGGTTGGCTGGGGCAAGAGAGCTTGAGCTCCCTCTTGCCCCGATCGTGTCGGGGAGTCGGCGGGGCAAGAGGGCTTGACGTTAGAGAAAGGGCGAACCGCCGGAAGAGGAAGCAGCAGGCGCAGGGCTCACAGAAGGGCCGGGACCGCCAAGAGGAAGCAGCAGGACACAGGTAGGAGCTTCTACATGATGGGGGGGGTCAGGAGGTTGTGGGGGTGCGAGCGGTCCTTCGGGGTGGGGGTGCAGGTGCGTACGAGCGGTCCTTCGGGGTGGGGGTGCGAGCGGTCCTGCGGAGGGGGGTGAATCGGACGTCGGGGGGGGGGGAACTATGTAAAAAAAATTTTATATAGCGCGCTCATGCGTATACCGCGCAAGGTTATGCACGGTTTGTAAAAACACGTATAACGCGCGCGTTATATGCGTGAAAATACGGTATCTGTTTTCTGAACATAAGAATTGCCGCTATCGGGAGGGAATCAAGATGGCGTCGGAGTGAGTCGAGTCATCAAGTGGCTCCTGCTCCGTTCGGCGAATTCTTACCTTTTTCTTTAGAAATTTACCTATGCCCAAGCGCAGGGGTAAGCAGAGGAGTGTGCTTCCGGCCTCCTCTTCCACTTCTTTGACTCGGCAAGCGGCAATAACAGCTTTTGCTGTCCCAGTTGGAGTGGGCGCATCTGCTGACCGAGGAGGGCTGACCTCGGTCTTGGAAGGCGACGTTTCGCTTAGCCCATATGGGCCTAGAGCTCCTCCACGTCCCGGGACGATGTCGGGGACGCACTCAGACGCACAGGAAGCGCTGGAATTGATGTCTCCAGCGGAGCTGCAGTTCTCACCCCTGACCCAGGATGAGAATCACAGCTTGCTGACTTTTTCACACTCAGCATTGGAAGTCGGAGGACCTCAATGTCAGTGTGAAGCAGGGAAGGTAGAGATGGGACCCTTGGTGGAGTCTCCCGGAATAGCTATCCCTGCTCCCTTGATTAAACCAGCGGTGGTAGACATGGAGGCGATATGGAGCGCTTTGGAGACTTTACATAAGGTATGCTCCCAGTTTGTAGTTTCTACACAAAATTCTAATATTCAATTTAAAACTTTTGAAGAGAAATTCCAGCAGGAGTCTCTTAGAATGGACAAATTGGAGAAATCAGTGGCAGATGGGAAGATTTCTACTAATCTACAACTTAAGGAAAAAGCTTTACTTTCTAGGAAAATTGAAAATTTGGAGAACACTAATAGGAATTTGAACTTGAGACTTTTAAACTTTCCTGTTTCCAAGTTTCAGTCTCCTAGGGATTTATTTCATTCCTTTTTAAATATTGTTTTGAAATTTCCTGAGAATAATACGCCACCATTACAAAAGATATATTACCTAAATTTACCAAAGGAGGATAAAGACAAGGGGAATGCATTACCAGAATTGGATCTCACTGGTATGCTGGAGATGTCTCAAGAAGAAATAGTGACTAGAGCTACTTTATTGGTAACTTTTGTTTTTCTTCAAGATAAAGAAGCAATTCTTCGTCTATTTTATAAGACTGATAAGGTGGAATTTCACGGATTCAAAATTTCTATATTTCCTGATGTATCGAAGTGGACACAAGCCAGACGCAAGAAGTTTTTGGCTTGTCGTCAGTCTGTTTTGAGTTTGGGGGCAGCCTTTCAATTACGTTTTCCCTGCAAATGTTGCATTACGCATCAGGGTAATAGATATATTTTTTATGAACCCGATCAATTGCAGTTTTTCCTCAAAGGTAAAGTAACCACAATTCCAGAGACCTCCTTGAAATCAGCCCAACAGGCCCTTAGTTAATTGACTCCAACTGCACTCTGCTATTTGATTTAGTGTAATTTTATTTCCTGGAATCCAACTACCCTTGGAAGTGATTGATTTCTTCTCTTTTCAAATTGTGGACTTTAGTCATAGTTACTGTGTGCTTATTTTATAATTGGTATTTGTTTTCTGTATTTTGATTGTTATATTTCCTTTCAAGTATTAATTGATTTGTTAATTTGTAAAAGTAAGATAAAAAAAAATAAAAAAGAATTGCCGCTGCTGGGTCAGACCGGTGGTCCAACAGTCCGCTCACGCGGCGGCCCTCTGGTCAAAGACCGGCGCCCTAACTGAGACTAGCCTTACCTGCATGTGCCCTTGTTCACCAGGAACTTGTCTAACTTTGTCTTGAATCCCTTGAGGGTGTTTTCCCCTATAACAGATTCTGGAAGAGCGTCCCAGTTTTCCACCACTTTCTGGGTGAAAAACTTCCTTACGTTCGTACGGAATCTATCCCTTCAACTTTAGAGAGTGCCCTCTCGTTCTCCCACCTTGGAGAGGGTGAACAACCTGTCCTTATCTACTAAGTCTATCCCCTTCTCTACCTTGAATGTTTCGATCATGTCTGTTTGAGGGAGAAGAGGCCCAGTTTCTCTAATCTTTTGCTGTACGGCAGCTCCTCCAACTCCTTAACCATCTTAGTCGCTCTTCTCTGGACCCTTTCGAGTAGTACCATGTCCTTCTTCTGTCAGGAATGAATGTTGAAAAGCATAGTGTGCTTTGTGTATTTTAATTTTGTGCTTAACCATTATGTGTTAATACGATTATATTGTGTGTGTGTGACTTAGCCCAGTGTTCTTCAACTGCCGGTCTGCAGACCAGTGCCAGTCCACAAAATAATTATTTTATTTCTGCTGGTCCATAGGTGTCAAAAGGTTGAAGAACATTGGGCTAGAGAATAACACAGGGACAAATTTATTCCCGTTCCCACAGGATCTATCTCCATCCCCATCCCTTCGAGTTCTGTCCCTGTCTTATCCCTGCTAGCTCTGAACTTCATGTGCACAAGCGTTGAATAGAGCTTGCAGGGCTGAAGCTGGGACAAAACTGCAGAGCTTGCAGGGATAGGACAGGGATGAAGATAGATCTCATGGGGACAAATTTGTCCCCATGTCATTCTGTACTTTAGGGGGTCAATATAAGGAAAAGACATTTCAATATTATAAGCTTATCAAAGCTTCTTCTATAACCGTGGGTATTCATACTCTAAATATTATTTCATAAGTTTGAAAAGCTTTTATCAGATTTCACATTACATTTGAACAGTCGCCAATTAACATGTTTATTTTGCACATCTTAGAAAATGGAAAGCTCTGCTTTCAGTGTGGAAGTTTCCTTTGTCCTAGAAGAAAGGAGCAAGCATGCCAAGTCGCTGCCATATAATCTACATTCCAGATTCATAGCAGATTTTAGAAACCCAGACAAGGCAGTAGATACTGTGCATGAAAGAATGCCCGAAACTTCAGTGAGACCATGTGCTGCAATGGTCCAAAATACAGAAAAGTTCTGAAACCTATTCTCTTGCAGAAAAGGTCACCATTTGTGACTCCATTTCTGGAGAACAGGCTGAATATGTTTATAGCAGTGTTAGCACTGATGCTGCTTCAATGGAGGGAGTGACAAAAGTAAAGTTTACCAAGCTCTAAGCCAAATAACCATTTGGTTAACACTGTTATCTACCCTTATTTACTAACCTAGGTGTTTGTCAGAAACACTCCACACCAGTAAGATCAGAAAGCCTGTGGATTTGGTCCACTGTCTGCAAACAAAGCAAGAGCATGGTTCACAATACAGTTATGCCACATGTTAGTTCTAATCTAGCATTCAATTACCCACAGCTGTGAACATCACTCATAATTTAATAGTGCATAACCATGAAAAGAACATTGATGGATCACTTACCATTACTTCTTGCACTTTGCTAAAGAACTGGATCTGAATATTGTGAACCATAATGCTGACATGAGCTTGCCTGATTTTTTCCCCCCCATTTTTAAATATATATACAATATTTTGGTAAAGCTATAGGGCTCATAATCAAAAGTTTGAAAACATCAAAAAAACAGCTTAAGTCGGCACTTGGACATCCTAAGAGTAGGGACGTCCCAGTGCCAATAATCAAAACCAACTTTCTGGATGTGCAGCAGCACTTCTACGATGCTGGGCGTCCAGAGAGCAAAGAGGCGTGTTAGGGGCAGGAATCGGACAGCCTTCAATCTGGATGTACTCCAGCCATAATCAAAACTTTCCTAGAGGAAACTTAGATGCCAGCAGTTAGACCTGTTTGAGTTGCATCCAAGTTCCAAAAAGGTGCCCAAACTGACAAGACCACTGGAGGATTTAAGGGATTACTCCCCCAGTGGTCACTACCCCCTCCTACCACCCAAAGAGTGGGAAAAGAAAAACCCCAAACCCATATGCTTCCCATCAGCTGAGCTAATTTCAGGGGATTCCTGGCGGCTCAGCTGATGGGGATTCCCCTGCCAGGCTCAGCTGAGCCAAGGAGCCCTACAACCCTCCCCCCCCCCGAAATCCCCCCGATATTCCATACTTCCCCCAAAACATATCTGCCTCCACATCATTCCTGGGGGCCCCTCCCACATACCGCAACCCTCTGTACCTTTGGAAGAGCAAAAGGCAGAAGGGAAGCTCACTCCCTTCTGTCTACAAGGCCACATGCTGCAATAACGGGGCTTCCCCCTCCCAATGCACTGGGAGGGGCCAAAGGCTCTGATTGGCTCAGAATGGTAATTTTTAACCAATGGTGATTGGCTCAGAGCCTTCGTCCCCTCCCAATGCATCCCAAGATGCATTGGGGGAAGCCCCATCATTGCAGCATGTGGCCCTGTAGGCAGGAGGGAGGGAGCTTCCCTCCTGCCCTTTGTTCTTCCAAAGGTACGGGGGGTTCTGAGGATGTTGGGGGGTGGAGAAATCAGGGAGAGGGGTGTAGGGCTCCGTGGCTCAGCTGATCCTGGCAGGGGGAATTCCCATCAGCTAAGCTGCCAGGAATCCCCAGAAACTGGCTCAGCTGATGGGGATTCTTTCTGCCCGATCAGACGAGGTAGTTGGTGGGTATGTCTACAAAACTTTCTTTTGTACGTTTTTCATGTGGACTTTTTTAATGGGCAAAAAAGGTAGATGTCCTAATGACTGAGGTGGCGCTGTCTGGCATGAACAGTGAAGATAGCAGGTTGTGGCAGAGACCTTTCCATGGACAGAATGTGTGTATATTTATATAAGCAAACATAGTAAAAAAAAAATCCTTTTAAGGATAATTAACAAAAGATAAGGAAATTATAGAGAGGAAAAACGGGAATAAAAATATATAGAATTGTGTAAACAGGATTTAGGAAAGATTAAGTGCATAGACAGCTGTAGAGGTAAAGACTTAAAATTATAGGAGTTCTTGATCTTTCTCTTTGGTTAGATTAGAACAAAACTTCAGATTCCTGTGTTTTCAGTGTTTCTTTGTTCAATATTTAACTGGTAAGAGACTGAAGGGACTCTGAATTTTGGTCTAGTTGTAATGAAGATACACTCCTCCCTCAATATTTGCAAGGGTTAGGGGCAGAGCCGGCCCGCAAATATTGAAAATTCATGAATAACTTTTGGGCCAACTCTGACCCATCCCCGCCTCCATCCCACTTTCCCCCAGACCTTACCTGGTGGTCTAGCGTTTTTTTGGGGGGCAGGACCGAACTTCCTACGCTCTTGCCCCGTGCAGATCACTCATCCAAAATGGCTGTTGTGAGTTCCTGTAGTCTCTCAAGGCTACAACAGGAACTCATGGCAGCCATTTTGGATGAGTGATCTGCATGGGGCAGGAGCTTAGGAAGATCGCTCCTGCCCCAAAAGACCGCTAGACCACCAGGTAAGGTCCGGGAGGCCGAGGTGATTCCGGTTTTAGGAAATTGTGAATCATCGAAATCACGAGTCCTAAATCCGTGAATCGGGAGGGGGAAATGTATATGATTTCACATTCCTGACCGAGGGAAGCCTGTATGTTAAAATCTGCTCTATGTACTATAATAATTATTCAATATGTGAAATATGAATGTATGTATGTCTTGGATCCAAGAAAGAATGAAAGGTGACCAACTGAATGACTATATGTGTAATAGTTAAATAGGAAAATATTCTATAAACTTATAAATACTTTGAGGTTTAAACTTTGGAAAAATGTGCAGTTTGACTTATCTGGTTTAGGTAAAATAACTTAAAACTAAATTTAAAATATAAGGTTTCCTAAATTAAGAATATTTTCTGTGAAAAAGATCCAAGATGGCGACGGTATAGGGACGCTGTGCGGCAGCTCCTGAGAGTTTTCTCAATTGGATACTTTTTTCGAATAATATTGATTTCCTACCTTCGACATGCCTAAACGGAGAGGGAAAAGCGCCGCTGGGGCCTCGCGGCGCTCAGAGACCTCCGTGTTCGGCAACATTGATGAAATCATCAGGCGCATGCAGGGAACGTCGGCAGGATCAGGGCTACCCCCGCTGGAGACACTGCAGGAGAACGGCGTGCAGCAGTCCTCCTTGGGGCTGGAAACCACCTTTAGCCCTGACAACCGAGCACCTCCCCCGCATCCACGAACGGCTAGTTCCCCGAGGGAGGGGGAACTTCCGGGAATCGGAGTGTTTCCTACTCTAGAGGCAGCAGAGATCAGTCCGGGGGACAGAGAATCGGTTCTCCAGATTTCTCTGGGAAACCTGAATAAGGAATTCGAGGACAGGACATCTACGGGGGAAGGAATAGCCCAGTCCGGACAGATATTGGAAGACTTGCCAGTGGGTGAGCACAAGACTTTACATTTTCAATTTCCTCAGATAACTAAACCCCAGGAGGTTACATTGGACGCTCTGTGGGACCTGGTAGTTACTATTCCTAAAACTATAGCATCCCAATTAAATCAAGTGGAGGAACGGTTTAAAGTGTATGATAAAGATATCTTGGAAATACGGAAAACAACCACTGAAAATAAATTACAGATTGAAAATCAACAACAGAATATTAATTCCCAAAAAGTTATACAGGAGGCTTTAATTAAAGATAACACCAATTTAAGAAGGAAATTAGAGTCACTTGAAAATTCCACAAGAAGTAATAATCTTAGATTAATTAATTTTCCTAAGATTATAACAGTGACTCCTAGAGAAATGATTACTCGTTACTTGACGGAAATATTGGGAATTTCTGAATCTTCTATACCACCTCTAACTCAGGTGTACTACCTTCCTGTTAAGGATGTTAAAGAATTTAATCAAGAGCCCTTGGATGTTACAGCTTTATTGGAATCCTCAGATAGGGAAGTAGCTACGCCGGCAACATTGCTTCTTTCAGTAGCTCTCACAATGGACAAGATATGGTTATTGAAATTATACTTCAAAAATAAATATAAAGAATTTTTGGGACTAAAAGTTCAAATGTTTCCTGATTTGGCCAGAGACACACAGAAGCGGAGAAAAGAATTTCTTCTGATGAGACCAGCAGTAATAGCCCTGGGAGCTACTTTTTTTCTTCGCTATCCTTGTAAATGTATAGTCCATTATAAATTGCATAAATTTGTTTTCTTTGAACCATCTCAACTGACAACATTCCTGTCACTGTCAAGACTGGAGAAAGAGCCAGCTCAGGATGGATAAGAAAGATAGACGACTGTTAGCACAGTATTAACTATAACTGTTTTTCTTCTTTAATTGATTACTTAAATTCCGTTTATTTTGAATCTTAGATCCTAAATAGAGGACTTGAGTGAGATTTAAGATACAATTATTTCTTGTTTTGTATTATGTTGTATTTTTTGCTTCTTCAATTTTGCTTTTCTGTACAAGTTTATACTTGATTGTTATATTGAAAATTTATAAATAAATAATAAAAAAAAAAAAAAGAATATTTTCTGTTCACAAACTGGTCTTTTCTCTTATTAGTATATGAAAAACTTGTATAGCCCATCTTGATCTTAAAGCAGAAGTACTGAAGAAGAAATTAGTTGGTTTTGTGTCTGTGACAAACTGTCAGTTTTCCTGAGAAAATTACCTTGGTCTGACAGAGCTTTTTTGATTCATTCTTTAAGAAGACATACTGAGCCTATAAGGAAAAGATATTTCCTTTCTTTCTAAAAACAAGTTTTACATTCCTTTGGTAAATTGTAAGATAAATGGTGCTAAGGAGTTTTCCTTCTAAGAGTACACATCATATGATTTTGTGCAACTCCAAATATTTAGAATATCTTAGAAATTGTTGAAAAAGAAATATACTCTTATACCTTGTATACGTTTTCTTTAACCCTGTTCAAAACCTAAAGAATTTCTTTGTTTGAAATGGTCCCACCTTCTAAGAGAACGTGGTAGCTAAGTATTGGAAGCGGAAGTGACATGTCACCAGTCATTGTAATAGTATATAAGGAACTACACAGCTCTGATTCGGGTGTCGGGTCAAAAGCGCGCCGGGACAAAGGCGCGCGCAGACAATTGAGCGCAGCGCAGAGGCGCACGCCACAGAAAATTACTGTTTTTAGGGCTCTGACGGGGGGGGGAACCCCCCCACTTTACTTAAGAGATCGCGCCGCTTGTGGGGGGTTGTAACCCCCCACATTTTACTGAAAACTTCACTTTTTCCCTGTTTTTAGGGAAAAAGTAAGTTTACAGTAAAATGTGGAGGGTCACAACCCCCCAAACCCCCCACAACGCCGGCGCGATCTCTATTAAGTAAACTGGTGGGGGCTCCCCAACAAAATCCCCCGTCGGAGCCCCTAAAAACTGTAATTTTCTTCGGCGCGCGCCTCCTTCTTGCGCTCAGTTGTCGGTGCGCGCCTTTGTCTTTCGCAGGGTTGTCTATGAACCCTGATTCGTGGAGATCTTTCTCCACATGCATAGACAACTTTGTCTCACACAGAATAATTACAGAGTTATAGTTTATGGAAATGCATTTAGCGTACATAATTAATTGGCATTTTAATTCTAATTTTAACATAAGAACATAATAAGCATTGCCTTTGCCGGGTCAGACCAGGGGTCCATCGTGCCCAGCAGTCCGCTCCCGCGGCGGCCCCCCCAGGTCCATGACCTGTAAGTTCTCCACCACCTAAATTGTTTATACCCTAATCATTAAATAACCTGTATAGTAACCCTCTATCTATACCCTGCAATCCCTTTCTCCTTCAGGAAGTCATCCAATCCCTTTTTGAAACCCAATATTGTACTCTGTCCTATCACCTCTCCTGGAAGCGCAGTCCAGGTGTACACCACCCTTTGAGTGAAGAACTTCCTAGCGTTTGTTCTAAACTTGTCCCCTTTCAATTTCTCCGAGTGCCCCCTTGTACTTGTGGTTCCCCACAGTCTGAAGAATCTGTCCCTCTCCACCTTCTCTATGCCTCAAGTTTAATTTTGATACAAATTGAATAAATATAGTTTTTATGAAAACACATATCTGCGTCAAAAGGTACCCTATGTTGAGCTGCGATGCAGCAAGCGTGCTCAGGACCAAAACTTATAACTTTCTCATTTTCAAAAATAATAGATAAATGTTTGGCAGCTTTGAAAATGGACATTTTTCCTGCTGGGTTTGTGGATGTTTTGCACAAAACATCCAACCTCAGGCTTAGACACATTTTTTATTATGCCCCTCCACGTAATTACCTTGTTAGTCCACTTAAAATAAAGGTTAATACATAAAAATAAAAAAAAGTCTAAGATGATATATTTTTATTGAATTAAAGCACCTTTTACCCAGCTTTTGGGAGCTACTACCACCTTCCTGAGATCAGGACAGAATGAACAAACAATGGTAATACTAGATAATATATACAAATCATAAAAAGCACCCCAGTGACAGTCTGAAGGAAAAAGTGTGGGTGATGGGGAGAATACAGTAGGTGGGTAATCAGAATCACAAAATGACAGGCAGTAGAATTTTCTAATTCATAATAGTTTTAGAGAGCCCCATAGGTGATCATTTTAATTTCAGTAATCTTACTGTACTGAATTGCTTAGAGTTTTATTTTAGTAGCTTGATTGTTAAGACAAAGTCCCAAAATGGGCCTCCCCTTGGAAGTGTTAAGCTGGTCAGCTTTGTGGCAAATAATTTTATGTCCATGTTAATTTATTCTCCTCTTTAAACACCTTTCCTGACTTGATAAGGACCACCACATGACTTGTGAGTCTAGTGCAAGCAGCCCATTCCAAATACACAAGATACCACAAGGGAATTGGCAGCAATAAGAAAGTATCAAACCTCAGGCTAGGAGGACTAGCACTAAAAATGTAGAAGCCCACAATAATTATAGCACACATCCAATGAAGCCATTCTATGTTCCTAGGTTAAGAGTTGCCAGGAATCAAATAGAACTGGACCTCTGGAACCTTTATGGAAGAAAAATCTGTAGAAAGCATTGTCCGACTCTTGAGGAATAAATCCAGCAGCTGAACCACAATTTAAACTGTCTGGGAATAACACCAAGACCAAAACAAGCTTTGGAGTTAACCTTTTTTTTATTATTATTATTTCAAGACTGTAACTATTGTCAGGCATACTCCAAGCACAAGGATGCTGGAGATTTGAAAGAAAGGAGGGACTAGTCTGCGGCACAGAATGGGAGAGCTACCTATCCTTGTGGTTACCATGCCCCTTCAAAGGTTGCTAGCCAGTATTTAGCCCAGACCTAGGTCCCCTTTTTCCTCAAACCTGCAAGGGCTGCAGTAATCCACTAGCAACTGCTACATGTAAAGAGAGAAGTAAGCTTAACTCAGGGCCAGTGCTGAATTTGGCAACCAGTGCCAACGTAAGCCTGTCCCAAGGACTGTCAAGGCAGATAAGAACATAAGAACAGCCTTACTGGGTCAGACCAACGGTCCATCAAGCCCAGTAGCCCGTTTTCACAGTGGCCAATCCAGTTCACTAGTACCTGGACAAAACGCAAAGAGTAGCAAAATTCCATGCTACCGATCCAGATTATGGACTTTTCCTCCAGGAAATTGTCCAACCCCTTCTTAAAACCAGGTACGCTATCCGCTCTTACCACAACCTCTGGCAATGCATTCCAAAGCTTAACAATTCTCTGAGTGAAAATATATTTACTCCTATTGGTTTTATAAGTATTGCCCTGTAACTTCATTGAGTGTCCCCTAGTCTTTGTAAATTTTTGACGGACTGAAAAATCAATCCACTTGTACCCGTTCTACTCCAATCAGGATTTTATAGACTTCAACCTTTATCATCTTGGTCGCTCTTCTTTGAACCTTTTCCAGTGCTGCTATATCTTGAGAAAAGAAGACCAGAATTGAATGCAATACTCCAGGTGAGGTCGCACCATGGAGTGATACAGAGGCTTTATAACATTCTTAGTCTTGTTAACCATCCCTTTTTTTAATAATTCCTAGTATCTTGTTTGCTTTTTTGGCTGCCGCCACACATTAGGCGGAAGGTTTCATTGTATTGTCTACAACGACACCCAGATCCTTTTCTTGGGCACTAACCCCCAAGATGGACTCTAGCATCTGGTAACTGTGATTTGGATTATTCTTCCCAATGTGCATCACTTTGTATGTGTCCACATTAAATTTCATCTGCCACTTGGATGCCCAGTCTTCCAATTTCCTAAGGTCTGCCTGCAATTTTTTACAATCTGCATACGTTTTAACAACTTTGAACAGTATAGCGTCATCTGCAAATTTAATCACCTATTTGTCGTTCCAATTTCCAGATCATTTATAAATAAGTTAAATAGCATCAGTCCCTGCGGCACTCCACCGTTTACTCTCCTCCATTGAGAAAAATAACCATTTAACCCTACCCTCTGTTTTCTATCTGATAACCAATTCCTAATCCACAAATGAACTTTGCCACCTATCCCACGACTCTTTAATTTTCTCAGGAGCCTCTCATGAGGAACTGTCAAAAGCTTTCTGAAAATCTAGATACACTGCATCAACTGGCTCAGCTTTATCCACATGTTTATTCACACCTTCAAAGAAGTCAAGCAAATTGGTGAGGCAAGATCTCCCTTGGCTGAACCCATGCTGACTCTTCATTAAATCATGTTTGATTACATGTTCCACAATTTTATTTTTATAATTGTTTCCACTATTTTGCCTGGCACTGAAGTCAGACTTACCGGTCTGTAATTTCCCAGATCTCCCCTGGAACCCTTTTTGAAAATCAGCGTAACATTGCCCACCCTCCAATCTTCAGGTACTACATACAATTTTAGCGACAGGTTACAGATCACTAACAGCAGGACAGCAATTTCATGTTTGCATTCTTTTAGTACTCTGGGATGTATACCACTTATCACTTTTTGTCGATTTGGCTTAGTACATCTTCCAGATTCACCAAGATTTCTTTCAGTTCGTCCACATCAGCACCCTTGAAAACCATTTCCAGTTCAGGTAGATCTCTTACATCTTCTTCCATAAAGACCGAAGCAAGGAATTCATTCAGTCTCTCCGCTATGGCCTTATCCTTCCTGAGCGCCCCTTTTGCTCCTTGATTATCCCAACGGTCCCATGGATCCCCTGACAGGTTTTCTGCTTCTGATGTACCCAAAAACCCTAGCTGTATTACGGGATGGACTTGCTCTAAGGAGCCTCCATTTACTTTGCTCTTTTCTTTAATAATTTTTTTTAAGATGACAATGAGAAAGGATACCAGTTTCTGCTCACAGCTCTACACTACAGGCATAAATTGTACTTCTATGTTTCCAAGGGTGAGCATCCATTATCCATAGGATTTGAGGAGGGAGAGAAGGTGAAGTGAGTTGGCCACAGAATGGGAGGAACTCACTTTCCAATGCTATCTCACCAAAACCTGTTATAAAGGATCTCCTGTGGGAAGAACCAGGATCTATGCCCAGACCTCTGCTGAAAGGAGTTTGGCTAACAAAATGATGGCTGTTCCTATGCACGTGGAAACCTAGCATGAGGGCTATAGCCCCCAAGTAAAGCTGAGAGATCTCACACCCAACTCTTTCCTGAAGAGGGGGAGCATTATGGCAAGAAGAGAAACATGACTGGGGTATGTTTTCAGTCTTCCACTACTATGCAGATTGTTCTGTCTTCAGTTTTTTTCTTTTGCACCATGTGGCTTGGCAGGATGGAGCAAAGCCTTGCCGTTACCCAGCTCTAACTGGCAAAAGCCAGCCGACACTCAGCGCTGCCTTTGCATCCAATAAACTAGCCCCCCAGGCTTGCTCATGTGCTGCTCCAAGGCTCCCAGGCTGCCACCTAGACAGCAATATTCCATAAATACTGAGTGCTTGGCCCCTATCTTCAACATCAGAGCATAGTAATGAAAAACCCCCGGCTGCCTGGCCCAAATTAAAACAAAACTTGCTGAAATTAGTTGGGGTGGGGGTAAAATTCTGTTTCCCTATTAAGTGCTATATACTCTGGCAAATAATGGTACTTCTTGCTTAGATGACTTCACTGTAACCTAAAGAAAAAAAGTGCAGCTCACAACTACTGCTCATTTTATCAAACAGGAGACCAAGAGGAATATAGAAGAGAGAGAATGCACGATTAGAAATGAGTAAAGGAAAGTTTAGGAAGGGGAACTTTGGAACAGTGAGAAATGGAAAATCACTGCTAGTTATCTTGCACTTCTACCCCATGGCCTCAGAAATTCAAGTCCTTGATAGTCTATAATAATAATAAAAAGTATACACAGACTTGGTATAGGAACCAACTTCTGGAAAATATTAGGAAGAGGGATGATCAAGGCTGCAGCCCTGAGATAATATGTATACAACATTTATAAATAGAAATATTGCAAAGTAAGTACAGCAATTGTACATCCTAGGAGTGCTATTATCCACATAGATTTTGCCAGCACTTGCAAACACCTTCATATCGTTAACATGCCCATTTTTTTCCAGGTTTTGCTTATACCGCTGATCTTATTCCCAACTCTCCTTTCTTTATTGTGAAAGCATAATTTTCATCTCACTTTTGGAGGTGTCCTTTTCCTGAAGGATATACTGCCCGATTTATATAGAAAGTCTCTCTTCTACAGGGCAGCAAGATCCTGAAAGTTATTCCTGGGTTTCAGAGCCTGGCCGACTACCTTTCCGACTCTCCAGGGAGAATGGAGGGATGCGACAATCAAAGAAATACCCATCCTCTCTCTCTATCCGAAATGTTCCCCTGCAGCAAAAAAGAAAAAAAAAGACAATCTCAGATATTCTCCAGAGATGTATAAGGAAAACATTCTTCAGCAATCCCAGCAAGAAGTGGGCTATAGCACTTGACTGTCAGGGAAACTCAAAGCTTTTGTGATCTCAGAAGCTCCTGGTAGGAGGTGCTGCAAAAAATAGTACAAGAGCTCTTTCCCTTAGGAAAAGAAACTCACCACATATGGCCACTGGGTGCTTGGAGAGAGACATGGCTGCTATACTGGAAGGCAGGTTGCTCCTTTGATAAAATAGGCTCCTGTAGAACAGAAAAGACAGTTAATAGAAGACTGCCCTGCTGCTTTCATTCAGATTCCCTTCTAGTATGCACATACCCTTCCCACTACACCGCGGCCCCGCACTGTTTCCATTGTCCCCGCCAAGCTGAAAATGCGCCAGTTTCGTTCTCGCAGTTGAAGGGTCTCTGAGCTCAGGTTCTCTAGCCGGATGCAGTAACGCCACTATTGGGGAAGAAGAGGGGGAGGGACGTAATATTAAGGCAGTTCTTATGACCCTTTTCTTCCCTGCAGATATTTCACTTTCCAAACAGGATTCAGATTGTCACCTGCTCTTCCCCACTAATCTGAGTGAAGAAGCACAGAGGGGCCAACAGCGACAGGAAAAATTTGCACAGTTAATCAGGGCAGTTACACTGTACACATGGGCACACAGCATATTAGAACGAATGGTACTGAGGTCAATAAGTATTCCACCACAATGCACAGACATAAACAGGATTTTAAAGGGCACAAAACACAAGAAATTCACCACTAGGTCCATGACAGCATAGAAGGTTCAGTTATGAAGATTTCTATGCTAACTTTTGGCAGTTACTGCCAGTTTTTTCTTTCTTCAACAATATATACATATAACTTTAAAAGACAGAAGTAACAGCTGTGTGGAGATAAAATGGTGGCTTCACTGTGCAGGTAAAAACCCAAAAATATCAGCACACATTCTGTGCACAAATATTTATCTCACAAAAATTTTATAAATAAGAATATTTTTATGAGGCTAATATTTATGTGCACTTTCAACATACACACAGTGAATCTGCCCTTACCACAGTATCTCTGTGCACATGTATCCATCAGGTTTCCCTGATTAATATGTAAGCTCTACACACTTTGAATTTGAATCATTCGCTTGCTGCATCACCACAGAGTATGTTCTTGCTAATCTCACAGTAGAAAGTGTGTGCTCACCCATCAAGATGCAGCTCTGCCACATGGCTTTTTGCACCCAGAGTCAACACAAGAACAATTTTGATGTCATGGGGACAACTATGAAGAGAATCAGCCCGTAGTAACCTCGCCTCCCATCCCACAGTTAGAAGGCAGAAACTTACCCAATATAAAGAAGTGTTCTGTGTCTCCTGACAAACATCCCAATGGAGGAAAAAAAAAAAAAAAAAAAAGAGGATAAATATCAGCAAATCCTTGGAAAGGGAATTCGATTTCTTTACATAACCCCTCTTCCTTCCCCTAGGCTCACTCACAAACCTGTTCCTTTATTCCGCTTATCTATCTCAAACCTGAGGAGTCAATTCTTAAAGATTCACATTAGAATGAAACTTTACCACAAAACTAGCATTGAAATATTGCTGCGGTGATAATCTGCGGCTCAGTGCAAAACATCAACATTCTAATTTTCCCTTCCCCCCTTCATGTCTTTTCCCTTTATTGTCTTCTTTTTTTATAAGATTGTAGTTCCTCCCCCTTTCCAATCCTCCCTATGTCTAGTAAGATTAGGTTGGTTGTCTTGTCTTGTCGGTAACCTGGAGTTTGTCTCCCTTTTAAAAAAAATGTTTTATTTAATTGTACAACGCTTAGAAATTTATGATTTGCGTTTAATCAAACTTTAATAAACTATGAAACTATGGTCAACTTTCCTGTCAGTTCCTTGAATGGTGACTGGTTCAGGAACAGACAAGGAAAAGAAGATTAGGTTCTTACCTTGATAATCTTTCTAGTAAAAAGGTATACGAGTCTTCAACCAGTGGGTTATTCTCTTATACTCGCAGGTTTGTAGAAGGCATCATCTACTTTTTTTCTCAGCTCTGGGCTGTACGCCATCTCCTCAGTTTGTATCAAAGCAGTTGATAATTCATATAAGAGGAGAAATAAGGAGATGGGATATGGGGTACTCCCTGACCAAACCATTTCTGTTCTGATCTGCAATATGTCAAAAGCAACAAATTAATGCCAATGTAATCATAACTAAAAACAAGGTAGAAAGAAACAAGCCACCTACATGAGTGCAACCAGCACTAACATTTATGGAGCTCTCCAGTTTCTTGCTTCTCTCATTGAACCAGAGAGATAAATCAGTACTCTTTGAATCTGTCTGCCAACAGACATCAACAACCTGAAATACATAAATGTCCGAGCCCACAAGCAGGCTTACAGAAATCTAACAGGGCAGACCTTCAAGACTTGTATGCCTTTCCACTAGAAAGGATTATTGAGTTAAGAACCTAATCTTCCCTTCTAGTGCAAAAGGCATACGAGTCTTGAAGCAAAGCAGTCCCCCGAGTCGAGGGCAGGGCAAATGAGCCTGCCAAGGACCCAAAAGTGAAGTCCTTACACGCTGCCATCTCCACTCTGTAGAAGTTCATGAAAGTATGGAGGGTGGACCATGTAGCCGCCCTACAAATTCTTAGGTGACACTGCCTGGGACTCTGCCCATGAAGCAGTTATACTCTTCATGGAGTGTGTTCTCAAAGCAATTGGTGGTAGTTTACTACTTCCAATATATGCTGAAGCAATAGCTTTATGAATCCACCTGGACTTAGAATCCTTAAAGGCCGTCATTCCCAGGCTGCAGGGTTTATTAGCACAAAAACGATCTGAGAGGTGAAAATCATTCATCACCTCTAGGTAACAGAGATGAACTCTCCTAACATCCAGTAACGCCAAAACTGTCTTCGCTCTTTCTTTCTTTCTTTCTTTTGTTATATTATGCGTACCTGTGGGAAGGAACATGGGTAACTGGACTTTCTGATTTAAGTGGAAATCTGAGACCAGTTCAGCAGAAGGAAGGGACCGTGTGGAGAAATCCCTGCCTCCGTAAACCCGAGGAAAGGCTCTCTACACAACAGAGCTTGTAACTTCGAAACCCTTCTTGCTGAAGCAATAGCTACTAGGAAAAATCGTCTTAATGGTAAGATCCATCAGATACTCCTCTTGCAAAGGCCCATAAGGAGCCTTACTGAGGGCTTGCAAACCCAAGTTAAGATTCCACATTGGGAAAGGATGTCATACAGGAGGATGCAGACCTAGAACATGAGTCTTGACACATGTACTTAGAGGGAGCCAATGGCCAAACCCCTCTCAAGACCATCCTGGAGAAACGATAGGACCACTGACATTGGAGCCTTCAATGGCTCCAAGCCTTAGCATAGGCCACGAAAGTCACTGGTTTCTTAGATTTGAGGAGGTAGCTATAACCATCATCTACTATGTTACTATGTAACCACCTACAAGAAGCTCTTCCATGCTAAGACTGCGCCCTAAGAGCCATGCCAGAAGTCTAAAACGTTTCAGATTCTCCAGGGCAACCAGACCCTGTGAGAGCAGATTTGGATGCAGTGGCAGTTTGAGACACTTGTCTCTCTACAGACAAACCAGATCTGTGTACCGTGGCTGATGTGGCCAATCTGGGGCAACCAGGATTACCAACCCTAGAGGGTTTGTTATACTTCAAATGACCCGGCCCACCATGGGCCACACGGGAAAAATGTACAACAGCCCTTTCTCTAGCTACTGTATGGCAATTCCAGTCCTCGAGAGCCAGAGCCAGGTCAGATTTTCAGGATATCCACAATGAATATGTATGAGATGGATTTGCGTGCACTGCCTCCTTGAGATACAAATCTATCTCATGCATATTTATTGTGGATATCCTGAAAACCTGAACTGGCTCCAGCTCTAAAGGACTGGAATTGCCTACCCCTGTACTAGAGCATCCAAGTCAGTGCTTCCAGGCTCAAATTTTCAGCTGAAGAATCAAGAGACTATATTGTTGATTGCCGATGCCATCAACATGAATGTCGGACACCTCCATCGATGCACAATGTTATAGAAGGCCTTCTGAGCTAGGGACTATTCCCCCAGGTCTAGGATCTGCCAGCTGAGACAGCCAGCCTGTACATTGTCCATTCTGGATACATGTGCTGCTGATAAGAGTTTGCAGGTGAACTACTGCCCAGCAAAACAATAACTAGGCTTCCAGCTTCCACAAAGCACTCTTAGTTCCTCACTGCCTGTTGATGTAGGTCACCACTGTGATATTGTCTGAGAAAACCTTGACCATTTTGCCTTCTAGGGAGTTCTCCAACGTCTATAGGGCCAGATGAATGGCTCGCAGCTCCAAGCAGCTGATAGACCACTTCTTCTGAGAGGGCAAACATCAGCTCAGAAATGGGTGACCCTTGCAATGACCCCTCCAGCCATAAAAGCTGGCATTTATCATCAGGATCACCTAAGAGGATATACGAAGTAGCAAGCCTTTTTCCTGCAACTCCAGTTGCAGCCACCAAAGCAAACTTTGACAAGTTTCCGCCATCCAGTTCAGCGGTCTCTACCTGTGGAGACCAGTGGGACAAGTGAAGAGGACGTAGTTGAGCTTTCACCCATGTGGTCGCTACCATTGACCCCAGCACCTGCAAGTATTCTAGGAATTGCGTGGACTCCAAGTGACTCTTATGAAAGTTGATAATCCAACCAAGGTCCTGCAGCAGGTGCCATAAGGCGGTAAAAGGGGCCAAAAGAGGCTATGAGGAAAAAATAGCCAAGGAGGCAAAAAACTTCAAGACGTTCTTTCGATATATTAAAGGGAAACGACCCGCGAAAGAAGCGGTGGGACCATTGGATGACCAAGGAACATAGGGAGCACTAAAGGAGGACAAATCAATAGCAGACAGACTGAACATGTTTTTTGTGTCTGTATTTACCGAAGAGGATATACACAACATACTGGAACCCATCAGGCTATATGCTGGAAGTGAAAACGGGAAACTGACAGGGTTAACGGTCAGTTTAGAAGAGGTATGCAGGCAGATTGATAGGCTCAAGAGCGATAAATCCCCGGGACCAGATGGCATCCATCTGAGGGTCATCATGGAACTGAAAGGGGCCATAGCTGAATTGCTTCAACTACGAGCCAATCTGTCGATCAAAACGGGAAAGATTCCGAAAGACTGGAAGGTGGCGAATGTTACGCCGATCTTCATAAAAGGTTTGAGGGGAGATCCAGGAAACTACAGACCGGTGAGTCTGACCTCGGTACCAGGAAAGATGGTAGAGGCGCTGATAAAGGACTGCATCATTGATTACCTTGACGGACACAGTCTGATGAGGACCAGCCAGCACGGTTTCAACAAAGGCAGATC
The DNA here is from genome assembly GCF_902459505.1 of Geotrypetes seraphini. Lineage (NCBI taxonomy): Eukaryota > Metazoa > Chordata > Amphibia > Gymnophiona > Dermophiidae > Geotrypetes > Geotrypetes seraphini. The sequence continues at coordinate 96,286,097 of NC_047088.1, forward strand.
TTGTCTGACAAACTTGCTGCACTTCTTTGAGGGAGTGAACAGGCAGATAGACAAGGGCAACCTGGTCGACATTGTATATCTGGACTTTCAGAAGGCATTCGACAAGGTTCCGCATAAACGACTACTTCAGAAAATTATGAGCCATGGAATCGAAGGTGAAATACTCACGTGGATTAAAAACTGGCTAGAGCATAGGAAACAGAAAGTGGGGGTAAATGGACAATACTCGGACTGGAAGAGCGTCACCGGTTGGGTGCCGCAGGGCTCAGTGCTTGGACCCGTGCTCTTTAACATCTTTATAAACGATCTGAACATAGGTACAACGAGCGAAGTGATTAAATTTGCAGACGATACAAAGTTATTCAGAGTAGTGAAGACGCAGGGGGACTGCAAAGATCTGCAACGTGACATAATCAGGCTCGCGGAATGGGCATTGACATGGCAGATGAGGTTCAATGTGGACAAGTGTAAAGTGATGCATGTCGGTAACAAAAATCTCATGCACGAATACAGGATGTCAGGGCAGTACTTGGAGAGACCTCTCAGGAAAGAGACTTGGGAGTTCTGATCGACAAGTTGATGAAGCCCTCTGCGCAATGTGCAGCGGCGGCGAAAAGGGTGAACAGAATGCTAGGAGTGATAAAGAAGGGGATCACAAACAGATCAGAGAAGGTTATCATGCCACTGTACCGGGCCATGGTGCGCCCTCACCTGGAGTACTGCGTCCAGCACTGGTCACCGTACATGAAGAAGGACACAGTACTACTTGAAAGGGTCCAGAGAAGAGCGACTAAGATGGTTAAGGGATTGGAGGAGCTGCCGTACAGCAAAAGATTAGAGAAACTGGGCCTCTTCTCCCTCGAACAGAAGAGATTGAGAGGGGACATGATCGAAACATTCAAGGTACTGAAGAGGATAGACTTAGTAGATAAGGACAGGTTGTTCACCCTCTCCAAGGTAGGGAGAACGAGAGGGCACTCTCTAAAGTTGAAAGGGGATAGATTCCGTACAAACGTAAGGAAGTTCTTCTTCACCCAGAGAGTGGTAGAAAACTGGAACGCTCTTCCGGAGTCAGTCATAGGGGAAGATACCCTCCAGAGATTCAAGACAAAGTTAGACAAGTTCCTGCTGAACAAGGACGTTCACTAATAGGGCTAGTCTCAGTTAGGGCGCTGGTCTTTGACCAGAGGGCCGCCACATGAGCGGACTGCTGGGCAAGATGGACCACTGGTCTGATCCAGCAGCGGCAATTCTTATGTTCTTAGACAACTTGTGCCATTGCTGCCTTTCCCTTGTGCTTGGATGAAACTCTGATCAGTCAGTCATCCAAGTCTGGATGCATCTGAAATCCCTGTTTTGCGAGGTTGTGCTGCAACAATGTCCATCACCTTGGTAAAGGCACCACTGCCAGCCCGAAAGGGAGTGCTGAGAACTGGAACTGACATTCCAGTACATGGAATCTCAGGAACTTCCAGTAAGCTAGAAATATGGGAATATATAAGTAAGCCTCTGACAAATCTGGAGAGGCCTGAAATTCCACAGTGCCACTGGAGCTATGACAGAACGCACAGTCTCCATTCAGAATCGGAGACCTTCAGCACAGATCCAAGACTAGATTTCAGTCATCTGAGTCTTATCATGGGCACAAAGAAATATATGGGATATATGCCCAAGCCCAATTCTTCGGCTGGTAAGGGTTCTACAGCATGAATATCCAGAATGAATATCACTATTGCTCGGACTCTGACCACTTTCTCTGGCCGACCAGCCAGAGAGTCCATAAATAGAACAAGTAGAGGATGAGATAATTTAAGCTTCTATACCTCTCAAATGATGCCAGTACCCAGTAGTCTGAGCAAATCCTTACCCAAGCCTCCCAATAAGCTGACAACCTCCCTCCAATCAGAGGGATTCAACTGCTGACCTGGCATCATTGGGACTTTTTGGAGGCTGCTTTGGGGTGCACAATGGGCCTTGATGAAATCTATCACAGAGGGTGCATGCAACAAAAGAAGCTGCAGTTGCTGTCTTCAGACCCACAGCCAAGGCCTCAAATTGCCTTTTGAGGACTAAATCCACTCTGTGGTCTTGTGCATCCTTTAAAGTTACTCTGCCTTCACCAGGCAGTGAAGTACATTTAGCCACTTGCACTACCAGTGAATCCACTTTAGGTGGGTCAAATAGTTGATAAAAATCCAGAGCCATTGGATACAGCTTTGTCATAGTCCTGGCAACCAGCAAGGGATTTTCAGGACTCTCTCAATGCTTTGTCAGCATCTTGGTAATATCTGGAAAAAACATGGTCCGAGCCTTAGAGCTGCTCAAACCTGAAAGCTGAGCCTCAGAGATCTGCAGGGGATCAAGCTTTAATTCCTACAAGGATTCTATAATTATCGGCATGTTGTTGGGTCATTGATCCACATTCCTCCGCCAACTGGACCGCTGTGTCCAGCGGATGACTCTTAGGCAGCAGAATCATTCTCTAAAAGGGTGAAAACCCCCCGCGTAATCACAGATATTATCCCAGTTGGTACCTGTAGCTCCCAATAATTTAAATAGGCTGCAAACATTAAACTCAAAAAATCTGTAGTAATCCCCTGGACAGGGAGCTCCAAGGACTCCTGCAGAATTCACCTTGTCTCCTTGCGGTCCCAGAGGTGTCTGTGCATTTGCACTTCGGTGAATCTACTAAGTCACTAATTGAGGGCTCTAGGGGGGATTTTTAACCCCCCCAAAACAAGACACCTACAACTGGGATGCCCTAGAGCAGGGGTGTCAAATGTCAGTCTTTGAGGGCCGCTATCCAGTCAGGTTTTCAGGATTACCCCAATGAATATGCATGAGTTTTATTTGCATGCACTACTTTCATTATATGCTAATAGATCTCATGCAAATTCACTGGGGAAATTCTGAAAATCCGAGGACCGACATTTGTCACCCCTGCCCTAGAGGGACAAGAGGTGGCTAAGCCCAGCTGTCCCGCACCCCCCCTCATGTGCCCCATGGCACATGAACAAGGATGCTCCTCATCCGGCCATCCAGCGCTAATTTGGTATTTATCCACATTAAACAGCCCGATGAGTCCATATGGAATGAGTTTCAGCAAAATCAAGGTGTTTTGGAGCAGACAGAGGATTTTAAAATCAAATTAGGATATCCAAAATGGCCGCTGTGACAGCATTTTAGTGCCAAAAAACGGCCTGAGAGAGCTAAATTAAAAGCACAGAAAATTCAACAAAGCAATTTCTGAAGTTGGGGGACACAAATACCAGTTCCAGAAACCTCTAAAACTTCAATTTGTAGACCACCCTGATGTCTCCCATAGGCTACAATAGCCTGAACTCAGTGTTTTACTGGTGCTGTGCCTGTTTCAGTTCAAACTGCAGCTAGACAATGGAAAAGAAAGCTGCCACAAACAAGCATGAAATTCCACTCCAAATGCTTGTTTCTTCCGGCTGTCAGTCAGACCCTGAACGAGCCTGAGACCCTGACTCCCACTGCTACTCACAAGTCTTCGAGGGGGGGGGGAGAAATGCAGCTGGCACCCACTAGAGACCTCAGGACTGAGATGGGGATAGACAAGCTCCGGTAAAAACCAGGAATGAGCCGTGCTTCCAGGGGAATGGTCCCCCAAGCCACCAAAGTGTTAGGACAGACTGTCCAAGCAGGTTCCCTGTAAAAGAGTTGCCCTCCCAGCTACAGACTTCTGACCACAGAGTCTGTGTCTTCTCCCAAGCAGAGCTGTCCCAGTCAAATTGGGAACCTCTGGAGCACCGCAAGCCTCACAATTTAGAAGAAGACCTGAAAATAAAAAATCTAATTCAGAACAGATCAAAAGGACACTTTCCAACATGCTGGTAGAAGGAAAAACTGAGGAGGTGGTTTGGAAGAAAACCTGAAAATAAAAAATCTAATTCAGAACAGATCAAAAGGTCACCTTCCAACTTGCTTGTAGAAAGAAAAACTGAGGAGGTGGGACATAGCCCAGAGATGGAGGCGGAGTTGAGAGAAAAAGGAAGATAATACCTTCTACAAGCTCATGAGTAAAAGACAATAACCCACTAGTTCAAGACTCATGTCTTTTGAACTAAAAGTTGACATATAAAAAACCCCTACCAAAATAAAAAAACAACCCATAAATTATAAGCATGCCATGGAATGCATCAGCCCCTTACCCCCAATCCAACCAGACACCTCTAACCACCCCCTTCCCCATACATATCTCTAATATCTAGAGACACCACCCCCAAATCCCCAAAACTTAAAAAAAAAAATGCATTTTGTGCCTGGGCAGGAGAGACACATAAGGAGGGCCATTGGATCACTAGAGCATTTTTGTTTATATAGTGGGAAAAGGGGAAACATTAGGCCACTAGGCTATTAAAAAAAAAATAAATATATATATATATATATATATATTAGGGGAAGAAGTCTGGGTAGGGTGGTCAGGTTGGTGGGAATGAAGGAGTGTCACTACACACCTCTTCTCTCAACTAATCTTTCTAAGGCTGGCCTAAACTTGCACGAGGGGAAAAAAACTTTTTTTGTTCATGAGAATTGCTATAGAGTGGATAAGGACCGCATTACTAAATGTATTAGTGCGGTCTGCACTAATGATTTCATCACCCACACTAAAACCACTGGAGCATTCAGCACACAAAAAACATGCATGTAAACCCAGCAGTAGTTATGAGCTTTGGCCCCCTGAGTGTCTGAATGCCTTTCTCCAAGCAGCCTGTCTCCACAGCTACTCACCCTCACACCCATATAGAAAGGGATGGCAGTGACCCGTAGTTGTTCTGTAGTTTCCCGGTGCACATCTGAAAGTTCAAGCCATTGATGGTTCTTCTCTTGCCAGGCTTGCAATGTCTCCTGAGCCATCAGAGGTGGAACTGGCAAGAAAAACAGTAGCATAATACCATAATTAATGATGGTATAAAAAGCGCAGCTGGCCTATCAAGTTATCCTGTGTAGCCTGCTAAAGATATGTCTTAACTGGCAGTCACAGGCTCTGACCATCTGCATGATCTTGCCTTATCCAGAAAAGTCTTTTCATCTTCCTGCTTTGCATTCCAACATAGATCTCCACTTAAGCATGGGTGCTGGAGGAAACTAGTGGGGATCTGTAATCATCATAAAGTATGACGGCAGAAAAGGGCCGACGGCCCAACAAGTCTGCCCACTCAAGAACCCTCCCTCCCAACTAGTCTGCCTACTCAAGAAACCTTCTTCCCTGGAGTATCTATCGTGTGAGCCTAACTCTGTAGTACTCCCACTTGTTTGTCCCATCGACTCTTGAAGTCGAGCACGCTACTGGCCTCGACCACCTGGCGTGGAAGATCATTCCATCGATCAATCACCCGTTCGGTGAAGAAGTATTTCCTGGTGTCACCATTAAATCTTCCTCCCTTAAGTTTTAGTGGATGCCCTCTTGTCGCTGTGGGACCCTTTAGAAAAAAGATTTTCTCCTCCACTTTTATGTGACCAGTGATGTATTTGAATGTTTCTATCATGTCCCCCCTTTCTCTGCGCTCCTTGAGAGAATATAAGCGCAGTCTGATCAGGCGTTCTTCATATGGGATGTCTTTAAATCCTGAGACCATCCTAGTAGCCATTCTCTGTATCGACTCCATTCTTTTCACATCCTTTTGATAATGTGGCCTCCAAAATTGGACACAGTACTCCGGGTGAGGTCTCACCATGGATCTGTATAACGGTAGTATGACTTCCGGCTTTCAGCTGATAAAGCAACCCAGCATTTGTCTGGCCTATGCTGAAGCTTTCTCCACCTGATTAGCAGCTTTCATATCTTCCCGGATGAGAACTCCCAAGTCATCAGTCATCCCATCTTGATCAGTCAGCAATACCAGCATGGCCAGTGCCTAAACATCCAGCCTTCTAAGTATCCTATGTATCCTGCCAGACAGACTAGGTTACGTCAGCATCTGTGTTTCCATTAAGACTTTAATTACATAACTTACAGCTTTCTGGACAGACTGAGCTGCTAGCTCATTCTACAAATTATGGCCTGTCAGATATTAACTTGTTAAGGGTCAAAAGATAAGAGTCATGTGTTTGACATACTACCTTTCTGTGGTACCACCAAAGCGATTTACATGTTATATACAGGCACTTTCTCTCTCTGTCTCTAGTGGGCTCAATCTTAAGTTTTGTAGCAACATAGGAATCTATATAGCTTCTAATATTTTGTATTAACAGGGATCTAATAAACCATAAACCAAAGATATAATTATGTTTCATAACTGATCATTTTCTTTCCTTTAGTCACAGCAGATGAATTCAGAGATGAGTGATTTGTCTCCATCTACCAACAGGCAGAGATAGAGAACACTAAACTGAGCTCTGTCATATATGGGATGGTAATGGTATGCTCACTAGTTAGCCAGTATTCATCATAACAAAACAGCAGGGTTCATAGGAAAAGGCAGTCAGCAAATAACTCCCTCCTCACAGTTGTTGAATCCATATCCAGGTTGTTCACCAGTCAAATCCCTATGGAGAACCGGGAATACAGAAAGGAATCAAAAGGGTGGGACTCTGGATTCATTTGCTGTGACTAAAGGAAATAAAATTATCATATCTTCTTCCTTATAGGCAACCAGAGGGCATCCGTTCAAACTCAAGGGTGGGAGATTTCATGGTGACATCAGGAAATACTTCTTCACCGAAAAAGTGGTTGATCGATGGAATGGTCTTCCACGTCAGGTAGTTGAGGCCAGTAACGCACTCGACTTCAAGGGACGATGGGATAAACATGTAGGGTTCTTGTTGAGGAAGGGTTCTTGGAGTGGGTTCGCTCCGGGAAATTCTTAGAGGAAGGGTTCTTGTTGAGGGAGGGTTCTTCGAGTGGGAAGACTTGTTGGGCCGACGGCCCTTTTCTGCCATCATACTCTTTGTTTCTATCAGGTAGATGAATCCAGAGACGAGTGGGATGTAGCAAACCAGTTCTTAATAGGGTGGGACAGTGAACAGCTGTCAGAAAGAATGACCTGAAATCATGAGCCCTGCCCTCAAAGGACAAGACTGGTTGCCCTCCATACCAGGAATTAAACCACTAGAGCAAGGCTACCAAAGTTCAGATTGGAACTAAGCCAAGACTGACATGTGGGAGGAAGATCTGCACTCTACCTCTAGGTACAGTGCTGCAGCAAGGATATGCATGCTAGAGTCAAAGAAGACATGTAGGCCAACAGCCAGTGAAGAATATTAACCTGACAGAAAGAGCTGTTGCAACAGCCGAGGGACCACTGGAAACTGGAAATGGATTTGTGGGCGGTAGCCCAAAACAGGGCTATGTTTGACAGTCTGTGGCCGTGCTGGGCTCCTCACTGGAGCAGTGGACGGTCCCAAGAGCTAGAACAATGAGTGACATCTAGAGCTGGAGCAGCCTACCACAAGTAGCATTGGAGAAATGCTGCCCAGCAAATGGATCTGCATTCTACATCTAGCAATAAAACCACACTCACTGTCCTGAGAAATCATGTCGATTAGCCCAGTGGAGCCACACTCCAGCCAGAGATGAGGCTGCGTAATAGGCAGCTGAAGCTGGGCTCTACAACCAGAGAGGGAGCCTTGCCACACAGTCTAAGGAATCCATGCTCTCCCCCCTGAGATGGTGCCAGGCCAAGCTCACAACTAGGGCTGTAACATACTGGTAAAGGAGGACCCATACCAAACTGGCAGCCAAAGCTGCCATGTAGAAACATAGCAACATAGAAAGATGACGGCAGATAAGGGCTACAGCCCATCAAGTCTGCCCATACCATTGACCCCCTTTTAAGTCTACTGGCCCCCTTAACTCTACTGACCTGCTCTATTAAGTCTATATCCTAGCGACCTCCAGAACCGAAGCAATGCCAAATTGGGAGGAGGAGCCATGGTCTACACACATAAGGTATAAACTACAACAAAATACCCCAGCAGTATATATATAAATATATCATAGAAAACCAGTACAGATACTGCTATTACCCAGCACTACACTTCTAAATATAAGCCCAGACAGCTGAAAGGGCTCGGGTCTCAGAAACGGAGCCTACGCGCAGCAGTGACAATCACAAACTGAGGAAAATCAGTGTAGTATAATCGCTCCAACTCCAATCATTGACCCACATGCATATATTTTTTTACTTTTTCCTCTCACGTCTATCATCTGAGTCACTGCAGGAGCTGGATGAGCTCAAATTCTCTTTGGTCTTAGGCATTCTTTTCGACAGAGAAACAAGGATATGCAAGGATATCTGTCGAAAAGAATGCCTAAGACCAAAGAGAATTTGAGCTCATCCAGCTCCTGCAGTGACTCAGATGATAGACGTGAGAGGAAAAAGTAAAAAAATATATGCATGTGGGTCAATGATTGGAGTTGGAGCGATTATACTACGCTGATTTTCCTCAGTTTGTGATTGTCACTGCTGCGCGTAGGCTCCGTTTCTGAGACCCGAGCCCTTTCAGCTGTCTGGGCTTATATTTAGAAGTGTAGTGCTGGGTAATAGCAGTATCTGTACTGGTTTTCTACACACATAAGAGACACATCACCGAACCATCAGGCAGAGGCGCGTCCAACATCTAGAGAAGGAGCCTCTTAACATACCCAGAGAAATAGCTAAGCAGAGTCATGCTATACCTCTGGGGCTGGAGCTGAACTGAACAGCCAGGAGATGCCTAGTTCCACATCGAGATCCAGAGCCCTGCAGTACCAATAGGTACACCTAAGCTCTACATTGAGAGGTGGAGCAATGCTGAACAGATAGGCGGTGTCATGCTGCATATCCAAAGATGCAGTGAGGCTGAACTGCTGAGTATAGCCATGCTCAAGGGCCAGTAATAGGGCTAAGCTGAAGTAACTGGCAGAGCTGCATCCACCATCTCACAATGGAGCTCTGTTATACCGTAAGGTGGGTCTGTGCATCCCGTCTGGAAGGGGAACTCTGCAAAACCTCCCGAAGGACTCCGCATCCAAGGCTGTAGGCTGGTAACAAGGCCAGGTGGAGTCACACTCCCAGCACAATAGTGGGGAAAGCACTGTATCGCTAGATGGAGTCAAGCTGAATATGCAATGATGAAGTAGAATTGCCTCTCAAAAAGATGCCCATATATCAATGGATGGAACTGATGTGTATAATAGTCCTGCTGTTCTTCTAGGAAAGGAGCCGTGGCCGAAGGCCAGAGATATCAGAGCTCCACATTCTATGGCTTCACAGTGTGTGCACAGCCGGGTGATTACCAAAACACAAGGCAGCCTCTCGCTCAACATCTCACAATGGAGTCAGTCTGTGCAGTATCCAGAGATGTAGCAGAGAGGAAGCTGTTATCAACCCTGAAATGAACCTGCTTGAGAATGAGCCAGAGAATCAACCAACAGTGATCCAGTTGTTATCTTTAGTGCATCTAGCCCATACTTGTTTGATAAATTCCTTGCAACTCAGCCTCCCCTCCAAACCAAGAATAGACAGCATTTTATCACCTTATTTATTACATCATCAGTCATCATTTCTGCTCACTCCTTATTCCATTTGTGAATCTGTAATCGTCACCTCCTTGTAACCGGATCCACCATCCTTCTATGTTAATGTAACTTACTTCCCATTGCCTTATAGACCTCTTAATGGTGAATTTGTCTTAAAACTCATATATATCCACCTGCAACTATGTAACTACAATTTCCCATATTACTATATGGACCTCTTAGCTTGTAAATCGCTTTGAACCTGTTCTAGATAAATGTGATACAGAAATTCAGATTAGATTAAATTAGATTTTATTGTCAGCAAGCTCTCAGCATTGCCAAAATCCATAATAATTTTACCAGAACTGTAGATGTCTCGAAGGAGGGGGGGGGAGGGAAAAGATATGGAGATGGAATCCAAAGTAAAGTTGCTAAGACCTGTTTTTACTCATTAGTGCACCAGCAGAGTTCCAAAGAAAATAGGATATAGGTACTCCGTAACGCCCAGAATGGTAATGCACCTTCATCTGCGGGTTTCTTACCTTTCTCAGGGTTGTGCGTGAAGAAGCGTTGAAAAAGATCATGGCGTATGGGAAGGGAATCAGAGGAAGTGTAAGGGAGAACATCTTCATGTCCCACGTAATCCAGACCTACAGGGGAGAGGGAATGAAATGGAAGGTTGAGATAACAGAAAGAACGGAAAGAAGTCAGCGTAAGAACAAGACAGAAAAAGAGAAAGAAAAAGAACATGGAAATGGTACAAGAGACCCTGCTCGACAGCAAGATGATGAAAACATAAATAAATAAAAAGTTGGCATAGAACCAATTAGCACCAGTAGAGCAGAGACCTCGTCTTACCTGGAATGGCATATAGAGCCTGACTGTCAGCATGGCTGGCAAGGAAGGTCACAGCCTCAGTTTGTGCTCTCTGTAGACAAAAGACCAAAAGGTTTAGTACATGGAGATGGGATAGACAATCTCCATGAGATTGCAAGAGCAACAAGACAAACAATCTGGAATTAGTAAGGCGGTGTCTCAAGACAAGGAAAGCATGCGAGGGTTGTTTTGCCCTTACTGCTTTGTGTACATGTTTACATTTATTTTGTATTGTACTGACATACAAACTGACCTGATTTGGTCCTATAAAACTTTAATCCTTAAGGTTAAAATGTTGACCATGATTCCTTTGATTCCTTGAGGCCTACTTTACTTATACTTCAGCTAGATGAAACATTTGACCCTATTAGTCAATATAGAGAACCTGGTAGTCAATTTATATCTCTTGCAGAAAATCTTCATCTTGGTTCTGCAGGCAAGGTCCCAGAAGACTCCTCTCCCCCTTTACTGCCCCTGCATGCCTACTGTCTTTTCAACAGATCTATATTCTGCAATCCAATATTCATCACTTCAGCTTCATCCTGCATTTACTATACAACTACAAAAGAACAGAACAAATTAAGATTTTGGATAGATTACCTGCTATTTTTGTTTCAGTTTCCTGCTTGCAGTAAGTCATCTTGTGTTACTTAACAATATTAAACATTTAGAATCAACAGAGACTAAGTCTTCTCTATGAATGCTGGACTAGTTTAGCTTTTTGTTGAATCCTACACAAGGACGTCTATAAAGAATGACATGAGAAAGATACCGAGGTGCGTAGCAAAGGAAATGAGGTCTGGAGAACAAAAAGAAGAAGTCCCAGAGTGTGAAGCAGGATGAACTTCAGGGCATCTGTGGAGTTTAAAGTGAGGAGAAGGGAAGTCACGTGACGCTATGCTCGGAAGAGATCGCCGAGGTTAACTTCTCCTGCTGCCTCCTTTTAAACCCAGTCATTAAAATTGCTCCTGCACCCTGAAAACAGTATCTTTTGACCAGCATTACCTTTTGTTATTGTCTGGTACTGAAGTTAGAGTTTTACTCAGAGAAACAGCGACAAAAACTTTAAGAGCTCTTACGCTGGAGAAGATAAGATGGTGGCGCCTGTTAGCTCTACTGCCCTATCTGTCAGCTCTGCATGTCAAAGCAGCTCCTGATTTATCATGTTTTACAAACAAATTCTTCAGACAATGTAACTTTACTCTTTTCTCAGTTGCATTATTCTCATCGGTTTACCATCTCTTTTGTTTATGCTGTTATTACAATTTGGAATAATTTACCTGCTCAATTAAGGACCAAAGCTAATTTTTGGAGATTCTATAAAAGAGTAAAAACTCTTTGGTATATTAATGTATAATTTTTGTAAAATTAATTTTTTAATTATGTTATAAGACTTCCACAGACTGGGGAAGTTGAGTTTGAAACTGTTGAAGAATCAATCAAGAACTAGTACCACATTTAAATATGTTGGGTTTTTTTTTTCTTTTCTCATTCCTAGAGGTCTAATTCATATTTCATTAATGAAGTTATGTCATTATGGCGAGATGCATAGTTTAATTTAGAAAGCTACAATATCAAAGATTAAAAGTTATGTTTTGAATCGTATAAAGGAGATGAAGGACTGGGAAGTGAAACCTCCATCCTAGGGGAAATTCTATGATGATAGAATTGTGTAAGTAGAAACCTTTGCTGAGAGACTATTATAAGTAGGGTTAAAAAGAGTGATGTGAGGAAAATGTATTAGTGGAAAATATGATTTATAGAAGGGATAATATGGATGTCAGCAAGTAACTAATACAATGTTAGATATATTTATAGAAAAGAAAATGCAAGTAGACTTGAATGTGTGTATGAAGAAAAAGGGAAGTGACAGTATGTTAGGAGAGGCAAGAATTATAAGTAAATGAGACTTTAATTTGGGGAGATTCTTGGTTAGTACCTTACCAGTTAGTAGGACGCCAAGAACTCCCAAGACCTTAATGTTTAAATTACACTTTTATGTCTGGTAATTATTTTCTTACCTTCCTTTAGAGATGGAAGAAAGAGCTAACCTGTTCATGTAGTTATTCAGGGCAAACAATACCTCATTGGGGAACAAGTAGGATAGTTCCAGAGGAGAAAGTGGGGGATAAGGGAACATGTATTCAGTATCAAAATACTGTTCTAGAGAAAGGGTTTGGATTGATTGTAATCCACAGGACATATAGAGGGGACCTGTGGCTGAGCTGGTCTCTCCACATTATGCAATATGCACTGGTCCAAATATAGTAGACAATGTAATTTATTTATTTTCTCTGAATGAAACTAGTGACTTTGGGAAATCCACTGCTTATTCCTAGGATAAGCAGCATAAAATTTATTTTACTCTTTGGGATCTTATGACCTAGATTGGCCACTTTGGAAAACAGGATACTGGGTTTGATAGATGTCCTAGTATGGCAACTCATGTTATGTTCTAATGTCGATGGAATTAACTCTCCAATTAAAAGTTCAAAACTTCTGTAGTAATTAGAGGCATGCAGTGGACATTGTTTTAATTTTATTATACATATATTTCTATACTGCACAATCCAGAGTTCTTGGCAGTTCACAAGAGAGCATACATAATAAAATCAAACAGACAAAACATAAGCATAAACATAGTAACCTGCTGCTTGACATTTCTTCCTGTAGGTGTCCGATATTCAAAATTGGATGAGTTCATCATTTTGGCTATTTAGGGCATGCCATGCTGCAGTTAATTATGCATAATAGGACATTACCTCCTATCCCATGACTTTCTAATTTCCTCAGAAGTCATTTCATAAGATACTTTGTCAAATGCCTTTTGAAAATCCATATACGCAATATCAACCGGTTCACCTTTATCCACATATTCATTCACCCATTCATAGAAATGCAGTAGATGGTAAGGCAAGATTTCCCTTGACTAAATCCATGGTGGCTTTTTCTCATTAATCCATGCTCATATGTTCTGAACAGAAAAACAAAGAAAGGCAAGGGGGATGTCTTTACAACCCCAAAAAAATCTTTATTAGAAACAGTAGGTCCCAACAAGGATCCCAGGTTTGGCATGTAGAAGACACCTTCTTTAGGGGACACTGTGCTGAAATGATGCTGATTAGAAAAACTTCTTAAGCGGTGGAACCGTGCTGGAGGAGCTACTAACTCACTAATCAATCACATATAGAGAACAATCTTTTATTGGGAAATAGCAATAGGTGTCATGTTAGTATACATTTAGGAAATTTAAGACAAGAGATCCTGGTTGAAGACTCTGAACTAGCCCTTAATATTTCTTCCAAGTGAGCTGAGAGAATTATTCCAACCATCTCTGCAAATAAACAAAGGTCAGGTACCAGGTGGAGGTGCAGAATAAGTTGCACTCTTCACTTATATGTACTGGGCATGCACAACAACAACATATGCTGAGACCATGATAATGTCAGATCACTCTGTCTCTAAGATCTGAACTAATCATGAAGTGCCAGGAAGACACTGTGTCTACTTTTACCCGTTTACAGCCAATGACATATAAAAGATATTATTGCCTATGGACACAACACTATACAATAAAAGGTTTCCAGGATATCAGACAGTAGAAGATTTCCAGCAAAGGGACCGGAAAAAGGTGCCATAGAGGGACAGATCCTAGCCAAGAAGAAGAGCCAGAGGATCTTGCCCTAGACCACAGTGATCAGCTTCCATACAGAGAGATATCTTTATTGGGAATACATATATGCATTTTGTGGCAAGCATAGGCTAAACTGAATACTTTACTGTTGTGACATTTATGATTATTTTAAGTAATAAGCCATTGAGTATTTATCACCAAGTGAAATAAAGAGAAATGTATTTATATGAGTTGTAATGTCTCTGGAACTCAACCTTGTTCTACTTTATCCCTACATACAAAAGTTCAGTTTACTAGTGCACCAACACTAATATACAGCCCTCAAAGATACTTTTCTCCAACAGAAGAGTGAAGCCCTGGATGGGAGTTGTGTGGAGGTCTTCTGTTGGGGAGCAGCAGAATGTCTAAACACTGAGGTACAAGAAGCTTTAGGTTTGGAAAGATCAAAGACAGCACTGTCAGCATTACATTAGTGAGGGTTGGCATATCCAGAGTGCAAGCAATGGATTCAGGGATATTATATTGAACAATCTGACCCTGGGAATGTTTGCAGATAGACTGAATGGCTCTTCCCAATCTACGTGTCTTTGCAGGATACTCTACATCAAGGCTGCCCAAGTCCGGTCCTTGAGATCTACTGGCAGGCCATGTTTTCAGGATATCCACAATGAACATGCAAGAGAGAGATATGCACACCAAGAAGGCAGTGCAGGCAAATCTCTCTCATGCATATTCATTGTGGATATCCTGAAAACCTGGCCTGCCAGTAGATCTCGAGGACCAGACTTGGGCAGCCCTGCTCTACATGTTTGGGAGCATCCTGCAAAGCCCTGGACTTTCAAAAGATATGATAATGACAGGTGCTTGAATATAACAAAGGAATTCCGGCACAGAATAGCTCCAGCTACCAGGTCTCCACAAGAGTCACACCCCCTTGTCAATTAAGGGCCACTGTTTCAAACAAATATCATATTGTGGTAGAGGAAGATACTATTTTTAGAGCAAACCCAGATCTATAAAGACAGGCTGCAACACCTTGATTGGACCTCTTGCTTCTTTCTGTTCCTCCAGCCTTTCAAACCTCTGCAGCTACCATTCAGACACACAGGACATTCATTCACACAGACGGTCTCTGCTCTGCTCTCTCATACGCACCCAAATTCTGACCCCCCAACCTCATTCATTCAGGCAGGACAGACACACACACTGAACCTGCTTTGAAACTAACATATGCTCTGTATTTGTAATAAGCCTATTCTTATATTATTTGCCTTTTCCAAACCAGTCCTAACTACTGTCTCATTACTTTACTTCTCATTGCCTCCAATGCCTGAACCCGGGAAACCTCTAACAATACAGCAGTCAGTTATCAATGGGCACAGTGGGTGGGACAAAATGGCCCTTTGACAACATTTTAGGTTTATGAGGGATCTTCAAAACATTTCTGCACTTTTTATTTTTTAAAACACTATTTATTAAATATCTCAAAAGCAAGTTACATCACTTTTTCACATAATCACCCTGTTTTGCCTGACTGACTAGTCACATGACATTCTTTTCAACATGCCCTTTTATCACTTCTCCCGCCCCAACCATTTCCTGCAAAAATATGAAAATGTGCAAACTTTTTGAAGAACCCTCTCATATGTATGGATTTTAACTATATCAATGCTTGTCAAACACAACTTGGTCATGCTGGATACGTGATATGTATTATGCAATCTCAAAATAACAGAAACAAAAAAAAGATTCTTGCTCACAAATAATTAACCAACAAACTGAGCAAAATCAATACGACAAATCATTCAGATTATCATTCATTGATGTGAGTGGTGAACCTCAAACACCCATATACCGATAACAATGAAGTGTCTTTACTGGGGTAAATGATCATCAGTTCCCATTTACTCACTGGACACTACTACATTAAATCTTCAATCAAAAAAAAACCAAAACTTTTTTTATATAAAACACTTTATATAAGGCTTTACTCACAATGTGAGGGCAGTCGCGGGCATCCACCAAGACCTGATAATAGGGATGAGTCCGTCCCTTCAACTCTTTACTGCCATGAATCTCAGGTTTCTCAGGGCTGAAAGAGGTGAGGGGGAAGCATGAGCACATTACCCAGAATCTGATGTTTCTCCAAGGACTATAACAACAAGTTGGGGAAGATGCCAGTTTGTGTTGGGTATACTGGTATGAACATGGTAGTGTATGTATAAATGATAAATAAAAGTACAAGATTTAGCTAATGTTAGCAATTACTATCTGGTTGCATATATCCTACTGTTTGTAAAAATAATGGAGGGTTGATTTAAGAAATATCATAGTACAAAGACACTAGTCTCTGCAATAATTGCATATGGTCAGGAATTGTTATGGAAGGGCCATGGGAAGATTAGGTTCTTACCTCGATAATCTTTCCAGTATAAAAGAACATGAATCTTGACCAGTGAGTTATTCACCTCTATATGAATCTTGACCAGTAGGTTATTTACCTCTATCTGCAAGTTTGTGCAGAAGGAATAATCTATAGCTTTTCAGCTCTTCCTCTTGGGGCAGTGGGCAGTCTCCATCTCCTCAGTTCATACCAAAGCAGTTGATCACCCCTAAAAAAGAGGAGAAACAACAAGCAGGGCATGGGGAACAACCCAACCAAGTCAAAAGTATTTTCTGCTCTGCAACAAAGTCAATTAATTAAACTCCATGAAACTTTATACAAGCAAAATAGACCAAAAAAGCCACCTACCCGAGTGCAACCAGCACTCACATTTATACAGCTATTATACGCACTCCCACAGACTTTGCCATAGCAACGATGAAAATCATTTGTCACCTCAAGATAACAGAGAAGAGCTTTCCTCACGTCCAGTAACTCCAATACTTTGTCATTTATCTTTACAACTGCAATCTAGAATGTAGGCAGTTGGACTTCCCGATTGACATGGAACGCAAACACCGCCTTTGACAGAAAGAAAGGTGCATGTGTAGACACACACCTGCCTCTGTAAATCTGAGAAATAGCTCTCTCCATTACAGAGCCTGAAGTTCCAATATCCTTCTTGCTGAGACGATAAGCTACTAGGAAAAATATATTGATGATAAGATCCAGCAGTGACGTCTCTTGCAAGGGCTTGTACGGGGCTCTACTGAGGACCTGTACTATAATGTTAAGTTTCTACTTTGGAGATGGTTGTTGCACAGGAGGGTATAAACACAATGCTCCCTTCAGAAATCTGAACACATCAAGATAGAAAGCCAAAGACTCATTCCCCACTCGAGCCCTAAGGCACAAGAGGCTTGCATTTGTAACTTGAGGGGACCAAATGGCAGGCTCTTTTTTAAGACTATCCTGAAGAAAAGACTGCAGAAATCAGGGCCCTAAAATGCTCCCTTTCTGTTCCGTCATGGTTTTAGCCACCTTCAGGAAGCCTCCCAGAGCTCTATGACTAGGATCCTCATGTCCAGGTGCTATGCAAAAGATGTGGGTTGAGACCAGACCCCATTTAGAAGAGGAGGGTTTGTGTGTGGGTGCTTGTGTGTGTGTGGGTGTGGGGGGGGGGTCAGGGGTCTATCTTTAATTCTCAAAAGGACTCCATAATGGCTCTTCAGCAAGTCAAGGACTTAAAGAGTTGGCAAAGGGATGCTCTCCCTGGTCTATGGCCGATTATTGTCTACTGGTCCTCCGTATGAGAGTGCCTCTCCCACTAGGAAAGCCTCACTTTGAGATAATAAGGTAATTAAATCTGACCTCTCATCCTCCGAGTCCCTGTCTGATGGACCATCAGTCTCCAGAATAGCCTCCACTCTCAGAGAAGAAGTGCTCTGAGCATCAAGGGATGCCTGTTCGCTGGTCTGCTCGCCAGCAGACCTAACAGGTGGAGTTCTGCCTTGTGCATAAGCCTACCAGAGAAGATTAATTAACTCTGGGGTAAAGGCCTGAGTGGACAACTCTCCTTCCCCCTTAGGACAGAGTAATCACCTTTTCTTGGGCTGCAAAGCATCTATGCCCTTACAGTGAGCAGGACCACTGTTCCAGGACTCTGGAAATAGTTTCATTCCCCCCTGATGGGACCCTTTACCCTTCTCTAGAAGACTGCAGAGGGGCTAAGCCCGAAGCTCTCGTCCCTCCATCCTGTGCCACGCTGCACATGGCGTAAGGGTGCTCTTTAACCGCCCATCCAGAACAAATAAGGCATGAAATAAGGGCATTAAGATCTGAGGACTCCATCCCTGTCAGTTTTGAGGCAAAATGAGGTGTTTTGGAAAAGTTAGAAAGCTTTTTTGAAAAAAAAGCAGAAAATTCAAGTTTGCATTTTGGTGCCAAAAAACAACTTCTAAACACTTCAGGGCTGACCAAAAAATTCCAAAAATAGGATTTTTCAGGAGAGGGTCCAAAGACCTAGCTGCAGAAACAGTCAAAACACACTTTTCAAGACAACCCCCCTCCCCTGATTTTCCCCATAGGCTATCAGAACCTATACCCACAAATCACGTACTAGGGAAACGGTGCTGCAGCTTGCTTCATCTCCCTTAAATTGTAGTTGGATCTGGAAAGGTTCTCTGCTTCATGCTGCCAGTCAGTTCCCATGCTGAGATCTTTGGGCTACCAGTCAGACCTCAGTTGAAATGATCCTCTACCCCATCAGAACGCGATGCACGAAGTGGAAAGAGTGGGAAGTAGGAAGAGTTGGAAAGCTGGTACTCTGAGCCCCAAAGAGCCGCTATTGATGCCTAACAACCAGAGCTCAAGCTCCTGACCAAGTCAAAGAAGCAAGCAAGTGCTGAAGGCCCGGAACCCTGAGCTCCACAAATCCTCAGCAGGCTGGCTGTACAGGTCCCCAGAGGAATACAGCTGTAAGCTGCAAACAAACGTCTGCTCCTCTTCGAGCAGGCAGAGAAGTCTCTTTGAACTGGGATCTCCTGACACCACACAAAAAATCCGAAAACAAGCTGAGAAAACACAGCAAAATAATGAAAAAAAGCAGATCAGATCAGAAACACACCTTCATGCTCACTTGCAGACGAACTGAAGGGGGCAGCAGAGACCATGGAGGAGGAGGAAGAGTTGAAAAGCTGTGATCGACATCTTCTGCAGTATGCTCACGATCACAGATGGATAACCTTATGTTCAGCATACCATCCCTATTATACTGGGAAAAAAAGTATTAAAACAGCTGTCAAACTAACTGAAAAAAGTTGGTGGGGACAAAAGTCCAAAAGCAATTTGAAATTTTTTGACCAGGCACACCCCTAGTCTTTTATCAACTTTGCACACCTAGATTAGGCCAATATTGACTATTCAAAACAAAGAGAGTTGATCCCAAAAAGTCCACAGAGAGAAGAAGAGTCCAAACCAAAGCAAAAAAAACACTGTAGAATAACGATGCTCCTGAAATGGACTTTAATATAGAGTCAAAGTTCCAATTTAGACAATAAATTGCTCCACATAGAAGATAGTAAATAATCCACATACAAATCGTGAGGACCTAGTCTGCTAGTACCGCAGGACCCAACACGGTCTGCGTTTCGACAAGATGTCTTATTCAGGGGTCCCTGAGAATCCTATGTTGATAAATAGGTGGAAATAATTTCTCTGTGGGTCAAAGATTTTCCCTTGGTTTCCCTTACTCTGGAGCTGTTGTTTAACTATCATGATTAAAAGAAACCAAGGGAAAATTTTTGGCCCATAGAGAAAATTTTTCCACCTATTTATCAACATAGGACTCTCAGGGACCTCTGAAGAAGACATCTTGTCGAAACGCGGACCGTGATAGGTCCTGCACTGCTAGCAGAATAGGTCCTCACGATTTGTATGTGGATTATTTACTATCTTCTATGTGGAGCAATTTATTGTCTAAATTGGAACTTTGACTCTATATTAAAGTCCATTTCAGGAGCATCGTTATTCCACAGTGTTTTTTTGCTTCAATATTGACTGTTCTTCACAAAACAGTTCTGTGACATGTCCTAAGGAAGTTCACAGAGCCTGATTTGACCAGACTGTGCTTGGGACTCTGACTCAAGAATATTTACTTTCTTATTCTTTAGCTACTCCACTATAGGTTTGGGTTGTTATCGTACTGAAAGGAACTTCTAGTTTCAGCTTTCTTATTTATTTAAAATATTTTTTGAACTGCCTATAACTAGGCAGTTTTACAAAAGAAATAATCATATAAAAATATGAAAATAAAAAATAACAGCACATATTATATAAACAATAACAACAGTTCCTTCATATCAGCCTTGCAGAGGATAGCAGGTTTTCCCTTCAAAAATGTTGCTATACTTCTCTGTTGTCCATCTTGACCAATGCCACAGTCCCTGCTGATGAGAATTATCCTCCTACTATGATGCTATCATCACCATGCTTCGCAGTAAGGATGGTGATTCTCTGGGTGATATGCTCTGTTGGATTTGCAACAAAATATAATACTTATTTAGGCCACAAAAATTATATTTTAGTTTTGTCAGATCATGAGACTTTTTGCCCATGGCTACAGTAACTCCTGAATGTCCCTCTGCGTAATTCAAACATGACGCAAAAGTGACATTTCTTGAGTAATGATCCTTCTTAACACCCCACCATAAGAACATAAAAGAGTTGCCAAATACTGGAACAGACTAAATGTCCATCAAGCCCAGTATCCTCTTTCTAACAGTGGCCAACCCAGGACACAAGTACCTGGCAAGATCCCAAAGAGACAGATTTTATGCTGTTTATTCTAAGAATAAGCAGTGGATTTTCCCGTCCATCTTAATAATGGCTTATTGGCTTTTCTTTTATGAAATTATCCAAACCTTTTTAAACTTTGTTAAGTTAACTGGTCAGATTTGTAAGGTGCTTAGGATATTGTTGTTATATGTACGCTTTGACCAGTCTTGACCATGGAGCCCTTCAGCTCTTTCAAAGTTGCCATTGGCTTCTTCATTGATTTTCTTTCTCCATCATCCACTTTGGAGGGAGACTGATCTAGGCAGGATCTTAGTGTGCTATACATCTAACACTTCTTAATTATCTTAATTGTACTCCAAGGGATATTCAAGGTCTTTGCAATTCTTTTATATCCATCCCCCAAGCTCTTTTGCCATCTACTGGCTGCTCATAGTGAGGACTCTGCTTTGAAATGCACTATCCAGTAGACAGATCCAACAAGAACTGCCAAATTTATTATCAAGTTGATATACACAGCCAGGACAAATGCACTTGGTGTGTGGTTTAATGGAAGACTAGGTTTATACCTTTAATAATCTTCTGTTAGTCCCTGGAGGATTCTATACACTAGATCTGGGCTGCCCAAGTCCGGTCCTCGAGATCTACTGGCAGGCCAGGTTTTCAGGATATCCACAATGAATATGCATGAGAAAGATTTGCCTGCACTGCTTTCTTGGTAAGCAAATCTCTCTCATGCATATTCATTGTGGATATCCTGAAAACCTGGCCTACCAGTATGTTCAATCCCAACCCGCAGTCCAGGTATTGCAGAAATCCGCAACTGAGTACATGCTCCACCCCCTTAGCCTGAGATCTGGTAAACAAATCCAGTTAAGTCCCAAAGCCAAGCAACATACCTGAACAAATCCATGACAAGGGGGTAAAGGGGAGAATCCCCATCAAAAGAAGTAATTCATGAACTGGTTTGCTCTGCAAAATATTAACAAGTGATAACAGGCATAAAGGCAACTCAGAAAAACATTAAGGAACAATGTAGTACTAACCTATAGTGTGCAGCGAGCACCCTAAGAAAGACCTTCGGTAATGGGAATACTCACAGTAACTCCCCACAGGATCTGGCTGGAAAATCTTCAAGCCTGTAATGAGAGTAACCGAGGCAGAAAGGAGCAGGCTACTCCCAACAACTGAGTGAATACAGAGATGGCGGATCATATGGAATCCTCCAAGGACTAACAGAAAGAAGATTATCAAAGGTATAAACCTAGTCTTCCATTCTGTTAGGTCCCTTCTGGATTCCATACATTAGGTGACATAAGAAAGCCACGTTAGCTAGTGAGGGACAGAAGAGCCTGCCCTCAAACCCGAGGTCGCCAAAAAATGGCATCAGAACATGCCGCCACAACCACTCAGTAAAATCGGGTAAAAGTATGAAGAGAGGATCAAGTAGCTGCCCTGCAAAGTTCATCAAGATGAATCACGTTAGATTTCGCCCACGATGCAGCCACACTTCTCGGCAAGCATGCTTTAAGTGAAATCGGCAGCTGCATGCCGTGGGTGATATAAGTTGCAGAAATGGCCATTCAAATCCATCGAGTGATCGAGAACTTGGATGCTGGCCTACCATGGCGAGGCCCAGCATTTATAATAAAAATGAATCAGATGGCCTGAACTCTTAGTCCTCTCCAAATAACGGAGCAAGACCCTCTATACATCCAATTTGCTTAAGATCTGAACCTGTTGGATGAAAAGCAGGCAACCTAACCTCCTGGTTGGCATGAACACCGAGACCACTGTCAGCAAGAAAGAAGATACAGTATGGAGGAAAAACACTTGTGTCCGTACTACAGAGAAAGGGTTCCCTGCACGAAAGAGCATAAAGTTCCAAAATACACTGTGCCGAGACAATGGTGACCAGAAAAAACTGTCTTATTAGGTCCAGATGAAATTCATCCTATAGTGGTTCAAAAGGGGCATCACCAAGGCCCTGCAAAACAATGGTAAGATTCCACGAAGGGAAAGGAAGACATAAGGGAGGATTCAGACAAAGCACTCCCCCGTACACATTTGGAAGAGCAGTAAGAGAAATAGCGCCTCTGTGTACTCGAAAACATGAAAGGCCTGCAACTGGAACTTTCAGGGAGGCCACTATCAGAATTGTATCTAAACCCTCTTGAAGGAAAGTCAGGACTACCGATTTGGGAGCTTTTTCAGGCTCCACCTAATTCCTAGCAACCCACTGTGGGAAAACCTTCCAGGCTTTGGCAGAAGAAGCCATAGGAGAGGGTTACTTCTAACACATAGAGGTCAAAATAACTACCTCCGAATAACCGCATATCATCAAGGCTGAGCGCTCAAGAGCCATGCCATAAGACCAAAACACCAAGGACACTGGTCCCTGAAAGAGAAGATATCGATGAAAAGGGAGCCAGAGCTTCTCGTCCTGCTGAAGACAAACGAGAACCGCATACCACAGGCAGCAAGGTCAAACTGGAGCCACTAGAGACAACAGGATAAAATGTGTCTCTGTCCAGCGGAAGACCCAACCAACCAGAGGCCATGGAAGGAACATCATACAGGCACTCGAGGGCCAGCCAAGGTCAAACCAAGGCATCCAGCCCCAGCTTCCTCGTTGGTTGTCGACCGAAAAGGTGCCTGGCATCAGACTCCAGAACGGCCTCTGGGCAAAATTTTCTTCGGAAGGCACAAACCCAGTCTGGCTCCCCAGCTCAAGAGGACATGGAGGACGCAAAGTCCGAAGCGCCCCCTCCTCTCCCGGCACACTATGGCATGCGATACACAATCGCTGATCTGGCGCCAATCCAGCGCAATCAATGTCCATATTCAATAGATTAGGGGATGGAAAGTAGTGCTGTCCGATTTCCAATTTGAATCGATTCACTGATTCGAATTGGGCGAATCGGTTCATTTTTTAAAAAATCAGCCATGCCAATTCGGTTGCCAACCCTTGCGCCCTGAAGCAGGAGCAGCAGTACTCCCTCTTGCGCTGGCTGTCCACTGCCGCTACCGCTTTAGGGTGTGAGGGGCCTTTGCAGTATCCTCCAGCTTCCCCTCTAGCCTCCCGCTCTTACCTTAAGATAATTGGTAGCCTGCAGAGAAAATCACGGTGTTGTAATGATCCTTGCAGGCTGCCGTCATCCTCAGCCCTACGTTGGCTCTGCCACTATCCTGCCCCTGATGTCAGAGGAGGGGCGGGACCACGGCAGAGGGAACGTAGTGCTGAGGGCAACAGTAGCCTGCAAAGATCGCTACAGCACTGCGATCCTCTCTGCAGGCTGCCGATTATCTTAAGGTAAGAGCGGGAGGCCAGGGGGAACATGCAGGCCTTCGAGGGGGGGGGAATGCAGCCATCAAGGGGGACAGGCCTTAAAGGGGGGTGCAGACCTTCAGGGGAGGGGGGCCCTGGTGTAGAATTATACGGAAGGAGGGAGGGGGTTCAAAGAGACGTGCATATACCAGACTGGGGGGGAAGAAATAATGGGTCTAAAAACAAAGTAGAAGGAGAGAGATGGTGGACAATGGGATTTAGGGAGGGAAGGAACAGAAAGGGAGAGAAGTTGGACACAAGGGATGGTATGGAGGGGTAGGGATAGAGATACTGAATAGGAGGGTAGTTGAGAAAAGAAAGGGAGTGCTAGTGGACTCTGGGATAGTGGGGAAGAAGGGAGAGTTGCTGGATGAAAGGGTAGTTAAGAAAAGGAAAGATGGAGCATCTGGGAATGGTGAGATCTATTGCTGCAGGTGTGGGGAAGGAGACAAAGAAAGGTAAGATGGCAGACCTCAGGGGGAGGGAAGGGAAACGGAAGGGGAGGACAGAGTTGGAAGATGGATTGTTAGTACATTTTACTTCTCAGCTATATGGCAAGAAAAGATGAATATTTTGAAAAATGGTGTAGGCTTTCCAGATCCAATGCATCACGTATAGAATTCATGCTATATTATGTACTCGCATATATAGGAGAACTTAAGTGTGTACACAGATATACCATCTACTTACAAACATCCACAAGCATGTGAAAGAATAGGCAAGTAAAACATGAAAGCATGAGTGCGCTTGTGTGTGTTTTAGTATGAGCGCTTCCATAGATATGTTAGTATTCGTATTTGCTGCCAGCTCTCATCCACTCAAAGTGTTTGGGTAAACAAACAACAGCATGCTGTAGGTTCTCACCTAGTCACGGTGCACTTGGTGATATCTCGGTCATACAGACGTGCCAGCCATGGGAAGAGCACTACACCACGGTACCCAAAGACCTTGTGCAAGAAGAGCTATGTTCAGGAATGAAAAGGAGACATACTGAGAATGGGGGAAGGAAGTGACAAACAAGGTTCATTTTCTTCTGAAGTCAGGAAGGCAGTGAAGGGCCATATAATTAGAAAAATAAGCAAGGAGGAGAAAAAGACCTCAGTTCAAGCCATAAAGGACCAGGGAGCACTAAAACGCAAGTACACACATTAGTACAAGCACAAGTCATAAGCCATAAAAAAAACTCCACCTGCTATTCAATATATAGGTCCCCTCCTCAACAGAGCTGCACACTCGCACGCCTCCAGCCACCGCACGCGCCTCTAGCTAGCGCAGGCGCCGTGGGGACTGGCACAGAAGCACACCTCACGCCGCCAGGAACCGCGATCTTTCAACAGCGCATGCGCGCTTAGCCTTTTATTATAGTTGATATAGGTTCCCTCCTCACCAGAGGTCAGGTACTGCAGAGTCTTTCAAAATAGTGCTACAAAGTTCCACACAAACAGCCAAAACTAACAGCGCAAGAATCACAAAATCGCCACTTGTGCTGCTTTTCATAAGACTGTGTAGGAAACTATCAGGATTATTCCCCTGAGGCCACAGTTTGCCATAATGTAAGCCGAGCAATTTGTGGAGTATTCCCCCGAGGATGCGCCTAGCGAAACAATAAGTGGTGATTTTGTGATTCTTGTGCTGTTAAAGTTTTGACTGATTGTGTGGAACTTTGTAGCACTATTTTGAAAGACTCTGCAGTACCTGACCTCTGGTGAGGAGGGAACCTATATCAACTATAATAAAAGGCTAAGCGCGCATGCACTGTTGAAAGATCGTGGTTCCTGGCGGCGTGAGGTGTGCTTCTGTGCCAGTCCCCACGGTGCCTGCGCTAGCTGGAGGCGCGTGCAGTGGCTGGAGGCGTGCGAGTGTGCAGCTCTTTCAACAGTGCCTGGCGACGACCGCCTTAGAGTCGAGCCTAAGGACTGCCGACCCCGCGGTACCGCACCTGATCGCTGGCTGAGGCACTGCCCGAGCTGCTGGATGCTTCACATGTTCCTCGGTACAGGGGCGGGAGCGTGGAGATCGGGTCTGGGGAAGAGGAAGGTTGGTTGTTGTGCGCTGTGTTTTTGCCCCCCCCCCCCAGCTGATGAGGAGTCGTAAAAGGTTCTGGGTTTCAGCTGCCAGTACATCTAACTCTTTCCTTTAAAGTATAAAAGCTTGGAAAGGGTAAGGGAGCCGGCCAGAAACAAACATGCTGCTGCACAGAGAAGTGGGGTGGGGGAGGGGAGGGAAATGCTGCTGCACAGGGAAATGGAGGGGGAGGGAAATGGAGGGGGGAGGGAAATGCTGCTGCTGCACAGGGAAGTTGGGGTGGGGAGAGGGAAAGGGGGACAGGGAACAAACTTGCTTTGCTTTAGGGGGGGAGGGATGTGCTGGGGGGCAGGGAGCAATCTTGGTTTTCTTTGGGGGGGAGAGAGAAGGGGGCCACGGAGAAAGACAGACAGACAAAGGGGGCCAGGGAGAGACACAGACAGAACAAATGACAGACAGACAGACAGACAGACAGCATCCAAGGAGAGAGAGACAAAGAAAACAAAACAGAGAGACAGACATCTGATTCTGCTCTAGCACCCGTTAATGTAACGGACTTAAAGACTAGTATTGTTATAATAAAATAGCAGGTAGAGTTTTTTATGACCTATGACTGTTATGGGATCACTTGTTGTGCTTGTACTAATGTGTGTACTTGTGTATTAGTGTTCCCTAGTACTTTGTGGCTTAAACTGAGGTCTTTTTCTCCACCTTGCTTATTTTTCTAATTATATGGTCCTTCACTGCCTTCCCGACTTCAGAAGAGTGGATCTTGTTTGTGATTTAAGTGTTATCTCTACTCTTTCCTTATATAAATTTCTTGGAGGAAGTAACCACATTAATCCCAGACCAGCAAAAAGTTCACTGTCACAACATTATGTCACTGTACTCAAATGCAGCTGCCTATATGGCCCAGCTCCTTTAGCCACCATAGGTACGTAGGCTGTCTGTAATATCTCTGCTCTTTCCGCTATACCATTCTGGTGCCACGAAATCAAAGTATTTGAGGGTTACCCTCTCCCTCCTCTGTCTACCGGATCTACAGTCTAGATATCCAGTATTGTTATTAGCAGGTCAGACTAACTCTAGAGCCTTCTGCAGTTTCAGTCTTCAAGGCAACGCCTTTCTCTCCATCTACTGAGGAGATTTTCTCAGCCATCATCTTTTCTAGCTGATTTATACTAGTGATAGAAAGCTGAAGCTGAAGGAATGGAAATATACTGCCCAAACATGCTGGAGGTTGAGAGAGAAGTAGTACATTGCTCCAGACTGATGTGGAGAACTAATAGAAACAGGATAGGCATAAGACTAGTAAAGATCCAGGGTCACTTGTTACCTATTCACCAGTCTGAACATCTGGGGCTGCCTTACTGGAGGAGCAAAAAAGCAGCCCAAATCATTTCTCTATCAGATGTTGCATCAGGCTGATGCTTATTTACCGTACTTATCTTGTAGCACAGGTATGGGAAATCTTTAGTCCATGAGGGTAACACCAAGTCAGATTTTAAGGATATTTGAGGAATATGCAAGAGTTTGATCTGTATACACTGGAGGCAATCATTCAAATCTCTCGTGCATATTCAGAATAACCCAAAACCCAAAGTGTGACCCTCAAGGACTGAAGGTTCCCTACTGCCCCTGCAGTGTTTTGAATGGGAATGGAATGGGGACTGGTATTCAAAGCAGTGGGCACTAGTGGGTGTAGAGGCAGCAGTT
Organism: Geotrypetes seraphini; assembly: GCF_902459505.1. NCBI lineage: Eukaryota > Metazoa > Chordata > Amphibia > Gymnophiona > Dermophiidae > Geotrypetes > Geotrypetes seraphini. The sequence goes on from NC_047088.1 coordinate 96,313,818, forward strand.
CTACCAGTGAGCCATGCTCCAAGTAACTGCTCTACACGTCTGCCCCATGAAAACATTGCTTTTAGAGAATGACACGGGGACAAATTTTTCCTCATCCCCACGGGAACTCATTTTCCGTCCCATCCCTGCAAGTTCTTTTTCTGTCCCTGCCCCATTCCTGCAAGCTCTGTCCTCATCTGCACAAGCCTCAAACACTTTAAAATCCTAAGTGTTTGAGGCTTGTGTGGTTAAGGCAGAGCTTACAGGAATGGGGCAGGACAGGGACAGCAACAAAACTACAGGGAAATTGAGTTCCTGCAGGGGCAGGGGAAATATGTCCCCGTGTCATTCTCTAATTGATTTCTCAACAGAAGAGGCAGAAACAGCATGTGCTGAACATGTCAACTAATGCATACAACTTGTGTGGGTTAGCTAGTGGAGTCTTGAGCCTGGCAATCCTTTATCAACACATAAAAGATCAGTTAGTAGCTTCTTAAGACTGAGGAACTAAGGTATTTCAAATTAATATTTTAGGGCTCTTTAGTCACCTACCAGTATAACTGCCTTCTATTTTATTGTACTTATATTTCAGAAGTATGATGTTTGCTAATTGTATATGAACCTGCTCCGCACAATTACTTCACATGCAAAAAACTGCTTTGTGGTTTCTTTATAATTCAGCTGTCTGCCTAGAGCAGTGGTTCCTTACCTTGAGGGTCTGCATATCATGGGTGAGAGGAGAGAAGAAAAGGCAACAGTGCCCTAGAATCCACCATGTACCACTCAATGAAAGGGGAGAGGGAAAAGAGAGAGACACACACACAAAACCAAAGCCATCTTCTTTATTGTCCATCTACCAAAACAAAGAGGAGCTGGAGGTGACCAGGTCTTTCTATCTCAAAGTAAGCCATCACCTGCACCTCTACCACCAAGACAAAGATGCCCTAGAAAAAATCTCTAAAATGTAAAAATGCTATATTCCTTCCTTTCAATAAAATCACTTTCAATAAAATCACTTTCAATTCAGCGTATTAAATACTCTTTCAGAGCGGGACCTAAACAACTAATTCATCACATCAACTACACTCAACATTCATGATCCTTTTCCTATGCCCATAGCTGCATCAAAGCCTCAGTGGTGACTCTTTTCCTTTGTTGCAAAAATATGCTATGTCTTAACTTTTTGTGCAAACAAAATTTTACAGAATGACAAATTTATTCATATACAAAGGGTTTTAAAAAAAAAAAAATTGGGGGATTAAAGCCACCCTGGTCAATGTTTGTCTACTGCTATTTTTTTATCCTTGAAATGCTTCCCATGCTGGACTGGCCTGGTTTGGGGCTAGTGTGCAGGTAGTATTCAGAGACCTGGAAAGAAAGCAGAAGTGATCAGTAGCGAGTGACATTTGGCAGGCATGCCTATAGCCTGTGGCGCAAGGTTCCAGAAGGAGATCTGTTTCATAGCTCCTAGCATCAGACTTCTGATGCAATGTCCAAATGAGGAATAGTCTGTGTTTTAGGAGGGAATCGCATGAATGAAGGCTCATTAGTGGTTCCAACTGAACTGACAGAAAAAAAGAAATAAGGACCTTAATAAATTTGGAAGACAAAGTAAGATCTGATTCACCAAGCTCTTTTCCCAAACCCAGCATTGGGTAAGAGCCATAGTGGATCAGGCCCTATGAGAATAGTTTAAGACATAAGAATATAAGAATGAGAGTACCCAGGAAAGGGACTTGGGGGTAATGGTGGACATGACAATGAAGCCGACGGCATAGTGCGCAGCGTGCTAAGAAGGCAAATAGAATGCTAGGCATAATCAAGAAGGGTATTACAACCAGAACGAAAGAAGTTATCCTGCCATTGTATCGGGCGATGGTGCGTCTGCATCTGGAGTACTGCGTCCAATATTGGTCGCCATACCTTAAGAAGGATATGGCGATACTCGAGAGAGTTCAGAGGAGAGCGACACGTCTGATAAAAGGTTTGGAAAACCTTTCATACGCTGAGAGATTGGAAAAACTGGGACTCTTTTCCCTTGAGAAGAGGAGACTTAGAGGGGATATGATAGAGACTTACAAGATCATGAAGGGCATAGAGAGAGTAGAGGGACAGATTCTTCAAACTTTCGAAAAGTAAAAGAACAGAGGGCATTCGGAAAAGTTGAAAGGGGACAGATTCAAAACAAATGCTAGGAAGTTCTTCTTTACCCAACGTGTAGTGGACACCTGGAATGCGCTTCAGAGGGCATAATAGGGCTGAGTACGGTACTGGGGTTCAAGAAAGGATTGGACAATTTCCTGCTGGAAAAGGGGATAGAGGGTGTGACAGGGAAGCTCCTGTCACAGGTCAGAAAGCAGCCAGACCTGCCCAGAATAAAGTCCTTAACCCTGTATCCACCCGAACAAGGCAGGGACACCCTGCTGATAAACACAATCTAGCTCAGGCTGTAAGAAAGGGAAAAGAGTAGGTTGTGACTCCGTCCAAAATTCAGGCAGGGGGGGCAGGGAAAGCTGGAAAGATCCCCTATCAATCCTTTCCCCGAGTCAGGGAGAAACCTGAAACCCACTGTGCAGAGTGAAAAATCTCAAATAGGAAGTCAGCTGAGGAAACAGGGAGACACAGGTAGCTCTGATTGGGGAAGCCACACAATGCCGGGCTATCCTAGCTTCCAGAGGCTGCCTAAGCCCCAGCAGGGAAGATTTGCCAAAGACCCGTTCACAGGGAGGAGCAGTGTGCATCCAGGGAGGAATGAGGAATGGCTGAGTAACCCACAGGAAGCAGGGCTGGGGGATTATGCTGAGGTAAACGTTCCCCGAGAGCTAACCTGCATGCAGAGAGGGGGATGGGAGGAGAAGCCTGGAGTGAATGTGGGGGTGGAAAGCCCAGGTTCCCAGGAATGTGAGTGGGAAATGTACAGTGACCCTGGGGGTGATGTGTGTGAGGAGGACATGGACCTGGAAGAGTATAGTGAGTGAGGGTCCTGTATTGTCCTGTGAAAAGAGTTTCTGCCTCGTTTAAACCTGAGCCGAAGCAGGGCTGAGGCAGCCCTGCCTAATTGAGTGAAAATTGCTACAGTAAATAGCACAGTATTCAGAGTCCATGGGAGCAGGAGAAAAGAAGGATAAGGGTCATATCGGGAGGGATTGAAGACCTTTAAATTAAGGGAGGCTTGACCGCACAGCCTATCTGGTGGGCTGTGAAGGCTCCGTGGGGAGACAACAGTGCTAAAGCAAAGGAAACAAAGTTAATCCTGTTAGGACTGTGAATGTGAAAACAGGAGAGAGGTGAGAAAGCTGGCACAGGCTATGCTCTGCCTAGGGAAGGAACTGAAGGCAAGAGAAACTGCTAACCCAGACGGGGATGTGGGGACAGTGAAGGCCCTGACCCCGGGTGAGTTTTTTTGGGGGGGATTTTGAATTTGGATTAATTTTGTAATGATGACTGAACCAGTTCCTTGAGCAAGCCTAATGTAAAGCCCTGGACTGAGCCATATAAGAGAACGAGCTGGGGCTGAAAGAAAGTCCAAGACCCCAAGTCTGATTGTTTTTCTTCCTTTTTATTTGGGACACTAATAAACCTGATGCTGTTTTCCAGAAATCCGGTATCCAGATTTTTCCTTCACTTGACCATATAAAAGGCGTTACAAAATTCTTGCCTGCAGTCCGAGCCGGGCTTTCCTATACCCTTGGGGGACTGGCCCGGTCACAAGGTATATAGATAGAAGATACTACACAGGTCCTGGACCTGTTGGGCCGCCACATGAGCGGACTGCTGGGCACGATGGACCCCAGGTCTGACCCAGAAGAGGCATTGCTTATGTTCTTATGTTCTTAATAGCCCTACTGGGTCAGACCAATGGTCTATCAAGCCCAGTAGCCTGTTCTCATGGTGGCCAATTCAGGTCACTAGTACCTGACCAAAACTCAAAGAATAGCAACATTCCATGCTCCCGATCCAGGGCAAGTAGAGGCTTCCCCCAAGTCTTAATAACAGACTATGGACTTTTCCTCCAGGAATCTGTCAAAACCTTTCTTAAAATCAGCTACTTATAAACAGTTGCTTATAAAATTACCTAAAGGTATGCATGTACCTACCATGGGAAAGTACATGAGTTGTTATGTACTTAGGAATTTCTGTAGGCAAAGAACAAGAAGAGTTGGGTAAGAGCAGCAATTATGTGCATATCCTGTAAAATACATACATATGTCCTTAAAGTGGAAAAGATTATGTCTGCTTGAAGCATGTGGAACTTTTTACAGGAGCTTTTGGGAAGGCTTTGCAATTAAAAAAAACAAAACAACCCCACACTTTAGTGCAAATTTTATCTTCATAAAACAGATGCAAAATAGGCACCTATGCACCTCCCTGGCCTAGTTGTCCTATTATAAGGCTGCTCTCCACAGGCTGTGAAAGAATATTTCAGGAACCTGCACATCCTAATGGCAGAGGCAGACTTACGTGATGTGCAAAAGTCTGGAACCCCTTGTGAATTTTGCATTCTTTCAACTTTCTGACCTTTTATTTTAATTTTTTTCATGACCCAATAGATTTTGTCTATGTGCCACATTATAAGGGATACATTTGGCTATTAGAATCAACATTTTCTTCTAGCTTGGCCTTAAAATTTCTGAATTTGTTTGTTAAAGTTGCCATGTTAATTGTTTTTCTGTGTAAATACAGTAATATACTTCACTGGCCAAAAAAGTACATAAGAGCATCATCTAGCCTTCATATACATGTAGGTGGCCTTGAAAAAGGCCATTTGTGTGTCAGTGATGGCTCAGTATTTGGTGGGCCACCCTCTGCTCTTGATCACTTGTCTGCACTGTGTCAGCATTGTATGAACCAGTTTGATGAGGAGATCATGGGTGATAACACGGTTCCAGGCTGCAATGAATGACTCAATCAACTCTTGTTTTGATGTTGGATGTCTCTTGGATATCTCCCAGGCCACCCTGTGCTGCAAGTTCTTCATCAGATTCAGATCCGGAGATTGGGCAGGCCAGTTGATTGACTCGATTTTATTCTGATGCTTCCAGTTGGATCATCTATTTGTAGTGATGGCAAGGTGCGTATAGGCCTGGTTACCAAACAGACAGAAGGTGCTTTCATCACTGAAAAGCACCTTTTCCCACATTTCACGTCCAGCTTGAGTGCTTTCGTGCCCACTTGATCCCGATGAACCTTTGGACACCAGTCATAAATGGCTTGTTGTGTGCTTTGCAGCCCCACAGACCAAACTGTAGGCACAGTCAATTGACTGTTGATGAGCTGACACTGACATAACAATCATAGAAACATAGAAAATGACGGCAGAAAAGGGCCATGGCCCATCAAGTCTGCCCACTCTAATGACCCACTCCCCTAATTTCTTCCATTAAGAGATCTCACATGCTGATCCCATTTTTTAAAAAAAAATCTGGCATGCTGCTGGCCTCAATTAACTGCAGTGGAAGATCATTCCAATGATCAACCACCCTTTCGGTGAAGAAATACTTTCTGGTGTCGCTATGAAATTTCCCACCCCTGATTTTCAATGGATGCCCTCTTGTTGCTGTGGGTCCTTTAAGAAAAAAAGATATCTTCTTCTATCTCGATATGGCCCGTGACATATTTGAACGTCTCAATCATGTCTCCCCTCTCTCTGCGTTCCTCGAGTGAGTATAGCTGCAATTTACCCAGTTGTTCCTCATACGGGAGACCATCCTGGTGACCATTCGCTGAACCGACTCAACTCTCAGCACATCTTTTTGATAATGTGGCCTCCAGAATTGTACACAATATTCCAGATGAGGTCTCATCATGGATCTGTACATTGGCATTATAACTTCGTGCTTTCGGCTAACGAAACTTCTTTGGATACAACCCATCATTTGTCTAGCCTTGGATGAAGCTTTCTCCACTTGATTGGCAGTCTTCATGTCTTCACTAATGATCACTCCCAAGTCTCGTTCTGCTGCAGTCCTTGATAAGGTCTCACCATTTAGGGTGTAAGTTCTGCATGGATTTCTGCTGCCAAGGTGCATGACCTTACACTTTTTGGCATTGAAACTTAGTTGCCAAGTCGTGGACTAATGTTCCAGTAAGAGTAGGTCCTGCATCATACTGTCAGGCAATGTGCTTTTGCCTACTATGTTGTATAGTTTGGCATCATCGGCGAATAATGTAATTTTACCTCGAAGCCCCTGAGCCAGGTCCCTTACAAAGATGTTAAATAGGATCGGGCCCAAGACCAAGCCCTGCGGCACTCCAATGATCACCTCCGATGTTTCGGAGAGGGTACCGTTCACCACCACCCTCTGAAGTCTACCTCGAAGCCAGTCTTTAACCCATGCAGTTAATGTTTCACCTAATCCCATCAAAATCATCTTGCTCAATAACCTGCGGTGTGGGACGCTATCAAAAGCTTTACTGAAGTCCAAGTACACAACGTCCAGGGACTCCCCCAAATCCAGCTTTTTTGTTACCCAGTCAAAGAAGCTGATTAGATTGGATTGGCAGGACCTTCCCTTTGTAAATCCATGTTGATTCTCATAGTTCAGGATCATATCTAATTTGTGTTTGATTAGTGTTTCCATAAGTTTACTCACTATCGATGTGAGACTCACCGGTCTGTAATTCGCAGTCTCCGTCCTGCATCCCTTTTTGTGGAGTGGAATGACGTTAGTTGTTTTTCAGTCCAACGGGACTCTTCCTGTACTTAGGGAAAGATTGAAAAGCCAACAAATTTTTACTAAAGAAGTGTCAAACCAAACGGATACCCAAAATTTCACTTCTTGAAACACATAAATGTGTACAATAATTTAACAAACGCCACGCCTCAGAGACCGAATGTTCAAGCAAATCTTGCTAGATGAATAAATCGGTTCAAATCTCAATCATTGGCAAGTGGCTATTGTGAGTATTGTAATACTTTCATTCAATGACTCAAAGATTTTTTCAAAAAGATTTTTTTCCAAACAATATTATTTTTTCAAAATTTTCAATAGATGTATACACATCTTAAGTACCAAATACTATGAGAGATATAAGAGAAAGTGCATGTTTTCAAGATAAAGCACTTATCTTAATCGATGTTCACACTGTTTCAATCCCTACGGGGCCACCGTTTCACCTGAGTGGCTTCTTCAGGGGAACGACATAGACAGTGTCTAAAGAAAGTAACAAAAGTTACATTAAATCTTAAATCTTAAATATAGTATTTGACTCTAAATAGTACATAACTTTAAACTTATGTGTTAAAGTAGTAAGTAATCTTACGGAACAGATGTAACCTTCAGCGTATCTCTCTCAAAAATGGCGCTGGTATGTAACAACGCTAAACAATTTAAAGAGCTTTCAATCAGCTTTGGTACAGCGTCAGAACGTAATGACGTAAAATAGCAAGGAGAATGCAAAAAAAATTTTGAAAATTTTGAAAAAATAATATTGTTTGGAAAAAAATCTTTTTGAAAAAATCTTTGAGTCATTGAATGAAAGTATTACAATACTCACAATAGCCACTTGCCAATGATTGAGATTTGAACCGATTTATTCATCTAGCAAGATTTGCTTGAACATTCGGTCTCTGAGGCATGGCGTTTGTTAAATTATTGTACACATTTATGTGTTTCAAGAAGTGAAAGATTGAAAAGCGCCAGGACATCACTCAACTCCCTAAGCACCCTGGGGCGTAGTTTGTCTGGTCCCATGGCTTGTTCATTTTGAGTCTGGATAGTTCATAGTAGACGCTGCTGGGTGTAAACTCGAAATTTCGAAACGGGTCTTCCGAGCTTTCCTTTGACTGCAACTGTGGACCGTATCCCGGTGCCTCGCAGGTAAAAACTGAGCAGAAGTATTCATTTAGTAATTCGGCTTTATCGGAGTCCGATTCTACATAATTCCCGTCTGGTTTCCTAAGGCATACTATCACATCTGTTTCTTTTTCTGTCACTAATATACCTGAAGAAGGATTTATCCCCCTTCTTAATGTTCTTTGCTAGATTCTCTTCCATTCATAGTTTGGCCTCTCTGACCACTCGCACAGTAGCTGAGGCAAGGTCAATTTGCAATTGGTCAATGAAATGTGTTGAAATACACAGTCTTGCCGTGATGTTGATGCATGTGGATGACCGGACTGAGGCTTGTCTACCATTGAACCCGTCTCTTTCTTTTTTTTTGTACAATCTTTAGTACTGCGCTGTGACTGCAGCCAACTTCCTGGCGGCATGAAAATCCTTCCTCACTTATCACTAACACACAAAACATACTCCTCCAACGTCAGGTTCCGAGTCTTCTTCATGGATGACCAGTCTCAATCTAGTTTTGAAGCACGATCTGTAACAGTTATAGTGGATATGTTCCAGTATCAACAAAATTAGAAACAAGTGATCTTAATAGCCAAATGTATGCAGAATGGCTGAGGACAGGTGGGGTATGTGTGTGCACATGTGAGAGAGAGAAGGGCAGAGTGGCTGAAGGAAGGTGGGAAGAGAGAGAGAGAGAGAGAGAGAAAGGGAAGGTAGGATATGTGTGCACGTAAGAGACAGAAGGGCAAAGTGGCTGAGGGAAGGTGTATCTGTTTGTCTCATGGCATGTGGGGTATGCGAATGTGAGACAGCTTGCCCAGAGTGAACAGATTTCAAGTTTGCCCACTAATGGCAACTTTTGGGGACATCTTCCTTTTCTCTTGTTCTCATAAAAAACAGACCCAGTGTGTCATCATTCATTTTCACTCAGTTTGTAAGAATGACACACCACCTGTCAAGGGACCAGTTTATACAAGACTGAAATATAACTGATCATGCCAACCTGCATTTGTTATGTATGTTTCCTAGTTATTTACTATTTAACAATAAAATATCCATTTCAAAATATCTGCTGCTCAGAGTTCTAGGGTACTCGGTTGAAAGTTTTTCAATCTAGGGGGTACTAGAGAAGTTGGGAAACACTGCACTAGACCATTCACACAGCTTGGGGAGGACATTTCTCTCCCTTCTACTCAGTTTTCTTTTGTTTGTTTTTTCCTGAAAATGCTACACAGAGAGCATATAAACAGAACATAGCAACCAAGCATGAGCTGATAAATGGGAATTATTCTTCCAGTTATTGATGGTGAGTTTCAAAGATATAGTTATTAAAAAGCCAAAATAAAGCTTTATCTGATAATGAGTGCGATGATATACCCTCAGCCTCACCTTAGAGGCAGTGTTCCCTCTAAGGTGAGCGCATGAGCGATCGCTCACTATTTTCAGTGGCGTCGCTCATATGCTTTCTCCTGTTGTTCACTCAAGGGCGGGCGGAGGTGAGAGGAAGCGGCGGCGGCCTTAGGGGTATTTTAAAGTTGAAAGATGCAGCGGCGGCTCCTCTCAAGATCCCCAACTGCATCGGACTTCCGACGCAGGTGGGGATTGTGAGAGGAGCCGCTGCCACGTCTTCAGTGTCCTACCAAGGGTGGGGGGGGGGGCGGTCCGCCCCGGTTGTGCACCCGTCCTAAGGCTGCAGTCGGAGAGGAAGTTCGGGCCAGCCAATCGCTGCCTGGCTGGGCGGAACTTCCTCTCCGACGGCAGAATTGACGTCAGGGGATTGCTGGTCGGCCCGGTGGGAAGCAGAGAGAGCTTGGGGCAGCTGCGGCGTTGGCTTTGGGGCCTGTTTCCCCCGATGGTTGCGGTGGTGGCTTTGTGGAGAGTAGGGAGCAAGAAAGGGGGCAGGCAGGTAGACAGAAGGGAAACAGAAAAAAAGAAAGGGGGCATCAAGAGAGAAAAAAGAAAGAAAGGGCAGGGAGAGAGGAAGAAAAAGTTGGAGGAGGGAATGAGGTCAGGAGGAGAGGAAGCATACAGGCTGAAAGAAGGGAAGAAAGATTGGATGCACAGTCAGAAGATGAAAGTGCAACCAGAGAATCATGAAATCACCAGACAAGGTAGGAAAAATGATTTTATTTTAAATCTAGTGATCAAAATGTGTCTGAATTTATATATGCTGTCTATATTTTGCACTATGGCCCCTTTTACTAAACCGCAATAGTGTTTTTTAGCGCAGGGAGCCTATGAGTGTTGAGAGCAGCGCTGGGCATTTAGCGCTAAAAACTGCTATTGTGGTTTAATAAAAAGGAAGGGGGGTATATTTGTCTATTTTTGTATGGTTGTTACTGAGGTGACAATGCATAGAGTCATCTGCCTTGACCTCTTTGAAAAAATCCCAGAATAGGAATGATAATTAACATTTTCTCAGCGTATAGTGTGCTTTGTGTTTTTTAATTTTATTGTTGGTAGATCATTTTGGCTTGGTCATTTTAAAGTAGCTCACAAGCTCAAAAAGTTTGGGCACCTCTGAGCTAGAGCGTTGAAACTGTGTATTTCTATTTTATCCCCCCTTTTACAAAACTGTGGAGCGTTTTTTAGCGCCAGCCGTGGTGGTAGCAGCTCTGATGCTCAAAATTCTATGAGCGTCAGAGCTGTTACCACCGTGGCTAAAATCCACACTACAGTTTTGTAAAAGGGGGAGGGCTTGGTTTGTGATGACATATTCCATACTAGGCGAAGGTGTTTTCTGTGTTCTGTGTGTTCGAAAGACATGGTTTTCTGTTAGGATTGACGGTGTAGGATTGATCTGTGCTGGTCTGGCTTGTTTAGTTTTACAATGGGTGTATTGATGTACTGCTCACTGCAATATGTAAGATGCTGCCTTTTCCTAGGTACTCATGTGTGACGTGTGGCTTGTTACTAAAAATCATGTTTTTCATACAGATGGGGGGGTGCCAAAAAATGATGGGCCCCGGGTGTTACATATGCTAGATACGCCACTGTATGTAAAGATACCAGAAAGCTGGTGAAGCAAAAACTTTAAGTAAATTGTTATTCTTCTAAGTTTTGAGTATTTAACCCTCCCACAATCTCATAGGCACTCGTTTCAAGTTTATTGAGATTTTGATTTAAACGCAATATCAAATATTTTCAATGCGTGTAACAAAAATAAATTTGGGGAAATAAATAAAACCATTTGAACAATAAACATACAAACATATCCATAGATGATTAAAAATACATAAGGAGTACAAGGATAAACTACATTTGTTTAAAAATGCGTCCTCCGCGCCTGCTCATAAATTTGTGGAGTATGTAACTTGTCGCTCATGCATATTTTTTTTTTGCACACACCTCATCAATCCTTAGAGGGAACATTGTCTGATGGTATCACTAATAGAGGCAGAAGGGAGAGCTGGTCTGGTGGCTCCAGAGAAGTGATTTTGACAAATGAAAAAAGTTGGTTTGTGGAGCCCTCTCCCTGCTTACCAAACTGCCACCAGTCACTCTGCATGCTGTCTGAAAGTCCTTGGATACTTTACTGCTTATTTAATATTGTTCCTTAGTCCATAATGTTGATATCCTTTTAAGAATCCAGCTATAGGGAATTTAAGAGATTAGAGGTGTTGGAAAAGGGAGCTAAAGTTGTGAGAGGCAAATACTATTCTAATTCAAGAAGGGATGCTCTTATCCCGGAAGGCAGAGCAGTTAAGAGTACTCTGCCAGCCACCTCAATCTTTGCTTCCTCAATTTCCAGTGAATTCGGGATGTTCCGTCTCCATACTTTTGTGTGCACATTTTGTATTGTATTGACAAGGTAAAATGCTTCCCAATTTAATCCTGTAATCTTTATAATTTATAGGTTACATGTTGCATGCCTCTGACCCTACTTGTCAATTTCAGAGCCCCTACCATCTTCAGTAGTCCTCTATATCCCTTCCTCTTGGAGAAAATCTCCATCTTAACTCTAGCATGGCAAGGCCTCACAAACCTCCTCTCACCCATTTCACCTTTTGAATAGCCTTGATCTGACCAGCATTCTCAAGAGGAACAAATAAGGGGCCATATTTCTCATCTATCTTTGAACAAGATCTGAGCATAAATTATGCATTTGTCCTTGGGTAACACACACGCTATACTTATGTAATAAAGAACCTAGCATGATCCAGATTTAAGAATATCACGAGAGAAAAGCTTTCCTTTTTATGCTCCAAAAGACCTTGTGCCCTTAATGATACTCTTTTCCTTTGACATCCAAGTAAATCTTTAAAGTACAAGGAAAACATATATAGTGAAATACAGGCAAAAAGAAGATGGCTCTGATATATCAGTTAAGATTGGATATGAAAGAAAGCTTGCACTATGTCCCAGAAACTTACTAGAACATATTAAGCAAGTGCCATAAGCAATAGGAGCTTGTTAAGCAATCAGCATGTCACTTTGACCATCTGCAGGAAGGCAGAAAATATAAAATTAACTGCTTTTAGGAACTGTTACAACCGCCTCAGGGTGGGCCAACTTTCACCCCTTTTACTTTGTCCTAATAAACAGCAAACTGTGCTTATCACTGCTAAATCTAACAGATCATGTGAGAATGATATATAGAGGGTAACTATAGTGCACTTCCTTGACACCATAAAAGTATCAGCCTTCCAGATGGGCTAAGCACTGATCCTGTCCTTGCTTGAAGGTAAAAGGGTTTTTATGACATTACGACCTTGTGATTTCTGACTTGTGTAATGTGCCTTTTGTCCATGGACCATATAACCTATGGTTTGTATCCTGTGACATATGTAATCAATAACTTTACTTGTCATTTTTGCCCTCAAGCTTCTCAATAAAAGGAAGCAAATGTGTGCCAGAGTGAGCCATTTCTTGATGATAGCGGCTTTAAGCGTCAGATAGAAATCTCCCTGGAACTCCAGATTCTGTAGATTTATGATCCATAATTGTGTGTACCTGGTGTGTTTCTAGTTCTTCCTTTGCATCTCAGTTAGAATTCCCCTATTAAGATCAGGGGGTTGCTACCTGTGCAGGTGGTTCTTTCCAGACACCTTGACATTAGAGTTAATACTAGCAGTTGGTCATCTGTATTTTTTTGGGCGCCCATCCAGCACAACAAATCTGGCATGAATTAAAGGTAAAGGAACCCTGCCAAGACTGTTGTACTGGTTCAGTCACTATCTGTCTATTTGCCTTTTACCCTTTCTTCCCTCTTTACTTTCTCCTTTTCCACGGTATTGAAAAATGTGATCTGTCTGAGAGACCAATCAAATTGTGCAAACACAGAGGAAAGAAAAGGAGAAGTCAAAGAACAGAAGACCTTTGTCTGGTTGCTCTGATCTGCTGCTGACTGAAAAACCCCAGATGCCCAGACTGGTGAATAGTTTTCATGTAACAGAAAAGAGTAAGCTCTTTAGGTGAAGGGCCACAGGGATCTCCTGTAGCTCAAAGTCTCATTTTTGCTGCATCCTTATCCATACATTCTAAATATTGCAGAAGTCCATACATTTCTCTTATGTTCTTAGGTCTCTCTCCATACCAAGAGAGATGTTAAAGTTAAGGTCCCCCTGAGATGATCCACTACCCCCAGAGGAAGCACAACCTAGAGTTCTCAAATCTTACCTGGCCTGGTTCATACTTCTCCAGAGCCCTCGGTGTCTGAAAGACACCCACCGTCTCCAAAACTCGGTTTGCTGTTTTGTTCCTGCAGAGATAAAACAAACGTATAGGCCATAAACACACAACTACTAAGCAGAAGGGGAGGACAGACAAAGTAAAAAATATATATATGTATGTAAAAATACAATAAAATAAAAACAATCTAAGGGCAACAAGCAAAGATACAAGTGCTGGAAGAAAGGCATAAAAACAGCAACAACACAAAGCAGGAACTGCAAGAATATAAAAGCCTTCCATTGGTTTATGCCTTCTCACCGGGATATCATAGCCCTCGTCTGCCATAATATACGAGGCGTCCGTCGGGGACACGCCGCAGATCGCCGCAGCAGGATAAGAGTTACCCACGATCCACAGTACGAACTTTGCGCGTGACAGCCACAGAGACAGCCCGCAACAGCCATGGTTTAACCCACTCGTGCTCACGTGCTCATGCCAAAACAATATCTCTTAAAGGCGCAAGACACGGAAGGAAGGAAGACTCTTAAAGTCACAGCTTTTCTGTGTGGCTTAACAAAAATCAGGATTTAGGGAACGGCAGCGGGAGCTGAGTAGGTAGAAGTGGTTGGTTGGGGGGAGGGGTTGTTCATGTGTAAATGTCCAGTCTCGGTTTCCATAGGCCTCTTTTTATCTCCGTTGTATTGTTGGATTTGTAGTTTCTGCGTCTTGCCATTGGAAATCATTCGCCACAGATATAACACCACAAGAGAGGATGTGATAAAATATTAGCTCCAAGGAGGTAATTTATGTATGTTTAAAGACACACACAAGAAAATGATTTTTTTTAAAGTTAAGAAAAAAGCAGTTTGTATAAAAGTGTGTTTTCATTACATCTTGAGCAGACCTGTTTGTTTTTGGGGTTTTTTGACATGTTAACTAACTCACGTGGAAATGAGAGTCAACAGAACAAGTTTACTTATTAGGATTTAACTCACTCTTTTTTTTCCAGTTGTTGCTCAAGGCGAGGTACATTCAAGTACAGTATTTACCTGTCCCCAGAGGACTTACAGTCTGATTGTACCTGTCCTGAGGCAATGGAGGATTAACCCAATTCTATAACTGACATACAGTAGTTACAGGTGCCAGTTGCATGCTTAGTTCTGGGGCTGCTGAAAAGTTCTCAGCCCAATCAACTAAGTTGGGGCAGTCTCTATCGAAGGTTATACACTTAGTCAATAGATTTTCCACTTTTTTCGTTCCGTATTTTTCTGACAGAACGAAAAAAAAGTGGAAAATCACTAGACTTAGGGCTCCTTTTACGAAGGTGTGCTAAGTGTTTTAGCGCACGCACCGGATTAGCACGCGCTATCCTAAAATTATCCGCTTGCTGAAAAAGAGGTGGTAACGGCTAGCGCGCAGCAATTTAACGTGCGCTATTCCGCACATTAAGGCCCTAAGTATATAGCCCAGTGGAGACTGCCCCAACTATGTTAGTTGGACTGAGAACTTTTCAGCAGCCCTTTGTAGAACAGTGCCATTTATATATGTAACTTAAATAGTGACAGCTATCTTTCTAGTGCAATAGGTGTGTCATTCTGAACAGACTAGGGTTTCCAGATTTTCCTTTGGGAAAATCCAGACCCATGGCCACACCCCCAGGACCACCCAGTTCTAACTCTTAACCGTCCTGTTCCACCCCCCAGACAGCATCTGCACATGTATGGATACGATGCAATGACATCACCGAGTTGCGTCCACACATGCGCGGATGCCCCTTCCCATGTGATTATGTCAGGAAGCTTTTCAAAGGGCCGGGTTTTGAAAAGCTGTCCAGATCCCCTGACATGTCCGGGGAAATCCGGATGTCTGCTAACCCTAGGACAGATGGGCAATATCCCCATGCTTCTGAGCCATGCAGAAGAAATCCACTCCAACTTTTGAATCCCTTCTCCTTCACTCAAGGGCTCTGCTGCCCCCTTCAGTTTTACCTACATCTACAGATGGTCTGTGCATTCGTTGGGATTGCTGGAGAGTGTGATTCCGAATGCCCTCATTTGCATGAGGGGGCTTTGTGAATCAGCCCCCCCGGCCATGGATCGGATTGGATCAGATCGCTCACAGATCGGATCAGATCCATGACCTTAGTGAATCTAGCCCTTACTTTTGTGACAGTTTCACACCTTGGGGTCCAACACACCTTTTTCATTTTTTTACCATGATAAGGTGTTTCTCCACACTTTTCTAAAAGTATTCTCGGATTTTCATTTTCATCAATTCATTGTGTCACCAGTTTTCTTTCTGAAATCTATTTCTCATTCTGACGGTCAGTTCTTCATACCTTCTACTGTAAACGAGCCTTAGCTTATTACTTACAAAGGTCTCAATCTTATAGAGCAGTGGTTCCCAACCCTGTCTTGGAGGACCACCAGGCCAATCGGGTTTTCAAGATAGCCCTAATGAATATGCATACAGCAGATTTGCATGCCTGTCACGTCCATTATATGCAGATCTCTCTCATGCATATTCATTAGGGCTATCCTGAAAACCCGACTGGCCTGGGGGTCCTCCAGGACAGGGTTGGGAACCACTGCTATAGAGCATCGCTTCAACTGTTCATTTCTTTTCATACTAACAAGTTAAGTCAGTCCACTACCAAAAGATCTATTTCCACATGGCTTGTGGCATGCATTTTTTTTTCTATGCTCGGGATGGGCTTATAACAACTCATAGGATTCGGGCTATGCAACTAGAGAGTTGCATGGGGACATAAATCCCACCCGTCCCCGCCAGGATCCCCTCCATCCCCGCCAGGATCCCCTCCCTCCCCACCTGTCCCCATGAGGAATCCCCTCCTTCCCCGCCTGTTCCCATAAAAAGCAGCAATTACTTCTAACAGGATCATCAGTTTCACAGTTTCTTTTGTGTTTGCGCTGCTGTTTTCCTTGTGGAATCTCTTTGGTGGAACCCTTTTTTGTTTTCTGTTCAGGTAATTAACTTATAAACCTTTTACTAAGGCGTGCTAGCCGATTTAGCACGTGCTAAATGCTAACGTTTCCATTATATTCTATGGACGCCTTAGTAAAAGAGGGGGTTTATAAGTTAATTACCTGAACAGAAAACAAAAAAGAATTTCACAAGGAAAACAGCAGCACAAACACAAAAGAAACTGTGGAATTGATGATCCTGATGAAATCTTTATTTGAAAAAGGTGAAGATGAATTAAAAAATAAAACACAATATGAAAATATAAAACACAGTAAAAAGATTTCATCAGGATCATCAATTCCACAATTTCTTTTATGTTTAAGTTAATACCTGACGAATCCTCCTGCCTCTGCAAAGCACCTCCTCCTGCCCGCTGGTTGCCGGATAATGGGTGTGAAGGAGAGGACAGCAGGGAGGGTGGAAGGAAAGAGATGGGACAGAAAGATGTTGGCAGGTGAAGGAGAAGAAAGAGTGAGGAGAGAAGTGGAAATGATAGAACTATGTGGTTATTGGGGGAATAGAAAGGACATGAGTGAGAGGAAGATAGTGAACACAGGGGGTAGAAATGTGGTAATGGGGAATAGGAGACCAAGTAAAGTGCCTTTGACCTGGTGGACCATACCATCTTATTGGACTGTTTAGAATCCATTGGTATTACAGAAAATGTTTTCTACTGGTTTCAGGGATTTTTAGGTAAAAGATCTTACCAGGTTTTCAAGGATGATAGGTTCTCTCACAGTTGGAATAACATCTGTGGGGTGCATCAGGGTTCCCCTCTATCCCCAACCATGTTTAATATCTACCTTATTTCACTAGGAAATTAACTGCAAAGCCTAAAGCTCAATTTCTACATTTACGCAGACAACATTACGGTTGTGATTCTTCTAACCTGCTTGACGTCAGATTTTATTAACCTTTTAGCTAACACCTTATATCAATTTGAGCTTTGGATGATTGCTTTTAAACTAAAATTAAATACAGAAAAAATTTAATTTTTTCTGGCAACTCCCATGAAAAGATAAAAGAAAATTCGATTCATGTGTGTGGTCGAGAATATAAAATTGAACCTACTATAAAAATATTAGGCGTAACTCTTGACAAGCACCTCACTTTGGAAGAACACACAGACCTACTGTTTAAGAAATATATATAGATCTTATGGAAGCTTCGCACCATCAAAAAATTATTTGATGAATTATCTTTCCATTTACTGGTGCAAACATCTATACTGAGTATTTTGGATTATCCCAGGACAAGCAGGCAGCATATTCTCACACATGGGTGACGTCACCGACGGAACCCCGCAGCGGACAGCCTCAAAAGCAGACTTGCTTGAAGATCTTTATAAGAGCTTCCGAGTGCTGCACCGCGCATGTGCGTGTGCCTTCCCGCCCGAACTAGGGGGCGCATCTCCTGTGAGGATCCTCAGTTCAACGTTTTCTGTGGAGCCAAGAAGTCCTCTTCATCTTCGCTCTGCAGCAAACTTCATTGCCTTCTTTCACCGCGGCTGTTTTTTGTTTTATTCTCGGTCGCTGTGCTGTTCTGTTTTTTTAACATCATTAAAAAAAGAAATAAATACTTTATTTGTTTCTCTTTTTTCGTCCGGTCAACGGGCTTTGGGCCTAGGCCCACTCGCTCGTATCGGTTGACACGGACTTTGTTCAGTATTGGTCACCGCATCTTAAGAAGGATATGGCAATACTTGAGAGGGTCCAGAGGAGAGCGACACGAATGATTAAGGGCATGGAAAACCTTTCATACACTGAAAGATTGGAGAAGCTGGAGCTCTTCTCCCTGGAAAAGCGGAGACTCAGAGGAGACATGATAGAGACCTACAAGATCATGAAGGGCATAGAGAAAGTGGAGAGAGACAGATTCTTCAAACTTTCAAAACATAAAAGAACAAGAGGGCATTCAGAAAAATTAGAAGGGGATAGATTCAAAACAAATGCTAGGAAGTTTTTCTTTACTCAGCGGGTGGTGGACACCTGGAATGCGCTTCCAGAGGATGTAATAGGGCAGAGTACGGTACTGGGGTTTAAGAAAGGATTGGACAATTTCCTGTTGGAAAAGGGGATAGAGGGGTATAGATAGAGGATTATTACGCAGGTTCTGGACCTGTTGGGCCGCCGCGTGAGCGGACTGCTGGGCACGATGGACCTCAGGTCTGACCCGGCAGAGGCATTGCTTATGTGCTTATGTGCTGCTTATATGTCCCGGCCCCTTACCGGTTTTAAACGCTGTCACCAGTGTAAAAAGACGATTTCCCTTACCGACCCTCATTCTTGGTGTTTGGGGCCTTCTCATTCCCCTGAAGAGTGTACATCCTGTTGGACTCAGTCTAGGGCCTTTCGTTGTCGGTGTGACCAGTACCAGCAACTTTTTGGCGGCATGGAGCCAGCCCCTGACAAGGCCTCGACCTCAGCCTCGGGATTGGACTCGGCTTCGAAGACCCCGACCTCGGTCTCGAAAGCCTCGACCGTGACTTCGGCACTCGCCTCGGTCTCGAAGGCCTCGACCTCGGCTTCGGCTGGAGCTTCGGTCTCGAAGGCCTCGACCGCGACTTCCATTCCTACTAAGGCCTCGACTTATGAAAGGTCTCTTTAATGTTCATCCGCCACTTAGACCGCCTCCAGTGGTCTGGGATCTCAATGTTGTTTTAGCTCAACTGATGAAACCTCCATTTGAACCAATTGATAAAGCTCACCTCAAGTATCTCACTTGGAAAGCAGTGTTCCTGATTGCCCTCACATCTGCTCGAAGAGTCAGTGAGTTACAAGCTTTGGTTGTGGACCCACCTTTCACAGTTTTCCACCATGACAAAGTGGTCCTCCGTACTCATCCAAAATTCTTACCTAAAGTTGTTTCATAATTTCATCTCAATCAATCTATTGTTCTGCCAGTATTTTTCCCAAAGCCTCATTCTCATCCTGGAGAAATGGCACTTCATACTTTGGATTGCAAACGTACCTTGGCTTTCTACCTGCAACGCACTCAACCTAGCAGAACAACTCCTCAGCTTTTCGTCTCCTTTGATCCAAAGAAGTTGGGACGTCCTATCTCGAAGCGCACCATCTCCAACTGGATGGCTGCTTGCATCTCTTTCTGCTATGCTCAGGCTGGTCTTCCTCTGCAGGGTCGAATCACGGGCCATAAAGTTCGAGCTATAGAGGCATCTGTAGCCTTCCTCAGATCAACTCCTATTGAGGAAATCTGCAAGGCTCTTAAATTGCCAACTATCCCTCCATCCCTGTATACTTAGCTTGGAGGTCACCCATGTGTGAGAATATGCTGCCTGCTTGTCCTGGGATAAAGCACAGTTACTTACCATAACAGGTGTTATCCAGGGACAGCAGGCAGATAGTCTCACAACCCACCCACCTCCCCTGGTTGGCTTCTTGGCTAGGTATCTGAACTGAGGATCCTCACAGGAGATGCGCCCCCTAGTTCGGGCGGGAAGGCACGCGCACATGCACTGTGCAGCACTCGGAAGCTCTTATAAAGATCTTCAAGCAAGTCTGCTTTGGAGTCTGTCCGCTGCGGGGCTCCGTCGGTGACGTCACCCATGTGTGAGAATATCTGCCTGCTGTCCCTGGATAACACCTGTTTTACGGTAAGTAACTGTGCTTTACTGTAATATCATTTACTTGGGGGACTTATAAAAAAAATTCGTCTGATCTTTGGTTTAAAAAAATGGGAACATATTACCCCATATTACCAAAAACTCCACTGGTTGTCTGTGGAATCTAGAATTCTTTTTAAATTTGCCTATAAAACAGTCTACAGGATGTTACCAGTCTACCTCGCCTCCCAGTTCCTCCTGAACTGTTCCTACACAAACACTCATCGAAAAACTTTATTTAACTATCCCTCCTTGAAATCATGCCAATATAAGAAGTTTCTTGATAGAACTGTAACATTCCAGGCAGCCAAATTGAATATATGGTTTGGTAAACTCATAGCTGAAACTGCCTCTTATGCTGATTTCAGAAAACAATTGAAGACACATCTGTTTGACAAGTTTCAATCCTAAATCATGTCTAATGCCATAACTTACTTGAATTTCTATGGCCTTAATTTACTACGATTTTATCAGTGGCCCTTCTTTAATTACCACTGTTTCATTCAAACTATGTTATTATCTTAACTTTTGATTTTAAAAGATGTATTTTTATAGAATTTATTACACTTAAGATTGTAAACTTCTCTTCAGTTTGTATTTTAAATTGATTGTATGTACTTTTGTTGTAAACCGCTTCAAACTTCTGGTATAACGGTATATAAGAAATAAAATATTAGTATTATTAAAAGTGAGACGGGATATGGGAGAATTAGAGCACAAGAGAAAGAAAAGGAAAGTTGATAAGAACTTCCTCTTGCCCACTGTGCTCACTGCTGCTCCGTCCTCGGCTCGGGTCTGAAAAAAAAAATTGCTCGATTTCTTATCTCCAACATCCTTGGGTCAGTCTCTTTGAGTTTGAGATGAGTCTCGTCAGTATCGGGGCCTTCAGGGTGCTGGACGGATCATTAATTAAACATCCTGTGTCTTCCCGCACTAACCTTGCCGACCAGTCAGCAAGCAAAGCTCTGCTGTACACAGCTGAAAGCCTTGCTTGCTGTTCCTGCCTCGCCGCACCTCCAGACCAATCAGCAAGGCTTTCAGCTGTGTGTGTGCTGAGCTCACTGCTCAGCATGGCTGTTTCCGCTGCGGCGCAGGACTGGTCTGTCAGCTGCATTGCCGGAATTTAGGCAGGCCTCAGTAAGTTGAACCCTGTTTCCAACCCCATGAGAGTCCCGTGGGCCGGGGGGGTCCCTATAGGAGTCTTGTGGGCCAGGGGGGACCCTGTGGGAGTCCCCGCAGGATTCCCACGATCCCCGTTCCCATGCAGACCTCTATATATAACTTTAGTTGCTTTCTTACGTTCCACTTATTACTGATATCTGCAAAGCAGCTACTTGGTCCACAGTTCACACGTTCATCTCTCACTATTCTCTGTAATTCTTTCCAGATGCGATGGTTACTTCGGCTAAGCAGTATTATAATTTTTATTCTCTTATCTGGCCAACTCTCCCTCCATCCCTTTACAGTAAGCTAGGGAATCCCAAATGTGAGAATATGCTGCCTGCATGTCCTAGGATAAAGAACAGTTTCTTACCATAACAGGTGTTATCCAGGGACAGCAGACAGATGTTCTCACATCCCACCCACCTCCCCTGGTTGGCTTCTCAGCTTACTTACAGAACTGAGCTGGCATCGGGCGGGAAGGCACTTGCGCATATGCGGTATGGGCAGTCGCCAAATTTTTCAACTTAAAGTGACAGTTCACTTGTCAACTGTCTGTACTAGGCTCCGTGGATGACGTCCACCCATATGTGAGAATATCTGCCTGCTGTCCCCGGATAACACCTGTAAGTAACTGTGCTTTCTGGCAGGATACACATTTAAAATCTGACTACTGTAATCACAAAATAGAAAATAAAAATTATTTTTTCTACCTTCCACTGCCATTTATTCCTTCAAATTTTGAATGTAATTCTTGTTTTAGTTTGGATGTAATCCGCCTTGAACCACAAGGTAATGGCGGAATAGAAATCACTAATGTAATGTAATGTAATATCCAACATTTGTTTCTTTCCCACTGTCTACCATCTCTCTCTCTCTCTCTCTCCCCATGCCTTGTACCCCAGGTCAAACCTCTCTATTTCCCTCCATGCAGCATCTCTACTTCCTCCCCTCGATTGTGATGTGCAACACTTCTTTCTCTTCCTCTCCCCCATGTATTATCTCTCCTTGCCCTCTACCCTATACCCAACATTTCTCCCTCTCTCTTCTCCATGCATGTCTCCTTCCCTTCCACCATATGGAGGATTTCTCCCTCTCACCCCCTTCTACCTCTTTGTTTCATCTCTTCCTTCCTCTCCTCCACCCCAGAAATTGTTCCTCTCTCCCCCATGTGCAATATCTTTCCTTCTCTCCCATCCCCCTGAGCAGCATCTTTCCTCCCATCCCACCCATCCCCATATGCAGCAGCTTTCCATCCCTTCTTCCCATCCCCCTGTGCAGTAGTTTTCTATCCCTCCCTCCAATCCCCCTGTTCAGCAGCATCCCACCGACCCTCCCACCGTGAGACCTAGCATACCTCCAGGCCTCCTAAAGCAGAGGCAATGGTGGCCTTCAGCAGTGGCAGCGCTCTGAACAGGCTGTTTCACGGCCTGCCCTACTAGGGCTTCCCTCTGCCACATCACTGATTACATCATCAGTGATGTGGCAAAGGAAAGGCCCCAGCAGGACTGGCTGCAAAGCAGCCGCTGCTGAAGGCTACCACCGTCGCTGCTACTGCTGCTTCAGGAGGCCTTGGAGGTATGTCAGGAGCCCCAGGGTTGGGGGGATGTTGGTCGCTGAATCGGTGAGTCCGATTTTCTCAGACAATGAATCGATTCAAATTGGGCAGCACTACTGGACCTAAGTAGCACCTTTGACCTAGTAGATCACACCATTCTTTTGAACTGCCTAGAAACCACAGGCATCACAGGCTACGCTCACAATTGGTTCCAGGGATTCCTCAGGAACAGATCCTACCAGGTATTCAAAGATGACAAACTTTCCCATAGCTGGAATAACAACTGCGGATTACCTCAGGGTTCCCCCCTATCCCCAACCCTCTTTAATATCTACCTCAGCTCATTAGGAAACCTGCTACAAAGCCTAGGGCTCACCTTCTACATCTACGCAGATAACATTACTGTAGTGATTCCGCTAACCGCCCTAATGTCATAATTCTCCAACTCCTTAACCAACATCCTAAATCAAATAGAGCGCTGGATGATGGCCTTCAAACTGAAACTCAACACAGAAAAAAACAAATTCTTCCTGGCATCACCCAACAAAAAGATAAAAGAAAATTCAATTCACCTACAAAGCCGAGAATACAAAATTGACCAAACCATAAAGATTCTGGGGGTAACACTTGACAAACACCTAACCCTGGAAAACCACACAAACCTACTGTTTAAAAAATGTATTTCGGTCCTCTGGAAACTTCGCACTATTAAAAAATTCTTTGATGAAAAGTCCTTCCGTTTACTAGTACAATCATCCATCTTAAGCACCCTAGATTACTGTAACATCATATACCTAGGAGCTTATAAAAAGAACCTCAACAAGCTGAGATTAATTCAGAACACCGTGATCCAAGAACAAACCTATTTAATTACCCCTCCTTGAAATCTTACCAATACAAAAAGTTTCTAGTTAGAATGTTATCATTCCAGGCAGCTAGGCTGAACACATGGCTTGGAAAGCCCATACTTGAGGCCACTACATACGCAGACTTTAGAAAATCCCTGAAAACTCGACTGTTTAACAAATTTTAAATTCCCATACCCAACTCTTCCTCGCCATGACCCTTCCACCTCGCCCCTTAATTCCAAGGCCCGAAACTAATTATACTTTCCACCTTGAATCTCATGTACTGACATAATGTATCTTTATTGTAACCCACCTGCACCCCATGTACTGACAAAACGTATCTTTATTGTAACCCATGTACTGACTAAATGTATCTTTAAGGTAATCCACCTGTATCCCATACACTGACAAAATGCACCTTGATAGTAAACCACTTGTATTGTAACCCACTTGCATCCCATGTACTGACAAAATATATCTTTACTGTAACCCACTTGTATCCCATGTACTGACAAAATGAATCTTTAATGTAAACCACTTGCATCCCATGTACTGACTAAACATATCTTTATTGTAAACCGCTTCTATCCTATGTACTGTCAAATGTATCCACACCTGTCTATCTTACTGAAAGAAGCCAAGAGAGAGATACGTTTGGCGAAGGCACAGGCGGAAGAACAAATGGCTAAAAATGTAAAAAAGGGAGATAAAAATTTTTTCAGATATATTAGTGAAAGGAGAAAGATAAAAAATGGAATTGCTAGGCTAAAAGATGCTGGGAACAAATATGTGGAGAGTGATGAGGAGAAAGCAAATGTGCTAAACAAATACTTCTGTTCTGTGTTCACAGAAGAAAATCCTGGAGAAGGACCGAGATTGTCTGACAAAGTTACACGAGAAAATGGAGTAGATTCTGCGCCGTTCACAGAGGAGGGTGTTTATGAGCAACTTGAAAAACTGAAGGTGGACAAAGCGATGGGACCAGACGGGATCCATGCCAGGATACTAAGGGAGCTCAGAGAGGTTCTGGCGAGTCCTATTAAAGACTTGTTCAACAAATCTCTGGAGACGGGAGTGATTCCTGGGGATTGGAGGAGAGCGGAT
Organism: Geotrypetes seraphini; assembly: GCF_902459505.1. Taxonomy (NCBI): domain Eukaryota; kingdom Metazoa; phylum Chordata; class Amphibia; order Gymnophiona; family Dermophiidae; genus Geotrypetes; species Geotrypetes seraphini. The sequence continues at coordinate 96,338,478 of NC_047088.1, forward strand.
GTGGTCCCTATTCATAAAAGTGGTCACAGGGATGAAGCAGGAAACTACAGGCCGGTGAGCCTCACTTCAGTTGTTGGAAAAATAATGGAAGTGTTGCTGAAAGAAAGGATAGTGTATTTCCTTGAATCTAATGGGTTACAGGATCCGAGGCAACATGGCTTTACAAAAAGTAAATCGTGCCAAACGAACCTGATTGAATTTTTTGATTGGGTGACCAGAGAGCTGGATCGAGGACATATGCTAGATGTAATTTACTTGGATTTCAGCAAAGCCTTTGATACAGTTCCTCATAGGAGGCTGTTGAACAAACTTGAAGGGCTGAAGTTAGGACCCAAAGTGGTGAACAGGGTCAGAAACTGGCTGTCGGACAGACGCCAGAGGGTGGTGGTTAATGGAAGTCGCTCGAAGGAAGGAAAGGTGACTAGTGGAGTCCCTCAGGGTTCGGTGCTGGGGCCAATCCTGTTCAATATGTATGTAAGTGACATTGCTGAAGGGTTAGAAGGAAAAGTGTGCCTTTTTGCAGATGATACCAAGATTTGTAACAGAGTAGACACCGAAGAGGGAGTGGAAAATATGAAAAAGGATCTGCAACTAAAATTCAATGCAAAGAAATGCAGAGTAATGCATTTGGGGATTAATAATAGGAAGGAACCGTATATGCTGGGAGGAGAGAAGCTGATATGCACAGACGGGGAGAGGGACCTTGGGGTGATAGTGTCCGAAGATCTAAAGGCGAAAAAACAGTGTGACAAGGCAGTGGCTGCTGCCAGAAGGATTCTGGGCTGTATAAAGAGAGGCGTAGTCAGTAGAAGGAAGAAGGTGTTGATGCCCCTGTACAGGTCATTGGTGAGGCCCCACTTGGAGTACTGTGTTCAGTTTTGGAGACCGTATCTGGCGAAATCTAAGAGGCGGTCCAGAGGAGGGCGACGAAAATGATAGGAGGCTTGCGCCAGAAGACGTATGAGGAGAGACTGGAAGCCCTGAATATGTATACCCTAGAGGAAAGGAGGGACAGGGGAGATATGATTCAGACGTTCAAATACTTAAAGGGTGTTAACGTAGAACAAAATCTTTTCCAGAGAAAGGAAAATGGTAAAACCAGAGGACATAATTTGAGGTTGAGGGGTGGTAGATTCAGGGACAATGTTAGGAAATTCTACTTTACGGAGAGGGTGGTGGATGCCTGGAATGCGCTCCCGAGAGAGGTGGTGGAGAGTAAAACTGTGACTGAGTTCAAAGAAGCATGGGATGAACACAGAAGATTTAGAATCAGAAAATAATATTAAAGATTGAACTAGGCCAGTTACTGGGCAGACTTGTACGGTCTGCGTCTGTGTATGGCCGTTTGGAGGAGGATGGGCAGGGGAGGGCTTCAATGGCTGGGAGGGTGTAGATGGGCTGGAGTAAGTCTTAACAGTGATTTCGGCAGTTGGAACCCAAGCACAGTACCGGGTAAAGCTTTGGATTCTCGCCCAGAAATAGCTAAGAAGAAAAAAAAAAAAAATTTAAATTGAATCAGGTTGGGCAGACTGGATGGACCATTCGGGTCTTTATCTGCCGTCATCTACTATGTTACTATGTTACTATGTATCTACAGCCAACATCCCGCCAGTCTGGAAACATTCTATCATTTCTCCTATTATCAAAGACCCAAAAAATAATTTGAATAATTGCTCTAACTATCGACTAATTGCAAATCTTCCTTTTCTGTCTAAATTAACTGAAAAAATTGTATTTCAACAATTGGCCGATTATGTCGAAAAACACACGCACTTCACCCTAATCAAACTGGTTTCCGTATAAACCATTCTACAGAGCACTCATTACTCAGTCTCACCACATCCATAAATTATTATCTTGACCATCATAAATCTGTTCTTTTAATTTCCTTAGATCTCGCTGCAGCATTTGACACCATTGACCATCAACTCTTATTACAACGTCTTTTTTCTATAGGTGTAGCTGATCAAGCCCTAGAATGGTTTCATTCTTATTTTTCCGAAAGAGCCTCTACAGTTCAATTCAATAATTCAAAATCAAAACCCTTCCATTCTAACTTTGGTATCCCACAAGGTTCTATTTTATCACCTTTATTATTCAATGTTTACTTGGCGCCTCTTTTGACTCTTTGTCAATCAATAGGATTTACGGTGTATGCTTATGCGGATGATCTCCAACTATTGTACACTATTGAATCAACTAACCAAAACGAGATCCAGGCAATCAATCAAAAACTAACTAAAGTTCATGACTGGTTAAACAGCAATAAGCTATCATTAAGTATTTCAAAAACTAATATTCTCTTATTCCCCGGAAACGAAGGAGCACAACTAATTTCTCCAATCATCATTGATAATATTTCACTTTCACCAATTACAACTACAAAAATTTTAGGGGTCCTTATCGATAGTAAGCTAACATTCCGTCCTCAAATAAGCGCATTGGTCAAAAACTGCTTTTATAAATTAAGAATGATTCGATCATTGGCCCCCCTTCTTGACATTAGTTCCCTCAACGTTCTGATCCACTCGCTCGTAATATCAAAAATAGATTATTGTAATTCGCTGTTAAAAGGAATTTACCACAAGGACTTAAAACGCTTGCAGCTCATTCAAAACACGGCCATTAAGATAATCTCAGGAGCCTCAAAATATGATCACGTTACCCCTTTGCTTAAAAATGCCCACTGGCTGCCTATTTCACATAGGGTAACGTACAAAATAGCCCTCCTGACATTCAAAACTATCCAGACTAATTCTCCAGCTTTTATTGACAGACTTCTGATCCCATACGACCCTCCAAGATCTTTAAGATCAATATCCCAGTTCAATCTTAATATTCCCTCTTTAAAAATTATTGGCACACGCCGCACCTCAATCTTCTCCGTGACAGCCCCTACGATCTGGAATGCCCTGCCACTTTATTTAAAAATGGAAAAAAACTTAAAAAATTTTAAAAGCAACCTAAAATGCTTTCTTTTTAAAGACGCTTTTAATTGAAGTACTGTATTTTAGAGTTTAACTTAAATCAGGTTTATTTTTTTTTCTTTTCTAATTATTCCTAACCCTTTTGTGTTTACCTTAACCGTTTCTCTCATTTACTATTTCAATTGTATTTCACCCCCCTTCCCAATTTGTGTCCAATGTAACTGTCCATTGTACGTTTGTCGATAATAATTTAGTTAGTATCGTGGTTAGCCTTGTAGTTTATAGAAAGTATGTTTTAACTAATTACATTGTTTGTTGAAATGTTATTTTATACTCTGTACAACGCTTTGAAGAACCGAGAAAGCATTTAATCAAAAACTAAATAAACAATAAACAATAGTAAACCGCTTCGAACTTCACGGTATAGCGGTATATAAGAAATCAATTATTATTATTATTATTACTATACAGAGACCCATATGATTCTAATGAATAGTAGGGGTTAGGAGAGGGCAGAAAAAATTTGATGCTCAGCTGATTTTCTCCTCTTGCTGCTCTGATCTCTGCTGAAAAAGAGGAGGTATAGAGGAGAGTCAAATTATGTGTTGCACAGAATCCCCCCCCCCTCCTCAGTAGTTGTTTGCATATATTAGTACAGCTAGATGGAAATTAGAATGATCAAACAACACTTTAACACAAAGTAGAAACATTGACTTTTTGATCCATTATCAGGCATAGGGTCTTTGAAGTGTAAAGTATTACTGCCTTATCACCAGAGATGTCAAGTTTCCCAGTACCAGGAGGGAGACTGTTTTTGAACTCACAGTGAATGCTTTATAATGATCTAAAAATAAATCCTGACATGACAAATATGGGTGGGAGGTAATGATGTAGAAGTGTTGCAACTTAAAATTAGACTAGCCACTGTTGAAATCTCACACCAGACTAATATTAAAATTTTGGGAGTTATTCTAGACTCTAATTTGAATATGGAAAAATGTGTTAATGAAATAGGAAATCTTTTTTCAAACTTAAACATTTCTGAATTAAACCGTTCTCAGTTAAAAACAGTGAATCAAGCAATGGTTATGAGTTAATTAGACTATGGCAATATTGTTTACCTGACTTACAACTTCAACAAATACAAATTGTTCATAATGCAGCAGTTAAGTTGATTTCGGGGTGGAGGGAAGATCTGCATGTCTGGTAGCACTATAGAAAAGATTAGTAGTAGTATCTAATGATCATGCCTTCCCACTTTTGATCAGATTACAATGGTTGACAGTAAAGGCAAGAATTTAAGTTATTAATGTTTGTCTTTAAGATATTGTATGGATTAGCTTGTTACAAGGGCTAGGTATATTGCTCTTCGCTTACTTCTCAGCTTCATGTAGTTCAGTTCCTAAACAGAGTGCGGTATATTCATGCGCCTCTTAGAAAGCCCGGTTTGCGTGGGGACAAAAATCCCACCCATCCCCGCCCGTCCCCGCCAGGATCCTCTCCGTCCCCACCCATCCCCGCAAGGAATTACCTCCATCCCCGCCCGTCCCCATAAAAAGCAGCAATTACTTCTGACAGGATCATCAATTCCACAGTTTCTTTTGTGTTTGCGCTGCTGTTTTCCTTGTGGAATCTCGTTGGTGGAACCCTTTTTTTGTTTTCTGTTCAGGTAATTAACTTATAAACCCTCCTCTTTTACTAAGGCTGACGTGTCCATTATATTATATGGACGAACCCTGCTTCCAAAGCCTTCCATCCCCGTGGGAGTCCCGTGGGCCAGAAGGGGATCCCCGTGGGAGTCCCGTGGGTTAAGGGGGGATAACCCGTGGGACCCGCGGGATTCCTGTGATCCCCATTCCCGTGCAGACCTCTACTCCAGAGTACCTTCAAAACTTTATTTCTCTTTATTCAGCTCTTAGATTGCTATGTTCATCTCAGGAGATTAGATTAAAAATACACTCAGTCCCTGCTTTTTGGAAATTCACTACTAGACTAAGATCTTTGGTAGGTAGAGGTCCTGAATCATAGAATACATTTCTCCAAAGCAGCATATTAAGGGGCTCATTTTCAAAAAAAGAAAAATGTCCAAATAATGGCATAAACCGGTATTTAGACATTTTAATCGCCAAAACGTCCAAGTGCCGATTTTCAAAACCAACTTCCTAGACGTCCTGCTACGTTTTATGTTTGCAGTGCATCCAAAGTTCAAGGGGGGGGTGTTGGAGGCATGTTATGGGCGTGATTTTGTGACCTTAGAATTACATGGTTCTAACTGAACCGAAAGTCATTGCTGTTGGCTTGCAGTTAGAACCTTGTAATCCCATGCATAGACTAATTTCTGTGCATAGAGCCATGTAATTTCTTATGAAATGTAGGAACGGTTAAGTTGCAATAAATCCTCGTGAGTGTTGTAACATCTACATGTCAGATAGAACCCGGAAGTCATCAGAGTTAAAAGTACTGAAAATTGTCAATTAGAACCCTGTAATTCTAAGGTCGCGATTTGGGTGTGCTTAACACTTGGATGTCTTGTGGCGATAATCTAATCTAATCTGAGATTTCTGAGTCACACTATGCCTTTATTAGGTTCAAGGCAATTTACAATGCAATTTAAATGAATATAATTTAGTATAGTACAGGATAATACAGTTAAGAGGGGGGTAATAATATTAGTACTGTTTGAAAGGGTCACTATGAGGTAGAGATCTCCCTACAGTGTAGTTTCTAAAGAATATTAGTGCTATACACAGATGTTAAAGAAGGTATATTCAGTGATGCTATGAGGTAGAGATTGTCTATTATAGTCCATCGTCGAGTGATTGAACTGTGCACATGGTCCAATTAGGTTAAAGGGTGATTTGTGGGCACACTAGTCAGCTTTCTTGGGTGAGTATGGTGTTAAAGAGATACCATATATACTTGAATATAAAATCTAATCTAATCTAATCTAATACTTGGCTTTATATACCGAGTCTTCATTCTAAGAAAGCTCGACCCAGTTTACAATAATTAACTTAAAAAAATATAAACCATAAAAGAAAAATTTTGAAAATAATTAATTTCCAAAATGTTTAGTGAATAAAGTAGTTTTCAAAAGCTTATGAAAAAATAGAAGAGAACCAAAGCTTCTTATAAGGAGTGGAAGATCGTTCCAAAGTTGAGAAAACTTAAAATCAAAGATTGTCCAAAAATCTTAACTCCTTTAATCCCTTTTCTGTAAGGGAGAGATAATTTATATTGTTGGTTGCCCCTTGAAAAGAGAATCTGTAAAGATTCCAGGATAAAGGAACTAGAGGATGAAGATACCATAAAGAATTTTAAAAATAACATAAGCACATTTAAACTGAACTCTAAAATAAACAAGAAGCCAATGAAGACTCTGAAGCAACGGTGTCACGTGATTGAACTTACGTTTCCCAAAAATCAGTTTTGCTGCAGTATTCTGGACCAGTTGTAATCTATAAATGCAGATTTTTGTAATACTGAGGTAGATGACATTACAATAATCAAGCTGTGATAATATAATTGACTGAACTAAAATAGAAAAGTGACGGTGATGAAAGAGATGTCTGACCTTCCTCAGCATACGCAGATTAAAAGCAGATTAAAAAAGCATTTCTTAATCACAGAGTTAATTTGTTCCTTGAAAGAAAGCGAGGAGTCAAAGAGGACTCCCAGAATCTTAGCAGAAAACTCAATTTGTAAAGAGGATCCAGAAGCCAATGTTACAGAACTAGGAAAACAATCCAATTTTAGGCCAAGCCATAATAATTTGGTTTTAGATGTGTGAAGTTTCATTTTGATAGGTTGGGCCCACGCTTAAAGTTTAGCGATACAAAGATTTACTTTAGATACTAAATCAGAAGTGTCCGGATATATCTCTATCAATATGAAAATGTCATCCGCGTAAGTAAATAGAGTTTCCCAAGTAGACAGCTTAAAAATATTAAGGGTGGTCATATAAAGACTGAATAGAATTGGAGAGAGTGGAATCAACCATGAAAAAGTCTTTTGCTTCTAGAGTCTATGCCTCAGTGCCACCAGGGTGAGAAGGTCAGACTATGGACAAATTTGGACGTCGCCTTTACCAAAATTTTATGTTGGCAAACAGGGTCCTTAATTAGAATTACTGCATGTCCTGTTATCTTAAGCACCTGGTAGGAAAATTACCTACTTACAACATTTCCAGGAATTTCACAACATCTTTCGCACTCTTTCCCAAACTAGAAAGTACTTAGCGAGGTCACCTTATGATTCCTTTGAATTGTCATCTAGAGCATCTGCTATGTCAGTGGGTATGAGATGCCTAGCATGGTTGAGAGTCTCAGATATGGATATCAATCTTCAAGAAAGATTTGCAAATATTCCACGTTTGGGAGAATAACTTTTTGGTGATTCTATTGAAGTAGCCACGCAAAAAGTTGACTTAACATGAAATGAACTGGAATTCTTTGGTCAGAACGAAGACTAAGCCTCCCTCAGCTTCACAGACATCTAAACCTGCCTCCTCTTATCAGAGGCGATATTCTGCTAAACCTTCTGCTCCCCATCCACCTCAGCAGAAGCAAAAGCAACAGTGGCCTCAAAAATCTCAGCCAACAGCTGCTCAAAAACCTGCTCAGTCTTTTTGACATTACCATGGAGAGCATAGCCATTGTCCCTCTCTCTTAGCCTTTTCTTCAGCCAATCGGAGGTTGGCTCCAATTATACCATCAATGTTGGACACTGATTACAACTGATTTGTGGGTTCTCAAAGTCATTCAAGAGGGTTACTCTCTTCATTTTGCCACTTCACCTCCAAATCATCCTCCTAGAGAGTCCTCTTTCAATCCTCAGCAGACGTCCCTTCTTCTTCAGGAAATAGAATCTCTACTCCATCTGAATGTCATAGAGATTATACCGCCAGCTCAAAAGAATCAGGGCTTGTACTCCCGATATTTTCTCATCCCAAAGAAGACGGGAGTCCCGTCTCCATCCAATTCTAGAGCTCAGAGACTTGAACAAATTCTTAGTAAAGTTTTGCATGTTGTCCTTAGCGACTCTTAGATCAAAACAATTGGCTGTGTTCCCTGGATCTAAAAGAAGCTTATACCCACATACCAATTCATCCTGCCCACAGAAAATTTCTAAGGTTTCAGGTAGCCCAACAACACTTTCAGTACAAAGTTCTGCCCTCAAGCTTGGCATTCTCACCCAGAGTATTCACCAAGTGCCTAGTAGTAGTGGCAGCAGCTTTAAGGGCTCAAAGCTCATAAAAGATGCCTCTCCTCAAGGGGTGTTCTTCGCAACACAGTCAACAATTCTGTTTCTTCAGCAGTTGGGGTTCGAAGTCAACTTTCCCAAATCTCAACTTCAACCCTCTCATACTCTTCAATTCATAGGAGCCCTGCTAGACACGATTCAACTCAAAGCGTTTCTACCTCAGCAATAACAAGACAATTTGATTCAACTTTGTAATCTAGTTTATCATCTTCCGTCCATCTCATCCAGACAAATTATGATCCTATTGGATCACATGGCATCCACAGACCATGTTACCCCCTTTGCGAGGCTCCATCTCAGGACACTTCAGTCATCTCTGGCATCTCAATGGTCTCAAGCTCTTGACCCACTCTCACAAGAGATTACAGTCACATCATCACTTCGTCAATCTCTGCACTGGTGGATGAATTTCTCCAATCTTTCCAAAGGGCTCTTATTTCAAGTCCCTCCGCATCAAAAGGTTGTGGCCACAGACTTGTCCAAATATGCTTGGGGAGCTCATCTGGATGGTCTTTGCACACAGGGTCTGCCCAAGAGCAACAATATCACATCAATCTCTTGGAACTCAGGGCCATTCGCAATGCTCTCAAGACTTTTCAACACATTATATCCAATCAAGTCCTACTAATACGCACAATCAAGTTGCAATGCATTACATCAACAAACAAGGAGGAAAAGGTTCTCTCATTCTTTGTCAAGAGGCTGAGAATATTTGGAACTGGGCTGTTGCTCACAACATATTCCTCAGAGCGGTCTATGTCCAAGGAGAGAAGAATGCTCTTGCCGAGAAACTCAGCAGGTTTCTTCAACCACATGAGTGCTCGCTAGAGAATGACACGGGGAGCGATCCCCGCAGCGAACCGCTGCGAGGCTGCGGTTTGGCTGCGGGTTATGGTGACCTCATTAGCAAATCGCCGCAGACGCGGGGACAAATCCTTTCACCGACCGCAAAAACGGTGAATAGATTTGTCCCCGCAGGCCAATGTCCCCCCCTCTAGGAACCGCAATTTACCTGTGTTTTCACCGTACTCCTCATTTGTCAGATCAACCCTTCCTGCCAATAGAACCCGCCCCCCCCCCCGACGATCGCCCTCACTGGTAGGAGGGTGCCCAACCCCTCCTGCCGGCACCCCCAACGGCCCCCTATATCGCCAATAGGAGGGTGCCCAACCCCTCCTGCCGGTCCCTCCCCCAACAAACCCCGCCATCCCGAAACACCACCCTTAGTCTTACTTTCCAAGTTGGACCGGACAGCTCCTCGCTCGTCTGGCCAGCAGGCCTGCCTCCGTCCAAATGAGGCGGGCCCGCCCCTCCCCTCCCCTGCCTAACCCACAGGATCCTGATTGGCCCAAGCACCTAAGGCCCCTCCTATAGCGGGAGTGGCTTTAGGTGCCTAGACCAATCAGGCCCTAGGATCCTGTGGGTTGGGCAGGGTAGGGGCGGGCCCGCCTCATTTGGACGGAGGCAAGCCTGCTGGCCATACGTGTGAGGAGCCGTCCGGTCCAACTTGGAAAGTAAGACTAAGGGGGTTCCGGGGTGGGAGGGTTCGTTGGGGGGGGGGGTCCAGCAGGAGGGGTTGGGTACCCTCCTGCCGGCGATCTTAGGGGAGGCCATTGGGAGGACCGGCAGGAGGGGTTGGGTACCCTTCTGCTGCGATTGTCGGGAGGGCCGTTGGGGGGGTCTACAGGAGGGGTTGGGTGCCCTCCTGCCGTGATCGCTGGGGGGAGGGGAGACTTGCAGCCGTAGCCGCGGTCACTATGCTAATCACGGCAGGGAGATCTTTGCCGCGATTAGGTACAGCGGCCGCGTCTACTTACCATATAGGCTAACATTGTAAGCATTTAAAGTACATGTCGTGTTTGTTTTTGCATTGCTAGCCCCAGGGGTGGTGGAAGATTAGTGATTGAAAAACTGTATGAAAAATAACTATTTTAAATTTAGTGATCAAAATGTGTCAGTTTTGAGAATTTATATTAATTAATTTTTTCTCTGCGTGTTTTGTTTTTGTATAGTTATTAACTAATATTTAACTAAGTTTTAAAGTTTTAAAGTTTTAAAGAATGTTTCCTTTATACGTAAATAAAGAAAAGTGAATGGGATTGCAGTGGCGGTGACGGGGCGGTGAATGGGGTGGCAGTGGCGGTGACGGGGCGGTGAAGAGGATGGTGAGACGGGGACGGGGCGGTGACGGGGATGGTGAGACGGGGACGGGGCGGTGACGGGGATGGTGAGACGGGGACGGGGCGGTGACGGGGACCAATTTTTTCACCGTGTCATTCTCTAGTGCTCGCTTCATTTCTCAATACTGCGTCAAATATTCTCTCTTTGGGGGACTCCTCAGATAGACATGTTTGCGTCCCCTCTCAATCACAAACTGCCTCAATTCTGTTCCAGACAATATTCCCCTCATCACCTAGAGGCAGATGCCTTTCTCCTGGATTGGATGCACAAGTTCCTGTATACGTTTCCACTGATTCCTCTTATACTCAAGACATTAGTCAGCCACCATGATTCTCATAGCTCCCAGGTTGTCCAGAAATTGTGATTTTTCCTTCTACTTCAGCTCAATGTCAAAGATCCATTTCCTCTGCAGATTTTTCCATCTCTTTTCATGCAGAATCAAGGGTCTCTCTTACATCCCAACCTTCAGTCGTTGCTCCTGACATCTTGGTACCACTCACGATGACTTCAGCTGATATTGATCTTTCTGATCCTGTCAAACTTGTCTTACATGCATCCAGAAACCACAGTGTTACAAGCAGAAGTGGGCACGGTTTTCAACATGGTGTAATCTTCATCATCAGGACACTTCATCCTCTTCAATATCTTCAGTATTAGATTACCTTCTAAACTAAACTAAACCTTAAGTTTATATACCACATCATTTCCACAATCGTAGAGCTCGGCAAGGTTTACAAGAGTTGAGAGAGAAAGGAACTCCAATGAAGATTAAAGGGTATAGTGAGAAGGATATTTGGGGGGGCTTAGGATGCCAAAGATGGGGTAAGTATTACATTTTTGAAAACAGCCTTCTCCACTTCTCCAACTCAAGTTTTAAAACCACTTCAATCAGAGTTCATCTTAGTGTTATCAATACTTTTCATGGGCCAGTCAATAATAAATCTCTAACTGCTCATCCCCTTGTTTCCAGATTCATGAAAGGACTTTTCAATATCAAACCACCTCCAGTGGTTTGTGATCTCAATGTTGTTCTTACTAGACTGATGAAACCTCCATTTGAACCAATGTCTTTGGCTCATCTTAAATATCTCACTTGGAAAGTGGTATTTCTAATCTCCATCAGTTCAGCTCGTTGAGTGAGCGAGCTTCAAATGTTGGTGGCGGACCCACCCTTTACAATTTTCCACCACTATAAAGTAATTCTCCGCACCCATCCTAAATTCCTACCAAAAGTAGTCTTGGAATTTAATTTGAAACAATCAGTTGTGCTTCCAGTGTTCTTTCCCAAGCCTCATTCTCACCCTGGAGAAGCAGCTCTTCATACTTTGGACTGCAAACGAGCTTTGGCTTATTACTTACAGAGGGCTAAGCCACATAGAACATCTCCTCAACTGTTCATCTCCTTTGATCCTAACAGGTTGTAACCAAGAGAACTATTTCCACATGGTTGGTGGCCTGTATTGCCTAGTGCTGCGCTTAGGCTGGGCTACGACTTGGGGGTCATGTAACAGCACATAAGATCTGAGCTATGGCAGCTTCAGTTACTTTCTTACATTCCACTCCCATTGATGAGATCTGTAAAGCTGCTACTTGGTCCTCAGTTCACACATTCACTTTTCACTACTGTCTGGAATCTTATTCCAGATGGGATGGTCACTTTGGCCAAGCAGTATTACAAAATGTATTCTCTTAATGGCCAATACTCCCTCCATCCCATTGTAGTAAGCTAGGGAGTCCCACATGTGAGAATATGCTGCCTGCTTGTCCTGGGATAAAGCACAGTTACGTACTATAACGGGTGTTATCCAGGGACAGCAGGCAGATATTCTCACCACTCATCCTCCTTCACTGGTTGGCTTCTTAGTTTGCTTACGGAACTGAGGAACCGCAAGCTTACGTCAAGCGGGAAGGCACTCGCACATGTGCAGTGCGGGCAGTTGCAAAGTTTCTAAAAACTTAAAGTGGTGATACACTTTTAATACTGTCTGTCCATACCGTGTGAGAATATCTGCCTGCTGTCCCTGGATAACACCCGTTACAGTAAGTAACTGTGTTTTAGGTTCTTACCCCCCACTGTCTTTATTTGCTGCACCTGCCTACTGTCTCTCTCAGAATGTTCTTATCCAAACTTCACAGTTGAATGCCAGTAAAGGTATGAAGAATTGTCTATTGCTAGGACATTTTGGGGTACTGTTTGAGCTCCATTAATGTTTCTGTTTGTTTTACTGTTTTTGATTGTTAATTGTTTAACATATTTGTTATAATTTCAGAGCAGAACAGACTTGTTCTTCGGGGAGTTTCTCCGTACCCGTCCTTTACATATGTTCCTAGAAGGGGCTTTTATCTGCTTTGGAATAAACTGAAGTGGGACAGCAGAGCTTTCTGGTGAAGTAGGAGAGATTCAAAAACCAGAGTGGATTCCTTCTGCACAGCTCACAGGCACTGGGATATTTATCCGTCTGTCCAGAATGATACACTTATCTACTAGAAAAGAATATTAGCAAATTAAGAACTTAATGCCTTTATATAATTAGCAGTTAAATGTTGATGTAGCCTAGTGCTTAGAGTTGCAGACCGAAAACTAGGGAAGCCAGGGTTCAAATTGCGCTTCTCCTTATGACTCTGGCCACATCACTTCACTCTCTATTGCCTCAGGCACAAACTTAATATTGGAAGCCTTCTTGGGCATGTTACTTACCTTGAGCTTGGATATGAAAAAGTTAAGTATGAAATCTGAAATCTAAATCTAATAGCAGATACTGCTCTGTATATAGCATAACACCTGTTAGGATACTCAGGTAAATTATTTACCATATACTAGCTGAATGAACAGGAAATGCATGGCTTGGATACTCTCCCATCAATGTTTACATATCTTAGAAAAGCTCCCATGCAGCAATATGTTTCCCAACTGATTTTGTCCATTAACACATTGATTTTTCCTATTTCTGTACAGACTTCAAATTGCACATTCACTGAAAAGTAGATGAAAGCAATAAAGATTTTCAATTAACCTATAATGCACTTCTTTGCCATAATCAGAGTACAGTACGCAAACTTGGGTGTATATTTGTCCTTCATTAACTTGTGGAATTGATGCAGTAAGCATAGTTATTTCCTTTTTGGTGGCTGTCATCCAGGAATTTCACTAATTGAGGGGGTAAAGCTTATAAACCTTTTTCCACATGCAAAGCTTGTTTCACGTGTATGCAGTAAGGGCTTTCATAAAGTTCCATGACCTCAAACGTGCCTAAAATGTATCTGTATGGAAAGTGTGTGCCTACTTTTCCATGACCTGCCTGTAAGCATTCTTGGGGTGTAGCTAGAGGAGCAGTTGCAGTGTGCTTGCCTATTTTATAAAATTTTTCATAAAATACCCCCCACCGTCAATATTAAACTCAGGATATATCAGACCCTCAGAGGTGGCAGCCCAACTGATCCTTTATGAGCACTCTACAATATAAATCTTCATCAATCCAATAATCCTTGTCATTTTCCTCAACCAAAATGCACCTTATCTTATTTATAGTCTGGATGGATTACAGTTTTTCATTGTACCTTAAGCAGGAGATAATAACCGATGTGAATTTATATTTTGCTAGCAGCAGTTTTGAAGATCAGTCTGCTTTTGTATGCCACATTTTCTCTTCCTTGGTACATACATATTTGAATACCTTCTTCAGAGCAGGTGTAATTATGAGGGGTGTGCAACCAGAATTTTTTTGTTTTGTGTCATTTCCAGGAATGGTTATCTTTTTGAGCAATATCATTAAGAGTGCGCTCTCTCTAAAAGAGCTCCCACTGTTCATAGTGTGTGCTCATTCCCAATAGTGCATGCATGATAATTTTACAGTTCTATGATTGGCCTATTTGTGAGCTACACCCAGCCATTTATTTGTTATAAAGAAAAATAAAAGGGGCACTGCTATTTTGAAACATGTCATGGCTGAACATGCTTCTGTCTGTTGTCAGGGTGTGCATGTGTCCATCAGCACCCATGCACCTACTCCCAATGAAGGATAGAAATGTGATGGGTGCAGCTAAAAACTTCTGTCAGTGGAGCAGATGTACCACATGAGCTACAAAACCCAAAGAGTAGAGATGATGCCAGAACATGAGAACTGAAAAACTGTGAGCTGTAAGGGAAATAGAAAAGAAGGGGAGGGAAATACAGGGAGAGAAACTGAGAGTGCCTTGGATGGTGGGAGAGGTGGAGAAGAAAGAGAAAGTGCCTGTGAGGAGGTGAAAGGGAGGGGAAGAGAGAATATTTGGTGAGAAAATGTAGAGAGACACAGAGAGCTGGGAGAGGACAGGTGAGTAAGAGAGTTCCTGGGGTGGGGGGGGAGGGGAGGAAATGAGAAGGATAATACCCGAAGGAAGGAAGCAATGAAATAGACAGTGCCTGGGGGATGAGAGGAGAGAGAGAATCTTAGAGGACAGAAGAGAATGAAAGAATCTGGGTGAGAGGGAAAAGAAGGAGCAAGAAATATAGAAACATGATGGCCCATCTAGTCTGCCCATTATCTCTTCCTCTCTCAGATCCCACATGCCTATCCCACACTTTCTTGAATTCAGACACAATCTCTGTCTCCACCACTTCTTCCGGGAGACAGTTCCATGCATCTACCACTCTTAGATTACTCCTGAGCCTATCACCTCTTAACTTCATCCTATGCCCACTCATTCCACTGCTTCCTTTCAAATAAAAGAGACTCAACTCATGTGCATTTACACCACGAGACAATGATGGGAGAGGGGAGAGAAAGACTGTATGGGGAGCAGAGGAAGGAGAGAGAAAGTACCCGATTCTGGCTTGGGGGAGCCAGGAATACTGGGGCACTGCAATTTTTTTTCAGATTTCTTCTAGTTTCTATTCCTCTGATATTCAGCCAACAACGGTATGTTTTTTTAAAACGCTGACTGTCACCAACTAGGTTAGCCTCCAATATTCAGTGCCAGGCCATGTTTGGGCCCCAGTACTGAATATTTGGGGATATTTTTGTAGGGCTGGCTGCTGAATCCTATGTGGGTCCCAATTTCTAACACTGATATAAATATCTATCTATGACCACCAGCACATCGCACTGATACACATTTATGTCTCTTTCACATTGTTTATTTGGAATTTTATGCGTGCTTTTTGATATCCTAATATGATATTAAATGTATTATGTGTTGCATATTCTTGTTAGTGTCCCCTGAGGAAGGCATCTACCATACACCGAAACTGGGATCCTTGTTGGGACAACTTATTTTGAATAAAGATTCGATCATTGGTTGGAAAGACACCTTCCTTGCCTTTCTGCCTGTCTACTTATATCCTAAGGTGAGGTGTTCTTCTGTTTGCCAGGATACACATAACAATTTTTTACATGAAAGCCCTCCCCTCCCTAATCCACCTCAAGCTCTTGGTAGGGCCTCCAGACCTACCAGATGTCCTTTGTAGTCCATGGGGGTTGTTAGGAGCAGGAGCAAAGTCCACCCACTCCTGTCCCTTGTAGTTGGCCTCTGAAAATGGCTGTTGTAACCTCTCACTAGTACCACCAGCTGCCATGAGAGGTCATAGCAACCATTTTCTAAGGGAAGCTGCCAGAGGCAGGAATGATGGCCTTTGCTTCTGCTCTCAACAAGCCCCACGGACCACCAGGGATATCAGGTAGGGCTGGGAGGGCCTACCTAGAGCTCATGGAGGTTGGAGGGAGGGGCTCGTTCCAAATGGAGGGAAGGGTCTTTGATTCTCAATAGTTAGCCCCTTCTCTACTACCCTATCCCACTATTTTGAAGGCTAGGAAAGGGATTGGGGGGACAGCTTTCAAATCAGGAAAATAGTTATGTATAGGGTTACCAGATTTTTTGCTCAAAAAGAGAGCATGCATGGCCCCACCCTATTCTACCCATAGCTTTGCCCTGTTCTGCCTACAGCCCTGCCCCATTCTGCCTTCCAACCACAGCCCCACACAAACCTCATCTCTGGAGGGCTGCGTTTGGAGATTTTCTGCACATGCGCGAATGTGATGCGATGACATCACAACATCATCGCATTACATCCGCGCATATGCAGAGGCCCTCCAGATGCGGTCCCGAGCTCAATGATTTTCAAAAACTAGACAAACTGCCAGGTTTTGAAAACCCGTCCGGACACTTGGACAGTTCTCTAAAAAGAGGACATGTCCAGGTACATCCTGACATCTGGTAACCCTAGTTATGCGAATCCCGGTCAATATTCAGTCCTGAGTCCTGTAGAGCTGTCCTAAATTAACTAGAGTTACCAGACATCCAAGTGGCAAGTCCACCTTTTGAGGATATGTCTGGGGGTCCAGACAACTTTTCAAAACCTGGCACTTTGTCTGGGTTTTGAAAAGCTTCCAACAAATTGCCGTCTGACAGGGGGACATCCGCACATGCGCGGATGCCAAGCAAAGACGTCATGCACACACATGCGTGCGCATGATGTCATCGCGTCACATGCACAGATGCCCTGCCCAGCGAGAGCGGGGAGCATGGCCAGGGCATAACGGGGCAGAGATGGGTGGAACTGGGCAGACCTGGGGGCGGGTCTAGGGGTCTGGATTTTCCGTTTCGAAAATCTGGTAACCCTAAAATTAACCCACTTAGCTATGTGGGTCTTGGCACTGAATATTCGCAGCACCTGCATAACCTCTGGTTTCTCTCTAATGCTGCTGTCCATTTTTTTTGTTGGGTGGTCTGTGGTGATGTTCAACAGCACTGGCCAATTTCAGTGCCATGTGAGTAACTCCTGCTTCTTATCTTTCCTTCCTTATTTTTGGGATAGGGCTTATATTAGGAGCATCTTTAAAAATAATGCCAGGGCTTATTTTCAGGATAGGCCTTATTTTGGGGGAAACAGGGTATCACTTGATCTCACAGTTGCTTTTGATTGCGTCGATCTCACCCAATTCTTAAACAGACTGTCATCTGTTGGTTTATCTAGTACTGCTCTACTGTGTGTAAGCAGAGGACTGACCCAATCCTACACATTGAGCTGAGACGCTGGATTGATCCTCTGTTGCAGACTCCTCTGGATATAAATACCCTGGTTAAGATATTTCAGTGACATCTTGACTTGTGTTGTTCATGCTTGGGGTTTAAGAAGGTCTGTACTATTTTACTCAGCAATGAACACTGCCATGTGGGAACATCCAATTACTACCCAGCAAGTGGCAAAGCTAAAGTGCTTTGGCTATACTGATATCCCTTGCACCCAGAAGAGACTAGTGTATGGGAATGAAGACTATGGTGCCATGGCAGAAGTCTGGAGTATTGTGAAAGAGTTCCTGCAGAGGAGCTGACACAGGATGGAGCTAATGTGTTTAACATCATGGTGCATAAAGGCAGATGGAAATGTGGAGAGCTCATGATGCTTCCCAAGCACTGGCATCAAAACCTTCCATAATGGTACAGGATTGGAATGCTCATGTTTCTTTAATGTCAATGCAGTAATTCTAAAGCCAGGATGAAATTAGAGTCAGTTGCCTGAAGTTTTGAAATTGCAGCACCGGAGGAGATACTAGAGGAAACTCAAAGAGCCGTATCTGACTCTGGGGTGGCCTGGGTTGAAGGGGGAGGGGCTGGAGAGAAAGAGAGAGAGGCTGTGTTGGGGGTGGGTGGGGTGGTTTAGGAGCGAGATTAGTGGGGTGTAGGGGTGGGTCAGGACAAGGCACTGTGGGTGGGGTGACTTCACTGGCTCCCTATTCATATCCACATACAGTTCAAACCCCTCTTACTGACTTATAAGTGTATTTGCTCCGCAGCTCCTCAGTATCTCTCCTCTCTCTCCCCTCATTTCCTCCTCCCTCCACCAGACACTCCACTCATCAGGTAAGTCTCTCTTATCTGTACCCTTCTCCTCTATGGCCAACTCCAGACTCCATCCCTTCTACTTTGCTGTACCTTATGGCTGGAACAAACTGCCTGTTTAGTATGCCATAAAAACATAGAACATAGAAACATAATGGCAGATAAAGGCCAAATGACCCATCCAGTCTGCCAATCTGCACTAACCATTATCTTTTCCTCTCCCTCTCTAAGAGATCCCACGTGCCTATCCCAGGCTTTCATGAAATCAGACACAGTCTCTTTCTCCACCACCTCTACTGGGAGACTTTCCACGCATCTATCACCCTTTCTGTAAAAAAGTATTTCCTTAGATTACTCCTGAGCCTGTCACCTCTTAACTTCATCCTATGCCCTCTCATTCCAGAGCTTCCTTTCAAATGAAAGAGACTTGATTCATGCGCATTTATACCACATAGGTATTTAAACGTCTCTATCATATCTCCCATCTCCCGCCTTTCCTCAAAGTATACAGATTGAGATCTTTAAGTCTGTCCCCCTACGCCTTAAGACGAAGACCACATACCATTTTAGTAGCTCTGTCTCTGGGAGTATTCAAATCCAGACTCAAAGCCTATTTCTTTGAAGCTGCTTTCAATTCCAAACTCCAACACACTTGGTAAGGACCAATATCTGTCTTTATCACTCTTTCTGTAATTCCCTACCTGAGTACTGTGTATAGATCAGGGATTTCAAAGTCCCTTCTTGAGGGCCGCAATCCAGTTGAGTTTTCAGAATTTCCCCAATGAATATGCATTGAAAGCAGTGCATGCGCATAGATCTAATGCATATTCATTGGGGAAATCCTGAAAACCCAACTGGATTGTGGCCCTCAAGGAGACCCCTGGTATAGATGCACTTTCTTGTCCAGTTTGTCTGTCATCTAGATTGTAATCTCTTTTGAGCAGGGACTGTCTCTTCTCTGTTTTGATGTACAATGCTGCGTATGTCTAGTAGCGCTTTAGAAATGAGGAGGAGTAGTAGAATCTTGCTTTTATTTTTCAAAATTCGATGGACACAAATTCCATCTTTCTTGGATCATCTGCTGATTCCAGATGCTCCATTCCAAACTCTTTGCTCTATAAAACAGAATCTTCTAGTTATACTGTCCAGTCCACATGACAAATCATGCACAACACTACCCAGCACAGTATTTTTTTGTAACTGAACCTACTCTTTGGAATTCCCTACCTTCTTCCCTTAGACGTTTGTGATGGACAGTATATCAAGAAACAAACTTGAAACTCATTCAACCTCCTTAACTTCTCTGTGGTAAAACTCTGTTTCCATGTCCTCCAACAATTTAGATCTATGCAAAATTTTGTAGATGCACATGGCCAGCAATCTATTATAATTTTTACCATTGTTACAACCCATACGGGCTACTGCAATATAAGGCTCCTTTTACAAAGCTGTGTTAGCGGTTTAACGTGCGTAATAGCATGCGCTAAACTGCTGGCCGCACTAGATGCTAATGCCAACATTGAGTTAGTTCTAGCCGTGTAGCGCGGGTTTAGCATGCGCTAAAAAGCTGCGTGTGCTAAAACCACTAACACGGCTTCGTAAAAGGAGCCCATAGTGTGTGCAGGCCTCTCACAATCTTCTCTTTAGCACCTGCAGGCAGTATAGAATACTGCAATTAGACTGCTTTGTGGTACCTGGAAAAGCGGAGACTTAGAGGGGACATGATAGAGACTTATAAGATCATGAAAGGCATAGAGAAGGTGGAGAGGGACAGATTCTTCAGACTAGCGGGGACAAAAAAACAAGAGGGCATTCAGAAAAATTGAAAGGAGACAGATTCAGAACAAATACTAGGAAGGTTTTCTTCACTCAGAGGGTGGTAGACACCTGGAATGCGCTTCCAGGAGAGGTGATAGGACAGAGTACAATATTGGGTTTCAAAAAGGGATTGGATGATTTCCTGAAGGAGAAGGGGATTGAAGGGTATAGATAGAGGGTTACTATACTATATTAAATGATTAGGGAATAAAAGATTTAGATAAAGGATCACTTACAGGTCATGGACCTGGGGGGCCGCAGCGGGAGCGGACTGCTGGGCACGATGGACCCCTGGTCTGACTCGGCAGATGCAATGCTTATGTTAAGAACATAAGAACATAAGAAATGCCTCTGCTGGGTCAGACCCGAGGTCCATCGTGCCCAGCAGTCCGCTCACGCGGCGGCCCAACAGGTCCAGGTCCAGGACCTGTGCAGTAATCTTCTATCTATACCCCTCTATCCCCATTTCCAGTAGGAATTTGTCCAATCCTTTCTTGAACCCCAGTACCGTACTCTGCCTTATAATGTCCTCTGGAAGCGCATTCCAGGTGTCCACCACACGTTGGGTAAAGAAGAACTTCCTAGCATTTGTTTTGAATCTGTCCCCTTTCAACTTTTCCGAATGCCCTCTTGTTCTCTTATTTTTCGAAAGTTCGAAGAATCTGTCCCTCTCTACTCTCTCTATGCCCTTCATGATCTTGTAAGTCTCTATCATATCCCCTCTAAGTCTCCTCTTCTCCAGGGAAAAGAGACCCAGCTTCTCCAATCTCTCAGAATATGACAGGTTTTCCATACCTATTATCAGACGTGTTGCTCTCCTTTGAACCCTCTCAACTAACGCCATATCCTTCTTAAGATACGGCGACCAATATTGGACGCAGTACTCCAAATGCGGGCGCACCATCGCCCGATACAACGGCAGGATAACTTCTTTCGTTCTGGCTGTAATACCCTTTTTGATTATACCAAGCATTCTATTCGCTCTCTTAGCGGCCGCTGCACACTGTGCCGACGGCTTCATTGTCATGTCCACCATTACCCCCAAGTCCCTTTCCTGGGTACTCTTATTCAATAACATCCCTCCCATTGTATAGTTGTACCTCGAGTTTCTGCTCCCCACATGTAATACTTTACATTTTTCAATGTTGAACGTCATCTGCCATTTCGCCGCCCATTCTTCTAATTTGTTCAAGTCCCTTTGCAACTTTTCGCAAGTCCCTTTGCAAATGTTCTTACCTGTAAATATAAGCAAATCTCCCCAACACCATTTGACTTCCATTCTTTAATCATTTCAAATTTAATATCTTTACTCTTACACATAAGGTACTTCATACTGGTTCCTCATCATATCTGCCTCCTTTATCCCTATTCTCCTACCCATTACTTGTTTTTTGTTTTTGTTTTTTTAATTTAAGTATTTATATACCACCTATAGCCCACATGGTTTACATTCAGGTACTCAAGTATTTTTTGTATCTGTCCCAGTGGGCTCACACTCTACCTAATGTACCTGGGGCAATGGGGGATTAAGTGACTTGTATTCCTCAACCAAACTTCTGCTTTCACTTCTACCACTATCACATGCTTAATTTGAATTCTACGTGTATCTGCATTCTTATATGTATCCCAGTTCTTATGTGAATTTTAAGGCTGGGTTGAAGGCTCATTACTTTACTATTGTTTTCACTGCGGACTGATGGTTGCTTGGGTCTTGTAGGAACTTGTTCACCTGCTTTCTAGGTCTTCTGTCAAGTTTCAAGTTTAAGTTTATTCAATTTAAAAATAACAAGGAGACAAACTGAAGACCAATTAGCCATACATGACTAATAATAATTCTTGGGCTGACTAACATGCTAAAGCTACAGAAAACAATAGGAAAGGGGGGAGAACTACAATATTTAAAGAAAAGGTACACAGAAGGGAAATACAAGAGGGAGTAGGGAAGGTGAAGAATTGCTAGGAAACTGAAAAAGAGAGAAATTTTAGACACTGTTAAGGTAAATATATATCATATTGTCAGTTAAAGGCATCTTTAAAAAGAAAACACTTTAAACTGCTTTTGAACTTTTGCAGATTTTGTTCAGATCTTAAGTATAGAGGAAGAGAGTTCCAGGTCATTGGGGCGGTCACTGAAAAGATAAAGGTACGACGAGTACCTATTATTTTCAAAGAGGGAACATTAAGGGTGTGCTGTGAAGTTGATCTGAGGGCTCTCGGAGGGTCGTACGGAATCAAGAGTCTGTCTATGAAAGCTGGGGCATTAGTTTGTCCCTTCCTTGTTCTACATTTAGCACTTTATCGCTCTATTTCTTCTATCCTGTCTTGATAAATGGCATTCCTTTCTATCTAATATTTAGGGGTACTAGATTTTACTGGACCTCTAGACCTGCCCCCGGGCCCGCCCAGTTCCACCCATCCCTGCCCCATTACGCCCCGGGTTTTGAAAAGCCATCTGGACCCCCGGACATTTCCTTGAAAAGGAGGACATGTCTGGGCAAATCAGAACATCTGGTAACCCTACTAATATTTAGATTGCAAACTGCTTTACAGTGGCAGTTATTAAGAGACAGTATAGTAAGTTCCCAATAAACATGCTAAAAAACTTTCAGCATATTTATGGCTTTCTTCTCTGGAAAAGTCATATCATCATCTTATAAAGAAAACATTACATATCTTGAAAATTGTGTCATCACTGAGGAAATGTTGAAACCCTTAGCTCAATGTGTGGCAGCAGCTAAGAAAGCAAATAGAATGTTAGGAATTATCAGGAAAGGAATGGAAAAAAAAAGATGAAAATGTTATAATGTCCTTGTATTGCTCTATGATATGGCCACACCTCGAATACTGTGTGTAATTTTGGTTGCCGTATCTCAAAAAAGATATAGCAAAATTAGAAAAGGTACAGAGAAGGGCGATGAAAATGATAAAAGGGATGGGATGATGTCCCTATGAAGAAAGGCTGAAGTGGCTAGGGCTCTTCAGCTTGGAGACGAGATGGCTCAGGGGTCATTTGATAGAGGTCTATAAAATACTGAGTGGAGAGGAAAGGGTAGATATTAATTGCTTGTTTACTAAGTAGCAGATTTAAAACAAATCAGTCTGTCCCAGTATGGCAACTCTTAAGTTCTTATCATCATGGGGTAACTTTTTTGAATAACTTAATTTTTTAAATGTTATCTCTAAAGGCATTCAAACATCTGCTGACATTAGTGATAACAATGTCAAAATTAGAATCTTCTTTTTAAAGTTAATCTAATTTTTCCACTAAAACAAGTTTCAAAACATTGTTTCTCTTCTCAGCTGTTTCTACAATTAAAATCATAAAGTCCAGAGAACATTTGTTTAAAATTGAGCACCACTTGTCAAGAAAATATTGGTCATTCATAAATAACCTGGGTTCCTTATTGATTTTCAGACCTCTGGGAATCCTTTTGAATCAATAATTCTGTAGTATCATGGTGAAATGTAGTTCATTCTGGATGATGTTTCTTTTGATATTGATCATATCAGACCACTTTTGTACTAAAGGAACAGAAGGAGATGTTGGTTCTTCCAAAATGACTGGATCTTGTAGTAATCTCTATAGATGATCCTCACTGTAGCTTAGTACATTGTCCCAGGAGTCAAAAGCCGTCCTTATCATTTCTCTTCGAGGAATACAAACCCAAAAAGAACAGAAGCCACCAAGCTATGGCTGTATCAGTGGCTTTTTTGCATTCTACACCAATTGTAGATATTTGCAAGGCAGCAATTTGGTCTTCTGTTCATACCTTCACTTCTCACTAATGTCTAGACACTTTCTTGAGACGAGATGGTCGTTTTGGCCAAGCAGTTCTATGAATTTATTTTCTTCTTAAAGCCAACTTTCCCTCCATCCCCTGTCTTTTCAGTTTGGGAGCCCCACATGTGAGAATATGCTGCCTGCTTGTCCTAGGATAAAGCACAGTTACTTACCTGAACGGGTGTTATTCAGGGACAGCAGGCAGATATTCTCACATCCCTCTTACCTCCCTAGGTTAGCTTCTTAACTCTTAACTGGTTTACGAAACTGAGGAACCGTGAGCCAACGTTGGATAAGAAGGCACTCAGGCGCAGTGCGGGCAGTTTCAACGTTTCTGAGAAACTTAAAGAGACAGTACACCTTTTACTGTCTATACTGGGCTCCATGGATGACATCACCCACATATAAGAATATCTGCCTGCTGTCCACAGATAACACATGTTACAGTAAGTAACTGCTTTTTCGTACTGGTCATACCTCTTCCTATGCACCCTAGCCTCCTTCTAGCTTTCGCTGTCACCTTTTCAACCTGTTTGGCCACTTTAAGATCATCACATACAATCACACCCAAGTTTTGCTCTTCTATTGTGCATATAAGTTCTTTACCCCCTAAACTGGTTCCTTCAGGTTTTTGCAGCCCAAATACATGACCTTGCATTTCTTAGCATTAAATTTTAGTTGCCAAATTTCAGACCATTCTTCAAGCTTCGCTAGGTCTTTCTTCATGTTATTCACACAATCCAGTATGTCTACTCTATTGCAGATTTCGATATCATCCGCACACCGCTGGTAACATCTCTTTCCTCAGAGCGATCTCCATTGACCACTACCCTCTGCCATCTTCCACTCAACCAGTTCCTGACCTAGCCCATCACTTTGGGGCCCATCACGAGGGCACTCAGTTTATTTATTAGATTTCTGTGTGGAACACTGTCATCCAGCTCACTCCCTCTATCTAATTCTCTGGTCACCCATTCAAAAAAATTGATCAGATTTGTCTGACAAGAGCTACCTCTGGTGAATCCATGTTGCCTCCAGTCCTGTAATCCACCAGATTCCAGAAACTTCACTATTATGTTTTAAATGTGTTTCCATTAATTTGCTTACCACAGAAGTCAGACTGTCTTGAGTGAATTTCTTCAAAAAGGTAGTAAATAAATCCTAATAAATCAATGGATTCATAAGCAATCTGAAAAAGTTACATGCTTAAACTTCTGTAACTGGTTTTTTTTTCTTCACATAAAAGGATAGGACTGTTGTATTACAAAATGCTCTAAAACAGGGGTGCCCACACTTTTTGGGCTTGCGAGCTACTTTTAAAATGACCAAGTCAAAATGATCTACCAACAATAAAATTAAAAAAAAAACACAACGCACACTGTACTCATAGAATTATTAATTATCATTCCTATTCCGGGGTTTTTTCAAAGAGGTCAAAGCAGATGACTCTATGCACTGTCACCTCAGTAACAACCATACAAAAACAGACAAATACCCACCCCCTCCCTTTTTACTAAACCACAATAGCAGTTTTTAGCGCAGGGAGCTGCGCTGAATGCCCAGCTAAAAACCTCTATTGCGGTTTAGTAAAAGGGGACCATATTGTAAAATATAGAGAGCAGATATAAATTCAGACACATTTTGATCACTAAATTTAAAATAAAATCATTTTTCCTACCTTGTCTGGTGATTTCATGAGTCTCTGGTTGCACTTTCTTCTTCTGACTGTGCATCCAATCTTTCTTCCCTTCTTTTAGCCTGTATGCTTCCTCTCCTCCTGACCTCATTCCCCCCCCCAACGTTTTCTTCTTCTCTCCCTGCCCTCTCTTTCTTTCTCTCTTCAAGCCCCCTTTCTTTTTCTCTGTTTCTCTTCTTTCCTTATGTCTCCCTGCCTGCCCTCTTTCTCCCTTCCTGCCCTCCCCCAAGCCACTGCCACTGCCATCGGATAACAGGCCCTCAAGCTCCCTCAAGCCGCCGGCCAAGCTCTCCTTGCTTCGGGCCCACCAGCATTCCTCTCCCCGACGTCAATTTTGCCGTCGGAGAGGAAGTTCCGCTAGCCAGAACTTCCTTTCCGACGGCAGAATTGACGTCGGGGAGAGGAAGGCTGATCGGCCCAAGATCGACCTATTGGGAGAAATGCTGCCGGGTCCTGCCTTTGAGGAAACAGAAAGTAGGCAGGACCTGGCAGCAAGAAGAGCAAATCGCAAGCTTCACTGACCTGTCTCCCGCTTTAGCCCGCGAATGGGGCTCTAACATGTGCGGGCCGGCTTCCCTTCTCTCCCTCCCCCCCCCGGACATAACTTCCGGTTTCAGAGGGAAGAGAAGGGAAGCCGGTACAAGCACACGTTAGCCCCCGGAGCATAAATTCTCCAAGCAGAATTCAGGAGCAAGCCAGTCAGGAGGGGAAAAAAAGAGAAGGGAAGAAGGGAACCCGCTCTGTGATCGACTGGGGTCGCCTGAGCGAGCAACCTGTCAATCGCGATCGACGTGTTGGGCACCCCTGCTCTAAAAGAATTCACTTAAAACTGCGTGCTTTGTTTCTGATGACTTGTCACCTTGTCCCAGAGATAGTCATATATGTTTTTCACCCTACTGAAATATTATATAGCATTTGACTATTATCTTGATGAAGAGCTAAAAGTATACATCCATTTACACATTTTTAATAGTGATGTAACATGCATGAATTTGAGGCATGTCAGGTAGGTATAGACATTTTGCAAAGTTCACATATATTTTGCATCCCCTAAATGCTTTTCTTAAAGGGGCTAGAATGGGGGCTCTCAACCCAGGACATATCCAGCCAGTCAGATTTCCAGGATACCCACAATGAATATGCATGTGAGAAATTTGCATGCACTACCTCCTCTGTGTGCAAATCTATTCATGCATATTCATTGTGGGTAGGATTACCAAACGTCCTGATTTCCACGGACATGTCCTCCTTTTAAGGACATGTCCAGGGGTCTGGATGGCTTTTCAAAACCCGGCACTTTGTCTGGGTTTTGAAAAGATTCCTTTAAATCGCGTCGGGCAGGAGGAAATCTGTGCCCGACAAGAGCAGGCAGTGGGGCTAGGGTGGGACTGGGGCATAATGGAGTGGGGATAGGTGGAACTGAGTGGACCTGGAGGTGGCTCTATGAGTCCGGATTTTACTATAGTAAAATCTAGCAACCTTAATTGTGGATATGTTGAAAACCTGATTGGCTGGGTACATCCCAAGGTCTGGATTGAAAATCCATGGAATAGAAAGAGTATGAATATTGTGAAAATATGTGTTGTATTTATCTATATTACTTCCTATTGCATATGCTTAGATTCCATAGTAACATAGTAGATGACGGCAGATAAAGACCCGAATGGTCCATCCAGTCTGCCCAACCTGATTCAATTTAAATTTTTTTTTTTTTAAATTTTTTCTTCTTAGCTATTTCTGGGCAAGAATCCAAAGCTTTACCCGGTACTGTGCTTGGGTTCCAACTGCCGAAATCTCTGTTAAGACTTACTCCAGCCCATCTACACCCTTCCAGCCATTGAAGCCCTCCCCTGCCCATCCTCCTCCAAACGGCCATGCACAGACACAGACCGTACAAGTCTGCCCAGTAACTGGCCTAGTTCAATCTTTAATATTATTTTCTGATTCTAAATCTTCTGTGTTCATCCCACGCTTCTTTGAACTCAGTCACAGTTTTACTCTCCACCACCTCTCTCGGGAGCGCATTCCAGGCATCCACCACCCTCTCCGTAAAGTAGAATTTCCTAACATTGCCCCTGAATCTACCACCCCTCAACCTCAAATTATGTCCTCTGGTTTTACCATTTTCCTTTCTCTGGAAAAGATTTTGTTCTACGTTAATACCCTTCAAGTATTTGAACGTCTGAATCATATCTCCCCTGTCTCCCTGAATCATATCTCCAACTAAGCTTTGAAAATGTACCCCATTTGTTCAAATGCTGTAAACAGAAATCTTATTTGTTCTGTTGTTTTTCCTATCCTCCTTCTACTCATTTCTGGATTTTGAGGGTCAAGTCATCACAATCTCACCATAGTGCCTGCAATTTTCTTTCTTGGCAGAATACTGCTGAGGTTTGCTCTTACCTTCTGCAACCCACAGAACATGGGCTTCCAGCCAGGCACTACTTAACGTCTGACATCCAAGAAACCCAGGCTCTCCTAGGCCAGTGTTGCCGGGAGAAATCATATCTGCTGACCAGAAATTGGACACAGCATGAAGAAATGCAAAACATACAAAAGGTCACATAGGGGAGAATTCTATAAATGGCACCCAAAGTTAGGCAGCAGAAAGATCCATACCAGTCGCCAATTCTATTAAGGTCACGTTGCACTGAGCAACTTTTAAAGAATGGTACGTAGTGCAAATTCCCATGGTAAACTTTGGGCACCTTCTGAAACTTGATGTAAATGCTAGCATACAACAAATGGCAGTTGGGTGAGTAAATGACTATTCTATAACAGTGTGCCTAAATTTTCAGAACACCCCTGACCTGCCCATTCCCCTTTCACACAAGACAATTTAGGTATGCAGTGTTCTTAGCAATTTTTTTACTACTTCAACTTGTCTGCGGTGTTCTTTGCTCCCATGTTTAAAGACAATAGACTGTT
This sequence comes from Geotrypetes seraphini, assembly GCF_902459505.1. Classification (NCBI taxonomy): domain Eukaryota; kingdom Metazoa; phylum Chordata; class Amphibia; order Gymnophiona; family Dermophiidae; genus Geotrypetes; species Geotrypetes seraphini. Next base: position 96,366,889 of record NC_047088.1, read on the forward strand.
TTCAGTCCAATTCTTTATATGTGAGGTTGCAAACCATTGGACCCCTGAGGAAGGCGTGTTCGCCGAAACACGGACTGTGTAGGGTCCGATTGGATTTTTATCACAGTATTTTTTATCATTGTACTTTTTAAATTGAATTTTCATGGTTTTATATGTCAGTGTTTAATAAATTATCTCCAGAACATCTGTATCCACAGTTTTTGTTTTTGTTTTCATCAGTGGATTGTTTTCACTGTGGATCATTGGGTCTCCCCATTTTTCTTTGTTGTGATGCAGTGTTATAGAACAGCACATAGTTCCTAATTAGTAATCAATAATTGATTGTTAATGGCTCATTAATTAGTTTGGGCCTGATTCAGACCATGGGAGGCAGCCCGGCTAACTCCCCAGGTCAGCAGCAAACCCAGAAATTCAATGCCAGGGCCATATCTGGTCACTGGCATTTAATTTTTGGGCTAAGTTCAGTCATATTTGACATAACTGGTCAAACCAATATTCCAGTGTTATCCCAGGACAAGCAGGCAGCATATTTTCACATAGGTGTGACGTCAACCACGGAGCCCCGATGCAGACAGCTTCACAAGCAGACTTGCTTGAAGAACTTATGGAAAGTTTGTGACTGCCGCACCGCGCATGCATGAGTGCATTCCCGCCTGACGTAGGGCACGCGTCTCCTCAGCATCTCCTCAGTTCTAAGTTTTCTGTGGAGCTCAGAAGCCCTCGTTTCAAGGCTCTGCGTGAGAATTAGTTCTTTTCGTGTCTTCTCATCGCTGCAGCTCGTGTTTTTTCTTTTTTCTTACAGAGTCACGTTGCGTGTGTTCAACAACAACAAAAACGTTTTGTGTGATTTTTTCATTCGTGTTACAGTGGGGTCTGTTCCGCGGCCTCAGCCTGTGGGCTTCGATTTAGCCGCGGCTGTTTTTCAATCCATGTCCAGGCCGGTCACAGGGTTCAAGAAATATAGCTGGTGTCAACGCGTGATTTCTATCACTGACCCACATAAGTGGTGTGTAACATAGAAACATAGAAGATGACGGCAGAAAAGGGCTACAGCCCATCAAGTCTGCCCACTCTGCTTACCCACCCCCTGTCTATGCCCTAATGACCCAATTTCCTTATCTTGACCCTCGTAGGGATCCCACATGGGTATCCCATTTATTCTTAAAGTATGGCACGCTGTCTGCCTCGATCACCTGCACTGGAAGCTTGTTCCAATGATCAACCACTCTCTCTGTGAAGAAATACTTTCTGGTGTCGCCATGAAATTTTCCGCCCCTGAGTTTGAGCGGGTGCCCTCTTGTGACCGAGGGTCCCTTGAGAAAGAAAATATCATCTTCCACTTCGACACGTCCCGTGAGGTACTTAAATGTTTCGATCATGTCTCCCCTCTCCCTACGTTCCTCAAGAGTGTAGAGCTGCAATTTGTTCAGTCTCTCTTCGTACGAGAGACCCTTGAGCCCCGAGATCATCCTGGTGGCCGTCCGTTGAACTGATTCAATTCTGCGCACATCTTTACTGTAATGTGGCCTCCAGAATTGCACACAGCACTCCAGATGAGGTCTCACCATGGCCCTGTACCACGGCATTATGACTTCAGGCTTTCGGCTGACGAAACTTCTATTGATACAACCCAATATCTGCCTTGCCTTAGATGAAGCCTTCTCCACTTGATTGGCAGTTTTCATGTCTGCACTGATGATTACTCCTAAATCTCGTTCTGCTGAAGTCCTAGTTAAAGTTTCTCCGTTCAAGAAGTAAGTCCTGCATGGATTTCCGCTTCCGAGGTGCATGATCTTACATTTCTTAGCATTGAAGCCTAGCTGCCAGGTTGAGGACCAACTTTCCAATGTAAGCAGGTCCTGCGCCATATAATTCTGTAAACTGCATTCACTTACTATATTCCATAGTTTGGCGTCATCGGCGAATAGTGTTATTTTACCTTGAAGCCCTTGAGTCAGATCCCCTATGAATATGTTGAAAAGGAGTGGACCCAGGATCGAGCCCTGCGGCACTCCACTGGTCACCTCCGATGTTTTAGAGAGGGTACCATTAACCACCACCCTCTGAAGTCTGCCACTCAGCCAATCATTGACCCATGCAGTTAGTGTCTCTCCTAACCCCATCGATTCCATCTTGCTTAGCAGCCTGCGGTGTGGGACACTGTCAAAAGCTTTACTGAAGTCCAGGTACACGACGTCCAAAGACTCTCCCAAGTCCAACTTTCTTGTTACCCAGTCAAAGAAGCTGATGAGATTGGATTGGCAGGACCTACCCTTGGTGAATCCATGCTGACTGGGATCCCGAAGATTCCCTTCATTCAAGATCGTGTCCAATTTGCTTTTAATTAGTGTTTCCATGAGTTTGCACACTATTGATGTGAGACTCACCGGTCTATAATTCGCAGCCTCTGCCCTGCAACCCTTTTTATGCAGAGGAACGACATTAGCTAATTTCCAGTCCAGGGGAACTTTCCCCTTACTTAGTACAGTGTACAGTGTACAGTGTTTAGGACCTGACTATCATCCGGAATTGCTGTGCTACACTTCAAAATCATAGTAACATAGTAGATGACGGCAGATAAAGACCCGAATGGTCCATCCAGTCTACCCAACCTGATTCAATTTAAATTTTTAAAATTTTTCCTTCTTAACTATTTCTGGGCAAGAATCCAAAGCTCTACCTGGTACTGTGCTTGGGTTCCAACTGCCAAAATCTCCATCAAAACCTACTCCAGCCCATCTACACCCTCCTAGCCGTTGAAGCCCTCTCCAGCCCATCCTCCCCCAAACGGCCATATACAGACACAGACCGTGCAAGTCTGCCCAGTACTGGCCTTAGTTCAATATTTAATATTAGTTTCTGATTCTAGATCCTCTGTGTTCATCCCACGCTTCTTTGAACCCAGTCACTGTTTTCCTCTCCACAACCTCTCTCGGGAGCGCACCCTCTCCATAAAGTAGAATTTCCTAACATTGCTCTTGAATCTACCACCCCTCAATCTCAAATTATGTCCTCTAGTTTTACCATTTTCCTTTCTCTGGAAAAGATTTTGTTCTACGTTAATACCCTTCAAGTATTTGAACGTCTGAATCATATCTCCTCTGTACCTCCTTTCCTCTAGGGTATACATATTCAGGGCTTCCAGTCTCTCCTCATACGTCTTCTGGCGCAAGCCTCCTATTATTTTCGTCACCCTCCTCTGCATCGCTTCAAGACTTCTTACGTCCTTCGCCAGATACGGTCTCCAAAACTGAACACAATACTCCAAGTGGGGCCTCACCAATGACCTGTACAGGGACATCAACACCTTCTTCCTTTTACTGGCTATGCCACTCTTTATATAGCCCAGCATCCTTCTGGCAGCAGCCACCGCCTTGTCACACTGTTTTTTCGTCTTTAGATCTTCAGACACTATCACCCCAAGGTCCCTCTCCCCGTCCGTGCATATCAGATTCTCACCTCCCAGCATACACGGTTCCTTCCGATTCTTAATCCCCAAATGCATTACTCTGCATTTCTTTGCACTGAATTTTAGTTGCCAGGCATTAGACCATTCCTCTAACTTTTGCAGATCCTTTTTCACATTTTCCACTCCCTCTTCGGTGCCTACTCTATTACAAATATTGGTATCATCTGCAAAAAGGTACACTTTTCCTTCTAACCCTTCAGCAATGTCACTCACAAACATATTGAACAGGATCGGCCCCAGCACCGAACCCTGAGGGACTCCACTACTCACTTTTCCTTCCTCCGAGCGACTTCCATTAACCACCACCCTCTGGCTTCTGTCCGACAGCCAGTTTCTAACCCAGTTCACCATTTTGGGTCCTAACTTCAGCCCTTCAAGTTTGTTCAGCAGCCTCCTATGAGGAACCGTATCAAAGGCTTTGCTGAAATCTAAGTAAATTACATCTAGCATATGTCCTCGATCCAGCTCTCTGGTCACCCAATCAAAAAATTCAATCAGGTTCGTTTGGCACGATTTACCTTTTGTAAGCCATGTTGCCTCGGATCCTGTAACCCATTAGATTCAAGAAAGTACACTATCCTTTCTTTCAGCAACACTTCCATTATTTTTCCAACAATTGAAGTGAGGCTCACCGGCCTGTAGTTTCCCTCTTCATGCCTGTGACCACTTTTGTGAATAGGGACCACATCCGCTCTCCTCCAATCCCCGGGAACCACTCCCATATCCAGAGATTTGTTAAATAAGTCTTTAATAGGACCCGCCAGAACCTCTCTGAGCTCCCTCAGTATCCTGGGATGGATCCCCTCTGGTCCCATTGCTTTGTCCATCTTCAGTTTTTCAAGTTGCTCATAAACACTCTCCTCCGTGAACGGCGCAGAATCTATTCCATTTTCTCGTGTAACTGTGCCAGACAATCTCAGTCCTTTTCCAGGATTTTCTTCTGTGAACACAGAACAGAAGTATATGTTTAGCACATTTGCTTTTTCCTCATCACTCTCCACATATCGGTTCCCAGCATCTTTTAGTTTAGCAATTCCATTTTTCATCTTCCTCCTTTCACTAATATATCTGAAAAAAAATCGAGTCCTTAAACGTCGTCGACTTCAAATTGAAAAAATCTTCAGGGGCATGGAGCTTTCTTCAACTAAAGCCTCAACCCCGATTGCAACTTCAACTCCATTGAAGTCTTCTGTGGGGCCCAAAACTTCAACTTCGACCTCGACCTCGTTCAAGCCTTCCTCGATGGGAAAATCCTCATAATCGTGGAAGTCTGATAAATCGTCCCCGGAAGGGCCGTTAGTTATCCTCAGTGTTTCCATCAGGTAAGCTATCTAAGCCAGCCTTTCAGGAGTCACAGCCCATGCCAACCTTGGTGGAACTGGTGGCTCAGTGGCTTTCTAAGAAATGGGTCTCAAAATCGAGGCAGCACTCTTCCTCCAGGTCGTCTTCCTCGGAGTCCGTAGCCACACCAATTGTACCAGCTCCAGTGGTCTTGGTGCCGGCTTTGCAGAATATGTTGGAAACTATTCTGCATCAGGAGTTTGGTAACATGCTTGCCAAATTGATTCCTGCCTCGACCCTGCTTCCAGCAGTCCAGCCTGAGCACTCAGCAGTATTACAAGGAGTTGAGTCCTTGAGAGTGCCTCGAGTCAAACCTGAGCACTCTATTCAAGGAGTCGAGTCCTTGAGAGTGCCTCAAGGTCAGTCTGAACACTCTATACAAGGAGCCAAGTCCTTGCAAGTGTCTTGACCTCGATCTTCAACTTCTAGCCCTGCCTCTCAACATAAGGCATTGCCTTCTTCGGGGCACAGGTAGAGGACTCCTCGACATTCCACATCAAGGCTGGATTCGAGATCACTGCCTCATTCTTCGAGGCACAGTTCATCTCCACATCATTTGTCGAGGCATCCATCAAGGTCCAGGTCTTCTTCTTGAGACAGACCTCGGTTATCGAGGCATCGAGACTCTTCAAGACAACCAACTCCTTTGTCAAAGAAATCTACTATAAAACCTCAGAATTCTCGCCAGTCGAGTTCTTCTCCTGCGAGGCTTTCTTCACCAGCTGGTTCTTCAAAAGAAAACGCTCTGCTTCTCCTACTAATCCAGAAGTGGACTTTCATCTTATTCTTTGCCTATGGATTCAGATCTTTGGTACCAATATTCCAGAGAGGCTTTACCTTCTTTCTCTGCTGTAAGGGGTACTTCGAAGGGCTCTCGTTCACCTTCACCTCAACAGGGCCATCCCTCTTCTGATCCAGTGTCCTTTACTAAGTTCCTTTGCCAAATGAGTAAAGATCTCAACATTGCATTGGAGTCTGATTCAAAATACTCTAAGTATTTGGAAGAGCTGGGTATTCCTAATCCTCCTAGGGATTCTCTCAAATTACCCATGAATGGCATTCTCTCTCAGACTTTCAAGAGAAATCTGGATACACCTTATTCTAATCCTGCGGTGCCAGCAAAGCTAGAATCCCGTTACAAGATGGCTCATTTTAAAGGATTTGAAAAGTTTCAACTGTCCTATCAATCTCTTCTCATGGAGTCTTCTTTAAAATGAACCAATCCTGCCAAAGTTTATGCCAAAGTTCCTCCTGGCCGGGAGGGAAGGACCATAGACAAGTTTGGCCGTCGTCTGTATCAAAATTCTATGATGATGAATCGGATTTTGAACTATAACTTTGTCTTCACATCCTGTCTGAAGCATTGGGTCAATGCCATGCGTACTTTCTTTAAGTATCTACCTAAAGATCGGCTCCCAGAGTTTCAACACATACATCATACTCTAGGTCAACTTCGCATGCAAACGGTTCAGGTAACATATGATGCTTTTGAAATGTCCTCCAGGGTGACAGCATTCTAAGTGGCCATGTACCGTCTAGCCTGGCTCTGCACTGTAGATATGGATCCAAAACTACAGGATCAACTGGCTAATATCCCATGTCAGGGGAATGAGCTGTTTGATGACTCAATTGAAGCAGCTACAAAATGCATGTCTGAGCATGAGAAATCGTTTGCTCTATAGTTAGGCCGAAGCCGAAGCCTTCCACTTCTAAGAGTTATAGGCCTCCTTCATCTTACCAAAGGCGATATCCTCAGAAGGCAGCACCTTATTCAAATCCGCCTCCTAAGAAACAACAGCAACTCCAACAACGGCAACGTAAGCCTCAGACTCCTGCTGTCCCTAAGTCCACTCAGTCTTTTTGACCATCTAACACAGAGCATAACCTTAATCATTCTGCCTCTGTCCTCTCCTCTTCCCATCGGAAGTCTCCATCATTTTTATCAACAATGGGAACTGATTACATCCGATCTCTGGGTCCTCACAATAATCAGGGAAGGTTACTCTCTTCACTTCCTTCAGGTTCCACCAGATCTCCCTCCAAGAGAGTATCCTTCCAATTCGTCACAGACCACTCTTCTTCTTCAGGAAGCTCAAGCTCTGCTTTGTCTACGGGCCATCGAGTTCCTCTGGAACAGCAGAGCACAAGGTTTTACTCCCATTATTTCCTTGTCCCGAAGAAAATGTGGGATCTACGACCTATCTTGGATCTCAGAGCTCTCAACAAATTTCTTGTCAAAGAAATGTTTTGGATGCTGTCTCTAGCATCCTTGAATCCCCTTCTGGATCACAACGATTGGTTATGCTCTCTGGATTTCAAAGAGGCTTATACTCATATTCCCATTCATCCAGCCTCCCCCGCAAGTTTCTCAGATTTCGGGTGGGAAATCATCATTTTCAATACAGAGTGCTGCCTTTCGGCCTGGCATCATCTGCCAGAGTTTTCACCAAATGCCTGATTGTAGTAGCAGCAGTTCTTCGCAGCCATGGTCTTTTTCCGTACCTGGACAACTGGCTCATCAAAGATTCCACATCTCAGGGGATTATTGTAGTGACCCAACGGACTATTTGGGGTTCGAAATAAACTTTCCAAAATCCCAGCTACAGTCCTTTGACTTTATTTCTTTCTTTGTTTTATTGTTATAATGTTCTTCGGTCTGTAAAAAAAAAAAAAATTATTTTCTTTTTGTTATCTCAGTTGGGCCTTTGGGCCCTCTTTTTTCCTTTCTTTTTGTTCTCTCAGTTGGGCCTTTGGGCCCTCTTTTTTCCACTTCAATGGTATTTCGTCCTCGGTGACGCAATTGAGTCTTTTGACTTCGCTGCCAGTATTTTCTGTTCATATCTAAACCTTCGAGCGGTTTCATAAAGTGCTGTTAGTGCCAGCACCCTATTTCAATCACTGACCTGCATAGTTGGTGCGTGTTTGGAGCCTGAGCATCGCTAGACACTTGTACTTGTTTTCCTACACTACAGAAATGCTCATTCAAAGGCTCACTATATCCAGCAGGAAAAGCTGTTCGGCTCGGCCATGGAATCCAATGATAAATCTGAGCCAGGGACCGACATTGACATCGACATCGGATGCTGTTCCTCCATTGGGTAAGCCTGCTAAGAAGCCATCCACTTCCCAACAAGTGTCACAGGTTTCTACAGCATCAAGTCCCTCGATGCAGGCCAAAAGTCGACGCCATCAATCTCCTTCATTGCAGGCGGTGTCTCCTATGGGACGTGATCCTCATTGAGGTCTCCAACCCCTCAACACCCTGCATCACCGATGGTACCGGCTGTTGAGCTAAGGGTACTGGTGCAAGTCTTCAGAGAACAACTGAAGGAGTTCTTACAGAGGGAGCTTGGTGACCTATTTACCAGTGCTTACATCAATTCCCTCGGTACCGGCCCAGCCTGATCTTAGCACATCGAGGCCACATGGTACTGGTATGAGATCTGCATCGATACAGTGCTGCTCTATATTGCAGCATCAGCACTCTGCATCACAGCATAGATGCTCTGCGTTGCAACATCGATGCTCTGCAACACAGCAACGGCACTCTGCATCGAAGCATCAACATTCTGCTTTGCAGCATCACTGAACATCAACTTCACATGGTACTGCTGCCCATTCTTCTAGATCCAAGAGACCATCATACGGTACTGACTCTCCATTGCATCGATGTCTCTCAGATCGGTACCGAAGTCATCAAAAAAGCTCTTCTCAACACTCTCATACACTATTTTTTATATATTGTGTATGTTTACTTTGTGAACCGCTCTGTAAAAAGCAGGTTATAAATGAAATAAAATAAACAAACTCATCAGACACCTCAACCTAGAAAAATCTTCATCCTACAGAGAATTTCCTGGGGTGCCGGATGTCGATTCTGACCTGTCTTAACACAATACTGATTATGAGTATGAGTCTACATTATCTGCTCCAGAGTCCTATGGGTCTATCGTCACCTCTCCCAGACAAAAATTTCTCCTCCTTTATCTTTATTTCAGATGGGAGATTTAGCTGGCAGTAAGAGTAAGGAGGCCCTCCTTTGAGAACCCCCCTTCCCAAGCCAGTTCAGAAGGTCACTGCAACTATTTCTAAAAAAAAACAACCAAAAACTGAGCCTCAAGGAAACAGGTTACTTTACAAGATGTGTGGCAGGTTGTGAAGCAAATTGAATCTTCTATGCAAGGAACTGTTGCTTCATTGTGTCAATTTTCCCAAGAAAGAGCTATTAAGTTCTTTGAGGCTGAAAAAAGTCTAGGTGAAATTGATGTGAATATAGGGAAGATGGAGAAATCTACAGAGACACTGTAAAGCTGCAGCAGCTTCCTTTGTTAAGGATAGTACTTTGTTACATAATCAGTTGGAAGCTACGGAAAATCGATTTTGCAGTAGGAATTTGAGACTATTGAATTTCCCAATGACTCATTATTTGGCTCTATTGGAACTGTTGAAAATGTATTTGAAGGACATAGTACAATATTCTAAAGCTGACTTATTGTCAGTTGAGAATATATACTATATGTTAAAGTGTCGGAGCTGTTACCGCCATGGCCGGTGTTAAAAACCGTGCTATGGTTTTGTAAAAGGGAGGTTTAGTTTTTCAAAAGTGCCTCTACTGTAAACAGATTAGTACTTTGTCACAGCAGCCTGCTCCTTTCTTTCTCCTACCTTTGGTTTTCATTTGGAGAGACTTAGGCACTGAGCCTCCATACTAATACCTAGGCAAATCTCTTACTGTAGCCTATATTTCCCTGTTACAAGTACTACTACTGCTACTACTTATGATTTCTATAGCACTACTAGGACAGCTATGTGCAAGAGGGGACCGGCAGAGCCAACAGCTGCCTGCAGATGGGCCGTGGCCCTGTGACTACTCCACATACCCTCCCACTGCCTTGAGGAGGGGGTGCTCCACCTTGGATTTCCACCCTGTCAAATACACCACTGAAAAATGGTATAAGAAAATATAGCTGTGCCTTTGTGTTGTGGCTGCAACAGAAACTGAAGTCAGAGCTAGTGGCGTAATTCTTCTTTCATTTGCACAAGAGATACAGTCAGCCTCCAAGAAAAGACTGCTATTGGAGGTGAAAATGTCTTTGATTTTCTGTCCACTCCAGCTGATTCTGGAACAAAGGAAGAGGTTGAGCATTACCTGGAATGTCCAGATATTTCCACAAACGGCTTGTATAAGTATTAAATTTAATATATCACCATTTTTTGGAAACCAAATCAAAGATGTGTACAGAAAAAAATATAAAAACTGTTATGGTTTGGTTTACAAATGCATTTGATTCCATCTATCTGTTTGCCAAATGGGGTTAATTTTGTAATTGAGATAGTCTAAGGGTTATTTTAGATAGCTGATTGAGTTTTGAAAATCATATTAATGTGATAGTTCAGAAATATATATATATATTTTTTTAATTGAAGCAGTTATGACAGGTTCAACCCTATTTTCTTCAACAACAATATAGAAATCTGGTTCAATCGATCATTCTGTCCTTGTGACTGCTGTAATTATTTTCAGGAATCTCTGTTAACTTGATGAAAAGACTTTAATTGATACAAGGGGGTGCTGAAAAGTTCTCAGCCCAACCAAGAAGAGAGTGACCGACGTGGATATGGTTCAATCAATGATTTGAAACAATGTCAAAACATAGAATTTCATTTCTGCAAATTAACACTTAATGAAATAAGATAACACTTTTCAGCTACAGAATTTAGGAAGTTGGTTGGTTGGGCTGGGAACTTTTCAGCGCCCCCTCATAAGTGGGTGCCTAGATGGAGGAAAGTGTGGCATAGTGGTTAAAGCTATAGCCTCAGCATCCTGAGGCTGTAGGTCCATACACACATTGCTCCTTGTGACCCTAGACAATTCACTTAATCCCCCCCTCATTGCCCCAGGTACATTACATATATCAGGGCTGCCCAAGTCCGGTCCCCGAAATCTACTGGCAGGCCAGATTTTCTGGATATCCACAATGAACATGCATGAGAGAGGTTTGCATACGAAGAAGGCAGTGTAGGCAAATCTCTCTCATGCATATTCATTGCGGATATCCAGAAAACCTGGCCTGCCAGTAGATCTCGAGGACCGGACTTGGGCAGCCCTGACATAGATTGTGAGCCCACTGGGACAGACAGAGAAAAATGCTTGAGTACCTGAATAAATTCATGTAAACCAGGGATCTCAAAGCCCCTCCTTGAGGGCCGCAATCCAGTCGGGTTTTCAGGATTTCCCCAATGAATATGCATTGAAAGCAGCACATGCACATAGATCTCATGCATATTCATTGGGGAAATCCTGAAAACCCGACTGGATTGCGGCCCTCAAGGAGGGACTTTGAGACCCCTGATGTAAACCATTCTGAGTTCCCCTGGGAGAACAGTATAGACAACTGAATGAATAAATGCATTATGCTGAATGCTAACTCTATAATGGCATCTGGGTACCAATATTTCATTATAGAATGCTAGTGGAAATTGGCATCTACATCAGTGGTTCCCAACCCTCTCCTGGAGGTCCACCAGGCCAGTCAGGTTTTCAGGATAGCCCCAATTAATATGCATGAGAGAGATCTGCATATAATGGAGGTGTCAGGCATGCAAATCTGCTCCATGCATATTCATTAGGGTTATCCTGAAAACCCGACTGGCCTGGTGGTCCTCCAGGACAGGGTTGGGAACCACTGATCTACATGCCTACAATTAGACACACCCTGTTATGTCATATCAACAACAGGAACTAATGTGCACCTAAATGAGGCACTGTAGCGCATAACTTACAGGGTTCACAGTCATAAGCGCGCCGGACAAACGGGCGCCGACAAATTAGAGCAGATAATTGAGCGCAAGACAGCAGCGCACCGCACAAAAACCTTATTTGAAAGGGCTCCGACGGGGGTGTGTTTACTGAATAGTGTTCGCGCTGCCGTTGGGGGTGGGGTTTGGGGGTTTGTAGTACCCCTCCCCCATTATAGAGGAAACTTAACTTTTTCCCTATTTTTTCTGTATAATGTGGGGGGTTACACCCCCCCCACCATCCCCCAACACGGCAGTGCGAACAGTATTCAGTAAAGTGGGGGGGTTCCCCCTCACACCCCCGTCGTAGCCCTTTAAAATAAGGTTTTTGTGTGGCGCACTGATGTCTTGCGCTCAATTGTCCGCTCTAATTTGTCGGCGCCCGTGTGTCCATCGCGCTTATGACTGTCACCACTTACAACATTCTGTAAGTAAGAGTTCTGTCCATGCTCCTCACATATGTACGAACCTTGCATTTACACACTAACACCTGGATCTGGAAACTGGAACAAGTGAGGGGATTCAATCTGCAGATGACGCTAAACTTCAAAGTTGTTAAAAACACATGCAGACTGTGCAAAATTGCAGGAAGACCTTAAGACATTGGAAGGCTGGGCATCCAAATGGCAAATGCAATTTAATATGAGCAAACGCAATGTGACACACATTGGGAAGAATACGAGGGGCCGCTGGAAAGATCTCAGCCCAACCAACAAAGTGGGAGCAGACTCCATCAAGGGCTATAAGTCCAGCGATCTTCCACTTTTTTTCTTTCTGTATTTTTCCGATGGAATGAAAAAAGTGGAAAATCACAGGACTAAGGGGTCCTTTTATCAAGGAATACCGCGGAATACCACGCGTTAAACCGCCTGCTGCCTAATGCCTCCATTGACGAGGCGTTAGATTTTTGGCTTGCCGCGGGGGTTAGCGCTTGATGAAATGTCCGACGCGCTAACCCCGCTAGCGCACCTTGATAAAAGGAGCCCTAAGTGGATAGCCCTCGATGGAGATTGTTCCAACTTTGTTGGTTGGGCCGAGAACTTTTCAGCAGCCCCTTGTAGTGCAAATCATAGTTACCAGATGCTAGGAATCACTTTAGGAGTCAGGGCCCAAGAAAAATATGTGTTATTTCAGACAATACTCTGAACCCTTCTACCCAATGTGCAGAGGCAACCAAGAAAGCAAACAAGTTGCTAGGAATTCTTAGAAAAGGGATGGTAAATAAGATTAAGAATATTATGATGGTAAGAGACGCCAAAAAAGTCTATGAAGAGAAGATAGCGAAAGAAGCCAAAAACTTTAAGCCCTTTTTTAGATATATAAAAGGAAAGAAACCAGCAAGAGAGGCAGTGGGCCCTCTCGACGACCAAGGAAGGAAAGGGTCAATTAAAGAAGACAAACAGGTTGCCGATAGGTTAAATTCATTTTTTGCCTCTGTCTTCACAAATGAGGACACTGCAACAATGCCAGAAACAGGGAGGATATTCACCGGAGGCATAGAGGAAAGCCTCGCAACAGTAAATGTGGAGTTGGACATGATATACTTTCAAATTGACAAACTAAAGAATGACAAATCCCCTGGACCGGACGGAATTCACCCGAGAGTATTAAAGGAACTTAAGGTGGAAATTGGGGAACTATTACAATCCTTAGCTAACATGTCAATTAGAACCGGGCAAATACCAGATGACTGGAAGATAGCAAATGTCATCCCAATTTTCAAGAAAGGATCAAGAGGTGAACCGGGAAACTACAGACCTGTGAGTCTCACATCGGTCCCTGGGAAGATAATTGAATCAATAATTAAAGATAACATTGTACAACATCTGGATGATCACAACCTAATAAGAGCTAGTCAACACGGCTTCAGGAAAGGGAAGTCATGTTTGACAAATTTACTTCAATGCTTTTACACCTCAGCAGCAGCGGAACTATCCGCAACTACCAAGAGCACACAGACCCGATCCAGCCAAGAGTGTGAGCTCCACCTCCTCCTGCAGTCCACTAGGAAGATCAACTGTTTTTTACACCTAAGCAGCAACAGGACCAGCCACCACTACCGAGAGCCCTTTGCCCTGATCCAGCCAAACAAGTAAGCTCTTCCCCCAGCATTCCGTTGGAAAAATCAATATGCTTGCTTTTAAATATTATCAGAAGTAGGAGATCAACTGCTTTTACACCTAAGCAGCCTATAATAGGAGCCCTTGCCCCGATCCAACCAGGCATGTGAGCTCCTCCCCCTATATCCCGTTTAAGAGATCAATCTACCTGCTTTAAATATCAGCAGCAGTAGAAAAACAACTGCTTTTACATACAAGCAGCAGCGAGACCTACCACAACCACCAAGAGCCCACAGACCCGATCCTGCCAGGAGTGTGAACTCCTCCCCCTGCAGTCCATTGGAGAGATCAATCTGCCTGCTTTTAAATATCAGCAGCATTGGAGATCAACTGCTTTTACACCTAAGCAGCAACGAGACCAGCCACAACCACCGAGAGCACACAGACCCGATCCTACCAAGAGTGTGAACTCTTCCCCCCATGCAATCCGCTAAGAAGATCGACTGTCGGCTCCGGGCGGCTTTCCCGCAGAGGAGAGAATCCTGCATTCACCGTGGGCCTCATCTGGGGCAGCCTCCTTGGAGCGGCTGGGGCACGGGCAGTGTGTCTGGGAGGGAATGCATGGATGGGAGAACATCGCAGGGGAGGAGACATAGGCATCCTGGGACTGTCTGCCAAGTCTCTTCCCTGAAGAAGCCCTTTCTGGAAACGTCAATCGCTCCTCCTAAACTTACTTGCTCCACTTCATCACTGACGCTGAAACCGTGGATTGAAGACAAAGTTTTATTTTATTTTTCTTTCCAGCTTATGATTTATCTTTAATCTTATCTATTGTTTTGCCTTTTGTCTTTGTTTTGTTCTATTTCTATCATTTAAATTTCTCCAGAATTCTACTATTCAACGGCTCCCCCTTCTGCTTCTATTCCTTTCTCTCCTCTCTTCTACCTTCCAAAGTATTTAGATCAATGCTGTCTTGTTAAAATGTTTATTTTATTTTTCCTCTAACTCTACTTTTCACTTCTCTATTACCCTCCAGGTACTTTAGTTAGATTGTGAGCCTTCGGGACAGTAAGGGAATTTTTCAAGTACCTTTCTTATTTCTAATCTTAATGTATATTTTCTGTAAACCGCTTAGAACCTAACGGATGTAGCGGTATATAAGAAATAAATTACATTACATTACATTCTTTGAGAAGGTGAACAAACACATGGATAGTGGACATCCAGTGGACATAATTTACTTGGACTTCCAGAAAGCATTTGACAAGGTCCCGCACGCAAGGCTTATGAGTAAATTACTAAGTCATGGAATAGGAGGAGAAGTGCACAGATGGATCGGCAAATGGTTAGAGAACAGAAGGCAGAGAGTAAGCATAAATGGGAAATTCTCGGACTGGGAGAAGGTGACTAGCGGCGTGCCCCAGGGCTCTGTTCTTGGGCCCATCTTATTCAATATTTTTATAAATGACCTGGAAGAGGAGACAACATGCAATATAATCAAGTTTGCAGATGATACAAAACTATGTCGGGTGGTTGGCTCTCAAAGGGACTGCGAGGATCTTCAGAAGGATCTGAACCAGCTGGAAAAGTGGGCGATAAAGTGGCAGATGAATTTTAACGCTGACAAATGCAAGGTAATGCATCTGGGAAAGAAAAACAAAGAACATGAATATAGGATATTGGGTGTGACATTAGCCAAATGCGAACAAGAAAGGGATTTGGGGGTACTGATAGAACCCTAAAACCATCGGCTCAATGTGCGGCGGCGGCGAGGAAAGCAAACAGGATGTTGGGCATGATTAAGAAGGGGATCACGAGTAGATCGGAAGACGTCATAATGCCACTTTACAGAGCAATGGTCAGACCACACTTAGAATACTGTGTCCAACACTGGTCCCCATACCTTAAGAAGGATATAACTCTGCTGGAGAATGTGCAGAGGCGAGCCACAAAACTTGTCAGAGGTATGGAGAATTTGAGCTACAAAGAACGCCTCAGAAAACTGGGACTGTTTACCCTCAAAAAGAGAAGACTGCGAGGAGATTTGATAGAAACTTTTAAAATATTAAAAGGATTTGATAAAATTGACCAGGAAGCAGCTTTACTGACATTTTCAGATGTGACACGGACAAGAGGTCATAGCTTGAAACTGAGCGGCAACAGGTTCAGGACAAATGTAGGAAAGTTCTGTTTCACACAACGAGTGGTGGGTGCTTGGAATGCTCTCCCGGAGGAGGTTGTGGCAGAGACTACTGTTCTGGGTTTCAAGCGCAAGTTGGATTCACACCTTCTTGCAAATCACGTCGGGGGATACGGGAAATCTGGGTCTTCAATAAGGAGCACCTAACTGGGCCTCCGCGTGTGCGGATTGCCGGACTAGATGGACCTAGGTCTGACCTAGGTCTGATCCGGCGAAGGCATTTCTTATGTTCTTATGTTCTTTGTATCACTCCATTGTACAACCTCAGCTTGAGTATTTCATTCAGTTCTGATTGCTGTACCTCAAAAAAGATATAACAGAATTAGAAAAGGTTCAAAGAAGAGCGACCAAGATGATAAAGAGGATGGAACTCCTCTCGTATAAGGAAAGCCTAAAGAGGTTAGGGTTCTTCAGCTTGGAAAAGAGAGGGAGAGGGATGAGGGGAGATATGATTGAAGTCTACAAAAATAACACAACACCAGCTCCTCCATGAATAAAATACCAGCAAACCAACAACGGAGTGGACAGCAGGCAAAAGTGACTTGGTTGTTATTCACTTCTAGTCACTTTGCCTGCCATCCACTCCATTGTTGGCTTGCTGAAGTCTACAGAATCCTGAGTGGTGTAGAATGTGTACAAGTGAATCAATTTTTAACTCCATGAAAATTTACAAATACTAGGGGGCAATCGGTGAAGTTACAGGGAAATACTGTACTTTTAAAACCTATAGGAGGAAATATTTTTTTCATTCAAAGAACCGTTGTGCTCTGGAACTGGTTGCCAGTGGATGTGGTAACAGCAGTTAAAGTAGATGGTTCTAAAAAAAGGTTTAGACAAGTTCCTGGAGGAAAAGTCCATAGTCTGCTATTGAGACAGACATGAGAGAAGCTAGTGCTTGCCCTGGAATTTCTAGCATGGAATGCTGCTACTCTGGGTTTCTGCCAGGTACTTGTGACTTTGATTGGCCACTGTGGAAACAAGATACTGAGCCCAGAAAAACCACTGATCTGACCCAATATGGCTATTCTTATGTTATCTTATGTGTGCAAATCTCCGATGTGCATGCAAGCTAATAAGTCATTAACAATCAATTATTGATAATTGGCAATAATTTGGACTTACATGCAGATTTGCATATGTGCTGTTCTAGTGCATACCCATAAGGGGCGTGGCCATGGGAGGGGTATGGACGGGTCAGGGATGTTTCAGAAATTTCAATTGAGTATTATAGCAATCTTTATACCGGAATTTACACCAAGTTTCAACAAGTGTTAAGTCCTCACACCCAAATCTGGGTGTGGGAATCTGTTCTCTAAGGATTTTTATGGAATAGCGCTTGGTGTGAATTTTTACTGCTAATTTTGAGCACTGTTTACTGAATGTGGCCCTAAGCACACCTCATTTATAGAATAGCACTGAGCACAAACAATAACACTTATTACAAGCATAAATGTAAGTTCCAGGTGACAGCATTTACTTGGATAGCCAATGCTAGAGCTCAAATATTGCTGACTGCCATGGACTGAATATTATGACTTATGCAAATGGTGTTTACACTTAAGCACTAAAGTTGATATAGAATGAGGGAGATAATGTGTTAGCAGTATATATATTTATGCATATGTACTAGGGCGATTTTTATAATCATCTATTTTCAGCATGCAAAAAAAAAAAAAAAAGCTGCTAAAATTACTCCTTAAAAGGATAAGGTAAAACAGAAAGAAATAATTTACCAAATAGTAATAACAGCAGTAAAATAAATTGACAGTGTACAGAGAGAACAATAACCACAATTCCCAGATATTTTTACTGGTCACATTTCTTGCGTGGTAGCAGAATACAAGTTATGTTGCTGCTGGTTCTCCTAATATAGAGTTGTGGCTCAAGAGATGGGCTCCTTGTCTCTTTAAATGCCACCAGAGCCCCCTCCTCTTCTGTAGGCTGGCGTGAAGATGTACTGGTCCAGTTTTTCCTCCCTTCTCCGATGCTGCTGCTCCCCCTTCCCTCCCTGCTGCTGCCACCGCTCCTCCCCCTGCTGCTGCAGCCTTTGCTGGGATCTCTGCTGCACAGCAGCCTGGCTGGGCTGGGTGCAAGATAAGATGCTCTTAATGCCATGTGCTGGCCCAGCGCTGCAGCCACCCCTCAGGCAGGCAGCAGCGGCCGGAGCTGTGGCAGTGCCAGTGTCGATATAATAGCACTCCAACCAGTGGATTTATAGAGAGGAGACCACAGCCTGCTCACCAGAGAGCAAACAAGGGGGCTTCCTTCCCTCCCTATCCTCATCTTTTTCTTGATCTGTCCTTCTCTCTCAAGTCTTCCTCTTCATTCGCTCTTTCCCCCGTTCTGTGTCCACCTCTCTAAACCCCCCTTTGCCTATCTTTTTCCATCTTTGGCCCTCCCCTCTCCCCTTCTGTCTTCATCCACCCCTCGCTCCCATTTACCTCTCTTTTTGTCCGTCCATCTATCATTCCGCTTTCCATCTCCCATCCTTTTTTCTGTCTTCCCCTCCCGCCTTCTCTGTCTCACCCTATTCCTTCGCTTTCCATATCTCTGTTCCTTTCCTCTTTCGGTTCCAGCACTAGCTGTATCCTTTCTGCATTTTTCCTCCTTTTGTTCCCCGCCAGCGGGCTGAGACAGGCATCTCTCCCTTCCTCCCCTCCCTCTCGTTCCTTGGCACCTGCGCCTCCTCCTGCAGAGATGGTCAATGCCTGGGTAGCAGGGAGCATCTTCTTCCCGGGACTCTTCCTTGTGTCTAAGAAGTGCCTGAGGCTGCTTCTGGTGCAGTGGCAGGAGGCTGATGCAGTCATTGTCTCCGCCAGGTAAGAAAAATGCAAAGAAAAAAAAAAGAACAGCAGCAGTTTCAGCGACTCTAGTGGGAACTAACTGTGTATGCCACCCTGTGCATGTGTGCACCCTTATGTGAGCTAAAGAGGCTGTGTGTTCCTCTGTAATATGCATGCTTCTTTATCTGTGTATGTCATTGTTTGTAACATGCTATGTGTGTGTTTGGGTAGGTATGTGAGGGTGCATCAGTTTTCTCTCTACTGTGCCGTGTATCAGTGTCCCTGAGGCTATTGAATATGACTGGCCCTGTATTTTTTCATGTGCACAGTTCTGCTTTCATGCATAAGCGTGTGTGCACATAAGTGTGTCACTATGTGTGTTTGTGGGAATTAGGTCACACGCTGCAGCCTCCTCAGTGTACTACTGCTGTGTGTCTGCATGTGCATTTGTAAGTGCTGTATCTGTGAACCTGCACCTTTTTGTGGTGGTGTGCATCTGGTTATGGGCATGTGTGTATGAAGGGAAGCTACTCGACCCCTTTTACTTATGCACACAGGCCACCACCCCCATCAACTGCCCCTGCTGCTGTGGTTTCAGCTCTGGAATGGACAGGCTGCAGGAAACAATAGAAAGCCTGCAAGGCCCAAGGGATCAGATAATGGCAATAAGGGAAGGGGGTTGCTAAATCAAATGTCCTTCCCCAAACGGCCACACACCCCCCTTGAGCATAATCAACTAGGTATCATATGTGTGTTCCAGGAAGGCAGGTTTGTGTGTGTCAAAGAGGGTGACCATGGATCCGTTTTTATAAAATGGAAGGTGTCAGAGGGTCTGTCTCCTGCTGCAGGGTGGGGGTAATAACCGATGGCCATGGCTAAAGCACCCCTCTCAAACTAGGACAAGGAGAGATCAAGAGGTTGCTGCCCCCGGAGACAATAGGGGTCAGATTGGATTTGTTTTGCCTGGGAATGAGGAGAAGGTATAAGAAGTTAAGAGATAAGATATCTCTAAAGAGGATTAGTGTCAGACAGATGAACATCCTACAGTGATTTCAGAATAAGGAAGACACCTCTCCCAGAACTGTGCTGCTTCTCTAGTATAACACTGGATGTGAGCCAGGCTGAGGGGCACTTGTTTCTTACTGTTCGTTAATAAATGCTCTAATGCGTTTCTAAATCATTCTTCTGATGTTGATTGTGTGGGGGGGTGAGGGGGGTTAGCTCTGTTTCTCCACCCAGTTGCTAATCACATGATGCTGTAGCTGTAGTGTTGCCAAGGGACTCAATTTCAAGAATGAGACTTTTGACTGGTCCTGCTTTAGAATTTGCATCCCAGTGCATTGTGGTGTTTGTGGTCCCTGCTCAGAGGTGTAACTGGATATCTTCGCATCTACCATTTGACACACAAGCTCTTCACCCCATCAGGTCATTGGTTTTCATGCTTCTTTTCCTCTCTCCTTATTTCCCCCACTGACAATGTAGGCAATTGCCTAAGGTGCCAGATCTCAAATGTGCCATGTGGTCCTGCCACAAATACCAGTCTACAGCTCAGTGCACAATGACAGAGATCCAGGCAGCAGTGGACCCATAATAGAAAGCACAGGCTCTGCCACCTTTATTAGCAACAGGCATAACAGGTAGCCCATATAGGAATAGGGGACAGGGGACAGTTGTCAATTAGCTCCAAGTCTGCTAGGTTGACCCAGTCCTGGTTTTATCCTGTTACAGGCAGAGACTTGTAGACTTGCTTATTAGAGGAAATGCAACAGGGAAATCTGAATGTCAGGTCTGTGCCTGCTATAGTGTATACTCAGAACTGGAAAAATTTGTTGGGCAAATATGGAACCAAATGCCAACCCTAGGTGACAAGATCATCACAGGACCTTAAGTGGGTGACTGGCTCATAAGCTCTACACTGACCTTTTTTGTTGTTGTTGTTGCTACTGTTGGAACCTGGAGGAAGGGAGTGAGGTAGTAGAGGGTTGGGATCCAGAGGGGGGCTATTGGGGGGGGGGAGGTGAAATCTGGGGATTCAATATACTGCCTTTCTGTGGTACAGTGGTTTACATATATTAAATACTATAAACATATTTTCTCTGTCCTTAGTGGGTTCACAATCTAAGAACTGTCTATCTACCCCTTCCCATAGCTAACTGTTGTTACCTCGCTGTCCTTACAGCACCTCTTGTTGTATACCATATTGAACTGAAAAGGTATGACAGGATATAAATAGTGCTATTATTATTATTATTTGTAATTGGGGCAATAGAGGGTTAAGTGACTTGTCCAAGGTCACAAGAAGCCACAGTGGGAATTGAACCCACTTCCTCAGGCTTTCAGCCCCCTACTCTCCAGTTCTTGGGAAGGACCCCATCCCCCACCCAGTGCTGCTTTAGACATCACAGCATCACCCTGTCCTGTCCACAATTTGCTTGAGTGGTATGTTATCAGTTGGTGGGGTAACCTTCCTTTTGATTACTTGTCTCCTTTTCAAAGTTGCTGTTGTGTATTGTATTGATTACTCTTTTTACCATAAATATTTTTTAAAATGTGGAGCCTGTAAACACATTCTGACGTATAAGTTTCAAGTTTGTATTAAAATTTGATAAATCGCCTATCTAATTTCTAAGCGATGTACAAAGCATAAAAGGTTTTTAACAAGCTACATAAAAACTCACAAAGACTTTACAACATATATGATTCAAGGGAAAAGAGGGAAGAAATACATTTTATGATAG
Organism: Geotrypetes seraphini; assembly: GCF_902459505.1. Taxonomy (NCBI): domain Eukaryota; kingdom Metazoa; phylum Chordata; class Amphibia; order Gymnophiona; family Dermophiidae; genus Geotrypetes; species Geotrypetes seraphini. The sequence continues at coordinate 96,388,278 of NC_047088.1, forward strand.
GACAGAGAGACGTTTAAGGATAAAACAATATGGAAGGGGATTGGAAAGAGGACATCTGAAAGAAAAGTTAGCAAACCTGTCTATTAGTTAAGGTAAGTTGAAAGCATCTGAATAAGAAGGATTTTAGTTTGCTTTTGAATCGATCCTCTATTTTTTCTTCTCTAATATAAGGTTGGTAAATCATTCCATGTTTGGGGTGCTGTAACTGAACAGATGTCGAGGTGTTTTGTACTAATTATCTTTAATTTATAACATTTTATTGAAAGAATGAAATAAATATATAATAATATAATACAAAAAGATATTCATTACAATTAGATTCACAATTATAACTTTTCCATACATATTTCTATCATTCCTCCAAAATATATTTTCATATGACCTATTTCATTCCTCTATACACCCCCCTGTTCCCTTCCCCTACCCACAAGAACATAAGAATTGCCGTTGCTGGGTCAGACCAGTGGTCCATCCTGCCCAGCAGTCCGCTCACGCGGCAGCCTCCAGGTCAAAGACCAGTGCTCTAAATGAGTCCAGCCTCACCTGCGTATGTCCCAGTTTAGCAGGAACTTGTCCAGCTTAGTCTTGAAACCCTGGAGGGTGTTTTCCCCTACAACAGACTCCGGAAGAGCATTCCAGCTCTCCATCACTCTCTGGGTGAAGAAGAGCTGTCTTACATTTATACGAAATCTATCCCCTTTCAACTTTAGAGAGTGCCCTCTTATTCTCTCTACCTTGGAGAATGTGAACAGTTTGTCTTTATCTACTAAGTCTATTTCCTTCAATATTTGGAATGTTTCGATCATGTATCCTTTCAGTCTCCTCTTTTCAAGGGAGAAGAGGCTCAGTTTCTCCAATCTCTCACTGTACGGCAGTTCCTCCAGCCCCTTAACTATTTTAGTCACTCTTCTCTGGACCCTTTTGAGTAGTACCATGTCCTTCTTCATGTATGGTGACCAGTGCTGGTCGCAGTACTCCAGGTGAGGGCGCACCATGGCCTGGTACAGCGGCATGATAATCTTCTCCGATCTGTTCGTGATCCCCTTCTTTATCATTCCTAGCATTCTGTTCGCCCTTTTTGCTGCCGCAGCACATTGTGCAGACAGCTTCATTGACTTGTCAACCAGTACTCCCAAATCTCTTTCCTGGGAGGTCTCTCCAAGTACCGCCCTAGACATCCTGTATTCGTGCATGAGATTTTTGTTACTGACATGTATCACTTTGCACTTATCCACGTTGAACCTCATTTGCCATGTTGATGCCCATTTCTCGAGCTTGATTGTGTCACTTTGTAGATCTTCGCAATCCCCCTGCGTCTTCACTACTCTGAATAACTTTGTATCGTCCGCAAATTTAATCACCTCACTCGTCGTATCACTGTCCAGATCGTTTATAAAGATGTTGAAGAGCACGGGTCCAAGCACCAAGTCCTGCAGTACCCCGCTGATGACACTTTTCCAGTCCGAATATTGTCCATTTACCTCCACTCTCTGTTTCCTATTCTCCAACCAGTTTTTAATCCACATGAGTATTTCACCCTTGATTCCATGGCTTTCAATTTTATGAAGTAGTTGTTCATGTGGAACTTTGTCAAACACCTTCTGAAAATCCAGATATACAATGTTGACCGGGTCACCCTTGTCTATCCACCTGTTTACTCCCTCGAAGAAGTGCAGCAAGTTTGTCAGGCAAGATCTGCCTTTGCTGAAACCATGCTTACTGGTCCTCAATAAACCATGTCCACAAGGTGATCAATGATGTAGTCCTTTATCAGCATCTCTACCATCTTTCCTGGTACCGAGGTCAGATTCATCGGTCTGTAGTTTCCCAGATCTCCCCTCAAACCTTTTCTGAAGATCAGCATAACATTTGCCACCTTCCAGTCATCCAGAATCTTTCACGATTTGATTGACAGATTGGCTATTAGTTGAAGCAGTTTAGCTATAGTCCCTTTAAGTTCCTTGATGACCCTCAGGTGGATGTCATCTGGTCCCGGGGATTTATCACTCTTAAGCCTATCAATCTGCCTGCATACCTCTTTTAGTCTGGCCTTCAACCCTGTCAGTTTCCTATCTTCGTTTCCAGCATATAGTCTGATATGCTGTGTATATCCTCTTTGGTAAATACAGACCCCAAAAATGTGTTCAGTTTGTCTGTGATTTTTGTCCTCCTTTAGCACTCCCTTTATTCCATGGTCATCCAACGGTCCCACCGCTTCCTTCGTTGGTCGTTTCCCCTTAATATATCGAAAGAATGGCTTGAAGTTTTTTGCCTCCTTGGCTATTTTTTCCTCATAGTCTCTTTTGGCCTCTTTTACCGCCTTATGCCACCTGCATTGATGTTGTTTGTGCTTGGTCCAGTTTTCATCCATTTTTGACCTTTTTCCATTCCTTAATCTAAGTTTTCTTGTCTCTGATCGCTTCCTTCACCTCTACAATGAGCCACACCGGTTCTTTGTTCTTTTTCCTCTTGAATCCTTTTTTGATACGCGGTATATATAGATTTTGCGCCTCGATGACTGTGTCCTTAAAAAGAGACCAAGCTTGCTTTAGCATTTTTGCATTGCTTATCCTCTGCTCAGTCTTCTTCCCCACCATGAGTCTCATCCCTTCGTAATTCCCTTTTCGAAAGTTCAGCGCCGTGACCATCATTCTGGATCAATGTTTCTCCCCTGCATCCAGGTCGAAGTGGATCATGTTGTGATCGCTGCTTCCCAGCATCCCTTCTACTTCTACACCTTGTGCCGGTCCTTGTAGTCCATTTAGAATTAAGTCCAGAATTGCATTTCCTCTAGTATTTTCTTTTACAAGTTGTTCCAGGAAGCAATCGCCTACAGCATCCAGGAACTTGGTCTCCCTAGCGAAGCCGGAGGTGCCTAGGTTCCAGTCTATCCCCGGATAGTTGAAGTTATCCATGATAACTACGTTGCCTCCCTTGCAGTTGCATTTAATCTCGTCCATCATTTCTCCATCAGTTTCTTCAGACTGCTCTTTATTTCCAATTATAACATTGTAATGAAGGAATTAAGCAAATATACAATTAAAGTATTTCCATACAAATTACTATTATCCCCCCTATTCCCTCCCCTCCCCCGGAATATACTAATTATCTTTAAAGAAGGAATAGAAAGTAGTGATTGATCGGCTGATCTAAGTGAGCAAGCGGGCGCATAGGGAATCAGCAGTTTGTCTAAAAAGATTGGTACATTAGTTGTTTGAATTTTAAAAGATAGAAGGGCAATTTTATAAGTAATTCTGTAACTGCTTGGCAACCAGTGAGCCTTTATCAAGAGAGGGATTACGTGATCGAATTTCTGTGCTTTAGAGATGAGTTTAATAGCAGTGTTTTGAATAATCTGTAGATGTCTGATCTCCCTTTGTGTCGTACATGTATAGCTTGCAGTTACTGACGCTGGAGCCAAGACTGGCCTTAGCAAGTTTCTTCTCATATAAGAAAAACAAAGTGATTATGGAATTTCTGGTCACATGTATAGGAATATATATAGTTAAGATATTTTAGGTTTTTAATCACAACTGTCTATTAGTATTACAATTTTCAGATCTGTGACAATGCAATTTGACTTACCAAAAGATAATCTAAACTTATTTGATATCGTAATCTCAATTGCCCTGCAAATGGTTCTTGTCAAGTGGAAAAATGTGAACACTTTTGGTGGAATACCATATGCAGGGTCTGTAAATTTGAAATTAAATCTGCAGGAAAAAAAAATAACAGATATCAACAGTCTTGCAAATCTGGAATCATTGACACTCACATTCTATTTTATTCTATTTCATTATCTAATTCATCACATGTAATTTTCAGCAGTATTAATATCTTTTATAGCATCCTCTCTATTTTCCAATTCCATTATGATATGCTCTTTGTTATTTTTATTTTGTATTTATGAGGGGCCACTGAAAAGTTCTCAGCCCACCAAAAAGAGAGCCCAAGGAGGCCTCAGCGACGAGACAATCAAGGCACAACAAAGGAGTCACGAGGATGAGATTTCAATAATTCAGCCATGGGTGTAAAATTCAAAGTTCGCTTTGGACACCAGATATTTTCGTGATCGCTTCTAAATTTGACTTGTATTGAATGTATTGTATTGATAGAACTACCAGCCATTGAGTCTCTTGACAAAGGCATAGATGTCGAAACACTGTCAGTGTCGAGTCTTCGAGTCCTCGCAGTGCTACTATCAAAAAAGTGAACTTTGAACTTTACATTCGTGGCTGAATTATTGACGTCTCATCCTAACGACTCCTTTGTTGTGCCTTGAAGTTCTCAGCCCAATCATCAAAGTTGGTGAAGTCTCCATCAAGAGCCATACGGTCCCAACTTTGTTGGTTGGGCTGGGAACTTCAGCAGCCCCTCGTATGTTGTATTGTGTTTACTAGTTCAAAATCAATAAAGTGTTTGAATTCAAAAATATAAAAGAAGAACAAGGTGAATGGAGAAGGAACAGCAGTATAAAGGAGTTAACTGGAGCTCTTCTTCTTAGAAACAGTACCCAGGGCATTTTCCTTTCTCTGATTGCTCTGCTGTTCCTATTTCTACTATTTAAAATCTGCACTGCACTGCACATACCATAATATATCAGGACAGAGTATAAGTACGGTAGTTCCTGGACTAACCTCATATCTCCTTCATTAAACAAGGTCACTTGGCAGTTCTGCATCTGTGCTGCCCTTTTAAGGCTGTGTCAGCTTCAGAAACATCATACTATGGCTGCGCTGCGCTATGAGTCATAACGCACAGCTGAGAATGAGACTCTGGAATTGCAGTTTCCAATGCACTCAAATTCAGGATGGAGATTTTAGGTCAGCCTTGGATTTCTAACAGCCCCAACCTGGTGCATTATGAGACCTGTAGGACAAGGGTTACCATATGGCTCCAGAAAAAGGAGCACAGATTGAAACTTCTGGGTTTTACTTCCACCGAAAGCAATGAAATTAAGGAGGAGAAGTAAAACCCGGATGTTTCAATCCGTCCTCCTTTTTCTGGAGCCATATGGTAACCCTGTTAGGACTAACTTCAATAAGCTGACCCACCCTGCTTCAAAACCAAAAGTCTCCCCCATGGTAGGGTCACTTGGCAGCTCTGCAGTTTGGAGCAGTGACAATACAGAGACACCATGTAACCCAGTTCCAGGCTGAAGATTGTGGGTAGTCCTGGATTTCTAATCACCTTGTCATTGTGCATTATAGGACTGATTTTTATGAACAAAATTGGGCACTACAAATCCCACACTGCTTTGGAATGCAAGTCAGAATGAGGACTGGCCCAAAGTGTCCAGCCTGGAGCTGGGTACCTAGGCATCTCTGACAATGCTAAAAGGTAAAAACAGGAAGAAGAGTTTTCTATGAGGGAGACTTTTTGGCTTTTCCTGGATTTCTGTCAACCTCATCCTGGGGCATTATGGGATCTGCAGCACTGATTTCAATGGACTACAAACACTACACTGCTTTGAGATGTAAGTTTAAAATCAGGACCGGCCAAAAAGTCTCCCCTCCTGGAATGGGTAACTTGGCAGCTCTGTTTTCCCCTTCACTCTCCATGTTCAGTGCTGTCACAGAGTGAGCCACAGGGGTAGGCAAGGCTAGAAAACAGGTGAATTATTGATGGAAATACCTTATATATGTGTGTGAGGAGGGGGTCCCGTGGCAGTGCCAGGGAACTGCAAATCATCATAAGAACATAAGAACATAAGAAGTTGCCTCCGCTGAGGCAGACCATAGGTCCATCCTGCTCAGCGGTCCGCTCCCGCGGCGGCCCATCAGGCCCATTGACTGAGCAATGGTCTATACCTATCTATACCCCCCAATCCCTTTTTCTTCTAGGAATCTATCCAAACCTTCTTTGAAACCATTTAATGTTTTCTTGTCTACAACAGCCTCTGGAAGCGCGTTCCACGTGTCCACTACCCTCTGAGTGAAAAAGAACTTCCTAGCGTTTGTTCTAAACCTGTCCCCTTTCAATTTCTCCCAATGCCCCCTTGTGCTTGTGGTGCCCCTTAATTTGAAAAATCTGTCCCTGTCTACTTTTTCTATGCCCTTCAGGATCTTGAAGGTTTCTATCATGTCTCCTCTAAGTCTTCGCTTTTCCAGGGAGAAAAGTCCCAACTGCTTCAATCTGTCAGTATATGGGAGATTTTCCATTCCCTTTATCAGTTTGGTTGCCCTTCTTTGTACTCCCTCAAGTACCACCATGTCTTTCTTGAGGTACGGCGACCAGTACTGGACACAGTACTCCAGATGCGGCCGTACCATTGCACGATACAGCGGCATGATGACTTCCTTTGTCCTGGTCGTAATACCCTTCTTAATGATACCCAGCATTCTGTTTGCTTTCCTGGAGGCTGTGGCGCATTGCGCCGATGCCTTCAGTGTTGCGTCTACCATCACTCCCAGGTCTCTCTCCAGGTTACTAACCCCTAGTGGTGTTCCCCCCATTTTGTATGTGAACATCGGGTTCTTTTTCCCCACGTGCATGACCTTGCATTTCCCCACGTTGAAGCTCATCTGCCACTTTTCGGCCCACTTTTCCAGCTGCGTTAGATCCTTTTGGAGATCCTCGCAGTCTGCCTTGGTTTGAGCCCTGCTGTATAGTTTAGTGTCATCTGCAAATTTAATGACTTCACACTTAGTTCCCGCCTCTAGGTCATTTATGTAGATATTGAACAAGAGCGGTCCCAGCACCGACCCCTGCGGAACTCCGCTCGTGACCCCTTTCCAGTCTGAGTAATGGCCCTTTACGCCAACCCTCTGCTTCCTGTTTGCCAGCCAGTTTTTGATCCATCGGTGGACCTCCCCTTGTACCCCGTGGTTCCATATCTTTTTAAGCAGCCTCTCGTGTGGCACCTTGTCGAAGGCTTTTTGGAAGTCAAGGTAAATGATGTCTATAGATTCCCCTTTATCCACCTGGCTGTTCACTCCCTCAAAGAAGTACAATAAGTTTGTGAGGCATGACCTACCCTTACAGAAGCCATGTTGACTCGGTTTTAGCTGCCCATTTTTTTCGATGTGCTCACAGATGCTGTCTTTAATCAGTGCCTCCATCATCTTTCCCGGGACTGAGGTCAGGCTCACCGGCCTATAGTTTCCCGGGTCCCCCCTTGCGCCCTTCTTGAAGATGGGCGTGACATTTGCTATTTTCCAATCCTCCGGGATCTCTCCGGTTTTTAAGGATAGGTTGCATATCTGTCGAAGTGGCTCCGCTATTACGTCTTTTAGTTCCTTGAGTACCCTTGGGTGAATGCCATCCGGACCCGGCGATTTGTCGCTCTTTAGTCTGTCGATCTGCTTGAGTACATCCTCTTGGCTTACCTCTAAATCGACAAGCTTATCGTATTGGTCTCCTATTACGATCTCCTCGGGTTCCGGAATGGTGGTTATATTTTCCATCGTGAAGACTGACGTGAAGAACTCATTTAACCTGTCAGCTATCTCTTTCTCTTCTTTTACAACTCCCTTTCTGTCTCCATCGTCCAATGGTCCCACTTCTTCTCTCGCCGGTTGCTTCCCCTTGACGTATCTGAAGAACGACTTGAAGTTTGTTGCTTCCTTTGCCAGTCTCTCTTCGTATTCTCTTTTTGCTTTTCTAACCACTCGGTGACACTCTTTCTGGTGTTCTTTGTGCCCTTTTTGATTCTCCTCTGTTTGGTCTTTTTTCCATTTTCTGAATGATGCTTTCTTGTCGCTTATCGCCTTCTTCACTGCACTTGTTATCCACACTGGGTTTTTTGTTCTATTTTTTTTGCACCCTTTTCTGAACTTGGGTATGCATATGCTTTGTGCTTTGTGTACAGTCTCTTTGAATAAGGTCCAGGCCTTTTCTACGGATTCCGTCTTCCCTATGTTGCTTTTGAGCTTCTTTCCCACCATTTTTCTCATGGCATCATAATTTCCTTTTTTGAAGTTGAGTGCCGTCGTTGTGGTTCTTTTCCCCTTTGATGATCCAATTTCAAGCCTGCACTGGATCATGTTGTGATCGCTGTTGCCTAGTGGGGGTAATACCGCCACCTCCTTTGCTGTCCCCCCTAGTCCGTTGAAGATTAGGTCAAGAGTGGCATCGCCCCTTGTTGGTTCCGTGACCAGCTGCTCCATGAAACAGTCCCATCTTATGAATTTTTTTATTTTTACTATAAAGGGTGCCCCTCTTGGTTATTAATCTCTGCACCCATGGGTGAAAGGATCCATTGGGGGGGGGGGGGAGGAAGAGGGTTTGAAGAGCTGCAAGTTGAGAGACTGGGTCTTGGGTCCTGAGTCCTGAGATGCTTACATGTATAGAAATATTTATAGTTAAGATATTTTAGGTTTTTAATCACAACTGTCTACTAGTAATACAATTTTCAGATCTGTGACAATGCAACTTGACTTACCAAAAGATAATCTAAACTTATTTGATATCTTAAATCTCAATTGCCCTGCAAATGGTTCTTGTCAAGTGGAAAAATGTGAACACTTCTGGTGGAACACCATATGCAGGGTCTGTAAATTTGACTGATGTAACATATATAGTAGGGATGTGCATTCATTAGCACGCATAGTGTGACCATATGGCTCCAGAAAAAAGGGGATGGATTGAGACATTCGGGTTTTACTTCCATTGAAAGCAATGGAAGTAAGGAGAACAGATTGAGACATCTTGGTTGCTTTCAATGGAAGTAAAACCCGGATGTCTCAATCCGTCCCCTTTTTTTCTGGAGCCATATGGTTACACTACGCATGCAGGGCCCCTTTTACAAAGCCATAGTAACGATTTGCCCGCAGCAAATGCACCAAAGCCCATAGGAACTAAGTGGGCTTTGGCACAGGAGCCAATGTTTCAAAATAATTGGGGGTGCTAATCTCAACAGAAATTACCTCTCCATGGACACAGTCAACTACCTCTGGAACAAGTTACCTACCCACATAAGACCATTAGAAGGTCTACTGAACTTCAGGAAGGCAATAAAACCCCACCTCTTCCCTTGACCCTCTATGAGAGTGCATCTACCCAAATTCCCAAACCTTACAAAGAAAAGCACCAGCCCTCCGCTGTCACAATTCTCAAACACTGATGCGCTTCGACCACCATATCATGAACTGTCACACTTTATATTGCCCATCATATAATGCTCTACCCCTACCAAGTTACCTCCTGTAGTATAATATATTTTATTTTTTTTTATTTATTCAATTTTCTATACCATTCTCCCACTGTGCAAGATCCCACCGTACTATCTACTATATACTATATACTATGTCCGACCACACCGTGTTTTTGTCATTGTCACATTTTCTCTCATTCTACTTTACTATACATTGTATCTTTCATACTATAGTTGCCACACTATGTCTACAATGCTACAAATTCTCATGCTATGCCCGCTACACAATATTTGCCATCCCAAGTCTACCGCACTAGGTTCTATCATGTTACATATCATACTGTCGTATCATACTAAGTTAGTCACACTAGTATACTATATTTGCCTTGTTATGTTTATATTTATAATACTATGCTTGCCATGCTTTGTTAGCCATGCTTGTAATGCTATGTTTGTCATATACAATGCTCATCAAGCTATGTCTCACCATATCATGTTATGTTTTTACCATGCTTTGTTAACTATGTTTTGTCATCTCTATCATACAATGTCCTACCATGCCATGTTTGCCATTACCTTGTATGAATACACTTTAATATGTATGTAAACTTGTAACCCATTCTGATCTCTCTTGGGAGGATGGGATATAAAACCAAATAAAGAAATAAATACGGAGATTGTTCAATATTGCAAGTGCTTAGGGCTGGACCCTATGGGCTTCGGTGCATTTGCCATGGGAGAGTTGCTACTGTGACTTTGTAAAAGGAACTCTCAGCTTGTTAATACACCTTAAGTTAGTGCATTCAAAATTGATTTAATACAATTATTCTAGAAATTAATAAGTGTAAAGTCTGTTTCTGCATATTAAAAAGTTCTAATGAGCATTAAAAAAAATTATGAAGGAATACATTTGAAATGAACTAAAAATGACTGCCAAGTGGGGAATAAAGTCTGACAATAACTTGCAAACAAACTGGCAATTTTTTTCCCTAGGGCTCTGGAGTTGGAGTTGGAGTCAGAGTCTGAAGCAATTGTGGGTACAGTCGGAGTCAGTAAAAATGCATCAACTCTTACTTTGACTTCAGCTTCAAAATACATAGTAACATAGTAACTGACAGCAGATAAAGACCTGAACAGTCATAAGAACATAAGAATAGCCTCACTGGATCAAACCAATGGTCCAACAAGCCCAGTAGCCCGTTCTCACGGTAGCCAATCCAGGTCACCAGTGCCTGGCTAAAACCCAAGAAGTAGCAATATTCCATGCTACCGATCCAAGACAAGTAGTGGCTTCACCCGTGTCTTTCTCAAGAACAAACTATGGACTTTTCCTCCAGGAACTTTCAAACCTTTCTTAAAACCAGCTACACTATCCGCTCAGTCCATCCAGTCTGCCCAATAGTCACACGCATTATATATTCATGATTAAATGGTCTTTTTTTTCTTTTAATATTTCTGGGCCGTAGACTTTAGAAGTCCACCCGATACTGTCTTTAGGTTCCTACTACCGATGTTGCTGTCAAAGCTCACTCCAGCCTATCCTAACCATTCTGTCGTTTGCGGGATACAGACCATAAAGTCTACCCAGCACTGTCCTCATGTTCCAAATCACTGGAGCTTCCATCAAAGCCCTCCCCAGCCCATCCTAACTCAAATTGCCATATAGGGGGCACGGACTTTGCAAGACTGCCCAGTACCATGCTTTGTTTGTTTTATACCATTCATTTTCTAATTAGAGATCCTCTGTGTTCATCCCACACTTTTTGGAATTTCATCCCAGTTTTCATCTCCACCGTCTCCTTTGGGAGAGCATTCCAAGCATCCACCACCATGAAAAATAATTTCCTAACATTACTTCTAATTCTACCACCCCTCGGCCTCAATTTGTGGTAAATATATAATTTTGTAATTATATCTATCTTTAGAATCCAGAACAAAAAATTGAATGCCTAACAGCCGAAGGAGTCAGAGCTGGAGTTGGATTCTGTTGGATAGTGGAAAAATAGAGGAATCGAAGCTGACGGTTCCATAGGCCTTGTTTTTTCCATGCACATCCCTAGCAAAAAGATACTGAATGATTATAGAAAAAAAAATAACTTAGGCCCTCTTTTATCAAGCCCTGTTAGGGTTTTTTTATTGATGGCCGCTGCGGTAAAAGCTCTGACACTCACAGAATTCCTATAAGCGTCGAAGCTTTTACCGCAGTAGCAGGCCGATAAAAAACCCTAATGGGGAGAGTGTGGCGCAGTGGTTAAAGCTACAGCCTCAGCACCCTGAGCTTGTGGGTTCTAACCCACACTGCTCCTTGTGACCCTGGGCAAGTCACTTAATCCCCCCCCCCCCCCGTTGCCCCAGGTACGTTAGATAGATTGTGAGCCCGCCGGGACAGAGAGGGAAAACTGCTTGAGTACCTGAATAAATGCATGTAAATCGTTCTGAGCTCCCCTGGGAGAACGCTATAGAAAATTGAATAAATAAATAATGTGACTTGATAAAAGGGGGGCCTTAGATGTCAACAGATGGGGGCAATTTTAGATTTTTCCACAGGTATCTCTTATCTATACATGCTGAAAAGGGTTTTATAAAATCGCATAAAAAGTATGTGCATGGAAACTGTGCACTTGGGAGTCCTTTTACTGAGGCGCGCTAACCAATTTAGCACACGCTAACCGATGTGCACTAAATGCTAAGGCGCCCCTTTATATTATTTGCTAAGGCGCCCATTATATTGTATATTCTAAATCGGTTAGCACACATTAGTACAAGCACCCCTTGCTTTGACACAGTCAGCATATACGCATTCCCGGAGACAGTTTGGGCATTGCAGGGGTGGAGTTGTGATGGGCATTGCAGAGGCAGAGTCGCGATGCATAGGTGCTTATATAGGGCATTTTCTCAGCAAACTCTTTGAATTTCAATGAGAAATGTTACGTACTTATTTAGTCATCCTAATTACATATTACTATTAAACAAATTTTATTATCTTAAGGCAGGGGTCCCCAAAGTCCCTCCTTGAAGGCCGAATGCAGTCGGGTTTTCAGGATTTCCCCAATGAATATGCATGAGATCTATGTGCATGCACTGCTTTCAATGCATATTCATTGGGGAAATCCTGAAAACCCGACTGCATTCGGCCCTCAAAGAGGGACTTTGGGGACCCCTGCCTTAAGGTATATTGATGTTACTGACATTTTAGTGTTACTGCCTAGCAATTTTTGCTAGTTACAAATGTTCAAGCTAAAACAGTGTTTCCCAACCCTGTCCTGGAGGACCACCAGGCCAGTCGGGCTTTCAGGCAAGCCCTAATAAATATGCACGAGAGAGATTTGCATATAATGGAAGTGACAGGCATGCAAATCTGCTCCATGCATATTCATTAGGGCTAGCCTGAAAACCCGATTGGTCTGGTGGTCCTCTAGGACAGGGTTGGGAACCACTGAGCTAGAACACAGTAAAATGATGACATTCAAATGATACAGTTAACAGTGTCAGAATTTCACTGTCACTGTGAGAGCCCTGATTCTATAAAAGACACCGTTAAATGCCTAGATTGGCACACCCAGCCAATCTAGGTGCCTAACTTATCCCTACCCCCACTTTACTAAGCTGTGGTAGAGGTTTCTACCATGACCCATAACACTAAATGCTCCATGCTGCTCTGATGCTCATAGAATTCCTATAGTGTCGGATCATTTAGCGCTCCGGGCCTTGGTAGAAAACTGTACCGCAACTTAAAAGAGGGCCTTTATTTTTATTTTTTTAATTGGCTTAATCAGCACTGATAATTGAAAGCACATTTAAAAAACAAGTTTAAAAATTAACCCACCCCCTTTTATCAAGCTGCGCTAGAGGTTTTTAGCGCAGGTCAGCGAGGTAAGTGTTCTGATGATCATAGCAATTCTATGAGTGTCGGAGCATTTACAGCACTGGCTCACACTAAAAATCTCTAGTACAACTTGATAAAAGGGGCCCTTAATTTGCCGGTAGACAGATATGCCAAGGCGCTTACCAGCAAGCAGGGGCAGATTCAGGGCAGAGTTTGAGCATGGATTGACTTAGGCGCTACTAGGCCTAAGTCATGTAGGCCAAGAAAACCATAAATGGCAGTGTGACTAGGTTTTCATGCCTACCAGTGTCTAAGAACGCTTAGGTCAGGGGTAGGGAACTCTGGTCCTCGAGAGCCATATTCCAGTCGGGTTTTCAGGATTTCCCCAATGAATATGCATTGAAAGCAGTGCATGCAAATAGATCTCATGCATATTCACTGGGGAAATCCTGAAAACCCGACTGGAATACGGCTCTCGAGGACCGGAGTTCCCTATCCCTGGTTTAGGTGCTGCTTGATGCAGTTCTATAAACAGTGCCTAGCTGATGATTGACAATGGTGCTGAACAGCACCTAGAAGTTAGACGCCATGTATAGAATCAGGGTTCCCAGCTTTAACACAGGCCTTCAGTTGCTTTGGTAAGTTTTTAACAGCCTTTTCGATGGGGTCACTGTGGCAGGCTGTTCCTGATCATCTACAGCGCTTCCTTGAGTTCGGTGATTGTTTGTGATTTTGAATGGAGCTTTTGATGGGCCTCCAACATTGCTCCACAGACAAAAGTCTACATCACTGTGATGTCACTTTTTTTCAAATGATAGTTTTACAGTGCATTTTTGAACATGCATAAGTCAGTGGGTCATCATTGCTTTTATTTACCTATTTTAATTGTTTTCTGCAATCTTTTTATATTGCAAAGATTCAAAATTATCACTCCAAAACAAAAGCACCACACAAGCCAAGAAAGCTAGCGAATTACTTAAGCGAAAGAAAAGCCTCAGACAAACGGAGAGGTATACCCACACTCTTCCACCAAAGCATCATAGGCAAAAAAATTTCGCACAAGTTTAAAGTTAGCAGGTGGGAGCATAAAAATAGCCGAGAATGATTAATGGTAAAAAACACTGAACACACACAGGCCGATGATCGTTTCATGGCCGGTAACTACTGCTTCAGAGCCTTAGTGCCAAATCCAGGCTATCAGTACCCAGATCCTAACTGCAACAGTTAGGATATGCGTACTAGTGCTGCCCGATTCAGGAAAAAAAATTTCGATTCAATTCGATTCAGCCTATTGAATTGATTTTTCGATTCAATTCGATTCGATTTTCCTGCCCAATTGGGTGTTTTTTTTCCAAACATCCTGGTGGATTTATTTTATAGCCTCTTCACCCCCTTTACCCTCTCCTACCCACACTGGTCCTGTGGTGTAAACAAAATAAACAAACAAAAAATACTTTTCCTCTCTCTGTTAAATCCTAGCTCATGTTCGCGGTCCAACACCAGCTCTGGAAGGATACACATTTCAAATCTGACATATTGTAATCACAAAACAGAAAATAAAATTATTTTTCCTACCTTTTCTTGTCTGGTTATTTTTCAAATCATGTTGGTCCCATGTTGGTCTGGTTGTCTTCTGATCAGGCTCTCTTTTTTTCTTCTTTCTCCATGCTAACCATGCATCTTCCATCTCTGTGCTCCCCTTCTGTTTCCCTTTCCTCCCCCAGAGGTCTGGCATCTTTCTTTTTTTTCATCTCCATCCCCCTGCAGCTGCAGCGATGGACCCCACCATCCCCAGATCCACCATCTCTCCTTTTATCAACTACCCTTTCATCCAGCATCTCTCTTATGTGTCCCTGTCCCTATTCTCCTCTCCAGTACTGTCCCCGTTCCTATGCTCCCTCCATGTCCAGCATCTTATCTCTCCCCATATCTTCTTTCTCTCTTCCTTACCTCTTGTATCCCCTTCCCCAGGTACAGGCTTTCTCCTACTATCTCTCCTGCCATCCTGCATCCTGCCCACCTACTTTGGAGCAGTATCTGTCCCTTTTGTACCCTTCCCCTTGTGGTCTTGCATTTCTTCTCCCTTTCTCCTTTAGTTCAGCACCTCTCCTTTGCTTTCCTCCCCCTCTTTTTTGTTTGGTCTCTCTCTTCCCTTCACCCCAGGTCTGGTATCTCTCCTCCCTCTCTTACTCCTTCCTCCTCCTCCCTCTGCACAGGCCTGCCTCCCCACCGCGAAGGAACTCTTCCTCCTCTTCCCTTTGCACAAGCCTGCCCCCCTACCATGAAGGCACTCTTCGGCCTGCTCTCCGCCGCGAAGACCTGCCCCCCCCCCCGCAAAGGCCTGCCCCCTGCCATGAAGGCACTCTTTTCTCCTGCTCCCCACCCAGGGCAGGATTAATTCATCGAGGGCCCCTAGGCACACAAGTACACTGGGCCCCCTGCCCTGCTCCACCCCACCATGCGCCCAGGCAGAAACAGGAAGCTGCGTCAGAGGGAAGCTTTGGGCAAGCAGCACCGCTTGCACAATTACCGTTTGGAAAAAACAATGTTGATGCCCTCCTTCATCGGGCCCCCTTGACCATTTTGGGCCCTAGGCACGTGCCTACTTGGCCTATTGGCTAATCCTGCCCCCCCCCCGCAAAGACCTGCCCCCCCCCCCCCCCCGCAATGGCCTGCCCTCCTGCCGTGAAGGCACTCTTCGGCCTGCTCCCCGCCGCAAACGCCTGCTCCCCCCGCAAGCCTGTATCCTCTCCCAGCTTCCCCACTCTTACATATAGGCTAACACAGAAGCCTGCAGGATCGCTAGTGCTATAGTGATCCCTGCAGCTGCCCATCATCCTCAGCGGCACGTTCTCTCTGCCGCGATCCTGTCCCTGACATCAGAGCAGGGGCAGGACGTAGCAGAGAGAACGTGCCACTGAGGACGACGGGCAGCTGCAAGGATCACTATAACACCAACAAGCCTGCAAGGTGCCGTGTTAACCTTAAGGAGATAAGAGAGGGGAAGCTGGGAGAGGCCTTTCTGACTGATTCTTTCTCCTCAAGCAGGAGTGGCAGCGGACGGCCAGCAAGAGGCAGCGCTGCAGTTCCTGCTTTTGGAAGGCACGGGAGAAGGGTCAATCATTGAATTGGGAGGCCGATTTTTGGGGAAATTGAATCGATTTGAATCGATTCACCTGATTCGAATTGGTGAATCGATTCGAATCGTGAATCGGGCAGCACTACTGCGTACTGATAGCCTGGATTTGGCGCTAAGGTCCTGAAGCAGTGGTTACCGGCCATGAAACGATTGTCGACCTGGCTTGTGTGTGTTCAGTGGTTTTTACCATTAATCATTCTTGGCTATTTTTTTGCTCCCACCTGCTAACTTTAAACTTGTGCGAAAGTTTTTTGCCTATGATGCTTTGGTGGAAGAGTGTGGGTACACCTCTCTGTTTGTCTAAGGCTTTTCTTTCAGTTAAGTAATAAGCTAGCTTTCTTAGCTTGTGTGGTGCTTTTGTTTTGGAGTGATATTTTTGAATCTTTGTATTATACTTCCCTCCATGCCTCTCTGTTTTTAGTGGTTGTATACATCGTTTTATATTGTACACTGTTTAGACACTTGTTTTGATAGACGGTATATCAAAAATAAAGAAACTTGAAACTAAAATATCTGTAACTTTGCCATAAGATAATCTCATTCCACTTAGCACATAAACGTAGATAGTAACTAGAGAATTTGTCCCCATCCCTGCAGGTACTCAATTTCCCCGTCCCCGTGAGTTTTGTCACTGTCCCTGTCCCATTCCTGTAAGCTCTACCTTAACCCTACAAGCCTCAAACACTTATGATTTTAAAGTATTTGAGGCTCGTACAGATGAGGACGGAACTTGCAGGAATGGGGCAGGGACAGGAAAAGAACTCACAGGGACAGGAAAATGAGCTCCCATGGAGATGGGGAAAATTTGTCCCTGTGTCATTCTCTAATAGTAACAACAAATAAAACCGTAAAATTTCATATTGAAATTCCAAGCAAAAAGCTATAGGGAATTACTTTTTTTTTTTTTTTTTTTGCCTCACCCTGTACATGCACAAATTGTAATCTTTTTCAGAACATGTGCAAATTTGTACTTTATTGGGGTGAATCTGGGATCCTATTTTATAAAAGGAACATTAGTACAGTACCTATGTTGCCTTTATAAAACAGGCTTAAAATATTTTTGGACTCATATCTTCCAGCTCATAAAATAGAACTGCCAAGTTAACCAGGTACAGGAGGAGCCAATTGCCAGCAATGAAACTTTACTGCTTGTAACATAATTGTAACCTGTTAACTGTACTGTATATTATGTATGTTTACCTGTAACCCATACTGAGCTCTTTGGGGGAAACAGGGTAGAAAATGAATTAAATAAATATTGCTCCTTATTTAAATCAGTTTTGGTTGTCTTCCCATCCTTCCCATACAAATCTGACTCCATGTCATAAAGAGTAGGCTTTTCAGTCCTGATTTTACCTTATTGCATACATGGACTTGTTTTGATATTTCCATACATATTTCTATCATTCCTCCAAAATATATTTCCATATGACCTATTTCAACCCCCCCCACACACACACACCCTATTCCCTTCCCCCTTCTTCCCTTTCTTTCCCTTCCCCCCTTCTTTTTATTTTCAATTTATAACATTATATTGAAGGAATTAAACAAATTATGATAAATTTTGATATTTCCATACATATTTCTATCATTCCTGCAAAATACATTTCTATATGACCTATTCCATCCTACTCCTACACCCCTCAGTTCCCTCCCCCCCCCCCCCGAATGGAAGATGACACAAATTACCAGGTATTGGGATGCAATGAATGTTTCCAAAGCTTCAATGTAAAACATTAATAATCATACTTTGTGTTCTAGATGAAAGATTTTGAATTTAGGGGTTCCAAATTTTCCAAAAGAGACGAGTTTGTCTAGGAAACCTACGAACCTCCCAAACCTCAAATAACAGTAAATGATGGAGTTGATTCCTCCAATGCCAAAAACGAGAAGGATCTTTCTGTAACCAATATTGCAAAATACATTTATGACCAATCATACATGCCTTTAAAATGCATCTCTCTTGTCCATATACCCCACAAGCAGCAGCTTTACCAAATAACACCCCCTTGGGGATTCCACTAATGAACTATTCCATAATGAACCCAAATATAATAAGATGGCAGACCAGAATGACTTAATAAGAGGACATTGCCACAATGCATGAGAGAGCTTTATCACATTTAATACAATTGGGAGAATTAACTGAGCCCACATGAAAAGCCTGCACCTGTAAGAAATATGCCCTATGTAACATTCTATAGGTACATTCCCTTCAAACATAGCCCATAATAATTTTAGGGAACCGATGAATAGCTTGACTAAAATAGGGATATTTGGATCCCTAACTCATCACACCATTTTTGTAAAATGCTATCATATGTTCGAATTGGAAGTAAACTCCACCACCACTTATGTAACAAAGATACAGAGATTGGAACATCCATACATTGCTTTAAAAAATTGAGAAGCCTTTCACCAGTGGCGTACCTAGGGTATGTGGCACCCGGGGCCCATCATTTTTTGACACCCCACCCCCACCCACCCTCCATGTAGAAAATATTTTTTGTAATAACCATGAAACGGTATAAATGGTCAGAATAGAAACAGGGAGTGAAAATATTCTTTTATTGAACCTCATATATGTAACCATTATTCCAAACATAACATAACATAAATTATGTCTGAATTGTCATGACATCAGAAGTACGTATGGAGTAGTTGCAGGTGATGCTTGGGACAGTTCTGATTGTGTTAGTTCGGTTTTATGTGGTTTTTGAATAGAAGGGTTTTTATTCCTTTTTTGAAGGTTTTGTAGTCTGTGGTCGAGGTCAATAGATTGTAGAGTTGGGGGTCGAACAGTTAGGAGGTTGTCGAACAGTTTTTTTCTTTTGACGTTTTTGGTTGGAGGGTGTGTGAATGGTGTGCGAGTTCTATGTCTGGTTGAGGTGGATTTAATTATTTAGCTGAAGAAATTAGTTTACCCCCCCCCCCCCCATTCCACACACATTAATTCTCTTCCATTTTTGTTCCCATTATAAAAAAACACTGATAAGTTCCCAGAAAAAAAATACATTAAAATAAGAAGTGAAATCAAAGGCCCCTACAGATGAGAACATAACATAAGAATAGCCTAACTGGGTCAGACCAATGGTCCATCATGCCCAGTAGCCCATTCTCATGGTAGCCAATCCAGGTCACTAGTACCTGGTCAAAACCCAAAGAGTAGCAACATTCCATGCTACCGATCCAGGGCAAGCAGACACTTCCCCATGTCTTAATAACAGACTATGGACTTTTCCTCCAGGAATTTGTCCAAATCTTTCTTAAAACCAGCTAAGCTATCTGCTTTTACCATAACTTCTGGCCACTTTATTTTTAAGCTTAGATCTTTCCTTCCAAACAGAGACCTTGCTAGATGTCAAATACAACACAAGGGAACTTCACACGGACTTAGCTGTGCAGGAAATGTGAATCTCCTCATACACCCACCTATAGTGCAAAAATGTGCAAAGGTCTGTTTTTTTTCTTTCGATCACTAGATAACCTAATGCCACACAAGCAGCACTGTTACAAAAGGTCAATGCTAAGGATAACAAAGTTTCCTTCCTTTGACCACAAGGAGATACTGACAAACCACTGGAAGAGATCCCAAAACAACTACCTAGGCACAATACCCAAAGACCCACTCAGTGTGTGAACCAGTTGAGTGGAGTGGACTAACTAGGGGGTGGAAATGGGCCCGGAGTTTGCTCAGGAGAATTTCTCAGACCACCTCTTCCTCTCAACACATTGATACACTGCCACCACCACCACCACCATTAGGAACACCTCACTGGGTAGGCCAGCAATGCTTATAAACTTTATAAAACACATTATTATATTTTTTTATAAAGCACATATTTTAACTGAACTCTCTGACATCCTCAGCCTTTCCATTCACAAAAATAGAAGGAAGAAAAGTTCCCATTTCCTGCTGTCTCATGTCCCCGGCCTATACAATATTTTTCTTCTGCAGACCCTTCAAAAGTCTGACCAAATCCTCATTTCACTTGCATTATAAAGTACTGAGAATGCCATCTCTCCCCAATCCCAGGTCCTAAAGTCTGAGACAGTAGCACAAACTGCCCGATTCAGGAAGAAAAATTTAGATTCAGCCTATTTAATTGGTTTTTCAATTCGATTTTCCTGCCCAGTTGGGTGATTTTTTTCAAAAATCCTGGTGGGTTTTATAGCTTTTTCACCCCCTTTGGCTTCTCCTAACCACATTGGTGCTGTGGTGTAAATAAAATAAAGAAACTAAAAGGACTTTTCCTCTCTGTCAAATCCTAGCTCACGTTTGCGGTCTAACACCAGCTCTGGCAGGATACACATTTCAAATCTGACATATTGTAATCACAAAACAGAAAATAAAATTAATTTTTCTACCTTTTGTTGTCTGGTTATTTTTCAAATCTTGTTGGTCCCAGGCTCTGGTTGTCTTCTGATAACTTGCTTGCCAGGGTCTCCTTCTTTCTTCATGCTAACCATCCATCTGCCATCTCTGTCCTCCCTTTCCATTTCCCTTCCCTCCCCAGGAAGTCTGGTATCTTTCCTTTTTTTCATCTCCCTCCACATATCCACCTTTTCTTAACTACCCTTTCATCCGGCATCTCTCCCTCCTTCCCCACTACCCCAGGGCCCACCATCTCTCCCTTTCTTTTCCCAATTACCCTCCTATCCAGTATCTCTATCCCTCCTCCAAACCATCCCTTGTGTCCAATTTCTCTCACTTTCTGTTCCTTCTCTCCCTAAATCCCATGGTCCATCATCTCTCTCCCTCTCCTCTATTTTCAGACCCATTATTTCTTCCCCCCCAAAGTCTGGCATATGCACATCTCTTTGAACACCCCCTTCCCTCTGTGTACTTCTACACCAGGGTCCCCCCCAAAGGCCTGTCCCCCCCCCTTGAAGGCCTGCACCCCCCCGAAGGCCTGCACCCCCTTGAAGGCCTGTCCCCCCCATTGAAGGCCTGTCTCACCCCCTTGTAGGCCTGTCTCCCCCTTAAAGGCCTGCCTGCCTGTCCCCCCCTTCAAGGCCTGCCTGCCTGTCCCCCCTCCCAAAAGCCTGTCTCCCCCCCATGAAGGCATGTCCCCCCATTTAAGGCCTGCATCTCCCCCTGAAGGCTTATCCCCCCCTTAAAGGCCTGCACCCCCCTTGAAGGCCTGCACACCCCCGAAGGCTACACCCCCCCAGAAGACCTGCACCCCCCCGAAGGCCTACACCCCCTTGAAGGCCTGTCCCCCCCCTTTAAGGCCTGCATCTCCCCCTGAAGGTTTGTCCCTCCCCTTGAAGGCCTGCACCCCCCTTGAAGGCCTACACCCCCCAAAGGCTGCACCCCCCCAGAAGGCCTGCACCCCCCCGAAGGCCTGCATCTCCTTGAAGGCCTGTCCCCCCCTTGAAGGCCTGTCCCACCCCCTGTCCCCCCCTTAAAGGCCTGCCTGCCTGTCCCCCCAAAAGCCTGTCTCCCCCCATGAAGGCTTGTTCCCCCCCCCTTTAAGGCCTGCATCTCCCCTGAAGGCCTGCCTGCCCGCCCCACCCTGAAGGACCGCTCGCCCCCTCCTCCCACCCCCCATCCAGACGTCCGGTTCTTCTCCTCTGGCCTCCCCGCACCATTTAGAGTAGAAGCAGCCTGCAGCAAGATCGCGATGTCAGCGATCTTGAGCTGCTTGTGCTGTCCTCCACCGCGGACCCGCCCCCCTCCTCTGATGTCAGTGGAGGGGGCGGGACCACAGCGGAGGACAGCATGAAGCAGCGCAAGATCGCTGACATGGCAAGCTTGCTGCAGGCTGCTTCAGTACTCTTAATGGTGCGGGGAGGCCAGAGAGGAAGAACCAGACGTTGGGGGGGGAACGGACGCCAGAGCACCCCCCTCAGGGCTCGCACCCGGGGCGGATCTGCCCCCCCCGCCCCCCCCCTTGGTATGCTACTGCCTTTCACGAACTTCAAAAGAAAGACCTAGGGCTCTTTTTACTAAGCTGCACTTGCGGTTTTAAGTGCACGCTACATTGCCCCACGCACTACATGCTAACGCCTCCATAGAGCCGATATTAATATTTTCCACGTAGCATGGGGGTTAGCACACGTTAATCTTCAGCACACGCTAAAAACACTAGCGCACCTTAGTAAAATGAGCCCCTAATCTTCGTATTTGACTAATATAATGTTCCAACTGCATGTATCCATATAATGACCCTGGTCCATTTCCTACCGTTAAGAAAAGGTCTGGAAATCTCCTCATCTTCCCCGTCTCATCCAAAATCTGTGCAATATAACGAACCTCCTTATTTCCCAAGATCGAAAATCCCATAAGTCATTCTCGGGGTAAAATCTCTATTTCCTTGAATAGGTAAAAAATCCGTTACACTCGGATGATACTCCCATAATTTTAACATTCTACCCCAAACTGACCTCAAAGGAATCAAAATAGAATTACACCTGAGATAATCTGGTAATCTTGACCTAGGCACTTGAATTAAATACAATAAATGAAAAGGATGAAAACAAATCATCCTCAAGAACCCAATCCCTTTTATGTCTTAATAAACAAGCCCAACTATAGATACGAAGATCTGGAAGTCCTAGTCCACCTCTCATCCCTGATCCCAAAAGATAATTTTGTTTTTTACCCACCCAACAAAATTTTGTAAGAATTGTTCATAAATAATGGAGATTGGCGGAAGTTAATTCCAAAGGAAGCATCTGAAAAACATATAGCCATTTGGGAAAAAGAATCATTTTAAATAAAGCTATCCTACACCCCAAAGATAAAGGCAAATTCTGCCATTTTTGTAATTTTTGTTTAGAGTGATTGAGCAAAATAGGGATATTAGCTTTAATTAACATTCTAGAATCTACCGGTAAATAGATACCAAGATATTTAAATTGACTCTCCGTCCCCTTTATGGAAAACCTGGACCCTATTCTCTTCTTAAGGTTTCATTAGTAGCAATAGCCTCAGATTTATCCATATTTAATTTAAATCCAGAAAAATCTCCAAATTCTGTGAACTTTCCAATAATGTTTGCAAAGATAAACAAGGATTTGTTAAGTGGACTAATATATTGTCCACAAATGCAGCTATTTTAAAGGTAGAAGCCCCATTAGTTACTCCTATAATGTCATAATGTTATTTTAAAAAAATTCTCACCCGCTTAAACCTAAGCGGTTTGCAAAATACAATCATAGATATGACATGACAAACACATACAGACAGTGCATTAATAATATTCTCTTACAGCATAATTATTCAGTTAGTGAATGCTTCCATAAATAATATTGTTTTAAGTATCTTCTTGAATTTTTGCATATCTGTACTGCATGCAATAGAGTAAAAGCATGCCTGTTCCTTATGGCATGGAGTCAGGTGGCAACCTTAGGCAGTCATTAGTGTAGCCAGTCTTCTGGCATTGGCCTGATTGGTTTCAGGGGAGTTATAACCTGCACCAGTTATGATGTAATCTGCAGTGTCACTTGTTCATGTTGCTTTATCAAGTTTCAAGTTTATAAGGTTTTTATATACCGCCTATCAAGGCTATCTAAGCGGTTTTACAATCAGGTACTCAAGCATTTTCCCTATCTGTCCCAGCAGGTTCACAATCTATCTAACGTATCTCTATCTTGTTTTCTCCTTTTCACTCTCCCCTTGACTTCTCCTTTGAGGGAGTGAAAAATGGATTGTTTGCAATGATGCAGCAGTATTTTAACCTTGTTCCTATGGCTTTCCTTTGTCTCCTAATTCTATATTGTTGTGTGTGTAATTCTACACAAAGGCCCTGATTCTATACAAAAAAAACTCCTTAAGCGCCTACATTGGTGTGCCTAGCCAATCTAGAGGCCTAACTTAGGGCTCCTTTTACTAAGATTAGCGCGCGCAAACCACATGCTAAATGAAAAATACTAACGCAAGCTCTATGGAGGCGTTAGCATTTAGCGTGCGTGGTATTGTAGCGCACGCTAAGCGCTCACTAAAACCACTAGCACACTTTAGTAAAAGGAGCCCTTAATCTTATGAATTAATTTAATCAGCGATGATAATTGAAAGCGCAGTTAAAAAAATGTAAAAATTTTTTTAAAAAATTAATTTGTTGGTAGGCAGTGGCATAGTAAAGGGAGGGGCAGACCACCCTGGGCACCATCTTTGTGGGGGTGCTGGTTCCTGTCTTCCTCTTGGCCCTCCCCTTCCCCCCATATACCTCTTGAAATGTTCACTGGCACAAGCAGCATCGCGCCAGTTTCAGCTCCCTTCTGTTGAGACTGGCAAAATGACTTTATGCTGTGCAGAAGTTAAAATATGGAACTCCCTTGTAGGCCAAATACGAAACTGTAGTGAAAAGGGCATGTTTAGAAAATTACTCAAGACGCAATTATTTGTAGATGCCATTTTTAGCCAATAATTTTCCTCTCTGCATAGTTGATGAATTATTCATGATTCTCTTTATATAATCTATGGTATGAGTTTGTAGATATGATTTCTGATGATTGTGTGTCTGTTTTATTATGTTTTTACAAAATTATGTATGTAAACTATGTAAACCGTTCAGTTTTAAACAGTATAGAAATTTTTAAAATAAATAAATAAAATAAATCACTTCCTGGTCACTTCCTGTTAAAAAATGTACTTTAGCCTTGAAAACCAAGCTAAGTACCTTGTTATTGTCCCCTCTGTCTATGGGTTCCTGGGGCTCCAGTGGGCTATATATCACTC
Organism: Geotrypetes seraphini; assembly: GCF_902459505.1. Lineage (NCBI taxonomy): Eukaryota > Metazoa > Chordata > Amphibia > Gymnophiona > Dermophiidae > Geotrypetes > Geotrypetes seraphini. Next base: position 96,413,023 of record NC_047088.1, read on the forward strand.
CACTTCTTTTTCTTTCTTCACTAGGCTTGTTTCCTCTGTCCAGGCCATCCTGGCCTCTGCTGCCGGATATGTTGTGGCCACTTCGTGCAGAGACATCATTAATGATCAGTAAGTGAACTGTTGCAACCTGCCATATCATAGCGCCATCTATGTCAAATCTTGGTGGTTGAGGATGAACAGGAGTGGGTGCATGTTAAGAAACAGATTTTGTGCTTTCTGAGGTCTTGAACTGTAATATGACTGCACAGTTATCGGGAAAATAGCACATTTTGAGTTTTGTGATCCATTGCCACTGGTATTCATGTGTGCGCAAACATTGGAAATATATTACACTAAGACACAAAGCTAGTTAGGACATCACCTGTTTATCTTCAAAATACATCCTGTCCTGGTATTTGATTTTCTGTCCCTTGGACAAACGGAAAACTCTCTCTGAGCTGGAGCCATTTCTCTTCCCCCATGAGGCCGCAGAATGTGCTGGAACCTCCTGAATATTTAATGTAGATATTGGTGCTGTGGCCTCAGGCAGCAGTTTCCCAATATGCTGAAAGATCTTTTCTGGAAAAGGGTACAGAGAGCCCAGTCAGCAAGTCCAAGGAGTCAGAAACATGCTGAATCTTAGTTAAACTGAAATGGGCTTTGAGGAAAATCAATTAGAGCTCTGGAGCAGTGGTTCTTAAACAGGCATTCTGCTTGTGGTTCTTGGAAACCTACTGTCAGTGCGCTGTTGTCATATGAGATAGGAGAGCCTGAATTGCAAAAGACAACTAGCCGAGCCTGCAAGAATAAGCCACCCTTGTTGCTCTGGGTCAGCGTTTTCCAATTGCAAGTCTGCAAAATCTTTTTGCTGGTCCATGCAAGAACAAGCTAATTTTAGCAGTTTCTGGCGGGGATCCCAAGCCCTGCCAGCTGAAGACCTTCCCTCAATGGCACTAAAAACTCTGCTGTCCAGCTTGGGAGTGTGTGGCAGTGTCCCCAGCCGCTGACACTGGCACCTGCACATGCTCAGTTTTCAGCACATGCGCAAAAACCGTGTACCTGTTTAGTTAGTTCAGGGAATAGCTGCATACAGACTACTGAGGTGAAGAGCAGCGTTTTTGGTACCAATGGGGAGAGGTCTTCAGCTGGAGGGGCTTGAAATCCCTGCCAACTCAGATATTTTTTAAGCTAAGTAGGGAGGGGACAGTCAGTTGGGGGGGGGGGTCCTGGTCCACAAAGAGTTTCTCAGCCAATTTGACAGTCCTTGTTTGCAAAAAGCATATTGATTCTGACCATTGAGTTATATGCTGAAGGTTTTATGGGGTAGGTCACCAGGTCTTTCCCGAACCCATAGCACTTAGCCACACGACCGCCATAGTTGTCATGTGTTGCCACCCTCCTGGCACTTTGAATCCCATGGACTGCTAGGATCACCAACACAGATGTTCTTTCATATAAGCCCAGAGTTGTCCCTGGAAGGCAAGATTACCAGACAGAAACTGACCTATTTTGGACATGTGATGAGGGGGGAATCCACTAAAAAAGGTGGTGCTATTCGGAATGATAAAAGGAAGCAGGGGAGACCAAAGACCCGTTGGCTGGATACCATCACGAATGACACAGGAGTGAACATCAAGCAATTGAAAGAAGCCGTGGAAAACAGGGAAGCATGGCGAGGACTGGTCTACAGGGTATCCAAGGGTCAGATATGACTGAATGGATAGTAGTAGTAGTTTCCAAAATGACTGGGAAACGCTGCTCTGGATGACCCATTATTAGCATCGATTTCTCTCTACGCATTCCTAGATCACTTATAGCATCTCCCAGTCTTGTTGCAGTTAGATAGCAGCATGAGAGAAGCAGGGGCAATGAAGCTGTAAAAATGCAGTGCTTCTTGTCCCCTAAGCAATTTTTGTCCTGTTTCTCCTCTAATTCCTGTTGTATGAGCTTCTTCATTAGAAATAAAGTCAGCAGCACAAGATTATGAAGAAGAGGAGGTGGCTCTGTGGAAGGAAGTGTGGCGTTTTCATTGTCCCCTATAACACCTGCTCCCATTAAATATAGGTTAAATCCTTGGGTGTAGAGTTGTCTTCTGATTTTGAACTAAAGGAGTATGTTTTAGGTGTACTGCGAAAGGCCAATGGCAGGGGGTTTCAATGTAGGTCCTCGAGGGCCACAATCCAGTCGGGTTTTCAGGGTATGCATGAGATCTATTTACATGCACTGCCTCTATTGTATGCAAATATATCTCATGCATATTCATTGTGGAAATTCTGAAAACCTGACTGGGTTGCGACTCTTGCCGACCAACATTGAGCAGCCCTGGTCTATGTAAGCTTTGGCCTGTTTGAGGTTTGCAGCCTATATTTTTTTAATTAATAATTTTAATTACAATAGTTATCACACAAAAAAAGCATAAATGACATTAGAACAGAAATACAAAGAAGAGAAAGAAAGGGGAAAAACCCCCTTAAGATAAACCTTTATAGAAAAACTAAAAGACCCTTTTTTCAAAGCTGAATTAGGTGCTAATGTACACCGAATGCAGCACAAATGGCCTGACTTGGGATTCGCTAAAAGGGCCCTGTGTTAGGTTTTGTATTTGCATGTTCTATCTGCATGGTAAATACTTTTTTAGGGGGCATGTCAGGGGTGAAGAGTGGGCATTCCTGAGCTAACTACTGTAGTTAGCACATCTACATTACTATGTGCTAACTGGTTAACACATAGATAATGCAGGAGCTCTTACTGCCTCCAAAATAGCTGGCAGTAAGTGCTCCCGTGAGATTTTTTTAAAATGGTTGTGTATTAATGATAACTCATGCATGGGCATTAATGCATGGGGATTAATGAAATAAATTAAAAATATTGGAGTTTTTTATGGCCACGGTACAACTGGCCTTAGGTTGAACTAAAGAACAAGTCGGGTTGGTGCATGGTGGCAAACAAGAGGGGGCTGATCTTGAAAAGGCTTAACAGCGAAACATGTTGGCCAGTCCCTTCCCGATGCAGACAAGCAATTAAAACAAAGTGAAAGCCAGCAGTCTAGTGGCTTTAAAGCTAAGTTGTTTCACTTTATTATTTTTAACGCTATGGGCATGAAGTTTTAAAGTAAAGTTATAAGGAGCATTGAGTCACTTTGAAAAAAAAAAAGGAAGCAGATGAGGTGGCTACTAAAATGGTCAGTGCTCTTCATCATAAAGTATGTGGGGACAGATTTAAAGATCTCAATATGTATAATTTGGAAGAAAGGTGGGAGATATGATAAAGATATTTAAATACCTCTGTGGTAAAAAATGAACAAGAGGTAAATCTCTTTCAATTGAAAGGAAGCTCTGGAATGAGAAGGGATAGTATGTGTGAAAGGGGATAGACTCAGAAGTACCGTAATCTATGAAAATAGTTACTAATGGAAAGAGTGATGGATGCATGAAATGGCTTCCTGCTTGAGATGGTGGAGACAAACTGGCTGATATTCAGATTGCGGGAGGCAGCCCGGCTAACTTCCATGGTCGGCAATGACCACATATTCAATGCCAGGCCATTTCCGGTGACTGGCATTTCATATTTGGGAGGCTTTTTGGCCACTATAAATTTAACCAGCTATGTACATGGTCTGATTTGCCCGCTAAACTTAGCTGCTTATCGCATGATATTGTCGATTAACTTTTAGTTGCTAATTGAAAATATTCAGGGGAGATAACTGGTTATTTAATGTTGAACTTTCACATTTAACAGGTTAAGTACGATTTAACTGGTTGGTGCCATTTCTGGCCAGTTAAATAGTGCTGAATATCGGCCAGAAAGACTGTATGCATGGAACAAACACATGGAGGGGCATAATCAAAGCATACATCTAAGTCCGATTTGGGCATATGGTGCTAGATAGACGCCCAAAGTCAGCATTGTGAAAATGCCCATTTTTGAAAAATACTTCTAAAGGGACCTGGCTTGGCAGCTCACCATGGTGGATGCATAATTGCTTCGCTCCTCAATTTTGGGTGTCCTTAGCGGTGTAATTGAGTCGCGATTTCCTTTTTGTGGCGAAAACAGTGAAAATATTGGAAAGGAAAGTGAAACAAGTGAAGTGATGCCTTTGACTCGTCAAACCAAGTTGGATACAGCATTTGTAGGTGGCAATGCCGACTCCCTCTAGAGTTCTGCTTCCGAGGGAGAAAGTTTCTGACAGCACAGCCATAATAGCAGAGCTCAGAGATATCATGCTGGAAGTGAGGGAGAAGATGGCGAATTTGGCCAAACAAATGGAGGTGGCTAATACACGAGCAGCACAGCTTGAGATGAGAGTGGAGAAAGCGGAGGTGACATTGAAACAGTGTCAGAAAGATCATAATATAGTACAAGGTTTGGTGAGACAGATTGAGGATTTTGAGAACAGGTCTAGACAGAATAATTTAAGAGTTCTGGGTCTACCGGAGGGGTTGGAGGGGAAAGACGCAGTTGCCTTTATAGAAGGTTTAATTCCAAAATTGGTCCCCTTAAGCCCTAGATTTCCATTGGAAATCGAGCGGACACATAGAATTCCGGCAAAGTCAAATGGAAAGGGGAACCCGCGTCCGTTGATCTTCAGAATGCTGCGCTTTCAGCAAGCAATTGAAATCTTGAACATGGCTAAAGTGAATAGGGAAATAAAATATAAAGATGCCAAACTATTTATTGTCCCTGATTTTGCTAAAGCTACAGTCATTAAGCGCAAGCAATTTTTACAAACTAGACCTAGGCTAAGAGAATTAGGGGCTAAGTATGGCCTCTTATACCCAGCTATAATGCGGGTCACACTTGATAATAAAATGACTCAGTTTGAAGTTCCGGAAAAACTGTTGGAGTTCCTAGAACAGCAGAAGTAACCTATGTCTATATAAATTTTAATCGTCACCATGTTGAAATATATGTTCTGAAAATAATATATCAGAAGCTGACAATTTAGAATGGTGGGACTATAGGAAAACAACAGTGAGGAAATAAGGAAGGCATCAAATTATTGCATCTCAGTGGCCACGAATTTGGACTTGAAGGATGAGATGTACAGCATTGGCATCTATGAGACAAACTTGGTTTTTTCTGTTACATAGAACATTTTGGACCCCAGTTCATTTACAGAAATTAGAGAGCTCTAAGTCTAATAGATGTTGGCACTTTCATCTTGAAGCTAGGACATTAGATAATTTACTATTCTATTGTCCATTGATACTTAGCTTTTGGAAATCCATTTGGGGACAAATAAATAATTTACTGGAAAATCCGGTGGCATTATAATATGACACTGTCTTATTTGGTACATCAATGAGAGCTAGGAGCCAAATATCTTCTAGTAATAATAAACTTTTACTCATTATGACAGGGGTTGCCATACCACATATTATGAAAACCTGGAAAAATTGGGACTGGCTGAATTATAATTTTTGGTGGAATTCTTTATGCCACATCTTTAAAATGGAGCGGGTAATAGCCATACAGCTGGGGCATTTTAAGAAATTTTGGGAAGTTTGGGAGCCATTAACTAAATATTGTAAATAATGATTATTACTTTTTCCCTTTGAACATACACGTCCAAGTTGGGGGGAGGGAGGGTGGGGTATTATTTGTTTTCTTATGCTTGAAGATAATTGTTGGATATGTGGGGGGAGAGGGGTATTTTGATGTGAATTAGACTTTGGTAAAATATTAAGTGATGTTAAAGTGTAAAATGATTTTATATTGTACTGCACTTATTGAAAGTTTTAAAAATGAATAAAGAATTTAAAAAAAAAAAAAAAAGAAAAATACATCTAGAATTTTTTTTTTCCAAAAATTGTGTATCTGGACATCCAGGCTATTGTACTTCCAGACCATCAGAACATCTATTTTTATACCACATTTTCGACTAAAATTTTGCCCAAATGCTAAGTACCTAATGCTGCTTAGGCAATGCTAAGCGTGATTCTATACAGTGCACCTAACTTTTATAGAATTGCTTGTAGTGCCGCACTACTGGGTGCCAATTTTTTAGGCATCATATATAGAATTGGGACCTCAGTGTATAATTAAGCTCTGGAATTTGTTGCCAGAGAATGTGATAAAAGCAGTTAGCTTAACAGAGTTTTAAAAAGATGTGGGCAAGTTCCTTAAAGAAAACTCCGTAAACCATTATTAAGATGGATGGGAAAATCCACTGCTTATTTCTGGGATATACAGCATAAACTCCATTTTGCTCTTTTTGGATCTTGTCAGGTACTTTTGACCTGGATTGGCCACTGTTGAAAACAGGTTACTGGGCTTGATGGACCTTTGGTCTGTGTCCCAGTATGGCAATTCTTATGCTCTTGTTGTTTCCTTTTAGGAAAAACAACTAAGGGGCTGATATTCAGCAGGACTTATCCAGCTAGAAGCAGCTCCTACCTGGATAAAGCCTGCTAACTGGGTCTTACCTGTCTACTCCATTGTGCTTAACTAGATAATACCACTGGAAATAATATCACTGAAAATCCAGACTGTCTTAGCACTACTCAGACAATGCGAAGGCTATCCAGGGGTGGAGTTAGCAGAGCTGGGAGCTACCCAGTTAGTGACAATATTCAGTCCATACAGAAAAAGTTAGGACAACTAAAAGACAGTCCTAATTTTAGCTGGGTAGTTATCTGAATACCTGGCTGAAAGGGCCAGTAGCTGCCAAATACCCCAATATTAAATGCCAGCATCTGGTTATGGCCTGGAACTGAATAGCCTGTGGTGGTCAGCATTAAAGAAAAATTGGTGACTGCCATGGGCTGAATATTACCCCCTAATTATTCAGTGATAAACTCTGTCAATACATGTCTCCTTCATGTTATGGATCTCTGAACCCCTAGGGAGGAATTACCTTAAATACTTTGCCCAAAAAGCATTTCTGCAGGTATTTTATTACACTGGTTAGAAAGCACAATGCCAGAAATTACATTATAAAGAATTCAATTATCTTATATGATGACAAATTAGGGCCTGTAGTTGTTGAGAAATATCTATGTTCTCTCTCACCTCTTCCCTTTTTCTCTTGCTGAACTTTTACATTTTCCTGAGATCATCCATCAAAAAGAAAAATACAAATTTTATTTAACATATATTTATTTTCTGTCAACAAATGTCATCGTTATAGTATTTCTGTAGGTTCTAAAGATCTTCAAATGTTACTATCACAGGCCTAAGATTTTGGTGGTTAACAGTAAGTGTGAATGGGTGAAATGGATATGTTGAGATGCATTTCTGTGCATTATACATTCTGAATATTTAGTCAGATGCCTCCAGATTCTATAAAAGTCACCAATATTTGGACATCCAAATTTGGGTTTGGATGCCAGATCCTTGTGCAAACTAGTTAATGTGACTAAATAAAAGCTCCATAGGACCATATCGTGACAGACCAGTTTCTTTTCGATACCATCAGTAGAGCCTCCCCTGAAAGTTGTAGGTCTCATAAGTTCTTGGTAACTTTGTAGTTTCAGATACTCTGAGCCTTTATATCTTAGGAACGTGCCCACAATCCACCCACAACCATGCCTACTTTCAGCTAGGCACCCTGGACTAAGCACCTACCGAGTTAGGTGTCTACTACCCAATTAATTATAATTTAAGCCAATTATGAGATGCTAATTGCTCTGTTCTGTGTGCATGAAAAGGACATAGTTTTCAGTTGGCATTGACTGCAGGATCAATTGACTGCAGGATCTGGCATGTTTAGTTTTACAGTGTTTAAGATGCTGCCTTTTCCTAGGTACACTTTTGTTGTGTGATATGTGTATTGTTACTAAAAATCATATTTTTCATATAGATGGGGGGGAGGGTCAAAAAATGATGGGCCCCGGGTGTCACATATCCTAGATACGCCACTGGAGAGCAGCATTGAACGTAGGTTAAAATTACAAATATGAAAAACAAATGCACATCGTCCTCCATCTCTGTAACTGTGTCTGTGTCTTTCTGCCTGTCTCATCTTATATGTCTGTGTTTTTTTGTTAAAATGATCAGACACTTGGAAACTCACAAAGACTAGATTTCATTATTTTTCAGTCTTCGTTTATTTAAATCATTTTATAAAGCAATCAAATAACAATAGCAAACATACATGAGAAGTGAGTAAACCATTAGCAAACTATTACATCGGTTTAGAGAGAAAGACTTTCAGGACTGATCACTTATTAAATTTAAGAGTTAGTGAAAAAGGGTCATACCTAGGAGTTTACATAAGAATATAAGAATAGCCTTACTGGGTCAGACCAATGGTCCATCAAGCCCAGTAGCCCATTCTCACAGTGGCCAATCCAGGTCCCTAGTACCTGGCCAAAACCCAAGGAGAAGCAACATTCCATGCTACCGATCCAGGGCTTCCCCCATGTCTCTCTCAATAACAGACTATGGGGCTTTTCCTCCAGGAAATTGTCCAAACCTTTCTTTAAAACCATGGGACAATGGGAGTGGATGCATTTGAAACTGTTCAGCGATGAGTCATCTGGGATTAGAGGGCGAGGTGCCCTGTCTTAATATGCCCTGTTTTAATATGCCCTGTCAATGCCCTGTCTTAATATGAAAGCTTTATGATATAACAACAAGTCAGGGAAATGAACACCTCCATGACATTTCGGATCAACATTTTGGAGTTTCCAACTTGGTCATGGAAATCCTAGGTGACTTATTATTCCATAGAAAGTTGGATAATATTTTTTCTGCTGATTTATAAAATTGAGGAAGAAATAAAATAGGAAACATACTTAATAGATATGTAATTTTATGGATTATCATCATTTTCAGCAAATCAAGTCTACCTCATCAAGATAGCTTGAGGGGTGACCAAGGCTGCATAGCATCTTTAGTCTGAGTTAAAACTTTGGACATTTTAATTTTTGAGGTGCTAGAAAGAACTCTGTTAAAATAAACACCCAAATACTAAGATGATGAAACCCACTTTAAAGATAAGCCACTCATACGTATAGAAAGGAACACAATGATCATTTAAAGGTATGTGTTCTGTCTTATCCCAATTAATCTTGTAACTAGAAAAACTGGAAAAATGATTAAGGGAGGCAATGAATATTCCTGCTCCTTTAAGTATAATAAGATATCATCTATGTAAGCTGACAATTTAAATTCACTGTCACCAAAATGAATTCCTTTAATATCAGCATTATATCTAATTGCAACCAGTAGGGGTTCCAAGGCTAAATTAAAGAGTAAAGATGAAATGGGACATCCCTGTCTGGTACACACGATGTAGAGTAAATGATTCTGAAAGGTCACCATTAGCCATAAGTTTTGCTGTTGGGAAGGAATATAAGATTTGTAACATATGTATAAATTCCTTAGGGAAACCAAAATGAGTTAACACAGAAAATAAATATTTCCACTGCATTCAGTCAAAGGCCTTCTCAGCGCCTAGGGAGACAGCTACAATGGAGGAATCCATGGACCAAGCGGAGTGGATAATATAACAGAAAAGACAAGTGTTAAAAACATAAGATAAGAACATAAGAATTGCCGCTGCTGGGTCAGACCAGTGGTCCAGCAGTCCGCTTATGCGGCGGCCCTTAGGTCAAAGACCAGTGCCCTAACTGAGACTACGTTCTGGTTCAGCAGGAACTTGTCTAACTTTGTCTTGAATCCCTGGAAGGTGTTTTCCCCTATAACAGCCTCCGGAAGAACGTTTCAGTTTTTACCACTCTCTGGGTGAAGAAGAACTTCCTTATATTTGTACGGAATCTATCCCCTTTTAACTTTAGAGTGCCCTCTCGTTCTCTCATTCTTGGAGAGGGTGAACAACCTGTCCTTATCTACTAAGAATATTCCCTTCATTATCTTGAATGTTTCAATCATGTCCCCTCTCAGTCTTCTCTTTTCAAGGGAGAAGAGGCCCAGTTTCTCTAGCCTCTCACTGTACAGCAACTCCTCCAGTCCCTTAACCATTTTTGTCACTCTTCTCTAGATCCTTTCGAGTAGTACTGTGTCCTTCTTCATGTAAGGCGACCAGTGATGGACACAGTATTCCAGGTGAGGGTGTACCATGGCCTGGTACAGCGGCATGATAATCTTCTCCGATCTATTTGTGATCCCCTTTTTAATCATTCCCAGTATTCTGTTCATCCTTTTCGCCGCCGCCACACATTGGGCAGACAGCTTCATTGACTTGTCGACCAGTACTTCCAAGCCTCTTTCTTGGGGGGTTTCTCCAAGTACTGCACTGGACATCCTGTATTTGTGTATAAGATTTTTGTTACCGACATGCATCACCTTACAATTAACCATGTTAAACCTCATTTGCCATGTCACAGCCCATTTCTTAAGCGTGTTTATGTCACGTTGCAGGTCTTCGCTACTGTGTCTTCACTACTCTGAATAAATTCGTATCGTCTACAAATTTAATCACTTCACTCGTCATACCAATTTCCAGGTCGTTTATAAATATGTTGAAGAGCACGGGTCCAAGCACCGAACCCTACAGCACTCCACGAGTATTGTCCATTTATCCCCACTCTCTGTTTCCTATCCACCAGCCAATTTTTAATCCACGTGAGTATTTCACCCTCAATTCCATGGCTCGCAATTTTTCGAAGTAGTTGTTCATGCGGAACCTTGTCAAACGCTTTCTGAAAATCCAGATATACAATGTCGACCAGGTCACCCTTGTCTATCTGCCTGTTTACTCTCTTGAAGATAAGAATATAAGGATTTAAATCTATGCTTTAGAAAAACAACTTGATTCTTGTGAATCAGAGGTTGTATAACCTTCTCCAGTTTAGAACACAAAATCGTAATATAGATTTTGTAATTTAAATTCAACAGGGAAATGGGATGATCATTTTGAACTAATTGTGAGTTTCTTCCCGGTTTAGGCATAACCACTATATTTGTCTCTAAAAATCTCCCTAAAGAATTTGGGTGTGAGATTAAATCCTGATTTGTAGTTTGGATGCCAAAAGAGTTGAGAAAGTCTTATAAAAATCTGCAGATAATCCATCTGCACAAGGAGATTTAGCAGTGAGCAAAGCTTTGATAGCCAGTAGAAGTTCTTGAAGATGGATAGGCTGAGATAAATCCAGGGCCGATATTAGGGGCAGGCAAACAGGCAGCAGCCCTGGGCTCCAAGACTCTGGGGGGCCCCCGTGGGCCAGCATATCTTCCCCCTTCTCTCCAAATGTTGGACAATGGGGACAGAAGGAGCAAAATGTTGGACCACGGGCCATGGGGGTGAAGAGGAGGAGAGATGGACCCATGAGAGGGCAAGAGGGAAGAGAACTGGGATAAGAAGATGCTAGGGGATGGAGAGAAAGGGACAGGGAAATATAGCCTGGCTGGTGGAGAGAGGGAGGGGTATTCTGAAAGTGGTGAGCCATTTGGATGAGGCCAAAAGGGAGGTGACAAGATGACTGAAAGAACAGTGGTAGAAATGTGGTAATGGGGAGTAGATAGAAGAAAATAGGAGGCTGGGAAAGGAGTGAGATAGGAAATGGGAGAGCTAGGGACTGAGAGGAGATAGAGAATTGAGAGGTAGCTCAGAGAATTGAGAGGTAGCTCAAAATTTAAAAAGAGGAAGGATGAGAAAGAGGGCAAGATATGAGTGGACAGAGGCAGAAAAGAAAAAGGAATGCTGTCAGGAAAAAATCAATATGTTGGAGACAGGCATAAGGAGGGAATGGAACAAGAGAGAAGAGGAGAAAAAAATGGACAACAGTCACTGGAAAGAGAATTAGTAGAAGATAGACAAAAAGCAGAATGAGAAACTGGGACCAAGATGATGGAAAAACAAAATATCCAGACAAGGTAGAACAAATTGTTTTATTTTGAATTTATTAACTGGAATATGTTAGCTTTGGGATATGTGCATCACAATTATTTTTGTATTGTGTTCAGTGGCATAGTCATACAGCTGATTTGGGGGAGGGACTGGAGCCCCAAATTAGTGGATGGGCCTGAGTGCCATATATAAATACTTGAGCTAGTGGGGATTCCCAAGCCCTGTCAACTGAAGACATCTTCCTGCAGTCCAGCAACCAGAAATCTCCATGCTTTGCAGCTAATGGCAGTATTCTCAAGCTGCCACTGTTTTCATGTATGCATGAAAGCTGAGGGGGGGGGGAGGGGCAGGGAGGAGGTAAGGTAGAAGCAATAGCTCTGCAATATTGCTGCCAGCTGCAGAACTTGGAAAGTTCTGGTCACTGGACCTGAGGGGGGAGGGGGGAGGGAAGGTGGCCATTAGTTGGTGAGGCATGAGGAACCCCCACCAGCTACAGCAAAAGAGATGTTCATTTTGAGGGGGCCTAAGCTCATAGTGGGAGGTCCAGCCCCCTCTCATGGTAATGCCACTGATTGTGTTCAAAATGAAGTACAGTACTTGCTGATTTTAACTTTTTGGAATTTCCAGTTCAGCTTTGGTATTCATATTTCTATTTCTAATTTGTGATCCATTGTTCTATATTTGGTGAAGGTCTGTCTGTGTTTTTTGTATGTGAAGAAGTCATTTAAAGGTGGGTGGGGAAATTGGGAGACAGGCAGGTAGAAGAGGGGCCCCCTTAATTTCTTCCCTGGGCCCCAGCATACCTAAAACCAGCCCTGTATAAATCTTCCAGGAAACGGGAATCCACTTGTGGGAGATGTAGACCTTTCAAAAAATCTTGTATAATCCCATCAGTCAGATGAATAAAGAGATTGATAAAAGTCTCTGAAAGCCTTGAGGATCAGGGGAATAATTGTAAGTATTGATCCATTAGGGGATTGTATGCTTGCAATCCATTGCTTAACACATCATCCCTTCAGATAGGAAGCTAATAATTTCCCAGACTTGTTAGTTTCTGAATAGAAGACAGCATTTTGTTTAAATGAGATTGCTGAAGAGACATTGGATAAGAGAGTATTATACTGTAGCTTTAAATTTTGAAGACGATGATAAGTGGTCAAATCAAAGTTTGAATATAGAGTAGATTACATATCATGGATTTCCTTCTCAAGGTCATTAATAGAGGAATTCAGGTGTTTGCACTTAAAAGAAGCATAGCTGATAACTTTCCCTCTCAGCCAGGCCGACTCCCAAATGGAAATATTTGAGGGAGTAAAGGGTTCATTACATTCAAAGTATTCTTTGGAACAGTTCAAAATGTGAGAGACAAAATTTTTGTCCTGAAAGAGTGAAGAGTTCAGTCTCCAAAGGTTGGAATGTCTTGAATCTGTGGACCATTCCAGAGAGCAGGTGACAGCAGCATGATCAGAAACTTATTTCGTGAATTTTGCAACATGGGCATTAGGTCTTTAAAGATAGAAAAAATATCAAGTCTGGAATAAGTATGATGAGTGGCTGAAAAAAAAGTATAATCCCTTCAGGTAGGATGCAAGCAATGTCTCACTTCTGGCTCACCACACAATTGTTTCCCACATATTCACCTTTAAAGGACCCCCAGGGATTCCTGAAGAAGAATTTTTGTTGAAACACGGACCATGTTGGGTCCTGTATCCCTAGCGGACTAGGTCCTTTAAGTCTTTTATGTGGATGATTTCAGTGTACCTTTGGAACTTTGACACTTTCAAATAAAGTCCATTTAGGAACATCGTCACTCCACAGAGTTTTTTTGGTTTTCATCCGAGTTAGGTGCATGCATATTTATAAGTGTGATAGGAGAACCGCTTATTTCTCCTTACACTCTGGACCATCTACCATCTGTGTCAGTTTGAAAGGAAAATTCTTCTGAATAAAAGTAATTGCTCCATTTTTCTTACCCTTTGCCGGAGAAAGATAACATTGATCAAAGAAGCCTCCTGTGAGTTTTTTTTAGCTTCAGATTCCTCCAAATGTGATTCTTTGTAGGAAGCAGATATCTGATTTCAATTTTTTTCAAGTAAATTCTTTAACATTCAGCGAAGTTAAAATGATAGCATGAATAAATCTTAAAATAGAGATGAGGTGGTCAGCCGGTGCATTAATCAAACACAAAAATCCAAGTAGTATAAAGAGGAGATCGCTTCTCAGTGAGGTAGACAACATAAAAATATATAAAAAAAGAAGGCTGAAAACATTGCAGCACCAAAAGAGGCACATGAGTCCAGTAGGAGAGACATCTACTCTCTGTTGGGAACAAGAGTTCAAAAATAATGAAGAGAATCATTACTTAATCAACCAAAGAAAAAACTGCAGCGTCAAAGAGCACAAAGTAAAGATAATTCAGCGACCAGTTAAGTCCTGAATGAGAGCAGAGGATCTTCAAAGGTTTTTGTAACATTATGATGGGTAATGTGCATTTTGGTTTAATGTCTTCCCCTTTGATTTTAATAGTTATGACACTGTACACCACTTAGACAGTTTTTAAGCAGTATACTCCTCCCTCCGAATTCACAGTGGATAGGGGTAGAACAGACTTACGAATACGGGAAAACCATGAATAACTTTCATCATCATAATAATAAATTTTTATTTTTTTTTAAATTGCCAACGGCATAAAATTAAAAAAAAAGAAGCAGGCACATTCGAGGCTACCCTCATGAACTGACTTACCATGCTTCTCATCATTGGAAGAGCCCGAGCTTCCTTCTTCCCAACAGTTGGTGCCATTCCCTTTTGGTGCTAAAGTCATTTAATTTCATGATTATATTCTTAATTTCATAACTCCATAGCTATTTCTTCATTATATTTCATTTTGGTTTAGTTCTTTTCTTAATTTTAATAATTAGCTACTTAGCTTCGAGGTTAGCTCTCAAAAGTTCATCAATGCCACCTCTCCCGACATACATGTTTCAAACAACGTTTTTCTTCAGGGTCTAGGGGAACTGAAAAACATACAACACTCTTGAAAAACCAACTCTCTTTTCAGTTTTTACTTTTTTAAAACTTCATTCAAACATTGCAGACACAAATGACCTCTTGAATGTAAAAACATTATACTCTGCTTAACATTAAAAGTTGTTAAATTGGGGGTTTTATTTCAAAAAACAGCACCTAGTTCAAGCAAGACCTTTTCAAATAGAGTTGTTCAAATATAAACTTATTCAGATGTAAATATTGAGATATAGATTCGTCTCTTACCAATCAAGCATGGCCGTGGTTTGTAATCCACTGAATATAAAGCAGCTGCAGGTTCCCCGTTACAGGCAGCTGCTTTATATTCAGTGGATTACAAACTGCGGCCATGTTTGAAGAAAGACTGCACATACTCAATTGGTAAGAGACAAATCTAAATCTCAATATTTACATCTGAATAAGTTTATATTTGAACAACTGTATTTGAAAAGGTCTTGCTTGAACTAGGTGCTGTTTTTTGAAATAAAACCCCCAATTTAACAACTTTTAGATAAGGCGCTTGAACAATGTTAAACAGAGTATAATGTTTTTACATTCAAGAGGTCACTAGCGTCTGCAATGTTTGAATGAAGTTTTAAAAAAGTAAAAACTGAAAAGAGAGTTGGTTTTTCAAGAGTGTTGTATGTTTTTCAGTTCCCCTCGACCCTGAAGAAAAACGTTGTTTGAAACATGCATGTCGGGAGAGGTGGCATTGATTAACTTTTGAGAGCTAACCTCGAAGCTAAGTAGCTAATTATTAAGATTAAGAAATGAAGTAAACCAAAATGAAATATAATGAAGAAATAGCTATGGAGTTATGAAATTAAGAATATAATCATGAAATTAAATGACTTTTAGAATGGGACCCAGGTGGAAGACATATGATGTAGACTGGACAATAGAATAGTAGAAATATTGATTTAAGTTACCTTTATAATGTAGAAAAGTTTTGTTAGATAGTAAAAGAAAGTTGGGCTCCAAGTGGCCTTGATAATGTTTCTTTCTCCTTTTACCTCAATAACTAACACTGTGAACCACTGTACCTTCAATTAAACTTCTCTTGTATTTTTGTAGATTGAAGCGGCCTTGCTTGCATTCTCTTATGATTATGTGACAGAGCCTGGAAATGGAAGAAGTCCTAAAGGAAACCGGAAAAACAATAGAGCCAATTGACTTAAGTTTTCTCTCTCTCTTTCAGAAGCTAAGCATCCAGACAAGCTATCCTAGATTGTGCCTTTTCTGTTTATCTGTAAAATTTAATTTGTCATGTGTGCACACAAAGAAGTACTTCCAGCACTGTGACCTTATATTGGGAATCCAATGGATGCCAAATATAACTATGATTATTTTGATTAATAGTGTGTTTGATTTCAGATTAAATTCAACCCTGAATCCTTGACCAATGGAAGAAAGCCTACTGTAGCTCTATGTTTGTCTGTTTCTGTTATGTGGTCTCTGTGTTGTCTGTTTTAGCTTATGGGGGTACCCCAGGAAACATTACACACTGGTCATTTCCACAGCTTTGCCACCCCTTTTCTAGTCCAAATGGTGCCATGTCCCTTTCAAAAAAGATTCTCTCACATACAAGAAAGCTTCTTATGAAAACCATGCTCACAATGATTTAAGCTATGGATCACACAGTCCAATTATAACTCAGAGGTTATATTATAAGATGGTTTCTTAGAAGAAAAAAAATTAGAAAGATTTATACTTGATAAAATGGTGCTCATTGGTATTTGATTTCATGGTTCTATATATATAGATAAAGAAAAAAAAAAGGTTCTCTCTTTATATAACCTACCAGGTATAAACAGTGCAGTGCACATTTCTGACATAAGTTATTTTGGTATTACAATCAGTACATGTTTATGGTTTCTCTTAAGTGACATAATAGTTGTGTAAAGAACATCAAAAGGTGTATCTTCTGAATGTCCTATTGAACACATTTAAGTGCAAGAGTATTGTTTCTCTTTTCTCAAACAAATACCACTTTGAATGCATTTATATTGTCACATGTTACCACACTCCGTACCCAAAGTGGTCTCTCTTTTTCTTTCATTATCCTATCTTCTCTCTTTTTAGGTTTATTTCACTTGGATCCTGGTACCCTACCAGGCCAGTTAGAGGTGTTCTTATAATAAGTATGTTGCATATAGTTTATTATAGTATTGAATTATTGTATCTTATATACCCATTTATTATCACTAATAGTGTTTGTTGTAACTAAAGCATTGAAGCCAAACATTCATAGTGAGATATTTTCCATGGAAAATCACGTACTGGTAATGATATTATATATAGAATGTTTCACCCCATTGTGGTGATATTAATTGGTCAGCTCTGTACTCTTATTCTTATGATTTGGCTAGCATGCTGGGTTAAGAGAAAATTTCACCTGATCCAGAATATGACCATGCAACCAGACATACAGTGCCGTGCCATGATGCTATTATGTGGCAACAACTTGAGAATAGGAGTGAGTCAATGTCCCACAACTGCAAACTATGACTGGTCTCTGGGGGGTTGTGCACTTGACATTGACGGGATTAAAGGCATGTGAGTTGCATTGCAAGCCTATTGAAACTGGAGCATAGCCAGACCTTAACCAAAGCTGCCAATGAAGACTGGATACTGGAGGATTGCCGTGATCAATGGTGAATACGTAGCTACCCTCAATATAGCTAAGCCATGAGTAGAAGCACAAAGGTAATAATAATACTATGATTATTAATGTCATGATTCCTGATACATGACACTTTCCAAGGTACAATGTCTCTCAAAAACCATTTTCCAAATGCCCCCTTATGTAGGTATAAGGTTTGTGTGAATTTCAATATATTTCTCAGTGTGATGTATCAAGTTAGTGTTAAGTTGCAATGCAACTTTTTTCAACATATACTGTTTTTATAATTGTGATTCCTCATTCCAATATTATTAATATTTTCTCTCGCAATCAAGAGAGGGAAATATGTAGCATAAAATGATTTTATAATTCTGATATCATCTTAAAATATGTAGCATGATATAGTTAATGTTTCTGGGGTTATAAATTTTGAATTTGAATTATTGCCTGACCCAATAGGTCATTTATTCTGAGGGACTTAAAGTAAAAATGATATGGTTTTACAATTCTGCTTGGAGTTAAAGTATATTAATTTGATGGATTTAAAAGTGAATTTAAATGTGGTCTTTGAGCCAGCACAGCCATCTGTTCAGAAAGGTGTTAAATGCCCCATTCAATAGAACACAAAAGAAAGGACTGAGCCATCTGCCTTCAAAAAGTGTTAAGTACCTAGCCACGGTGGATAACAGGATGTAGGCCAGAAGACCAAATTCGAGAGGCATAGAGGGATATGGGTGACTAAAAATTACGCCAGGTGTACACCTGGCTGGGCCTCCGCATGTGCGGATCACCGGACTTGATAGACCGAAGGTCTGATCCGGAGATGGCACTTCTTATGTTCTTATTATCTCTGAAGTACTCCAATCAGCAAGAACAATAGAAGCTCATCACACCATTTTAAACCACTGAGGCATAGATTCACACCACATTCAGCAAGGACAAGTAACAATACTCTGTATTGGGACACTGTTTTAAGCCAGTGCAATTCAATCATGACATCACCTAGAAATAGAGGGAATTGAAAGCCTGCTGTATGATTGGATGTGATGTCCTGTCAGCTTCAGGGATGGGACAACTGCTATGCATCATGGGTCCAGAGACCTAGGATTCTAATTTTAGGACAGGTCTCATCCCTATAAATATGAAGTAGAATCCTTTCTCAGAGGGGAAGATGCTCTCTCCCCCCTCTGAAACCAGCCTGGATCAAGCTACAACTCTTCTCCCTGGACTACCATGCTGCTTCACTAGGCCATGCGGCCTCTGCTCCATTTTAAGGACTATTCACATTGTGAGTAACTTTTTGAATCTAGATAAATGAATCCTTCTGATTTAGCAACATTTGTCTTATGCAATCCTATTGTCTTGGCTTAAAAGGTCCCATCTGTAACAGCTTTACCTGCTTGATTAATGCTTTTAAATCAATTTTTAGTTTGTTTATAAATGTTCTGAGTCTTAGTTCTTGATATTTAATTACCGTATTTTTCCCTCCCTAAGATGCACTTTCCCCCTCCCCCAAAAGTGGGTGGAAAAAAGGCTGCGTCCTATGGAGCGAATACCCCAATTCCCCGCACCCCGTTACCTTATTTAGACCGCCACCGCCGCTCGCTCCTCGCTGCTACTACTGGTTGCTCACTGCTGCCGAAAGTAGAGGAAGGAAAAGGCCATTGGCTAGCCTGGACCTTCTCGCTGACGTCAGAATTGACGTCAGAAGTGAGGTTTCTGGGCCAGCGGTGTGCAATCGCTGCACCCGCCTGGTCTTTCCTAGCAACTCCTTCATTTTGGGTGCCGCGCTAAGCCAGGAGTCCCCCCACCCTCTGCTGCTGCTGCTTCAGCAATATGTCCTCACAGCAGCAGCAGCTTGGGGGGCAGACTTGGGGGGCAGCGGAAGAGGACAGAAGCTAGAAAGCAGTGAGGGGAACAGGAAAGAGGGAGGAAGGGACAATTGTTGGGCTTGAGTGGAGGAAGGGAGAAGAGGACAAAGGCTGGAAGGCAGTGTGAGGAACATAGGAGAGAGGGAGGAAGGGACAATTGTTGGGCCTGAGGAGAAAAAGAAAAAAATCACCAGTCAATGGGAGGAAGAGGACAAAGGCTGGAAGGCATTGAGGGGGACATAGGAAGGAAGGAAGGAGGAAGGGACAATTGTTGGGCCTGAGGAAGGAAAGAAAGAAAGAAATCACCAGACAACGGGGGGGAGGAAGAGGACAAAGGCTGGAAGGCATTGAGGGGGACATAGGAAGGAGAGAGGGAGGAAGGGACAATTGTTGGGCCTGAGGAAGGAAAGAAAGAAAGAAAGAAATCACCAGAAAATAAAGGTAAGAAAAATGATTTTATTTTCAATTTAGTAATCAAAATGTGTCAGTTTTGAGAATTTATATCTTCTGTCTATATTTTGCACTATATTTGTCTATTTTTCTATAGTTGTTACTGAGGTGACATTGCATATTTTAAAAAGTCATCTGCCTTGACATCTGTGCCCTGACCCTGCCTGCCCTATGCCCTGTCCCTGCCCACCACTAGACCACCAGAGGGGGACAGGGTACAGAGCCTGGCAGGGAAGGGGGACAGGGTGCAGAGCCTGGCAAGGAGTGAGGGTTGGGTGCAGAGCCTGGCAGGGAGAATTTGGTTCAGAATGTTTTTTCTCTTGTTTTTCTCCTCTAAATCTAGGGTGCATCTTATGGTCAGGTGCATCTTATGGAGCGAAAAATACGGTAGCTAAGTTTTAATCAAGCACACTAACTTTCCCCAAATTAATAGTTCTTTATAATATATATCTCTCTAGGCCAGAGGGGGATATATATTATTGGTGGAGTTCCCTTCATTTAATAATAATTTTTATAACAGTGTGAAATGTAAAGCTCTGGCCAGCTAAGTTTAGTTCTTTGGCCGCTATAAACTTAGCCGGCCAGTACTTAATATCAACTTAGCTAGCTAAGTTTGAGCAGGCCAGAAATTAGACCAGATATTCAATGCCTGGTATTGAATATCCAGGCTCAACACTGATTGTGGGAGTCAGCCAAGCTAATTTCCGCCCATCGTAGTTTATAGCAGTTTTTCCCAAGTTGGACCTGGAGTACCTCTTGCCAGTCAGGTTTTCAGGATATCTACATTGAATATGCATGAAAGAGATCTGAATACAATAGAGGCAGTATATGCAAATCAATCTCATGCACATTCATTGTGGATATCCTGAAAACCTGACTGGCAAAGGGGTACTTAAGGACTAACTTGGGAAATACTGGTTTATAGCATACTGTAAACTAGAAACATAGAAACATAGAAACTGACGGCAGAAAAGGGCCACGGCCCATCTAGTCTGCCCACACTAATGACCCACCCCTACCTTCCTCTATAAAGAGAACCCACGTGCCAATCCCATTTTGCCTTCTCCCTTACTTTTACCTCCCTCGTGTCCAGCAGCACCCCTTGCCTGCTCCCCCTGTCCAGCAGCAGCCCTTCTCCCTTCCTTTTACCTCCCCCTTCTCCCTTTGTTTTACCTCCCCCGTGTCCACCACCCCCCGTGTCCACCACCCCCCTTCCCTACTTGCATCACTTGGTCTACCTAGGCTTGCCAACTTACGCCTGCCTACATAACATAGAAGAGTGCATCTACACATTGATGCACCAATGCTGACCTTACACCAGTATTCTATAATGGAATCTTGGTGCCAAGGTGCCCTTTATAGATTGGCTCTAAGCACATGGCATTAGGGTGCCTAGACCAAGGCACCAATTTACAGGCACCTGCCCTTCTTGTCTGCAGAGATCGAGGTTGCCCTATTCAAAGGCAAATACAGGCAAAGGGGGGTAGGGGAGAGCTGCCTTCATTCTCTGACTAGGATGATACACACTCTCCCCAGTCACTCGGAAAGCCAGGCTCCCCAGGCAGCTGACTAAGTGCAGCTGTGTGAACATTTGGCAGTGGCATCTTATTAATTTAAGGACGTTAGGTAAGTCAGGATGTGATGCACTCAGTAACACAACACCTTATGCACTGCCGCCAGAGTGTGATCACTCCAGTCATATGTTCCTGCCTGACTTTCGGCACATCACCTGACTTTGCTATCATTAAGCCTCTTCCTGCAGTTCGACACTTATTCTCTCAACTCTTTGCTTCAAGAATTCTCTTTCCCTGCATCTGTCTTCTCTGCCGCAGTGTACTGGCACATTAATAAACTGAGCTGTGTGCGCCCCATGAAGCTGAGCATGCTGACGTTGAAACATAGCATTTAAGAAAGTGAGGGCTAAAGAAATCCATGATACAGTGTTAGGGATAGAAAGACATCTCCTCTATATGTCCCCTGTGTGCCCACAGCAGCACAAGACTGGCTTGCTGTGCATTAGAAACAGACACATATGGAATGGAAAACTGGGACACTGCTTTCCTTTTATAGCATTCCCTTTCTCCTTTCTCAAACTGGTGTTAGTACAGGTACATTACATTACATTACATTATATTACATTAGGGACTTCTATTCCGCCTATACCTTGCAGTTCAAGGCGGTAGGTGGCACACAGCTGAGAGCAAGCTACAAAAGGGTCAGTTTGTGTGTCCAGAAACTCCTTGTAAAGGTAGACAGCCTAATTGTGTGTGTGTGTGTGTGTTTTCTAGAGCAAGACTCATAATACAGTAATATTAGGCAATGCTGCTGGGCATTGCTAAGGTGCATTGGCACAGCTGTGTGCAGTCTCAGTATTATGACAGCAGGGGGTAACTTTTTTGTTGACCCTCTCATAAGGTTTCTGATACTGTTTCATGTTAGTCCTATTACAGTACAGGTCCAAAATCCAGACTGCTTGGAGATTAAAGAATAAAGAAGAGATGAACAAGCCAATTTTGTAGATTTATTCACTAACAAGTACAAAATACCTCATTTATCAAAATGGGCATATTTACATGAAAACACACAATGAGACATAAATATTATAATCTCATTGAGTAAAGCTATCCCCTTCTTTTACAAAACCATAGCATCAGAGCTGTTACCGCCGCGGCCGGCACTAAAAACAGCGCTATGGTTTTTTTTAATGGGGGGAGGGTATATTAGGAGAGTCATAGAAAACAGGAATTTTACTGTACAATTTGTTGTTGAATGTTCATTTTTTTCCTGTTTGCATCATGTACTCTAAAAGCTCCAGCATCATTATCTCTCTGTTTCTCTTACCCCATTTTTTACAAAGCCGCACTAGTGTTTTTAGTGCTGGCCGCGGCAGTAACAGCCTCAAAATAGTACCTAGCGGGTTGCATGTGTTCCTCGGGCCACGAATTTGAGACCACTGCTTTACCCCTTAATCAAAATGAGTCAGCATGTGTTCAGTAAAAGCATTACTTGCCTTATTACTTTATTAGATTTTTTTTTTAAGGAGTAAATACAAACATGGATAATAGTAAACCAGTTGATGTTTAGTGTATTTGGAGTTTTAGAAGGCATTTGACTAAGGCCATCATGAGAGACTAGTGCTGCCCAAGTCAGGGAAAAATTTTTCAATTCAATTTGATTTAGCCTATTGAATGGATTTTTCAATTTGTTCGATTTACTTTTCCTGCCCAATCAAGGCGTTTTTTTCCAAACATTCTGGTGGGTTTATTTTGTAGCCTCTTCACCTACCCAACTCCACACTGGTGCTTTGGTGTAAATAAAACAAAAAAGACTTTTCCTCTCTCTGTTATGTCCTAGCTCACACTCGCTGTCAAACACCAGCTCTGACAGGATACACATTTCAAATCTGACATATCACAAATTAGAAAATAAAATTATTTTTTCTATCTTTTGTTGTCTGGTCATTTTATTATTCAAATCATGTTGGTCCCAGGCTCTGGTTTCTGTTTGTCTTCTGTTACCTTCGACTTTAGAAAAACACTCAAAACTTACCTATTCAACAAACAAGACCCGTAACCGCCCCCCTTCCGGCATTACCGGGCCCCATATGCGGCCCTTCTCCCCCCCCTCCTAAACGCTTTCTTCCCTCTCTTCTACCCACTCCCTTCTTTATCAGCCAAGTTCGGCTAAAGTGTGTTGTTAATCTAATAAATTATTGTAAATCGGCAGGTCAATGCGGATCCTAATGTAATTGTTGTGAACCGCCTAGAACTCGAAGGGTATGGCGTAAGAATAAAATTATTATTATTATTATTATTATTAATTTGTTCACCAGAGTCTCCTGCTCATTTGACATTTTCTTCTTTCTCCATGCTCACCATTCATCTTCCATCTCTGTACCTTCACTTCCACTGCTATATCCAACATTTCTGTTTCTTACTCACTGTCTATCATTTCTCTCTCTTTTCCTGCTTTATGCCCTAGGTCAAAACTCTCTATTCCCCTCCATGCAGCATCTCTCCCTTCTTCCCCTCCATTATCATGTGCAATATTTCTTTCTTTCTCTCCTCATGCACTATCTCTCCCTGCACTCCACCTTATGCCAACATTTCTCCCTCTCTCTTCTCCATGCATGTCTCCCTCCCCTTCACCATATGCAGTAATTTTTCCCTTTCTACCTCTGTTGCATCTCTCCCTTCTTCACGTCCACTTCATGTCCAACAATTCTTCCTCTCTCCTTTTCCCCTGTGCAGCAGCTCTCCATTCCCTCCCCATCACCCTGAGCATCAGCTTTTCATCCCTCCCTCCCATCCCCCTAAGCAGAAGCTTTCCTTCCCTCCTATCCCCCCTGTGCAGCACCTTCCAACTGACTCCACACATAGACACACACCACTGTGAGATCTGACATACCTTCGGGCCTCCCAAAGCAGCAGCAGCGGTGGCAGTGGCTGGTGGGCAGAGGCAGTGCTATGAACAGGCTGCTTTGGCCTGCTCCACCAGGGCTTCCCTGTGCTGCATCATCAGTGACATCATCAGTGATGCGGCAGAGGGAATGCTACAGTGAAGCAGGCCAGGAGCAGCCTTTTCACCATGTTGCCTCTGCCCACCAGCCACTACCATTGGTGCTGCTGCTTTAGGAGACCCGGAGATATTTTTTTAGAAAACAAATCAATTTCAATTGATTCACCGACATGAATCGGTGAATTAATTTGAATCGGTGAATTGGGCAGCACTATGAGAGACTTCTTATAAATGAGCTAGCTCCAAAGAAAACTATGTGGGATAAGGGGAACAGGGAGGTAATTCCATGGTTTAATGGATAATTTAAAATAATGATAAGACACGGTCATCTTTTAAAAAGAATAATGAGAAAAAACTAAGGGCCTCTTTTACAAAGCGATTCTCCCGTGGCAAATGCACTGAGGCCCACAGGAATTGAATGGGCTTATGTCGCATTTGCAGCAGGGAAATCGCAACTGTGGCTTTGAAAAAGGAGCTCTAAGTAGAATGAAGATAGGAAAAAAAAACCCATGCCATCTGTCTGAGATGTTAGTATAAGAAGATTAGAGGCCAAAAAGGGTTGGATAGAGTAACAGACTGAAGGTGAATTTAATAGGCCAAGGGCTTTGTTTCAGGTTGTAAAGGAATTACAGAGTAGTGAGAGATTGTAGAAGAAAGATAGTTGGGAAATTAATATATTTTCTCTGGAAGCATTTACATCTTTTGAGAGTAAAATAGAGAACTTAGGCAAACTGATAATAGAACAACATCACAAAATAATAGTAACTGACATTAAAATCCAGAAGTGTCAGGAAACAGAAGGGAAATGGATTTTATAAAAGTACGAGAAGAGTTCCATCCCCTTTATCATTTTGGTTGCCCTTCTTTGAACCTTTTCTAATTCCGCTATATCTTTTTTTGAAATACAGTGATCCGATCTGCATGCAATACTCATGGTGAGGTCGCAGCAAGGAGTGATACAGAGGCATTATAATATTCTTCACCTTATTTTCCATCCCTTTCCTAATAATTCTTAGCATCCTGTTTGCTTTTATTACCACTGCTGCATACTGGGCAGAAGATTGGCACCAGAAAAGTGCAAAATTATTGAAAAACACTGATTTTTGTTCCCTCAAATGATTTCTAATTGGATGGAAAATAAAAAATCCAAATTTACAATTTATAAACACCTAAGAATAGAAGCCCTTAATATATCACAACTTGTTTGTTGAACTTTATAGCTTCACAGTTCGTGTCTTACATCAAAAATCATGTGAGATGATAACTAGTCAGATTTAGAGATTTTCTTGTATCAAATGCCTATCTGAACTGGGAGAAGTCTATGGTGCATTAGGCAGTGGCGTTGTGAGGGTAGGAGGCACCCAGGGCAGTGGCGCTCCCCTGTGCCCTCCTTTCCGCCATCCCCCACTCCTTCCATGCCATCTACCCCCTGCTCCTTCCGCATCCCCACGCCACACTCATGCCCTCCCTTCCCATCCCCGTACCTCTTTAAATCTTTGCCAGCACGAGCAGCTTCTCTGGCCTGCTACTTGCACTTGCATTGGCTTTCCCTCTGATGTCACTTCCTGGCCCCATGACCTGAAGTGATTTCAGAGGGAGCCAAGGCCAGCACGAGCAGCAGGCTAGAATAGTTGCTCATGCTGGGGAAGATTTTAAAGAGGTAAGGGGGGAATAGGGAAGAGAGTGTGTGAGTGTGGCGTAGATGGGTGGAGAGATGCCGGCGTCCCCACCAAGATGGTGTCGAGGGCAGTCTGCCCTTACTGTGCAACTGGTGTTAGGTAAGAGATGGAAGCCCTAAATCTATTCCCCCTGGGCAGGTTGAGGGCCAGCACTGGAGGACAATTTTCAAAGCTGGGTAAAATAGTCTGACTGAAAATTGTGCATCTTAGATGTGGCTCTAAACATGTATGACTTCTGCAGGCCTGATTCTAGTAATGGTGCTTACATTGGCTAGCGCCTCCAAAAACGGTACAGGCCATGTATCAATCACTTGTATGCGTTAAGAGAATCATGGCTCACATCTAACATATTAGCGAGAAAAATTGTTTCTGGCTAATTTAGAGTTTGAACAGTTGAAGCTTCCTTTGACATATTTAATAGAACAGTGCAATTGATTGATTCACATCTAACATAGGCACTGGTAATATAGGCCAGGGTTTTGCAGGACTACATTACTGGCGACTATGTTTAACGAGAATCGCGTCTACAGAAGCACCTAGCAGCACCTAAGGTCATTTCTAGGGTAAACCATGCCAACTTTGACCTTAGGCGCTGTTAGGCACCTCTGTAGACGTGATTATGTTGTCCTTTTATGTAGGTGCCTGCGGGCGCCTACATTTTTAAAATAACTTTTTAATAGGTTTTAAACAACACAGTCAATTACCGCACCAATTAATGCCAATTAAAACAATTAAGTTAGGCAGTGGTAGGGCGCCTGCCAAAACCTAACTTATGGCGCCATTATTAGAATCTGGCCCTTTATGCACAGGAAAATGAGATATTTCTGTAGGCATTTAGATTGGGAGAGAAAGACAGTATGACCCTGATTCTATAAACGACGTCTAAATCCTAGGCATCATTCAGTGCAGTTGTCAATCAACCGCTAGGTACCATTTATAGAATGGCGCCTAAGCATTCTCAGACACCAGTAAACATTAAAATCCTTAGGCGCACTCCATTTAAACTAGGGTCTACAACTTGGTAAAACACAGGGGTGTAGATGCCAAAGGGCCTAAGAGGAGGAAGGTAGGTAGACCCTAAGGGGGTCTCAGGGCTGCCTTGTCAGGGATTTTATTCCTGATTTTGTGAGTTTCATGTGGAAAGCTAATCTAACCTGCCAAGATTCTCCTGCGCTCTCTGGAGACTCTCCAGAGGCCATGCAAAAGGGTTTTCCCTTGCTGAGTGCACTCCCCCTGGAACAGGGTACTAACATGACGCAGTAGACCAGTCTGAAAGAGACTCGGATGATGATGGGGAGTCTGAGTCTATGCCTTTATTGACACAGCAATGCTTCCCTGACGGGAGACTCGGGGTCCCAGCTAGGGACTGGTAGTCAAGAATGATGGTAGCACTTGATCAGGGAAAGGATCTGTTTATGTGCTGCCTGTTCAAGTTCACAGTGTTGCTGAAGATCATTACAGAATCCTTAAGAGAACTAAATCTAGAATACGTATTCAACTCTACTGCACAGTGTTCAATCATGAGTGGTGTGAAGTCTCAGTCTACATTCTTTCCCTGGCTTCCTGACATTAATGTCCTAGTCACAGAGCATTAGGATGCTCCGGAAGGACCCTTAAAAGGTGGATAAGATAATGTGACCATATGTCCCATTTTGAATGGGACCATCCCGTTTTCAGATCCCCTGTCCCATTGTCCCCACACACAGCTTTGGGACGCCGAAATGTCCCGTTTTCGGAGACGGCGTCCCGAAGCTGTGTGTGGAGACAATGGGACAGGCAATCGCGAAGAATGGGCTCTCTTCCTACTTCCCCGCCTGCCACTGCAACTACAGGAAAAACAAGGTCCAGGCGCTGGCCCTCAAGCCTTCTCCCCGATGTCAATTCTGATGTTGGAGAGGAAGTTCTGGGCCAGCCAATCACTGCCTGGCTGGCCTGGAACTCAGTGGCGTACCAAGAGTGGGGCGGTCTGCCCTGTGTGCAAGCATGAGGGGGGTGTTCCTGGCCTTGGAGTCGTGATCCTGGAACTTCCCTTTCTCACAGCCCTTCTCTCCTTTCCTGTCCGATGCCCGGAACACAACTTGCTGACAACCTAGCTCATGGTGCCCATGCGCCTTCTCCCAGTCTCTCTACTGATCCCTTGATGCAGAAAGCTGGTCGGTTAGAGTGGCAGCTCCTCAGACCTCTTCGGTAGACAGAAACTAGCATGTGCACGCCACCAAAACTTGCAGGGTGAAAGGGAAGCCGCAAGCTCTTGCCGCCTGCACTTGGGGGAGGATTGCGCTGGACCTCAGGCAGAAGCAATGGGAGCCCGTTCCCCCCTCTTGAGAAGCCCGAGGGAGTTAGCGGAGCATTTCCGCAGGGGCTGAAACCTTCACCTCACTTCCTCACAGTCGCATTCCAGGTTAGATAGGACCAGTGGCGTACCTAGGGAGGGGCGGGGGGGGGGCGGGCCGCCCCGGGTACCAGCCCTAAGGGGGTGTTTCCCGGCCTTGCCGTTCAGTCCCCCGCCACCCCCGAAGGACCGCTCGCCCCACTGACCTTCCTGCACCACCTGTGAAGCAGCCCGCAGCAGGATCGCGAAGTCAGCGTCAGCATCCCTGCGCTGCTTCCTGCGCCGCGATCCCGCCCCTCCTCTGACGTCAGAGGAGGGGCGGGACCGTGGCGCAGGAAGCAACGCAGGGATCGCTGACGCTGACTTCGCGATCCTGCTGCGGCTGTTCATAGGTGGTGCGGGGAGGCCAGGGGGGCGAGCGGTCCTTCGGGGTGGGTCGGGGCATCAGGCCTTCAGGGTGGGGCGGGTGGGCAGGCAAGCAGGCTTTCAAGGGGGAGGGGGGTGACAGGCAGGCAGGCAGGCCTTCAAGGGGGGACAGGCCTTCGGGGGGGGGGTGCAGACCTTCAAGGGGTGCAGGCAGGCCTTCAGGGGGGTGCAGGCCTTCGGGGGGGGGTGTAGGCCTTTGGGGGGGGTGCAGACCTTCAAGGGGGTGCAGGCCTTCAAGGGGGGGAACAGGCCTTCAAGGGGGGAAAGGCAGGCAGGCCTTCAAGGGGGGGACAGGCCTACAAGGGGGGGGACAGGCCTACAAGGGGGGGGACAGGCCTACAAGGGGGGGGGGACAGGCCTTCAAGGGGGGGTGCAGGCCTTCAAGGGGGGTGCAGGCCTTCAAGGGGGAGACAGGCCTTCAAGGGGGGGAAAGGCAGGCAGGCAGGCCTTAAAGGGGGGACAGGCCTACAAGGGGGGGACAGGCCTACAAGGGGGTGGGACAGGCCTTCAAGGGGGGGACAGGCCTTCGGGGGGGGGCAGACCTTCAAGGGAGTGCAGGCCTTCGGGGGGGGGGGTGCAGTCCTTCAAGGGGGTGCAGGCCTTCAAGGGGGGGAAAGGCAGGCAGGCAGGCCTTCAAGGGGGGGACAGGCCTACAAGGGGGGGAGAAGCTACAAGGGGGTGGTACAAGCCTTCAAGTGGGGGACAGGCCTTCGGGGGGGGGGGGGGTGCAGACCTTCAAGGGAGTGCAGGCCTTCGAGGGAGGTGGTGCAGGCCTTCAAGGGGGTGCAGGCCTTCAAGGGGGGACAGGCCTTCAAGGGGGGAAAGGCAGGCAGGCAGGCCTTCAAGGGGGGACAGGCCTACAAGGGGGGGGAGAAGCTACAAGGGGGTGGGACAGGCCTTCAAGTGGGGGACAGGCCTTCGGGGGGGGTGCAGGCCTTCGGGGGGGGCAGACCTTCAAGGGGGGGACAGGCAGGCAGGCCTTCAAGGGGGGGACAGGCCTACAAGGGGAAGGGACAGGCCTTCAAGGGGGGTGCAGGCCTTCAAGGTGGGACAGGCAGACCTTTAAGGGGGGACAGGCCTTTGGGGGGGGACCATGATTTAGAAGTACACGGAGGGAAGGGGGTGTTCAAAGAGACATGCATATGCCAAACTTTGGGGGGGGGAAGAAATAATGGGTCTGAAAATAGAGGAGAGGGAGAGAGATGATGGACCATGGGATTTAGGGAGGGAAGGAACAGAAAGGGAGAGAAATTGGACACAAGGGATGGTGTGGAGGAGGGATAGAGATAATGGATAGGAGGGTAATTAGGAAAAGAAACGGAGAGATGGTGGACTCTGGGATGGTGGGGAAGGAGGGAGAGATGCCGGATGAAAGGGTATTTAAGAAAAGGTGGATCTGTGGAGGGAGATGAAAAAAAGGAAAGATACCAGACTTCCTGGGAAGGGAAGGGAAATGGAAAGGGAGGACAGAGTTGGCAGATGGATGGTTAGCATGCAGAAAGAAGGAGACCCTGGCAAGCAAGTTATCAGAAGAAAACCAGAGCCTTGGACCAACAAGATTTGAAATATAACCAGACAACAAAAGGTAGAAAAATTAATTTTATTTTCTGTTTTGTGATTATAACATGTCAGATTTGAAATGTGTATCCTGCCAGAGCTGGTGTTGGACTGCAAACGTGAGCTAGGATTTAACAGAAAGAGGAAAAGTCCTTTTTGTTTCTTTATTTTATTTACACCACAGCGCCAGTGTGGTTAGGAGAAGCCAAAGGGGGTGAAAAAGCTATAAAACCCACCAGGAGTTTTGAAAAAAATCACCCAACTGGGCAGGAAAATCGAATTGAAAAACCAATTCAATAGGGCTGAATCGAATCAAAATTTTTTTTTCCTGTATCTGGCAGCATTAGTTTGCGCTACTGTCTTAGACTTTAGGACCTGGGATTGGGGAGAGATGGCATCCTCAGTACTTTATAATGCAAGTGAAACGAGGATTTGGTCAGACTTTTGAAGGGTCTGCAGAAAAAAAATATTGTATAGGCCGGGGACATGAGACAGCAGGAAATGGGAACTTTTCTTCCTTCTATTTTTGTGAATGGAAAGGCTGAGGATGTCAGAGAGGTCAGTTAAAATATGTGCTTTATAAGAAAATATAATAATGTGTTTTATAAAGTTTATAGCATAGCTGGCCTACCCAGTGAGGTGTTCCTAGTGGTGATGGTGGCAGCGTGTCAATGTGTTGAGAGGAAGAGGTGGTCTGGGAAATTCTGCTGAGCAAACTCCGAGCCCATTTCCACCCCCCAGTTAGTCCACTCCACTCAACTGATTCACACACTGAGTGGGTCTTTGGGTGTTGTTTTGGGATCTCTTCCAGTGGTTTATCTCCTTCTGGTCCAAGGAAGGAAACTTTGTTATCCTTAGCATTGACCTACAGAATATGTTTGTAACAGCGCTGCTTGTGTGGCATTAGGCTATGTAGTGATCGAAAGAAAAAAAACAGACCTTTGCACATTTTTGCACTATATGGTGGGTGTATGAGGAGATTCACATTTCCTGCACAGCTAAGTCCATGTGAAGTTACCTTGTGCTGTATTTGACATCTAGCAAGGTCTCTGTTTGAAAGGAAAGATCTAAACTTAAAAATGAAGTGGCCAGAAGTTATGGTAAAAGCAGATAGTGTAGCTGGTTTTAAGAAAGATTTGGACAAATTCCTGGAGGAAAAGTCCATAATCTGTTATTAAGACATGGGGGAAGTGTCTGCTTGCCCTGGATCGGTAGCATGGAATGTTGCTACTCTTTGGGTTTTGACCAGGTATTAGTGTCCTGGATTGGCTACCATGAGAATGGGCTACTGGGCATGATGGACCATTGGTCTGACCCAGTTAGGCTATTCTTATGTTATGTTCTCATCTGTAGGGGCCTTTGTTTTCACTTCTTATTTTAATGTATTTTTTTTCTGGGAACTTATCAGTGTTTTTTATAATGGGAACAAAAATGGAAGAGAATTAATGTGTGTGGAATGGGGGGTAACTAATTTCTTCAGCTAAATAATTCAATCCACTTCAAACAGACATAGGAGAACTTGTGCACCATTCACACACCCTCCAACCAAAAACGTCAAAAGAAAAAAACTGTTCGACAACCTCCTAGCCATTCGAGCTGCAACACTCGACCCCCAACTCTACAACCAATTGATATCAACCACAGACTGCAAAACCTTCAAAAAGAAATAAAAACCCTTCTATTCAAAAAACACATAAAACCGAACTAACACAATCAGAACTGTCCCAAGCATCACCTGCAACTACTCCATATGTACTTCTAATGTCATGACAATTTAGACATAATTTATGTTATGTTATGTTTGGAATAATGGTTACATATATGAGGTTCAATAAAAGAAAATTTTCACTGCCTGTTTTCTATTCTGACCATTTATTCCATTTCATGGTTATTGCAAAAAAAAAAAAAAAAAAAATTTTTTACATGGGGGGGGGGGGGGTGTCAAAAAATGATGGGCCCCGGGTGCCACATACCCTAGGTACGCCACTGGATAGGACCAGCGTTTCTCTCTGAAATACCGCATAAACGCCAGATGTTACATATGGGTACATAAATAGGAATTAATTTGTGGGGAAGAATCCCAGTGCAGTTCTACCCATAGGATCCAGTTCTCTGGCTACTGAGCACTCCAAATACTGAGAAAGCTCCTTCCCCTTTGCATTGTGTTTTTGACATCCCTAATTATTTTGAAAAATGTTGGAGCCTATTATCCTAGCGCTTTTTTTTTTTCAGAGTGACTTCAGGGCTAAAGTAGCAGGCGTGTTGCTGATTGGGTGGGCCTGACCTTAAAATGAGTGTAAAAAACTGATAGGAAATAATGGAGTGAGAGGATTAAAGTAGGGCTACAAGTTAATAGCAGTTAACTCTGCAATCGATTAATAACTTTTTCATATTGTGATTAATAAATCACATTGCAGCATCTGTTCTCTTCCATCCCTAATCCCTATCCTCTACATGATCCATAAGAACATAAGAATTTCCATATTGGCACAGACCGAAGGTCCATCAAGCCCAGTATCCTTTTTCCAACAGTGGCCAACCCAGTTCCTAAGTAGTAAAACAGATTTTATGCTGCTTATCCAGCATTCCCCCCCACCAGCATACCAAGGGCAGGAGGGGCGGACCGCCCCGGGTGCAAGCATGAGGGGGGGGGGTGTTCCCGGCCTTGTAGTCATGATCCGGGAACTTCCCCTTCTAACTGCCCTTCTCTCCTGTCCTGTCTGATGTCTCTTTACCTTCTGTCAAGCTGAAAACACTGCCGGCCTCGGCAGTGATTCAGCTATGTTGCCCACAGCTCCCCCTCCTGCTTTCCGCATCTGCTGATGATGCAACTTCCTGTTTCTGCCCGAGTGGACCACGGTAAACTGAAAGCAAGAAGGGGAGCCATGGGCAATGTCACTGAATCACTGCTGAGGGGGGGGGGGCAATAGAGAAATCCAGGACCGAGGGATGGAGAGGGAAAAAAGAAAGATGCCAGATCTCTGGGGCAGGAAAGGGGATGACAGAAATGCCAGACCATGGTAGACAAGAGGAAGAGGAAGAAAGAGAAGGAGAGGAGATAAACCACAAAAAGGGAGAAAAGGAAGGAGAGAGATGGACAACAAAGGTAGGAAAAATGATTTTATTTTCAATTTAGTGATCAAAATGTGTCAATTTTGAGAACTTATATCTGCTGTCTATATTTTGCACTATATTTGTCTATTTTTCTATAGTTACTGAGGTGACATTGCATATTTTAAAGTCATCTGCCTTGACATCTTTGAAAAAAACCCTGTGGCCCATGATAAGCCAAGTAATCTGCAGGAATGCAAACCACCCAGAGGCAGTAGTTTTGGTAGCCCCAGAATGACCACGACAGCCTTGGCATGCAGATCTGATTCGTCTACAGTACATCCAGATCTACTGACTCAAGGACAAGTGCCTTAGAAGCACCTTAACACTATGGTCTTATGGCATGGCTCTTGAGTGCACAGAGTTAGAGAGCAGGAGATATTCAGGAGGTCGTTATTGCTATTCTCCTTAGAACCAAGAAGCCAACCATAGTCTCAGCTCATGCTAAGACCTGGGAGATGTTTCAACACTGGTGTGTTAAAGACAAAGTGGAACCGCTGCAAGCTCCAATCTCAGTGGTGCTAGCTTTTCTCCAAGAGGGACTGGCAGTCAGTTCTCTCAAAGTACAAGTGGCAGGTATCTCGTGTTTCAGAGCCCGAGTGAATAACATCACCCTGGACTCTCATCCAGATATAGCCAGGTTGTTGAAGGGGGCTCTAAGGTTGTGTCCGCCTATTCGCCAGCCCGTTTCATCATAGAATCTTATTATTGTCCCACAGGGTCTGACCAAAGTCCCGCATGAGCCTTTTTCAGCAGGTTTCTTTGATGGATCTCTCGGTAATGACAGCCTTCTCAATAGCTATCATATCAACATGAAGAGTTTTGGAGTTGCAGACACTTTCCTTCAGAGAACCTTTACTCAAGATTTCAGACATAGAGGTTTCCCTGCACATGGTGCTTTCCTTTTTGCCAAAAGTAGTTTTTAATTTCCACATCAATCAAGAAGTACAATTGCTGGTATTTCACTTCACAGTGTCGCAGAATAAAGACAGTTTTGCAGTTGCTGGATGTGCGGAGAGTAATACTTCGGTATCTCAAGGTTACTAACGAATTTTGTCTCTCCAATCATTTACTCAAGCTTACGAGTCAAGCTAAACTGGGCAAGCTGGAGTCTAAGGCTACTATATCTAGATGGATTTGCATGGACATCAAGTCAACTTACGGCTGCTGATATCTTTGAGAACCCATTCAATAAGAATTGTTTCTGCCTCTGCACCCAGAGGTTGTGAGATCAAATCCCAATGCTGCTCCTTTTGACCCTGGGCAAGTCACTTAATCCTCTAGTGCCCACCACTTTTAATGTCAGCTTTGAATGGCAAAGCCACAAAAAGTTGGTATACAAGTCCTCATTCACTTCCCATTCCTCCTTCATGGGCAGAGGCCCAGGCAATTCCAACTGCGGAGATCTTTAGGGGAGCTACCAGGTCCACTCTTCATACTTTTACAAAGTTCTACAGAGAGGACATAGCAGTGAGAACGGATATGGCCTTTGGGTCCTCCGTGTTGAAGGTAGGCACATCAATCCCACACTAAGCTCCAGGGACTGCTTTTGTACATTCCACTTGTCCAGAATGACACACTTATTGCACTAGAAAGAAAGATTAGATTCTTACCTCGATATTCTTCTTTCTTGTAGATAGGTGTGTCGTTCTGGAACCCCGCCCTGTACTTCATACTAGAGAATGGCACAGGAACAAATTTGTCCCTGTGGGATCTTTCTCCATCCCTGTTCCATCACCGCAAGTTCTTTCCCTGTCCCTGCCCCATCCCTGTAAACATAGAAACATGATGGCAGATAAAGGCCAAATGGTCAATCTAGTCTGCCCATCCACAGTAATCATTATCTCTTCTTCTCTCTAAGAGATCCTATGTGCCTATCCCATGCTTTCTTGAATTCAGTCACAGTCTCTGTCTCCACCACCTCTTCTGCAAGACTGTTCCACGTACCTACCACCCTTTCTGTAAAAAAAGTATTTCTTTAGATTACTCCTGAGCCTATCACCGATGTCCTCTCATTCCAGAGCTTCCTTTCAAATGAAAGAGACTCGTCTCATGCGCATTTATGTTGTCCGTATTTAAATGCCTCTATCATATCTCCTCTCTCCTGCCTTTCCTCCAAAATATACATATTGAGATCTTTAAGTCTGTCTCCATACGCCTTATAATGAAGACCATGCACCAATTTAGTAGCTTTCTTCTAGATCGACTCCATCCTTTTTATATCTTTTTGAAGGTGCGGCCTCCAGAATTGTACACAATATTCTAAATGATGTCTCACCAGAGTCTTATACAAAGGCATCAATACCTCTTTTTTCTACTGCAATATCTCTTCCTATGCACCCCTAGCATCCTTCTACCTTTCGCCGTCACCTTTTCAACCTGTTTGGCCACCTTAAGATCATCACATACAATCACACCCAAGTTCTTCTCTTCTGTCATGCACATAAGTTCTTCACCCCCTAAACTGTACCTTTCCTTCAGAATTTTGCAGCCCAAATGCATGACCTTGCATTTCTTAGCATTAAATTTTAGCTGCCAAATTTCAGATCATTCTTAAAGCTTCACTGGGTCTTCATGTTATTCACACTATCTGGGGTATCTACTCTATTGCAGATTTTGGTATCATCCGCAAAGAGGCAAATCTTACCTGACAGCTCTACAACAATATCGCTTATAAAAATGTTTAAAAGAACAGGCTCAAGAACAAAACCTTGAGGCACACCTCCCTTTCCTCAGAGTGATCTCCATTAACCACTACACTCTGTCGTCTTCCACTCAGCCAGTTCTTGACCCAGCCTGTCACTTTGGGGCCCATCCCGAGGGCACTCATTTCTTTTTATTAAACGTCTGTGTGGAACACTGTCAAAGGCTTTGCTAAAATCTAAATATGCTACTTCTAGGCACTCCCGCTATCCAATTCTCTGGTCACCTAAGAACATAAGCAGTGCCTCTTCTGGGTCAGACCAGAGGTCCATCACGCCCAGCAGTCCGCTCACGTGGTGGCCCATCAGGTCCAGGACCTATATAGTAATCCTCTGTCTATACCCCTCTATCCCCTTTTTCTTCAGGAAATCATCTAATCCCTTCTTGAACCCTAGTCAAAGAAATTGATCAGATTTGTGTGACAAGACCTACCTTTAGTGAATCTATGTTGCCTCTGATCCTGTAATCCACAGGATTCCAGAAACTTCACTATTCTCTGTTTTAAAAGTATTTCCATTAATTTGCTTACCAAAGAAGTCAGACTTACTGGCCTGTAATTCCCTAATTCTTCCTTACTTCCACTTTTGTGTAGAGGGACCACATCTGCCCTTCTCCAGTCCTTCGGTACCAATCCCGACTCTAGAGAAGCATTGAAAAGGTCAGTC
This sequence comes from Geotrypetes seraphini, assembly GCF_902459505.1. Classification (NCBI taxonomy): domain Eukaryota; kingdom Metazoa; phylum Chordata; class Amphibia; order Gymnophiona; family Dermophiidae; genus Geotrypetes; species Geotrypetes seraphini. The sequence goes on from NC_047088.1 coordinate 96,449,719, forward strand.
AGTGGAGCCACCAGAACTTCCCTAAGTTCCTTCTGCACCCTTGGATGTATACCATCCGGCCCTATCGCTTTGTCTACCTTTAATTTAGCTAGCTTCTCACGAACACAACCTTCTGAAAATCAATCAGGGTCTACTACTCCTCCATCCCTATTCACATTTGTCTTCTGTGGTCCCGCTCCCTGCACTTCAGCCGTGAACACAGAACAGAAATATTTGTTAAACAATTCAGCCTTTTCTTTATCAGCTTCTACATAGTCCTCCTCTTTACTTTTGAGTCTCAAAATGCCACTTTTGCACTTCTTCCTATCACTGATATATCTAAAAAATGTCTTGTCTTCCCGTTTTACCGTGTCTGCTATTTTTTTTTTTTGCCATTTGTATCTTTGTTTTCCTGTCTACTCGATCAGCCTCTCTTAACTTTCCCAGATATTTTAGCCTGTCTTCCTCTTTCTTTGAGCTCTGTTCTCATCTGCCAAGCCTCGAACACTTATGATTTTAAAATGTATGGGGCTTATGCAGATGAGGACAGAGGTTGCAGGATGGGGAAGGGACAGAGCTTGCAGGGACAGGATGGAGATGGAGACATATTTTTCCCTCTGTCATTCTCTATTGGGAGTGCTTACTGCATACTGTCTCAAACAGAAATAACAGATTTAAGGAATATAAGCACTTATGTAATTGTAAAGAAAGAAAATGAGAGAAACAAACATGTTGCATGTTAGGGAATGCTTGTTTTACACCCTCTGTTTTTATTGGTTCACTTTGTTCATAAGTTGTATTTAGTATAGTTCTTGCAGAGCAGAACAAACTTGTGCTGTCGGGGAACGTCCCTATGCCCCTTCTTCTTTTATTTTGTTTTGAAGGCTATCACCTGCTTTGGTACAAACTGAAGGGGGGCAGCACACTCCACTGGGGAAGGAGGAGGAGTTGAAAACTGTGATTGATACCTTCTGCACAGCGTGTAGATTTGGATTCACTGCCCACTTGTCCAGAATGACATACCTCTCTACAAAAAACCTAATCTTTCTATAGAAGCCAAAATAGACCAGAAATTCAATGGTGGTTTCCAGATTCGGCACCAGAATTGAATTTCTGGTATCTCCACAAACCGTGGTAGATTGCCAGCAATTCTCGCAGTCTGAATATGAGATAGACATTTAGGGCCTGGTATTGAACAGCAGGAGGCAGCCTGGCTGCCTCCCATGGTCATCAGCATTCCCAGATATTCAATGCTGGGGCAAAAGTCAGTGGCTTGCAGTAAGCTGGCCAAGCTGATTTTCATTGGCTGGCTGGCTAAAGATAATAGCCAAAAACAGACTTGCTTTTTAGGTGGGTCTATCTGGACATGTGTTATAGCTGGTCAGCTGATGAAAATCGGTAATGCCTGACTATGTTGTGCAACATAGTTGGTTACCGGGCTGGCCAACAAGACAGATATTCAATGGGAGATAGCCAGCTATCTCCCGCTGAATATCGGTGGATAGCCAGCTAAATGGGACTTAGCTGGCAGACAGTCACTCCCTGCCAGCTATGTCCCGCTGAATATCGGGAGGTTAGTGTTTTTTTCCTGCCATTTTCATTTGAAAATGACATGCAGTAACATGGGAAATATTATTAAAATTTCCCATGTCATTTCAAACGAATATATACATCCCTGATGATTTCCAAAGGAAACCAAAAGATTATTGACTCCATTCGAGAGCATTTGATCAAGGGACACCAGAGAACTTTCAATTAAATGAATCTTTTTTGGTTACACAAAGACTGTTTTTGTAATGGAAGGATCATTTTAGAAGCAATTTAAAATATATAAAAAAAGTGATTGCTTATAGACCAAATGTAAGTATTCACTGGCACTGAAAGTTGGTTGATGTCATGGCAGAAATATAGTCCAGCATGGTCTCAATCATTGTAGGGTCTTTTACCAAGCTATGTTAGGTGCTAATGTGCGCCTAGCGCAACTTAAAATGGCGTACTATGGAACATGCACAAGTGTCATGCACTAACTGCCAAATTGAGCAAAACACAAAAGACAAAAACGACTGCAGAAGTGATGTCCGTGATGCCAGTGTTTATTCAGTCAATGTTTTGTTTTCTGACTTTGGGTTCTGTTTTGTTTTCTAACTGCAAAATTAGCAAGTGCTAATCTGGGTGCTAAAAAATATTTATGTATATGCATTCACATTAGTATGTGCTAACTGGCTAGCACAGGATTACCGCTGAACCCTAACCACCTACACATTAATTGGGGATGGAACTGTATACATCAACCAGCCTAGGAACTATAGAGCTGCACAAGAATGGGGATTGCAGGAATCTCACAGAGTCTGCAGGAATGATTACTGGATGTGCAAGATTTCTGTGGGGATGGAAGAAGTTTCTGTGAGTTTCCAATGGAAATGTAATCAAGATCTCTGGCAATGCCAACATGAGGCTTGGAACACAATGAGAGAAGCTATTGTAGTGAGGCTTGGAATGCATTGAGAAAGGCTATTGGGAGTGCTAAAATGAGACTTGGGAATTCCTAGCCACACTGGACTTGAAAGAAGCTTACTCAAATATTTCCAGAACACAGAAAGTTCCTCAGGTTCCATGTGCTGGAAAAGCATTTTCAATTCTCAGCACTTCCATTTGGGTTGGCAACATCACCTCACACTTTTACCAAAGTGAGGGTGGCAGCAGCGCACCTGCACAAGGTAGGGATTAATGTACACCCAATATTTGGATGATTGGTTATTCAGATCCCCATCCAAGACCGATAGACACAAGACAATGACACAAGTTGTCCAGCTCTTGCAAGACTTGGGATAGATTAAAAATTCCTGAATGACTCACCTGGAACTGACCCAATCCCTGGCATTCTTGGGGATCCTCTTCAACACAGCAGAAGTCATGCTGTTCTTCTGGAGTCACACAAACTGAAGCTAAGAGCCCAGATGAGAGTTCCTAGCAATGCCAGCCCCTATGACTTTGCACTACCAGCAGGTACTGGGGTCGTTGGTAGCGACCCTTAGAAGTGGTACCTTGGGCAAAAGCCCTCTTCAGAATGAGCTGTTATCCTGCTGGTCTTCGCACACAGATTTGCTCTAGATGCCATTGACCTGGACAGTGAAAGCATGTCAGAGCTTGAGTTGGTGACTTTGGGTGGAGACACTGTACAAGGGCTTTCCTCTCCGCATTTCCTTTTGGGTGATACTGATGAAGTTGCCAGCCTCTAAGGTTGGGGAGGTCATTGTGAGGATTGCCCAGTTCAGGGCTGATGGTTGCCTTTTCAGAGAAAAGATTGAACCTGAAAGCCATTTGCTTAGCGCTGCAATTATTTGAAAAGATCCAGGAAGGCAAAGTGGTCAGAGTTCTCTTGGACAATGCCACAGTAGGGACATACGTCAACAGCTAGAGACTCAGTTATTGTTTTTCTGAGCAGAATCCCATCTACAAGCCATTTCAGCAGTGTATGTAGCAGGAGTGGACAATGTAAAAGCAGACTAGTTCTGTAATCGGGGGAGTGGTCTTTGCCCCAGAGTGCTTTCAAGAAAATGGTATAGTGTTGGGGGAGGCTGACGTTCAATCTAATGGTATCAGCGGTTAACAAGAAGGTTTCTCATTACTTCAGCTGCAAAGTAGAGCCTGGAAGCATCAGCATAGATGCTGTGGTACAACCATTGATGTATTTCCATTGCCAGTGATAGGCCAGAATAGCGACTCACTAAGGGGTAGGAATTCCCATGCACATGTTAAGTGGATCTGGTTTGGTTATAGCAAAAGAAGTGCCTCAGACTGCCATTGCTTCCAGTGCTGTTTTTACAGGGTCCAATTGCTCTGGAGTGTCCAGAATACCTTGGGCTTTTGGTATGGCTCTTAAGCACACAGCCCTAAAGAAGCAAATTTATTCAGACAGGTTATAGCTACCCTACTGTGATCTAAGAAGCTGGCTATGGTCGCAGCCTATGCTAAGGCTTGGAAGACTTTACAGTGTTGGTATGCTTAACAGAATATGGAGCCTTTTGAGGCCCCAGCTTCCGCAGTCCTTTCATTACTGCTACTATTTATCATTTCTATAGCGCTGAACGGCATACACAGTGCTGTACAGTTAACATGCAAATGATTAAAAAAAAAAAAAAAAAGATAGTTCATGCTCAAAAGTCTAATTTGGACACACAGACAGGACATAAAGGGTTGGGGGAATTTTTTGCAGAGAGAATGATAGGATGGACATTGGTATCTTATGGTGAGTGGGAGTTAGGAGTTGAAAGCAGCTTTGAAAAATATGGTCTTCTAGCTTGGATTTAAATACTGCTAGAGACAGAGCTTGGCGTATTCCAATCTGTTCCAGGCATACAGCACAGCAAGATAGAAGGGGTAGAGTCTAGAGTAGCTCTGATCTGGGTGTCATTGTAGACAATACAATGAAACCTTTCGCCCAATGTGCAGCAGCAGTCAAAAAGCAAACAGGATGCTAGGAATTAAAAAAAAAAAAAAAGGAATGGTTAACAAGACTAAGAATGTTATAATGCCCCTGTATTGCTCCATGGTGCAACTTCATCTGGAGTATTGCGTGCAATTCTAGTCTCCTTATCTCAAGAAAGATATAGCGGCACTAGAAAAGGTTCAAAGAAGAGTGACCAAGACGAGTAGAGTAGAAAAAAGACTAGGGGACACTTGATGAAGTTGCAGGGAAATACTTTTAAAACCAATAGGGAGGAATTTTTTTTTATTCAGAGAATTGTTAAGCTCTGGAACACATTGCCAGAAGTTGTGGTAAGAGCGGATAGCATAGCTGGTTTTAAAAAAGGTTTGGACAATTTCCTGGAGGAAAAGTCCATAGTTTGTTATTGAGAAAGACATGGGGGAAGCTACTGCTTGCCCTGGATCGGTAGCATGGAATATTGCTACTCCTTGGGTTTTGGCCAGGTACTAATGACCTGGATTGGCCACCGTGACAATGGGCTACATCTAGCGCACATCCTCTATCCAATTTTCTGGGCACCCAGTCAAAAAACCAATCAGATTTGTGTGGCACAATTTCCCCTTGGTGAAACCATGTTGTCTCGGATCTTGTAACCCATTCAGCCCAGGTAGTTTACTATTCTTTCCTTCAGCAAAGCTTCTATTATCTTTCCAACCACTGAAGAGAAACTTACCAACCTGTAGCTTTCAACTGTTTCTCTGTTACCACTTTTGTGAAGAGGGACCATATTTACTATTCATCACTCTCATACAACTTCTCCCATCTCTCCAGGTAGACTACATCTAGCGCACATCCTCTATCCACTTGGAATATTGTGTTTAGTTCTGTAGGCCATATCTTGTTAAGGATATAAGAAGATCTGCAACTTGACATAATTAGGCTCGAGGAATGGGCATCGACATGGCAGATGAGGTTCAACGTGGATAAGTGTAAAGTGATGCAAATCAGTAAGAAAAATCTCATGCACAAATACAGGATGTCCGGGGCGGTACTTGGAGAGACCTCTCAGGAAAGGGATTGGGATCGACAAGTCGATGAAGCCTTCCGCGCATTGTGTAGCAGCGGCGAAAAGGGCAAACAGAATGCTAGGAATAATAAAGAAGGGGATCACGAACAGATCGGAGACAGTTATCATGCCGCTGTACCGGGCCATGGTGTGCCCTCACCTGGAGTACTGTGTCCAGCACTGGTCACTGTACATGAAGAAGGACACGGTACTACTCAAAAGGGTCCAGAGAAGAGCCACTAAGATGGTTAAGGGGCTGGAGGAGTTGCCGTACAGCGAAAGATTAGAGAAACTGGGCCTCTTCTCCCTCGAACAGAGGAGATTGAGAGGGGACATGATCGAAACATTCAAGGTACTGAAAGGGATAGACTTAGTAGATAAGGACAGGTTGCTCATCCTCTCCAAGGTAGGGAGAACGAGAGGGCACTCTCTAAAGTTGAAAGGGGATAGATTCCATACGAACGTAAGGAAGTTCTTCTTCACCCAGAAAGTAGTGGAAAACTGGAATGCTCTTTCAGAGTCTGTCATAGGGAAAAACACCCTCCAGGGATTCAAGACAAAGTTAGACAAGTTCCTGCTGAACAAGAACGTGCGCAGGTAGGACTAGTCTCAGTTAGGGCGCTGGTCTTTGACCAGAGGGCCACCGCGTGAGTGGACTGCTGAGCATGATGGACCACTGGTCTGACCCAGCAGCGGCAATTCTCATGTTCTTATGACTTGAAGTGGTCCAGAGGAAGGCAATGAAAATGATATCATGATTGCGCTGAGACACTTACAAAAAGAGGCTCAAATACCTGAATACCCTAGATGTTTAAATATATACCTGTACTTGAATGGTATTAATCTACAAACAAATCTTTTCCACAGACAGAGAAGTAACAAAACTAGAAGACATAATTTGAGACTGTGTGGTGGAAGATTTAGGAGTAACACCAGGAAATACTTGGGTGATGGATGTCTGGAATGCCCTCCCTGTAGAGGTGGTGGAGGCAAAAACAGTGACAGAGTTCAAAAATGCATGGAATAAACACATAAGATCCCCAAATATAAAGACGATAGTATCAACATAAAACTTGACAGATCAACAACTATAACTTCATTTGTGAGCAGTGGTGCTTGGATGGCAGCCTTGGCAGTGGGGCCAATGCCAGACAGACTTCTATGGTCTTTGTCCCATATATTGCAAGACAGATCAAAACAGGCTGGAGTTGGCTTTGACGGTGACTCCAGCAGTGGGGCAGTGTAGCCCCTGCCGGGTGAACTCTATAATCTGTTTCTGTATATGGCAGGTATGCGTATTTTATAACATTCATATCATCTGAGTACAGGTCTTGCCTGTCTTATGGGGGAGGGGAACACATCTTATAGTGGAACTTGACAAGTAAAGTGAATAATTCTGGATTGTGGGATCAACATTGCCTTAATAATGAATGTGACTGTAGGGCCACGCGGGTCTTTATTTGCCATCATTTACTATGTTACTATGTAAAATCTGGATTTGAATGTTCATTCTTCCTGTTTATAATATTTATTGTAAAAGCTCCAGCATCACTATCTCTCTCTCTTTCCCTAAGAGTCCAAATTGCAATTTTAAAGGGTCTCGATTCTTAGGTGGTTTGGATTTCTAGCATCCAAATTTTGGGACATGTACTGTATATAGAAAGGATTTGGAAAGAATTCCATGAGCTATTCTCTGCATGCTTTTTCCATTTGTCTTTGTTGTAAATTCTATTGCGAAATCGCATAGCTTTCATAATGATTGCTATATATGGTAACACCTAGTGAGCGAATCATGTAGTTTGCCACTTGTTGCTATATGTACGAACCAGTAGTGGCCAAGCATGGCAATACTTGTTGCCTTGGGACAACCTGTCGTTAAACTGTAAAATTCATCTTCGGAGATCCCATTTAATGAGCATAACATTAACTCATCTGGGAGGATATTAGTGTCATATTGTACACTTGTTTTATTTAATAATACAACAAAGAAGGTTGCAATTACAGTGCCTGGGAAACATAATGAGCTACAGTTTCCAGATTTAGGATATTTTAATGCAGCAACAGTTCATATTTGTACAAATAAAATATAGTACACCAAGAGGGAGGGTAATTTTCATAAGAATCTCTATAGGTAAAGCAGACTTTCACAAAATTGACCACCCAGTTTAACTCTGTATAGCCTGTAAATTTAGCTGAATTCATTAGAGGTGCTAAATGGCACCTCCTCATGACACTATGGGACTCATAATCAAACCCATCTAAAAACCCGCCCAGGTTAGCACTTGGACGACTTAAAAGACAGGTCATCCAAATGCTGATACTCAAACCGACTTTCTGGACGTGTGGTGAGACTTTTTATGCCTCTGAGTTCTGCTGTGCGCCCAGAGCTGAAAGGGGGGTATTTGGAGGTCTAGTTAGGGCATTATGTGGGTGGGATGGGGGACGACCTAGACTTAGTCGTCCTGAAGGTTTTACTATGCATCCTGGATGAAACTTAAACGTAAGTTAGACGATGTAAAAACAGGTTTAAGTGCCAAAAAGGTATCCAAAGTGACCAGATCGCCACTGCAGAGACAAAGTAAAGACCTCCCACACACTGCCCCAGTATTCACTGACCCCCTCAGCCCCCTCTCCCCCCCACCCAAAGAACATCAACACCTGGTATAGGAAAGCCTAGTAGAGCTGTTATGTGGTATATAAAATTCTTAATAAACATAAATAGCCTGGGGAAGGGGGGTAGTGAACCATAGAGAGGAGGACCCAGGCCCACAAGCCACTCCAACCACTACATTTATGGTGGAACATGTGCCCCCAAACCCTATTCTACTGCCATAAAGGTGCCACCTGCAGCCATAAGGGCTATTGGAGTTGTAGACAGGTGGGTATAGTGGGTTTTGGGAGCTCACCGTAACTTATAAGGGAGTTCCGGTGAGATGTTTATATGGCACCCTTTTTATGAAATTCACAGCAGTGCCCTCTAAGGTGCCCCACTGCTCTGTCGCTATATAAATCGGACTTAGAGGTATGTTTTGATTATGCCCCTCCATGCATCTATAGGACTGGCGCCTATGCTGGGCAGGAGCTTGAAAACAAGCACATCAGTGGGCAGTTTAAGCTTGAAAATGTGTACCTGCCAAAGAGCTGGATGCACGTGACATGTTAGCATTTAAATCATCTGAAGTCATTTTCAAATGTCAAATACATGCACAAATGATGGGGTGCATCCACAGAGGTTTCATCAGCAGGAGACCTGAAGTTATGATGCCGTTGTACAGAGCCATGGTGAGGCCTCAGTTTTGGAGACCACACTACCGAAAGAACGTGCTGAGGATCGAGTCAGTTCAGCGAACGGCCACCAGGATGGTCTTGGGGCTCAAGGACCTCACGTATGAAGAAAGATTTAAAAAATTGCGGCTGTACTCACTTGAGGAAAGAAGAGAACGGGGAGATATGATTGAAACATATAAGTACATCACGGGACGCATCGAGTCAGAAGATGATATCTTCTGGCTCATGGGACCCTCGACCACCAGAGGGCATCTGCTGAAGATCAGGGGAGGGAAGTTTCATGGCGACTCCAGGAAGTACTTCTTCACAGAAAGAGTAGTGGATCATTGGAACAGACTCCCACTCCAGGTGATAAAGGCCAGCAGCGTGACGGATTTTAAGAGAAAATGGGATACTCACGTGGGATCTTTAAGGGAGTAAATTCAGGGGAGGGGATACTTGGAATGGGCAGACTTGGTGGGCTATAGCCCTTTTCTGCTGCTTTTTTCTATGCTTCTATGTTTCTATTACATTTTGAAACTTTGTCAAAGCCTGCACAGAGAAAAAAAAGTGTGCATTTTTAATGTACATCCTATGTATTTCTAGAAAGGATCTATTCAGCCAGTTATTAAACATAAGAAAAAATAAAGTGGAGTAGAGGTTAGTACTTCTGCCCCAACACCCTGAGATTATTAGTTTGATCCCAGCCTGCACCCTGTGACTCTGGGCAAGTCACTTAACACTCCATTGCCCCAGAAACCATAGTTAGACTGTCAGCCTGTTGGGATAAATGGGGACAGTGATGGCCCATCAATTTTTTTTAAAAAACCTCCTCTATATGAAAATCCTCTATGTACCCTCTATGGGCTCCTTTTATCAAGCACGCTAGCGGTTTCACGCGCCTAATAGCGTGCGTTAAACCGCCGGCTGCACTAGTCGCTAATGCATGCCATGAGCAGGCAGTAGCTTTTTGGCCAGCGCAGGGGTTAGTGTGTGATTAACTAACCCCGCTAGCACGGCTTGATAAAAGGAGCCCTATATGAAACCTTCCTCTATATGAAATCATGATTTTTAGTAATAATCTACACATCACACAAGAGTGTACCTAAGAAAAGGCAGCATCTTACATACTGCAGTGAACAGTAGAACATCAATACACCCACTGTAAAACTACACAAGCCAGAGTAGTACAAATTGATCCTGCACAATCAATGCTAACAGAAAACCATGACTTTCATACACACAGAACACAGAAACACTCTCGCCCAGTATGGAATATGTAATTACAAACTAAAAATAGAAATATGTAGACAAAAGTTAAACTGAACCAAGAAACCAGACTCTACATATAATGCAACACCACAGAAACAGAAACAATGATGCATGTCCCCTAATATTGTGCAAAATATAAAGATAGCAGATGTAAATTTGAAAAAAAACTGAGAAATAACAATTTACAAATAAAAATAAAACAAAAAATGGAAAATAAGAGAATACCATTTTAACATAACATTATATTGGACTAATAATTTTTTAATTAGCTTTCAGAGGCCAATACCTCTTTCCTCAGGTCAGTAAAATATACTGCTCAGAGAATTGAGCGATGTCCTGGTGAAACCGTTGGCTGAGCTATTCAATCTCTCCCTAAGTAAGGGGAAAGTTCCCCTGGACTGGAAATTAGCTAATGTCGTTCCTCTGCATAAAAAGGGTTGCAGGGCAGAGGCTGCGAATTATAGACCGGTGAGTCTCACATCAATAGTGTGCAAACTCATGGAAACACTAATTAAAAGCAAATTGGACACGATCTTGAATGAAGGGAATCTTCGGGATCCCAGTCAGCATGGATTCACCAAGGGTAGGTCCTGCCAATCCAATCTCATCAGCTTCTTTGACTGGGTAACAAGAAAGTTGGACTTGGGAGAGTCTTTGGACGTCGTGTACCTAGTCTTCAGTAAAGCTTTTGACAGTGTCCCACACCGCAGGCTGCTAAGCAAGATGGAATCGATGGGGTTAGGAGAGACACAAACTGCATGGGTCAATGATTGGCTGAGTGGCAGACTTCAGAGGGTGGTGGTTAATGGTATCCTCTCTAAAACATCGGAGGTGACCAGTGGAGTGCCGCAGGGCTCGGTCCTGGGTCCACTCCTTTTCAACATATTCATAGGGGATCTGACTCAAGGGCTTCAAGGTAAAATAACACTATTCGCCGATGACGCCAAACTATGGAATATAGTAAGTGAATGCAGTTTACAGAATTATATGGCGCAGGACCTGCTTACATTGGAAAGTTGGTCCTCAACCTGGCAGCTAGGCTTCAATGCTAAGAAATGTAAGGTCATGCACCTCGGAAGCGGAAATCCATGAAGGACGTACTTCTTGAACGGAGAAACTTTAACTAGGACTTCAGCAGAACGAGATTTAGGAGTAATCATCAGTGCAGACATGAAAACTGCCAATCAAGTGGAGAAGGCTTCATCTAAGGCAAGGCAGATATTGGGTTGTATCAATAGAAGTTTCGTCAGCCAAAAGCCTGAAGTCATAATGCCATGAGACAGGAGGGATGCCCACTACCTCCTACCTCAGCAACCCGGTCTTTTGTAGTGTATCTGGGCCACCTGGACCACCTCTCCCCCCCAAAAAAAACCCACAAAGGCCCCCTCCCACTACCCAACCAAGTCCACAAAAGGCAGTTCTGGTGGTCGAGTCAGCCCAGAACCCCCCAGCTCAAGCACATACACCCCCCACCCCTTATAACTAACTAAGATCCAGTTTTGGATAAAAGTAATCAGAATGACTGTAGTATGTATGTTGAAAGTTGTACAGGGCCATGGTGAGACCTCATCTGGAGTACTGTGTGCAATTCTGGAGGCCACATTACAGTAAAGATGTGCGCAGAATTGAATCGGTTCAACAGACGGCCACCAGGATGATCTCGGGGCTCAAGGGTCTCTCGTACGAAGAGAGACTGAACAAATTGCAGCTCTACACTCTTGAGGAACGTAGGGAGAGGGGAGACATGATAGAAACATTTAAGTACCTCACGGGACGTGTCGAAGTGGAAGATGATATTTTCTTTCTCAAGGGACCCTCGGCCACAAGAGGGCACCCGCTCAAACTCAGGGGCGGAAAATTTCATGGCGACACCAGAAAGTATTTCTTCACAGAGAGAGTGGTTGATCATTGGAACAAGCTTCCAGTGCAGGTGATCGAGGCAGACAGCGTGCCAGACTTTAAGAATAAATGGGATACCCAGTGGGATCCCTACGAAGGTCAAGATAAGGAAATTGGGTTTTTAGGGCATAGACAGGGGGTGGGTAAGCAGAGTGGGCAGACTTGATGGGCTGTAGCCCTTTTCTGCCGTCATCTTCTATGTTTCTATGTTTATCCTGTCCTGACCTGAGGAAGGGAGTTTAGGTCTTTGAATTAGTCAAAAATGTATTAACATTAGTCCAATAAAAGGATCACCTTATTTCCATTTTCTATTTATAAACGTTTATCAATACAGCTACAATATTACTTTATCCTAAAGCAAAATAAATAAATAAATAAATTATATATATATATATATAATATAATAAAGAGCTAGCCGCGCATGTGCACTTCTATTTGCGTGTTCCATGCGCTGTAGGTCTGTGGCCGAAGGAGTGCGCATGCGCGCTAATACATCACCAGCACAAGCCGGACCGCAGCCAGACGACGATCTCCGTTCCTCCTGCCACTGCCGATCTCCGTTCCTCCTTTGCCGCCCACCCCCTTCTCTTCCCACGGGCCCGAATGGCGATTCCAGGAGCGTGTGCATCAGTCTTCACACGCTGCTTCGGGCCCTTCTACTGCCCTGATTTGCTCTGCCGCGTCTCTGATGATGTCATCAGGGACGTGCCAGAGTAAATCAGGGGAGTAGAAGGACCCGAAGCAGCGTGTGGAGACTGATGCAAGCGCTGCTGGAATCACCACGTTTGTAGTCCGGACTGCGGGAAGGGAAAGGGGGGGTAGAGGAAACGCTAATGCTGCTGCACAGGGAACTGGTGGGGGGGAGGGAAATGGAGGGGGAGGGAATGCTGCTTTGGACAGACAGACAGAGAGAGGAAAGGAAACACAAAGAAAATAAGAAAGACACAATAGGTGCACAGGGAACTGGTGTGGGGGGAGGGAAATGGAGGGGGATGGAATGCTGCTTTGGACAGACAGACAGAGGGAGGAAGGGAGACAGAAAGAAAAGAAGAAAGACACAGGGGCAGGGAGATACACAGAAAGACAGACAGGCAAAAGGGGCCAGGGACAGAGATAGAAAGGACAGTGGGAGCCGCGTCAGGAGGGGTGCGGGATGCGGCAGTGGGAACTTTTCCAATGGGTGCAACTGGGTGGCTGTCGGGAACCTCTAATCAGGGGCAGAGCAAGGTAAGAGTATCATAGGGTTAAGAAGGAGGAGGGGGATAAAAAAGGAAGGGATGCCTACTGCTGGACAGGGGGAGAAGGAAAGAGATGCTGATGGACAGGGGAGGTGAAGAAAAAGGAACGGAGGACTAATGTTGGACAGGGGGAGAAGGAAAGAGGTGCTGCTGGACAGGGGGGAGGTAAAACAAAGGGAGAAGGGCTGCTGCTGCATAAGGAGAGCAGTGAAGGGGTGGTGGTGGACACAGGGGAGGTAAAAGGAAGGGAAAATGGACAGGGGGAGCAGACAAGGGGTGGTGATGGACAGCCAAGGAAAAAGAAAGGCAGAAAGAAAGAAAGCGGCTAAGGAGAGAGAGAGAAAGAAATAAAGACAGACACACACACACATATTAAAAAAGGGGACAAATCCTTCTTCAGGTACATTAGCGACAGGAAGAGAAACAAAGATAGGATAGTACGCCTTAGGCAATCAGACGGAAACTACGCAGAATCTGATAATACCAAGGCAGAACTGCTAAACGAATACTTCTGCTCAGTATTCACCTGTGAAGCACCGGGAGCTGGTCCACAACTACAGATAAGAGACAGCCAAAATGACCTGTTTCATGATTACGAGTTTACACCCAGTAGCGTCTACCACGAACTTTCAAGACTCAAAGTAGACAAAGCCATGGGACCTGACAATCTACACCCCAGGGTACTCAGAGAGCTGAGTGAAGTTCTGGTTGAACCACTATCCGTGCTCTTCAATCTTTCCATGCGCACGGGAAAAGTACCCCTAGACTGGAAAACAGCAAACGTAATTCCACTCCACAAAAAGGGCTGCAGAACAGAGACAGAAAATTACAGACCGGTGAGTCTTACATCCATAGTGTGCAAACTCATGGAATCACTGATCAAACAGAAACTCGACAAAATTCTAGACAAAGAAAATTTACGTGATCCACACCAACACGGATTTACCAGGGGAAGGTCCTGCCAATCTAATCTGATTGACTTCTTTGACTGGGTGACCAGTCATCTGGATGCCGGGGAGTCCCTGGATGTGATATATTTGGACTTCAGCAAAGCTTTTGATAGCGTAACACCGCAGGCTGTTGAACAAACTAAAATCGATGGGATTAGGGGATACATTCACTAAATGGGTAAAGGATTGGCTAGATGGTAGGATTCAAAGGGTGATGGTAAACGGTACCCCCTCCAAAACGTCAGCTGTGACGAGTGGAGTACCTCAGGGCTCCGTCTTAGGGCCGATTCTATTCAATTTATTCATAGGAGATTTGACCCAAGGGCTTAGAGGAAAAGTATCACTGTTTGCCGAGGACGCCAAACTATGCAACATAGTAGGCAAAAGCAGTGTGCCTGACTTTATGACGCAGGACCTATGGCAGCTGGAACAGTGGTCATCAACTTGGCAGCTAGGCTTCAATGCTAAAAAATGTAAAGTAATGCACCTAGGCAAAAAAAATCCACACAGAACTTACACACTAAATGGTGAAACCTTGTCCAGGACCACGATAGAACGTGATTTAGAAGTGATCATTAGCGATGATATGAAGGCTGCCAATCAGGTGGAGAAGGCTTCGTCCAGGGCAAGACAAATGATGGGCTGCATCCGTAGGAGTTTTGTCAGCAGAAAACCTGAAGTCATAATGCCACTGTACAGATCCATGGTGAGACCTCATCTCGAGTATTGTGTTCAATTCTGGAGACCACACTACCGGAAAGATGTGTTGAGAATTGAATCGGTTCAGCGAATGGCTACCAGGATGGTCTTGGGGCTCAGGGATCTCACGTATGAAGAAAGGCTAAAAAAACTGCGGATGTACTCACTGGAGGAGCGAAGAGAGAGGGGGGACATGATTGAGACCTTTAAGTATATCACGGGGCGTATAGAGGTGAAAGATGATATCTTCAGTCTTACAGGGCCCTCGGTAACCAGAGGACACTCGCTGAAAATCAGGGGAGGGAAATTTCAAGGTGATGCTAGGAAGTACTTCTTCACCGAAAGGGTAGTCGATCATTGGAACGAGCTGCCTCAGCAGGTGATTGAGGCCAACAGCGTGTCAGATTTTAAGAGAAAATGGGATATTCACGTGGGATCTATAGGGGAGTAAAAGTCAGGGAGTGGGTCATTGGTATGGGCAGACTCGATGGGCTATAGCCCTTTTCTGCCGTCAATTTCTATGTTTCTATGTTTCTAGCACCCGTTAATGTAACGGGCTTAAAGACTATATATATATATATATATATATATATATATAAATAAATTATTTTTTTTTACTTTGTCATCTCTGGTTTCTGCTTTCCTCATCTACTCATTACTTTCTTCTTTTCATCCACTGTCGGCCCTCTCTCCATATGGCATCTTCTCTCCTTCTTTGCCCCAACCAGAAACTGTCTGCCTCCCCCTTCCATCTCTTCCTTCACCCCAATTGGTCTGTCATCCTTCTTCTTCCCTTCCCTCCCCTAGTGGTCTAGCATCTCTTTCCTCCCCTTCCAAACCCATGGTCTGGCATTTCACTCTCTCCTCTCCTCTCCCTTCCCTTTCCTTTTCTTCCCTCCTCTTCCTTCTCAATTTATTTTCTGCATCTGTCTTCTAGATTGAATTCTTTCTCACTATCCAGTCTCCAATTTTTCTCTTTTCACTGTTGTCTATCTATAGCTTGCCACCTCTTTCCCTCACCCTCTGGAACAAGGAAGTGACATTGGAGGGGTGAACCGGCAATCATGGGAAGGTGTGGGAAGGTCTCATGATTGCTGAATTTAAAGTTAACTGCTGCTACTGCTGGTTCAGGAAAGCAGCAGCAACAGAGTAGGGCAGGAGGTCCTGGACCTGGTGTGCTGACTGTGCACCCCCTTAGAGTATACACCTGGGGTGGACCGTCCCGTCCCCCCCCTTGGTATGCCACTGGATAGGGAAAATACTTAAGTGTATCTGATTATTATTCAATGTATTTAAACTGCTTTGGGTGAATCTCTCCATGAAACACGATTAAACTTCTAGGCGTTACTATAGATAACAAACTTTCTTTTCACCAACAGATAAGTTCAGTCATTAGACAATGTTTTTCCAAATTAAAGATGATTCACTCTATAGCTTCTCTCCTAGAACCCCAATCTTTGAACATTCTTATCCATTCCCTAGTGATTTCTCATTTAGATTATAGTAATGCCAAGGCATCACTCAAAAGGAGATGAGAAGACTTCAAATTATCCAAAATACTGCAATTAAAATCATTTACAAGAAAAAATAAATATGACCACATCACTCTGCTTCTTCAAAATGCCCATCGGCTCCCCGTCACCCAAAGGATACTATACAAGATTCTCTTGCTTTCATTTAAAACTAGATCTGAATACACCCCAGCATTTATTGATCGTATGCTACTACCATACTCCCCCTCTAGATCTCTACGTTCTGCCAATCAAAATCTTCTTTCAGTCCCCTCAATTCGTCACATATTCTATGATACCTCACGGAAAACAATCTTCTCTGTTACCGCCCTCAGTTTATGGAATGCCCTTACCACTTACCTTAGGAAAGAAAACACCCTAAGTAACTTTAAATCCCATCTTAAAGCTTTTGTATTTAATGATGCTTTCGCTACTTAATTCATCTATAATTTTTCCCTTACTGCTCAGACACAGTCTCCCTTCCTATTGTCTCCCTTCCTTTTTAATTTTTTTAATATTCAAATGTAACTAATATCTCCCTCCTACCTCAAGTAGGTGTGTGGGAGTGTGTGGCGCAGTGGTTAGAGCACCCTGAGGTTGTGGGTTCAAATCCCACACTGCTCCTTTGACCCTGGGCAAGTCACTTAATCCCCATTGCCCCAGGTACATTAGATAGAGTGGGAGCCCATCAGAACAGATCGCGAAAAATGCTTGAGTACCTGAATAATCTGCATAGAATTATAGGACATGTACCATATCTATGTCTATTATATGTACTGATTAAGCCCCTCAACAAATATGTTAATTTTTTAAATTTTGAATGTACACCGCCTAGACAGGTCGATAGCCGGTATATCAAAATAAACTAAATTTGAAACGTGAAAGGGCGAATAATCAATCCTAATAAATGAAATATCTCTGCACTTCTTATCTGAGGCTGAAAAATCTTGCTAACCAATTACTGAATAATTGGAAAATGAAAGCTCACACTGAATGTTTAGTAAGGGGGCAATTTTGCAAGGGTGCCTATAAAAAAAACAAATCCTGAAAAAGGTGCCTATTTCATTCAGGCAACAAAGACATCGATAGGCCTTTATAAATAAGCTCCTACGATAACCCACAGTAGTGCGCAGAAACTTACAGCTGCTCTGAGGCAGACGCAAATGTATGCGTGGACTCTCTGGACCCAATTTTCTAACAGGATGCCTATTTGAAAAGTCCACAAAAACACTAATTTTACGAAGGCAGCATAAGGAGTATATACCCCCCCCCCCTCCAATTCTGTATAGCTCAATCAAAGTTAGGTGTCCTTTGATACTCATCTTTTGGAAATCAATATGGGGACAAATTTATTTGATTTTGGAGTCTTCGATTCTGTTATCATATGAGGTGGTCATTTGTGGTACATTGTTGTCACCTAAACCTCCTTTAGACAAATATAAAAATAGATTATTTTCCATCAGGACTAGGAAGCCATGCAAATGGTTACCAAAAACTGGAAAAATTGGGTTCGACTTAATTTCTCCTTTTGGTTGGAACTATTTAAGTTTATGCTACAAATATGAGAAAATGAATTCAGAAATGTTGTGTAATAATAAGTTATTTAAATTAACATGGAGTCCATTGACAAATTTTGTTAACGATGATTAGCTGGATTATTCTACTGATTTCTTATTTGATTTACACATCCAGGGAGGGTGAGTGGGTGGGCAGAGGGATATTATATTTTGATGTTATCATTGATCAATAAGTTCAATATGATTTTTACTATATGTCTGAAATAATGCATTTTGTTTTTGTTCTTGTATTGGGGTGGAGGGAGGGGGAAATGTTTTTGAAGTATTTCTATGATTGATGTAAATGCAATTTTGAAGTTAATTATATATAGATGTATATTTTCATGCATTGTTTCTGAATGGAAAATTAATAAAGTTTTTTTTTTTTTTAAATGGTGTGCAATTTTGGGTGCAGATCACAGATATATGTGTAAATTAATTAGCTGAACTGGTGATGACAATCTCATTGGCCTTAAAGGCTACTTGGCACTAATTACTGGTTACATGTGTACCTCCTCTAGTGGCATAGTAAGGGGAGGCGGGGGGTGGACCGCCACAGTTGCTATCTTGGTGGGAGCACCGGCACTTCTCCTCCTCTCTGTCTCCTGGAGCCCCTCACCTGCAGTGCATGCACCTTCCTTCCCTTCCCCCTCCCGTATCTCTAATTCTTTGCCATCAAGAGAAGCATCTCCAACCTGCTGTTCGCACCAGCCTCAGCCCTCTCTTTAAAGTCACTTCCTGGTCCTGGGTCCTGGAAGTGACATCGGAAGGAGAGCTGAGGTCGGTGCGGACAGCGAGTGGGTGATGCTGTTTGTGCTAGCAAAGTTAAAGAGGTACGGGGAAAGGAAGGGGGGTACAGAAGGGGGCAGAGAAGAGGGGGGGCACCACCTCCCCGGGTGTCTCCCACCCTCATTACGCCACTGCCTCCTCTATGCCCCTATTCTATAATCTGTGCATCTAATTAATCTTGCGCATGATTCCAAAGGGGGTGTGGCCATGGGAGGGGCATGGACATTCTCAGCATTTAGGTGCAAAGTTATAGAATACTTTCATTTTTGCGTGTAACTCGCAATAGTTAAGCGCAAGCATTTACACCAGCCTTGGCAGGGGTAAAAATGCTGACAGTTAGATGTGAAAATGACTTTAAGATAGTATTCTATAAAGGCAGTTCTGTGCAAAACTGCCTTTATACAGTGGCGTAGTATTGGGGTGGGGATGAACCAACCTAGCGCTGAGTCGGTGGGGGTGTTGGCACCTCTTTGCCCTGCCCTGGCATGCTCGACCCATCCCTCCCCACCTCACCCCCTGTACCTCTGTATTATCTTTGCTAGCCTGAGCAACTTCTACCTGTTGCTCACGCCAGCCTGGTTCCCCTCTGAATCACTTCCGGGTCACAGGGCCAGGAAGGGACGTCAAAGAGAAATCCAGTGCTGGTGTGAGGAGCATGCTGCCGAAGTAGGCAAAGATTTAGAGATACGGGGGAAGGGAGAGCACAAGTGTGTAATGGGTAGCAGAAAGGAGTGGGGGAGGGTGTAGAAGGAGGGGGGGCACGGAGATGAGAGTGCAGGGATGTGGGGGGAGGGGTGCCACCGCCTTGGGTGCCTCCTACCCTTACTTCGCCAGTGCCATTATAGACTTGTGCTTAGCGCGCATCATCCCAGCACCCTATATACAAAATTCCCCCCCCAGGCCACACCCAGCCAGTCAGATTTTCAGGATATTCATGATGAATAGGCATGAGATAAATTTGCTTGCACTACCTCCGTTGTATGTAAATCTATGTCATGCATATTCATTGTGGATATCCTGAAAACCTGATGGGTAGGGTGTGTCCTGAAGACTTGGTAGAGAACTTCTGCTTTATACAATAGAACGAGCTTCAGTGGGGCACAGATGCCGATGCACTCTTTTACACTCCAAAGCTGGTGCCAGTTTGAGCATATACTCTGTGCAAATCTGCTTCCACTCTGCCCAGACTATGCCCTTGGGATTATCTCCACAAAGATACACATAATTTATACGCACATAAGCAGTCACACAATTCTGCATACAAAATAGACTTTACATGTGGAAAAATGTGTCTGTGAGCATTTTATAAGATATATAGTAGAGAATGACACGGGGACCCTTTACCGCGGTAAACCATGATCACCGCAGTAAATCCGCAGGAATGGAGACTTTTGCAACTGGTTTACTGCAGGAATGGGGACAAGACCTTTCACCGCCCCGTGGGAGTGGTGAAAAGTCTTGCTCCTGTGGTAAAAAGAATTGCATGTGTGTCAGACTCGGCATCTCCTCCTCAGCTCTTCTTGCGCCTATTTTACCTTCAGGAGCTAACCATGCCACAATGAAGACAGAAGGAACCCAAAATCAAAGCCTGAGACCAATGTGATTTGAAGAATAAATTTATTTTATGATTTGAATATTTCAGATTTGAAATATGTATCCTGCTAGAGCTGGTATTAGACATAACTATGGACCGCAAAGCCCAGGCTGTGCTTCTTTAGCTTCCAGCTGGCTTAGGGCTCACTCTCTCTGACCAGGGGGCAGTTTCCCTAGTTGCTTTCCCCTAATACTATTCTTGTCATGTGTAAATAAAATATTCTGTTAACTTGATTTTTCAGTGAAGCATTCTGTAGTAATTTGGTTTGTTCAGTTTTCACAATAGTGGAGGGGATATTGTGAAAGGGAGGGGAGACAGGGGTTTTGTTGATCATTGCTCTGTATTATTTGTGTTTATAAAATGACAATTGTACAGAATATTGATTCTTTTTATACTTTAATAAAATAAGTTCAGCATAAAATCATAACTATTCGAGACTTATGCGGATGGGGGGGACTGAGGCTTGCGGGGACGGGGACTGAGTTCACGGGGATGGGGCAGAGATGGGGACTAAGCTCACAGTAACGGGGCAGGGATGGTGATAAACCTTTTCTCCGTGTCATTCTCTAGTATATAGGAACACAGCTGTGCTCAAACTCCACAAATAAAACATGCTTTATATATGGAAAATACTTCTAACATTCCCTCCTGTGTCCTGAACCCTTGTCATGATCCCATTCAAGAGCACCTTGTATTGGAGGTGGGAGATCACTGGTAGCAGTGGAAAACGAATTTAGAAGCAGTAAGGCTTCAGGAGAAAAAAGTTTTCAATGGATGTGGTTCACGAGCACTGAACACTGAGCACTTTATTTTTGAACTGGGACTTGACTGCACTTAACAAGAAACGTAATCTGGGCAAAAGAAATTTCGGAGTGGTAAGACTACAATGGACTGTGCAAACTGAACCGTTGTGAGTAATTTAAGGACTAAAAAAAACTTTTTCTAGCCTTACAAAAACAAGACTCTCTTCAACAGATTGAGGAGAAATCAAATGAAATTGATGGCAGGTCTGAGATAGCAGATAAGTGAATCTGCACACACTGGTATAATTAGCACCATAATCTTTATAACACTACTTAGTGCTCAGAGAACCGTTTTTTGCTTATGAGACCGATGGGTAAGCATAATTTAGCCCACTACTGACATGGCTCAAATTCTCAATCATTGCACTACAGTTTATATGCTAAACCTTTTAATAAATTTCAAACTTTAAATCTTCAACTAGTTAAGTAAACAGACTTAGCTTTTAAGTGAAGGGGTTCAATGGGTTGTGACGCGTTTCGCCATGCTGCCTCAGAGAATCCGCATCAACACAGGCACAACTCTGCCCCTGCCATGTCTGTTCTAAGTTAGCTGATCTCTCCAGTCGCATGCACAGACCATCCTCTCTGCCTGGAGATGTGATCTGCGCATGCGCTTCCTCTCCACACAAGCTTGAGGTCAAAACAGAAGGGGGAGAGGTGGCTGCACTCGCTGGCCCCATGAGAATCATTTCAAGGGAACAGAACACACTTTGCAGCCAGACTGGAACAACTAAACAGAACACGCTGTAGTGCAGCCCCGCTTTAAACCCGCGGGTTAAAAACACAGGCTTGAAGAGAAGTAGGGCGGCAGAGAGGCAGGGCAGCAGAGAGCAGGGCGCTTTTTGCACAAGGGAGATGTCTTTTATTTTGATGGTTTCAGGGCTGGGATTTCAGGGCGACAGAGAGCGGGATAGTCGGCAAGGACGTGAGCGATTGGTCCTCAGCAGTCGCTTCTTTTTGGATCATCCAGCCCAATCGGTGTTCCTTCGTTGATTTAGTGAATCGCTGCCTTCCAACTTTGCATGCCGTTTCCCCTCATTTGCATGTGCGGATTGGATCAGGTGCGGTTCGGCCAGAAGGTTAGTGAATTGGGTCGGAGTCGGAGAAGGCTCGCAAAGCATAGTGAATCTAGCCCTTTAGTTTAGAATTGAAGGGTAATATGGATCGGCTACCTACAATCCAGAACTATTGTCCTGTGATATTAGAAGGGAAGGACCCCAGCTGATTAACTATATGGTTTCTAAGCCTCAGGTTCAAAGACTGAAGGTAGCCCCCCAAAACAGAATAAAAGTGCTTCTGTGTCTTAAAAGTAAGACGAGACTCATGAAATTCTAGCAGAAGTAGATCGTGTAATCTATTATGCCAATGCCAGTGAGAGGAAGCCTCCTCTTGTGTCCAATAATGAAGAATAAATTTTCCCCAAATTTCCAAGCCTTCATTACTCAAACCCAGGAACCTCTGTCTTTTAATCCCATTTGGAAAACCTGACCTAGAAGGATACCCCCTGGAGTAATATTAATAGTTTGTTGTAATTCACACTCTCAATAGTGTATGAGAGCTTTCCAAAAAGAGCATATGAATAGCCTTCCTGGATCAGACCAATGGTCCATCTAGCCCAGTATCCCATCTTCACGGAGGCCAATCCAAGTCATAAGTACCCCAAATAGTAGCAACTTATCTTTACACATCCCCAAAAAGCATGATAGAAAGAATTAGAGTCCCCACTGCATTCCAAACCCAATGCTGAACCTTCTTTCCGTATCTGGAATAACTGAGCCTGGGAAATACAAGCTCTGAAAAGGACTCTGGCATACTTGCAATTCTGCACTTTCCACCCAAGATGGAATAAGCCAAATCATTTTTAATAAATCTTTAATCTCAATGTGTTGGTGCATATCCAGTAGACAAGTCCCTCTGGCAGGGCCAACATTCCGGGGGGGGGGGAGGGATGGGGGGAAAGGGGACAAACAGGGTAGCTGTCCTGAGCCCTACAACTCCAGGAGGCCCCCATGGGCCAGGATGTCCTTCCCTTCTCCCCACCTGGTTCTGAAGCCCCCTCATCTGTATAAATGCAATGAAGTCACCAGCACGGCAGCAGTTTTCTAGTGTTACCCACAGCCTCCTCGGTGCTGTTTCTTTGTCACAGTCTATGCAAGCAGAAACAGGAAGTTGCATCAGAGGGGGCGGACTGTGGCAAAGGAACAGCGCTGCGGAGGCAGTGAGCAGTGCTAGAGAATCAGCGCTCTGGTGACCTCCTTGCATTTCTACAGGTGAGCTTTGGAACCAGGTGGGAAGAAGGGAAGGACATCCCACCCCACAGGGACCCCCTGGAGCAGCTGATTTTAAAATGAAGGGTGGGATGCTGGATGGGAGAGCATTTGGAAGATGGGAAAATCAGGGGAGAGGGCAGGGAAGAGAGGACTTGGAGGGTTGCCTTCCTTAATTTCTGCCCTGGTTCTAGACTGTCTAACACCAACCCTACCCTCTGGTGTATAAATAGTTTTGTATATAGTAAAGATATATCTATTTATTTATTTCAGTTATTTATATACCGCCTATTAATTGGTACTCGGTCATTTGTCCCTATCTATCCTGGTGGGCTCACAATTTATGTAACATACCTGGGGCAATGGAAGATTGAATGACTTGCCCAGGGTCACAAGGAGCAGTGCAGGGCTTGAACCCACAACCTCAGGGTGCTGAGGCTATAGTTCTAACCAGAAGGCACTGCAAATAAGTCTTGTAATTTTAGAAGATCCTTTTACTAAGCTGTGTTATGCACACTTAAAATAGCATATTGTGGGACACGCTCATACATCCTATGGTAACTGCCAAATTAATGCACGTTAAATCAGGTGCAAAAATTTTTTGGCAATTTTAATGTGGCAGGCATGTCAGGGTGGAGAGTGGGCATTCCTGCACTAATCAGTTAGCACATCCACATTGCCATGTGCTAGTTGTTTAGTGCCCTCACCGCCTCCAAAATGGGTGACAGCAAGGGCTCACGTGATAATTGTTTTTAATGGCCACATATCATTAATACTCTTGTGCAGTTTAGTAAAAGGACCTCTTAGATAGGGTGTTCCAGAGCAAAGGGACAAGGATGTAGAATACAGAATTCTTGGTGGCAGCCCACTGGGCTTATGATGGAGGAAGGACTGAGAATACAGCTGGCAAGAGGAATAAAGGCATCAAACAAGATAAGAGGCGCAGATAAGCCGATGGCTCTAGCTGCAAATGCAAGAACTAGAATCTTGGATTTGATAATTTACTGGAAGCTAGTGCGGTGCTGCTGCAGGAACAATGGAGAAATGTGATCATAGTAGCATGCTTGACGGAGAAGGCGAATGGCAGTGTTTAGAACCAGCTGCAATCATCTCTGAGTAATAAGATTTATCCCATTAAGCAAGGAATTACAATCATCAGACCTAATGATAATAAAGGCACAGTGGGTGAATGGCAACATTCATTGGCAGAGTCTAAACTGATTGCATCTGTCTAAGGGGGGAAAAACAGGATTTTACCACTGATGTTATATGAGGCTCAAAGGAGCAATCCGAGTCTAGTATCTCTCCATGCGTATGTAGCTGGTCAGTGAACTGCATCAGCTGTCTCATGACGTATGGTTACCATATGGCTCTAGAGAAAGGAGGACGGATTGAGACATCTGGGTTTTACTTCCATTGCTTTCAAAAGAAGTTAAGCCCAGATGTCTCTACCTGTCCTCCTTACTTCCATTGCTTTTAGTAGAAGTAAAACCCGAATGTCTCAATCCATCCTCCTTTTTCTGGAGACATATGGTAACTCTACCCATGAGAAGCGGTACAAATGAAGGGAAACAGAAGAAGAGCCTGTGATCTGTAGGGCCTTGTATTTTTCCAAAGATATTGTAACCTACAGTCACTTTCTTCAGAAAAGAGCCCATTGGACAAATTCCATATAAGCTTCTAAATCCTAATCTCACTGTTCTCTTATCTGAAGGAACTCCCAGTATGTATACCCTATCATTCTTGGAAGGACCTACAAGTCACATTAGGAGATGCCAGCATCTCATCACGTATTTGAAAACCTCTTTATACTGGCAATGACTGGATGACCCCTTTATACTGGCAATGACTGGATATGAATTTTCTTTGCTAATATGCAGTGCCTTAGCTGAAGTCATTTACATGTTTAAGAACTTACTAAGTTAAATTTCATTCTTAGCTCTAGGAGTCATAAGCTCTTTTCCTATTAATAGCAACAAAGGATTGACCCCTTATAGCCACAGAGGGGTAAAAGTCCAAAACAAAATAAACAGTGGAGTCTGGTGTTACTGATGTCAGCTTTCTTAATATCAGAAGAAAGGTGTTCACAATCTTAGAATCAGTGAAGTACATCCACAACTTGAATCAAGGAAGAGGGTCCAACACAGTCTGTGTTTCGATCAAAAAGGTCTTACTCAGGGGTTCCAATTGGTCTCTTCTGAAATTTAGTGGATATAACGACCTACACCCAGCGTAGATTGAATAAGTTCCTCAAGCAAGGCAGTTCATTCCAAATGGAAATAAAAATAAATGACAAAGAACAAGAAAATAAAGGCCTAGATTGAATGTCCTTAAAAGATGGATACACCAAAGAATGTGCATGAATAGATCTGCGAATGACTTGTCTAACAAAGTTCGATATTAAAGATATTAACTCTGCATTAGCCACTTATAATACAGAACACGTAATGCGCTAGCTGGCTAATGCTTCCGTGCCCCCTCTCCGCTTGTGCCATGCTCTCTGACAGACAAATTCTGCAAAATTTGGTTATGCACAGTTTGACATCCTGGAACAGGCAAACTATTGCAAAACTCCTTAACACAGTTGCTGTGTGGCCTGTTTCTTGCTCAGTTAGAACATTTTCTTAAACATTGTGTTAAATAGCTTCTTTGGTACTATTATAATTGAATTTCTTCTGTAAGTATGAGAATTTCTAAATGAGGAGTTATTATGTATAGCCTTGAAATATTGAAGGATTCATTAATCCTTTTTGGTTTTTTCTATTCATAATAATGCAAACTGTCTCCCGATGATGTGGGCTGGATGGGAGTTTTTGTGTAATACACTTTCCCCTCCGCATTCGCGGTGATAGGGGAAAAGCATAGCAGCGAATACCGAAAAACCACGAATAATTTTTCGTATGTTATTTGCGGTTTTTCGGTAACAAACCCCTAAAAAGATTAAAAACTGTGAATAACCTAACCTGATTTGCTCCAGGAGCAGCAATTTCCTCCGTACAACGCCAGGAGCAGCGATTTCCTGTGATGTAAATTTGGGGGCAGAGCCAGAGAATGAAAAACTGCGAATAATCGAAACCGCAGTTAACGAAACAGCAAATACCGAGGGGGAAGTGTAGTATTAAGTGTGATGTGTGTGGTTTTTTCCCTTATATTTCCCTTATATTTGATGGATACATTTATAAAATTCTAATAAAAAAACAAAACAAAGCACAGTTGCTTTGCAGTCTGTTTCTGTACATTAATTGTGTGATAACTCCCCGATATTCAGTGATATTTAACCAGTCAAATAGCCACTAACCAGTTAAATAGCGTTTTTGCAGCTAACCATGAATATTCAGTAGGGCTGGTTATCTCCCACTGAATATTTAGAGTTAGCGCTTGTTGCTAATCTGGCTAGGTTATGCGGCATATCAATTTAGACATGGATATTCAGCCACCATATTATATTGTATTAAAATAATTGTGTGAAATTATGTGCTCAGACCCTCAATTCCACCTGCATGAAAACCACAGGATGATTGAGAACCATCATTGCATCAATTCTGTTTCCTTAAAAACTTCCACCAAAATCACATACCCTGTTGCAGTATTGGCAGTGGTGGTCCTGTAGACCCGGTGGTCCCAAGTGCATTTCTGTGATTGTAATGAACATCAAAATTCTCTCCTCAACTCACTTTTCCACCCATCGCTCACTCTTCCACACATCACTGAGCTCACTCCTCTGAGCACATCATTTCACACAATTATTTTAATATAATATAGTGGGGGTTTTTTAGTTATGTGGAGGGACATAATCAAAACATACGTCTAAGTCCAATTTGGGCATATGGTGCTAGACGCCCAAAGTTGGCAGTTGGAAAATGTCCTTTTTTAAAAAAAATACGTCTACAATATTTATTTTTTTCCAAAAATCATCTATCTGGACGTCCAGGCTATTGTTCATCCAGACTTCCAGGATGTCTGTTTATACCACATTGTCAACCCAAATTTCATCCAAGTCCCAAATGCCCAGAACAAGACCATTTAGATGTGGGAGGGCCAATCTTATAATGAACTGGCCACCCAGACATGGCAACAGAGCAGTGGACACCTTAGAGGGCATTGCTGTGAACTTCACAAAAAGGGTGCCAGATAAACATCTCACCAGAACTCCCTTATAGGTTATGGTGAGCCACCCCAAAACCCACTATATCTACCTCTCTACAACCCCAATAGCCCTTATGGTTGCAGGTGGCACCTATATGGCAGTAGAGTGGGTTTTTTTTGGGGGGGGTTGGTGGGCGCACATATTCTACCATAAATGTAGTAGATAGAGTGGCTTCTGGGCCTGGGTTCTCCTCTCTATGGTTCACTAGCCCACCCCCCCAGGCTATTTAAGACACTTATGTGCAACTCTACTAGGCTTTCCTGTACCAGGTGCTGATGTTCTGGAGACAGGTATGTACTTTTTTATTCTGATATTTGGGGGGGTGTAAGGGGGTCAGCGAACACTGGGAGGGTCTTTACTTTGTCTCTCCAGTGGTTATCTGGTTACTTTGGATACCTTTTTGGCACTTATACCTGTTTTACATCTAACTCACGTTTAAGTTTTGTCCAGGATGTCTAGTAAAACTTTCAATTATCCCTGCAGGACGACTAAGTCTAGGTCAGCCCCCATCCCGCCCACAAACTGCCCTAACCACTCCTCCAGGTATGCCTCTTTCAGCTCTGGGCGTACAGTGGCATTCAGAGGCATAAAAAGTCTGTTGGGTGGTTGGGGGATGGGTTGAGTTTGGGGTCTTGTCATTGAATTTCTTGTCTTGGTTGAAAGTTGTTTATATTTTTCTTGTTTGCAATATAAAGATTTTCAAATAAAAATAAAAGTCCACCGACACGTCCAGAAAGTTGATTTGATTATCGCCACTTGGATGACCTTTTAGATCATCCTAGTGCCGGCTTGGGTGAGTTTTTAGACATGTTTAAGTTTTGATTATGAGCCCCATACTGTATACCTGTGGATGTTTAGCAGAGTATTGTTCCACAGGAATTTTTTGAGTATATACTCAATAGATCTTATATAATATGGATATTCAGCACCAGACCAGATAAGATTAGCAGTTAAATTGGGTCACACATATAGCAGACCTAACTTTAACTGCTACAACTTAGCTGATCAGCCACTGAATATCAGCCTAATCAATTAAGGCCCTCTTTTATTAAGCCATGGTAGAGGTTTCTTTCTATCATGGCCTGAGGTCCTAAATGCTCCGACGCTGCTCTGACACTCATGGAATTGTATGATCTTCGGAGCAGCATCAGAGTATTTAGTGCTCCAGGCCATGGTAGAAACCTCTATCGCTGCTTAGTAAAAGGAAGGGTAAGTGTTTAGTGGACAAAACAAAATCTGATATTTAATGCCAGTCACTAGAAACAGTCTGGGTTTAACACTAGTGGTGGGCAGTCAAAGTTTTGCCCAACACTGTATCAATATCAGGGGGTAAGTCAGTGCCTCACAAAATTTCCGAAGCCGTGGCACACTAAACTGGGGGCCGTGGCTCAAGGGCATCCAAACATGCGCGGACGTCGATGTGATGATGTCACATGCATGCATGACATCATCACGTTGACGTCTGCACATGTGCGAAGGCCCTCTGGATGGGGCCCTGAGCCGCCAGTGGGAGGTGGGTGGGGTGGTGTTGGAAGAGAAGAGGCACGGAGAGGAGGAAAGGTCCTGGGGAGGAGGATAGGCGCTGGCGTCAGCTCATTGCTTACAGGATGTCCTCTTATTCAGAGAGGCACTTCCTATAGGCAGCCAGTTGGCGCCTCTCCTGCTCCCTAGCATCTTGCAGCACCCCTGGAATGTGCAGTTTGCCATACACTTGGAAAAGAGCTTAACATCTGCTAGTAAAAGGGCCCTATAGTTTGCAAAGTTATGAAAAAATGCCAGGGAATCCAGCATTGCACAGTAAATACAAGGATTTTCCAGTTCCTGGAGAAACAAGAACTGTAATTCCCTGTAGCATCTGATCTTAGAGAAAGAAATTTAAGGTCTGAAAATATTTTAAAGTAGATAACCGACCATTCTTCTATATGAGAGATGTTTTCTTGCTATAATACTATATCAGGGTTCTCTGTATTAACAGTCGTGTAAAAATCTTTTGTTAATTGGGTGATTCATCCCATTCACAATCAGAGCTATCACTTTTAATGAGAGATAGGCATTGTTCCAAGGTATACTCAACAGTTCCTGATTATCATTCACCCTTACTTAAAATAAATTTTAGCCTGGATGATTGAGCAAAGAATTGTGATTGCTGTGTCAGTCCACTTGAAAGTATGGAAATAAAGGGCCACCAGCTGTGGATGTTATATTAAGTTAATCCAAAAGAAAGGTATTTGTGACTAAGCTTTTGAGGCTTATCTTGTCTTATGAAGATTATTCTGGAAAGCTTGCCACAGATTGCTTTTTATTGGACTAATTTAATCTATAACCTACAGCTTGTGTTTGCCCTTATTCTCACAGCCCAGCACACAAGCTGTAGGTGATAGATTAGATTAGTCCAGTACAAAAATTAATTAATTAATTAAATTTATATCTATATCTATCTATCTATATATATAAAAAATGCTAAGCGCGCATGCGCACTCTGACCGCATGTTCCCTGAGATCTGATCTGTCGGGATGTGGCCGGTAGAAGTGCACATGCGCGCCAGACAAGCCTCCCTGCTCTCCACCTTGCACCGCTGCAAGGATTCTGAGGAAGGCAGCGATGGTGAGGGGAGCCACCGTGGCACATTCAAAATTAAAAATAAACTTTGGCACCACACTTGCGGCTAGGCTTGGAAGAGGTTTCGCGCCAAGTAGAAGAGGCGATCGCGCTGGCGCTCGCAGGCGGCTGAGGCCCACAGCCAGTCTGGGAGAAGGAGAACATGTGAGTTCGCCCGCTGTGAGCCCTTATCCAATTTGGACAAAGTTCATTTTTTAGCTCAAAACCGCCTCCACGGCTCCTCTCTCGAACCGCACCAGGCGGGGATCGAGAGAGGAGCCGCGGCGTCTGCTTTGAACTATAAAATGAACTTTTATTGTATAGATCAGAACAGTCCCTGGAGATCACAACGTGCCCCCATCCGATGGTTAAATATGAAGGAGCCCTTATCCAGTTCCATAGATCAAATGAATAGGTGCGTTCGACGTGCAAACTTTCGCATTTAAATGAGTCTCAAGTGGCAGTTTGACCTACACAAGTCACTCTGTGCCTTTTTCATACTTTCTACTATTTATATTCTGCCGATTTACTACAAACAACTTACTCTGTGCAACTTCCGTTATTACAAAAAAAAAAAAAAAAAGGTAGGTGAGAGACATCTCCACACACAGAAAATACACACACAGAAGGAGAAGGGGGCTACAGATACTGATTGAAAAAGACAAACACCAATGGACAAGGAGACACACAGCAAAAAAAAATAAAAATTACTTGAGAGACAGACAAACAGGAAATAAAACCAAAAACCAAACACAGAAGGACAAAGGAGAGAGAGACAGGAGCAATAGAGAAAGATTGAAAGAAACAAAGAAATAAAAAACAGTGGACAAGGAGAGAGACACACACACAGAAAAAAAACAAACACATATACAGCAGGCAAAGAGACAAACACCAAAACAAACAGACAGAGAGACCACAGGGAAGTGGGGGGGGGAGGAAAATGCTGCACAGGGAAGTGGGGTGGGAGGGAAATGCTGCTGCACAGGGAAATGGAGGGGGAGGAAATGCTGATGTAGCTACTGCACAGGGAAGTGGAGGGGGGGAGAGAAATGCTGCTGCATAGGGGGCAGGGAGAGAGACAGATAGAAAGAAAGACAGATAGTGGGAGGGAGGGAGACAGAAAGAAAAGAAGAAAGAGATAGGGGCAGGGAGAGAGACAGAAAGAAAGAAAGACAGCGGCAGAGAGAGACAGAAATAAAGAAAGACAGACAAACATATATTCTAGTACCCCTTAATGTAACGGGCTTAAAGACTAATATATATATATATATGTGTGGGTGTGGGTGTGTATGTATATAATGTATATATGTATGTGCGTGGGGGTGTATATACACTTCTCCCTCCTATTCGCTGTGATAGGGGATTAACAGAACCGCAAATACATAAAAACCGCAAATAACTTTTTCATATGTTATTCGCTGTTTTCTATTAAAAACCATCGTGAATATGGTGAAACCGTGAATAATATGGTGGGAGACCTGGCCTGCTCCTGAAGGAGAGGCAAAACACAGTGAAGACACTGCTGGAAATCAGCGATTTTCTCTGTAAACGCTTGGAATCAGAAATTTCTCTATGCAAGCTGATGTAATTTGGGGGAGGAGCCAGCAAGCTAAAAACCGTGAATAATCAAAACCGTGAATGCTGAAACCGTGAATATGGAGGGATAAGTGTATACTGTATATATTTTTATTTACTCTTGACAACAACATGATTTCTCCCAGAAACTGTAAAACGAGTGGAGGGGTGGCCTAGTGGTTAGAGCTGCGCTCTCAGCCCCCAGAGATTGTAAGTTCAATCCCCCCAGCCTGCTCCCTGTGATCTGGGCAAATCACCTAGCACTCCATGGCCCCAGGTACCACAATTAGACTGTGAACCTGCTGAGACAGATAGGGAAAATACTTACAAGTACCTGATTACTATTCTGGTAGGGTTGGTATTAGGAGGGTCTCTCAACTAGCACAATATTTGTATGGCCAGTAGGGCGATCTTTCTGCTAGTAACTTATTATGGAAGCGAGAGATATTTTAAAATGCATAAAACTATGAAAGGAGGGAGGGAATGGGGTTAGGAGTCATAGGGAATATTTTTAAAGAGGGAAGGAAGGAGATTTAGCAGCCCACAGATGTATTTTTATGCATTTAAGAGGGAGAGGGGCAGGGGTCTGGTAACTGCAAAGTAGTGGTTCTCAACCTTTTTTCAGTTGGACAGACAATGTTCACATATGTGAAACGCTGCATACGTGACCCTCACAGACCTTTGGTCTGACATATTATATCCTCGTAGCAGTTCTTGTGAGTTAAATATAAAAATGTTCAGCATCCACTACTGCTATTTATCATTTCTATAGTGCTACTAGACATATGCAGCACTGCACATCAAAAGATAGAGAGACAATGCCTGCTCAAAAGAGTTTGCAATCTAGTCAAGACAGACTAACTGGACAAGAAGGTGCATTTATACACAAAAATCCATACCTCACCCTCCAACAACAGGCACAGATCAGGTGCAGCAACAACGAAACAACCAACAATTCCACAGGAAAAAGGAATACAAACCACAATAAAAACAAAGCACTGTGGAATCAATGTTCGGGATGTAAAAGTTTATTGATGTACAAAAAGCCCGACAAGGGCTGAGATGCAATAAATGCAAGTAATATAAGTTCGATAAACCAGAAAAAATATGAGGTGCGGACCCAACACAGTCCATGTTTCGGCTAATAAAAGGCCTTCTTCGGGGGGGGGGGGTCCAATGGTATAAAAAATGGTCTGAATTAAAAGTAGATTAAAATCCTCAAGATAAAACTGTAAAAGTTAAAGCATTCCATATACATAAGAATAAATTATTCCTTACCATGACAGGAGTTGCAATGCAACTTATCACAAACAATTGGAAGAATTGGGATAGGCTAAAATTACAATTTCTGGTGGGAATCTTTATGCAACACAATTGCGACACTACAGTCATTTTAAAAAAATTTGGGACCCATTAACAAAATTTTGTTTGACTTGATCATTAGTTTTACCCTTTAGTTTCTCTCTGAGTGTTGAACACATCCAGGAAGGGGGGGGGGGCAAGGGAGGAGGGGAGGGGGGGTAATATATACTTATTATTATATTTGAATGTAATGAGTGCTGTTTATTGAAATATTTGTTCATTATCTGTTGCACTTTATGTTGGCATGAAAAGGAATAAAGAATATATATATAGCATTCCAAAATGAATATCGCCAAACTTGCACAGTATAGAAATAGAAGCAGGGCATTGCTCCAAGAAGGCATCATACAAAAAATATTCTGATTCTCATGTTATATGAGCAATAGCAAAATAAATCTCTCCATTACCCCCAGTACATTGTGAAACAATTCAAAGCCTGAAAACAATCCTAACAAACATGTCATACTAACATGTAGCACTAGGGGACACTCGATGAAGTTACAGGGAAAATATTTTTAAAACCAATAGAAGGAAAATTTTTTTCACTCAGAGAATAGTTAAGCTCTGGAACGCGATGCCAGAGGACGTGGTAAGAGCGGATAGTGTAGCTGGTTTTAAGAAAGGTTTGGACAAGTTCTTGGAGGAAAAGTCCATAATCTGTTATTGAGAAAGACATGTGGGATGCCACTGCTTGTCCTGGATCGGTAGCATGGAATATTGCTACACCTTGGGTTTTCGCCAGGTACTAGTGACCTGAATTGGTCACTGTGAGAACGGGCTAATGGGCTTGATGGACCATTGTTCTGACTTAGTAAGGCTACTCTTATGTTCTTAATTCCTATGATTCAAATGGCAAAAACTCTATCTATGAATAGGCAGCATTACAGATATTGCACTGGGCCCTAGAACATCAATACACCTCCTACTAGTAAAACAGATAGGACAGCTACAGCTCTCTTTACAAATATTTGCTGTACTTTTGCTGCATTTAATCATTTTATTTTTCTGGTCACGTTTTTTCCACTTCTTGGTCTTTTAAGTTTGTTTCCTATGTCTCTATTTCCATTATCTGTTTCTTCTCTTTCTCTGTCTCATTCCCTTCCTACTCTACTCTATATCTATCTCTGACAATTATTTTTCCCTTTCATCCTTATCTCAGGGCTTGACAAATACCAGGTCAAGTTGCTATGGCAACTAGTAATTTTCTTCTGGCACCTGGGAAATCCCTTTAATTAAAAAAAAAAAAAAGTGTCCTTCTCATGCAGCCACTGCTGCATTTGCTGCTGAAGCAGGAACTTCTTCCTCACTGCACCATGCAGCTCTTGTGTTGGTCTCAATATGATAGTTCCTGCATTGCATGACTCGGACTCACACACAGAAGCGTGCAGTACAGGATAGAAGAAGCTCCTCCAGCTGTAGCTCCTTGGAACCCTGGGCAAATCACTTAACACCTCCCCCCAAATCAAAGCAGTTTACATATACTATATGCAGGTCCTTTTTCTGTCCCTGTGGGCTCACAATCTAAGGTATGTGCCTGGGCTAAGATCACTCATTTCTTAGGGGCTAATAGGACAAACAATTGCACTCACTCCATAGGGCAGGGGTGTCAAAGTCCCTCCTCGAGGGCCGCAATCCAGTCAGGTTTTCAGGATTTCCCCAATGAATATGCATGAGATCTATTTGCATGCACTGCTTTCATTGTATGCTAATAGATCTCAAGCATATTCATTGGGGAAATCCTGAAAACCCGACTGGATTGCGGCACTCGAGGAGGGACTTTGACAACCCTGCCCTAGGCGCTCTTTATAGAATATGAGGAAGCTCTGGGGATATGGAATCTGTCTTCTCCATCTCTTTCTTCCCCTTCCTGTCCAGCATCTGTCCACTCACTTTCTCTTTTCATCTTCCCTCTAGCATTTGTTCTCTTTCTTTTCTCTCCCATGTCCAGCATCTCTCCCCTCTCTCTTTCTATCTTTCTCTTTTCATCTCCCCTCTAACATTTGTACTCTTTCTGTTCCTTCCCCCCCCCCCCATCCAGCATCTCTCCTATCAATTTCTCTCTTTTCATCTCCCATCCAATATTTATTCTATTTCTTTTTCTTCTCTCTCCTCCGGTCCAGCATCTATCCCCCCTCTCTTTTCTTCTGCCCTTGGGCTGGTTAACAGTTGTGCGTCATGAAATGAGAATTGTCTCTTGGTAGAGATGCTGAGCCTGTATGATTATGGGAGGATGGGGTTAATGCCCTGCCACTCAGCCTCCACTGAGGATGCAAAACTATATGGACTCTGCCCTAACTGTAAGCATTAAATGTCCTGTTGGTGCAAAGAAAGGGATATTGTTTTTTCTACTTACAGACGTCAGCCAAAAAGATGCTTAAAAATGTGGTTGACTGCAGCATTTCAGCCTGAGCTGTGACGAGATCAAATGCAGCCTTTGTGTATCCCTGCATCGCTGCCAGGCATAGTGCACCACTGGCAGGGTGTGTAAGAGTCTGGCACTCTCTCAAGTGTGTGCAGGAGTCTTTATACATTATACGTAAGATAAATAATTCAAATGTTCTATGAGCTGCTAGAATAAATATTTGCAAAGCAGGACTGAGATGCCTTGGAAGAATTCTGCAGTGCTTCTTCAATAGATTGGCAGCAGTTCCAATGTCCTCTCTCTCCTTTAATCAGACAGGGCCAGGAGCTATTTGCTGACCAGGATTTTGGAATCCTTCCAAGCAGAAGCTGCTCTGAAATATTAATGAGAACTGTGATAAGGGCTCATTAGCCTAAGAAGAACAGAGTCAGCATTTCTGTTGATTCCTCCAGCCCCACCCCTTTCATCCTGGCACACATTACTTATACTGTACACTAACACACAGTCTTGATCACAAATAGAGAAGGGCAGGTACATAAGAATAGCCGTTCTGAGTCAGACCAATGGTTCGTCAAGCCCAGTAACCCAATCTAGGTCACTAGTACCTGGCCAAACCCAAGGAGTAGCAATATTCCATGCTTCCAATCCAAGGCAAGCAGTGGCTTCCCCATGTCTTTCTCAATAACAGACTATGAACTTTTCCTCCAGGAAATTGTCCAAACTAAACAAAACTAAACCTTAAGTTTGTATACCACATCATTTCCATAAAGATAGAGCTCGGCACAGTTTACAGGTGAATTCAATAAATGAGGGAAGGACACAATAAGAAATTAGAGGTTATGAAGAGGATAGCTAGCTTTACATTTTAAACAGATAGCTTTACGTTTTGGAGAAAAGCTAGGTTTTCAGATGCTTTCGTAATAATTGGAATGAGGTTCAGCAGCGGGGCAGGGAGGTTATTCCAAATCTCAGTGAATTTGAAGAAAAGGGATTTCCCTAATTTATCTGCATACATGATGCCTTTTAACGAGGGGAAAGATAGTTTGAGTTTGTGGGCGGATCTGGTAGTGTCAGGTCTCGAAGAATTCCAGGATAGTGGAATTAGGGGAGGAAGAATGCTTAATTATTCTCTGAATGAAAAAATATTTCCTCCTATTGGTTTTAAAAATATTTCCCTGTAACTTCATTGAGTGTTCCTTAGTCTTTGTAATTTTCGATGGACTGGAAAATCGATCCGCTTGTACCTGTTCTACTCCACTCAGGATTTTGTAGACTTCAATCGTATCTTCCCTCAGCCGTCTCTTTTCCAAGCTGAAGAGCCCTAACCTTTTTAGTCTTTCCTCATATGAGAGGAAGGAGGTAAGAAAAGGTGAGTTTCACAGTATGTATTTTTTCATAACTTTGCAAAACATACATGTTTTATGTATCATATGGGACAATAGCCTGTGTAATTCTCTCCCAAGCACTTCTTTAAGCAAGAGAGTCAATGTAATACAGGGTCTGAGTCCTGACTCACACCTCTCAACCCTGGCTAGATTATCTGATAGAAGAATTTTTTCTTCAGGGCCCAAAGCACTCAACTTTAGTTTACCACAGTTTCCACACAGTTATGATGTTCCAAAAATTAACCCAATTTTCTGCGATACCTATTCAACATAAAACTATGGCATCCATCATATACATTTACAGTGGACAAAAGAACTTCTGTTACATTTCTCCCCTGCTGACATCCCTTCTTTTTCCTTCTAGAATTTAGACATGATAGAGTCTCTCACCCTTAGAACATTCTGGTATCTTATTCCCAGTATTCTATGAACAAATGGACAAGAAAAGGCTAATCAATTCCTGGTTAAAGATCCTGCTAACTGGAGAGATGATCCAAATACCAGTATTTTGAAGCAGTCAAAATCATCAGTGACTGCTGAAAGAGCAATTGCCTTAATGCAGCAATTTAAGTCTCTTGCCTCTGCTAGGAACTTGCAGTTAAGCACTATACTGTTTAAGAGGAGAAAATAGGGGACCATAAGCTACCCCTGCTGATACACTTCTCCCTCAATATTCGCAGGGGGTTAGGGGCAGAGGCAGCCCGCAAATATTAAAAAACCACGAATATTATTTATGCCGGTTCTGACCCATCCCCGCCTTCCCCCGGAATCCCGGACCTTACCTTAAGCCCTCTGAGACTCCCCAGAACCGTACCTGATGGTCTAGCGGGCTTTCGGGGCAGGAGCCATCTTCCTCGAGAGACTACGGGAGCTCACGGCAGCCATTTCCTATGAGTGATCTGCACGGGGCTTGATGGACCTTCAGAATGTTCCAGTGTGACAACTCTTATGTTCTTATACCAGATCATAGGGATGAAGAGAAATACTGGACCTA
This sequence comes from Geotrypetes seraphini, assembly GCF_902459505.1. NCBI lineage: Eukaryota > Metazoa > Chordata > Amphibia > Gymnophiona > Dermophiidae > Geotrypetes > Geotrypetes seraphini. The sequence goes on from NC_047088.1 coordinate 96,487,462, forward strand.
AGAAGAACAAAGAGAAGAGATAGATCAGATGACGGGGTTGCTGAAGAGAGGGAGAGATACGCTGGACCTTGAAGGGAGGAAAGAGATGCTGGACTAGAGAGAGGGGCAGAGCAAAGGGGAAAGAGAGAAAGACTAGACTGTGGGAAAAGAGGAGAGACACTGGATCTTCGGAAAGCTGGAAGGAGAGAGATGCTGGACCATGGGAAGGAAAGCAGCGGAGACTGTGCATGGAGAAGGTGAAGTGGCTCCATTGATGGCTGGAGTACCAGTTCCTCTCTCTATATATATAATTTAGGAATCTGAGGCCCGATATTCAACCTGCAGAGCTCAGTATTTTGCTGACTGCAACTGACATTACCCTTGGAAATTCAATGTTGGGCCAAGTCTGGGCTCCGGCATTGAATTTCCAGGTACATGGAAGCAGCAAAATCATAGCTGATTAAGTGTGATATTCAGCTCTTAATCTGCTGTGGAGAACCGCATATAGGTCTTCCTCTATATTCACGGTTTGGGGATTCGTGAATTTGGTTATTTGTGAGTCTCCAAACAAGCAGTTTCCCTCCTGCCTCCACCCTGGTGGCGTAGCAGTGAAGTGGGGCAGGAGTGATCTTCCTAAGTTCCTGCCCTGTGCAGATCTGTGATCAAAGATGGCTGCCACAAGTTCCTGCATCAGTAATGTTGAGGCAGCCATTTTTGATAACGGATCTGCACGGGGCAGGAGCGTAAGAAGATCGCTCTTGCCCCATTTCACCACTAGACCACCAGGGCTTTAAAGGTAAACTGTGGAGGGGTCCAAGAGGCGGGAGGGAGCCAGGGTTAGAGCCCTAAAATTATTTACAATTTTTAAATATTTGCGAGAAAACAGCGCCACTAACCCCATTCAAATATGAAGGGAGATGTATACTGTAAAGATAGAACTGTCTTTTATGCATGCTAATTATGCAGTTACCTTAGCCCATGGGTGTCAAAGTCCCTCCTCGAGGGCCACAATCCAGACAGGTTTTCAGGATTTCCCCAATGAATATGCACGAGATCTATTTGCATGCACTGCTTTCATTGTATGCTAATAGATCTCATTCATTGGGGAAATCCTGAAAACCCGACTGGATTGCAGCCCTCGAGGAGGGACTTTGGCACCCCTGCCTTAGCTGGTTATGTGCTAAAATATTGGCACTTATCCAACCAAATGTTGACTCAGCTCCTAAAATGCCCCAAACTAGCTGGTTTTGAATTGGGCACTAAACAGATGTTTTTAGTGACACTATCCGATTAGCCATGAACAAGCTGCTTTATCCAGCCTAGAGCCATTTATGGCCAGTTAAACCACTTTGAATATCGAATGCTGGAAATTAATGGGTGTAATTATCAACATAGGCAACTGCTAAGACATGTTATTTTTAGTACAGGTCCTGTTATATGCAATGAGTTATCTGTAATTACCAATAGCTGGGGTTAACAAAAAAATATCATATCTTAACGATAGCCCATGCTGATAACTTCCTCCTCCCTAAGTTAGACTCCAATTTCCTTATTGGAGTTCTAGATGTCATCTGTACTGCGGGGAGGGGGGGGGGAGGGAGGAGATTAAGGCCATTTCTGGAACCCTCAGCTCTAAGATAAGTTATACATACATTAATAGTTAGTACAATTGATTACTGTACTGATCTCTATGCATTAGTAAAAAGGTTACAGATTTTCCAGAATATTGCAGCTCAAGTGGAAATGGAAAATGCATGGGAAAACAAGTGTCTGTCCTTTGCTACAAACACTATGTTAGTTTCTAGTAGAAGAGAAGGTGAAAATTAAATTTACATTCCAGGTTATGCGACAAGAGGGAGGTCATCTTATTTAAATAAAAGATTAACTTGGAATATTTTAGCTACAGAAGGATGTTCCAGTCAGAGTCACTTACCGGTACTGCCAGTTCTTACATTTGGCTTGCTCTAGAGGTGGAACCTTTTCTGCAGTGGAACTTGAGCCTTTTTGCTGTTTTGATTTTATCTGGATACTTACATGGTTGACAGACTGAATACTGTCACATCCTAAATAATTCTGGGGATGGTCTTCACTCTGCTCAGCACTATCTGGATAGCTCTGGGACGGCCTGTATGATTATCTGGATAATGCTGCTGAAAATCAATGACTAGCCCCATCAGCAGTGTTTATCCAGATAGCATATAAATCCTCTTTCCTAGAAATGGTCTGGCCTTTATTGCACTACTTTGTGTATTTCTCCCATATATCACTGATCATTCTCTAATTCCGTCTTCAGTGTGAATACTGAACAAAACTATTTGTTTAGCAATTCTGGGTGGTTTTACTCATCAACCTGTTAAGTCCTCCTTTTCACTCTAATCCAGGTTGGGGCTTTTCTAACCAATATCCAATAATTAGTACCACTAAACAATTTACCTCTAAACCAGTGGTCTCAAACTCCAACCCTTAGCAGGGCCACATTTTGGATTTATAGGTACTTGGAGGGCCTCAGAAAAAATAATTAATGTCTTATTAAAGAAATGACAATTTTGCATGAGGTAAAACTCTTTATAGTTTATAAATATTTCCTTTTGGCTGTCTTAATAATAATATTCTCATTTACAGCTAAAGAGACATATAATCAAGAAACAGTTTTATTTTACTTTTGTGGTTATGATAAACATACCAAGGGCCTCAAAATAGTACCTGGCGGGCCGCAAGTTTGAGACCACTGCTCTAAACAATTTACCTCGGGATCAGGGTCTGTAAATACCAATATATCACTCAAGTCAAAACCCTATATGGAACCAGACACACCCTCTATAACACTACTTGGCCTCAATCAAACACATCAATCGTTCACACACCAAATAAGAAAGCAAGAATAAAGAAAAGAAGTGGAGAAAATGCCTCAGTTCTGCTTCATCTGGCATAAAAACTCCACTTCATACAGATAACCACTCGTACATGTGAACCAAAATAGAAAAAAGGCACTGTAGTAGCCTGCAGAGTGATGGCAAACAGCACGCCGGGGCACCCGTCGGGTTTATTGGCTGCAGGGTCCTGGAGTTAGAGTTTGGACTGAGACGTTCCTGGATGCCATTAGCAGCAAAGTTGTTTCTATTTTTTGACTGCCTCCTATGCAATACTGAGGTCCGTAGGGTTGAAGAACTCATGTATCCACAATATCACGAATTGGGGGCTGGGTGCCCCGGCGTGCAGTTTGCCATCACTCTGCAGGCTACTATAGTGCCTTTTTTCTATTTTGGTTCACATGCACGAGTGGTTATCTGTATGAAGTGGAGTTTTTTTGCCAGATGAAGCAGAACTGAGACATTTTCTCTACTTCTTTTCCTTTTTCTTGCTTTCTTATTTGGTGTGTGAACGATTGATGTGTTTGATTGAGGCCTAGTAGTGTTATAGAGGGTGTGTCTGGTTCCATATAGGGTTTTGACTTGAGTGATATATTGGCTTTTCTAACCCCCATTTTACGAACCCCCCCTTAGGCTTTTATATTGCCGGCCGCAGTGGAATTATTTATTTATTTATTCAAGTTTCAAGTTTTCAAGTTTTATTAGGATTTTATATACCGCCTATCAAAGTTATCTAAGCGGTTTTTACAATCAGGTACTCAAGCATTTTCCCTGTCTGACCCAGTGGGCTCACAATCTATCTAATGTACCTGGGGCAGTGGGGAGGATTAAAGGGCAAATTCTATAAGAGATACTCAAAAGTTAAGTGCCTATATAGGCACTGTTCAGCGTGATTCAAGTAAAATTGGGTGCTGTTTAGTGAATCACACCGAGCGGCATCTATTTTGGAGGCGCCCATTAAATAGGCCAGCTCTAGGCACAACTAAAAGTTAGGCACCCATGCGAGCGCTTAAGCACGTCTACGAGCAGTGATTCTGTAAGAAGGCGCCTAACATGTAGCCATGCCCACACCTAACATGCATAGTGCCTATTTTTTTTTAAGGCTGCCTAAATTTTTAGAGGCGCCTTGTTACAGAATTGCGCTTTCTTGATAGGCGCCTAGGTTTCAATCAGTGCTGATTAAAAAGCTCAATTGAGCTTGTTCTTCAATTTAGATAGGCGCCTATCTAGTTGGGCACCTCCGAAATAGGTGCCTAACATTTGGCATTGGATACAGAATTTGGGCCTAAGTGACTTGCCCAGGGTCACAAGGAGTAGCATGGGTTTGAACCCACATCCTCAAGGTGTGCCGATGCTCATAGAATTCCTGTGGCTGGCAATAAAAAAATCCTAATGTGGCTTCACAAAAAGGGGGTGGGGGTAAATGTCAAATGATTCCCAGCAAGAATAAGTGCTGTATGTTAAAAAAAAATCAGATTGCGCTGCATCCACAAAATGGATTCTTCTCTCATTCATATCTCTCTCTCTCTCTCTCTCTTTTTCAGGCATTGGCTCACTGCTACCTACACCCAGTTTGCTGTGCCCTATTTCATCTATGATATCTTTGCTATGTTCCTATGCCACTGGTACAAGTACAAGGTGAAAGGTCACGAGGGCCAGTCATGCAATGTGCTTGCCATCACTCGGTGCTTTTTGTACAAGGAGTTTCTCATGGTGGTGCACCATGTCTTCATGGTGGTTGTCTGCTTCCCCATGTCTGTGGTAGGTGAGACCCCCTTGGATCCCGCTGTGCTGGAAGTGTGAATTTTATCAATATGGTATACAGTACTTTGATATGGAACTTTGCCTGTGCACAGAGGCTGGACATGCAAATGTTAGTTTAGTTTGCAGGAGTGTGTGAATCCCATTTGAGGCAATAGTCTGCTGGCAGCCGTCAGCATTTTTTAAACGCCAACACCTGCTGGCTAATAGACCTGGATATTCAGTGCTGGACCCTATCCAGGCACTGACACTAAGGGTCTGATTCTCAAAATGGTGTCCTGATTGTAGGCGGTAGAAGGTATCCTACCGCCGCCCAACGGACGAATCAGGAAGCAGCAAATCAATGCAGCAAATGACGCCTACAATGTAGGCAGCTGACTCACACCTAGGCAAGCCTATGACCACCTAAGGCCAGTGTAGGCTTGGCTTATGCCAGAAGTGACCTTAGGCATCCGTAAGCGTGCCTAGGCGTTTCTGTCGGTGTGAGTTAGACGCCTTAAACACAGGTCTGTAAAACACTAGCCTACATTTAAAGCGTCTGTACAAAACATAGATGCAAATCTGGATGAAGTGCCTACTGGTGATTGACATAAAGTAGGTGGCCGTTTTGCAGGCGCCTACCATGGCAGGCACCATTTTCAGAATCAGGCCCTAAATATCTAGGTCTTTGAAGGTGCCTGAAAGTTATACAGGTATGGCCGATATTCAGTGCTGTACTTGCACAACTAGTTAAGAGGTCCTCCTTGCCCAGATAGCTATGCAACACCAACACTGAATATTACCTGTACCCACATAATTCCCAGCGCCACACAAACCCCGCCCAGATGATGTCAGAACTACCAGGAGGGAGTGTCACTGTGGTCGAGGGGATATTCAGAAATGCTGCCCAGGTAAGTGCTGCTAAATGTCCTCTCCTGACAAACTCAATGCAGTTTAAGCGAGCTAGAGCCTCTCCTGTGCACTTAAATAGTTTTGAATGTGGTAGAGAAATTGGGCCAGTGGCAGTCCCTTTATAAGTTAATGGCAAGATTTGCTAAAATATTAAGAGAGGCCTTCAGACATTGTAGTTTTGATTGTTTATTATTAACATTTCCATCTATGAGGGGTGTAAAGTACAAACAGATACGTCATATAACTATCAATTAGGGCAGGTGTGGAACTCACTCCCTTTGGAAATTCGTGCAATTGCTTCTTAAATTGTATTTCGTAAAAATATAAAAACTTGATTGCTTTAAAAATTTTTGTTAGAAGGCTAGGTTTTATGTTTTCTCTAATATCTGTATGGAGTTTTGATTTATGTTTGAAATAGGTATTTTTTGTAGAGACCCGCTATGAACTACATTTGGTGAGGATATGGTGGGTTACAAGAACATTGTATCAAAACAATACAAAGGAAAAAAACAACCCCACGGGCAAACTAAAGAGACAAAAAAGGAAGTGGAGAGGGGACATTGGTCAGACCACTGTGTGAACAATTATGTTCATTTGAATTAAAATTATAGAATTTCAGTTAAAAAATTTGCACAGGTATACACATGAATAAAACAAAACGTGGCAGGCATATAAATTCCAAAGAGCATATACTGGACACCAAAGTCCTTTGTAATAGAGTATATACTGGACCCAACACGGTCCGTGTTTCGGCCACAGGGGCCTTCCTCAGTAACCCAGTAGATGGTGCCAAATGATAAAAAAAAAACAATCAAACCAAATTCAGTTAACTTGCAAAAGGGCAGCGGTTCTAGACTATCGCAGCATTTTCCTGGTATCGAGGTTGCTTTTTTCACATTGCACTAGGCGGCAGGCATCTCGGCGTGCCCTTTTTGCAAGTTAACTCAGTTTGGTTTGATTTTTTTTTTAATTTTATTTTTATTTTATACAATTATTACAAGTTGTAACACTCGCTTTAGTAACGCAGAGTAAATTCCATTGAAGAAAGGAAAGAAAATTGTTAACATAAATAGATAATCATAGGAATAAATCTCTTCCTTAGACCACAACTTTATGATAGAGAAACACTGATAATTTGGGAGAAAATTTTCAGAAATAAGTTTCAAGAAAAGACTTAAACGGACTAAATCTCAGCTATTCCATATTCCTAACCAGTAGTGCTGGTCAGTTTTTTGAGATCCAAAAAGGATCTTAAATGTTCCGGAAGGAAGAACACATATCTTACACCCAGATACTTTACTATACATTTACAGGGATAGGCAAGCAAGAAGGTAGCACCCAATTTTCTTGTTTCATCTTGCATAATTAAAAATTCTCTTTGTCTGTCTTACATGGACTTTGTTAAATCTGGATACATCCATATTCTCTGACCGTAGAATGGGGTTACTCCCTTCTTAAAGAAATTTTTCATCACAGATGTTAGATCTTGCTCAAATACAAAGTTCACAAGCAGAGTTGCCCAATCTCTAACTTCTGATAAGGAATTTTCCAAGATCACAGTCAAATTCTGAAGTAAATCTTCATTCTCTCTAGTTGTCAAAGGATTTTCAAGGAAGATATCTTTCCCCTTAGGTATTGGAAGAAAATAGGCTTTGTTAATAGGTGGTATAGCCTCTGATGGAAAATTTAAATTTTCATGAAGAAACTTCTTGAAAATTTCAATCGGTGATAAAGCAGGAATCTTAGGACAGTTCAAAATCCTTAAATTCAAACACCTATTAAAATTTTCCATTTGCTCTCTTTTCCTTTGAAGGAAATTCTGGTCTTTAACAATTACTGATATTGATTCTTTCCATTGGCCGGTTTCTGTTTTTATTTTTGCATACATTCTTGTTTTGCCTGCTCAATATTTAAAGAAAAAGTATCCATTTTGGAAACAAGTACCTCCAAATCTTGTGAAGTCTTTTCAACTTTCACATCCAGTGCCTTGATGTCCTCAAAAAGCATTTCCATTGTAATTACTGGTTTAGTATCATATCAGGCTTCCCCGCCTGAATACTGATCTTCTCAAACAGCAATTCTCCTCTGGATAAGCTGCCTGTAGAATCCAGCTCCGGGATTTCCCCTCTTTCACTCCCCGGGCTAGTCTCCTCTCGCCTCGTCCCCGCTGGGCAAGGAGGCATAGTTGGCGGCGGGGGTGATAGTGAAATTTGATCCAAGGTGTCAGGCGCTCCCACACTCAACTATGCCGCAGATCCAGCCCACCGATTGAGAAGCCAAGGTCTGACATCAGCCTGTCACTTGAGCATTTGCAGCAAAGCTGAATAGGAGTGGATGTTAAAGCTGACAACACTGCGGCCTTTCACCACTACCTTTCTTTTCATATGTGACATAGTTAAAGAAGCAAAAAGTCAGCAAGAGAGAGAAAAATTCCAAGGTAAAGCGCGAAACTTCAGAGTTGTGTCAGCGTCCGTCCGCCATCTTGTGTTTCCCCAGTTTGATTTGTTTTTTATCATTTGGCGCCATCTACTGAGTTACTTTTACACCCCTGAGGAAGACCCCTGTGGCCGAAACATGGACCATGTTGGGTCCAGTATATACTCTATTACAAGGGACTATGGGGTCCAGTAAATGCTCTTTTATAAAGGACTTTATATGCCTGCCACATTTTGTTTTATTCATGTGTGTACCTGTGTAAATTTTAACTGAAATTCTAAACATAACAGAAACATAATTGTTCACACATTGGTCTGACCAGTGTCCCTTCCCCTCTTCCTTTTTTGTTGGGATACAAGAACATAACATATCACATATATAAACAAAAACCTTTTGAAAAGCATGAGGGTTGTTTCCAGTATTGGAGGAAAACCTTCTATCATTAAGGACTGTAATTATTTTTATAGCTCACACAGGTTTGTTAGCCTATGCTTGGGAGTTTAGGAGATTGGGGGGGGGGGATATTTTGAGGAGGTTGATGATATGAGAAGGTGAGTGCATGGAAGAAACACCATGTATCCACTGTATGTTTGTATTCTTCTTCTTGAAACATTTAATAAAAATTGAATGTAAAAAAAATAGTTTTGATTGTTGGGCTCATTGTGTTCAGAGACTGGAAATCTGAACCCTGGCTGGGGATTTATTTATTTATGAATTTATCAAACTCCGTTATACCACTTTTCTTTTTCTTTTGTAAATTAAAATCAATACAAATCTGCATATATAAATAACTCAAATAAAAAACATTGACAAAAACAAAACAAAGAAGAATTAACATCCCCATAAGTAGCATAGCAATATTAAATCAGCAACATGTATATAGTAGTAACTAGGAAACAAAAGAGAAAAAAAACCTTCAATAAACTTGGTGGAAACTGGACCCTGGGACTGTTGTTCTTAGGAGCTGAGTCTTTTACTGCTTCACTCGTGAATTTCATAACACTCTCTCTTTCTCTCCCTCTCTCTCTCTCTCCCTCCCTCCCCCTCCCATCTCCTTCCTCTCTCTCCCTCTCTCTTTCTCAGTTCTGGAGGCAGGGGAAGGGAGATTTCTTCCTGGGCTGCATGCTAATGGCAGAGCTGAGCACACCCTTTGTCTGCCTGGGAAAGATCTTGATACAGGTAAGTGTGCTGGAATTCAAAGCAGAGAAGAAAAGTCAAAAAATGTTAATTTTTGTTTCAGTGAATACTAGCCCTTATTCAGTGGCGTAGTAAGGGGTGGTGGTACGCCCCGGGCGCCATGTTGTTGGGGGCGCCGGCACCCCTCCTTCTCTCCGCCCCCCCCACCTCTTCCTACTCCTCCCCTCACCACACGTGCGGCCCCCTTCTTTTCTATATCCCACTCCCTTAGGAAATGTTGGATTAATGTTTGCATCCTCTACAAAAGTAATATCTCATGTGAAGATGAAGAAGTCTAATTTCTGATTTTTGAACCACAAATTGAACCACATACATTGTTGCGGGTGAACAACTTGAACAGAACTTAAAAAAGAAAAGCTTTGAATTCAATGTATAAATTGCTTGAATTCAATGTATAAATTGCTTAATATAAATTAAGCAATGAAATTTTAATTTATTCAGAAAAAAAAAATTGTAATAGGTAAAATCAATCTCAATTGTGAACCTAAAATTCAATGACTTCTTTGCAACTGCTTCTCATTCATGATTTTGTCAAAACGTGGAACTTTCTTGCTGACTGTAATCCACAGGCCTGCCTGTGGATTCAGGCAATTCCTAGATCCTATTATATAAACGGAGCAATAATTGTATGTTTGCATGGAAGTCTCTGAATTAGATGTTGAAAACAGCCCTATGGATCATACAAAATACAGCTATCAGACTTATCACAAAAGCAAAAAAATTTGATCATATCACTCCTCTCCTCAAGGAGGCCCATTGGCTCCCGGTGGCCCATAGAATAATCTATAAGCTCTGCCTACTTACATTTAAATCCCTTCATTTTAAATCTCCGGCATTCATTTATAAATTACTAATTCCTTATTCTTCTAACAGAACTTTAAGATCAGATAAACAGCGATTATTAACAATTCCTTCGTTAAAAATAATTAATACACGTCGACAATACATCTTTTCAGTTACAGCGCCCCAAACCTGGAATTCTCTCCCTATCTATTTACGTGAAGAAACTAATTTGGATAAATTCAAAAGCAATCTTAAAACTTTTTTATTTAACGATGCTTTTATTATTTAAATTTATTCGGTTTTTTCTTTTATATCTTTACAAGTTTCAGAATCGATTCATTTTATGCTAGAATAATTTTTTTTAATCTTTTTCCCTTTTATCCCACCCATATGTGTTTTCCCTTATTTGTTTTTTATTCTGCTCAAATATATTGTAAATTCTCCCCCTACTTACCCTAATGTTTCCGATTTGTCCTGTAATGAAATTGTTCTGTCGTGTTTGTTTGTTTTTTTGTAAATTTTATATATTGTAATTTTAAACTTGTGTTAATCGCTTTGAAATTGATAAAGCGATCAATCAAATATATATTAAACTTGGAAACTTGGAAACTTGAATCTACGGTTTTCAGGTATGAGAAAGCAATTTAGCTAAGTCTGGAGTTCAGCAATGGAAAAAGATTACACAGGAAACAACGTATTTCCCTGCTGTGCATTATAGGGAATGCTCATTAGAATACAAAGAGCTCCTCGTAATGCGTTAGCATAGGATTCTCGGTGGCTGCTACCAAGGATTGGTAGCAGCCATGGAGACCCCTTTTGTGCATCACCAGGAAAGTTTCCTTGCAAGTAAGACTGGTAAAAACAGATTTACTTGCAAGGAAACTTTTTGTGCATCAGGGCTCTAATCTTTCTTTCCATTTGTTGGACTCTAAAATGAATATGTACAAAAGAAGAGAAAGGAAAGCAATTAGGCAAATAATCTACGAGAGCAAAGAACTAGATTCACTAAACTTACCGATCCTGTAACGAGGATTGCAAAATCAGTTTTACTGGTTTTGCGATCATTCCCCAACCCCGACCCAATTCACTAAACAGCTTCCCCAAAAATCTCCTATCCGATCCGATCCACCCATGCAAATGAGGGGAAATGGCATGCAAAAGTAGGAAGCGATCGATTCACTAAGCAGAAGAAGAAACACCGATTGGGTTTGCCAATCTGAAAAGAAGCGACTGCAAAAGACTAGTCGCATACTATCCTTACTGATTCTCCTGCCCAGAAATAACAGTATCGAGGTTACAACCCCATATAAAACAACCATTAAAATTAAAAATAAAACTGTAAAATAACTTTATATATGTGTAAGAATTCATTTCTGCTTTATATTCTGTAAAATGTATATTGCGAGCTCATGGTTTTAACACACGGTTTTTACCCGCGGGTTTAAAGCGTGTTGTGTTCAATAAATGTCCATAATCTGGCTACACAAAAAAACGATTCACTGCATCGGTCACAAATCATTTCTTTTAAAAAATGTCCAAGTATTAGGGCCATTTTCAACTTGCCTGACCATGCTTGCTGCTTTTTTTTGAGAGTGTACAGTGATAGCAGAGCTGGTTCCTGAAGAAGGGGGATTTTCCCTCGAAACGGAGCCCCATTGGACAGGTTCAATTTATGCTGGCTACTCATTCATTTACTCCAGATTTCTACGGAGAAGCTAAGTACCTATCAACTTTATGTTCAGCTTGTGATTGTGCTGGCTTGGCTGACTTTGGACGCTGCTGCACCCTTGGATGAGGGACAGAGACAGCCTAATTAGCTTATTGATTTGTTCATTTAATTATTTAATTAATTTTCACTTTTAGCACACTGGTTTGTGCACTAGTTATTCACGTCAAATTTGCACTTGGGTTAGCCCGGGGATGTTTCACGGATAATACACTTTTGGGTGTATGACTGTGACAGCTGGTGCATTAGGGGCTTGTTCCGCACTGCGGGCTGTGAGACTGAGGGCTTCCCATTCACTCAAAAAAATTTTGGCAGGTTGCTTTCGTTGGGCTGTCTCTTCCCCTCACCCCTTTTCTTGGGTCAGGGGAGACTTGTTCTCTCAATATATTTTCAGTACTCCTCTTACTGGATTTTTTTTGCTGCTCCAAGTATTAGGGCCATCAAACTGCAGCCACCCCTCCCCTTTCTTTAGAGATTGCTTGACGTGCAGGAATAAACCCCGCCCACTAACTACATAGTAAAGGACGAAGAGCTAGCATATGCGTAAATCGCATCAATAACCAACAAGGATACTCTGCACGTGCATTTCAGTCCCTCTTATAGCGATCCGTGGGCTCGCTATAGGGCGTGCGTCCGATCAGATAATTTGCATACAAAAAAATAGTGAATCAATCGGTGTTTCAAAATCGGCCAACAGCAATTGAATCGCTATTTTTAGTGAATCTGGGCCAAAGTGAAACAGTTGTAAAAATCTTCAATGGATTTCATACACTTGGGGCTCCTTTTACTAAGGTGCGCTAGCGGTTTTAGCGCATACTACATTGCCACATGCGCTACAAGCTAATGCCTCCATAGAGCTTGTGTTAATATTTTTCATGTAGCGTGGGGTTATCGCGCGCTAAAAACGCGATAAAGAGCCCTTGGTCTCCTCTGCACACTGCTTTCTTCTCTATTCTCATATATGTGTCACACTTCCTGGCAGTTTGATTTTGCCTTTTACCTCTTTCAAGGTCGTCAATCCTCTAAAGTTGTATTCTAGTTTCTAATCAAAGTAAACTCTCTAATTCACTCCTCTCACTCTCTTTGGCAAACAAATATGTTTTCTGAGCTCTGATCACACTTTCTCCTAATCTGTCTCTCCTCAGTGCTCCCTTTCTCTTAGATCAGGCAGATCAGGTAATAACCAAGACTGAGCCTATTTCTGTCAGTCTCAGAACTCACCATTACTCCCAAGGGTTCAATCCTTTCCCCAATTACTGTAAGCTAGCATCAGCTTCACTCTGTCTCTCTCCTTTGATCTATCCCTCCTCTTCTCTCTGGCACTTTGGTCCACAGCTGTCCCCTGAGGCTGTCCACCAACAATCCATGCTCAGTTTAGTCTTTTGGGGGACAGGCCGCTCTCCTTTCACAATGTACTAGAAGACAGCTGTGGACTAGTTTGACAACTCAAGGCTCATGTGGTCCCCAAAGACGGGGTGACCCATCTTGTGTGATTTGACTTGCCTCTTCACTGGATCATCTCTGGGGTGGAAAACAAGTCGTGTCCTTGAATTCAGAGTTTTATACTTCCCTTCAAACGTTAAAGCGGCCATTTTCCCGGCATATAGCACCCCTGTTCAGATTTGACTGGCACCTTTCTGATGCAGGGACCTAGAATGTTCTTCCTACAACTGCATATGAAAGCATATTTTGGCAGCCTGCTACTCTAAAAAATAGCCTTTAAAAAAGTTGCCTACTCACTAGAAAGACAATGACATGAGCTGAAAACAGAGAATGACAAATTAAAGTGGAAATTACTTTTCTTAGTCTACAAAACAGATTAAAACAGCAGGGGAAGAAAGGTACTTTTTGATACTAAAATCAAATCCAGATTCAGAAAGTCCCGAGAGTATAAGATGTCTTGTAATTGCTCAGTCCCTTGGGGTCAGTTGTTAACTCACTCTTAACATATTGATCCCAGAATATAACATACTGGCTGGTCATTTTGTTAAGAAAATAGATGATTTAGAGCAGGGGTGTTCAACCTGCAGCTCCATGAAGTATTTTGTGCGGCCCTAGTTGAGGGCGATGCAGTGTTTTCCTCTGCTGCCCCTGGTTGTTTACCGTCTTGCCGGTTCTCTCCTCTGTCTTTGTGCAGCGTTTGCGCGGCCCCAGAAACATTTTTTTCGGCCAATGCGGCCCAGGGAAGCCAAAAGGTTGGACACCTCTGATTTAGAGAGAGAGAGAGATGGGGATAAATTTAGACATATGTCAGGCTTCAAAATAAATTGAGACAAATGAGGTATGTTGAGTATTAATCTGCCTGAGAGAATAATGAGTGGCCTGAAATTGAATTTTCCATTTTGTTGGGCCCAGGAGAGTATTAATTGTTTAGGAGTGCAGGTAATTTGGCTTGGAGCCAAAAGATTTGTCGAGATGGTCTGTTTATAATTTATCATGAGTTGGATATGTGGCACAATAAAGAAATTAATTTTTACCCCCCCCCCTGATTATGCTATTTTATTAAGTCACAATCTGTGGACATACCAAACAAGAGATTAAAACATTTCAACAGCAAGAGTTCTGGTCATATGTGGAATCCTTTGTAAAAATCTTTATACCTTTATACCATTTTCACATTTTATTGTCTAAAAAATACAATTCAAAATGCTTGAAGTAAGAATTTGTTTCTATGATCTACACAACATAGAAAGAACAATTATAGAAATGATTATAAAGCAAACCCAAATTAAATCTGTTTCTATAAACTGCCTTAACAAGGCCCACAGTAGATTAAACAGCCCTCTTATGTCCGATCACAGTAGAAGAGCTGATTGGAAATACTCCATGGAAAAGGAGTATCAAGTTGTTTCTGTTATATAAAATCAATCTGAAGTAAAAGTCTAAACATACTGAACACAAAGCTGCCAAAGAATTCTGAGATAAAGAACTTAAGAATAGCTTTACTGGGTCAGACCAAAGGTCCATCGAGCCCAGACACTGCAGCCAGATCCTGAAGGAAAACCTGTTCCAGTCTGCCATAGACCTAGAATTGGGTAGAAGATTCTGCTTTCAGCTGAACAATGATCCTAAATACAAATGAACAAAATGAACGTGATATTCCTTGAGTGGCCTAATCCATTATACGAAGCACAAAAAGAAACTATTGAGACCGAAACCCTGACTCTATATCGTTCCCTAAAATATTGGCACTGACTAATGTGGCGCTAAGAAAGATTCTATAAAAGTTAGGTGCCCTGTATAAAATCAATTAACGCTACCTAAGCAGTGTTAGGCATCGCTAGGTGTCCTGACTTTTAGACGCACCATATATTTGCCAGGGTTTTCTTGGCTTAAATGCCTGTGCCGTAGTTAGGCCTACATCAACTATAACACCCGTGATCTGCCCCTAACCATAAAAACATATGAATAGCCTGCATGCACGGATTTCTTCCATGTCTGATGCGATTTGAAGAGGCTTTTCAAAACCCGGACAAAGTGCTGGGTTTTGAAAAGCCGTCCGGGGAAATCCGGACATCTGTTAATCCTACACCATGCCACTTTTAGATAGGCGCTTTGGACAAGGCACCAAACTTCTAGCAAATCATGCCTACCAAGTTAGGCACCTGTCAATTCCAATTAACATCAACTATGAGGTATTAAGTGTCAATTAAGCCTATTAATCAATTGTTTGGTGCCTACATCGGCTAGGTAGGTGGACTTTATAGAATTTGCCCTTGAATGCATAACACTTTGATATCTTCACTGCTGGTGAAAATAGTTACTAGATTTATTAGACCAGAGAGAACAGGAGGGATCAATCAGCAGACACATGACCCCACCCAGGCTGAGTGAACATAAGAACAGAGAACATAAGAACATAAGATTTGCCGCTGCTAGATCAGACCAGTGGTCCATCATGCCCAGCAGTCCACTCACGCGGCGGCCCTACCAGCATATGTTCTGTTCTAGCAGGAACTTATCCAACCTTTTCTTGAGTCCCTGAAGGGTGCTTTTCTCTATAACAGCCTCCGGAAGAGCATTCCAGATTTCTATCACTCTCTGGGTGAAGAAGAACTTCCTTACATTTGTACGGAATCTATTCCCTTTTAACTTTAGCACGTGCCCTCTCGTTCTCTTCACCTTGGAGAGGGGGAACAATCTTTCTTTCTCTAGTAAGTCAATTCCCTTCAGTATCTTGAATGTTTTGATCATGTCCCCTCTCAGTCTCCTCTTTTCAAGGGAGAAGAGGCCCAGTTTCTCTAGCCTCTCATTGAAAGGCAATTCCTCAAGTCCCTTAACCATTTTTGTCACTCTTCTCTGGACCCTTTCGAGTAGTAATGTGTCCTTTTTCATGTACGGCGACCAGTGTTGGACGCAGTATTCCAGGTGGGGGCATACCATGGCCTGGTACAATAGCATGATAACCTTTTCAGATCCATTTGTGATCCCCTTCTTAATCATTACTAGCATTCGGTTTGCCCTTTTCACCAATGCTGGTATGAATGTAGGGAGACGGGAACAGAAACCATGCTGTACAGATGAAGATGTCATGACAAAACACGAGCACACCTTTCTGGAACACTAATGAAGATTTCATTAGGTAAAGTGTCAAGATTAAGCTTACCTAGCAATTTCTTGTAAAGATAGTCAAGTTATGGAATGGGATGATTCGTTGTGGCCAGTTCAGTGCGGCTGTTTCATTGTGGCCCTTTAAAAGAGGGCCGTTTCAGTGTGGCGTGCTGAACTGTTCTAGGCTCATTGTTGAGAAACAGAGATGGCCAGGTTATCAAAAGCAAGTAGCATTTTACAGTTTCTAAAGCACTATAATCACATTATAAACCCATAAAATGATACTGCTATCCTGTCGCATCTTTCTCACTTCCCTACCCTCCTTGAGACATTGCAATGCTTTTACCATTCGCTTAGATCATTCTACAACTGTCCTGATCAGATCTTCAAGAACCAAAGAATGAATTAAGTTAGTCTGATAAAAATAAAAATCATTTTTATTTAGTGTTTTCTTTCGTTCTGGGATCTCAGAATATTTTCACAATGCATTACTGAGTAACTGAAACTTAACCTACAGCACAACCCATATGCACCCACAGAAGGAGAGCAAAGGGAGGGAGAGGGAGAATGCCTGTCTCCGTTCACAGCTCCGGCCCTCCCCATGGCACTGAATGATTGACGCCGGACCTGACCCTGCCATTTGGGAGCCCCCGCTCCCCACCTTACCCCCCAAAACTCTCCCTTCCAAGCAGTGGCGTACCTAGGGTATGTGGCACCCGGGGCCCATCATTTTTTGACACCCCCCCCCCCCTCATAGAAAAATTTTTTTTTTTTTTTTTTTGCAATAACCATGAAATGGAATAAATGGTCAGAATAGAAACAGGCAGTGAAAATTTTCTTTTATTGAACCTCATATATGTAACCATTATTCCAAACATAACATAACATAAATTATGTCGGAATTGTCATGACATCAGAAGTACATATGGAGTAGTTGCAGGTGATGCTTGGGACAGTTCTGATTATGTTAGTTTGGTTTTATGTGTTTTTTGAATAGAAGGGTTTTTATTTCTTTTTTAAGGTTTTGTAGTTTGTGGTCGAGGTCAATAGGTTGTAGAGTTGGGGGTCAAGTGTTGCAGCTCGAATGGCTAGGAGGTTGTCGAACAGTTTTTTTCTTTTGACGTTTTTGGTTGGAGGGTGTGTGAATGGTGTGTGAGTTCTCCTATGTCTGTTTGAAGTGGATTGAATTATTTAGCTGAAGAAATTAGTTACCCCCCCATTCCACACACATTAATTCTCTTCCATTTTTGTTCCCATTATAAAAAAACACTGATAAGTTCCCAGGAAAAAAATACATTAAAATAAGAAGTGAAAACAAAGGCCCCTACAGATGAGAACATAACATAAGAATAGCCTAACTGGGTCACACCAATGGTCCATCATGCCCAGTAGCCCATTCTCATGGTAGCCAATAGTGCTGCCCGATTCAGAGAAAAATATTTCATTCGATTCGATTCACCCTGTTGAATCGATTTTTCGATTAGATTCACTGTTAATGACACCGCTTTTTAAGTTTAAACAAAGTATAACAATAAATTTCACAACAACAATAAATTTCACAAAGTACTTAAAAAAAAAAAAAATCACATTTTTCCATTAAAGCAGTTCTGGAGACATTTGCTTGAACAGTCTTTTTTCCCAGTCCATAAGCAAGCAATATGAAAAAGATTTCCTTAATTATCTACTCAAACATTTTTGCTATTTACTTTCATTGTACCTAGACTATTATTCAGTAGAAAAAATTTAGTTTGTTCAATCAAGCAGAACATTCACTCATAGAAGTCCAATGTCCACACAGGATTTGATTGAACAAACCATATTTTTTCTACTGAATAATAGTTTAGGTATACTGAATAGCAAAAATGTTAAAGCCACACAGAAAAGCAGTAAAAGTCAATAGGTTCTCCAAGTGGGAACAACCTGATGTCTCAGCACTTGAGGAAAAGACCACGTAATAATGTTTATAAGATAAATCATATAAATGATTATACTGAAGCAGGGTGTCCTCAGCGTGAGAGGTAAGCGAGAGGAGAGAATTCTCCAGTGCTTTACACAATAAGGCTCCTCTGCCTGCAGTGCACACCATCATAGGACACCTCAGGTGTGCTCAAATTAATCAATGTGATAAATTAAACAGTGATAAACAATTGGTCAATCACAAGAGTGCAAGATCAAACAGGTTGTTCCCACTCAGAGAACCTATTGACTTTACTGCTTTTCTGTGTGAGTAGATAATTAAGCAAATTTCTGATAGCCTACAGAACTGATTCTCACCTTCCATCCCCAGCCCCCAAGACTTACCAGACCCCCCCTGCCGATGCATTTACTTACTGCCTGAACTGGATATTAAATCGTGGGGAAGAGAGGAGAAATGCGGGGAAAGAGCCAGCCAAAACTAGTATTTGTTGCTGCTGAGTGCACCAATCCAGGGCAAGCAGACGCTTCCCCCATGTCTTAATAACAGACAATGGACTTTTCCTCCAGGAATTTGTCCAAACCTTTCTTAAAACCAGCTACGCTATCTACTTTTAACATAACTTCTGGCCACTTCATTTTTAAGCTTAGATCTTTCCTTCCAAACAGAGACCTTGCTAGATGTCAAATACAGCACAAGGTAACTTCACATGGACTTAACTGTGCAGGAAATGAATCTCCTCATACACCCACCATATAGTGCAAAAATGTGCAAAGGTCTGTTTTTTTCTTTCGATCACTACATAGCCTAATGCCACACAAGCAGCGCTGTTACAAACATATTCTGAAGGTCAATGCTAAGGTTGACAAAGTTTCCTTCCTTGGACCAGAAGGAGATACTGACAAACCACTGGAAGAGATTCTAAAACAACTACCCAGAAATAACACCCAAAGACCCACTCAGTGTGTGAACCAGTTGAGTGGAGTGGACTAACTGGGGGTGGAAATGGGCCCAGAGTTTGCTCAGCAGAATTTCCCAGACTACCTCTTCCTCTCAACACACTGACATGCTACCACCACCACCAACACTAGGAACACCTCACCGAGTATGCCAGCAATGCTTATAAACTTTATAAAACACATTATTATATTTTCTTATAAAGCATATATTTTAACTGAACTCAGCCTTGCCATTCACAAAAATAGAAAAGTTCCCATTTCAAGCTGTCTCATGTACACTTTTCAAATCTAACATATTGTAATCACAAAACAGAAAATAAAATTATTTTTTCTACCTTTTGTTCTCTGATCAATATTCAAATCTTGTTGGTCCCAGGATCTTGTTGTCTTGCTTGCCAGGGTCTCCTTTCTCCGTGCTAACCATCCGTCTGCCATCTCTGTTCTCCCCTTCCGTTTCCCTTCCCTCTCCCGGAGATCTGGCATCTTTCCTTTTTTTTGTCTCCATCCACAGATTCACCTTTTCTCAACTCCCCACCACCCCAGGATCCACCATCTCTCCCTTTCTGTTCCCAACTATCCTCCTATCCAGTATCTCTATCCCCCCTCCACACCATCCCCTGTTTCCAAGTTCTCTCCCTTTCTGTTCCTTCCCTCCCTAAATCCCATTATGCACCATCTCTCTCCCACTCCTCTGTTTTTAGACCCATTATTTCTAACCCCCAAAGTCTGGCATATGCACGTATCTTTGAACCCCCCCTTCCCTCTCTCCCTCTGTGTACTTTTACACCAGGACCCCCCTCCCCCGAAGGTCTGTCCCCCCTCAGAAGGGCTACACCCCACCCCTGAAGACCTGCACCCCCCGAAGGACTTTACCTCCCACCCGAAGGTCTGTCCCCCTCTGAACGCCTAAACCCCACCCCTGAAGGCCTGCACCCTCCCCGAAGGATTGTACCCCCCACCCGAAGGTCTGTCCCCCCCTGAAGGCCTGCACCCATCCCGAAGGCCTGCACCCACCCCGAAGGCCTGCACCCCCCCCGAAGGCCTGCACCCCCGAAGGCCTGTCCCCCCCCCTTGAAGGCCTGACCCCCCCTTGAAGGCCTGCCTGCTTGTCCCCCCTTGAAGGCCTATCCCCCCTTAAAGGTCTGCCTGTCCCACCCCCTTGTAGGCCTGTCCCACCCCCTTGTAGGCCTGTCCCCCCTTAAAGGTCTGCCTGTCCCACCCCCTTGTAGGCCTGTCCCCCCCTTGAAGGCCTGCCTGCTTGTCCCCCCTTGAAGGCCTGTCCCCCCCTTGAAGGTTGGCACCCCCCCAAAGGCCTGCACCCCCTTGAAGGCCTGTCCCCCCCCCCTTGTAGGCCTGTCCCCCCCTTGAAGGCCTGCCTGCTTGTCCCCCCTTGAAGGCCTGTCCCCCCCCCTTGAAGGCCTGCACCCCCCCTTGAAGGTTGGCACCCCCCCAAAGGCCTGCACCCCCTTGAAGGCCTGTCCCCCCCCCCTTGTAGGCCTGTCCCCCCCTTGAAGGCCTGCCTGCCTGCCCCCCCCTTGAAGGCCTGCACCCCCTTGAAGGTCTGCACCCCCCCCCGAAGGCCTGCACCCCCCCGAAGGCCTGTCCCCCCACTTGAAGGCCTGCCTGCCTGTCCCCCCCTTGAAGGCCTGCACCCCCTTGAAGGTCGGCACCCCCCCTGAAGGCATGCACCCCCCCTGAAGGCCTGTCCCCCCTTGAAGGCCTGTCCCCCCCCTTGTAGGCCTGCACCCCCTTGTAGGCCTGTCCCCCCCTTGAAGGCCTGCACCCCCTTGAAGGTCTGCACCCCCCCCCGAAGACCTGCACCCCCTCTTGAAGGCCTGCCTGCCTGCCTGTCACCCCCCTCCCCCTTGAAAGTCTGCCTGCCCGCCCGCCCGCCCCACCCTGAAGGCCTGATGCCCCGACCCACCCCGAAGGACCATTCGCCCCCCTGGCCTCCCCGCACTACCTATGAAGCAGCCGCAGCAGGATCGCGACGTCAGCTATCTTTGCGCTGCTTAGGAGCTGCTTCCTGCGCCGGGCTACCTTAAGCTACTGCCCCCCCCACGCCCGAAGGACCACTCGCCCCACTGACCTTCTAGCACACCTATGAAGCAGCCCGCAGCAGGATCGCGACGTCAGCAATCCCTCAGCTGCTTGGGCGCTGCTTCCTGCGCCGCGGTCCCGCCCCCTCCTCTGACGTCAGAGGAGGGACGGGACCGCGGCGCAGGAAGCAGCGCCCAAGCAGCTGAGGGATTGCTGACGTCGCGATCCTGCTGCGGGCTGCTTCATAGGTGTGCTGGAAGGTCAGTGGGGCGAGCGGTCCTTCGGGCGTGGGGGGGGACTGAGCGGCAAGGCCGGGAACACCCCCTCAGGGCTGGTACCCGGGGCGGCCCGCCCCCCCCCTAGGTACGCCACTGCTTCCAAGCAATGGAGCCCCCACTTACCTCCTTCCCCAGCACTGGAGTCAACATTGGGGAGTCCTGCCACTCAGCTGATCATGGCTCCGGAGCTGCAATCAAGATGAGCTGGCAAGGAGAGCAAGGGCTGCCTGCTTAGCTGTGGGGAATTTTTTATTTTTTATTTTTTGGGGGGGGAGAGGTGCAGTTGTTCTGTGTTTTGTGTGAGTGCACAATACATGCACAACAGCTACCAGTAGTTCCAGAGCTGCTGTAAATATTTCCCCATAAAAGAGGGGGGCTGTTCCCTTTAGAGCATCACAAGGAGAGCTCATTAGAATACTAATGAGCTCCTTGTAATGCATTTACATAAGGTTCTCAGTGGCTGCTACATGGATCGGTAGCAGCCACAGAGAACCCTTTTGTGCATCAGAAGCTGAGCTTTAACGAGTCTGACCAGCACTGAAAGCTTTTGAGCATCGGAGCCAAAGAGGTTTTAGCTTCTGTCCTTTTTATCTTACCTTTGCTCTTCTGTTTGAGAAATGGCATTCTTTTCCTTCTTTGAATTTTATAGATTGTAAACCACATTGTTATATTTCATGAGATAGCAGTACATTAAGATTAAACCACAGATATTTCAACTACTTCAAGAACTGAATTGCAATTAATGCAAAACTTGGCAACAGTTAATTTTTAGGTTTCATAGATATGATAGAGTCACACCCAGGGTTGGTGTTAGGGGTGGGCTCCCATGTCACAGGGGGCCCCAAACCTGCCTGAAGTTGAAAGAGGGACAGCCTGCGAGAAAGCTTTAGGGCCCCCTCCCTAACTATACTTAGGAGGTAAAATATTTTTTCCTCCCCCTCCCCCCTCTTTTTTATGGGTGGTGGGGGAGGGGGGAAGGGGAATAAGATTAGGTATGTAATATGGAAAAATGTTGAACTATGTCGTATCTGTTGTTTTTACTGCATCTTTATTAAGATGTTCAATAAAAAAATATTCAAGTACAATCTTTGGGCTCCTTTTACAAAGCTGTGGTAGAAATTTTTTACCACAGGCCACCTAGGGAAATGCTTTGAGACTCACAAATTCTATGAGGTTGGAGCATTTACCTCGCCGGCCTGAAACAGAAACCTCCATCGCAGCTTTGTAAAAGCCAGCATTTGCTTTTGTAATTTAGGGGTTCTCCTCTAGCATTGATATCGACACGAACTGGTAGTTTTGCATTTTAATAAAATGTTTTATTTTTATCGTCTATTAGGCCCCCTTTTATCAAGCTGCATTAGGATTTTTTTTTTAATCACAGGCCACTGCGGTAAAAGCTCCGACACTCATAGAATTCCTATGAGCCTCAGAGCTTTTATTGCAGAGACTCGCAATAAAAAACCCTAATGTAGCTTGATAGAAGGGGGCCTTAGTGTGGTTTATTTGTTGGTCGTTTTTTTTTTTTTTTTGCTACTATTTTTTTTAGCTGCTTTATGTAATGTGATTTCTGCTTTGAACTCTTATTTAAAATGAAAATGATAAAAGTTTAATTTAGGGGTCCTTTTATTAAGGTATGCTAACTGATTTAGCACGCGCTAAAGATTAGCGCACGCTAAATGCTAAGATGCCCATAGGATATAATGGATTTAATAAGCGGACCCCTTAATTTTTACTTTAATTTAGAAAACTTGCTACAGAACTGTACTCTTGCATTTAAAGCAAGCTAACAGTAAAGTAATGTTAACAGTAAAGAGATGGAGGCAGTTCGGCAGGGGAGAGAGGAGGTACAGAATAAGAGGTTTGGAGGATGTTGAAAGAGAGTATTTAACAGGTCAGCACCCTTTGGCTCTGGATTGTGGGAGGATTAGGGCCACAGTTGACCACACGTCTTCATGGATAGGCCGAGGCATTACTTCCTTGTAGCTTTGAAACTGCAGTTCTAGTGACTCATATTGTGCGTTGTATCTTTCCCCCATTTCACAGTACAAGAAGCAGCATACGCTCCTGCACAAGGTGAACGGTCTCCTCATGCTGATAACCTTCTTTATCTGCCGCATCCTCCTCTTCCCCTACATGTACTGGGTTTATGGGCAGCGGGTCGGCCTGGCCCTCCATCAGGTGCCCTTTTCCATCCCACCTGAATACACTATGGGCTCTGCTGTCCTCATGGCACCTCAAATCTACTGGTTCTCCCTCATCTGCAGAGGAGCCTATAAACTTTTCAGGAGACCCTGGGCCAAGGATAATCAACAGGCTGTGAAGAACGGGCATACTATGGACAGCCACCAAGACCAAGTACAAGGCCCTGAACCTATAGACTGATGACATAAAGAGGGGATACAAAGCCTCTCTAAATTTCTGCAATCTCCAACACTTTCCTTATACCACCTTCCCCAGAACTTTACCAAAATAAAGGCTCAACCAGGATGAAAGATACCAGAAATTTCTTAAAGAGGTGGGCCAAACCTTTCTCTAACAGAGGAGGAAACGGTGGCTCATTTTTAACCTCCATACTTTTAATTAGACTTATTTATTTATTTAAAGTAATTTATAACCCGAACAATAAAGGTAGGTATTTAAAACTAATGATATATAAACACCCTTACAGTCGTGTGGTAATATGCATAGAATAACTTATGCATGAATTTTAAAGGGGATAGTGCAGTTTTAAAGGGGAGGGTGAGGGGGCCTGTAAGAGAGATGGGAACATTTTAATTACAGAGAAATATTGTGCCCCATCTGCACATGATCCTATAAACATTTATCCATTCCTAGGGGTTTGCTGCACCCAAATTTTTGGTTTGACTTTTTAATCATTTTTAAAGATTTATTTTAGAATTTTATTTCATTTTGTGATGGGCATAAATGCATTGTTCACACATAACATATACGTAAAAACTGAATTCATATGTTGAAAGATTTTACATGCATAAATGAAATGAAACAAACAAGAATTTGGCTCACAACCTTTCTACCAGTAGCTCAAAGCAAGTTTCATTCATGTACAGAAGGTATTCTTCTATCCCTGGAGTGTTTATATTCTAAAGCAGGGGTAGGGAACTCCAGTCCTCAAGAGCCATATTCCAGTCGGGTTTTCAGGATTTCCCCAATTAATCTGCATGAGATCTATGTGCATCCACTGCTTTCAATTGGGGAAATCCTGAAAACCTGTCTGGAGTATGGCTCTCAAGGACCGGAGTTCCTACCCCTGTTACTAAGCTGCGGAAAACACTGGCCTTAATGTGCCCTTACACCAGGGGTGTCCAATGTCGGTCCTCGAGGGCCGCAATCCAGTCGGGTTTTCAGGATTTCCCCAATGAATATGCATTGAAAGCAGTGCATGCAAATAGATCTCATGCATACTCATTGGGGAAATCCTGAAAACCCGACTGGATTGCGGCCCTCGAGGACTGACATTGGACACCCCTGCCTTACACAGATCATTCCCACCTGCTAATCTAACCTATAATGTTCAGTTACCCACATCATGGCTGATTTTCTTTTTTTTTTTTATTAATGGCTGTGTGGCTAATAATGCCATTAGCATGCCACCATTTTTTTTAAATTACTGTGGGAGCATTTATCATCACCTAAGAGGGGTTGTTGAAAAATTATCAGCCCAACCAAGAAGAGAATGACATCACAGTGGAGTAGCAAGGGGGGGGGGGGCAGTACACCCCAGGTGCCATGTTGGTGGGGGTGCCGGCACCCCTCCTCCTCTCTGCCCCCACCTCCTCCCCTTCCCCCATATCTCTAGTTGTTCACCACCACGAGCAACAACTTTAATGTGCTCCTCACAACCACGTCATTTCTCCTGCTGACGTCACTTTCGAGTGCCGGGCATAGAAAGTGACATCAGAGGGAGAGCCAATAGGGTTGCGAGGGGCCTGTTGAAGTTCTTGTTGCTCATGGCGGTGAACAATTAGAGGTACTGGGAAGGGGGGCATGCACGGCAGGGGAGATTGGGAAGGAGCGGGAGCAGGTGGAAATGAGGGCAGGGGCCTGGCACCACTGCTCTGGGCTCTCACTCTCACCGTGTTGATTGAACCACCGCTCTCACTGGTGGTTCAATCAATGACCTGAAAAAATGTCAAAAAACATAGAATTTTGTTTCTGCAAATTAGCACTTAATGAAATAAGATAACATTCTTTTCAGCTACAGTGACAAAATAACGTTCAGAATTTAGGAAGCTGGTTGGTTGGGCAGAAAACTTTTCTGCACCCTCTCATATTTTGTAGGCATAAGTGCTCCTGTGCTCTCTGTGCACTGACCAGTTAGCATACAAAATGTACAGGTGCTAACTGGTTAATGCAAATGCGCTTTCTTTCTGCCCCTGATAACCCCCTCCTCCCTGAAAAAAAATATTTAACACATGCAATGGTGTAGTAAGTAGGGGGGGGGGACAGATCATCCACTCCCAGGCACCAGCTTGGTGGGGGCGCTGACACCTCTCTGCCCCCCCCCCCACCATGCCATGCTTGTGCCCTCCCTTCCCCAAACCTCTTTTCATTTTCGCC
Source organism: Geotrypetes seraphini (assembly GCF_902459505.1). NCBI lineage: Eukaryota > Metazoa > Chordata > Amphibia > Gymnophiona > Dermophiidae > Geotrypetes > Geotrypetes seraphini. The sequence goes on from NC_047088.1 coordinate 96,513,426, forward strand.
AGTGTGAGCAACTTCTCTGGCCTTCTGCTCATGCCAGCCTGGCTCCCCTCTGAAATCATTTCCGAGTCAGGGAGCCAGGAAATGATGCCAGAGTGAAAGCCACTTGCGCGGGCAGCAGGCTGGAGAAACTGCTCGCGCTAGTGAAGATTTAAAGAGGTAAGGGGGGAGGGAATGAAGGGCACGAGTGTGGCGTGGGGAGTAGGGAAGCAGCAAGGGGGGCCCTGGGCACCTCCTACTAGAGAGCTGCAAGGGAACAGGGATGACAGGAATCCCGCGGGACCCTTTGGGTCACGGGGATCCTGTGGTGACGCCCCCTAGGGTCACGGGGATCCTGAGGGGACGCCTCCGAGGGTCACGGGGTTCCTGCGGGGTTGGATGTGAGGCTTGCCTTCTCCCTACCTGCCCTGCTGCTGCATGCAGCCGATCGGAACGGAAGTCTTCCACGATGTCAGCGCTGACGTTGGAGGGAGGGCTTAAGCAAAGCCCTCCCTCCCTCCGACGTCAGCGCTGACATCAGGAAGACTTCCGTTCCGATCGGCTGTGTGCTGCGATCGGCAGTAGTGTACTAAGGGGGGGGGGGGGGCGGGGAGGGCAGTCTGCCCCGGGTGCAGCCACAAGGGGGGGTGGGTGCATAGCCGGCCAGGTCCCTTTACCTTTGTGGCGCTTCCTCCGACAACAGGCCCGGTCCGACAAACCTCCCTGCCCTGTAGCCGCGAATCTAAATTACTTTCTTACAGCAGCTTCAATACTCCAGCTGCTGTAAGAAGGTAATTTAGATTTGCGGCTACAGGGCAGGGAGGTTTGTCGGACCGGGTCTGTTCTGTTGTCAGTCGGGCAGGGAAGCGCCACAAAGGTAAGGGGCAGGGAGGGAGAAAGGGAGGAAAGGTGGAGTGGAGAGGAAAAGATGCTTAAGGTAAAACTGAGGGGGGGAGAAGGACACTGAAAGCACTGGGGAAGACAAAGGGGTGGAGAAGGACGCTGAAAGGACATGGGGAAGATGGGGGGGAGAAGGATGCTGAAAGGACATGGGGAAGACAGAGGGGGAGAAGGACGTTGAAAGCACATGGGGAAGACAAAGGGGTGGAGAAGGACGCTGAAAGCACATGGGGAAGACAGAGGGGGGGAGAAGGACACTGAAAGCACATGGGGAAGACAGAGGGGGGAGAAGGACGCTGAAAGGACATGGGGAAGATGGGTGGGAGAAGGACGCTGAAAGGAAATGGGGAAGAGAGAGTGGGGAGAAGACGCTGGCAGGGAAGAAGACAGAGATGCCAGACTATGGGGGAGCGGAGAGAAGAAGATGGGTGCCAGACAAATTTGGAAGGGGGGAGAAAGGGAGAGGCACGGTAACAGAGCAAATGGAAGACACAGAGAGAAGAGAGATAGTGGATGGAAGGAACTGAATGAGAACATGAGGAAAGCAGAAACCAGGCAACAAAGGTAGGAAAAAAATTCTATTTCTTTTTTTTTATTTTTTTTTTTTTTGCTTTAGGATAAAGTAGTATATTAGTTGTGTTGATAAAAATTTATAAACATTAGAGGCTTTGGTAGAAACCCGTTTACAAAGTATGTATTCTTCCCAATTAATATTTCCAAATTAATAAAGTATTTTTGCTTATTTATAAATGGGTTTCTACCAGAGCCTTTAATTCAGTAGCATAAATAAATGAAATAACTATTTCTGTAGTTTATAGGGACGGGTGGGGACGGAGGGGATTCCTCGCGGGGACGGGTGGAGACGGAAAGGATTCCTCGCGGGGACAGGTGGGGACGGAGGGATTCCTCACGGGGACGGGGCGCAACTCTCTACCTCCTACCCTTGCTACGCCATTGAGCACATGGTTAATATGTGCAAATTCAAAACCTAATGCATGACACTTTAGCATGTCTTGCGTTAGTCCACCTTTTGTTGCATTTGGCATGCTTTAGTGCCTAACTTAGCTTAGTAAAAGAATCCCTAAGAAGTCCTTTCATTAAGGTGCAATAAAATAAATGGCCTTACCACACCTTTATGCAGGTTTTTCCCACATGCTAAGGTCATTTTTACTGCCACCCTAAAATGGTCTATTTTCTATTTTTTTGTATGAAAGGCCATGTGCTAATGTGGCGACATGAGGATTTGGCTCCACCTATGTTGTAGGCAGTAAGGGCTGACTTGGTATTCCAGCACTAACCAGTCATTGTGCCCTGATGTAGATGTACTGTTTAGCTCTGGAATGCCCACTCTCTGTTCCCTGACACGCCTTGAAAAAAGTTAAAATATGTTTTAGCACACAGTTAACACATACATTTGGCAGTTGTCACAGGATACCTGAGCATGTCCCACAGTCTGCTTTTTTAAGCTGCCTTAGGGCACCCATTAGCACCTAGATACACTAAAGTCAGTGACCATCGTTAAACCTGTTTTCACAGCTTTAGCAACGATCACTTTTACCGACCCGATGCACAAAACAGCTCACCGTGTGTTTTCCCCTCGATTGCCCATTTTCCAATCCGGCCATGCAAAAAAACCCAAAATAGGGGTTTTATCTATTGGAAAAAAATGACAGGTCTAGAACCTCACCTCCACCCCCATACCTTTGCTAGGCATTGGGAGCTGGTAGGAAGCATATCCCTCCAGCTGCAAGCCCCGCCCGTGGAAAATGACAGGCCTTCCCTCCCCGGTGTATCATGTGATGCATTGGGAGGAGCCTAAGGCCCTGATTGGCTCAGATACCTTAGGCTCTTTCCTCTGTATCCCATGTGATGCACAGAGAAGGGCCTAAGGTCTGACATCTGAGTAAATCAGGACCTTAGGCCCCTTCCCAACAGAGAGGGAAGCTTAAGGCCCTGATTGGCTCAGATGCCTAAGGCCTCTCCTAAGCAATCAGGGCCTTAGGCTCCTCCCCATACATCACATGGTGCACCAGGGAGGGAAAGACCTGTCATTTATGACGGGCTGGGCTTAGAGCTGGAGGAACATGCTTCCCTCCACTCTCAACATTTAGCAAAGGTACAGGGGGGGGTTAAGGGGAACATCCGGTGGCAGGAGGGAGTGGGCATCCCTCCTGCCTTTTTTTTTCAGGAGGAAGGGGGAAAGTTAGGGGATGGTTGGGGTGGGGGATTGGTAGTCCAGGGGGAGAGCCATCAGCATGGGGAGGTTTTTTTCTTTTTTTTTTAATGGGGCAGATTGTGCGTGTGAAACACAGGAGGCTGCTTCCCCTGTCACTGCTGTTAGGGCTCTGTGCATGTGCCAGTCTCTCACTGAGCGATTGATCTGTTGGGTTTGCATGCAAATGATTTGCACCTCCGTCAAATCATCTGCATGCAAACTTGATAGCGCATCGATTGCTGTTCCACAATCAGCCAACAGCGATCCAGTCGGTATTAGTGACTGACTTTAGTGCATTTAGCCCTAAGTGACTTGTACAAGATCACAAGGAACCACATTGAGATTCATAGGCAACGGAACACTGTTTTGTTTTGTTTTGGGGGGGGGGATCCAAAAGCTCCACCCTAGCCCCAGCAGAATCTTGTGACATGGCCTCTATTTCTAGCTCCAGCTCCAAACTCCCCCACCTACCTTCCCCAGTCGCTGTAATTTTAAATCTTTGGGCAGCCACCACGCAGCATCAACAAGTAGGCCTGCCCTGGAAGTCTTCATTCTGCAACGACTTCCTGTTTCTGCATAGGCGGGACGCTGCAGAATGAAGGGTTCTGGGGCAGGCCTGCCCATTGACGCTGTGCAGCGGCTGCCTGATTTACAATTACAGCAACCAGGAGGAGGTAGGTGGGGGAGTAGAGCCATAACTAACTGCCGATTTTGGGGGGAGGCCATGGCTCTTGTGGCCTCCCCCGTTCTGATGCCTAAGCTGAGATTTGAACCCAGGCTGCTGCTCTTCCACAGTCCTCTTTATTGACAGAAGCCCACTGGACCACGCAAGGATAAATCACTTTTCCTTTCCCTGCGTGTCCTTCTTTCTAATATGCATATTGAGGACTGGTGCAGTAGAGGATAAATTAAACACACACACACAAAAATGGAAAAATTAGTTAGGAGGGGGGATAAGGGAAAATGCGCAGCCTCATATTCCCCACCACCACTAGAGGTGGCTGTTGGTGCCAGATTATAGGGTATCTTTGGATTCCTAAGCAGCAGCAACCTCCATTGTTAACAATAAACCTCCAGAGAGCATTACGATATGGCAATAGTCAAAACAGAACAACAGTTGCCCATTAAAGCCTGGTTTTTTTATGCCTGCTCATTAATTATAAAAGCAGATGATACCTAGGAGGAATCATGTTACCCTGTGCTTCTATAGCAAAAGCCTCCCTAGGCCTTCCTTTCAAGGTCAGAGAGAGAAGGTTCCTTTGTTCCTCTCAAACCTTCCAGGAAAGATATGTGGTCTCCTGGCCAAGGTCATCTTTGACAGGCCTGGTTTGGCCCTCTTGTGCTGACTTGTACTTTCTGGGTATGGAAGAAGACAAGCAAATAGTATACATTCACAGAGATATAACAGAAGCAAAACCAGAATTGGCTGAAGCTGCTTCATAATAACCTCAGTTGAAAATGGAGTGCAATTTCTTTACAAAAGATAAGCCTTCATGCTCAAGGGAGAAAACATGTAAGGTTGGCTTTAAGCTAAGATAGTTTGTAAAAGAAATACAGGAGGAACTGGTATGAAATGACTTTTCCTTGATAAAGGGGGTAAACGAGCAAGCAAACTGTGAAGGTCACATTCAGCTCTGAGACCTTTCAAGGCGAGTGGAGAAGCAGGTCACAGAATGACTGGGAAATAACTAAGGCATTCCTGGTTTTGCCTGCATCCCATTGCACACTGGGGCTTGTAGGTCTAATTTCCTTAAAAGAAAATGCTAAAACTACAACCTTCAGTATGCAGTTAGCAGGACAATATTTGACGTGATTTCATCTCTTGACCTAGAATGACTGGTGATCCACCTGCAAAGAACACCCTTCCCATGCCCCACTGAATCATTGCAGAATAATTCCAAGTATCTACATTGCTAGGTTAAGTTTAGTACCATCTGCCAATGACCTTTACAGTTAGGCTACAAACCAACGTCACATGAATTTTTCACCCAGGTTGCCAAGCCACGGTGCATTTATGGGTCCACCATGTGCTCTACCAAGGGTCAACCATGCCTGGAGCATGCCTATAGAGTAACTTTTTAAGTGTTTATTTTACTTGACTTAATTTATTTTTTAAATGAATGTAAATAAAAGTAAATATAAATATTGCACAGCAGATGTTATGACAGTGTATTTAATTGCATTTATAATACTTGTATCTAATGATTAAAAACAAAACAGAAAAAAAAAATCACTGTTGGGAATGAGCGTTGTCATTCTTTTCATTCTCCCCCATACTTTCAATAAAGGTACAGGCAGTCCCCGAGTTATAGACACCCAGTTTAGGTACGACTCATACTTAAGAACGCAGTCGCGACTTCATTTGATTTCATTGAGCAGTATTTCCAGTGGCATAGACTCCTACACTTCTCCTGCAGCAGACTCAGGAATGATGCATGGCCACATTAAGAACAGTGTGTGGTTTTGCATACTGAACCATAGAGGGAACACTGGGGAACAGTTGGCCCTTTTGTCAGCTGGTAGAAGAGGTAAACAGCAAGAATCTTAAAATCTACAAGTTCTGAGTTACATACAAATCCGACTTAAGAATAGCTTTAAAAACATAACTCGTTCTTAACCCGGGGACTGTCTGTACTATAAAAAATCTCCAACTTTTCTGTCATTATCAGCCTCATCACCTCCATTTCATACTAATACAATCATACAGAAAATGATGATAAAGAAAGACTGAAATGGCCCATCTAGTCTGCCCAGAGAGGTAATTGCTGCTCTGTGCCTTCATTTAGGGTTCTAACTGGTACTCTTTGGAAGTTACCACCAGGCCTTAATGGAGGTAATTTTCTAAACCAGTTTTGCAAGTATAAGGACTTTTGTAAAATGACTTCATGGTTAAAAGTATATGTGGTGTAAACAAGACATTACCTTTAGTACATAGGCAGCAGAATGCTTTTTTGCTGGGGAGGGCCCAAAAGCTCCACCCTAGCCCCAGCAGGATCCTGTGGCATGACCTCTCTCTCTCTCTCTCCAGCTCCCAATTCCCCCACCTACCATCCTCAGTCACTATTGAACATCCAGGAACCATTTCCAAGAAGTCCAGAGATTGCAACGGAGGGGTAGGGCCACCACAGGAGGTCAACATTGTCACAAGCTCTCTCAGAGAACGTGTTCCTGCACTCCCACTTGCAACTGTGGACTTAACAAGGACCAAATACAAATGCATAGACTCTTGAACCACTAAGTTCTGATACGAGGACTACATAGACACCATGCAGCGCCGGTAACTTTGATGCAGGAATAGCTGTTCACATGAACAATCCTGGCTCCTTCTCCAGGCCTAGGCCCAATTACTGCAGGAGTTGTGCTAAATCATTATAAGTAGAACAACCCAACAGATACAAGTCACATATACACACAGGCAATACAGAGAGAAACACAGAAGGGTGTGCATGTGTATACACATACACCACAGCCAAAAGGGCTGGACAGAATTCCATGAACTATGGTCTGCATGCTTTCCACACTTGTTCATGATATCATCTCCACTACATTTCCATTCTAATCATTCTATCATCACTCCCCCCCTCCATATTTGCAGGGGGTAGGGGTACAACCCCCTTGCGAATATGGAAGTGGGTAGGAGAGGCGCTAGTCCACCCCCCATCCCCTTCACTACACGAGTCTCACCCAAAACATGCCCCCCCAACACATCCCCTTGAGATTTAGATGAACTGAAGAGAAACTGCAGTGAAACAAAATCGTAACAACTAATTTTGAAAATAGCGATTTGGACTTTTTTTTTTTTTTTTTTTTTGCAAAAAAAACATCCATCTACCACTTGGTACCAGTTTTGGATACTTTTCTGTACTGAAAATGAGCCCCTGAAATGGATCAATCTTAAAACACACAAATCTTTTCCTGGAGGAGGAGGAGGACACTTGCCAATACCCACCCGACATTCTCTAATATTTCCCAACACCCACCTAACACTCACCAGAGATTCCACAACACATCCCGACACCCCCAATACTCACCCACCCGACACTCACCTAACATTTCCCAACAGACCTTGACACTCTCTCACACTTCAACATCCCCCCCCCCCCGCCACCTCCTGACCCCCCACTGTACCTTTAGGCTGGCAAGAGGGATGCCCACTTCCTCCTGCTGGCAGGCCCGCCTCTTCCAAAATGGTGGGCCTTCCCATTCCTGGTGCATTCTGGGATTGGTGCATTGGCCCAGGGGCCTTTGGTATCTGGCCAATTGGAATCTTAGGCAACTCCCAGTGCATCCCAGAATGCACTGGAAAGGAGGCCTATGACTCTGGTTGGCCCAGGTGCCTAAGGTCCCTCCTTAGGCACCTGGGCCAATCGGAGCCTTAGGCCCCTCTCCAGTGCATCCCTGAATACACTGAGAAGGGGGGCAGGTCTGCCGGCCAGGGGGATTGGGCATCCCTCTTGCCGGCCATTTCCTAAAGGTACGGGAGTGGGTTCAGGAGATGTCAGGGGGGATGTTGGGGTGTGAGGGAATGTTGGGGGGTGTTGGGGAATGTCAGGTGAGTACCAAGGTAGTGTTGGGTGAGTGTTGGGGTATGTTAGGGAGTGTTTGGGAATGTCGGGTGAGTGTCAGGTGGGTGTTGGGGAGTGTAAGAGGTGTGGTGGTATCAACAGGACTGGAAGCAGGAGGAACTGGGCACTCCTCCTGCTGGGGAACTTAAAGGGGGGTTTGGGAATGGCTACATGAGGAATTGGGTATTCCTCCTGACAGCCAAGTTCACCGGGAGGGGTCTCTGCCACAGCCGCTCAGCTGATCGTGGCAGGGGGTTTCCCTTGCCACGATCAGCTGATGGGAAGGAATCAGGCGCGTTTCTCTAACCAGCACCTAAGACATGGGCGCCAGTTAGAGAATCGAGCCGGTTAGGGTAGATGTGATTCTGTATAGGTCATCGGTGTGCAATTCTCAGCCTCTTAGGCGGCTGCAGAAACAGACGTCCTGTACAGAATTTCCCTCTATGTGTCAACAAGCCAAGCTGCATTCTCAGTGGGAGGCTCAAGACTGTGGACCTCATTGCTGGGTAGATTATGACTATGAAAATATACAGAGCAATTCAGGCAATTGCTTAAAACTCATCTGTTTGTGCATGAGTTCTACTGTTGCGTTATTGATGATAGACGACAGGGATGTGTAATATTGTTATGTTTGTCTATTGATGAATTATATATATTCAACTGTAACCCGCTTAGGTGTTAGGTGGGAAAGAAATTTTTAAAATAAATAAATAAAAATAAGCCACTATAATCAGAAGCCCTCATTAAACCTCTTTTAACTAACTTAGAGATCCTGTTAGGGATTTCGGAGAAAGGAGACACAGACATAGGGGTCGATACTGAAAGCTACTAGATAGAGCAGTATCTTGCAAATTTTGCGAGCCGACGGCACACTAAATTGGGGGCGGCAGCTCGAGGGCATCTGGAAGTGCATGGATGTCGACGCAATGACATCATGTGTGATGTCATCACGTCAACATCCGCGCATGCGGAGAGTCCCAAAGATGCCAGTGGGGGGAGTGCTGAAAAATAAAAGGCACGGAGAGGAGGAGAGACGCCAGGGAGGAGGAGAGGTGCTTGCGCCGGCTGACTGCTTACAGGATGTGCTCTCACCGCGAGAGGCACGTCCTGTGGGCAGTCAGCCGGTGCTGGCGCCTCTCCTCTTCCCCTGCATTTGGCGACATCCCTGGCATGTCACGAGGCATTGAGATAGAGCCGTGCACTGATGGCTGAACGGACAGCTTCTACTGCAAAATTACCAACAAAATAATTTATAGTTTATTCATTTGGATCCCGCATTATACAAAGTGGGTCACAACAGGTACATCCATAATAAAATAACATCCAAAAAACAAACAAATACAAAACTAATCAGTGTCCAGCGCTCAGTTATACAATGGAATACTCAATCCCCATATTTCATTTTACTAAATAAATATAATTTTAGTAATCTTTTAAAATTATTCAAATATACCATAACAACACAGTAAGCTAATTAGATGCAAAGTCAAAGCTCACAGAACTTGCGATCTAAGGATTATTCAAAACTCAACTGTCCGACTGATTTTTGTTCTGAAGAAACATGAACATGTCAGTCCTTACTATCGACAGTTGCATTGGTTACCGATAGAGGCAAGAGTCTTGTTTAAATTCTCTTGCATTTGCTTCAAATCTCTATTCGGTTTGGCTCCAGTTTACCTTTCCTCTCACTTTGACTTACTTCACACCATCAAATCCACTTGAAGGTCATATTTATTTGCCTAGCTGACATTAAAATCTTGTCATTTATCAACTTTATCAACTTTCCGAGATAGGCATTGACTCCACCGTCCTAAAGTGGTTCTCGAACTTCCTACACTCTCGTTCCTACACTGTCAACACAAATGGCACCATGTCAGTTCCTTGGAAACCATCTTGCGGATTCCCGCAGGGATCACCCATATCCCCTATTCTCTTTAACATCTATATGTCTTCCCTGAAATTCTTCCAACTATCTCCCCTTGAAACAATCTACACATATGCTGATGACATCCTCGTCCTTCTCGAGACAGATCAGAACCTTACCAACCTCCATGAGAACATCACAGCCTACATAACGAGACCCCACTCCTGGTCCCTCTCGGTACAGATGAAACTGAACGAATCTAAAACAAAACTACTCTGGCTCGGCCCAAAATTAGAACACCTTCCCACCCTCTTCTCACTGCCCTCTGGTGCCACACTGCAGCTTGAGTTCTCAAGCAAAGTCCTAGGCATCATTATCGATTCTTCCCTCTCCTTCAATGACTACCTCAACTCCTTGGCAAAATCATGCTTCTTTAGCCTCCACATGCTGAGGAAAGTAAGGTCCTACTTCCGCCAACATTTTGCCGTCCTTGTCCAATCTATCATCCTCTCCAAACTAGACTACTGTAATGCCATCTATTTAATTCTAACAAAAAAAAGTCTTCAAAGACTCCAGCTAATCCAGAACACTGCGGCCAAGTTGATCGTCGCAAAACGCAAATCTGATCATGTCTCCCCACTTCTGGCCAAACTTCACTGGCTCACATTGATTTCCAGAGTTCATTTCAAATGCACCTGCCTGGCTTTTAAGATCATTCACGGCATCCTCCCCCCCCCCCCTCCTAATCCCACTATCTTATAACTCCTCGAGTCCTAACTCCACCAGACCCACCCAAAAACATAAACTAACCTTCCCCTCTCTACATGGTATTCTCTATGCGGGTAAACTGGGAAAATCCCTCCTCTTCAAAATCACAGGTCTTTGGAACAATCTTATTGTCCCACTATGGATCCTGAGCTCCCTCCAATTATTCCGTAAGCACCTGAAAACTTGGCTTTTCACAAAAATGTAATGCTCTCCTCCCCCTGTACTCTACCCCAACCCCTTATTCTTCTTTTCTTATATTTATGTTCTTGTAAACCATGCCAAGCTCTACATCTGTGGAGAAGATGCGGTATATAAACTTAAGGTTTAGTTTAGTCATTTATAAGAGAGTTTTGAACAGAACACTTTAATTTCAAGCAGGCAAATTGAATGCCTGGCTAAGCAAAACTATTTTACATACTTCATCCTATTATTCTTTTAGAAAATTGGTGAAGACTTATCTTTTTGATAAATTTGTCATTGATACTTTTTTTTCCCATCGTTTGTATTTCTTCAGTATCTGTACTATTCACTGATTGTTCAGTTCTCTTTTTTGTGAACCACCTAGAACTGTGTGGTGTGGCGGTATACAAGAATAAAGTTATTATTATTAATCAGGGAAAGCCTTATGGACACATGTGACACACGTACTATGGTAAGGGCAGCTTCACTGAGTGATGTCCAGTGAAAACAATAGTGCCAGCACACATCTGTGCATGAACCAGAATGTTGTTCTCCGCCTCCCAAAATGTTCTTGTGCATAAAAGTTTTGTGAGGCTAATACATATGCACAGAGCAACATTCTGTTCAAGCGCAAATGTGGGCTGGCACTTTTGTCTTCTTTGGACATACACATAGAGGTAAAACCTCCCATTCCGTGGCATAGCGAGGGCGAGAGATGCCCCTCCCCCGCCCTCATCTCCACTCCCCGCCCCTCCCCCGCCCTCATCTCCACTCCCTGCTCCTTCCCCGCTCCCACCCACTGCGCAAGCCCCCCCTCCCCGCTCTTTCCCCGATCTCACATGGCCTGCACACCCCCCTTCCTCTGTGCCTCCAGTTGAAGTTACCGCTTGCGGCAATCAACAACGTTCTCCTCGCCACCCCGTTGGCTCTCCCTCGTCGCTTCTTATGCTCAGCCCCCGGAAGTGACATCAGCAGGAGAGCCGATGGGGGTCACAATGAGCACATCGTTGACCGCCGCAAACAATAACTTCAACTAGAAGAATGGGGGAAGGGAAGGGGGGCGTGCGCATGGAGGGGGGAAGGGAAGAGGTAGGGGGCATAGAGGAGGAGGGGTGCCGGCACCCCTCCAACATCGCGCACAGGGCAGACTTCCCCCCTCAGTCCCCCCCTTACTGCTCCACCGCTCCCGTTCTATCTTTTAGTTTAAATTTTTTATTAATGACTAAATATGCATAAACTGTACAAAATTACAAAGGAATCCGAAAACCCAAAGAAATAACTTAGTCAGGTATATTGCATAGACAAGTCAACATTTAACCCCATTTTATATCCCTACTACAGTAACCAAACCGCAAATCCCATTATTTGACCAGAATGACCAAGGTATCTTTACTCTTATGGCACCCCAGCAAATGAGCAAAACCTCTATTGAAATCCCTCTAGAAAACTAACCCCCCTCCCCAAAATCCCCCCTTCTCCACCCCCCCAAGATATAGCCCACAAATTAAGAGTAGTGTGTGCTATTAAGTACCAGGCTTCATGCTCTTGGTGAAAGTGTTTGAATATATTTATCCCAAACCTATAGGAATGCCTTTTGCTTTTTGCGATGACCTCTAACCCCATAGGATTCCCACATCATTAGGGGTTAAAGCATGGAGTTTGTTGTGCCAATACCAAAAAAATGGGGGCTGCTCCTGTAGCGTTCACCCCCCCCCCCCCCCCCCCCCCCCCGCTGAACCCGAAAAGCGAGAATCATGAAATATGATGCCCAACTCCGAATAAGTTAAAGCATGTTTCGGGACCCATTGTAAATAAATAAACGGAGCCAGGCAGAATGCCTGAATTCTCTGACAGAGCCAAATACCATGATAGAAAGTATTGTGGTCCGAGGGACATTTATTACAGACTGAGGTAATTGCACAACCAGCCAAGAAAGCGCAATGTTGGGAAAAGTATGCCCTGTTGCAACTCCACATTATATGCGAGGTGAGGAATCTGAGACATTAAGGAAAGAAAATTGAGGGATTATGCTTGCGCCCCTAAATCCCTAGCCCATGCTGCCTGCAGTATCGTCCTTTTTGGGGAACGCCTTTAGAAATAATTTATGGAGGCCTGATACGGACATATGTCCCTCCTCATCCCCTTTTAAAATGCCCAAACTAGGGGACAAGTGGTACATACCCAAGGAGTGTATATAATGTGAAATCTGATAAAAAGCAAAAAGATCAGAGGGATGGCTCGCCAATCGCTTCCGGAAGTCAGCAAAAGTCAATATCCGGCCATCTTCCCGCTCTATCTTTTAAAGTCGCAGAAAAAAAAAAAGAGACAAATAATTTTTTTTTTAAAAGGCAATTATATCTTCTCAACTAACCCTTCTACACTGCCTTAAACCTGGTGGGGAATTTCCTGCACGGTATTCACATTATAATCCCCTGATTACAGCTGTACATTGTGGAAGAATACCTTATGGCTTCATTACCATGCCCTTTAATATACTGTGTACCTATGTAACCTGTGTGAGTTAACTTCTGCATTGAACCACCTTTGTGCATTGTGCACCCAGTAATGTGTGCATACACCTCACAGTTCTGTTAATGGCAGCTTTCGGAATCGGCTCCATAGTTTAGAAATGGAACTGGCCAGAGATATCAAAACACTTAGCAGGACTTCAAGAAAGGGAGGCTGCAAGGGAGGCTGCAAGAAGCTGAAATTTAAAGAGAAAGGAACTCTCTCTCTTCTACCACTTGGGAGCTTCTCTGTTTATCAGTACTGCTGCAACAACATTTGGGGCTTTTTGCTGTTCGGTTCTTTCTAAGGCAGGAGTTATGAAGCTGGTCCTTGGGTCAAACCTACTCAATCAAGTTTTCAGGATATCTATAATGAATATGCATTAAATAGATTTGCATGGAATGAAATAATGCATATAAACATGAGGAAGACTACTAAAATGGTGCGTGGTCTTCATCATGAGGCGTATAGGGACAGACATAAAGATCTCAATCTGTATACTTTGGAGGAAAGACAAGAGAGGGGAGATGTAAATGCGCACGAGTTGAGTCTCCTTCATTTGAAAGGAAGCTCTGGAATGAGAAGGCATAGGATGAAGTTAAGAGGTGATAGGCTCAGGAGTAATCTAAGGAAATACTTTTTTACAGAAAGGGTGGTAGATGCGTGGAACAATCTCCTTGTAGAGGTGGTGGAGACAGAGACTGTGTCTGATTTCAAGAAAGCCTGGGATAGGCATTTGGGATCTCTTAGAGGAAGAGATCATGGTTACTGCAGATGGGCAAACTAGATGGGCCATTCAACCTTTATCTGCTATCATGTTTTTATGATATCATGAAACCCTGATTACCTGGCTGTGTACCTGGCTGAGAACCCTTGTTCTAAGAGTTATAGCTATTTGCCTTCTGTAACACAAGTTTTATGACATATGTTTTTTCAGTTTAACATCTCCAAACAAGGGGGTCCTTTCACTAAGGCGCACTAGCTGTTATAGTGCATGCTAAATATTATATTCTATGGATGCGTTAGCGTTTAGCGTGCACTAATATTTAGCATGCGCAAAACCCAATCACAGAAAAACAGCTAAAGTAAATAGCATCTGTCAAAAAGGCCACTTTACATTAGTTATTACTCTTGAATAAATGATGCAAACGATTTGTAAACCTATAAAATTATTTATTATTGGAATCGAGCTGTTTCCGGCTGGGTCACTAGTCCTGGAAGTTACAGCATCTGTGAAAAGAGCAAGATAATCACGGCACACGTTGGCATCCTGCATTAACACTGGTAAAGTGGTTTTTAATGTGTTAGTCTATAAAGGCTGCCTGAAGTTAGATACCAGGATGATGCATGCTAAGTTCAAATTTCATAACAGAAGTTGTGCGTGCAACTGCTGTTATAGAATAGGGCAGGGGTGTCCAACCTGCGGCCCAAGGACCGCATGCGGCCCCGTGAAGTATTTTGTGCGGCCCCAGTCAAGGGCGATGCAGTGTTTTCTTCTGCTGCTCCTGGATGTTTACTGTCTTGCTGGCTCCCTCCTCTGTCTTGCTGCAGCATTTGCGCGGCCCCAGAAACTTTTTCAGCCAATGCGGCCCAGGGAAGCCAAAAGGTTGGACACCCCTGGAATAGAGCGTACGTCTGCATTTGTGTGCCTAACTTTTGGTGCGCTCTACTCCACAATATGTTCAGGGATCAAACATACTATCAATGTTATCTCTAATCTAATCTAATCTAATCTAAACTTTAGGTTTGTATACCGCATCATCTCTACATTCGTAAAGCTTGACACGGTTAACAAGAGTTAGGGTAGAAAGGAACTCCAGTGGAGGGAAGAGGCAAAATGAAGAGAAAATTTAGAGGACTAGAATAACCAGAGAAGGAGGAGGAGTTACATTTTTGAGAATAACCAGGTTTTCAGATGTAGATCTCTAGTACTTCAGCGGTACCATTCAGAGCCCAATTAACTTTCATACGCTTTACACGTCAGACTTTGGGGAAGAACTGGATTACTTTGGTTGTTTTTTTTTATGCTGCTTTTGTTTTGTTGTATTGTAATTGTATGTATTATTTATAGTTACTTTGTATGTGATTTTGTTCCCCGCTTCGATTTGTGGATAAGAGGGTTATAAATATTTTTAAATAAATAAAATAAATAGTTGCAAGCACTTAGAATGGCTGGTATAAATGCTCACACCCAAGTGTAGTTAGCTAGGTTCATAAATACTAATATTCTATAACTAGTGTGCATATCAGCCTAGTGGGATAGCGCGGGGCAGTGGCGCCACCTCCCCCCGCTCCCTCCCTGGTCCTCCCTCCCCCGCTACACTCGTGATCTCCCTTGCCCACCACCCCCATCTCTCTTTAAATCTTCACCAGCGCAAGGAGCTTCTCCGGCCTGCTGTTCACGCCGATGCTGGCTTCTCCTCCGAAGCCACTTCCTGGCCCCACGACTAGGAAGTGATTTCAGAGGGGATCCAGGCCGGCGCAAGCAGCAGGCTGGAGACGTTGCTCGCACTGGTGAAGATTTAAAGAGGTACAGTGCAAGCATGGCGTGGAAAGGTGCTGGCACCCCCACCAAGGAGGTGCCCAGGGCAGTCCAACCCCCTGTTCCCCTCTTACTACGCCACTCTATCAGCTTAAGACATCTTCGACTCATCCATGCCCCTCACGGATCCACAGATCGAGTTGCATATGATGGATTTTAGGCACACAAACTGTGAAATAGTGATAAACAGTTGTGTGTAACTACAAATTTTTGACATTTAAGGGGAATTCATCAAGAGGTGCTAATCATGTCAGCGCACACTAACTGCTAAGGCAACCATAGGAATATAATGGGCATCTTTAAGTGTTTAGCACATGCTAACGTAGTTAACATGCACTAAAGCAGTTAGTGCCACTTGAAGAAATCCCCCCTTAGGGCTAGATTCATTAACCTGCCCAATCGGGCCTGATCCGGGCAGGTCCTACGAATTCTGGAAGCTAAAATATGCAGATGGAGGCGATCAGAGGAACGCCCCCATCTGCCGGCATGGATTGCTTTTCTGCGATTCCCACACATGCGCAGACTATCTGTAGATGGTCTGCGCAAGCCCATCAGAGTCGTGATCTTTTTTTTAACTTTAAACTTTTTAATTAGTTTTTAGCCCTGTGAGCCCGTGTTTTTAACCCACTTTAAACCCGCGGGTTAAAACCACGGGCTCGCAGGGCGGGGAAGGGCAGGAGATTTTCAGGGAAGTCAGGGCAGGAGAACCAGGGCAGCGATGCGGCGAGCAGGCAGGAGATTTTCAGGGATGTCAGGGTAGGAGAAGCAGGGCGGCGATGCGGCGAGCAAACAGAAGAGGGCGGCGAGCAGGGCAGAGAGCAGGGCTTCCAGAGTCAGAAAGATGTTTTCGACTGCTCCCCAGCAGTCGCTTCTTCAGTTGATCGGCCAGCCCAGTTGGATTGAGAATTTTGTGTTATAAAATCACGTCCCTGCCTACTTTGCATGCTTTTCTCCTCATTTGCATGCACAGATTCAAAGCAGATTGCAGGAGAGGTTAGTGAATGGGGCCCGAGAGAAATCTGGTCGCAAAGGGGTCGCAAACCAATCGGTACACGATCGGGTTGCTTTATGAATCTAGCCCTTAGTTCTTTTGAAGGCCAATTATTGGTACTTATCACCAATTAAGTGCCAAATTAGTGCCATTTAGCTAATTAAGGGGCCCTTTTACTAAGCTGTGCTAAAAATTGGCCCATGCTATGATTAGCGCATGGGTTTCCCTTTGCGCTAAGGCCACTTTTCGCATGGCTGTAAAATGGCCACATTTCCCATATTTACAATAATGGCCAGACGCTAATTTTCCCATAAGCGTATGGCCATTAGTGCATAAACCCTTAACTGCACCTATCGTCTAGGCGGTAAAGACTCCCTCAACTAACCAGAGGCTAATCAATTAGCACGTAGCAATGACCACGCACTAACCTATTAGCATAACCATGCCCACTCTTCACCCCCAAACATGTCCCCTGCACATGTACAAAAAATACCACGAAATGCCTAAGCACACCCCACGGTAGAGCTCATAAGCACTAAGTACACATTAGTGCAGTGTCCTGTAAACTTTTTGAAGCCGCAGCACCCTAAACACGGGGCCATAGCTGGAGGGCATCTGGAAAAGTGTGGACGTTGATGCGATGACATCACAAGCATACGTGACATCACGTCGACATCTGCGCATGCATGGAGGCCCTTTGGACCGGGTCCTGAGCCTGCTATTATTACGGGGGAGGGGGGAGGGGAAGTGCTGGAGGAGGAGAAGTGCAGAGAGAGGTAAAGGTGCTGGTGTACAGTGCAAGAAGCACTTCCTGTAAGCAGTCAAGCAGCGCCGGCGTCTCTCCTCTTCGCTAGCATCTCTTGGCACACCTGGAATCTTGCCATGGCACACAGTTTGCGATACACTGCATTAGTGGTTACTGCAGCTTAGTAAAAGGACTCCTAAGTTATACACATCAACAACCCTATTATAAAACTGTGGGCAGTGGCATAGCAAGGATGAGCGACACCCAGGGCAGTGGGTTCAAATCCCTCGCTGCTCCTTGTGACCCTGGGCAAGTCACTTAATCCCCTCATTGCCCCAGGTAAACTCAGTGGCGTACCCATCTGTACAAAAAACATGATATTTAGTAACAAGCCACACGTCACACATGAGTACCTAGGAAAAGGCAGCATCTTACATACTGCAGTGAGCAGTACAACATCAATACACCCATTGTAAAACTAAACAAGCCAGACTAGTACAGATCAATCCTGCAGTCAATCCTAACAAAAAAAAAACATGTCTTTCGAACATAGAACACAGAAAACACTTTCGCCTAGTAAGGAATATGTCATCACAAACTAACCCCTCCCCCTTTTACAAAACTGTAGTGTGGATTTTAGCCACGGTGGTAACAGCTCTGACGCTCATAGAATTCTGAGCATCAGAGCTGCTACCACCACGGCTGGCGCTAAAAACGCTCCACAGTTTTGTAAAAGGGGGGATAAAATAGAAATACATAGACAAAGGTTAAATTGAACCAGCAAGAAGCTGTACTCTGCATACAATGCAAAATCACAGAAACAGTGACACATGTCTCCTAAAGCAACAAATAAATAGAAAAATTTTGTTCTACCTTTGTCTTCTGTGGTTTCTGCTTTCCTCATCTTCTTATAACTCTCTTCCTTCCATCCACTGTCTGCCGTCTCTCTTCCCCTATATGGCATCTTCTCTCCTTCTATGCCCCTTCCAGAAACTGTATGCCTCCCCCTTTCATCTCTCCTTTCACCCCCTATGGTCTGGCATCTCTCTCCTCTCCTTCCCTCTCCCACACCTCTCCTCTGCAATCCCTTTCCCTTTTTTCCCTCATTTTCTTTTTCAATTTATTTTCTGCATTTGTCTAGATTACGTTCTTATTACCCTCTCATCAATGTCCTTTTTTACTATCTACCTAAAGCTTGCCACCTCTTTCCCTCACCCCTCCAATGTTTTCCTAATTCAATCCTTTTCTCCCCATCATGTGCCCTCCTTTTATTTATCCCCTCCTTCCATCTTTCTCTCCTCCCATTTCCTTCCTGCATTTGCTCCCTTATCTCTCCCATCTGCACTTCCATCCAGCATAGGCTCCCCACTACCATCCAATGTCCGTTCTTTCTCTCGCCATCCACCCCTCTTCAATCAGCATCTGCCCCCTTTCTTTCCCTCCAATATCCTTCCCCATTATGTCTCTCCCCTTTCTCTGTACATCAATTCCATCAACACCACCCTTCCATATCACCCTGCCCCTTTCTTTCCCTCTACCACTCTTCTATTCCAGCAGTCCTGCTCCTTTCTCTCCCTTCATGCAGCAAGGTCCCATGATGACTGTAGCTGCCGGCTGCCAGTCCACCCCACTCCGACGTACTTGCTCTGGAGTGGACTCAGCAGCCGCATGCTGGAAGGTCCTGTGATGACTCGTCTTCTGGCTCTGCTCCGGAAGAAATAAGTTACGTCGGAGGGGGTGGACCCGGCAGACGCAGGGAGTTGTGGCAAAGTCCCACAATGACTGCGTCTGCGGGGTCTACTCCCTACGCCGTAATTTACTTCTTCCAGAGCAGAGCCGGCAGATGAGTCATCGTGGGACCTTCCTGCATCTCAGTGCAGCTGCTGACTCTGCTGCAGAGAAAGTAAGTCAGAGGTAACGTGACCATTTATTTTTTTCATCAGAAGGGGACATCTATTAATTGACTGTATATCCTTTCTTTCATTTCTTTCTTCCTGCACTCAGGCCCAACAATTGTCCCTTTCTATTCCCTCCTTCCTTCCTTCCTTCCCATGTCCCAGTGCCTCCGTCCTGTGTCCATAGTGCCCCCAGTGCCTCCATCCTGTGTCCTTAGTGCCCCCAGTGCCTCCATCCTGTGTCCGCCTCCAGTGCCTCTGTTCTGTGTCCTTAGTGTCTCCAGTGCCTCCTTCCCATGTTCTTAGTGCTCCCAGTGCCTCCATAGTGCCCCCAGTACCCTGCCCTGTGTCCTTAGTGCCCCCAGTGCCTCTGTCCTGTGTCCAGTGCCCCCAGTGCCTCTGTCCTGTGTCCATAGTGCCCCCAGTGCCTCTGTCCTGTGTCCATAGTGCCCCCAGTGCCTCCATCCTGTGTCCATAGTGCCCCCAGTGCCTCCATCCTGTGTCCATAGTGCCCCCAGTGCCTCCGTCCTGTGTCCATAGTGCCCCCAGTGCCTCCTTCCCATGTCCATAGTGCCCCCAGTGCCTCCGTCCTGTGTCCATGGTGCCCCCAGTGCCTCCTTCCTGTGTCCATGGTCCCCCCAGTGCCTCCATTCTGTGTCCATGGTGCCCCTGGTGCCTCCTTCCTGTGTCCATAGTGCCCCCAGTGCCTCCTTCCCGTGTCCTTAGTGCCCCCAGTGCCTCCATCCTGTGTCCATGGTGCCCACAGTACCTCCATCCTGTGTCCATGGTGCCCACAGTACCTCCATCCTGTGTCCATGGTGCCCCCAGTGCCTCCATCCTGTGTCCATGGTGCCACCTTCCCGTCTTTAGTGCCTCCTTCTTATGTCCCTCCACTGCCTTCCAGATTTTGTCCACCCCCAAAAGCCAGCCTGCCTGCCTGCCTGCCTACCTATCTCCCTCCCTCCCTGCCGTGCTAAAGCCAGCCAGCTTACCTGCCTACATCCTTCCCTCCCTGCCGTGGGAAAATAAAAAAGCGCCTCTCCCCCGGTCCTCGTCACTGCAATCTTACCTCCCCGCTGCTGCTGCTAATCGCCGACAAGAAGTCTTCTTTCCAACATCAATTCTGACGTCAGAGAGGACGTTCCAGGCCAGCCAATCACTACCTGGCTAGCCCGGAGCGTCCTCTCCGACGTCAGAATTGACGTCGGAAAGAAGACTTCTTGTCGGTGATTAGCAGCAGCAGCAGGGAGGTAAGATTGCAGCGGCGCGGACTGGGGGAAAGGAAGGGCAGTAGGACCCGGACCTGGCCGGCTGTGCACCCGGGGCGGACGGCCCCCCCCCTCCCCCGGTACGCCACTGGGTATACTAGATAGAGTTTGAGCCCACCGGGATATAAGTGGTATATAAATAAATAAATAAATGTACTTGGGGCAGTGGAGGATTAAGTGACTTGCCCAGGGTCACAAGGAGCAGCATGGGGTTTGAGCCCACAACCTTTAGATGCTGAGGTTGTAGCTCTAGCCACTACACCACACTCTCCTTCCCCTGGAGGGCTAGCTCATTTGTCCCTCACAGCTCAGAGTTAATGGTGACTTCAGAGACATGGAAAGGGGGGGGGGGGTAGAGTGATCCCCCAATAATTGCCCCATAGCCATTCCTTACAAGTTCTTGAGCAGCTGGTAGACCAGGAGTATTAGCACCAGAATGATGGCCCCTATCATGATCCGCCGCAAAAGCTTTCCAATTGCCTCTGAAAATAAAATGAAGAGGAGAAAAATAATTATAAGCTAGCAAAAAATACAACTATTATTTTATCTTACTGTGTCTGTCTGGTGGTGTCACTTCTTTTCCTTAGAATGACAACAGTTATTCTGTTTTAAAACTCTTTCCTGTTAACATACCCATGATATCAAGGAATGTCAGAAATAAGAACATAAGAACAGCCTTACTTGGTCAGACCAATGGCCCATCAAGCCCAGTAGCCCGTTCTCACAGTGGCCAATCCAGGTCACTAGTACCTGGCTAAAACCCAAAGAGTAGCAACATTCCGTGCTACTGATCTAGGGCAAGCAGAGGCTTCCCCGTGTCTTTCTCAATAACAGACTATGGACTTTTCCTCCAGGAAATAGTCCAAACCTTTCTTAAAACCTGCTATGCTATCTGCTCATACCACAACCTCTGGCAACACATTCCAGAGCTTAACTATTCTCTGAGTGATAAAACATTTCCTCCTGTTGGTTTTAAAAGTATTTCCCTGTAACTTCATCAAGTGTCCCCTAGTCTTTGTAATTTTTGACAGAGTGAAAAATCAATTCCTTGTACCCGTTCTGCTCCACTCAGGATTTTGTAGACTTCAATCATATCTCCCCTCAGCCATCTCTTTTCACATACTCTGGTGTCCAACTGGCTGGTTTTTGCAGTAAAACCACAGTAGGATCTAATTGCCCATATTGTGTTAGTACGTATTATGCACAGACCCATTAAATAACTGCATGTGATTGAAGTATATCATCCCAACATATCAGCAAAACAGACTACGAGCATGTGCAGTGTTACACACTTGATCAGTATGGCCACCTCAGGACTACTGCAGGACAGGAGAATATGGTCTAAAAGAATATCAACAAATTAGAAAGGGCACATGTGACAAAATGATGCTTTTCCCCTTCCTCTATTCTCTTCCATGACCTGAAACTGCAATTACCTAATGACTTAGTTTAATCTAGCATGCCAAAACAATGGCCAATCAGGGATTTCCTTAGGCTTCCCAGAGACTTCCTAAGGAAGTCATTGATTGGCTCAGGCACCTTGGGCTCATCCCATGGGAGGAACCTAAGGCACCTGAGCCATTCAGGGCCTTAGGCCCCTCCCCACGCATCACATGATGCACCAGGGGCAGGGCCTAAGGCCTGCAGTTCGCGCCAGGAGCCAGAGGAGCAGGAGGCACCCCTCCTGCTCCCAACGGAAAGATAGAGGGAGGGGGAGGTTGATGGCAAGAGGGAGTGGGCATCGCTCGTGCTGTTCGTGGAGTATTTTTTTTTCTGTCAGGGAGCGCAAGCTGGGCCTGATGGCAGGAAGAAGTGGGCATCCCTCCTGCCTTTTTCTAGAGGGGGGCTGCCACCACCACTTTTGGGGGGGGACTACCACCGTATTTGTGTGGGTGTGGGGTGTCGGGGCTGTCGGCAGCAGTGGGGTTTTGTTTTTCATTTTTTTTAATGGGCAGCAGTTGGGTTTGACATTAGTAAAATCCGATTCAAAATAGGCAAGCAATTGTTGCTGAATCAATCGCTTGGCTATTTTGCGTGGGGTTTTACTAATTTGCATGGGTGGATTGGATGGGATCGTAAACTAGGCAGTGGGCCATTTAGTGAATCGGGTTGGGGAACGATCGCATAACCAGTAAAACTAGTTTTGTGATCGTCGTTACAGGATCAGTACATTTAGTGAATCTAGCCCAATCTCTCCTGGTAGTTACAATGAACACAAACTGGGCAGACTCAGTCACATGGCTGAAAGGGGGCAAGGTTTACTCAAGAATTGTAGATGTTTATTTTTTTTTTTTTTAAATCAATATACCATCCTTAGTAGTTTACAACAAAATACAAACAATGTGTTAACATAAAAGAAGCATAGAGGAGGATTTAAGATGGCGGTAGGCTGTTACTCATGCTCCTGAGCTGATCCGAGAGCGTTCTGTTTAATTTTTCCTACCTTTACCAAGAAGCCGCATGCTAAGCGCAAGGGGATAGTTTGGGTGGATCCCTCGACACTGAGAACTTCCTCCCCGATGCAGCGGTCGATTCGGGAGTTCATGACTACTTTGAACCCCGTTGAGTTGTCTGGGGTGACAACGGCGCTATCCCCCGCTCGAGGAGAAGTAGAGGATCTTACCTTGGAGACATCTTTATCCTCCACCGCGCCCTGCTTCAATCGCGGCACTGACTGAGGAGCCCTGCCGAATGGAGATTGCAGAGGAAACCCCAGTTCGAGGGGCAGAAGCCGCCAGAGCAACGAAGGAGCAGGGGGACCTGGGAGCTGACAGAGAAGTCAGCTCTCAGCTGGTTAAATCTCCAATTGGAGATTTGGGATGCTCTCTCCAGCCTGAATGTTACCATAACCAAGTCTTCACAAGAAATCACAATTTTAGTAAGTACAGTTGATGCTTTGGGACTCATATTATAAGGGACTAAAGAAGATTTCTCTAATAACTTAAAACAAGTAAATTAAAAGGTGGAAAAACTTCAAGACCTATCTTTTGAACTTATTAAGAACAAAAATCAATTAAATTGTAAGTTTGAACAATTAGAAAACTTTAATCGTCGTCTGAATTTTCGCCTTTTGAATTTTCCTGGGGGTCTCTCCTATCGAGATGTTTAAAAAATACCTTATTGAAATTCTGAAATTTTCCCCTGAATGTATACCACCTGTTAGTAGGATATACTATTTTCCATCAAAAAAAGGAGCAGGGGTAAACTTAGAGATCGAACAAGTCCATTTAAATACTGAAGGTGTTTTAACATAACATAAAACTCACTCGTATACCACAAATACCATTAAGTTCTATGTGGTTCACAAAGACTAGGAATACAAATAGATAGACATCCGATTTCTAACTTCCAAAGTGTTCCCTAAAAAGATACGTCAAAATTGTTGATATAAAGTTGGTAATGTAAATATATAAGTTTTACATGTTACAGATTTCCTAGAGTCAACTGTATCTGTATCCTCTGAAAGAATGACGCTATTAGTTTTGTAAGTCTTTGAACAAGACATAAATGCACATTTTTTTGTCTATATTTTCGATCTTCACAATTATTGTTTTATGGGGAAAAAAAGTGTATCTACTGTATACTCCAATGTAGCTAGGCAGACATAGGAATGTAGGAAATTGTTTCTTGTAATGATGCCTGAAATAGTGTCTTTGGGAGGTACATTTCTTTTAGCTTACCCATGCAAATGTCTAGTTAAATATTTAGGGGTTAAATATGTATTTTACTCTCCTGAACAGCTGCGAGCCTTCTTGGATCTGAAGAAGATGGCTACAGGAAATATGTAGTTATTGTGAATAGTAATTAGTTAAAATGGAATTCTTTTGCTGTTAAGCCTATTCCTGATTAATTATATAATAAGTTTCTCTTCACTTATTTGGAATTACTCCTCCACTGATTGAGGTCTAAGGAGCTTTACTTGTTTTCTTTCAACTGCATTAAGATTTCCTTGTTTATTTCATGCTGTATTACTGTCGCAAAAATTAATTCTTGTAATATAATTTGAAATTTGATTAAAAAAAAAAAAAAGAAACATAAAATCATTAATATCCCAGCATCCCAGTATCATAACCGTCAATTCCAATAAATTTATAGGAGCATTTTCAATATGACTTCTAAATCCAATTTTGGACGTTTTGTGAAAAACATCCAAAACTTCCGTAGAGAAAATGGCCATTTTCAAACCAGAAAAAAGTCCCAACTTTTTGTTTTGAAAATGGCCATTTGCTAGACATTTTTTTAACTCAATCCATCTATCTTTTAGGACCAGTCCTGAAAAAAAATGTCTAAGGGAAAAATGCACAAAAACAAGCCATTAAGATTCTTAGTAGACTGGCCACTAGTGTTGCCCAATTCAGGGAAAAATTTTGATTTGATTCAGCCTCCTATCTCACTGTGCGGCGGCTTTCCATCCCTCCCACCCCCCTGTGCAGCATTTCCAGACCGACAGACCCCCCCCCCTTGAGGCCTGATATACCTCCATGGCCTCCTAAAGCAACAGCAGTGGTGAACGGCTAGCAGATGCAGGCTCTGAACAGGTTTGTTCGTGCTTGCTCTGCCAGGACTTCCCTCTGTCGGGTTATCAGTGACAGGGCAGGCCATGAACAAGCTTGTTCAGAGTCATTAGTAGAAGAATAGAAGCTTTCAATAAACAAACTTAAGCAACCAAGGTGAACTTGAATTTTCAGTTCTAACAGAAAATAAATTTAAAAAAAAAGAGAAAACTACAGACGGTGAATGATGAAATGCGAGTGTGCTTGTCAACTATTGAGCCACATTTTGAGTTAATTTGCACTAAAAAACAAGCACATCCATTGCACTGATAAGCAATTCTATTCTATCTACTTTAGTTTCACTGTTGTTACAATTACCCATACATAGCTTAAGGAACTTTAAATAAATAGCTCTCAAATTTAACATATGAGATACTGATTTAGATCGAATCACGTTCCTTTTGTATGTACTCCCGCACACAGTCTGGTGTAAGATAGGAAAGCTTCTGGGGCTCATTGCAGAAGTTTCTTCATTAATGCCTGTTTGTGGCAATGGGTAATTTCTCCCAGGTTTTGATGGATTGGCATTTGTATATTGGAACCAGCAAGGTATAGTATACATTTTGCAGGTAGTAACTGAGACGGGTCAAATGAAATCATTCACATCTTTGTGTGAGGAGTTTGACTTAGAGAGGCTCAATACTTTTAAATGTATGCAATTAAGTCACTATGTAGCCTCACTGCCTCCCAGAGGCATACTGGTTAGATGCACAGTTATTAAGCCCACTGAAACGTTATCACAAAGATCATCTGTAGGACAAATTGAAAGATCTAGAGTAGACTATGAGCTACTCATATATATCTGTAAATTGAATAGGGATATCACCAGTGTACTCACTAGAGACCAGTTAAAACACCGTCACTAGTGAGTCCACTAAATCTGGCAAAATACCAATAAGAATCAATTTGGGAAATGCATTATAAATGCATGCTTCATTTATATTTCACTCCACAGAGCTTTTATTGCCACCGTTCAGTAAAATGATCAGTGCCTGAAATGTTACTAGCCCAATGCTATGTTGGGACATATTTTATGGGATTAATCTTGCATCTACTTTTCTGGGAATCAATTGTTAATTTTGTATCACAGCATTGGAGATGCACTTGGAGGCCTTCCCCACTGAAAGAAGGTATGAACCACTATGTTGAGAGTGATGAGGAAAAAGCAAATGTGCTAATCAAATACTTCTGTCCAGTGTCCATGGAAGAAAAACCTGGAGAAGGACTGCGATTAGCTAGCAAAGTTGCACCTGAGAATGGAATGGATACCACACCTTTCACAGAAGAAAGTGATTATGAACAATTTGAAAAATTGAAGGTGAACAGAGCTATGGGACTGGACGGTATCCTTCCCAGGATATTGAGGAAGCTCCGAAAAATTCTAGTGGGTCTTCTTAAAGATTTGTTCAATATATCTTTAAAGATGGGAGAGATTCCGTGTGACTGGAGAAGAGTGGATGAGGACTCTCTTCACAAAAATGACTGCAGAGATGAAGCGGAAAACTACAGGGTGATAAGCCTCACTTCAGTTATTGGAAAAATAATGAAAACATTGCTGAAGGAAAGGATAGTGAAATTCTTAAAATCTAATGGATTGCAAGATCCGTGGGCTAAAGTGGTGAACTGGATCAGAAATTGGTTGACAGACAGATGCGAGAGGGTAGTGGTAAATGGAATTCGCTCAGAGGAAGGTCAGGTGAATAGTGGCGTGCCCGATTTATTCAATATTTTTTCAGGTATATTAGTGAAAGGAGGAAGACAAAAAATGGAATTATGAGACTGAAAGAAGGTATGAACCGCTATATGAAGAGTGATGAGCAAAAATCAAATACTTCTGTTCGGTGTTCACAGAAGAAAAACATGGAGAAGGACCGCAATTGGTCAGCAAAGTTACACCTGAGAATCGAATGGATACTGCATCATTCATGGAAGAAAGTGTTTATGAACAACTTGACAAATTGAAGGTGGACAAAGCTATAGGACTAGACGGGATCCATCCCAGGATGTTGAGGGAACTCTGAGAGGTTCTGGCGGATCCTCTTAAAGATGTTCAATAAATCTTTAGAGACGGGAGAGGTTCTGCGGGACTGGAGAAGAGCGGATGTGATCCCTCTTCACAAAAGTGGTGGTAGAGATGAAGCGGGAAACATGTCGGTAAGTCTCATTTCAGTTATTGGAAGAATAATGGAAACGTTGCTGAAGGAAAGGATAGTGAAATTCTTAGAATCTAATGAATTACAAGATCCGCAGCAACATGGGTTTACTAAAGGTAAATCATGCCAAACGAATCTGATTGAATTCTTTGACTGGGTGACCAGAGAACTGGATCAAGGACGTGTGCTAGATGTAATTTACTTAGATTTCAGCAAAGCCTTTGACACGGTTCCTCATAGGAGGCTCTTAAATAAACTCCACAGGCTGAAGTTATGATCCATAGTGGTGAACTGGATTAGAAACTGGTTGATGGACAGAAGCTAGAGGGTGGTGGTTAATGGAATTCATTCGAAGGAGGGAAAGGTGAGTAGTGGAGTGCAGGGCCGCCAAGAGAAAATCTGGGCCCCGGTACAAAGAAGGTGTGTGGGACCTTATACAAAATTCTACACACATGCTATGTGTGTATATCATTATTTATTTCTAACAATGGTGATGTTTCTTGAGCTTTATTGGGCCCCCTTGAGTTTCATAGGCCCTGGAGCGATGTACCGGCTGCACCCCCCTCTCCTCGGGCCTGGTGGACTGCCTCAAGGATTGATGCTGGGACCGATTTTGTTCAATATGTTTGTGAGCGACATTGCTGAAGATTTAAAAGGTTAGCCTTTTTATGGATGATACCAAGATTTGTAACAGAGTGGACACCCCACAGGGGCACACCCGGAACCCCATAAAGAATCTGCAAAAGTTAGAAGAATGGTCTAACATCTGGCAACTAAAATTCAATGCAAAGAAGTGCAGAGTGATGTATTTGGGAGATAGAAATCTGAGGAACTGTATGTGCTGGGAGGTGAGAGGCTGCTAAGCACAGATGGAGAGAGGGACCTTGGGGTGATTGTGTCTGAGGATCTAAAGGCATCTAAACAGTGTGATAAGGTGGTGGCTGTAGCCATAAGGATGCTAGGCTGTATAGAAAGAGGAGTAATCAGCAGAAGAAGGGAGGTGTTGATGCCCTTATATAGGCCATTGGTGAGGCCGCACTTGGAGTATTGTGTTCAGTTTTGGAGGCTATATAAAAAGACTTGAAGTAGTCCAGAGGAAGATGACGAAAATGGTAAGGGGTTTGAACCAAAAGAAGTATGAGAAGAGACTGGAAGACCTAAATATGTATATTCTGGAAGAGAGGAGGGACATAGGAGATATGATACAGATGTTTAAATACTTGAAAGGTATTAATATAGAACCAAATCTTTTCCAGAGAAGGTAAAATAGTAAAACTAGAGGGCATAAATTGAGGTTGCAGGGAGGAAGACTTAGGGGTAATGTTAGGAAATTCTTTTTCACAGAGGGTGGTAGATACCTGGAATGCCCTCCCGAGGGAAGTGGTGGAGAGGAAAATGGTGATGGAATTCAAAAAAGCATGGGATAAACACAAAGGAATATTAGAAAATGAATGGTTTAAATAAAAGAACTAAGGCCAGTACTGGACAGACTTGCAATCTGTCTCTCTGTGACCCATAAATGGTGTAGGATGGGCTGGGGAGGGTATCATTGGGAACTCCACATGAGGACATTACTGGCCAGACTTTATGGTGGGTATCCTGCAAACAATGGGATGGTTGGATAGGCTGGAGTAAGCTTGAACGGCAATTACAGCAGTTGGAACCTATGACAGTACAAGGTGGACTTTACAGTCTATGGCCCAGAAATATCAAAGAAAAGATACAAGTTAATTTAATCATGTAATTTTAATACATATAACTAATGAGCAGACTGGATGGATCATTCAGGTCTTTATCTGCCATCATTTACTATGTTACCCCTCCTTGTTATGTGTTACTATATAAGGCTATTGCCTGCTTTGGTATAAACTCTAGGAGGCAGCAGAGCCCTCTGGTGAAGGAGGAAGAATAGAAAACCTGGAGTGGATTCCTTCTGCACAGCTTATAAGCATGGGGTGTAGAGAATGACACAGGGACAAATTTTTCCCCGTCCCCACAGGAACTAAATTTTTCTGTCCCATCCCCACGAGTTTTGTCACTGTCCTGGTCCCTGCCCCATTCCTATAAAATCTGCTTAACCACACAAGCCTCAAACACTTATGATTTTAAAGTGTTTGAGGCTTATGCAGATGAGGACAAAGCTTGCAGGAATGGGGCAGGGACAGAAAAATAACTCTCCGGGACAGGAAAATGAGTTCCTGCAGGGATGGGGAAAAATTTGTTCCCGTGTCATTCTCTAATAGGGAGAATACTTTATCATCCAGAATGACGCACCTATCTACTAGAAAAGATATTAGCAAGGTAAGAACCTAATCTCTTTTTTCACTAACTGTGAGTATTGGAGGGAACTCTGTGTACTGTAATAGCCTCATTAACACTCTTCACCAGTACCATCACGAGAGCGCTAGGTTTCTTCCCTCCTTCCCCTTCCCTCCCCTCCCCTCCCTCCCCTGGTCACTTTCTTGAACAGATCACAAACTCAAATCTACTATGGTATTCCCTGAGCCACAACTCTGGTGTCAGTGCGTTGCTGGTTATTCATACTTGAGCTGTTCAACATGGGCTTTTCCCCGATAAATTTATAAACAGCATTGCTCTTGTTTGTGTCCGAGTCAGGATAGTCGAACCACATGGGGTTATTGTCAAGGTCCAGTTCATATTCATCCATCACTTTCTGTTCCCTTCGTCTTCTCCATATTGCTGGAATCAATAAAAGAAATAGATGGTCAGAAATAATCCCTGAGAGACAGGAACAGTTAGAAAGACAGCCAAGTATTTGACAAATGAAGCAAAGGCAGCAAACCACATCTTAGTTCAAAACTGGATTTTGAGGAGGCAGTCCTGATGTGAAGTCTGGAGATAAGGTGTGGCTTTATCTTGGGTAAAATGTGTGTTCCTATAACTTTACTGTTTCAGGATAAATTGCATGAAGGAACTGTACTCATGGTATGTCAGGTTCAAGGTTCCATTGCTGCTGTGATCTCACTTCCTCAAACTCACAGCTACCACTATACATTATAAGCCTTTGGATCTCAGTTTGGTGTACCTTCCTTCCTTGCTAACGCAATTTCTATGATGCAGACAGGAAGAGTGCACAAGATCTTCACTGATCCATTACATTTTATAAGTTAATTCAATTGCATTTTAAACTTTATAACTTAAATACATTTTAAGGATTTTAAAGTAGTTAAGATTCGTGACTTAGCTTTAGATTCTGTCGACAACGGGGATCATTCCACCGACATGCATGTTTCTCCATAGCTGTTTCAAGGCTAAACACCCCCTTTTTTATTTAAAGCCTCTGCCATTCTCACACGTTTCTATTCTTGAGGTTTATAATGTATAGTGATTGTTGTGAATTTGATGAAGATTTACTATACGGGAAATAATTGAAAAATTGACTGCTGTCGTACATTAGTGATCTCACTTCCTATCACATCATGAATTATCCCATTATGTTATGTCAGATCTCATGGTGTATGGTACTAAAGCCCTAACATCTCCTAATTACTGAAATTCTTGCCCCTGCATGTCAATTATCTAATACCAGGCCATATTGCAAGATATGATCACACAAGATCTCTCTTCAGGTGCAAATAAGGGATTAAAACTTATCTCTAGCACTGGACCCAAATGGGAAATAGGGGATGATATGAGGAAAAGTTGCTCAACAACATGATGATCAATATCTAATGTTTGGCTTGTAATTTAAACTTTTGGCCTTCCTGTATGCAAAATGACTGTTTGCAAATGTATCTAGTTACTGAGTGTAATTATCTAGTTACTGAGTGTAATTATCTTTTTCAAAGTACATTTTAACTAGAGAATGACACGGGGACAAATTTTTCACCTTCCCCTTGGGAACTCATTTTCCCTTCCCGTCCTGTCCCCATGAGTTCTTTGCCTGTCCTTGCCCCATTCCTGCAAGCTCTGTCCTCATCTGCACAAGCCTCAAACACTTTAACGTCATAAGTGTTCCAGGCTTGTGCAGTTAAGGCAGAGTTTACATGAATGGGACAGGGATAGCGACAAAATTCACAGGACGGGACAGGTAAATTGAGCTCCTGGGGGGATGGGAAAAAATTGTCCATGTCATTCTCTAGTTTAAACCAGTTCTTTTGACAATCTCCTGGTATCCCATGACAATGAGTCAGTTTCCAGTGCCAAGGCCTTGACATCTCCAAATTACTAAACCCTGGCTTTCATTGGTCTAAAACTAGACCAGGTATCCTGACTGAGAATAATATGGGCAAGCTTTAATGTTAGTGGTCTTAGCTCCATGATGGTAAGAATGAGGGCTGGGGGAAGAGGGACAGTCGGTACCCTTCTCATCTACTGCCAACTCCTGTCTCTTTCTACCTTGCTACGCTGCATACCTGGAACAACCTGCTTGACTCGGACATCAGGCTTCGTCTCTGGTGGTTTTCAAGTCCAGGCTGAAAACCCACTTTTTTTTTAGGCTGCATTTAAATCCTAATCCTACCACATATTAGTCTTTTATCCTTTCTACCACATCTTCCCCCCTTCTTATGCTCCACATGAGCAACATGTATCGATTCCCTTTTGGTCCAGTCTGTCATAATTATATTATAAGCTCTTCTGAGCAGGGACTGTCTCTTATATATTTAATGTACAGCACTATATGCACCTGGTAGCACTATAGAAACAATAAATAGTGATACTAGTAAAGTCCTAGTTTCCCTTCTCACTTCTTTCACCCAGAGGTCAGTTTTCCTTACCTGAATGTAATTCTTCACGTGTGACGTTGAATGGGGAGGGAAGGGAGGGAAAGGGAAAACGAGGTGGCATCACTAAGCTGCTTATTAATACCAGCTGCTGGAGAGGAACTGTGGGGATAAGAATACAGGAAAAATAACACTTAACAGATCTAGGGAGCACTGTAGAGAAAGAAAAGCTACTGCCATGTATATAGGACCCTAAAGGATTGCCCAAATAGGATTTGAACCCAGAGCATAAATGGATATTTCTCCAGGTACAAACTCAGTCTATCTTTTAGCTTTCACAGATTTTTCTATATTCATACATGGATTTTAATGTAAAGATGGCTGTTGCTCTTTTTCTGTATTGTCACCTGTAATATCACTGTCACCATAGAGAATATAGCAATCCATCTCAATCTGTCTCTATGTAGTCTCATTCTACCATAATTTTAATCTATGTTTAATAATTTTAATGTCATTGCATCTGTAAGCAATAGAATGGGATGAACCACTGAGGTCATAGCCCCACCAATATTTTGTCCAGCACTGCATCAGCAATTAGAAAGCTTGAAGGCAGGGCTAGAGATTTGCAGTTGGAGGAGCTCAAACAACCACTGTGTAATACTGTCCATTGTATCTATCTATACAATATTCATTGTATTTATCTAACAGTATCTCTCCTATTTCAGGCTCTTTATATTATCTCTAGTACTGCCCACATTTTCTCAGCCCAGGACAGGCATTCACCTGGCACAGCCATGGCTGAAACTTGCAGGGTGAAATCCCAAAGCAGCCTCTAGGATCCTCGTTTCTCACATGGCAGGGCTTTCCTACCCCCTACCCCCACCCCTTCCAGCTGGTGTCACAAAACAAGCCTGACTAGACTCAGCGGTGTCATCCTGGGCTCCTGGAGGAAAATCTTGGGTCCTTAGAAGAGAGATGATGGAATTGCAGTTATCACAGTCATACCTTGTGACATCACTGCCTGATGTAGGCCATTCCAATGAGGTCATGGTGTGCTGTCACAGTGCAGTTCAGAATTGCCACAAACCTTGAAATTCTCTGTAAGCTGGATGAACCATAGAACATAAGAACAGCCTTATTGGTTCAGACCAATAGTCCATCAAGCCCAGTAGCCCGTTCTCACGGTGGCCAATCCAGGTGACTAGTACCTGGCCAAAACCCAAGGAGTAGCAACATTCCATGCTACCTATCCAGGGCAAGCAGTGGCTTCCCTCATGTCTTTCTCAATAGCAAACTATGGATTTTTCCTCCAGGAAACTGTCCAAACCCTTCTTAAAACCAGCTATGCTATCCACTCTTACCAGAACCTCCGTTCCAGAGCTCCGTTCCAGAGCTTAACTATTCTCTGAGTGAAAAAAATATTTCCTTCTATTAGTTTTAAAAGTATTTCCCTATAATTTCATCAAGTGTCCCCTAGTCTTTGTAATTTTTGACAGAGTATAAAAATCGATCCACTTGTACCCGTTCTACTTCACTCAGGATTTTGTAGACTCTAATCATATCTCCTCTCGGCCATCTCTTTTCCAAGCTGACGAATCCTAACCTTTTTAGTCTTTCCTCATACATGAGGAGTTCCATCCCCTTTATCATCTTGGCCACTCTTCTTTGAACCTTTTCTAGTGCTGCTATATCTTTCTTGAGGTAAGGAGATCAGAATTGAAAGCATTACTTCAGATGAGACATATCACTTGTTCAAGAAAATAGATTCTTACAATGAAAAAAAACCAAACAATCCCCAAATATATAATCAGCTAAACAGTCAGCAAGCTTCTATTTCAACCCCAAGGTAAATAAGAAATAACCTAAGGTGGAGACAAGACTTACAAGTAATCTTTCTTTTGGGGGTAGGAAATTATACAGGAAAATTCTTACCTGGAGTAAGGCGGAGAATCATTTTACATCCGCTTCAAATTATACATCTAAGGGAGTAAATACAGCTATAGGAGTTGGAGGTTGCCTTGATTCCAGGAAATTCTTTAAATGTTCTGGGTCTAGAAAACATAAGTTTTTATGAATTTCTTTTGGCATTTATTCTAAGACAAAGCTTTAAATGGGTGTTGTCAGATTTGCAAGATCCTATACCGGCTTGGATTAAATTTGAAGAAGCAACTTTTGGAACCCCATTATGGATGTTACCATGTGTTGAGGTCAAAGGAGATATGAGCAGTAATCCTGTGTTAATAGCTACCAAGGAAGCAATTCACGAAATAGAAAAGACTGTAGATATTAAATGGAATGATTCTTTATGGGCTCCAATTTGGAATAACTCAAGATATAACATTCAAGGATCAACTATTGATTGGAAAATATGAAAAAGAGCGGGCATTTGGCAAGTTAAACCATAGAGATATCAAAAAGCATGGGCGCCCTGTTCTGTTTTGGTGGAGTAATATAAACTACCTATCCAACAGCATTATAGATGGATTCAGCTAGTGCATTGTATAAAAGCTGCTCATCTGCAAAATAAGGTTCATGATGCACAACTAGAGCTTATAACACTTGGGTTCTCTTTAGTGAACTGTAAAGGTGCAGTGGCTACATGGTACAAACAATTTAAGTTAAATATATGTGGATTGCCTAGAGGGATTCAAAGTATATGGGAATCTGAATTAAATATTAAATTGGACGAAAATCAGAGGAAAGTAGTTTGGCAATCAGCTATATCATTACACTCAGCAAATCTTATGCAATCTTCCTTCTTTTCATTGCACAAGATATTTTGGATTCCAGTTAAACTAGCTAAATTAGATAATTCTAAAGGAAATATTTGTTGGTCTTGTAAAGTAGAAATTGGAACTTTAGAACATATGCCCATATGTAGCGTCATATTGGAATAAGATAAGGTCAACAGTATCAGATCTACTATCCATAACAGAACCACTAACTTATCAGATAATTATTTTAGGTGAATATTGTCTTAAATCTATATTACCACTTAAATTCTGTTGTGAATAACACTACCAACCTATATATATGCGCTGTCACACAAACATATGCACACTATCATAGGATTATTATCATATGCACATTATCATAGGAGACCCCTGTTAGTCTCTAATAATCCTATGATAGTGTGCATATGTTTGTGTGACAGCGCATATATATAGGTTGGTAGTGTTAAATCTATATTAAACACATATAATAAATAGTTATTTAAGAATTTAATAGTGATTGCAATCAAATCAATTTTATTTAATTGGAAAGACTTCTCTAAATTGGATTATAACATATGGTGGAATATGGCTTGTTTCTATAGTAAATATGAGAAAATATATGCAATTAAGTGTGGCAATATGAAGGAGTAAAGGGTTGTAATGTTTCTGTTTTCATTATATTATGACAACCCTGATGTTTAGTTTATTTAGCTTATTTATATAATTTTATTTATGTATTTTTAAATTAAACTGTATTGGTGTATTTTTATTATCATTCTATATTTCAATTGTAATGACTTATTTAATAAAATATCTTGGGGAGAAAGAAAAACATAAGTTTTCTCTGAAATCTTAACACATTTACATGGGAATTGAAGGAAAAAAGCTCCTTTGAGAGCCAACATTTGGGATTTAAAAGCTAAAAAAAGCCTCACTCCTCAATTGTGTGGCTCTATAAAGGTCAGAAAAAAGTAATAACCAAATGACGCAGAAACTTAACATATTTAAATAAAAAATAGAGACAAAGAATCCAATTTCTATAGTATTCCAAAGCAAAAGTTGCAAGATGGGTTGCTTAAGTCATTACAGAAGTTGAGTCTTCCAGAAAACCAGTAAGATCAAAAATGGTTCCCTCTTTCTGTTCTTTAGCTGTTTGAACTATTGGATTTCCAGATTTAATATAATAAGCTTTGGTAATTGATGGCATCATCTCAGCTGGTATTTGTAAGTTTTCTGTTATATATTTCTTAAGCATTTCTGTAGAAGACAAAATTGGAGTCTGAGGACAATTTAAAAACCTCAAATTCAATCTACGTTATTTTCCATTTCTAGCTTCTGATGTATATTCAAATTTCCTTTCACCAAGGTCATTTGGATGGCTTGTTTTCTCAATAGTTTCTTCCATATTCCAGACCCAAGTTTCTAAATTAGTTTCTAAATCCCCACCTTGCTTTACTTGAGAATTTACCAGTTCTGGAATTTGCAACATGTTATGTAAGTGAGTAGTCCCATACTTCCTCCAATGTAATTTTCTTTGGTCTCTTCTTCAGCCTGGAAGTGGTCTTATCTCCAGCATCCGAGCCCTTGGAGCCCCCAGGAAAGACTCCTGGGTCTATCAAACCCTCGGTCCTTCCACCTTCAGCTCCAACACATTGCTCCTCCGTTGGGCCTCTTATCTCCCCGTGCGATGCAACACTCAGTGTCCCAGCTCCAGAATGAGGATAGGCAACATTTCTGGTATCCAATACCTCACTCTCTGACTGGTGCTGCAAACCACGTCCTGGCTGAGAGGGAGTCTCATGGTATTCAGGGCTTAGCATGGTGTATGAGGCGCTTAAAGCTAAGTCTCCCACAATATGCTCCTGCTTCCAAATTCTCTCATTCTCCGCCTGAGGAAGGAGGAAACCCTCCAGAATCCGTTGTATAAACACCAGGAAGGAAGCCGGCTCAGCTGGGTAAGAGCGCAGCTTCCCTTTCCGCTTCACCATTCTGATTTCACTGGTGGTGTCACGATCCAAGAGGAGCTCCCTCCTATGCATCCATTCACATTGCTTTTTTAATAATTCCTAGAATCTAAGATCCTCTGGAAGCATTGGCTGCAGGTGG
Source organism: Geotrypetes seraphini (assembly GCF_902459505.1). Classification (NCBI taxonomy): domain Eukaryota; kingdom Metazoa; phylum Chordata; class Amphibia; order Gymnophiona; family Dermophiidae; genus Geotrypetes; species Geotrypetes seraphini. The sequence goes on from NC_047088.1 coordinate 96,550,054, forward strand.
GCATACACACACTGGATGATGTGTTTTCTGATGGGAAGATGCTTGACTTTTCATGACTGCAACAAACATTTGGTATTGCAAAGTCTCAAATATTTAAGTGGTTGCAGTTGAAGCAGGCCATTCAGAAGGGGTTCCCCAAGCCAAGTGGTATAAATTAATATCTGAGCATCTGAATAAAAAGCCAAAAACTAGTCTAAGAGACATTTGGAGCATTGAGACAAAGCAGCAAATTTCTGCTACTCAGTGGCCACAGATTTGGACTTGGAGGATGAGATGCATCGTATCAGCATCTATGAGACAAACCTGGTTATTTTTGTTACATATAATTTTTTGGACCCCCTGCTCGGCTACAAAAGGTAGATAGTTCCAAGTCAAATAGATGCTGGCACTGTCATCTCGATATAGGGACAATGAATCATCTGCTCTTCTTTTGTCCCTTGATACTTAAATTTTGGCAATCCATCTGGAATCAAATTAATAGGATACTGGAAATCCTAATGGCATTGACATACGATGCAGTATTATTTGGTACGTTATTAATGCCCAAGAGTCCGATAACTCCAAATAACAAATTATTTCTCATGACAGGAGTTGCCATATAACTTATTATGAAGAATTGGAAAAACTGGGACAGGTTAAACTATAGCTTTTGGTGGGAAACCTTATGTCAAACCTATAGGTTCGAACGTATGAATTCAATGAATATGGGATATTATAAGAAATGAAAGGAAATTTGGGACTCATTAACAAAATTTTGCACAAAGTAAATATTAGTCTTACCCTTGATTCCTGAATGAAAGTTATACACATCCAGGGGAGGGGGGAATATGTACTTTTCTTGTCATATGATTGTAATTTTATATGTCCTGATCATTTGTATTATTCTTTGGGCTATGTGAGTATTTTACACTCTCAGGAAGGGTGGGGAGGGGGATATGTACTTACTGTATCATTTGTTGAATTTGAGTGCTGTTTATTCTGTTAACTGTATGATAATATGTTGCACTTTATGTTGGCTTTCAAAATGAATAAAGATTAAAAAAAAAAAAATTCCTAGAATCCTGTTTGCTTTTTTGGCTGCCACCGCACATTGGGTGGAATGTTTCATCATATTGTCTACGATGACACCCAGATCCTTTTCTTGGGTGCTAACCCCCAAGGTGGACCCTAGCATAGGCAGCAGAACACTTTTTTGTTTGGGGGAGCCTGTAAGCTCCGCCCCAGACACCGCCCCATAATAGTACTAATTGTAATACCATTTTTTCCATTCATTTTTCATATATGCATACAATATAATCTTATTAACAATACATAATGGTTAATCACAAAAACTATGCAAAGCACGCTGTATGTTATCTACCAGAACACCTGGCCTTGGTCACATAGGCAGAACACAGATGCAAATACAGGACCAGAAACTAAAGTACTAATATATACAAACAAAACCCTAAGATGCAAGACTCTGCATGCAGTACAACCTCCAGAGAAATAGAAACAAATGCATTTCTTCCCGAACAGTGCAAAATATAGACAGCAGATGTAATTTCTCAAAACTGACACAATTCAATCACTAAATTGAAAATAAAATCATTTCCTTCTAACATGGTCTGGTGATTTTGGTTTTCAAACCTTCTTTTCCCAGTCTTTTCCTTTAACTGTGCTCTTAACTATATATCCAGGGCCACCTTATCCATTTGCTGTTTTTCTCTCCTTCACTTTCTGCCATACATCCATCTTTATGTATTATATCAGAGCACTACCCAGAAAATGTGCCTAGATAAAGCTTAAATCATGCTATACATATGTAAAGATCAGCTTTTTCAGGAGGTAAAAAACCCCTATTTTGTCACCTCACCACCCAAACATTGCTGAATCTTTCAAACTTAAAGCATTAAATAGTGCCAAATTCATACCCAGCCCTGTCAGACTCTGCACCCAGCCGGCCACACCCGTCAGACTCTGCACCCAGCCAGCTATCCCCCCCCAAGCCAGCCATCTCCCTCCACTGTCAGACTCTGCTCCCTTCCGTCCGTCTGTCAGATTGCACCCTCTGGTCCGCCAGATTGCACCCAGCCCCCTTCCCTCCCTACTCGCTCGCTGTGCACCCTGCCCTGTCATCCTACCTCCTCTGGCCTGATTGCGGCTGGTTTCTTCTGCCACTGAGCGGCAATGAGTGGGAGCGCACTTTGGTGCATCTGCTCGGCACTCAGCGGCTTCGACTGGCTCCAGTGAATTCTCATGAATCGCGGCAGAGTGAATTCATGGATGGACAAGGCTGAAGAAGCTTGTTTAGAGTGCTGCCGACCCAACACTACTTAATGAAGTATTTAGGGCTCGTAGCGGGGTTCCAATGGGAGGGAGGGAAGGATGGGGATTTGGCTGCGCGGCGGGTGCTCAGGGGGGGGCAGTGCTCGCTCAAGAGTTCTGCTTCACAAGGGATGGGAGGGAGGGAAGGGAAGAAGCTGGGTAAGGGTCCTGCTGCACGAGGGAGGGGAGGATAGAAGCTAGGCAAGGGTCCTGCTGCATGAGGGATGGGAGGGAGGGGAGGAAAGATGCTGCACATGTGGGAGAGAGAAAGGAAAGAGGAAGAATTGGGGTGAAGGAGAAGAAGGGAGAGATGATCATGTACATACCCCGAAAATAAGACCTAGTATGTTTTTTGGGCCTAAAATTAATATAAGACACTGTCTTATTTTCGGGAACACAAGGTACTAACACCTAAGTGTATAGGCACCTATATACCAGGTTATGCTAGTATTCCCTAAAAGAAAATTGGCACCTACTTCCCATTATAAAATATGCACCATTCAGATGCCCTCTGGCCACCTCTATAGTAACATAGTAAATGACAGCAGATAAAGATCTGTGCAATCCATACAGTCAGCCCAGTAGTCACATTCATTATCAAAGCATTATTAAACCAAGAGCATTGTTATAACATTTTACTTGCTTAAGTTCCACTATATGATGTCTTCCCCTCCCCCACTGACACACACATTATTTAAATATGGTATAAAATACTGTATGTATACTTGCTCCTGATCCCTCCTTGCCATTTTCAGGGCCCAGCCTTGGCTCCATTTCCCAGCTACTGGAAGCGCTGTTGAAGTGTATTCCAGCTCACCCTGATCTGTCTTGCTATATATGGGACACAGATTGTAGAAGTCCATCTGGCATTGTTCTCATTTTCCCAGTGCTGGAGTTGCAGTTGAAGCTCTCTCCAGCCCATCCTGATCTATCTTGTCATATACATAGGATTACCAGACATTCAGAAAAACCCAGACATGTTCTCTTTTTTCAAGGCCTGTTCGAATGCCTGGATGATTTTTTTAAAATGGAGAGTGTGGCTGGGTTTAGCCGGCTCTCCTGACTCCTGCACCTACCTCCTCCTCGGGCCGGCTACTGTAATTTAATCTTTGGGCAGCTGGAAGAAGCAACAAGGTAAGCCTGCTACCGCCGCCTGCCTACGTGGGAACAGGAAATTACTAGAGAGGCGACTTCTGGGGCAGGCTGGTGGCTATAGGCTTACCTCATTGCTGCTGCATCTGCCCGAAGATTCAATTACAGCAGCCAGGCCCGGGGAGGAGAAAGGTGGGGGAGTTGGGAGATAGAGGTCGTGAGGGGAAGAAGTAAGCTGGAGAAGCAGCATGGATGGATGGAGAAAGAGAAGGAGGGAAAGAGCATGGAGGAGGCTGGAGAAACAGCATGGACGGATGGAGGGATGGCTAGAGAAGCATTATGGAGAGAGTGCTAAAGAAAAGAGCATGGAATAGGATAGTGCTGGATGAGAGGACAGAGACTAACAGCAGGAGAGAAGGTTGGAATAAGAGAGAGAACTCATGGGGTGGATGGTTGGAGGAAAGGAAAGAGAGATAGAGAAGCACTAAAAAGGTGCAGAGGACAGGAAGGGGGGCCAAAGAAATGGATGGCATGTGGGCAAGGTTGTGGATGGAGTATAGGCAGGGTCATGTACCCTCGTTTTTGTCTTCACAAATATGGTAACCCAACATATATGGGACACAGACCATAGAAGTCCAGCACTGATTTCCTTCACTACTGAAGTGGCCTTTAAGCATTATGATACTCCTGCACATCCTAAATGAACTTATAACTGTTGATGTGTTTTTGTTTTGATACTATATTCGCATAAAATAATAGAACCCTTCAAATGCCCTCCCATCCATCCTAGTACAGAATTTGGATAAGGTTACATGAGGCAAAATTAGAGAGATCTGAGTAAGAAAGACAAAAAATAGGACAAGAGAATACAAAACTCTACTTCTTTATTGAAACTTATATTTTCTACAAAAATACTTGGACTGAAATCAAGAGGAAATAATAAATGAGAAGTAGTCCACAATATTGGGAGGATAAGCTAAGGAAATTGTAGGCAAAAAATCATACCCAGATTCTAATAAATTAAGGCTAAGCAAAGTAGCAGCTGACCATATATAGCTAATCTACTATTTGTGAAGTTATGCAGTGGATCTAGGCAGCAAAAATTGATGCTCTTTTCTTACTGTCAATGAAGCCAGACAACAGCATAGGCTCAAATAGCACATAACTGACCAATTTAAATTTTACAAAACATTTACAAGGATAATTACGGAAAACAAACGGCCACTATTTGAATGACTTCTGATTTAATCAAAATAAAGGGGATGGGACTTGATATAATGCTTTTTCAGTGTAGTTACAATATTACATATTATAGACTGATATTATTTTGTACCCAGAGCAATGAAGTGTTAAGGGACTTCCCCAGAGTCACAAGGAGCAGCAATAGGAATCGAACTCACAACCTCATGGTGCCGAGGGAGCTGCTCTAACCTCTAGGCCGCTTTTCTTTCTCTTCTGAACATCAGGGGAAAAAGTACCCCAAAAAGGTACGTATATTAAAAAAGCACATGTAGTAACCAGTTCTGATCTGAAAGGGAGGACCAAAACCATAATTAAAGTAACCAAAGTAACAGATTGTGTCTCAAAAAGATTCCAGTACTGAAGAAATATTTAACATATCAATCTCCAGCCACCCTCTAAATATTGTTCATCAGACACTATCCCCCCTTCTTTACTAACATGTAGTGCGGGTTTTAGCTCCAGCAGCGGCGGTAACTGCTCCGACACTCATAGAAATTCAATAATCGTCGGAGCAGTTACCACTACTGCCAGCGTTAAAACCGTGCTACACATTAGTAAAGGAGGTTTTTTTGTTTTGTTTTTTTAGATAGTAGATATTTTTGAAAGCGGAGACATTGATTCCTTCTTGAACCTGAAGCATTTTTCTCAAACATTTAAACATTAAAAATAGGTGGTAACAATGTTTCAGTACTATGAAGTTGGCTGTTGCCAGACTGACACCTTAGCATCAGTTGTGTCTTCTCCACAAAATTATGCAGTTGATCAAGCAAGACTTACACCCTTAATGGCGAGATCCTGGCAAGGACTGTAGCAGAACGGGACTTAGGGGTAATCATCAGTGAAGACATGAAGACTGCCAATCAAGTGGAGCAGGCTTCATCTAAGGCTAGGCAGATCATAGGGTGTATATGTAGGAGTTTCGTCAGCCGTAAGCCTGAAGTCATTATGCCATTGTATAGATCCATGGCGAGACCCCATCTGGAATACTGTGTACAATTCTGGAGGTCTCATTACCGCAAGGATGTGCTGAGACTTGAGTCAGTCCAGCGAATGGCCATCCGGATGGTCTCGGGACTCGAGAATCTCCCGTACGAGGAACGGCTGGATAAATTGCGGCTATACTCTCGAGAAACGCAGAGAGAGGGGAGACATGATCGAGACGTTCAAATATCTCACGGGCCGTATCGAGGTAGAAGATATTTTCCTTCTCAAAGGTCCAACGACAACAAGAGGACATCCATGGAAAATCAGGGGCGGGAAATTGCACGGTGACACCAGGAAATACTTTTTCACCGAAAGAGTGGTTGATCGCTGGAATAATCTTCCACTTCAGGTGATCGAGGCAAGCAGCGTGCCTGATTTTAAGAAGAAATGGGATCGTCACGTGGGATCTCTTCACAGAGATAAGTAGGGGAGGGTCATTAGGGTGGGCAGACTAGATGGGCCGTGGCTCTTATCTGCCGTCTATTTCTATGTTTCTAAGCACTATCTTTTCAAGCACCTTAGAAATGACAAATTAGAAACAGGATGAGCAACATGAATAACCCTCTCCTGATTTGATCTGAGGATTTTGTGGCTCTGGCAGTGATTGGGCCTGGGGCTGTAGCTGTGCTGTCACTCCTTTTCTTCCTGTGATGGTGTTGCGAATGGCTGCTCCGCTGTTGAGTTTATGAGGCAGATCTTAAGAGGAGGTGGAGAAGGGTGCTCTGGCTGTGCTGTCTGGAGCTGCTGTGCAAAATCCTTGTCACATCATATCCTCATACTCATCCAACTCCCAGCCATTGAAAGGGTTGATTGCGGTTTTTTTAAATACATTAGAATCTGACTATTGTATTCGAAATGTGGGTTGTTTAATCTGACAGGGTCTTATTTTTAATTTTATTTAACTTTAATTATTCTTTTGTTTTTATTTTGATTCAATTTTGTTATTTTGGTTTTCTTTTTAACCCTTAAGGGGTTTTAATTATTAATTTATTTGGTCTCTTTTTTTATATCCTTAGTATGTAAACAATTGTTTATACAGATGCTTTAGTCAGATTGTGAGCCCATTGGACAGTTAGGGATGTTTTTCAAGCACCCAATATTAAATATTTCATTGTTTATGGACTGCTGTGAACTTCGAAGAGGTATTGGCAGTATACAAATAAAAATTGATTTTTCACTTTTTCAAATAGAGGCGCAATTACTGCCTCTTTAAACTTGCCAGGAACCATTTCATGCTTCAAAGATAGATGATCAAGTAAGCCACAAATGAGACATAGCTTTCAGCTACAGTGGCTGGACCAGGGCCAGAACAGAATTCAAAGTGGTGGAGATTCGTGTCAAATCCTAGCTGCTACAAAATAAAGGGAACAGAAACCCCACGTAAAGTCCAACAAAGAAAGAACAAGTAGGGGGTGGGAGAGACCACGTCAACCTTAAGACAATCTTTTATTTTGGACTTTAACGGACAATCCATATATTTAGTCTTTAAATGATTATCTTACAATCTGTATTCCCAACCCTGAAGTGACACCTAGTGGACCATTAGACATGCCCGAGGCAGGTCTCCATCTGGGGGCCGACACACGAACCTTTCAATATAAGGAGATCGAGTTTATAGGACTTTTATGTTCAAATCTATTTTATTAAGCAGAAAAAATTTGTACAACAGAAAAAAGAACTATGGTATACATTTTCATCAAACAACCGCGGAGGGCTGGACTCTTATGCCATCCCTGGACCCACCGCACCCCCACCCCACAGCAAAGAAGCCCCAACCCCCGTTTCTTTTTGAGTTTATAGAAATAAAAGATTGTCTCAAGGTTGACATGTTCTATCCCACTCCCCACTTGTTAAATCTGAGCTGCTGCCATGTCACTTGCATGCTCCATATCTGCGGTTTTGAAATCTCTGCAGTTCTCCTTTCTGAAAGGTACAACTGATTGAGATGCAGCCAGTCCAGCTCCCTTAAGCATCCCACACGTCTTACAAGAGAAACCAGAGCCATCAACACCTTGGTGCTCACATGCCTTATAACATCAGAATTTAACTGCTCATGATAACTTTGCTTGGGATGAACATACTTACCCACTCCTTCTATGCCGAGTGCCCCACCTTGGTGGGAAGCATATAACTTAGGGTTGTCTGATCCTTTCAGTTGTAGCCCACCGCTAATCAGTACTACAAGATATTTTGGCTCACTTCCTTTTTTTTTTTTTCTTTTTCTCTCAATGCTGATTTCTAATGGAACTCAAAGATCTCCTAAGCAACATGAAATAGCTCAAGCACACAGTGACTCTCAATCCCCCCAAAAAAACAGGGAGAAAAGGGGAGGAAAAACACTAGATATGAGAGATGAGGAAAAGCGGGAGGGATCTGACTACCTGGGTGCGACACCCTTGGAGCAGAAAAGCACATTCCACAGAAAAGCATCCAGAGGGAGAGGAGAGTAACAAAGGCTATTTCTTCTTTTTTCTAATATAGAGAACAAGGACCCCCTGGAAAAAAAGTAACTCCCTCACAAAGTCTACCCAACTACCAGAGACAGCACAAGCTTATCCCAGCCACAATCTGCTGGAGACTGAGAAACATAATAAAATGATGGCAGATAAAGACCCGAATGGTCCATCCAGTCTGCCCAACTGTACACTTTCTATAAATGATTTAAATTATCCTTTTTCTTAGATATTTCTGAGCCAGAAACCCAGAGCTCTGCCCGGTACTGTGCTTAGGATCCATCTATTGGACTCTCCATCAAAGCTCACTCCAGCTCATGTAAACCATCCCAGCTGTCAAAGCCCTCCCCAGCCCATCCTCAACTAAATGGCCATATATAGGACACAGAGCATGTAAGTCTGTCAAGTACTGGCCTTAGTTCTTCAATATATACCCATTATTTTCTAATTAAAGATCCTCTGTATTCATCCCATGCTTTCTTGAACTCTGTCACTGTTTTCCTCTCCACCACCTCCCTCGGGAGTGTATTCCAGGTATCAACTTTCCTCTCTGTAAAGAATCTAATATAATAAAATGGTAGGACGCGCATGCGCACTAAAAAAAACGTGTTCCCTAATCCGTCGGGTTTTTTTTAGTGCGCATGCGCAGGTTTACGTCACCAAACTCGGCAACTTGGACAACAATCGCGCTTATGCTCAAGCCGCCGCCACGAATCCTCTCTCGAACCGCACCAGGATCGAGAGAGGAGCTGCGGCGGGGGCTTGAGCATAAGCACCATTGTTGTCCCCCTACCTAGCTGCGAGGCTGCGGCGGCCTTCCTCACGGTTTCACGGTGCTTGGTCCGCCAAACAATTCCTGCCGTTGACCAAATTTGCCCCACCGTTCCTTCCCTTCCTCCATCAGGTACAGTTCAGCTCCGCCTATGTTAAAAGCAGCTGCTTTGAAATTGGAGCCCTGCCGCCACCATAACACGTTCTCTCTGCCGCGGTCCCATATGTCAGAGAAGGGGCGGGACCAAGGCAGAGGGGAAAGTGCTACGGCAGTGGCAGGGCTCCGATTTCGACGCGGCTGCTTTTAACATTGGTGGAGCTGCACAGCACCTGATGGAGGGCGGGAAGGAAAGGTGGTTGTGCGCTGTTGAGCCCCTCTGCATGGGCCCAAACCAAAAAAGGAGCCAGGACTCTTCCCAACCCGGCGCCGCCAGACCCGACAAAACGGCCCTACACTCACAGACCCGCGAGCAGGGTTGCCATGGAAACCTAACCGGAATTACATGTAGTCGCGCAAGGGTCAGTGAGAGGGGATCAGGAGCTAAAGAGAGATTGAAAAAAACAAACAAACAACAGTGCACAAGTAGAGAGAGACACACAGTCACAGAAGGACAGGGGGCTAAAGAGACAGATTGAAAAAATAACAAAACACAGAGGACAAGGAGAGAGAGTGACACAGACACTCACAGAAGGACAGGGGGCTAAAGAGACAGATTGAAAAAAATAACAAAACACAGAGGACAAGGAGAGAGAGTGACACAGACACTCACAGAAGGACAGGGGGCTAAAGAGACAGATTGAAAAAAATAACAAAACACAGAGGACAAGGAGAGACACAGGAAAAAAATGACAAACAGACATACAGCAGCCAAGGAGACAGACATACTTACATACAGCGTCCAAGTAGACAGACAGAGAGACAGCAAAAAAATACAAACAGCCAAGGAGACAAACAGAAAAAAAAAAAATTACAATGCCCAAGGATAAATTCAGGAAAAAAAACCTTCCAGACATACAGTGGCCAAGGAGTTAGACTTAAAAAAAGGCATACAGACATACAGCAGCCAATGAGACAGACAGACTGACAGCGACCAAGTAGACAATCAGCAAAAAAACACAAACAAACACACAAAGCAAAAAATTAGAAACATACAGCGGCCAAGGAGACAGGCATGCAACAAATAGGAAAAATAAAAAAACTTTTAATAAATCAACCATACATGAAGAAGGAATAAAAAAAAAAAAAAAAAAAGGGAAAAGACTCCTACAGGGAAACACAGGATCAAGAGCATACAGAGAAAACAGAAGTTTGCAGGAATCAGGAACATATAGAGAAAGGAGAGCAGAGACCCCTGCAAGAAGAGAAAAATAGCAAAGAGACTGGGGATGAGAAAGAGAGCAGAGATGCTTGCAGGGAGAAAAAGCTAAGCAGTAATGTTACAGCTTGAGAGTGCAGACTGAGGAAGAAAGCAGAGACAGCGCTACACAGGGAAATGGAGGGAGGAAAGAGACAGAAAGAAAAATACAGACAGACATAAATTCTAGCACCCGTTAATGTAACGGGCTTAACGACTAGTTTTCTAATATTACTCGAGTCTACTACTCCTCAACCTCAAATTATGCCCTCTGGTTTTTACCATTTTCCTTTCTCGGGAAAAGATTTTGTTCCATGTTAATACCTTTCAAGTATTTGAACGTCTGAATCATAACTCCCCTGTATTCTAGGTCAGGGGTCATCTTCTGTTATATGGCTGCAGCTCTCTAAGTCCCGACCCTTTAATCTCCCTCCCCCCACCCCTGGCTCTCTGGGAATTGCATAAAACTGATAGCTCATTCAGAAGTCCAAGAGTTTTCAGTCTCCAGCAGATGGTAGGAGTGCATAACCAGTCAGCCTGGATTGTTTATCACGGTATGCTTTGCTCCAAGCTGCCCAACATCCTCTCTGAATCTAGGATATTCACCCATAATCAGGCCTAGCACTGCCTTCTTCACAGTAGAGAAAAAAAGTAACATAAGAATAGCCTTACTGGGTGAGACCAATAGTCTATCAAGCCCAGTAGCCCATTCTCACGGTGACCAATCCAGGTCACTAGTACCAAGGAGTAGCAATATTCCATGCTACTGCTCCAGGGCAAGCAGTGGCTTCCCCCAGGAAATTATCCAAACCTTTCTTAAAACCAGCTACACTATCCACTGCTGCAGATGCTTTCTGCAAGCCTTCTTCCCCATCAACAGTCAATCCCAATGCTCTTCTGTCTTGTGTTTTTAAAAATATATTTTATTAACATAATATAATCAAAAGGATACTAAATTATTCATTACTTTAAACTATTTATCCCAACATTCACCCCCTCCCCATCCCCAGTGTTGCACTTGTAGAAACAAGATGAGAGAATTAGAATGGTAAAAGAGGGAAAAGAGATAGCCGATAGGCTAAACCGGTTCTTCTCGTCAGTCTTCACAAGTGAGGACACCTCCAATGTACCGGAACCCGAGGAGACCATAAGTGGGGATCAGGATGAAAAACTGGAGATCTTATGAGGATGTCCTCCGACAAATAGACAGATTGAAAAGTGACAAATCACCGGGCCCGGATGGAATCCACCCAAGGGTACTGAAAGAACTGAGGACGGAAATAGTGGACACACTCCAACAAATCTGTAATCTATCCTTAAGCACTGGGAAGGTACTGGAGGACTGGAAGCTAGCGAATGTCACACCTATCTTCAAAAAGGGATCGAGGGTGACCCGGGGAACTACAGACCAGTGAGCTTGACTTCGATTCCGGGCAAGATGATGGAAGCATTAATAAAGGATAGCATCTGTGAACACATGGAAAGAAATGGACAGCTGAAACCGAGCCAACATGGCTTCTGCAAGGGAAGATCGTGCCAAACAAACCTACTGCACTTCTTTGAAGAGATAAACAGCCAGATGGACAAAGGGGAATCCATAGATATCATTTATCTCGACTTCCGAAAAGCCTTTGATAAGGTCCCCCATGAGCGGCTACTTAAGAAATTGTCGAACCACGGGGTGGGAGGGGATGTACACAGATGGATCAGGCACTGGTTGGCCGGCAGAAAACAAAGGGTTGGAGTGAAGGGTCAATACTCCGACTGGCAGAGGGTCACAAGCGGTGTTCCGCAGGGGTCGGTGCTGGGACCACTGCTGTTCAATATATTTATCAACAACTTGGAAACGGGGAGGAGGTGTGAAGTTATAAAATTTGCTGATGACACCAAACTCTGCAGCACAGTTAGGAACATAAAGGAGTGCAAAGACCTGCAAAGGGACCTAAGCAAACTGGAAGAGTGGGCAAACAAATGGCAAATGTGCTTTAACATAGAAAAATGTAAGGTCATGCATATAGGGAAAAGGAACCCAAGGTACAGCTACAAAATGGGGGGAACATTGCTGGGGGAGAGTAATCTTGAAAAAGACTTGGGTGTGCTGGTGGATACAACCATGAAATCATCAGCGCAATGTGCAGCGGCCTCGAAGAAAGCTAACAGAATGCTGGGCATCATTAAGAAGGGAATTACAACCAGGACGAAGGAAGTCATCATGCCACTGTATCGTGCAATGTGCACCTGCATCTAGAGTACTGCGTCCAATATTGGTCGCCGTACCTCAAGAAAGACATGGCGATACTTGAGAGGGTCCAGAGAAGAGCTACGAAAATGATAAATGGCATGGAGGACTGTTCATACACTGACAGGCTGGACAAGTTGGGACTCTTCTCCCTGGAAAAGAGGCGGCTTAGGGGAGACATGATAGAAACTTTCAAGATCATGAGGGGCATGGAGAAGGTAAACAAGGATAGATTCTTCAAACTACGGAGAACCACAGGCACAAGAGGGCACTCGGAGAAACTGGAAGGGGACAAGTTTAGAACCAATGCCAGGAGGTTCTTCTTCACACAGAGGGTTGTGGACACATGGAACGCGCTCCCGGAGGAAGTGGTCGGGCAGAGTACAGTACGGGGATTCAAAGAGGGATTGGATGGATTCTTGAAGGATAGTGGGATTGTGGGATACAGATAAGGGTAGATAAGAGTATGGAAAGAGTAAAGATAAAAACAAGGGGGTTATAGGGCTAAATCAAGTAAAATGAGAGGTCATGGACCTGATGGGCCACCGCGGGTGCGGACTGCTGGGCACGATGGACCTCTGGTCTGACCCAGCGGAGGCAAATTCTTATGTTCTTATGTTTACATCAGGCATGGAAGTTATTCACCAATATCCTGGAAGCCCAGACCAGATATATTCCATGTATTAAAAAAAGGAGGAAGGGAAGACCAAACGGCAGCTGGCATAGTTAACAAGAGAGGTGAAGCAAGCTATTACAGCTAAAAGGAAATCCCTTAGAGAGTGGAATGATCTGACTGAAAATAGGAGAAAACAGCATAAGGAATGGCAAGTCAAACGCAAGGTGCTGATAAGGCAGAGAGAGACCTTGAAAAGAAGATTGCATTGGAGGCACAAACACGTAGTAAAACCTTTTTTAGGCAAGAAGCTGGGAAAAGAATCAGCTAAACTGTAGCTGACTAAGGGGGTAAAGTGGGTGCTCAGGAAGATAAGGCCATAGTGTAAGAGATTAAATTAATTCTTTACTTCGGTCTTCACCCAGGAAGATGTGGGGGAGATACCAGGAATGGTATTCATTGCAGATGAGTCAGAGAAACAAACAAATCTCTTAATACTATAAAATGTAATAAAGCAATTTGACAAATTGAAGAGTAGCAAATCACCTAGACCAGATGGTATACATCCAAGAGTACTGATAGAACTGAAAAATGAATTTGTAGAGCTATTATTACTCATTTGTAATTTATATTTAAAATCCAGCATGGTAGCCAAAGACTGGTGGGTGGCAAATGTAACTCCAATTTTTAAAAAAGAGTTCTAGAGGCGAACTGGAAAATTATAGATTGGCAAGTCTGATGTCAGTGCTGGGGAAAATGGTAGAGACTATTATAAAGCAAATAATGAAAAAGCATGGATTAATGATACAAAGCCAACATGGATTTAGTCAGGGGAATTCTTGCCTCATCCATCTACTACATTTCTTCGAAGGGATGAACAAACATGTGGATGAAGGTGAGCCGGTTGATATTGTGTATCTGGATTTTCAAAGATGTTTCAGAGGAAATTGGATAGTCATGGAATAGGGGATAATTTCCTACTATGGATTAAGAGCTGGTTAAAAAATAGAAAACAGAGTAGGGTTAAACTGTCAATATTCTCAATGGAGAAGGGTAAGTAGTGGGGTTCCCCAGAGGTCTGTGCTGCTTTTAACATATTTATTAATGATCTGGAGATGGGAATAACTAGTGAGATAATTAAATTTGCTGATGACACAAAATTGTTAAATCACAAGAGGACTGTGAAAAATTACAAGAGGACCTTGCAAGACTGGGCATCAAAACGGCAGATGTTTAATATGAGCAAGTGCAAAGTGATGCATATGGGAAAGAGGTATCTGAACTATAATATGTGATGCAGGGCTCCAAGCTAAGAGTCACCACCCAGGAAAAAGGACCTAGGTGTCATCATTAAGGGTACGATGAAACCCCCTGCTCAGTGTACAGCAGTGGCTAAGAAAGCAAATAGGATGTTAGGAATTATCAGGCAAGGAATGGAAACCAAAGATGAAAATGTTATAATGTCTTTGTATCACGCTATGGTGCAGTCATATGAAAGTGTGCAATTCTGGTCACCACATCTCAAAAAAAAGATACTGTGAAATTAGAAAAGGGCTACGAAAATGATAAAAAAAGGATGGGACAACTTCCCTATGAGGAAAGGCTAAAGCAGCTAGTACTCTTCAGTCTAGAGAAAACATAGCTCAGGAGAGATATGATAGAGGTCTATAAAATAATGAATGGAATGGAGTAGGTAGATGCAAGTTGCTTGTTTACTCTTTCCAAAAATACTAGGGGGCATGTATTGAAGTTACTAAGACTTAAAACAAACAGGAGAAAATATTTTCTCTCAAATGTGTAAAATCTGGAATTCGTTGCTGTGGAATATGGTGAAAGTAGTTAGCTTAGCAGGGTTTAAAAAGGTTTGGATAACTTCCTAAAAGAAAAGTCCAAAAGCCATTATTAAGATGAATGTGGGGGAAATCCACTGCTTATTCCTAGCATAAGCAGCATAAAATGTGTTCTATTTTTTGGGATCTTGCCAGGCATTTGTGGCCTGGGTTGGCTACTTTTGGAAACAGGATACTGCAATTTGTCCCAGTATTGCAATGCTTATGTTCTTATGGTCAGCAACTTAGATGTTTAAATATTTAAAAGTCTGATTTGGGCAGTTAGTTTGAGTGAATTTCAAAATAATTTTCAAAATGAAGCAAAATTGTTTTCCTCTTGGTGAGTCAAGAACTGAAAAGTCTCTCCATTTTAATGAGGCTTGTGTTATCAGCGATTGCCACTGGGCAAAGGAAGGTGGATCTGGTAGTACCAGTTTGCAGAATGCTTTTATTCCCCCTATTAAAATAGCATTTCACAAATATTCCAAATCCTTTGAGTACCGGGGCAGTAAAGTCAAATTGGTCAACATAAGAACATAAGAATTGCCGCTTCTGGGTCAGACCAGTGGCCCATCGTGCCCAGCAGTCCGCTCACGCGGCGGACCTTAGGTCGAATACCAGTGCCCTGAGACTAGCCTTACTTGTGTAAATTCTGGTTCAGCAGGAACTTGTCTAACTTTGTCTTGAATCCCTGGAGGGTGTTTTCCCCTACGACAGACTCCGGAAGAGCGTTCCAGTTTTCTACCACTCTGAGTGAAGAAGAACTTCCTTACATTTGTACGGAATCTATCCCCTTTCAATTTTAGAGAGTGCCCTCTCGTTCTCCCTACCTTGGAGAGGGTAAACAACCTGTATTTATCCATTAAGTCTATTCCCTTCATTATCTTGAATGTTTCAATCATGTCCCCTCTCAGTCTCCTCGGTTCATAGACAATTGCGCGCAAGACAATTTCGCGCAAGACAATCGCGCGCGGACAAAATCGCGCAGACAATCGAGCGCGAGACAACTGAGCGCAAGACAAATGAGCGTGAAGACAACTGAGCGCAAGACAACTGAGCGCAAGACAATTGAGCGCAAGACAATTGAGCGCAAATTATTTTCATGAATGTGCACGAGCGAGACAACTGAGCGCAAGACAACTGAGCGCAAGACAACTGAGCTCAAGACAACTGAGCGCAAGACAACTGAGCGCAAGACAACTGAGCTCAAAAACAACTGAGCGCAAGACAACTGAGCGCAAGACAACTGAGCTCAAGACAACTGAGCGCAAGACAACTGAGCGCGAGCAACTGAGCTCAAAAACAACTGAGCGCAAGACAACTGAGCGCAAGACAACTGAGCTCAAAAACAACTGAGCGCAAGACAACTGAGCTCAAAACAACTGAGCGCGAGCAACTGAGCGCGAGCAACTGAGCTCAAAACGGTTCATAGACAATTGCGCGCAAGACAATCGCGCGCGGACAAAATCGCGCAGACAATCGAGCGCGAGACAACTGACAACTGAGCGCGAGCAACTCAGCGCGAGGCAAGGCAACTTCCCTCATTATTTTGGAGACCTTAAAAATGCATTATTAATTTTGTTAGGCACATGCCTCTGCCCTGCGCTCAGCGGCCTTTGTCTTGGTGTGGTCTTGACCTGACACTGTTAAAGCAGAGATGATAGGAATGGGAGAGGGACAAGGACAGCTACATAACTCATATGGACAGGATGGTGAATTTAGTTCGTGTCATTCTCATATTGGAAAAAAGAGTTTAATAAATCAAAGTAACAGGGTGGCCAGGTTACCCAGTTCCAGGCTGCAGATTTTGGGATAGTTCCAAATTTTTTCCCCAGGTGTTTTTGTCCCGTTACCAGACACATTAATTGTGGACTGTGAGACCTGTAATAGTGGAAGGTAAATGGGCATAGTGGGTGTTTGCATTGGGGTCATAATGAAATGCCCATAGTCTGATGCCTGCAGTGTCTATTCATCTGATCCATCTGTCAAATGCTAAGTTTCATTATTTCTGTTTGTCTTGCATGATATGTTTGTTGTATGAATTGTAAAAATTTGTAAAGCTGAATTAGCTTAATAATCGTTATATGACATAATATATGTTTTAAGTGTTTATGACGATCATTATGTCATTTTCTTTGTTTGTTTAAATCGTTATTCATGTTCAAACTTACAAGTGTCTTCATGCTCTGTCGTCTTCACGCTGAGTTGTCTTCAGGCCCAACAGATTTCAAAGATTAAAGACAAGCTTCACTGCCCCTCCCCACCGAATAAAACCCAAACAAAACTGTCCACAATTTGTTTGCAGCTTTCTAGTTATTGATTTTATGAAGTGTTTTAATATGTTAAAAGACAATAATAAACAATTTGTTAAATGACGTTAGTCATTATAAGTTCATAATGTCATTGGAGTTTGTGAGTGTAAAATAAATTCTGGAATCAATAGTTGTGTTATAATGTTTTTATTTCTGAGTAACTGTATTATTGAAGAAAGCATAATACAGTGAACATATAGAATGGATAACATAGATCTCCCAGGGCAAAGTTAAATGCAAAGTAAGTATTATTGAACACAAGTAAACATGATGTGAACAGCAAATAATAACATTGAATGATAAAGATTATTATAAGAATATTGAAATTGAAAAGATTTTGAAATTGGTCTAAAAATAGGATGATGATGAGGGCGAAAGCATAAATTCACAGAAAGAAAAGTATTCTGTATGCTTGAGATTCAGTGTTTGAACTGGAGGATGTAAAAGGCTATGAACTTTAAAAGATCATATATAGAGAAACATACATAAATTTAGTCCAGATAGAGTATGTTTTGTGCAATGCTAAAGTATTGTTTCCCCATCAAGCACAGGAACATTTGAAAAATGGACATAGTGTGGAGAAAACTGACTCTTTGGCTCTCATTCAGTCAGTGTGTGTGTGTCTGTGTGCAGTGTGAGCCACAATTGTGGTGAGGTACTTAGAATAACTGAGTACTTTGCAAAAATGTCATAGATTCACAGAGAAGATGGCTTCCTATTATGGATTTTGTGTGCCAAAACACAAGTTCTCCAAGCGTGAAGTACTCTGATTAACTGAGTACATGTCGCTCAATGCTAAACTGCTATTCCCCATCAAGAGGAAAGTTAGAAATATAGGTGAAATGGACTGGGCCTGGGCCAAACTGGCGCACCTGTTCAATGCTAGTGTTTTGACACTGCACTCAGGAAGTACTTAGATTAACTGAGTACTTTGCAAAAATGTCATAGATACACAGAGAAGATGACTTCCTATTATGGATTTTGTGTGCAGAAACACAAATTGTCCAAGCGTGAAGTACTCTGATTAACTGAGTACATGTCGCTCAATGCTAAACTGCTATTCCCCATCAAGAGGAAAGTTAGAAATATAGGTGAAATCGATTGGGTCTGGGGGAAACTGGCGCACCTGTTCAATGCTAGTGCTTTGACACAGCACTCAGGAAGTACGTATTAAATACATGCTATTACGTCAGGAGACCAGTGCCCCTGTTTTATTGATGGTAAGTAGTTCAGGATTTAAAGCAAACTAAATGTGCATCTCCTTACAAGAGGCATACAGGGAGATGGGTGACTAAAATTATGTCAGGTGTACACCTTATACATCTATCACATTTTGTGTGCACGAAAGGAAAGATGTTAACATATCACCTCAATGCATTTCATCTAATTTATACTTAAAGGATTAAGCATGATAAGTGTTATACTCTATTAAGAACATCTCTAAACAAGATAAGGTGTCAATCATGTAGCATTACAAATTCTACCTAGTTGACACAGCCATGTAAATTAACACTTATGTTTGATAAGGTTTTGCATTTATCCAGTACGCAGTTGTCCTTTATTTTCAATAAGTTGTATATTAAAATGTATTTTTAAAAGTATCATAGATATGATGTCAGATTTTTCTGATCATCGAAGGAGAGCTGGCAAGCCAAGTCCAGATGTGGGAGCTGAGACGGTAGGAGGCAGGCGAGTCATGATGCTGGAGACATGAATTGTGAAGTTGTAGTCACCACTGCTGCGACACAGGAGGCTGGAGGGCAAAGAAAACACTGTGGTAAGGGAGAGAGAGGGAGGGAGGAAGGGAGGGAGAGAGTGAGAGAGAGATAGAGAGACACTCACAGGAGGACTGAAGATCCCACGAGACGGTAGGAGGCAGGCGAGTCATGATGCTGGAGACATGAATTGTGAAGTTGTAGTCACCACTGCTGCGACACAGGAGGCTGGAGGGCAAAGAAAACACTGTGGTAAGGGAGAGAGAGGGAGGGAGGAAGGGAGGGAGAGAGTGAGAGAGAGATAGAGAGACACTCACAGGAGGACTGAAGATCCCACGAGACGGTAGGAGGCAGGCGAGTCATGATGCTGGAGACATGAATTGTGAAGTTGTAGTCACCACTGCTGCGACACAGGAGGCTGGAGGGCAAAGAAAACACTGTGGTAAGGGAGAGAGAGGGAGGGAGGAAGGGAGGGAGAGAGTGAGAGAGAGATAGAGAGACACTCACAGGAGGACTGAAGATCCCACGAGACGGTAGGAGGCAGGCGAGTCATGATGCTGGAGACATGAATTGTGAAGTTGTAGTCACCACTGCTGCGACACAGGAGGCTGGAGGGCAAAGAAAACACTGTGGTAAGGGAGAGAGAGGGAGGGAGGAAGGGAGGGAGAGAGTGAGAGAGAGATAGAGAGACACTCACAGGAGGACTGAAGATCCCACGAGACGGTAGGAGGCAGGCGAGTCATGATGCTGGAGACTGTGGGTGGAGTGGGGTGGGTATGGTGTGAATGGATGTGAAGGGGTGGGAGTGTGGAGGGGGGTGGATGGAAAGGGAGGGAAGAAGGAGAGGGAGTTGTTTTTATACTTTTTTTGTATTTTTTCTGGGAGGGCGAAGGGCAGGAGGGGGAGGGAGTGAGGC
Organism: Geotrypetes seraphini; assembly: GCF_902459505.1. Taxonomy (NCBI): domain Eukaryota; kingdom Metazoa; phylum Chordata; class Amphibia; order Gymnophiona; family Dermophiidae; genus Geotrypetes; species Geotrypetes seraphini. The sequence continues at coordinate 96,569,882 of NC_047088.1, forward strand.
AGAGGGGGAAGAAGGGGAGGGAGTTGTTTTTATACTTTTTTTGTATTTTTTCTGGGAGGGCGAAGGGCAGGAGGGGGAGGGAGTGAGGCAGGGGGGGAAGAAGGGGAGGGAGTTGTTTTTATACTTTTTTTGTATTTTTTCTGGGAGGGCGAAGGGCAGGAGGGGGAGGGAGTGAGGCAGGGGGGGAAGAAGGGGAGGGAGTTGTTTTTATACTTTTTTTGTATTTTTTCTGGGAGGGCGAAGGGCAGGAGGGGGAGGGAGTGAGGCAGGGGGGGAAGAAGGGGAGGGAGTTGTTTTTATACTTTTTTTGTATTTTTTCTGGGAGGGCGAAGGGCAGGAGGGGGAGGGAGTGAGGCAGGGGGGGAAGAAGGGGAGGGAGGAGTGGTGACAAGAGGGTGCAGCTCCCTCGTTAACAGTGGAGCCATTCACGGGGTGGGAGGGGTACCGCGAAGTGCTTCTAGCAAGACCTGCAGTGCCCCTGTCACGTGACGAATGTGTCGAACGGATTCTTCAGCACAGTCGTTCATGTGCTCCACCCCTGCTAAGATGGTAACCACCGCCGTGTAAATGTCCTCCACTGTTACAGAACTGGGCGGAGGATCTGTGTTTGTGGCAGCGTGAGCCACAATAGTGGTCGCTGCAACAGGGGTGGTGGCCGTTGCAGGGTTGGTCCCACAATCTCTGGTTGAGGGTCGGAGGGGGGCAAAACAGGTGGAACAACGGTTGGGGCTTTGAATGGGGAGTGGGGATGTTGACAAAGGCGGCGAAGAGGAGGGGGATGCCAATATATCTGTAATGAAAAAGAGCATGAAAAGCAGGTGGACATTGAAAAGACAATTATGTACAGTGGAAGCATCTATGAGACAAACTTGGTTGTTTTTGTTACATATGAACAAACCTAAGCATTTTATATTATATTATTAAAATTCAAGTGATGTCTTAAATCATAAATGTGTTTATTAATTGTACACTTGATGTACGTTGTAAAAATGAATAAAAGCTTTTACAGTACAAAAATTACAGAATAAAAATATCATAACACTTACCGGACTGGACAGAGAGGTCGCTAAATCTGTCCAGGATGGGGGTTGAGGCAGTACTCATTGAGGTACGTGGGAGGGCTGGGGGAGAGGTGATGACAGAGGGTCGAATTTCAGGGAAAAGTTTAAGGCAGAACTTGGGTTTAGGGGGTGGGAGGGAGGGGGAACAGGGCATTGGGAATGAAGGGGCAGGGCAGGGTTTGGGGCGTTTTTTTAGGGGGATCCTAGAGGGTGGTCTAGGGCGTCGGTGGGGGGAAGTTGGATGAGACTGGGCGGAGGTGGAAGGGGGTTGGGACGTTGGATGGGACTGGGCGGAGGTGGAAGGGGGGTGGGACGTTGGATGGGACTGGGCGGAGGTGGAAGGGGGTTGGGACGTTGGATGGGACTGGGCGGAGGTGGAAGGGGGTTGGGACGTTGGATGGGACTGGGCGGAGGTGGAAGGGGATTGGGAGGTGGGGCGTCTGCGGGGGATAAGGAACGGCCGGTCAGGGATAGGGGTGTCTTCCTCCTCCTCCTCCTCCTCCTCCTCCTCCTCCTCTTCCTGATCCTCCTCCTCCTCTTCCTCCTCACTCGCATCTGAAGACATAAATGCATGTAGTGTCAGAAGTATATGAAAAACTGTTAATGTTTAAAATGTTTGTCTGCGCGCGATTGTCTTTCGAGTTTTTGACCTGTCAACGTTTAAAATACATGATTGTTCAACACAGATATTATGACTGCACACCTTATACCCACCCGATATTTTACTGTAACATACCTGGGGTGTTGTACAGATTGCGGCGGACAGCCCGGACCCATGCAGGGTGATGTAGCCTGAGCTCGCGGGCTTTTTTCTTCAAATCCTCAACCTATTACATAATGGAGAGACATGAGTGAGCCATGATATATGGTTCATAGAGAATAGCACGTGGACAAATCGCGCAGACATGATATATATATATGCATTGAAAGCAGTGCATGGAAATAGATTGCAAGCATAATAATTATGTAAATTTTGAAAACCCGACTGGAATACAGCTAATTAAATCAAATAAGTACATGAGAGACACCATTATCAACTGCAAAATTTTTCAGCAGATGTATGATGACGCAGTGCGCGATTTCAGGAGATGCGTATCCATTTTTGCCTTCCGCGCAAAAAAATAAATTCTTTATCCGCGCCAATTTGTCAGCGCGCAATTGTCTATGAACAACATGTATTTGATAAATACTTACGGAGCGCGGTGTGATAGCGCGGGCGTTGAACAGCTGCGCAAGTTCTCCCCAGGCCCTGTCCATTTCACCTATATTGCGTCTTTTCCCCTTAACGGGGAAAAGCAGTTTAGCATTGAGCGTGAAGTACTCAGTTAATATGAGTACTTCACGCTCGGAGAAATTGGGCTTACGTCCACGGAAACCCACATAGGATGCCATCTTCTCTGTGAATCTATGACGTTTTTGCAAAGCTTAAATACCAGTCACATGACCGATGTTGTGTGAATATCGTGAGATTTCCCCTTTTCAGCGCTGCTATTGGTTATCTAAAACACGTGTTAAATGGTCAATAGTCAAACAGATTTTACTACATTGTAGTGATGAAATGCACATATTAATTGAGTATGTGTGTATTTTATAATATAAAGTTTTGTAGTAATTGATTGAAACACAATTAGCGTTAGCATGGCGCGCATATGTGTTGAAACGCGTGATGACATCAGCTTGTCTCCATTAGTGCATAATGATGACGTATATCATCATACTAAAGTTATAGTACTTTTTCGCGCAATTGACGGATTAGTTTCCCAGTGCGCAATTGACGGGTTTTAGTATAATGAGCGCAAGTTAAAAATGCGGACGAACAGAGTTAATGGGAAATCTGAATAAATGGTGATATTTGTAAATGCGGGTGGGGGGCCTAATTGCAAAGCTTAAATACCAGTCACATGACCGATGTTGTGTGAATATCGTGAGATTTCCCCTTTTCAGCGCTGCTATTGGTTATCTAAAACACGTGTTAAATGGTCAATAGTCAAACAGATTTTACTACATTGTAGTGATGAAATGCACATATTAATTGAGTATGTGTGTATTTTATAGTATATAGTTTTGTAGTAATTGATTGAAACACAATTAGCGTTAATGGGAAATCTGAATAAATAAATAAATAAATAAGCTATTACAGTGTTTGAATATGGGAAACACATAAGAACAATAAAATTCTATTAATTTTAAAAAGATCAGGGAGTCATGAGTAAATTATTGTAATTATTACACATCATTTTCCACTCCTAATATATTAATACAGTCATACATCACATATGTTTGTGAAGAGGGATGCAGAGAAAGCACAGTTACTTACCGTAACAGGTGTTATCCAGGGACAGCAGGCAGATATTCTTAACACATGGGTGACGTCACCGACGGAGCCCTCGGTACGGACCTTTTTAACTAGAAGTTTCTAGTTGGCCGCACCGCGCGTGCGCGAGTGCCTTCCCGCCCGACGGAGGAGTGCGTGGTCCCCAGTTAGGATAAGCCAGCTAAGAAGCCAACCCGGGGAGGTGGGTGGTACGTAAGAATATCTGCCTGCTGTCCCTGGATAACACCTGTTACGGTAAGTAACTGTGCTTTATCCCAGGACAAGCAGGCAGCATATTCTTAACACATGGGTGACCTCCAAGCTAACAAAGAGGGAGGTGGGATGGTTGGCCATTAGGAAAATAAATTTTGTAACACAGATTGGCCGAAGTGTCCATCCCGTCTGGAGAACGCATCCAGACAGTAGTGAGTAGTGAATGTGTGAACTGAGGACCAAGTGGCCGCCTTGCAGATTTCCTCGATGGGCGTGGAACGGAGGAAAGCTACAGAAGCAGCCATAGCTCGGACTCTGTGGGCCGTGACAGTTCCTTCCAGTGAGAGACCGGCCCGAGCATAGCAGAATGCAATACAGGCAGCAAGCCAATTGGAAAGTGTCCGTTTGGAGACAGGATGACCCAAACGGTTGGGATCGAAAGACAAAAATAGCTGAGGGGATGTTCGGTGAGCTCTGGTACGATCAAGATAGTAAGCAAGGGCACGCTTACAATCCAGCGTGTGCAACGCCTGTTCCCCAGGATGCGAGTGAGGCTTAGGGAAGAAGACGGGCAGCACAATGGACTGGTTGAGGTGAAAAGCTGAGACCACCTTGGGAAGGAATTTAGGGTGGGTGCGCAGAACAACCTTGTCATGGTGAAAAACAGTGAACGGTGGGTCGTCAACCAGTGCATGCAGTTCGCTAACCCTCCTGGCAGAGGTGATGGCAATCAGGAAAAGCACCTTCCAGGTAAGGAGTCTAAGTGAAGTTGTGGCAAGAGGCTCGAATGGAGGTTTCATGAGAGCTGAGAGTACCACATTCAGGTCCCAGACAACTGGAGGAGGCTTGAGGGGTGGTTTGATATTGAAGAGCCCTCGCATAAATCTGGAAACCAGAGGATGAGCCGTGAGGGGTTTTCCGAGAATGGGCTCATGAAACGCAGTGATGGCACTGAGGTGGACTCTGATGGAGGTAGTTTTGAGGCCAGCATTGGACAGCGAGAGCAAATATTCCAATACGGTTTCCACCGCTAAGGAGGTGGGTTCCTGATGATGCCGGAGACACCACGAGGAGAATCTGGTCCATTTCTGATGGTAACATTGGAGGGTGGCCGGCTTCCTGGAGGCGTCCAAGATGAGGCGGACCGGCTGAGATAGGTTCTCTGGAGAGGTCAGCCCGAGAGAAACCAAGCTGTCAGGTGGAGCGAAGACAGATTGGGATGCAGTAGAGACTGATGCTGCTGCGTAAGTACAGTAGGAAACACAGGAAGGAGAATGGGTTCCCTGGAGCTGAGTTGGAGCAGGAGTGAGAACCAGTGTTGGCGAGGCCACCGAGGTGCGATAAGAATCATGGTGGCGTTGTCCTTGCGGAGTTTGGACAAGGTCCGCAACATCAGAGGAAACGAAGAAACTGGGGACCACGCACTCCTCCGTCGGGCATATTCTTAACGCATGGGTGACGTCACTGACGGAGCCCCGGTACAGACCTTTTTAACTAGAAAGTTCTAGTTGGCCGCACCATGCGCGAGTGCCTTCACGCCCGACGGAGGAGAGCGTGGTCCCCAGTTAGGATAAGCCAGCTAAGAAGCCAACCCGGGGAGGAGGGTGGGACGTAAGAATATCTAGTGAGTAGTGTGTAACATCACCCATGCGTTAAGAATATCTGCCTGCTGTCCCTGGATAACACCTGTTACGGTAAGTAACTGTGCTTTACTGCTCAATGCAGAAAGTAGGTATCATTATCCTAAGGTGTGTATCGGGTCGTTTGTTCATTCTTATCTTTGTCCTAAAGTTAAGTGACCTAATGTTAACATGAAAATGGAATCTAAGTCACTCTGCACTGATAATATGCCACCAGGTCAATTGTACAGGAGATGATTTAACCTACATAAATGAAGGAATTGAAAATTATATTTTTCTATTGGAATTGTGAACTTGAAAATGGATGAAATAAACCTTTTAGAAAATGTACATTTAGTGGAAGAACTTCAGATGTATTCATTTGGAAGCATTGGATGTTGGCAGGGATATGTTCTTTAGAGGATGTAATAACTAATAGTAAACTGCTTGACCTTTCACAATTGCAACATATATTTGGTCTAAATAAATCACAATATTTTATGCTTTCAGGTGGTATAACTTAATAGCTGGACTTGTAAATAAAACAACAAAACATGGTCTAAGAGACATTTGGAGCATTGAGATTAAGCATTCAATTGATGCATCTCAATGGCCACAACTTTGGCCTAAAAAATATTGCCACTATCATCTTGAGGCTGGGACATTAGATCATCTTTTATTGTATTGTCCATATATATTATTAGTTTAGAAATCAATGTTGCCTCAAATAAATAGGATGAAGGACAATCCAGTAGCCTTGACTTATTATTGTATTATGGCAAATTATGTATTTAATTATGTCGGAATAAATATGATTTCAGGAAATGTTATTCATGTTTTAATCTTACATCAAGTGTTAAAAAAAAAAAACAAATTTTAATTTAAATGCAGCACTTGCAATTCTTTCTAACACTTAATTGTTTCCATTGTGTCCTTACGTGTTACTTAGTTGGATAGTACAATACAAATTTACATTTAATGGCATAGTTATTAATGTCATACTAACATAAAGAAACAACAAAATGTTTTAAACATTGGTAAATGTTTATTAAAATATTGCATATGTGATAAACATGTAATACACATATGTTCAAATGCAGTGTCAACAACACAAAATCTTTCAGTTCACCATTCATGATCTTTTATGTACAACATACTGAATTATATCTTTATTCGTTTTAAATCATAAACAAGTGTGCAATAATATATCCATTAAAGGTGGCACAGCAGTTAAACATCAGTGACAGTGAGTAAGGATGTGGTTATAGCAGTGAAAAAACATCAGGAGCAAATTAACAGACAGTTTAAGTGAAACAGTAGAAACAACAGTCTGGACCACCAAAAGGAGTGGGGGACATAGACAATTTAAAGTGTATCATCTGTTCATGCACCATGTGTGGAAATCACACATTTTGCTATACGACCTTTGAAAAAGAAAGACCATACACACCCTTCAAATTAAATGAGCAACAGTGGGAGAGAGTGAGATATTGGCAGAGCAGTTAACCAACATCTGTGAGAGTGAGAGCAGTGGTTTCAGAGACAGCACCTGACTGACATTCTGCTGGGGGGGGGGACTCTGCTTCTGGGTCCTGCAAAGGCCAACACCTGACTGCCACCATCACGTTTGCACCCTTGTCAACCCATTCTGGGTCCTGCAAAGGCCAACACATGACTGCCACCATCAGGTTTGCACCCCTGTCAACCCATTCTGGGTCCTCATCTTTTTCTGAATCTCATGGCTTCAGAGACAGCACCTGACTGACATTTCTGCTTATGTACTTTCTAGGCCACCAAAAACAAGGGAGGAAATGTACAATTTCAAGTTTTACAAATTTTCCTTAACACAGCCGCTTTCCCTGAAGCCGCTCCATCCAAGATACCATCTGACCTTCCCTACGTGAAGGAAAAAGCCTTTGAACACCACCCACAACACCTTGAAAATGTCAAAGCGAGTACAGTATGCTTGAGTGGGTTACCTTGCTCGGCATAAAAAACCTTCACGCTTGGCACATGTCAGAGCAGTGGATACTAGGATAGGTAGGGGTCAGAGGAGGGCTTCAGAGAAGCAGTTAACCAACAGTAGTGGGAGAGTGAGATATTGGCAGAGCAGTTAACCAACATCTGTGGAGTGAGAGCAACAGTTGGCAGAGCAGTTAACCAACAGTAGTGGGAGAGAGAGATATTGGCAGAGCAGTTAACCAACATCTGTGGAGTGAGAGCAACAGTTGGCAGAGCAGTTAACCAACAGTAGTGGGAGAGAGAGATATTGGCAGAGCAGTTAACCAACATCTGTGGAGTGAGAGCAACAGTTGGCAGAGCGGTTAACCAACAGTAGTGGGAGAGAGAGATATTGGCAGAGCAGTTAACCAACATCTGTGGAGTGAGAGCAACAGTTGGCAGAGCAGTTAACCAACAGTAGTGGGAGAGAGAGATATTGGCAGAGCAGTTAACCAACATCTGTGGAGTGAGAGCAACAGTTGGCAGAGCAGTTAACCAACAGTAGTGGGAGAGAGAGATATTGGCAGAGCAGTTAACCAACATCTGTGGAGTGAGAGCAACAGTTGGCAGAGCAGTTAACCAACAGTAGTGGGAGAGAGAGATATTGGCAGAGCAGTTAACCAACATCTGTGGAGTGAGAGCAACAGTTGGCAGAGCAGTTAACCAACAGTAGTGGGAGAGAGAGATATTGGCAGAGCAGTTAACCAACATCTGTGGAGTGAGAGCAACAGTTGGCAGAGCAGTTAACCAACAGTAGTGGGAGAGAGAGATATTGGCAGAGCAGTTAACCAACATCTGTGGAGTGAGAGCAACAGTTGGCAGAGCAGTTAACCAACAGTAGTGGGAGAGAGAGATATTGGCAGAGCAGTTAACCAACATCTGTGGAGTGAGAGCAACAGTTGGCAGAGCAGTTAACCAACAGTAGTGGGAGAGAGAGATATTGGCAGAGCAGTTAACCAACATCTGTGGAGTGAGAGCAACAGTTGGCAGAGCAGTTAACCAACAGTAGTGGGAGAGAGAGATATTGGCAGAGCAGTTAACCAACATCTGTGGAGTGAGAGCAACAGTTGGCAGAGCAGTTAACCAACAGTAGTGGGAGAGAGAGATATTGGCAGAGCAGTTAACCAACATCTGTGGAGTGAGAGCAACAGTTGGCAGAGCAGTTAACCAACAGTAGTGGGAGAGAGAGATATTGGCAGAGCAGTTAACCAACATCTGTGGAGTGAGAGCAACAGTTGGCAGAGCAGTTAACCAACAGTAGTGGGAGAGAGAGATATTGGCAGAGCAGTTAACCAACATCTGTGGAGTGAGAGCAACAGTTGGCAGAGCAGTTAACCAACAGTAGTGGGAGAGAGAGATATTGGCAGAGCAGTTAACCAACATCTGTGGAGTGAGAGCAACAGTTGGCAGAGCAGTTAACCAACAGTAGTGGGAGAGAGAGATATTGGCAGAGCAGTTAACCAACATCTGTGGAGTGAGAGCAACAGTTGGCAGAGCAGTTAACCAACAGTAGTGGGAGAGAGAGATATTGGCAGAGCAGTTAACCAACATCTGTGGAGTGAGAGCAACAGTTGGCAGAGCAGTTAACCAACAGTAGTGGGAGAGAGAGATATTGGCAGAGCAGTTAACCAACATCTGTGGAGTGAGAGCAACAGTTGGCAGAGCAGTTAACCAACAGTAGTGGGAGAGAGAGATATTGGCAGAGCAGTTAACCAACATCTGTGGAGTGAGAGCAACAGTTGGCAGAGCAGTTAACCAACAGTAGTGGGAGAGAGAGATATTGGCAGAGCAGTTAACCAACATCTGTGGAGTGAGAGCAACAGTTGGCAGAGCAGTTAACCAACAGTAGTGGGAGAGAGAGATATTGGCAGAGCAGTTAACCAACATCTGTGGAGTGAGAGCAACAGTTGGCAGAGCAGTTAACCAACAGTAGTGGGAGAGTGAGATATTGGCAGAGCAGTTAACCAACATCTGTGGAGTGAGAGCAACAGTTGGCAGAGCAGTTAACCAACAATAGTGGGAGAGTGAGATATTGGCAGAGCAGTTAACCAACATCTGTGGAGTGAGAGCAACAGTTGGCAGAGCAGTTAACCAACAGTAGTGGGAGAGAGAGATATTGGCAGAGCAGTTAACCAACATCTGTGGAGTGAGAGCAACAGTTGGCAGAGCAGTTAACCAACAGTAGTGGGAGAGAGAGATATTGGCAGAGCAGTTAACCAACATCTGTGGAGTGAGAGCAACAGTTGGCAGAGCAGTTAACCAACAGTAGTGGGAGAGAGAGATATTGGCAGAGCAGTTAACCAACATCTGTGGAGTGAGAGCAACAGTTGGCAGAGCAGTTAACCAACAGTAGTGGGAGAGTGAGATATTGGCAGAGCAGTTAACCAACATCTGTGGAGTGAGAGCAACAGTTGGCAGAGCAGTTAACCAACAGTAGTGGGAGAGAGAGATATTGGCAGAGCAGTTAACCAACATCTGTGGAGTGAGAGCAACAGTTGGCAGAGCAGTTAACCAACAGTAGTGGGAGAGAGAGATATTGGCAGAGCAGTTAACCAACATCTGTGGAGTGAGAGCAACAGTTGGCAGAGCAGTTAACCAACAGTAGTGGGAGAGTGAGATATTGGCAGAGCAGTTAACCAACATCTGTGGAGTGAGAGCAACAGTTGGCAGAGCAGTTAACCAACAGTAGTGGGAGAGAGAGATATTGGCAGAGCAGTTAACCAACATCTGTGGAGTGAGAGCAACAGTTGGCAGAGCAGTTAACCAACAGTAGTGGGAGAGAGAGATATTGGCAGAGCAGTTAACCAACATCTGTGGAGTGAGAGCAACAGTTGGCAGAGCAGTTAACCAACAGTAGTGGGAGAGTGAGATATTGGCAGAGCAGTTAACCAACATCTGTGGAGTGAGAGCAACAGTTGGCAGAGCAGTTAACCAACAGTAGTGGGAGAGTGAGATATTGGCAGAGCAGTTAACCAACATCTGTGGAGTGAGAGCAACAGTTGGCAGAGCAGTTAACCAACAGTAGTGGGAGAGAGAGATATTGGCAGAGCAGTTAACCAACATCTGTGGAGTGAGAGCAACAGTTGGCAGAGCAGTTAACCAACAGTAGTGGGAGAGAGAGATATTGGCAGAGCAGTTAACCAACATCTGTGGAGTGAGAGCAACAGTTGGCAGAGCAGTTAACCAACAGTAGTGGGAGAGAGAGATATTGGCAGAGCAGTTAACCAACATCTGTGGAGTGAGAGCAACAGTTGGCAGAGCAGTTAACCAACAGTAGTGGGAGAGTGAGATATTGGCAGAGCAGTTAACCAACATCTGTGGAGTGAGAGCAACAGTTGGCAGAGCAGTTAACCAACAGTAGTGGGAGAGAGAGATATTGGCAGAGCAGTTAACCAACATCTGTGGAGTGAGAGCAACAGTTGGCAGAGCAGTTAACCAACAGTAGTGGGAGAGTGAGATATTGGCAGAGCAGTTAACCAACATCTGTGGAGTGAGAGCAACAGTTGGCAGAGCAGTTAACCAACAGTAGTGGGAGAGAGAGATATTGGCAGAGCAGTTAACCAACATCTGTGGAGTGAGAGCAACAGTTGGCAGAGCAGTTAACCAACAGTAGTGGGAGAGAGAGATATTGGCAGAGCAGTTAACCAACATCTGTGGAGTGAGAGCAACAGTTGGCAGAGCAGTTAACCAACAGTAGTGGGAGAGAGAGATATTGGCAGAGCAGTTAACCAACATCTGTGGAGTGAGAGCAACAGTTGGCAGAGCAGTTAACCAACAGTAGTGGGAGAGTGAGATATTGGCAGAGCAGTGGTTTCAGAGACAGCACCTGACTGACATTTTGCTGGGGGGGGACTCTGCTTCTGGGTCCTGCAAAGGCCAACACCTGACTGCCATCATCACGTTTGCACCCTTGTCAACCCATTCTGGGTCCTGCAAAGGCCAACACATGACTGCCACCATCAGGTTTGCACCCCTGTCAACCCATTCTGGTTCCTCATCTTTTTCTGAATCTCATGGCTTCAGAGACAGCACCTGACTGACATTCTGCTGGGGGGGGGGACTCTGCTTCTGGGTCCTGCAAAGGCCAACACCTGACTGCCATCATCACGTTTGCACCCTTGTCAACCCATTCTGGGTCCTGCAAAGGCCAACACATGACTGCCACCATCAGGTTTGCACCCCTGTCAACCCATTCTGGGTCCTCATCTTTTTCTGAATCTCATGGCTTCAGAGACAGCACCTGACTGACATTCTGCTGGGGGGGGGGACTCTGCTTCTGGGTCCTGCAAAGGCCAACACCTGACTGCCACCATCACGTTTGCACCCTTGTCAACCCATTCTGGGTCCTGCAAAGGCCAACACATGACTGCCACCATCAGGTTTGCACCCCTGTCAACCCATTCTGGGTCCTCGTCTTTTTCTGAATCTCATGACAGCACCTGACTGACATTTCTGCTTATGTACTTTCTAGGCCACCAAAAACAAGGGAGGAAATGTACAATTTCAAGTTTTTCAAATTTTCCTTAACACAGACGCTTTCCCTGAAGCCGCTCCATCCAAGACACCATCTGACCTTCCCTACGTGAAGGAAAAAGCCTTTGAACACCACCCACAACACCTTGAAAATGTCAAAGCGAGTACAGTATGCTTGAGTGGGTTACCTTGCTCGGCATAAAAAACCTTCACGCTTGGCACATGTCAGAGCAGTGGATACTAGGATAGGTAGGGGTCAGAGGAGGGCTTCAGAGAAACTCCTGGGGGAGAGATCCTGAGCACAACAGTTTGCAGGCCTGTAGCTTTCGGGCCACCAAAAGGAGAGGGGGACATAGACATTTCAAAGTGTCTCTCCTGTTCCTGCAGCATATGTGCTTGGGAGACCATATGGACATGTCAAAGCAAATTTCAAATCTCAAAGTGCACACAATTGTAGCATAGCAACAGGAAAACCTGAACTTCAACATCAAACTCTACAGTTCCAGATTATGTGCTATACCACGGAGATATTGAAAGAGAGGTGTTTGACCATATGTTGGCAGCAGCGTTGTTAGTCTTTGCGTCACTCTCACATACGTGCTCTTACTGCTGGGTGGTGCGCGGTTACCAGCCTGGAATCGAGCAAGCAACTGTTCTGTGTGATCTTGCTCACGCTGTATATGTTCAAGGAGTTTAAAGATGGTTGGATGGTGGCATGCAACAGAGGATTGAAATGCATGGTGCCAACCTTCAACGGAATTATTGGTCCGAGGCAGTCCATCTTCCACACGGGAGCGCATATTCCACAGAGGAATAGGAAAAGGTGGCACCCGTCTCCCATTTGGCCGCAATCTCCCGATGTAATTGTCTTCCCAATAGTCATACACCAGGGTCAGTTCATCTGGTCGACTCTCCTCCAAGGTCTGGAAACACTCAGCAACATCATCCACAGGAACAAAACTTAATGCTAACAGCATTTTGGTGAACATTCTTACTCTCTCCTCATCTCTATAGCTGGCGGTCAGTCCCTCATGTTGAATTCTGCGCCACAATGATTGACCCAGATGGAACAGGCAGCCAGAAACTGTAGCATTGGGAAATACAGTGCGGGCAGCTTGCAGACTTGCTCTCTCAAAGTCCATCAAGATTGTCAATGGTGCCAACGTGTTTCTGGTTTCCAGCAGTTTCCTCAACACACGTTCATAGTCCTCCTCCCTTTTACTGTTCAACAACACGTAGACCATGGGAAGTGCACGATTGTCTACAAATGCATGGATGGTAAAGACTTGGACAAACAAATGGGGGGCAACTTTGAATGTCCCATCCATGAACCAATGTCCATGTTGCTCCAACACCTCAAGATTAGATTCTGTAGTGAAAATGAATATGCGTCTTTCATCATTTTCACCTGAATCCCACAACAGTAATTGTTCACCACGTGTGCTTCTTTGTAGCGGCTCAGGAATTTGTATGTCTCTTATGCACCTGGGATTACCCATTGCTAGATGGCCTGCATTTCTCTTTCTATTAACTGTTCTCTGCATGGAGGTGTATGCAGGCAATAATGTAGCTGCTTCTAAACTTGTCCCAGCTGTTGTGCCATGAATGATCTGACGTGGCCTTTCAACCGTAGCCACAGCTCTTTCACGTATGTCTCCCATCATTCGATCAGCTTCAATTCTAGCATTGTTGGGTGCATGCACATGCGCCGTTATCTCAACAGAAGATCCATCAACGAGCCTCTTTCTTCTTCCCACACAGTCACGGCGCACACACCTCCAGGACGTGGATCCGTCTGCCATCACTCGGTCACGCCGATATCGATAGCCCTCATTAACCCAGTGCTCTCTCCCACGCTGTGAAGTTATTACTTCCATGTCTATGTCAAATCACTCCTGAAACCATACAATTAATAACATTATCCTATTTTGACTTGCAATTGATATACAATTGCCTATATCATGAATGCACTACTCAAAAGAACATCATACCTGTAAGACTGGAAGTATATCGATGAAACCCTCAGGAACTGTAGTCGACCTTCAACCCTGAACCAGTACCTGCAAGAATTATAACATGCATGTAAACTTAATGTTCACCCCCCACCAATCTCCAGCACACAAAAAAACATGCAAAGGTCAAATAGGTGAGGTTAGGCCATACATATGTAGAGTTTAGTGCTATGGCACAACACCATATACCTGCAAGGGTGCGATTCCTGTCAGCAAAACACTGAAGATGTCTGTCCTCTGTTGACTGTGGTGTCTTGATTGTAGTCTGTTGATTGTAGTCACCTTCAGTAGTAGATTAGATAAGGTTATTATATACATAGGACATACAAATCCCTATATGTAAAGTTCAGTGCTATGGCACAACACCATATACCTGCAAGGGTGCGATTCCTGTCAGCAAAACACTGAAGATGTGTGTCCTCTGTTGATCGTGGTCTCTTGAATGTCCTCTGTTGATTGTAGTCACCTTCAGTAGTAGATTAGATAAGGTTATTATATACATAGGACATACAAATCCCTATATGTAAAGTTCAGTGCTATGGCACAACACCATATACCTGCAAGGGTGCGATTCCTGTCAGCAAAACACTGAAGATGTGTGTCCTCTGTTGATCGTGGTCTCTTGAATGTCCTCTGTTGATTGTAGTCACCTTCAGTAGTAGATTAGATAAGGTTATTATATACATAGGACATACAAATCCCTATATGTAAAGTTCAGTGCTATGGCACAACACCATATACCTGCAAGGGTGCGATTCCTGTCAGCAAAACACTGAAGATGTGTGTCCTCTGTTGATCGTGGTCTCTTGAATGTCCTCTGTTGATTGTAGTCACCTTCAGTAGTAGATTAGATAAGGTTATTATATACATAGGACATACAAATCCCTATACCTCTGTACTTACGTTGCCTCCAAGATTGAACTTCTAGACAACACTAGGGTTTCAGCAAATTCATATCCCTCAGCACATGACTGCAAGACTAAAATTTATAAGGTTAGCACATAGATATAACAAACAACACCCACTATGTCTGTACTTACCTTTGCAATCATACCTGTAATAGTTAAAATCTGGCTTGCCAACCATCATGGATTAAGAACGTCATTATACCTAATCGCAGACAGAAGGAAGGCAGAGAGGCCCAAAACAAGGACCCACAACAATTGTATACAATCACCCTCACTACACACCCAAGGCTAAAAGTGTACCCCAATAAGCCCTACCATCAGACTATTTATCCTATCCTATTGTTCCAATTTAGCAAAACCAAAAAATGAAGCTATGCATATACCTGTAAATGTGAATATCCTCTTATGTATGATACCTGCAAAAGAAAATGGTACCCAATGCCTTTATAAAACTATAAACCGTGAGCACACTCGGTTTTTTAAAAAATCTTTATTCATTTTAAATGACACATCATGTGTACAAGAATCAAAACATTAAAATGAAATACATCACATGTCAATCAAGTACCTCCCTTCCCAACCCACTTCCCCACTCTTACTTTTCCCAATATGAATGATAATAGTATAATTTAGACACCCTCCCAACAATAAGACAGTGTATCTTTAAATAGAAAATAGTGTATATTCATTACAGTAAGATGTTAATGTCTCCCTTTTTTATTGTTACTGTTCTTTCCATTTTGATAATGTGACATAATGAATTGTACCCAAAACTAGATACTTTAAAATTATTACTTATATGTTGAATGGTGACTCCTGTGCTGATATTTTCCTTTTTTTTTTCTCATGCACTTACCCAATAATATTGCATCATTACATCATGATACAATCCTCAAATTAAACATATTCAGATACTAGTGTTGCTGGCATAAGAGTTTTTACCTCATGCCAACAAGTTTTTTTAGATATTTATTACTTTTAAAATCTATAACTCCATCCAATTATGCTTCCAATTAATATCCATCATCACATTATACATAATCTTAATACCATACCTCAACCTTCTCGCTCTTTTAACATGCGGGAAAACTAAGCGCAAGACGGGGTGTCCTTAAAAATCCGCGTTCCGTGCCCCTTTTCAGGTCCCTGCCCCTGACAGGGCTGGATGAGAAGGTTCATAGACAACGGCGCGAAAGACGAAAGCCAATTTAAGGCAAGGCGCGCCGCCGCACCGCACCAAATTACAGTTTTTAGGGGCTCCGATGGGGGGTTTTGTTCGGGAACCCCCTTCTGTTTACTTAATAGACATCGCGCCGGCGTTATCGGGGGTTTGGGGGTCGTAACCCTCCACATTATAGTAAAGTGGGGGGTTCTCCCCCCCTCGCCCTCCGTCGGAGCCCTAAAAACGGTCATTTAGAGCGGCGCGGCTTGCGCGCAATCGTCTATGAACCCGTCGGAGCCCTAAAAACAGTAATTTAGAAAGGCGCGGCGTCGCGCGCTACGCTCAATAGGGTGGGCACGCCTTTGACCCGGCGCGCCGGCGCGCTTTTGACCCGGCACCGTATGGGAATTTAACTCTGACGGATCCTAGCATGGGGAAGGGAAAGCATTAGGATCCTTCAGAGTTAAATTATCATACAACTCTGTCAGAGCCAGAGACTAAATGTGGCAGGGACCCGAAAAGTGGCGCAGAACGCGGATTTTTAAGGACCTGTGCGTTTAGATACGGGACCAAATCGCGGTTCATAGACAATTGCGCGTAAATATAAACTGGTTCATAGACAATTGCGCGCAAGACAAGATTTTTAAGGACCTGTGCGTTTAGATACGGGACCAAATCGCGGTTCATAGACAATACGGGACCAAATCGCGGTTCATAGACAATTGCGCGTAAATATCACTGGTTCATAGACAATTGCGCGCAATACAAGAACTGAAAATGTAAATATCAACATACCTATATAAACTTGAGGATCAATTGCGCTGAGTTTTATGATCGCGATTGTCTTGCGCGCAATTGTCTATGAACCATACCCCCCCTCCCTTTTCTTGCGCGTGAAGCGTAAATATAAACATACCTGTAAATGAAGAAATGTGGACGTTCGCTCTCACCAGAGGCGAGATAAATCCGCGCAAGACAAATATTCGTTATAGATCAAGTACCAGCAAAACCAGATCTTTACCTATAACGGACACGGTCAGGCAGCGAAAGGAAGGCGGGAAAGGAAGGAGGACATATATAATGTAGAAACGTAACCATAGTAACGAAAATGCATTCACGTGACTTGTATTTAAATGCTGTTCGGAGAATATATATCATGAGATAACGTAACCATGGTAACGAAAATGCATTCACGTGATTTATGTTGAAAACGCAAAGAGTCAACGTTGACGTGATGACGTGTTCGGAGAATATATATCATGAGATAACGTAACCATGGTAACGAAAATGCATTCACGTGATTTATGTTGAAAACGCAAAGAGTCAACGTTGACGTGATGACGTGTTCACGTGCTGTACGTGCGCGTGTCCTCCGATGGTCAAGCGGCCTCTAGTGGCGCGCTCAGTTGTCTTGCGCTGAGTTGTCTTGCGCTGAGTTGTCTTGCGCTCAATTGTCTTGCGCGGAGTTGTCGCTGCGCTGAATTGTCTTGCGCGGAGTTGTCGCTGCGCTGAATTGTCTTGCGCGCAATTGTCTTTGCGCTTATTTGTCTGCGCGCGATTGTCTGCGCGCGATTGTCTTGCGCGTTTTTGACCTGTCACCGTCTCCTCTTTTCAAGGGAGAAGAGTCCCAGTTTTTCTAATCTCTCATTGTAGGACAACTCCTCCAGCCCCTTAACCATTTTAGTCACTCTTCTCTGGACCCTTTCAAGTAGTACTGTGTCCTTATTTAAGTACGGTGACCAGTGCTGGATGCAATATTCCAGGTAGGGGGGGGGGGTGTTGCACCATGGCCCGGTAAAGCGGCATGATGACCCTTCTCCGATCTGTTCGTGATCCCCTTCTTAATCATTCCTAGCATTCTGTTCGCCCTTTTCACCGCCGCCACACATTGAGCAGATGGCTTCATTAACTTGTCGACCAGTACTCCTGAGTCTCTTTCCTGGGGGTCAAATAATAATGTTCTTGTGGTTTTGTCTTATTTTTATTGTTAAGCTTTATTGCTGCTGGCAAGACAGATAAGAACACAGAAACAAAATCATGTATGAGGAGAGAGGATTAATCTGTTCACTGAATCTATCTAAGTGCAGAGATTCAGCAGGCAGGCCTCTGATGTCATAGCAACAGTGAAGCTATCATGCACACATGCCATGAGCAGAGAGCTACTATTGGCTCTTTTGAAAAAGTTAGAATTTTTTTCACCTTGATAAACAGTGTACAGAGAGCAGAGGCAGTTGGAGTCAGAAGAGGAAAGGAGTAGGGAGAAACAGTTTGTCTCTTTCTGGTTAATAGTTTTGTAAGAGCTGGGAGAGAATTTCTCTAAGCGGCTGGCTACTTCTGTGCATATAGCTCAGGGGATCAGTATTCCAGAACCCTGAATACATATACTGGTAAAGGGGGAATATCTATTGGTACTATTTACTCTCCTTTTACCTGTTAGTGTCCTTCTGGCCTGTCTCCTGTGCACATAACCAGCTACAGAGTACTACACATGCAAACATACTAAGGTTCAGTGATGGAAGATGGGCAACCAACCAATGCTGCCATAGCTCTTCTGACCATCTACTGGAGAGAGAATACAGAGCAATAGTGATTTCACTGCAAAGCTGTGTTCTCTGTCTCCATCATATGCAAAACTAGTCTAGTAGGATAAGGAAAGATGTATTTAATCACATGACAAAAACAGATAGTTGTAATTTTCATTTTCAATCCCTAAACTTCATCTCTTAAGAGGTTTTATTAGCTGCCATCTCCGGTTGTACAACCAAAAGGCTCTTCTTGTGTTTAACAGGGGAACCAAGCTACCAAGAACGAAGGAACAAAGAATAAATAGACACAGCTTCTTTGCACTGCCTACCCATCCCTCCCATAAACCTTCTCAAAGAATTATCAAGCAGATGCTCACCTCAGTTACCATAATATGAAATTTTATTTCCTTCTTTAAGGCATGGTGCAGAAGACAAACTAACACAGTTCCACAGTCATAGCAGCTTCTCCCCCCTTTTCTAGTTATCCATTGGTAGTGTAGGGAGAGGTGAAGGTCCCTCCTACCCACCTGATCAAAGAAGCCCTGCTACTTATTTATCCATTTAAACTAGTAAGTTTCCCAGACTCTCCTTTTCCCCTCTAAGGGGTTTGTCAGAGGATTCTATCCAGCTGGGGGCACTATTGTCCTTGATAGATAAAAAAAACTCTCTCCTGCTTACCACTAGCAGGCAGATCTATAAATCTTCTAGATGTAAACCTAGAATGCGCATCACATGCATCCTATATTAATCTTCCTTTTAAATAAAATATGGAGGGTGGGGACATGATAGCACTAGAATGCAGCTGTACGCCTTCGTATGTATCTAATGCTTTAAAGTTTTGATTACATGAGCCATACTTCCTTTTCACTCAAGACATATATTTTTGGTTTCTTAGCAGGATCTAAAGCTTCTAGCACAATTGAATCTTTAGAGGTAAAAGGAAGGTCTTACTACCCAAGATAGAAAAAGTGCAAAAATTAATCCAGGATCTATTGGAGAGGAAGAGATTTTGGGGTTGGGGTGAATAAGGGTCTTCCTGCTCCCCTTCAGATCTTACTAGGACATTGGTTGTATTTCCCTCTACCCCTATCTTCTTTGGGACTATGAACCCCCTTTTCTTCACTCCTGCTTATCCTGTTCCCCTGGGAGGATTTTGGGCAGGACCCCTAGGAGTCCACTGGCAGCACCGAAGAGGTTGATTGGTGTTGAGCCATCTGTAATGAGAGTGGAGTGTAGCCCCAGACCCTGAAGTAGCTTCACCTGTGAAAAGAGAAAGAGAAGCCATAACAGCAACAGGTAAACCAGTGCAGGCAGCATGTCACTAACAAGTGTCATCCCAGGCCCACCCCAGCCCATCTGCTATAGCACACCTGCAACTCAGGCCCTGCCAGTGCGATGTCCCGGATGGTCTGTGGCCCAATGGCCTCTATCACCTGCTGGAACTTCTTCACCTCAATGACAGCCAGCGCTTGAGCTTTCTCCACTTCAAGTTTATTTTGCTGGTTGACATACTGCAGCTCCAGCTCACGTGCTTTCTTCAGCCGTTCCAGCTCTGCTGTCTGCGGGGGCAAGGGAAAGAGAAATAGAATAAATGCCAATTTGTATAAAATTTTAAAAAGACAGGGCAGTTGGCCTATAATTTAACCATATGTCTATGTCCGACGACATCACAATGTGGTTGTAACAAGTATCTCCTTCCTCTCTTACCGTCTCAATTTCCAGTGCTTCAGCCTTCAGTTTGGCCTGCTGCACAGCCCCCTCACCCTCAATTGAGGCCGCTTCAGCCTTTGCCTGTGCCTCTGCCTTGGCTGCGCCTGTGCTCTCCACTACAGTACTGTGAGCAGAGCAAGGAAAGCAGATTATCATTAAGTCACTGCACAAGACAGGATGTTACTTATTTTCTTTCCACCAATGAGCTCAAACAAATACAGTAAATTATCTCACAATTTCAGTAGTGTCCGATAACAGGTGTGATAAAACACAAATGAACTTATTGCTATGCAGCAACAATTCTTAAGTTAGTGCTGTGCAGTGAAACAGAAATTTTCATCTAGATACCTCAGTGCCTCTAGTTCTAGCAGCTCCTTCCTGGCTCTCTCTGCCTCAGCTTGATCTGTGATCTTTTGCCGCTCCAACCGACCTCGAGCCTCCTGCTCAAGGCGTTGTGCTTCATGTCTGAGAATGTGGAGGGAGAAATAGTCAACCTTCCATTAAAGGCAATTCAAATAGTTGTCAAAAAGCATAAGCACAAGACTACAAATATTTGTTCCTAAAATACTTAGGTAGCTGCACTGTACAATTTTTCACCACAATAACTGACCGCTAAACCTGAACTCTGTTAGTACTACTCAATCTGTTACTTTTTAAATCATTGTAAACCGCATAGAACTTCACGGTCCTGTGGTATATAAACTGTTATCATTATTATTATCTTCCACTCCCCTAAAAGAAAAGAGATCTAAAACAGTTTTAACGCTCCTCTTTACAGGATGTGTTTGACAAATTCCCATGTAGGAGAGCTACATCTTCCCCTTTAAAAATATTTGACAGAGAAGCTCTTGAGGTGGAATAGCTCCATTCTGTTTTTTTTTATTATTACTTTTTTGGTTGAAAATGCAATAAACAGATAGTAAATGCCAGCCAAATGCTGAGATGGAATTATGGAATTAAAATCTGAGATTATATGTGACATAATGGTTATCTACAAAAGGATACACTCTGGGCATATATCAAAATATTTACAACATTTACTAAATCGCACTTATATTGTGCTCAGAGAACCGTTACAAGGTAAAAACACCCTGTCAGTGAACTAGAAAGCCCAGCTTTGAAAACGGCTCAAGTTCTCAATCATTGCACAACAGTGAGTATATAAAATGCTTTTTATCAAATTACTTAATATATTTAAATGAAACGACAAAAAGTCAATTCACCACATCAAAAAGTAAAAAAAATTCCAAACTTAGCTGCATGTAAACGTGTGAATAAGTACAAATGGGTCTCGGGTCCTGATGCATTTTGCAATCAGCTGTTTCAGAAGATCCTGATTAATGCAGGCAAAATAGCTCACATTTCTTCGTTTCTGTTCTCCCAGCAGCAAGGATGAAGCAGTAAATAGAAAGCATCAAGTACAAAGAATTGGAAAGCCCCTCCACTTAAATCACATAGGATAAATTAGGTCTTACCTGCTAATTTTCTTTTTAGTCCCTCCAGACTGGCACAGACGGATGGGTTTATGCTCTTCTGCCAGAAGGTAGATTCTGAGAACACATTGAATTCTAACAGTACAAGTGGGCTGTGAGGTCCCTCATAGAATTAGTCTTTGATGAATAGCCAAACAGGAACTCAAAACTAAAAGCTTTGTCTATATTAAATTTTATTACTTTTTGTTTGTTTGTTTTACAGTTAACAGTGCAAAACAAAGCACAACTGTTGGAGAAGGATTGGAACAGGCAACCAATGCTAACAAAAAGCACAAGGCTGCATTCCAGAGAAAAAAAAAAAAAACGACTCCACATCAACAAACACAAAACACGGTGTGTGTTCTGTGCCAGTCTGGAGGGATTAAAAAAAAGAAAATTAGCAGGTAAGATAATTTCTCCTTCTTTATTGTTCCTCCAGACTGGCACAGATGTATAGGATGTACCAAAGCAGTACCCATCACGGGTGGGACCCCGAAGGGCCACTACATAAACACACTCACCAAAAAAACAGCATCTCGATGCACCTAAATGTCCACTCGGAAGCAACGTACAAAATAATGCAAAGAAGACCAAACTGCAGCCTTGCAGATATCCACCAGGGACACAAGAGAGGATTCAGCCCAGGAAGCCGCCTGACCCCGCGTGGAATGAGTTTTGAGAAAATCTTCTGAAGGTGGTATGCTGAAGCAATAGTCTTTTTGATCCAGTGCATGATTGAAGCTTTAGAAGCACCTTCCCCCTTACGACTGCCTGTCAGGAGACTAAAGATGATTTGACTGTATGAACTCCCGAGTCCTTTTCACATAAGAGCAAAGAACTCTGCAGACATCCAACCTGTGCAACTGCCTCTGCTTTAAAGTACCCTCTCACTAGAATAGATGTATCTGTCTGTCTTTTTTTCTGTCTCTCTCTCTCTCTCCTTGGCCGCTATCTGTCTGCTATCTCTCTCCTTGGCCACTGTCTGTCTGTTTCTTGTGCCCCTTCTCCCACCTACCTGTCTTTCTGTGTGTGTGTGTGTGTGTGTCTTTATTTCTGACTGTCTGTCTATCTCCGTGCCCCCTGACTGCCCTTTAATCATGGCCCTTCTCCCAAGTACCTTTTTTTTGTTTAGAGTGCAAAGGGCAACTGGCGCACAGAAACTGCCGCTGGCTCAGCTGTAGAAAGTGTAGGAAAGCGCTTAAAAACGCCATCTGCGCACGCACCGCTACTACCATATCTCTGCCTACTCTGCCACAAAGCTACGGATCACGGAGGCAGAGATCACACTTAGGGTTTTATTAGTGATAGATAATTTTGCATATTCACACATTCTAAAAAGGAGTGGACAAACATGCTCCTGAGTTGTTTGCATTTACAGTAGTCCACTGGTCATCTGTATTGTATTGTGTCTGTGTTGAACCATCTCAGAAGACACCAACTCTTGATTGCAACACCTTTACAGAAGTTCATGTAAACCACTCTGAGAAACTTTCAATAAACAATAAGCCTATTTTGCTTTCTGGGCCCTATTAATAAATGTTCTGTGTAACAATTTAAACTATGTCTCCTGCATATCTGTAGAAGTCATCATATTAAAAAGTTGTCAAACATATCTAAGAACTGTTGGATAGTAAATTGATCCTGGAGTTTGTCCATTCCCTCTGCTATCAATTCAGATCTGATCAGATTATACAGTATTGAAAGTTTATTGTGCTTAGGTTTAATTTTTATATCCCATGAACAATACTTCTAGGATTCGGTGTACTGTTTTTTCAAAGATGTCCAATAATGTCTGGCTTGTGCCAACGCCAGTCTCATGAAGGTCCTACTTAATCAATTATCATCTTTCTCCCAATTTAAAGCTATTGAATTCATCATCCATTATGTGACTCAAGAAATGGCTGCCCTTTAGTGCACACCATCTAGAAAAGTATATCCCATCCCTGGGTGTAATTTAGAGTTTCCCACCAAAGAGATAAAGGGAGAGGCCTATGATGCAATATGGGAAGGCCACAAAAAGTTGAATTTATTGGGAAGATCCCCCTGGCTCCCCTCCTGCTGGTGTAAAAAATTTAGAAATTGAAATGGATGGCCCATCTATCCTCCTGGAGTGAACTTCGCTTAACCGGTTTAACTTTCATGGATCTATCACAGAAGAACTGCTACGTTATATGCTCTAATATTGGGAACCCCTTATCCCCCCTTACATCTTTCTTGAATCAATTTATAGAAACTAATTCTCAGAGCCTTGGCCCTCCAAATAAACCTAGTTCAGATCATTCGCAATCTTTGGGTTGTACCCAGACTGGAATGGGTTGCAAGGGATCTAACAGCTTGGGAATCATTACTATTATGACCAAGGCTATGTAGTTCATAAGGGATAAAGGAATAGTGCATTCTAATGTTTAAAATATAAAAGAGCAATTTTCAAACCTTTTTCTACGAATGAATAGCTGTTTACCCATGGGAAAATCCCTACTAAAATGACCTCCCCCCCTTTGGATAAACAAGTTTCCAGGTTTTAAAAGAGGAATGGAGTCAGGGCAGAAAGAGGTCAGAAGGAAAGTCACAGTGGATATTTGCACCTACTAATAAGCAGGTGCAAATGATATCTACTGGTCAAATTTTTAAAGTAGATATCTACAAGCAATACAGACAGAAACTCCAGATGCATGACTCCATCTGTAAGAAAATCAATATGCAATCAAAAAAAAAAAAGGATTTTAAGCTTTTAAGCTGAAATGTCTCTTTCCTGTGACACACTAACACATGCCAAACCAAGCACAACCCTCTGTTCAAAGATGCGTCTCCCAAAATTCCTAAAAAGTGAAACAGCTATGACCTTTCCTTTTAGATAATGTGTGACTGACAAAACATCATATGATGAGAAAGTTGCAGCAGACTTCTTACTAGAAGTGACTGGCAAAAAATACCCTACAGGGTGTGGAATGTTTTGCCCCGTCCCCCAATCGTGCCACCTCTCACCGGGCAGTAGCCTCCTGAGAGTTGGTGGTAATCTCGATAGCCAGCTGCACGCTCTTCTGCAGTGCATCCCGGGTACGCTGGTCCACAGGCTCCACCGACTGGATATCTACACTGGTCACCACCAGGTTGTTCTGTGGGAAGCGTAAGGAATTGCGGATCTTGGCAGCCTCATCAAAACCAAAGACAGCAGAGCAGATGATGCGGCTTGAGTTCTGCAGAGAGAATGAATTTACATGTCCCAGTCACTTTAATTTGGGAGGCAGAGGGATGGGAAAGGTCTAGTTTTTCCTGGCCTCAAGTTACCTTATGGAAGTCATCGAACTGCACCGAAGCCACAGCCCCACGGATGCGGGAAGCAATAGCCTTGCAGGCATCTCCCACGAAGTCTGGCACACTGAAGAGCTTAGCAGCCTCTAGAGGGTCATTCTTATCCTTAATGTCAAAGTGCCTGATAAGAGAGACATATAATGGGGAAAGGAAAAAAAGAATTAGTACAAAACATCATGGGAGGTC
Organism: Geotrypetes seraphini; assembly: GCF_902459505.1. Lineage (NCBI taxonomy): Eukaryota > Metazoa > Chordata > Amphibia > Gymnophiona > Dermophiidae > Geotrypetes > Geotrypetes seraphini. Next base: position 96,594,850 of record NC_047088.1, read on the forward strand.
AATATTTAGCATAGTTTAAACAGGCAGGAAAGGCACAGAACTTGCATTATTGCGCATTAGCTAGTAAATTAGCCACATTGAGCCGGATATTCAAACAGTGGGAGACAGCCCAGCTACCTCCCGCAGTCAGCACTGAACCTGAAAATTCAGTGCTGGGGCTATATCCTGTCACCAGCATTGAATATTCAGGCTAAGTTCAGCCACAATTGACATGGCTGATCAGTGCCAATATTCATTGACTGACTGGCTGGCTAAGTCACAGCAGCCAAAGATAGATTTGCTTTTTAGATGGGTCTATCTCGCTGCTAGACTCAGCTGGTCAGCCAATGAATTTTGGCACTGACCGGCTATGCTGTGCAACAGGAGATAGCTGCACATTAGTGCAGGTTAGTAAATTAACTCTCTAGGCAGTAAGCTCTCTGGGGCAGACAACTACAGACCGCTGATAATCAAGTAAAGTCTTAACTTAGGAATTGGAAACATGAGTAATGTAATCTAAAAAAATGCTTAAATCCACTCCTGAAGCGTCCTCTCAGGTGGCATCCTACACAGAGTGGAAAGCAGCCTAATGGTTAGACCAGCCGGCTGAGAACCTGGGGAACCCGGTTCAAATTCCAGCTCCTTATAATTTTGTACAAGTCCATTGTTTCGGGTACAAATTCAGATTGGGAGCTCTTCAGGGGTACAAAAATACCTATTGAACCTGAATCTACACTGTTTCAATAGCGTTAGGGCTTACAGGCAGTCTCAACAAGGTCACTCCAAGGGCTTCAGGGGAAACATTAAAAAAGTGTTTCACGCAGATATTTGCTCAATGTGAACTAAAAGGGTATGATGTGGGTTTTGTAAATTGTGCTACTTATTCATCTGTTATTTACTTTACCTGTGTTATAATAATACATTTCAATAAATTAGAAAGAAATAAAGTGTTTCACAGTGGTGGTTACAGAAGTGAAGGGCAGCTGATATAACTAGATGGATTGGAGGGGGGGGGGGGTGCCAGGCACTACAGATAGATGTACATCACAAAGGACACGTCACAGGACAGGTGGGTGGCTATCAGAGTGTGAACAGATGCCTCCTTTGCATTACCCTCACCAGTTGTAGGAGAGCTGGATCTGTAATCTGGCATGGTCTGCAGTCTCAATATTGATAATATCTGTACAGAAGTCTGGTCCCAGCAGAAGGCAGATGGATTTGATGATATTGGAGCGTTTTGGCTTCTCCCCGGAGAGACTAATCACTGTGAACTGCTCGTCAGGTCCAAGAACCACCAGCTCGGGGCCAAAGACCACCCTGAAGGGAAAAGGAAAACATAGTAAGAGAGGCTGGGAAAAGTGATAGAAGGAAGGGAGAAAAGTGCCTAGTATGGCAACTCTAAACAGAAGAGCTATGAGCTAGCATGCAGAACATTTGGGCTTGATTACCCCTAGAAGGTGACTCTCACTATACATCAATGACACTTACTTGCCAGACTGAGGAAGAATCAGGAGTAAGACCTTCATGAAAGTGAAGGTGAAGACCCCTATGAGACCCCAAAAGTTATATATATTTTTTTTCCCAATTCTTTATTCATTTTAAAATCAAACAAGTGCACATAAATATATCATAAAATGATTCCAATATAGCACTTTAAAATCTAACACATAAAATCTAATAGACCATTAATGATATAAACCCTACCCACCCATAAAATTTCCTCCCTAAATCCTCCCTCCCCCCTGAGTGTGCATACAATAAATCTAAAAAAGGAAGAAAAATGATGCCTATTCATTACAATACTTTTCCAATGGCCCCCAAATCTTTACAAAGTTATTATAATTCCCTTTTTGCAACGCTAATGCTCTTTCCATCTTAAAAATATGACATAACAAATTCCACCAGAATGTGTAATTAAGATTTTTGTAATTTTTCTAGTTATTGGTAATATGTTGAATGGCAACCCCTGTCATAATTAATAAAAGTTTATTGTTGTGTGATGATATTTGACTCTTTTTTCTCATAACCATTCCAAATAAAACCGTATCATAAGAAAGCGCAACATGGTTTTCCAATAGAAAATTTACTTGAGTCCAAATTGAATTCCAAAATAACTTAATACAGGGACAGTAATAAAGTAAATGATCCAATGTCCCTGGTTCCAGATTACAGTGCCAGCATCTATTAGATTTAAAGCTATCTAACTTTTGTAAACGAACAGGGGTCCAAAACGCTCTATGCAACAAAAAAAAAAACAAGTTTGCCTCATAGACTGTACATCTCATTCTCCAAGACCAAATTTGTGGCCACTGAGATGCAAAAATCTGCTGCTTAATCTCAATGCTCCAAATGTCTCTAAGACCACATTTTGGTTTTTTATTCAAGTATCCAGATAACAATTTATACCACAATGCGGCTTGATGTCCTAGGAAGTCTGCTTGGAAGCATAGGAACTCCAGACTATATTGATTATTAAGATACTTCCATTCAGGGAACCTCACCTGAATAGCCTGCTTCAACTGCAACCACTTAAAACTTTGTGATTTATTAAGACCAAATCTATGTTGCAATTGTGAAAATTCAAGCAGTTTACCATCTGAAATAACATCTTTCAGAGTTCGAATACCCACAATAATCCAGTTCTTCCATAAGACTTGATATCCGCCAATTTTAATCTTGGAATTTATCCATAAGGATTGATTAGTTGACTTATTAATTGGAATAGGTGTTAAATTGCTAATATATCTCAATGTTTTCCATGAATCCATTAAAATTTTATTCTCCTTATATCTCCTTATATATTTTTAAGAAAGACACTGTGCTTATGAATTCAAGTTTCTGAACAATCATATGTCTCCCTGTCAGCATAAACAACAAGTCTTTTTATGAGAAGTTCTTTTTGCCCCCCAAAACTGGCAAGCATCTGCTGACTATTACAACATTGGTTATCTGCTGACTGGATATTTTGGGACTTTTCAAGAAGACAAACCAAAATAAATTTGTCAGGGAAATAGAAAGGTCAGATTTGACAATGGGTGATATCATGCTTCAATAGGGCTCCGAGATAAATATGCAGACTATACAATCAATAGATATGATAGATGTGTCAACCCAATAGAAAGTGAGTAAGTAATCTGTAACTAGGTGATACTTTAGGCTACTGAACTAAAGTATTTAAGTAGCATACCGGCTGCCTTAGACTTGAGGATGGATCCATAAACAGAAGGTGGCCACTCTGTATGCTATCCATTGGCTCAATGTGCTGTACTTTGTTGTTTCATGAAAGCTGATTTTTGTCTATTGCTAATAAACCTATATTATATACAGCAATTGGGTTGTTGTGACGTCAGTATTATGAGAAGGTCCGCAGCCACTTTTTCACAGACCTAAGGTGTATAAAGCCTAGGCAAGGGGGAATTTTACTGCCTAGAGCAGGGGTCAGCAACCTGCGGCTCTTCTCCTATGTTAGATAGGTTCCCAGACCTACCGAAGTATCTAGTAGTCCAGCAGAGTCTTCATGGCAGAAGAGCAGCCTTCTCGCTCCTGCCTCCTAAAATGGCTGCTGTGATCTCTTGTGGCAGCTTGTGGTACTACAAGAAATGTCACAAGCAGCCACAAAAGGTCAAGGCAACCATTTTAGAAGGCAGGCACAAGTGGGCCATGCTCCTGCCACAAAGACCCCCGTGGGGGCCTAACTCTACAAATGGTGGCGTGGAGGGGCAGGTGGTGGCAATGTGGAGTTAAGCTGCCACAAGAGGGCCATGCTGCTAACCTGAATACACCACCACTGGACCCGGTACCTAGGCAGGCCGGGGGCGGATTGGGAACAGTGGGATTGGAGGGAGATCAAAGGGTTGGGGCACAGATGAGAGGTTCAGAGACCTGCGAGGGGATGGAGGGGAGAAAGAGGAGAAACAACAGACCTTGGGGAGGGAAGAGAGTAAGAGACCTGGAATATCTCAAACACCCTTCTCTACTCATTGTGATTCTTTATAAATCTTCGGTCAAACATTTATGATAAAATGGCTCTTTGCTTTAAAAAGGTTGCCGACCCCTGGCCTAGAAAGAAAACCCCTCGGTAGTTTCTTGTTTCTTATTAAATTCTGTGATACTGAAATACAGTAAAAGATGAGTCCCTTAGATGAAAGCTCATATAAATGAGAGCAATTTGCCTGGCCAAAATAAATGATGTTCAAGAAAAAGGACAAAATGGAGGAGGAAATAACACAAGAGGTAAAGGCAGCAAGCCAAAAGAATGGGATAAAAAGGGACAGAGAATAAAGTATTTACCTGGCTTTCTTCTCCCGGTAGTCGTAAACCTGCACAGCAGCATTATGGGGAACTCGGAAGCAGATAGCACGGGTCTTATTACGGACTATTCTCTCTCGGTGTGTCTGGGATCGATCTGAGCGATCAGCCAGGGGATCCTTATCCGAGCTCAACAGGGCTTCTACGTTCGGAGGCAGCTCCTTCTCCCATAGTTCCTCATCTTGCGTCAGCATGTAGCTGTGGCCTATAACAGCCCTTACCTGGAAGCAGAAATATAAAGTCAAGCTACACCAGATCTTTCAGCAATTTCTTTTTGAATCCTGTATATCTGCAACCTGTTCTGATCCATTGAAACCCTCTACTGGAATGATTAATTGTTCAAGAAGATGACTTTGTAGCACTTGATAGCTTTCCTGCCAGAAGCTTCCTTTGAGAATTTTAGTTGCTTCCAGACAGGTAAACAAAGACCATCTTGTTGGACCCTTGATTTAGGGGGGCCCCCACTAACAGTGTCCTGCCTGTAAATATTGTGAGCTCCTTGACAAAAGGAAAAATATATTCTGAACCAAAGAAATTAGTGGCTGACACTAACCCCCATAATTCTAACATCTTAATGCCTAAATATAAATGCCATTTGGGTACTAAGATTGTAGAATACTAGCACTTGCAAATGTGAATTTAACTTTCACCTGTGTCTGCGCTAGGCATGTGCTCGGCAATATTCTATCATGTGAACACACAAGTTTGGAGGTGTGGACCAGTGGGTAGAATTGCTGCCTCAGCACCCTGCAGTTTCAAGTTTGATCCCAGCCTGCTCCTTGTGACTCTGGGCAAGTCACTTAATCCCTCCACTGCCCCAGGTACCATAGTCAAGACTGTGAGCAAGCCGGTACAGATAGGAAAAATACTTAAAGAATACCCGATTACAATTCAGTGTATTGTAAACCACTTTGGATGAATCTCTTCTTGAAAAAGGCCATTAATACATCCCATTAAGTAAATAAATAAGTCACATAAATGCTAAGGGGGGGTGCACAGGGGGAGGTGCATTGGCAGGGTACGTGCACGTCTAAGGTTTGTACATATAGGTTTATAGAATACTTTATTTAAGTTTGACATGTAAGTGGTTGTGCACAGATATCCATTTACACTACATGGACAATTCTACAAAAAGTACACCAAAGTTTAGGTGCCAAAATGCGAAGTGTGAATTCTGTAACGGGATCTGGGTGCCCAGAATCCATTATAGAATACTAGCTTAAGTCGGCATTTACACATCTACATTTAGGTGAAACACTTACGCCATGTCTATGGCAGGTGTACTTGCATGCGTCTAGTGGCAGTGTAAATGTTTTATAACATCTGCAATTGGGGGACTGCCCATGCCCTCCCTTTCATTAGTACACTAAGCAAGTTATGCACAAAGATTATAGAATACCGCTTGGTGCCCATCCCACTTCCCTATAGAGAACTGTAGTCCACTCTACCATTTTCTCTTTTTTACCCATTTCCAGTGGTGTAGTAAGGGGGGGGGTCTGCCCCAGGCACTGTCTTGGTGAGTGCGCAGGCACCTGTCCTCCTCTCCGCGTGTACATTGCTTCCCTTCCCCCGTACCTCTAATGTTCCTGGTGTGAGCAACAACCCCTAACCTGCTGTTGCGCCATTATTGGCTCTTCCTCCAATGTCACTTCCTGGACCTGTGTCTAGGAAGTGACATCAGAGGAAGAGCAGACACTGGCACGACAGCATGTTGAGGGTTGCTGCTCGCACCAGGAACGTTGCAGAGGTACAGGAGAAGGGAAGTGGTGCATATGCGGAAGGAGGGAGCAGGGAAGGAACATGTGGAGGTTGTGAGCAGAGAAAAGGGCAGGGGAGGGGCACCACCACCCCAGGATCCTCTCACCCTCACAATACCATTCCCCTTTTCATCCCTGCTAATTCTCTTTCTCTGCTACTATTATTTCCATTTTTTAACATACGGAAATCACTTAGAAGTACTCCAATAAGCAGTATATCAAATATAAATAAACTTGGAGTTTGCCCTGAGTCACAAAAAGCTGCAGTGGGAATTGAACCCAGTTCTAGAGAATGACACGGTGACTGCTACTCGTGGCTAGTCACGGGTAACCTGCCGGAACGTGAAAAAAAAAATCAACTGCTTGTCGTGGGGACAAAGCCATTCACTGCCCCGCAGTAAAGGATCTGCCGCAATTTACCTCGCTTCCCACCCCTCTATCTCAGCAGCCCCTTCCCCTTTTGAATCCAGCCGCCAACCTCCTTCCCTAGAACAGTCCCCCACCCTCGCACCTAATGTGTTCGCTGCTGCCGCCATCTGGGATCCGGTTTATAAACAAGCCTCCTTCCTGCCCTCCTCTGCCGAAGCCAACCCAAAAGGCTTCCTTCCGATGTCAGAGCCGGGGATCCCAGTTACCTCACTCAACAGTCCTCATTCCAGCTGGGCTGCTTCCAAGTCAGCCACATGCAGCATGCAAGAGCTGCTGCCAGCAGTGCCTCCCTGCAAACAAATACGGCTGAAAGCAGAAAGGAGCAGCCCAGCTGGAAGGAGGACTGTTGAATGAGGTAACTGGGACCCTGTAGCCGCGAATCTAAATTACCTTCTTACAGCAGCTGTAAGAAGGTAATTTAGATTCACGGTTAAGGGCAGGGAGGTTTGTCGGACTGGGGCTGTTGTCAGTCGGTCGGGGAAGTGCTACAAAAGTAAGGGGACCTGGCCGGCTGTGCTGCACCCGGGGCGGTAGAGAAGGAGGGGGGAGAAGGACGCTGAAAGCACTTAAGACAAAGGGGTGGAGAAGGACGCTGAAAGGCCATGGGGAAGACGGGCGGGGGGGGGGAAGGACTCTGAAAGCACTTGAAGACAGAGGAGGGAGAAGGACGCTGAAAGCACATGGGGAAGACAAAGGGGTGGAGAAGGATGTTGAAAGGACATGGGGAAGACAAAGGGGTGGAGAAGGATGCTGAAAGGACATGGGGAAGACGGGGGGTGGTGGAGAAGGACGCTGAAAGGCCATGGGAAGGGCGGGGGGAAGGACTCTGAAAGCACTTGTGGAAGACAGAGGGGGGAGAAGGATGCTGAAAGCACATGAGGAAGACAAAGGGGTGGAGAAGGATGTTGAAAGGACATGGGGAAGACAAAGGGGTGGAGAAGGATGCTGAAAGGACATGGGGAAGACGGGGGGTGGTGGAGAAGGACGCTGAAAGGCCATGGGGAAGACAGAGAGGGAGAAGGACGCTGAAAGGACATGGGGAAGCAGAGGGGGGAGAAGACGCTGGCAGGGAAGAAGACAGATGCCAGACTATGGGGGGAGCGGAGAGAAGAAGATGGGTGCCAGACCAATTTGGAAGGGGGAAGAAAGGGAGAGGCACAGTAACAGAGCAAATGGAAGATGCAGAAGGAAGAGAGACAATGGATGGAAGGAATTGAATGAGAACATGAGGAAAACAGAAACCAGGCAACAAAGGTAGGAAAATAATTCTATTTCTTTTTTTTTTTGCTTCAGGATAAAGTAGTATATTAGTTGTGTTGATAAAAATTTATAAACATTAGAGGCTCTGGTAGAAACCCATTTACAAAGTATGTATTCTTCCCAATTAATATTTTCAAATTAATAAAGTCTTTTTGCTTATTTGTAAATGGATTTCTACCAGAGCCTTTAATTCAGTAGCATAATTAAATGAAATAACTATTTCTGAAGTTTATAGGGATGGGCGGGGACGGAGGGGATTCCTCACGGGGACGGGTGGGATTCCTCGCGGGGATGGGTGGGGACGGAGGGATTCCTCACGGGGACGGGTGGGGACGGGTGGGATTTCTGTCCCCGCGCAACTCTCTACTGCTGACTAGGCACTCATGTTATAGAATGAGGAGATATAGATTTGCTATCTGCCACTACAGCTTTAGGAGCAAGCAATTATCTATACATACAGCAGTAATATTCAGCTGCCACTGGTGTTGTTAATGTGTCGTTAATTCAGCACTGCCACCTATCCATATTTTTAAGCGCCATGGATGGCATTTAATAAACTGTGACCACTGATAGCACTTAAAATTGTATAAGTTTCAAGTTTATTAATACATTTGATGAATCGCCTATTAAAATTACTAAGCGATGTACAAAATCCAATTAAAGAATAATAAAGAGAAACTAACATTTTAACAATATAATTTCATAAAATACAAACATGAGTTGGGAGGGAAAAAGTAAAAGTTACAATTTTCAAATTTTGGTAGAAAAAGGAAAAAACAAGGGGGAGAGGGGCAGTTAAACCATAGCACGATTAGAAACCTCACTAAAAATTTTAAAAAAATTTTTTAAATATTAAAAGCATCTTTAAACAGATAGGATTTTAAAGATTTTTTAAATATTGTGACGTCTTTTTCAATTCTAATATAATGTGGCAGAGTGTTCCACCATTGAGGTCCCATCACAGAGAACATATCAGATCTTCTTGTTCCTATAATTTTCAGAGAGGGAACCGAAAGGAGATTTTGGCCAGATGAACGAAGTGGGCGTTGAGTACTGTGTGGGATTAAGAATCTAGATATAAATTGAGGTTCATTGGATGCTAGTGTTTTGAAGATAAGCAACATTATTTTAAAGATAGTGTCCAGGAGCTGATAAAATACAAATGTTAATTGAAAGGCAGTTTGCTATTATGTAAGTGCTGCAAAGCTCAAAATGTTCACAGAAGAGAGACAAAAAACATCCGTGAATCACTTCACCAGGTGTGAAATATCACCGATTTAAGAACCCTAGAGCCCTTCTAGCAGCTAAGACTGATAGCAGTATATTTAGTGTCATATTACAACATTATTAACACCAGATCCATCTTTGTTTTGATTAGAGAATGACACAGGAAAAAATTTTTTACCCGTCTCTACCCTGTGAGCTCGATTCCCGTCCCCGCAAACCATCTGATCCCATTCCTATTTTCCCCATTTCTATCTCCCCTCTGTATCTGTATACTCCCTCCTGTGTCCGGCATTGCCCCCCCCCCCGTCCATATACCATCTCCATGTATGTATCCCCATATACCATCCCCCCTTTATGTCTCTATGCCCCGATGCACATAATTTCCCCCCATGTATCTCTCCCTTATGTCTCTGTCCCTATGCCCCATACATATAATTTTCCCCCCATGTATCTCCCCTTTATGTCTCTGTCCCTATGCCCCCATGCACATAATTTTCCCTCTGTTTCTGTTACCTTCCTGTGTTCAGATTTCTCCTCTCCAACCCCATTTAGCTTCTTTCCCTCTTTCTTCCCCCAGCTTCCAACATCTAGCTCACCTGCCTGTCCTTCTGTCCTTTCTCTTTCCTACTCCTCGGCCAGTTTTGCTTTGGTGTCCTTTTCTCCCCCCCCCCCCCCCCCATCCAAGCTCTATGGGAAACTAATATTTTTTTTAAAGGTTCATTTCAGCTGGGTCCTCTGACCCAGAAGCAGCCCCCCTCCCTCCCTCTGCGGTCCGTGCATCTCCCTCCCTCCCTTGCCTTCACTGGCAATTTTCCTCTTAACAAGCAGCCGGAGCATTTCCTGAAGTCGTGTGCGGCTGGCCAGCTGCCTCTGCTCTGACGCAACTTCCTGTTTCCAGTTGCGTCAGAGGAGTAGTTTCAGGCAGCTGGCCAGCCACTCGCGACTTCAGAAAATGCTCTGACAGCTGCTTGTTAAGAGGAAAATCGCCAGCGAAGGTAAAGGCGAGGGAGAGATTCACGGACCGTGCGATCGGATTTTTTAAGTATTTTGTGCGCGTTCCCTCAATTGACTGCGGGGACAAGGCCATTCACCGCTCCACGGGGCGGTGAATGGCCTTATCCCCATACCCACAGCAACCAGGTTTTTTTTCATCCCCATTTCGGCGGGTTACCCATGGCTAGCTGTGGATATCAGTCACCAACCGTGTCATTCTCTAGTTTTGATATCCTCTGGGAGCAGGGACTCTGTTGACTGCACCCTCTTCTTTCCCCTTACCTTGCCAGTTTTGATGTCTCTCACATAGATACCCTCATTCTCATCCAGAGGAATAGCCTCCCTGGTCAGCACCACTTCCACCTCTACAGGAGGCACATATTCCATAGGCCCCCGAATCATCCAACGGTCTCCAGGCTTCCTTTCCACATCATTCCCATCCTATATCAAGGGGAGAGAAGATTAAACATCTGCAGCTGTTCTGTCCATACAGTTTGTGTTTGCATGTTTATATTATAACTAGTCTTTAAGCCCGTTACATTAACGGGTGCTAGAATAGATGTGTGTGTCTTTATTTCTTTTTCTCTCTCTCTTCTTGGCCGCTTTCTGTCTCTCTCTTTCTTCGGCTGTCAACCATCACCCCTTGCCTGTTCCACCTGTCCAGCAGTAGGCCTTCTCCCTTCCTTTTACCTCCCCTTGTCCAGCAGCACTCCTTACCTGCTCCACCTGACCCTCTTCCCTGCTCCCCCTGTCCAGCAGCACTTCTTCCCTGCTCCGCAGTCATTCTTCCCTGCTCCCCCTGTCCAGCAGCACTTCTTACCTGCTCCCCTGTTCCTCTTCCCTGCTCTGCCTGTCCAGCAGCACTCCTTCTTTACTCCCCCTGACCCTCTTCCCTGCTCCCCCTGCCCAGCAGCACTCCTTACCTGTGTCTCTCTTTCTCCTTAGTGTTTTGTTATTTTTTTCAATCTGTCTCTTTAGCCCCCTGTCCTTCTGTGAGTGTCTGTGTGTCTCTGTCCTTGTGCACTGTTTGTTTGTTTTTTTAAATCTCTGTTTAGCTTCTGATCCCCTCTGTTTCCATGGCAACCCTGTTCACGGATGTGAGGGCCGTTTTATGGTGCCGGGTCTGGCGTCGCCGTGTAGGTCGGAAGTGGAAGACGGGCCTCAGCGTTTTGTAGGGCTGGGTCTGGCGTCGCTGTGTAGGGCGGAAGCGGGAGGCGGGGGCCTCAGCACCGGCCGGGCGGCGTCTGGCGTCGCCATGTAGGGCGGAAGCGGGGCCTCAGCACCGGCCGCCGGCCCCCAGGAGCTCGAGGCCGGTGGCGGACATGGCTGGCGTGGCATGGTGGAGGAGGAACAGAGTTCGGTGACGTAAAACCCGCGCATGCGCAATCGTGTTTCCGCGACGGGATCAGGGAACACGATTTTTTTAGTGCGCATGCGCATCCTACCATTTTATTATATTAGATCCTTTGAACTATGCTGCTCAAAGCAAAACAGCTTTGGGCACAGGACATATAATCTTTACTCTTTATAGGTCGAATGTTGCACTGCTTATAGGCCTGCTCCACCGAGGCTGGATTTTAGACCTTTTAACATTTTAATGCGTTTTGTTTTCTGTTCTAAGAGATGTCTATTGTCTTGTGTTGTTTATTTGTTCAAATTACGGAGCGTTTACTTGTAACTCGCTCAGAATTGTAGCGAGTAAGAAATTTTTAAATAAATTTTTTAAAAAAGTGATCCATTCTCTCCAGGCTCGTTGCAATCTTCCTGCATTCATGCCTTAGTTAAGGGCAGTGGCGTAGTGAGGGTGAGTGGCACCCAGGGCGGTAGCACCCCTCCCCTATTCTCCGCCCACCCCCTTTCCATTCCCCCGTACCTCTTTAATTTTCCCAGCGCGAGCAGCATCATGAACTTGCTTCCCCCTCGACGTCACTTCCTAGGCACAGGACCCGGAAGCTACGTCGGAGAGAGCTGACACTGATGCGGGCAGCATATTTGTGAAACTGCTCGTGCTGGGAAAGTTAGAGGTATGAAGGAAGGGAAGGGGCGTGTAGCCGTGGGGGGGGGCAGAAGGTCAGGAAGGAGTGGTGCAGAGAGGAAGACGACTGCTGGCACCCCTACCAAGACAACACCCGGGGCAGACCACGCCACTGGTTCAGGGTGCAATGTTTTGGCCCTATTGGGTAAATCTATTGTATTCCTCCTTAAGCAGCACAGAACTTTATTTTAGAATTAGAAGGTAATATAATCTATTCATCATTCCTTCCTCCCTTTTCTGCCTTTGTAAACTGCATTGTCTTTTACCAATTATTCAGTCATCTGTTCATTCAGTCACTTACACTCAACTGAAATATCAACAAAAAAACTCGCCATACTTTCACTGACTCACAATCAGGGCAGCACTTTTGATTTCAACACTCCACAGTAAGTTTCTTGTTTGCTTATATGCAATAAAATAGTTGGAAATTAAGAAATTGAGTCATCTCAAATGGATATTGATCCATTTCTATTTGCTGTTTATTAATGCAGCTCTTACCAAAAAGCACTTCCTGCCTGTAGTTACACCGCTACCTGTCACTTACCTCATCCTTCTCTTCCAGACTCTCCAGGGCCTTCAACACCAGTCCCTCCTCCTCTGATAGGATGTACACATCCTGGATCCCATTCTCTAGGTTCTCCCCAGGCTGCAGGAAAAAGGATTTCTCCCCCTGTAGGAGAACACAAGAGCTGTTTCAGTCCTCTGTAGGCTTACTCCAGTTCAAGGGCTGCTCAAGGGGTTTTGGTATCCCAAGTAAAACTTTTGCTTTTGCTCCCCTATCTTGAGGGAGACAATTTGTGTTATGAGTTGCAAAATGGGCCAAATTTTCAGGCAGCACAGTACTGGCTTAACTTAAATACAGGCAGTCCCCGGGTTAAGAACATCTGACTTATGTTGGACTTGTACTTATGAACCGGGGTCCAGTCTCTCCCTTCCTGTGCCAAGGTGCCCCCTTTTCCTCCCTTCCTTTCCAAATGCAACCCTCCTCCTCCCTTCATCATCCTTTCCTCCATTCAGTGTCCCAAATTTGTGCCTCCCTCCTGTAGGTGCTTACCTCCACTAGCTAGCTGCCTCCTTCTAGCTGCACTTCTCTTCGCAAAGCCACAATCTGCGGCTGCTGCAAGCGGCCCACGGCTGACCCGGAAGCCTTCCCTCTGGCGTGTGTAGGAACTGTGGCTTTGCAAAGAGAAGTGCGGCTGGGAAGAGGGCCAGCCAGAGGAGGTAAACACCCACAGGAGGGAGGAAGGCACAAATTTGGGACACAGAACTGAAGGAAGGACAATGAGGGGTGCTTTGGGACACGGAAGGGAGGAGGAGAGTTGCACTGAGACATAGAAGGGAGGGAGCACAAACTTCAGAAAAAGGAGGGAAGAAAGGGGGGAGGGAGGGAAGGCGGAGAGCATGAACTTGGAACATAGGATGGAACAATGGAAGGAGTGAGAGAAAGAGATGCTGAGGTGGGAAAGAATAGTAAGAGAGAATTGTTGGGCATGGGTGTCTGAGTGAGAGGGAAAGAGATGGTGCATATGGGTGAATTGTTGGGCATAAGGAGGGAGAGAGAAATATTGAACATGGTGATGGGAGAGGCGCGAGATACAGATGCATGGGGAACAGAGAGATGAGAGGGAGAAATGTTGGATGTGGTGTTCTCATTCGTGGATGTGGTGGTGAAGAGGGAACATCAGGACAGAAAGAACAAACGTGTAAACCTCCTATGTTTTCTTTCTATTTAAACTACAGTACTTTTATTTTGAGGACTGTTTCTTTAATTTTTTTTTATAGACTATGTACTGTACAGGATCCAAGTTACATACAAATTCAACTTAAGAATGGTTTAAAAAACAGAACTCGTTCTTAATCCGGGGACTGCCGGTGTTGCCTTGGGCCTTTTTTTTTTTAAAAGTGCAGTAAGAGTTTTGCATTTACCAGGGGAGGGGAATTCTATATATGGCGTCCCCCAAAAAATCAGCAGGAAAAGAAAACTGCTTAGGAACATAAGAACACTAGGAACATAAGAACAGCCATACTGGGACAGACCAAAGGTCCATCAAGTCCAGTATCCTCTTTCCAACCGTGGCCAATTCAGATCCCAATACATTACATTACAATAGTGACTTTTATTCCACCATTTCCTTACGGTTCAAGGCGGATTACATAAGAGGTTATCTGGACATTTCCAGGAGTGTTACAGAATAGAGCGTGTTACTTCAGGGAATTGAAATGCTTCCTGCGGTGTTAGTTTGTCTTGATGGATTTTTTTGAATACCTAGCTAGATGCCAAGTAAATTTAGTTGCAACCATTTATACTGACTAAAATCTGGTGTAAATCACAGGCGCAGATCAGGCGTATTCTATAATAGACACAACGATGGAGTCATGAGGATAAGATGGTCTCAGGGTTGTATAGTTCAAAAGTCACTTTATTGATAAATATGTCACAAAAGCTCATAGACTCGACACTGGCAGTGTTTCGGCGTCTGTGCCTTTATCAAGAGTCTGTCTTGAAGGTGACCCATCAAATGTACGCAGGACATTAGCGCACCAACAATCCTGCTCAGACATTTGCACGCTTCCCTAATGCCTTCCCGTTTGTGCTCTGAGGAGGGGTTTAAGGGGGGAATCCCCCTCAATACACTCGTGCTCTCAATAAGGGGGTGTGGGGGGAACCCCCCAACTACACTTACAACTACACCCCCCCACTATACTTACAACTTGCGGTCTCCTCACGCAAACTCGAAGCTTTCCCTTTTCCGCTCTGAGGTGGGGTGTGGGGGGTACTCCCCCCCACTACAATCAGGGGGATGCCGATGCACTCTCAATTACACCATTACCACAACACCCCCATCCACTTACAATTTCACCCCAAACGGAAGGAAATAGGGCGGCAGCGTGCATTTGTCCTGCGTGCAAATGTCGAAGAGGGATTGTCAGCATATTGCGCGCTATTGACGGCGTACCGTCTTGAATGTTTGACAAGATACACATGGATACTCTGGGTAAAGTGCTGGTAAGAAGTCAGTGGAAGCAGCAGAAAAACTCGTGATCTTCAGCATAGCTTTGGACACTAGTTTTTCTACTGCTTTCACTGACATCTTACCAGCACTTTACCCAGAGTGTCCATGCGTATTGTGTCAAACATTCAAGACAGACTCTTGATAAAGGCACAGATGCCAAAACATTTATTTATTTATTTATTCAATTTTTTTAGCCCATCCTCCCGAAGGAGCCCAGAACAGGACATAGAGACATAATTTACATAAAATGCAATATAGACATGACAATAATTTGCAATATAGACGTGACTAAGTAGCATCTGGTGAGATTAGGTGGCGTAGGTGTGCTTGATTGAGTGGCATTTCTGGGTGAATGACTTTAAGTCGCTGGGTTTGTAAACAGGAAGATTTTCACGGCCTTCCTGAAGTTCCAGAGTCTATCTAGTGATTTAACAGAAGGGGGGATGGTGTGCCAAAGTCTGGGTATGAGAAGTGAGTAGGAGCGTTTGCGGGCTGTTTCAGATTTGAGGGAGCAGCCAGGAGGTCTGGTCAGTCGCTTTTCTCCTTGGGACCTCAGTGGTCACTTTGGGAAGTAGATTTGTAGTTTAGTTTTCATGTAGTACAGAATCATTTCATGGAAGGTTTTGAAAGTGAGGACCAGGGCCTTGAAGGTGCAGCGTTTTTGAATGAGCAGCCAATGCATGGAAGCTAACATGGTTGCGGATGCCTAGGTTTTTCAGAAGGTGGATTGCAGCGTTTTGCACCCTTTGGAGGCGGGAGAGAGTTTTGGTAGGCAGGCCCACTAGTAGAGTGTTACAATAGTCTACGCAGGATAGTACAAAAGCGTAGAGTAGTTGGGCAAATTCGGGTTCTGAGAAGTATGCACGTATGGTTTTTAGCTGGCGGAGGTAGTAGAAGGAGGATACTAGTTTGGATACGTGATCTGTCATTGATAAGTTAGAGTCAAGAGTTACTCCTAGGCTGCGGACGTTGTAAGGGTGTTTGTACCCCAGGAAAAGGACGGACGGGGGTATACACATAGATCTTTGTGGATCCAGAGAAGTTCTGTCTTGGATTCATTTAACTGTAACTTGTTCCTGGTCATCCAGGTCTTTATTTCAGTTAAACAAGATTGGAGTTTATAGATTTGTGTGTCTCGGTGATGGCCTAGGGGAAGATAGAGTTGAAGGTCATCAGCAAAAGAATGGATTCTGATTCGGTGTTTTCCCACTATGTCCAGTACTGGTTTGACAGAGGTTGAAGAGGAAAGGTAAGGCTCCCTGAGGCACTCCATAGTGGAGTGGTTTGGTTTCAGATAAGGAGCCACAAGGCTCCGTCCTGGGCCCGATCTTGTTCAACATCTATATAAGAGACTTGACAGAAGGGCTCCGAGGTAGAATAACATTATTCGCCGATGATGCCAAACTGAGCAATGTGGTGAGCAAAAGCACAACAGACAAAAAAGCAATGGCAGACGACATGGTGCATGACTTACTTCTGCTGGAGCACTGGTCTAGGTCCTGGCAACTCAGCTTCAATGCCAAAAAATGCAAAGTCATGCACCTGGGAAGCCAAAATCCATGCAAGATTTACACCCTAAATGGCGAGATTCTGACAAGAACTGAAGCAGAAAGAGACTTAGGGGTGATTGTCAGGGAAGACATGAAGTCTGCAAACCAAGTGGAGCAAGCTTCATCCAAAGCAAGGCAAATCATAGGTTGCATACGCAGGAGTTTCGTCAGCCGTAAACCTGAAGTCATTATGCCACTGTATAGATCCATGGTGAGACCGCACCTGGAGTACTGTGTGCAATTCTGGAGGCCGCATTACCGCAAGGATGTGCTGAGACTGGAATCGGTCCAGAGAATGGCCACCAGGATGATCTCGGGACTCAAAGAGCTCCCGTACAAGGAGTGGTTAGGGAAATTGCAGCTCTACTCACTTGAGGAACGTTGAGAGAGGGGAGATATGATCGAGACATTCAAGTATCTCACGGGCCGCATCGAGGTGGAAGAAGACATCTTCTTCTTCAAGGGTCCCGCGGCAACAAGGGGGCATTCGTGGAAAATCAGGGGCGGGAAACTGCACAGTGACACTAGGAAGTTCTTCTTCACTGAAAGGGTGGTTGATCGCTGGAATAGTCTTCCACTTCAGGTTATTGAGGCCAGCAGTGTGCCAGATTTTAAGGCCAGATGGGCTAGACATGTGGGATCTATCTGCAAAGATAGATAGGGAGGGTCACTGGGGTGGGGAGACTTGATGGGCCGTGGCCCTTATCTGCCATCTATTTCTATGTTTCTATGATTTTCCTAGTAGAACTCTCTGCGATCTGTTGGTCAGGAATGAAGAGAACCATTGAAGTGCATTGTCACAGATTCCGATGGACTTTAGCCTGGACAAGAGAAGAGAGTGGTTGATGGTGTCGAAGGTGGCACTGAGATCTAATAGTACCAGCAATGCATCATTTCCATCATCTAGGATTTTCCAGCAGTCATCTAGGATGTCCAAAAGCACTATTTCTGTGCTGTGGCGTTTCCTGAAGCCCAATTGGAAGTTGGAGAGGGTGACGTTGTCTCCAAGAAGTCTTGAAATTGCGTGAGCACTGTCTTTTCCAATATTTTTTAGATGAATGGGAGGTTTGAGACAGGTCTGAAGCTGCTTGGGTTGTCTGGGTCCATGGTTGTTTTTTTTCAGGAGTGGTTTTACTATGGCAGATTTTCAGCTCTGTGGAACTACACCCGATATAAGGGACTCATTTATTAGGGGTAGGATGGATTCCAGGAATACCTCGTTTGTGTCCAGGAGTGTAGTGGAGGGAAATGGGTCCAGGATTGAGGTTGCGAGGCATACTGAGTTTATTATGGTTTTGAGGTCGTTGTGAGAGATCAATTTGAAACTGTTCAAGGTTTCTGTCTTGAGTGGATTGTCATCTTGGGTGGTCTCTGGGATGTATGGGAGTGCTTTGGCCTCTGAGGCCAGTGTCGAGGAGTCTATGAGCTTTTGTGGCATATTTATCAATAAAGTGACTTTGAACTATACACCCCCAGCTGATCACTTGACATCTTATCCTCACGACTCCATCGTTGTGTGTTCTTCTCTTGTCGTTGAGGCCTGTCCTTGGCTTCCCATTCAGTGTATTCTATAATAGTGCACATAAATTTTTGTAGTGCCCTTGACCTGCCTATGCTGATCATGGCCACACTCCCTTTTTGATTCTACACACTAGAATTTATGCACACCTTTTATACTGTAGAATATGCCCAAAAAGATGCATGATTTAAGTTCTAATTAGTACCAATAATTGCCAATGGTTAATGGCCATCGGTACTGATTGGTTCGTTAATCAAGTTGCACAAACAAATTGGGTATGTGCCCAAATTTGTACATGTTTTATTAAAATTTGTTATATCACTTGAGCATATGACAGGTCTAAGTGGTTTACAATACAAATTAAATATAAAAAGAACTCCAATAATAATAAGACAAAGAATATAAATAACTATAACATCACATTTGTCTTAAAAAGACACCATCTGCCCCTCCCAAAAAAAATTATTAAATCTAAAATTAAATCTAATATCATATCTGAATGTCCTCTAGCTACCACAATCCCAGGAGTCCTACCGCAGAGTCAAACTCTCTCAATAATTATGAACAATTTCGGATAAGGACATATCATTCCCAAACGCCTCACAAAAATAGAAAGTTTTTTAGCCTTGACTCAAATGCCTGTGTTACTTCTAATCTAATATCTTGTGGTAGATAGTTCCACAACTGGGGACCCTTGAAATAAAACGCTTTTTTTCTTGTTGTTTCCCACTTGGCCCTTTTGGCTAGGGGAGAACCAACCTGTTACCCTGCATTGGTCTTAAATGCTCTTATTGGTGTATAAGGGATTACTAGAGAATGTAAATATTCAGGTTGATTATGGTTAAAAAAAAAAAAGCTGATGGACTAAAATCAAAATTTTAAATTCTATCCTATAATAAATAGACAACCAGTGATATTTCAAATAGGCAGGAGTAACCCTATCAAATTTCTTTTTGAAGCCCAATAATTTAATTGCGGTATTTTGAATTGTTTGTAATGCCCAAATAAACAATATTACAATAATCTAACTTGGAGATTAATAATACGTGAATAAGAGTATGCAAATTATGCTTCTGAAACAATCCTGTAATAGATTGTAACTTTCTCATGGTATGAAAAGTGTGGAGTTTTTTGCCTATGATACAGAGCAGGACTGGCTTATGAACTCATTGGGTTGCCGTTCGTATATTGTTGATAAGCTGAGGCTTTTTCTCCACCAATTATAAATGTACTTTCATGGGGTATCTCCACCACTAGGCTAATAACAATTTTTTGGTATATTGTATTTACATTTTGTTATTGCGACTTGTATTATTGTATTCATAATACCTAACTGGCAAGTTCTGGACAAAGCACACTTGCCCGAGCCATTAAGCAGACGAATAATTACAGAGACAGGACGGGGCGTCAGGACTATCGAGGACTAATCTTCCCTTCTGTTACACAAGGCATATGAGTCCTGACAAGTGGGAGGTATCAAAGCAGACCCTGGAATCTAGGGTGGGACATATGAGCCTATCCTTAATACTGAACCCAAAAGCGGCATCCTTTTACGCTGCTACATCTACTCTATAAAAAACTTTGTAAAGGTATGAAGTGTGGACCATGTAGCCCCTCTGCAAATCTCCTTGGGCGATATCACACAGGCCTCTGCCCATGAAGGTATACTTCTCATGGAATTAGCTCTCAAAGATACTGGTGGCTGTTACCACCAACCAATGTACACTGATATCGTCATGCAAATCTATCTGGAAATATATGCCTTAAGACGCTAGCTTGCCCAGCCTAGTCTTAATAG
This sequence comes from Geotrypetes seraphini, assembly GCF_902459505.1. Classification (NCBI taxonomy): domain Eukaryota; kingdom Metazoa; phylum Chordata; class Amphibia; order Gymnophiona; family Dermophiidae; genus Geotrypetes; species Geotrypetes seraphini. Next base: position 96,614,719 of record NC_047088.1, read on the forward strand.
TTAAGACAAAAAGATGGTCGAAGAGCCGAAAGTCATTTGTCACTTCGAGATAACTCTCCACACATCCAGTAATTTCAACTGTTTGCCCTGTTTCTTAAAGCCAAAATTACCTTCAGCAAAAAGTAAGGAACCATGCAGAGATCCCAGCTTCTGAAACCTTAAAGAATGGCTCTCTGCAAGAAAGTGCCTGCAACTCTGAGATTTGCCTTGCTGAGGCAATAGCCACTAGGAAGACTAACTAGATAATCAGATCCAGCAGAGACAAGTCTTGTAAAGGCTCATGTGTTAAAGTTCCATGATGGAAAAAGTTATCTTACCAGAGGACGCAGACCGAGCAAGAATCTAGCCTATATCTGGATGAGAAGCCAGAGAACACTATTCCAGTTTGTATCTGAAACATGACAGGCTGGCTACCCGTACCTTAAGTGATTCATCTGTTAGACCCTTTTCGAGTCCAGCCTGCAGGAAAGCTAGGACTATTGAAATCGGACCCTGAAGGGTTCCACATTGTCCTTAGCACCATAAAGTTGAAACATCTTCCAGGCCTTAGCATATGTGCAACCTTTGCTGGCTTCTTAGCTCTAAGGAGAGTATAAATATCCACTTCCGAATACCCTTTCCAGGCTAAAGTTATGCATTCAAGAGTCTTGCCATAAGACCAAAGCAGACACACTAGATCCATGTACCAAGGCCATCGAGGCCAATTCGTAGCTACCAGAATTACCAATTCTAGGTGGAGAGATATTCTGTGATGAACTGAATCCCGACAATTGGTAGGATCTGCCTACCAAATGCTGTCCAACCAACTGTTGTATCCAATTGCCATACCCAACTGTCCTTACCAATTGTTCTATCACTGCCAATTGCGTAGGCCCCAACATCCCCCCTCCCGACACCCCTTGACATCCTCGCACAGACAACACCCCCCCCAAAAAACCTCCACAACCTCCGTACCTTTTGCGGAAACATCAGCTGGAGGGATGCCCACTCCTCCTATCGATAGGGCCCCCTCTTCACAATGTCGGCCCTTCCCTCTCCCAGGGGGGATGTCAGGGCCTATGCAATTGGTAATGCTAGGGCAATTGGATCCTACCAATTGTCATTGACCCATGGTGAACCTGGCCTATAATAGGCCATGGGGGAAACGTACAGCTGCTCTTTCTGTACTAAAGCATAAAATCTTGAGTTTCCGGCCTCGAATCTTCAGCTGAAGAAACAATTTGCTTTCTTGTTCACTGCCAAAGCCATCAGATCGACTGTCGGTCATCCTCCAATGATGCACAGGACAATGACCACTCCCATGGTTCCAAAGTCTGCTAGCCGAGATAGTCAACTTGTACATTCTCCACCCCTATTACTTGAGCCACAGAGATTGCCAGCAGATGGATCTCCGCCCAATAGAATGATAACTGTGCCTCCAGTCTTAATGTTGCACTTCCAGTGCCTCACTGATCAATGATATACGCCACCATTGTGGCATTATCTGAAAACACCCCGATGGCTTTGCTGTCCAGGTTTTTCTCCAGGATCTGTAATACTAATCATATGGCTCTCAGCTCCAGTCTGTTTATCAACATTTCCTTTGAGAGGGAGTCAATCTGCCTTGAATCAGAGAGCATTGCAATTGAACAGCCACCTTCACCTATCTCACAATGAGCCCCCCAGCCATAAAGATTGGCATCTGTGGTCAGTATCATCCACGATGCTATCTAGAGGGGTATGCCCCTCAACAGAGACTCTGGCTGAAGCCACTGCAAGCCGTGCCATGCTTCCTCTGTCCAGGCCAGCTGCATCTAAAAAGGGATCTGTCTGCAGGGACCAGCTTGTCAATAGTGTGCCCCGGAGTGGATGCATGTGAGCTTTCACCCAAGGAACCCCTTCTATGGACCCCAATACCTAGAGATAGTGCCACACCGAAGACACTGGCATTGTCAAGAGGTCTGAAATTTTTCTCCAGATCTTCTGCTTGATTGGTTCAGGAAGAAAAACACGGCCTTCTGCCTTACTGAACCAAATTCCCAAATACTCTAGGAATTGGGATGGTATGAAGTGGCTGTTCCTGGAAGTTGACTATCCAACCCTGGTTTTACAGCAGTTGGAACACTTCTGCCATTGCCTTTTCTCCCTCCGACTTGGACGAGGCTCTGAGCAACCTATCATTTAAGTATGGATACACCTGTATTTCCGTCTTGCATAGATGTACTACTACCACCACCATCACTTTGGTGAATGTGTGCAGTGCTGTTGCAAGACCAAAGGGGACCACAGAGAACTGGAAGGACACAAAAAGGCTTAAAGTGGTCCAGAGGAGGGCAACGAAAATGATAAGAGGTTTGCGACAAAAGACGTACAAGAGACTTGAAGCCCTAAATATGTATACCTTAGAGAAAGGAGGGATAGGGGAGATATGATTCAGACATTCAAATACTTGAAAGGTATTAACATAGAACATAATCTTTTCCAGAGAAAGGAAAATGGTAAAACCAGGACATAATTTGAGGTTGAGGGATGGTAGACTTAAGAGCAATGTAAGGAAATTCTTCTTTACAGAGAGGGTGGTGGATGCTTGGAATGCACTCCAGAGAGAGGTGGAATGCGCTCCCGAGAGAGATGAAAACAGTGACGGAGTTCAAAAAAGCGTGGGATGAACACAGAGGATCTAGAATCAGAAAATGATAGTAAATATTGAAGAACTAAGGCCAGTACTGGGCAGACTTGCACGGTCTGTGTCTGTATATGGCCGTTTGGAGGAGGATGGGCTGGGGAGGACTTCAATGGCTGGGAGGGTGTAGATGGACTGGAGTGAGCTTTGATGGAGACTTCAGTAGTTGGAACCTAAAAACAGTACCGGGCAGAGCTTTGGATTCTTGCCCAGAAAAACTAAGAAGGATACCCCCACCCAAATAAATTTTTAGATTGAATCAAGTTGGGCAGACTAGATGGACCATACGGGTCTTTATCTACCGTCATCTACTATGTTACTAAATGTTTCCCCAGAACGTGGAACCTCAGATGCTTTCTGTGCTCCAGGGATATGGGACTATGCAGACAAGCTTCAGTTAAATCCAGGGAGGCTAAAAATTCCTCTGGAGCCACTGCCACAATGACTGAACCGCTGACTTCAGATTCAGGATTGGTCTCCAGTTGTCTTGAGTCTTTTGGGGCACAATGAAGTATATAGAATATCTACCCAAGCCCAATTCTTCAAGAAGCTTGGCTCTATGGCTTGAATGCCTAAGAGCCTTGTCATTGTCGCCCTGAATTTGATCACTTTTGCCGGCCGCTCAGCCACAGAGACAAAAAGAGATCCGGGAGCAGGTGACAGAATTCAAACTTGTACAAGCCTTCTCAAACAATGTCCAGTACCCAGTGGTCTGAGCAAATCAGCTTCCAAGCCTCCCAATAAGCCGAAATCCTCTTGCCTTTCTGCAGAGGTATAGCTATTGAACTGGCGTCACTGAGACTTCTTGGAGGCTGCTATGGTATGAGGACTGAGGTCAAGTGACTGTAGCTCCATCTAGATCCTCGAATCCTGACATCACTTTGCTTATCATGGAGCATTGGGAGGCTCTTCCCAAATACTGACGAAATTGCTGAAAAATTAATTTGAACCGACTCTCTAGGGGTTCATGGTCTGCTGACAGGCAAAGCTTTAGGGTAATAATCTGCCACAATGGCCATAAGATCGTCTAATCCCTTAACAAATAGCATTTGTCCCTCGAATGCCTGGCACACATTGGCATATCCGATCAGGTCCTCAACTGGTTCCAGGGGTTCCTAAAAAATAGATCCTATAAGGTACTCAAGGACAACAATATCTCACATAGCTGGGACAACACCTGTGGCGTCCCGCAGGGCTCCCCCCTATCCCCCACTTTATTCAACATCTACCTGGCCTCCCTAGGCAACCTCCTTCACACCCTCAAACTCAAATTTTTCATCTATGCAGACGACATCACAATAGCCATCCCCCTTACCAATTTCACACCAGAACTACTTGACTACATTACAAATATTTTCAATCAGATTGAACGTTGGATGCTATCGTTCAGGCTGAAACTAAACCCTGACAAAACAAAATTTTTCCTAGCCACCCCCAAGGAAAAAATCAAAAACACCACAATACAGCTGAAAGGAATGACCTTCCCCCTAGAACCCACCTTAAAAATACTGGGAGTCATCCTAGACAAAAACTTATCATTAGAAAACAACACAGACCACATCGTCAGGAAATGTTTCATGGTACTTTGGAAACTCCGTACCATAAAAAAATTCTTCAACGACACCTCCTTCCGCCTACTAGTACAATCCTCCATTCTCAGCATCCTGGACTACTGCAACATTATCTATCTGAGCGCCACAAAGAAAACCACCAAGAGACTAAAAACGATCCAAAACACCGCCATTCGCCTCATCTATGGCCTGAAGAAATGGGAACACATCACCCCATACTACAACCAACTTCACTGGCTGCAATTCGATGCCAGAGTTCTTTTCAAATTCGCATGCATATGCTACAAATCGATAAATGGTCTTTCGCCAAGATACATCACTCCCCACTTAAATCTTCACTGCACCTACAAGAAATCCCGCAGAATTCAGCTATTCGCATTCCCTTCGCCAAAGCATTGTCAACTCAAAAGATTCCTAGATAAAACCCTCGCCTTCCAAGCAGCCAAGATGAACCCATGGCTATCCCAAATGATACTCGAGGCCCCCACCTACCTCGACTTCAGAAAATCACTCAAAACCTACCTTTTCAGCAAACAAGACCCTTAACCGACCCTTCAGATAATCTCAGGGCCCCCTACCCAACTCTTCTCCTTCACGATAGCTCCTATCTCCCCCTGCTTCTCCTACCCACTTCCTTCCTCATCCACCAAATCTGACCAAATCCGTTCTAAATCCGATAAATTTGTTGTAATTAACTCTGCCCTCTTCATCTACGAAGTTGGCTAACTTGTTGTAAATTTCCTTTTCATCTGCCAATTTTTGGCTACAGTTGTTGTTAACCCGATAAATTTGTTGTAAATCTACAAGTTCATGTGGATCCTAATCTAATTTAATGTAAACCGCCTAGAACCCGCTGGGTATGGCGGTATATAAGAATAAAATTATTATTATTATTATTATTATTAAAAGGGAGTCTGTTTAGTGACGCTCACATGTGTCACAAACACAAGGCCCGCGGGCCGAATCCAGCCCACCTGGCCTTTTTATGTGGCCTGCGGCAACGTTCTCGATCTTCCCCTTCTGAGCCCAGTGTGTCCTCCCCTCCGCGCCAGTTCGACGATGCTGATGCCACGCCGGAACGTCCACCAGCCTCGGCAGCGACTCGGCAGTGCTGTTCGTGGCTCCCCCTCCTGCCCTCCATCTGCCGTGGTCCACCCGGATGGAAACAGGAAGTTGTGCATCATTGGAGACAGACTGTGGCAGGCAAAAAGCAGGAGGAGGAGCCACACACAGCATTCCCGAATCGCTGAGGCCAGCAGATTCCCAGGCCCGGCAGCGACATCGGACCGGCGCTGGAGGGAAAAGCACGACGGGCTATGAAGAGAGCGAGATGAAGGGAGAGAGGTTGGACCTGGAGTAGTGTGGAGAAAGAGGGAAAAAATTACTTGAAGGGAGAACCTTTGGGAAGAGAAAGGGAGAGAAGTTGAATCTGGAGATGGAAGGGGCTGAAGAAATGTTAGGCCTGGGGGTGGAAGGGAGAGAGAGAGATGCAGCATCTTTTTTTTTTTCCTTCCATCTCATTGTTGAGCATCAAGGGGGGAGGGAAGAAGAACAACAGAAAAGAGACAGAACAAAATGTTGGACCAAGAGGAGAGATATAAGGAAATAGGAGGCTGGGAAAAGAGTGAGATGGGAAATGGGAGAGCTACAGAATAAGAGAAGATGGAAAATTGATAGGTAGCTGAAAATTTAAAAAGGAGAAGGATAAGAAAGAGGGCAAGATTTGAATGGACACAAGCAGAAAAGAAAAAAGAAGAAAAGTTGAAAGGGAAAAATCAATATGTTGGAGACAGGGACTGGAGCAAGAAAGAAGAAGAGAAAAAAAATGGACAGCAGATACTGGAAAGAGAATTACAAGATAGACAAAATCAGAAAGAGAAACTAGGACCAAAAGCAAAATGACAGACAACAAAAGGTAGAAAAAATAATTTTATTTTCTATTTTGTGATTACAATATGTCAGATTTGAAATATGTATCCTGCCAGAGCTGGTGTTAGACAGCAAGTGTGAACTAGGACCTAAAAGAGAGGAAAAGTATTTTTTATTTATTTTATAGCCGGCGTGGGGTTGGAGAGGTTGCATCCCTATACTTCTACTAAGACTAACCCTCTCCTTTGCTGGCGCGCAGCGTAGGAGTTGCCACTGGCGCTGGGGCCCACACTGCGTATCAGCAAAGGAGGGGGCAAGTATCTTAATAAAAAATCCAGCCCACAACTTAGGCTGCGTTTTAGATTTCAGCTCCTTATTTGATTTGAGTTTGACATCCCTGCTTTAGAAGCTGATCTCCCGACATTGGTAGATACATCTATCTTATTCCTACTCTTATCGAACTCCGCTGAATTACGAGTGTCAGTTTCAAGTTATTACCGGAGCTTATTTTACACGGGTTCAATTATTTAGGGCAGGTTGCATGGATTCTCCCCAGTGTGAAAAATGCACTTTGGATGCCATTGGAGTTGCCCAGTGGTTAAGGCTTTTTGACGGCAGGTGGCCCATTATTTGGAATCGCTGTTGGGTCATTTGATACCGGTATCTCCTGCAGGGTTTCTTCTTGATAAATTTGAGGCTTTTCGTTTGACAGCCAAATCAGGGCAGTTATTTGTTTGTAAAGCTGGTCTCTTGGCTAAGAAGACCATTTTGGGAGAGTGGACCTCGGCTCACTTGCCATCTTTTTGGGCATGGCGTAATCGATTACATGCCCTTATGATTCTTGAGAAAGATAAGGTGTGGGGTTCCTTTCGCCAGTCTAAGTTTTTCCTTCGAACTTGGGGCTTTACCATGTTTGGGGTTTTTTTTCTTCTTGGCAAGTTGGGAAGATTTCCTAGACGGTTGGGTTGCTTCCCCTGAGCCAACATAACACCCCCCCCTTTTTTCTCTCTCTCTCTTCTCTTTTTCTCTGTTATTTTCTCCTTCTTCCAAGTCTCCTAGGATTTGCGGCTGGGTGGTCAGATGAGGGTTTTAATATTATTTATTTTTTTAGCTGCAGTTTGCTTGTTTGGTTGACAGCAGGAGGATCCTAAGTGGTTGTGCCTTTGTTCCTTTTTCTTTCCAGGCCTCTCAGACACAAAGGCCTTGGGATATTGTTGGTTCCTTTCCGCTGATATTATTTGGGGTTGTTGGGGAGAAGGGGGAGTGGTACTGGGGAGAAGGGGGGGGTTTCATGTACTTCTGAAGATGATACCGATTTTCTGTGTTCACAGCCTTGTCCAATTTCTTTGTTTACTTGTTGCTTGTTATTTCTGGCTGTATTCATTTTCATCAATAAAAAAGATTTACACAAGAAGCTGATCTCCCATCCATTGCCTGATCCAGAACATTCTACGAGTGGAGATGGCATAAGTAGAAACTTTGTTCATTATTTCTAATCATATCATACAGAGTATCTACAACATATCAACCCCCGCCATCTCCAGCTGGGGGTAAACATCGTCATCTGCTGAAGAAACCAACACAATCTGGTATGGCAAGCACATCCCACGAGCAAGGCCACCACTACCACATTGATGCCCAAGGCCAAGGCCTCGAACTGTCTTTTGAGGACATCTACCCTGCAATCCTGTGCATCCTTTAAAATGACACCTCCCTCACTAGGCAGGAAAGTACGCTTGGTAATCTGTGCTACCAAGGGATTCATGTTAGACTGAATAAACAGCTGTTGCAATTCAGGAGCTAGTGGATACAGCTTTGACATCGTCCTAGCAACCCACAAGGAGCCCTCTGGGGCCTCCCAATGCTCCATGACTAGCAAAGTGATGTTACGACGAGAAAGAAAAAAATGTCTAAACCACCTCCCCTTCCCTCTCCATATTTTTACCCTTGATATTAAAGCCCTACTCATAATACCCAATCAGCTAGTCCCTACTCAGTCCCCACTATTCCCCCCCTCTTCCACCCTAGCCAGTCCATACTTACACTCCTAATAACCAGCCCACCTTAGGGTTTATCGTCTTCTGGCCTTCCATCCAATTTAAGTCCCTACTTGTAGACTGGGTTTCCAAATCCTACCTCTTATTATCAAATTAGATTGCACTAAGAGGGGTGGGGATTAGCAGGAGCAGGGCCAGTTTGAAGGTTGAGCCAGTGAGGCATTGGCTCAGCATGCCAAAATCCAAAATCAGCAGTCAGTCCCTTCATAGCAGTGGCTTCAGTCCTGCCGCTATATTGGGATTGTGCTTTATGCTGGCTGTGCTGTGGAATTTTAAAAAAGATGAAAAGCGCTTCTCAGAAATAGTAATGTATGTTTTTCATCTTTTAAAAATGCTGTGGCAGAACCATCAGAAGGACAGCACAGTGGTGTGAGCAAAGGCAAAAGGTCCCACCACTGTGAAAAAGGATTCATCCAGGGGTGGTGGAGGGGGAAAGGGCAGAAACTACAATGGTCTGATGCTGTGGGAAGAAAGTGGATGAGCAGCTATGTTTCTTCTAAGCAGAACGTATGAGCAATCGCTCATATATTCTAAGAGCATCAATCACAGATTTTACATAATTGCTCACAAAAATGCTTACAAATTTGGGTAATATGTAGAAATAAAACAAAAACATAAGGAAAAAAATACCACTTTTTTTTAATGGACTAACTTAATGTAGTTTGATTAGCTTTCAAAGGTAACACCTTCTTCTTCAGATCAGAAATAAGTATGAGTTAATGATGAAGGTTATAGAGTGAGGGCTGGTGGCCTCACTGGGATTAATATTAGGACACATTTACCTTTACCACTTTCTTTTGGCCCAGCTGGGGTTTGCCATCCGGTCCTACAGGGTCTAGCACGACACAGTATTGACGACTATTGAGTGTGGTGATATCCACAATGCCCACGACTTCCTCATAGACATTAGGGATGTGGGCCTCTGTGTCCTGCATGGTGACCAGCCATTCCTCCCCAATCCTGCGCAGCGGCCCCTTGTCCTCCCGAAATGTCTTTGTGGCCCTCAGGTGCAACGCTTTCTACAAAAGAGGAGAGAAAGGTGTTAGAGCCAAGAGCACTTATACAGGAAAAAAGTTAGTCAAGAGCACTTATACAGGGAAAAAGTGCGTTAAGAAATACATACCTACCTTTTCGGTAAGGATGAAAGCATCAACTATGTCCACAACTTCTTCAAAGACTCCAGGAAGGTATGCACCCACCTTCTTCACAAGCCACTCCTCGCCTGCAGATAGCCAAGAAAGAGGTGAGAGAACAAAAAAAAAAAAAAAGAGAGACAGGGAGGGACAAAGACACATACAGAGAGAGCACTGCAGAAATTGGAACATTATGGTTAAAAATTATTCATCTGAAAGACAAATGTTATCACTTAGGCCCCAATGTAATAAAACACAAATTAAAGTTTGCATTAATTTATAGCACACATTTTAATTAACTCAACCCATCAAATAAAGGTCTTAATTCCTAATGCAGTAAGGTATGACATGCGAATATATCAGGATGAAAAAAATTCATGCCAGACCCAAATAAAGTTGGATGCAAAGCCAAGTTCACATTTTTACATTGGGCAATGCTTAAGAAATGAGAGAAAAATATTACAACTGGTTTTCAAACTGAAAAAAAAATAGGTGGCTCTCTAGTCCAGCCATGAGCTTCAAGCGAAACGGACTCTGATGAGCCCAGTATTCCTCACCCACCCACCACCTTCAGCCCCAATGCCTTCATAATTACCAATTAAAAAGAAAGCCTCCTCCCCCCCCTTTTCTGCTCTTCTCGTGTGACAGTCAAACACTCATGGGCTCAGCTGGGTCACTAGCTTCAGCTGAACTGGTACTATTTTCAAAATGTCAACCATACAGGTGGAATAAAGAAGAAAAGAGGATTTCACCTTTATTGGTAAGTAAAGAGGAAACATATAAGGAGGAAGGGGGCAGTAAGCTACAAGAAAAGGGTGGGGAGCAGGAGAATGACTATCCTGGCACCAGTTTGACTCTCTGCTCCAAGGGACAATTCCATTGGACTGGGGGTCTCAGACTTCTATATCCCCAATTTGGGGAGTCCAGGACTCAGGATTATTTTTTTAATTGTTTATTTTTATTGTACTAAATGGAAAAGAAAAGGAACCCCCCCCCCAAAAAAAAACCCAACTTTACTATAATTCTAGGGCTGTTCTTAAAAATCCAGTGCTAAGAGGTGCTGAGCCCGATATCAAGAAGGAGAAATCAACCCTCAAAAATGCACACCTAAACCGTAGCAACTGTGTTCTGAGTGTAGTGCATTTTATGACACTGAAGTCCTAAACTAAAAAAAAAAAAGTAATGGTTAAACCCCAATTCTGACTGGGGTATGAGATCCTGACATTCAATTTTCAAAGCTCATTCATTATTCCTCTTTCCAGTCCCCAAAGTAGCCCTCGACTTACCTGTCACTCGCTCAAGTTCCTCCCGGTCTTTGCACTCCTTCCGCGCTCTCAGACGAATGGCTTGGTTGTGGTGGATCACTGTAGCCTGAATGGTCTCCATCACCTCCACATCCTTCCGTGGAATGTAAGTCCCTGGACAGAGTCAGAGAGGAACCTTCAATAACTCATCAGAGAGAGAAGTCATTAAGTAATCCTTCTATAAACAGCCCCAAAATGCAACATCCATGCTACTTGTATAACTGGTCTGTGGTAGGATACCATGTTTGAAGGAAGCTTACACCACTTCCTGTGAAGTATTTCTGTGATTAAATGCACAAAGAACAGAGATACATCCTCAAATAAATACAGATTAGATGGTAATTTTATAAGGGGTCATATACTTTATGCAGTACATACCTACTAACTTGTTCTATTGATCACTCTCTCCTCAAAAATGGATTTCCTGTCCTATTAACCCTCTTTTTTCCTCCCCTCTTAAAGTCAATCAATTTGTACCTTTTCTTAATCTTTGTATACTGCATAGAACTTCACGGTATTGCGGTATATAAGCTGTTATTATTATTATTATTTTAGACATTTATACATTTATGTGGTCACATGCATGTAAAAAAGACCTCTTAAAAAAACCAAATCAGCACAAAAGTATATGCTTTGAATGGGGGTCAAACATCCTTCTGAGCAAAGCTAGAGTAGAGTACTCAATGCACATATGAGAAGATTAGTTTCTTATCTCGATAATCTTCTTTCTAGTAGCTCTTTCTATATGCTGAACATTTAGCCATTTATTTTGAAGAATTTGTAAAATGACTGAAAATCCTTTCACAATTACAATACTAGTAATCCAAAAAGGATAACACAATGGCCTGAATAAGTACATTTAGGGACCAGACAAAAAATACTTTTTAATATGCACAGAGGGGCATTTTTGAAAGGATACCCAAGTCAATATGGGGACATACAGGTCAGAACATCCCAAAAGCAATGTTACTTCCCGTAACAGTTGTTATCCAGGGACAGCAGGCAGCTATTCTCACTAGTGGGTGATGTCATCCGACAGAGCCCCGATACGGACGTCTCACAAGCATATTTTGCTTGAAGAAATTCAGAAGTTTCGAGATGCCCGCACCGCGCATGCGCCAGTGCCTTCCCGCCCGTTGGTCCGGGCGTGTCTCCTCAGTTCAGGTAGCTAGCAGAGAAGCCAACCCAGGGGAGGTGGGTGGGACGTGAGAATAGCTGCCTGCTGTCCCTGGATAACAACTGTTAAGGTAAGTAACATTGCTTTATCCCAGGACATTGCTTTATCCCAGTCCTATTCTCACTAGTGGGTGACCTCCAAGCTAACCTCAATGGGATGGTGGGAGAGTTGGCAACTTAGGAGAATAAATTTTGTAACACTGTTTGGCCAAACTGTCCATCCCTTCTGGAGAAAGTATCCAGACAATAATGAGAGGTGAATGTATGAACCGAGGACCAAGTGGCAGCCTTACAAATCTCCTCAATCGGTGTCGATCTGAGGAAGGCTACAGAGGCTGCCATTGCTCTGACCTTATGGGCTGTGACCTTACAGGGAAGGTGTAATCCAGCCTGGGCATAGCAGAAAGAGATACAAGCTACCATCCAGTTGGAGATGGTGCGCTTCGATTCAGGTCGTCCCAGCTTGTTTGGATCAAAGGAGACGAAAAGCTGAGGAGCAGTTCTGTGTGGTTTGGTGCGATCCAGGTAGAAAGCCAAAGCACGTTTACAGTCCAGAGTGTGAAGAGCTGATTCTCCAGGATGAGAATGAGGCTTTGGAAAAAACACTGGAAGTACAATGGATTGGTTGAGATGAAATTCAGAAACAACTTTAGGCAGGAATTTCGGATGAGTGTGGAGGACAACCTTGTCTGATGGAATACTGTGAAAGGTGGATCCGCCACTAAAGCCTGAAGCTCACTGACCCTGCGAGCAGACGTGAGGGCCACCAGAAAGACCACTTTCCAAGTGAGAAACTTTAGTGGAGCCTTGTTGAGAGGCTCAAAAGGAGGTTTCATAAGCTGAGAAAGGACAACATTGAGATCCCAAACCACTGGAAGAGGTTTGAGAGGAGGATTGACATGGAAAAGTCCTTTCATAAATCTGGAAACCACAGGATGAGCAGAGAGAGGTTTCCCTTGTAGAGGCTGATGGAAAGCCGCAATAGCACTCAGGTGGACTCATATAGATGTAGACTTGAGACCAGACTGAGACAGGTGTAGAAAGTAGTCCAATACAGAGGATAGGGAGGCTCGCTGAGGCTCTTTAGAATTGGAAACACACCAGGAAGAAAATCTAGTCCATTTTTGGGAGTAGCATTGACGAGTAGCAGGCTTCCTGGAAGCCTCCAAGACATCCCTCACCGCCTGGGAAAACTGGTGAGGAGTTACGTTGAGAGGAACCAAGCTGTCAGGTGGAGAGACTGCAAGTTGGGATGAAGTAGAGATCCCTGATGCTGAGTAAGCAGTGAAGGAAACACTGGAAGAAGGAATGGTTCCCTGCTGCTGAGTTGAAGTAGAAGGGAGAACCAAGGTTGTCTGGGCCACCGAGGAGCTATCAGAATCATGGTGGCATGGTCGGACTTCAGCTTGACCAGAGTCTTTTGAATGAGAGGAAAGGGAGGAAACGCATACAGAAAGCGATTCCCCCAATCCAGCAGAAAGGCATCTGCCTCGAGACGATGAAGAGTGTAGATCCTGGAGCAGAATTGAGGCAGCTTGAAATTGTGGGGAGCCCCAAAGAGGTCTATCTGAGGCGTCCCCCACTGAGAGAATATCTGATGAAGGGGCTGGGAATGGAGTGTCCATTCGTGAGGCTGGAGGAGACGACTTAAGTTATCTGCCAAGACATTGTCCTTCCCCTGAATGTAGACAGCTTTGAGGAAGGTGTTGTGGCGAACCGCCCAATCCCAGACTCTGAGAGCTTCCTGGCAGAGGGAGGCCGAGCCCGTGCCCCCCTGCTTGTTGACATAATACATGGCGACCTGATTGTCTGTGCGAATGAGGACCACCATGTCGTGAAGCAGATGTTGAAAAGCCTGAAGAGCATTGAAGATGGCTCTGAGCTCCAGAAGATTGATTTGATGGAGTCGGTCTGCACTGTTCCAGAATCCCTGAGTGCGAAGACCATCCAGATGAGCTCCCCAGGCATAGGTCGATGAATCGGTTATGAGAATCTTCTGGTGGGGAGGAGTGTGAAACAGCAAACCTCTAGATAGATTCGAAGAGGTCATCCACCAAGGTAGAGACTGCCGAAGAGCAGGAGTGACTATGATGTGTCGAGTCAACGGGTCTGACACCTGAGTCCATTGAGAAGCCAGGGTCCAGAGGAATTCTGAGATAGAGTCTGGCAAAAGGTGTCACATGAACTGTAGAGGCCATGTGGCCCAGGAGGGCCATCATGTGTCTTGCTGAGATGGACTGGCGAGAAGACACAGACTGGGAGAGATGAAGAAGAGCATCCATACGCTGAGGAGGAAGGAATGCTCGGAGTTGAATGGTATCCAGGACCGCCCTGATGAAGGGGAGAGACTGGGTAGGCTGAAGATGAGATTTGGGGAAGTTGATCTCGAAGCCCAAACTCTGCAGGAAGCAAATCGTAGCCAGGGTCGCCGAAATGACTTCTGGAGCTGAGGGGGCCTTGATGAGCCAGTCGTCCAGGTAGGGAAATACCTGAAGACCCCTTTTCCGGAGTGCAGCGGCCACCACTACCAGACACTTCGTGAAGACTCTGGGAGACGAAGATAGGCCCGAATGGAAGCACTCGATACTGCAGATGTAGATGTCCCACCCGAAATCTGAGGAACTTGCGAGAGGCCGGATGAATGGGAATGTGAGTGTAGGCCTCCTTGAGATCCAGAGAGCATAACCAGTCGTTCTGCTCGAGGAGGGGGTAGAGCGAAGCAAGGGTCAGCATGCGAAACCTCTCCTTGAACAAGAACTTGTTGAGGACCCGAAGGTCCAGTATCGGTCGCAGGTCGCCAGTCTTCTTCGGAACAAAGAAGTATCGGGAGTAAAACCCCCGATTGTGTTGGTCCACAGGGACCGGCTCAACGGCTCGAAGCCGGAGCAAAGCCTGAGCTTCCTGAAGAAGAAGGGCGGTCTGAGTCAAGTTGGAAGGATACTCTCTTGGAGGGTGGTCTGGAGGGACCTGATGGAATTGAAGAGAGTATCCTTCCTTTACGATGGACAGGACCCAGAGGTCGGTGGTAATAGCCTCCCAACGATGAAAGAAATGATGGAGGCGACCCCCTATAGGAAAAACAGGAGGATGCAGAACGAGGTTGGTTATGCTCTCAGAGAGAGAGTCAAAAAGGCTGAGGAGTCTTGGGGACAGTAGAAGGCTAAGGTTTCTGCTGAGCCTTCTGAGGCGACTGCCTCTTCGCCGGTTGCCTCACAGCTGGAGCCTGCCTTGGAGTGTACCGCCTCTGATAGATCAAGGGCGGTCTAGTAGGCCGAGACTGTTGAGGCTTAGGCTTGGGCCGAAGGATTGACTGAAAAGACTTTTCATGGTCAGATAACTTCTTCGTCACAGTCTCGATGGACTCGTCAAATAAATCCGCTCCTGCACAAGGAACATTGGCAAGTCTGTCCTGGAGGTTCAGATCCATGTCAATGGTCCGAAGCCATGCCAATCGACGCATAGCCACGGAACAGGCGGCAGCCCGTGCCGAAAGCTCAAAAGCATTGTAAGAGGATTGCATCAACTGGAGACGTAGCTGGGACAGCGAGGCCACTACTTCCTCAATGAGACTCAATGTAAGGTGTGATCTTCCGAAGCACAGGCAGGAAGAACTCCAAATAAGTTGCAAAATGAAAAGTGTAATTCAGAACTCGGGAAGCCATCATCGAGTTCTGGTATATTCTCCTCCCAAACTTATCCATAGTCCTGCCCTTGCGACCCGGAGGCACCGAGGCGTACACCTGGGACGGATGAGACCGCTTGAGGGAGGATTCGACCAGCAGGGATTGATGAGAGAGTTGAGAGCCCTCGAACCCTTTGTGATGAACTGTGCGGTATCGTGCATCCAACTTGCCCGGAACCGCAGGAATGGAGTATGGCGTTTCAAAACATCTCATAAACGTTTGATCGAGTAGTTTATGCAGAGGCAGGCGAAGAGACTCCGCAGGAGGATGAGGCAAATGCATGGTGGTGTCCAGGTATTCCTTGGAGTACCGAGAACCGGTGTCCAAGGTAATGTCCAGGTCATCCGCCATCTGCCGGAGGAAAGAAGAAAAAGACAATTGATCCGCCAGCACAGGCCTCCGAGAAGGACTGGACGAAGTCGAGGCCTCGGGATCCACAGAGACCTGGGATCGACAGGGAGAATAAGAGGTACTCGGTTCCTCGTACTCTGGCCCCTGTGGAGGAGACATGTCAGACGAAGAGTACCCCATGCGTTGCAGCTTCTTCTGCGGCGAAACTTCAGAGTGCTGCGAGGAGTGCCGTGAAGAATGTCTGGACCGATGCCCCTCTCGGTGTCTGGAGGGAGATCTAGAACGACGATGTTTAGCATGGTCCCCCGACGCCTCAACGAGCAGATAGGACTCGAGGCCGTGGAGCGAAGAGGCGGGAGATTCGACGCCTCTCGAGATGCATTCCAGGCCTGATATGGAGTGCGGAAGAACTCTTCCTGAGACTTGCGATGCCCAGGGCTTCGATTACCCGAAGAGGTATGCCAGACCTCTTCGTCTGGAGGCGTGATGGGCTTTAAAGGGGGCATATCACTAAAGGAGGCCCGCCTCGAGGGACTGGCCGCCACACGCCGCTCCTCCTCGCCAAGCAGCGAGACCGACCGGCGAGGAGGAGGAGGGGACGGTCCGCCCCCCGGAATCGGAACCGGGAGGTCACCCTGGATGGTGGTGATTAACCTGGGTCCCATGGTTTGCATGAGCTCGACAAACTGAGCTTCCAAAAGGGACCGCAACGAAGCCGATATGGAGGGATCCGCACAGAAAGGGGGTCCTCCAGCATGGTCTTCGCGCTCCTTCATGGTCGAGTGCTTTTGCTTGGAAGCTTTCGGCACTTTGATAACCACGGGTGGAATGGTAGAAGGCGGTACCTGATCCGAAGAGACGGAAGGCACCGGCGCCGAAGACGGGGGTCGAAACCGGGACAAAGGAAGCCGGCTTCAGTAGACCCGGAGCAGCAGGAGTGGTGGTGGGCTTCGCATGGGCAGGCGAAGCGGCAGCCGAAGTCGAAGCTGAAGGTTCCTTCACAGCTTCCATTTTGAACATCGACTCCCACAAAAAACAGTGACGCTTAAACGCCCACGTTGTAAGAGTGGAACAAGGCCGGCACGATTTCGGGAAATGTTCTGGACCAAGACACTGCAGGCAGCGTCGATGCGGGTCCGTCAGCGAAATCGCATGCTGGCACTTGCTACACTTTTTAAAACCGGTAATTGGCCGGGACATAGGCCGAAAAAACTTCGCCGCGAGATCGAAGGAGCAGGGCCTGAGCCACGCGGCCGACCCGGCCGAATCGCCGGAAGAAATTTTTTTTTTTTTTTAAAAGGAAATAAAAGAAATAAAATACACGATAAGAGTAAAAAGAACTCAAAACCGCGGCTATTAGAAGGCAAAAAACGGGAATTCAGTCAGCGCAGAATCGAAGTAAAACTTCTCAGCTCCGCAGAAAGAAAAGAACTGAGGAGACACGCCCGGACCATCGGGCGGGAAGGCACTGGCGCATGCGCGGTGCGGGCATCTCGAAACTTCTGAGTTTCTTCAAGCAAAATATGCTTGTGAGATGTCCGTATCGGGGCTCTGTCAGATGACATCACCCACTAGTGAGAATACCTGCCTGCTTGTCCTGGGATAATGGATGTATTTTTAAACAGAAAAAAACATCGATATTTCCTTTTTGAAAATATGCGAGATGGAAGTCCATGTTCTGGAGACATCTAACATGAACAACCATTTTACAAACTGGAATGTCTAAATTATGAATGGGGAAAAACAAGAGACATGGACATCTCTATGACAGCAGTCTTAGAAAATGGTTATGCAGATGTCTACAGAGAGCAGGGAGGCAACACCTAGCAGCAGCTTCACAGACCACAATTTACATTATTCTATGGTTGGCCCAAGTGCTTGCGCCTAATCATATAGATATTATATACAAAACACACACCTGGTTCTACTACATGGTCAAGTCACATTATTATGACCACTGCCTACTTCTGATGTCAGGGATGCACAACCAATGAATGAATGCATGCATTATGCACAGACTTTGTGGGTATATAAGGTGGCATATCAGCAAGTCGTCAATATAGCAATTGTGGCTGTCATGCGGAAAAAGCGCGATTTATCATACAATGAATAAGGCATGATTGGCTACCGGGCCAAGGATGGCAGCATTTCATAAACAGCAAAGTTTGTGAACTGTTCACGGCTGCTATGGTTAAAGTGTATCATGAGTTGACAAATGGAACCTTTTCGATGATCCAACATGGTAACTGTGGGACAGCACGAGCCATTGATGCAAGAGGTGAATGTCAGCTGTTCAGGTTGTTCAGCTGTTGCAAATGGGACTCTGGAGCAGACAGCTGGTGACTAGCCATGTTCACAAGAGTTCATCGTGAAAAACAGCTGCAATTTGCACAGGAGTACCAACACTGGACTTGCTTCAACTGGCAGGGGGTTGCCTTCCAATTAGTCACTTTTTGAGCTCCATCAAACAGATGGACATTGGTGTGTTAGGTGAGAAACTGCCAGAACAAACACCCAGCAACAATTGTTGGATGTACACAAACTGGTGGCAGTAGCATTATGGTCTGGGGAATGCTTTCTTAGAAACACAGAAACATGGTGGCAGATAAAGGCCAAATGGCCCATCTAGTCTGCCCATCCATAGTAACCATTATCTCTTTCTCTCTCTGAGAGATCCCACGTACCTATCCCAAGCCTTACTAGGTGCTACGTAATAAAAGGCTTTTGCACCTGTCGACTCCCATTTTGTTCTACTTACTCCTGGGAGAACAAGTCTGTTATCTTGTATTGATCTTAGAACACGTATTGGAGAATAAGGAATTGTCAAAGAGCTGAGAGAGTCGGGAATCAGCGTGTGAAATGATTTATAGGTAAGCAAAAAAATTTTGAATTGAATTTGATATGCAATTGGGAGCCAATGATATTGTTTAAAGAGGAGTAACATTGTCATATTTACTTTTGTGTCCTAGTAGCTTTATTGCCTTATTCTGTAATGTTTGTAAACATTTGAGGTTGAATTTTGTAAGACCTGCATAGGCTACATTACAGTAGTCTATCCTTGATATCAGGAATGCATGAATGAGTGTGTGAAAATTGTTGTTGTCAAAGAGGCACCTACTTTCCCTTATATAATGGACCCCTATACAGTGGTGCCTCGCATAACGGACGCCTCGCACAGCGAACGCTGCGCACAACGAACTTTATGTCTTGATTCGTACAACGAACTTCGTTTCACACAACGAAGTCGCCCGAGCTGCATCCTTCCGCGCAGGCACTGCGCTTAACTGCCCTCTCTCCGCCTGGCTCCCTCTTGCCCCCCCCCCGACTCCCCGACACGATCGGGGCAAGAGGGAGCCCAAGCCCTCTTGCCCCCCCGACTCCCCGACACGATCGGGGCAAGAGGGAGCCCAAGCCCTCTTGCCCCCCCGACTCCCCGACACGATCGGGGCAAGAGGGAGCTCAAGCCCTCTTGCCCCCCCGACTCCCCGACACGATCGGGGCAAGAGGGAGCCCAAGCCCTCTTGCCCCCCCCGACTCCCCGACACGATCGGGGCAAGAGGGAGCTCAAGCCCTCTTGCCCCCCCGACTCCCCGACACGATCGGGGCAAGAGGGAGCCCAAGCCCTCTTGCCCCCCCGACTCCCCGACACGATCGGGCCAGGAGGGAGCCCAAGTCCTCCTGGCCACGGCGACCCCCTAACCCCACCCTGCACTACATTACGGGCAGGAGGGATCCCAGGCCCTCCTGCCCTCGACGCAAACCCCCCCTCCCCCCAACGACCGCCCCCCCCAAGAACCTCCGACCGCCCCCCAGCCGACCCGCGACCCCCCTGGCCGACCCCCACGACACCCCCAACCCCCTTCCCCGTACCTTTCTGTAGTTGGCCGGACAGACGGGAGCCAAACCCGCCTGTCCGGCAGGCAGCCAACGACGGAATGAGGCCGGATTGGCCCATCCGTCCCAAAGCTCCGCCTACTGGTGGGGCCTAAGGCGCCTGGGCCAATCAGAATAGGCCCGGGAGCCTTAGGTCCCTCCTGGGGGCGGGGCCTGAGGCACATGGGCCCAACCCGACCATGTGCCTCAGGCCCTGCCCCCAGGAGGGACCTAAGGCTCCCGGGCCTATTCTGATTGGCCCAGGCGCCTTAGGCCCCACCAGTAGGCGGAGCTTTGGGACGGATGGGCCAATCCGGCCTCATTCCGTCGTTGGCTGCCTGCCGGACAGGCGGGTTTGGCTCCCGTCTGTCCGGCCAACTACAGAAAGGTACGGGGAAGGGGGTTGGGGGTGTCGTGGGGGTCGGCCAGGGGGGTCGCGGGTCGGCTGGGGGGGCGGTCGGAGGTTCTTGGGGGGGGCGGTCGTTGGGGGGAGGGGGGGGTTTGCGTCGAGGGCAGGAGGGCCTGGGATCCCTCCTGCCCGTAATGTAGTGCAGGGTGGGGTTAGGGGGTCGCCGTGGCCAGGAGGACTTGGGCTCCCTCCTGGCCCGATATTGTCGGGGAGTTGGGGAATCGGCGGGGCAAGAGGGCTTGGGCTCCCTCTTGCCCCGATCGTGTCGGGGAGTCGGGGGGCAAGAGGGCTTGGGCTCCCTCTTGCCCCGATCGTGTCGGGGAGTCGGGGGGGGGCAAGAGGGCTTGGGCTCCCTCTTGCCCCGATCGTGTCGGGGAGTCGGGGGGGCAAGAGGGCTTGGGCTCCCTCTTGCCCCGATCGTGTCGGGGAGTCGGGGGGCAAGAGGGCTTGGGCTCCCTCTTGCCCCGATCGTGTCGGGGAGTCGGGGGGGCAAGAGGGCTTGAGCTCCCTCTTGCCCCGATCGTGTCGGGGGTGCCAGGGACCACACGGAGTCACCCACCGTACCACCCGATTCGGGTAAGCGCAGGTATCGGTGGGTGGCTTATTTGCGGGGGGGTGCCTTATTTTACATTTTTTTCTAAAAAGGGGGGGCTGTCTTATTTGATGGCCCTGCCTTATCATCGGGGAAACACGGTAGAAAAAAAAAAAAATGAACAGTTAAGTCCCAGTTTTTGCCGCTGAGACTCTGCCCTCTCTCACTGTAAAATTAGACTCTACTTAGTCTGTCTTTAAATTTAAAAAATGTGTGTTGTTTTAAAAAACAATTATGTTTTTAGATGTATCTAAATAAAAATAATAACCAAAAATTTATCTTTTTTTATGTCATCTTAGCATATTTTATGCTGCAGAACGAATTTTTTTTTTTTACATGTATTCTTATGGGAAAACGCGTTTCACATAACGAACGTTTCGCATAACAAACTTGCTCCTGGAACCAATTAAGTTCGTTGTGTGAGGCACCACTGTATTTAGATGCACTATTATAGAATTACCCCCTTTATATTTTTAGTATTACATGTACAAACAGCCATGCCACTGAAGTTTCCCAACTCAGTGCATGAAGGGGAGGAGCTCAGAAAGAAATGCAGTGAAAAGTGAGACTCACCAGGACCCTCAAAGAGCCACTCATCTCCCGCTACAAACTTGTCACCAGCATCATCCTCAAAATCAAGCAGCGCCTTCAGATGTAGTGCAGTGTTTGCAGTGACAATCTTAAGGGGTGTGATGCCCTGTGTGAAGGGGAAAAAAAAGCAAAGTCCCTGAAACTGAGCTAAAAACAAGCTACAGGGCCCATATCTGCTGTTTGCATTAAAAGGGGTAAACCAGACAAACTTAGTACATAGTGTAAGAATGCAAATGCCCAGAAGCCCATCTGCTTGTAAAGTTTTGAAATTGCACATGTTTTGCCAAGTAAGTTTCTCCTGCAACTTCAGGACTGAAAAATAAATAAAAATCTCACAAAAGAAAAAAATAAAATAAAATAATAAATCTGGGTTTTATTTATTTATTTTTTTAACACAGTGGGCCCCACACGAGTTCAAGGCAAAATGTCCCACAGCACATTTCACAGAAATTTTGAGGGTTTTTTTTTTTGCTTGCAGTTTATTTCCAGAGAATTTTTTCTGTCAAGAAATTAATGACACATGCAAAATATATAGCATTTTGAAAAAAGCAGGCCAGCTCTGTAGCTTGTTTGGGCTTTATTTCTTCATTCTCCGTAATAGTCTCATACAAAGCCTAGGTGGCTTCCCCTACCATAGGCATTACCTGTTTCAGCTCCTCGCCTGGATAAAGTGGGAAGGGGTCCTGTGCAAGCCGGACCTCCAGGTCACCGTGACGCAAGCGAGCCTGTCCTGCATCATCAAGGAGCAGCTGCCGTTCTGCACCTCTTGCCACTGGATTCTCGATGATGCAGTAGTGCCGTGGTGGAACCAGCACCATCTTCACTGGAGCAAACAACACTCTACAAAAAGGAAGAGTTAAAAAAACAGACTACTATGAGAAAAAGGAGGATATGTGAAGGCAGATTTGTGATAGAATGTAGATATCAGAACTGAGACATGCAGGTTGCGACATCTTAAAATTCCACTAGTGTTTTAGAAAAGGCTCTGCCGACAAAGAATCTTTTCTAAATTCATGCAGGAATGGATATGTAATATGCTGGCTATATGTGGCATCCATTTGCAAATGTCAATGTCTGCAATATCAACAGAGTCAACACAGCACATACACACCTTTGTTTTCCAAGCTCACACAGAGTCGAATATAATTTGGCACCGCATTCAAGGGGGACAAAAACACTAGGCGATTAAGGGGATAATCTCCCCTAATCCTTACTGTGCATAACATGAATACCTTTAAAGAAACTAGATGTCCCCAGGAGCAGTTCTGAATCCCGATATTGATTTTAGAAGAGAAACATGCATTCTATATCTGAAATGGGGAATCCATGAATATATATATTAACCCCAACCCTAGTCCCGCCCAAATCACATCCAAACCATGCCTCCTTGTCACATGCATGTATGCTCAATTTGGATATGTTCATGCACATCCAAATCATGAATAGGGCTTTTAAAATAACCATCTTTATTTGATATGTACCTTTTCATGAACAGTGTGTTTCTTATTGCTTAATTTTATTACCCCAAGAAACCGATTCCTGGGTATCTTCTGAATCTCAATGCTGCTGAGCAGCGTATGTGCATTTATTTTATTGTTTTCTTCCCAATTATGTTTTGGAGAAAGTCACAGCAGAATCAGAAGACAGTTGGTGTCCTTTTAGTATTACTGCTTCCCCTCAATCCAATGTGATAAGACTGTTGGATCTCAGTACTCCCGTAGCACAGGCCTTCTTAGAGCTGGGAACAAACAAATGCCTGCCCCAAGAAAAGAGTTCCTCAAGGACACCTCATTAGCAGGCTCCAGAGTCAAATACACAGCACTTACCCCACAATGAGAACACAGATTGCACTTACCGCTCATTGTCCTGTCGGATGTAGGTCTTGGGCCCAGTTTCCACCCGAGAGATGTTGTTGTTCTGGTCTAGCACATGGATGAAGTGGAAGGGGGGAATACGGATGATGGCTTCTTCACTCATTGTGAGGGCTCTAGAGAGAAAACAATAATTCAGAGAAACAGAGTTATAGGCAATGGAGGAGAAAATTTCCTCAATATTAAGAATATCCTGTAGCTCTTAATAGAAATGTCACTCTTACAGGATACACATTGCCCCCCCCCCAGTTTCTTTGTTCAGGACACATTACAATCATATGCCATGAGTTTCTGTGCATGCCCAACATCTGTTCAGAAGCATCAGACACAGCATTGCCAACTGTCAGCAAATGCGTTGGCAGATTAAATGAAAACAAACAGACAAGGACATGCTATAAAATAATTTCATGTCCATACAAAAAATCATAAGCTACAAGGTCTATCTCTGGTACTGAAGGCTCAGACTCAGAGCAGAATCAGTACTGCAGGCCAGATTTACATACAAGCTAGACAAGCTACAGCTTAGGAACTATTAAAACAAAATTTACTTCCTACTTATCAAGGAGAAGGGGCTATTATATATTACAATTTAGGGGCCACAATAAACATAAATCTGGCCCTGACAGTCTCTGAGCTACTTGGGCACTGGGGAATTACACCTCTATCCACGACGACACTGGGGTATAAAATTTCACATAAACAGGTAAGCACAAAATGGCGTTGGTGAGACAGGTGTCAGAAATAGAACAAAGATGAAAATAAAAAAATATTTGCAGGAGTTAGTAAACATAATTAGAGTTCTGGGAACAGTATTTTTTCCCTAACAAAGAAACATCCTTTTAGAGAGAGGGATTACCACCAAAAATAGGTTCACCTCTTTGAGGCCACAGCACTTTACCTCCCCTGTTACCACACCCATGCCAAGACCTCACAGAGAAAATCCTGTATAGCATTAAGATAAAGCTTTCATCTACAGAATAAACATCACAGTGAAAGGAAGGTGGGAGAGGCAAGGTGAGGCAAAGCACATAGGTGAGAGAAAGCCAGAAGCAAGCAAACGAATAAGGAGGAGTAGGAATAAGGAGGGAGAAAGTGCAAAAAGGAAGACTTGGGAGGGCATGGACAGGCCCTGTCACTTACAGGATTTGAGTCATGCATGCACCTTGTACTGTCAGTATACAGAGATATCAGAGTTAAGGCTTCAATGATGCTTCCTTGGCAAGTCTTTCCAAATCTTTAATCCTACCCAACCAGAAGTGCTGGGCATGTGCAGAGATGTCAGAGCTAGATGCACAAAACATGGTCATTAAGTCCGTGTGAGTCGCTTTTGGCCGTCTTTGGAGCAGCAACTGATGTTCCAACAAGTCTGCATGCAAATAATTTGCATGGAGGTTCGCTGTAATCCTATCCAATCAGTCGCTGTGAGAGCAACTTTGACATATGCGCAGAGCCGGTTTGGGGAAGCCTGAACAACTGAGTGGCAGGGGAAGCCCCAAAGCAGCCTCCTGCCACTCACCTGTTGGAACTTTTTTTTTTCTTAATGGCACAGATGTGTGTGTTACACACGAACAATTTTGCCCCCCCCCAAAAAAAGAAAAAGCCCCCTACGCAATAACAGTTCCCCCTGCCGATCCCGATCCCCATCGAATGACCCCGGTATTAAAAAAAAAAAAAATCAATAGGAGGGATGCCCACTCTCTCCTGACACCGCGAACCTCCCTGACATTGACACCCCCCCATAACTGACCCTTCCCAAAAAATCACAGGAGGAATGTCCACTCCCTCCCTCAAACTGGTTTAGCAACAATCATTAGATGTCTTTAGTGCATCTAGCCCTAAGTACATCTAGCCCTATGTGCATATACGTGTTTATCTGTGTGTTACAGACTGTCAAATTTACTTTAACCTCCTTCTTAGGGTGCTAAAGGGCTTAGGACATACCCTTATCCCCAGTCATGAGAAAGTTTTAATGATACTCATTCACCGCCTAAAATGCAAGATATTTATACAGTTTGATATACCTCACTAAGAAAATAAACGCCTTCTAATGCTCAATTGTGCCTGTGCTTTGAAAAACAGGCCTTCAGGCCCAGGATGCTTTAGTTTCGTACTGCTTTTACAGCACCCTGATTTCTATCTTGAATGAGGAAGACACTTAGAAACTGGTTCCCTGCCTGCATTCTGCCTGTTTTCTGAGGCAGGCTCAAGAGAAGCTGTCTCTCAAGACTATACTTCTGGAGGAGGCATTAGCCTGACCATCAGCACACACCAGGGTTACTAAGACCCAGCTCTGCTGTGAAATCTCTACCAAAGGAAGGCAGAATTATTTATCCTTACTACAGCATTCCCTGCCATCTCAGGGTTTACCAAATTATGAGGAAATGTACCGACAAACAATCAGTTAAAAAAAATTTTTTTAAGAGAAAAGTCGTCTTTAAAATAACGATGTCCATAAAACCAACCTTAACCACAGGACCTGTCTGGAGTGCAGTAGATCCAAGTTCTGTGAAGCTGCATATCAGAATAAAGTTTAGCATAGCTACAGTATGTTCAAAATGGAAAAAGTATGTCATTAAAAGAAAAGAGGCTGTTCGTAAACAGAAAAAATATCACGAGTTCGTCTCTTCATTAATAAACTATTATTCCTGGCCAAAACAGCGCAGACACGAAAATTGGCCTTTACTATCGTCCCCCAGGACAGGCGGAGGAAACTGACTCAGAAATGATAGAGGAAATCAAACAAGAATGCAAGACAGGCAATGTAATAATATTGGGAGACTTCAATTTCCCGAGGATAGACTGGAAACTAGGAACCTCCAACTGCGGCAAGGAGGCCAAGTTCCTGGAGGTGCTAGGGGATTGCTTCCTGGAACAAATGGTAAAAGAGCCGACAAGAGGCAACGCCACCCTGGACTTGGTACTAAATGGCCTCACGGGACCGACAAAAGAAGTAGAAGTTACGGTACCGCTGGGGACGAGCGATCACAATGTGATCAACTTTAAGCTTGACATCGGGAGTAGAAAACGTGCCAAAACCTTAACCAAAACCTTTAACTTTAAAAAGGGCAAATACGATCGCATGAGAGCCATGGTGAAACAACGACTCAAGAAAAAGGTGGACAAACTTGAAACGGTAGACCAGGCATGGTCCCTACTGAAAAATACTATCACAGAAGCACAAAATCTCCACATTCCGAGGATCTCCAAAGAGGGGAGAACAAAAGGTAAGGGAGAACTGGCATGGCTTACCAGACAGGTGAGGGAAGCCATAAAAGAAAAGAAGGACTCTTTCAAAAAATGGAAACACATGAAAACAACCGAAGCATGGAAAATACATAAAGATGATCAAAAGAAATGTCACAAGGCGGTGAGGGATGCCAAAAAGGACTATGAGGAAAAAATAGCGCAAGAAGCCAAAAACTTCAAACCCTTCTTTAGATACGTGAAAGGGAAAAACCCCGCAAAAGAGGCGGTGGGACCCCTGGACGACCAGGGAAGAAAAGGGTACATCAAGGAAGATAAACAAATTGCAGACAAACTAAATTCCTTCTTTGCGTCCGTCTTTACGGAAGAGGATACCGCTAAAATACCAGAAGCAGTGAAAGTGTTTAGTGGAGTAATAGAAGACAGCCTCACCACAGTTGAAGTGGAGTTGGACCAGATATACTACCAGATCGACAAACTTAAAAGTGACAAATCCCCTGGACCGGATGGAATTCACCCGAGAGTTTTAAAGGAATTGAAGGTTGAAATTGGAGAGCTATTGCAAAAACTTGCCAATCTGACAATCAGAACTGGACAGATACCAGAGGACTGGAAGATAGCGAATGTCACGCCAATTTTCAAAAAAGGATCGAGAGGGGAACTGGGCAACTACAGACCTGTGAGTCTTACGTCTGTCCCTGGAAAGATGGTTGAAGCACTGATCAAGGATAGCATAGTCCGGCACCTAGATACACACGACTTGATGAAACCCAGTCAACATGGGTTCAGGAAAGGGAAATCATGTTTAACGAATTTACTTCAATTTTTTGAGACCGTGAACAAGCAAATTGATAGTGGAATGCCGGTGGACATAATATATTTGGACTTCCAGAAAGCATTCGACAAAGTTCCACATGAAAGGCTTCCCAGGAAACTACAAAGCCATGGAATAGAGGGAGATATACAAAGGTGGATAGGCAAATGGTTGGAAAACAGAAAGCAGAGAGTGGGCATAAATGGGAAGTTCTCAGACTGGGAGAAAGTGACTAGTGGTGTGCCCCAGGGCTCGGTGCTTGGGCCGATCCTATTTAATATTTATATCAATGACCTGGAAGACGGAATATCCAGTGAGATCATTAAGTTTGCAGACGACACAAAGCTATGCCGGGCAATCAGATCGCAGGAGGATAGCGAGGAACTCCAGAGCGACTTGTATCAGTTAGAGAAATGGGCAGAGCAATGGCAGATGAAGTTCAACGTGGAGAAATGCAAAGTAATGCATTTAGGTAGTAAGAATAAGGAACACGAGTATAGAATGTCAGGCACAACTCTGGGTAAGAGCGAACAAGAAAAGGACCTGGGTGTACTGATAGATAGGACCCTGAAGCCGTCGGCACAATGCGCGGCAGCGGCAAAGAAAGCAAACAGAATGTTAGGCATGATAAAGAAAGGAATCACGAGTAGATTGGAGAAAGTCATAATGCCGCTTTATAGAGCAATGGTCAGACCACACTTGGAATACTGTGTCCAACATTGGTCTCCCAACCTAAAGAAGGATATAAAACTGTTGGAGAGGGTGCAGAGACGAGCAACGAAGTTAATAAGAGGTATGGAGAACTTGGAATATGAGGAACGACTCAAGAAACTGGGACTGTTCTCCCTTGAGAAGAGGAGGCTGCGAGGGGACATGATCGAGACGTTCAAAATGCTGAAAGGCATTGATAAAATAGAGCAGGAAAATAAATTATTTACATTGTCCAACGCGACACGGACAAGAGGACATGGTTTGAAGCTAAGGGGGGACAAGTCCAGGACAAATGTCAGGAAGTTGTGTTTTATGCAGCGAGTGGTAGACGCCTGGAATGCTCTCCCTAAGGAGGTTATTAAGGAATCCACTGTGCTGGGATTCAAAGGCAAATTAGATGCACATCTCCTTACGAGAGGCATAGAGGGATATGGGTGACTAAAACTACATCAGGTGTATACCTGACTGTGCCTCCGCGTGTGCGGATCGCCGGACTCGATGGACCATGGGTCTGATCCGGAGATGGCAGTTCTTATGTTCTTATTTAACTGCCTGCTTATAAAGCTTGATAACAGAGTGAAACGTTTGAAGGTTAAGAAAACCTATTTCAAATTGGTTTTTATTTATTTCCCTGAGGAATGTGTTTTAAACATTTTTTTAGAAAGCTCCTCCAGCTGAGCCACTTCTTCCATTCTTAATCTAGCAGAACTAGGGCTACTTCGGTATCGATTGCCATTTACTAAGGGCTCCTTTTATCACGCGCTAACCCCCGCGGCCGGCTACAAAACTAACACCTGCTCAATGAAGGCGTTAGCGGCTAGCGCGGCAGGCGGTATTACACGCGTTAAACCCCCTACCGCAGCTTGATAAAAGGACTCCTAAGTTAGGGACCTTCTCCCTTTTCTAGTTCCTCTTTCCTTTACTCTGGCTGCACTCTACAAGCATCTTAAGAGATAAAAAGCAGGATGGGAAGAGAGATGAATACCATTCAGAATACACACTACCCATGTACACAAAAATAGTATAAAAACATAAGAAATATATGACACAGAAAGAGGAAAACAGGGAATAAAACTGCAAACCTGAATGCAGTCAAACTAAGAATATCGGAAAAGATTTGTGGTGCTCTGAGAAGTGGTATTGGGCGGGCTGGGTTACGCAATAGTGCATTTTAGAGCATAAAATTGCACTGTATTCATCAACACAATCTCATTATTAGTCCATTTATGATAAGGGATATTAGTTACAGACCCTTACTGCCAGGCCTGGGGAAGACTAGAGGGAGGGAGTTGGGGGGTCGGCACGTAATTATTTCCTGCTTACCACACTGCAAGCCAACTGCTGCTCCAACCCGTCTCCCCTCGGTAAATTTTTGCTAACTCACTAACCTGGATAACCTTTTTGTTTTGTTTTTTTTAACTTACTTCCTTTTCTCCATTGCAGCCGAACTGGAGTGTGCGTCGTCAATGACTGACTCCCTCCCTCCACCTATTCCTCATCGGCCCTCGCAGTAGAGTTCCATCCTAACTCTACAACGCGTCATGACAGCCCTGCCCCCCTCCTAAACCCCTGGAGATTTCTCAATCCCAACACCGAACCTGAAAAAGGAAATAAAAACATATTGACAACACGAGTTCTGCTGCGTATGGCCTATGTCTAGTGTGTGTTAGCAATAACTGAAGAGAAAAAAAAAAATAATAAGGAATACACGTGTGTCGTCTCCGAAGCTCACCTGGTTGTCTTGCTTTCTGTAGAATTTGTTTCTCCGCTTCCCGAGCGAAGTTAAAAGTCTTGCACAGCCACTCCCTAGTTCCCTGCACCAAAAAAAAGGAGGAGAGCTGAAAAGCAAGGAGGAGATTGAAGTTGAAGGGGCGGGGAGGAGGGCAGAGACCGTTCCTGTAGGAAGGGTTTTCATCTTGTAGCACTGTCATCTCTCCCGCCGTCCCTTCCGCCTCTCTGTTCTGTGCGTTACAGGGTGCAGTCAGTGTTCTCTAGCCTTGCCCTCTCCCACGTGCTGTGTTTCCTGGAGCAGAGGCCGCATGACTGTTTTCCGCGTTTGCGTTTTGTTGAACTTACAAACACACGAAATGTTCTTTTTTTTTTTTCTTCTTCTT